>NC_090439.1:456713686-459203311 GCF_031143425.1 Pleurodeles waltl
TGTGACACAGTTAGGAGCCATGGCCTGCTCCCCACCCCCATGAAATGGCATCCGCCTGTCCTGTTTGGAGGGACAGGTGGAAATGAGGTAATTCCGCTGATGTCGTGCGCTGTTGCGGGAGGCGGTCAAAAACCTCCGTGAAACTCTTCATTGGTTAACATTGTGCCCTATGGGTTACAGTGGCTAATGGGGATGTAGGCCGGCGGTGATGGTATAAACCGCTGCAGACGTGACCGCCATTTTCTATCTGTTCACTCACTTGCTACCTGACCTTCAACAGGAAAGGACCTACACTGCAAGTGCTGCTGTGACCTATGTCTGGAACTGACCATGGCTCGTGTCACTGGGGAAAGGGCCCCTGCCATCACCTCGGTGGAGTTGGAGAGACTGGTGGATGGGGTCCTACCCCAGTACCGAATGCTGTATGGGCCTCCAGACCAACAGGTGGGTACACCGTGAGTATAATGCATGGGGCGTGAATGCATGGAGTGCTGTGTGTGAAGGCCTCATGTAGGGGGGGTTGGTGGCTGGGCCCTGGCAGCGTGCTGCATGTGTGGTGGGCCATGTCTGTGCTAATGGGGATGGGAAGGTGCATGGTGGGCCATGAGTGTAACAGGCAGGACGGTCGGACTAATATCTTTCCCTGTGTCCATTTCCCTGCAGGTCAGCGCCCGTCAGAAAAAGGGTATATGGCGTGCCATCACCAAGGACGTGCGGACCCTGGGGCTGTACGGCAGGCGGAGCACACTCTGTCGCAAACGGTGGGAGGACCTTTCAGGCTGAGCACGGAAGACGGCGGAGGCCCAGCTGGGGATGGCCTCCCAATGAGGAACGGGTGCCCTTCGAACCCTGACCCCCCTGATGGCCCGCATACTGGCGGTGGCCTATCCAGAGGTGGATGGGCGCTTGAGGGCATCACAGCAGCCACAAGGGGGTGAGTACAGTGCCCCAATATACAACTTGCGCATGGTGGGGTGGTATCCGGGTGGGGAATGTGCACCTGTGAGTGTCCCTAGACCAGGACTGACATTGCAGCATATGGTCCCATGTTGGGCAGGGTTCTGATGTAAAATACCTCCAACCAAGCTAGTAGGCATCCACTACTGGGCAGGGGTCTGTGGGTCTCAGGTATGCAGCAAGTGGCGTTAGGTGTCCCTATTCCTGGGCTGGTGACTAGCATTGTGACTGGTAGTGCATTGTATAGGTCGTAGGGCTGTTCCCTGTGTGTGTGTGTGTGTGTGTGGTGTACGCCAACATTGGTGTTGTTTGTGTCATTGACCAAGTAAATCCTTTGTCTCTCCCCCCCTTTTTGTTTTGTCACCCTGTCTTTATGTGCATTAGCATCATCTGGTGAAGGAGCTGAGTTACTGGCCACGGAGGGAGCTGCATCCCACAGGGCCCAGGAGGCCGAATCAACTGACGGTGAGGGCACCAGGGGACGGGGAGCGAGGGGAGCACCACGGCAGAGACAGGAGGGGACAGTAATGACACGGATTCTTCCTCCGATGGAAGCACCCTGGTGGTGGCGGACACCTCTGTGCTCACCCCAACTACAGGGACAGCCACCACTCCCCCTACCAGCACCACTCTCCCAGCAGCCCCTCAGCGTGTTTCCCGTGCCCGCTCGCCCAGGAGGGTGGGCATCTCCTTCGATCCAGGCACCTCAGGCCGCGCCCCAGTTAGCCCTGCTGCCCTGGGTGAGGAGGCTATTGACCTCCTGCGATCCATCTCTGTTGGGCAGTCAACCATTGTGAATGCCATCCAGGGGCTGGCAGCCCAATTGCAACAGACAAATGCATTCCTGAAGGGAATTCACACTGGCATGGCAGCCCTACAGAGATCAATCCAGGCTCTGGCCTCCTCTCTGATGGCAGCCATTGTCCCTGTTTCTAACCTCCCCCCTCCAACTTCCTCTACCGAATCCCATTCCCCTCAACCCCAACCTATCCCTAGCACACAGTCAGACGAGCATGCACCCAGGACAACACACAAGAGTGGACATGGCAAACACAAACACCACACTTCATCCCACTGGCACTCATACAAACACCATCCAGATGCAGACATACCAACATCCACTGACTCCACTGTAGCTCCCTCCTCCTCGTTGTCCACCTCCCCCCAGTTGCGTCCACACTCACACCTGCATGCACTACATCCTCATCCACTACCCCCGTCCCCAGCACACCTATCAGCACACGCCCCTCACTAGCAGTCACCACCCCCACATCCATGCACACGTCCCCTGTGTCCTCTCCCATTGTCTGTGCCCCCTCCTCCCAAAGTACACAAATGCAAACACCCAGATACCCAATAGCCATCCACTTCACAACAACATCCAGCCCATGCACCTGCACCCAAACACAGCAGACAGACACCTCCTACAACCACTCCCTCTACTTCCACTCCCAGACCATCTCCCTCTTCCCGCACCAATGTCCCTAAGAAGCTTTTCCTCTCCACCTTTGACCTCTTCCCTAGCCCTCCCCCTGTCCCTCACGTCAGGCCAGGGTGGTCAGGACCCAAGCAAGCACCTCAGCCAACCAGTCCAGGGGCACAGTAGTGTCCACAGCTACACCAGGTGGGAGAGGATCCCGGGCACCAGGCAGCCACACTGATAGGGCGCCTGCACCGAGTGCTGCAAGGAAGGGCAAGGAGGCACCCCCAGCTGCTGCAAAGAAGTTCAGGGAGGCATCCCCCAGCTGCTGCAAAGAAGAGTCAGGAGGCACCCCCAGCTGGTAAAAGGAAGGGCAAGGAGCAGTCCCCAGTTGATGCCAAGAGGAGCAAGGAGCCATCCCAAGCTGCTGGCAGGAAAGGCAAGGGGCCTGTACCAAAAGGCAAAAAGGACAAGAGGCCTGGTGCTGGGACTCAGTTGGAGCCCCCACCACCAACCATGGGTCAGCTCTCGGAGGCTTCAGGGGACGGGCTGGAACCTCCTTCCACCACTGCCAGCTCCGCCACCAGCACCGCCATCAGCACCACTGCCACCAGCAGCAGCCTGAGTGGGCAGCCATCCGAGGCTGCAGGGGATGGGCTGGAGCCTCCCCCACCACTGCCAGCACCGACACCAGCTCCACTGCCAGCACCGCCACCAGCACCACTGCCATCAGCAGCAGCGCGAAAGGGCAGCCGTCTGAGGCTGCAGGGGATGGGCTGGAGCCTCCCTTCACCACTGCCAGCACCGCCACCAGCACCATTGCCAGCAGCAGCCAGAGTGGGCAGCCGTCCGATGCTGTAGGGGAAGGGCTGGAGCCTCCCCCCACCACTTTCAGCACCACCACCAGCACCACTGCCACCACCGCCACCAGCACCACTCCCAGCAGCAGCCCGAGTGGGCACCCGTCCGAGGCTGCAGGGGAAGGGCTGGAGCCTCCCCCCACCACTCCAGCACCGACACCAGCACCGCCACTGCCACCACTGAGCAGCAGTCACCGCCGGCAGACAGTGTGCCATCCTGCATCCATGGGCTGTTGTGCGGCCTGGCCCCTGCAAATCCTGTGGGTCTGACACCCAGGTGAGAGACTGTGACCTTGCACTCCCCAAGATCTGCATCACAGGGCACAATGCACCCTCCAGAACCAGTGGAGAAGCCATCCACTCACCACATCCTTCCCAGGATGAAGCACACTGGGCACTATGCCTCCTCCAGAACCAGTGGAGAAGCCATCCACTCACTGCATCCTTCCCAGGATGAAGCACACTGGGCATAACGCCCCCTCCAGAACCAGTGGAGAAGCCATCCACTCACCACATCCTCCCCAGGATGAAGATAACTGGGTACAATGCCCCATCCAGAACCAGTGGAGAAGCCACCTACTAGAGAGACTGTGGCCTTGCGCTCCCCAGGACCAAGCAGTGGGCAAATCACCCACTTAAGAGACTTTGGCCTTGCACTCCCCAGGACCAAGCAGTGGACAAATCACCCACTTGAGAGACTGTGACCTTGCACTCCCCAGGACCAAGCACAGGGCATGTTACTCCCTCCAGAGCATGTGGGCGAGTCACCCACTTGAGAAACTATGGCCTTGCACTCCCCAGGACAGAATGATGGGCATGTTGCCCCCTCCAGACCAGTGGCGTTGTACCATCTTCCGGCTGAGGTGCCCCCCCATTCCCTGTCCCCCTGAGGTGCCTGTCTATTTTTGACCCTGCAGTGTTCTCTCTGTGTTGTTGCAGGAGTGAGGTTGGGCCTTGGACTTTGTGATGTGGCCCTGTGGCCCACGGACTGGGCAGTGTCCCTTGCATTGTAAATATGTATATACATTTTTATTTGGATTAATGTATTACTAATATATTTATCTTATTACACTCTTTTTACTCTGTTTTGGTTGTCCTTGCATTATTCCTAAGGGGGTACGGGGTGAAAATGTAATGTTATTGCATCTGGTTGTGTGTGTGGTGTTGGGGGTGTTGCGTGTGTGTGTCACTCTCTTTTTCCTCCCCCCTCCCCTGTTTGCTAGGCGGCAGTACTCACCGTGGTTATCTTCGCTGGCGTTGGTGTTCATAGTGGAGCAGAAGGTAGAAGAGCATGGGGAAGACATGCAACTCAGGCTCCATGGCGGCGTGGTTCTTCCTTGAGTGTCCAGAGGTGAGTCATTTCCCTTCTGTGCAGTGTTTCCGCCATGCTTTTGATGTCATTGGTACCGCCCCGGAAAAGGTGGTGGATAGGTGGGTCATATTACTGTGGGTGGTACTTTGTCTTCCTCCAGGCTGTTGGCGGTTACTGCTGTGGTGCCTGTTGGTTTTGCCCTTGCGGTCGGTGTGTTAAAGTAGCTGTCTGACTGAGCGGTTTCCGCAGTTGTCTTACAGCCGGCCTGTTGGCGGTATTACCGCTTCTTTATCGCCAACTGCCAGGGTTGTAATGGGGGCTATAAATCCCTAAACATGTGACTGCACTGTGTGCCACACATCAACTCTGGTCATGGTGAGATCAAGCCTTTATTTGCTGTATAGTGGGTAATATACACACTTAAGAAATGCCTAAGTCTTAAACAACATGGAGGTGTAGTACCCCATACTCAGTGTTGTGTGTCACTATATTGCCAACCCATGTCATCCTCAGAGATCTTGACATGTGTGTTTGAGCTGAGGGATGTCCATACAACATTGTTATATGACACACTATCATTCAAAACATTCTCAGATAGTGTGGTCCTGATAGTGTCCATGATGTGATGCAAACAGCTTCGCACCATGCACAGCATTAGCCAGTGCTGTTCCAAAATCTCTGTGCAGATAAGGTGTATGACATGTATGCATCCACATATGAGATGGTGGTGCTGAGTGCTGTAATGCAACATGCAGCGCATATTTCTTTGACATGTATACAGACAATGGGCAGCATTGTGCAACACATCAAGGAACTCTGAGACTACGACGTAAGTTATGGCACAATTCACATAGTACTGAGTACATAGTATTGAGCTGTGTGGATAAGAGAAATGTGTCAGCTTCCTCTGTGTGACATGGGTGACTGCTCTACCCACCATTCACACGTTTGATATCTGTCCCATCCATTTTCCATGTAGCAATGTTTGCAGAAACTATCCTTGCCATATCAGGCACAAACTGTTGTGAGACTACCTTTCCCTAGCAGTCCTTGCTCAGATGAGTTTGGTACATGCAATTAGATCAGAGGTCAACGGCGCATGCATGAAGGACATTAATGAGCAATCCAACATGATGATAGTGGCACACCATGGTCACATGTATGATGTGTATGACGATACTAGTCAATGATGTCATGGTCCTTAGAAGATGTTCAAGGATGGTGAAGTGGTGTTGTGCTAAAGTGGATGACCATGAAACCTTGCACATGTGCATTTTTTTAGGTGATTGTAGATGTGCAGATGTGTATTCACCTTGCCCATCAAGGGTGACATTGTGATTTGTGCGTCAATGTCTGAGGATTGCAGTTGGTGTTTTCATTGCATGTCTGTTGCACTTTTGTCTAGTTGACAGTTGGGAGACATGTCCTGTTTTTCCTGCAGCTGCCAACATGATCCCAGCTTAGAAACAGGTGTGCCCCCAGTGTGCTGAATGCTACCGGCACATCAAACTAGTCCAGAAGGGGTACAGGTGGATGGAACACTTGTATGACAGGGAAAAGGCTTTGGGGGCCTGGAGGGCCTTCCCTCATGGGGACCACTAAGGGAGGAATCTATATCGACCACCCAGTCAGCAGTCAGATCTGGAAGATCGGACAGGGCTGGACCTTCAGGGGCCGGACCCTCTAAAGCACCTACGCCACCTTCAACGCACGCAAATGCAAAAAAAAACAGACGATGGACTGTGTGCAGAACAAATCAAACATTCACCCCAGTTACAGATCTCGGTTTGATCCATCAGTTTTTTTTGCTTGCCATGCCATTCTATTTTGGACCCAGCCATATGTAAATCAGTCTTGATCCTATTCCCCAAGGGAACAGTCCATCCCAAACAGCCAGGCCAGGTCCTTCCTGGTCCATAAACAAGCATCCTGGGACTGGTTGCGGGGTATCACCCCTCATGAGCCAGGCTAGCTTGAATCTGTGGCATTGCAAGCACAGGTCCCAGGTCTGGGCATATCCTTCCCACTGAGGATGACAAATGTAAAAAAAAAAAAAACAGATGATGAATGTAATATGGAACAAAACAAACATTCACTCTCAGTCACAGATCTGGTTTTAATCCATCACTGTTTTTTGCTTGACATGCCATTCCAGTATGGACTCAGCCATATGCAAATCAGTCTTGACCCTGTTCCCCATGGGAACAGTCCAGCCCAAACTGCCAGGCGAGGTCCTCCCTGGGCCAGAAACAAGCATTCTGTGACCTGTTTCGGGGTATCACCCATCATCAGCCAGGCTAGCTTGAAACTGGTGGCATAGCAGGGACATACCCTTCCCACTTTGGGGAGACACATGCAAAAACAACAGATGATGGACGGAATGCAGAACAAATCAAACATTCACCCCCAAGAACAGATCAGGGTTTAATACATCCGTTTTTTAGTTTGTCTTGCCATTCCAGTTTGGACCCAGCCATATGCAAATCAGTCTTGACCCTGTTCCCCATGGGAATAGTAGAGCCTGGACTGCCAGGCCAGGTTGTCCCTGGAGAAGAAACAAGCACCCTGGGGAACGGTTTTGGATATCACCCCTCATCAGACGGACTAGCTTGAACCTGGTGGCATAGCAAGCACGGGAGTCACATCTGGGCATAACCTTCCCACTAACGGTGACAAATGCACAAAAAAAAGATGATGGATAGAATGTGGAACAAATCAAACATTCACCCCTAGTCACAAATCTGGGTTCAAACCATCAGTTTTTTTGCTTGCCATGCCATTGCAGTTTGCACCCAGCCATCTGCAAATCAGTCTTGACCCTGTTCCCCATCAGAACAGTCCTGACCAAACTGCCAGGTCCTCCCTGGACCAGAAGCAAGTATCCCCTCAGCCAGGCTAGCTTGAATCTGGTAGCATAGCAAGCACAGGTCCCAGTTGCATATTGCACCACTTTTCTATTTGTGGTGCAATGTGCATCACACATAGTGGGGCAAAAACAGCACTTGTGCCTGCTGTTATGCAGGTAGGTATCCCTTTGTGCACAATAGCAATCACCCCCACAACACAGGCACCCTTGCAGAATGGTGCAGGTGTGGGTGCATTGCAACATGGCAGCAAAATGTGCAGCAGCGCAGATGGCGATGACAGTAAAGCCCCCATCTCTTGTGAGCATGTTGCATTAGTGCCCTTTCCCAGTGGTACAGGCACGTATTCCCCTTCGTGCCCCTACCCCCCTCCATGCGCAACAAGCCTGGTACATTTTACCCATTGAAAGTTTGACATGGCTAGATGGTACAGCTGATACAGGAGAGGTGAGCATTAGATCCAGAACAGCGGTGTCGCTTTGAGGAAAGTGTGCCTACAACCACACACCCCTCTTGGCGGATCTATGACACCAACACCCCCTTTTTAATCATACTGTCTCCGTGAGATCTATGAAATCATTGGAATCACCAGGAGGCAGGTATTTTTAAACTCACCCGAGACCCCATCACTCCTATCCCTCTTTTGATTCACATTGATGAGACTACAACAGTGCTCTCATGTATCTCGTCGGTCGTAGCATTCCCAACTCCATAGCAGAACAGGTAGAAACCGATGATGAAGCATGCCACCAAGGGGTAACCCTGGTAGGTGAGGGTTTTTCTAACAGGAAAAATCTTCTTTTCCCTGTCCACCCTGTGGCATGTCTTTGGGCTGGGCTTTTTTGTAATGTTACCATCCCAGAAGGGCCTCGTCTAGTCGTGTCCACCCTTAGTGGTCGGTTGTCATGCTACTCTCCGCTGGCTTCCGTGGGGTCTCCGTGACCCATGATCCCACTGAACAACCCCTCCCATATTTCTAAATCCTCTTCCATTATTTTGTCTCACCCTACACGTTTCATGTGTTGAGTCTCAGCTAACGCCTATTCTTAGAGATCTCCCTAGAACCTCAGCACGGAGGGGCCTAGGGCGACTTCAACTGACTTGCAATCTTGTGTTCAGCCAGGACCATTCCTAGTACAATCATATGTTTCCTCATCTTCTGGTTTTTCTATTCTTTGAGAATGTTTAATAGGCATAACTTTACAGACCTCTTCAGCGGTAATGTAAATCTTGACAGTTCCACGAAGATGGAGCCCCAAAAGGCCACCGCCAGGGGGCAAGACCATGTCATATGTAGAAAGTTGGCTACATGCAGTCCATATCTGCTACAGGCCAATGGTTTCAGGGGTTCAATTTGCATTAGTCTACTGGGTGTGCAGATGACTAAAGTGAATCACCTTAAACCTGGCATTGGGAGAGATTGTTTTTATGACACACAGGCATTTTTCTATTTACACACTGTCAGAGCTTCTTAACATGCCATCTCTCACTTATCTTTTCCTCTAGCCAATGTGACAGCCTTATGCTCCATCAGCACCTTATGAACGCACATGACTGGTCTCCTACATCCCACCAAGTACAGCAGTTGATGCACCACTTGATGTTCCAGGGGTTTGTCTGGGGATGTCATCCACACCTGGCTAATAAATCAATCACTACATTTGCAGAGCATGTCTTCTCACCTGTGAGGGTATCCAGGTGCTGGCAGGGTCCAGTTGATTAGCTGAATAACCAAATCTTCAGAGACTTTAGAAGCTTTGGAAGAGATAGGGAGGTTCAGAGATGAAAGGGTAGCTTGTTAACTGTCTTTGCTGCTAGGAGGGAGAAGTAGCAACCTCTGCATCTGCTGCCTTGGATGCAGGTGTGAGGGTTACAAAAAGGGAAGCGGAGCAGAAGTGTCTGGTGGGCTGATGGAAGTTAGGCGGTGGTTCAAGTAGGGTGGTCCTCAGTTGTGTAGGGTCTTGTATCTGTGGTTCAGGAGCTTGAACTGGCATCATTTCTATAGAGGGAACCAGTGGAGTTCCCTGAGGTAGGGGGTAATGTGGGTTTATCTAGGGAGATCCAGGATGAGTCTAGCTGCGGCTTTCTGTAGAGGAGGTGACTTGTGATCCGTGTGTAGAGAGTGTTGCCATAGTCCAGTCGGCTGAAGGTGAGGGCTTGGGTGATGGTGCATCTTGAGCTTTGGGCTAGCCATTTAAATATCTTACAAAGCATGCAGAGGATGAAGAACAGAAGGAGGAGACAGAGTTAACCTGGGTCAGCATGGTTAGCTTCTTATCCAGAATGATACCTAGGTTACTAGAATGGTCAATGGGGGTAGGAGTAGGTCTGAGTTTTGAGGGCCACCAGAATGTGTCCCAAGGGGATCTTTTGTTTCTGAAGATAAGTACCTCTGTCTTCTCTGTGTTGAGCTTCAGGCAGTTGTCCTTTATCCAGTTGGCGACATCTGTCATGCACTTGTGGATTTTGGCGCTGGTGGTTTGGAGAGGATGAGTTGTGTGACGTCGGTGTATGACATACAACAGGAAATGGCCTGTTTCCACTCCAAACTGTTCTTGCGCTTGTTTGAAAATTATAAATCTATTATTGCAGTATATGTCACCTACTGTTTTGCAACCACCATCTCGCCATTGGGTAAAGGACATTTCTTCCATCAGGGACATGAAGGGCCGCAGCCTCCATAGTGGTAGATTTCCCTCAAATGGTGCCCTCCATAGGGATTTGCAAACCATCCTGCACCAGATGTCTGCCACAGATCTAATAAAAGAGGAAAGGCCTTTCTGTACTCCCCTGCCCATGAAAAAGAGGTCCTGTTGGGTGTATCGCCCATGTGTGCCCACCACTAGGGAATGCTTCAGGTTGGGGTCTATGCCAAAATAATAATAATATCAGATGTTGCAACTGTGTTGCAGTGTAGTATAGGAACAGGTCTGTCTTGTTCTAGCTATGTCAGGGGAAGTTTCAGGGTGTCCAGCTTTACGCGACTTCTCTTACAAGCTTACAAGCTTATGCTAGTTAGTTGTGCAGTTGGTCAAATTATCAAAATGTTTGCATTGGGATCGAACAGATAACTTTCTGCAGCACATACAGACATATGGGGAAAATCACCATTTTGGTAAAATGCCTTTCAATCCATCAATGACAGCGGTACTCGGATCCAAAACTCTATAGAGTTCTCCAGTCCTTTCAACAGCATCCTATCATTTAATTTATTTGTTATAATATGTTGCATTCGTTTGTGTGATCCAGATACCTAGGTACCTGAATCTGTCTCTTTTCCATCTCCCCAAGTGTGCTTGCTGCCGCAGAGGAAATAGGTGGCTTTTTATCTTGTTTTTTGTGCAACCTGGAAATCTTTGCAAACTTGTTCCACTCTTTCTGCAGTATGGACATCCTCTCCGCCAGTTCATTCAAATATAGCTACACATTGTCCATGTAGGGGGGCACCACATGTACTTGTTCCCTCACTTCAGTTCCCCAGGGCCTCGGTTGTTCACACAGACAAAAAGCTAGTTGTTTCAATGCCATGTCGAACAGCATCAGGAAGAGTGGTTATCCCCGTCTGGTTCCCCTGCTGAGATGCCACATGTCGAAGACCCTGCACACCCTAGCCCCCAGGTCTTGTATAGCTGTTCTGCCCATTTAATGAAATTGGGGCCAAACCCCATTTCTCTCATAACTGCCCAGATATATTGCCACCCTACTGTGTAAAACGCATGCTCCACGTCCGACATCATCACCGTGGCTCGAGTTGGGGTGTCAGCTAAGACATGCATCACATGGCTGAGGCGCCGTATGGTGCACTATGTGCATCTACAAGAAATAAATCCTGTTTGGTCGGATGGATCAGGGAGCTAACCACTTTAAGCATCCTGTTAGCCAGTACTTTGCAGAGCAATTTTAAATCCACATTAACAATAGACAGAAGTCTATAGGAGGCCAGGCAAATCACATCTCACCCAGGCTTTAGGATCAACAACATTGCCGTCTCTCGCATACTGGGTGGCAATACGCCTTTCTCCCTCACCTCCACATAAACCTCCATCAAGCGTTTTAGGAGCTGAGTTGACAACGTCTTATAAACGTCCACCAGGAGGCCATCTACCCCTGTTGTTTTCCCATGTGGCATGGATTCCAGTGTCTCCCCTAATTTTGCCATTTCTAGTGGTGTCTCAAGTTGCTGCTGCTGATTAGATGTCAGATTTGGCAACGCTGTGTCCATCATGTATTTGTAGCACCTGTCTGTTTTTCTCGCATATGCCTTCCTGTAAAGCTAAAGATGAAGGTCCTGATTTAGATCTCAGTGGAGGGGTTACTCTGTCGTAATGGTAACAGATATCCCGTCCACCGAAATCTAATTACCATTGTTTTCTATTGTATTTAGATTTCGGCAGATGGGCTGTCCATTACCATTGCGCTGGGGTAACCCCTCTGCAGAGATCTAAATCAGGCCCTCAGTTTTGTTTGCAGGCCTCATTTATTTGGCCTGGTGAATGATGTCCTCCCCACTGTCTGCAGTTAGCCGAAGGTTGTGTATTTGTTGATGAACCTGCCAAAGCAGTAGTGCCAACATCCTCCCTGCCTTATCTCCCTCTCAAAACAGTCTTTGTCCCATAGACCTCCCCTGCCTGTTTTTAAGCTCTTACAGCCTGCCTTGTTCGTCTGGCTCTAGCTCAAGTTTGCAGTCAAGCTTTACCTCTGCTTGCTCCAGTCTGACCAGCTCTCATTCTAGCTCTGCCTACTCTCTGAAAATGTTTGTAGTTAATGTGCCCCTCAACGTCACTTTATAAGTTTTCCATTCTGTCACCCTGTCTATCGTGGTTCCCTCGTTTTCTTGAAAGAACCTTAAAGTAAACTCCCCGATATGAGATGTAACTGATCAGTGTATCAGTTGGTACCGAGCACAGCGTGGCCTTGGGCATCGCCCCCCCCCCCCCCGGCAGATAATCATTGGCCGAGGGGAGTGGTTCAAAAGGTATCAGTTCAGGTATGATAAGTGTTTAAACATTCACGTCTTCTCCACACCCCAGTAGTAATCCAGCCTACCGTATCCCCATGTACCTGTGAGTAATATGAGTAGGTTTGAGTCTCACAGTGATGATGGTGTCACAGATCTACTAGCTGTTGGTACTCGAGGCCTCGATTCAGGGTTGCAGCCATGCGTATCCCAGGACTCGGTTGGGGGGTGTCTATGCAGCCACCCATCTAGGACACAACTAAAGTCTCCCGTCCAGATAATCCTTGTGTGTAGGTATGGAGGAAAGAGCCATTTAAGGCCTGGAAAGAATGTCTTGTCATCGACATCAGGAGCGTAGATGTTGACTAAGCATGTTTCATATCTGTTCAGGATATATTGATACTTGTTCTATTCATTTACAGGTATTCCAATGTTGTTGTATTAGGAAAAAAACATGACATCCTACAGTCTTTCCTTTCAGACTCCTTGTACTCCGCAAGAGTGTCATATATTTCTTTACAAAAACCCTCTCACTTTGTAGTCAGAGAAATTAAACACCACTCTCCATTTTGAAAGAATAACCAGCAGTTTGTCACAAGACACTGCCGGACGTGTGACCTCTGTCTTTGAAGCACAGCAAATGGGATAAAATAAAAACAACAATCAAGGCATCTTTATTGCTCACTTCGCCTCTGAACTCCATCATTGTTATTTTGGGGCTGCTGCAGCACCACTGTACCCCTACTTCCAGCGCCTATGCTGCGAAGAGCACGTTTCTTTTAAAAGATCTGAGGGTGCGTGATGAATGTCGTCTTAAAATATAAAAATAATGAATTCATCTATTTTACGTAATCCAACATTACTAAATGTATGGATAAAGTTGGCTCGAAATTATAGGGCCTTTAAGGATCAGGTTTAAAAAATCCAATATTCTATTAGCATGCATTTAGATAGTATAACTTTAGTTTCTTAGCACAGAAAAGGGGCTCTTACTAACTCAACCACTCTCTCACCTTCAAGAAACACATATAAGCTAAATAAATCACCGTCATGGGAGAGCAGGCTTAAACCTAGGAACAGTATAAATCAAAATCAGATATAGCTGACCTCTCTGTAAATATATGCCCGATCTACGTGCATCCGGGCCACCCGCTCTCTCCATGTGGAACAGTGTAACCTCCACTTCCCTTTGAAAGAGTGCAAGAGGTAGGCACCATTTCAGTGAAGATCAAGTTGTCTCATGCAATACCCTGTGCATAATCTACAGCACAGTGCATTTGGCTTGAAACAGATCTTATTCAAACAAAAAGGTATTCCTTTCGCATCTAACAGTACTTTAGAAAAAGCCGCTTTGAACAGAGCAAGCAGTCCAAAATCGATAATACGCATATGAATTCAAATTTGTTATTTGAATTAATTCAAGCACCACAAATACTAATGATGCAGTGAACTAACTATCCCTGTTTAACAGCATTTCATTATTAATAATAAAATAGGTTGGCAGGCTTGGAGTAAAATGAAAAACGCTTTTACCTTTAGGTGTGTAATTACTTTATCTGTTCTTTATTAATCGTCTATCTGGTTAGTACTTAAAAGGAAATGAACAACTTTTGATGTAAGGGTAGAATGTCAATTACTTGCAGACACTTTTCTTTGCTAACACCTTTCCAAAGGTACAACTGAATAAGGCGCAAATATTAATACTGTAGGTAGAGTCCCCAATCTTCACCCTGGCGCCTGACAATTGTTTTGTCAACTGACAATTCTGTTTCAAATTTCCAAATATAAGAAAAGCTGGTTGGGTGGTTGCACTTTCTCAGTTCCAATTGCATAGTTGTGGAATGTATCCGAAATGTATCAGTGACCACTGGACGGTGCACTGTGCTCTTTAAACATATATTTTTATGATCCGTATGTGTGTAGCACTTTAATACTTGAGTATCTTTCTTTTAGTGCTAAGGAGCCACCATGGTGGTGATTGCTTCGCATTATAAATTCTTCCTGAGGTAACACAACACAAAATAACAGAACACATGTGAAATACACCTTGAGAGTAATTCGGTTTGCTGGTCCCAGGGCAATTAGAAGTTACCGAGCCTCAGGTGTGTCAACTGTGATTTTCACCTCTGGTTTCACTGGGTGTCCATACAGGGGGCCCTCAAACTGGAGACCAAATATACCTTTTTGCTCTTAATTTTCAAAGTAGCAGGAAAGAGCACTTGAAGGCTTATTTGAGGACGTGCTGTGGGACAGAAACTCAGAAGTTAGCAACACCTAAAATATTACTCAATAAAATCGTTGTCCAGTCTGAACTTCTTTTGTAAAATGGAAACATAAGCATAACCAACTACCACACAGAAAAATACAAACATTTTCAAAATAGTTGATGGCAGCACCTTTACGAGTTCTTCTGAAAGTGGCCACGAAATAACGAGGGTAAAATGACATACCCTAAATAAAGGTTACAGTGGGAAACGAAGTGGGAAACTAAGGCCCTCATTCCAACCCTGACCGCCAGGGCGGAGGGCAGCGGAAGCACCGCCAACAGGCTGGCGGTGCTTCCAGGGCTATTCTGACCGCGGCGGTAAAGCCGCGGTCAGAAAAGGGGAACCGGCGGTTTCCTGCCGGTTTTGCCATGGGGATTCCGACCCCCTTCCCGCCAGCCTGTTTCTGGCGGTTTTCACCGCCAGAACCAGGATGGCGGGAACGGGTGTCGTGGGGCCCCTGGGGGCCCCTGCACTGCCCATGCCACTGGCATGGGCAGTGCAGGGGCCCCCTAACATGGCCCCATACAGATTTTCACTGTCTGCTTTGCAGACAGTGAAAATCGCGACGGGTGCCACTGCACCCGTCGCACCCCTGCAACTCCGCCGGCTCCATTCGGAGCCGGCTTCCTTGTTGCAGGGGCTTTCCCGCTGGGCCGGCGGGTGGCCTTTTGGCGGTCGCCCGCCGGCCCAGCGGGAAAAGAGCGGCCATTCGGCGACCGCCGCCCGCCTCGGTCAGAATGACCGCCTAAGTTCCTTAAATCCAGATTGAACCTGTTAATTTTAAGGTAATTTTAAGTAATAATTCATTAGCAAGCCCTATCGCCTAAAACAACAATGCCCATTATTAAAAAGACGAGCCTATTGGCATTGTTGCAATGTGCACATTTATAACACTAGACCTACAGCCTTTGACAAAGAATGCTGAATCAATAACATAAGACTATACGCTTAGCATTTTCAAAGAAAATGTGTTATTCATTATAAACATGAGAACACCGTTGGATTTAACATAGTTTTTCATAAATCAGACTTGCTAACTTTGTCTTGAAGATTATGTATGTCTGGCCTGCATAACCAGGTCATAGAAATCCTACGACACTTAACAATACTAGTTTGAACATCAATCCTCCTCACACACATCTCACGCATTCTTCTTCCTGGGACACATAGGGTAGGAACAAATGTATGCCTGAACATGGGACTTGTGGTGGCTCATCACTGCTCCAGGCTGCACTCAAAACTTTTCCCAGTACTTTGCACAAGTCCTTGGAACAGATGTAGCAAAGTTTTGCGAGTCGCAAATGGCCCGATTCACTATTTGCGACCTCGCAAAATCCGAAATGGGATGCAAAAATCCCATTTCCGAAATGCAAATAGCGATGCGTCCCATTACTGACTCGCAAAAATTGCAACCTGATTTTGCGATCCGCAAATTGCGAGTCGCAAACCATATGCAAAAGCCAGTCGCAAATTGCGACTAGTCGCAAAAAGCCCATTTTGCACATCCAGATTACCACTGATTCAGAGCAGGTGGTAACCAGAACCAAAGTATAAAAGGAGACCCAGAAGGCATCTGGGTGACTCAAAATGGCTGAACTGTACGTGATAGCATGGAGGAGGAGAGTCCAGGCCGCCCAGCAGAGGAGGAGGAGGCAGAGACAGGAGAGGATATACCGAGCCTGCAGACACTATTCCAACAAACTGAGGAGGAGATATATGACAAATATAGACTGAGCAGTGCAGCAATCTTAGAATTAATTGAACTACTGAATCCTCAGCTTGAATGACAGACAATGCGCAGCAGCGCCATCCCTACACATGTGCAAGTGCTATGCTCACTGCACCTCTTGGCCTCGGGTAGCTATCAGGGGGTGATTGCTGTGGCAGGTGGGGTATCCCATAGTGCACTCTCACGATTCTTCAGATGTTTCCTAGATGCCATACTCACACACATGTCCAGATATATATATACCTACCCAGGAATGAGGCAGAAATCAACAGCACCAAGTTGGACTTCTACAGAATTGCCAACTTCCCCCATGTAATAGGGTGTGTGGACGGGACACATGTACAAATTTGCCCACCTGCAAATCTGGAATATGTGTTCCGCAATAGGAAATGTACCCACTCACTAAACATCCAGGTGGTATGTGACACCCATAATGTCATTAATGACATTGTAGCTAAATATCCAGGGAGTACACATGACTCATACATTTTCAGGCACAGTGGGATACACCAACGCCTAGAACATGGGGAGTTTGGAGACGGATATCTATTAGGTATTGCTGACTACACCCTGAAGCCATACATACAGGCCACTGTGCAACCCTGTGATGCCCTGCTAAATTTGCCTTTTTTGTCAAACAGGTGACAGTGCATATGCCCTGAGACCATGGATACTCACCCCGTACCTAACACCTGCCAATCAGAACGAGAGGCGATATAACAGTGCACATCGGCGGACCAGAACTGTCGTGGAGAGGACCTTTGGCTTGTTAAAGGCAAGATTCAGATGCCTCCACAAAAGTGGAGGTGCACTCCAGTATGCCCCAGAAACAGCATGCAAGATTGTTGCGGCCTGTGCCATCCTACACAACATTGCCACCAGACGTGGGCTACATCTCACCCCTGAAGACACAGACACAGAGGATGAGGAGCAAGAGCTACCACACCGACAGCCTGGGGATAGAAGCGTCGCAAATGAGGGCAGACAGAGACCGAACCACATTGCAACCCAATTCTTTGGCAGGTACGTGGCAACCGTCACCACACTCAATAATATCAGACACACATAGCCCAGTTATGTAGGGAACAAACAAAACCTTTTTATTTCTAAACTATGTAAAAGATAGAATATTGCTGTATGTCACAGTCATGATTTGTTAAATGTAATTTAAGACACATTAAATTCACGTGCCTTATTCACAGGGCAGTTTGGTGGCTCACACCCTCCTCCTATTGCGGTCACCATGGCTCATTCCTGGTGGGTCCCCTGACCCCTGCCGTGCACTGCTACTCCGCAGCACACAGGACTCGCTGGCAGAAACACTACTTATGGTCGACCCCTAATCGCTGTCCTGCGGGGTCTCCCCTGTGCCCCTTGCAGCCTGCCTGCTCTCCATAAGGTCCACCGCATGGCTGATGTGGCCAAGTCCTCACGCCACATCCCCTGCGAAATGCCCAAGTTCCACCTGAAGGCTCACTGTACGCCTTGACAGACAGGCGTGCGGCAGTGTGGCGCTCCCTGCACCTTGCCTGTGCTCTGTCTGCCACAAGCTCAGTCACCAAATGTTCGACGGCCTGTGTTAAGTTCCCCAGATGTTGGTTTATGTGGTTAAACTGACTGTCCACATTTGCCATCCCATGTGTCATTGTGGTCTGCAGTCTGTTCAGGTTTCTGTTGTGGACCTCAATTGTCTGTTTTGCAGGTGGTGACCCTGAATGAGCGATGCCTCCAAGCCCGCAAACTCTGCTTCTCCTACATCATCCTGGGGCACAGACTGAACTCTGCGCCGGCGTCTGCGCACTGCTCCGGCTTGTGGCTCTGTGCACCTCTCTGTGGGGCTGGGCCCTGGTGCTATTTCTGCTGCCCCCATGTCCTGTGTTGGATCTTCCATGGACCCTGGTGGTGTTCTGCTGGGCCCAGCTATGTCACCGGCAGCCTCCTGCAGTGGGTCTGGCCCATGTTCCTCTCCCTGCCTTATGTCACTGCTGGGGGTGTCTTGTGGGAGATCTGTGGGACATAGGGGATACACTGTCAGTCTCGCACATCTGTTTTATGCCTCATAATAAACATTTGCCTATATTTAGACTACTGTACTACATTGCCCATAATGCACTATTCTAGAGGTTGCTAGACTGGAATGGAGCTAGTCTGGTGGTGCCTGCTGCTGTGCACTGGGATAGTGTGTATACTGCATTTGTGGGTGTCCTAGCATATCTCATGGTACTCACTTTTTGATGTCCCAGGCGCTGAACTGTCCAGTTCTCCCATGCCCAGTACGTCCTCTGGCTCCAGTGTCTGCTCCACCATGCTTTCCAGGGCTGTGGGTCGTGGTACGGTGGATGGGCCTCCTCCGGTGCCCCTCATCTCCCTCATGCACTCCGCAACCCTCTCCTTGGTCCTGGAGCGCAGGTTGTACCACCTTTTGCAGATTTCCTTGAGGGTGCGGTGGCTTACCCCTGTGGCATTGATTTTCTCCTGTATCTGCAGCCATAATCTTTTCTTCGGAGTGTCTGGGACACTCATTGCTGCCTTTCCAAAAAGTTCATCTTGGTGCAGGCAGCATTCTTCTGTCAGCACCTCCAACTCCTTGTCAGAAAATGTAATTTTTGTCTCCTTCTGCCAGCACTGCCTGTCTCCTCCATGGTTGCTGCAGCTCCTCTCCCCTGGGTGTGGCTCAGCAGTTTGAAATGGGTGTGGCCCTCCCTCCTCCCAGGTCTATTTGATTACTTCCTCGTTCTGATGTCACCACCAAGAGCCAGGAAGTGGGGTTCCCAACTGTTGTGGTGCACCTGCAGGCAATTTGCGAGTTAGTAGCAATTTGCAACACCCTTCTCGCAAATTGCGATCTTGCTTTTAGCGAGGTCGCAAACTGCGACCTCACTAAAAGCGAAGGTCGCAAAATGCAGTGCGTCACCTCTGTGACTCGCAAATTGGTATCGCGAGTCTTCCTTGCATTTGGTTTTGCGAGTCGGAAATAGCGATTCGCATGGAGTCGCTATTTCCGATTTGCAAAATTTTACCTACCTACATCTGTCCCCTTGTCTTTTCAGCTGTACTATCCAAGATATGCAATTCTCAACATTTTCAAAAACTTCTGGGGTGGGGGGGTTTGCCTTCTTTGCACCATGGCTTTCCTTCATTTTCTGGTTTTATCTTTAGATGCCACCCACCTGGGCAGTGCTTCTGGGGCTCCCATACATCTAACTTTCTGGGCAGAGTGGGATATGCAATTTGCCACCTGTCCAGCAGAGAAGCAGATCACTTAACATCTTCCTTGAGCTGCAACGTCTAGGCAGTTTGGTTAATTTCTGCTGGCCCTCACTTCCTTGCCTCAAGAGTGGGGAGAGGACGAGATTCTTTTGACGTCCTTGGTTCCATTGAGATGACCCCATATTGCTATGTTCACACAGATGAGGCCCACGGGGCGATGGAGATGTTCCCTTCTCTTGGCTTAGGTCAAGGAGATGACTTAATCGTTACCTCACCTATAAATGGGCAAATTCTCTAAGGAGCTGACTTGTGCTAGGGCTGCCTGGAAGACTGAAAAGGTAACAGGCTTCCTGAGTGGGGACCAGCTGTGACGCTTTAGTTTTTTCAGTAGTTGCTTGTGCTTTGGGGCTCCAGAGCATCTGTGGTATTTGATAATGCTTTGCACTAGAGCGGTAGATGATTTAACAATATCTGAACCTGCTAGCCCCTATTTCATGGGGTTTTCATCATTGTGCTCCTGTTGTGTAACAGCTACGAGAGGCAGTCTTGCGGGGGCTTACTGGCCCCCACAAATGTTCAGTGAGTAATTTCTGCAGCTTTCCACAGTCCTTAACAATGGTAAAGTCTACTCAGCAGCATTACAGCTGTAGGGACCCGGACCTGCCCCTATTTATAATCTGAGTTTGTTCTGGCAGCAAACCCCAATGTCTTACGTGGCTTACCATTCTCATTTCCTGCATTCCCCAGCCACCCAGGTCACTTGCAAGGTACCTGTCTGTCCAGTATGAACCTCTAATGCCCACTCCTGGGGCATCCATAGAAGGAACAGTCCATAGAAGTTCTAGGGAACTCCCCATGGTCCTCAGCAAGGCCACCTTCTACTGGGCCTGAGACAGAGTCAGCGATCTGGTACTTCCAGCCCTGAAAAGAGTCCACAAAAATCCAAAGTACAAGTCCATGACTTCAGACTTCTGACAGACCGCGTAGCTCAGGCTGGTCTTTCCTCTGGTTTTCACAGGCTCCTTCAAATCACAATGAGACTGTGCTGGGAGTTACAAATATAGGTGTAGATTCCCATGATTGGTAAAGCACCTACGTAAACTGATAGGTCCATATCATTCCTCCACCCCTGTTATCACTCACAAGGATCTTGTACACCAATTTGGTGTACTCTGGAAAGGAATCAAGATGGCAGCCCTCTCCAAAATTGTTGACCATCCCCCACTCTGAGCCAATCTATACACAATCTGGAATGGTCTTTTTTCTCCAGTACATCAAAGATCAGTCCTGTGGTGATAGCAGTCAGCATTCTCATTGTCTTCCTTTAGTCCCACGTGGGAGCATTCTCCAGACTAACTTACAGGGTATTGCCACTAACAGATATGGAGATTCCTCATCTGGCAGGAGGAGCTCATTTCCCCGGTGAAGGTCTACTTTGTTCATGGATGTTATGTCTCCTCCTCGATAGCGAGCCTCGTGCTACACTCACGAGGAGAGATTCTTTTGAAGAACGGTGCCGACAGCAGTTGCTGGAGCCTCCCTCCCGGTCAGACATAGGAATAAACCTCATTTACTCACCGCTTCGTGTTCCGTACGATAATTTCACTGGCGATGAGGAACTTTACATCCTGACTTCGCCGACCGGGAGGAGAGACAACCCGGACACTGTATGTTCACTGCAGCGGCGAGAAAAGTGCGGCAGCGTGGCAGTAAGGTGCAGCATGCCCCTCATTTCAGCTGCGCCGTGGTGGTCGTGGCAGCGTCATCTAGAAGGTGCTGGAGAGCCTCTGGGTCAATTTGGCTGGGGCGTGGTTTTGTTCCCTGCTGAGGGGGGTTTCCGGCATTTCAGAGCTAAGTTTGTTGTCTCACCATGCCGCTCAGCTGTGTACTTTGTTGCTATGCAACCAGAACGTCTCCAGGGATCCCCAGTCTATTTGCTTAGATTCAAGTTTCCTCTAAGTCTCTGTCCTGTTGGGCAATAGAAAACATTCAGTCACTGCCTGCCAGACAAAAACTGTGTGTTTTGGGCCTATTTTCACGTTTCAGCCATAATTTAGGAAAAAAAAAACATTTCATCATCAGCTACCAATTGACATTTATACCATAATATGGAAGGATTTGCAGCTCCAACATTTTTCCTTAAACCTCCTGGTGAACCTATCACGGCATGGGAGGATTGGAAGGAGGGTTGGGAGGATTGGAAGGAGGGTTGAGGCATACGTTTTGGCTGTTGGTAGTGATATTTTCACTTCATCTAGGAAACTTGCCATGTTGAAACACTGCTTAGGAGCTGAGGGCAGACACATTCTAAAATATTTGCTTGATCTGGGGGATGAAAACTCAGAAGACAGAGATGAGTATGACCTGGCTATGGAACAGTTGGATGTAAATTTTGGCAAGAAGAGGACTGTTGTGGTGGAGAGGTTTAAGTTCTTGAAGAGATCCCAACTACCTGGTGAATCAGTGGAAAGTTATGTGGCTGGGTTGAGAGCCTTGGCATCCTCGTGCAACTACCAGAATTTCCAAGAAGAGATGCTAAGGGACCAGTTGGTTTTAAAGGCTCACAGCAAAATAATACAGGAAAAGCTACTCAATAAGCAAGACTTAAATTTAAAATTAGCAATTGACATAATGAAAAGAGCAGAAATAACTGATGAAGGTCTTAAAGAATTGTCATCTCCATCAGGAACAGCGAACTCTATTCATCTAGATGGTGTGAAAGCTAAAGGAACGGATTAGCCGCATGCATTTACAAAATCTGTTGAAAGGGGTGACTTAACATGCTTTAAGTGTGGCTTAAAGGGACATTTAGCCTCTGACCCACGCTGTCCTGCAATCGGCCATACTTGTCGGAGGTGCAAAGCTAAGCACCATTTGCAGGGATATGCAAAGGAAGACAATTAGGTGATAGGAAGCTTAAGGGGATGGTGAATTCTGTGGAGTGTAACAATGCTGGAGATGTTGGTCAAGAATATATTTAGCAAATTGTGGATGTGGGTAGTGTGTGGAGGAATGGTCCTCATTGCGTCATTAGTATCGATGGTGTGAATATAAGAGTAATGGCGGATTCAGGTGCATGATATACCTTAATTGGGAAGGAGCACATGTCAGAATTTCCAGATCGAGAAATCAAACCTCTTGACGTGAGCTTAGAAGCATATGAGGAAAAGCCTATTGATTTGGTAGGGTTCATGGAGGCTAGTCTGGGGTTTCAGGGTGTGAATGCTACATCCAAAGTTTATTTTGTTGAATATGACGCTAGTCTGTTGGGTTGGCCGCAACAAAGGGATCTGGGAATTTGTTTGGATCCGAACCACCCCAAACAAGTTCTGGGTGCATACAAGGAAGTCAAAGCTGTTCAGAACCACACTTTTGTGGAAGAGTACCCACAAGTCCTTAGGAAATGGTTGGGTAGATTAAAAGGATTCATGCATAGGATTATATTGAAAGGGAAAGCCATTCCCAAGGCTCATAAGCCTCGTCCCGTTCCTATTGTTATGAGAGAACCATTGCGTCAAGAACTAGCTAAGTTGTGTGATCAGGATGTTATTGAGGAGATTGAAGCATCCGAGTGGTTGGCTCTAGTGGTTATTGCGAGGAAGGGTAATGGGGATTTGTGTTTATGTGTGGACCTCTGAGATCTTAACACAGCCATCTGGGTTGATAGGCACCCTTTGTTTAATATTTGTGAAATGCTGACTATTTTAAAGGGAGCCAAAGTATTTTCCTCTCTGGACTTATCATCTGCTTACCATCATAGAGGACATAGAGGTAGCCATTGCGTATGCTTCCAGACCTTTAAAAGATGCAGAAAAAAATGACTCCACCATTGAAAGAGAAGCTCTTGCTTGTTGGTGGGGTGTTAATTATTTCAGGAAATATGTATGGGGTACCAGTTTTGTGATTAAGACTGACCATCAACCATTAGTTGATGTTTTTTCCACAAAAGGGGCAGACAGAGCTACTCCCAGAATAGCTCAGTGGGTGATGAGGATGTTGGAGTATAGCTATATCATGCAGTACATGCCTGGTAAAAGGAACGTGTTAGCGGATTGTTTGTCCAGGTTGCCTTCAAATGAGGAGGTAGAAGGAGATAAAGAACATGAGGAGATGGTGGCGACTGTTAATGTGGATATTTGTTGTGTTACGGATGACAGAATTTCACATGAGAAGTGGTCAAAAGTTGTACAGGAAGATCTAGTTTTGCAGGAAGTTATGAAATTCGTACAGGAAGGCTAGCCAGCAAAGAGGAAGTGCTTCTGCGGATGTGGAACAGTTCCGCCAAGTGAGTGTTGAGTTATCTGTCGCGAATGACCTTGTGATGAGAGGGGAACAAGTTGTGGTTCTTGTTCGGTTGTGAGGATGGGTG
The DNA here is from genome assembly GCF_031143425.1 of Pleurodeles waltl. NCBI lineage: Eukaryota > Metazoa > Chordata > Amphibia > Caudata > Salamandridae > Pleurodeles > Pleurodeles waltl. Next base: position 456,737,632 of record NC_090439.1, read on the forward strand.
TTAAAACTTGCTCACAAAGGATATTTTGGAATGAGTGCAACCAACAGTCATTTCATGTCGGTGGCCTGGTGTAGACAAGGATGTGGAACACCACATCAGAGATTGTGTTTTGTGTGCGCGGAGTGACAAGTCACAGAGAGTGGTGAAAAAACCTCCTATTGATTCGGCCAAATCAGACGGACCTTGAAAAAACAGTTACAATTGATATCGTGGGACCACTTTATGCTTTAGGCAAAATACCTAAGTATTCTCTGGTAGTGGTTGATTACTTTTCAATATGGCCTGTTGTTTGAACCTGAAGGAGTACCAGAAATTATTGTGTCTGATTATGGGGTGCAATTTGTGTCTAATGTCATGACTGATTTCTTGGAAAGATATGACATTGAACACATTAGAACGTCTGTTTATTATCCCCAGAGCAATGGTCTGGTTGAGAGGTGGAACAGAACATTGAAAGACAATTTGCAACTTGCTATGAGTAGTGGGGTAAGCTGGCGTAAAGTTGTGAAAGATCTGATTTGGCCATACCGGACATCTTCGCATTCTGTAACAGGGTTATCCCCATTTGAACCAATGAGAGGAAGGAAGCATAGAGCCCTGGGTTCAAAGGGCGTAGTAAAGAAGAAAGCCAAGTGGGAAGGTGTGGATGATGTGTTTGTGTGTGGTGATTGGATTCGTGTTTTGAAAAGAGGCAAAGTCCATAAGTGTGATTCCAAGTTCTCTGAGCCTTTGAAAGTTGTCAAGGTGCATGAGTACTCATTGTTATTAAGTGATGGAAACTTGTGGAATACAAACAAAGTATTGAAAGTCCCAAGGTGCATTGACTCAGAGCGTTTTGATCATGACTGGACTGTGATTGTTTCTTCTGAACCTTCTTCCGTGCAGAACAGGAGGCCTTTTCTGCAAGACAGAAAGACGTTAAGGTTGCCGAGGAGGTTTATTGAGTTGTAAATTGATTTATGGTTTGTTATGCTTGTTCATTCTTTTGGGATGTTTATCTGCTTGAACCGTTTTTGTTTATCTTTTCAAGAAACTATGAAGGAGGGGGATATGTTATGTCTACTCCTCGTGGGTGAGCCTCACGTTACACTCACAATGAGAGATTCTTTTAAAGAACGGTGCCGAAGGCAGTTGCTGGAGCCTCCCTCCCGGTTGGACATAGGAATAAACCTCGTTTACTCACTGCTTCGTGTTCCATGCAATCATTTCAATGGGTCATTCAGCTGGGGCAGCACAGCAATTAATTCTCTCATGCAGGCAACTCATAGCACAAATCTCATTAAGTCTGGATCATAGAAGTAAGGCAAATTATGAAATAGGTGAAGTAATCCAAGTTATTAAAACTGAATTTATATGTGGATTACAGGCACACAATTCACATACAAGGCATCACCTCTGACCCTTATATCACATTTATATCTGGAATTATAATAAAACACAATGTACACATAAAGTGGACAGCTAAAAGCATTACACATGCTACACCGTCCCCCACAAGGAATAGTTCACTCCCTTTTCGTCTCCGATCAATTATATTATTTTAGTTTCTGTCCCAGAGAAATGGCTAGCTGAGTCAGACAATAGTTTTCTGCCATCTGCCTGTGCAGAGGCCCTAACACCAGCTGCAAACATCTGCTCCTATTTTAAAAGATAAGACTGCTCCAAAACATTTAACTGTGTAGAGTTTATAGTGAGTGAGGCTCTGTTAGTGCACCCTACACCACATCAGAGGTTCAAAAACCAGAGGTCAAAAGTGAAAATAATTGGGGCTTTTCTTGGCTGTGTTCTAATTCCTCACATGCCACCTAACCAAATACAAGCATGTGATAAATGTCAAAAATGTAACGCAAAATATGTCAACAAGCAGTGGCAAAGGCGATAACTCTTGCTTTCCCAATATTTTCAGTATACCGCTATTGTCATTGCTATTGTTTTTAAAACTCTACCAGAATTGGCAAAGACAGTGGTCACACTCAGCCACCTTGGAAATGTATTTTCTATGCTTTCAAGATAGCTGTCATGTTGTGTGTTGACATATTGTGGCAGCCATAATGATAGTATAGCAATAACCTTTGGCCATTTGGACTGAAAATTTGTGTAGTTCAAAAGATGTCTACTATGTTGTATCACACCGCGTTGCTCCATGCAATGTGCAGCCATCATGCAGGTATTAAAAAAACACACACTTCTAAGATGTATGGCTACCGCTGTTGGCTTTTTCATTGCTGGGACAATTGTGAAAGCAGTGGGAAGTGGGTAGTGGGGAGTGTGATAGGTAGAAAAAGGCAGGGGATGGGTGTGAGAGGCAAGGGATGCAAAAGAGGGAGTGTACACAACACCAAGACGCAGCAGTGCTCAGTATCAGAGAAAAAGAAAAAAATGATGACATGGTGGGTAGAGGGAGACTGGGGGATACAAAGTTCACAAGTATGTGCACCCTCAATAGAAAGCTGAGAGAGAGCTATAGAGACAAAATAGCAGGGCATGCACTCCCATGTTGTGATAAATTACAGAAGATGGCAAAAAATAGACATAGAGCTAGATGTATCAAGGTTCACATTTGCGAATACCAAATAGCGATTTTTACCGAATCGCTAACTGAGATTCTCAAAATGCACTGTAACACCATCGCACAATTTCTTAAAATTCGCAATTACAAATAGCGAGTACCAAATAGCGACTCAGTAAAATATTGAACTGGTATTTAGAAATCGCAAATTATGATTTTAACATTCTGGAGCAGCTTGATGACATCACAACCAGGAAGTGAGTCAGTGCATGCTGTTTCCAGAAGCCTGAGCCACAGGAGCAGGCAGAGAGACCCAGCATAGCACCAGGGAGGCACTCAGGAGAGTCAATAAATCAAATATAGTTACACACGGTTCCAAAAATGCAAGGAGGTTTCTTTCAAAAGGGTGGTTCAATCAATAAATGGAAACCAAAGTTTTCGAAGCAGGAGCCCTCACTCACCTTCCGGTGACATGCTTCATCATAGGGCCAAGCTCCTCGTCAGGCCGGCACTGCAATGCCTGACGGGCCCCACACGGGGGCTCTTTGCCGGAGATCTTTTAAGAAGGATGTACAGCCGGTCAAAAAATAGTGAAGGATCGGTATAAGGGAAAATTTAAAAATGACTAGAGGTATCAAGTGGGAATTTTTATTCTAATGATGATACCTCTGACATGATTAAAACCAGTATATAGGGAAATAGTAAAATGATGTCTACACTCCCCATAAAAAACAGATAGGTATAGTTACTAAATCTCGTAATAGAGATTAGTAAGAAAAAGACAGTAAACACAGGATCCCCTGTGTCACTCTATATCGTTGGTCAACATGTTTCTCGCTTTTCTCTCGTCAAAAAATGATCTTATGCGATTCGTTAGGACCAAAGTACATACCTAATCCTTTAAACAATGGAAAATCCCATAATAAGGAAGTCAAAACCTAAAAAAGTAGGGAAGAAAGAAACCAAGATTAAAGCATTGCATAATTCTCAAGAATAACGTGTTCACGATATCCTGTGATGTGACCCCATCTATAGGTGAGGGATCCCAAAGGTGCCATGTGATGAAAAGTTATATAATATTAACATTAGCAATATGCGTGAAGGCCAACTTGGCAAAAAGGTTCCACAATGCTTACCCTCTAAACACTAATGGTAGGGCCTCAATGGGGTGGCACCAGGCTTTAAAAATCCACTATGGTCTAAGTATACACACAAAGAACAAAACCTTGGGTTATGCACGCGGTAGACAAATAATTCGTTTGCATAACACACTGATAAAGACCACAATAGATAAGGTGGGTCGTTCAAAACAGACCTCCTATTAATGATAATGATTACAAGACCTGAGACTGTGTCAGAACAAAATGCAAAAGGTTAAATAAACAATTAAAAGAGGGTCACAATATGGTAGTGTTAACCTTCTACTGGGTGATATGAGTACTAAGTTAACAAAAAAAATCCGCATGGTGTTACACAAGTATTTCTAAAAAAGGGGGATATAAATAGCAATATAATCTCAAACCAAACCGAGAAATAACACAACAGACAATTAGAGACAGTATGACAGGGGAAATGTTTATCATGAAAGTAACTGTGAGATTACAAATGCAAGGACATCATGAATGACATGCTATGCATTACCGGGCACTAACACAGCAGAATGTGGAAAAGGGGGGAATGATGAAAGTCAGCCACAGTCAGAATCAAACACCAATGAGTCCATTGTACGAACATCAATTAGACGCAGGGCAAGAGTGCTACCCCAAAATGAAACAAAGGGTACCCCAAATGAATGACGAGGAGCGGGACAGGGACCAGCAATGAAAAAAGCAAACGAAACCCACCTCCTAATAAAGGTTCCACAAGAATCCTAGAAAAAAGTATAAGCGTTGAGCATGAAAAATGTAAACATATAAGTGAAACTAAACTATTATAAATGATGTATAGAAAAATGTATTGTAATAAATCATAGATACCTAATATGTATATATATATATACCTATATATATATGATTATATATATATATTTATATATATATATATATATAAGCACTCTCAGGACACAATGGAAAACTCTCTCGCTGTCATCATTCATACTCAAGTATACCACACACAACCATAAATAAAAAATATAAGTAAAATAGACAAAGTACATATGTCAACCAATATTCCAATTAGAGGAGGCACTATTATCCATCATATAATTTATATATGGAATAAGTTAAATATAACTCAATGTCCTCCAATGACCAAAGTACACCTCCAATTCAAATTATTCCTAGAAGGATTGGTTTATTGTTCCCTCCTTATATAGTCCTTTGCTGTATAGATTGTAGACATCTTGTACTTCAAATTCACCGTCCAGACACTTCCAGACGTCTCACAGTGACCTGATGTGACGACGTACATTTCGGTGTAATGTGACCAACATTGTTTCTTTATCAACTTGTTTAGAGATTGACTCTATGGATGGAACCTCTCTTTCTGCACATTTTAACAAGCCTTGGACAATATATCTTTGCCCTGAGGAAGGTGTGTGACCTGTTTTATGCTTTAATCTCTTTGTCACAATTTTAATACTGTCATGCTTCATCGTCCTAGTTGTTGCATTACATGCTTTATTATCTAAGATGCAGTTACTTCAATAAAACCTTATTGATCTATATTCTGCCTCTGATTGTCCTTGCATATGTGAGACTAATGTAACTGAGAGAAATGGATGAGATTTGAGTGACCACGATTTCCCAGAGGAGTCAATTGTGTCATGCGCTCGGTTGCCCAATCATCCCTGCTCTTGGGTGGAGATGAGGCACTGCTAGATAGCCAGAACAAAATCCGGATTGCCTGACAGATGTCACCTGTAGTGGGTTCAGACTCCCCACCCCCCCCAGTGCAAGCCATTCTGCCGCCCAAATCCAGTAGTCTCATTAGACATCTCAGTACTGTATACGGAGACGTCTGTGGTATTGAGGATTTTCCTCCTTAGCCAAGTAGGGAGTACCTAACCAACGTTGTAGGTTGTTCAAGCTTGAGCTCTAAAAGCATAATCCCCATTTGGTGTGCTTATCTCTGAACAAAATTTACCATTCATCATGGCAAACCTGCAACGGGTAGCAATTGCTGTCGACATGGGACCACCCCTTACTGCACATTTATTAGGCACATAGCCTGACTGCCCAGGGCTGTCCAGTTACATTTGTTGTTGAGGCTCATCCAGCCTATTAAATAGAAATGTTCTATTCTTGGGTCACATTTCCAGCAGCTGATGGGAACACAAATACATTTCATCACTATATACCTGCAAACATACCTGCACAATATAGAGCATATGCATATCTAGAAATACCTCTATCATATCGAGAACATATTAATTGGCTTGATGGCACCCTACCCCATACAATTCTACACTTTAGGTTAGGTCCTCTAAGTAATGATGGTCCTACCTGGCCTTTATTGGCCACATATACAACGCACCCTGCTGCAGCAACCTTGTCGGTAGCTGAGGTCCGTCGCCTATATTCTGAACTTACGGCAATATACAGACAATTAGTACAGTTTGTAATGCAAACGTTAAATACAAACCCAGCACATGCTGTCCAGGTGCAACCACATGCTGTAACTCCAGGTATTAATCCTGTGACTGTACATTCAATCATGGGTAAAGTATCAGCCAAACGAGAAGAGATTCCGTTTTGGTTAGCTCAAAAAATAAATACACTGGAAAAGTGTTTCCCCATATGTGACCTCAGGATAAGCATATAATTTTAACCATGTGCTTGCCGTTTGGGGTGGTTCCCACAGGAGTTAAAATGGAATACTTGGGGCACAGTATTTGCCACGCTCTTTACTACCACACACAGTACACCAACACTTGCGAATTTACCAGTGTTAAAACAAATTCAAGATGAATATGGGGCTGCCCCGGCCCTGTACTTGGGGATGCAACTTATGGGCAATGTTGCCATTATCTCTTCCATTATACTGAGTAATCTTAAAGGGGAAGCAGCTGCACTAACAGTGCGCATGCGGCTCCGGGACGTTCCTCCACAGGATCAAGAACATGAGCTGCCAAAGATTATCGCGGAGATCTACTCTAGTATTGGTCAAGACAGTATGGGGGCCAGACCCACAAAACCACAGCGTCAGGGAAAATCTAATGAAGATTCTACCCAGCAAGCTCCTGAGGGTTCTAAAAAATGCTGGGATAAATAACAACAAACAGCTAAAAAAGAAAGGGGAGAATCTCCGCATACGGAGACCCCACAGAATAGCTATAATCTCAGAAATAGAGATAATATAAAAATGTCTGGCAGATATCAATATACTGATACATGCCAATCTCGTTCCTTTCAGGACTCGCCAGAAAAACGCAGTGAGAGAGGTGGGCGGTCAGAGTGCAGAACTGAATACATGAAACCGAGACAGGAATCACAACGCTCTACAGAAGTTTCTGTTAAAAAAGAAGAGAAACTTCCCCAGCAAAAACCCCAATTCAAAAAGAAGAAAGTGGCAGCAGTTGCAATTCGTCTCAAGAAGAGGGCTCTATTGAAGAACAAGAAGTGGGCACTAGTGCTGCTAGACAGTGCAGCGGAGGTCACAATAGTTCGCCGGAATCTTCAGGAGCATCTGGCGGTGAAAGCAACTGATGACTTCTTACAAGTTGAAACAGCGGACATGTGTGTCTCCATGCCTGATAGGGTGTACAGAGTAACGTTACAGTTAGAAAGAGACGTTGAACGCACAACCGATGCAATCTTTTGGGACCGCGTCGTAAACATATATAATGTTCTACTGGCTGAAAGGGATTGGCCACCAGAATTTTTCTGTACTTGCCCATATGGGAAAAATGTTATCAAACCTTCTTTCTCGCCCTTTGATCCCGATGAGCTCGCAGAATCCTACGCCATTGATTGGGCATTGGCGCAGGCACCTGCATTATATCGCAACCACGTAGGGTGGGAGAAAGATTCCCTCTATTATGTAATAAAACATGATGCAAAAGCACCAGTGAGGGAAAATCTCACACAACTCGAGTACCAGGGCGTAATCAAACCGTGTGTCTCACCAATGAAAAATCCTTAATTCCCAGTAGCTAAACTGGACCATTCGTACAGAATAGTCATAGACTACAGACACTTAAACAGTCATACACGCACATATGCTATACAAAACTCACATAGCACAGCACTTATGAACAACATAGTGTGCAAAAAACACAAAACAACAAAGGATAATTCCATTGGTTTCTTCTGCCAAAATATAGCGGCTGAGAGTAGAGACCTAACAAGTTTCAGCGCACTAGGCTCCCGGGAAAAAATTCTGTTGTTTACCACAGGGATATAGGAACAGTCCAGGACTGTTCGCGGCTCATGTAACTTCAGTATTGCACAACATTGACCCTGTAGCACTGTCCTACGTAGATTATATCTATCTCACTGATGATGAATTACTGCAACATCTAAGATGGGCAGCCCGCATTGTTGTAGGATTTGCCGAATTCGACTATAATTTCAATTTAAAAAAACAAAAATAGCCTTCCTTAGCATCCAGATTTTGGTATACAAAGTATCAAGTGAAGGAAAGAGCCTAGCACCACAATTCTTGGAAAAATGTGCATACTTACAACCTCCAAATACCATAAAAAACTCCAATCACTATTGGGTTTTTAAAATGTTGGCAGAACTTACATTCCAGATTACGCATCACGCATAAAACCCTTATATGACCTAATACGTCCTGACTTTTCCAGTAAATTTTGGACAGCCGAACACACACGCATTCTCAGAGCTTTGCAATCAGACATGCTTGCAGCACAACACTTACACACAAGGGACAACAAAAAACATCTGGTCATCAGAGTAATTGCTGGTGCCATTGGTTTCACCTATGTAACTTTCAATGAGGGTGAGATGGTCCCAACAGCATACAAATCACACTTGTACTCTATAGTAGAACAACGCTTTGCTCCCACTGAGAAAATTCTCACTGCTGTGCAGATGGCTGTCATTTAAGAAAGACCACTGGCCCAGGGGAAATGCATTATTATTGAATCTCCGATTCCAGCCCTTGAGGCTGTTACCAAAGCAAGCGTTCCAAACGCTAAAGCATCACTTCCACATTGGATTCAATGGGCAACATCTTTGAAAGCCACTAATGTCGACTACATTTTTGACCCAAAATTACAAACACAAGTATTTTTGCAATTTGAACTAGAATACCCAGTTCCGGGAAATACATTGCCTGTTGATCAATATCAAAAAGTCATGTACACCAATGGCTCAGTACAACCTGTAATAGGCATAAGACATCAATACTTCGCTGCTTGCGCAGTCGTAAGTGGCTACATGGGGGGTAATAAATTCTATCCACAACATACATTCACGCAAACCCTAGGGGATTGCACTGCACAACAGGCAGAGCTAAAGGCTCTGGTGATGGCACTGGAACATACGGATTCTGCACAGCTAACACTGATTGTCTGTGATTCATACTATTGTGTCCAGTCCTTCAATGAATACCTGCATTACAGGCACAAGAATGGGTTCAGAGATTCCAAAGGCAACACCATCAAACAGGCTTCTGTGGGGGGAAAGTAGCAGATCTGAAGGAAACGCTACCAATAGTCCATGTTGTAATACAATTGGACACCAGGGCGTTAGAATACATGTTGCTGGAAACACACTGGCTGATAAAGCAGCCAAATAAGCAGCAGCCACGGCTGCTGTTGCTGCAGTAACTCGTTCTAGAATGAAACCGGACTATGACATATGGGCTGCCATGAAAGCCAAGGCTGAAGGCACACCCTTTCTAAAAGCATTTCCTGCTAAATATTCCTACCGCATGGGAGGCTTCCTTGGCGCAGAAGTAAAAATCCCAGACATAGGGGTTCGGATCATTCCCAAAAAAGACCTAAGGCCAGAGTTGATTAAAGCAGCGCATGAGGGGGTTGCCTCCACCCATGCTGGTGTGGCAGCTACAATATCATTATTGCAAGCACGTTATTGGGGCCAGGTCTATACAAACAGACCAAGCAATATGTCCTTTGTTGTGACATCTGCCAACAAATTAAGGGGTCCACTGTCAAACGCCTACCGCAGACACCCCTCCTAATTTACAATGTGTGTACTTGGAACATTGTGGTCCCCTAACACTGGACTGTGCCTACAAATCTATTATAGTCGCTGTTGACTCCTGTTCCAGATTTCTATGGGTGTGGCCACAATGCTTGGCTGATGCTCAGACTGTTATTAAAGATTTGCAAATCTTTATCAGCACTTATGTAGTTGCAACTTTTCACTCAGACTAGGGCCCTGCCTTTGCCTCAAGGGCATTCGGGGACTCCATAGCTTTGTTAGGGGTCCAACTCCATTGCTCGTCTCCATTTCATTCCAAGGGAAATAGTGTAGTGGAGCGACAAAACTGAGATTTAAAGCAAACCTTAACAGCCAAGATAATAAGAGTATTAGGTATGGGTTGTAGTTGGCTTAATCACCTGTATGGAGTCCAGAGAGCACTTAACAATCTGCCTAGAAGGTCCCTGGCGGGTCATACTTCATACGAGTGCCTGTTTGGAACTCAAATGTATGTTCCAGATCTTGATGGTCCTGGCGTGGAGGTGGCAAAAACATCCTTTGACATAAATGAACATGTCACAGTCTTACAGGAATTATAGCAGTTCCGTGATGACAACGCTTCTGCCAGTGTTGCCTTCGTAGGAATTAAGGATGTACCAATAACATCTACCAGCTGTATTCCAAAAGTTGGGGATCTAGTACATTGTCCAACTCCACCACAAGGGAGTTCTAAAACATATTCTGAAAAATGTGCAGATTTTTCTGGGCACAATGTTAAAAATGCTGAGTCATATTATTTCAAATTGCCATTAATGGAAAATGTACATATATTAGTGATACAAAATTCATTTATTCAGATTCCTTTGTTTCCCAGTTGGCTATAGAAGGCTATGAATATTGTCTGAAGTCGATTGACTTAAAAAGTGTGTTGGGAACAAAAAAATTGCAAATAATGGGAAAGGAAGCTTTATTTAGAGCATGCCCGATACCTGTTCAAATTATATTTTTAAATGAAACAATACAACAGACAAGTTGTTCAGGCTTAACAAAGATTAAGGATTTGAATGCGCCCATTATTCCTGCCCTTTCAAAATTTTATAAATGGTAAAAGTATATAAATGCAACTGAAGATCAGCTCGATGAATGGGTCCAGAATGGCACATTTAATGCTTCACTTTCACGTCCTGGTGGGTGGTTAATGTGGCCAATAGATACCAACGGGTGTCATAAATGTTTAATAAACTCCATGAAGGGTTTTAGAACAAGTAGGCCAGACCCTTGCTATGTGTCATCTGAACATGCGGGTATAGTATCAACATGCAGTGTGGGGAAACTATGCCAGCAATGGTTGAAGAGTTCCTCACTAGATGCTGTTAGAGAACACCTCATTCTCCTGTCTAATAACACTTACTTACAGAATTTCCTGTTAGGCCACAGAAAACATTGCAGAAAGCGCTTCTTATATGCAGTTTATAATGAAATTTTGAAGCTTTCTCAACAAGAAGCTGCTGCCTGGGTAAGGCAAATAGATCAGGAAAATTTACAGAAGGCATTAGCTGTTGTAGATAATGGGACTAATACCCTGTCTGACCGGATATACACCTTAAACAACATTGTTTCTTCTGCAATAGAGATAATACAAACTGACATGTCCTCTTTACACCATGGACAGAATCAACTAAGGTCCATTATGCAGTTAAGTTGGACACTACAAACAATGAAGGCAGGTCGCGTTTCCTGGCAACATGTTAGTGCAAGGGACATATTTTCCACATTTAATTTAACGCGACAACAACAGCTAATGGCTAAAAAGAAAGCGACTTCCGTCATGTTAGATATTGAAGAATTTGAAAAGTTGCCTTTTACTGTGGGTGAAATACCATCTGCTGATTGGTCAATAAACGGGGTCACTAATCTGCCTATTTCAACACTTCAATTCACGTCCTGCTTAAAACACATTCCAGTGGACAGATATGAAAGGCTAGGAGATAGTTACATCCATGAGGTGTGGGAGCTTCGAATCTCGCACAAATGTCTCAGTGGCATGAAAGAGATCTATCTTAGTGGTAGTGAATGCAAGACCTCTGTCAGCCATTCGATGGTTTGTAAACAGCTGTCCTTGCACAGGACGTGTAACGCTTTGGCAGAGAACGTGGCTTGTTATCTGAAGTAAGTCCCAGTCCCCCTGATTAGGCCTGTGTTTCAGGTGTTCTTGAATCGTAGCTATGTCCTCCTTGTAGGAGGCTGGCCTGGTTCGTAGTGGGTACCAAGGGGTACTTACACTCTGTACCAGGTCCAGTTATCCCTTATTAGTGTAGAAGAGGTGTTTCTAGCAGCTTAGGCTGATAGAAGGTAGCTATTGCAGAGCAGCTTAGGCTGAACTAGGAGACATGCAAATCTCCTACTATACCACTGGTGTCAAATGCACAATATCAGAAGAAAACACAATACACAGATATACTAAAAATAAAGGTACTTTATTTTTATGACAATATGCCAAAAGTATCTCAGTGAGTACCCTCAGTATGAGGATGCCAAATATACACAAGATATATGTACACAATACCAAAAATATGCAGTATTAGCAAAAGGAAGTAATGCAAGCAATGTAAAGTTACAGTAGATTGCAATAGGAGCACATAGGTATAGGGGCAACACAAACCATATACTCCAAAAGTGGAATGCGAACCACGAATGGACCCCAAACCTATGAGAGCTTGTAGAGGGTCGCTAGGATTGTAAGAAAACAGTGAGGGTTAGAAAAATAGCCCACCCCAAGACCCTGAAAAGTAGGTGTAAAGTGCACCTATAACCCACAGAGAGCACAGAAGTCGTGCAATGCAACAACAGTGGATTTCTGGACCTGAGTACCTGTAAAACAAGGGGACCAAGTCCAAGAGTCGCGACAATGTCGAGAGAGGGCAGATGCCCAGGAAATGCCAGCTGAGGGTGCATAGAAGCTGCCACCGGATGGTAGAAGCTGTGGATTCTGCAAGAATGAAGAGGACTAGGAACTTCCCCTTTGGAGGATGGATGTCCCACGTCGTGAAGAAGCTTGCAGAGGTGTTCCCACGCAGAAAGACCGCAAACAAGCCTTGCTAGCTGCAAGGGTTGCGGTTAGGGTTTTTGGATGCTGCTGTGGCCCAGGAGGGACCAGGATGTCGCCACTTGGATGAGGAGACAGAGGGGGTGCCCAGTAAGTCAGGAAGCCCTCACAGAAGTAGGCAGCACCCGCAGAAGTACCAGAACAGGCACTTGGAAGAGGAGTGAACCGGAGTCCACCCGAAGTCAGAAAAGGGAGTCCCACGATGCCGGAGGACAACTCAGAAGGTTGTGCACTGCAGGTTAGAGTGTCAGGGACCCAGGCTTGGCTGTGCACGAAGGAAATCCTGGAAGAGTGCACCGGTGCCGGAGCAGCTGCAAATCACGCGGTAAACAGCAATGCAGTCTAGCGTGGGGAGGCAAGGACTTACCTCCACCAAACTTGGACTGAAGAGTCACTGGACTGTGGGAGTCACTTGGACAGAGTTGCTGAGTTCCAGGGACCGCGCTCGTTGTGCTGAGAGGGGACCCAGAGGACCGGTGATGCAGTCTTTTGTTGCCTGCAGTTGCAGGGGGAAGATTCCGTCGACCCACGGGAGATTTCTTCAGAGCTCCTGGTGCAAGAAGGAGGCAGGCTACCCCCAGAGCATGCACCACCAGGAAACAGGCAAGAAAGCCAGCAGGATGAAGCGATACAAGGTTGCAGTAGTCGTCTTTGCTACTTTGTTGCGGTTTTCCAGGCATCCTGAGCAGTCAGCGGTCGATCCTTTGGCAGAAGGTTAAGAGAGAAGTGCAGAGGAACTCTGGTGAGCTCGTGCATTCGGTATCTGAAGAATTCCCCAAAGCAGAGACCCTAAATAGCCAGAAAAGGAGGTTTGGCTACCTAGGAAGGAGGATAGGCTAGTAACACATGTAAGAGCCTATCAGAAGGAGTCTCTGACGTCACCTGCTGGCCCTGGCCACTCAGAGCAGTCCAGTGTGCCAGCACACCTCTGAATCCAAGATGGCAGAGGTCTGGGGCACGCTGGAGGAGCTCTGGGCACCTCCCCTGGGAGGTGCAGGTCAGGGGAGTGGTCACTCCCCTTTCCTTTGTCCAGTTTCGCACCAGAGCAGGGCTGGGGGATCCCTGAACCGGTGTAGACTGGCTTATGCAGAGATGGGCACCATCTGTGCCCATCAAAGCATTTCCAGAGGCTGGGGGAGGCTACTCCTCCCCAGCCCTGACACCTATTTCCAAAGGGAGAGGGTGTAACACCCTCGGTCTGAGGAAGTCATTTGTTCTGCCTTCTTGGGCCAGGCCTGGCTGGACCCCAGGAGGGCAGAAACCTGTCTGAGGGGTTGGCAGCAGCAGCAGCTGCAGTGAAACCCTGGGAAAGGCAGTTTGGCAGTACCCGGGTTCTGTGCTAGAGACCCGGGGGATCATGGAATTGTCCCCCCAATGGCAGAATGGCATTGGGGTGACAATTCCATGATCCTAGACATATTACATGGCCATGTTCGGAGTTACCATTGTGACGCTGTACATAGGTAGAAACCTATGTACAGTGCACGCGTGTAATGGTGTCCCTGCACTCACAAAGTCCGGGGAATTTGCCCTGAACGATGTGGGGGCACCTTGGCTAGTGCCAGGGTGCCCTCACACTATGTAACTTTGCACCCAACCTTCACCAGGTGAATGTTAGACATATAGGTGACTTATAAGTTACTTAAGTGCAGTGGTAAATGGCTGTGAAATAACGTGGACGTTATTTCACTCAGGCTGCACTGGCAGGCCTGTGTAAGAATTGCAGATCTCCCTATGGGTGGCAAAAGAAATGCTGCAGCCCATAGGGATCTCCTGGAACACCAATACCCTGGGTACCTCAGTACCATATACTAGGGAATTATAAGGGTGTTCCAGTATGCCAATGTGAATTGGTGAAATTGGTCACTAGCCTGTTAGTGACAATTTGGAAAGCAGAGAGAGCATAACCACTGAGGTTCTGGTTAGCAGGGCCTCAGTGAGACAGTTAGGCATCACACAGGGAACACATACATATAGGCCACAAACTTATGAGCAATGGGGTCCTGGCTAGCAGGGTCCCAGTGACACATAACAAACATACTGACAACATAGGGTTTTCACTATGAGCACTGGGCCCTGGCTAGCAGGATCCCAGTGAGACAGTGAAAACACCCTGACATATACTCACAAACAGGCCAAAAGTGGGGGTAACAAGGCTAGAAAGAGGCTACTTTCTCACACTCCTCAAGAGTGAAAAACTGTTTTGGGATGCGAGCCGGAATAGTTTATGTAGTTTCAGTCTCTAAGATTGTTACATGCTTCGCGAACGTACTTTTTCCTCCTAGACTACAGAGGGAAGTAACTGAGATTTGGCCCAATATTGCTACTTCAAATGTGAATTTTGACAAGTTGAGCAGACTCAAGGCTTTATTGTTTCAAAAACATGTGGCGCTCACATCTGCACGCAAGACCTATGCGCTTCAGGTTGCAAGGTCATCAGCAGAGATACAGTCCCTTTTAAGTACTAAATTTCCGAGACACTTTGGTGAGCTCGTGGGTCGAATATTTAATGCGCCCAGTACAACTGGAATCGCAAATATCTTTAAGGCTGTTGGTTCTGGATTCGTTCACACCTTCTTCTCTATATTCGGCTTAATACCTTCAGCCATCCACTCAACATTCTCCAGTATTTTCGGGGGATTTCCGATAACTTTGGCTATAATAGGTGGCATTCTGCTATTGCTACATTTGTTTGCGCAATGGCTGTCTGGTCACAACAAGGAGGACTGAAAACGCTTCCACCAGCGCAGCTGTGTCGTGAACGCATGATGCAGTACTTTGGAGCATCACTTGTGGAGCAATTGGAGTGTGACTGGTCTCTGTTATTCTAACCGGTTTTGCATTGTGTGCAGCCCATTTTTCGGTGCCTCTGGTGCTCGTTTGAGCATGCACTGAAAGTTTGTCTTTTTAGGCAGCACTTACTTTCATTGGAAGCTGATCTGTTAATGTTCTTGCTGAGGGCTCATTACCAGACATGCGCGTTGAGGGTGCGTTTGCTACGGGAAGCTGCTTATGAGTTGCCCCTTGTGGATTATGCAGCTCTAAACTCATTGCTGGGCACACCATGGAATTCTGCTGCCTTGGCTAGAGCTCAGGCTTTGGAACACAAATGCACCTTGGTTTTCCTTGGCGATGAACTTCCTACCTTACCACCTGCCAAAGTGGAAGATTTCCTGTCTTCAATTGTCCCAGATTCAATTGGTGACTTCCAAAATGACTCTGACTTTCGAAATTTTGCCTTTTTAACACCACAATTAACATTTTAAATTGTCCTTTTTACACATGCTCAGTGTCTTTTATCTTGTCATTATTGACATTCTTATATATTTGCCTTAAGTTGAATTTTAGTAGCTTTTATACGTAATTAGGCTTTGAACCACCCTTGAACCAGCAAGGGGAGGGTGTTGTGTAGCCATTTTAGTTATAGCTTCATACATGTTATTTTAGCAAACTAGGCCTGCCGCTGTGCTCTTTAACCTAGACATATTTTAATCAGTTTTGTTTTTTTATTTTAACAATAGCCACATTTGTGGTCTTATTTTATTTTTCTCTATCTAGCTGTTCTTTGCCTAGGCCTTTACTGCGTTCTTAAACAAGACATTTCTTTCACTCTGCTTTTCTCAAGGCTGCAGTAAGATAGATTGCCGGCAAAAGTGGTACGCTTTGTCTCTAATGTTCATAGAGTGAGTGCTTTGCTGCAGCTGCTTATGTAGACTACAGGCCTCTTGCTCAGGTATGAGGGAAGATGTCTTCCCAGGGGAACCTGAATTAGAGCTTAACCTGCTGTGCTTCAACATAGCCTAGGTAGGGCTATTCTTAATGATCGTAGTGACAATATGGTAGCCTTATTTTAATGCTTTACTCTCCTTGTCACAATGTTAACCCTGTCATCCTAGTTGTTGCATTACATGCTTTATTATTTAAGATGCAGTCACTTCAATAAAACCTTATTGGACTATATTCTGGCTCTGATTATCCTTGCATATGTGAGACAAATGTAACTGAGAGAAACAGATGAGATCTGAGTGACCACGATTTCCCTGAGGGGTCAATTGTGTCATGCGCTTGGTTGCCCAATCATCCCTGCTGTTGGGTAGAGATGAGGCGCTGCTAGTTAGCCGGAACAAAATGTGGATTAGGCGGACAGGTGTCACCTGTAGTGGGTTCAGACTCAGTCACCCACAGTGCAAGTGATTCTGCTGCTCAAATCAAGTAGTCCCATTATGATAATGAGAGCCTATGCGACAATTTGACCTGGATGCTCATGGAATGTGTACTCTTCCTATTCCGATATACATACTCTATGGCAGATGGTGGACAGATTGCTACACGTGTCCCATCAATGCAGCCAATGACCTGTGTAAATTGGGCTTTCTGGTAGAAATCAAATTTGTTTTTATGCAAATCCTGTGGGATGTTGGGGAATTTTAAGTGCTGATGGATTTTGGTTAACATTGCATTTGGGAATGCATTAAAGAGGCGTGAAAGATAAACCTCGAACTGCTGCTATGACTCCTTAGTAGCTTCCTGAGGCTAAGAGATGCAGGGAGCATAATACCTGCACATGAGTGGGTATGGCATTGGTTCAGTGTCGCTGCAGTAGGGGTTGTAAATCAGCTATTAAGTCAAGTATTATGGCAGAGTTCAAGGTGTACTTGTCAAAAATATCCTCCTCTGTCTGTTCAAATAGGGTAATGCGCACTCTAAAAATGTGCTCCTGTCTCCTCCTCCCTCTCCTCCAACCTGCCAGAATCCTCATCCTCCTCGCCATGACTTAGAGTGCAGCCATTGTTGAAAAAAGCTGATGCATTTGGGACTCTTTATATAGGTTGCACCTGTTTACCACCTGATTTCAATTTGTGGTAAATTGCACATGCAAAAACTCATATTGCGACTACTCGCAATTTGCGAATACTTGATACATTGATTTGCGTTTCGGTATTTGCGAATCGCAGTCTGCGATTTGCAAAATCTAGTTGCAATTTTATGGAATCGCTATTTTAGCGAATCCTTAATGTTGCACTGCGAACGCTGTTCATACACTGTGAAAGGCGATTTTGCATTCACAAACGATGGGAATTTACTGATTTGCACCATTAGCGAATGCAAACTCCTTTGATACATCTAGGCCCTAGTTCCTTGATGTGAGCCCAGAGGGGATATAATCAAATCAAAAACAAGGATGAAACCAAAATGTTCCAGGGGCAAAACACACACAAGAATAGGGAAGAAAGCATTAAATCAGGAGCAGAGTTTGAAATAGACAAGCAAGAGCAAGGGTCTGGCTGGCACAAAGTCTGCTCTAAATTGTACTGTTTACAATGCTGTCTGCATGTTTTATTGAGGCTCCAAAAATAATACCATGTGTGTTGCTGACCCGTTATAGTCTTTTCTACCAAGTTCACAGGATTCACTACTAGAGTCTGACAGGGGTTATCCTGACCACATATTGGGTAGTTATGAAAACATTGACAGGAAAATATCTTTCACAAAAATATGGACTCCAAAACATAGACTACTAAACTCCTAATCTTGCATAGATATGTCTCAAATAAAAAAAAAAAACTGCGCTTTATCCCATTATTATGCATCCCCCGCCCCCGTTGTAGTAGGACTGGAGTTAGAATAGTAGAGTGACCCACATTTTATATATGTGGGAAGTGAATTTGGCTTTGTTTAGGAATTAAATACTGGCCGAAATCTTTAAAAGTATATATTTAAGTGAAGTTAAGATTTTGGCAGTCTATATTTTGGAGTCTATCGGTCTGAAATACAATAGTATAAGGTCATAAAATCCACAATTCGTACAATCACAGTTTGCTAGTGGAAAATACCTCTACAAAGGCCCTTTTACAGCTTTCAAAAGGACGTTTGTGACCCCATCCTAACCTCAAATAGCGCAGGGGTGTGAAAGCACAATCCACCTTTCATTTGCAATTTGGAGAAGAATATATCAATGTTTTTTCATGTCAATTCGTGTTGCAAACCATTGATCAGATACCAACACCTCAAAGGGGTATCTAATTCGCAAAGTGGAGGCTGCTCTGTTGGGACTTCTTTCCCTTTGGGAATCGTGACAGAGGCCTCGGGGGAAGCAGACAGAGGTGCAGAGGACCACATTCCGTTCTCCGCAGTGTCGTCCTACCATATAGAAAACTGTTTTAAGCAGTATTGGTCACTTTAATGAACACAAGCTTCTTTAAAAAATATCTTCTCTTTGAAAATACAAACATATTCAAGTGTCCCTTGTCCTCTGTGTACGTATTTGAAGACAAACTGTGACTTGCTTAATTATTATTCATTAGACAGATTGTTTTGTTACCCACTGTGAATGTACATTTAGAACATGCTATCACTAAGCCATGAAAGGGATGAATCCAGAGTTTAGTAGAGTTTACTAGGATGGAAAAGTACGGGAACAATGTGCATCTTAGAAGAAACTGTGGTAAATCTCTACAAGATTCTGACAGAAGTGATCATGGCCGTCGATCACCCAAATGCTAGCAAAGCAGAGTGACATCACAAGCTCCTTGACCCCAGTGACATTGCAGTGTTTACCACGTGTCCCACCCTTCAACAACCTCCTGTTTGCTGCTGATGATTTGGGAAATGGAAATTATTTTTAAAAAGCAGTACAGAAAGTAAATAAAGCTCTTAGAGCTCAGTGTGCCTTCTATTTCTATCTCTCACTTCATGATTCCTGAGAACACGGGCTGCAGTAGCACTGCCAGAGTTACCAAAAGGCAAGCAGGGTGTAATGACTGCCACCCTACTGCCCCTGATTTACCTCAATGGATTTGATTCTAGATTTGATACTGGAGATATTAGATTGCACCGAGACACTCATTGGCCAGATTTTATGCTTCTCCTTTTCTGACAGTTTTTTTACCGATCCCCATCCTAAAAGACCACTAACGTACATTACATGTTAGCATTGTTCTGGCCATGCAATTTTCAAAGTTGATACAAATACTAGTATGTACAACAAAGGTACATTGCCTTGTGGTTCTAATGTATGTATCGGTCTGTTAATCACAAGAGAGGGCCTGAAGCATTTGAGATGTGTGCAGACGAAGGATCGGTTTCTTGACATGAAATTTATATCTGAGATCTGTTTGGCAGTTATATCATCTGTTTAGATGCAGTGGCGGCTCAGGGGAGGGAAAAGGGGCGGGGCGGGGCGGGGCGGGGTGGCGTGGCACCTGGAGGGAGAAAAAACAAAAGGAAAATATAATAGTTTATAAAAAAAAAGTACCTTTTTTTTGCCGCTCCGATTCTCGGTCCTTGACTGCAGCCACAGGCTCCCAGGCTGCCCTGCGTCCAATCCTAACGCTGCTTTCATGCTGCTGGCAGGATTGGATGGAGCGCCCTGGCGCTCCGAGGCAGAATGGAAGTCTCTGTCTGCTGTCCTCAACCCAGGAACGCGGTGCCAACATTGCTAGGTTGGAGAGAGCCTAGTGTGCATATGTGTTTGGCCAGCCCAAGATGGCTGGCCAAACAGACATGCACACTGAGGGGGGCTGCACACCCCCTCTGTGCTCGTAACAGCCTGAGACCCCGCCTCTTTGAGAAGAAAACAATAATAAACATAGTTTATTATCGCTTTCTTGTAAAAGTTTTGCAGCTGCTGCTGCTGGTGGGGTTATGACGTTCCTTTGCCATAGTAGAGGAGCCGCCCCTGTGCAGCAGATTGTGATTTGCTGCCTTAGGTTAAGTAATGAATTGGCCTTGGCAGATTGACCTAGCATGCCCCCACAAAGTCATCTGAAACTAACTATCCTTCAGCTCCAACTACTCACAGGAGCCTTTACCATCAGGTTAAAGACCTCACTTAGGCCTCAGTGGGCAGCCCACTAGCCCACATGGTCAGTGGAACATAACTATGACCTCTGCACTACTGGTGGAAGGCTACCTCACCAAACGTTGATATTTTCTGCCTGCTCTGAGGGTGAAGGGGACACTTGTGCACTTGAGCGGGTAATGCTGCTGCCCGAGGCCCCTGCTCTGCAGCAAGTCTTACCAATGCAGTGCCCCTGGTCTTGTAATTGTCGAGTCGAAAATTTTCAGACTCAATAATTCTGGGCCCAGGCACACTTATAATGGGAACTTGTGTATTTTATCTGAAGTTCTCGCTCTGGGTGAAATAATCCAATGCATAATGGGGTGCTATATGTGTTCAATAAACATAAGGTTTCTCTACCCTAATTCAGTGAGTGGGACATACTTCTTGTAGAGAGAGGATTTCCCTGTTTGGCCTATTGCTTCCCAGGCCCAAAGAGTACCAAGGAGGAAGAACATAGCAATGTGGGGACAATTACTGGGAGGTACTTAAATGTTCATCCTGAATGTGGGCAGAACAACGTTTTCGGATAATTCCAGCAAATCTCTAATTTACCTAGGCACCCACGTGGAGTTCATGCAACCTCAATCTCGCTGCAGGTGAAAGCTCCTGATGATGCAATGATTAGCTATAAAAAGGATGCACATGTGTATAGTACTGTTTAGATGCCATTTCTTTACAAATAATGTTTAGGCACAGCAGACCTCACAGGCCACACCCTTCCTGATGTCATCAGAAGAAAAGGAGCAGAGGGTACCTGAAGCGTACCCATAGAACTCCAATAGACACAGAAGAGTTAGCACATTATCACTAGACAGTCCTAGTCTTCAACTCATTTACACTATGGCCCTTCTTATGCCGCCCGCCAAACTCAAACCGTCGAGAGACCGCCTGTACGGTCCAAACACCTAGAGCCCTATTTGGAGTTCACTGCAGGGCCTTAACATTGCAGCCGACTCGTAATTGAGCCGGCGGCAATGTGGCGGTGCGGCGGGTGCAGGAGCACCTGTCGTGCATTCCGCTGCCCGTAATTTGGGCAGTGGAATGCACAATGGGCTGTGCATGGGGGCCCCTGCACTGCCCCTGCCAAGTGCATGGGTCCCCAGGGGGCCCCCGATGTCCCCATCCCGCCAGCCTTTCCAAGGCAGTGGAACCGCCATGAAAAGGCTGGCGGTATGGGGACTCGTGATCCAGAGTGCAGCACTGCTTGCAGAGCTGCCCTGGCAGATTACAACCGCCGGGATCGCCAGGCTGCCGGCTGGTGGCAATCTGGCGGTGTCATGGTCCGACCATGGTGTCTCCTCCATGGAGAAATCTGGCAGTCAGACTGCCATGACCGCAGCGGTCCGACCGCCACCATGAGTCTGGTGGTCTCAAGACTGCCAGACTCATAATGGGGGCCTATGTGTATGCCTTCTGCTCCCTTTCCTGACAGTGAGATGATTTTCATTTCTACTGCTAACAAATTCAAAGTTTGATGTGATTCTGGTTCACCTGTTCCGTACATAAGCCAGACACATGTTTGTGTGCACTGGCATAGCTGTACTTATGGCAATATATGCAGCGGAATAGCAGTGCGAGGAGTCCACTGAAACTCAGTTATAGCCGTCTTTTACTTACAAAATGGGTGTTTGGGGAGAAAATAATACCTGAATACGTGCATTGAGTAGTAAGAATGGCATCACCCCTAACGCAAATAGGTTTTAACGTGCACAGTAGAACAGCTCGAATGTTGCAAGCAGGGATGACCAGTTTATGCAGCAATGCTGACTATTTTATGCCACAAGAATATGCAAATTAAGCAACATACCGGGGTCATTCTGTGGCAAACGTATTTCGTTATTTTGCCACTTTAACAAACATTAATGGTGTCTGACCAAAGGTTTGACCTCGTTAATGCCAGTTTAAAGCGTGAATGCATGTCAGCAACTGTAGGATGAACATATAACCTCGCAAAGACTCTGCCACCGTGCAACGCCATGGCTTGTACATTTTTAGCTATTGATCCATTTAATGTAGAAACACATGTTTTTGTGAAAATCTGTATATTATGCGGCAGATGGTGAGGTATGTGGCAAGGGTGGTAAATCTATATTTATAATAATCCCACAGCTAAAAGTTCATACTTCCAGTGTCCCTAACGCTACTTCCACAACCGATATATTTGGTGATCGAGTAAAGCTGTCTTGCCACATCCTCCCCCACCTCCTCCTCGACCCCATTGTTGTAGTTCACCTTGACCTT
Source organism: Pleurodeles waltl (assembly GCF_031143425.1). Classification (NCBI taxonomy): domain Eukaryota; kingdom Metazoa; phylum Chordata; class Amphibia; order Caudata; family Salamandridae; genus Pleurodeles; species Pleurodeles waltl. The sequence continues at coordinate 456,760,404 of NC_090439.1, forward strand.
CTGGAATTTACATCCCCTCTCAATACTGGGACATAAAGCTGCAGCTCCAGCGGACCAGGGGGGCCCCTAATCCTTCGGCGAGGCCTCATTCAGCCCAATGTCATTGAATATTTGTGAGTTATGCTAGAATCAGGACCCCGTATCACATTTTTCGGGGGCCGATCATTTTGCGTTACGCCCTTTCATATTGTGAGGTAAACTCAGTTGCCACCGGAAACTTAACGCGCCCTCAGAAACTCTTTAAACAGAATATACAGCGCAGTGCTGCTTATGTGAGCCAGGCCCAGGCGAAAGAAACTCATTAATTAAAAATATAATAAATGACGCGTTCACGCACGTTCTCCAGCACCCATGCAGAGGCCTGGGCCTCTGATTTATGAACCCAAGAAGTACCAGGCTCTTCATCAGCGTGTACATAAATATGTACTATTAATCATTATTATTAATTAGCTACTAGGCTTGCCACAAGTTCACTCTGAGCATGAGCAAAAATGTCCTTTGAGAATAAATTGATTCCTAGCAATGTAGGGCTGTGAATGCTTTTTGAAACATTAACAGAAACGACATTTTTGCTTCCCACCCACCTCCCCCGCTGAAGGTTCAGCTCGGCTGTATCCACAAAAGCAGAGACAAAGTTAAGCTATAAATAGCGGCTGGAGAAGGAACGCAGATTCCTAGAAAACTGCATAGTCTGCCAGCAGTGTTCAGAGGTGTAAGGGCTCACGTGGGCCTTTTATTCCATCCTACACATTTTATCAGAGCATTAAAAATACCGCGCTGTATAAAATATATATTTATGCCCATGTCTAGCTTTCAAATGAGCACATGATCTAGTCTGATGGCACAGTGGCGTTCCCCCGACTAAACAGGTAATGGGGACAAAACAAATCAGTTTTTGAAGTGGTTCACTTGCACATTTACTTGTGTTAACATAAACATTTTCGTTTAATAACCCTTTCAGCCCATTAAGATTGTTATAGTCACAAGTTGTCTTCTCATTAGGATGTTCCATGCTTTGCTGGCCTCCTAAGACAGCCTTGCAGTTCCTTGCACAATAATACGTTTTAACCAGCAAAATGGCTCAGTGACTTAAACAGTTGATGCTGAATCATGAAGTGATTTGAAGATCATAAGCCCAATCATTTTACTGAAGTTGGTAAACTGGTAAATGTCTTGTATTGTCTTCTTATTATGTATCATGCTTTGTTGAGCTCTATTTGGTTTTGTTCTCCATAGCAACATTCAGGTACGCACATGGATACATTCAAAGGATCACAGATTCTGCCACCAGAAAAGCAGAGGTATAGCAACATTGTATATACTTTCGCAATGTGACACATATTAAGCACCAGAATGGCTCAGTGAGTTAAACAGTTGCTGCTGAATCATGCAGTAATTTGAGGGTCGTAAACACGAATCATCCTACTGAGGTTGTTAAACTGAGTACCAATAACGTGGTTAACAGTTGCATCTTTTACTTCCACCACATAGACATGAACAATGCCTATGTGGTGGAAGCACATCAAATCAAGCATTTTTGATAACATTATCCTCTTGAAGGATCATACATAGGTTAAGGCCAAGGACAACACTGTGGTGGCGGACATTTTGAAGGATGGTTGGTGTGGCTCCAAGGCAGGAGGCCAGTTCAAGGGAAGTACCTGTGAATTTCCTTGCACCAAGAAGATGTATCTTAGTCTTGGCAGCCAACATGAGTGCATTTAGGTTTCATGCTCTCAAGATGCTACATGACTTTTAAGTAATTGGTTGCGCTTTTGGAAACTTTGCTGTCAATTTGGGTGTCATCTACATATATATAATAATATCTCACGTTCTTTCTCTCTGAGATATTTGCAAGTGGGATCATGAAGATGTGAAAGAGGGCTGGTGAGAGAGATGGCTTTTGGGGATGCCATATGTGATGTTAGATCAATTATATAGGAAGAGGGCAGATTAAATTAATGAGATCTGTTGTGCATAAAAACTGAAAAAAACATTTGTGAGCCGTTCTATTGACACTGCAGTTGGATTAAATTCAGTCCAACAGTATACTATGTTCAACTGAGTAAAATGTTGCTGAGAGATTGAGGAGGATCAGAGCACACATTTCTCCTTTTTGCACAGCAGTGAGTAGGTTTACTCAAATATTAGTAATGTTATGCTTTGTCCTTGATGGGGCCAGAACCCAAATTTAAAATCACTGAGTAGATTGCGCAGTTCCAAATGATCTGATTCCAACATTTTGGGAGCAGAAGAGAATCGGAAATTGGATTCTTTGGCACTTGTAGGTGTAGTCAAGAATTGATTATTTTAATAAATTGACACTGATAATATGCTTATTTGTAGGTGTTTTCAGCCTTCTTCTCTTGTTGTGTCATTCACATTTTTCTTCCACCCACTACAGCGTTGGGCAATTAATAAGCCTATTTAAGCCACTGGCTAACTTAACTTTGACTGACTGCATTGTGCACTTTCACAAGGAGCACATCCACATACTTTGTGCTTCCCTTTGGTGCCAGGACTACTACGACATTGTGCTCTTTAACCAATGCATTTTACCTTGACGAGTGCCCAGCAGCTTCCCCAATAATGAAACTTTAAAAAAACTATGACAAAACAAAAGACTATCAGCTAACACCAGACCTTTTGGTTTTGACACACTGGTCAATAGTGGAGAAATTGTATCATGGTTGAGCAGATGTGGAGCTTCACCATGCAGAAGAACTAAATTAACACATTTGGTGATACTAAGCAGAGACATTTTAAGGCATGGGCAAAGTGGGCAATTGCCCAGGGCACCTATCTTTCGAGGGGAGCCCTGGGAAAATTGTCTCTTCAGATCACTTCTATTTATTTATCTCAACCGTTCCCCCTCAGCCAACTTCCACAACAGACTCTGGCCCTCATTCTGACCCTGGCGGTCGGTGATAAAGCGGCGGCCAAGCCGCCAACAGGCCGGCGGTCTAAAATATGCAATTCTGACCCTGGCGGGAACCGCCAACACAGCCCGCCAACTTAACACTCCGACCGCCACAGCGGTACAAACAAACAGCGCGGCGGTTCCCGCCAACAGCCCGGCGGCAGACAATGTACCGCCCACCCTATTACGACCCACCAATCTGCCACCTTTTCCGGGGCGGGAGCACCGCCGATAAGAACACGGCGGAAACAGACTACGAACTGGAAAACGCTCACCTCTACGCACTCCACGCGAGATTCCGGCAGTATGGAGCCAGAGTTGCAGGTCATCCCCGCACTCCTATTCCTGCTCATATACCAGGAGCACGCCCGGCGGCGCGGAAGACATAGGTGAGTACTGCACCTACGACACAGGGGAGGGAAAAGATTACCGGCACACACCCACCCACCCACACCCACTACAACACACACATCAATGCATTCCCACAGATCACTGTCACAACCCACAAACCACCCCCCTCCGAAATAATGCAAAGACCAAAAGAAGAGATCATAAACGGGCAGATATATTGAAATATGTACACCAGTAATCCCAATAAATAAATAAACTATGTACAAAATATATACAGCTACTAAATGTAGTCCAACCACTGTCCGTGGATCACAGGGGTCCTGTGCAAAGGGGCAAGGCCCAGTCCCACGACAAGAACTCCACGGAGAGAACACTGCAGGGGCATCAGAAAGAAAATAGGACAGGCACCTCAGGGGGAAGGGAAGGGGGGGCACCTCAGCCACTTGAGTACACGACGCCAGATCCACGAGGGGACTCCATGACCACTGGCCCATCCTGGGGAGAGCAAAGCCACAGTCCAAACAGTCCATACAGTGGGTGGCCTGCCCACTGGGCCATCCTGGGGAGAGCAAAGCCACAGTCCAAACAGTCCATACAGTGGGTGGCCTGCCCACTGGGCCATCCTGGGGAGAGCAAAGCCACAGTCCAAACAGTCCATACAGTGGGTGGCCTGCCCACTGGGCCATCCTGGGGAGAGAAAAGCCACAGTCCAAACAGTCCATACAGTGGGTGGCCTGCCCACTGGGCCATCCTGGGGAGAGCAAAGCCACAGTCCATACAGTCCATAACAGACCCCACTGCCACTGGAGGAGGCAAGTTGGCCAGAGGACATCCTGCAGCCCTGCCCGAGATAGATCCTGCCCTGCCACGTCTGCCAAAGGGCCAGCGGTTCTTGCCCTGAAGGGCCCAGTTCAGCGGTTCTTGAGACGGCGGGGCCCAGTTCAGCGCTCCTTGCCTTGAAGGGCCCAGTTCAGCGCTCCTTGCCTTGAAGGGCCCAGTTCAGCGGTTCTTGAGACGGCGGGGCCCAGTTCAGCGGTTCTTGCCCTGAAGGGCCCAGTTCAGCGGTTCTTGAGACGGCGGGGCCCAGTTCAGCGGTACTTGAGACGGCGGGGCCCAGTTCAGCGCTCCTTGCCTTGAAGGGCCCAGTTCAGCGGTTCTTGAGACGGCGGGGCCCAGCGGAGCGGTGCGTGAGACGGCGGGGCCCAGCGGAGCGGTGCTTGAGACGGCGGGGCCCAGTTCAGCGCTCCTTGCCTTGAAGGGCCCAGTTCAGCGGTTCTTGCCCTGAAGGGCCCAGTTCAGCGGTTCTTGAGACGGCGGGGCCCAGTTCAGCGGGTCTTGAGACGGCGGCCGGTCTATGGCCAACTGCTAATTGCCTGGTGGTGCCCTCCTGGGCAGCGGGGATGGTGCTCCTTCACTGCCCACCTGGGCTGTGGGTGGTGGGGCCCTCCTGGCCACCTGGGCTGGGTCCTCCCTGGGCAGCGGCTATGGGGGTGGTGGGCTCTCCCGGGGCAGCTGTGCCGGTTCCTCCCGGGGCAGCGGCTATGGGGGTTGTGGGCTCCTCCTGGGCAGCAGGCCTGCTGCCTGACCTCTCCGACTTGCTGCCCTTGCCCTCCTTAGTCGTGGGCCTGTGGCCCTTTCCTCCCTTTGGAGCTGTGGCTGGTGACTGTCTCTGGGTGGTGTCCGGGGGGGATGTAGAAGGCGGGCTCCTGCGGCGACCCTTCCGCCTTCTGCTCCTCTTCCCAGGGGGTGGGCTGGCTGTCCCCTTGCTGCTGGGCGAAGATCCAGACATGCGGGCTGGCGGGCTCCAATACCCCTGCACCCTTGTCAAGGGGGCTGCAGGGCTGGTGGTGGCTGAGGTGCTCTTCTTACCCCGACGAGAAGGAGGGGGGGCTCAGGGTCAGGAAAGAAGTTAGTAGTGGCGAGGAAGAGCTTCTTGGGACAATGGAGAGTGGTAGGTACAGTGGGAATGGGAGTGGAGGGAGAGGATGTGGTTGTAGGTGAGTCACGTTTGCTGTCTTTGGGTGCAGGTGCAGGAGGGATAGGCTGTCGTGAGGTGGATGGCTGTTGGGTGGGTGGGTGGCTGCGTTTGTGTGGTGTGGAAGAGGGGGTGACAGACACAGTGGGAGAGGACACAGGGGACGTGTAAATGGCAGTGGGGGTGGTGACTGCACGTGTGCGGACTGGAGTGGAGGGTGTGCTGGTGATGGAAACACTGGCTGATGGTGAGGTGAATGGAGGTGTGAGTGTAGACGTCACAGGGAGGGAGGAGGGAGACGAGGAGGTGGGGGTCACAGAGGTGGTAGTGACTGTTGGCATGTCTGCATCGGAATGTTGCGTGTGTGAATGTCTGCGTGATCTGTGGTGCTTATGTTTGGATGAGCTTCTCTTGGGTGTTGAGGTGTGTGCAGGCTGGTCTGATGGTGTGGGTGGGACAGGCAGAGGAACAGGAGACTGGGAGGAGGGAGTTAGTAGAGGCAGGCAGGAGACAGGGACAATGGCTGCCGTCAGTGCTGAGGCCAGAGCCTGGAACGATCGCTGATGGGCAGCCTGACCCGAATGAATGCCCTCCAGGTACGCATTGCTGCGATGAACCTCCCTCTCCACCCCCTGGATGGCATTCAAAAGGGTAGTCTGCCCAACAATGAGCGTTCGGAGGAGGTCAATGACCTCCTCACTGAGGGCAGCGGGGGTAACAGGGGCAGGGCCTGAGGTGCCTGGGGCGAAGGAGATGCCCGGCTTCCTGGCAGAGCGGGCACGGGGCGAACGCTGAGGGGCTGCTGGGAGGGCGGAGATGGTGCGCTGGGTGGCGGCTGTACCTGTAATGGCGGGGGGCACGGATGGTGCCACCCCCGCAAGGGAGCCCCCTTCCGAGGACGTGTCCCTGTCGCTGCAGGGTCCAGTCGTCCCCGTCGTGGAGCTCCCCTCGCCCTCCGTCTCACTGGTCCAGTCTGACTCTGTGGCATGGCCCTCCTGGGCCATGTGAGATGCAGCTCCCTCCTGCCCCGATGCCACTTCTCCTCCGCCTGATGATGCTGATGCACACAAGCACAGAAAGACAAACAAAAAGGGGGGGGGGAGAGAGAAATAAAGGGATATTGAGTACATGGATCTCCGGTACAGTTAGCGGACATGACAGACACAGATGCCCCCTGCACTAAGTTGCGCACTTGGGGTACGCTACGCATTCCGTGGAACATGCCCTACACGCCTAGAGTTGACAACTGCACCCATGGATGACACGGCCCAGGGATGGCTGTACTGACAAACTACTGAGGGTGGTGGCTGGGGACACAGGGGCTTACGGGGTGCCCAGCCTACAGATATCGCCCTGGCCTAGGGGGACCCCCAGCCCTCCTCCCCCACCCAGACACCTCCACTGCGCGACAACAGAGTAGATAATGCTTGTACTCACCCCCTTGTGTCTGCTGTGCTGCCCTCACGCGCCCATCCAATTCAGGGTAGGCCACCGCCAGGATCCGGAACATCAGGGGGCTCAGTTGACGGCAGGCACCCCGCCTACGTTGGGAGGCCATCCCCAGCAGAGACTCGGCGGTCTTCTTGGTCCCGCGGCGGATGTCCTCCCACCTCTTCCGGCAGTGGGTGCCCCGTCGATGGTGGACCCCCAGGGCCCGGACTTCCTTGGCGATGGCACGCCAAATCCCGATCTTCTCATGGGCGCGGACCTATGTGACACGTACAGGGAGGGAGAAATACCACGTTCAAGTTTCTCAGCATTTTCCTTTCCAGTGGCCCAACGCCCCCCATCCCCGCCAGGCCCCCCGCCAGGCCCCCCCGCCATGCCCAACATGCCCCCCATCCCCGCCAGGCCCCCCGCCAGGCCCAACATGCCCCCCGCCATGCCCAACATGCCCCCCATCCCCGCCAGGCCCCCCGCCAGGCCCCCCGCCAGGCCCAACATGCCCCCCATCCCCGCCAGGCCCCCCGCCATGCCCCCCGCCAGGCCCAACATGCCCCCCATCCCCGCCAGGCCCCCCACCAGGCCCAACATGCCCCCCATCCCCGCCAGGCCCCCCGCCATGCCCCCCGCCAGGCCCAACATGCCCTCCATCCCCGCCAGGCCCCCCGCCAGGCCCAACATGCCCCCCATCCCCGCCAGGCCCCCCGCCATGCCCCCCGCCAGGCCCAACATGCCCCCCATCCCCGCCAGGCCCCCCGCCAGGCCCCCACCATGCCCAACATGCCCCCCATCCCCGCCAGGCCCCCCGCCAGGCCCAACATGCCCCCCATCCCCGCCAGGCCCCCGCCATGCCCCCCGCCAGGCCCAACATGCCCCCCATCCCCGCCAGGCCCCCCGCCATGCCCCCCGCCAGGCCCAACATGCCCCCCATCCCCGCCAGGCCCCCCGCCAGGCCCAACATGCCCCCATCCCCGCCAGGCCCCCGCCATGCCCCCCGCCAGGCCCAACATGCCCCCCATCCCCGCCAGGCCCCCCGCCATGCCCCCCGCCAGGCCCAACATGCCCCCCATCCCCGCCAGGCCCCCCGCCATGCCCCCGCCAGGCCCAACATGCCCCCCATCCCCGCCAGGCCCCCCGCCATGCCCCCCGCCAGGCCCAACATGCCCCCCATCCCCGCCAGGCCCCCCGCCAGGCCCCCAAGCCAGCCAGTGGCCCCAAATCCATATTGAATTAAACTCACTTGTTGGTCTGGAGGACCGTAGAGTAGCGCATACTGGGGGAGGACCCCATCCACAAGTTTCTCCAACTCCTCTCCAGTGAAGGCAGGGGCCCTTTCCCCAGGCGCAGCAGCCATTGTCCCTTCCAGACCGAGGTCACAGCAACACTTGCAGTATAGGTCCTCTCCTGTGAAAGTTCAAGTCGCAAGTGGATAAGTAGATAGAAAATGGCGGTCACGTCCGCGGCGGTGCGTACCGCGGCGGTGCGTCCCGCCACCGCTGGCGCCCTTCGCCATTGGCTCCTGAAACCCATAGGCTTCAATGTTAACCAATGCGGCTTCGCGCCGCGGTCTTCGCCCGCCGCCCGCCGCGGTGTGCCACGCCAGCGCATTGACCTCACATCCCATTGTCACACTTCACAGGTCAGGCAGCCGCCATTTCCAGGGCCCACATGGCTCAATTTCAACTGCGTCACACAGGCCTAGGCCTTGCATAGCCACTCAGACACGCCATTCACTGCATAGAGAATCGTATACTGTGCTAGCTGTGAGTACGTACCTGTGGGTTGCTTGACTGTGTGCTCCATGTTGTCCTTCCTAGGCACCGTCCGCTGGGTTGGGCGAGGAGACGGATGAATCCTCCCGTGTACCGACCGCTGGTGGACCTGTCGACAATGGAAGAACGCCACATTATCCTGACCTACCGTCTTAACCGTGCCACTATCCATGAACTGTGTGCCCAGCTGGAGCCCGACCTGATGTCCCCCATCCGCCAACCCACAGGGATTCCCCCTCTGGTGCAGGTCATGTCAGTACTCCATTTCTTGGCAAGTGGGTCATTTCAGACAACCGTGGGAATTGCTTCTGGGATGTCTCAGCCCATGTTTTCGAAGGTGTTATCCAGAGTGTTGTCTGCCCTGATGAAATCCGTGAGGAACTACATCATTTTCCCTGAGGTGGGCGAATTGGCTACAGTGAAGGGTGATTTCTACGCCCTTAGACATATTCCCAACGTAATTGGTGCCATTGATGGGACCCATGTGGCTTTGGTTCCCCCAAGAGACAGGGAGCAGGTGTACAGGAACAGAAAAAATTACCATTCAATGAACATCCAGGTGGTGTGTTTGGCTGACCAGTACATCTCGCATGTAAATGCCAAATTCCCAGGGTCAGTGCATGACGCCTACATCCTCAGGAATAGCAGCATCCCTTACGTGATGGAACAGCTACAGAGACACCGTGTATGGCTAGTGGGGGACTCTGGGTACCCCAACCTGTCGTGGCTACTGACCCCAGTAAGGAATCCCCGGACCAGGGCAGAGGAACGGTACAATGAGGCCCATGGGCGTACTAGGAGGGTGATCGAACGCACCTTTGGCCTCCTAAAGGCCAGGTTTCGGTGCCTGCATATGACAGGTGGATCCCTAATGTACTCACCTAAGAAGGTGTGTCACATCATCGTGGCCTGCTGCATGCTTCACAACCTGGCTTTGCGCCGCCAGGTGCCTTTCCTGCAGGAGGATGGTCGAGACGGTGGTGTTGTGGCAGCGGTGGAACCTGAGGAGAGTGACGAGGAGGAAGACGACGGGGCTGAAACAGACAACAGGGACAGAATCATTGAACAGTACTTCCAATAGGACACAGGTAACATTTCAAAGATAATTTAGTAAATGTTAACTACTCTCCAGCATCTCTGCTGCCTGTCTATTTGCCCCAGTGTATGATGACTGAGTTTTGGCTTTTCCCTCCCTATTTCAGATCTGGGGTCCCCACTACGAGTCCTGTGCTTCGTTTCCCCATGGACTACAGCTTTGTGGCAGCTGTTTGTTGACTTCACCATGTACAAGGACATATTTGCACTGTCATGTCAATTACAAAATTTATTGAAATCACAGCCAGACTCCAGATATTTTGGTGCAAAATAGGTGTTTATTTAAGTGCTCAAAATGGGATGGGTGGTTTCAAGTGGGTGGGGGCTATGGTGAAGGAATGTCCATGGCAGAGTCCAGAGTAACAGTCACACAGGTGCATTGTCCAGAGGCCTGTGGAGAGATGGAGCATGGGCAGTTCAAGGATGGACAGGGTGACTATGTGGGACAGTGGGATGACATCAGGTGGTATCCATTGCTGGCGGGGGTCTTGACATCCTACTCTGTCTTCTTGCGAGATCTCAGGGCCCTCTTGCGGGGTGGTTCTTCTCCTGCAGGAGGTGGGGGTCTGGTGGGCTGCTGCTGTGCGGGGGCCTCCTGTCCACTAGCGCCGGCGGAGGTGGTTGGCTGTTCTTGGTCCAGGCTAGTGGCAGGGGCCCTTGGGTGTTGTTCAGTGTCCGCCCTGTTGTTGACGAGGTCCTGCAGCAGCCCTACCATGGTAACCAGGGTGGTGTTGATGGCTCTGATGTCCTCCCTGTACCCCCGATAGTGTTCCTCCTGCAGCACTTGGATCTCCTGGAACCGGGCCAGTACCGTCGCCATCGTCTCCTGGGAGCGGTTGTATGCTCCCATGATGGTGGTGAGGACCTCGTGGAGAGTGGGTTCCCTGGGCCTCTCCTCCCCCCCCTGTCGCACAGCTGCCCTCCGAGTTCCCCTGTTTCCCTGGGCCTCTGCCCCCTGGCCGGTGTGCCCACTACCACTGCCCCCAGGTCCCTGTTGTTGTTGGGGTGGTGGGTTATCCTGGGTGCCCTGTAGTGGTAGACACACCGCAGATTGACGCGCCCTGGAGACAGAGGCATGGGCCCGCTGGGTGGGAGCTGTGCTGGTGTTCCCAGAGGGGTTTGGGTCTGTAGTGGCCTGGGCCTGTGTGAGGGGAACCGACTGTCCAGAGGTCCCCGATGGTCCGGGCTGGTCATCGGTGTCCAGGTCGACAGAGCTGCTGTCATCGCTGACGGCCTCTTGGGTGGGGGGTGTGGAGAATTCTGGCCCCTCCGCCGCGGTGTGTTGACGGTCGGGTCCAGCAGGGGTATAGAGGTATGGTTATAGTTTCAATGTGTGGCATATGGGTGTATCTGTGGTTTCTCGTGTCCCCAAGTGCTGGCATTCGTGTGTGGGGGCTTTGGTGAGGGTGGCTTGTGGGGGGGATGTGTATATGCATTGGGCATGCTTTGGTGATGGGTGTCCATGCTTAGTGGACGCATGCAGGCCTAGGTTTTGGGATGTGTGGGTTGTGATGGTGAGACATTGGCGGGGAATAGGTGTGCTGGGGGTGGGGGTGAGGATGGTGGTGGGGGTGAGGATGGTGGTGGGGGTGAGGGTGGGGGTGACGATGGGGGTGGGGGTGAGGGTGGGGTTCGAGGATGGGGGTGAGGTTTGGGGTCTGATTTGGCATGCAGGTGGGGGGGAAGCAGTATTGAAGCTTCAACTTACCAGTATCCATTCCTCCGCCGACTCCTGCGAGGCCGTCAGGATGCAGGATGTTCAAGACTTCCTCCTCCCATGATGTGAATTGTGGGGGTTGAGGTGGGGGTCCTCCGCCAGTCTTCTGCACGGCGATGTTGTGCCTGGATACCATGGAACGCACCTTCCCCCGTAGGTCGTTCCATCGCTTCCTGATGTCTTCCCGATTTCTGGGGTGCTGTCCCACTGCGTTCACCCTGTCGACAATCCTCTGCCATAGCTCCGTCCTCCGGGCAATGCTGGTGTATTGTATCTGTGTGCCGAACAGCTGGGGCTCTACCCGAACGATTTCCTCCACCATGACCCTGAGTTCTTCGTCTGTGAAGCGGGGTTGTCTTTGGGGTGCCATGGGGTGGTGTGTATGATGTGTGGGGTGGAGTATGTGTATTTAAGTGAGTTGAGTGTGGTGGTGTGTGTTGTTTTGTGTGTGGATAGTGTGTGGGTGATGGTGTTGAGTGGCTGTGGCTGTTATTTTTTGGATGCTGGTGTCTCGCTCTTGCCTTCTTGACAAATTTTTTCGCGTAGGGGTTTGTGGGTGATGTGGGTGTGTGTTTTATATTGTATTGTGTGTGTGGGAGTGGTGTGTGTATGTGTATCAGGTGTGTGGGATTCAAATCATCCAATGTGGCTGAGTTTTGTTCGTTTGTGTGTATTCTGACCGCGGCGGTGTGTCCCGCCAATGGAATACCGCGTTTGAATGACCGCCGCGTGGATTCGTGGGTCGTAATGGGATGGGCGTATTTCTGTTGGCGTGACGGTGGAGGTTTGGTCACCTCCACCTTTCTGCCGACCGCTGGTCTGGCGGTCTGTTGTGGCGGTCGGATTTTCGGAGGTTTGCCTTCTGCGGGTCAGAATGACCGTGGCGGGTTTCCGCGACCGCGGCGGGATTATGGAGGATTTCTGACCGGCGGTAGGCGCCTTTTACCGCCGAGGTCAGAATGACCCCCTCTGTCTATTTATTTACCCAGAGGCCTAAGTATTCAGGGCCATAGCCAAGACATATTTTTGGTGTCTTTATGGGACACTGTTTCCCGTAATTTAAGGTATTATTCAATATTGTTTGAGCTGAGAACTGGTAGGCAGAGTTTAACGAGCTGATTAATGGAATTTTCTTAGAGTGGTGTTTTATTTCCTTTTGTGGATGTAGGAGAATTCAGTGAATTTGATAGTAATGGTGTTTGGTGCACTTCAGGGAGCCAAAGGGGAAAGTGCAGTAGATATGGTAGCTATCAGGGTAATCATGTTGTCCATACGGTATGTAATGAGGTTGTCACTTATTGGCTCGGATGTTTCCAAACAAAAACGAAAGGTGGGAAGAGTTGTCAGTCCCTAGTAGGTCATGAAGAAATCTTCAGCAGAGTTGCTCACTTCATGAATGCAGACTTGGATTTTTTTTTTTTACATTTGTGTATCTTGTGCTGAATGAAACAACAACTATTAACAGAGAAGAGATCTGCTTTTCTCCAACGGCATTCAATCACTGTCTTCTATCACAATACCATGATTTTAATACTACCAGCCAAACATTGTGGCCAGAATATAGACTACTTCAATAGAGTGTAGCTATATATATATATATATATATATATATATATATATATATATATATATATATATATTTATATATACATTTACTATTCTAAACACTACATTTATATATATACCATGAGGATTTATTTATCTTTAAGGTAAGTACGTTTGTAGTTAAGAAGAGTAAATAGATACTTAACTTGTTACACTAACGTTCACAATATAGCGGTAGTCACTATTTTGGCCACAATATTTTGGCACACCAATATTTTCGTCCCCATTACTCTCACATACATTTGTCATTTCAATACCCATTGTTGATTAGTTATTTCACAGATTTGTCCTTTTGCATGAAGTAACAGGCCAGATTGTTTAGGGTGGTAGTGAGGCTGTTTCTGAGTAGCGTGTATTTGGATTATTAGATGGGGGCTGATGAGCTAAGGGTTCATAGTCTGGTAAAGCTTGGATGAGGAATTTAGTGGTGATGTTTACGAGGATTCAGGAACATGCAACATCAGTTTGCTGTCGTTATGAACCGTAATCATATTGATGTTACCTGAATTGGAGAAAGTGGAGATGACGTGATCAGACCAATAGAGAAGATAATCTGAAAATACTGTCCGCCCACTTTGCAGTGGGTGGTTAGATGGCTCATTTTTGTTGTCCATCACCACCAGATAAGGCCTGGTGGTGAGGGACAGCAAAAATAAACAAGCACTGGCAAAGCCATTAGGTTGCGCCTATGCAGAATCTATTGACTTTGCCAATGTTTTTTACATGTTGCACAGCAGTTGAGCTGCTGTGCAACATGGCTTAAAGTAAAAAATAAAAGTGCTGTAATGTGGTCAGTGCTGTCTGTTAAGCTGAGATGAAGGAGAGGGACTGCAGAGACATGTACTCAATAAGAGTGAATGCCAAAAAGTAAACAAAAAAAGAACAAAAGATTTAGAACTTTAGATGAAAGCTAAAAATTATGGGCAAACACTGCCTAGACCGCAAAGTCCTGGTACTATGTAAGGGCTCTAGATGGGAACTTGCATAGTAAGGTGTGCTGATAAAGCATTTTTGAACTCCATGGTGCTGTATTGCATTACATTGTCAATTCAGAGTGGACGACAGTGCTGTATAGACCCTCCAAGAGTAAAGGTTTATGGGGTGAGATCAGCTTGTGTTGACCAAAGAGCACACTAGTGCTGGTGATGAACAAGCAAGACAATGACATGGCCCTAACAGAGGTTAATAAAGGACAATGGAGCCTTAGCATGTGCAAAACAAACTGTTAAGGTGCAAGCCAAAAGATATTAGCACGGGAGTAGGCATTCCAGGCATACCAATTTCCCTTGGAAATCACTGGGAGATGTGTGCATTTGCTCAAAGCATGCATGGCTTGGTCAGTGGTACTGATTCACACTTCAAATTCTATTTAAATTCATTCGTCACCTAACATGCCTTGGAGAAACCTTTCATTACTATGCAGCCAATAATTTTCTAGTCTTGTAAACAGCTACTGGAAACATGTGCCTTTCAAAACATAAATCTGCAAAAATGGCGATTAACATTGCACTCAGCCAATGTACCTGTTTCTGCCGCTGCCGCTCGCCTCACTGCTCTCCCGATGGGGTCCCAGCAGTCCCTGGGGAATCAGCACAGGCTCCCCCCGCAATCCTGCTGCTGCTCTCATGTTATATTTATCATGAGAGCAGCACCAGGATTGGTCTGAGCGGCTTGGTTTGCTGCTCGGACACTGTATGGGAATCTGTGCAGTTTCTCCAACCCAGCGGTGCAATACAGTAGGGTTGAAGAAACCTACGTGCGCATGTCTGCTTGGCCGCCCTAAGACAGTCGGCCAAACCAACATGTGCACTTAGGTGCACTCCACGACCTCTTCCCTCTCCCCCTTCCCCCTCCCAGCCCCACCCCTCCCATCACATGCTGGCTGAGCCAGCAGCTGAAAAACAAAAGCTGCTGGCTCTTAGCCAAGGGGGTGACTCTCCTTTGCCATTGCGAAGGAGCAGCCCCTGCTTTTGAACAATCTAATTTACTTTCTGGGACTTGAAAAATTGTACACATATTGAAAACAAGCATAGTCAATGCAAAGGCTCTGGCTTTAATAAGCCAATGCATCACACATGTAAACACAAGCATTCACAAATGCCATGATGCAACTTGCAATATGATGCAGACAGAGCTGACCATGTCATAGCACTTTTTGTACGTTGAGCAGGAGGGGGCACCTTCATGCACAAAAACAATCATCATAGACATTTTCCTGTTTTTAACTGTATTGCAGAATGCAGCACACAGAGAGAGGAAACATCAAGGAGAAATAAAGGTATTTCTCCATGTTGCTCCTATGATGCGGAGGCATACATTTCTGATGCATCCCCAGGTCTACAAGTGTTCATAAATCTGGGAATATGTGTCAGAATGGAAGGGTGGTTTCACCCATGGCACTCTTCCCTGCTGCAGAGTAACACAAGGCATTGCTTTACGCTTCCTTGTATTACACCAGGTTTATCAAGCCACACAGAGCCACACAAGTTTGCCTTGAGTGGCTTACTAAATCTCATTTAGGTTTTGTGCCGTCCCTGCATTTCATTGTTTGGCCTAACCCCTCGGGTGCCTTGGACGTAACGGTTATGTCCTGGGCAGCACCGCTCGGGTACCCAGGATGTAACTGTTACATCCTGCTACTGGCCCTCGGGGGAAGCGCCTGGACAGGGATGGAAGGGGAATCGCTTTTGTGGTCAATTTCACGCAAGGGGAGCAACCCTTAGGCAAGGGTCGCGCCCTGGGGGTGAAGGGCACATTTATTTTAGGCCATTTCTGCTCCCCTTGGGGGCAGATTGGCCTATTTCTATTAGGCCGATCTGTCCCCAGGGTAGGAGAACCCACTTAGGCACCAGGGATTGGTGTGTGTGTATGTGCGTGTTTTGTTTGGGGGAGCAGCCCCTTGGGCAGGATTCGCACCCTATGGGAAAGCCCACCAGAGACCAGGGAAGATTTTTTTCAAAATAAGTGTGGTGGGGGTATGTCCATAACCCCACCCCAAATAAATGGGGCCAAAGTTGTTCTGCCCACCCGTGGGCAGATGGGAAAATTACCCCCGATCCACTCCCTGGTGGGCAGAAAGCCGACTAGATGCCAGGGAATAAAAAAAAGATTGTGGTGAAGAACCAGAACCTTTTGGGCCTGGCGGCGCAGGGTACGCCTAAAATCTCCTTGGATTCACCTGCCTCAACTAACAGAGACACGGGACACTCTGTCAGGCGTAAAAGATCAGATTTTATTAGCTGCAGCTAGTACAGTTGTCCAAGAAGTACACAAGGTATGTTCTCAGGAGACTGCCACTTTACTTTGTGGTGCACAATCTTATATACCGTATAAAAACATTTATTAACTACATACACTCCCAGAACACATAGAAAGGAGCCAGTAAGAATGATGTAAAGATAGAACAGAGTCAATAGAAATGTCGGAAAACAAGACAGCACCAATAGAAGGAATTGGAAAACAAAGTATCAAGTGACTTAAGGTTGCCTCCCCTCCAGCTGTGTTTGTCACCCCTCCCTTGAACTAATTCATTAACCGATCCACAACGAAGTTGCATGTGGTGCGATAAGTTTGTGTGCGTTTGGAGGACAGTTGTGAAATGAGAGAATACTAGCAAAGGACAGCGAAGGCCAGACGATAAGATAAGATCGGCGGAGAATAGTGTGAGCCTACAGATAGTTGAAACAAGGATTAGAAAACCAGACAGGGATTAGTGTACTCGGTCAGACCTTAATACCAGTCTTGTAAAGATAGAGGCAGAAGGCTGTTTTGAACACCATGTTGCAGAATAAGCAGAAAAGGCAGAATGGACTTTGTTCGCTGTGCTGCCTGAGTGAAGGCAACATAAAATGGCGGCGGGCCACAAAATGGCGGGTCGATACGATCGTATTAAAAATCGAATTTCCTCAGACCCTCCTTTTGCCAGAACTCAGGCAAGATACACAAACTCATGTTAATCTGAGTCGATGTCTATGGCCATGAGGTCATCAAGCTGTTGCTGTACCATCATTTTGATATTCTCTGCTCTTTGTGACTTGGGTTTGGGAATACATGCAGTAGCACATAGGTTGCAGACGGCAGGACCGCAGTGCATACAAAGACAACAAGAGAATATAAAAGCTAAAATTACTCCAAAGAATGTCAATACCTTCCAACCCCATTTGGACAGTAATCCCCAAAACCACTCTGAAAAGGACCAATCTCCTTCGTCCTGATGAATCGACTCGGAGATTATGTGTAACTTAGAGATAGCTTGGTATACTGTCGGAGCGTCATTAGGTATGAAAATACAGCAACTTGATCCGATCAATTTGCATACTCCACCACGGTCCGCAAGAACAAAGTCTAAGGCAACACGGTTCTGCAAGGTCATAAGACGATCAGCCTGTAGTTCAGCTGTAATGTTACTTAAAGCTCCTACAGTGATGTCTATGGTGGTTTCTACGACACGAACCAATTGCCTTATATTTCTGCTGTTGGCCATTGGACCCCAGAAGGGAAGAAATCCTTTGAGGAAATCTCCTCCTTCTTGTCCTGCTGTGTCTTTCGAATCCACAATCCCTCTGCCATATCTATTTTTATGATGATTCGCAGGAGCGGTGTATGTAGGGGGAAGAAGAAAGGCTATATAACAAGTACCAGAAAAATCAGCTGGCAACCATGTATAAGCCCTATCGTGGCAAACGAAGTATGTACCTTGAGATGGTACTAACGGCGGTGAATTCAGGGCTGAATAAACATATGTATGGAAACATAAACTTTCTCTTTGTCCGGTGTTTGGAGTTCTACCATTTATTTGCAGACAGAAATTTCCTTGTTGGGGTATGACCCGTATCGGAGGAGATTTTCCTTGCTCAATCTTATCATTGAGGCTGGAGATGTAATTAGTTATGTTCCAATTGGTATATGCTTTTCTTTCATCTATGGAAGCTTCACTTTTTTCCATGATTTTAGCCATAGCTACCATTCCCTTTATCAATAAACTATGACTGAAATCTGAACCAACACTATGTGAACTGACAGGTTGTTTAATTTTACTTTGATATGCATTATTGAAAATGACAAAATAAGCCCAAGCGGAACCTTCATAGGAGAATGGAAGAACTAAATATGGCATTCCATTTTCTACTGTATGTGGTATGAGTCCACACACCCAACAGTCAGTTGTATTGATCACTAACTGATGTTGATGTAACAACTGGACGAAGGAATTGTTAAAGTATTCAGTTCTTCTGATGAGTTCATGCTGGGGAAGAGTGTGAAATAGGTGCGGAGAGATAGTAGAAGAAGATGTAGAGGTAGGAGAAGAGACAACTTTTTGCTGCAGAGTAATAATGATCCAGTTTACAGATGCCAAAAGAATACACGACAATATAATGACGCATAGAGCAATACTACAACGACTACATATTTCTTTACAATTATTCTTTACATTTTTACTTTCTCTTTTATCTAATGTAGCCTCCATCTTTCTAAGTGGATGCTCACGGCAATCTTCCTCAATCACTGTAGTTACGATTATCTACCGTCCTATGACACTGTGAGGTCCTGCAGGCCTATTGCCACTTACTCAGGTCGTAACTAAGACTCCTACCGTGACCCTGCAACCGGGATAGAGTACTACATAGGAGAGAAATTTACAAGTTCTTTGGTCTTGGTCTCAAATTATAGCGTTCCTGTCCAGAGGCAGTCTGGTTTTGAAACAATGTTCCTGGATTTGTCGTGTTCAAGCGACGATGCGATGGTATTGCTTCTTGAAGGATGTCGTCGTCCTCTTTCTCAGAAAGTGTTCCAATTAGACGCGCATCACTGAATGGTACAAATTGCGGAACTTTCTCACTTTCAGAGTCACTGATGTCTCTACGGACCCACTGATCGAAAGGCAAGGGCAAAGGCACTTTCTTGCAGTGCACGGCATGCACCCAGTTTTTCTTTCCTTCGACTTTAACTGCTGTTCTTGTGGTCAAAAGAACCAGGCGTGGCTCTCTCCATCTGGGCTCCAAATTTCTCTGTCGTTGGAAATTTTTCGTGCAGACCCAGTCACCTGGTCGGATGGAATGACCTGGGTCTGTGGAAGCCTCTGGTAGAGCACTCTGAACCTGTTGATGAAGAACACGCAATTTAGTTGTAAGGTCATGCAAGTAGTCAATCAACATCGGGTATGGCAAGTCTGAGTATTTCTTAGGGCGAGGAACTCCCCATACATTAGCTGGGCGACCAAATATCACTTCGTAAGGGCTAAGCCCCAAACGAGAGTGTACTGCTGTTCTGGTGGACAGAAGAGCCAATGGTAAAGCATCAGGCCAATTAAGTCCTGTGCTAGCTTGCACCTTAGCAATTTTAAGCTTCAAGATTCCATTGTAGCATTCTACTAAACCAGCCGACTGTGGCTGATTCGCCGCGTGGAACTTCTGTTTTATGCCAAGACCTGCACAAACTTTTTGCATGACTTGACCCACAAATTCGCTCCCATTGTCACTCCAGACAATGCGCGGCAAACCAAACCTAGGGAAGAATTCTTTCAAAAGTATTTTGGCAGTTGATAAAGCAGTATTGTCCTTCAGAGGGTAGGCTTCTACCCATCTAGAAAAAGCACATACCACCACCAGAACATATTTGAGGTTGTTGCATCGTTCCATGTGAATATAATCGATCTGCAACACCTCAAATGGATATGTTGGAGGAGCAAAATGACCTGCTGGAGTTGGGGTTCCCTTTCCCGGATTGTACATCAAGCAAACAATACAATGTTTTACTACATTATTTGCACACTTTGGGATCCCCTCATTTTGCCACACTGGAGCCAGAAGTTTACATATTCCTTTTGCACTTAGGTGAGCTGGACCATGTGCCATAGTAACTACAGGTAGTACATAAGCATCTGGTAACAGCCAACGTTGATGTTCTGATAATTCAACCCAACATTCCATCTCATCTAACATTCCTGTACTTTCCTTCCACTTTCTCAACTCATTCTCCGTAGCCTCTCCTTGAATTGATTTCACACTCTCTACTGTATCTTCACACATTCCCTTTTCTCTTACGCAGTTTGCGGGACCTGCAACATACATTCGACTTGTGTTGTCTCTGGCTGTCTTTTTCGCTACCTCATCTGCAAATGCATTTCCTCGACCAACATCGTCCACAATCTTTTTGTGTGCACTACACTTCACGATCGCTATCTGAGTAGGCATTGTAAGTGACTCAAGAAGTTCAGTCACTAATTGACCATGTTGTATCTTAGTACCATGGGAAGTAAAGAATCCTCTTTCCTTCCATAAACGCCCAAAGTTAAACGCTACACCAAAAGCGTATTGGCTATCAGTGTACACGTTTACTCTTTTTCCTTTGGATAACACACACGCTCTAGTTAAGGCTATCAATTCAGCTGCCTGAGCTGAATTATGTCTAATGCGTGCTGTCTCCACAATCGTATGCAAAGTAGTAATAGCGTAGGCTGAAACTGTATCTCCATTCGGGAGCTTGAAACAAGAACCATCTACCCATAGTGTTCCATCTGGATTCACTAATGGCGTGTCTTTTAGGTCAATTCTACCCTTAGTCTCTTCTTCAGTACGGAGAAAACAATCATGCTGTTCAGAGACATCTCTCTCTTCTGGAAGAGGCAACAAAGTAGCTGGATTCAGGGTATTACATCGTTTGATGTGTATGTGACTAGCCAAAAGCGTCAGCTCATATCCGGACAACCGAGCACTCGTAAGATGCTGCGTTTTTGTCCTATTTAGTAAAATATCCACTGCATGTGGCACCATAACAATGAGAGTATTATCTAGCACTACTCCAGCAGACTGTCGAATAGAAATTGCTGCTGCCGCTGTCGCCTTAAGACAAGTAGGCAATGCTTTAGCTACTGGATCTAACGTAGCTGAGAAATATGCGCATGGTCGCTGTTGATCTCCAAAACGCTGCGTTAAGACTGACAATGCACAACCCTCTCTTTCGTGGACATAGAGCGTAAAGGGCTTACTGTAATCAGGAGTACCCAATACAGGAGCAGAACACAAAGCAATACGCAAATCAGTAAAACTCTTCTGACACTCGTCAGTCCACGGAAGAGGCTGAGGCGTATCTTTTAAAGTTAGCGCCAACAGCGGTTTAGCCAATAAAGAGAAACTCGGAATCCACTGTCTACAATAAGAAGTAATGCCCAAAAAGGCACGTACCTCTCTTTGTGTGGATGGCACTGACATTTGTGCAATTGCCTGAATTCGTTCGGGGGTCAATCGTCGTCCCTCCTTTGACAAGAGATGACCCAAATAAGTCACCTCGCGACAGACATATTGTAATTTAGAAGGAGAAACTTTGTGATTCAGATCAAACAAATGACGCAACAGTGCAACGGTCACGTTTTTGCAAATCTCCTCTGAATCAGCTGCAACTAATAAGTCATCCATGTACT
This sequence comes from Pleurodeles waltl, assembly GCF_031143425.1. Classification (NCBI taxonomy): domain Eukaryota; kingdom Metazoa; phylum Chordata; class Amphibia; order Caudata; family Salamandridae; genus Pleurodeles; species Pleurodeles waltl. Next base: position 456,781,701 of record NC_090439.1, read on the forward strand.
GAATGAGAGCGGCACCGGACGGTAAGGAAAAAGCATCAAGATGACATTTTAGAGCTTGACTGTAAACAGAGGGACTTTCACAATAACCTTGAGGTGCGCGTTTAAACCGGAAGCTTCGGCCTCCGAGGGAAAAACCAAAAATATCTCTACTCTCTTCGGCGATGGGAATACTAAAGAAAGCATTCTTTAAATCGATAACTGAAAACCAAGTCGCTGTAGAAGGTATCATCGTCAACAGAGCAGTGATATCTGGGACTACAGGAAACTGCGGTACGACAATCTTGTTTACCTCCCGAAGATCAATTACAAAACGATAAACAGGAGGCTGAGAAGGATCAGTGCGTTTAAGAACCGGAAGAACAGGACTGTTACATGTATTTCCTCTCGTTTCCTCAACCACACCCTTCTGAATCAAATCATGGACAATTTCCAGAAGTGCTTTCTCACCTTCAGTAGAGATTCTGTATTGCGGAATACGTGGCATTTCAGCATTGGGCTTGAGAGTAACAACATAAGGTGGGATCTCAAGACAACCAACGTCATTCGGACCCGTAGCCCAAAGCGTTTCGGGAAGAGAAAGCAATTCAGGTGGGAATTGATCTTTTGATAAGTACATTGGACTAGTCATTTTCTGTCCTAGAGTGAGGTATACACCAGAAGGTGAACAATATATCGTAGCATGCATTCTTTTTAATAGATCTAAACCCAACAGATTTTCACCACAACCATTCGTCAGAAGAAGCGGAGCTTCTAAATCATAAGGGCCTATTGAAACAGGCAAAGGGCAAGAAACTGGATTGCGAACAGGGGCGCCAGAAAATCCTACAGATACATTCGTTAAGCCAGACAAAGGTGCGCCAGGGAGTTTAGAATGAATGATAGAGCTTCTCATGGCACCAGTATCTAAAAGAAATGGCTCTGAAACACCCATTGTAGTGACATTAACATAAGGTCCATTCTGATCCACTGGAATTGACGTAACCCCCTTACTTTGTCCATGGCTGTCCTATTCAAAATGAAGACTTTCATTCCCTCCTTCAATATACTGATCCTCACTGTAATACTGTGTAGACCTAACATTTTGCTGGTCAAAGTAATTTCCGGAATTTGGAGGAACAAAAGAACGCTGCCCTTGGGTTAACACACCTCGACCTCTACCTCTATTTGCTGACTGAGAACCACCACGACCTCGTGAAGCAGATGTTGCTCCATTACGCTGCAACAATGCCGGACAACTGTTCTTAAAATGACCTTCTTCCCTACAATAAGCACATTGATTGGGACCTAGCAAAGGTCTTGGAATGAATGGTTCAGGCTTTTGATACAACCTCTGAAACTGCGGAGGCTGTTGAAACTGAGGCTGAACATAACGAGGAGGATAAGCCTGTTGCAAGAGAACTTTAGTTTTTAATTCTTTCGTCTTTTTCTCTTGTTTTTCCCTTTCTTCTTTGTCTCTATTTTCATAATATTGTGCAGTAGCCAATATCTGGGCGGAAGAAGAAACTGCCCATGAACTCTCGGAGTCTTTTAGCTTGTGTGATAGTTCAGGAAGCAAGTTATATACGAACTTATCCACAAATAATCGCTGTCCCCCTTCTGTAGCCATATCTTGACCACTGTGATCAATGAATGTCTCCTCGAATCGGGTAAAAAAATCGGAAACACTTTCATCTTTCTTTTGTTTACATGCTGCTAGCTTATCCCAATTAACTCTCAAAGCAGGCATCATTGTTTTCATTAATGTAATAATCCTACCAGGGAGTTCTGAGATCAAAGCGTCGGGCTTTGCACCACCTACTTGACCTCTATCTGCGGCAATAATAGCGTTCCAATCGCCGCCTAATTCTTGAGCGTGATCCTCTCTACGAATTTTAGCCCATATTGTCTGTGGAACTACATTTCCCATCAACATGTCAATATCTGCTAAATTCATAGTACATGCATCAACTGTTTGCGACAACTCTTTATAGTAACCAGCAGGATTTTTGCGTGGATCTGGTAGTGACTGTTTAAGTGCTAAAACTTCAGACCTTTTCCAGGGGACATGTATCCATATGCGCTGAAAATGCGCAGGAATAGCTGGATTAGCACCTGCTGCTGCAACTTCTTCCTTCCATATTGGAGAAACCTCTCTCATGGGATAGTTTTTCAGTGCTGTCCTAACTGAAGGATCAGAATCAGGAAAAGTCTGTGAGAACAATAGGGATCTGAAAGAAATAAGTGTTCTGACAGCGTTTTCAACCTTAGGACCCACAATAAGTCCTTTGTCAAAGTCAGCCTGAACATCTAACAGATCCTGTGGGACCGAACCCAAATTCATATCCTCCCATTCTTTAGCGAGAGTATCGCACATAACTTTAAAAACATATCTCTGCGTAGGTGCATTCCATTGCAGAAAGATGGACATAATATCAGACGTACTATATTGGGGACCCTTCTTGATCCATCTACAAGCAAGTGAGTCCAATTTTTCTCGCTCTTCGGAGTCTGGGAATTGACTACGAGACTGTCTTCGAGAAAAAGCTGGAGACACGTTTAAAGCTTCAAAGAAAGGTGATAAGAGACCAGAGACAGTATCTGCAAATCGCTTACGCATAGATGGAGAATTTGACATAAGGATAGGGGACAAGGTATTAGGTGAATTAACTAAAGGAGCATTAGGAATTGCCAAAGGAGCAGAAGGCAAAGGAGTTAAAGGCAAAGCTGGCATAGGCAATACTTGAGGAGGCAAATGTGGAAAAGCTGGAGCAGGCGGAAGCACAACTGGCGGCTGAACAGGCTGTAACATCGGGGGTGCATTAGCACCTTGTACATAGGGCGGAGGCAATTTCAATAAGTGGGACATTAAGGAATCTTCCTCAAAATCTTTTCTCTTATCAAGGGAAGAGATAGGCAACGTCGGATAGCATTTATCTATTGCCATTCGATGCTGTCTGTCTGAAATTTCCATTGCATTATCTATTTCATCATCTTTGAATTGCTGAGCAGCCTGTATAATCGTCATTCCCTGTGTTTTCCTATCTCGTTTCGCTTGTTTAATTTCTCTCTGTTTGGCTTCCTTACGCCAAAGGCGAAAAGAGTCAAACATTGCCGGCCGGGCTTTTCTTTTAAATAACGTTGCTTCTAAATTATCTAGCACATCAGTTTCGAAACTACCATTTTCTGGCCATTTTAAAACACCATCTTTCTTTGTATATCGGATCCATGTCTTATTAAAGGCAATAGGACCAACACCATGTTTAGAATAGAGCTCATATGTGGGAGTTCCAACCGAAGGAATCGGACAGGAGTCCTCAAGCTGGGAGTCCCTATTACAACCAAAGCAACAAAGTTTTCCAAACTTAGTCAGACCAGACATCTCACGATTTTTACTGGCTGTTCACAAACATCAAGGGGGTAAAACTTTCAGTTTACACAGCACAAATGCACTTACCCCTCGGCTTTGGCCACTGCAATGGCCAAATCTAAGGACCTAAGGACAAAACAAAGACCAAAATTTGTGGGCGCGACCCACCAAATACTTAACTAAGGATGTCTTCTTACACCAACAGAGGCCCGTCTATCGTCTCGCTTTACCATACATCATCAAAGAAAGGGCCAAGGCAGGGCGGCAGTCAGGGCAGCAGTCGTCAGTAGCCGTCAGGAAGGAGTAACCGCGCTGAAAAAGACCTTCGGACCACTTCGACATACAGGGGTCGCTTGACGTGGCTCGCGATTCCTCCAGAATTTTCTTGCGGGGTTCCTCACGACCTTCAGGCAGAAACCGGTACCGCTGAAGCCGCCCCACGTTGGGCGCCAGTTGAAGAACCAGAACCTTTTGGGCCTGGCGGCGCAGGGTACGCCTAAAATCTCCTTGGATTCACCTGCCTCAACTAACAGAGACACGGGACACTCTGTCAGGCGTAAAAGATCAGATTTTATTAGCTGCAGCTAGTACAGTTGTCCAAGAAGTACACAAGGTATGTTCTCAGGAGACTGCCACTTTACTTTGTGGCGCACAATCTTATATACCGTATAAAAACATTTATTAACTACATACACTCCCAGAACACATAGAAAGGAGCCAGTAAGAATGATGTAAAGATAGAACAGAGTCAATAGAAATGTCGGAAAACAAGACAGCACCAATAGAAGGAATTGGAAAACAAAGTATCAAGTGACTTAAGGTTGCCTCCCCTCCAGCTGTGTTTGTCACCCCTCCCTTGAACTAATTCATTAACCGATCCACAACGAAGTTGCATGTGGTGCGATAAGTTTGTGTGCGTTTGGAGGACAGTTGTGAAATGAGAGAATACTAGCAAAGGACAGCGAAGGCCAGACGATAAGATAAGATCGGCGGAGAATAGTGTGAGCCTACAGATAGTTGAAACAAGGATTAGAAAACCAGACAGGGATTAGTGTACTCGGTCAGACCTTAATACCAGTCTTGTAAAGATAGAGGCAGAAGGCTGTTTTGAACACCATGTTGCAGAATAAGCAGAAAAGGCAGAATGGACTTCGTTCGCTGTGCTGCCTGAGTGAAGGCAACATAAAATGGCGGCGGGCCACAAAATGGCGGGTCGATACGATCGTATTAAAAATCGAATTTCCTCAGTGGGGTGGTGGCTACCAACCAGTATGGGCATGGTTATGCCACCACCCCAACTGTAGGGGGTAACAGTCTTTCAGCTCTCCCCTGCCCACTAAAACATCTTATCCCACAGGAAGCAAGAGGACATTTGATTATTTTGGGTTTTGGTTTTACATTTGGGCCATGAGAGCTTGGCTGACTCTCAAAATCGTCCCACTTGGAATGGTGAGGGCTGCACTTTTTGGACTTTGGGACACTGCCATGTAGAAAAATCCACAAGACCTAGACACATCTGAAAACTAAACATCTGGGTGAGTCCAGGGTGGTGTGCTTAGCCCACCTACACAAGTGAGGTATCATTTTTACCAGGAAACTAAGGAAAATGTTGGATGGTAGGAAAGTTGTCCCGGTGCAGTGATCCCACACAGAAATGTGGGAAAAATTTGAATTTGAGCTAAATTTGAGGTTTGCTGAGGATTCTGGGTAAGAAAAAACTGGGGGATCCCCGCAAGTCACACCTCCCTGGATTCCCTCGGGTGTCTAGTTTTCAGAAATGTTTGGGTTTGGTAGGTTTCCCTATATGGCTGCTGAGCCCAGGACCAAAAACGCAGGTGCCCCCCTGGCAAAAACAGGTAGTTTTGTATTTTATAATTTTGATGTGTCCACATAGTGTTTTGGGGCATTCTCTTTCGCAGGCACTAGGCATACCATCTAAAGTGATGTACCATTTTTATCGGGAGACTTGGGGGAATGCTGAGTGGAAGGAAATGTGTGGCTCCTCGTGGATTCCTCAACTTTCTATCACAGAAATGTGAGGATTTTTTATTTATTTTTTATTTTGAGGTTTGCAAAGGATTCTCGGTAACTGAACCTGGTGAGAGCTCCACAAGTCACCCCATCTTTGATTCCCCTAGGTGTCTAGTTTTCACAAATGCACAGGTTTGGTAGGTTTTCCCAGGTGCCGGCTGAGCTAGAAGCCAAAATCCACAGCTAGACACTTTGCAAAAAACAGCTCTGTTTTCTTTGGGAAAATGTGATATATCCATGTTGTGTTTTGGGCATTTCCTGTCGCGGGCACTAGGACTACCCACACAAGTGAGGTAGCATTTTTATCGGGAGACTTAGGAGAACGCTGAGTGGAAGGAAATTTGTGGCTCCTCTCAGATTCCAGAGCTTTTTGTCCCCAAAATGTGAAGAACTAGTGTTTTTTTGGCCAAATTTTGAGGTTTGCAAAGCATTATGGGTAACAGAATCGGGTGAGAGCCCCACAAGTCGCCCAATCCTGGATTCCCCTAGGTGTCTAGTTTTCAAAAATGCACAGGTTTGGTAGGTTTCCTTAGGTGCCGCCTGAGCTAAAGGCCAAAATCCACAGATTGGCCCTTTCCAAAAAACATCTCTGTTTTTTGGGGGAAAATGTGATGTGTACATGTTGTGTTTTCGGGCATTTCCTGTCGCAGGCTCTTAGCCTACCAACACAAGTGAGATACACATTTTATCGGGAGGAGTGGGGGAACACTGGGTGGAAGGACATTTGTGGCTCCTCTCAGCTTCCAGAACTTTCTGTCACCGAAATGTGAGAAACAAATGTGTTTTTGGCTAAATTCTGAGGTTTGAAAAGGATTCTGGGTAACAGAACCTGGTGAGAGCCCCACAAGTCACCCCATCCTGGATTCCCCTAGGGGTCTAGTTTTCAAAAATGCAAGGTGTGGTAGGTTTCCCTAGGTGCCGCCTGAGTTAGAGGCCGCAATCCACAGCTAGGCACTTTGCAAAAAACATGTCAGATTTCAATATAAAAATGGATGTTTCCCTGTTGTGTTTCCTGTCGCAGGCACTAGGCCTACCCACATAAGTGAGATACCATTTTTATTGTGAGACTTGGGGGAACACAGAATAGCAGAACAAGTGTTATTGCCCCTTGTCTTTCTTTAAATTTTTTCCTTCCAAATGTAAGACAATGGGGGTGATTCTAAGCTTGGCGGGCGGCGGTAGCCGCCCGCCAAGCGGGAACCGCCAGAAGACCGTACCGCGGTCAAAAGACCGCGGCGGTCATTCTGGGTTTCCCACTGGGCTGGCGGGCGACTGCCGAAAGTCCGCCCGCCAGCCCAGCGGGAAACACCCTTCCCACGAGGACGCTGGCTCAGAATGGAGCCGGCGGAGTGGGAAGGTGCGACGGGTGCAGTTGCACCCGTCGCAAATTTCAGTGTCTGCAAAGCAGACACTGAAATTCTTTGTGGGGCCCTCTTACAGGGGCCCCTGCAGTGCCCATGCCATTGGCATGGGTACTGCAGGGGCCCCCAGGGGCCCCACGGCACCCCATACCGCCATCCTGTTCTTGGCGGGCGAACCCCCAGGAACAGGATGGCGGTATGCGGTGTCAGAATCCCCATGGCGGCGCAGCAAGCTGCGCCGCCATGGCGGATTCCCATGGGCAGCGGAAAGTCGGCGGTACACCGCCGGCTTTCCGCTTCTGGCCGCGGCTGTACTGCCGCGGTCAGAATGCCCGGCGGTGCACCGCCAGCCTGTTGGCGGTGCTACCGCCAACCTCCGCCCTGGCGGTATTTACCGCCAGGGTCAGAATGACCCCCAATGTGTAAAAAAGACGTCTATTTGAGAAATGTACTGTAATTCACATGCTAATATGGGGACCCCAGAATTCAGAGATGTGCAAATAACCACTGCTTCTCAACACCTTATCTTGTGCTCATTTTGGAAATACAAATGTTTCCTTGATACCTATTTTTCACTCTTCATATTTCAGCAAATGAATCGCTGTATACCCGGTATACAATGAAAACCCATTGCAAGGTGCAGCTCATTTATTGACTGTGGGTACCTAGCGTTCTTGATGAACCTACAAGCCCTATATATACCCGCAACTAGAAGAGTCCAGCAGACGTAACAGTATATTTCTTTCAAAATTCTGACATCGCAGGAAAAGGTTACAGAGTAAAAAGTGGAGAAAAATGGCTGTTTTTTTTACCTCAATTTCAATTTATTTATATTTCAGCTGTTTTTTTTCTGTTAGAAAGCCTTGTAGGATCTACACAAATGACCCCTTGGTGAATCCAGAATTTTGTCTACTTTTCAGAAATATTTAGCTTTCCGGGTTCCAGGATAGGTTTCACACCCATTTCTGTCACTAACTGGAAGGAGGCTAAAAACACGAAATATAGTAAAAATTGGGTTTTGTCACAGTAAAATGCCACATTTGTGTTGAAAAATGTGTTTTTCTGGTTCAAGTTTGCCTGTTCCTGAAAGCTGGGAAGATGGTGATTTTAGCGCTGCAATCCTTTGTTGATGCCGTTTTCAAGGAATAAAACACAAGCCTTCTTCTGCAGCCCTTTTTTCCCATTTTGTTTTTAAAAACAATTTTTTTGCTGTATTTTGGCTAATTTCATGGTCTCCTCCAGGGGAACCCACAAACTCTGGGTACCTCTAAAATCCCTAGGATGTTGAAAAAAAGGACGCTAATTTGGTGTGGGTAGCTTATGTTCACAAAGGCCTAAGTGCGAACTGCCCCAAATAACCAAAAAAAGGGCTGGCACCTGAGGGGGAAAAGGCCTGGCAGTGAAGGGGTTAAGGGCGACACAACCCTTGATGAATATAGGTCATTGTTTTTGTAAAATCAAAAGTTCTTGGCTAAATGCAGACCTAAAAATGCCAATTGGCCTGACATTGTGCGCTATCTTCTTGCCTTTGCTAATTGTTTTTATAATGTTTTTTGTAAATATTTGTTAGAAATCGGTGTTGAAAAGATATTTAAATAGAGAGGTTTATAAATAGAATTAGAGAGGGTTGTATAGATAAACAGCGTTGCATAGATAGATAGATAGATGGCGAAATAGATTAGACAGCTACATAGCTAGAGATGTTTGGATAGCTAGACAGCTAGATAGAGAGTTTTGATATTTAGAGAAGGTTGCATGGAAAAAAGCAGCTTTCCTAGATAGATAAATAGAGATAATTGCAACTATAAACAGATAAGGTATCAACGATAGATAGATAGATAGATAGATAGATAGATAGATAGATAGATAGATAGATAGATAGATAGATAGATAGATCGATCGATAGATAGATAGATAGATAGATAGATAGATAGATAGATAGATAGATAGATAGATAGATAGATAGATAGATAGATAGATAGATAGATAGATAGATAGATAGATAGATAGATAGATCAGGAAAGTGGGATAAACAGCACAGCTTCAATTAGTAATATACTAGTTAAATTAGATAAATACATATTTGTATGAGCACAATGCACAAGAGCACTGAAAGCAAAATAGAAAGCCATACAAGCAGGACATATAGACTAAATTGGTTTACAAATCTAATTGCACTCCTCAACTCCTCAATTAAAATACATACCAGTATGACATAAAGGAGAGCAGGTACAAATGCACTTCATTGCAGGCATACTAAAAAGAGGACAACATTATAAGGAATGGTTACAAATTGACACAATCTGGCATGCTGTGAAATGGCAGCTGTCAGAGAAACAAAAGCTACTCCAAAAGTCATTTACGACAGCATTAGCAGGAGACAGGAGCTTACATATCTCAAATGTGCCCCCTGGTTCATCCCAAAAATGAAGAGCTGGAAGAAAGTGCCCTGCTATGACAGAAGGCTATAAACAAAAATGATTAACTGAAGTAATAATAAAGCAGAAACAAAAACACTGGCTCTGACGAGAACTACCTTGTGTGTGTGGATGTGCTCTATGTGAAGGAGCTGAAATGTAGCCACTCAGGGTGAGGTTACCCAGTGTGTGAAATAGGCTATCCATTGACGTATGCTGTATGCTGTAGTGGGAAAAGGCAAAACATGGGAATGGTACAACAACAGGCCAATGGATGAAGATAGCTGGCTGAAAGCCCCTTTATGTAAGTATAGTACACATATAATTTTAGCAACATTAAATTGTCTTGGATAATGCCACACCTAATGAGGATGCCATAAAGCAGATCATCAGGCTATTCAAATTGGGGTAACTGGGTAAACTAGAGAGTTCACATAAGAGGTATACACAGTAATCCCAAAGTACATCACCCATCAACAGCAGACTTATCATCCTTGCACGACCATGTATTTTGTCAACACTATCCCGAAGTGACACTGTCAGTCAAATGAATACCTCCTTAAGACTGTTCACACATGATCAGCCATATAGATTCATTTTTTGTATTTATAGGGTACATGAGAAAATTCACTCTGCAACCTGAAACTACAGCCATTGCAAAAATCACACTGAAGACAGATGTACATATAAAGCTATGCCTGACCAACACTTATGCAGCCCTTACACACCTGATACACATAATTTGATTGGGGAGAAAACATTACATTTGTTCAGACTGAGAAAAAAAATGGGGCATATTTACAATGAATTGGTGAATGGAGGTGCTGCAAGTCTTTTTGCTGCACTACTCTATGCCGATTCAAAAGAGCAGCAATGCACCGTATTTACAAGATATGATTCATTCCTGTCTTTTCAGCCAGTGCACAACTTGGTGCCTATCGCCAACACCGGCACCCTTGCATCATGGAGCAAGGGTGTCTGCCTTGTAGGCAGGATTGTTTTTGTGGAGGAAGGGGGCAACTTCCTGCACAAAAACAATCCATGGAGGTTTTTTCCTCTTTCTATGTGTGCTGCAGAATGCAGCACTCATAGAAAGAGGAAGAAATAAAGAGAAGTAAAGAGAAATAAAGATATTTCTCCTCATTAGGCCTCCCCTAGGGAGGCGTACGGTTTTGACTCATTCACAGGTTTACACGTCCTGGTAAATCTGAGAATGCGTCATATCCCATGGGTGTTGCACTGGAAAACTCACCGCAACACCCATGGAATAACCCCCTGGTGCAGTTTAAGGCAACACAGGAACTTGTGCTGCGTTGCCCTACACCATATGTATGAGTCCATGAACCCTACTAGAAATGGCTTTGCATGGCCTCCTAGGTTCGGGTCTGCACTCAGCAGCGTCATAAAAGTGATGCACTGGCGGCGCAAGGGGTTTGTAAATATGCCCCATAGTGTTCTCGTCAGAATTGTCATGAATTGAAATATCCTCCTATTGCATAGCCACTTGCTGCTCAATTGCTTAAATATTCTAATCAGGTCATTCATGATAGCAACAATTTACCAACACGCAGCCATAATACCACACTTTTTAACCAAGAACTCAAACTGACTTCATGCTTCAAATCGCTGCCCTTAGTTTTACTAGTGGAAGATTTCTGTCTGTGGGTGGATACACCTAAAGTAAAAGCAGCAACATAATTACTTGAATACTTGTATGCTCTGGATTTTATCCAGTTCAGCCACCCATGAATTTGACCTAGTGCCGCCCACTACTGAATACATACAATTCACAGTACATCACACTGATTAGTCAGGCTACACCCTACCCACCCTCTTGCTGACTAAACTGACATATTATTCTTAACCTTGCAACTAATCCCATTCATATTCTATGCATATTAGACACTTGAACAAGATAAGCAAGGGTGAATATGATGAAGCATTCAAATCCAATGTATCCAAACACCTCAAAAGAATACATCCTGGGACGGTGCTAAACGAATTCAACTAAACAAAGAAAACAGATCAGATTTGCAGCTGCCTTTCAAACTACAAAACATTGCGTGCCATAAGGCTAATAACAAGTTGTAATGAACAAATGACACAACAACAAATTGTAATGACAATCACAGACTACAACTGACAAGATCTGATGCAAAATACATAGATATTATCATAAGGCCATCAAAAAAACAAAATAGTCTTCTTCCCTAAACGTACCAATAAGGCATCATATGAAACAATCTTGTTTGGCTAGTTGTTTAGAAATCTGAAAAATTTCCAAGTAGCGTAGGAATTATCTTGCTGAAAAGGACATAGGGGTCATTCTGACCTCGGTGGTAAAAGGTGCTTACCACTGGCCAGAAGGCCGCCATAACACCGCCGCGGCCGCGGTAAACCGCCACGGTCATTCTGACCCGCAACTGGCAAACCGCCGAAAACCCGACATCCTCAAAAATCCGCCACACCAAAGGTCAGCGAAAAAAAGGCGCTGACCAAACCTCCACCGTCACGCCAACAGAAATACGCCCATACCATTCCGACCCACAAATCCACGCGGCGGTCTTTCAAACGCGGTATTCCATTGGCGGAACACACCGCCGCGGTCAAAATACACGCACACATAGAAAACTCAGCCACATTGGTCAGTTCGAAATACACACACCTGATATACATACTAACACCACTCCCACACACCCAACACAATATAAAACACACACCCACATCACCCACAAGCCCCTACGACCCGAAATCATTGACGAAGGCTAGTGACAGAGCATAGAATAGAGAATCCCACAACACAGAGGCACACAACACCATCACCCACACAGAATCCACGCACCAAACACCACACACCACCACACGCACCACACTCATCACCACACACGCCACCCCACACCTCAACCACACCACCCCATGGCACCCCAAAGACACCCCAGGTTCAGTGATGCCGAACTCAGGGTCATGGTGGAGGAAATAGTCCGTGTAGAGCCCCAGCTCTTCAGGGCACAGGTGCAGCACACCACAATTGCCAGGAAGATGGAGCTATGGCAAAGGATAGTGGACAGGGTTAACGCGGTGGGACAGCATCCACGCAATCGGGAGGACATCAGGAAGAGATGGAACGACCTACGGGGGAAGGTGCGTTCCATGATATCAAGGCACAACATAGCGGTGCAGAAGACTGGCGGCGGACCCCCACCTACTCCCCCAGAATTTACCGCGTAGGAGGAGGAAGTCTTGCACATCATACATCCTGCATCCTGAGGGCCTCGCAGGAGTAGGCGGACGAATGGACTCTGGTAAGGCAAATCTTCACTACTGCTTCCCACCCCCACCCCACCTGCATGCCAAATCATACCCCCACCCTCACCCCCTCCCCCATCACATCAACCCCTAGCAAAAGCCTCACCATCACAACCCACCCATCCCAACACCAAGCCCTGCATGCGACCCCAAAGCATGGACACCCATCACCAAAGCATGGCCACTGCACACACACATCACCCCCACAAGCCACCCTCTCAAAAGCCCCCACAAGGAAATGCCTGCACATGGGTACACGGACACCCACCCATCACACGAAATGCCACACACAGAAGCAATAACCATACCTTTATACCCCTGCAGGACCCGAACGCCACCACACCGCCACGGAGGGTCCAGAGATGTCCATCCCACCCCCAGAAGAGGCCCCCAGCGATGACAGCAGCTCTGTCTCCCTGGAGCCAGACGACCAGCCCGGCCCATCGGGGACCTCTGGACAGTCGGTTCCCCACAGACAGCCACAGGCTACACCAGACCCAACCCCCTCTGGGAACACCAACACAGCTCCCACCCAGCGGGCCCATGCCTCTGTCTCCACGGCACGTAAATCAGCGGTGTGTCCACCACTACAGGGCACCCAGGTTGACCCACCACCCCAACAACAACAGGGACCTGGGGGCAGTGGTAGTGGGCACACCGTCCAGGGGACAGAGGCCCAGGAACACAGGGGAACTGGGAGGGCTGCTGTGCGACAGGGGGGGGACAGGCCCGGGGAACCGACTCTCCAAGAGGCCATCTCCTCCATCATGGGAGCATATCACCGCTCCCAGGAGACGATGGCGACGGTACTGGCCCGGTTCCAGGAGATCCAGGAACTGCAGGAGGAACAGTACATGGGGTTCAGGGAGGAACTGAGGAACATCGGTTCCGCAATGGGGACCATCGTCCTGGCCCTTACCCAGATCGTCACCACATTGCGGGACCATGTGGCACCCCAAAGGGCCCCTGTCACTAGCCCAGGCCAGGAACAGCCTACCACCTCCGCCGGCGCTAGTGGACAGGAGGCCCCCACACAACGACAGGCCACCAGAACCCCACCTCCTGCAGAAGAAGAACCACCCCGCAAGCGGAACCTGAGATCTCACAAGAAGACAGAGTAGGATTGCAAGACCCCCGCCAGCCTAAGATACCCCCTGATGTCATCCCACTGTCCCACATTGTCACCCTGTCCAACCTTCAACTGCCCCTGCTCCATCCTTCCACAGGCATATGGACAATGCACCTGTGCGACTGAGAACTGGACTCTGCCATGGACATTATTCCACCCCCACCCATCCCCGCTTCCCAATCATTTACCTATATCTAGCACTTAAAATAAATCACTTATTCCACTTAAATAAACAGGAGTCTGCTTGTATTCTTAACAAATGTATTACACATAACGGTTCAATAATGTCCAGTTACTTTGTGATGACAACATACCAATTTCAATAAGCTTTAGTCCATGGGCAAACAAAGCTGAAGTCAGGCAGTGGGTCATACAGCTCTGAAAAGGGAAGGGAAAGTCACAAATCAGTTAACCGGAACTGGGGGGAAACACAGACAGTGGATACGCATGAGGCCTCAAGTAAATGTAAATTGGGGTGGCTGTTTCTTACCTGTGTGCTACTGAAAGTATTGTTGTATGACTGTATCCCTGTTGTCCGTGTCGTCCCGTTGTCTTCCTCTTCTTCACTCTCCACAGGCTCCACAGCTGCAACAACACCACCATCTGGACCATCCTCCTGCAGAAAAGGCACCTGGCGTCGCAATGCAAGATTGTGAAGCATACCTCAGGCCACGATGATCTGGCAAACCTTCTTTGGTGAGTACATGAGGGATCCCCCTGTCATATGCAGCACCTAAACCTGGCCTTCAGGACCCCGAAGGTCCTTTCTATGATCCTCCTAGATCGCCCATGGGCCTCATTGTACCGTTCCTCTGCCCTGGTCCGGGGATTCCTCACTGGGGTCAGTAGCCACGACAGGTTGGGGTAACCAGAGTCATCAATTAGCCACACACGGTGTCTCTGTAGCTGTTCCATCACATAAGGGATGCTGCTATTTCGCATGACATACGCGACATGCACTGACCCAGGGAACTTGGCATTTACATGGGAGATGTACTGGTCAGCCAAACAGACCACCTGGACATTCATCGAATGATAACTTTTTCTGTTTTGGTACACCTGTTCACTGTCTTTGGGGGGAACCAAAGCCACATGGGTCCCATCAATGGCCCCAATGATGTTGGGGATATGTCCAAGGGCATAGAAATCACCCTTCACTGTAGCCAATTCGCCCACCTCAGGGAAAATAATGTAGCTCCGCATGTATTTCATCAGGGCAGACAACACTCTGGACAAAACCTTAGAAAACATAGGCTGAGACATCCCAGATGATATGGCCACTGTTGTCTGAAAAGACCCACTTGCCAAAAAATGGAGTACTGACAGAACCTGCACCAGAGGGGGAATCCCTGTGGGTTGGCGGATGGGGGACATCAGGTCTGGCTCCAGCTGGGCACATAGTTCATGTATAGTTGCTCTGTCAAGCCGGTATGTAAGCATGATATGTCGTTCTTCCATTGTCGACAGGTCCACCAGCGGTCGGTACACGGGAGGATTCATCCTTCTCCTCGCAAGTTCCAACGGACGGTGCCTAGGAAGGACAACATGGAGCACAGAGTCAAGCAACCCACAGGTTCGTTCACACAGCTTGCACAGTACACGAATCGCTATGCATGGAACGGCTTGTATGAGTGGCAATGCAAGGCCTAGGCCTGTGTGACGCAGTAGAAATCATGCCATGTGGGCCCTTGAAATGGCGGCTGCCTGACCTGTGAAGTGTGACAGTGGGATGTGAGGTCACTGCGCTGGCGTGGCACACCGTGGCAGTAGGCGGTCGAAGACCGCGGCGCAAAGCAGCATTCGTTAACATTGAACCCTATGGGTCTCAGGAGCCAATGACGATGTGCGCCGGTGGTCGCGGTACGCACCGCCGCGGGCGTGACCGCCATTTTCTATCTGATTAATCACTCGAGACCTGATCATCCACAGGAGAGGACCTATACTGCAAGTGCTGCTGTGACCTCGGTCTGGGAGATACAATGGCTGCTGCGACTGGGGAAAGGGCCCCTGCCTTCACTGCCGAAGAATTGGAGAAACTTGTTGATGGGGTCCTCCCCCAGTATGCGCTACTCTACGGTCCTCCAGACCAACAGGTTAGTACACAGGGTGCACGTTGAATGGGCTATGCCTGTGTTGAGTGGGGTGTATGTAAGATGGTGGGGAGGGGAGCGAATGAGGAGTGCAACGCACGAAAGATGAGAGCATGTGCCACATGGCAAGGTTGGGGAGGGGGGGGCCACTCACATTGACCAGGCAGAAAACTGATGCGATTTCCTTTACCACCCTGTACATGTCACATAGGTCAGCGCCCATCAGAAGATCGACATTTGGCGTGCCATCGCCAAGGACGTCCGGGCCCTGGGGGTCCACAACAGACGGGGCACCCACTGCCGAAAGAGGTGGGAGGACATCCGCCGCGGGACCAGAAAGACCGCCGAGTCTCTGCTGGGGATGGCCTCCCAACGTAGGAGGGGTGCCAGCTGCCAATTGACCCCCCTGATGTCCCGGATCCTGGCGGTGGCCTACCCCAATTTGGATGGGCGCGTGAGGACATCACAGCAGACACAAGGGGGTGAGTATCAGCACATTCTGTTATCTTTGCGCGCAGTGAAGGTGTCTGGGTGGGGGAGGAGGGCTGTGGCTATCTCTAGGCCAGGGCCCATTCTGTAGGCTAGGCCCCTCCGTTAGACACGGCCCTGTGCCCCCGCCCCCACCTCTGTAGGGTGGCAAGTACAGCTATCCATGGTCCGGCCTCACCCATGTGTACATTTGTCGTCCATAGACCCGTAGGCCTAGTCACAATAACTGAGTAGTGTACCCCCATTGCGCGGCCTAGTTCAGGGGGCTTCTGTGTCTGTCCTCTCCGACAATGGTGTTGCCAATGCATGCACTCAACCTGTCTTCATTTCTCCCCCCTCCCATTTTCTTTGTCTTCCTGTTCATGTGTGCATTAGCATCATCAGGTGGAGGAGAAGTGGCATCGGCGCACGAGGGAGCTGCATCTCACATGGCCCCGGAGGGCCATACAACAGACTCCGAGTACACCAGTGAGACGGAGGGCGAGTGGAGCTCCACAACGGGGACCCGTGGAGACGTCAGCGACACCGACACGTCCTCGGAAGGGAGCTCCCTAGCGGTGGCGGCAACATCCGTGCCCACCGCCACAACAGGTACAGCCGCCACCCAGCGCACCAGCCCCGCCCTCCCAGTAGCCCCTCAGCCTTCGCTACGTCCCCGCTCGCCCAGGAAGGCGGGCATCTCCTTCGCCCCAGGCACCTCAGGCCCTGCCCCAGTTACCCCTGCTGCCCTCAGTGAGGAGGTCATTGACCTCCTCAGGACACTCATTGTTGGGCAGTCTACCCTTTTGAATGCCATCCAGGGTGTAGAAAGGGAGGTGCATCGGAGCAATGCATACCTGGAGGGCATTCATTCGGGTCAGGCTGCCCATCAGCGATCGTTCAACGCTCTGGCCTCAGCACTGACTGCAGCCATTGTCCCTGTCTTCTGCCTCCCTCTTCTGACTCCCTCCACCCAGTCCCAGTCTCCTGTTCCTCTGCCTATCCCATCCACACCATCAGACCAGTCTGCACACACCTCTACACCCAAGGGCAGCTCATCCAGACATAAGCACCACAGATCCTACAAGCATTCACCCAAGCAACATCCAGATGCAGACATGCCAACAGTCACTACCACCTCTGTGTCCCCCACCTCCTCATCTTCCTCCTCCCTCCCTGTGACGTCTCCACTCACACCTGCATGCACACCACCATCAGCCAGTACTTCCATCACCAGTACACCCTCCATTACAGTCCGCACACGTGCAGTCACCACCCCCACTGCCATTTACACGTCCCCTGTGTCCTCTCCCAGTGTGTCTGTCACCCCCTCTTCCAAAGCACACAAACGCAGGCAGCCACCCACCCAACAGCCATCCACCTCACAACAGCCTCCGTCACAAGCACCTGCACCCAAAGACAGTACACTTGACTCTCCTACAACCACATCCTCTTCCTCCACTCCCAAACCCCCTACACCTACCCATCCCTGTCCTTCCAAAGTCCTTTTCCTTTCCAACCTTGAGCTCGTTCCAATCACTGACCCACCCCCTCCATCTGGTAAGACTAAAAAAAGCACCTCAGCCACCACCAGCCCTGCATCTACTGTGACCATAGTGCAGGGCTATTGGAGTCCACCAGATCCTAGGGCAGGGACATCGGCCAGCAGCAAGGGGACAGCCAGCGCCCCCCATGGGAAGAGGACAAAAAAGAAAAAGGCCTGGCGCGACAAGCCTGAGACGGCAGCCACCAAGGACAGTAGCCTTGCCCCGTCACCTGCCACATCATCCAAGGGAGGCAAGGCCCACAGAGCTCCAGCGAAGGAGGGCAAGGGCAGCAGGGCGGAGAAGTCAGGCAGCAGGCGAGCTGCCCAGGAGGGCCCCACCAGCCCCATTCCGGGTGTGACGGACGACACCCACGGGCCCAGGACTCCATCACAGGAGGGCGCCGCGACCGCAAGTTCGGATGGTGAATGAGCGGGAAGTCTTGGCCAGGTCTGGCTCCCTAGACACACAGGACAAGCACCGCTGAACAGGGCCCCGCCGGGACAAGAACCGCTGAACGGGCCCCGCCGGGAGGAGCACCGCTTAACAGGGCCCCGCCGGGAGGAGTACCGCTGAACAGGGCCCTGCCGGGACAAGAACCGCTGAACGGGCCCCGCCGGGAGGAGCACCGCTGAACAGGGCCCCGCCGGGACAAGAACCGCTGAACGGGCCCCGCCGGGAGGAGCACCGCTGAACAGGGCCCCGCCGGGACAAGAACTGCTGAACGGGCCCCGCCGGGAGGAGCACCACTGAACAGGGCCCCGCCGGGAGGAGCACCGCTGAACAGGGCCCCGCCGGGACAAGAACCACTGAACGGGCCCCGCAGGGAGGAGCCCCGCTGAACAGGGCCCCGCCGGGACAACAACCGCACCGCTGGGCCCTTCATCTCAAGCACCGCTCCGCTGGGCCCTTCATCTCAAGCACCGCTCCGCTGGGCCCTTCATCTCAAGCACCGCTCCGCTGGGCCCCGCCGTCTCAAACACCGCTCCGCTGGGCCCTTCCTGTCAGGCACCGCTCCGCTGGGCCCCGCCGTCTCAAACACCGCTCCGCTGGGCCCTTCCTGTCAAGCACCGCTCGGCTGGGCCCTTCCTGTCAAGCACCGCTCCGCTGGGCCCTTCCTGTCAAGCACCGCTCCGCTGGGCCCTTTCTGTCAAGCACCGCTCCGCTGGGCCCTTCCTGTCAAGCACCGCTCCGCTGGGCCCTTCCTGTCAAGCACCGCTCCGCTGGGCCCCGCCGTCTCAAACACCGCTCCGCTGGGCCCTTCCTGTCAAGCACCGCTCCGCTGGGCCCTTCCTGTCAAGCACCACTCCGCTGGGCCCCGCCGTCTCAAACACCGCTCCGCTGGGCCCTTCATCTCAAGCACCGCTCCGCTGGGCCCCGCCGTCTCAAACACCGCTCCGCTGGGCCCTTCCTGTCAAGCACCGCTGGGCCCTTTCTGTCAAGCACCGCTCCGCTGGGCCCCGCCGTCTCAAACACCGCTCCGCTGGGCCCTTCCTGTCAAGCACCGCTCCGCTGGGCCCTTCCTGTCAAGCACCGCTCCGCTGGGCCCTTCCTGTCAAGCACCGCTCCGCTGGGCCCCGCCGTCTCAAACACCGCTCCGCTGGGCCCTTCCTGTCAAGCACCGCTCCGCTGGGCCCTTCCTGTCAAGCACCGCTCCGCTGGGCCCCGCCGTCTCAAACACCGCTCCGCTGGGCCCTTCCTGTCAAGCACCGCTCCGCTGGGCCCCGCCACCTCAAACACCGCTCCGCTGGGCCCTTCATCTCAAGCACCGCTCCGCTGGGCCCTTCATCTCAAGCACCGCTCCGCTGGGCCCTTCATCTCAAGCACCGCTGGCCCATTGACAGTGCCGGTTCTGTGTCGAGCAGGGCTTCAGGAAGCACTCTGGGCACCATGCCTCCTCCAATAACTGTGGATTCGGTAATCCATGTGATGGACTGTGGCTTTGCACTCCCCAGGATGGTCCAGTGGGCAAGCCTCCCACTGTAGGGACTTGTGAGACTGTGGCTTTGCACTCCCCAGGATGGGACAGTGGGCATGGAGGCCCCTCGTGGATCTGGCGTCGTAGACTCATGTGGCTGAGGTGCCCCCCCTTCCCTTCCCCCTGAGGTGCCTGTAGTTTTATCGTCTGATGCCCCTGCAGTGTTCTCTCCAATGGTATCTGGTCTCCTGTGTGGGCTTTGCCCATGTGTTTGTGCACATTGGCCCACGGACTATGGAACTTTCACGGAATGTGCCGGACTTTTTGCCTATGGATATATTGTGGACTGTGTTCATTCCTTATTTTTGTATCTTTTATATGGCATATTTGCCATTCCTTTAATGGAGCTATTTATACATATATTTTATAGATCATTTAAATTGTGTCTTTGCATTATTCCGGGGGGTTTGTGTGGTGTCACTCTGACTTGTTGCTCGACATTGGGGTGTAGGTATTTGTGGGGGGGTGGGTGTATGGCGCATGTGTGTGCCCGTAAGCTTTCCTCCTCCCCCCTCCCATGTGTCATAGGTGCAGTACTCACCGTTGTCGTCTGCGCCGGCGTTCGTACTCCTGGTAGATGAGCAGATAGACAATAGCTGGTAGGATGTGTAATTCGGGCTCCATGCTGTCCTCCTTCCTCGTGGAGTGTGTATAGGTGAGCGTTTTCCCGTTCGTTGTCTGTTTCCGCCGTGTTTTTATCGGCGTGGCTCCCGCCCCGGAAAAGGTGGCGGATTGGTGAGTTGTGATAGGGTGGGCGGTACATTGTCTGCCGCCTGCCTGTTGGCGGTGACCGTCGCGCTGTTTGTCGGTCCCGCCGTGGCGGTCGGAGTGTTAAAGTGGCGGCCTGTGTTGGCGGTTCCCGCCAGGGTTAGAATTCCATTTTTTGGACCGCCGGCCTGTTTGCAGGTTGGCCGCCGCTTTATCACCAACCGCCAGGGTCAGAATGACCCCCATAATCTGTGGAAGAGAGTGGTTTGCGTTTGGCTATATCTTTCTTGATTGTGAAAATATTGTTTGTGAAGTGGGAGGATTGGCCATGACATTTACATTTTGTAGGGGAGGTCGAACAGGCTCGGTAGGTTGCTTTTGAGAGGTGTACAAAACGTTCTTTGAAGCTGTTTGGTGCTGGTCGTGATTTCCCGAATTTGATTGGTGTGTTGTTTTTTGTAAGATTTCCTGGCAGTTTTGAGATTGAGGACTTGGGCCGATGCAGTGAATTGTCTTTATTTCCTTTTAGATGTTCTTAGCGCGTTAAATCTTGTTTACATCTCCTTTGTTCCTGTCAAAGGGTTTCTTACATCTTGTAAGTTTAGAGGTGGTGGGAGACAGTGCATTCCTGGTGCTAGAGATCTCTTTTGTATAACATTCGACGTACTTTGAGAGGATGCCACTCTTTCCTACTGGTAGCTTTGCCACGTTCATCAAAGAGACTACTGTTTAATAGTTTAAGGACATTGGAGTCTACAATTACACCCTCTGGCGTAACATGGGGAGGGTGTTTGGAGGTAAGTATTTTGAAAGGGAATGAGAAAGTTGTCTGAAGAGTCCAATTGTAGATGATCAGAGATCTCTATGTGTGTATTTTTTTTTCAAAACCTAGGTGCATAGGAGTGCCCTTTTTGTAGAGAGTGGAGATGCAATTATTATATAGGGTATTGTCAGATGGGAAGGACTTGAGGAGAAATAAGTGAGTGTCCTTACCTTTCCTCAGTGGAAGTTGACATATCCAAGGAAAATCTGATCTCATGAGAAGAAGGGTTATTCCAGTTCGATGCTCATTTTACTGCTGAATGAGATGCTTCTGATGTTTAGTCCCGGCAGCCTGGGTATTAAGTTGATAATCTCAGACATGTTATGTTATGTTATAATGTTATGATAAATTGTATTTGTATAGCACTTACTACCCCTGACAAGACGTCGAAGTGTTTTGCGGCGAGTAGAACGCTACCCGGGAGCCTAATTAGTGGTCAGTCAACTGGTTATTGGGGTTAGTCTTGCATGCTCATTCTATGCATTCATGCCAGTTTCATTGTGGTAATTGTTGACATAGATGTGATCATTAGAGGGGGGCTAGGTGAAACACAATTCCTAGCTCCAGTTAATAGATGTTGTTATGGTTTCCAAACAGCTTTAAGGCAGTTAGGAATGAGCTTTTGAGAGTATCTTGTATACAGAAGAGGGAGACAGAAGGTAGAAAGAAGCAGAGGGCTATTTTAAAAAACATAAGCAACGGAAGGCCAATTTTCATGCAGGATTGCAGGGGTTATATCTTGTTGAGATTTTTTACATGCACATTGTGGATGTAAACCTGTTAAAAGAAACAGTTTAAAATATACTTCTCACAGTTAAAAAGGAAACAGTGTGACAAATAAGAGCCCCTTTTTATATACCCACTACACCATATTTAATACTGTAAAGTATTGTTAGAGCTTATGCAAATTATATGCACTATTAACAATATACATAATAAAAAATGTTATGTAAACTCCCACCAACTTAAAAATACAACAAGGCAATTAATATACAGACATTACTGTAACCATTAGTATATTCAGTGCCATGCTTGTCACCCATTCAATGTCTGGTTTGGAAGGTGCTGTCCCCTTCGTCTGCCCCAAGAGCACCCCCACAGAACAGACACCACACCATGTCCAGCATAATGGATGTGTTTGGGGTCACCTTCTCTTTCCAGCATCCACCTTGCCTCGTACTGGAACACACCCGACTTTAAACATTTTCTCACTTTCATTAGAAGAGAGCCCTAGTTCAAGTGGTGTTCAGCCAGAGACAATGCAGATGATCTTGTGTATAATGCCTGCCTGTGACATTTCAGCTCCTGTTAGGTGAAAAGTCTCTTGATATAGCACAATATGACTGCCCCCTGAAGGGATTTCTTGGCGCTGAAGAGGAAAGTGCAAGTCAGTTGTAGCTATTCAGAACAGCCAGTTCTTCAGATGTTTTTAAAGCTATCAAAGTCTGTGCAAGAACACATTAATAAAAGGAGCCAGTTCCAGTGATAGGGGACAAGATAGGAGAATGCCCGGCCTCCAATCTTTGATGTACGAATGACACAAAGGCATAGAAGAAGTTGATTTTTAGACCTCAAGGGGTATATTTATACCACATTTGCATAGAATTTGGGTGATTTGTTTTACGCAAATTCAGCGCAAAACTAACTCCATATTTATATTTTGATGTTAGACACATCTAATGTCAAATTATTGGAGTTTGCACCATTTTTTAGATGCATGAACCTACTTTGCGTCAATGCGATGCAAGGTAGGAGTTCCCATCTGACAAATGGTGCTAACCAAAGCACCAGGAACATCACCACCCCCACCAGAGGGACACCGGAGGATGGGGGACCCCATCCTAGGTAAGTAGGGTAGGTAGAGGTAAGTATTCTTTTTTTAAATTGAAGTGCCGTTGGGGGCCCAACTTGGGGCCCCCTGTATGGCACAGTGTGCAATGGCCATGCCCAGGGGACACTGGTCCCCTGTGCTGGCCATTGGGGTGTAGGGCATGACTTCTGTCTTTTGTAAGACAGGAGTCATGTAGTATGGATAGTTTTGTGTCAGAAAATGACACTAGGCTTGTTAAAGGCTAAGGGAATGGCGCAAGCCCATGCTAAACCTTTTGATGCAAAACTTCGGTAATTGCAGTTTTGCATCAAAAAGTTTAAATATGCCACTAAGTTTCTACCAGGCTGGTAGAGTGTAAGTCTGTCCTGCAGGTATTTGGGGCTTTTTCCAGACAGTGTTTTATTTGTCAGGCAGAGCAATTTAAACAGTGCTCTTTTCCTAATAGGGAGGCAATGCAGGCCTCTAAGAAGAGGGCTGGTGGAGTACGAGGAGGCAGTTTATTGACTAGGCGGGCTGCAGTGTTTTGAACGAGTGGCATTTTTGATAGAGCTTTGTTAGAAGCTCAGTTTAAAGCACTGCCGTAATTAAGACAGCTGATTATTAATGCCTTAGTTAGCGTCTTGGGAGATCTCAGAGGAAGCCACTGAAAGACTTTTCTGAGGAGAACCAAGTTGCCCATTCATTTCCAACTTGTCGTCCAGAAGTATGCCTACATTTCTAGCTGTTTTGTTGGGAGATGGAGAATTTCTATCTTGTCTCGTTTTAACTGAAGGCAAGTAAGAGACATCCATGTAGAAATTTTCCTCATGCAGACAACAAACAATTGTTTGACACACTCATTGTCCTGCCCAAATGTAATGACTAGTTGGGTGTTCTCTGCAGAAGACAGAATCTCAAAACCTAAGCGACTTAGGGCCAGATGTAGCAAGCCTTTTGCGCCTCGCAAACTGCGAAAAACGCAGTTTGCGAGGCGCAAAAGGCCTAACGCGATGCACAACCGCAAATTGCGAGTCGGTACCGACTCGCAATTTGAGGCTGCGACTCGCAAATAGGAAGAGGTGTTCCCTTCCTATTTGCGACCGCATCGCCATGCAGAGTTGCTTTGGGACCGCGAATGCAGTCGCAAACCAACTCGCAGTTACCATCCACTTGAAGTGGATGGTAACTCATTTGCAAAAGCGAAGGGGTCCCCATGGGACCCCTTCCCCTTTGTGAATGCCAATAAAAATATTTGTTCAGAGCAGGCAGTGGTCCTATGGACCACTGCCTGCTCTGAAAAAACCGAAACCAAATGGTTTCGGAATTTTTTCTTTTTGCAGCTTGTTTTTCTTTAAGGCTGCAAAAAGAAAAAAAAACTGCTTTATTCAAAAAGCAGTCACGGACATGGTGGTCTGCTATCTCCAGCAGGCCACCATCCCTGTGAGTGCCTAGACTCGCTATGGGGTCGCAAACAGCGACCCACCTCATTAATATTCATGAGGTGGGTCTGTGCGACCCCATAGTTAAAGAGCATGGGACTTATGGAGGATCCTTGAGGAAACCCTTTGCCAGGGAGAGGGATTTGAAATGGAAAGTGCCTATGGAGACTTCTTGGACCATGTTACTTCCGAAGGTCTTGAGCCAGTCAAGTGCGGTGTCCTGAATACCTTTTTTCAGAAAGATAATGGATCAAGATGGAATGGGAGATGGTGTCAAACACCAATTAAAGGTCAAGGAATACTACCATAGCTGGGTTTCGGGCACCCAAAGATAGCCTGATTGTATCTACTACTGCCAATAAAGCCGTTTAAGAACTTGAGAAGTGTTGAGCAGGCCGTGTTTCTCTAGATAGGAGCTGCTTGTTGAGATAATATTCCAGGACCTTAACCAGCAGAGGAAGAAGAGATATAGACGCTCATTATGACATTTGCAGTAAATGCCACTTACCGCCGTGCTGACGGGCGCCAACTTACCGCCGCGCTCGCGAATATCCGTTCACCATATTATGACACACACACACCAATCCGACAGAATACAGCCACATACACAAATCCACCAGACCAAAGGTCAGTGATAAACTGGCGGTCTCAAAACCCACACCGTTATGCCAACAGAACAACCCCCATCACATTATGACCCACAAATCATCACGGCGGACATTCAACGGCGGTAAACCATTGGCGGTACATACCGCCGCACTCACAATGGACACCCACAGACAAAACAACACCACATTGGACAATTCAAACAACACACACCTGACACCCATACACACACCACACCCACACACCCATGCCACTATAAAACACATACCCACATTACCCACAACCCTTTACGAATACAATTAATTGCCACCAGACAGACACAAAGACCACTCACACCCATACACCCCTCACACACTCCACATCACACACCCCAACACATTACCCAACACACCCTCACCAACACGCCTCACACAACACCCATGGCACCACAAAGGCACCCCCTTTTCACTGAGGAGGAGTTAAGGGTCATGGTGGAGGAAATCATCAGGGTAGAGCCACAGCTATTTGGAGCACAGGTGCAGCAGATATCAATAGTAAGGAAGATGGAGCTATGGTGGAGAATCATGGATAGGGTCAACATCGGGGGGCAGCACCCAAGAACAAGAGATGACATCAGGAAGAGGTGGAACGACCTACGGGGGAAGGTACGTTCCCTAGCAGCAAGAGACCAGTCCACTAAACAGAGGACTTGCAGTGGATCCCCACCTCCTCCCCTACAACTCACAGCATGGGAGGAGCAGGTACTGGCAATACTGCATCCTGAGGGCCTGGCCGGAGTTGGAGGGAGGACTGGACACTGGTTAGTCAACTTTTACCAATTATCACTCCCCATACCTGCATGCCGTCACACACCCTCACCCTCACTCCCATCACTCCACTTCATCCCACACACTCCACCATCACATCACACTAATACTAATGCCAAGCCTTGCATGCTGCACCAATGCATGGACACCCCTCCCAGCCCTGCATGGACACTCATCACTAAAGCATGCACAGCATAGTGAAAATAACAATCCCACAATACACCAAGCAAACGCTGGCAGAGCAACAACAACCATAGAGGGGAAGCTAGGGAAGTACAAATGTCAGACACCGGAAGCATAATACATCATTTACATCCCCACAGGTACCCCAGCCAATGTCACTCAAGAGAAGGTGCCATCACTATCCAGTCCCCCAACAGAACAGCCCACAGTGATGACAGTAACTCTGGACTTCTGGATCTTGACGATCTCCCTGGCCCATCAAGGACCACTGGACAGTCGGTTACCCAAGCCCAGTCACAGACCACCACAGAGCCTCCCCCATCAGGAACCAACACCACAGCACCCACCCAGCGTCACCAAACCTCTATCTCCAGGATACATCAATCAGCAGGGTGCCCACCTGTAAAGGGACCCCAGGCCACACCTTGCACACAAGTCAATCAGGGACCTGGGGTCAGTGGCAGTGGGCCACCGTTCAGGGGACCGAGGCACAGGCCAACAGGGACACTGGGAGGGCTGCTGTGTGCCAGGGGGAGGACAGCACCAGGGAAGCGACTCTCCGGGAGGCACTCTCCAAGATCCTGGGAGCCTACCAACATTCCCAGGACATGATGGGCCAGATCCTAGACAACGTGCAGGAGAACAGGCAGCTGCAGGAGGGACAGTATCAGGGGATCAGAGAGGGCTTGTAGGCCATCACCAACAACCTGATCACCATCGCAGGGGTGCTGGCAAACATGGCCAACATTATGAGGGAGGCAGTGTCACACCAGAGGGCCCCTGCCACTAGCCAGTCATAGAAACAGTCCTCCACTTCCGCTGCTGCTAGTGGCCAGGAGGCCCTGCCACAGGACCAATAGGCCACCAGCACCCCTCCCCCTGCAGAACGTGAACCACCCCACAAACGTTCCCTACGAACCAGACAGAAGCCAGAGACTCTTGCCAAGACCACCGCCAGGAAATGAGACTCTCCTGATGGTCCCCTTGTATCCCACTCAGTCACTGTGTCCACCTTGAACTGCCATTGCTTCCCTTCCTATGTCCCCATGGACAATGCACCGGTGCTAGAAACAGACTGGAACAATACCCTGGACTTTACTCCATCATCACCCCATTTTATTGCACTTTCCTCTCTATATTTTTGCGCTACAATAAACTCCCTTGGATAAAAATCGACTAATAATATTTCATATATTTCAAATGTGTATTGATTGAAACAGCTACAAACATTGCAAATGAACGGTATATAGAATAAGCTTAGAATTAATGACCTCTAGATGGCTGTTGTGATCACACCAGGAGAATTTGTCATATCACCAACATCTGCAAAATAAATATCCAGAGGTAACAGTAAGTGGGCAAAGACGTGGGAAATGCCAGCATGCCAATGCCACACAGACTTCAACCAAAGTAATAGAAATGTAAAGTTGCACTGTCTTACCTGTGTGTCATTGGAAGCATTGACATATCACAGATGTTCTGTTGTCCACATCCTCATCCTCTGCCTCCTCATTCTCACTGTCCTCAGGGTCCACTGCTGCCACAGTGGCATCTCCAGTCTCCTCCTCCTGCTGAAAAGGTACATGGCATCTGAGGGTCAGGTTGTGCAACATGCAGCATGCCACTACTGATCTGGCAGACCTTCTTGGGTGAGTAGCACAGGGATCCACCTGTTAGATGGAGGCACCTGAACCTGGCCTTCAGGAGGCTGAAGGTCCTTTCTATGATCCTTCTGGTTCACCCATGTGCCTCATTATAACGTTCTTCTGTCCTTGTCCTGGCATTCCTGACAGGGGTCAGCAACCATGATAGGTTTGGGTGACCAGAGTCACCTGCAAATATTGAGGGACAACATTTAGCCACACACTATCCTATATGGCCAATACCATAGGCATACACCAACATATACTGGGTGGGAACCTGGGCTCACCTACTAGCCACACTCTGGGGGTCATTCCGACCCCGGCGGGCGGCGGAAGCCGCCCGCCTGGCGGGAACCGCCAGAAGACCGTACCGCGGTCAAATGACCGCGGCGGTCATTCTGACTTTCCCGCTGGGCCGGCGGGCGACCGCCAGAAGGCCGCCCGCCGGCCCAGCGGGAAAGCCCCTTCAACAATGAAGCCGGCTCCGAATGGAACCGGCGGAGTTGAAGGGGTGCAACGGGTGCAGTGGCACCCGTCGTGATTTTCAGTGTCTGCTAGGCAGACACTGAAAATCATTATGGGGCCCTGTTAGGGGGCCCCTGCACTGCCCATGCCTGTGGCATGGGCAGTGCAGGGGCCCCACGACACCCATTCCCGCCATCCTGTTCCAGGATGGCGGGAAGGGGGTCGGAATCTTTGGGGCAGGGGTAAACCGGCGGGAAACCGTCGGTTGCCCTTTTCAGACCGCGGCTTTACCGCCGCGGTCAGAATCGCCCATGAAAGCACCGCCAGTCCGTTGGCGGTGCTTCCTCCGTCCCCGGCCCTGGCGGTCCATGACCGCCAGGGTCGGAATGAGGCCCTCTGTGTTCTGTAGTTTGCCCATTACATTTGGGATGCTGCTATTCCACAGGACAAAGGCATTATGCACCGACCCAGGATACTTAGCATTGATGTGGGAGATGTATTGGTCCTCCAGACACACCATCTTCACAGCTATGGAGTGGAAACTCTTACGATTCCTGAACACCTGTTCATTCTGGCGGGGGGGGGGTACAAATGCAATATGTTCCGTCAGTTGCACCAATTATATGCGGGATATGTCCCATTCCATAGAATCCGGCCTTTACAGTGGCCAACTCCTCAACCTGGGGGACTGGAATGTAGCTGCACATGTGTTTCATCAGGGCAGACAATACTCTTGTTAGCACATTTTAGAACAATGGCTGTGACATTCCTGCTGCCAAGCCCACTGTCACTTGGAAAGAACCAGTTGCCAGGAAATGGAGAACTGATAGCACTTGCACAAGAGGGGGGGATCCCAGTGGGGTGACGGATAGCAGATATCAGGTCAGGCTCCAATTGGACACACCTCTGTGATTGTGGCCCTGTCCAGTCTATAGGTGAGTAATATGTGCCTGTCCTCCAGTGCAGCCAAGTCCACCAGTGGTCTGTACACGGGGGTATGTCTCCATCTCCTATTCATCTTCAGTGGTAAGTATCTAAAGGACACAGGAGTGAGTAGGCTGTCAGAAACGGAACAATGGAGCCACAACAGCAGTCCGCAATGTGCAAATTTGTTATGGGACAGTCTAATTTGTGAAGTATGTGCCTATGTATCCTATGACGCAGCATTAATCCATAGGCCTTTTCACCACCCCTGAAATGGCATCCGCCTGACCTGTGTGGAGGGACAGGTGGAAGTGAGGAAATGCCTCGGACGTTGTGCACTTGAGGGCATCACAGCAGCCACAAAGAGTGAGTACAGTGGCTATCATTAAAACATACGGCTAGAAGGGTGGTATCCAGGTGGTGGTTGTGTGTCAGTGGCTGCCCCTAGGCCAGGCCAGACATCCCAGCGTAGGCCCTCTGGTGGCTAAGGGTTTGAATGTGTAATACTACTTACCTAGCTTGTTAGTATTCACTCCTGGTCAGGTCTGCATGGGTCTCAGGTGTGCTGTAGTTGGCAGTGTGTACCCCTCCTCATTCCTTGGTGACCAGCCATTTCACTGGTAGTGCCATACATAGTGCGTAAGCCTGTCCCCTGTGTGTGATGGTGCTGTGTACACCAACGGTGGTGTTGGTGCAGTCATTTACCCTGTCTATCCTTTGTCTCTCCCCCCCCTTTCTTGTTTTGTCATCCTGTCCTTATGTGCAGTAGCATCATCTGGCGGAGGAGCAGAGGCACCAGCAACAGAGGGCGCTGCATCCCACAGGACCCTGGATGCAAAGTCCACCAACGCTGAGGGCACCAGTGGTACGGCGGGCGAGGGGAGCACCAAAGCGAAGACTGGAGGGGACAATACAGACTCTGATACCTCCTCAGATGGGAGCTCCCTGGTGGTGGAGGACACCTCTGTAATCACCCCAGCTACAGGTACAACCGCCACCCCCAAGACAAAGAGCACAGGGCATGTTGCCCCCTCCAGAACCAGTGGGCTTGTTCCTGCATCTGGCTGAGGTGCCTCCCCTCCCCCTGAGGTGCCTGCCTATTTTCCAATTGATGCCCATGCAGTGTTCTCTCCGGATTGGTGCAGGATTCGAGTTGGGCCTTGGACTGTGCCCTGTGGCCATGTGGGGCTAGTGAACTATGAACTGGGCCGTGTCCCTTATTTATACATGTGTACAGATCTGTTTAATGTGTAAGTCAGATTTTTTATTTTATTGTTGGACTGATTACAATCATTTTCGTAAATTCCTGTTGCCTTTGCTTTATTCTGCGGATTTTCGTGTTCAAATTGTTAAATAGTTTTTGTAATGTATATGGTTGTGTGTATGGTGTGTGTGTGTCGGGCGTGTGTGGTGTGTGTGGGTGTCACTCTCGTTTTCCTACCACCCTCCCTTGTGTGCTAGGCGTCTGTACTTACCGTCGTAGTCTTCACAGATGTTGGTGTTCCAGGTGCAGCATAACATAGAAGATCATTGGAAAGACTTGCAGTTCGGGTTCCACGCCATTGTGGTTCTTCCCTGTGTCTCCAATGGTGAGTCCTTTCTCTTCTGCGATGTGTTTCCGCCAGGCTTTTGATGGCGTTGGTACCACCCCAGAAAAGGTGGCGGATTTGTGAGTCAAAATATCGTGGGTGGTACTTTGTCTTCTGCCTGGCTGTAGGTGGCTACCACCATGGTGACTGTTGTTTCCTCCCTGACGGTCGTTGTGGAACATTGGCTGTCTATGTTGGCGGTATTACCACCACTTTATCACTGACCGCCAAGGTCGTAATGAGGGCCATAGTGTGGAAGTTGGCTAGCTCCATAGGATCAGCATCATCCTTTTGTAGAATAGGTGTAACATGTGCTGCTTTCCATGTCTGCTAGATGGTGGCAGAGGTTAGAGATAGGTTGTACATTCATGTAATGGGGGCACCAATTGAGTAGCTAAGGTGGCAATCACATGTGGAGGACAGGGATCAGAGGAGGGGGCGGACTTTATTTTTTTTAGCAGGTCAAACATCTGTGAAATGGGCTCAAACCTTTCAAATGCTGTCAAAGATTTATTACAGGGGAGATTTGTGGGGTCCATGTGAGTTAATATCGTGGCCTTGGTGTGAAATTGTTCATACATATTTTAGTTCCAAAGTAACTGGTTAAGGTGTTGCAAAGTATCAGGGAGGCAGGGATGGCTGAGGCACAAGCACAGTGTTTAGTAAAGTCATTAAGGACCTTGAACAGTGCTATCAAGGAGATTCCTGCTTGATCTATCTTGTCAGTAATTTATTGTTTCTGTGCCATACTAATTTTCTAAGTTTCACATTTACATTGACACCACCTGCTGATTCCTGGAGACAGTGCTCAGGTGTCTGAGTGGACTGGGACTGGGAAGCAGATTGAACCCATGACAAAAGCTGGCCTTGACTCTGTTGCTGACTTATTTGCTTTTGCGTGAGCCTAACATGCAAGGAGTTCCTTGAGAGTCATTTTCTCCTAGTGGCGGGGCCCTGGATTACAGCAATAGCACTGCGGGTGCCGGGTCTGCACTTTGAAGCATTGCTTGCAAAGTCCTAGGTACTGCTAACGATCACAGGTGCAGCAAGCACCTCCAGGCGCAGAGTATTTTGGGACAGAGAGTCCCCAAATGCAGCGTTTTCCCTCCCGCACTGAAGGTGCAGTGTCTGCATTTTAAAGCACTGCTAGCAGAATCCCAGGTGGTGCTGGTGATTCCAGGTGTGGCAAACACCTCCTGGAGCATATTGTTGTGGGACAGAGTCCCCAAATGCAGCGTTTCACCTCGAGTAATAGTTGATGATAGTCAATTGGTTAATCCGGCTGTAGGCCAGGTATGTGTTGATAAATGTGTGTAAGACATGTAGATTTGTAGGACTATCTGTGTACAAGGGTATCATTTTGAAAGCATAGCTAAACACCTACTGATGTAACTTCAGTACTTTAAGTACAGCAATTATGATGAAACACACAGAACAGAGATGTTGATTTATTTAATTTAATGTGAGATAGTAAACAAAATAAAATAAAAACTGGCCATTAGAAAGGGAGAAAGAAAATCAAATAGAATATTAACTCAGATTGGGCAAGAGGACTTGTAGTGGGGTGGGCAAAATAAATATATAAAATGTCAGGAAGTGTCAGGGGAACGAGTCAATGTACAAGGGGTAACCAAAAATGGTCCACAGTCCCAACAATATTTAGACATTGCCATCCTCACTTTCCTCCTTGACAATAATGTTCAAGTCTCCTCTGCCCCTTTGGACTCTTGTTGGCTGGTGTGTGCAGGACCCCATGGAAGCAGGCAACATAAAACGTGCGGTGGGTAGCAGGGGAAAAATAGAAGGAAGATGAACTGGGAGACACAGCCACAGTGGTTTAGGCGAGGGCAATGCAGACAAAATGGCTGCACCCAAGGAAGTGATGGAGGCACTGAGGTAAATCATATCTCTTGATTGTGCCTTTCGGAACTTATGGAGTTCATCTCGGATCTCCTGTAATATCAGAGAAGACATATTCCCTTCAACCACTTCCTGGGATGCAGTCTCAGGAATGACCGTACATGCAAGGGTTTGGGTAAAACAAAAGGGATGTGGGGTGTTAGGGGCAAATGCTTCCCTCAGCTCTTCTGAGCAGGCACATGGATGGAGTGTAGTGCCAGGGGGTTAAGCTGGAGGCCCCCATAAAATGGGGGCCTCAGGAATTAGGAAGCGGTTAGTGGCAGGCGCAGCTGTTGATAGGGCCTGCCCTGGGGACACCACTTCAAATTTCACTTCTTCTGGACAAAGAGGAGACCCACATTCTACCCCCTTCCCAGCTGGTGGTGTCCCTCTCTACATCTCCCTTTCAATGTCCACAACTTCCACCCAGGCTGATGGTGTTGGTAGTGTTGTTTTGGTCCAGGTGGTCACACTACCCCTGCCATGGTCTTGCTCTCCTCCTCCTCCTTCTCGCTGGTGGCATCAAGAGGATGTACCTGCCGATGAGCAGAGGTTCCAGTTTCCTGCCCCTGGTCCTGGGCAGATGTGCTGTGGCCAACCAAGTCCACTGAAATAGAAGGCAAACAATTCTATGGTTAGTGTACCATTCATAAACAAGCTCATAACATCATTAAACAAGTGCTGTATTTGTACTCCTTTGATCACACTGTTGTGTAGCATACTGAGACACTACATACCTGAAAAACAGGGTGCACATATACAAACGAGGCCTTGCATATGACCTTGGCAAAGATGTGATTCTAAATATTGGAGTATCCCTTGAGAGAATGTCAGACTGTCTACCTGGCAGGTTCATCATATAACATGTCAAGACAGCTTCCCAGATATTAGAAATTACATATGTGCCATTTCAGAGATGTGTGTAATTTGTCCCTCTTTAAAAGGTTTGTATCATTTTGAATGAGACAAGTATAACAAAGTCAGCCTTTACTTCATTATGCAAAATATATATCCAACCTAAAAACAAATACAAAGCATGCATGATACAGCATCCAACACCCATACTCCTTCTCATACCAACACTAGACATTGTGCAAGCCATTCCTTCACCATTGGATACCACAGTTATAAGGTCCATCGTTGATTAGTCATGATAATCAACGTATATTTATTCATTAAAATGCAGCTGTAATGGAAATTTAACCCAGTTGTTTTTACTACACTACACTCCCAGAATGCCCTCATTAAACAGCATGCCAATTGCTCCAAGGAGGCTTAGACTTTAAAAGTACTGTAGCCATTATGCAGAGAAGGTGAAAGGTGACAAAAGGAAGACACAAAAAGCATGCATGTTACAGCATCCAACACTCAAACCCCTACCATATAAACACTAGACATTGTGAAAGCCATTCCTTCACCATTGAATACAACAGTTATAAGGTCCGTCATTGGCTAGTCATGATAATCTAAGTGCATTTATTCATTAAAATACAACTGTGATGGAAATGTATCCCAGTTGTGTTTACTACATTACAAGTCCCAGAATGTCCTCATAAAACAGCATTCCAATGCTCCAAGGAGGCTCAGACCTTATAGGTACTGTAACCATAACGTAGCTAGGTTGAAAGTCGACAACTCTTTCACAACTGACATCATACTACCAGGCACGTAAATCAATTTATGCGCTTGCCAGGTCTCTGCTGCTCATACTCCTCCAGCTGAGCTTGGAGAGTTAGTCAGGCTGTTTTCAGGACCCCCCCCCGTTACCATGGGCTGAGGCAGGGCCTATGTAAATGTGGCTGTGAGGACTGGCTCATATGGTCCTGGGCCTTTATACGGGTCCATCGTTGCATGTCCTCCCAGCGCTTCTCACACATTCGGACCCGCCAATGGTATACACATACTGCACTGCAGCGCACTGTGATGTCTTGCCAGACTCTGTTGCACGCTGCAATACTCAGCAGTTCTTCTGGGTCCCCATAAAGCTGAGGGTACTTATCAAGCACCCCCTCAGATAAGATGTTTACTTCTGTTTCGCTGAAAGGGGTTATCTTGTCATCAAGTCCCTCAGCCATGTTGAGGACAGGTTTGGTACACAGAACAGCAGGATGACAGAGGATCTTGCTTGCAGATGAGGATGGCTCCGAATAAATATTAAACGGCTGCCAGCAGCTTCCTGTGATGGACTTCCTAGTGTTTAGGGTTGGGTTCCGGCCTGACTGCAGAGATTCCACACTGCCAAAAAAATAACATACAGGCAAAAATAAATCAGGAATTTCAGTACATAAAGTTGCAGGCAGCCATTTGAAAGTTTTTCATGGCCATCCTCACCACCAAAAAAGAAACTCTGCCATCCTGCAGATGTATCAGGCACGGCAAACATTAAGGGTTATAGGTAAGAGAGTGTTGCATCACATTTGCACCACACAAAGTGGTACATGCATAAAGCAAAGCTCAATGCCAGATTTATGAAGCTAAGCACTGCCAATTTGTGATGCTTTGAGTGGCCTCATAAATCTGGAGTAGCGCTACACAGCGCAAGTAGCTGCATTGTACTACACTGCCCTGGGTCGCTGTACGTATTCCCAAGCAACTCTTATGGATTTTGACACATCCCCAGATTTAGAAGGCTGTGTAAACCTGGGAATGTGTCAAAACATTACTCCTCCCCAGGGGAGGTGCAATGAGCAGAAAAATCTGTATTTCTCCTAGTTATGTCCTCTTTCCGTGTGTGCTGCTGAAGTCAGCACACATAGAAAGAGGAAAAGCCGCCTATTTTTGTTTTTGTGCAGGAAGGTGCCCCTTCCCACACAAATACAATCCTACATGCAACACAGGTACCCTTGCACCATGGTGCAAGGGTGCCTACATTGGCACTAGTCAGCCCGTTGTGCATCAGAGCAGGGGGAAAGGACAGGAATATGCAGTATGCCTCAGGATACAGTGCATTTCTGCCATTTCCCATAGACGAAGTGCAATGCAGCAAGGTGACCCGATGCGCAGTACAGCATCACTTTTTAGTAAATATGCCCCCAAGCTCATAACACAGCCTGACACCCCATATCATGTGTGTAATGGTCATTGTCCAACATGCAGTCTGCCACAGGAAGCCTCCTATAACCAAAGTGTAAGGTGTGCTTGTTGACAGTATGGGTATCTCAAAAATCTAAGGTTGACATTTATTTGTACAATTTTAGGTTTCACATATACCTGTAGGTTTCCTTCTTGTACTCAGTGCCAAACGTCACTGACTCTATGCATAGGCCTCAATCTTTGTGACACTTGATGCAGACAAAGTTTAAGATGTCCATTGTCCAGGAAGATCACACAAATGCATTGACATGTACGCCCCTTAGGCAATGGAGTAATTTGCGATTTTCTCAACACTAAACACTGACATGGACACAAAATCTGTAGAAGGACTTTTGCTTCTTGAAAATATCAGTAGTTGACAAACTATATGTATGGCTTTCAGAGTAGTCTCAGTATGGAATTTATGGACAGAGTGTTAAATGTCCACCAATCATCGACAACAGACTGTACAACCACATAAAGTCCATAACACAACTAGTGGTTCAAGCTAAAAAAAAATCAACCAGCTGGTCACGCACCTGCGTACCCTGCCCTCTTTTAGTTACAAGGGTCCTGTTCCCTGGATTCAGAACTAGGTGAGTATTGAGAGGTATGTGTAATCCCTGACATACCATAATGTTGTGTAAGACACAACAGGCTACTATTACCTTGCACACAACTTTAGGGGAGTACAGCAGCATGCCCTCTTTACAGTCAAGACATATGAATTGTGACTTTAGGAGTCCAAATGTCTGCTTTTTGATGGTTTGTGTCCATACGCGTGCCCTATTTCACTTCCTCTGAGGTACAGTGATTGCACTTCTGTATGGTGTGAGGAGATGAGGGGAGAGTGCATATGCTGCATCACCTGAGGAAGAAAAAGTACAGATTTTGGTATATGTCTCTCTTGAACATCTTAAGCTACTAAGATATGAAATGGTACACAAAGTGTCTGTTGCCATCATAAATGTGTCACAAGAAATAGTAAATTGGGATGGATGTGTATTAAAAGAACTTTCCATATATGCAAACCTTTCTGTAACTTGAGTACTTACCCAGAAGCCACATGTTGCCAAATTCTCCTGCTGCCAACCACCAGGCAACAGGAGTCCTGCGGAATATGTGGCTGTCATGTGTTCTGCCTCGGACTACTGCATGCACATCTGTATAGCAGCCACTGGCATCACACACCCTGCAGTGATGCAGTGCTAGCGGTGTCTTTGCGGAAGTTGTGGATATTGTGGCGAGGTGGCTGAAGTGCCCCTGAGTACAATCAATTGCACCAACTACACATGGGAAGTGGGACAAGATGTAGAAACCCCTGGCAACGCTTTGCCTTCCTGTATGGGGCATATATTTGTACTGATTTACACTCCTATTTATGCAGCTCAGAACCTGGCACAAGTATCGGGACTGGCTTGCCTGAGATATGGCCGCAATATCACTGGACACCCTCTGGAATGAGCCAGTGGCAAAGAAATGGAGAGATGCTAGGATCTTGACATCTCCTAGAACATGCTATGAAACAGCAGGTCACATAATCAAGATCCTGCTTCCACTCAGAATCCATCTCCAAGATAACATTAGGAGGAAAAAAGAATCTGAACCTGACATCGTGGCTGGACATCCCAAAGAGGTTAATCCTTTGTCTGAATATCCTCTCTGCTCTCCTCCTTCTCCTCACATCATTCTGGTGCATGTCCAGGGGCAACCAAACAAACATATTCAGTGACATTTTGCAAGGTCTGAAAAGATTTGTGTGTGGTAGCTCAGAATGTATGTTTGCAGCCAGCCTGTGATTGGCTAACGACTTCAAGCTGGAGCTGGGTGGAAAATGGTAAGCACTGACACATAAGTTTGTGGTGTGTTTGGGAGAAACCTAGGAATCTGATGTTTGTTTATAGTATTAGATTGGTATATTACATTCACAATCTTACTGTTTTTGGAACACTTTCTATGACCCATGACTGTGGATTAAATGTGAAACTGTAGAAAAAGCAGTTTTATTGAATTTGTGATCTTTTTCAACATTCTTGTAGGGGTGTGTGATTTTAACAGAATATTTACCACTGCAATACATATCCTACACATCCACATATGTAACTGCCCAATGCCTACATGTAGGTATTTCATATTTTCCAGATCGCAGTTTAGGCAAACGTGGCTCTAGATTGTGTGAGCCTAAAATGGCTTCATTTTAGCTGTCTCTCACCAAAAATCTCATCCACTTCAATGCAATTCAGTGGGGAAAATTATGTATTTCCAAAATCTCCCTTGTTCCAGTTTCAAAATGTTGGCATGTACGGTATAGGCCACAAGCTCATAAAGATATAAAACATATACAGTACATCGATAGTACAATCATATTAAGATGCAAAAGTCAAAAAAGAGAAGAATTATTGTATGGTGCAAAACTAGTATGGAGCAAACCTATTTAGAACCCGATCCACATTTAGAATAGTAGACTGTAAATGTATGGCACCTGTGCTTGCTTGCTCTCTGAGGTTTTTGGATTGAAGCACAGAAGAAAAGGGACAATAAAGCCCTAAGTTAATGATTCTGATCCTTATCTGCATTTACCTCTTGTCTTAACAATTTGCATTGTCATCTGAAAGTAGATGGTAATAGCTATAATTTTGTGCAGGGGGGAATGGCCCACTGGCAATACAGAGCTAAATAGGCCCAATGAGGCATAATCCCTTTGAATGAGGTACTTTGAGCAGATTTCCTAGCAAGCATGTCCCGGTGAGACTGAAAATGCAAGGTGGAAGAATGAGCAAGGGAGCCTCGTATTCTCCACAAGAAATGCCTCATCCAAGATCGTGGACACTCTAACGGATACCAGTGAGCCAAAGTCCAACCATTGATGCCCATGGAACGAGAGGTGATGAGGCGAGCTGTAAGCAAGCTGCGGGTATGGGTGATGTAGATATGCTGCCAGGGAGTCCCTTCTTCAAGTGAAGAGTTTCCAACATTGAACCTATAATCAGACAAGATGTTGCTACGAACACTGACATAAAGTGTACTTGCCTCCAATAGTGCTCTTCTAGTGGGCGAAATCAGACAAGATGTTCTTATGTATGAAACACTGTTATAAAGTTGATTTACCACCAATAGAGTTTTAGTAGTTGCAGAATGTCTTAGCTTTGGTCAGTTAGATATGCTTCAGTATGCAAATGATTTGTTTTTCACTAGCCCAAGCTGGGTTCTTCAAGTTTGGATTACGGCAGAATGAAATGTAGCATGGATGTAGATATGTCAGCTTTTTTGACGAGGTGTATTGTTTTAAATTAAAGAGTTAGATTTTGCTGATAGGTCCTATGCGTTGTAGGTAATGTGGGCAACTACATTTTCTAGTAACGCAGTGAGATGTTTCTAACATAGTTGCAGAATTCCTCTCTATATCTAGTAGTCAAACACTGACAGCATGGGGTGGTGCATGGCCTATTTAACAGGTTTGGGGCCTGATTTAGAGTTCATTGGGCTGGATACTTCATCACAAAAGTACATTATATCCTATTCACTTGTACTACTGTTAGTGCATCTGGACTTATTGGATTTCTTATCTTTAGTTTATAAGGGGGCGAGTTAGAGGTTTGATGGACCTTTTGACTGCGCTTAGACTAAATCCCACCATAGGACTCAATTTCAATTCCAATCAATAACAATATCAATCAATAGAATCAATCATCTTGGGAGTAAGTAATATCCACGCACCATGACCCCTTTGGCCATGAATAAACACACCTTTCTGTAAAAGTTATAATGTTTATTTCCCTATATTAACAATGTTAATTTCACGTAACTTAATCTCAAAATCAGATGATAAACATACAGAAACAACACTGGTTGCCCAAATCTTCCAAAGAATCTGAATTTAATCAAAGTGTGTATGGTTACGCATTCTAGGATTACAGTACAACTCAATAGCAAGAATAACTGCGCAATAGAAATAGCATACATTTAGATTCAGCAACTGAGTAACATCAATTATTTATTAATAGCAGCTTATTAGCATTTTAGGATTTCCTCTACTAACCTTCTGATTAGAATAGCTTGTTGGGGATTCATGCAAAACAATTTAATCAACACAAATTTGGAAAACATCTAACTATGGCTCTATCAAAATTAGCGGTTGATACCTAGCAACAAAAGAATAATTATAAAAAGAACAATAACATTTTTTTATACCTTTCCTCAGTATGGCTCAACAAGCTGTGACTATCTTTGTCAATTGGAAATCTGTTCGGTCAGCATCAGAATCGGGCCATGAAATGTAATGGTTCAGAACAGGGGACTCTAACCTATCCGAACCATTTACAAAAGAAAAGGCTAAGGACCAGCATTCAGCATTAAAAGATATAAGCAATAAAGTTAAAGATTGAATTCTCTAAGTATAGGAATCAAGACGAGTACCTCATCGGTGAAGAAGGAAACAGAAAGTGTGTCTTTTTTCTCCTTGCAGTTAGGCTAAGTTAAAATTCTCTACAACTCTTCCCACATTGCTATTGGTCAAAGAATCGTATGTTTACATTTAGTCCAATGAAAATAGAACCTCAAATCTAAGATATTACCAAACTGTCTTTCACACGTCGATGATTGGCTCCTCTTCTCCTGTTCCTATTGAGGGACTCATCAGGTAACAATTTTGTATCTCCCTGTCCTTCAGTCACTGCATCCATTGTTAGCTCCTGGGAACGTCGCTTTCATACACACTAAACTCTACAAAGCATTGATAGCTAATACAGCATTTTCTAGCAAGCAGTTCTCATGGGAAAGAAAGCATTTACTCAAGTTTGATCAACACAGTGGAACAATGCAAGTATTCAGTTCTCTAAACAGCCATTTTTGTGAATTATGTAAACACTGAAACTTAACATGAGGCTGTGCAACTAGGCCCGAGATCTCGCTAACTTAAGGGCTACAATTATTTAAGCAAATACATAATACATAGGTGGTCATTATGACATCAGTGGTAAAAACCGCCTACAACCGCGGTGCCGGCTGCCAAAATACCGCCACCGCAGCTACCATCCGTCTGCCATATTATGAGCACTGCCGGACTTCCATCCGGCAGTGCTCATGGTGGTGGATGGTGTTAAGGTGTTGCTGCTACCACCAGCACAGCCACACCAGTAGAATGCTGCCAGCTGTATTGTGGCAATTCAAACAGCCTGGCGGTGTTCTTCTGGCGGGGTGCTGCTGGCGGTAGCTGCGCCCCTTCCCATTCCCTGCTGGAAGACCTCCTCGCTCAAGGTAGGTCAGGCTTCTGACAGGGGAGGAGGATGGGGGGGATGATGTGTGTGTGTTTGAGTGTGTGCATGAAAGTGTGAGTGAGTGTGTGAATGCGTCTTTGTGTGTTGTGTTGTTTGCATGGTTGTATGTGTGTGAGTGAATGCGTGTAAGAATGGTGAAGTGAGTGTGTGTCTGCATGGAAAGTGTGATCGTTGTAAGAATGTGTGTGAGCATGACTGTATGTATGTGTGTATGAATGCCTGTATGTCAGTGTGTGTATGAATGCGTGTATGTCAGTGTGTGAATGAATGCATGTATGCCAGTGTT
Source organism: Pleurodeles waltl (assembly GCF_031143425.1). Taxonomy (NCBI): domain Eukaryota; kingdom Metazoa; phylum Chordata; class Amphibia; order Caudata; family Salamandridae; genus Pleurodeles; species Pleurodeles waltl. The sequence continues at coordinate 456,822,900 of NC_090439.1, forward strand.
AGTAATTGAGTGCATGCGTGGTGCGTGTCTGCGGGTGTGTGCATGCATGAGGGTGGGGGTGTGTGTCTGAGGATCGGAGGGGGTGGGTATGTGTCTGATGATCAGAGGGGGTGGGGGTGTGGGGGTGAGGATCGGAGTGGGTGGTGTGTGTGTGAGGATCGGAGAGGGTGGGGGATGTTTGGATGGAGGAGGGGGTGGGTGGTGTCAGGTGAATGTTGAGGGGGTGGGGAGCCGCCTACCGTTGACAGGGAAGGAATTCCCTGTCACCGGTAGGGCCTACCGCTTGGTCGCCACAAAAACCATGCCGATAGGCAGGCTCATAATGCCGCCGGCGGTACTATGCCAGTTGCCTGGCTGGAGATACACATCTTTGGCCCGTCAGCTCATACCCCATGGCAGTATGAGTGGAGAAGTGGGGGGTTGGCTGCAGCCAACCCACCAATCTCATAATGTGGCGGTATGTACCGCCAGCCTGTTGGCGGTCATACCCTTACATTAACACTCACCGCCGGGGTCATAATGATCCCCATAGTCATTAATATAACATACTACTACATTTCTCTAAACATGAGCACGTCATTTCACATTAGTAAGAAATTAATAAGGACACTTCGTGATTAATGACGGCCACTCAAGTATGCACATTTTCCAAGTCGTGTATTGGTTTCCATATTAATTCATTTTCTATGCAGATTCATAATTCAGAATACATGAATATTTATCAGTAAAAAGTCAGTGTTCACAAAACCATGTAAAGGATATCCGTCAGGCCCTTAGTCTCACCAAAGGAGCACTTCAAACCAGTAGTTTCTTACACAAGTTCATCAATCTATGGTGTGTGCCTCACTCTAAAGTACATAGTGGAGAATGTGTTACTTTTCCAGGCAGAAACATTTAAGTTTTGTCTTCACCACATGTGTGATATTTTAGTTCATTCAAGTCGAGGAGCAACGGCACAACACTTTGGCCCTTATTACAACCCTGGCAGTCGGTGTTAAAGCGCCAGTAATACCACCAACAGGTGCGGTAACAAAAATGGAATCATGACCACGGTGGAAACCGGCAACACAAACAGCCACTTTAGCACTCCGACCGCCACGGCGGTAGCAACAAACACTGCGGTGGTAACCGCCAACAGCCAGGCGGAAGACAATGTACCGCCCACCCCATTACAACCCGCCCGGTGCGGTACTAACACCATCAAAGGCACGGCGGAAACAGTACTTTGAAGGGAAACCACTCACCTTTTGACACTCAAGGAAGAACTAGGTCGCCATGGAGCCTGAGCTGCAGGTCTTCCCCATGCTGGTGTTTCTGCTCATATATCTGGAGTACCAACAGCGGCGGCGACGACCATGGTGAGTACTGCACCTAACACATAGGGGAGGGAAGGAGGAAAAAGAGAGTGACACACACACACAACACGCAACACACAACACACCCACCCCCACCTTCACCCCCAACACCATACACAAAAACAGATGCAACAAAATTACATATACACCCCGTTACCCTCTGGAATAACGCAAGGACAAAAGGAATGGAGTCAAATGAGTGTTATATTAGAAATAGTCAGAAATACATTAATAATTCAAAAACAGTATTTACAAAATATACAATATGTACAAAAGGCGGGACAATGTCCACTCAAAATGTCCGTGGCCCTCTGGGCCAAAACACAAAGGCCAAGCCCACACTTGACTCCTGCCTCAATATGGAGAGAACACTGCAGGGGCATCAGGTCGAAAACACACAGGCACCTCAGGGGCACGGGGAATGGGGGGCACCTTAGCTGGAAGATGGTACAATTCCATTCCTCCTGGATGGGGCTACATGCCCACTGCTTGGTCCTGGGGAGTGCAAAGCCACAGTCTCTCAAGTGGGTGCTTTGCCCACTGCTTGGTCCTGGGGACTGCAAGGCCACAGTCTCTCTAGTGGGTGCCGGTTTTCCACTGGTTCGGGAGGGGGCTTGGTGCCCAGTGTGCTTCATCCTGCCAAGGATAGGGTGAGTGGATGCCTTCTTCCACTGGTTCTGGAGGGGGCTTGGTGCCCCGTGTGCTTCATCCTGCCAAGGATAAGGTGAGTGGATGCCTTCTTCCACTGGTTCTGGAGGGGGCCCTGTGCCCAGTGTGCTTCATTCTGCCAAGGATAGGGTGAGTGGATGCCTTCTTCCACTGGTTCTGGAGGGGGCCCTGTGCCCAGTGTGCTTCATCTTGCCAAGGATATGGTGAGTGTATGCCTTCTTCCACTGGTTCTGGAGGGGGCCTGGTGCCCAGTGATGCAGCACATCGGGTGTGCAAGGTCACAGTCACTCACCTGGGTGTCAGATCCACACGATTTTCGGTGGGCAGGATGCATGACACACCATGGATGCATGACTACAGTCCATCCGCCGACGGGGACGGCTGTACCATTGTTGCAGTGCTGGTGCAGGTGGCGGTGTTGCCAGTGGTGGGGGAGGCTTCAGTCCCTCCCCTGCCGCCTCGAACGGGTGCCCACTAGGGCTGCTGCTGCTGGTGGCGCTGCTGCTTGTGGCGGTTCAGGTGGCGTGCTGGCCACAGTGCAGCTGGAGGTGGTGGCCGCGGCGCAGCTGGTGGTGGTGGCCATGGTGCAGCTGGCGGTGCTGCCAGTGGAGGGGGGAGGCTCCAGTCCTTCCCCTGCAGCCTCCAACGGCTGCCCACTAGGGCTGCTGCTGCTGGTGGTGGTGCTGTTTGGGGCGGTGCAGATGGCAGAGCTGGCCGCAGTGCAGCAGGCGCTGGTGGCCGCAGGGCAGCTGGCGGTGGTGGCCACGGTGCAGCTGGTGGTGGTGGCCGTGGTGCAGGTGGTGGTGCTGCCAGTGGAGGCTCCAGCCCTTCCCCTGAAGCCTCGGATGGCTGAAGTGCCCTGGCTGGCGTTTTGTGCCCCTTCCTGCCCTTGTCAGATGGTGGTGCTTCCTTGCTTCTGCCAGCTGGAGTCTTTGCCTTGGCCTTGCTGGCTGGTTGTGCCTCCTTCTCCTTGCTGAATGCTCTTCCCTTTTTGCCCTTTCCTGGTGGCTGAACCTTCTTGTCCTTGGCAGGTGTTGGTGGCACACTGGCTGGGCTGACGGGTGCCTCCTTAGAGCCTCTCAGAGTTCCACAAACCACAGCTGACATGGATGTGGGGGGGAGGTGTGGGGAATAGGTCAAGGGTGGTGAGAAAAAGCTTCTTAGGGACACTGGGGCGGGAAGAGGGAGAGGTTGTAGGAGGTGTCAGTCTGCTGTGTTTGGGTGCAGGTGCATGAGCCGGATGCTGTTGTGAGGTGGATGGCTGTTGGGTGGGTGTGTGTTTGCGTTTGTGTACTTTGGGAGGAGGGGTCACAGACATAGTGGGAGAGGACACAGGGGACGTGTGCATCGATGTGGGGGTGGTGACTGCCAGTGAGGGGCGTGTAGTGATAGGCTTGCTGGTGATGGAGGTAGTGGATGAGGATGTAGTGCATGCAGGTGTGAGTGGAGACACTACTGGGAGGGTGTCAGGAATAGAACCATGGGCGGTCCAGATCCCCCCCAAAACTCAGCTGAGTGACTCTGCGGCACTTTCTGCGCACCACTTGTCATCCCCTATTGCTCCAAAGGTGGCCATCAATGTCGTCTGCCCTCTGGCAAAGCTCATAGAGCTGCAGGTTCAGGTCATTGGTGGACAAGATGCACTTATCAGTGCTATTCCATGAAGGGACTATAATTCCCATGTTTTTAGAGGCAGCAGCCATCTTGGGGTGTGGCAGGCCTCTAAAGCCCAGCCGCACCCAAGCACGTTGCTCACTATTTTGAAGACTTCGATGCAGCCAGACCGCGTGGGGATTTCTCTGGAGAAGAGCAGAGTTCCTGAATGGCAGAGTGTCATCCAACCGAAGTATCCTTGTTTCCAGGGTGCATTAAAAAACTAGTAGGTCGGACTCGTAGCGGTAAGGCCTTGCTGAATCCAAGTTTGAAGGAAGTAATTAATTCCAAAAGGTAAAGAGCCCCTTAGCATAACGAGCAAAGCGTTTCAAGCCACACTGGTAAAGAGCCCCGGGCACGACATTTTAATCACTTCAGTTCACAGGAGTAAAGCGCACTTGGCATGGTATTCAAAGCGCTTCAGTTCACAGGAGTAAAGCACACTTGGCATGGTATTCAAAGCGCTTCAGTTCACAGGAGTAAAGCGCACTTGGCACGACATTCAAATCGCTTCAGTTCACAGGAGTAAAGTGCCCTTGGCACAGCAGTCAAAGCACTTCAGTTCACAGGAGTAAAGTGCCTTTGGCACAGCATTCAAAGCGCTTCAATTCACAGGAGTAAAGCGCCCTTGGCACGACATTTAAAGCGCTTCAGTTCACAGGAGTAAAGCACACTTGGCATGGTATTCAAAGTGCTTCAGTTCACAGGAGTAAAGCGCACTTGGCACGACATTCAAAGCGCTTCAGTTCATTGGAAGTAAAGCACCCTTCGCACAGCAATCAAAGCGCTTCAGTTCATATGAGTAAAGCGCCCTTGGTCCAATAATCAAGGTGCTTCAGTTTACATGAGTAAAACTTTCAGTCCTAGGTGGCAAATGTGAAAACATCTCACAGATAAGCAAATCATAGTTTCATTGTTTTTGGAAGCATAATATGTGAGAGACATATTTAAGTTTTGGATGATATGTGAGTTACATATTTAAGTCTTTGCAAATTTCTACACTGAGACCAAACGTTTTATGTTTATGAATGCATCGTAGTTGCATGACTGATGTTCAGAGTATGTCCATGGTCCAAGCTCTTGCCTTCTCAAGGTTCAGAATTCTCAGTTTGTTCTTGTTCCATGATTCAGAGAATGCCATGCCCAGTTTTGTTTAATGCTCACAACATTCTGAAGTATCATGATTTTACTAATTGTTCTTGTTCCATGATTCAGAGGAGGGCCATGCACAGTTTTGTTTAATGCTCACGACATCCTGAAGTATCATGGTTTTATTAATTGTTTTTGTTCCATGATTCAGAGAAGGGCCACGCCCAGTTTTGTTTGATGCTCACGACATCCTGAAGTATAATTGTTCTTGTTCCATGATTCAGAGAAGGGCCACGCCCAGTTTTGTCTAATGCTCATAACATCCTGAAGTATCATGATTCTACCAACTCTTGCACCCACGGAGATGCCTTAGTTTATTCCATAAGGGTCTCAACTCTTGCATGCACGGAGACGCCTTTGTCTATTCCATAAGGGTCTCAACTCTTGCACACACGGAGACGCCTTTGTCTATTCCATAAGGGTCTCAACACTTGCATTCACGGAGACGCCTTTGTATATTCCATTAGGGTCTCAACTCTTGCACACACGGAGACCACTTTGTCTATTCCATAAGGGTCTCAACTCTTGCTCACACGGAGATGCCTTTGTCTATTCCATAAGGGTCTCAACACTTGCATTCACGGAGACACCTTTGTCTATTCCATAAGGGTCTCAACACTTGCATTCACGGAGACGCCTTTGTCTATTCCATAAGGGTCTCAAAACTTGCATCCACCGAGATGCCTTTGTCTATTCCATAAAGGTCTCAACACTTGCATTCACGGAGACGCCTTTGTCTATTCCATAAGGGTCTCAACTCTTGCATTCACAGAGACGCCTCTGTTTATTCCATAAGGGTCTCAACACTTGCATCCATGGAGACGCCTTTGTCTAGTACATAAGGGTCTCAACACTTGCATGCACGGAGACGCCTTTGTCTATACCATAAGGGTCTCCACTCTTGCATTCATAGAGACACCTTTGTCTATTCCATTAGGGTCTCAACTCTTGCACACACGGAGACGCCTTTGTCTATTCCATAAGGGTCTCAACACTTGCACCCACGGAGATGCCTTTGTCTATTCCATAAGGGTCTCAACTCTTGCACACATGGAGACGCCTTTGTCTATTCCATAAGGGTCTCAACACTTGCATTCACGGAGACGCCTTTGTCTATTCCATAAGGGTCTCAACTCTTGCATTCACGGAGCGCCTTTGTTTATTCCATAAGGGTCTTAACACTTGCATCCATGGAGACGCCTTTGTCTATTCCATGAGTGTCTCAACTCTTGCACACACAGAGACGCCTTTGTCTATTCCATAAGGGTCTCAACACTTGCATTCACAGAGACGCCTTTGTCTATTCCATAAGGGTCTCAACTCTTGCATTCACGGAGACGCCTTTGTCTATTCCATACGGGTCTCAACTCTTGCATTCACGGAGACGCCTTTGTTTATTCCATAAGTGTCTCAACTCTTGCATCCACTAAGACACCTTTGTTTATTCCATAAGGGTCTCAACACTTGCATTCACGGAGACGCCTTTGTCTAAATGTATAATTGAATGTTAATGCTGTTATGAACAAGTATATACATATATGCTTAACCATTTTACCTTTTCAGATCTCTCTCCCTGCTGTTCCCTTCCCTAATTCTCTTCCCCCCGACTGGCTTCACCATAACTTTGTGCTATAATAGCTTTCTGAGTTGGTGATGCCGGAAGGTGGGCCTGATCCTGAAATGCTCTCTGTTGGGCCGCCACGCCAGAGTGAATGCCCTCCAGGTATGCATTTGTTCGTTGCAAATGCTTCTCAACACCCTGGATGACTTTCAGAAGGGTTGACTGCCCAACAGTGAGGAATCTGAGGAGGTCAATAGCCTCCTCACTGAGGGCAGAAGGGCTGACTGGGGCATCGCCTGAGGTGCCTGGGGCGAAGGAGATGTCCACCCTCCTGGGTGAGAGGGCACAGGAAACACACTGAGGGGCTTCTGGGAGGGCGGTGCTGGTGTGGGGGTGATGGCTGTACCTGTTGTTGGGGTGGGTACAGAGGTGTCTGCCACCGCCAGGGAGCTTCCATCGGAGGAGGAGTCGCTGTCTGTAGTATCCCCTCCTGTCTCCGTCGTGGTGCTCCCCTCGCCCTCCGTCCCACTGGTGCCCTCACCGTCGGTGGATTCAGCATTCAGGCCCATGTGGGATGCAGCTCTCTCCATCACCGGTGCATCTGCTCCTCCACTAGATGATGCTTATGCACACAAGGACAGGGTGACAAAACAAAAAAGGGGGGGAGAGACAGAGGATACACTTGGTCAATGCCAGCAACACCACTACCGTTGGCGTACAAAACACAAAGGGAGCTGCCCTATGCACTAGGCCATGCACTACCAGGTACACAGCTAGTCACCAGCCCATGGGGTACAATGCCTAACGCCATGAGCTACACACCTGAAACCCACAGGACCCTGCCCAGTAGTAGATGCCCACTAACACTTTTGGGGTTGGAGTATTTCTGAGCCGGCCCAACAAGGGACCTACCCTGCCAGTTCGCCCTGGCCTAGGGGCACCCACAGCCCACATCCCCCACCCAGGAAAAAACCTTAACGCTCGCAAAGTCATGATTCTGAATCTGTACTCACCCCCTTGTGGCTGCTGTGATGCCTTCAAGCGCCCATCCAACTCCGGGTAGGCTACCGCCAGGATGCGGAACATCAGGGGGGTCAGGGTATGACAGGCACCCCTTCCTCGTTGGGAGGCCAGCCCCAGCTGGGCCTCCGCCGTCTTTCTTGCCCAGCGGCACAGGTCCTCCCACCTTTTGCGGCAGTGGGTGCTCCGCCTGTCAAAGACCCCCAGGGTCCACACCTCCTTGGCGATGGCACGACAAATACCCTTTTCCTGATGGGCGCTGACCTTCAGAGAAATATGCATAGAAAAAAGGGATTAGTAATACCGTCCGGACTGTTACACTCAAGTCCCACAATATCCCGCCCATCCCCTTATGCACAGACATTGGCCGCCAGACATGCAGCACTCTAGCCCGGACTCCACAGCCCCCCTACATGAGACATACACACACAGCACTCCATACATTCATGGCCCACGCATCATGCTCACAGTGTACTCACATGTTTGTCTGGAGGACCATAGAGTGAAGTATACTGGGGTAGGACCCCATCCACCAGTCTCTCCAACTCGTCCGATGTGAAGGCAGAGGCCCTTTCCCCAGACACTCGAGCCATTGTCGCTTCCAGACACAGGTCACAGCAGCACTTGCAGTGTAGGGCCTATCCTGTTGAAGGTCAGGTAGCAAGTGAGTGCACAGATATAAAATGGCAGTCACGTCCACGGCGGTGCGTACCATCACCGCCGGCGTAAATCGACATTGGCTCCTGGAACCCATAGGGCTCAATGATAACCAATGCGAAGTTGCGCGGCGGTCATCGACCGCAGAAAGCAGCGGCGCACACGCCAGCGGAATTACCTCATTTCCACTTGTCTCTCCTCACAGGTCAGTCAGCCGCCATTTCAGGGGGGCACAGGCCATGGCACCTAACTGTGTCACAGCAGACATTGGCACATCAACTGATTTTTGAATTCACATACTGTTTCTGTAAAGGAAAAATGCATTTTTATTGCAACATTTGTGTAAATATGACCCTCTGCTCACCGTTTTTCACCCTAGAGTTCCACCGCTGAGGATGAATAGGAGATGGAGACATCCCCCATGCACAGACCCCTTGTGGACCTGGCAACTATGGAGGACAGGCACATAGGGGGTCATTCTGACCCCGGCGGGTGGCGGGAGCCGCCCGCCTGGAGGGAACCGCCAGAATACCGCTGCGCGGTCAAAAGACCGCCGCGGTTATTCTGGGTTTCCCACTGGGCTGGCGGGCGACCGCCAAAAGGCCGCCCACCAGCCCAGTGGGAAACAGCCCTCCATGAGGATGCCGGCTCCGAATGGAGCCGGCGGAGTGGAGGATGTGCGACGGGTGCAGTAGCACCCGTCGCGAATTTCAGTGTCTGCTGAGCAGACACTGAAATTCAAAGTGGGGCCCTCTTACGGGGGCCCCTGCAGTGCCCATGCCATTCGCATGGGCACTGCAGGGGCCCCCAGGGGCCCCACGACAGCCCTCACCGCCATCCTGTTCCTGGCGGGCGGAACCGCCAGGAACAGGATGGCGGTGAGGGGGTCGGAATCCCCATGGCGGCGCAGCAAGCTGCGCTGCCATGGCAGATTCCCATGGGCAGCGGAAAGTCGGCGGTACACCGCCGACTTTCCGTTTCTGGCCGCGGCGGTACAATGCCCGGCAGAGCACCGCCAGCCTGTTGGCGGTGCTACCGCCGACCCCGGCTCCGGCGGTCCTTGACCGCCGGGTTCAGAATGACCCCCATAATCCTTACCTACAGACTTGATCGGGCCACAATCCAAGAACTGTGTGCTCAATTGGAGCCAGACCTGATTTCAGCCATCCGCCAGCCCACAGGTATCCCCCCTCTAGTACAGGTCCTGTCAGCGCTCCATTTCCTGGCAAGTTGTTCCTTCCAAACAACAATGGCCATGGCATCAGGGATGTCTCAGCCAATGTTCTCCAACCTGTTGACCAGAGTGTTGTCTGCCCATGCTGAAACACATGCGCAGCTACATCGTATTCCCCCAGGTGGCGGATTTGGCCACAGTGAAAGCTGACTTTTCTGCCCTGGGACATATCCCCAACATCATTGGTGCCATTGATGGTACACATGTAGTAATTGTCCTCCCCCCACCCCGGAGAAATGAACAAGTGTTCAGGAATAGAAAAAGCTATCACTCTCTGAATGTGAAGATGGTGTGTTTGGATGTCAATGCCAAGTATCCTGGCTCTGTGCATGACGCCTTTATCTTGAGGAATAGTAGCATCCCATATGTGATGGCTCAACTCCAGAGGCACCGGGTGTGGCTAAAAAGGTGAGCCCAAGGTCCCCAACCAGTATATGTTGGTGTATGGGTATGGGGTTGTCCCTAAGGGTTAGTGTGTGTCTAACAGTTGTTCCTCAATATTTGCAGGTGACTCTGGTTACCCCAACCTCTCATGGCTACTGACCCCAGTGAGGAATGCCAGGACCAGGGCAGAGGAACGTTAAGGTGAGGCACATGGGCGAAGAAGGAGGATAATTGAGAGATCCTTCAGCCTCCTGAAGGCCAGGTTCAGGTGCCTACATCTGACAGGTGGATCCCTGTACTACTCACCCAAGAAGGTGTGCCAGATCATCGTTGCATGTTGCACAACCTGGCCTTGAGATGCCAGGTGCCTTTTCTGTGCGAGGATGAGCCTGGAGACGGTCTTGTGGCAGCGGTGGAGCCTGTGGACAGTGAGGAAGAGAAGGCAGAGGATGAAGTTGTGGACAACAGAAGTTCTCTCATACAGCAGTACTTCCAGTGACACACAGGTAAGACACTGTAACTTCACTTTACATTGCAGTTTTCTGTTGGACATTGGACATGGCATCATGATTTCCCTATGTCTATGGCCACTCACTGTACCCTTTGGCATCTCTATTTTCAGATCTCTGTGCCCCACTCTGGCTCCTGGTGTGTTTACCGCTGCCCACTACAGTTCATACCAATGTATATATAACTGTACTTATGAATTGCAATGTTTACAGATTGTTGAACTAATACATATTTCAATCAGTTGACAGACTCCAGACTTGTATTTGTTCCAAGGGTGTTTATTTAAGTGCTAAGAGGTTGAGGGGGATGTGCAATGGGCAGGGGTGATGGCGGAGGAATGTCCAGTTAGAGTCCAGTATCTTTGCATCACAGGTGCATTGTCCAATGGGGCATAGGAAGGGGAGCAATTGCAGTTCAAGGTGGACAGGGTAGCAGAGTGGGACAGAAGGGTGACAATCAGGAGAGTCTAATTTCCTGGTGGGGGTCTTGGCAAGGTTCTCTGGCTTCTGCCTGGATCTCAGGGACCATTTGCGGGGTGGTTCTCCTTCTGCAGGGGGTGGGGTGCTGGTGGCCTGTTGTTCCAGTGGCGGGGCCTCCAGTCCACTAGCGCATGTGGCTAGTGTCAGGGGCCCGTTGGTGTGCCACTGCCTCCCTCATTGTGTTGGCCATGTGAGCCAGCACCCCTGCAATGGTGACCAGGATGGTGTGGATGTGTTTGATGTCCTCCCTAATCCCCAGGTACTGTCCCTCTTACAGCCGCTAGGTCTCCTTCAACTTGGCCAGTATCTGGCCCAAGGTCTCCTGGGAATGGCGGTATGCTCCCAGGATGCCTGCAAGTGCCTCATGGAGAGTGGGTTCCCTGGGCCTGTCCTCACCCTGTCGCACAGCAGTCCTCCCAGCTTCCCTGTTGTCCTGTGCCTCTGTCCCTTGAACCGTGTGCTCACTGCCACTGACCCCAGGTCCCTGATTGCCTTGGGTTTGTGGGGTTGCCTGGGGTCCCTGTAGTGGTGGACACACTGCTGATTGATGTGTCCTGGGGCCAGTGGTATGGGCCCGCTGCGTGGGTGCTGTGCTGGTGTTTCCTGAGGGAGGAGGCTCTGTGGTGGTATGGGACTGTGGCTGGATAACCGACTGTCCAGAGGTCCCTGATGGGCCAGGTTAGTCATCGTGATCCAGGCGTGCAGAGCTGCTGTCATCACTGTGGGCCTCTTTTGTTGGGGGACTGGATATTGGTGCCACCTCCTCTCCGGTGACGTTGAGTGGGGGTCCTGTGGGGATGTAAATGCAGTATTATTGTATCTGCGTGTGCCATCTTGTGCATGGGTGTGTTTCCCTGTATGGTTGTGATTGCCCTGTCAGCTTTGTCTTGTGTGAGTGGTGATTTTGTGGGCTAGGTGATTCTCTCTCATGTGCATGCTTCAGTGATGGGTGTCCATGCAGGTCTGTGCATCGGTGTGGCATGCAAGGCTTGGTTTTGGGATGGTTGGGTTGTGATAGTGGGGTATATGTGTGGTGGTGGAGTGATGGGGGTGAGGGTAGGAGTAGGAGTTTGTGATAGCATGCAGGTAGGGTGGGAGATATAATAGTAGAGATTTGACTTAACAGAGTCAAATCCTCCTGCTACTCCTGCGAGGCCATCAGGATGCATGATCGCCAAAAATTGCTCCTCCCATGTTGTTAGTTGTGGGGGGGGTGGTTGGTGTCCACCGCCAGTCCTCTGTACGGCTACCTGGTGTCTTGAAACAACGGAACGCACCTTCCCCCGTAGGTCATTCCACCTCTTCCTGATGTCATCCCTTGTTCTGGGGTGCTGTCCCATGGCGTTGACCCTGTCCACGATTCTCCGCCATAGCTCCATCTTCCTTGCAATGGACGTCTGCTGCATTTGTGATCCGAATAGATGTGGCTCTACCTGGATGATTTCCTCCACCATGACCTTTAGCTCCTCCTGTGAAAACCTGGGGTGTCTTTGGGGTGCCATGGATGTAGTGTGAGTGGTATGTGTGAGGATGTGTGGGGTGATGTGTTGTGGTGTGTGCTATTAGGTGCGTGGATGGTGTATGGGTGATGGTGTTCTGTAGCTCAGATTGAGTGAGTGCTCCTGGCTTGTCTCTCTCTCTCTGTTAGCAATCTCTTTTTTTAGTTGAAAGGGTTGTGGGTAATGTGGGTGTGTGTTTTATAGTGGTCTGAGTGTGTGTGTGTGGTGTGTGTATGTGTGACAGGTGTGTGTATTTTGGATTGTCCAATGTGGTGTAGTTTTGTTAGTGTGTGTGAATTTTGAGGGCGGCAGTATGTACCGCCAGTGGTTTACTGCGGTTGAAAGACAGTTGCGGTGATTTGTGGGTCCTGATACTGTGAGCATATTTCTGTTGGAGTAATGGTGTGGGTTTTGTTACCACCGGTTTATCACTGACCTTTGGTCTGGCAGACTTGTGTGGGTGTCTGTACAGTGGCGGATTTCTCTATGTGGGTCATAATACCCATAGCAGTATACCGCCACAGTCACGATATGTTGGCGGCCGTCAGCACGGCGGTAGGTGGCATTTACCACCAAGGTTGTAATGAGGGCTTTATGTCTAATAGAGACAGAAGCTTCACCATTTGCAAGGGTCCAAGGGCAGACATCAGAAGCATAGGTTTTTTTCAGACATGCTGACAATAGTCTTTTATTCTCGACTAATAAAGGGACAGCTAATTATTTCAGGATAGAATATCTGTCTTACCTTGGGGATTACAATAAAGACCTTCCTGGTAGATCTTTGAAAAATGACATCTTCTTGCAGTTTTACCCAATAACTGTCTCTCCTAGACCCAAACAGTTCAGCCCACAGCTTGTTTCTCAACTCCCATGTCCAATTCAGTCTGAACTAAGTCTGAACTAGTTGCCACACTGTCTCACGTGATATTGAAATGGCTGATTGAATTACAAAATGGTGGTTTTCCTCCCAATGAATGCTTGTACGTTTCCGTCGGTGGTCATTAAAAGCACTTTGCCTGTAATGCATCTACAGCTAAATATTTTGTAATGTGACATGGCCTACTGTTAGAAATGAGGTCTCTAGTTGGTAGTGGTTTGCACCCTGTCCAAGTAGGGACCCTCACTCTAGTCAGGGTAAGTGAGCCACACAGCTAAGATACCCCCTGCTCACCCCCTTGGTAGCTTAACAGTCAGGCTTATCTCAGAAGCAATGTGTAAAGTATTTGTACACACACACAGTAACACAGTGAAAACACCATAAAAGTACTCTAAACCGGTTTAGAAAAATAGCCAGCATGTATCTGAGTAAGACGACCAAAACAACAAAAATTCAACATACACAAGTAAATACTTCACTTTTTAAAGGTTTAAAAGGATCTTAATTCATAGGAATCAATGGTTGTATTCTTTTAACACACAGTAACTGGGATCTGTCAAAAAACAAAGACGATGCGGCCTGCTAAGGAGGTGATATGCCGGAAAAGTAAGCAATGCGTTGATTCCTTACTGCACAGGAGAGATGACGTGTCGATTCTTTCTTCACAGGAAGGGCGATGTGTTGGTTCCTTACTGCGGTGCAGGGGTCATTGAGAAAAAAACGCCGGGGGATGATGCATGGAAAATCTAGTCGAGCTGTGTTGATGGATCCATACTGAAACAGGAGCTGCATCGATACTTCTCTTGCAAGACTGGTGCTGCATTGATTCCTCAGCTGCAGGGCACGCGCTGCATTGATTTTTCTGCCGTAGCACGCCGATGCATGAATCTTCTCTTTTCAGGTCACCAGCTTCCACTTCCAAGGGCACAGGGACTGAATTTGACACCACTTGGCAAGTCAGGACTCATAGCAGAAGAGCTCAGGCACTTGTGGATGAAGTCTTTGATGTCCCTGAGACTTCTTAACAAGAGACAAGCTTAGTTCAAGCCATTGGAGAACCTTGGAAAGCAGGATGTAGAAAGCAAAGTCCAGTCCTTTCACTCCCAGGACAGAAGCAGCAAGCAGCAGGCCAGCACAACAAAGCAAAAGGGAGATTGGCAGTCCCTCCTACAGCATCCAGCTCTTCTTTCTGGCAGGATGTCCTCAGTCCAGAAGTATTCTAATTTTGTGGGGTCAGAGGTCCAGTATGTATACCCATTTCTGCCTTAGAAACAGGAAAAGGAAAAGTCTTTGTAGTGCACATGACCCTGCCTTTCCTGCCCTGACCACGAGACACACCTCAGGGGGTTGGAGACTGCTTTGTGTAAGGACAGGCACAGCCCTATTCAGGTGCAGGTGTCAGCTCTTCCCACCACTTCATCTCAGGAAGACACATCCGGATATGCAGGACACTCCTCAGCTTCCATTGTATGACTGTCTAGATTTAATTCACAAATAGCCAAACTGTCATCCTGACGGAGACATGTAGTCCACAGACAGGCAGAGGCACAGAATAGTTAAGCAAGAAAATGCCCACTTTCTAAAAGTGTCATTTTCAAACTTCCAATTTAAAAACCAACTTAACCAAAAGATGTATTTTTAAATAGTGAGTTCAGAGACCCCAAACTCCTCATCTCTACCTGCTTCCAATGGGAAATTACACTTAAAAGGTATTTCAAGGCAATCCCCATGTTACTCTATGGGAGAGATAGGCTTTGCAATAGTGAACACCAAATTTAGCAGTATTTCACTATCAGGACATGTAAAACACACCAGCATATTTCCTACCTTTTAAATACACTGCACTCTGCCCATGGGGCTGCCTTGGGCCGACCTTAGGGGTGACTTACATGTAGTAAAAGGAAAGGTTTGGGCCTGGCAAGTGGGTGCACTTGCCAGGTCCAACTGGCAGTTATAAACTGCACACATTGACACTTTAGTGCCAGATGTGAGACACATTTACAGGGCTACTTATGTGGGTGGCACAATCAGTGCTGCACCCCACTAGTAGCACTTGATTTACACGCCCTGGGCACAGATAGTGCATTTTACTAGGGACTTACTAGTAACTCATATTTGCAAATCACGGAGAAACCAATCATCAATACCAGTTGAAAAGGGAGCACATGCACCTTAGCACTGGTCAGCAGTCGTAAAGGAATATGTGACGGAGCAACTAGGTCCTAAACAACGATAGCCTAAACCACTACTGCTTAGCAACTAAAAAGTCTCTAAAGTCTTTACAATGAAGTACTGAACAACTACTGTCTAAACAATGATTTTGCCTGAATAACGATTGCCTGAACAACAAATTTTAAGGTAAGTTTTTCTTTTTTTAATGGTTTATTAGTTGTTTAGAATGTATATACATCTAATAAAGCATTTAAAAAAATTAAAAACTTACCTTAAAATTTGTTGTTTAGGCAATCATTATTCAGGCAAAATCGTTGTTTAGACAACTAATAAACCATTAAAAAAAATGAAAAACTTACCTTAAAATTTGTTGTTCAGGCAATCGTTATACAGGCAAAATCGTTGTTTAGACAGTAGTTGTTCAGTACTAAGTTGTACAGACTTTTTGGTTGTGCTAACGCGCCCGTTCTTTAATAAGTAAACTTACAAGAGGATGCGTAAAGGTCGATGAACCTTTTGATTTGCATGGAGTATCCTATCTCTGTAGTAACCAAAGTGCATCAACAATCAAATACACAAATCAATATTCATTAAGCAGGACATTAATCAGTAGTTAATAATGTCAACATTCATGAATAACCATAACTCACTATACGTTTTAGCAATTTTATTTCTCCATTGGTTACAATACTAATTCATAGGATTAATTCAAAGTTTATTCAATCAACTCAAGATTAATTCATTAGTGACCACCAATAACATAATCCAATCAGAAGTTGAAAAAACATACATTTTAACGCTTCAGCATAAGCCGACATATGAATCGAAGATGAATACATCAACATCAGTAGCAGAGTTCAGCAAATCAGTCTGTCAATAATTTGTCACTGTATATGCCAATGTCTCAGAATAGGAACCTTACCTAACCCAGATTAGCATTAGCATGTGGGACTTGATGCAAAAACAGTTTAGAACATGAATTTGGAAAAACATCTAGATAAGCGAAAAACTATTTAGACAGGGCAGTTGGTACCTAGAAAGAAAAGGCACAAAAGGTAATTCAGTCACATTGTCATAGCTACCTATCCACGGTATGGATCAGCAACAAACTCAGTCTTTGTCTTCAGGTCATCAATCAATCAGCATCGCATCAGGCTCTCCTCTTAGAGAGTATGAGCCTAATAACAGAGTCTCAAATCTCTTCTCCCCCAATATTGCAATAATATCTCTCCTCCGTCATCTGCCCCTAACATCTCCCTCATCCATCTGACGTTTACTCCCTTTGTCACAACGTTATATCAAAGTCACCCAGAGTATCCCCCAATTCCTAATTGGTCAGCTAATCCCCAGTTATGACTCTATCCAATAATCTTAGTTTTTCAAATCTATGAATTCCAATATTACACAGTTCTCAAGGTGTTGATTGGTTCACCGTACGATGTCCTCATCATCTGGCTCGTCAGGTATCGAAAATGTTGCATCTTCTTCTCCAGTCCGAGTCTCCAGTGTTTGAGTCCTGGCAAAGTGCATCCCGTCTGCTTTACACATTCCTTGATACAAAATTGATTCCATCATCTCCTGTCCGTCGGTTCATGGCAGAGAATTTTAACTACGCAGATTTTATTAAATAACAAGCGGTTCATGATCAGTTCAGCACATTAGCTTCTCTACATTGCGTTAACATTCAACTTCTGCATGAGGCCTGGCAAAACTAGGCCACAAATTCAGCTAAGTTAGCTCTACAATATAATCAAAACAAACGTTATATATCTCAATATGACATATCACTACATCATTATTACGCATTTTCAACATTTCACATATTTTAGTCACTTTTTAATATCATTCGTGAATCTTGGTGACGACTCTCCGTGGGCACATTTTCAAACGTGCAAATTAATGTTCTTTGTTAATCACTCAAACTACTTAAATATTTACTAATAATTTCCAATTAATAACTCTGCATCATCAGTCCCTCCTCTGATGACCAAGTTTGTCATCACACTACTTTTACCATCAACAGTTTCATAATTCTATCTCTTCACTATTTTGTCTCCTTCTTAAATCTTTTCTATAAATTCTTTCTCTATTTCATTCTTCCCTCCTCTGATTATTTCTAGACCTTCTCAATTTAATCTTTGGACACAATTTACATGAACCACATAATTCTAATATGCAAGCAATCCCAATTAATATTCCCTGTATGATTTTTAATAATACCCCATTCCACATGTTACTAAGCCAATTTCCCACTGAAACAAATCCCTTTCCAACCTTTTCCCAAACACCTGGTTCCTTCAATTCTTTTAAATCCTTATTTGAGTTAGTCAGGTAGTAAGTAAGGCCCTCATTACAACATTGGTGGTAAGTGCTGCTTACCACCATGCTCACTGCCGCCAACATACCATGACCGCGGCGGTATACCGCTACCCGTATTATGACCCACACATAGAAATCCGCCACTATACGTACACACACAAAATTCCGCCAGCTTAAAGGTCAGTGATAAAATGGTGGTACCAAAACCCACACTGTTACACCAACAGAAATACGCCCACAGCATCATGACCCATGAATCACTGTGATGGTCATTCAACCGTGGTAAACCTTTGGCGGTACAGACCTCGGCGCTCAAAAGACACACACACATACAAAACAACACCACATCGGACAATTCAAACTACACACACCTGACAGACATACACACACCACACCCCCACACCCACACCACTATAAAACACACACACACACACACACTAACCACAACCCTTTACGACCCAAAGATTTTGGCAAGTGAGAGAGAGACAACCCAGGAGCACCCACTGAATCTGAGCCACAAAACACCATCACCCATATACCGTACAGGTACCTCACAGCACACACCCCAACACATCACCCCACACCCTCACACATACCACTCACACTACACCCATGGCACCACAAAGACACCCCAGGTTCTCTGAGGAGGAGCTAAGGGTCATGGTGGAGGAAATCATCCGGGTAGAGCCACAGCTATTCGGATCACAGGTGCAGCAGACATCTATTGCAAGGGAGATGGAGCTATGGCAGAGACTCGTGGGCAGGGTCAATGCCGTGGGACAACACCCAAGAACAAGGGATGACATCAGGAAGTGGTGGAACGACCTACGGGGGAAGGTATGTTCCGTGGTAGCATGACACCAGGAAGCAGTACAGAGGACTGGCGGTAGACTCCCACCTCCTCCCCCACAACTAACAACATGGGAGGAGCAAGACTTGTCGATCATGCATCCTGAGGGCCTCGCATGAGTAGCAGGAGGTCTGGACTCTGGTAAGTCAAATCTTTACTACTTTATTCTCCACCATACCTGCATGCCATCACAAACAACAGCCCCTTCCCTCACCCCATCACCCCACCACCTCACATATACCCCACCATCAGAACCCACCCATCCCAATACCAAGCCCTGCATGCAACACCAATGCATGGACCCCCATTACAGACCTACACGGGCACCCATCACCACAGCATGCACACTAGTGACAATCACTTAGCCAAACCAAGCACAATTCACACAAGCCAAAGCTGCCTTGCTAATAACAACCATAGAGGGAAACATATCCATGCACAAGATGGCACACGCAGATACAATAACACTGCATCTACATCCCCACAGGACCCCCACTCAACCTCACCGGAGAGGAGGTGCCAGCCACATCCAGTCCCCCATGAAGAGGCCCACACTGCTGACAGCAGCTATGCATGCCTGGATCACGATGACCAACCTGGCCCATCAGGGCCTCTGGACTGTCGGTGACCCAGCCACAGTCCCAACCCATCACAGAGCCTCCCCCCCTCAAGAAACACCAGCACAGCACCCACCCAGGGGGCCCATCCTTCTGTCCCCAGGACACGTCAATCAGCAGTGTGTCCACCACTACAGGGACCCCAGGCAACCCCACAAACACAGGACAATCAGGGACCTGGGGTCAGTGGCACTGGGCACACGGTTCAGGAGACAGAGGCACAGGACAACAGGGAAGCTGGGAGGACTGCTGTGCGACGGGGAGGACATGCCCAGAGAACCGACCCTCCACGAGGCACTCACCAACATCCTGGGAGCATCCCATCATTCCCAGGAGGCCATGGGCCAGATACTGTCCAAGCTGCAAGAGATCCAGTGGCTGCAGAAGGGACAGTCCCTGGGGATCAGGGAGGGCCTGAGGGGCATCCACACCACCCGGGCCAACACCATGAGGGAGGCAGTGGCATACCAACAGGCCCCTGACACTAGCCAAACCGAAGAACAGCCCCCACCTCCGCCGACGCTAGTGGACAGGAGGCCCCGCCACAGGAACAACAGACCACCAGCACCCCACCCCCTTCAGAAGGAGAACAACCCCGCAAACGGTCCTTGCGATCCAGGCAGAAGCCAGAGAACATTGTCAAGACCCCCGCCAGGAAATAAGACTCTCCTGATTGTCACCCTTCTGTCCCACTCTGCCACCTTGTCCACCTTGAGCGGCCATTGCTCCCCTTCCTATGCCCCCTTGGACAATGCACCTGTGGTACAAATAGACTGGACTCTACCCTGGACTTTCCTCCATCAACAATCCAGCCCATTGCAATACCCCCTACACTTATTATCACAGAAATAAACACCCTTGGAACAAAATCAAATATGGAGTCTGTCAATTGTTTGACAAATGTATTAGTTTCACAAACTGTAAACATTGCAATTCAAATGTACTGTAATAGTTATATAGGTATGACCTGTAGTGGGCAGCAGTAAACACACCAGGAACCAGAGTGGGGCACAGAGATCCGAAAATAGAGATGCCAAAGGGTACAGTAAGTGGCTATAGAAATAGGGAAATCAGGCTGCCATGTTCAATGTCAAACACAAAACTGCAATGGAAGGTGAAGTTACAGTGTCTTACCTGCGTGTCACTGGAAGTACTGTTGAATTAGTGTAGTTCTGTTCTCCACATCTTCTTCCTCTCCCTCCTCTTCGTCACTGTCGACAGGCTCCACTGCTGCCACACAACCATCCCCAGGCTCATCTTCCTGCAGAAAAGGCACCTGACATCTCAAGGTCAGGTTGTGCAACATGCAACATGCAACAATGATCTGGCACACCTTCTTGGGTGAGTAGTACAGGGATCCACCTGTCAGATGGAGACTCCGGAATCTGGTCTTCAGGAGGCCAAAGGTTCTCTCAATGATCCTCCTTGTTCGCCCATGTGCCTCATTGTAACGTTCCTCTGCCCTTGTCCTGGCATTCCTCACTGGGGTCAGTAGCCATGAGAGGTTGGGGTAACCAGTCACCTGCAAATATTCGAGGGATACCTGTTAGCCACACACTCACCCTTAGGGCCAACCCCACACCCATATACCTACATCAGCTGGGTGGGGACCATGGGCTCACCTATTAGTCACACCCGGTGCCTCTGGAGTTGAGACATCACATATGGGATGCTGCTAGCCCTCATGATAAAGGCATCATGCACAGAGCCAGGATACTTGGCATTGACATGGGAGATGTACTGGTCTTCCAAACACGCCATCTGCACATTCAGAGAGTGAAAGCTTTTCCTATTTCTGAACACCTGTTCATTTCTCCGGGGGGGACAAATGCAATATGTGCACCATCAATGGCACCAGTGATGTTGGGGATATGTCCCAGTGCATAGAAGTCAGCCTTCACTGTGGCCAAATCCTCCACCTGGGGAATACAATGTAGCTGTGCATGTGTTTCAGCAGGGCAGACAGCACTCTGGTCAGCACGTTTGAGAACATAGGCTGTGACATCCCTGATGCCATGGCCACTGTCGCTTGGAAGGAACCACTTGCCAGGAAATGGAGCACTGACAGGACCTGCACTAGAGGGGGGATACCTGTGGGGGTGGCGGATAGCTGAAATCAGGTCTGGCTCCAATTGGGCACATAGTTTTTGGATTGTGGCCCTATTAAGTCTGTAGGTCAGGATAATGTGCCTGTCCTCCATTTTCGTCATGTCCACCAGGGGTCTGTACACGGGGATGTCTTCATCTCCTATTCATCCTCAGCAGTAGGGTGAAAAACGGTGAGGAGAAGGTCATATTCGCACATCTGTCAAAATTAACATGCAATTTTTCCTTTACAGAAACAGTATGTGAACTCGTAAGTCAGTTGATGTGCCAATGTCTGCTGTGACACAGTTAGGTGCCATGGCCTGTGCCCCCCTGAAATGGCGGCTGGCTGACCTGTGAGGAGAGACAAGTGGAAATGAGGTAATTCGGCTGGCGTGTGCGCCGTTGCTTTCTGCGGTCGATGACCACCGCGCAACATCGCATTGGTTATCATTGGGCCCTATGGATTCCAGGAGCCAATGTCGATGTACGCCGGCGGTGACGGTACACACCGCCGTGGACGTGACTGCCATTTTATATCTGTGCACTCACTTGCTACCTGACGTTCAACAGGATAGGCCCTACACTGCAAGTGTTGGTGTGACCTGTGTCTGGAAGCGACAATGGCTCGAGTATCTGGGGAAAGGGCCCCTGCCTTCATTTCAGAGGAGTTGGAGAGACTTGTGGATGGGGTCCTACCCCAGTACATTTTACTCTATGGTCCTCGAGACAAACAGGTGAGTACACTGTGAGCATGATGCGTGGGCCATGAATGTATGGATTGCTGTGTGTGTAAGCCCCGTGTAGGGGGGTTTGAGGGGTCCTAGGCAGAGTGCTGCACATATGGTGGGCAATGTGTGTGCGTAGGTGGATGGGGGGATATGGTGGGCCATGAGTATAACAGTCCGGACAGTCTGACTAATACCTTTTCTGCAGTTT
This sequence comes from Pleurodeles waltl, assembly GCF_031143425.1. Taxonomy (NCBI): domain Eukaryota; kingdom Metazoa; phylum Chordata; class Amphibia; order Caudata; family Salamandridae; genus Pleurodeles; species Pleurodeles waltl. The sequence goes on from NC_090439.1 coordinate 456,844,929, forward strand.
TTTTCCTGTAGGTCAGCCCCATCAGAAAAAGGGTATTTGGCATGCCATCGCCAAGGAGGTGCAGGCCCTGGGGGTTTTTGACAGGCGGGACACCCACTGCGCAAACGTTGGGAGGACCTGCGCCGCTGGGCAAGGAAGATGGCGGAGGGCTGCTGGGGCTGGCCTCCCAACGAGGAAGGGGTGCCTGTCACAACCTGACCCCCATGATGTTCCGCATCCTGGCGGTGGTCTATCTGGAGTTAGATGGGCGCACAGCACTCACAAGGGGGTGAGTACAGATTCAGAATTGTGACTTTGCGCGTGTTAAGGTATTACCTGGGTGGGGATGTGGGCTGTGGGTGCCTCTAGGCCAGGGCGAACATGGCAGGATATGTTCAATGATGGGCAAGCTCAGATGCACTCCAACCCCAATATTGTTAGTGGGCATCTACTACTGGGCAGGGTCCTGTGGGTTTCAGGTGTGCAGCTAATGGGGTTAGGCATTGTACCCCATGGGCCGGTGACTAGCAGTGTGACTGGTAGTGCATGGCCTAGTACATAGGGCGGTTCCCGCTGTTCCCTGTGAGTTGTGTACACCAACAGTAGTGTTGTTGCTGGTATTGACCAAGTGTATCCTCTGTCTCTCCCCCACCTTTTTGTTTTGTCACCCTGTCCTTGTATGCATTAGCATCATCTGGCAGAGGAGCAGAGGCACCTGCAATGGAGGGAGCTGCATCCCACATGGGCCTGGAGGCCGAATCCACCGACGGTGAGGGCACCAGTGGGATGCACCACGACAGAGACAGGAGGGGACAGTTCTGACAGCGACACCTCCTCCGATGGAAGCTCCCTGGCGGTGGCGGACATACCTCTGTGGCCACCCTAACTACGGGTACATCCGCCACCACCCGTACCAGCACCACCCTCCCAGCAGCCCCTCAGCGTGTTTCCCGTGCCCACTCACCCAGGAGGGTGTGCATCTCCTTCGCCCCAGGCACCTCAGGCCCTGCCCCAGTCAGCCCTGCTGCCCTCAGTGAGGAAGCTATTGACCTCCTGAGATCCCTCTCTGTGGGCATTCAACCATACTGAATGCCATCCAGGGTGTAGCAGGGCATTTGCAACAAACAAATGCATACCTGGAGGGCATTCACTCCAGCGTGGCGGCCCAACAGAGAGCATTCCAGGCTCTGGCCAACGCACTGATGCAGCCACTGTCCCTGTCTCCAGCCCCCCCTCACGCTGCCTCTACCCAGTCCTAATCCCCTCAACCCCAGCCTATCCCTAGCACATCTGCAGACCAGCAGTCACTCAAATCAACACACAGAAATGGCTCAGGCAGACACGAGCACCACACTTCATCTCACAGGCACTCACTCAAGCACCATCCACATGCAGACACACCAACATCAACAGCCTCCACTGTGTACCCCTACTCCTTGTCATCCACTTCCCTCCCAGTAGCCTCTCCACTCACACCTGTATGCACCACTACCTCCATCACCAGCATGCCTATCACTACACACCCCTCACTGGCAGTCACCACCCCCACATCCATGCACACGTCCTCTATGTCCTCTCCCGCTGTGTCTGTGACCCCTGCTCCCAAAGTACACAAACGCAAGCACACAGACACCCAACAGCCATCCACATCACAACAGCATCCAGCCCATGCACCTGCACCCAAACACAGCAGACTGACACCTCCTACAACCACTCCCTCTTCCTCCACTTCCAAACCTTCACCCTCTTCCTGCCCCAGTGTCCCTAAGAAGCTTTTCCTCGCCAACATTGACCTATTCCCTACCCCTCCCCCCCGGTCCTTCACCTCGGGCCATGGTGGCCAGAACCCAGCCCAGCACCTCAGCGACCCAGTTCACTGCCACTGTTGTTTCTGCAGCTACTGCAGGTGTGAGAGGCTCCACGGAGGCACCCGTCATCCCAGTCAGTGTGCCAGCACCACCTGCCAAGGCCAAGAAGGGTCAGCCACCTAGCAAGGCCAAGAAGGGGACACCAGCCAGCAAAGGGAAGGAGGCACAACCAGCCAGCAAGGGCAAAAAAAAGATTCCAGCTGACAGAAAGCAAGGAGGCACCACCATCTGCCAAGGGCAGGAAGGGGCACACAACACCAGCCATGGCACTTCAGCCGTCCAAGGCTGCAGATGAAGGCCTGGAGGCTACCACCACCACTGCCAGCACCGCCACCTGCACTGTGGCCAGCACCGCCACATGCTCCACCGCCAGCACCACCACATGCTCCACTGCCAGCAGCACCACTGCCAGCAGCAGCAGCCCCAGTGGGCAGCCGTCCAAGGCTGCAGGTGAAGGCCTGGAGGCTACCACCACCACTGCCAGCACTGCCACCTGCAGCGCAACTGGCATCCTGTGAGCATCCTGTGAGCAGCCGTCACCTCCGGCGAGCAGTGTGTAGTGGTAACTACATGGGCTGCAGTGTGTCCAGGCCCCTGCAACATCTGTCGGTGTGACACACAGGTGAGAGACTGTGACCTTGGCCCACCCAGGATGAAGGCATCCACTCACCGCATCCTTGCCAGGATGAAGCACACTGGGCACAAGGCCCCCTCCAGAACCAGTGGAAGAAGCCATTCTCTCACCGCATCCTTGCCAGGATAAAGCACACTGGAGGCCCCCTCCAAAACCAGTGGAAGAAAACATCCACTAGAGAGACTTTGGCCTTGCAATCCCCAGGACCAAGCAGTGGGCAAACCACCCACTTGAGAGACTGTGGCTTTCCACTCCCAAGGACCAAGCAGTGGGCAAACCACCCACTTGAGAGACTGTGGCTTTGCACTCCCCAGGACCAAGCAGTGGGCAAACCACCCACTTGAGAGACTGTGGCCTAGTGTCTCTATGGTGTTGGGGGTGGGGGTGTTGCATGTTGTGTGTGTGTGTCACTCTCTTTTTCCTCCCTTTCCCCCCTGTGTGCTAGGTGCAGTACTCACCGTGGTCGTCTTCGCCAGCGCCCGTGCTCCTGGTGTATGAGAAGGTACACCAGCATGGGGAACACCTGCAGTTTGGGCTCCATGGCGTTGTGGTTCTTCCTTGAGTGTCGAGAGGTGAGTCATTTCCCTTCAGAGTACTGTTTCCGCCGTGCTTTTGATGGCGTTGGTACCGCCCCATAAAAGGTGGCAGATAGGCGTGTTGTAATGCAGTGGGCGGTACATTGTCTTCCGCCTGGCTGTTGGCGGTTACCACCGCCGTGTTTGCTGCTACCGCTGTGGCTGTCAGTGTGTTGAACTGGCTGTTCGTGTTGGCATGATTTCAATTTTTTTTACCGCCGGCCTGTTGGCAGTGTTACCGCCGCTTTATCACCGATCGCCAGGGTTGTAATGAGGGCCTAAATCTCTTATCTCCTTACCACTGTTAGGTATGTAAGAATAACAATGCCTAGAGTTAATCATTTTACAGACCCCGCCGTCCTTCGCTATAAGGATGTCTAAAGCAGGGTGATTTTGAAGCGTCATAGCTCTATCTGCAGCTAATTCAGTATCTATCAGGAGTATTGCCCCTGTAAAATTTGTCGACATGTTATCCACAATAGTAGACAACTTTCGTATCTTGATCGAATTCAGGATAACCCCCAGTGAAGGAATCACTGTACCAAAGATGTCTCCCACAACTGCAGAAGAGGATTCCCTCCTCTGTCGCTTATGATGTAATTCAGTCAATTTCGGAAACTTCTTTAAGTTATCTATCACTTTCGTCTCTTACAGGTGTAATAGATCCATATTCCACAAACTCTTGTTCAATTTCAGGCTCTCTTGGTTCTTTTTCTGGTTCAGGTGAGGCAACCTGTTTCACTGTTGTTGGTGCTCTCAACAATGCTTCTTCTTTATCCAGTGGACATGACACTTTCTTTGTATGACTCGCTTGAATCCAGTTGAGTCCTGCACACTTCACAGCTGGCGTAGTCGTTAGGACCACCTGGTAAGGCCCTCTCCAGCGTGGGTCTAAACATGTCTTGCGAACATGTTTTCGGACAACGACCCAGTCGCCGGCTCTCAGATAGTGCCCTGGATTGTGGATGGGTGGCAAGGTAGTGGCCTCCACCTGCAGAGAGTAAGAGCGAACCACATCAGCCAGACCCTTGCAGTAGTCCAACACCACATCATCTGTAATATTCGCAAGTGCATTGGCTTGAACTGCTGGTAATCTCATTTCTCTGCCCATGAGGATCTTGTGAGGCGACAGCCCTGTCTTCCTGTCAGGGTATTTCTCATTGACATCAACACCACAGGCAATGCATCTGGCCATTTTAGATTTGTAGCTACACACATCATAGCAACTCTTGATTTCAAGGTACCATTCACCTGTTCCACTAGTCCTGATGCTTCAGGGCGATAGCTACAATGCAACTTCTGCTCAATATTTAGTGCTGCATGCAAGAGTTTAATCACCTCGTTGTTGAAGTGAGTTCCCCTATCTGATTCTAAAGAGATCGGAAACCCGAAATGTGGTATCAATTCCCTAAGCAACAACTTTGCTACTGTGAGACTGTCATTCCTTCTGGTGGGGTATGCTTCAATCCAGTGACTAAAAATGCACACAATCACCAACACATACTTCAAACCTCCACACGCAGGCATCTCAATGAAATCCAATTGCATTCTGCTGAATGGACCTCCTGCTCTTCCAATGTGGCTCAAATTCACCACTGCTCCTTTTCCCACATTTAGCTGCTGACAAATTATACAGCGATGACATACTTCCTCTGCTGCCTGCCTAAGCTTGGGATTGAACCAGTTAATTTTGAACAAACGAACCATGGCATCCCTCCCAATGTGTGCCTGACCATGGTAATACCTGGCCTTTTGTGACAATAAACTATTTGGCAGGACCATCTGACCTTCCTCAGAAACCCATATCTCATCAGGCCTTTGAACACATTTTAATTTGGACCAAAGTTGTTTCTCTTCCTTGTCAACATTACTCTGGAGTGTTTTCAACTCTTCTAAAGGATTGATCACCTTCAATGCAAAACTTGTACATGTATTATCTTCTTCTGACATCAGTTCCCACTTGTCTTTGAATGATATACAGTTCAATGCGCAAAACCTTGCAACTTGATCCGCATATCCATTTACTAGTGAGATGTAGTCCTGTGACTTTAGATGTGCACTGCATTTCACCATGGCAATTTCTTCAGGTAACTGTATTGCATACAGCAGCTCCTTTATTCTGGTGCCATTTCTTACTGGTGTATCAGTAGAGGTCAGGAAACCTCTTTGCAAACACAATTGACCAAAATCATGAACAATTCCAAATCCATATTGGCTATCTGTAAAGGTAGTACCTCTCAGTCTAGCAGATACATGGCACGCATTAGTAAGAGCTTCCAATTCTGCTACTTGTGCAGAATATACACCTCAAAGCCAAGAAGCTTCTAATGCACCTGTAATTGTGCACCCAGCATATCCTGCCCTCAATGTTCCTGTACCATCTCTGAGACATGAGCCATCAACAAAACAATATAATCATTTTCTTCCAATCCTGTATCTTTGATGTCAGGTCTTGGTATTGTGCACAACTCTGTTACCTCAAGACAATCATGCTCAATGTCTTCTTCTTTTTCAATTTCAACAGTATCACTTGGAAGTAATGTTGCTGGGTTCAGCACTGTTAATCTTTTCAATGTTACATTTAGAGCGCCTAGAATGCTCATCTCATACCTTGTCAGTCCGGCACCAGTCAAATACTGCGTTTTTGTCCTTGTCAGTAAGATCTCAACAGAGTGAGATAACATTACCATCAGAGGGTATCCCATCACTACTCCCTCACATTGAGAAAGGCTTTGACCAACTGCGGCAACTGCACGCAAACAACCTGGTAAGGCTACTGCAACTGGGTCCAAGATAGCTGAAAAATAAGCTACTCAGCGATAAGCACCTCCATGGACCTGTGTCAAGAGAGACAAAGAACAAGCATCACGTTCATGAAAAAACAATATGAATGGCTTAGTGTAGTCAGGCTTTCCCAAGGCTGGAGTTCTGCACAAACTCTCTCAACTCAGTGAATGCTTTCATTTGGTCCTAAACTAATGTAATGGGATCTGTAACATCTTTATGTGTCAGCTGCTGCAATGGTTTGACAATCTCAGCAAAATTTGGTATCCGCTGATGACAATAACCTACCATTCCCAGAAACATTCTGATATCTCTCGGTGACGTCAGGGGACTTCTCTGCAATATCATTGTAATCCTTTCTCTGGAAATTCTCTTTGACCCTTTCTCAATTTGGTGTACCAAATATTTCACTGATTTCTGATAATACTGCAATTTCAAAGGTGACACTTTATGTCCAAATTTTCCCTAATGAATCAACAGGGTAATCAAGTCATACTTACACTCATCCCTCATTTTGGATGCAGTCAGTAAGTCATCAATGTACTGCACCAGAGTTGATTGGGACGGCAGTTCCAATGACTCCAGATTCTTTTTCAAGATCTGATTGAACAGAGACAGTGATTCTGTGTAGCCTTGAGGAAGCCTGCACCAGCTGAAGACTTTGTCTAGGAATTTGAAACTAAAGAGAAACTGACTATCCTCATGAAGAGGCACAGAGAAGAAAGCTTGTGACAAATCGACCACTGTGAACCATTCTGCATCGCATGGAATCTGAAACAATATTACCGCTGGGTTTGGCACACTTGACCACCAGGTCATCCACTTTTCGCAAGTCATGCACAATTCGTACTTTCCCACAATGCTTCTTCAAGCCCATTATCGGGGAATTACATTGACTGCTCAACCCTTCTATCAAAACCCCTTGCTTCAGAAAATGGCAGATTATCTGCGCCACTTTCATCAGAACATCTTGTGCCATATTATACTGTGGAAAATGCAGAAACACTACATTTGGCTTTAAAGTGATCTTAATCAGCTCCACTCCCTTGATTAAACCCACTTCTTTACCTGTCAGGTCCCACACATTCTCCTGTACTGTTCCCTGCAAGTCTGCATGCAATTCTTTCACACTAAACATCGGGAAAAACTCAATCAACGGGTATTCTTCATTAGTTATTTCATTCTCAATTTCAGGAGTTTGTTCGTCCTCATCATCACTATTCGTCTGGACTTCTATTCCAGCAGTTGAACAATTAATCTAACATCTGGTCTTGCACGATAAGTCCCTTCCCAGTAGGGATACTGGACTTGAGTCACAGACTACAAACTTGTGCAGTCCTTGGAAGTTGCCAGTCTCAACCTGTACTGGATCCGTGCTTGGATTTATTAGCTGTCTATTCACTACCTCTACAACCTGAACTGTTCTGCCTGAAAGAGGTACGTTTGGAACTTCAGCACTTCTCACTGCAGAGCGTGTAGCTCCTGTGTCCACTAGATATTAGGCCCTATGACCCAGCACCTTTCCTCTCGCAAAGAGTCCTCGAGGATCTACCTCTAATGAAGCTGCAAGCATGCATGGCTCCTCATCCGAACTATCACACATCCATTCACCATTTATTTCATTCTCACTATGTAATGGGAATTGGTGCACTGTGTCACTACTTCTGTCTTGCCTCTGACCTGTGACCTGCTGAGTAAGCATCATCTGTTGCTGTTCCATCGAGGCTTGAGGTATCTGTATTTGCTGTCTAGGTACCATAGGAACCTGGTGCAGCATTGGTTCCAACTGTGTCATTTCTGCATGAGGCATTTGCACCTGCTGCATGGGATGAAAATTCTGCACTTGATTCATGTTATTCTGATAATTTGGATTAAGTCCTCTCATTCTAGGGACTTTCACAGTTTGAAACCACTTTGCTGAACACTAGCATCCTGCACCATAATCGGACACTTCCGCTTCCAGTGTCCCACGTTTCTGCAAAGATAACACAGTAACATCGTTTTCATCCCTTGCACATCATTCTGAACCACTACTGTACTCAAATCTGCTCCACAATTCATATTAATTCCGTGACCCCTACCTCTCACCTGGGGTTCGAATAAAACAGTTCCCTGCTGCTGCGGTATCTGCTGCACTAAAGCTCCCTGAACTCCTGTTTGAGCTGCCTTAATCTGCATCACCATTGCCTTCTCTTTTAATTTCTTCTGTTTCAACTCAATCTCGTCACTACAGTATTTTGCATACTGCAGACCTCATCAATCGGCTTTGCTTGCCAGCAAATCAAATAACTCTTAATCGTCTGACCTACTTCAGGTCTCAATCCTTCCATAAACCTGAACACAAGGTGCAACATGTCTTTCGGCTCGATTGCTTCCTTACCACTGTACTCCTTGAACGCCTTCAACAATCTCTCATGGTAGGTATGTATTGACTCCTTTACTTCCTGTACTGTCGTGTCAATTCTCCGCCAATCAATATTTTTAGGCGAGATTCTCATCTTCAGGAACTCAATTACCTTATAATAATGTTTCATCACTTCGGGTGATGGTGCACCTGTAACTCTATCTCTTTCTGGTTCACTCGTCTGCCAATTTACTGCTGTCTTGCACTCAATCCACAAATAAGCTGGAACCAGTATCTCCAACAGAGTAGTCAAGCCTTCCCACAAACATTTTGAAAGTTTTACAAATCTATCTGTTTGCTGATGCCATTCAACTGGTTTCTCCCTCAACTTTGGATAATCATTTGTGAATGACAGAATATCGCTCCTGTGCCAGGGAACATGAACAAACTGCCCTCCTGGAATTTCCCTCATTGGTAACATTTTTACTGGATCTTTTCCTTTCTGCACACTTTCAGACCCTTCTTGTGAATATCGTTTTAGTTTATCCTTCTTTGCCCATCTGCCTTCCCACTTTTCTAATGCTCCCCAAATGTGAGCACTCTGCAATAATTCTTTGAGATGCGCTTTCATCCCTGCTGATCTCATGTGTTCAAAATCTTTTGCCTCAAAATCTAACCTGTAACTTCTTTTCAGGTGCTTTGTTTTCTCAATTTCTATGTCATGTTTGTATGCCAGATCTGCCAATTTCTGACGTATCTTGCCCACTTCTCTTGTAATTCGCAGACACAAGTATCTCAGCTTTTCTTCAGTATAGGATTCTAACCTAGTCACACCCATTGATCCTTCGACTAATTCAGTTATTTCTGTAGCCAGCCTTACGCGATCAATCTGCTCTTCACCCTTGGATGTGTTTCAAGGAGAATTCAGACTGTCTAACCACTCATTTAACTGCTGTGCTGTCAATCCCTGTAATGAAACATTACTTGCATTCAGCAATGGCACGTGTTGTACCACTGCACCTGGAGTTTGCAGCATCAAAAGCTTCAAGCTCTGACTTACACTCAGGCCATTTACGGCATCTGGAAGCGCAACAAGTGGACTAAGGTCCATTAATGGCCTAGATCCATCAAAGGTCTGCCTCATAGATGATATTACCTGCACATGGTCTCTCACCCCCCTCCTCACGAAGCTCTGTGACATTTCACCCTGTTCTCCTATAATTGACTTCTTTTGCGCAAACAATGGTACAGCTGGACCATCAGTAATTGGCAGTGATATTGCATCTGGTGCTCCTCTGACACCCACATTTTATGGAAGGGCTATTACCATGCTCTGATTCATCACTGGTGTCACATCTGACATTTGGAGCAGAATTAGTACTTGGACCCTCCTCATGTACTGCATATGGTGGAGGTCGGTCCCTTAGCATCTGAGTAATGAGAATCTCAATATCTGAGTCTTCTTCTTCTATGTAAGCTTTTTTCTTCCTTTTACTCCCTGATGAGCTCTTATCACTTTTGCTAGTCTCCTCTTTCCCTTCTGACTCATCTTCCTCTGTGATAGCAGGAAACAACTTAACACCCTGCAATGTCGCTGTTCTCCACCTCTTCTGTTCCCAATCCCATCTTGCTTCTGCTAGGGACTTCTCTACCTTCCTTATTTTCCTCCGGAATTTGATTTCTTGTTGCTGTCTCACTATGAGCTCCCAAACTGCTAATGCCTCAAACTGTGCTGGTCTCTGAAGAGGCTTTGTCTCATACAGTGTCATTTGCAACTGATCCAAAATTCTCAAATTAAACGTTCCATGCTCTGGAAATGCTAAAGCTCCCTGTTTCTCTGTCAATTTGCACCACTGCTTCAACCAAAGACGTGGCGCAACACCTCGCTCCTCCCTCACAAAATATGCCAGATAATTTTTCGGTTGGGTAGGCTCCCCCACTGTCGCCTTAATGTATGTATCACCCTTCATGGCACTCCTAAACACTTTTTAAAATGTCATCTTTCTTCTGTTGTATTTATTCGATTCAATACGGAATTGACTTTTACTCCCAAGATTCCCTTCACCTGCTTTCTCCACCTATTGCCTCTCATGGACGGCTGCCAATCCGCTCGCAACTCTTCTCACTTACCAACCCATTGCAGCCCAGTTCACTCTGATGTCACACTCACACACTGCGGCTGACAAAGTATTGTGGCTTGTCCTCCTAAACTCCAACTCACAAGAAAAAAGAATGCAATTTTGTGAGGATTAACCAAAAACCAATAACCAAAACAAATCAGCTGATTTACTACAGGAAGGTATACAATCGCTTCAGAGACCTTACAGATTTTCACTGATGGCCCTTTCACTCATGCAGCTATTCCTCTTTCTCAGTCCCACACATTCACAAGCAAAATTCGACCCGCAAATTCCACACTCAACTGATCAAGGGGTCTGTCCTGGTGCACATAGGACTCGTCAAATCTCAGTCAAAAATTTCTCTTACTCACTTAACTTACACACCGACTTGTTGACCACACCCGATCAACCTACTAAACCAGACAGATCACAACATATAACCAAGTGTCTCCTACACTTGTCAATATACTCCGGAGTCCTAGACCACGCAGGGTCTGTACATCATCAACAACCACGTGGACAATTTTTGAGCATATAGCGCCACACACATATGAAGTTCGATGACTTCTCTACACTCATACTGCGGAGTACGTACACTCCTACTATCTCAACTGGAGTACGCAGACTCTCTCCTTCCCTTTCATGCGTCACAATTCACCTGCGATGTGCATAAGCCTTTGCAAGTGCAATCTACCACTTTCACACTATGGGGGTCATTCTGACCTCGGCGGTAAAAGGCGCTTACCGCCGGTCAGAAGGCCGCCATAACACCGCCGCGGCCGCGGTAAACCGCCACGGTCATTCTGACCCGCAACCTGCAAACCACCAAAAACCCGACAACCACAAAAGTCCGCCACACCAAAGGTCAGCGAAAAAATGGCGATGACCAAACCTCCACCGTCACACCAACAGAAATACGCCCATACCATTCCGACCCACAAATCCACGCGGCGGTCTTTCAAACGCAGTATTCCATTGGCGGTACACACCGCCGCGGTCAAAATACACACACACATAGAAAACTCAGCCACATTGGTCAGTTTGAAACACGCACACCTGATACACATACTAACACCACTCCCACACACCCAACACAATATAAAACACACACCCACATCACCCACAAACCCCTACGACCCGAAATTATTGACGAAGGCTAGAGAGAGAGCACAGAATAGACAATCCCACAACACAGAGGCACACAACACCATCACCCACACAGAATCCACGCACCAAACACCACACACCACCACACGCACCACACTCATCACCACAAACGCCACCCCACACCTCATCCACACCACCCCATGGCACCCCAGAGACACCCCAGGTTCACTGACGCCGAACTCAGGGTCATGGTGGAGGAAATAGTCCGTGTAGAGACCCAGCTCTTCGGGGCACAGGTGCAGCACACCACAATTGCCAGGAAGATGGAGCTATGGCAAAGGATAGTGGACAGGGTCAACGCGGTGGGACAGCATCCACGCAATCGGGATGACATAAGGAAGCGCTGGAACGACCTACGGGGGAAGGTGCGTTCCATGGTATCAAGGCACAACATTGCGGTGCAGAAGACTGGCGGCGGACCCCCACCTACTCCCCCAGAATTTACCGCATGGGAGGAGGAAGTCTTGCACATCCTGCATCCTGAGGGCCTCGCAGGAGTAGGCGGAGGAATGGACTCTGGTAAGTCAAATCTTCACTACTGCTTCCCACCCCCACCCCACCTGCATGCCAAATCATACCCCCACCCCCATCACACCAACTCCTAGCAAAAGGCTTACCATCACAACCCACCCATCCCAACACCAAGCCCTGCATGCGACCACAAAGCATGGACACCCATCACCAAAGCATGCCCACTGCACACACACATCACCCCCACAAGCCACCCTCACAAAAGCCCCCACAAGGGAATGCCTGCACTTGGGTACACGGACACCCACCCATCACACGAAATGCCACACACAGAAGCAATAACCATACCTTTATACCCCTGCAGGACCCGAACGCCACCACACCGCCACAGAGGGTCCAGAGATGTCCATCCCACCCCCAGAAGAGGCCCCCAGCGATGACAGCAGCTCTGTCTCCCTGGACCCAGATGACCAGCCCGGCCCATCGGGAACCTCTGGACAGTCGGTTCCCCACAGACAGCCACAGGCTACACCAGACCCAACCCCCTCTGGGAACACCAGCACAGCTCCCACCCAGCGGGCCCATGCCTCTGTCTCCAGGACACGTAAATCAGCGGTGTGTCCACCACTACAGGGCACCCAGGTTGACCCACCACCCCAACAACAACAGGGACCTGGGGGCAGTGGTAGTGGGCACACCGTCCAGGGGACAGAGGCCCAGGAACACAGGGGAACTGGGAGGGCTGCTGTGCGACAGGGGGGGGGACAGGCCCAGGGAACCGACTCTCCAAGAGGCCCTCTCCTCCATCATGGGAGCTTACCACCACTCCCAGGAGACGATGGCGACGGTACTGGCCCGGTGCCAGGAGATCCAGGCACTGCAGGAGGAACGGTACATGGGGTTCAGAGAGGATCTGAGGAACATCGGTTCCGCAATGGGGACCATCGTCGTGGCCCTTACCCAGATAGTCACCACATTGCGGGACCATGTGGCACCCCAAAGGGCCCCTGTCACTAGCCCAGGCCAGGAACAGCCTACCACCTCCGCCGGCGCTAGTGGACAGGAGGCCCCCACACAACAACAGGCCACCAGAACCCCACCTCCTGCAGAAGAAGAACCACCCCGCAAGCGGAACCTGAGATCTCAAAAGAAGACAGAGTAGGATTGCAAGACCCCCGCCAGCCTAAGATACCCCCTGATGTCATCCCACTGTCCCACATTGTCACCCTGTCCAACCTTTAACTGCCCCTGCTCCATCCTTCCACAGGCATATGGACAATGCACCTGTGCGACTGAGAACTGGACTCTGCCATGAATATTACTCCACCCCCACCCATCACCCTTTTACAATCATGTACCTATAGGTAGCACTTAAAATAAATCACTTATTGCACTTAAAATAACAGGAGTCTGCTTGTATTCTTAACAAATGTATTACACATAACGGTGCAATAATGTCCAGTTACTTTGTGATGACAACATACCAATTTTAATAAGCTTTAGTCCATGGGCAAACAAAGCTGAAGTCACGCAGTGGGTCATACAGCTCTGAAAAGGGAAGGGAAAGTCACAAATCAGTTAACAGGAACTGGGGGGAAACACAGACAGTGGAGACGCATTAGGCCTTAAGTAAATGTAAAATGGCGTGGGTGATTCTTACCTGTGTGCTACTGAAAATATTGTTGTATGACTGTATCCCTGTTGTCCGTGTCGTCCCCGTTGTCTTCCTCCTCTTCACTCTCCACAGGCTCCACAGCTGCTACAACACCACCATCTGGACCATCCTCCTGCAGAAAAGGCACCTGACGTCGCAAAGCAAGATTGTGAAGCATACAGCAGGCCACGATGATATGGCACACCTTCTTTGGTGAGTACATTAGGGATCCACCTGTCATATGCAGGCCCCTGAACCTGGCCTTCAGGACCCCGAAGGTCCTTTCTATTATCCTCCTAGTTCGCCCATGGGCCTCATTGTACCGTTCCTCTGCCCTGGTCCGGGGATTCCTCACTGGGGTCAGTAGCCACGACAGGTTGGGGTAACCAGAGTCACCAATTAGCCACACACGGTGTCTCTGTAGCTGTTCCATCACATAAGGGATGCTGCTATTTCGCATGACATACGCGTCATGCACTGACCCAGGGAACTTGGCATTTACATGGGAGATGTACTGGTCAGCCAAACAGACCACCTGGACATTCATCGAATGATAACTTTTTCTGTTTCTGTACACCTGCTCACTTTCTTTGGGGGGAACCAAAGCCACATGGGTCCCATCAATGGCACCAATGATGTTGGGGATATGTCCAAGGGCATAGAAATCACCCATCACTGTAGCCAATTCGCCCACCTCAGGGAAAATAATGTAGCTCCGCATGTATTTCATCAGGGCAGACAACACTCTGGACAAAACCTTAGAAAACATAGGCTGAGACATCCCAGATGATATGGCCACTGTTGTCTGAAAAGACCCACTTGCCAAAAAATGGAGTACTGACAGAACCTGCACCAGAGGGGGAATCCCTGTGGGTTGGCGGATGGGGAACATCAGGTCTGGCTCCAGCTGGGCACATAGTTCATGTATAGTTGCTCTGTCAAGCCTGTATGTAAGTATGATATGTCGTTCTTCCATTGTCGACAGGTCCACCAGCGGTCGGTACACGGGAGGATTCATCCTTCTCCTCGCAAGTCCCAGCGGACGGTGCCTAGGAAGGACAACATGGAGCACAGAGTCAAGCAACCCACAGGTTCGTTCACACAGCTTGCACAGTACACGAATCGCCATGCATTGAAAGGCTTGTATGAGTGGCAATGCAAGGCCTAGGCCTGTGTGACGCAGTAGAAATTATGCCATGTGGGCCTGTAGGAGGCTGGACTGGCTTGTAGTGAGTACCAAGGGGTACATACACCTTGCACCAGACCCAGGTATCCCTTATTAGTGTATAGGGTGTCTAGCAGCTTAGGCTGATAGATAATGGTAGCTTAGCAGAGCAGCTTAGGCTGAACTAGGAGACGAGTGAAGCTCCTACAGTACCACTAGTGTCATATGCACAATATCATAAGAAAACACAATACACAGATATACTAAAAATAAAGGTACTTTATTTTTATGATAATATGCCAAAAGTATCTCAGTGAGTACCCTCAGTATGAGGATAGCAAATATACACAAGATATATGTACACAATACCAAAATATGCAGTAATAGTATTAGAAAACAGTGCAAACAATGTATAGTTACAATAGGATGCAATGGGGACACATAGGGATAGGGGCAACACAAACCATATACTCCAAAAGTGGAATGCGAACCACGAATGGACCCCAAACCTATGTGACCTTGTAGAGGGTCGCTGGGACTATTAGAAAATAGTAAGGGTTAGAAAAATAGCCCACCCCAAGACCCTGAAAAGTGAGTGCAAAGTGCTCTAAAGTTCCCCAGAGGACATAGAAGTCGTGATAGGGGAATTCTGCAGGAAAGACACAAACCAACAATGCAACAACGATGGATTTACAGTCGAGGGTACCTGTGGAACAAGGGGACCAAGTCCAAAAGTCACAAGCAAGTCGGAGATGAGCAGATGCCCAGGAAATGCCAGCTGTGGGTGAAAAGATGCTGCTACTGGACAGTAGAAGCGTAGGTTTCTGCAAGAACGAAAAGGGCTAGAGATTTCCCCTTTGGAGGACGGATCCCCCATGCCGTGGAGAGTTGTGCAGAAGTCCCGGCGAAAGACCGCCAACAAGCCTTGCTAGCTGCAAATCGTGTGGTTAGTGTTTTTGGATGCTGCTGTGGCCCAGGAGGGACCAGGATGTCGCCAATTGTGTCAGGGGACAGAGCGGGCGTCGAGCAAGACAAGGAGCCCTCTCAGCAGCAGGCAGCACCCACAGAAGTGCCAGAAACAGGCACTACGAGGATGCGTGAAACAGTGCTCACCCGAAGTCGCACAAAGGAGTCCCACGTTGCCGGAGAACAACTTAGAAGGTCGTGCAATGCAGGTTAGAGTGCCGTGGACCCAGGCTGGACTGTGCACAAAGGATTTCCGCCAGAAGTGCACGGAGGCCGGAGTAGCTGCAAAAGTCGCGGTTCCCAGCAATGCAGTCTGGCGTGGGGAGGCAAGGACTTACCTCCACCAAACTTGGACTGAAGAGTCACTGGACTGTGGGAGTCACTTGGACAGAGTTGCTGGATTCAAGGGACCACGCTCGTCATGCTGAGAGGAGACCCAAGGTACCGGTGATGCAGTTCTTTGGTGCCTGCGGTTGCAGGGGGACGATTCCGTCGACCCACAGGAGATTTCTTCGGAGCTTCTAGTGCAGAGAGGAGGCAGACTACCCCCACAGCATGCACCACCAGGAAAACAGTCGAGAAGGCGGCAGAATCAGCGTTACAGAGTTGCAGTAGTTGTCTTTGCTACTATGTTGCAGTTTTGCAGGCTTCCAGCGCGGTCAGCAGTCGATTCCTTGGCAGAAGGTGAAGAGAGAGATGCAGAGGAACTCGGATGAGCTCTTGCATTCGTTATCTAAGGAATCCCAAGAGACAGAGACCCTAAAAAGCCAGAAAAGAGGGTTTGGCTACCTAGGAGAGAGGATAGGCTAGCAACACCTGAAGGAGCCTATCAGCAGGAGTCTCTGACGTCACCTGATGGCACTGGCCACTCAGAGCAGTCCAGTGTGCCAGCAGCACCTCTGTTTCCAAGATGGCAGAGGTCTGGAGCACACTGGAGGAGCTCTGGACACCTCCCAGGGGAGGTGCAGGTCAGGGGAGTGGTCACTCCCCTTTCCTTTGTCCAGTTTCGCGCCAGAGCAGGGCTAAGGGGTCCCTGAACCGGTGTAGACTGGCTTATGCAGAAATGGGCACCATGTGTGCCCATGAAAGCATTTCCAGAGGCTGGGGGAGGCTACTCCTCCCCTGCCTTCACACCATTTTCCAAAGGGAGAGGGTGTAACACCCTCTCTCAGAGGAAGTCCTTTGTTCTGCCATCCTGGGCCAGGCCTGGCTGGACCCCAGGAGGGCAGATGCCTGTCTGAGGGGTTGGCAGCAGCAGCAGCTGCAGTGAAACCCCAGGAAAGGCAGTTTGGCAGTACCAGGTCTGTGCTACAGACCACTGGGATCATGGGATTGTGCCAACTATGCCAGGATGGTATAGAGGGGGCAATTCCATGATCATAGAAATGTTACATGGCCATATTCGGAGTTACCATTGTAAAGCTGCATATAGGTAGTGACCTATATGTAGTGCACGCGTGTAATGGTGTCCCCGCACTCACAAAGTCCGGGGAATTGGCCCTGAACAATGTGGGGGCACATTGGCTAGTGCCAGGGTGCCCACACACTAAGTAACTTAGCACCCAACCTTTACCAGGTAAAGGCTAGACATATAGGTGACTTATAAGTTACTTAAGTGCAGTGTAAAATGGCTATGAAATAACGTGGACGTTATTTCACTCAGGCTGCAGTGGCAGGCCTGTGTAAGAATTGTCAGAGCTCCCTATGGGTGGCAAAAGAAATGCTGCAGCCCATAGGGATCTCCTGGAACCCCAATACCCTGGGTACCTCAGTACCATATACTAGGGAATTATAAGGGTGTTTCAGTAAGCCAATGTAAATTGGTAAAATTGGTCACTAGCCTGTTAGTGACAATTTGAAAGAAATGAGAGAGCATAACCACTGAGGTTCTGATTAGCAGAGCCTCAGTGAGACAGTTAGTCATAACACAGGTAACACATTCAGGCACACTTATGAGCACTGGGGCCCTGACTATCAGGGTCCCAGTGACACATACAACTAAAACAACATATATACAGTGAAAAATGGGGGTAACATGCCAGGCAAGATGGTACTTTCCTACAGGGCCCTTGAAATGGCGGCTGCCTGACCTGTGAAGTGTGACAGTGGGATGTGAGGTCACTGCGCTGGCGTGGCACACCGTGGCGGTAGGCGGTCGAAGACCGCGGCGCAAAGCAGCATTGGTTAACATTGAACGCTATGGGTCTCAGGAGCCAATGACGATGTGCGCCGGCGGTCGCGGTACGCACCGCGCGGTACGCACCGCCGCGGGCGTGACCGCCATTTTCTAACTGCTTAATCACTCGAGACCTGATCATCCACAGGAGAGGACCTATACTGCAAGTGCTGCTGTGACCTCGGTCTGGGAGATACAATGGCTGCTGCGACTAGGGAAAGGGCCCCTGCCTTCACTTCCAAAGAATTGGAGAAACTTGTTGATGGGGTCCTCCCCAGTATGCGCTACTCTACGGTCCTCCAGACCAACAGGTTAGTACACAGGGTGCACGTTGAATGGGCTATGCCTGTGTTGAGTGGGGTGTATGTAAGATGGTGGGGAGGGGAGCGAATGAGGAGTGCAACGCACGAAAGATGAGAGCATGTGCCACATGGCAAGGTTGGGGAGGGGGGCCACTCACATTGACCAGGCAGAAAACTGATGCGATTTCCTTTACCACCCTCTACATGTCATATAGGTCAGCGCCCATCAGAAGATCGACATTTGGCGTGCCATCGCCAAGGACGTCCGGGCCCTGGGGGTCCACAACAGACGGGGCACCCACTGCCGAAAGAGGTGGGAGGACATCCGCCGCGGGACCAGAAAGACCGCTGAGTCTCTGCTTGGGATGGCCTCCCAACGTAGGAGGGGTGCCAGCCGCCAATTGACCCCCCTGATGTCCCGGATCCTGGCAGTGGCCTACCCCGATTTGGATGGGCGCGTGAGGACATCACAGCAGACACAAGGGGGTGAGTATCAGCACATTCTGTTATCTTTGCGCGCAGTGAAGGTGTCTGGGTGGGAGAGGAGGGCTGTGGCTATCTCTAGGCCAGGGCGCATTCTGTAGGCTAGGCCCCTCCGTTAGACACGGCCCTGTGTCCCCGCCCCCCACCTCTGTAGGGTGCCAAGTACAGCTATCCTTGGTCCGGCCTCACCCATGTGTGCATTTGTCATCCATAGACCTGTAGGCCTAGTCACAATAACTGAGTAGTGTACCCCGATTGCGCGGCCTAGTGCAGGGGGCTTCTGTGTCTGTCCTCTCCGACAACGGTGTTGCCAATGCATGCACTCAACCTGTCTTCATTTCTCCCCCCACCCCCCCATTTTCTTTGTCTTCCTGTTCATGTGTGCATTAGCATCATCAGGCGGAGGAGAAGTGGCATCGGCGCATGAGGGAGCTGCATCTCACATGGCCCCGGAGGGCCATACAACAGACTTCGAGTACACCAGTGAGACGGAGGGCGAGTGGAGCTCCACAACGGGGACCCGTGGAGATGTCAGCGACACCGACACGTCCTCGGAAGGGAGCTCTCTAGCGGTGGTGGCAACATCCGTGCCCACCGCCACAACAGGTACAGCCGCCACCCAGCGCACCAGCCCCGCCCTCCCAGCAGCCCCTCAGCCTTCGCTCCGTCCCCGCTCGCCCAGGAAGGCGGGCATCTCCTTCGCCCCAGGCACCTCAGGCCCTGCCCCAGTTACCACTGCTGCCCTCAGTGAGGAGGTCATTGACCTCCTCAGGACACTCATTGTTGGGCAGTCTACCCTTTTGAGTGCCATCCAGGGTGTAGAAAGGGAGGTGCATCGGAGCAATGCATACCTGGAGGGCATTCATTCGGGTCAGGCTGCCCATCAGCGATCGTTCAACGCTCTGGCCTCAGCACTGACGGCAGCCATTCTCCCTGTCTCCAGCCTCCCTCTTCTGACTCCCTCCACCCAGTCCCAGTCTCCTGTTCCTCTGCCTATCCCATCCACACCATCAGACCAGCCTGCACACACCTCTACACCCAAGGCCAGCTCATCCAGACATAAGCACCACAGATCCCACAAGCATTCACCCAAGCAACATCCAGATGCAGACATGCCAACAGTCACTACCACCTCTGTGTCCCCCACCTCCTCATCTCCCTCCTCCCTCCCTGTGACGTCTCCACTCACACCTGCATGCACACCACCATCAGCCAGTACTTCCATCACCAGCACACCCTCCATTACAGTCCGCACACGTGCAGTCACCACCCCCACTGCCATTTACACGTCCCCTGTGTCCTCTCCCAGTGTGTCTGTCACCCCCTCTTCCAAAGCACACAAACGCAGGCAGCCACCCACCCAACAGCCATCCACCTCACGACAGCCTCCGTCACAAGCACCTGCACCCAAAGACAGCACACTTGACTCTCCTACAACCACATCCTCTTCCTCCACTCCCATACCCACTACACCTACCCGTCCCTGTCCTTCCCAAGTCCTTTTCCTTTCCAACCTTGAACTCGTTCCAATCACTGACCCACCCCCTCCATCTGGTAAGAGTAAAAAAAGCACCTCAGCCACCACCAGCCCTGCATCTACTGTGACCATAGTGCAGGGCTATTGGAGTCCACCAGTTCCTAGGGCAGGAACATCGGCCAGCAGCAAGGGGACAGCCAGCCCACCCCCTGGGAAGAGGACAAAAAAAAAAAGGGCCGGCGCGACAAACCTGAGACGGCTGCCACCAAGGACAGTAGCCTTGCCCCGTTACCTGCCACATCATCATAGGGAGGCAAGGGCCACAGAGCTTCAGCGAAGGAGGGCAAGGGCAGCAGGGTGGAGAAGTCAGGCAGCAGGCGAGCTGCCCAGGAGGGCCCCACCAGCCCCATTCCGGTTGTGACGGACGACACCCACGGGCCCAGGACTCCATCACAGGAGGGCCCCGCGACCGCCATGTCGGATGGCGACTGAGCGGGAAGTCTTGGCCAGGTCTGGCTCCCTAGAAACACAGGACAAGCACCGCTGAACAGGGCCCCGCCGGGAGAAGCACCGCTGAACAGGGCCCCGCCGGGAGAAGCACCGCTGAACAGGGCCCCGCCGGGAGAAGCACCGCTGAACAGGGGCCTGCCGTGACAAGAACCGCTGAACAGGGCCCCGCCGTGACAAGAACCGCTGAACAGGGGCCCGCCGTGACAAGAACCGCTGAACAGGGGCCCGCCGTGACAAGAACCGCTGAACAGGGCCCCACCGGGAGAAGCACCGCTGAACAGGGCCCCGCCGTGACAAGAACCGCTGAACAGGGCCCCGCCGTGACAAGAACCGCTGAACAGGGGCCCGCCGTGACAAGAACTGCTCCGCTGGGCCCTTCATCTCAAGCGCCGCTCCGCTGGGCCCTTCATCTCAAGCACCGCTCCGCTGGGCCCTTCATCTCAAGCACCGCTCCGCTGGGCCATTCATCTCAAGCACCGCTCCGCTGGGCCCCGCCGTCTCTGCACCACTCTGCTGGGCCCTTCATCTCAAGCACCGCTCCGCTGGGCCCCGCCGTCTCTGCACCACTCCGCTGGGCCCCGCTGTCTCTGCACCGCTCCGCTGGGCCCTTCCTGTCAAGCACCGCTCCGCTGGGCCCTTCATCTCAAGCATCGCTCCGCTGGGCCCCGCCGTCTCTGCACCGCTCCGCTGGGCCCTTCCTGTCACGCACCGCTCTGCCCTTCATCTCAAGCACCGCTCCGCTGGGCCCCGCGTCTCTGCACCGCTCCGCTGGGCCCCGCCGTCTCTGCACCGCTCCGCTGGGCCATTCATCTCAAGCACCGCTCCGCTGGGCCCTTCCTTTCAAGCACCGCTCCGCTGGGCAACGCCGTCTCAAGCACCGCTGGCCCATTGACAGTGCCGGTTCTGTGTCTAGCAGGGCTTCACGAAGCACTCTGGGCACCATGCCTCCTCTATTAACAGTGGAGTCGGTAATCCATCTGATGGACTGTGGCTTGGCACTTCCCAGGATAGAACAGTGGGCAAGCCACCCACTGTAGAGACTTAAGAGACTGTGGCTTTGCACTCCCCAGGATGGCACAGTGGGCAAGCCACCCACTGTAGAGACTTGTGAGACTGTGGCTTTGCACTCCCCAGGATGGGACAGTGGGCATGGAGGCCCCTCGTGGATCTGGCATCGTGGACTCATGTGGCTAAGGTGCCCCCCCTTCCCTTCCCCCTGAGGTGCCTGTAGTTTTATCATCTGATGCCCCAGCAGTGTTCTCTCCAATGGTATCTGGTCTCCTGTGTGGGCTTTGCCCATGTGTTTGTGCACATTGGCCCACAGACTATGGAACTTTGACAGAATGTGCAGGACTTATTGCCTATGTATATATTTTTGACTATGTTCATTCCTTATTTTGTATCTTTCATATAGCATATTTCCCATACCTTCAATGGAGCTATTTATACATATATTTTATAGATCATTTTAATTGTGTCTTTGCATTATTCCGGTGGGTTTGGGGGGTGTCACTCTGACTTGTTGCTCTGCATTGGGGTGTAGGTATTTGGGTTGGGGGGTGGGTGTATGGCGCATGTGTGTGCCCGTCAGCTTTCCTCCTCCCCCCTCCCCTGTGTCGTAGGTGCAGTACTCACCGTTGTCGTCTGCGCCGGCGTTCGTACTCCTGGTAGATGAGCAGGTAGACAATAGCTGGTAGGATGTTTAATTCGGGTTCCATGCTGTCCTCCTTCCTCGTGGAGTGTGTAGAGGTGAGCGTTTTCCCGTTCTTAGTCTGTTTCTGCCGTGTTTTTATCGGCGGGGCTCCCGCCCAGGAAAAGGTGGCGGATTGGTGAGTTGTGATAGGGTGGGCGGTACATTGTCTGCCGCCTGCCTGTTGGCGGTGACCGCCGCGCTGTTTGTCTGTCCCGCCGTGGCGGTCGGAGTGTTAAAGTGGCGGCCTGTGTTGGCGGTTCCCGCCAGGGTCAGAATACCTTTTTTTTGACCGCCTGCCTGTTGGCAGGTTGGCCGCCGCTTTATCACCGACCGCCAGGGTTGGAATGACCCCCTATGACTAGGATGCTGAGAACATACCCAACTTTACTAGCGGGATCCAGGATCTGGGAAAGTTATTTCTGGGTTTAAGGGGACATCATTCTTGCTATAATTGCCATTACGAAAAACAAAATCCAAATCACAATAATAATGAACAACTAACCCTAACTCAAACTACCGCCATGACCATCAGTCACCACATAACTAGCTCTCCAGGGAAACTAACCATCAAGCTGCTACCAAAAACTGCTAGCGCGCCCAGTCCTTAATAAGTAAACTTACAAGGGGAAGCGTGTAGGTCGTTGAACCTTTTGATTCGCATGGAGTATCCTAGCTATGTAGTAACCAATGTCCATTAACAATCAAATACACAAATCAATATTCATTAAGGCAGGACATTAATCAGCAGTTAATAACGTCAACATTCATGAATAACCACAACTCAATGTATGTTTTAGCAATTTTATTTCCCTATTGGTCACAATACTAATTCATGGGATTAATTTAAACTTAATTCAATCAACTGAAGATTAATTCATTAGTGACCACCAATAACATAAGCCAATCAGAACTCGAGAAAACATACATTCTAACGCTTCAGCATAAGCCGACATATGAATTAAAGATGAATACGTCAACATCGGTAGCAGAGTTCAGCAAATCAGTCCGTCAATCATTTGAAACTGTATATGCCAACATCTCAGAATAGGAACCTTACCTAACTCAGATTAGCATTAGCATGTGGGACTTGATGCGAAAACAGTTTAGAACATGAATTTGAAAAAACATCTAGCTAAGAAAAAAACTATTTAGACAGCGCAGTTGCTACCTAGAAAGAAAAGGCACAAAAGGTAATTCAGTCACATTGTCATAGCTACCTGTCAACGGTATGGATCAGCAACAAAGTCACTCTTCGTCTTCAGGTCATCAATCGATCAGCTTCGCATCAGGCTCTCCTCTTAGAGAGTATGAGCCTAATAACAGAATCTCAAATCTCTTCTCCCCAATATTGCAATAATGCCTCTCCTCCGTCATCTGTCCCTAACATCTCCCTCATCCATGTGAAGTTTTCTCCCTTTGTCACGACGTTATATCAAATTCACCCAGATTATCCCCCAATTCCTGATTAGTCAGCTAATCACCAGTTATGACTCTATCCAATATTCTTAGGCCCATATTTATACTTTTTGACTCAAACCAGCGCCTGCGCTGGTTTGCGTCAAAAATATTACCGCCGGCCAATGCCATTCCTACGTGCCATGCAGGCGCCTTATTTAAGGAATGATGTTAGCTGGCGCTGCGGACTGGTCAGAGTAAAAAAAAATGAATCAAACCAGGCAGCGCCGGCGTAGGGGAAAATGGGGGTTGTGCGTCAAAAAATGGTACGAGTCAGGTTTGAGGCAAAAATCATACCTCAAACCGGACTTGCACCATTTTTTGACGCACAACCCCCAATGAAATGACTCCTGTCTTAGCAAAGACAGGAGTCATGCCCCCTTGCCCAATGGCCATGCCCAGGGGACTTCTGTCCCCTGGGCATAGTCATTGGGCACAGTGGCATGTAGGGGGTCCCAAATTAGGCCCCCCTAAGCCACTTTAAAAAAATACTTACCTCTAATTACCTGTACTTACCTGGGATGGGTCCCCCATCCATGGGTGTCCTCCAGGGGTGGGCAAGGGTGTCAGGGGGTGTCCCTGGGGGCAGGGAAGGGCACCTCTGGACTCCTTCCATGGTCAGAGACCATGGAAGTGAGCCCAAGGTCCCTTAATGCCTGCCCTGACCCAGGCGTGAAAAAATGGCACACATCAGGCTGTGCGCCGTTTTTAAGGCCCGCCCCCTCGTGTGCGTCAAAATGACGCTGGAGTATAAATAAGGTGCACAGTCCTTAAAGTCATTTTTTGGGTGGGGATGCCTACCTTGCATGTCATTAACGCAAGGCAGTTTCCCGCATCCAAAAAATGATGCACACGGAGAAATTTTGACATCCGCGGGCTCGGGCGTCAAAGTTTAAATATGGGGCAGGATTTGCGCTGAATGTGCACATTCGGCACAAACAGAGTACAAATTGATTCCATCATTTCCTGTCGGTTGGTTCATCGCAGAGAATTTTAACTAAGCAGATTTTATTAAACAATGAGTGGTTCATGGTCAGTTCAGCACATTAGCTTCTCTACATTGCGTTAATATTCAGCTTCTGCATGAGGCCTGGCAAAACTAGGCCACAACTTCGGCTAAGTTAGCTCTACAATATAATGCAAAACATACATTATATATCTCAATATGACATATTAATACATCATTATTACGCATTTTCAACATTTCACAATTTTTAGTCACTTTTTAATATAATTTGTGAATCTTGATGACCACTCTCCGTGGGCACATTTTCAAACGTGCACATTAATTTTCTTCGTTAATCACTCAAACTACTTAAAAATTTACTAATAATTACTAATTAATATCTCTGCACTATCAGTTGTTTAGCAGTAGTGGTTCAGGCAAGTAGTGGTTTAGACCTCTTTGTTCAGGATGTTTCCCGTAGTAAAGTGCCTAGAATTCTAAAGCCAGCAAAAACGAACTTCAGCATGGGATCAACATCCAGGAAGTCAGAAGCAAAAAGACAGGGAAAACCATGCCAAGAGCTAAAAGGTCTAACCCACATTACCTAAAATGCCATTGTTGTGAATACTGCCATTGTTAAGATAACACTCTTTCCACATCACAAAAGCACTACTTTAATTTACATGTTCTAAGGGGAAACACCTGGGCTTTGATGTATTTCCAGCATATCATTGTCAGAATATTGTCCGACATAAATATTCCAGTCTGCATATCGTTCACATGTTACAGATGTAAATATTACTCCTTTGGAGTTAAATAAAGAAAATGTGCACTCAGGCGGATGCTATTTTTGTGAATCATATTTTGGACTTGATATGTATGCCACGTGATATTTTCGTATTAGGTTTTCGGACATATATTCATCATATTTTTTCTACAATGTAAAATACATATATAACACAAAACATTTCATTACATTCTCCCTAATCCTAGTCAAGGTCACTGAAGGAGGCTTTGAGAGGCCCGCTGTCTTAGCTATGCATGCAGAAAACAATAAACTGCGTAATTTGGAGACTTTTCTTGTTTTGCAGTACAACCTAAGAATCCCTTCACCTACAGATTTAATATACAACAAATATACAGTGAAACTACTTATTACAGGTTTCTAGTATGCGCAAAATAATTATATAAACTAAAATATTGCTTTACTGACATTTTCTTTGTTGAAGGACAAGCCTATTTCTCCCTAGTTCCGGAAGGAACGTGAAAGGAAGTAATGTTTTTCGTTTATCTCATCAGCTGGGCTTTCACCTGAACAAAGTAATTTCAAATCACCAAAGGAGGATCTGGAGGGAGAAAAGCGCAAAGTAAAATGACAGTTTTCTTCTTTGCTAACCCATCTTTTGGGCTCCATCTAGAGCCCGCATGATCATGGTTGCTACCCTCACCTGCAGATCGTAATTCGGAGTCTGGTCCCTGCATGATACTGGTGCATTCAGATATACCCTCAGCGGCTACCGCCATTCATGCACAATCATCCCCTGCTTCGGAACAGCAGAAGAGCTTCACACAATGCCAGCTTTTAGCTTTATATTCTTGTCCTAAAGTGCTCCACTTACAGCATCTGACGCCCCACAGGTTGCAATTTTCTATCATTTTATCGCTGGGGCTACGGTTTTTGTTTCGACCACTATTTTTATGAACATATAGACTGTCAGACTTAATCCGTACAAAATACATATGTGGTCGGCATTTCAAAGATTTATTCTGCAAGGCGATCATTCAAGTTATTTCATTAGAAAACAGCTCATCAACGCCAATAGCCGTCACTGTGCAAAAATAATCTCTCACTCGTTCATTAACAGAAACCGTGGAGTTGGCATTCGAGTGTCTGTCGTTGAGTCTCCATTTTGATGCCAAGGCAACTGACTAAGCCCTCCTACACTAACCTTTCTTTGTATGGTGTTTGCACACATCCTGTGCAAGCATGTCTGGGGCACTTCAGTTGACATTTATGTCACATGGCATGATACGTTTTTGCAGTAAATGTGGGAGGAACCTGTGTATGAGGTTGGAATTTGGGGATTACCTACTACAAAGTGTGAATAAAACACCCACCCACAAAATAGCAAGACCTTTCCTATTTATAAACTGCACTTCAAAAGTTCCGACTGCGAAAAAAGGACCCCAAGCAATTGCAAATGCACTCTAGCATAGCCATGAAGTAAGTCCAGCAGGATGCTTTGCCACTCACAGGTACTATATATGTACATACATATATCCAAATAACACGGTCCTCATTGCGGCGCGCTATTAGCGCTGGTGCACACATAAGGGACCTTCCCTTCTTCATTATTTCCAATCAAACAATTGTAAACGATTGTAGCCGTTGCACTCCAGGAGAGTTTTATGCTTAATTTTAATAGTGTACCACACCAAAACCACCACCTACGTGTTTCGACCAAACGGTCTTGCTCACAGATTGTGAGTGCATTTTCAATGTCTCTCTTTTATACTATTTGTTACACATACCATTTTGATGCATTATGGTAACTGAAGTGAAAAGTAATAAATTAAACTTTAAAAACAATTCTATTAGTCCAAAACGTTTCGTGCAATTTCAATATGAAAATCACATATCTTTTAACATAAGCAGCGAGAGGAATCACTAAGGATGACGTCATTATTACTGTTATCAATAGTTCTGATTATCAAGGAGTTCATCAGATTGACCTTTTTCCATTTCTCATTTATGTACTTAATGTCACTCATATATCCAATCTATGACTCAATGTGTTTGATCAAAGATAACCTTATTATTGTTTTATATAATGTTAGTCCTATTATAGTAGACTGGTTGCTATTTTTTCTTCCATCACTGGTCTATATTATAACTCAGCCAACTATTTTTGGTAACTCAAATATCTTATATGATCAATTTTGGTCTACTGATTCTCCTTTTATAAATGACTATAAAGTTCTTCATCTCCATTAAGACCCCTCGGGGTCTTAGTTTTAAGCTGTATTATTAGCTGTGATTCCAATCCCCTTAGTTTCAATTCACGGTCTCCTCCTCTCTCATTTTTATCAATACTTGCAATGCCAAAGAACTTCATATTTGTCCAATTTTTTCCATCTTGTGTCTTCAAATGTCTTGCCATGGCACAATTCAAATGTTTGTTTTGTACAGCTCTTATAGGCTCCAAAATATGTTTCTTTAGGGGACAGATCGTGCTCCCCACATATCGTAATCCACAAAAACACTCAATTATGTACACCACATGTGTGGTATTGCATGTGATCCTTTTATTGATCATCATCTTGTTACCTTTAATATCTTGATATTCTTTTGTGTTTATCCCTATACGACAGGCTTTGCATTTCCCACAGAATATAAAACCATGTGCCTGAGCCCTTAGCCAATTTGGCGGTTTATTCTTTTGGAAGTGGCTTCTAACCAGGAGATCTTGCACAGATGGTACCTTCTTATATGTAATCATCGATCTGACTCCAACCAATTTTCCAATGTCTGGGTCTTTCTTTATTATGTCCCAGTATTTATTGAGAGCTTTGAGAATCAAGTGATTTTCTTTACTATATGACATCACCATTCTTATAGTAGACTCTTTGTTCATTGTCTTTATCATTGGTCTATTTAATATCTCCATTCTTGTTAGAGACCTTGCTTTTTGTTCACCAGTTCTTATATCTTTGTATTTATATTTTCTCTGAATGAATCTTTGTTTGGTTTCAGCAAACTTCTGCTCCATTTCCTGCTTCGTAGAACAATTATGTTTCATCCTGATGAACTCACCATAGTGTTAAATTTTTGCACGTACAAGTATATGAGGAGAATAATAAGATTGAAACCACTCAGTATCGCAAAGTAACATCAACAAACAGTATTTTGCATGGAGATAGTTTTCATCCAAAATCATTAAAGAAGAGTATATCATTTGGTGAGTTCATCATGATGTCATAAGTTGTGTAAATTGATTTGATTGTTTTGATTATTGTTTTTGAAGTTGTTGTATAATATGGAAAGGATGAGCCCCTAAACGTCCAAAGTGACTTTCCCCGGTCCTTGGAGTAGGTCTTTTCGACTGAGATTTGACGAGTCTTATGTGCACTAGGACAGTATCCAATGATCAATTGAGAGTGAAATTTGCGGGTCGAATTTTACTTGTGAATCTGGGGAACTGAAAAAGAAAGAGTAGCTGCTAGAGTGAAAGCCGCCAGAGGAAAATCTGCAAGGTCCCTGAAGTGGTTGTGATTTACCCTACCTGTAGTAAACAGACAGATTTGTTTTATTATTGATTTTGATGAAGTACTTGCAATTAATTGTGCATTAGTTTTGAGTGTTTTTGAGTTTAGGAGGACAAGCCGTAAGACTTTGTCAGCCGCTGTGTGGAAGTGCTGGGATAGGTTTGTTAGTGAAAAGGGTTGCGCACAGATTGGTGGACAACCGTGCAGCGTAATTGGTTGAGAAGCAAGACGAAGAGGATTGCGGGTTTACAGTCGCTTCCTGATTATTGATTTTTTAAATAAATTTGTGAAAATTAAGTTCTTCAAAGCTCTAAAAAGTGCTCTTAGAGGAGGTACCGGAGCATGCCTTTGGCTAAAACATTGGATTAAAATCACAGAGAAGGAAGCGCGTTTAGCATTTCCAGAAAATGTTACATTTAATTTGAGAATTTTGGAGAATCTGAGACAGGTGATGTATGGTCTAAGACCTCCACCAAGACCAGCTCAGTTTGAAGCAGTAGTGATCTGGGAGCTAGTAGCTAGACAACAACAGGCATTGAAATTTGAAAGGAAAACATGAAAAGCAGAGAAGTCACTAGAGGAAGCTAGGTGGGATAGTGACTAAAAAACAGTGGAGATTAGATACCTTACAAGGTATTAGGTTGTTTCCTGAAATGCATAAGACAGCGAGAAAAAGGCAAAGAAAGCTTAAAAAAAATTAAAAATAGTTTTT
Source organism: Pleurodeles waltl (assembly GCF_031143425.1). Lineage (NCBI taxonomy): Eukaryota > Metazoa > Chordata > Amphibia > Caudata > Salamandridae > Pleurodeles > Pleurodeles waltl. The sequence goes on from NC_090439.1 coordinate 456,874,676, forward strand.
CCTCATCAGATGAAGAGCATACATCAAAAGAACCTGAAAGGTCTTTGATTGATAATGAGGAAAAGGACGAGGATGAGTTTATTTTACAGATTTTGAGAAATTGTCCGCCAACTTATGTGGCTCAAGAAGGTTCGTGTACCACTTGCACTAACCCTACTGCACCGATACCAGTTAATGTGGCAGAGAGTCCAGTAGAGAGTAACCACAACATGAGTGAGAGTTCCATACAAGTTAATCCTAGCATGAACCAGAGCTCAGTAGAGACTAGTCGGTATGGAAATACCGATGCAGAGCAGTTTCAATCTGCCGAATGTGGGAAATGCAGTTGCAGGTTTACTAGATTCTCACAACAATAGACAGTTGCCACAATTTAGGCCCATATTTATACTTTTTTAGCGCCGCATTTGCGTAATTTTTTTTACACAAAAGCAGCGCAAACTTGCAAAATACATTTGTATTTTGTAAGGTTGTGCCGTTTTTGCATCAAAACACGGCGCAAATGCGGCGCTAAAAAGTATAAATATGGGCCTTAGTGTTCCTAGAATTTACCCATATGTACTGATAGTGAATACAACTACTAATCTAGTAGTATCCTCAGGACAGACTTTACATGAACCGATGTTGGTTCAGACAAAGCCAACTCCGATGTTACTGCCTCAATTACAGAATGCAGTATTAGTGCAATCTTAGAACGTAGGGACCAGATTAAATCCAGATGCAGTGACAGTACCTATTACATTTGGTCCACTTGTGCCTTTATATGCTCAAGGAAAAACTAGGTTAATCTCACCTATAAATCAGACTCTAATAGATCAAGGTCGTTATTAGATTTAACCCCTATTAGCAATGCTGAAATGGCTGGATCACGTAATGGTCCGAGTTAAAAATATTGACTCCTCAATGTATGAGCTCAATGCAGCAACAGTTACAGAGTATGCAACCTGGTAATATTTCATTACAGGGTTTGACTGCACAGCAATTAACAAGGTGGTTGGAAGATTTAAGTGTTTTATGTGTTCCAGAGAGTCAGTTCAAAAGTGTTCCAAAGATTCATTTCAAAGAAAAGGAGTTTCTTAACAGGGTAAGATTATCGATGGAAGCAGGTGAGCTTCTTGAAGGCATAGTAGGAATAAATAGACTTGAACCTCACACCGAAGCTGAGTTGAGATATTTGTGTCCATTAACTACAGAAGGAGCAGCTGAAGTGCATCAGCAACTACAAGAGTTAGCAGATAAAAATGAACTAGATCTTTCGAAAAGCCTGAAGAGAAGTTATAGATTACATTTTGAAGCTGAAGATTTTGAACACATGAGGTCTGCAGGGATGAAAACTCATCTTAAAGAGTTACTTGAGAAAGTACAAATTTGGAGAGCATTAGAAAAATGAGAAGGCAGGTGGGTCAAGAAAAGAGAAAGGCAGAGGAAAGGTTTAGATACTCCTCCTGTAGATGTATTACAAATTAAAGAGCCAGTAAAAGTCTTACCAATGAGAGAGATTCCAGGAGGGAATTTTGTGCATGTCACGTGGAGTAGGAGTGACATTGTGTCATTTACAAGTTAGTACCTGAGATTGAGAAAGAAGCCAGTGGAGTGGTACCACCAAACAGATAGGTTTGTGAAACTTGAAAAATGCCCGTGGGAGAATTTGAACACTCTTTTGGAGATAGTTGTTCCAGCAGATTTGTTGATCGAGTGTAAGAGGAGTGTAGATTGGCCAACAAGTGAGCTGCTGAGACATCCATCAACAGGTGCACCATCTCCTGAAGTTATGAAATATTACTATATGGTCAGTGAATTCCTGAAAACGAGAATTTTGCCAAAAAATATTGAGTGACAACGCATAGATAGAACAGCTCAGGAAGCGAAAGATTCAATTCATGCATACTATGAGAGGTTGTTAAAAACATTTAAACATTACAGTGGCACAGAAACAATTGAGCCGAAGGACATGATTAATTTTGTGCTCAGGCTTGTTAAAGGACTCAGGCCAGAAATTAGTCAGATGATTAAGAGTCATTTGATTTGTTGGGAAGCAAAACCGAATGATGAGGTGTTGCAGTATGCGAAATACTGTAGTGACGAGATTGAACAGAATCCGAAAAGGTTGAAGGAAAAGGCAATGGTGATGCAGATTAAGATTGCACAAACAGGGATTCAAAGAGAATTTCCAATTCAACAGCGGCAACAGGGAAGTGGTGTGTTTCAAAGTTAAAACACATTTCAGAATGGTGGCAGAAGTAAAGGTCGTGATGATATGGGAAGTGTTAATCGTGGTCCTGATATGAATTCTGTGATGATGCAAGGAGAGCCACAAGGAAAAAGAATGTTACCTTGTCTTGTTTGCGGGGGAATCAGACATTGGAAAAGGCAGTGTCCAAGGTTAAATCAAGGAGGTGTTGCCTAACAGATGAATAGTGTCAATGCTTTCCAGAGTATGAGAGGTCCAAGAATGAGAGGTCAAATTCAAAATTTCCAGAATAATATAAATCCGATGCAGGGTTTCCAACCCATACAACCCATGCAGCCTGCGTAAAATGTGTAGCCGCAGGTACAAGAAGTACAATTACCCCAATTGCAACAGATGCAGCCACAAGTGCAGATGGTGCCTGCACAACCAATTCAAATGCCTGGACAATTTCAGGTACCACAGTCTCCTAGGGGTCAGAAACAGGTTATGCTTTCTCATGTGGTCACAAGTCAGAAAATGAATCAGAGTAATAATGCAGTACACCAATTTCCTTTACACAGTGAGAATGGAATAAACGATGTTTGGATGTCGGGTAATTCAGATGAGGAAGAATGTGTGTTGGCTGCTTCTTTAGAAGTGGATGAGAAAGGTCCTTGTGTTAAGGGAAAGGTGCATGGTCACAAAATCTCTTTTTTGGTTGATACTGGAGCTACACGCTTGACAGTGAGCTCTGCAGAGGTCCCAGATTTGCCTTTATCAGGGAAGACAGTTCAGATTGCGGGAGATGCAAATCAATATCTGACGAACCCAATTACAGATCCAGTCTTGATGAAAATTGGTAATTTTAAAGGTTTACACAAGTTTGTGGTTTGTGATTCAAGTCCTGTGTCTTTACTGGGAAGAGATTTATTGTGCAAAACAAGATGCTCAATTACCTGTTCAGATGCAGGCATTGAAATTCAAACAAACAGTGATAATGAGGAAGATTCAACACATACTGTCAGCATTGAGTCAGTGTCTGAAGAATTTCCTTTGATCAGTTTTGATGAGCTAGTGATTGAAGAAGTTCCTTTGATTTTTTTCTTTCCAGTTTTTAAAGTGAAAGATCTTCCTGTTGATTTGCAAAAGACTGTTAAGTCTAAAGTTTGGGATCTTTCAGAAAAGGACATTGGGTTGAATAAAGGAGTAGAACCAGTTAGAGTTGCAGTTAAGTCAAGTGTAGTTTTCCCTCGAACTCCACAATATTAGATGACTATTGAAGCAAAGAAATTTTGAAAGAAGTGTTAAGTAGCCCATGTTATTCACCAATAATGGATCTGTGAAAACTATGTGGGAAAATTAGTCTTGTGCAGGATTTGAGAAAAATAAATGGCCTAGTAATTAAAGCCCACATTATGACATTGGCGGTATAAACCGCCTAATGCCGCAGTGACAGCTGCCAAAAGACCGTCACCGCGGCTACCATCTGTCTGCCAGATTATAACCACAGCCGGAAGTCCGCCACAAGAAGGGCGGAAATCCGTCCGTGGCCATACTGGCGGATGGTGGTAAGGTGGCGCTGCTAACACCAGCCAGTAGACCGCCGCCAGCCGTATTATGACCTCTGATACGGCCTGGTGGTGTTCTGCTGGCGGGAGCTGCTGGCAGTAGCAACGCCCGTCCCTTTCACTGACGGAAGACCACCTGGATGAAGGTAAGTTGCGCTTCCGACAGGGGATGGAGGTGTGGGGTGTTGTGTGTGTGGGTGGGGTTGTGTGCATGAATGTGTGAGTATGTGCGTGAATGTATCTGTGTGTGTAGTGTTGTTTGTGTGGGTGTCTGCACGTGTGTGAATGTGTGCAAGAATGGAAATGTGAATGTGTGTCTGCATGACAGTGTGAATGTGTGTACGGATGTGTACATGCATGACTGGATGTATGAGTGTATGAATGCGTGTTTGCTAGTGTGAGTGGGTGTATGCGTGGTGCGTGTCTGTGGGTGTGTGCGTGTATGGGGTGGGGGATCGGAAGGGGGAGCATGGATGGAGGGAGGGTGGGGGTGTGTCGGGACGTGCTTGGGGGGGTCGGTGAGCCTTCTACCTGTGACAGGGAAGGAATTCCCTGTCACTGGTAAGGCCTACCTCCATGGTTTTCGTGGCATTGCTAACACCACAAAAACCATGGCGGTAGGCTGGCTCAAAATGCCGCCGGCAGTACTATAGCGGCCTCTGGGCTGGAGACTAAGATCTCTGGCCCAGCGGCTGCTACTGCCGTGGCGGTCTGAGTGGAGAAATGGCGGGTTGGCTGCAGCCAACCCGCCATTCTTATAATTTGGTGGTATGTACCGCCTGCCTGTTGGAGGTACTATCGCCACATTACTACTCACTGCTGGGGTCATAATGACCCCCTAAGTGTTGTCCAATTATGCCAAATTCAGCTGTGATTATGTTTCAGATCCCATGCGATGCTGAATGGTTTACTTTAATAGACCTATGTCAAACATTCTTTTCTGTGCCTCTTTCTGAGGCCAGCAGATATCTCTTTTGTTTTAAATTTCTGAACAAGGTCTACTGGTGTAGAATTCCACAACGGTTTTCAGAGTCACCATCCATTTTTAACCAGATCTTGAAAAATAATTTGGAGTTATTAGTGAGGCCTTTTCAGTCAACGTTAGTGCAATACATTGATGATTTGTTAATTGCGTCCAAGACAAAAGAAAGGTGTAAATAAGATACGATTGCTTTGTTAAATTTCCTAGGAGACAATGGACATAAAGTGTCCCCTGCTAGATTGCAGTACTGTCAGAAAGAAGTGAAATATTTGGGTCATGTGATTGAAAATGGAACTAGGATAATTTCCAGGGAGAGAGTAGCAACAATTTTACAGATGAAAGTACCAAGTACACAAAAAGATGTGAGGATGTTTTTAGGAATGGTTGGCTACTGCCACCAGTGGATCCCACATTTTTCAGTTCTTTCAAAGCCCCTACAGAAACTGACTCATAAAGATGTTTCTGATCCTCCATCGATGGATGCAGCCTGTTTGAATGCATTTAATGCCCTGAAAGAAAGTTTGTGTCAAGCTCCAGCTTTAGGTATGCCTGACTATACCAAGCCTTTTCTGCTGTTTCGTCATGAACGTGGTGCATGTTCTTTGTCTGTTTTGACTCAGACTCATGATGGTGTAAATCGTCCAGTGGCATATTTTTTCAGCTACTTTGGATCCGGTCGCAGCAGCCTTACCAGGATATTTGCAGTCCGTTGCAGCAGTAGAGCAGAGCCTCGCTCAGAGCGAGAGCATAGTGATGGGTTATCCCCTCACTATTAATGTACCACATTCTATTGACAATTTGCTTACCAGGTCTAAGACACAATATCTGACCAGCTCTAGGCTGACCAGATATGAAACTGCAATCTTGAGGTCTCCAAATGTAAGTATTAGGAGATGTGCAGTGCATAACCCAGCAACCTTACTCCTGATTCAGAATACTTTCTCTGACAAATTGGATGATAAAGAACATGATTGTCTGAAAATTACAGAGTTATGCACGAAACCCAGAGCTGATATTAGAGATACTTGCTTGGAAGAAAATGACCACATTATTTTTGTTGATGGTTCCTGCCTGAGAGATTATGTGGGCACATTAAGAGCAGGATATGCAGTGTGTACTATCACTGGCATACTGGAAGCATCATGGCTTTGAGGAGTGTTTTTAGCACAAGTGGCAGAATTAGTAGCTCTTACTAGAGCCTGCCACATTTCAAATCAAATGAAAGTGACAATTTACACAGATAGTCTATATGGATTCGGCATTGTGCATGACTTTGGTCAAATATGGTCACAGAGAGGCTTCTTGGCCTCTTCTTGTTTACCAGTAAGGAATGGTGAGAAAATTCATGAGTTGTTACAAGCCACTCAAAAACCTGAAAAAGGTGCTGTGGTGAAATGCAGTGCACATCAGAGATCATAAGTTTATGTGTCATTGGGAAATGCATATGCGTATCAAGTTGCAAAGTTTTGCCCCTTGAACGGCATATCCTTCAAAGGAAACTGGGAATTGTTGCCTGAAAATGATGAGGTTTATGCAAATTTTACCATGCAAATTATTGATACTTTGGAAGAGTTAAAAGCTCTCCAAGATAAAGTTCCCAAAGAGGAGCATAGAGATTGGATGAAGGCAAAATATGTCCTAAGAGATAATGACATCTGGGTTACAGGAGAAGGGAAGGTAGTTCTGCCAAATGGCCTACTGACTCAAATGGCCAGATACTATCATGGACAAGCCCACGTAGGTAGAGATGCTATGGTTCGCTGTTTCAAGCAGCATTGGTTCAATCCAAAGTTTAGACAAGTTGCCAAAGCAATTTGCCATAGGTGCATTGTTTGTCAACAAATGCATGTTGGCAAAGGGACAGTGGTCAATATGAGACATATTGGCATGGTTGGAGGACCATTTAGCAGAATGCAGATGGATTTCATTGAGATGCCTGCTTGTGCTGGTTTGAAATATGTGTTGGTTGTGTGCATTTTCAGTCATTGGATTGAGGCTTACCCTATAAGGAGAAATTAAATTCTTACAGTAGCAAAGTTACTACTTAGAGAGTTAATTCCACGTTTCAGTTTTACAGTCTATTTGGAATCAGATAGGGGAAGCCACATCAACAATGAAGTGATTAAGTTGCTGTATTCAGCCTTAACACTGAACAGAAACTCCATTGTAGTTATTGCCCAGAAGCTTCATGGCTCGTAGAGCAGATGAATGGCACTCTAAAATCGAGATTGGAAAAAATGTGTGCATCCACTCATTTGAAAAAGCCAGATGTTTTGCTGTTGGTTCTAATGTCAGTGAGAAGCACCCTTGACAAGAAAACAGGATTATCGCCTCACGAAATCCTCATGGGGAGAGCCATGAGATTGCCAGCTGTACCTGCAAATGTTGTTGTGATCATTACAGATGATATGGTGTTAGACTACTGCAAGGGTCTAGCTGATGTGGTACGGTTTTTCTCTCATCAAGTGGAAGCTACCACACTTCAAGCACCTCAAGGCCAAGGACACAACTTGAAGGCTGGTGACTGGGTTGTGATCTGAAAGCACGTAGAAAAACCTGTTTGGAACCACGAAGGAAGGGACCCTACTAGGTGATATTAATAATGACTCCAGCTGTGAAGTGTGCAGGGCTCCCGAACTGGATCCATGCAAGTCACACTCAGAAAGTAAATAATCCAACAGAACAAGAGGAAGAGCTGTTGAGATTACCTGCCCCCTAATCGTATCCCAGGTCAAGAAAGAGAAGAGCTGGAGGCTACACCTGGAAACGCTTCAGTCAACTTACCCACTCCTAAGTCAGATGACGTGGAGGGTATACTGCAAGATGAGGGTGAATCATCCTCAAATGAAACAGTAAGAAAACTGGTCCAAAGAGAACAAGAGAGAGTACTGGTCCAGAGAAAACCTGCTCAGAGAAGGGTGTCCTCAGAAGCAGATGGTCTGGCAAACCAGACTGAACAAGTGACTGACCCCAATGGAAAAGGAGTTGAGACAGATCCAAGCCAAGAGGGTTTGACTCCTCCTGAACCAGTTGCGGGAACGTCGAAGGAGAAGAATTTGAGTTCAATCCTGAAAAGAGCATTAACGAGAAAACCTCTGAAAGGTGACAAGTGGGCGGTGACAAGCTCAAATGCAGGGAGGATTAACGGGTTGACCCAATTCAGGAAGAAAACGAGTTAATCAGAGAAGAAGATCTGAGTGAAGGAGAAGCAAACAGTGGTCGAGGATTGAAAAGGAAAAGAGTTTCCAACAAATGATACTCTGGTCCAGAATGGGCATATCCAACTACTAATGAATGGAAAGAAGAATTTTTGAAGTTTTGTTTTGACAGCAACATTCCAGGTCTAAATTTTGGCACATGAAGAAAGCTGATGAAGATTTGTTGAGAAAACTTGAAAATTAGAAGGGAAGGTGAAAAGACTTTGTTGAATCGTACCTGAAAACACTTTGATAACATAATTTGACGAGGTGCTAAACTGATTTTGACAACTCCTACCGAACATTAACAAAGGGTCCTGATAGCGTGAATGAACTTTCCCCCCCCCCAATGGAACAAAAATAAGGGGGGATTGAAGATAGAAGATTAAATAAAAAATTGAAAAATTGAACATTTTTGTTTTTTTGTTTTTGTTTTGGTTTTTGCTGCATAGCATAGCTATACTTTTTTTTTTGCTTTTACTTTTGATTGTCTACAGACCATGGGAAACTTGAGCAAATAACACTCTAAAAACAGATGCTGTAAATTCGTGGGTATTGGTTTGGCAATCATTTGTGCAATAGTGTGTTAGTTAATGATTGTCAGTGTGAATCGTACCTGAAAAGACTTTGATAACATAATTTGACAAGCTGCTAAACTGATTTTGACACCTCCTATTGAACATTAACAAAGGGTCCTGATAGCGCGAATGAACTTTTTTTTTTTTTTAAAGGAACAAAAATTAGGAGGGATTGAAGATAGAAGATTAAATTAAAAATTGAAGAATTTAGCATTTTTGTCTTTTTGTTTTTGTTTTGATTTTTGCTGCATAGCTATACTTTTGTTTTTGCTTTTACTTTTGATTGTCTACAGACCATGGGAAACTTTAGCAAACAACACTCTAAGAACAGATGCAGTAAATTTGTGGTATTCGTTTGGCAATCGTTTGTGCAATAGTATGTTTGTTAATGATTGTCAGTGTGACTGTCTTTGATCTGAATGGAGCCACCCATACCATAGCTATACATACAACTTTTACATCTTCAGAATTAATTTCTACTCTTTCAGCAAGAGGTAGGTTTAGAATAGATGGAAAATACTTACATGAAGAGAAAGAACTTTCCTCTAATGTCTTCTATTGCTTATTACGGGAGTGTGTTGACATTATGGATGTGAGAGATTGCTATGTTTGTACGCAGATTCCAACCTCGGTTGAGGAGGGAATTTCATATCACAATCCTCCATTTACTCATGGCATAACTTGTATTCTTTTACTAACAAAGTTCTATAGTCGAGAGAGTATTCATTATTTCTATTTGAGCCGTGATTTTGTATTTTCTTTTGTACCCATAGTCATATATTTGAGTGGAGTAGCTAATGATAATGACATAGTTTTAGTAAGAGAATTCTTTGAACCTACATTAACCTTTGGCACAGTTTATGCACATAAGGAATAATCTAAGCTTCTTACTAACACCTGTTGAAAAGAGCTTCTTAGAGAACACTGAGGAAAGAAGAAGGGTGATGAGAGCTAAGATAAATAAGGTAATAGTTCAACGAAACCCTGGAACTGATCATGCTTACACTGACATCACTAAACAAGGGACGTTAGCTTTAGATGTACAAAATGTAGGCAAGCTTTGTATATATAGGCTGCCATTTTATTTGATAGAATATATGTGGGAACAAGTGAATGTAGACATGTGTTTTTGTTTCAGAGTAAATGGATATTTATGTTGAATGGTCACAATTCTGGAATTTATTACATATATGGGAAAAATGCCTATTACCGTCTTCCTAGAGGATGGTATGGCACATGTTATTTGGGAGCAGTCTTCCCGAAAATGTACCAACTGGATGACTTGAGTAAATTTCCTAAATTTACAGAATTAAAACCTAGATATGAGCGAGAATCAATTTCTATCATTGTGGGTGACATATTTGGAGCATTAATTCCCTCAGTTGGAGTTATTCTGAATTCAGTGAAAATACAAAGTTTGTCTACGGTAGTGGATAACATGTTAACGGATTTATCAGGAGCTATTCTCCTCTTAGATACTGAAATGGCTGCAAGAAGAGCTATGACTCTTCAGAACCACCTTGGGTTAGACATTCTCTTGGCAAAGGTGGGTGGAGTTTGTAAATTACGTGGTCTGCGTCACTGTTGTTCATACATACTGGACAATAATAAATTAGTTAGAAGTTTGATTAATAATGCAACAAAATATTAATCAGAACTAAAAGAATTAACCAAAACTAATATTTGGGAAAAGGCAGACAAGGGAATTCTATCAATCTGAAATTGAATTGGCAACCTAGGAGAAGGTATCATATTAAAATTAGTAAAATGGATTTCAATTATATTGTTTTGTCTAATTGGAATTTGGGGAATGTACTTATTATTTCAAATGATCAAAAGAAAAAGGTTTGAAAAGAATCGGAGGAGGGTATATATTTCAATGGAAAAACTTTAGGGAAAAATTCAAGAAGAAAGAACATTTTCACAAATATCAATGGTCATAGGTGTCAATTTTTCTCCCACCCCACTGTTTGTGAAACAGAATTTTTAATTTTTTAATTTAGTAGCTAAACTTTTTCTTATAGATATGATTAATCCACGATTCTCCACTTTGGGCATCATTACAAGTTTGATGGTCAGACCAGCAGACCGCCATACTGGCGGCCACCAGCCATGTTGGCGGTCACACAGACCCCTGTATTACAAGTCGCACAGCCAGGACCGCTCAAAGCCAGACCAAAAAACAACACCCCCAGGACTCTTCAGGGTGGGAAACAGGCGGTTCGACCACCACCACCGCCAGCCCGTCAACCAACCACCGAACCTAAGTCACAATGAATGGTGGTGCAGCCACTCCAATGGTGGACTGAACTGAGGGAGTTCACAGTCACCACAGTAATACACAACACCACATTTTATGGATTTGAAAACAACAAGCTGATACACATTCCTACAACTGATACACCTGCAAAGAACACCATAAAACACACCCCTTCTCTTTCTACAATCCTGTGTATTTTCAAGGCAAGACCCTGCAAGACAGTGCAAACTTTTTAAAACTCCAAATCCACTTGAATAGGCACCTCTCCAATTTACATCAACCACACACCCCACACTCTCAACACACCCTTATTACAACCATCTGCACCTTCCTACTCCATTTACTCCCCGTCACCTGTTTATTTTTCCAGCACCCACTCATCTATATTTAACACCACCATGTCACCCCAGAAAAGTTACTGTTTCACCGAAGATGAGTTAAGAGACATGGTGGATTAAATCATTAGAGTACAGCCACATTTATTTGGAGCCCAAGTCTAGCAAACTACTGTCGCACAGAAGATGGAAATGTGGCAAAGGATTTTCAACAGAGTGAATGCTGTAGTCAACACCCCGCTCACAAGGGATGACATCAGGAAGAGGTGGAATGACCTCAGGGGGGAAGGTCATTTCCATGGCACCCAAGCACCAGCTGCAGCTTCAGAAGACTGGCAGTGGTCCCCCACCTCCTCCCTTACAACTCACATCATTGGACGAGAAGGTCTTGGCCATCCTGCATCCTAAGGGCTTTCCAGGAATACCTGGGGGAGTGGAGTTCGGTAAGTCACAACACTAAAATATTGCACATAAATGGATTGGCATGCATGCTCACTGCTCAAATTTGGACGCCTTCACTGGCACCCCAATCACCAGCTCTGCCTCCATCTGTCCAAAGACCACTGCCTGCCATCTAACATGTGAATTGGACTCACCTGGGGAAACTTTATTTGTGTATACAGGGTGCAGGACAGGGGCTGACAACACTACAATTCCTAGCAGGCACTATCCTACAAATTGCAAAACCAGAACTGTGTATCACGTACAAAATGACTGTGTATTTAAAATCCAAAAACTAGCGTGCTCACATATAAAGGAGCTCAACTGCACAATGTGCGTGTGTAGCACAAGCACTTACAGAACTGCCAAGGCCAAGAAGCACTAGTATTGTGACCCCACTCAGCCAACAGAGTGTCCTCTGCAACAATGAGCCTACTATCTCTACTCAGCCACTGAACTGTACTCACCTAGAAAGGATCACAACTGTATAGTGTGTGGGTGTAGGACAGGCATTAACAGGAATGCAAAGACCATGATGCTCTAGTAGTGAAACCCCAATCAGCCAACACAGTGCTCTCTGCCATAATGAGCCTTCCACCTCTACTCAGACACTGAATTGTGCTCACCTAGAAAGGATCACACCTGTATGGTGTGTGTGACACATGGTGTCAAATGGCTACATCACACAGGAGGATCCCTAATTGCCACTCCATGTACCAGTCCAGTACACACCTGCCAAAATACAATTTTCCTGGATATTCACACATGAAGTGCACTCACCTGGGGGGATGACACATAACAAGTGCATGAGGAACAGGGGGTCACATGATTGCGATGTCAGGAGGTTAGGTCTACCCAATTCAAAGCACCAGCCCAGTCTGCATATGCTCAACTATCCTTGTAGGTTAACTTGCAATTGAAGTGTACTCACCTCAGAGGATGACCCATGTATGCTGTGTGTAGTACTGAGAAAAAAATCACTGTACATCCTAGGGGACAAGTCAATGCAACACCTATCACCAGGCTAGTGGCCGTGTGACATTGTGCATCTCACTGTGAACTCACTAATGAAGGTTACCCACCTGGGAGGGACCATGGTACAGGTCATTGTACACCTTGCTATGTGGCTACACACCCAGAACCATCTTGAGCAGCTATGCCAAGATGAACTGTTGTAGACAGGAAGGACAGCTCAAAATGTGAACTATCCAACTTTATTACAGATCAAAGGCACCAAGATGCATCATCTGAATGGTATTAGCAGCAGACTTATCCACAATGCACTGACCACATGGTGGCAACTATCACATATACTGAAAGGTATTGGATCTGCCTGAAAAACAGCCAGCTAGGTCTTAAGATGACACAAACCACATCCTGCCCAGTAACTGTTTGGCCTGTACTGCTGGCAAGTCTATGCCCATCCCTCCAAGTGCTAAGGTTCTCAGATATTCTGAAGCCAGTTGACTGAAATGGAATAGGTATGTTACTCAAATTTCAGGTCATTACAAAGGATAGCATGTTGACCTGTCACATAACTGCAATGTCTACATGGCCCTAGCCAAATGTCACTGTCACCTATTGGAGGTAGAGGTCACAATACAACCTGTAACATTGTATCTCTCACATCAACAGGTCTATCAGCTACTGTGACTACTGACACCACTGAAGATACTGCCATAACCTCATGGAAGAAGCACTCAGTGAGACACCACTCCTGGATGTGTGGACATTGAGGACAGTTCTGGCCCATCAGGGCAACCTGGTCAGATGACACCAGTGAGCCTCACCCTGACCACATCGACTCCTCCCAGCCCTGTGGCCTCAACATATCAGGCAGCCAGTCGCCCCCAAACCTGTGTCCCGAGGACAGTCACTAACTTCTTATGCTCCCTAATCTAGGTTCCTGAGTCATGGCAAGCCAACTCCGACAATGAAGGACCTGGAACCAGTGGAAGGGGACAGGCTGCGCCAAGGACCCAGGCATGTGGGGGTAGGGTGAGTGGGAGGGATGTGTGGCCCACTGGCAAGCAGCTGCTAGTGATGATTCTGACCAGGACACCATCAGCCAAGCCATAGGAGCCTACCAACAATCCCAAGGTGTGGTGGGCCAGGTAATTCCTGAAATCAGAGAGATGAGGCAGCTGCAGAGGGACTTCCATTCGGAAGCCATGGAAAAGTGAGAGGCCTCCAACACCATCTTGGCCTCCCTAACAGAGGTGTTCAAGGAGATCAGCAGTACCCTGATCAGGGACCGTGAACAACAACATAACCCTTCCTGTGGCCCAGCAACACCGGCCCCTTCAACATCTGTGGCAGCCACTGGAAGGGAGGCCATGTCAGGGGAAGCACCTACCTCAGACACCCCTGCCTCTGTAGCTACTGAACACCCTGCATGCAGGGACGAACACCCAAGACTTCAGGAGGTGCGGATGGCAAGACACCAACCACTGCCAGGAAGTGACCTCTTCCTGATGGAACTCTTTTACGTGCCAAAGATGCACTCTTTTGACTGGCCTTTTACCACTTTCCATTTACAATGGTAATACAACACTTTGGACTTCAAATGTTGTGGCATCTACTCTCTTGATTACATCCACCATGACTGATCACTTCACCTTATTTTTTTCCAGAGTTTCACAATTATTCCATGTACATATTTTAATAAACACACCTATCACAAAAACGCTGCCTACTACCTCTTGTTTTAAGAATTTTGAAATGTAGAATGTTAAACCCGTGTAATGCAAACAAGGAAGACAACCGATGGTAATGGAAGGAGGGAGAGGTCTCAGGTACTGTCATACTGAGGATGACTAGCAACACAATGTCACAAGGGTCTAGTCACACCAAACATTTTATTGCACTTTACTGCAAATAGGCTGTTAAAAGGTCTGGACTGCCACAGCCAGCAATATCTGACCCATATTGAGTCAGACCAGACATCACAAAGGGACCGTCCCCCAGTAGAATGTGCTTAGTCAGACCTTGTCCTGTAGAATAGGCCAACAGATTAGCGAGTGTTGTCACCAGCTTGAGCCTACTTCACACAGTTTTGCACCAAAACGTTTAGCACCGGCTTGCACCATTTCTGTGCACCAGTCGTGTACCATATTTATGGAATGGTGGAAGCCAGTTCAAAGGGTAGGCTAGCGTAAAAAAAAAAAATGAAGTTATTTGGGTGGGGCTGGTGGAATGGAAGAAGGGGGTTTTGCACCAAAAAATGACGTTAAGCAGGTTAGAGTAAAAAGAAAATTACTCTAACCTGCCTAGAGTCATTTTCTGACACAAAGCCATCCATACCACATGACTCCTGTCTTAGAAAAGACAGGATTCATGCCCACTACCGCAATGGCCAGCACTGGGGACCAGGGTCCCCTGGGCATGGCCATTGCATCCAATGCCATGTAGGGGAGCCCATTTCAGGGCCCCCAGTCACACTTAAAAAAATATATACTTACCTGTACTTACCTATACTTACTTGGGATGGGGTTCCCCATCCTCCGCTGTCCCTCTGGTGTGAGTGGGGGTGTCCCTGGGGCCTGGGTAGGGCACCTGTGGGCTTATTCCATGATGTTCCACCATGGAAATAGCCTCACAGGTCCCCCAACGGCTGCCCTGACCCAGACCTTAAACAATGGTGCAAAGCAAGCTGTGCACCATTTTTTGACCCCATTGCTCCCTCCTGTGCATGATTTTAGCACAGGGGCATAAATATGGCGCTGAGGCCATACAGTCATTTTTGGCACGAGAACGCCTACTTTGCATCTCATTTACGCAAACTAGGTTTCCACATCCCAAAAATTACTTTAACTCCATAAATTTAAATATTATATTAAAGTATAAATATGGAGTTAGTTTTGCGCCTAAGTTGCGTAAAAAAATGCTGCAAATTTGGTGCAAAACAAGTATAGATATGCCCCCCAGTTCTGCCTACTCTACATACACCAGGGCACAGCCAGAGGGCAGCACATCCTTTCCTGATCCTAGGTCCATCCTATTACAAAAGCCAAGCATCTGGTGGTATGATGCCAACCTGTGTCAGTGTTGTGGCACAGGCACTCTGGCCTGCTATGTGGAAACACATTGCCAGCCACAAAAAGATCATACAGGATCACTGTGCATACAATGCGAAGGGAGAATGCATGGATTGCACTGGATGACATGTAGCAAGGCAACATGGTCACACACATGAAACAATTGGCCCATCACACCACAAATCACAAGTGAATTGTGCACTTCAGATCTCCCCCCAACCACTGTCCAGGCCCTTTTGATACAGGGCCCATACACCCCAAATCTGTGATCAACATAACCTGCATTAATCCATGTCCACCCCACATGTCAGAACAGCAACAGATACATGCCAATGTCGCAACTCTGAAATGTCCACATGAGGATGGCATGATGAAGAGACCTAGGTGAAAAATTGGAATATGGGGAGTACAGGCATGGAAATTCATAGATATGACAAACATCACACCACAAAGTACTATAGATCCACTCGCGTTGCAATGAGATTGACACAAACAAGGCATACAATAAAGTTAGTTACATGTCCTAGTCTGATTTAGGCAGCAAAGCTTGGCTGTATACTGCAGTGCATAGAATGCCCTGTCTTTAGTGGGAAATTTCCCCAATCAACACATCATGACCCCTACACTTCCCCAGACAGTCACAGAAATCACATCAACTGACATACTTACATGCAAGTGAAGTAGTGATTGATCCCCTGAGTCCCTTAAGTCTTCACCTTCCTCTTCATCACTGTCATCCGCACTTGTCATTTCAGGGAGCTCATCCCGTGGCACCGCTAGCTCCGGCTCATCTGGTATATATGGGGACATTCCTCCTCAGGGCAATTTTGTGCAGCATGCAGCAGGCTTCAATGATCTTACAAACATTTTCGGGTGAGTAGAGGAGGGCTCCATCTGTCTTGTCCAGACAGCAAAATCTGGCTTTCAGGAGCCCAAAAGCCCCCCCCACGAGACGCTGTGTTCTTCTATGGGCATTGTTGAAGCGGACTTCCCCTGGCATAGTTGAGTTCTTCACCGGTGTCAACAATGATGGATATTTTGGTTATGCAGAGTCCTCTGGAAAGGAATGCAACATATGTGCAACTATGAGTCCCGCTCATCATTTTCATAGCAACAGCATTCCCTGAGAAGAATGACATGGCACATGTCACTTACCAACCAGCCAGGCGTTCTCTGGGTACAGTTGTGACATCAGCTGTGGAATTGCGCTGTTCTGCATGATGAAGGCATCATGGACTGAACCCGAATAAAGGGCACAGATCTGTGAAATGTAGAGGTCTGCCAGACAAACAACCTGGAGATTGATGGAATGGAAATTCTTCCTGTTCCTACAGACTTGTTCATTGCCATGCAATGAAAACAAGGCAACATGTGTACAATCAATGGCTCCCACCACATGTGGGATCTGTGCCAAACCATAGAAGTCAGCCTTCACATGGGCAAAACCCTCATGAGAAAATCAGAATTTAGCTTTCCAGGTGTTTCAACACTGTTGAGAGTACATCCTTCAATACAATACTGAACATAGGCTGGGACATCCCAGCAGACAGTGCCACTGTATTCTGGAAGGACCCTGTAGCCAGGAAGTGCTACACTGTCATGACTTGTGTGATGGGTGGTGTGCTATTTGGATGACTAATGGCAGGCATCAGAACTGGCCCCAACTGATGACTGAGATCCATGATTGTTTGCCTACGCAGGCGGTAGATCTAGATGATGTGTCTGTCTTCCATGTCTGAAGGTCTGCCAGTGGATGGTACACAGGAGGATCTGTGATCCTTCCTGGGTACCTATGTGAGACACAAAATGAGCATAGGCATCATTCAATGTGTCCCTTGCAACATACGTATATGATGTCATTCACAAACTATGACAAGGCATGCCAGAGGTTGAGGACATGATACACAATACACATCAACCCTGTCAATCACACAGAAGTAACATGTTTCCCCCTTGCATTCCCACAATTGTGTACACATCATCTGCCTGGACAGTAACTATTTGTGCATGAGACGTGCCACTCAGACTGTGAGTTTATGTCACATAACATACTTTTTGCAGGAGGGGGCTGTGTCCCAGAGAAAGTAGCCATATGTGCATGGCGTATGCCCAAATGTCGAAGGACAGACATGCCAGGACAAGACCAGCACTCATTGCTAGCATTAACAAAATGTTTGTACTTGTGACACATTTTGTTTGGCCATAAACTGCATACTATTCCCTTAAAATGGTGGCTGCCAGACCCACTCCACTGGGTATTGTGAACTGCCCTTGGCAACCGGGGAGGTCATCATGGTGGTAGACGGATGCTACCACGGCGGACACTGCCATCGGCTAACGTTGCCAGTGGCAGTCTTGGGCCAATGGCTATGTCTGCTGGCAGTGGTGGTGACTGCCATGTTCTGCAACATCCCTCACTTGGCTCCTGACACTGCTGCCAGCAAGACCTTCACTACCTGAGCTGCTGTGTACTACATTTGGGAGCAATCATGCCACATCCAGCAGGTGATAGGACTCCAGTCTTCTCCCCGGAGAAGCTTGTGGAGGATATCCTACCCCCGTATGAACAGCTTTATGGTGCCCCAGAGGAGGAGCAGGTAAGTGCCTCATGTACACTATTTTACCCTGTACTTCACCATATTTCGACTCCTCACAAGCTACCTTGAGGCCATGGCGAGCAGTATGTAAAGTCAGGGCCATGGGTTTGCCGTTGGTGTGGCATCAATTGGAGACTTATTGTTGTGTATGTTGCCACTGACCTTCAGATCATGTCTGGCTGTGCTAATCTGACATTTTGGAAGCATATGCAGACTCACTCTGCCCTTCCAGTTGCCACATACACATCATTTGGTAAATGGCTGTTGGCTACATGATGTTCTGTCATGCATGGAATTGATGGGAATCGATTATCATGCAGGTTCTGTCTTCTCAGCCTGCAGAGACCAGTGTCTGTCAACTGTATCTCACTGTACGGCTCCAGGTATAAGATTGAGTTGAGTCATTTTGACTATGCAACTGTGACACTGTGTCCACTTCCTGTCTCATGGGACATCCTGTCCTGTAGACCACTCTGGTCTCTGTGCTAAGATGCAGCTTGCTGAGGTTCTTTCACTGAGGAGTATGTAGATGGTATTGGATGGAGAGTCAAAGCTTTGTGATCAATGTGCACAAGGCAACACTGTCAATCTGCTTCTCTGACCCCTAACCGGTCTTTTACTCCCAAAGCGCTGTTGTCATCATTACACAGGTCAAATTTGTCCTGTGTAGGCTTATAGCTTGCATGTCAGTCTCACAGTGCAGACAGGGTGAAAAATCTGTGATGCCATGATATCTGGCCCACATGTTGTGTTACATGGCTGACAATGGACAAAGCATGCCTTTGTTTGTTGGATGCCATCACTGTAGGATGGAAACGTGTTTCCAGAAGCATGTTCTGTGTTGCAGGTACATGATACATTGCTCCACCCCTTAGGTGGAACAAGTATACATCTGTGAGTCCACATGTCCACACATAGACAGGTTAGGAACCTCCTGTACCCCCCTTGCCAGTCCCTTCATTGTTACCCATATATGGGGTTGGGTCTTGTGCCCTGGCACTAAGCTGGAGTAAATGTTGGTGGATAACCATCCTCACAGAGTGTGAGTGAATTGAAACCTTTGTGCCTATGAAACTCACCTCTCAGAAGCCACAGAGTTGTCATGTGTCCCATTGTGCTTCTGAGATCATTGTGATTGCTTGGGTATGCCCCACAAGATGTCAGTTGGCCAACCAGGTCAGTGGAGAGCCTGAACAGCGTGGTGGGTTGGCCTGCTGATTAGGAAGTGTCTGTTGTCATGTCCCTGTACTCGGTGACTGGTATGTGCCATACCTGGTCATTCTGGGCAATACATGATGTGCTTAGCTTAGTTTACAAACATGTATGTGAGTCTGCCATTTTGGATGGGCCACTTTTTGACATGATTTCCTGTCTTGTCTTTTGCATCCATGCAGGTCAACACCCATCTGGAGCCAATTCCTCTGCAGAGTCAACAAATGGCTGTGTGCAGTGGAAAATCATGTACTATTTGTATTTGGGGTGGGTGTGATTTCTGACCTACTGATCACTTCCCCTGAATGTCACAGACAATATGTAAGTGGGTGAGGGGTCACTGCCCTTTGCTATGTCTCTGGGCATATGTGTTTGCAGACATCTGCCATCCAGAAGCAAGAGATCTTCAGTGTATGAATAATGCTGGTGTTTCACTACAGTCTGTGATGTTAGTTCCCAGCATAGATGTGACATGGCTTACATGGCTAAAGGCCTGCAGGTGTAGAAAACTACTTTCCCTTGGTAAATGGGGAATGTCCAATGACAAGGATTATGTCCCATGATTGTAGCCAACACACCATTGTGCCCTCATGTCAGCATGTGTCCTTTTCTCTTCGGGATGCATTTTTTTCTGCAATATCATGCATGTTCTACCCGTGTTGATGGGATGATGTATGTAGTCACACATATATAAGTGCATGGAAACCAATTGATGTATTGGTACAATTACAAAGGTGGTCAATTTCATATTGTGCCACAGAAATTAGTGTGCCACCTTTGGTTATCATCTGACTAATACCTTCTTGCATCACAGTATGTCATTTAGCATGTTAGACTACAGTTACACTGAGGATCATGCCAGGTGGACCAAGATTGTGGAACAACTCTGTGTTTCCCATGCCCTTTATGTGGTATCATGTTGATTAGTGCATTGCAACTGTGTAGTGATTGGGGAGACTGCCCTGACTGTAGGCATGCATCATGGGGTGACTTGCAGTGATGTTGACATCACATGTGTTTGGGTTCAGGCATTCATCCACAGACAGATGGCAGGCTTGCCACTTCTGAGATGTGAGTAGTGATGTGGCTTCACATTGGACAATGGGTTGGGGTCCTTCTATTGGTCATTGCAGGTTCCGTGACTCTCCAGCATGCAAGGAACAGATGTTTACTACAGACACACTCAGATGGTGTCATTGTGATTGGGGCAGACATTAGTGGTGGCTATGCTGTGGCTTGCTAATTCATTGCTGTGTGTTTTCTTGAGACATATCTCCCTGACATATTAGACCTGATGTTAATGTTGGTCCTTTTCATGCCACATGTGATCTCTATCTCCGTGACCTTGCCACTTCCTCCTTGACTCAGTTGGGACAGGTGTAACTTATTGAGCTGGACATTGTTGGCATGTGTCCGTTTTGAAATGGGTATTTCCATGTCACCTACTCCAAGATATTGCAGATAGGAATCTGAGTTAGCTGGTTTTCATTGGCATCATCTCCTACTGTTGGAATATCATGTAACTGCAAGTTAGATGTATGCATTTGCTTGTGTGTGAAATATGGCAGAGTAGTTTACAGTGGGATACCATTGTTGGCTACAAGTTGACTGGGGTTTGCTGCATGTGGCTGTGACGCCGCAAAATACAGCGGTGTCTCTCTATCGGACCGTGGTCAGGCCGGCAGTCCACATTTCGGGACGTGGGCACTGACACAGCCCATTTTTCTATGTTCGTTTTGTTGCGGTGTGGACCAGGAGGCACATTTTGTGTTCTGGGTTGCGCCACAGCCCCTGCCAGCCTCCCTGATTTTCCCTCTACTCACCTCCTTGGGTCTTTCCTTTTCTGTCCTCCTTTTTCTTTTTCTTTTCCTTCTGTCTTTATTTCTTCTTTCTTCTTGGTGTCCATATTGTCTTCTTCCTTGGTGTTCTTCTTCCCAGCATGCCTTTTTCCTTTTCTACTTGGTCTTTTTTTCCTATTCATTTCTATATGGTCTTTCCCAATCCAAAATGGTGTCATAAGTTCTTCCTGTTGTATCACTTCCTGTTTTCTGGTATATAAGCACTGGAGTTCCTTTCTTCCTTGCATTGCAAACACTCCTGTTTTGGTTATGATCCTCGCTCCTGTTTTACGTTTTTCCATGCACCTGTTTCTTCCTGCAAGATTTTATTCTATTTTTTCCCTTTTTTTCATTGTTTTTTCATCTTTTTCATGAGTTCTTGTACTAGATGTTTTTTCCCAATTTTAGGGTTTTTCCTCTGGGTATCCTTCTGGAGGGTATGGGCTGCCTTGCATCTTTTCCAGTCAGCAGCACCGTGGCTACTAGAAAGGGTCGCCCCTATCTTGGCCAGTCCAGAACCAGTGAAAGACCGGGTGTTTCTTCAAGTTCTTCAGCCTACGGTGGTAAGAGACGTGCAGACTGTGATAGTGGCACATCTTGGAGGACGGGGAGGTCATCTAGTTGTACTTTGTTTTTGTGGTTGGTAGACTTCATCCATTCAGTTTTAGTTGTCTGAGATCCTGATTTTCTGGTGGGCAACTTTGATAAGCCCAGATGGCATGCATGCATATGTGATAGCACATGAATGTGCCACTTAGTTGTAGATTTTGCTGGTGGCTACTTGACATGATGATATTGTCTGTCACTCAAAGTGGTGGTTGAAGGTTAGTCATGTACTTGTTATGACCCTATTTCTCTTTGTATTTACAGCATCAGCACAGACAGGCTAAGGAGACATGCCGAGCATAGTGGGACAGCATCTGGAAACAGGACCTCGGGTCAAGATACAACAGACACAGAGGGACTCAGGTGGTGATTCCTAGTTTGGCGGGCGGCGGTCGCCGCCCACCAAGCGGGAACCGCCAGAAGACCGCGGCGGTCATTCTGGCTTTCCCGCTGGGCGGGCGGGCGACCGCCAAAAGGCCGCCCGCCCGCCCAGCGGGAAACCCACAGCAACGATGAAGCCGGCTCCGAATGGAGCCGGCGGAGTTGCTTTTGTGCGACGGGTGCAGTTGCACCCATCGCGATTTCCAGTGTCTGCTATGCAGACACTGGAAATCAATGTGGGGCCCTGTTAGGGGGCCCCTGCAGTGCCCATGCCATTGGCATGGGCACTGCAGGGGCCCCCAGGGGCCTCACGACACCCGTTCCCGCCAGCCTGGTTCTGGCGGTTAGGCTGGCGGGAAGGGGGTCAGAATCCCCATGGCGGCGCTGCCTGCAGCGCCGCCATGGGGGATTCTGCAGGCCAGGGGAAAACCGGCGGGAAACCGCCGGTTTCCCTTTTCTGACCGCAGCTTTACTGCTGCGGTCAGAATGGGCCTGGATGCACCGCCAGCCTGTTGGCGGTGCATCCGCGGTCCCCTACCCTGGCGGTCTCGGACCGCCCGGGTAGGAATGACCCCCTCAGTGGCTGGAGGGTGAGGGGAGTGCCACAGGAGAGATCAGAACTACGTCATCATCTTTGGATTCCTCCTCCAGGGGCCACGCCCTAGTGGTGGCGGACCCATCAGAGCCCCCACTACCATCCTTGCCTGCCATCCCCCATTCTATCACCGCCCTCCCTGCTACTCCCCACCCAGTTGGCCGTGCCCCTCACCCAAGAGGGTGGGCATCTCCTTTTCTACAGGCACCTCTGCCCCAGCCCCTGTTCACCCCTCTGCCCTCAGTGAGAAGACTATTGATCTCCTGAGAATGATCTCTGTGGGTCAGTCAGCCATTGTGAATGCCATGCAGGAATTGGTGACACAACTCCAACAGGGAAACACATTTCTGGAGGGCAGTCATGGTGCAATGGCTGGCCTACATAGATCCATTCAGGCTCTGGCCTCGACACTGATGGAAGCCAGTCACCGCTTACCTTCCATCCCCTCTCCACCTGCCTCTTCCCAGTCCAAATCTCCCCCCTTCCCAGACCTACCCAGAGCATATGAATAGATCCTGAAGCATCCACCTCAACAGACAAAAAGTAGCACACACAAACAAAAATACCAAAAGACACACCGGCACGCACACAGACAACATCCACCCACAGACACAGCAACAGTCACAACTTCCCCTGACACTCCCACCACCCCTCGCATCACACACACAACATCAAGCATATCTACAGGCACCACATCAAACAGTCACTGATACAGCCACCACACCAATCTTACCCATAGATACCACCCCAGCAGACCCTCAGACATCCACCTCAATCATCACACTTGCAGATACCACAACTGCAGACACACCTACATCCAGCACATCCACCATACCTGCAGTCACCACCCCAGTAGGCAGCCACCCACGCACCATGGCATCCCCAACACCTCCAGCCCCATAAACACCCTCACTCACCCACCCAAAAGACACCCACCACACACAAGCATTCCTCCCACAAGCAAACACTCATGACATCCATACCTACATGTCATACGACCACTCCCTCAACCTCCAAATCCCGTCCCCCTTCTGATGACTGCCCAGTGTCTCCAAGAAGTTTTTCCTGTGTGATCTTGGCCTTACCCCTGTCCTCCCTTTGTACCACACCCAAAAGGTCCTCTGAGTTGTCCAAGGCCGTCCCTTCCACCTCAAAGCCCCCCCTGAAAGTACCCATACCACTCCCCCACCAAGAAGAAGCCCATCTCTTCCAAGAAGAAGCCCCCTTACCAAACCCAAGCTCAACCCCACCCCCTCACCAAATCTGACTCTCCCACCCCCAGATAATTCCTGAGGTGCATACCTGCCCCTTGATACCACTTTCTGTGGAGGTTACATTGCAGTCAGGAGTCAAGTAGGGGCACAACACTGTGCCATCTAGGCAAAATTGATGGACTGACCTATGGCCTTAGACTTTCTGAGTTATTAACACTTAATAACCAAAACAGTTCTTTATTTTGGGGTACACCTTTGTGGTACGCTTCCTTTTCTAGCTTTATGTAGGGCCTGAGTGACTTTAACAGTGTGCCTGCAGTTGTGTGTGTTTCAGCCTGCTTGCTACACCATGTGGTGTTGTTTGCCTGCATGAGAGTCTCTCCCTTTATAGTATCTGTTTCCACCAGCTTGTACATGGTGATTGGATCTCCATGGTCACATTGGCGGTGTGAACCCTCTTAATGGGTCCGGCAAAAACACAGGCTCTGCCGGCCTGTTTATGCTTGCTTGTGACCATCAAGGTCTGTGCTGCATGGCGATGGTGGTGGACCACTGGCAATCTTCTGTGGGTACGACCGCCAAACTCGTAACATGGCAGTCCACTCTGGTCAGACAGCTAAACTTGTAATCAGCCCCTTTTTCTTTAGAAGAAAGATTTATAATAGCTTTGTTTTGCAGATGTAGCACTTCATAGTTTAATTGTGCACATTTGTCAACATTTGACATTAAACAAACATTTTGATTTTGAAGGAAGGTAATACATAACTTCAGCAGGCAAATGAAGTTGGGAAATACGTTTTTGATTTTTCGTGCCCTTAGAATAATCTTTGCTTCGTTTGTTAGAATGCCAAGGCAAATGTCTTTCAGTATCTTGGCAAAATGTTCATTGTTAACTTGCCTCACATTTTGTGCTAATTCTGTATATGTGAAATGCAACCAAATGTTGATATTGTCTGTACTTCCCAAACAATTTTGAGTTTGGTTTTGCAAACATTTGCTGAAAATTACTTGACCTTTCACAGATGTTAGTTGTAATAAATCTTCAAACACAATCACGTTTGTCTCCAAACAGCATATCACAAGTCATTTTCTGTACCTGCAGCATAGGAACATAAACAAATACCAACATTAATTTAGAAACCATACTAACTTAATTGATAATCACAACTTTTCATTTTTAAGGACTTTACCAAGTTCTTGGCATGTATTATTATTTAGATTTAGGTTTTTCAGTTAGTTATCATGCTCCACGGGTAGTAAGAGTAGACAATGTTAGCTAATTATTTCGATGTTATTATCTGCTAAGTCAATAGGAGCAGTAACTACGTATGATAAATTAGAGCTAATACCTTTATGGACATAAGTAGCAATAACTTGAATAAGAAAGCTTTTTCCTGGGCCTACTTGTCCACTTACATATTGTAATGAAGGTTCATAGGTAATACGTTCACATTTTTCATTGTCATGTTGAGGTCCATGATCCACTGATTCTTTTGTATTTCTGTAAATTTCAACGTGTTCACTATTTAATTGAGGTACTTAGTTATCTAAATTATGTAAGTCCTTTTTTACTTGGTCCATTGCATTTTGAACCTCATCCATATCAACTACAGCTTGAGTATCAATAATTGGTTCCCCGAGTGAGTCAGCAGTCCTGGAAGTAGTTGTACTATGAATAGATGGAGTATTTAGTTGGAAGTCTGCATTAATATTGGCTTCTTTTTCTATTCCTTGATTAAGCATGTGTTAGCATGCCTGAAATTCAGGCAATTCAATGTTATTTTTATGAACATTAAATTAATCTTCCTAGCACTCGAAGGTACCTATTAGTTCTTTGTGCCATGGTTTAAATAGTTGAAGAAGTGCTAAATAATTCTGTCTTTTCTCCTGTCTCACTACTTAGTTTACAATTATAAATAAGAGCTGGTTTACTATGACATAACAACTATTAGTACCTTCTAGTTGAAATTTACCTGTGTTGATATCTTCTGTCACATTGTTTCTATATGTGTAGAACTGACCAACCTAATCAAGGCATATTTTTCTAACAATGGACCTCTCTTTGGGGACTATGGCGGTCAATCTGACCGCGGCCCGCCATGCGGTTACCGCCGAATGACCGCTCTGCGGTCAGGAGACTGCGGCGGCCATTCTGGCTTTCCCGCTGGGCCGGTGGGCGACCGCCAAAAGGCCGCCCGCCGGCCCAGCGGGAAAGCCCCTGCAACGAGGAAGCCGGCTCCGAATGGAGCCGGCAGAGTTGCAGGGGTGCGACGGGTGCAGTGGCTTTGCAGACAGTGAAAATCTGTATGGGGCCCTGTTAGGGGGCCCCTGCACTGCCCATGCCATTGGCATGGGCAGTGCAGGGGCCCCCAGGGGCCCCACAACACCCGTTCCCGCCATCCTGGTTCTGGCGGTGAAAACCGCCAGAAACAGGCTGGCGGGAAGGGGGTCGGAATCCCCATGGCGGCGCTGCAAGCAGCGTCGCCATGGAGGATTCCCTGGGCCAGGGGAAAACCGGCGGGAAACCGCCGGTTCCCCTTTTCTGACCGCGGCTTTACCGACGCGGTCAGAATAGCCCTGGAAGCACCGCCAGCCTGTTGGCGGTGCTTCCGCTGCCCTCCGCCCTGGTGGTCAGGGACCGCCAGGGTTGGAATGAGGGCCCATGTGTCCACCATATTTGTTTTCAAAATATCTTTGTGAGATCAAAATGTGCAAGGTATTCAATTTCGGGTAGATTCTTCAGATCTCTTCAACGTGATGATGGCAATCCTAAACAAAGCCACATGATTGCCTTTGATTTACCATACAGGCTAAAACTGCAGTTTTCAGGTGTGTCCAGTTTTCTGAAAATCTGAACTTTTGCAATATTTTCCATTGCAAGAGTTGCATTTTTATTACCTATTTGCGAGAATAAATAATCTCATATTTTTCCATCATGATTGTACACTGTCCGATGTGATGAGTATTGCTAGTGCAGTGCATGCAGCACCAATCCAGTATCACACTTCCTGCAAGATATTTCTGCTCATACCAACTCTCCAGCAAGGAATAACACTACAGTCAACATATGAGTAGGGAAAACAGAAACCTTACATGAGCTGTATGTAGCCCAATAATCAGGATCTTTGCAAGAGTATGCTCCTGTAATGAAAATCCTGCTTGGTCTCAAGTGAGTTGACAAGCAGAAACAGTACAAGACTGTGTATATACATAAAGTGGTGTGAAAGTGCAGGAAATGGTGTGGAAAGCCTATATCAGTGGACTAGATATTTCTTTTAGAGGCATGCCTTTGGAACATTTTTATAACATTTTTGTGTGATGAACAAGGTACAGTCTTTACACCAAGGACAGATAAGTCAGAATTTAAGACGATAGGCATGTGACCCATATTATGACCAAGAGCTTTGTGTCAACCTCAAGAGATGTGTCTTACGGAGATTAAGCGTAGTGCCTATTGGTAAATATTTCACATGATAACAGTCTATATGCCACCCATTCAAACAGTTCTCTTACTAGAACATATGCATTCAAAGGAAATATGCTCACAACTAAGCACATTTCGTTATACCATAGTGGCTTATACCCAGGGCCCCTGGAATTATGTGACAGGTGAAGTCCAAACTGCAGCATCATTCAGCACTTTTTGTGACAGTATTACTTTATTATTTTGTAATTGTTTTACACATGTTAATATTATCTGGGCAGAGTTTCACCTCTTAGAACCAATTCCCAAATACAGCAATAAGTAACTGAAAGGTGACCAGTCAACCTTTGCGCAGCAACACGACATCACCTTTTTAATAATTTTTTATCTGCTTTAGGGGGGAAACACATACTTTGTTAAATTCTGCAAATGCAGCAAGTCCAAAGTTATTCAGAAAATGGTTCAGCCACAGGATAGCATAATTTCAGTGACCCTGCTTATGCTTTAGCAGGTAGTTAAACAGTAAGGCACCATGCCGTCCAATGCAAGTTTTTGTTTATAATATGGGAATTGCATAACACAGTGTGTTATTGATAATAAGGGTCAATTACGGAAACAATCTTTACCTTAGTGGATGGGTGGAGGTATCACACCACAGATTGATATAGCACATTCTTTTGTCAATGACAGGCTTAAAGTTGGGTGGTTGCATTTATGCCTCTTGAAGAAGATATTGACTGAAACGCAGGAAAACTATATCTTCCTCATGATGTATTGACCCTACACAAGAGGGAGTTTAACATGGACAATTTTGGCAGATATGATGTGATAAAGTCCTTGCTGGAGAAACGTGTCTATCTTTTGCACCTATTTGGCAACTAGGTTGTTATGTGATCTGAAATATTAGCCAGAATGTGCTGAGGAACTGCAGTCGACTTCACAGTTCTGAACATTTTAGCTGTAACTGAAATGTTCTAAATTGACACAGAACCATATTTTATGCAATGTATGATATAGCCTGGTGACAGTCATAGGGTTATCTCCACTTCATTAAGTTGGGTTTCCTCTGTTATTGAGGTACTGGGGTTGTTAATAGAATGTTTTGGGATGTACAACCACATGTTTCTTGTCAAGAGGTTGGTGCGACCAACCCAAAGGCCTCTCTCTCTCCGCAGAGTTGTTTACTGAGGCCTACTTAATGTTGGTCATATCTAATACCAGAAAGCATGCGGTTTATACATTCTCCTGATGTCCATCAAAGAAATGATGAGGATGGTTTATGTTTCTCATGAAATCAACTGGCTTGGACAATTGGCTATTTCTGTGGATTTGAGCAGGAGTACCATGTCATGGGTGTTTCATTTTGCTGGATTTGTGACAGAGGAGAAAACATCATAGTTTTACTTTTCCACTGAGCAGGGAGGGAAACACTTCAGGGTCACCAACACAAACATTTTATGACATAACTAGGTCCTCATGAAATTTTTGAAAGGTATTTTTTCTTAGCCATATATTATCCAAGCAGAATGATTTTGTTATACTTTCCTTTAGTGTCTGATCAAGGTATTCATGTAGGATTCTATAAAAAACATTATCACAGGCTTTGTACTTTGTGGTCAGTAGGGGCGAAGTGCTGGTTTGTGGGTGCCAAGGAAATATTTTAATCCCAGCCCCAGGTCCCAGAAGTAACATAGAGGAGTTGGTGGGAAGGTGAATGGGACCTACCTACATTTGATCTTTAGCCTCAACCATGCTCCTATCCACCCCAGATTTAGTAGTTTTAATGGGGTTTTAGTAAAGAAACAATGTGTGCAATTTAGCTGGGATTGTGTCTCTTGCAGCGTTAAGTGTAAGTGTAGCACTATGGATTTTATCATACAGTGATGATTCATAGGAAACCATTTCCACATATACTGGTTCAAGAAAACATGCAAGAATCTTCAAAGTTTTTTTTTTTTAGTTTTGGCGAGATACACTTTCACTGTTATCTATCTTGAAGGGATAGGGTTTTCTCCAAGGTGTATTTTGGCTTTGAGTATAGGTATATATATTGGACCAGCATTGAAACTGCTGACATCACCCTATCAGGCAGAGACCTGTGATGTCAGCTTATAAAGTTGAGTGGATTGTATGGTTAAGGGTGGCAGTTGGGAGGAGACAAAGAAGACAGAATCTTCCAGGATTTGAAGAAGCTCAGGATCAAGAAAGATTTCAGGGAATCTAGTGATTTTTTTAATGTCTTGTCCATGATTCTTCACGTTGTCATTCAAGGTTACTATTTTCTTGACCCAATATTTTGAGCCACCCTCTTTGGAGCAGAGAGGATGGATGAGAGGTGGGCTATGATTTATCAAGCACAGATGTCTTTTTGGATTTGTTGAAACATTGGCTGTACAATCTGGATGTGTAGAGTAAAATAAAGTACCTGGGAACCCAGAGAATTTGTCACTTCCTATCAAAGGACTATATGTAGGATAATGTAGGTGTGTGACTTCCTAAATTAGACTTATGTGGCACGTAATAGGGCAGTGATAGCTACTACCCTCAGAGATCTACTCAAATCTTTTGACTCAGACAGGTGTAATAAGATCATAAAATCCAACAATTGGAACTAATAGCTATAAACAACAATAAAGTGCAAATAAGGCGTCAGTAAGTTACACTCACCATGACCTATGACTTATGTCAATAAAGTACATGGGAACCCAGAGAATTTGTCACCTCCTATCAAAGGACTATGGGCCAGATGTATCAAAGGTTTTTACCCATTCTATGTCTATGGGAAAATGTGTTCCTACATATGGCCCTATATGTAGGATAATGTAGGTGTGTGACTTCCTAAATTAGGCTTATGTGGCACGTAATAGGGCAGCGATACCTACTACCCTCAGAGATCTACTCAAATCTTTTGACTCAGACAGCTGTAATAAGATCATCAAATCCAACAATTAGAACTAATAGCTATAAACAACAATAAAGTGCAAATAAGGAGTCAGTAAGTTACACTCACCATGACCTATGTGGCCGTGAATCACGTCGCCAATTTAGTAAAGCTTAAACATTTATTGCCCTCATATTAACAATGATAAAGCCACATAAATAATATTCAAAACCAGAAGATAGCAATACAGAAACAACACAGGCTGTCCAGAACGTCTAAAGAATCTTAGTCTAATAAGACCAATCACCATTAAACACTCCAAAAGAATTATACAGAATAACAACACAATTAATTGAGAAATAGCAATAGATTTAATTAGTTGTGCAGTTGAATTAATCATAATCAATTAATAAACATTCAATTCAATTATAGGGTTGGACATCCTTGCTACCAAATTCTGACTCGAAAAGCAGGTGTGTGGCTGTGCTTTGTTACATGAAAAAATGTAAATAAGGCAAAAATTAATTTAGAAAACATCTCAACTATGGCACTATCAAAAATGGGGTTGGAATTCTAAAGGAATTCTGCGAAAGGAAGACAAATGCACATTGGTTATACCTCTCATAAGAGTGACAGCAGCTAGTAGAGCCTTCTTCAGCAGAGCACAGGAACAGCAGGTCTTCAGCAATCAGCATCAGGAACAGGAAAGGGGAACAGTACAGTAGAAATGGGCATATAGTATCTGAACTGTTAGAATTATAAACATAACAGCACTTCTTCTCATCATCTCAACTCAACTACCCCATATCATCTGAAACTTTGCTAAATTAAAGTCCCAATAAATCACTAGCTCAACTCTTATTGGACAAGACTATGAGGTGTGATAATGAACAACTAATTGGATTACACTTCTTCTTCATTTTGTATTTTTTGTTCATTCTTCTTCAAGATAGGCCCATGTTGACACTCCTCTCCAGTCAGCAGTTTCCGCAGAATAATAACATTGTAGAAAACAGCACAGAACACAACTTAGCTAACATTACTTCCTACCAGAAACTAAAGCCCATTGTTAAAACTTTCAAAAATTATCATAAGGAAGTACAGAACAAACAGAGTGGAACAAGACAGTGATTTCCACTGTGAGCTTTCAATAGGACAGTTAATACACAAAGTTTGCAAAAGAATTTCAATGAAGTCAGCATAACATTTCAACATTGAGCTGTGGAAAAATACTAAAGCTTAGGCTTTGTTTTAATGCTAATACATGAATAATAAAACAATTTTAATATTCAAACCATATATAGTACATTTAATTAATCAATAATAATTTCAAACCATTAGTTTTTCTCATCAATTAATTATCTTTTGTCAGTACAAATGGTTATGATTCATCAAAATGTTTTCAATGTTATTTATTATTTTACATAGAATTCTAGATGGCAGACACCATGTCAACCACATTTCATACTTGCATGTTTTACATTTTTAGCACACATTTCTCTAATTAGGCCTTTTAGAACACAGTATTGATTTGATTTATTTACTCCTACTTTAGTAGTAATGTATGCTCTCTAACAATAACCTAAATAAATATCATGGGTATGTATGCATAGATTGTTACATACAAAGATGACTTCTGGGGCAAAGTGACTTTGGGGACGAAACTGGCAGGATCAATGTGCTGAAGACCTGGAGATGCGGAACCCTGGACTCAGTGGTCAAACTCAACGACATGCAGCAATCACACAAAGGCATCAGATGGATGCCTCGAAGTAAAGGAAATCATCTTGTGAAATTCAGAAGCTCTCCTGTCTCCCCAAAGGCACTTGTCACTGCTACCCTGGTGGGTTATAGCCTTGTCAGGTGAGGTGAAGGTGTGGTACGGGACCAGGGAGGGGAACTGAGAAACCTTGACCTTGATTTATGTAAGACACAGAGAAAGCGTGCTATGTAAGTTGTGATAAGGAATTTGAGTAGATTAAGGGATCGATGGTCCAGGAGTGGCTGCTCTAATAGTGGAGTTTATTTTTCTCTTTGACAGTTTTTAATGAGTTTTCTTGTGTTTTTTGTATGAGCCTACTAACCAATAAGGAAAGCCAGAAACGTGTGAAGAAACAGTCTAACTCGGAAAGTAGCATTATAGGCAGTATGACAAAAGAGAACAAGAGTTTATGAGGTAGCACTAACCAACAATTGTGCAAAAAGCAAGAAAAAACATAAAAAGAACAGAGAGGAATAGTTGGGAAAAGAAGAAAAGGTAGAACCAAGTCCAACAGGTATTCTTACTTACCTGACCTTACTTATGAGGGTCGATGGAGAGAAAAGCAAAGTGGGTGGGGACGTGTCAATAAAGAAGAAAGATAAGAAAAACCTTTGTACTCAAATAATCTCAAATTGCCTACCCTCACAGAGAAGGGGCTTGTAGAGAAAAAACAGACAAAATAAGTTTGTTGAAATTCTAGACTTTACAGGATCTTCTTTTGTCCTCGGCTACACCCACAAAAATCCATATAAAAAGTTGTTAAATATGTGAATACAGTGAACACAAAAGAATGATCCTTCAATGGTAAAATTCTGGAGGTTCTTTTTCTGAAAATTGCTTCCACATTACCCAGGACATATGAAGGTTTAGGCAAGAAATATATATAGGTTTGAGTAAGTCCCTTATGTGCAAGGTGGTGTCTGCTAATGAGCTGATGAAGCAATTATAATGCACAATTAGGACAAAATGAGCGAATTAACTAGTTTTCACATTTAATAAAGGAATAGAATGTTGGCCATCTTACACCTTGGTGAACTGAGCTATTTTTGTTTTGTCAGTCATTAAAATGGACATGAGGGCCAACCTTTCCTAAGCCTTATATACATATCAAACTAGCTGGAAGTACTTCTGAGAAAAACATACTTAGGATAGAGTCATTCCTTGTGCTAAATGCACCGGTTGTGGTATATCGCTATATAATTTTCTCTTTAGACACATTTGCATAAAGCTAGTGTTTGCTTTCAAATGATGTTCTCAGCCTAAGTTCTACCTGTAGCTGTGTTGGGTTGTAGCTTTGCTGTCATGGCAATTGCCTGGAGATATGAAGAGTTGAGACTGTATATACGGTGCTGTTCCAATAAACTTCTTTTAACACTCAAGATGTCAAGATCATCATTGTAGAACACTGGTGCTGCAGGTTTCCTTTCCAAGTGGTTAGAGACATTGTAGGTAAGAACTCATATCACTTATCCTCAGTTTGTGAGAGTTAGACCCATTCTATTGGGGTTCATGAATAAATAGCACAACGTGGGCACTCAGGGCTGTGCTATGTTCATGTGTTGCTGTGTCATTTAAATTAAAATTGATGCTTTCTGTAACTGTGCAAAGTGACGTGGCTTATGATGCAAGTATACATGTGAAGTAATTTTAAGCCTCACTTTGGGACTTGACATGGGCCTATATAATAATTTAGAGCACACTTTGGACTTAGTAAGCATATGTTTTTGTAACTGATGTAATGCATCCCAGAGTGCTAGTTTGTGGCCAACTGTTAAGGGCAATTGGCCATGGAAAGGAACTAGCTAATTTGGAGTGGGCACATTGTTAAATAATTGGTTTCAAAGACATTATTCTAAAATATCATAATTGCAGGGAATTTTGATTGGGGGCATGAACTATCTTGGTTAGAGCCCCTAGCTTATCACGAATAGAAGTGATTTCAGGAAAGGAGCACCAGTACATTATTGCATCAGGAGATCTTCATCAATGTTATGAAATGTATCAATTTAAGAATTCACTCACACAGACACACATGCATACATACAGGTGTTGAAAGGAGCTTTTCACTAGTCCCTTTCCCTCAGTGCTTAATTTGTAAACAAAGGGCTACTAAGTCAGAGAAATCCCAATATTTTGTAAAATAACCAACATTTTTAAATACTTTCAAGACTGAGAGATGGAGAGAGTGTAAATCCGTTTTTTGTTTGTGTGTATGTAAAAAGTCCTGGTGAAATCCAATAGACATATCACCAAACCCGTCTGAAAGTACCTGTACCCAAGTATCTACCAGAAAATAATACACTTAGGGGGGGGTGTAACACCCCAACCACCCCTTTTGAAGCTACGGCCCCGGCTCGTAGGGTTTTTCCCTCTGGGGTCCAGCAAGATTCGAAGCAGGCAATACCTGGAATTCTCCTGTTGATGCCCCAATCCTGGAATTAGGATTGCCGTGTGCATCTCTCGTGTGAGCCATTGTATCTGGCATCATGCCAGATAATAGAGTTCTATTTCATGCAGCGCCACCCCCGCTGGAGTTTAGCCAGAGCCACTCTTCGCCTGCCCGCACCCCAGATGAAGCCAGTCATTATGGAGTTAATCTCCCGAAATAGGGAGCGAAAGAGACTTAGTAGTAAAGTTGTAAAATAGTATGTTAATCTGGGCAAGGCCACCATTTTAATCAGTGCAATCCGCCCCGCCACTGATAATGGAAGTGTATTCCAGAACAGAATATCCGCTTTTAACTTCTGTATCACCTGACCCGCATTGCCCTCTAGTAGATCCTTGGCTTGTGGTAGATTTGTACTCCTAGGTAACCAAATTTTGAGCCCACCCACTTCACGCCTGTGTGTTCTCCACCTGGGCAGCTCTTTTCCGCAGTGGGAAGATATGGGATTTTTGCCAGATAATACGTAGCCCAGAAATGTCGCCGAACCTTCCTAGCAGTTCCATTGCACCAGCCAATTCTGCTTCCACATCGTCTAAGAAGAGCACCATGTCATCTGCATATAACTCTATTTTGTGTGTTTGATTCTCAACCCTTAAACCCCCTGAAGTAGCCACCCATTCTCGCAGCCTGCGCCAGAGGTTCTATTGCTATGGAAAATAATAGGGATGAGAGAGGACAGCCTTGTCTGGTCCCTCTGCCCACCTCGTTTTTTTTTACGCAATTTCGACGCAAAACTAACTCCATATTTATACTTTGGCGTTAGACGCGTCTAGCGCCAAAGTCCATGGAGTTAGCGTCATTTTTTAGCGTGGACACCTACTTTGCGTTAATTATATGCAAGGTAGGCGTTCCCGTCTAAAAAATCGACTCCGAGGCATGTGCGTCGGATTTATACTCCCGGGCAAAAATCACGCCCGGGAGTGGGCGGGTCAAAAAAAATGACGTACGCCCGCTTTTGCGCCGTTTTTTAGCGCCTGCAAAAGGCAGGCGTTAACGGACCTGTGGGCTCTGAAGGAGCCCAGAGGTGCCCTCCCATGCCCCCAGGGACACCCCCTGTCACCCTTGCCCACCCCAGGAGGACACCCAAGGCTGGAGGGACCCATCCCAGGGACATTAAGGTAAGTTCAGGTAAGTATTTTTTTTTTATTTTTTTGTGGCATAGGGGGGCCTGATTTGTGCCCCCCTACATGCCACTATGCCCAATGACCATGCCCAGGGGACAGTAGGAAGTCCACAGGAAGTCCGTCTGCCCCCAGCACTTTGCCCCTAGCCATTGCCTTCGCCACGCTAATTTGTAAGGGGGAAATAGCTTCTCCATAATGCCCGCCAGTCTGCATCGTCCAACTGGGGAAGTTGAAGCCTTTCCAGATTTCTCAGCTGAGCAAGAGACATGCCCTCTTCCGGAGAAGCATTTAGTGAAGAATAATAATCTTTAAATCTGACATTTATTTCCTCTTGTTTGAGTAGTCTGTCCCCCTTTCATCCTCGATATCCATCACCAATGAATGCTGTCAGGGACGGGACAAGAGCCATGCCAGAAAACCCCCCGCTTTGTCCCCTTTACATGCATTCAGGTCACATAATGTTTATAATCAAAACATCGCAGTCATTCGACTGTTACCGCAACCTTTTCCTTAGCCTCTGTTAGTAAGGGGATATGTCCGGTGCCCCTGGTCTCTGCTGTTCTAGCTCTCTGAGTTTACCCTCACTGTCCTCAATTTCCTTCTCTAGAGTATGCTTGGCCCTCCATTGTCCCGTTCATACACTGACCCCTGATTACAGTTTTAAAGGCCTTCCATTCCATCGCGCGAGAGGACGCCATTCCCCTATTAGTCTCAAAATAGGCCCGGATCGTCTCACCAATCGACTACCGGAAGGCACCATCTTCCAGAGTTTCAACTCTGAGTCGCCAATCCAGTATTCGAGGGCGCTCCCTGTGCCATGCCAAAGGAAGCAATAGAGGATTATGATCTGAAACCGTGGGGAAAAGTTATTCTGCGGCATGGCCCGTGCTATTGACTTCGGGTGATGTCAAGAAAGCGTTCAGACGGACGCTGAGATCGTGTAGGCTCGAATAAAAGGGGTAATCCCATTCCCTGGGATGTAGATGTCTCTGAGAGTCCATAAGGCCTCAGTGTTGTTGCTAATCTGTGAACGCTTTGGCTGAGCGATGTGCAGGGGACCACGGCAACGGGGTGTGATCTATCGAGCTCTGTGTTAGACACACAATTAAAGTCTCAGCCAATAATAGTTACCTGTGTTAGCTGTAGGCCAAGTGTGTGTGAAAGTAATTCCATAAAGGATCCCTGTTCATGGTTAGTAGCATACACCCCTCCTATTGTGATGTCTCTTCCCTCCAACCGTCCGGAGCTCAATACATAGTGGCCCTTTTGGTTTATTATTTCATATGTCTTTTGGAAGGGGACCCCAGGCCGAATCCATATGAGTACTCCTCTTGCGAATGCTGAATATGTTGTAGAGTAAACCTGCCCACGCCATTTCTTGGCTATAGCCCTGGCATCTGACCCTGTAAGATGTGTTTCCTGGATAAAAGCTATATGTATACCCTGTGTCTTGAGTTGGGAGTACACTTTATAGTGTTTAGTTATGCTATTCAATCCCCAGACGTTTCACGTCAGGAAATCGTAAGTTAGGGGTGCCCCATGTGGCGTTCTTAGTAAATGAATATGTATCCCTCCTCTGTGACCTACGTCCGGAAGCCTTAAGTGATGCACGCTTATGTAGAAATGTATACCTTTGAGCAGACATGACCCCTGTGTTTAAACATGTAAGTAATGTAACGAATAACCAAACATCCCAACTCCCCTTCACCAGGACCAGCATTACAACCATCCCCGTCCAAACTTTCAATAATGTTTCTAACATTTCAAAGAGGGGTCAATGCAAGAAACCAGGAGCAGACCCCACTGAGCGCTCCCTCTGCCATCTATTGTCCCAGGATGGGAGTTTGAGGAGTGATCCAGCACAGACCCAGAGCAAGTACAGTGTTCTGAGGACTGCCGTGGTGGCCCACTCCGTTCACAGTGCAAGACACCTCGTGGTCTTTCTCCTTAAAGCGTTGGTAAGGATTCCTTTGACTCCAAATTGTCACTTGTTGAGGGGCAGCCCTCTCCCGCCCCCCCCCCATGGTGGGCCAGCAAATCGCTGTAGCCCAATACAGGCCTCCGTTATATTATCACGTCTGATGTGCCAGTGGTTATTTTTGGTGGAGGGTCTGATGTGTCTGGGATGAAACAGAGGTGCTGCTAGACAATAAGTCATGGTCTGATAACATATCTGAGGGATGGGATGATCCCTCTGCCTGCCTGTTAAGGGACGCCACTATGTCCACTGCCACCTGCATCTCCAGTAGTGTCACCCTGCGTGGCTGCGCTGCAGCTGTGGTTGGTCATTTGGATTTCATTTTTTTATCTCTCCTGCGAATCTTGGTGGCTTCTTGATGCTTTCATCTGAGCTGGGAAAGTTGACTTCAGACATTCCCACACCTGTTGTGGGGAGGTAAAAAAAAGTACCTTGTTGATGGTAGCGATCGGTAATTTGGCTGGGAAGAGCTTGGCATATTGAATTCCCCGTTCCCTGAGTTGTTTCTTGGCTTCAGCAAAAGATGCTCTTTGTCTCTGAGTGTCTCTGGTAAAGTCTGGGAAGATCATTAAGCGGTGGTCCCCTATCTTTATCTCTCCTTTCAACCTGGCCTGAGTGAGGATGTGATCCCGGTCTTTAACATGAAGCAATTTAGGGACTACTGGACGGGATCTTGACCTTGGCGGCGGGGGGGCGGGACAGCACTCTATGGGCACACTCAATCTCTAAGTACGGAGAGAGACCTTCAGGAGCCACTTCCTTGCATATCGATTGTTCCAAGAATGTTGTCATATTTGCTGCTTTCTCTTTGACTTTTTCTGAGAGACCCACCAGTTGTAAATTGCTTCTTCATGGCCCTGTTTTCTGCATCCTCCGCTCGTGTGTCCACGGCTTTTATGCGAGCTGTCATTTCCGACAAGGTTGCGTTCAGCTGTTGGCAATTTGGGGTAATTTGTTCCAGGGACCTTTCGTCTGTGGAGACACTGTCTGATCGGCAATGATGGACGTCTCTTAGGAGGTTCAAGTCAATGGCTGTTGTACCTATTTTCATCTCTAGGACCTCTCGGGATGCTGCTGTTGCCTGGAGAATGGTGTCAAGAGTTGTTTCTGGAAGCGAGTCCTGGTATGGAACCGCCTGTCCGTGGCTGTCTCCCTCATCAGGTGGGTCCCTTGCGGTACCCTGGTCTGTGCCCTCTCTCTTCTTCAGTTTGCCCATCCTTCACCCCGGTTGGCAACCGCTGTGCTTTTTTGGCTGCATGGGTTGTTCTTAATTTGGCTTTGTTCAGGCTCTGGAGGGGGGGAGTGCCCCCCGGTTGTCTCTGCACCCCCATGCCTTTTGGCAGCCGTCTTAATGTATTTTGCTACAGGCGAACGGCTCTTGGTTCAGGGGGGTCTATGCCACTGCTCTGTGCTCTGCACAGTTCCTCTCAGCCCCCGTGTGCCAAGGAGCTGAGGTCCAGATTCCGTGTAGTATTGCCCACCCCTGGCACCCACATCGGGCTCAGGCTTAGTAACGGTGTACTCCCCAAGACCCGCTTACTTCTGATCTCAGCTGCTCTGGCTGGGGGACCAGGGGGCCGGCACCTAGTCACTTCCGCAGGCGCATGGGGCCCCCCACTCAGCCTCTCACCTTGGACCAGCGCCGCCTCCGCAGGCTGCCACCATCTCTGTTTAGTTCTGTCTCAGGGGAGACATCTTGCAGGTTTTGGCAGCCGCCTTAATTTACCTCACCCAGATAGAGCGGTGCCGGATCCAGGGAGGCCCATGGCATCGCACCGCATAAAGCGCGGTTCTTCACCACCCCTGCGAGGCCATGGAGCTGGGGCCAGGCCCCATGTGATGTTCCAGGATCCCCTTGCCCCCGGGGCGGTCTCTTCCTGTCTCTTCTCACCCCCCCGGCTCAGGCTACCCACGGGGTGCTACCTTAGGCTCCACTCTCCACACCCTGCTCTTGCGTCAGCTGCTCCGGGCAGATGGGTTTGGTCACCAGCTACCGCCAGAGGTGTATGGGGCCTCCCCCACAGCTTCTCATCTCGGGCCGGCGCCATCACTACTTCTCTCCGTTAGAGTCCAGTGCATGTGGGACCCACAGTATCGCCAGCAGCTTGCCAGCCCACACCGCTCCTGTTTCCTCTTCCCACTCCTCAGGCCACTCACCCTCCCTCTTACCACCTTATGCCGTGTCTTCCTTCAGTCGCTTGCGGTCTGCAGGGTTACTCTGGGGGAGGGGGGTCCACTGCGCTCCGCCATCCGCCACTGCCCAAGTCTGGATCCAGGTTTATAGATCTTTTCATGCACCTGGGTGTTGGGCAGCCGCTCAGCTTGAGCTCAGAGCCCAGGCGCCCTCTAAGCCCTTAGCGTTCACTGCCATGTTCCTTTCGGTCCACCATTTTATTTCACAGGTTCAGGGCTCGCTGGATCCGCGTGGGACCCACAGGGTAGCTCCAGTCACCAGAACCACGCCCTCGGGACACAAACCACATCCGCACCGGGATCCGGGGCTCAGGGCCGGGGCCGAACCGGCCAGTGGTTCAGGATTCCGGCTGAAGTCCGGAGTCCACTGGGAGTTGCACTCTAAGCGTGCTGCTCCATCGGCCTCAAGCCTCATATCTTAATGATATTAATTAAGAGTCATGAAATACTAATTATTAAATTTATATGGTTTGAGAATTAAAATTGTTTTGTTTCTTCATGTATTACCATTAGTCAAAAGGTCTAGTCTTTAGTATTTTTCCACAGTATGTTATGCTGACTTCATTAAAAAAAAAATGCAAACGTTATTTATTAGCTATTCCATTGAAAGCTCAGAGTGGCAATCTACTGTCTTTTTCACTCTGTTCCTTTTGTACTTACTTGTGATAACTATTGAAAATTTTAACAATGAGGCTTAGTTTCTGGTAGTAAATAATGTTAGCTAAAGTGTTATGCTCTGTGCCGTTTTCTACAATGTTAATATTCTGCAAAAACTGCCGTCCGGAGAAGAGCATCAACATGGGCCTATCTCGAGGAAACCATGAGGAAAGCTACAAGTTGAAGAAAGAATGAAATTCAATTTGTTGTTCATTGTCCCACCTCATAGTCTTGTCCAATAGGAGTCTAGCTAGTGATTTTTGGGACCTTATTTAGGCAAAGTTCTAGATAGTGTAAGTTAGCTCGTTCGTTTTAGGCAGTTTGGAGTTACTGTTCATTTACCTACGATTCTAACAGTTCAGATACCTTAAGTCCAACTCTTCTGAAATTTTGTCTTTTTCCATGTTCCTGATGCTGATCACTGAAGACCTGCTGTTCCTGTTCTTTGCTTACAGAGACACTGCTAGCTGCTGTCACTCTTAGGAGGGGTAAAACCAATGTACATCTGTTTTTCTTTGGAGGTTTCCCCCTTAGAAATCCAACCGCGTTTTCGTTAGTGCCATGGTTTAGATGTGTTTCTGAATTAATTTTTGTTTTATTTTTAATTTTTGCATGTGGCAAAACCCATCCCCACACATGCTTTTCAGATTAGAATTTGATAGAAAAGATGTCAGACCCAATAGTTACACTGAATATTTATTAATTGATTATGACTGATTCAATTGCACAACTAAGGAAATCTCTAGCTATTTCTCAAATAATTCTGTTATTCTGTATAATTCTTTTGTTTAATGGTGTGTTTAATGGTGATTGCTCTTGTCAGACTAGGATTCTTCAGATGTTTTAGACAGCTTGTGTTGTTTCTGTATTGCTATCATCTGTTTTTGTGTATTATTTATGTGACTTTAACATTGTTAGTATAAGGGCAATACATAAACTTTACTAAATTGGTATGGTGATTTATGGCCATATGGGTCATGATGTATAAATGATGACTCCTTATTGCATATTGTTGTTGTTATTGCTATTGGTTCATATTCTTTGATTTGATGATCTTATTATTCCATCTGAGTCAAAAGGTTTGAGTCAACCTCTAATGGAGTAGATGTCACTGCTCTATTACATGTCACCAAAGCTTAATTTAGGAGGTCACACACCCACACTGCTGAGCTGTAACGGTTAAACCTAGGTAATGATTTAACTCTCAAAAGTGATGTTAATTGATTTTACTAGATATGAAGGCAGGTACATGTCTTGAATCCTTCTTCTGTGTGACACAAGAATATTTCAGAAGACAAATTGAAGACTTCAAGATGGTCACAGATAGAAGAAAAAGAGTAGCATATTGTCAGAAAAAGAAAATAGCAAGTAAATAATCCCACAGGAAGGCAAATTCTGTTGTACACATAAGCATGCCTAGAAACACTACCTGGTGAGTCACATTGGAATCATGGCACACAGAATGTTCATAAAATAGCAGCAAATTGAGTGGTTTCAGTACCAGTGCAATAGGGTAAAACCAGAAGCAGTGAACAGTTCTGCGTTGACTATTACTTGTAGGTCTTAGACACATCACTCAAATCATCAGTGCCCCGAGAGTGACATTAATCTAATCCTAATGTTCTTCGGGGAAGGCGGCAGGAGACGGCAACATTCTCTTGTAGGGCAGGAGCCCTTTAAAACTGTAACAGCGCCTCGCGGGACGCGCTCTTCGGGGGAGGCGGCAGGAGGCGGCAACATTCTCTTGTAGGGCAGGAGCCCTTTAAAACTGTAACAGCGCCTCGCGGGACACGCTCTTCGGGGGAGGCGGCAGGAGGCGGCAACATTCTCTTGTAGGGCAGGAGCCCTTTAAAACTGTAACAGCGCCTCGCGGGACGCGTTCTTCGGGGGAGGCGACAGGAGGCGGCAACATTCTCTTGTAGGGCAGGAGCCCTTTAAAACTGTAACAGCGCCTAGCGGGACACGCTCTTCGGGGGAGGCGGCAGGAGGCGGCAACATTCTCTTGTAGGGCAGGAGCCCTTTAAAACTGTAACAGCGCTCCCGCCTTGCGGGCTGCGCCCGGGCAAAGCCCGGGCCAAGGGCGGGCCCGTCCTGCGCCAATCATCGTCCGAAAGAGGCTGGGCTGGGCCACCCCTCTTTCGTTTACAGTAAGGAGTGTCTACTCAAATCTATTTTTAATGCCTGGTACATAATTTGGAGTCTCTCTCTGCTTTTAGTGGACTTTTAAAAGCCTATTTAGTACTATCTTGTTTGTCGCCACGCTGCTGCAGTGTTCTCAGTACTGTTAATATGGGCAGGAAAAAAGGAGCCCTATCTGGGCCCCGGGGGGAGTGGTGGCAGTAGCAGACAGGGTTATGGCGCCACCACACTAGACTCCTTTCTTGCAAGAGCCGTTGGGGTTGTTACAAAAGAAATTGATTTGGCAGAGAGGAGGTTATCCATGGAATTGGAAGATTGGCACCAGGCCCCAACAGAAAATAGCCCTTGTTAGGCCGCGGATGTGGAGGTGGATTATCTGGGGATGGGGAAAGGTGCTGGTATGGCTGATGCTGAGCCTGTCCAGACTGAGCCAATAGAGTCAACAGAGGATCCTGGGGGCCACGGCCTCTCTAGAAGAAGTAAAAGACTTCTATTGTCTTCTCCCCCGGCCTGTCCTGTGGAAAATTGTAGCCCTCCCCCGAGGAAAAAGAAAGCCTTAAAAAAACTGATACCAAAGACTAAACCACCTCTCCTGGAGCGCCCTAAGGGTGCGAGCAGTGATTTTTCACCTTGTCAGCATTTGGGGCATGATACATCTAATATACTAACTAAATTTCGGGAGATTATTCAGGAGCTTTTGTCTCCCGTGGTGGCGAAAATATCTGCCATAGAAAAAACAGTATCCCTGATTTGTGCGCTAGGAGGTCAGGGAAGCCAGATTGTAGGTAGAAGTGTGGCTTCGACGAGGCATCCCAGAGGTAGCAGCAGGACCCTTGGGGCCCATGGATAAATCCTCTTACCTTTTGGTGTATCCTGTAAATACTGAGGGTCAGGGTGCCTGTGCTGAAACTGCTCCGACTGCACCAAACTCTTCATTGGGGATAGAGAGTTCAGTCAATATGGTTAGCTGCAGTAGGCAGCCTGATACGGATTCTGTGGCAGCTGGAGGGGGTGGCCAACTGCTGTCTGGCAATGACAATCTGAACCAGCCAACGGCCAGGCCGTCCCCGACCTGTTTGGATCTCCCCCCTGCGTGTGCCCCTTATGTGGTAGTGCTGACGAATGTGCCTGCTCTTGTTTATGGAGCAACTGAGTCTACAAACCAACTCATAAATAAGGTTGGTCATTGGCTGAGCAAAAATTGTGATTTTTCATGTAAGGACTTCAAGGATATCCTGTTTGCCAGAAGAATTGGGTGGGTCGG
The DNA here is from genome assembly GCF_031143425.1 of Pleurodeles waltl. Taxonomy (NCBI): domain Eukaryota; kingdom Metazoa; phylum Chordata; class Amphibia; order Caudata; family Salamandridae; genus Pleurodeles; species Pleurodeles waltl. The sequence goes on from NC_090439.1 coordinate 456,918,552, forward strand.
TCCTAAAAATAAGATAGGGAAGGACGACTGTGTTATTATAAATGTCAGATATCCCGCCCTGACTAAAAGGCTCCTCTCTAGCCATCGCTCTCCTGTCCCTAGTGCAGGTTCTATGGGTATGGTTCCCTTGGGCTATTTTTATGATCACATGCGAGTGTGTACTGGGGTCTCTTCTGGATCTGGTACTAAACTCCCCCTGGGTCAATTCAGCCTGCAGGCATATAGCAGAAGAAACAATAGCAACCTATCCCTTGAAGGGGTGGATTGACAATGCGCTAAGGCACAGGCTATACAAGAAGAGGTGCCCCCACAGTGTAATCTTATCTCATGGAATATTGCGGGCTATGACGCTAAGCTATCTGATCAAGCATGGGTTGGGTGTGTGGCTAAGTATGATGTTATCATGCTTCAGGAAACTTGGTCGGCGGGACTGGCTGTGTGGGATGGGTATGACAGATATGCAATTCCAGCTGTACAGTCTCTTGGTGGTCGCTCGAAAGGTGGCCTGGTCACTCTAATTCGCCTCTCTAAGATAGTGGGTGCTTTCCAAATTAACTGTAACCATCAAGGTATATTGCTGGTATGGGTACTCTTATCCAATCATTTTAATGTATTATTGGTCAACTTTTATAATGCTGTGTGGGGTCTGGGGTGCCAAATTGGGGCCCTGTTCTCCATTCTTAAGATTATGAAATATAGAATGGAGAAGGTGGGATTGGAATTTCGTGCCATCATCTCCGGAGACTTTAATGCCAAGTTGGGCCGGTCCAGTACTGTGGTTAATCCCTTCATCCGTGACTGTGAGGTCTATTCAGCGCAGGGTCCGCAGGACTCTAGAGGCAGAGATCTACTAAAGGAACTCGGGGAGATGGGCCTCTTGAATTCCTATGATATTGAAGCAGTAGGTACTCACCAACTTCCAACCTATGTCAGAAGAGGGTCTGGATCCACCATCGACTATATTTTTGTGTCCCCTCCTATGAGAGACTTGGTGATTGGGGGTAAAGTGGTAGGCGAGTGCTTTAGCGATCATAATCCCCTTATATTGTCCTTTAAACTCCCTGGGGCCCTACGCTCACTAGGACGAGGCAGGGCTGTAACGGTGGTGATAAAGGACCAGGGTAGGCGGCTTGGGTGGAAGCAAGTAGACCCCCAAAAAGTTGTGGGAAGGGTTGTGGGGGATAACCTACATCTATTTATGGAAATACTCCTGACCGAAGCGCCAAATCCCACGACTGTTATAGATGCGATAACAGTAGTATATGCAGCAGTCAGAGACTGTTTCTTTTTAGTAGGCAACCGCCCTAATAAGCGCAAATGTGGTTGGTACGACAAAGCCTGCTATGATGCAAGGGCAAATTTAAAGATGGCTACCAAGACTCACCCTAGAGATTGGGTTGTCGTAAAAGAAGCCAGAATAAGGTATAAAAGGACCCTGAGGGAAAGTAAGCTAACATATAAAGATAAAGCCTGGGAAGAGTTAGAGCGTGCTACATCTTTGAAAGACTCCGGCCTGTTTTGGAAGGTGGTGAATAGGGGTGCCTTTGAAACAGAAACCTCTGAGGGCCTTGGATGTAATATAGCCCCCGAGACCTGGGTAACTCATTTCTGTAGTATATTTGAGGGTACCCCCCTAAGTAATATGCGGGAGAATGTGTATGATGTGGCTCCTAACCTAACAATCAGATTCTCACTACAGGAGGTTATTGATGCGATACAGAGTTGTGCGCATAATAAAGCGCCGGGCCCGGACTCAATCCCGATGGACCTGTATAAAGCTAACCCTCAGTTATGGGCACCCATTCTCCTAAATGTTCTCAATGCAGCCGTCACTGTGGGCATTCCTGCCTCTTGGAGATCGGCATGCATAGTCCCAGTGTTTAAAAAGGGTGATCGAAATGAACCTAAGTCTTATCGCCCTATTTCACTGCTGGATTCCTCTGTGAAGATTCTGGGACGGATTATCCTAGGCCGTCTGGAGGCCTGGATGATAGGAAATGATATTTTAAGTCGGGAACAGTATGGCTTCAGGGAAGGCCTAGGCACACAAGAACAGTGTCTCAATTTACTGATGATAATCAACAAATACACGCAGGCCAGGAAAGGTACCCTTTATCTTGCTTTTATGGACCTTAGCTGTGCTTTTGATAAAGTGAATCGGTCTTTATTATGGGAGAGGCTAACTCAGTTAGGGTTGGACCCTAATATTGTAGAGTTTCTCCGATATCTCCATTCAGGGACAGTGGCAAACGTGAGGGTGGGCCCAAATGGGGAATGCTCGGAGGCTTTCGAGCTTTCAAGGGGTGTGCGCCAGGGGTGTGTCTTGGCCCCTACCTTGTTCCTTCTATACACAAATGGACTGTCAGATTTTCTGATCGAACACCGCAGGGATGTCCCGAAGGTGAAGGGTATGGATATCCCTGTACTGACGTATGCGGATGATGCGGTCCTTATGGCCCGCACGATGAATGGTCTCAGAGAATTAGTTAGAGTTTATGTTGTCTTTATGTCAGCTTTGGGACTGGAGGTCAATTTTAAGAAGTCACACTTTATGGTTTGTGGTAAACCTATGAGTAGGGTGGGGGAACTAAGGGTGGAGGATCAATTTATTAGTAGAGTCCATGAGTTCCCATACTTAGGGGTCATTTTTGATGATAAAGGATATTGGAAACCCTGTATTGCCAGAAGGATTGCGCTTTTTCATGCAACAGTTGGTGCAACCTTTGATTTTGCGGCTAGGGTAGGTAGCAAACCTATCAAACCCCTGCTTGAAATCTATAGGCGGAAATGCCTACCAGTCCTTCTGTATGGCTCAGCACTTTGGGGGTTTAGGGATACCCGAGCCCTTATGGTGGAAGAAAATCGTTTCTGTAGAAGGCTTCTGGGTGTTGGACAAAATATTCCTGGATTTTGCCTTCACCTGGAACTGGACCTTGAGTATGTACAGGACACTACCCAGCTGGCTCCCCTTTTGTTATGGATTTCAGTTTGGAGTAACGAACATGCCTCTCTTAATAGGGATATCCTAAGGGATTGTTTGGCCTGCGACAATGTAAAGCATATTCCCTGGCTGTCGCACATAAGGAAGATGGCACTTGATCTGGGGCGGCCTGAATTGTTTGATCATCCCGAGGACCTGTCTAGCTATGATAAGAAATGGGTTAGGATAACTTTCAGAGAATCCAGGAGACCAAGAGGGAGGGGGAGGCTCTAAGGAAAAAATCGATCAGGGAATTTACCATGCTAAAGATGTGGGTGGGTCCTGAGCGATATCTCTCAGAAATCAAGGATGTGAGGGAAAGGTCTCTCATAACTCGATTTCGCTTGGGGATCATTAGAAGTAATTTGTGCTTCCCCCTAGGTCAGTTTGGGGAGAAATGTATTAGACCCTGCCCCTGTGATGGGGTGTCCCTTCAGACCTTGATCCATTTTACACTGTTTTGTGTCTTTTATGCTCCATTTAGAACCCGATTTCTTCTACCGCTCCTTAGGCCTAAGGGTTTTGTGCAATACCGTCCTGCTTTCATGTGGCTGCAAATGGCCTCAGATGTACTGGTATGGAAGGGCCTGGGATCATTCCTGAAGGGAGCTACTACTTGGCGCAAAAATTTAGAATTTTTAGAATGATTTTACATTTTTTTTTTTTTTCTTTTCTCAGTTTTTATGCATGAGGTTTTTATCTTCTTCTGTTTTGTATTTTTACAGTTATATATATATATTTATAATTATAAGTTTATGTTTTTATGATGGGTACTTTTATTATACATGGTTTTTATTGGTATTTTTATAATGTTTTGGCGATTATGTGCTGTAATGGATGAATTTTTTTTCATACCGAATAAAGCTTCTTCTTCTAATCCTAATGTTTAAACCAACATCACCAAGAACGATGTTCCACATTTCTTATTATAAGTATGGGCCTACAAGTCTAAGCGTGCTGAGGGATGCTGACTGAAAAGCCATGGCAATCTGAAGCTCAGCCTCATGACCGAGGCCCAGTTGATTTTCATGACTGAATGAACAAAGATAGTGAAAGAAAGCAACCAGCAGAGCAAACTGCTTATGTATAATTGGATATGACAGAGCTGTAAATACAGTATGCCCTTAACAGGATCCTGTTTGTCACAGCGGACTAAGGTTTCAAGTTACTCTCACTGATGACCATTGATCCACCCCATACAGAGATATGCAGGTTAGAGAGCAAGGCAACCATATATCTTTGTGTTGGAACCATGTCTTTGAGCTTAGAAGTCTCTGACAGATATTTAGGTGAGGAGATATTCAGAAAAAGGTACTGGAAAGGGATAAATACTCAGATGATTGGTCGTTGGATGGGTGGAAAATAAACATCGGTTGGTGTGCCCCGAAATAACTAGTTTTCTAGCAATACAGCAAAGATACATGGATTCCAGGAGCAGGTTTGCATTAAGAGCACCCGAGCAAATCAATTTTTCTATCACCATTTTTGGAATATGTAGATGGCAAATCATTTCATGGCTACCAAGTGATCTCTTATCATGTATGTGCCTTCAGTTAGTTCTGGATTTTTACCAACAGTAATTTGCATTACCAGATGTTTGAGTCCATCCATAACTTGAAATGCTAGAAGTGCAAATTAAGGTTCCACAATTAGGTGTGTGGTGAGCAAATAAACCCAGAATTTAATGGAGGCATCTCCTTAGCATTGGTATACTTGCAACTACCAACATTTGAACTAGCTAAAAAGTACAACATGATCATTTGGCATAACCTGACCGGTACAAAAACGTCATGATGTATCGATTCAGGGCCGGAATCCTAAATTGATTAATAAAGTATGTGTAATTCCCCTCACCTAGAAAACACTGCTACCAATGGTAAGGTATTTTCCAGGTGTAGGAAATATATTCTGGGAAAATTAGGATTTATTTATAGGCTCTGTTTTTACTGCACTGATCTCTGCAAGTTCAGCCTTTCCTATGTCACTTTTCACCTGAAAATGCTTACCAGGTGTTTGCTGGTCAAAACGACAGGGTCCATTAATTATAGCATCTACCAAATAAGCACAAATGCTCCATGGGTAATTTTTTGTGCGCCGCATTTGCATCATTTTTGGACGCATAATCGGTGCAAGCGTACTAAATACAGTTGTATTTTGTAAGTTTGTGCTGCTTTCGCGTCAAAAAATTACGCAAATGCGTCGCTAAAAAAAGTATAAATATGGGCCTAAGTGCGTATGTGTGTTTGACTGGCCTGAGATAGCTGGCTAAACACACATGAGCACTTAGTGCACTGTACTTCACCTCCCCTCTCCCCTCTCCCATGGCCCAGCCTGCCCCTCCCTGCTCTGCTGCCTGAACCAGCAGGTGGAAAATAAAACAATAGTAAACTATCGTTTTATTTTTTAGTTGCTGGCTTAGCCGGAGGTTAACGACACTCCATCGCCATTGCGGAGGAGCCGCCCCTGCCCCATTCAGGTGTCAATATCCGCAATGGTTTGCGACCGGTGAAACAAATACTTGCTAGTCACAGGGAAGAGGGACTTCACTTTCGCGCCACTTTTCTCTTGCGATGCGGAAGGAATCGCAATGTGGACACAGTGAGTTGCAAATCCACCTTCAAATTGCACAGTTTTTTTTTCCAACAGAACACTTTGCTACTGTAAAAATCTTTGATACATCAGGCCCTAGATATGTAAAATAAAACCGATTTACACAGGAAGCTCACAAATAGCTCTATGGATGTTCTCGAGCCAGATCGGTCAAGGCGGTGCAGCTATGATGAAAAAACAACACAATGTGAAACCACCTGTGGTGACTCACTGCGAGGACGGAGAAGCCTGGGCCAGTCCTGACTAGACACACATACCTAATGACACACCGGGGAGCCCTTTCAATAGGAGTGCTTGTACGTGGCCTGTCTAGACAGAAGGGAAAAAAACCCTACACTGTGACTCAAAAGACAAGCCAGCATGATCATTCCTTTATAAATAACTTTCCAGGGCTTTGCTCTGCTCTTCATTTTCAAGTAGCAATTAGTGAAGCATGAGAGCTCTGGCCAGACTGCGCCCTGGCTTTCTCTCTTCCCAGCCTCTGAGCTGAGAAGTGCTGGAGATTACACGAATAGCCTGCTTTGTTGTGATGCCTGCATTCTGCTTTTTATTCAAGGGAAGAGCACAATTAACAAAAAATGACAGGCTTTCTTGAATGTTTGTTTGAAAAGGAAAAGCTTTCCAACACTTTGAACTTGTCATCGATGCAGTCTTAACCCTCATGTCGATTTATTAGCAGCAAACTACATCCATGCAAGATCAATTTCATTTTTAAGAGATAGTGTGTCTCTGAGCATGTCCACTTTACCGTATTAAAATTCTTCCCAGGTTGGCCTTTACCAGAATTTGTTTTTACGAACATCTCTGCCTACGTGGATGACTAGAAAGAGAGCAAGGTCTGTAGCAGGTTAGAAGTGCCAGCCAAACAATCCAGGGAATACATCCAGTAAAAATAAGGTTATTTTCATTGCATGAGGTAAAGAACCCACAACAGCGCAAACACCCAGACTGGTCAGAGATTTGCAATATATTGATCATCCAACAGTCCACAGAACCCTCAGAATGTTTCATAGAATATCAATCACATAAGCAACACTAAAAGGTGTACCAACTACAATAAGTAATGGAACATGCTAAATAGAAATACTTAACACTTATACTACAAGGGCTGCTAAAGCCAAGAAATACAGCTGAAAACTATTTGATGGAAGGAGTGTGCCTACATAATGTGTTTTACGTCTCACCTGAGACAGAGCGAAAGCAGTAACTTGCAAGACATTTTTTTTCATAAAGGGGACTTAGGGCCACATGTCGCAAGCTTTTTGCACGCCGCAAACAGTGAATTCCGCTGTTTGCGATGTGCAAAAAGCACATCGCAATGCACAAACTCTGTTTTGCGATTCGGTACCTGGTTACAGAATCACAAAACAGGTTTGCGACTCGCAGTTAGGAAGGGGTGTTCCCTTCCTAATTGCGAGTCGCAGTGTAATGTAGGATTGGTTTGTGATCGTGAACGCGGTCGCAAACTAATCGCATTTTGCACCCATTTCAAATGGGTGGTAACCCATTCACAAAACGGAAGGGGTCCCCATGAGACCCTTTCCCCGTTGTGAATGGCACTGTAAACATTTTTTCAGACCAGGCAGTGGCCCTACGGACCACTGCCTGCTCTGAAAAAATGAAACGAAAACGTTTCATTTTTCGCTTTTGTAATGCATCTCGTTTTCCTTTAATGTCCAATTCTGCCTCGCAATTTGTGGGTCCCAAATCTGAAAGTTGCTACATGTGGCCCTAAGTGCCCTTGATTGCTTACCACTTGGTTAGCGTCATCGTTGCTCTCATTTCCTTGCTTCTCTTTTATCAGTACATGATAGCTTCACTTCTTGTTTGTGTGTTCGTCCCTCCCCTGGAGCATGCCCAAAAACTGTGTCCTTGTCCTCTGTGTCCTTCCACTGGTTGCGCTTTTGGAGGTACTTTATTTCTTTTACTTGCTTCCGCCCCTCCCAAATTGTTACTTGCCCCATCCCTCCCTCACAGGCTATGGCATTGCGCCCTTTATAATATACAGCCCCAGATTTCTCAATAATTTAACACTTGCTGCTGACAGCTGATGCAGCTTGCTAGTTATGAGTTCAAGACCTCTTCAAAGGAAACCCAGTCTTCCATGATTTAGTGGTCGCTAAATTAAACTCCATTGAATTTGGTAATAAGAGCACTTATCATTTCTAATATTAAGACCCTGTTTACAAGCGGGCCATTGTTAGCGCGTCAGACCTTAATAAGTAAACGTACAAGGGGACGCGAATAGGTTGATGAACCTTTTGACTTGCATTTAAGATGTTCCCATCATATATCCAGTACATGCAGATCAATAATCAATAACTAGTCAATAACATCAATAATCAACGATAATCAATGGCATTAATAATCAATTGGAGTCAGTAATTATCACACACCATGACCTTTCAGTTATGAATAACCACACCTTTTAGTAAAAGTTAGAATATTTATATTTCCCTATGTTAACAATGCTAATGTTACATAAAATAATCTCAATATCACATGATAAACATACAGAAAAATCACTGGCTGTCTGAATCTGTGAACGAAAGGCAATCAAATCAAAGCCTGAATGATTACACATTCTAAGGTTACGGTGCAAAGTCATAACAAGAACAATTGCTCAAACGATATCACATACATTTAGATTCAGCAAAGGAATGACATCGACTGTTACTCCCTATAGCGAATTTTCATTAGTGAGGATCCTTATCTAACATCAGATTAGCATTAGCATGTTGGGTTTCATGCAAAACAATTTCCTCAACACAAATTTTGAAAACCTCTAACTATGGCTCAATCAAAATAGTGCGGTTGGTACCTAGAAAGGAAAAAAGCAAATAGACATAGCAAACACATCAGTGATATAATACCTCTCCTCAATTGGGTCAGCAAGCTAAGATAGTCTTCGTCATTAGGGCTTCAGTTTGGTCAGGAAAGCATCAGGATTCAGCATCAAAGTTCAGAAAACACAACCTCTTTAAGCATTAAAGCTAAGCATGTCTTCTCAGGACTGAAGATGGGCATGAGTGAGGGCAAAAGCAAATGTGCAAATGGCAGGTTCTTCTCAGTGCAGTCTGGCTAAGTTAGATTTCCTAAAACTACTTCCCAAGTCCCTATTGGTCAAGGGATCACATGTCCACACTTTGTCCAATAAAACTAAAACTTTAAATCTACAGTTTCTACTAATACACTGTTCACATGTCACTGATTGGCTTTTTTTGTAATGTCCTCATCATCCGGCTCATGAGGTAACAATATTGTTGCAGCTTATACTCCAGTCAGTGTCTCTTTTGTTTTCTCTTGAGAAAGTCAGTCTTACACACGTCACATTTAAAATGTTTCATTCAACAGGAACAGCATCTTCTAGCAAGCATTTCTCATGAGAAAGACTTTTAGCTACAAGCACATTTGGTCAGCACAGTGGAAAATCACAACTAAATTCTCTAAGCAGACATTTTATTAAACGTTTAAGAAATACAGCTTGTGATGAGGTCGTGAAACTAAGCCAAGACCTCCGCTAAGGTAAGACCTACAATAAATAAAGCTAAGACATAGTGCATAACCCTTAATATGATGTACTACTACATTAATCAAACATAAGCTCCATATTTCATATTAATAAGCCATTAATAAGTACACTTCATGAATATTGACGGCCACTCATGTGGACACATTTTACAACGTCTGCATTATTTTTCTCTATCTTATTACATTTTCTATGCAAATCCATTACTCAGAATACATGAATATTAATTAATATTTTTATTAAAACACCTGCTCCTACACCATGAAATGTATATGTGGTAACTCTTGTTATTACATAGAATTCCGACTTGTGTGGCTAACAGCACACTCCTGCAATTTTCTCAGATACATATTGGCAGGTCAAACTTGACAAAGTTTACAGATAGAAAAACACCTGGAAAATATCAGGATGTGTGAATTCTGGTGCAGTAAGAACCAAAAGTTGCATGTTATGCAGGTGTGAGCTCGGAATAGGTGCTATTTAATTGCAGCTGGTAAACCCTGATCCCTGGACTATAGATTTTTAGCACATGGGATAATTATCGATCCAGAGCAAGGCCAATCATAATGAAGGCCTTAGACAATGAAGTGTGAAGATCAACTATTATTTTGTAGGAGGAGATTGTATTGCGAGGGAAGACTTTTGCAATACCAGAATGCACAAAACAACTACACAAATGTTGTTGGTCGAAAGAAACACCTAAAAGGAATTCTAAACTGCCTATATACTATTTCTAATATCTGGGTCCCCACTTATCCTTTCACAAGTTAATGAAATGTATGATATTCAGAGCTCCATGGACCTCTCCTACAAATAATTTGTGACACCCAGCATCCAAGCACGACTAACAAACCTTCCTCCACAGAAAAGAAGTTTCTATTCTTTCAAAGAAATCTGACCATCATAATCCCATTTACTATGACCAGTGTGATCTAACTGGTTTAACATCTAGACTGCCAGCATAGCATAACAACTTAAGGTGTGGTTTTAAAACTTCCTGCTTGGGGTTCAAGTTTCATATTCATCAAACTCCTAACAATAACAGGGCTAGCAGTGTTAATTAAGATGGTGTTTTAGGAGTGAACTGTTTACCCCACACTAACAACAGGATTAAGTACACTGGCATGCTACACCAAAGCCACAGAATGTTCAAAGGTTATGAGTTCGGACCTCAAGTGTAAATATGAAAATCTTTAACCACATGTGCAGCTGTGGTAGGCCTTCTATTTTCAGTTGTAACCCTTACGTTTTTTCTTTTTAGCAATGGTTTGGTGGTGGCATGCCACAAATCTCAAGGTGAGGGGCTGGGACGGGGGGAATAAAAAATAATTTTTAAAACATACCTCTTCCCATTCCAGCATTCACTGGGAAACCAGTACAGGCTCCCCAGCAATCCTGACACTGCTTTCATGCTAAACTTAGCATGAAAGCAGTGTCAGGATTGTTCTGAGTGGCTTGGACTGCCACTCAGGCACTACCCTGGGGTCTGTGCAGATTCTCCAGCCCGGATGTTCAACACAGCCGGGTGTGAGAAACCTAAGTGTGCATGTGTGTTTAGCCGGCCCAAGACAGCCGGCCAAACACACATGCACACTTAGGTGCACTCTCTCCTTCTCCCCCTCCCATATCCCCTCTCCCCTTGCCCAGCCCTGCCCCGCCTCGCCCCTCCCTTCACATGCTGCTGGCTGAGCCAGCAGCTGAAAGATAAAACCATAAAGAAATAAATATCATTTTATTTTTCAGTTTCTGGCTTAGCTAAAGGGCGACGCTCTTTCGCCATTGAGAAGGAGTCACCCCTGCAATTGTTTGCAGGCCCCCTAGTCACTATGGACACCCCAAATTCCAGATATCAGTAGAGCTACTCAGAGGCTTCCCTTGTGTGTCTTAGGCTCGGCAGACTAATCATTGGACTCTGAACACTGTAACCTCAATGAAGTGGCTCCCTTGACAACCTTTGCAAAGTTCTAGGCTGGTGTCAGCTGAGCGTTAACTCTGCCTGGTGACCACACACCCTCCTGGACCCACCTTTTATCATATTTTTCATCGTTTGACCCTGCCTTTGTGTGCAGTGGTCCTTCGGTGGATGAAGAAGTGCCTGAGTAGTTGCAGTGTGTGGCATTTGTGTTGCTGGACTTAAACACTGTTGTGCGTGAGCCAGACTCCAATCTGCCCATTTTCAGTATTAGGGTTCCTCCTCCACTGGAGTTTGTAGTTGATGACCTGGAGTGCTTTGAACTCCAGCCACAAAATACCCACATTTTAAAGATCGACAACCCTTATCCCGAAATCGAAATATCGGTTATTCTCAGACACCTTGCTCCAGTTTCCCAAACTACTCTCCCACAGTTTTATAGATGGCCATGTTGTTTTCCTTGTTTCTTGTTCGTGGTTGTAGTAATTAAGGTTTACAAACCCAGAATAAAGTAACGAGGTTTCGGAAGAAAGATTGTGATCTTCCGTTGCATATAAACTAACTTACCTTGTTACAGTAACTGCACTGCAGTGGTTTTGTATTTTTCAAAGTCATGAGTATATCCAGCATTTGCAATATCTAATCTTTGCACATGAAATATAATACAGATATCCAGAGGTCTTCTCTTAACACTGTGTTTGCACTGCTTTACTTCTTAATCATTACTTTGATTAGCGCATCTTTTGATCATCATTTTAGTTTAAGTATGTTAATACAGTTAACATGTTATTAAAGTGCTTTCTCTTTTACAAACCTACACCCCAGGATGTTTCACTAAAATACATTTTATTCTCTGTTGTGTCCCTAGACTGAGCTTCAGGCCACCTCCTGTAAGTTAAGCCTTGACTGCTCTCCTGGAGAGACCCAGAGAACCAAGCGGCCTCGGGAGACTGAATGCCCAGTATCATGAGCTTTGTCAAACACCAGCAATTTCGCTTTTGATATTACTTTATTTTCCTTGCAACTGCAAAATTCAATGAAAAAGTCAGACAAGCCCAGATGGCTGAAATAGATTCCTACAAGAAGGTAATATTTTTAGTAGTACCTCTAATAACATGATTCTATAATTCCACTATGGGAAAGAAACATGCTCCGTATGACGCTTTACTGTGTGCAGCAATAAACTGGACAGGAAATATTTTTTTGTTCTCCAAGAATCGGCTCACTATGCATCCCAGCAGGGATATAAATGGGACACCATATGGAAGACAAATTACTGAAAAGATAATCTCGACAGGTAAGTAAGTCTACTTGGTCTCTACGCAACTCTAAATATAGGCAATGAATATATCTTCAAAATACTTAGATGTACAGTTAGGAGTAGTAAATCTGTACTTCCCTGTGTGAACATACCTTTCAAATTGTATACCTCAATGTTATGTCTTAGATAATTTTCTACCACAATAATCTGGGGGGTCAATATTCAGTAGTACAATCTTCTCAGAGGAGTTTGGGGTCACAAACAACTGTGAACAGACCAGCATCACAAAAATGATGAACAACAGGGACGTCCATATTTTGGTCAGTGCTTGTCTCCTTCTCCATCCCATATAAATAATTATGGGCCATGCATGTGCTCTCTTCCTGCAAATTGTTATTAGGAGTGTGTGATTTGTTTTGGAAAATGAAGGAAAATGATGTGTATTAACAAAATGCAAAACCGTCATTTGGTGCTATATTTTAGCGCAAAATATGTCCCTGTGTCCATTTTGGAAGTAAGAATGCATTTTGAGCTAAAAAAAGTAGTACAAAACACACCAGCACTGTAAACAGCAGCACCCTGTTTTTTGGTGAATCATGTTGTTTCTGTGTGCTCAAAATTCTTTTTTACCATGAACAGCATGTAATTACTCAACGTCGTGTATAGCATTATTTCAACAATTTTGCACAACAAGCATAATACCAAATTTCCAAAAATATAAAAGGATAGACCAGCATACCAACAATTTTGCCAAGGATTAATTTTTTTATGGGATGTTAGACGGATTTTGTAGTAGCTTTTGCAGTTATTTGACATCTCAGTGCTGCCACCATTTGGGTGAAGTATTCCTCTGCACTTGCGACCACTGCTTTTGAACCCAGATCTTGGTGGATTAACACTGGGTAGTCAACTGATTGGTAGCATGTGATTGTGTTGGTTTATGTTGTGCTATGGGGGAGTGCCTTTTGGGGGTGTTCCAATGGAGTCGTCTTTCAACTTTACACTGAGATCAAATGTCTGAAGGTATGTGGGAGATCTTCCAAATCCAGTACCACATTCCTTGCTCCTGTGCTACTTTATTATCTCCAAAAGGATATTGGTGTCTATGTGCAATGGATTATACAAACTCCTGAACACTTGAACTCCCTTCCTGGGGATTCCAGTGCTACACTCACTGAAGTGAGGGCTCCAAGAAGGATTTTATTGAAAACTCCCTTCACACAGTATCAATAAAACTCTGCAATCACCATGAGCCTCCCAACAAATAGACTTAGAATGTTATCTGTCCACATAGAGCCTGACTACCCTGCAGGGTGCCTTTTGAAGATCACAACGTTTACATTAACTGGACAATACATACACTCCAAGTTGTAATGGAAGCAGGAGTGGTTTCTCATTTGGAGCCATGGACCATGATAATGCAGAAAAGCTCAGGAAATTTAGGGCCGGATTTATGAAAAGTGGTGTAACATTACATGTAGCGCCAATTTTCCTGAGGCCCCTTGCCCCACCTACCATGTGTTCACCATATTTAAAATACGGAACACCTGGCACCTGACAATATCAGCAGTCTCTTTTCTCAATTTTTCCTTAATACAATTTTCATGCCAACTCAGTCTCTTTGTCCAAACTCAAGTGCCACAGTACTGACCTGGGACTTCTCAATCAACGCAAAACCGCAAGAACTCTTGCTGCCATTCAGCTGACGTTGCATACGTCCATTCAGGACCTGCGTACCTTCTGTTTGCTACTCTCTTTCTTTTCAATTTGCGATCACCTTGCAACTCTCCTTCACTCAGACCTTCTCTTCTCGTTGTATCATCTCTTCCTCTATTGCATCTTCGACAACCACTTTCCCTTTCTTCACTTGCAATTCCGGCCACTTATCTCCTTTCAGCGTCTCTCTGGCCTTTGATCTTTCCTGGGACAACCCCTCTCCCTCCTCTGACTCTATGTTGTTTTCTCTTGATGGACCTGCAATTTGCTCAGGAGGAGTCTGGACACTCTGACTCTCTTCTGCCTCAATTCCTTCACCTTCTGGGTCTGTCAGGTGCTCTAGCTCATTTCCATATTCGTCTGCTTCTGGGAGAACCTCCTGCTGACTTGGCTCTCCTGGTGACCCAGTTGAGATAGGCTCACCGTCACCCCTTTGGGTCTCCACTCTTTCGTCTCGTACTGAAGTGACCAGGCCATCCTCAACGGGCTCTCCTTCTGTCTCAGTTCCCCTTCGATCACTCTCCGGCCCTGAGACTTCCTTCTCTGTTGTTGGTTCTTTCAACAATTCGACTTCCTCATCAGTTGGACACGTCACCTTCTTTGTGTGACTAGCATGGATCCAGTTCGGAATTCCTGCACACTTCACAGCAGTAGTAGTCGTTAGTATCACTTGATGTGGCACCTTCCAACGTGGCTCTAAACACAACTTCTTTACGTGTTTCTTGATGACAACCCAGTCACCTGCCTTCAGATTGTGCCCTGGATCATTTATCGGTGGCAGGGTGGTAGCTTCCACCTGGTGAGAGAAAGAGTGGACCACGTCAGCCAGACCCTTGCAGTAGTCCAACACCATATCATCCGTGATATTCACAAGAGCATTTGCAGGCACTGCGGGCAGTCTCATAGCTCGGCCCATGAGAATTTCATGAGGAGATAGTCCTGTTTTCTTGTTGGGCGTATTTCTCATTGACATTAGCACCAAGGGCAATGCATCAGGCCATTTCAAATTTGTGGCTGCACACATTTTTGCCATTCTCGACTTCAGGGTACCATTCATCTGCTCCACTAGTCCTGATGCTTCAGGGCGGGAACTACAGTGCAACTTCTGTTCAATGTTCAATGCCGCACACAATAGCATAATCACCTTGTTGTTGAAGTGACTTCCCCTATCTGATTCTAAAGAGATCGGAAACCCGAAACGTGGTATCAATTCCCTAAGCACCAGCTTCGCTACTGTGAGACTGTCATTCCTACGTGTAGGGTATGCTTCAATCCAGTGACTAAAGATACACACAATCACCAACACGTATCTTAAACCTCCACACACAGGCATCTCAATAAAATCAAATTGCATTCTGCTAAATGGGCCTCCTGCTCTCCCAATGTGGCTCAAATTCACCACTGTCCCTTTCCACGCATTCATCTGTTGACAGATGATGCACCTGTGACAAATCGCTTCTGCAGCTTGCCTGAACTTCGGGTTAAACCAGTCAATCTTGAACAACCTGATCATGGCATCTCTCCCAATATGTGCTTGCCCATGGTAGAACCTGGCAAACTGTGACAGGAGACTGTTCGGCAAAACCATTTTCTCTTTATCTGAAACCCACAAGTGATCTGGTCTTTGTACACATTGCATCCTAACCCAAGAACGCTTCTCATCTTTGCTGGCACGTCCTTGCAACAATCTTAATTCTTCTAACGTGTCAATCACCCTTAATGCGTAACCTGTGCATGTCTCGTTTTCTGTTTCAGGTAACAATTCTCACTGATCCTTAAACGATATACAGTTCAATGCACAAAACCTTGTGACTTGATCCGCATATCCATTTCCCATTGAAACAAAGTCTTGTGATTTCAGCTGAGCACTGCATTTCACCACGGCAATTTCATGAGGTAACTGAATCGCGTGCAACAACTCCTTAATTCTTTCACCATTTTTCACTGGAGAACCAGAAGAGGTCAGGAAACCCCTCTGTGACCATAGTTGGCCAAAATCATGGACAATTACTAATCCGTATCTACTATCAGTAGAGATAGTCACGCTCAACTGGGCAGAAACATGGCATGCTCTTGTAAGAGCAACCAATTCAGCCACTTGAGGAGAATATACTCTTTCAAGCCAAGACGCTTCAAGGATACCAGAGATCGGACATACAGTGTACCCAGCTCTCAGCACTCCTACTGAGTCTCTTAAGCATGAGCCATCGACAAAGATAATTTTGTCATTTTCTTCCAATTGGGTATCTTTAATATCAGGCCTCGGTTTGGTGCACATTTCTGTTACCTCAAGACAATCATATTCTACATCTTCAACATCTTCAGCTTCTGTGTTTTCATTTGGAAGCAACGTTGCCGGGTTCAGCACTGTACATCTTTTCAACGTTACATTTAGTGACCCCAGTATAATCGTTTCATACTTTGTCAGTCTTGCATTTGTCATGTGTTGCGTTTTGGTACGGGTTAACAAGATCTCAACTGAGTGAGGGACCATAACTGTTAAAGGATGTCCCATCACTATGCCTTCACACTGTGTGAGGCTTTGACCAGCTGCTGCTACTGCATGCAGACAACCCGGTAAGGCTGCCACACCTCGGTCCAAAGTAGCTGAAAAATATGCTACTGGTCAGTTTACACCTCCATGGACCTGTGTCAGAACAGACAAAGAACATGCATCACGTTCATGACAAAACAGAACAAAAGGCTTTGTATAGTCAGGCATACCTAAAGCTGGAGCCCTACACATGCTTTCCCTTAGCTCAGTAAACGCCTTAATTTCTTTCTCTGACAGTACTAAGACATCTGCCCTTCCTTGACTGTCAGTCTCACCAATGGCTTGGAGATGACTGAGAAATTTGGAATCCACTGACGACAGTAGCCCACCATTCCCAGAAACATCCTAACATCTCTCCGTGTCATTGGGGGATTCATCTGCAACAGGGCAGTCACCCTCTCCCTGGATAACTTCCTCGACCCTTTCTCAATTTGATGACCTAAGTATTTCACTTCTTTCTGACAATATTGCATCTTCTTTGGGGACACTGTGTGTCCGTTCTTTCCCAAATGTTTCAGTAAAGCAATCAAATCATACTTGCACTCATCCCTCGTTTTGGATGCGATCAACAGATCATCAATGTACTGCAATAGAGTCGACTGAAAAGGTAATGACTCCAAATCCTTCTTCAGTATCTGATTGAATATGGAAGGTGATTCCAAAAACCCTTGAGGAATTCGACACCAATTGGAAACCTTATCCAGGAATTTGAAACTGAAAAGAAATTGACTGTCCTCATGAAGAGGCACAGAAAAGAACGCTTGTGACTAATCAACCACTGTGAACCATTCTGCATCACATGGAACCTGGAATATAATCACAGCTGGATTTGGCACCACTGGGCAACATTTCACCACTATGGGCCTGATTACAACTTTGGAGGACGGTGTTAATCTGTCCCAAATGTGACGGATATACCACCTACCGTATTACGAGTCCATTATATCCTATGGAACTCGTAATACGGCTGGATTAACACCGTACTCCAAAGTTGTAATCAGGCCCTATGTCATTAATTTTTCTCAAGTCTTGGACAATTCGAACTTTCCCACAAGGCTTTCTCAATCCCATTATTGGTGAACTACATGGGCTACTCATCACTTCTTTCAATACTCCCTGTTTCACAAAGTCTGCAATCAACTGCGACACCTTTATAAGGACATCTTGCGCCATATGGTACTGCGGTACCTGGGGGAACACAGCATTTGGCTTCACCCTGACTTTGACTGGTTCTACTCCTTTTATCAGCCCTACTTCTTTCCCTGTCAAGTCCCACACTTTCTCTTTTACTGTCCTCTGCAAGTCTGCCGACAAATCAGTCACTGTGAACATTGGGAAGAAGTTAATCCTCATCCGTGGTCTCTGTTTCAGGCTCTGAAACTTGCTCCTCATCTCCTTCATCGTCACTGTTTGTCTGAACCTCAATCCCCTCATTGGAACAGGTGATCGAACACCTTGTTTTGCACAGTTAGTCTCTTCCCGGTAGGGACACAGGACTTGAATCGCAAACTACAAACCTGTGCAACCCCTGGAAAGCGCCAAGCTCAACCTGAACCGGATCCGTGATCGGGTTAGTCAGGAGCTGATTCGCCAATCTTACTACCTTGACTGTACGTCCCGAAAGAGGCAGTTTCGGAACCTCTGCACTTCTAAATGTAGAGCGTGTAGCTCCTGTGTCAACCAAAAATGAGACCTTGTGACCCATTACCTTCCCCTGAACATAGGGCCCTTTCTGATCTACTTCTAGGGATGCTGCAAGCCTACACTCCTCACTATCTGAACTCTCATCCGACCATTCATTGTTTATTCCATTCTCACCACGCAATGGGAACTGTTGTATTACGTCACTTTGACTCATTCTTTGAACGGTGACCTGTTGAGGAAGCATCACCTGCTGCTGTTCCATTGGCGCTAAGGGCAATTGCATTTGCTGTCTAGGCACCATGGGAACCTGCTGTTGCATTTGCTGCATCTGCATCGGCTGTACACGTGGCATCTGCACCAGCTGCATGGGTTGGAGACCCTGCATCTGAATCATGTTATTCTGAAAGTTCGCATTAGGACCTCTCAACATTGGTCCATTCACATTTTGAAATGCACTGACATCATTGCTTTGTTGAACAACACCCTCCTGACCATCATCGGGCACTCCTGTTTCCAATGTCCAACGCCCCCGCAAGCATGACAAGGTAACATCTTCTTCATCCCCTGCACATCATTTTGAACCACTATAGTATTCAGGTCTGTGCTTCTGTTCACAAAACCTCCTCGACCTCTGCCTCTCACTTGCGCCTGAAACATCCCATTTCCTTGCGGCTGTTGCACCATCTGTTGTAGACAACCTCCCTGCATCCCTGACTGTGCTGCCTTAATTTGCATCAATATTGCTTTCTCCTTCAACTTTCTCTGCTTCAATTCAATCACGTCACTACAGTACTTTGCATACTGCAACACCTCGTCAATTGGCTTTGCTTGCCAACAGATCAAATGATTCTTAATCATCTGGCTAATCTCCGGTCTCAACCCTTCAACGAATCTGAACACAAGGTGATTCATGTCCTTCGCTTCAACAATCTCTGTACCGCTGTGGTTCTTGAACGCTTTCAACAACCTCTCATAATAGGCCTGTATCGACTCTTTGGGTTCCTGCGCTGTCCGGTCAATCTTTTGCCAATCAACATTCTGCGGCGACACTCTCTGCTTCAAGAACTCAATCACCTTATAGTAGTATCTCATCACCTCAGGAGACGGTGCTCCAGTAAATCTATCCCTTGCTGGTTCCATGATCGGCCAATCCACACTCCTCTTGCACTCAAGCCACAAATCGGCCGGAACTATAATCTCAAAGAGAGTATTCAGGTCTTCCCAGAGACATTTCGCAAGCTTCACAAACCTGTCCGTCTGCTGATACCACTCTATTGGTTTCTGCCTTAGCCTGGGAAAGTCATTTGTAAATGACAAAATATCACCTCTAGTCCACGGCACATGGACAAGAACCCCTCCAGCCGTCTCTCTCATCGGTAACATCTTTACCGCACCCATATCCTGAGAGGATTTGGCTGGCTACTCTATGCAGTAACTTTTCCTCTTATCTATTTTCTTCACCCATCTGCCTTCGCACTTCTCTAAGGACCCCCAAACTGGTGCATTCTGCAGTATTTCTTTAAGGTGTGCCTTCATCCCAGTAGATCTCATGTGTCCAAAATCTTTAGGCTCAAAGTCCAACCTGTAACTCCTCTTCAGATGTTTGGTGTTGTCTAAGTCTATTCCATATGTATCTGCCAAATTCACCAACCTCTGGTGCACCCTGCTCACTTCTTTGGTTATTTTTGGACACAAATACCTCAATTCTGCCTCCGTGTATGATTCTAGCCTGTTCACTCCCATGCTCCCCTCAACTAGTTCATTTGCCTCTATGCCCAACCTTACAAAATTCAGGTACTCTTCCCCTTCTGACATCCCTGCTGCTGCAGGAGTAGTCTGTGGTGAATTTAACTTGTCTAACCAATCGTTCAGCTGTTGTGCAGTTAAACCTTGCAAGCAGACATTCCCAGCCTGCACTATTGGTGTTTGTAGTATATTTGTACTCGAGATCTGCGGTGTCAGCAGTCCCAAACCTGTTTGTCTCATGGCATCTGGAGGAGCCACAATCAGACTGAAGTCTAGAAAAGACCTAGATCTTTTGAATGTCGGTTCCACTGGAGTCACCCCTTGAGAGCTCCCTACGAACCCTCCTCTTGTCATTTCTTGGGTCATTATTCCCTGATCACATACACTAGGCTTCGCCTGTGCATACAATGGTACTAGTGGACCAACTGTAATGGGCAAGGATATGTCGGCTGGTGTCTGCCTGCTTCCCAAAACCTGTGGAGCATTAACTCCCATTTTCTGGTTTATTACTGGTGCCATGGCTGACTGAAGTCCTGCAACCGAAGTATAGTTCGGAATCATTTGTTGCTGCAGTTGGGGCAGTAAAGGTGGAGTGGGATCAGTCTGAATCAACTTTGGTCTCCCATATACTTGCTCAGTCGACACCATCAAATTTGTTGTAGTCTCTAAGACTGGGACATCAGGGTAAAGTCTCTGCACCTGCAGTGGTTGCAGCTGAGATTGCATCTCCGGAGCAGTGGACACACTAATACTACTCTGCACCTGAACTGGTGTCGAGACAGGACTAACCTGTACCGGATTAGCTGTCACCTTGTTCTGAGTTGAACTTACAGGGCCTGTACTAGTACTCGGTCCATTGTCATCTATTCAATATGGCAGTGGTCGGCCATTCAGAAGCTGATTAAGGAACTCATCATCGTCTGAGTCATCCATCTCTGACCAGGGCTTGTTAGCCTCTTTGTCTTTTGAGGAACTCTTGTCAGTCTTACAAGTGGCTTTTCCCCCTTTGTTTTCATTCTCTTGAGCTATTGCTGGAAACATCCTAATTCCATCTATTGTTTCTCTTCTCCAGACTCTCTGCACACTGTCCCACCTAGCCTCCGCTAGTGTCTTTTCTGCCTTCCTCATTCTCCTCTCGAATTTCTGTTGTTGTTGTTGTGTTGCCATTAGTTCCCAAATTGCTAACGCCTCAAACTGTGCTGGCCTCGGAGGTGGCTTTAGCTCATTTAACACCCTCCGCAAATTTTCCAAAATCCTTATATTGAACGTTCCGTGCTCCGGAAACGCCAAACACCCTTCTTTCTCTGTTGCTTTGCACCATTGCTTTAGCCAAAGACATGGCGCGACTCCCCTCTCCTCCATTACGGCATAAGCCGGTGTATCCTCTGGTGGTATAACCTCCCCTACACTCACAGTAATATATGTATCCCCCTCAAGGCGCTCTTTAAAGCCTTGAAAAACTTAATTTTTACGTCTTTTATTTTGTTTACAATCGAATCAGTAAGTGACTTTAATTCCCAGAACTCTCTTCGCTTACCTTTTCAACCAATTGCCTCTCACGGACGGCTGCCAATCCGTACGGGACCATTCTTACTAACTGACCTATCCCAGCGCGGCTCCAATGATGTCACACTCATCCACACTGCGGCTGACAAAGCCTTGCGGCTTGTCTTCCTCACTCTCGATTCACACAAAAACGAATGCAATATATTGCGAGCACCAACAAAACTCAAATTTGCCGGTTTACTACAGGATAGGGGTAACACAATCACTTCAGAACTTTACGGAGATTTTTATTAGCCTCGGCCGCTACTCTCTCCTTCTCAGATCCCGCACTCGCAAGCAAAATTTGACACGCAAATTTTACACTTGACTTGTCAATGGGTCGTTCCAGTGCACTTTAGAACTCACCAAATCTCCATCGAAGTTTTCATTCACTCACTTTGACTCAAACTCGATTGACCTATTAAACTGCGCAAATTACAACATAAACCAAGTGTCTCATACACTTATCAATATACTCCAGAGTCTTAGACCACGCAGGGTCTGTACATCACCAACAACCACGTGGACAATTTTTGAGCACAAAGCGCCACACTCACATGAAGTTCGCCGACATACCCTACTCTCATACTGTATAGTACGCACACTCATACTAAAAGAACATCATTTGGCCTAAAATTCGCACCAACTTCACAATTCACCTGCGGTATGCATAAGCCGTGCAAGCGTAAAACCCTACTTCATTCACACTATCACTAGAACGCCGAGAACATACCCAACTCACTTCGGCAGGCTCCGAGATTCCGGGAAAGTGATTTGGGATTTAACGGCACATCATTTCTCCAATTTGCATCATTGAAAAATAACAATTTTCCCAAAACCCAATTTTCCGATACACCTTGCTTACTTCCAAACTACAGTCATCAATTTCTACCAGACCTTCAGACCTTTTGAACCAACGATCTTATCAAACAATGGTCCCTCGTCCTGGGGCCCCAAAGAGCCAAACCATTACCTCTGCTACCAAAAACTGATAGCGCGTCAGGACCTTGATAAGTATACTTACAAGGAGAGACGCCTAGGCAGATGAACCTTTTGACCATGTTCGGAGACTTCCCAGAACGTGATAACTTTTAGACATCACAATCAATATGACAATAAGTCAATCAATATTCGCAATGCCTATTCAATAAGTTAGTCAAAAACATTTAATAAGAATCAATAATGAAATCACCATGACCTTTCAACCAAGAATAACCACACAATTCTAGTTAAGTGTTAGGATATTTATTCCCTATTGATTACAATCTAAAATCATCTTCGTTAATCTCATTAGCAATCAATCTCATTAGTAACTCTTCACATACATAATTTGAACACAGTTAATCAACGCATATAGAAAATTCATTAAGCAGTAACACATCATTAATATGAAGCAGCTTGGCAAAGTCTCAGAATACAAGGTTCAACAAAGCAAGAATTCATTCATTTGTCTATTTGTGTCAAATTTTGGAGAACACCTTAACTAACCTTGAATTAGCATCAGCATGTTGGGCTCCATGCAAACCAATTTAGCAAACACAAATTTGGAAAACATCTAACTACGGCTTCTATCAAAAGAGCAGTTGGTACCTAGAAAGAAAAGGCAAACAAACAATTACAATTTTCATCAGATAGTTACCCCTCCAACTGGATCAGCAAACAGCGTCAGTCTTCGTCCTCAGGACATCAGTCGATTCACCATCAGCAAGGATAGGACAGGGCAAAGTCTCAGTATGGCA
Source organism: Pleurodeles waltl (assembly GCF_031143425.1). Lineage (NCBI taxonomy): Eukaryota > Metazoa > Chordata > Amphibia > Caudata > Salamandridae > Pleurodeles > Pleurodeles waltl. The sequence goes on from NC_090439.1 coordinate 456,941,788, forward strand.
TGGCTAAAGAATAAAGCTCTTCCCTCATAAGGAGGAGAAGTAAGCATCGGTATGGACTTAGACAGCGGATGGTTTAAAGTATAAGGAGAATAAACAGCAAAGTCTCAAAACGGCAAAGTATGGCTTCAAGCAGAATGTCCAGTTATGGCTAATAAAATGATATTCGCTGATTTCTCCTCGGGTTATGCGGTTATATTAAAACAAGTCGAACCAACTCATAATTCCCCATTGGATAATATTTGGTGCATCATTGTCTCTGTCCAATAATTCTTCACACACCTCACTAGAATTTTCCACAGAACACACTCTCATGCAGTTGATTGGCTTCTGTAATTGATGTCTTCATCGGTAGGAATGTTAGGTAAGAAAAGTTACACTTTACGCTCCAGTCAGTAGTCCCATTGTCTTCTCCTAGTCTAGACAACCTTGTACTTGTTACGAATTACACTGCTGCATTCGGCAAGAATGTCTCCCTGAGCAAGTCGAATCCCATGAGAAAGAATTTACTATGGCTACACACATATCTCTAGCTTCTGGAAAAGTACAGCTTCGTGTCCTTCAGGAAGACAGCACATTGCACGTTTAGAAAAACACAGTTTAATATGAGACCAGGCAGCTAGGCCCAGACCCTCGCTAACTAAGGCCTAGTAATTTAGTTAACAAAACCCAAATACATAGCTCTAATTATGATATACTAATACAAATTCATACATTAGTACATTATTAATTCATCATTAATAAGTTTTATTAGTCTTTGTATAAATTGGTGACCACCCGCCGTGGGCACATTTCAAAAGCGTGTATTATTTCCTACGTTAACACATTTTCTATGCAGCTTCATTACAGAATATATTGCAAATTTTTCATGTTAATATTGCTTTTAAAAGACACACTCCAACAGGAGCAGAAACCACACAACACAAGAATGCACCCAACTCTGCAGGTCTTCCACTGGGGCCCGTTAGAGACTCATTTTAAGGCCTGTTTTTTTTGTTCATTTGCACAAACTCGCCTTAATTACTAGATTGCAGCCGCTGAAGGCTCTGATCTCCTTCGCCTCGTGTGCACCTCACATATTTCCGAATACATCCCTGGACGAGGTGGGGTCATGGAGGCTTGTTCCCACCACACCCTGCGGTAAGTTAAAAAAATGGGTGGTGTTGGCAAAGCCCAGGTCTTCAACTTCTAGCACACAGGATGTTTTCAATAAGTGAGGCTGCAATGCGTCATAGGAGGCAGTGGCCTTGCAGTCTTGTGGGGCACAGAGGACCAAGGCTGAAATGAGGTTATCCCTGTAAATACTGCAACAGCAGGCACATGATCACTAGTGCCTATGTCTTTCAAAAGAGCCTGCTTTTGCCCGACCTCACACAGCGCAAGGGCCAGAAGCTTCACAGAATTCAGGACCTTCACATTTTTTAAAACAAGTAAGAGGTAAGAATTGAGCAGGGGGAGTGGGGCACAACCCTTTCGCCCTAACAAAGCAGCCGCCCCTGAGACCATGGAAGCAGTTGAATTTCAATTATTTTCTGAAAAGCAAATTTAAAACAATGCGTGCGCATGACAATTAAACATGCACATTCAATAATGTGGACTAGTCTGGCCTAGTTAAGACAAATAAGTCAAACCTATGTTAAGCATTATTTTTGTAAATGCAAATAATTTTCTACATACTTCTGAAGTTATGCATGGCTAATGTGCTCTATTAGTTAAAAGACCACAAGAAGGAGCAATGGATATTGCCTAAATTATTAATTCTATGACCAAATGTGTCATTTAAAATGATTGTTTAATAAACTATGGCCCATATTATGGATGGTTAGTGTTGCCTTAGAGTCATTAATTTTGGTGCTAAAGCAGTGCTATCTTAACTCCGTCTAGTGTTAAAATATTGGAGTTAGCGCCATTTTTAGGATGTGCCAACCAACCTTGTGTCTCATTGCGACAATGAGATGCAAGATAGGTGTTGCCTTCCTAAAGATGACGCTAGCCCCCCATCGCCTTATTTAACTTCCACAGCTGAAACGACTAGGAGGTGGACTGAAATAATAGTGCTAAGCCCGCTTAGCGTCATTACTTAACACCTGGTCAGACCAGGCGTTGAGGTGCTGGTAGGCCCATTTCCATGGGGAAATGCCATGGAATGGGCACAAAGATTCCCACCCCAACCCCCAGCATCACCACCACCCACACCACAGGGACACTACTGGAGGGGGAGCCCATACCACGGAAAGTGTATGTGTGTGGTGTGCCAGCCTGGGCGCCCCTTACATTGGGCTCACAGGCTGGCACTGGGTATGTTGGGTTTGTCCAGGGGATACTGGTCCCCTGTGGTGGGCATTGTGGTTGTGGGAATGACTCCTGTCTATCCTTAGACAGGAGTAATTTTTGGTTTGCTTGTGCATGAAAGAAATGACGCTAGGCTGACTAGAGGCAGATATTTTGCCGCTAATCAGCCTGCCATCATTTTTGACCCACTAGTTCCATTTCCCCTAACGCTGGGGATCTGAGCCCCACCATGCTTAATTGTAATAAGTCTTCCAATTACGATATTGGGGCGCTCCCACAAGAAGATATAGCTAGAACCTCAGAAATTAAAACGAACATTTCCCTTCCCAGAGGCAGATTGTCGCTAAATGTCACTAAAATGGCTCACTTCACTGCTCTAAAGAAGTTACCTACATCCCAAGAATTGAGCCAGATATTTATTGACCATATTTTCCGTCTCCATGGACTTCCACATACCATCGTGTCTGACAGGGGACCCCAGTATATTTCCCGGTTTTGGAAATATTTTTGCAAGACACTAAATATCAATATAGCACTATCATCCGGTTTCCATCCTCAGACCAATGGACAAACCGAGCGTTTGAACCGAGGACTAGAACAATACCTTCGCTGTTTTTGTAATTCCACCCAAAGCAACTGGAACACTTATCTTCCTATTGCTGAATATTCCTACAACAATACTGTCCATAGTGCCTCCAAGGTCACTCCCTTTTTCTGTTCCTATGGCTATCATCCGACCTCTTTTCCTACTTCTCCTCAATCTACCTCTCCTCTGCCTGCAATTACATCTTTTTCCAAACGTCTCCTGCAACTCCATAAGCTAATTAGATCTAATTTATTGCACACCAAGAGATATATGAAGAAGATCGCTGATAAGAAACGTGGACCCACTCCAGATTATCACCCTCAAGATGAAGTCTGGCTTTCTTCCAAATTCTTGCCCTCTCGCCTTTGTCTAAATAAGTTCACGCCTCGCTATTATGGGCCTTTTCGTATTCTTCAGTTGATCAATCCTGTCACTGTTCGTCTTCGCTTGCCTCATACTTGGAAAATTCATCCGGTCGTTCATGTATCCCAACTCAAACCTTATGTCCCTGATCCTTTCTCTCGTCAGTTTCCTTGTCCTCCTCCTGTGTTGGTGAATGATGTACCTGAATATGAGGTTCAGGAAATTTGTGACTCTCGCCTTTTTCACCAACGTCTTCAGTATTTGATTCACTGGAAGGGTTATCCTCTTAGTGAATGCTCTTGGGAAGATGCATCTTCTGTTCACGCCCCTCTTTTGATTTCTCGTTTTCACCGTTTGTTTCCCTTCAAACCTGGACCTTCGGGGGGGGGACCTACTGTCGCGCCGCGTGCCGAGCATTCGACTCGCGCCGCGCAGCGCGTTCTCAGGACGCGGCGCGCCCCGAGCCTTCTCTGTACAGCGCGAGGCCCCAGATTTTACTTGGGGCCTCGCTCTGCCTTCTGTTGTGTCCCTGTTTTCCCCTGACCCCTCCTTACCTGTTTCTTTTTCTTTCTTCTTCTCCTTCTTTTTCTTCTTTACTTTTCAGGCTTTTTTCCTGTCCTTTCTTTATGTCTTTCCCCCTTCCCATGTTACCTTTTTCTTCCCAGCATTCCTTGTTCCCTATTTTCTATGGTTACTGTTCTATTCTATCCTATGTACTCTTTCCCTATCTAAGATGGTGTCTTTTTACTTCCTGTTGGTCACTTCCTGTTTCTTGGTATATAAGGGCTCTGTTTTCTCCCTTTCCTTGCGCTGCAACACTATCTGCTCTGATTGTGTCTTCGCTCCTGATTCTTAGCCTTTGGTTCTGAATCTTGTCAAATTTGTATTTACCTGCATTTTTGTTTCTTTTTGATTCCTGGTTTTGTTCTTGTTTCAGGAATCCACTGTTTGGAGTTTTTTTCCCCTTTTTGGGGTTTTTTCCCTCTGGCACTAATTCTAAAGGGCACGGTCTGTTCTTGGCGGTTCCATTGCCTACAGCACCGTGGCTACTAGAAAGAGTCGCCCCTTTCTGGGCCAAAGCCGAACCTTCAAGACCCACGCCACTAGATCTGCGGTTTCCAGGCGCCTGCAGCACGTGAGTCGTGACAGATTGCAGCGCCCAACCATTCCGACGTCTTCTGACACTATGGATGATACAGTGGCGGCGGCTGCAGATCCTGATCCATCTCTTTTGACTACTATTCAACAACAAGCTCAGGAATTGCAACAATTGCGCAATGAGAATGCGGTATTACGACAGGCTTTGGCCCTCCGCAGTGGCGATGTCCCGACTATCTCCGCCTCTACTCCTCGCTTCTCTGGTGAACCAACTAAACTGCGTGAATTCCTGGATGCATTAACGGTGTACTTCGCCTTCAGACCTACCCAATTCTCTCATGATAGAACAAAGGTGGGATATCTTATTAGTGCATTATCCGGTCCTGCCTTGGCCTGGGCAACCCCGATGGTGTCATCCAACGATCCGGTATTGTCAGACTATTCTGCCTTCGTGACCCGCTTCAAACAAATGTTTAGTCATCCAGGATTGGAAGCCTCGGCAGAGGAAGCATTATGTGATATCCAGCAAGGTTCCCAGGATGTCCTTCAATATATTACACGTTTCCGTCAGTTAGCGGCAGAGACCACTTGGGTGGAGCGTACCCTGGTAACTTTGTTTCGCAGAGGACTTAAGGAAGAAATAAAGGATGAATTAGTACATTCCACCAGAGTTGAAGATCTTCGTGGACTGATGGATCAAGCACTCTCCATCGAGTATCGTCTTCAAGAACGACGAATGGAGAAGAGAAGGAGTAGAGGATCTTCTCAGCCAAGCTCTTCACGGATGTATCCACCTCGTCCTGAAGAAACTCGTCCCCCTGCTAGAGACATAGAAGGGGAACCCATGCAAGTGGATACTACTCGAGGGCCGCTCTCTGCTAGTGAGAAGGAAGACAGACGGAAGAAAGGATTATGCCTCTACTGTGGTTCTGCTGGTCACATGCTTCGTACCTGTCCTGTACGTTCACCTAGACACTCGGGAAACGCCACTTCCCGTCCTCTGTAAGAAGGGAGGGGACGGGATCATCGGCTATACCTTCCATCAGTTCATTCAACGACAATACAACTTACTTGTTCGTGTTACCTGTCATATTACAACTACCTGATGGCCGCCAAGAAAGAACTATGGCATTATTGGATTGTGGTGCTAGTGGTATATACATGGATAAGACTTGGGCTACTAATCAACAGATTCCCACGCAACCCAAAGACATTCCTGAACAAGTACACACCGTGGATGGATCCTTGGTATCCTCAGGTCCAGTCGATACTACGACCTTGATGTTAAATTTACAGTTTGGTAATCATCAAGAACACCTCTCCTTTGATCTCATTTCATCTCCCAACCATACCATTATTCTCGGAATTCCGTGGTTTACAAGACATAATCCATATGTGAACTGGGTAACCCGGACAATTTCTTTATCCTCACAGTTTTGTCAAGAAAACTGCTTTGCTTCCGATAAATATTGGTCACCAAACAGATTAACACCTATTAAGAGTACTACGGAGTATTCCATCAATACTGTCCAAGGAGTTCCTGAACATTATTTAGAGTTCCAAGACGTGTTTCAAAAACCATCCAGACCTGTATTACCTCCACATCGAGAGTACGATTGTGCTATTCCTTTGGAACCTGGAACAGTCGTCCCTTTTGGGAGGATGTATTCTCTCACGGAACCTGAAAAGGAAGTTCTTAAGGAGTATCTGGAGGAAAATGTACAGAGTGGTCTCATTGTTCCATCGTCTTCTCCGGCAGGGGCTCCTCTCTTTTTTGTACCTAAGAAGACCAAAGATCTTCGTCCTTGCCTAGATTTTCGAGGCCTAAACAAGATAACTATCAAGGATCGTTATCCTTTGCCCCTCATCAAGGATATTCTAGAGGCAGTCAGAGGGGCTCAACGTTTTACCAAGTTGGATCTTCGGGGAGCTTACCACCTTTTACGTGTAAAAGAAGGTGACGAGTGGAAAACAGCATTCAGGACACCGTTTGGTCATTTTGAGTATAAAGTCATGCCCTTTGGTCTTACGAATGCCCCTGCAATATTTCAAAGATTTATGGACTCAATATTTTCCGATCTCTTGAACCAGACAGTCGTAATCTACTTGGACGACATCCTTATTTTTTCCAGACATCCCGAACTCCATTCTTCTCATGTGAAACAGGTCCTTCAAAGACTCCGAGCACATCAACTATCCTGTAAACCCGAAAAATGTGAGTTCGATAAGACGGAAGTCAAATATCTGGGTTATCATTTAAGTCCCACCGGCATAGCTATGGACCAAGAAAAGGTACAAGCAATTCTCGAGTGACCTTCTCCCTCTTCTATTAAAGAAACACAATGTTTCCTAGGATTAGCAAATTTTTACCGGCAGTTCATTCAAGACTTTGCTAAACAGACCAGCCATATAACCCATACTTTAAAGAAGGAAAATCTAAAACAGGGGTTTGTCTGGACTAAGGCGGCTGAAACAGCTTTTTAAGATTTAAAGAAGGCATTCACTCAAGCTCCCATCTTAAGACACCCAGATACCAATAAACAGTTTATTGTAGTTACTGATGCTTCCGAAAGAGCTATTGGAGCTGTCTTACTCCAACTACAAGAAGATGATGGTCTTGAACATCCTGTTTTCTATTTGTCCCATATTCTCTCTTCAGCAGAACAACATTACTCAGTACTAGAAAGAGAGTTGTTAGCTCTGAAGACAGCCTGCATCGAATGGAGACAGTTTCTGATGGGTTCAAAGGAGCCTTTCGAGGTGAGAACAGATCAACGTAATCTGCAATGTCTACGTAATTTTGTATGCCAAAATAGTCGCCAGGCCCGTTGGGCCTTTTTCTTCAGTCAGTATGACTTTTACATCACCTATATTCCTGGATCTCAAAACATTCTGGCTGATGCTCTGTCTCGCCGCTATCCAGATTGTACTCCTTCCCCGTCTCAGTTTCTTCTGGAGCCTAGTAAGATCATTGGAGTTGCTCAATCTTTTCTGGATGAGGTACAACTGGAGTACTCCAGCCTGTCTAATAGTGAAATAGAGAAATTAAGAACCTTTTTATGCAAGAAAGAAGGATACTTTTATCATCAGAATCTGTTATTCCTCCCTACTAACAGAGTTCGAGACAAGGCATTACAGATGTGCCATGATTCACCGATTGCTGGTCATAGAGGTATCAAGGCCACACAAGAACTTCTTTCGCGAACTTTCTGGTGGCCTACCTGGAAATCAGATGTCGAAAGATACGTTCAGGCTTGTCCCATATGTGCTCAAGTCAAGATTCCCTGCAGCAGACCTGCAGGATTACTTCAGCCTTTGCCAGTTCCACCAACTCCATGGCATACTATTTCCACTGACTTTATGTGTTCACTTCCGCCATCAGCTGGAAACAAGGTTATCATGGTCACTGTTGATTCTTTCACTAAAATGGCTCACTTCACTGCTCTAAAGAAGTTACCTACATCCCAAGAATTGAGCCAGATATTTATTGACCATATTTTCCGTCTCCATGGACTTCCACATACCATCGTGTCTGACAGGGGACCCCAGTATATTTCCCGGTTTTGGAAATATTTTTGCAAGACACTAAGGGGGTGATTCTGATTCTGGCGGGCGGCGGAGGCCGCCCGCCAGAATTCCGCCCCCATTATACCGCTCCGCGGTCAGAAGACCGCAGAGGGTATTATGAGTTTTTCCCTGGGCTGGCGGGCGGTCTCCAAAAGACCGCCCGCCAGCCCAGGGAAAAACTCCCTTCCCACGAGGATGCCGGCTCGTAATCGAGCCGGCGGAGTGGGAAGGTGCGACGGGTGCAGTGGCACCCGTCGCGTATTTCAGTGTCTGCAAGCCAGACACTGAAATACTTTGCGTGGCCCTCTTACGGGGGCCCCTGCGTGCCCATGCCATTGGCATGGGCACAGCAGGGGCCCCCAGGGGCCCCGCGACCCCCCCTACCGCCATCCTGTTCATGGCGGCTTTCCCGTCATGAACAGGATGGCGGTAGGGGGGGTCAGAATCCTCATGGCTGCGGAGCGCGCTCCGCAGCCATGGAGGATTCAAACGAGCAGCGGAAAGTCAGCGGGAGACCACTGACTTTCCGCTTCTGACCGCGGCTGAACCGCCGCGGTCAGAATGCTCGTTGGAGCACCGCCAGCCTGTTGGCGGTGCTCCCGTGGTCGGTGGCCCTGGCGGCCACCGGCCGCCAGGGTCAGAATGACCCCCTAAATATCAATATAGCACTATCATCCGGTTTCCATCCTCAGACCAATGGACAAACCGAGCGTTTGAACCAAGGACTAGAACAATACCTTCGCTGTTTTTGTAATTCCACCCAAAGCAACTGGAACACTTATCTTCCTATTGCTGAATATTCCTACAACAATACTGTCCATAGTGCCTCCAAGGTCACTCCCTTTTTCTGTTCCTATGGCTATCATCCGACCTCTTTTCCTACTTCTCCTCAATCTACCTCTCCTCTGCCTGCAATTACATCTTTTTCCAAACGTCTCCTGCAACTCCATAAGCTAATTAGATCTAATTTATTGCACACCAAGAGATATATGAAGAAGATCGCTGATAAGAAACGTGGACCCACTCCAGATTATCACCCTCAAGATAAAGTCTGGCTTTCTTCCAAATTCTTGCCCTCTCGCCTTTGTCTAAATAAGTTCACGCCTCGCTATTATGGGCCTTTTCGTATTCTTCAGTTGATCAATCCTGTCACTGTTCGTCTTCGCTTGCCTCATACTTGGAAAATTCATCCGGTCTTTCATGTATCCCAACTCAAACCTTATGTCCCTGATCCTTTCTCTCGTCAGTTTCCTTGTCCTCCTCCTGTGTTGGTGAATGATATACCTGAATATGAGGTTCAGGAAATTTGTGACTCTCGCCTTTTTCACCGACGTCTTCAGTATTTGATTCACTGGAAGGGTTATCCTCTTAGTGAATGCTCTTGGGAAGATGCATCTTCTGTTCACGCCCCTCTTTTGATTTCTCGTTTTCACCGTTTGTTTCCCTTCAAACCTGGACCTTCGGGGGGGGGACCTACTGTTGCGCCGCACCACGCGGCGCGAGCCGAGCATTCGACTAGCGCTGCGCAGCGCGTTCTCAGGACGCGGCGCGCCCCGAGCCTTCTCTGTACAGCGCGAGGCCCCAGATTTTACTTGGGGCCTCGCTCTGCCTTCTGTTGTGTCCCTGTTTTCCCCTGACCCCTCCTTACCTGTTTCTTTTTCTTTCTTCTTCTCCTTCTTTTTCTTCTTTACTTTTCAGGCTTTTTTCCTGTCCTTTCTTTATGTCTTTCCCCCTTCCCATGTTACCTTTTTCTTCCCAGCATTCCTTGTTCCCTATTTTCTATGGTTCCTGTTCTATTCTATCCTATGTACTCTTTCCCTATCTAAGATGGTGTCTTTTTACTTCCTGTTGGTCACTTCCTGTTTCTTGGTATATAAGGGCTCTGTTTTCTCCCTTTCCTTGCGCTGCAACACTATCTGCTCTGATTGTGTCTTCGCTCCTGATTCTTAGCCTTCGGTTCTGAATCTTGTTAAATTTGTATTTACCTGCATTTTTGTTTCTTTTTGATTCCTGGTTTTGTTCTTGTTTCAGGAATCCACTGTTTGGAGGTTTTTTCCCCTTTTTGGGGTTTTTTCCCTCTGGCACTAATTCTAAAGGGCACGGTCTGTTCTTGGCGGTTCCATTGCCTACAGCACCGCGGCTACTAGAAAGAGTCGCCCCTTTCTGGGCCAAAGCCGAACCTTCAAGACCCACGCCACTAGATCTGCGGTTTCCAGGCGCCTGCAGCACGTGAGTTGTGACAGATTGCAGCGCCCAACCATTCCGACGTCTTCTGACACTATGGATGATACAGTGGCGGCGGCTGCAGATCCTGATCCATCTCTTTTGACTACTATTCAACAACAAGCTCAGGAATTGCAACAATTGCACAATGAGAATGCGGTATTACGACAGGCTTTGGCCCTCCGCAGTGGCGATGTCCCGACTATCTCCGCCTCTACTCCTCGCTTCTCTGGTGAACCAACTAAACTGCGTGAATTCCTGGATGCCTTAACGGTGTACTTCGCCTTCAGACCTACCCAATTCTCTCATGATAGAACAAAGGTGGGATATCTTATTAGTGCATTATCCGGTCCTGCCTTGGCCTGGGCAACCCCGATGGTGTCATCCAACGATCCGGTATTGTCAGACTATTCTGCCTTCGTGACCCGCTTCAAACAAATGTTTAGTCGTCCAGGATTGGAAGCCTCGGCAGAGGAAGCATTATGTGATATCCAGCAAGGTTCCCAGGATGTCCTTCAATATATTACACGTTTCCGTCAGTTAGCGGCAGAGACCACTTGGGTGGAGCGTACCCTGGTAACTTTGTTTCGCAGAGGACTTAAGGAAGAAATAAAGGATGAATTAGTACATTCCACCAGAGTTGAAGATCTTCGTGGCCTGATGGATCAAGCACTCTCCATCGAGTATCGTCTTCAAGAACGACGAATGGAGAAGAGAAGGAGTAGAGGATCTTCTCAGCCAAGCTCTTCACGGATGTATCCACCTCGTCCTGAAGAAACTCGTCCCCCTGCTAGAGACATAGAAGGGGAACCCATGCAAGTGGATACTACTCGAGGGCCGCTCTCTGCTAGTGAGAAGGAAGACAGACGGAAGAAAGGATTGTGCCTCTACTGTGGTTCTGCTGGTCACATGCTTCGTACCTGTCCTGTACGTCCACCTAGACCCTCGGGAAACGCCACTTCCCGTCCTCTGTAAGAAGGGAGGGGACGGGATCATCGGCTATACCTTCCATCAGTTCATTCAACGACAATACAACTTACTTGTTCGTGTTACCTGTCATATTACAACTACCTGATGGCCGCCAAGAAAGAACTATGGCATTATTGGATTGTGGTGCTAGTGGTATATACATGGATAAGACTTGGGCTACTAATCAACAGATTCCCACGCAACCCAAAGACATTCCTGAACAAGTACACACCGTGGATGGATCCTTGGTATCCTCAGGTCCAGTCGATACTACGACCTTGATGTTAAATTTACAGTTTGGTAATCATCAAGAACACCTCTCCTTTGATCTCATTTCATCTCCCAACCATACCATTATTCTCGGAATTCCGTGGTTTACAAGACATAATCCATATGTGAACTGGGTAACCCGGACAATTTCTTTATCCTCACAGTTTTGTCAAGAAAACTGCTTTGCTTCCGATAAATATTGGTCACCAAACAGATTAACACCTATTAAGAGTACTACAGAGTATTCCATCAATACTGTCCAAGGAGTTCCTGAACATTATTTAGAGTTCCAAGACGTGTTTCAAAAACCATCCAGACCTGTATTACCTCCACATCGAGAGTACGATTGTGCTATTCCTTTGGAACCTGGAACAGTCGTCCCTTTTGGGAGGATGTATTCTCTCACGGAACCTGAAAAGGAAGTTCTTAAGGAGTATCTGGAGGAAAATGTACAGAGTGGTCTCATTGTTCCATCGTCTTCTCCGGCAGGGGCTCCTCTCTTTTTTGTACCTAAGAAGACCAAAGATCTTCGTCCTTGCCTAGATTTTCGAGGCCTAAACAAGATAACTATCAAGGATCGGTATCCTTTGCCCCTCATCAAGGATATTCTAGAGGCAGTCAGAGGGGCTCAACGTTTTACCAAGTTGGATCTTCGGGGAGCTTACCACCTTTTACGTATAAAAGAAGGTGACGAGTGGAAAACAGCATTCAGGACACCGTTTGGTCATTTTGAGTATAAAGTCATGCCCTTTGGTCTTACGAATGCCCCTGCAATATTTCAAAGATTTATGGACTCAATATTTTCCGATCTCTTGAACCAGACAGTCGTAATCTACTTGGACGACATCCTTATTTTTTCCAGACATCCCGAACTCCATTCTTCTCATGTGAAACAGGTCCTTCAAAGACTCCGAGCACATCAACTATCCTGTAAACCCGAAAAATGTGAGTTCGATAAGACGGAAGTCAAATATCTGGGTTATCATTTAAGTCCCAACGGCATAGCTATGGACCAAGAAAAGGTACAAGCAATTCTCGAGTGGCCTTCTCCCTCTTCTATTAAAGAAACCCAATGTTTCCTAGGATTAGCAAATTTTTACCGGCAGTTCATTCAAGACTTTGCTAAACAGACCAGCCATATGACCCATACTTTAAAGAAGGAAAATCTAAAACAGGGGTTTGTCTGGACTAAGGCGGCTGAAACAGCTTTTCAAGATTTAAAGAAGGCATTCACTCAAGCTCCCATCTTAAGACACCCAGATACCAATAAACAGTTTATTGTAGTTACCGATGCTTCCGAAAGAGCTATTGGAGCTGTCTTACTGCAACTACAAGAAGATGATGGTCTTGAACATCCTGTTTTCTATTTGTCCCATATTCTCTCTTCAGCAGAACAACATTACTCAGTACTAGAAAGAGAGTTGTTAGCTCTGAAGACAGCCTGCATCGAATGGAGACAGTTTCTGATGGGTTCAAAGGAGCCTTTCGAGGTGAGAACAGATCAACGTAATCTGCAATGTCTACGTAATTTTGTATGCCAAAATAGTCGCCAGGCCCGTTGGGCCTTTTTCTTCAGTCAGTATGACTTTTACATCACCTATATTCCTGGATCTCAAAACATTCTGGCTGATGCTCTGTCTCGCCGCTATCCAGATTGTACTCCTTCCCCGTCTCAGTTTCTTCTGGAGCCTAGTAAGATCATTGGAGTTGCTCAATCTTTTCTGGATGAGGTACAACTGGAGTACTCCAACCTGTCTAATAGTGAAATAGAGAAATTAAGAACCTTTTTATGCAAGAAAGAAGGATACTTTTATCATCAGAATCTGTTATTCCTCCCTACTAACAGAGTTCGAGACAAGGCATTACAGATGTGCCATGATTCACCGATTGCTGGTCATAGAGGTATCAAGGCCACACAAGAACTTCTTTCGCGAACTTTCTGGTGGCCTACCTGGAAATCAGATGTCGAAAGATACGTTCAGGCTTGTCCCATATGTGCTCAAGTCAAGATTCCCCGCAGCAGACCTGCAGGATTACTTCAGCCTTTGCCAGTTCCACCAACTCCATGGCATACTATTTCCACTGACTTTATGTGTTCACTTCCGCCATCAGCTGGAAACCAGGTTATCATGGTCACTGTTGATTCTTTCACTAAAATGGCTCACTTCACTGCTCTAAAGAAGTTACCTACATCCCAAGAATTGAGCCAGATATTTATTGACCATATTTTCCGTCTCCATGGACTTCCACATACCATCGTGTCTGACAGGGGACCCCAGTATATTTCCCGGTTTTGGAAATATTTTTGCAAGACACTAAATATCAATATAGCACTATCATCCGGTTTCCATCCTCAGACCAATGGACAAACCGAGCGTTTGAACCAAGGACTAGAACAATACCTTCGCTGTTTTTGTAATTCCACCCAAAGCAACTGGAACACTTATCTTCCTATTGCTGAATATTCCTACAACAATACTGTCCATAGTGCCTCCAAGGTCACTCCCTTTTCCTGTTCCTATGGCTATCATCCGACCTCTTTTCCTACTTCTCCTCAATCTACCTCTCCTCTGCCTGCAATTACATCTTTTTCCAAACGTCTCCTGCAACTCCATAAGCTAATTAGATCTAATTTAATGCACACCAAGAGATATATGAAGAAGATCGCTGATAAGAAACGTGGACCCACTCCAGATTATCACCCTCAAGATAAAGTCTGGCTTTCTTCCAAATTCTTGCCCTCTCGCCTTTGTCTAAATAAGTTCACGCCTCGCTATTATGGGCCTTTTCGTATTCTTCAGTTGATCAATCCTGTCACTGTTCGTCTTCGCTTGCCTCATACTTGGAAAATTCATCCGGTCTTTCATGTATCCCAACTCAAACCTTATGTCCCTGATCCTTTCTCTCGTCAGTTTCCTTGTCCTCCTCCTGTGTTGGTGAATGATGTACCTGAATATGAGGTTCAGGAAATTTGTGACTCTCGCCTTTTTCACCGACGTCTTCAGTATTTGATTCACTGGAAGGGTTATCCTCTTAGTGAATGCTCTTGAAAAGATGTCACGCCCCTCTTTTGATTTCTCGTTTTCACGTTTGTTTCCCTTCAAACCTGGACCTTCGGGGGGGGGGACCTACTGTCGCGCCGCGCCACGCGGCGCGAGCCGAGCATTCAACTCGCGCCGCGCAGCGCGTTCTCAGGACGCGGCGCGCCCCGAGCCTTCTCTGTACAGCGCGAGGCCCCAGATTTTACTTGGGGCCTCGCTCTGCCTTCTGTTGTGTCCCTGTTTTCCCCTGACCCCTCCTTACCTGTTTCTTTTTCTTTCTTCTTCTCCTTCTTTTTCTTCTTTACTTTTCAGGCTTTTTTCCTGTCCTTTCTTTATGTCTTTCCCCCTTCCCATGTTACCTTTTTCTTCCCAGCATTCCTTGTTCCCTATTTTCTACGGTTCCTGTTCTATTCTATCCTATGTACTCTTTCCCTATCTAAGATGGTGTCTTTTTACTTCCTGTTGGTCACTTCCTGTTTCTTGGTATATAAGGGCTCTGTTTTCTCCCTTTCCTTGCGCTGCAACACTATCTGCTCTGATTGTGTCTTCGCTCCTGATTCTTAGCCTTCGGTTCTGAATCTTGTCAAATTTGTATTTACCTGCATTTTTGTTTCTTTTTGATTCCTGGTTTTGTTCTTGTTTCAGGAATCCACTGTTTGGAGGTTTTTTCCCCTTTTTGGGGTTTTTTCCCTCTGGCACTAATTCTAAAGGGCACGGTCTGTTCTTGGCGGTTCCATTGCCTACAGCACCGTGGCTACTAGAAAGAGTCGCCCCTTTCTGGGCCAAAGCCGAACCTTCAAGACCCACGCCACTAGATCTGCGGTTTCCAGGCGCCTGCAGCACGTGAGTCGTGACAGATTGCAGCGCCCATCCATTCCGACGTCTTCTGACACTATGGATGATACAGTGGCGGCGGCTGCAGATCCAGATCCATCTCTTTTGACTACTATTCAACAACAAGCTCAGGAATTGCAACAATTGCGCAATGAGAATGCGGTATTACGACAGGCTTTGGCCCTCCGCAGTGGCGATGTCCCGACTATCTCCGCCTCTACTCCTCGCTTCTCTGGTGAACCAACTAAACTGCGTGAATTCCTGGATGCATTAACGGTGTACTTCGCCTTCAGACCTACCCAATTCTCTCATGATAGAACAAAGGTGGGATATCTTATTAGTGCATTATCCGGTCCTGCCTTGGCCTGGGCAACCCCGATGGTGTCATCCAACGATCCGGTATTGTCAGACTATTCTGCCTTCGTGACCCGCTTCAAACAAATGTTTAGTCGTCCAGGATTGGAAGCCTCGGCAGAGGAAGCATTATGTGATATCCAGCAAGGTTCCCAGGATGTCCTTCAATATATTACACGTTTCCGTCAGTTAGCGGCAGAGACCACTTGGGTGGAGCGTACCCTGGTAACTTTGTTTCGCAGAGGACTTAAGGAAGAAATAAAGGATGAATTAGTACATTCCACCAGAGTTGAAGATCTTCGTGGCCTGATGGATCAAGCACTCTCCATCGAGTATCGTCTTCAAGAACGACGAATGGAGAAGAGAAGGAGTAGAGGATCTTCTCAGCCAAGCTCTTCACGGATGTATCCACCTCGTCCTGAAGAAACTCGTCCCCCTGCTAGAGACATAGAAGGGGAACCCATGCAAGTGGATACTACTCGAGGGCCGCTCTCTGCTAGTGAGAAGGAAGACAGACGGAAGAAAGGATTGTGCCTCTACTGTGGTTCTGCTGGTCACATGCTTCGTACCTGTCCTGTACGTCCACCTAGACCCTCGGGAAACGCCACTTCCCGTCGTGACACAGATCCCCAAATGCATCTCTTATATTAAAAAGGAAAATAAGGGAACAAAAAGATGAGGAGGACCACAACGAAAACACCCCCCCCCCCCACTATCAAACACCCAGGAACGACTGGATCAAAACGCAGTATGGGACATCTTTTTCAAAAACTCACAGTTAACGCTGGACACTTTAGCCTACCATTCTTCAAAAATGGATGTCCAGGTGGACATACTGAATGCTATGGCTAAATCCATAGCAGGCATTGATCAGAAATGTGCAAATCTAAATAATTTGATTAAGAGAGCTCCAAATTTTTCTGAAATGACAATAACTGACTGTACCTGTGAGCCCATAATCAATAAGTTGGCCTCCCTTCCAGAAGCTCTAAACTCGTTGATTATGAACCTCAAAGACAATCTAAATATGAGAACAGACGAACAAATCCCAACTGGACCAGAGGGAGATAAGGGAAAGCAAAAATTTGGGAGACGGAGCATATTGGTGCTTGAGGAAACAAACTGACAAAGAGTCACAAGCCCAGGAGGAACTTAAATGTGATCAGGCTGGAGACCACAAGGTAAATACAGACCCCTCTATTCTCCCTGAATCAGTAGGGACTCTGTCTCAGCCAGTAAAGTCTCTTACAAAAAGACAAAAGAAACAACGAAGAAAAGCGAGAAACAAAAAAACAGCTATCCTACCGGGCCCAATGGCAAAAAATGTGTGTCCTACTCTAAGCCTGGACATAGGAGATGATATGTCCAGGTCAAATGACTCCTCGACAATCACAAAGGGAACATCAAAAACAAATAAATCTTTCCCAATATTTAATATCAGAGCAGGCCAAATCACACGTATGGCCCAAAACCTAAAAGGAAAAAATGAAAATGCACAAGCTTCTAATGAGGGAGATGTGATAATTAATGATCAGCAAACTACACTAATACTAACCAAATTAGGCCAACCAGAACCGGTTTCTCAGGTCACAAACCTATACCAGCAGGAGAACAAAGGTAAAACAAGCCTGACTCCGGAAACAAGCAGGAGGTCATTTGAAGAAGAGGGTACAGTAATTAGGGTCATCAACTTGAGACATGCTTACCCCCAAGGGGTTCCAAACTGGAACCCAACCGGTCCAATACCAGGAAAAAAAGAGAAATGTCAAAACCATCTCGGGAGGACGATTACTCAAACGGATTAATAACAAAGCAAACGACCATAAAGTTAAAACGGCCTGACAGAGTAGAAACACACCTAAGGCTTGCCCAACTAGGTGAACAGGAGGACGATATAGGTACCCCCGACTCTGGTATGTCAAATGACTGTTCACAACTAATACTGGAACCTCAATACCAGTCTAGGGGGCGATTTGACATCTTAAACAGGGGAAACATATTGAAGCTACTACCAGTCACTCCTACACTAAAGGATATAAAATCCACTGATATTGTCTCCATAGAGTTTGTCTCAATGGAAAAAACAAATAAAGGAGCCCCTAACGAAGCAACCTTGGTAACCTGGAGGACACCGTTTCTGGCAAAAAGAGTAGCTGATGAAAAATGTGCCTTCCTAAAATGGGGAATTAAGTTCAGCACCCCCAAGCAAATTGGTTATCCTGATCCGTTAGAGAAACACAAAAACTCACCAAATCAACTAATACTAAAAGAGTCGGGCAAACCCTTCTCAGTTCTTAGGTCGGCAATTGGAAGAATCAAGGGTTACCCTCCAGGGGGCACTCCTCTTAATACACATCCCTTAGCACATTCTGATCTAGGCCAGATATCAGAACTAACTTATTTAGAAAAACGTCACTGACTAATAAGTAGCAGGGCGCACAACATGCTAACAATTCGACATAATACCCCCTTTCAGGTTTGCTCATGGAATATAAATGGGGCCAGACTGAACACAAACCAAAAAGATTTATCAACCCTACTGAAGAATTTTCACATCATCCTCCTTCAGGAGACTTGGGCTACAAACACTTTTGAAATCGACGGATATACGGGGTTTTTCTCCCCAGAAATAAAGGAGAAAAATTACAGCCATTCAAAGGGGGACCTTGCCACCTTCATCTCAGCAGGTCTAAATTTATTGTGTACCCGAATATATGTGGAAAACAAAGACTTCCTGGTAGTGAAGCTAGACGGGTGGTACAGGGAGTATTCAAGCCCACTCCTGCTAATCAAAGTTTACATCCACCCAGATGCCCAATCCAAAAAACGCATGTCATCGAAATTGGTAGATATAATCTTAACTGCCCATCAGGAGCTAGGCCCCCTGGAGCTTTTAATAACTGGGGATTTCAATAAAAAAAAATTAAATCCCTTTGAAAGGAATACACAAACTATTTTGCAAGATCACTTATGGGCTGTACCACAACAATCCCTGGGGGAAACCGAGAGAGGAAAAGCCGGCACGCCAGCACTCACTTTAGTAAAAGACTTTGAGGCTCTTGGGCTTAGAATCCTAAACGGGAGATACCCTCAGGATACTCCACCAGCATCAACTTGCTACGCTACTCAGACCCATACAATAATTGACTATACTGTGGCCTCACTATTCTTGCTTACATTAATTACAAAGTTTTACATCATAAAATCAGATATGAGTGACCATGGCCAGCAATGCCTGGAGATAGGATGTGATCCTCCTACTTTTAATTCTGCACTAACCATGCCAGGAGATGTCACCACAACAAACTATAAAAAACTCCGATGGTCTGAAAAACTAAAGGAACCTACATGGGACCGATCAAGGGCAATTTTTGCACAATGCAACATGGACATAACCAGGGACCCAATAGAAATTTGGTTGTTTTTTCTAAACAATTTTGCAGTTAGTCTTCTTTTTAGATCAACCACAAAAGAGATATTGAAACAAGGCGTGCGGCGCAAATACAAACATAAATTTAAATTATTTAGCGCATATAATTAAATTAAGGAAAGAAAGAAATAAAGTATTAAAACTCTACAATAAGGACCCGACAAATGGCTGTATTAAGGCAGAATTAAAAAATCTAAATAATGCATATCGGAAGCAATTATGGGAACATAAACATCAGAAACATCAAGACCTCTGGGCAAAAGCCCTATTTCTAAGTAAAAAGCTAAATACTCAGGGTTTTTGGAAAATGGTGAATGATTTGAATAAGGCCCCGATCACTTTGTCTAGCTCAAATATCTCGGAACCCATCTGGGTTGACCATTTAAGTCATCACTTTGACGAATCAAAGCTAGTTGATAAAATCTTAGAAGTGGCCACAAACAAATCAAGTCCAGGGAAAATGAAACTAAAATTCCTTTTTTTCCAAAAGGAAACTAAAGAAATAACTTTTTCAGCAACAGACGTCAGCAACTCATTAAAAAAAAGCAGAAGCGGGGGTGCTCCCGGCCCCACTGGGATCCCGAATGATCTGTTTAAACTAGATTCGACTTATTGGGGTGAAAATCTTGCCCCTACTTTCAATCATTGCATATTGTCAAGAAGTATTCCCAAATCCTGGAAGGGAGTGATAATTCACCCAATATTCAAAGGAGGTAACAAAACAAAACCAGAGAGTTACGGATTAATAACCCTACTAGACGTAGAAGCCAAATACTACGCTGGTCTTTTACTGGAACACCTCCGCAGCTGGGCAACTGAAAATAGTATTATCCCTCCTAATCAGACAGGCTTCGTAAAGGGCCTGGGCACCGCTGCCAACATATTAACCCTATAAATGGTCATTGACAAATGCAAACAAAAAAAACAGCCCTTGTATCTGTGTTTTGTGGACTTTAAATCAGCTTTTGATCTGGTCCTGCGACTTCTTCAATGGGAGAAACTAGCCTCCTGGGGAATACCGGAGATTTTACTAAAAGCCATTCAGCAGCTATATACAGACACGTGGGTAAGAGTCAAGGTAGGGGATGGCTCTTTCCTTTCAAGGAAAATTATGACAAAGCAGGGATTGAAACCGGGCTGTGTGTTGGCACCATACCTTTTCAATCTCTTCTTATCTGATTTATCTGTGAAATTAAACAGGGTTAACGGGCACTCTCCAAAGCTTGGCGTTATGGCTATTTCAAACCTGCTATATGCCGATGATGTAGTTCTCCTGAGTCAAACCAAAGTAGGACTACAGCGGCTCATTGTTAAGATATTTGAATACGCAGAACAGAGTGGATTGGAAGTTATCCAGGAAAAAACTAAAGTAATGAGAATCAGCAAAAAATCCTTAAAAATTAAATGGAACTCACAAAGGGGCCCTTTGGAACAAGTAAATCAGTACAGATACTTTGGTGTACTATTTGATGAACGTGGTTCCTTTTTTTCCCAGAAACAGGAGCTATACAGAAAAGGTCATGTGCTATTATTCGCTTTCCAAACTCTAACAAAATTCCTCACCAGCCCCAGCTATCGGCCCCTGCTTAAAGTCATTGCAGCAAACTAATTCCAACTTTAGAATATGGAAGCAAAGCTCTGTGTGGACAAGACACTATCTTAAATAAAATCATTGGAAAAGTTTTTAGCTCCCTATTTCAGCTACCGGGATACACCTCATTAGCACAAATTAGGCTGGAGTTTGGCTACGTAAACCAATGCATAGACAGAAACGCCAGCTACATTAAAGCCTGGAAACAGCTACAGCTGGCAAAGAAAAATCCGCACTGTCGTGCCCTTTGGAAAGAGATCAGCTCAAACACCGCAGCCACTGGGCGCCGGTACCTAAACCAGGAATTAATCGACCTAGAGGCAGTGGAGCAATGGGATTCAAATATTTCTCACATTTCCTTTAAAAAAAAATTAAATCGGACTGTAAAAAAAAGATCAATAATCATGGACAAGGGTTTACTAGCTACTAGATCGCACTCCTGGATGATAATGAATGATTACAAACTTTTGAAGTTTCAGCCGTACCTGGAGGCAAGGTGGACCAAGACAGATAAAGACCTTTTTATCAAATATTGATTTGGGATTATTCCAGGCAATGCCCACCTAATCCCATGGGAACGCTCCCCAAAAACCCCACAGTGCAGACTAAGCGGTAACGGTCATGAAGATACAATCCATTTAGTTTGTATCTGCAATGTTTTAAGAACCGAACGCAAACTTTTATTGAAGTCATTATTTAATCAGAGGGGAATACGGACTTGCCGGCAAGCAGTGATTGCCTGCCTCAAACCCCTGGACATTGTTTTAAATGCTAAATTTACGAAGTTTTTACGCTTGGTATCACAAAAACTTCTAATGCTAGAGCACAATTCATATATAAAATGTTTCCACAGGAGTGCGGAAACCCCTTTTAGATAATAATAAGTTCTGGCATGCTTTTTTATCATATGTATTGTAGAATGTAAAATTGATATTTTGTCTTGTATATTTATTTTCAATAGAATGATGTGATGTATCAATGTATTGATTTTTATTAATTACGCATCAAGAATAAACTTGAACTTGAACTTGAACCATCCATCACCTGTTAGCATCTTTGTTTAAGACGCTAACCATTCTTTGGCACCATCGTGCTTCATTTCTGAAATATGGTGCATGGATGGCATTAGGGAATGGCGTTATCTCGTGTTCAGAAAAATGACGCACATTTTGCGTCATTTATGATAAATATATGCCTATAATTGGCTGTTCAGAAGGACTTGGTTGATGCCTTTGCACATTTTGTTGTTGCAAAATGTATAGGAAAATTGTATATTTATACATTATTGTGAAGGTATATATGGCTTATTGCCACATTGCTTGTTACTGCCTTCAAATGAGACAAACCAAAACTATGTTATTCTTTGCTAACCAATGTGGATGAGAAATCTTAGCAGAAGCTGGAACAAAAGTTAAGTACTTTTTTCTATGTATGTCCACACATCGAAGAACAGAATCAAGTAGTAGTAGTATGTAGGTTGTGACAATTACTAAACTTCAGGAAAGTACTAAGGTGCATGGAAATCTGTTATGATGTGAAAGATAAACATTTCACAGTGATTTCATCATTGGTGCTCTCGAAAAAAGATTGTACTTGCAATCTGCCCATGGATAAATGGCAGAAAATGTGTGATGTTTTAAATTTTACACAAATTAATCATACATTTTCCTTTTTGCCTATTTTCTGCTCTTCCTTTCATTTTGTACTAGGATTTCATGCAAAGCCACACTATGATGCATTCGTAAATAAGGTGTTGTGTGGCATCCTAAGGGTTTGTGTGCTGTTCCCATCACATTACACCATGGTGGCACACATTAAAGGTTTGTGCGTTATATGCTACAAAGGTATTTTACTGTGCACTAGCATCTATTTTGATGCAAAAAGTCTCCTCGCCCAAGAGTAGATTGCCATTGGTGTTTGCACTTTGTTTTGTGCAGCCACCAGTGCAAAATAGTGGAGAATCTGGACCTCCAATGGGCAGTACTATATTTTGCAATTTAAAGACACCAGGAAGAGTTCTGAGATTCCCCTTTCAAATGAAGTCATATCCCTGACATCTATTTTCAGGGGAACCAGTTCTGGGGTGGAGCACCTTCTCAATCCATTCAACATATACATGTTATTATCTGGTTCAGTAACAGGTCAAATGGTTTCCTGGTCATCTAGGTGCAGCACAGCTCACAATACATTGATGGAGGTGGGGATGGTGCAATGAGTGAGTGGGAATGAACTAAAATAAGGACTAGTATGAAAAGGTGATCTAGGTAAGTGGCATCTGCAAAAGCTTTGTGATCACATACATCAAGAGCAGTCGGAAGACGCTTACAGTGCCTTCACCATAAGTTGAATGTTCCATGCTAGTGCAGATAGTTTACTGCAAGATTTGAGTAGGGGTGGGTGAAAAATTCCGATATCTGTCCGTGAAGTTCCCTGAGTTCTCCCGACTCCGCGCAGAGCTCCGAAAAACTCTGCAATGTGATGCGGAGCAGAGTTTTTTCTCTCACACGGCTCGTCAACATTAAGTTGGCGAGTGAGAGAAATCACAAAGTTAACGAGCAAGATTCTGAACGCGGACGGTCACAGCAGGTCGCTACCGCTCGCATTGCGAAAGCTGCTGCTCATGTTGAGGAAGCTACTGCTCGAGTAGAAAATCTACTTGAGCGGGAAAAGAAGTTAGCACCCTCTGGCTCGCCATGTTATGCCGGTTGCACAGATTTTACAGTGCAGGAGAGACCCCTGGCACTGAGAATCACTGTAAACAGCGCAATTTCCCCAAACTCTGATGCTCGCAGAACTCCATGTAGCGCAGCAGAGTTTTCTCATCACTTTGCGGAGTTCAGAAGTCCGCAAACTCCGCCCAGGCCTAGATTTGAGTTGTCACAGCTGATTTTAGCCTGCATATTTAAAGTTTTAACTGTGATTTACCCATATTCTTTGATAATGTGCATCGGTCCGCTTTCAGTAGCATTTATTGACAAAGGTTAAAGAAGCTTTTCAAGAATTTCATCAATTTTTCAATCTCCTAGTAATCCTGTCATGCAAGACAACCTGTCTTCACACACTATCCATTCATATTCTCGATAACAAGCAGCTTTCAAATTACAACAGACACTCACACAAGAGACACCATGGCTTCAGTTTTATTAATCAAACCGACACCCTAGATTCCGAAATGGTTCACATAGTAATGCTTTCATAAACCATTCTCTATTTAAACTAGCAAGACACAGTAGGTACAGTTCCAAACATCTGCTCACAAACAGCAGAATGTACTATATTTTCTTCTTAGTATTTACACCTACAATGACGTTTGAGAATTGCTGCTTTGGAGAGGGTGCGGGATTTCCTTTTCTACTTGTAGGAAACAACTTGATGTTGCTGTAAAATGAATTCCAAGTGTTCAACCGAAGGAACACTGGCCACCTCGAGTATGTAATAGAATACTTACTGTTAGCTTTTGCTCTGCATTATTGAGCTCAATGGCGGGTTTCTTTAAACAGCCTATGTTCATTGCCATTGGATGTATGCTGCAACCAACAAAGGAAGACATTGTATTCTCTGACATCCCATTGTTGGGGTATCTACTTTCATCTTCTCCAGTACTGCATTAAGTGCAAACATATTACAGTGATCTAGGTCCTCCAAAAACAACATTGCAAATTTCTTTATTAGATGGAATTTACTGTTTGGCTACATTTCCTGATTTGTGTCTCACATGGTGATGGTATAAGTGCATTCACTGCAGCATCCTTACCAGCTCTGTACTTATAGATCAAAAAACTGCCAAGAGCTTTTTAGAAATTGCAAGCTTTTCTGTGATAAACAATAGCCATCCACAGCAGAACTTCCGTTAGCACTCCATGTTTTATCACTCAGAGGAACAAGAGGAGCTATTTCAGTAAGCTACTGATGCCACACTGAATGAAGATACAGTAATGTTGTCTCTGAGAACCATGACATCCATCCGTCACTGAAAGTCTTTGCTTTTGAGTCAACGGGTTTTGGAATGATGAGATGTTCGCTTTAAAAGCCTGGGTAGATGTCAGGCGTGGCCCAGAAGAAGGGAATTGGCCTTGATCTGTCATACCTTTCCTTAGCTGTAATGAAAACTGGAACCAAGAGAAACAGGTCTGATTTGTACACGTTGCTAGCACATAATACTCTGGGCATTGGGCTGTATAATGTAATATCAAGAACAGAAATAATCAAATTCCAAAACATCATTTTTTTAATATTGTTAACCTAAATATTGTTTTCCTATATTTATAATAAGAATTACAAAAATATTGTGTAAAGAAGAACGTGGAATGGAACATCGTCAAAACAAGAAAAGAGTAACATTGTTCATTAAATATAAATATATAAATATTAATATAGTTAATTATCATTATAATAGTTAAACTTAATGTATTGTAAACTATATAGTTTCAATTACTTACTTACTTTCAACCTCCTGGGTCTTTCACATGGTAGGTGAGCCCCTCTTCCAATCTCTTTATATATAACTCTTATGTTTCTATATTAGAGGGCATTATATCAGATGTAGTCCATACATTTAAAACCAGTTCTCCTTACATTGATTATTGTCATTATTTAGGCAGTATTTCAATGTTGAACTGCATTTGCGAGCATTTCACAAATCAAATCATTCGACCCGTAAAATGCATGTATAGTACGTAGGACATTATAATAATTCTTCAATAGTATCCACTGTTCTGTGTGTTTTTAAGTACAATTCGATATGGTATAACCACAAATGGTTTAGTACCTTGTGGGATGTACCTAGGCATCTATGACTAATTCACCTACAATATTATACTCATCTAGTACCTCATTGTTAACACATGGTTGTCCAAATACCTACTACTGTGGAATGGGGAGCCGCATTTGCAACCATTTCACAAACCATTGGGCCGGTCAACCGCATGTATAGGACATGTTATATTATTTCTACGTGAGTATCCACTGTTCTCCATGTTTCTAAGTGCATCAATTCGAAAAGGTATGACAGCAATGGTTTAGTACCTTATGGGACACATCTGCACATCAATGCCTAATTTACTCGCGCTATTGTATAGTCTAGTACCTCATTGTTAACACATGGATGTCCAAATACCTCCTACTACATATTTATTGCACATGCACAGGAGGCCCTGCACCATTTTTATTGGCAAGTTGCATGTTTGTCCCTTTTTATTGCTTGCAATTGCACCTCATTTCCACCTAATTTCCTGTATATCAACAATTTTAGACTAAGGGGCATATTTAAGAGCCCCTAGCGCCTCCTTGCGCCACATTAGTGTCATTTTTTCTGATGCTAATCTGGCCCCACGAGGCCTAAATCGTGTGCCATATTTACAAAGTGGCGCAGTGCTTGCATTGCTCCACTTAGTAACCCTTTGTGCTACATTATGCTAGCGCCAGGCATAATGTAGGTAAACGGGGGGGTTCCCCTGTTAGGGGGGCAAAAAAATGGTGCGAGGTAATCTAACAGATTTCCTTGCATAATTTTTATCGGCACTTTTAACGCCTGCTCAGAGCAGGTGTTAAAAGAGGGCACACCAATGTCTGTGTGTGTGTGTGTATACATATATATATATATATATATTTCAAACAATAATTAAAAGAATAATTATACGAACAATAATAAAAACTTAAATTATTATTTTAACTAACATATATTAAAATAATGGGAAACAATATGATTTACAACTTTATTTAATGTATTTATTTAAACTTTATTCATGAAGTAGTTAAAGCAATATTAAATACCTATAAAAATGATATTATTGACAACAATATGCAAATGGCTGGGTCCAACCTGGGGTGGCGTGATGAGCAAAAAAAGATGGATTAAACCCAGATCTTAGTGACTGGGGGTGAATGTTTGATTTATTCTGCA
Source organism: Pleurodeles waltl (assembly GCF_031143425.1). Classification (NCBI taxonomy): domain Eukaryota; kingdom Metazoa; phylum Chordata; class Amphibia; order Caudata; family Salamandridae; genus Pleurodeles; species Pleurodeles waltl. Next base: position 456,968,305 of record NC_090439.1, read on the forward strand.
TTCTGTCCATCATCTGTTCTTTTTGCATTTATCGCCCCAAGTGGGAAGGGTATGCCCAGATGTGGGTCCCATGATCAGTGTACCACTGGATTCAAGCTAGCCTAGCTGATGAAGGGTGATACCCTGAAGCTCGTCATAGGATGCTTGTTTCCGGTCCAGGGAGGACCTGGCTTGGCAGTTCGGGCTGGACTGTTCCCATGAGGAACAGGGTCAAGAATGATTTGCAAATGGCTGGGTCCAACCTGGGGTGGCGTGGTGAGCAAAAAAAGGATGAATTAAACCCAGATCTTTGTGACTGGGGGTGAATGTTTAATTTGTTCTGCATTCCGTCCATCATCTGTTCTTTTAACAATATTCCGTGGCACAATATTTTTTTACAACATTCTTGGCATAATTTTACGCTATTACGAGATTTGCAATTCAATATTTCGTCCAGTACCTGACATTGTATACAGCCCCTAGAATAGCAGTTGAGTATGACAATAGGAGCCTTCACAGCTGTTGGAAGTGCTGTGGCTTTTATCAGGGTAGGAAGTCCCATATATGTCAGCAAAACCCCATGGCACACATTTCTGTGCACCAAGAAACAAAATGCGAATTGGCAGTGATAACTAATGACTGTATTTACTAGAGCCCCCAAACAGTCATCTTTAAAAAAAATCTTTGCATATAATTTATGTTACAGCTAAGGACGATGTTCTCAAATTGGGCATTTACATTTTCCCCATTAGCTACTTGTTTTTTTGCTCATTTGAGATTAAGGGGAGACATACTTTACCATTACCATTTAAAGTATGTATTCCTTAATTGGCAATCAATTCATGAACAGTGCAATGTCTGCTTGGCATACGGGATATGTTCTTCCAGTATGTAAGCTAACATTACATCGAGCTTGTGAATTTGCACTACTGTATGCTCCGGGGCTAGGACGTCTTTAAATCTAGACCCATTTGAGATATTAAGATGAAATCAGGAAGTTAGTACCTCATTGTGTCCAATGTGCAGCATATGGGAATGTGACAGAAGAGTAAATGACTGCTTATTGATGGCTACCAAACCAAGGGCATTGTGTCCTAATGTTTGATCAAAACATTTTGATCACTTTCAGTGCAGTGACAATGATGCATTGTCATATCTCTCATTATGACCTCCTGTTCTATATTAATATTTATGCTAATGTAAATGCTTAAGCTATTGTCTTCCTGTCTCTAAAAATTTAACAAGATGGAGAATCAGACATTGTCCTACCATCAGCAGTACCTTAGCCTGTGAGCCAAAGTTTAATTTATGCTAAAGTATTTGACATGATCATTGCGATAGCCCAAATACTGCATCTTTGTGAACTGTTTCTTTCTATGTTATTGGTAATTCCTCTAGCACAGATATTTCCTACCTTTTCTGCAATACGAACTTATGTTCAATGAAAATCATCCCAAACATTTTTTATAATGTCTTGTAACAATGACCATGTAAGAAAAGTTTGCCGTAGTGGCTTTGCCATGCAAGATTACCAGCAATTATCACTTCAATTCATCAGGCAGGGTTACAAGCAGTATTGTAAAAAAGGCTCTATCATTTTGAAATGTCTCTACATGTCAATACATGAGAGAAAAAGGTGCAATGCCCCTGGCACCAAGGTAATACAATTAGTAATAGGTATCTGCCAATGCAATATGATTTATCACTCAAACAGTAGCTTCAAATATATTTTGGAATTCCATCTCAAAACATTGGTTTATGCGTTTTCTGAAACTACACCCATTTTCATCCTGAACACACTCTTTTTCTGTTTGGGAAACCTATAATAATTCAACAAGCCACAGCTTCTAATTTAGTAGGTTGGGCTGCACACAGGTAAGATACTTGTAGGTAGCTGGAGAGCTACCAGTAGTTCACCAGTTACTCTTCGGAGAAGTCTGATATAGTGTAACAGTGAAATCTGCCAAACTAAGATCATGAATAGGAGGGTCTTCACTTTAGCTGCATTTACCTGAAATCACACTTAGGCATCCAACAACATTAGAGTCACCATTTAGCACCCGTGATTCACTAAAGAAAGACCTCAATGACACTCTAAAACCACTGCTCTGCAGTCTTTGGGAACCATCTGAATTAATTCTCAGCTCTAGATTTCAAAGCTCTGGCATCATAACGTTCTAATTATTTCACTTGAATCTATTGTAAAGACGAAAAAGAGCAATTTTACATTCTGTGGTCATGTAGTTGTCTGGAGCACTGATCACCTTCTTCAATATCTTATTCATACTTCCAAATGTAGCCAGTCATCTAAAGTTCTGGAATTTCAGGGCCAACAGATAGGACATTGTTTTGGAGGGCAGGTTCTGTGTAATGGTGAATGTATGTTGTTGTTGTTTTGGCAGGGGCAAGTGAAGCGTATAGAATTGCAATGATGTAGGCAGCAGAAGGAGTTTGGACAAAATGATTTATAAAAATATTGTGATACAAAAATATTATGTCAAGAATATCGGAATGTCAAAAATATCATTGACAGGAATATCAAGGTAAGAATATTGTTTTAAATGATGTTTTTAATATTTTTATTAAAAATAAAAAATATTGGCATGTAAACAATATTGCTGTTTATAATATCAATTGTAAGTTTTATTTTGTATGTATTTTAATGTAGTGTGTTTGATATTATATGTTTAATAATTTGAGTGTATATATATATATATATATATATATATATATATATATATATATATATATACATATCCACGTTTAAAAAAATGGGACCATGCACCTGTGGGGGGGTGCAGCGCAACAGAGGCCAAGCACACCAGCAGTAGTATTCAAAATCAATAACCAAGTAAAAAGCTCACTCAGGATGCCAGTGAAAAGAAACAAAGGTTTTATTCCTGCATAAGGCGTTTCGGCCCACATATCGGCCTTGCTCACATGAAGATGTCATCAACATAGAAAACATGCCAAACCCCCAAAATACGAAAGTACATACATAGAAATGCAGGCACCATCTTGGAAAGGGGTCACAAACTAATAGATAACATGAAACAGAAGGAATAAAGTAAAGTGTTCTCGTAGATACAATGTGTGTAGATAACACCTGGAATCAATTAAATGTTCAAAAGGTAAGTGGCCTAATCAAACAAAATAAAGGAGAAAATAATACCACTATTTGTGTGTCACATGGCTTGGTAACTTCCAATAATAAAAAACACTAAATAGGAGGGCTCATACGTATAAGTGCCCAACACACTGGCACTACCTAAGGTGGATACACAGTAATATAGATATGCAGACAGCGAATCAAATTGCACAAGATATCAGGAGCGTTGTTAACTTATGTGGCTACAAAGAGCCTGGACTGTTGGAAACAGCATTTCACTACAAACTGTGAGATATCACAATAAAGCAAGAAAATTGCCAACCAGACCCCCTATGGGGGAGAGGAATCCACTTTCCAGATGAAGGACGGGAAAGTTAAATATTAATAATAAACAGGTGTACCAACAAAACACATTACAGTAAAAGCACTATATACATTACAGGAAAGGCACTAAAGTTTGAGTAATTCTCAGCCCTCCAGTGACCTACAGGTCTCAATAACAGAAAACTCATATGTAACAAATTGTGAAGTTCATTCCATGAGGTATATATAATGAACTCAAAATATTACAAATATATTTAAATGATCCAATGCTGAAATAATAAGGTCATGCAGGCCTAATGTAATCACCTATTACATAATATCACCCCAATAAAGAATGACTGAAGCAGAGGAACCCTCCCAGTTTCCCACTCGGCGCCATAGGGGAAAACAGTGACAACACAAATAACAAAACATATAATAAAAGGAAAAGCATGCATAATGTTATCTCGATGTGCAAAAACACCACCACTGTGATATCAAAGAAAAGGGTTGTGGTGCTCATCCTTCAAACTCTTGGGAGAGAGCAGTCTGGATGCCCCTCCTTTCTGCCTATAGACAAAACACAGCATGACATTGTCAAGACAGTCGGAGGCAATAATCAGGGTCATGCAGTCAAAACATATATAAAATGGGCATGGTGAGGTAATTCCATAGATACAGTTCTCAATGAAATGCAAAGATAACCAACACCCCATTAAAACAGCATAATTCTATCTTTCTCCAAATAAATACTTAGAGCCTCATTACAAAGGCTTGTGGTGGCGGTCAGGACCACCGCTGCTGTGGTCATCTGACTGCCACATTAAGATCCTGGCAGTCAGACCGCCAGTGTTCCACCGTCTCCGCCAGGATCTGTGATCCTGACAGGTTGACGGTGGGTGTAGGTTGGAATCAGCCAGAGAAGCACTGCATGCAGCACCGCCCTCTAGTTACAACCTGGATCTCTGCCAAGCTTTTCATGATGGTATCACCGCCATGAAAAGACTGGTGGAGAACAGGTGCAGGGGTCACCCTGCTCAGCAGACTCGCAATGTTCACTGTCTGCTTTGCAGACAGTGAACATTGCGAGGGTGCTAGTGCACCCTGTGGGCGCCAGCACTGCCGCCAGCCCGATTACAAGCCAGAGTCAATGTGCCACTACTTTCCTGCTAGGCTGACTGGCGGAAACCTTGATTTCCACCAGTCAGCCTAGTGGGAAAGTCCTAATGTGTCTGGCGGGGAGGTAGCCAGTGTGGAGACAACCTCCCTGTCGGAAGTTTAGTGGATGGGTCTTCCTGTCCTGCCCTTAATTCTTCATCGTGTTTCAAACTGTTAGGGATTAATGTCTCTAAGTCAGTGATCAATTGAGAGTCCGTCTTTCTCATTTGCAGTGTTTGGTCTCCACCCCTGGGGTCTGAGCAATATGTTCAATGGCAGAAAAGACAGTTTGGTACAATCACTGAAATGAGCCACTTGAAAATGTTTAGTCACCAGGTATTTGGGATCACAATGATTAATGGCTCGCATATTCTCAAGTATCCGTTTCTTTACTGAACAACTGGTACTACTCACATATCTTAGTGGTCATTGGCATTCCAAGACATAGAGCCTCATTATGAGGTTGGCCTACCAGCCCCGTGGGGAAGAGACTGCAGTGGAGCTTGAAGTTTCCCCCCAGTCCTGTTCCAAGGTTTCCTCTGGGCAGACCGGCGGAAAACTCTGAATCAGGAGTTTTCCGCCGGTCAGCCCAGTGGAAATCGTGCAGTGGCATCGGCCTTGGCTCCACAGGGAGCCAAAGACAATGTCATCACACAGAGGGTGCCCCAGCACCCTCAGAATGCGCAGTGTTTGCTACAGCAGACAGTGCGCATTCTGATGGTGCTAGGCAGGGGGACCCCTGCACTGTCTACAAGCTGGTTGTGGGTACTGCAGGGTCACCCCTGTGACCCTCTGCGCTGCCTTTCTGCCAGCCTTTTCATGGTGGGGATCCTGCCATGAATAAGCTGGTGAAAAGGGGACTTGGGGACTCAAACCGCTGCCACTGCATTGGAAACCATGTTCCTGGCGGTGGCGATGGTCTCCTGGTGGTCCGACCACAAGGGTTGTAATATGGAGGTCAGGCATCCAGAAGTGCAGCAGTCTGACTGCCACTGTGAGTCTGGCAGTGTTAAGACCACCAGACTCGTAATGAGGCCCGTATATCACGTACTGGGTAGAGCTTGTGAGGATTTGTGTAATAAGACGTATGTGTTTTCTGATGGTTTGGTATTCTTTCCTCATACGGCTATACCTACAGACCTTGCAGCAGCCACATGGGAAGAAGGCCTCCAACCCATGTTCACTGATGCCTTTTGTTAATGTGATATTGTTATGCCCAAGAGTGTCCCTCAGAGACTTGACTCTACGGTATGTGATGCTGGGTTTGGGTCCAATTTTGATACCAATCAGTATGTCACTTTTCAGGATCAACCAATGTTTACTCAAGATCTGTCTCATGTGATTGGAACTGTTGATATAAGTAAATTTGACTCTGATTGTGGGATCATCAAGAGAATCCAGGGTACTATCAAATATAATCTGTTCTCTTGGATCCCCTCCACCCGCTTCATGGCCCTTTGATGTACCCAGTTGTGATAGTCCCTTTCATTAAAGCTCTGGATCATCACATTCAGTTCAGTTTTATGTGCTGCCTCGGAACTGCAATTCCTCCTTGCCCCCAGCAGTTCACCATAAGGGACTCTCCACTTAAGATTTTCTGGGTGACCATTGAGGGCATGCAGGAGACTGTTCCCTGCCGTGGGTTTCCTTAAAAGACATGTATGCATCTTACCATTAAGTACCTCTATTGTACCATCCAGGAATTCAATGCTGCTCTTACTGGTCATAATGGTAAAGATCAAGAGATTTCATTGTGTCATTGTGAAAAGATTATCCTGTGGCTTAGGATTATTGATGACCTGTTTATTATCCAGAAAGAGTCAGAGGCTGACACTATTGATGTGAACAGATTGAACAACAACTCCCTCAACTTGATCTTTACCCTCATGACCAGTAAGAGCAGATTTGAATGTATATAATAATTATACTCAATGTAAATAACAATGTTACTGTAAATTTAAAAATAATTATCAAAATTATACAAAATTAGCAAAATATAAAATATATCAGAAATAAATTCAATAATGTAAAATATTTGTAAATTTTTAATAAAATGTTACATTAAATATGTTTGTGAACCATTTTTCGAAAAAAATATTTATAAAGAATTTTTAATGTTGCAAATTACAAATGTCTTTGTAAATAAATGGTTTTAATTTAAAAAAATGTTATACTTAAATTTATTGTAAATGTTTTTTAAATGTTGTCTAATTAAATTTCAAAAATAGAATAAATGTGTGCTCGTTATGATGTACTATTCATATTTTGATGGATATTTATATGCTATGTATTTTTTTATGACAAAAATGTCACCATAATTCAAATAATGACATTTTCTTAGGCTTAATGTTGGAATAAGTTCTGTTGTTGTGAATATCTTTTCTAAAAGTTAATCATTTTAATTTAAACAAATATTATTTAATTTGAGAATTAGTTTTATACATCTTTTTATTTTGTTTTTTATTGTTGGAGTATGACTTTTTATGTTATGTTTCGAAGTTTAGGAATCTGAGTAAATATTCATCAAAATATATGAGTTATTTATAGCGATAAACATATTAATTTATGTGTTAATGTTTAATTATAAATATATAGGTCCTTAGTTTGGGCTGTTGTGTTTTAAAGTAATTTTTACTTTATGTTACAGATGAAAAATTATATGTGAGTAAGGACTGTTAACAATATGTACACATTTTTTTGTGTGAAACACCTTTCATTAAATGTTTTAGATTGTAGTGGAAATAGTAAATGTCAACCCTTTAATGTCCAAAGCATTCCCCAAATTGGTTTAGACTGGATGGGAATAGTACATTTTACCCCTTTAGTCCAGCACCTTCTCCAAACTGGTATATATTGGAGTGAGAATAGTAAATGTTACCCGTTTAGAGTCCAACTCCTTTCTAAAATTAGTATTGATTGGAAATGGAATACTAAGGCCCTCATTACAACATTGGCGGTAAAAGGCGCTTACCGCCGTGCAGAAGACCGCCAACACCCCGCTGCGACCGCGGAAATCTGCCACAGCTATTATGACCCACTCGGAATCCGCCAAACGTCAGACACCCACACAAGTCCGCCACACCAAAGGTCAGTGATAAACTGGCGAAAACAAAACCGACACCGTCACGCCAACAGAAATACGCCCACACTATCACGACACACGAATTCACACGGCGGTCTTTCAACCGCGGTATTCCATTGGGCGTACACACCGCCGTGCTCAAAATACACACACTCTTACAAAACACAGCCACATTGGACAATTCAAAATGTACACACCTGATACACATACACATACCACTCCCACACACCCATTACAATATAAAACACACACCCACATCACCCACAAACCCCCACGACTAAAAATTCCGAAAGAAGGCCAGAGAGAGACACCACCAGCAAGAACAACAGCATTCACAGGCACACAACACCATCACCCACACAACTTCCACGCACCTCACACAACACACCACTACATCTCACCACAATTATCACCACACACTCCACCCCACACATCACCTACACCATCCCATGGCACGGCAAAGACACCCTAGGTTCTCGGAGGAGGAGCTCAGGGTCATGGTGGAGGAAATCGTCCGGGTAGAGCCACAGCTATTCGGAGCACAGGTGCAGCACACCTCCATAGCTAGGAAGATGGAGCTATGGCGAAGAATAGTGGACAGGGTCAACGCAGTGGGACAACACCCAAGAAATCGGGAGGACATCAGGAAGAGGTGGAACGACCTACGGGGGAAGGTGCGTTCCGTGGTCTCAAGACACCACCTGGCGGTTCAGCTGACTGGCGGCGGACCCCCACCCCTCCCCCACAACTAACAACATGGGAGGAGCAGGTCTTGGCGATTCTGCATCCTGAGGGCCTCGCAGGAGTAGGTGGAGGAATGGACTCTGATAAGACAAAGCTTTACTATTACATCCCCCACCCTACCTGCATGCTATCACATACCCCCACCCTCACCCTTACCCCCAGCACCCCAACTCCTCACATATGTCCCAACATCACAAACCACACATCCCAACACCAAGCCCTGCATGCAACAACAAAGCATGGACTCCCATCACCAAAGCTGGCCACTGCACATACCCATACACCACCCTAAACCATCATCACACAAGCTCCCACACAGGAATGCTAGCACTGGGGTACACGGGCACCCACCCATTGCACACCATTACACACACAGATTTAATAAACATCCTTTTATACCCCTGCAGGAACCCCACCCAACGTCACCGGACAGGAGGGTCCACACATGTCCACACCACCAACAGAAGATGCCCACAGTGATGACAGCACCTCTGTTCCACTGGATCTAGATGACCAGCCCGGACCATCAGGGACCTCTGGACAGTCGGTTCCCCTCACACAGGCACAGGCCACCACAGACCTTCCCCCCTCTGGAAACACCAGCACAGCACCCACCCAGCGGGCCCATACCTCCGTCCCCAGGACACGTCAATCAGCTGTGTGTCCACCACTACAGGGAACCCAGAATAACCCACCACCCCAACAACAACAGGGACCTGGGGGCAGTGGTAGTGGGCACATGGTCCAGGGGACAGAGGCCCAGGAACACAGGGGAACGGGGAGGGCTGCTGTGCGACAGGGGCGGACAGGCCAAGGGAACCCACTCTCCACGAGGCCCTCTCCTCCATCATGGGAGCCTACCACCACTCCCAGGAGACGATGGCAACAGTACTGGCCAAGTTTCAGGAGACCCAGCGCATGCAGGAGGAACAGTATATGGGCTTCAGGGAGGAACTCAGAACCATCAGCTCCACCCTGGGCACCATCGTAGGGGTGCTGAAGGAACTACTCAACACCAGGAGGGACACTCTGGCACTACAAGGGGCCCCTGACACTAGCATGGACGATGAACTGCCCACCACCTCCGCCGGCGCTAGTGGACAGGACGTCCCGCCACAGGACCACCACACCAGCACCACACCCCCTGCAGACGGAGAACCACCCCGCAAACGGTCCCTGAGATCCAGGAACAAGACAGAGAACGATGCTAAGACCCCCACCAAGAAATGAGACCACCCTGATTGTCATCCTACTGTCCCACTTTGTCACCCTGTCCATAATTAAACTGCCCCAGCTCCACTTCCTATGCCCATATGGGCAATGCACCTGCGAGATTAATAGACTGGACTCTGCCATGGAGACTCCTCAACCATCACCCCTCACCATTTCACTACCCCCTCCAATATTGAGCATTTAAATAAACACACCTAAAGCGCAAAATGATCTGGAGTCTGTCTGTGATTTCGAAATAGTGTATTAGCAATTACAGTGCTAAAATGTTTTTTAAATAGTAATGTCAACATACCTATGTCACACAGCTCTAGTCCATGAGGAATCTAAGCAGATGTCACACAGTGGGACCCACATCTGTGAAATCGTAAGGGAAAGTGACAACTCAGTGACCATACACTGGGTGAAAACGACAGACAGGAGAGAGGTAGTAGTGTCAAAGTACATGTAGTAGGCAGGTTTGGATTTCTACCTGTGTCTCACTGGAAATATTGCAGGATCACTGAGTCCCTGTTGTGCATGTCTTCTTCCTCTGCTTCCTCCTCATCACTGTCCACAGGCTCCACAGCTGCAACAACACCGCCATCTGGACCATCCTCCTGCAGAAAAGGTACCTGGCGTTGCAAAGCCAAGTTGTGAAGCATACAGCAGGCCACGATGATCTGGCACACCTTCTTTGGTGAGCAGAATAGGGATCCACCTGTCATATGGAGGCACCTGAACCTGGCCTTCAGGAGGCCGAAGGTCCGCTCGATCACCCTCCTACTTCGCCCATGGGCCTCATTGTAGCGTTCCTCTGCCCTGGTCCTGGGATTCCTCACTGGGGTCAGTAGCCATGACAGGTTGGGGTAACCAGAGTCACCTGCAAATGGCGAGGGACAACTGTTAGACACACACTAACCTTGAGGGCTATCCCCAGACCCAGACAACCATTCCCACTGACTAGCTTCCAGGTGCTCACCTAATAGCCACACACAGTGCCTCTGGAGTTGACCCATCACATAAGGGATGCTGCTATTCCGCAGGATGTAGGCGTCATGCACTGAGCCAGGGAACATGGCATTCACATGGGAGATGTACTGGTCTGCCAAACATACCATCTGTACATTCATAGAATGATAACTCTTCCGGTTTCTGTAAACCTGTTCACTCCTGTGGGGGGGACCAAAGCCACATGGGTCCCATCAATGGCACCTATGATGTTGGGGATATGTCTCTGGGCATAGAAATCACCTTTCACTGTAGGCAAATCCTCCACCTGAGGGAAAACGATGTAGCTCCGCATGTGTTTCAGAAGGGCAGACAACACTCTGGACAATACGTTGGAAAACATAGGCTGGGACATCCCTGATGCCATGGCCACAGTTGTTTGAAAAGTGCCACTTGCAAGGAAATGGAGCACTGACAACACCTGCACTTGAGGGGGGATTCCTGTGGGATGGCGGATTGCTGACATCAGGTCAGGCTCCAACTGGGTACACAGTTCCTGGATTGTGGCACGGTCAAGCCTGTAGGTGATCATCAAATGTTGCTCCTCCATTGTCGACAGGTCCACCAACGGTCGGTACACTGGAGGATGCCGCCATCTCCTCACATGTCCCAGCGGACGGTGCCTATGGCGGACAACAGCGAGCACAGAGTCTAACAACTCAGAGGTACGTACCCACAGTTTACACAGAACACCATCCATACACAAAAGGTGGCCTGTATGTGTGTTGAGTCTAGGCCTAGGTATGTGTGACGCAGTTGAAAATGAAGCCATGTGGGCCCCTGAAAAGGCGGCTGCCTGACCTCTAAAGTGGGACAATGGGATGTGAGGTAACTGCGCTGGTGTTGTACACCGTCGCGGTAGGCGGTCGAAGACCGCGGCGCAATGCTGCATTGGTTAACTATAGAAGAGGGTGAATAATGAGTGAAAAAGGCGCATCCGACTCTCCTTATTATAATGACATACAATACTAGATCCCACGGTGCAGATGACTGGGGTCAAACCCTCTAACTCCCCAATACAACAACATAAGTTGTCTAAAAGCAAAATCAAAACAAATGCACACGTGTTGAAATTACATCATGTATAAGAACCAATCATAGTCATGTATTAAAGTCTCCCATCAAAAGAATTTAATTAATCTGAAATTCAACCAAAATATACTCTTGTATGGTTCTCAGTCCCCAATGATATACATCAGTCCAAATCATGAATCCAAATGTGATTATATCCAACGTTCCCAATTGGCATCCTCATGTGGCTTTAATTCCAACATTACCAATATGGTTGATCAACATCCATTTATTGTCCATTCATCTCTTATGAAGTTTAGTTCCAAAATTAATAGGTGTCATCCAACAGCTTCCATATATTGTCACTTTTAAAGTCCTTTGTCAGTCAACACGTGTTTCATCCGGGGAGTACCCCCAGGATTTCCTCAGGACTTCCACATTTCGCCTAAACTATCGGACCGGCACACACGAAGGAAGACAATATATGGAAGCTGTTGGATGACACCTATTAATTTTGGAACTAAACTTCATAAGAGATGAATGGACAATAAATGGATGTTGATCAACCATATTGGTAATGTTGGAATTAAAGCCACATGAGGATGCCAATTGGGAACGTTGGATATAATCACATTTGGATTCATGATTTGGACTGATGTATATCATTGGGGACTGAGAACCATACAAGAGTATATTTTGGTTGAATTTCAGATTAATTAAATTCTTTTGATGGGAGACTTTAATACATGACTATGATTGGTTCTTTTACATGATGTAATTTCAACACGTGTGCATTTACTTTGATTTTGCATTGGTTAACATTGGACCCTATGGGTCCCAGGAGCCAATGACGATGTACGCCGGCGGTGACGGTACGCACCGCCGCGGACGTGACCGCCATTTTCTATCTGTTCAATCACTCGATACCTGATCTTCGACAGGAGAGGACCTACACTGCAAGTGCTGCTGTGACCTCGGTCTGGAAGAGACAATGGCTCGTGCGTCTGGGGAAAGGGCCCCTGCCTTCACATCGGAGGAGTTGGAGAAACTCGTGGACGGAGTCCTCCCCCAGTACAACCTACTCTACGGTCCTCCAGACAAACAGGTAAGTACACAGGGAGCATGTTGTATGGGCTATGCCTGTGTGGAGAGGGCTGGATGTAAGAAGGAAGGGGGCAGAGTGCTGCGTGCATGAAAGACGGTGAATGCATGTGCCACATGGCAAGGGTAGGGATGGGGGCCAATCACTTTGACAGTGCAGTTGGTAATGACTTCTCTTCTTCCCCTGTACATTTCGTGTAGGTCAGCACCCACCAGAAGAAAGATATTTGGCGTGTCATCGCCAAGGACGTCCGGACCCTGGGGGTCTACCACAGACGGAGCACCCACTGCCGGAAAAGATGGGAGGACATTCGCCGCTGGAGCAAGAAGACAGCGGAGGCTCAGCTGGGGATGGCCTCCCAACGTGGGAGGGGTGCCCGTCGCACCATGACCCCCCTGATGTTCAGGATCCTGGCGGTGGCCTACCCGGAGTTGGATGGGAGCTTGAGGGCATCACAGCAGACACAAGGGGGTGAGTACACTCTCATTCTGCTGACTTTGCGCGCAGTGGAGTTGTCTGGGTGGGGGAGGAGGGCTGTGGGTTTCCCTAGGCCAGGGCGAGTTCTGTAGGCAAGGCCCCTCCGTAAGGCAGGCCATGTGGCACCCCAGCCCACCTCTGTAGAGCGCCAAGTACAGCTATTCTTGCCCCTGTGTCATCTATGTGTGCAGATGTCATCCATAGCCTTGTAGGCCATTTCCCAGGAATTGAACAGTGGAGCCCAAGAGCACGGCGTAGTGCAGGGGGCTTCTGTGTCTGTCTTGTCCGCCAACGGTAGCGGTAATCCATGCACTCAACATGTCTTTCTTCTGTTGTCCCCCCCCTTTTTGTGGTCTCCCTGTTCTTGTGTGCATTAGCATCATCAGGCAGAGGAGCAGTGGCACCGGAGCACCAGGGGGCTGCATCCCACATGGCCATGGAGGGCCACACTACGGACTCGGAGTTCACCAGTGGGATGGAGGGCGAGGGGAGCTCCACGGCGGGGACAGGAGCTGACACCAGCGACACGGACTCGTCCTCTGATGGGAGCTCCCTTGTGGTGACAGCAACATCTGTGCCCCCCGCATCTACAGGTACAGCTGCCACCCCCCATACCAGCACTGCCCTCCCAGCAGCCCCTCAGCCTTCACCCCGTGCCCGCTCACCCAGGAGGGTGGGCATCACCTTCGCCCCAGGCACCTCAGGCCCTGCCCCAGTCACCCCTGCTGCCCTCAGTGAGGAGGCCATTGACCTCCTCAGGTCCTTCACTGTTGGGCAGTCTACCATTTTGAATGCCATCCAGGGTGTAGAAAGGCAGTTGCAACAAACAAATGCATTCCTGGAGGGCATTCATTCTGGTCAGGCGGTCACTGAGCTTTTCAGACTCTGGCCTCAGCACTGATGGCAGCCATTGTCCCTGTCTCTAGCCTCCCCCCTCCAACTTCCTCCACCCAGACCCAATCCCCTGTACCTCTGCCTATCCCAAGCACACCATCAGACCAGCCTGCACACACCTCAACACACAAGGGAAGCTCAGGCAAACATAAGCACCACACATCCCACAGGCACTCACGCAAGCAACACACACATGCAGACACACCAACATCCACTGCCTCCACTGTGTCCCCCTCCTCGTCGTCTCCATCCTCCCTCCCAGTCTCGTCTACACTCACACCTGCATGCACTACCTCTACAGCCACTACGTCCCTCACCAGCACACCCACCAGCACACCGCGCTCACGTGCAATCACCACCCCCACTACCATTCACACGTCCCCTGTGTCCTCTCCCAGTGTGTCTGTGACGCCCCCTCCCAAGATACACAAACGCAGGCACACACCCACCCAACAGCCATCCATCTCATGACAGCCTCCAGCGCATGCACCTTTACCCAAAGTCACCAAACGTACACCTCCTACTACCACCACCTCTTCCTCCACTCCCAATCCCCCTCCAGCTACCCGTCACAGTGTGTCCAAAAACTTTTCCTGTCCACCCTTGACCTTTATCCCACACCTCCCCCACCCCGTCCATCTCATAGGTCCCGAAGTTGCACCTCAGCCACAACATCCCTGGGACCAGTGGTGCCTGTAGTCACCGGTATGTGGAGTGCACCGGCCACCAGGACAGCCAGTGTGGCACGGAGCCACAGCACAGACAGTCCCCCACCTGTGAAGCATCAGAAGTTGGCCAGTGCCCGGCGGGAGAGGGGGAAGACTCCAGCCACCAAAGCCGCTCCCAGGGGTCCCATTGGGAGTGTGGAGTCAGCTGTGACACCTTCCAAGGTGGGGAAGGGCCACAAGAAACCCAGCAAGTCTGTGAAGAGCTGCACGGCTGAGAAGACCGCTATCATCCCCGCTGCCCAGGAGGCCACCGCCAGCCCAGCTGGCCAGGAGGCCACCGCCAGCTCCAGCACAGCTGCCCAGGAGGCCACCGCCAGCCCCAGCCCAGATGCCCAGGAGGCCACCGCCAGCCCCAGCCCAGCTGCCAAGGAGGCCACCGCCAGCCCCAGCCCAGCTGCCCAGGAGGCCACCGCCAGCCCCAGCTGGCCAGGAGGCCACCGCCAGCCCCAGCCCTGCTGGCCAGGAGGCCACCGCCAGCCCCAGCCCAGCTGCCCAGGAGGCCACCGCCAGCCCCAGCCCAGCTGCCCAGGAGGCCACCGCCAGCCCCAGTCCAGCTTCCCAGGAGGCCACCACCAGCCCCAGCACAGCTGCCCAGGAGGCCACCGCCAGCACCAGCCCTGCTGGGCCATGAAGGACCGCCAGCACAAGCCCCGCTGGGCCATGAAGGACCGCCAGCACAAGCCCCGCTGGGCCATGAAGGACCGCCATCTCAAGCACCCCTGAACAGGGCACCGCCATCTCAAGCACCGCTAGCCCATGAGCGGCAGGGGCACTGACGCAACTGGGTCCGTCACGGGTGAGTGATGCACTCAGGGCACCAGACCCCCTCCAGAACCAGTGGAGAGATCCATCCACTACCTCTGTCCTTAACAGCATGAAGCACTCTGGGCACCAGTCCCCCTCCAGAACCAGTGGAGAGATCCATCCACTACCTCTGTCCTTCACAGGATGAAGCACTCGGGGCACCAGTCCCCCTCCAGAACCAGTGGAGAGATCCAGCCACTACCTCTGTCCTTCACAGGATGAAGCACTCTGGGCACCAGTCCCCCTCCAGAACCAGTGGAGACTGTCATCCACTACCTCTGTCCTTAACAGGATGAAGCACTCTGGGCACCGTGCCCCCTCCAGAACCAGTGGAGACTGTTATCCACTTGAGAGACTGTGGCTTTGCACTCCCCAGGATTGAACAGTGGGCAAACCACCCACTGTAGAGACTTGAGAGACTGTGGCTTTGCACTCCCCAGGATTGAACAGTGGGCAAACCACCCGCTGTAGAGACTTGAGAGACTGTGGCTTTGCACTCCCAGGATTGAACAGTGGGCAAACCACCCGCTGTAGAGACTTGAGAGACTGTGGCTTTGCACTCCCCAGGATTGAACAGTGGGCAAGCCACCCACTGTAGACTTGAGAGACTGTGGCTGTGCACTCCCCAGGATGTAACAGTGGGCATGGGCCCCTCGTGGATTTGGCGTCGTGCACTCAAGCGGCTGAGGTGCCCCCCCTTTCCCTCCCCTTGAGGTGCCTGTTTTCTTGCTGTCTGATGCCCCTGCAGTGTTCTCGCCATCATGGTCAGGGATCTTGTGTGGGCCTCTTCCATACCGTGTGGTCCCAGTGTTCCACTGACTTTCTTTGTGCAGTACCTGGACTACTATGCCTGGTATATATTTAGTACATGGTGTATATATATATATTTCTGCCTACTTGTTTTTAATATATTCCGATGGTTACACTCATTTTCTTTGGTCTTTGCATTCTTCCGGGGGGTTTGGGGGGTGTAACTG
This sequence comes from Pleurodeles waltl, assembly GCF_031143425.1. Taxonomy (NCBI): domain Eukaryota; kingdom Metazoa; phylum Chordata; class Amphibia; order Caudata; family Salamandridae; genus Pleurodeles; species Pleurodeles waltl. The sequence continues at coordinate 456,984,893 of NC_090439.1, forward strand.
TGATGTATTGATATGCATTAGTGTGTGTGTTGTGGTGGGTGAGGGTCGGGGTGTTGCGTGTGTGTGTCCCTGTTTTTTGCCTCCCCCCTCCCCTGTGTCGTAGGTGCAGTACTCACTGTGGTCTTCGCCGCCGGCGTTCGTGCTCCTGGTAGAGGAGCAGGAAGACTATCGCAGGTAGAATTTGGAGTTCCGGTTCCATGGTGTCCTCGTTCCTCGTGGAGTGTGTAGAGGTGAGCGTTTTCCCTTCGAAATTCCTGTTTCCGCCGTGTTTTTATCCGCGGTGAATCTGCCCCGGAAAAGGTGGCGGATTGGCCTGTCATAATAGTGTGGGCGGTACATTGTCTCCCGCCTGTCTATTGGTGGTGACCGCCGCGCTGTTTGTTTGTACCGCCGTGGCGGTCTGAGTGTTAAAAAGGTTGTCTTTGTTGGCGGTTTCCGCCACGGTCGTAATTGCAATTTTTTTACCGCCAGCCTGTTGGCGGTCTTACCGCCGCTTTAACACCGTCCACCAGGGTTGTAATGACCATCTAAATATCACCCCTTTAGCCTCAAACGCCTTCCTCAAATTGGTTTACATTAGAGAGGGAATAATAAATGTCACCTCCTTAGTGTTCAACACATTCTTCAAATTGGTTTAGATTGGAGTGGGAATCGTAAATGTCATCTTTTTATTGTTGAACTCTTTTTTCAAAATGGTTTATCTTGATGTGGGTATAATGAATGTCTTCCCTTTAATATTCAACACCTTTCCCAAGTTGTTAGAGATTGGAGAATGAATAGTAAATGTCACCTCTTTAGTGTCCATCACCTTTCCCAAATTGGAATATATTGGAGTGGGGACAGTAGATTTCACCCCTTCGGTGTCCAACACCTTCCCCATATTGGTTTAGATTGGAGTGGAAATAGTAACTGCCACCCCTTTAGTGTCCAGCACATTCATCAAAATGTTTTTTTGTGGACTGTGAAAAGTAAATATCATCTCGTTAGTGCTCAACACTAGTGGTATAGATTGGAATGGGAATAGTAACTTTCACCCCTTTAGTGTCCAACACGTTTCCCAAAATGGTATAGATTGGAGTGGGAATAGTAAATGTCACCCCCTTTAGTGTCAAACACCTTCCTCAAATTGGTGTAAATTGGAGTGGCAATAGAAAATATCACACCTTTTGTGTCCAGCTGTTTTGATAATAATTTTAGAGTGGAATACTTTTTTTAAATTGTATTTCTATCTAGGAGGAGTTTGTTTATGTTAGCCAATTAGCAGTGTAGGTATATAGGAAGCTATTTAAAAAAAGTAGGTAGCTATATATTTGTAATAAATAACTACTAATTGCATACTTTCATAAAATAAACATGTTACACATTTTTCAATTTTTATTTTTTCAAACTTTACGGAACTTTATGGAATGTATCTTTTTACATTTTTAAGCATATATATTTCTAAGTAAGAATATGTAGATATGTAGATAAATAAAACTATTTTTAATACATTTTATTAATAAAGAATGTAAATCATATTTAAGTAGTATTGTATGTTGTTCCAGGTTTTTTTCAATTGTTTAACATTTTTTTAACATTTCCTAAATTGCATCATATTCATATTTTCAACATCTATTTTCCATGATTGTTTTCAGTCTACATTAAATAACTATACATTTTTATGCTGTTATTTAACTGATACTTTACAGTTTTTAAAAACTTTTTTGCATAACTTTTTATATTTGTTGTTGTTTCATTTAGAAGCAATATTGTTTTATTGCTACCTTCTATTTTACAGTTTATTTGTGTTGATTGTAGTCCTTTTTGTTTGATCCAGGTCATGGTAAGGTGTTGCCGTCTGTCTGAACAGGTAAGTCTTTTTCACAGTTTTTTTCAGGTTTTGAAGGCAGGGTAAATGTAGTGGGGTCTAGAGGTTAGTTATAGTGGCATTTGGGGGATTTTTGTACATTTAATTGTGTTCATTGCTGTGTTTTTCGCTAGTGTTTAGGTTTAGAATTTCATACCCTGTTTTACTAATGTATCGATATGTTAAGTTATGCTGTGTTATGGTACTTGCTCTATGATGATTAACTAATATGTATATGTGGGTACAGAGGATGGTCTGCAGTAGCAGAACAATAAGTCATAGTGCTTTTATTTGTTTTGGTGAGAAATGCTTTATTACATTATTTGTGTAATTAGTATTTGCACATTATGCAGAAATGTGTATTTCATGTTTTCTAATTATTTTACATAATGTATTGAGTTTGTTCTTTGACCTTTTTGGCCATTGAGATTTAGGTTTTTAAAATAAATAATTCACATATAATATCAGTCTTAGTTAAGTTTGGAGTTTTGTTTAATGTCTTGACTGATGAAATGAAATATTACGTTTATTATTTATATAAAATTATTTGGTTATGATTATGTTATAGTTGTTTGGGAATTTTGTATGTCAGTATTTATTCTTTAATATGCTTTTGGGTATTATTGCTAAGTAATCTGCTCCTTTGTTGTTTATGAAGAGTTTGAGTTTAAATTGTAGCTTGTCGTAAATTGTTTTGATTTGGGTGCTAGGTAAAGGTGCAATCAGGGCTACAGAGTGCTCCATTCCTCGCTTTTGGTAGATTTGATTTTTTGTTCTAAAAATTTAGGTTGGGTTCTGCCTAATATGGATTGGACGGCATAGTGCCATCCTTTCTCTGCATTGTTTGTTTTGGCTTCCTGTGCTATGGCGCTGTCATAAACATTCCACCATTGTATTTAGAAATTGGGTTGGCGTCTGAGTCCAGTGCAATGCAGTCTATCAACCCAAGTGTCTTCCAAATAATCCATTAGGGGGCTTAGTTTGTGTTCATTTTGTTGGTAAAAAGGGCTTTCTATTTCTAAATTGTAGTGGATAGCTACTTGTGTGACAGGGACATAGGCTAGTGCTATCTTATGTTTTATTAATTCAAAGGCAACTTGACTGTATATAGCATATTGTACATTTAGGGCCTCATTACGAGGCTGGCGGTTCAAGGACCCCCAGCCTCTCGGTGACGGTCGGACCACCGCAACTATGGCAGTTCGACTGCCACTTTACAACCCTGGTGGGTGGACCCACCAGAAAACCGCATTCCGGCTGGGAATGTTGTTCCCGATGGGGTGACAGTGATCTACGTTGTACTAAGCCATGGAGGCACTGAACTCAGCACCGCCTGGCTGATTACAACTCATCTTACCACCTGAACTTCCAGAGCGGATTGGAAGAGAAATCCGAAATCATTTCTCTTCCGATCATTTGGTGAGGGCGGGAGAGGTATCGTAGGAAAGGAAAGGCCTTTCTTTTCCTTTGATGTCTCTCTCAGCATTTCTGCACACGATCGGGCCACAGAAGTGACCACTAGACACCAGGGATTTTTTTTATGTAAACAATAAAGGGGAGCAACCCTTTGGGCAAGGGTCACTCCCCTGGGAGGCATTTTTTTAAAGGTCTTTTCTGCCCCCCTGGGGGTTGATCGGCCTATTGTAATTAGGCCGATCAGCCCCTGAGGTGGGGCAGAAACCTCTAGGCACCAGGGATCTTTTTTTTTGTTTGTTTAATTTTTTTAGACTGGGGAGCGACCCCTTAGGCAAGGGTCCTTCCCCTGGCAGCAAATTTGTTTCAGGCCATTTCTGCACCCCGTGGGGGCAGATTGGCCTATTTTAATTAAGCCGATCTGCCCCCAAGGGAGGCAGAAACCACTAGGCACCAGGGATTTAAAAATAAAAACAAATTATAGATGGTGAGCGACCCCTTAGGCAAGGGTCACTCCCCTGGTGGGCAATTATATTTTAGACCATTTCTGCCCCCCTGGGAGGCAGATCGACCTATTTTTCTTAGGCCGATCTTCCCCCAAAGGGGGCAGAAACCACTAGACAGCGGGGATTTTTTTTGGTGCAATTTCACACAAGGGAAGCAACCCCATAGGCAACGGTCGCTTCCCTGGTGGGCAAATTTATTTTAGGACATTTCAGCCCACCCTTGGGGGCAGATTGCCCTATTTGTATTAGGCCAATCTGCCCCCAAGGGAGGCAGAAACCATTAGGCACCAGGGATTTTTTTTTTTTTTTTTTTACAGATGGGGAGCGACCCCTTAGGCAAGAGCTGCTCCCCTGAGGGGCAACATTATTTTAGGCCATTTCTGCCCACCTTGGGGGTAGATCGGCCTATTTCTATTAGGATGATCTGCCCCTAAGGATGGGCAGAAACTATTTAGGCACCAGGGATTGGTGTGTGTGTTTTGTTTGAGGGGACAGCCCCTGGGGCAAGGTCGCTTCCCATGGGGGCACATTACTGTTGTCCATTTCTGCCCCCCTTGGGGGCAGATCGGCCTATTTTTGGAAGGCCCATTTGCCCCCAAAGGGGGCAGAAAGCCCAGTAGAGATCAGGTAAGAATTGTTTTTAAAAAAAAGAAGATGGGGGTATGGCCATACCCGCACCCCAAATAAATGAGGAAAAAGTTGTTCTGCCCACCGGTGGGCAGATGGGGCAATTACCCCCGATTCACTCCTACTAGATGCCAAGGAATTTAAAAAAAATTGTGGGGTGGTGGCTACAAACCAGTATGGGCATGGTTATGCCCCCCACCCCAAATGAAGGGGGTAACAGTTTTTCAGCTCTCCTCCAGCACACTAAAACATCTTATCCCACGGCAAGCAAGAGGACATTTGATTATTTGGGGTTTTGGTTGGGCCATGAGAGCTTGTCTAACTCTCAAGATCGTCCCACTTGGAATGGTAAAGGCTGCACCTTTTGGACTTTGGAACGCTGCCGTGTAGAAAACTCTACGAGACCTAGACACATCTGAAAACTAAACATCTGGCTGAATCCAGGGTGGAGTGCTTCAGATGCACCCTGCACCATTTTCGTACCCACAATGCCCTGCAAACCTCCAACTTCGATGGAAATCACACATTTTTCCAACATTTTTGTGATGGAACCTTCCGGAATCTGCAGGAATCCACAAAATTCCTACCACCCAGTTTCGTTGCATCAATACTGATAAAAATTCTGCCTCACTTGTCAGTCTAAAAACATATTTTTCTCAAACTGCCCTTTTGGACATGCTTTGGTTCTCCCTCATTTTCAAAATGTTTTGGCTCTTCCCTGTCACAGGCACTTGGACCACCTACACAAGTGAGGTATCATTTTTACCGGGAGCCTGAGGGGAACGTTGGGTGGTAGGAAATTTGCACCGATGTGGTGATCCCACACAGAAATGTAGGAAAAATTTGTTTTTTTAGCAAAGTGTGAGATTTGCTGAGGATTCTGGGTAAGAAAACACTGGAGGATCCACGCAAGTCACACCTCCCTGGACTCCCTCAGGTTTCTAGTTTTCAGAAATGTTTGGGTTTGATAGGTTTCCCTGTATGCTTCTGAGCCCAGGACCAAAAGCGCAGGTCCCCCCGCAAAAACAGGTAGTTTTGTATTTGATAATTTTGATGTGGCCACATAGTGTTTTGGAGCATTTCCGTTCGCGGGCACTAGGCCTACCCACACAAGTGAGGTACCATTTTTATTGGGAAACTTGGGGGAACACTGGGTGGAAGGAAATGTGTGGCTCCTCTCAGATTCCAGAACTTCCTATCACCGAAATGTGAGGAAAATGTGTTTTTTTTGGCCAAATTTTGAGGTTTGCAAAGCATTCTGGGTAACAGAAGCTGGTGAGAGCCCCACAAGCCACAACATCATGGATTCCCCTAGATGTCTAGTTTAAAAAAATTCACAGGTTTGGTAGGTTTCCCTAGGTGCCAGCTGAGCTAGAGGCCAAAATCCACAGATAGGCACTTTCCAAAAAACACGTCAGATTTCAATGTAAAAATGTGATGTGTCCATGTTGCATTTCCTGCTGTGGGCATTAGGCCTACCCACGCAAGTGAGGTACCATTTTTATCAGGAGACTTGGGGGAACACAGAATAGAAGAACATGTGCTATTGTCCCTCGTCTTTCTCTACATTTTTTCCTTCCAAACGTAAGACAGTGTGTAAAAAAGACGTCTATTTGAGAAATGCCCTGTAATTCACGTGCTAGTATGGGCACCCCGGAATTCAGAGATGTGCCAATAACCACTGCATCTCAACACCTTATCTTGTGCCCATTTTGGAAATACAAAGGTTTCCTTGATACCTATTTTTGACTCTTTATATTTCACCAAATGAAGTGATGTAAACCTGATATACAATGAAAACCCATTGCAAGGTGCAGCTCCATTATTGGTTCTGGGTACTCAGGGTTCTTGATAAACCTACAATCCCAATATATCCCCACAACCAGAAGAGCCCAGCAGACGTAATGGTTTTTTTCACCTCAATTTCAATATTTCTTTATTTTGGCTGTTATTTTCGGTAGGAAAACCTTGTAGGATCTAAACAAATGAGTCCTTGGTGAATTTCGAATGTTTTATACTTTTCATAAATGTTTAGCTTTCCAGGATCCAGCATTGGTTTTCTACCCATTTCTGTCACTAACTGGAAAGAGGTTAAAAACACAAAAAATAGTAAAAATGGTGTATGTCCCAGTAAAATGCCAAAATTGTGTTGAAAAATGTGGTTTTCTGATTCAACGCTGCCTTTTCCTGAAAGCTGGGGAGATTGTGATTTTAGCACCACAAACTCTTTGTTGATGCCCTTTTCAGGAAAAAAACACAAGCCTTCTTCTGCAGACCTTTTTTCCCATTATAAAGAATAAAACAAAATGTCCTGTATTTTGGCTAATTTCTTGGCCTTCTCCAAGGGAACCCACAAACTCTGGGTACCTCTAGAATCCCTAGGATATTGGAAAAAACAGGGCGCAAATTTGGCTTAGGTAGCTTATGTGGACAAAAAGTTATGAGGGCCTAAGCGCAAACTGCCCCAAATAGCCAAAAACAAAAAAGCCTGGCACCTGAGGGGGAAAAGGCCTGGCAGCGAAGGGGTTAAAAATGGGGACGATAATGTCTGATCTCAAAGAATCCGGAATAGGACCATCCACTACAGATCTAAAACGTTAATCAGTAAAGGGGCCCAAAGATTTGGGTCAGTCTTAAAGATGTAGGCCGGCATGCCATCCCAGGCTGGAGCTTTCCCCGATATACACCTTTTAATGGCTAAGGGCACCAATAGGTTTTAAGTGGTGGGAGTTCAGCCTATAGTCAGAAGTTGAGTGTACCTCCAGGCTAACTGGGGAGAACATTTTTTTTAAATGGGCCAATCAAGCGTCAACTGAAATTATATTTTCTATTTTAGGGGTGATGGTCTCCAAGAAGAAAGGTCGGTTGACGACTTCCCAAAACAGTGTGTGATCCCTTAGCTTTCCGGCTTCTATAAGATCTTCCCAGGCCCTGTTTCTAATCTCATCTTTCCCTTCCTCTAAGGTCGATATATAGAGGTTCCTAGTGTGACACAACACAGGGGTGTCATTTCAGGGTGAGCAACAGCTGTTTGTGAGCAGCAGAACAGGTTGAGTTAAACCACTAATACGGAGGGGGTAGAGGGTGGGGAGCGGGGGTCTCACGAACAGGTTTTTTCACAGCTACATTTTCAGAAATAGCCTTACAGATTTTATTACATTCAAGTTGGATAGTAGCAGGCTTAAGCTCCTCCTTTAGGCAGGCTAAGAAGGAATCCTAGGAGTTTTTCAAAATATCATTACAGAAGGTAGTGGGATTTACCTTATCCCATTTTAGCATCATTCCCTTATTTTTAGAGAACGCTAAGTTATCCTTTGTAGTCTAGGTCCTATTTTTCAACCTAATGTTTAATTTAATAATAAGTGGGTTGTAGTCACTAGCACAGTTACTCTTTATGTCAAAGTCTAAGAGGTGTGAAAAAGGCTCAGGTGTCAACAATATGGGATCAATTGTGCTTTCCCCACAGTTTCCTACAAAGGACGGAATGCACATGCTGTCTAAAATGCTAATGTCACTGGTGAAGTTTAAATTATACTGAAAAGTTAAAACATTTAAAGCCTCACCATAAACCATGTGCATGAAATGGGTAGCAGCTTCATTGTTTAAGTTATTAAAACCACACACTCTAGTATCATTAAATTAAATAAAACAATATTAAAATCTACAACCCATATAATATGAACAGTATGTCTTACATTTTGATAAAAGTCCTCTGGAAAATTGTCCAACTGGTCAATCACATTGCACGTCGACTGATTAAAAACATTATAATAAAAGTTTATCAACAGGATGGAGGGATCAGCAGTGAAAGTTGAAAAAGTGACTAGGAAATAAGGATAGGACCAGCACTTTGAAGAGTGCTCTCCCTGACCTAGATGTTAATGCTGGTTGAAAAAAAGCACAATAGCCATCAATGTGGAAATCTTTCATCAGCCAGGTTTTGTGGCAGCAGATAAAGTCTGAGCAATTAAGAAAATTGGCCTAGGTGGGATTCTTAATCTTTGAGTGTGCTTCTGCGATGTTCAATGAGATACGGCTGAGGGGCTTCCTTAACTGGCTAGCTGGGGGGTTAGTGGGCATGACCTCATCTTGACGCAACTGCTGTGAGATCTGGGGTGCGTTACTAGGTGGAAGAGCCTGAGGAAGCTGTGCATCCTCCTTACCTGCGTAGTGTTGATCCCCCTGTTTCTGAGTCTCCTGAGCCCATGTCCCTGTGGTGGGACGCATAGTTGGAAAATGTCAATCCAAGTCATCCTAAGTGGATAGAAGCTCAAATGAATAGCGTGCTGGTATGGCAAACAGTGGGCTAATCAAGTTTTGCTGGGTGTTGTTCCCTACCCTATTTGCTCTTAATACCACAGAGGGTCTGTAAAAATAACCTAATGGTACCGCTTTGGTGCAACACAGAGGGTAGCAGTGACATATTTGTTCAAGGGAGATCAGCAGTGATTTATCAATGAGGGAGTTCTGAAGTTAATGAGAACTCAGTCTCCATTACCCTCCTTTATACCCAGGCCAATCCAAGGGGTACTCCTGACCATTGTAAAATAAAGAGACCCAAACATCTTGAACCACCAAAATCAAAGTCATATGGGCATGTAGTAATAAATTCACAATTACTGTACCATGACACCACAAGCTCTCCATATGCTGATTGTGACTGTTTGCAGCCTATCCCAGGCAATATACACTGAGCCTAGGTGAAAAAAGAGACAATGTGAATGTTAAAAACTGATGAACAATGCTTTAAAACAACTAAATTGAACACTTACTGAGGCAGAGACAGGGACAGTCATGCATATAAATCACAGTAGAAATGCACAGCCAGTTCCTCATCGCATTTCAGGTCAAATGGTGTTAAGGTGTCAAACTCTAGTATATACCTTGAGTCCAATTTATGGAGTGTTTTCTCCCCATTGCCACCTCTAACACTTGGCAGGACTGTGTCACAATCCACAAATTGGAGTAGGCTTTATTTAACCAAATGCACCCCTGCAAAATGCCTGGCAACTGGATGATGATCGTCAGCATGTCTTTTTACCTTCATATGCTCAAGCACTAGCTTTTTAGCCTTGAGTACGGTGCAACTAATATACATCTAAATGCATGGATATATCATATAGTACACACAGAATTCAGTATTGCAGGTGACAAATTTGTGAATCTTAAAGACTCTCGTAGCATTAGGAATGCTCAGACTGAGGGTGTTCAATCTGCTGCTACATGCTTTGCAGTTCTTGAAACTGAAGAAACAACTCAGATCAGTTGCATTTTTGGACTCCTTAGCAGTGATATGGTTATTGCCTAAGTTGTCCCTCAGAGAACTACTCTGTCTACATGTAATCTGAGGAGATGAATTAACATATTGGCACAGTGCATCATCAGTTCTAAACAGCTGCCAATACTTATTCAATATCTTTCTGACACTGTGTGCCTGACTGGAGAAGGTGGCAATAAATCTTAGTTTCCTATCTTCCTCATTGAGCGACTCCATAGTTGGATGTAAAAAGTTCTGCCTGGATACCTGAGCTACTTTTTTCTTAATTTGCCATATGATTTTATCAGAGCACTCCCTTTCCCTGAATCTGCAAGCCATTAACTTGCTTTCTGCCTCAAATGGCTCAGGAGTTCTGCAGTTCCTCTTAGCCCTGGGTAGTTCACTGTATAGGATGCTATAGATCAAGCTTGCTGGGTGTGTGCTGGTGGTACAGAGTAGACTGTTGCCCGCAGTTGGCTTCCTAAACAATTTAGGCCCGTATTTATACTTTTTGACGCTAAACTGCGCTAACGCAGTTTAGCGTCAAAAATTTTGGCGCCGGCTAACGCCATTCTGAAGCACCATGCGGGCGCCGTATTTATTGAATGGCGTTAGCCGGCGCAAGCAGACCGGCGCTGCCTGGTGTGCGTGGAAAAAAACCACGTACACCAGGCAGCGCCGGCGTAGGGAAAAATGGCGTCAGGGCGTCTTAAAAATGGCGCAAGTCAGGTTGACGCTAAAAAATCGTCTTAACCCGATTTGGCCATTTTTAACGACGCCCAGACGCCATTTACATGACTCCTGTCTTAGTAAAGACAGGAGTCATGCCCCCTTGCCCAATGGCCATGCCCAGGGGACTTATGTCCCCTGGGAATGGTCATTGGGCATAGTGGCATGTAGGGGGGCACAAATAAGGCCCCCCTATGCCACCCAAAAAAAAAAAAAATGTATACTTACCTGAACTTACCTGAATGTCCCTGGGATGGGTCCCTCCATCCTTGGGTGTCCTCCTGGGGTGGTCAAGGGTGGCAGGGGGGGTCCCTGGGGGCAGGGGAGGGCACCTGTGGGCTCATTATGAGCCCACAGGCCCCTTAACGCCTTCCCTGACCCAGGCGTTAAAAAGTTGCGCAAATGCAGGGTTTTTTGCCCCGCCCACTCCCGGGCGTGATTTTTGCCCGGGAGTATAAATACGACGCATTTGCGTCGCCGTCATTTTTTTAGACGGGAATGCCTTCCTTGCATCTCATTAACGCAAGGAAGGCTTTCACGCAAAAAAATGACGCTATTTGCCCATACTTTGGCGCTAGACGCGTCTAACGCCAAAGTATAAATATGGCGTTAGTTTTGCGCCGAATTTGCGTCGAAAAAAACAACGCAAATTCGGCGCAAACGGAGTATAAATATGCACCTTAGTCTTTAATTTATCTTCCACTACAGAGACCTGGACATCAAGGAAATCGATCACAGTGTTGCAAGTTTGACCTGTAAACCTTAAATTAAAGTCATTGTTGTTCAGGCCCTCCACAAAGTTTGTTGCACTTCTTTCACCACCCCCTTCCATATAACATACACATCATCAATAAATTGAATCCAAAGTACCACATGCTCTTCAAACTCAGATAAATTGCTGACCACCTGCTCCTCCCAGCAACATAACAAAACAAAATAAAATGATGGACGGAGCGTTGAAACTTTTCAAACACTCACCCCAGTCACAGATCTGGGTTTAATCCATCATTATTTTGCTCGCCACGTCACCCCAGTTTGGACCCAGCCATATGCAAATCAGTCTTGACCCTGTTCCCCATGGGAACAGTCCAGCCCGAACTGCTAGGCTAGGTCCTCCCTGGACAGGAAACAAGCATCCTGGGACACGTTTCAGGGTATCACCCTTCATCAGCCAGGCTAGCTTGAATCCAGTGGCGCAGCGAGCAAGGGACCCACGTCTGGGCATACCCCTGCCACTTAGGGCGCACAAAGCAACATCACAAAACAAAATAAAATGATGGACGGAGTGTTGAAACTTTTCAAACACTCACCCCAAGTCACAGATCTGGGTTTAATCCATCGTTATTTTGCTCGCCACATCACCCCAGCCATATGCAAATCAGTCTTGACCCTGTTCCCACCTGCTCCTCCCACCAGTCCACGAAAAGATTTGCGTAGCTTGGGGCAAAGCAGGTGCTCATAACAGTATTGCATACTTGTTTATATACTTGGTGCCTGATTATGAGTCTGACGGTCAACAGACCATCAGACTTGTGGTGGCGGTCCTAACGGCTCCCAGTTTGGCGGTCCGACCACCAAATTAAAAGTTTGGCGGTTGGACGGTAAAACCACCGCCAACTCCACTGGGAACAATATTACAGACGGGCTGACGGCAGTCCAGGTTGGAATCAGACAGGGCGCGGTTAACTCAGCACTTCCTTGCTGATTACAACCTCGTTCTCCACCAGCCTCTTCATGGCAGTTACACTGCCATGAAAAGGCTGGTGGAGAACAGGTGCAGGAGGCCACATGGGGTCCCATTCACTGCTCAATCGCTTGGCATGGGCAGTGCAGGGTCCCCCTGCCCAGCATCTTCGCAGTGCTCACTGCCTGCTTTCCCAATGACAATGCTGCTGCCACTTTACTGCTGGGCTGATGGACAGGAACCTTGGCTTGTGCCCGTCAGCTCAGGAGGAAAGTCATAATGGGCCTGGCGGGGAGGTAGCCAGTAAGGCGGCAACCTCCCCATCGGAAGTTGGGTGGACGGGTCATCCCATACACCAAATTTGTAATCAGGCCCTTTGTCACCAAAAACAATGAAGTTGTTATTTAATCATATATATACACATATATATATAGTTTCTGTAAATAATTATTTTTGATTACATTGTTATGTATTTAGTTATATAGTTTATTTGGATGATTTAGAAATATTTTGGTGATGTAATTTTTTTTATTCAAACATGTGTATGTATTGTTTAATGTTTATTGCAATTATTTGTTTAACATAAAACATATTTGTTATGTTTATTAATGATAATGTAATTATTTTGCCAATATTATTGTATTCAATACTGTGTGAGGCGCTATTTTTGACATGTTGTATGTTTATTTGAAGATGACAATATTTTTGTTTCTGATATTTGTGGTAAAAATCAATATTTTTAACATCGATATTTGTGTTCTCGGTATTTGGGGATTTATTAGTTAGGTATAGGAAGGCAATATTTTTGTTAAGAATATTTATATCCCAGTACTTTTTGGTCTCAATATTGTATGCATCAGTATCATGTCAGTGATCCCAACAAAACATGGAATTGTGAGCTCTGCACTCATATTACAGACAACCCTTTATTTAGTTACTTGGAAGTTTTGCATTCATTGCATCACTCCTTGTGTTAACATTAAAGTGCAAATATAGGTCCATATGGGCAACGGGTATTGAAGGATAATAGGGAAGTAGCACCTTGTTAGATGTCTAAAACTCTGCAACATTTTGTATGCAGTTAGTTGTAGGCAAGGATGAAGAGCCCGTTTTTTCAGTAGTTTCCAGAAGCAGATATAGGGCCTGATTTAGATATTGGTAGATGGGTTACTCCACCACAAAGGCAACAGATATCCCATCTGCTGAAATCTAAGTCCCATAGGAAATAACGGGATTTAGATTTGAGAGGATGGGATATCTGTCACTATTGTAACGAAGTAACCCATCTGCCAACATCTAAATCAGGCCCATAGTTCTGGTCAGTTTTTACGTAAGTGTTCAAACTGTTCCAAAGATTGGAGCCCAAAACCCCCAAGGATCATCTTCATTTTTCAGTCACTTCAATGTGAGTTGTGTCTTGGTGAAATTTTGTTGGTTAATTTTCACTCCTCATTCCATTATATTTTGTGGACTGTACTGAATACCTACTATCTGCTCCTTGCTCCTTTTGCCTGTTAATTATATACTCTGTGAGCCCAGTGTATATGACATTTCAATAGTCAAGGGATGCCAAGTCCAGAGTTTTAATGAGTTCCGCTCATGGTGATTCGGAGGAACAGGGGAGATTTCTATAGGATAACCAGCTTCATTTTGATCCCTTCAGCTATAGCATTGACTTGGGAGATAAAGGAGAGGTCAGGTTTAAAGGTTATGCCCACTTAGCCAACTGCTGGTGAGGTAGAGGGGAATGTTGTGAGGCCTGGGGCTAGGCAAAAGGTATTTGTTTTGTCACCCCAAAAATTAGGATTTCTGTTTTAGCTCCTTTCTTTCACACAAAGCTCTCCTTTATCAAGTGGAACACATGATCAAGGAAAGTAGTGATACTGGCAAGGTTCCCAGAACTATTCTCCAGTTGAAACTTTGAAAAATAATTTTGGGATTTTTGGTATACCTTTTGAAGATCAATCCATGGTGTTACAAGGGCAGCATCAAGGATTGTATGCAAATGTTGAGTACTGGGCAAAAGAAGGCAAGCCCTGGTGTACACCACATGACACTAGTCTGACACAGAACCAATTCTAAAAGCTAGCCTTAGTGATTACAAATGATTGGTCCTCAACACCATTGTGAAGGATTCCTCCATAAACCTTGACACTTATGCCTTCACAATATAGGAGAGTGATCTGTAGAGCCTCAATTCAACTTTCCCTAATGTCCACTTCAGCCCAAATGCTGACAGTGATGCAGGAGGTTCCCCCCTGTGTCCACTATACTTCCAAAAGGCTATCATTTTATCTAACATGCTGGGAGGTCATAATTCCTTGCACAGGCTTACTCATGCACACCCACTCACACATTTGCACAGATAGGGACATGCACACACCTGACTCTCCATTAGGCCACCACAATTTTTGTCTGGCTTGAGTCATCCTACCTTCTACTATTCCCTCCTACTTTGCTTGCTTGCTCCCTCCTTACCTCACCTTGCTGCTACAGCAGAAATCTACTAAGTGCAATAAAGACTTTCTTGGTTGTACATTCCTTATAGTTTGACAAGGATCCAAACATATTTATCCATCAAAGATGCCAATAGGCACTTACCCTGTCTTAAATGAACAGGAGCAAATTGTAAGTGAATTCAATAATACTAATTCAATATTTACAAGGAAATGTGTCTGGTTAAAGATTATGACTGAGGTTCTAAAAACATTAAATGATGAATCGGAGAGATTCTACCTTACTCCTCTCATTAGAAAATGAAGGGAGCCGGTAACGGCTGGAATAGCAGTATAAAACATTTTGATTACGTTGGTAAAAGTAGATGACCAAATCACTACAAGAAATGGCTATATCAGTACAATGGATTAAACTACTGATGAGGACAAACAGATGCCTACCAGGCCTGAAGCACCTCTAATTAGAGTGGACAATGACTTGTATTTACCTGTTAGGATCATGCTTTACAGATAAAATTATCAACAAGAAGAGAGATGGGCCTATATGATTTACATTCTTTTCTATTTTTGTCTTTTTCCAAGGCGAATGAGATATGTGCTTTCTGCCAAAAATTAACGAGTTAATTATTCTTCAGAGAGCCAGAAAATTAGGCAGGACCTTTCTATTTATATGTGGTAAAGGTAAATGATGAGCTCAACTATACCTGCAGCCTTTGGCACATTTGTTTGGATGGAGTCTGCCATTATGAAGCAAATATCTGACACCTTCAGTGAAAACGATAGTGGCAAAAGTGATCTAGGGCTCATGTGTTTAATGGGTTTCAGATATTGGTAAGGTGAAATAGGTAGACCTATTATATGGGGCAAATTACTAAGAAATCACGTAAGCTGCTGTATTGCGTGAATAGGAGAGAAGGGCAGCACCAAATCTTATAAGATATGGTGTCGTTGCTCTCTCCCCTCCGGCTAGTGCCCTTTCAATCAATCAATCAATCAAAAAAATGTATAAAGCGCGCTACTCACCCGTGAGGGTCTCAAGGCGCTTGGGGGGGGGGGTCAGGAGTGTCACTGTTCGAACAACCATGTTTGAGGTTCTATCTGAAGAGCAGGAGGTCTTTGGTTTTGCGGAGGTTGGTGGGGAGGGAGTTCCAGGTTTTGGGGGCGAGGTAGGAGAAGGACCTGCCTCCTGTGGTGGTGCGTTGGATGTGGGGGACTGTGGCTAGGGCGAGGTTGGCTGATCGGAGGTTGCGGGTGGGAGTGTGAAAGTTCACTCTTTCGTTGAGGTATGTCGGGCCGGTGTTGTGGAGGGATTTATGTGCGTGGATGAAGATCTTGAATGTGATTCTCTTGTTTATGGGGAGCCAGTGAAGGGTTTTGAGGTGTGGTGAGATTCGTTTGTGGCGGGGGAGGCCAAGGACGAGGCGCGCGGCTGTGTTCTGGATTCTCTGGAGTTTGCATGTGAGTTTGAGTGTGTGCCGGCGTAGAGGGCGTTACCATAGTCTAGTCTGCTGCTGATGAGTGCATGGGTGACTGTCTTCCTGGTCTCTGGGGGAATCCATTTGAAGTATTTTTTTAGAGTGCGGAGTGTGAGGAAGCAGTAGGAGGTAAGAGCATTGATTTGCTGTGTCATGGAGAGGGAGGGGTCCAGGATGATGCTCAGGTTGCGTGCGTGGTTTGCGGGAGTGGGTGCGGGTCCTAGGGCAGTGGGCCACCAGGAGTCGTCCCATATGGTTTTGTTGGGGCCGAAGATGATGATCTCCTTTTTGTTGGAGTTAAGCTTGAAGTGGTTAGTTGTCATCCAGTTGACGGTGTCGAGGAGAGCTGCGTGTAGGTTGCGGGTGAGGGAGAGGTTGAGTTGGGTGTCATCTGCGTAGGAGAGGATAGTGATTCCGTGTGATCAGAGGATGTTGGCTGGGGGATCATGTAAATGTTGAAGAGTGTGGGGCTGAGAGAGGACCCTTGGGGGACTCCGCAGATGATCTTGGTGGTGGTGGAGTGGAAAGGTGGGAGGCGGACTCTCTGGGTCCAGTCAGTGAGGAAGGAGGTTAGCCAGTCTAAGGCTTTGTGGCGAATTCCTATGTTGTGGAGGCGTGTGCGGAGTGTGTGGTGGCAGACAGTGTCAAAGGCTGCGGAGAGGTCTAGGAGGATGAGTGCGACGGTCTCGCCTTTGTCGACTTTGGTCCTAATGTCGTCAGTGCATGCAATGAGGGCGGTTTCTGGGCTGTGGTTCTTGCAGAACACAGATTGTGAGGGGTCAAGATTGTTGTTTTCTTCGAGCTAGTGGGATAGATGGGTGTTGACTAGTTTCTCAGCAACCTTGGCGGGGAAGGGGAGGAGGGAGATGGGGCAATAGGTGGAGAGGATCTCTGGGTCGGCTTTGTTTTTTTTTAGGAGAGCGGTGATTTCTGCGTGCTTGCAGGGGTCTGGGTAGGTGGTGGAGTTGAAGGAGGAGTTGATTATGTCGTGGAGTATGGGGGCGATGGTTGGGCTGGCTTTGTTGTAGATGCGATGTGGGCAGGGGTCGGAGGGGGATCCGGAGCGGATGGAGTTCATGGTTTTTTCAGTTTCTGCATGTGTGGTGGGGGCCCAGGTAGTGAGTGTGGTGGGGGGATCATGAGTGGGGGTTGAGTTGGGTGAGTGAGGGGTGTGTGTGGTGGGTGTGTGTGGTATGAAGCTGTTGTGGATGTCCAGGATTTTGTGGTGGAAGTGGTTGGAGAGGGTGTCACATAAGGGCTGTATGTGTGAAGGGTCTATGTTGCTGGCTTTGGGTTTGGCTAGTTCATTAATTATGGTGAAGAGTTCTTTGCTGTTTTGAGAGTTGTTGTCAAGGCGTGTATTGTAGTGGTCTCTTTTGGCGGTGCGTATGAGTTGGTGATGGGTGCGAATGGTGGCTTTGAGGGTGGAGAAGTTGGTTGTAGAGTGTTAATGTCGCCATATTCTCTCCACTTGGCGGCATTTGCGCTTGGAGTCCTGGAGTTCGGGGGTGAACCATGGAGCGTTCTTGATGTTGCGGGTGGCGATGTGTTTTCTGAGGGGGGCTAGTGTGTCTGCGCAGGTGGTGATCCATTTTGAGAGGTTGTGGGCTCCTGTGTTGGGGTCGTTGGTGTGGGGGGGGGTTGTGAGCCAGTTGGGAGTTCAGGCGTTCTGTGGGGATCTTGTCCCACATGCGGTAGGTTGTGGTGTGTTGATGGTGGTGTGTGGGGGGTTTGGCGAAGGAGAAGTGGACGCAGTGGTGGTCAGTCCAGAGGAGTTCGGTGGTGTGGGTGTAGGCTATGTGTTGGCTTGAGGTAAAAATTGCGGCGAGTCATGTGTCCTGCTGAGTGGGTGGGTGCGGTGACCAGTTGTTTGAGTCCGAGGTTGGTGAGGTTGTCTATGAGGGATGTAGAGTTGTGGTCTTGTAGGTTCTCCAAGTGAAAGTTGAAATCACCGAGGAGGATGTAGTCTGTGGAGGTGAGGGCGTGCAAGCTGATGGTGTCGGCGATGGTGTCGCAGAAGGCGGGCGTGGTCCTGGTGGTCTGTAGATTAGTGTATCTCTGAGGGTGGAGTTGTTGTTAATGTGGATTAGGAAGTGCATGTGTTCTGTGTTGTCAATAGTGTCTTGGGAGCTGGTGGTGACTTTGATGATGTCCCTGTGTAGGATGGCGATGCCACCCCCTGGCCTGTTGAGGTGGTCTTTGCGTTGGAGTTTGTATCCCTTGAGGGTGGCGATGGCTATGTCGGGTTCTGAGGAGGGGTTGGTCCAGGTTTCCGTGAGGAAGGCGATGTCGGGTGAGTGTGATGTGATGAGGTCCCAGAGTTCTAAGGCATGTTTGTGAAGGGAGTGGGTGTTGAGGAGCAGGCAGTTGAGGCGGTTGTGGTGGGTGGCGTTGGTGTGGTGCATGAGGGTGTTGCTGCGGGGTGTGTTCTGGTTGTGGGGTGGTGTGCTGCGGGGCTGGTTGGTGGGGGTGGGGGCAGAGCAGGTGTGTGTTGCGTTGGGGATGTTGTGTGAGTTGTCGGGGGGGTCGCTGTGGTTAGTGTGTGGTGTGAGGGAGGAGGAGCTGGAAAAATGACAGGTGTGGCAAGTGAAGGGGCCATGAGTGTGTGTGGGGCCGGAAAGGGTGCAGGTCGGGCGAGGGCCTGGGTTGAGTGAGTGGAGGATGAGGGGGGAGTAGGCTTGTCTGCGAGGGCCAGGGGGACTGGCGCTGGGCGCGGTCTTGGCTCGGACGGGCGCAGACGGGCTTGCCTTCGGCGCGCCAGCGGCGCGTCCGCGCTGCGGCTTCCATAAATGGAGGGGAGGGAGTGGCAGCTGGGAGGAGGGAGGGCTGGACGAATGGGAAGGCTACGGGGGTGGGGCCGCAGGGGACGCAGTGGCTGGGGAAGCTGGAATGGAACAAAGGGAACGGAAAGGTGAGGAGGTGGCGCTGGGCGGCGGAGCGGGGAGCGACCTGCCTGCTAAAGCAGGGTCAAGGGTTGCTCCTCGTTACCGCGCCGCAGCTTCCACAAATGGGGGGGAGGGAGTGGCAGCTGGGAGGAGGGAGGGCTCGACGAATGGAAAGGCTAGGGGGGTGGGGCCGCAGGGGATGCAGTGGCTGGGGAAGCTGGCATGGAACAAAGGGAACGAACGGTGAGGTGGAGGGGGGAGGCGGGAGGGGCCGCAGGGGACGCAGCGGCTGGGGAAGCTGGAATGGAACAGGGTGAGGTGGAGGGGAGAGGCGGGAAGGGCCGCAGGGGATGCAGCGGCTGGGGAAGCTGGAATGGAACAAAGGGAACGGAACAGTGAGGAGGTGGCGCTGGGCGGCGGAGCGGGGAGCGACCTTCCTGCTAAAGCAGGGTCAAGGGTTGCTCCTCGTTACCGCACCGCGGCTTCCATAAATGGGGGGGGAGTGGCAGCTGGGAGGTGAGAGGGCTGGACGAATGGGAAGGCTAGGGGGGTGGGGCCGCAAGGGACGCAGAGGCTGGGGAAGCTGGAATGGAACAAAGGGAACGGAACGGTGAGGTGGAGGGGGGAGGCGGGAGGGGGCGCAGGGGACGCAGCAGCTGGGGAAGCTGGAATGGAACAAAGAGAACGGAACGGTGAGGAGGTGGCGCTGGGTGGCGGAGCCGGGAGCGACCTGCCCGCTAAAGCCCTTTAGGCTACAATGTGAAACCATAGTGAAAGGGTGACTACATGATGGCTAACATAGGTTTAGTATTGCAAGGCTACCCTTTCAAAATAATGTATTGACACACTTTACAACTTTATCCACTTACTGTGTGTGATGTGAATGAAATAATTACTTACCAGTAGTCTTGATTACTCTGATCTTAAGTCTTCCTTGTCTCAGTCCTTACTTAATGAGGGGGTTCCCTCCCAATACAGGAATCATAATGCTCTTTGTTTGATTGGAAAAAAGTCTTACTTTCCCTTAAGATACCGTTTGTAGTCTTTTATTTTACTGTTATTGGATTTTTTATGAGAAGGAAAGGAAGAAATGAGGACTGGAGTGATGAAGATTTTAAGATTGGAAAATGGAGGTTACCAGTAAGTAATTCTTTCATTACTTCCTCACTCCTTTTCCTTGTCCAGGTCCTTAACTTCAACTTCTTGTAAGAAAAGGATAGAAAAAGGAATACCAATCACAAATACTGATTACTTTTATGACTCCATCGTTTCAACTCAGGGGGATGCTGTACACGGATCATCTGCAGTCTGGGAGTCATCACTTCAACTTATCCAGAGTTCCTTTCTGACTCCTACTTGCTTCCTATTTCAATATTCATTGCTACTGAAAACCTACATTTGTTTTCTGGGACTTCAATACCCATAATGCATTGCCTAGTAGTCAGTAAGACCTGGAATATTCTGTCAATTGCTTCCTATAGGAATAGTCCTGATGATCCTTTGTACTGGATTCTCGCCTCCAGCACTTGTGAGAGACTGGAATCACACACCCCTGTGACCGTCTTGTGCAGCCCAGCCATGTGACTCCGCCCTGGGCGTGCTGCTGCCTGGGACAGCTTATATGCTGCCATTTCCTGAATAGCCCTGTTGCTGCATTGAAGTTTGTTTCCTTTGTGTACCAACATTTTGTTGGATTGTTTTCCAGTCCTGTGCCTGTTTGCCTCAGCCCTGTTTTCTGTGCATTGTTCCTGTGCAGCTTGCTACAGATTTTTCTCAGTCCTGTTTGCTGTACCCTTTTCCTGTGCAGCCTGCTACAGATTTCCCCAGCCCTGCTTTCTTTTGCTTTTTCTTTTGTCTGGCTTTTTATATTTTTGGTGCAGCCCTTGAGCTGCTCCCTTTCCAATTGTTCCTAGTTTGTTCCTTCTGTTCCTGCTATTATTTTCCAATTATGTATTCCTTTTCCTTCTACCTTAACTCCTGTAATTTCTCCTTTGTGCCTTAAATTTTGTCCCTGGTTTATGTTTCCTTTCTCTGCTATTCTTATGCAATCTTTAGTTCTCCTGAAGTTCAAGTCTCTTGCTTGTTACAGTTTCCTAGAATCCTTGCATAACTTGCCTGTTCTGCAGTTTTGGTTTCCTTGCATAACCTGCTCCTGAAATATTAGGTACAGTTCTTAGGCTCCTTTCTAGTGCTTACTGTATATTTTCCACTTAGGCTATTGTGCCTGGAAAGTGTACTATTAGTCCTCACTTGTATGTAAGTGGTTTCCTTTGTACAGGGGTTGGCTCCTGGTTCCCAGAAGGCAGTCCTGCTCCATCCTTTGTCTTGTGTTGTATGCAGTCTTAAGTGCTTTATCTGTGACAGTGTGCCATTGCTGTTTTCCGGGAATTGCCACTGTGTCTCCAGCTGGACCCACAAGAGCTTGTCTCATGTACGTAAGTACAATCCTTGCTTGTGTCCTAAGGATTCAGAGACAGAATCACTTCTGCTGCCTCCTTTCTATGGGGCTTTCGGGGTGATTATCGCTGAGAGTAATCTGCACAGAGGCATTGATATTCCCTGTTACTGAGGGAAATTCTTAGCCTTACCTATGTACAACCTTAGCGGTAACCAGTGTGTTGTCCATTATTGGTTCATTCTCTGTTTGTTCCTGCTAAGGTTGCTCTGCCTTCACTATCCTGTTCCTGTGTTCGAACTATAGCTGTTCTTTCCTTGTGTATGCCTTTCTTCGCTCCTCTGCTTTAATACACTACATCCATAGGGAGATATTCCGTGACCTCGAGGGCTGCTCTGCCCAGAGCCCTTACAGATTACATTTTTATATAATTGTCAAACAGCAAAGATTCAACCAAAAAGAAGATGTATACAATCATGAATTTACAGCATTCAGGACTGCCTTCCCAAATGAACTATCTTCATAATTTGACATTGATTGCATTGAATACTTAACTAATAAATCTTAGGGAGACCAATTTGCTCTATGTAGTTTCATTAGTGAAATTCCTTGTAAGTTTCTCGGCCCATGATGCTACTATTCCTTTGTGGGATCTACACTGCATACCAGAGACTTTTATTGCTGCTCATTGACAGTTCAAAGAACAGTAGGATAAGCTTCTAAGGAATCTGTCTGTTAGGAAGTCCAGAATTAAGAATGGGTTGTAAGACAATGCAGAACAGCCTTTCTGTAGACACCATTCATCAACGTTTCCAATGTCTTTTATAGAAGGAGAACGTGGATACCTTTCTTGAACTCTGGATCTCCTCTGCAGAACACCTTAAGTTTCTTAACCTTGGCCTTTCAATTTCCTGGCTGTCAGACTTACTCTTTGGTGATCAAATCTGAAGAACTGTACTCAATAAAGGTGGACGAATGTGTTAAAATCTTACAGGGGGATCCACCAGCATCTTTGGTTACCTAGGGTACCAAGATCTCCTAGACCCTTGTGGTGCAGTATAGTTACCAAAGCCTCCTCATTTCATGTTTTCCTCAGCACCTTTAGGAGCAGAAGTATTGCAGGAAAAGCATATATAAGAGATGGCTCTTATTGATAGGGTGTCCATAGCCAATTCCCAATCTCTTTTCCTTAAGGAGCAAAAATGAGAGAGAAGAGCATCTGTTTGGAAGGAAACAGATCTGTCTCTGGGTGGCCAAATCTTTGGCATAGCATCTCAAAATTCTTTGGATACAACACAAACTGTGTTGAGGATACTAATGTCTGACTCAACCTGTCTCTTGCCTGATATTTTCCCCTGGAATGTACTTTGCATGTAAGAATAACAGAATTTTCTCTGCCCACAGACAAAGATTTGGGCTTTCAATGACAATTTCAGACATTTTGTCAATTTATGTGGGCTTCACAACTTGATTGTCTGTTCTCTCAATAACTGATTTTCTCAGAATTATGTAATAAAAAACCCTGAAGAGCCCTCTGAATCACTACAAACACTCTCCAGTTGTAGGTTTGGAGAACCTCCTCCAGGAGTCAGCAACCCCGATTAGTGTGAATGTACAACACAGCTCTCCAACTCAAAGCACCCACATCTTATTACAACAATACTGGGAGGCTCCAATATCATTCCTGCTAGATTCTTTTCATCTTTCGGTCTCCAAGACATCGCCTTTCTTTTATTCTGTGTTATCCAAAGCATGATGTTGTAATCATTCATTTCTGGATTTCATTGGCTCAGCATTAACCAAATGTTCCATTTCAGATGGAGTCTTGCTCATTTTATCACATGTGGCAGAAGACAAAATTCCTTGTACTCTGAGGCTTATTGTTACAGAAGTTTGTTTCCTTTTGTAATGTTTCTTTCAGTGCACTCTGTCATATTCTTGATCAATCCAATACGAGAGAGACAACTCACATCTGAGTTTGGAATCTGGCTCCCTTGAATTGTAAGTCCTGTGATGGATGAAGATATGACTTCTCTCAATTCAGAATTCAACCAAAGCTTTGGATGACTTTGCAAACGTTCTCTTGTCTTTGAAGGACTTTGGGAGAGAGGATTCAGAAATTAAGCAATCATCTTAATAGTGAATAACCATATTTTTTCCTCATGCAAAGTGCCACAGTTGGTGTTAACACCTTCGTAAACACACTTGGAGATTCCTGAAAGGTAGGATTCAGAACTGCTAATAATCTCTTACTGTGAATCGTAGAAATTGCTGAGAATCTTGATAATGCTTAAATGGAGGTAATCATCGCTGGGATCTAGGGACAATAAAAATCTCCATCAAGTGTATTATTGCCTGGATTGAAGCAATATGAACAGTTTTAGTTGTAACAAATGTGTCTACAAATTTGAAGTCTTTGATAAGCCTGAATGGCTTTGGCACCGAAAAATGACAGATTAACATCCTTGTGTTTCCTCTTTCTTTGGCGCATATTCTACTGCATTTTGCCTTTCTAGTTCTTGTAAAGAATAGTAGAGAGCTTTCTTTTTCCTGTTTCTCTTTAGATTGGAGTCACACAATACCTCATCAGTGGAACTTTTTCGAATTCTATGTTGTAACCATCTAAAGTTACTCATTTTGCCCAGAGGTCCTGAATGCTGTTCTGACCCTGGAAAAAATACTAGACAGACTTCCACCGGTAGCCTTGCCATATAGTTAGGATCGATTGCACAGATATTTTTCAGATCTTTGTGATCTGCGCTTTGTTTGAAATGGGGTTCCCGGCTGCAACCTCCACCCCACGGAAGGGCTGCCTTTGATTTTGATATTGCGATTGTGCCTCCTTTTCTGGTAGGAAAGACTTCTTTGTACAAAACACTCTGGAGGACTGAAAAATGTTCTTTTCATTTGTTGTTTGCTTGACTGGAACATTTAGATCGGAACCGAATAATTTTACTCCTAAAGAAGGTAAATGAGTAATCATTAATTTTTGTGCTGAAATAATCTTCCACTCTTTTGGCCTTATGTATCAAGACATTGTTGTGACGTGTATTGCTGTTGCTATCGACTATAAGCTATCAAAAGTAGCATCCAACAGGAATCTTGAAGTTAGTTACATCATTGCTAAATAGTCTGTGAAATTTTTACCCTCTTACATTGTATCATGGAGGTTTTGGAAATCTGTTAATGGCATTTGTGTGATATGAGTTTACAAAAATTCCTGTTTGCACTGAGAAGGTCATTGCTACAAAAGGACACTTTATATTGGCTTCCACGATTTGAGTCACCAGGATCTTGTGGCATATAGCATCTTCAGATGCCAATAGAGAGGACAGTAACAAGTTTATCTTTGGAATCGCTGTATAATCATGTAAAACATGTTTTCATTGATGTTATGTTGATAAAAAAAATCGCGGAAACCCTGTACAGGCCCCATCCTTCCGTCTCTCGATCAGAGATTTAATAGTTTCATGCCCACGAAGATTTTCTGCAACTACACCATCATATTGACTAAACAAATCCTCTGGTTGTTTAGTTGTTGTTTTGTTGATTCTTGGAAGCCCAATTGTTTTCCGATATGGGACACAACTTCTAACAATTGTTGACTTTGAATGTAGCTTCCTTTAGGCAAAGGATACAGTATAGCCTCATAACCTATCCTGGAACAGAGAACCTAAGAAAGAGAAAACTTCCTTCCCTTTTTTTGTTACTCTGCTGGAGCCAATGAGGCTCACATCACACTGACTTGAAGATAGCCTACTAGTGCAGGGCTTTGTTGACCACACCTACAGAGGTGCCTCCTATATCAGGGCTATCACTACTTGATGCTCCAACTAACAAGATAGTTAAGAACGAACATAATATTTGCCTTAGCTTAACACTTACCAATACCTACAGGAAAAAAAATCAGTATCTTATAGGAAAGTAACTGTAATGACATGCAAGATGGTGAAGAATGGTTGGTAGCCAGCATAAATGAGTCAAGTGGAGGTGCCATTGATATTAAGGCTTGGAAGCAAGCCATAAAAGATGATGAGATAATGAGCAAAATATGTGAACATTTGTCAAACACAATCAAGGCAAAGAAAAAATAAAATAAATGTTTTGTGAATATAATAGGATTTGGTCTGAATTGTCCGTAACAGATGGAATTCTAAGGAGAGGTGAGAAGTTAGTAGTGCCTATGAACTTGAGGAATAGATTGTTAGAAATAGTTCATGAGGGTCATGGAGGAATGTCTGGCAGGAAGAGCAGAGCGCGCATTGATTTTTGGTAGTCAGGAATGGACAAAGAGATAGAGAGATGTGTACGTAATTGTGTTGCATGCATGTTCAGTGACAAATCACACGTGACTGAAGAATCTCCCATTTCCTATAATAAATTGGCAGAAAAGCCATGGCAAAGAGTAGCTATGGATATTTGTGGACCGTTTTCCACCAAGGGAATTGAGAATAAGTATGCTGTTGTATTAGTGGACTATTTTTCTAAGTGGCTGGAGGTAGCTTTTAGGAAGGAGGTAAAGGCCAGAAACATTATAGATTTTTGTGAAGATACTTTTCGTAGGGAGGGTTATCCAGAATGTGTAATGACAGATAATGGGCCACAGTTTATTGCTGAGCAGTTTAAAAAGTATCTGAAGGATGCAGGGGTGAGTCAGTGCACTACAGCAGTACATAATCCTAGAGAAAATGGTCTCATCGAAAGATTCAACCGAGTGTGGAAGGAGTGTGTTCACTGAGCTGAAGAGCAGGGGCATGAATGCAAAAAAGCTGTCAAAGAAACGATTTGGAGTTATCAAAATACACCTCACTCAGTCACTAAAGAGACACCTTTTTGTTTATCGAAGGGAAGGACTGCAGGCACCAAGTTGACACCTTCATGGATGGATAAATCTGTCGTAAAAAAAATAGAAAGAGAGGATATTATGGTTGATGTAGGGGAATATCAAAGCAAATCTGTGAAAAGGCACAATGACCGTGTGAGGAACAAAGTCCACAAGTTTAAAAGTGGTGATTGGGTGAGAATGTTTCTGATGTATCGTCAAAGACATGGATTGTCAAAATGGTCCAAGCCGAAGCAAGTTAAGGAAGTGATATGTAACAATGTATGGTTGAGTGACAAGAGTAAATGGAATGTATGTAAATTAATACTGTGCAACAAACTGGAACATAAAATTAGTTGTGGAGAAAAGTCAAAGGTTGATGTTGATAATACGGAAAGAAAAGAACAGATTAAAACTAAACCTGTGTGGTTAAAGGATTATGTTGGTAAATAGTTGTGCTCATATGTATTTTTGCAAGATTCTGTTAGTAGTTATATTTCACTTTTGTGTTCTATTAAAAGAGGAAGATGTGTTGTTTCCTGGCAACCCAATGTTGAATCATCATAGCTAACTCTGACTTGAGTCAAGATTCCAGGCCGTTCGAATGTTGGACGTTAAGCAGAGAGTGGCTAAGCTAGTGGGCTGACAGGGGTTGTTATCATAACCACATAATAAACGCTTGAAGTTACTTCTGTGGACCCAATTCTTTCCAAAATAAACCAGCATATGTTTATAGTGAGCTACCCTAGGAAGACGTTTTTCAAAACTATTTTGTCCTTTTCCTTGTTTTGCCAGCATGTGCTAGCCTGTTCCCACACATTCAAGTCTAAAATCGTGTTAGAGATAAGGATGTCCCAGCCCTCATAAATTGATTGTTAAATTGAATTTTGATGATTTACTGATGTAACCATTATCTATTTTGAAGTCTGAAATTAATGTGCATATTGTAGTTTACTAATATATGTAATTCTTTTGCAGTGTTTAATTGTACTGATGCAGAGTCAAACTTTTTAGATGTTTTGGTCAGTCTATGGTTTCCATGTATGTTTACAACTTAGTTTTGCACACCATGTTCATTACATTGATTTTTTGATTGTAAAAAAGCTTTGAAACTTTATTCAGTTTGGAGTTCTAATTACTGTTTAGATTGTTCATGATGTCCAGAATTGTTTATGGCGCTTATGTTATTGATTTGTGTTGAATGAATCTGACCAACACACTCCTCACTGAGTCCAAAGATCCAGTTGACTTCTACTGGTGGGATAAGGTATGGTGTCTCATCAGAGCGCTTGTGGTTTCTGAACCCGAAGTGGGAAGAAGACCTCTCTGAGAGCTCTAGCACTGCCATTGTTGGAAATTCAATCAATAAGTAAGGACTGGGACTTGGAAGATGAGTGAGGAGGTAATATACCACACATCCAATTTTGGAAAGATTTGAAGACATATACACACTGCTCCATCTTTCCACCTGCTTCAAAGAGGAGTATGTTTTTTGGAGCAGAAAGAGATTCGTGGTTGCCTGGGAACACCATGTAGCACCCATGAGGCACCCCGTTGACATAAAGTAGCAAAAAGTGCAACATTGCATTACTTTAGGTCTGCTTTTCAGTGCAAATCAAGTACTCAGTGAAAATCAAATCCCCAAAACACATTTTGCATTGGTTTTCATCACTTTAGGTGACTATGCATCAGTGAAAAGTGTAATGGCCATATTTATACTTTTTGATGCACAACTGCGCCAACGCAGTTTTGTGTCAAAAAGTTTAACGCCGACTAACGCCATTTCTATGCGCCACCCGGGCGTCAAATTTATACTTTGACGCTTCGTGGCGCAAACCACAGGTTGGAGCAATTTTTTTTTACTCTAACCATGTTAGAGTGGAGTGGAGTCAAGTGGAGAAGTGTGGCTCAATGGTTAGAGTGCAAACCCTGATGCAGAAATCTGGCCCGGGACCAGGGTTCAATTCCTGCCTCAGTGGGTCTTGGGCTCAATTTCCTCGCACCTGATAATTCTCGCATCGGTGCCTAATCTAATTCATGGGTGTGACTCTGGGCAATAGCTTGCTTAATCGCCCCAACAGCGCTGGGATGCCTGGCTTCACCTTGGAGGTTGCCCAGGAGTGGGCACCTCACAGGAAAAAGCCAGGAGGGGTTCCACAGCGGTATGCGTACAGCGCCTTGAGACCCTAATGGGTGAGTAGTGCGCTATACAAGTATGAAGTTTACAGTTTAACCATTGCGCCACGTCTTAAAGCAAAACAACGTTAACACAGCAAAAATGACTTTAATCTGGTTTACGACGTCGCAAACCGGATATGTGCCATATTTCCCCGCAATAGCGGCAAAAAGCGGCGCAAACCAGCAAAATGTGCAAAGGAGCCCCAAAATGGATCCCAGAAGCCAGGAGAGACCCCAGGGAGACCCCAATCGGCCAGGAAGACCCAGACAAGACCCAGGAGAGGGAGAAGAAGAAAAGGAAGTGTCAGTTCAGTGCAGAGGAGCAGGAAATACTGGTGAAAGAGGTGACGGAACACCAGCATCAACTTTTTGTCACCTCAAAATTGCCAATTGGGAGGAGAGAGGCAATTTGGCAACAAATTGTGGACAAGATAAACAGTGTGGCAGAGGTACGGAGAGCAGTCACTGAGTGCAAGAAACGCTGGCATGACTGCAAGCGCAGGACCAAGGAAAAAATGGCAAGGAACAGGAAGGCAGCACTGTAGACTGGAGGTGGGAGACCAGCACCGCAGGAGGCCCTGGACCACATGGAGGAGATGGTGACAGCCGTCATTCCAGAGGAGATAGTCACAGGGATTCAAGGACAGGACAGCGCAGACTACCAGGAAACAACACAGATGCAGGGTAAGTTGCATGGGGGACAAAAATGCCTAAATGTTACCTGCAAGCAGGGGGAGGGACATACCTACTACACAATGCATGTCAGCCCTGAAAATCAGGCAGTAGAAAGGGCAAAGGGGCACTTCACGGGTGCATGGGCTGTGCAGCGGAAACCGTAGGCACAGCATAACACTACACCAACAACCTTGCACTGGGTACTTTGCCAAGCCAAGGATGTTGGAAAGGCAAAGCCAGTCCAGGAGGGTAGGGTACAACATAAAACTGGCCTGCTGTCACACGACACCTGGTATTGTCACAACATGAACTAGGGCTCAATTTCCAGTCTCAGGCCATATCCGCAAGTGGCATTTACCATTGACAGCAGTTGCCACTACCACCTGTGCTGTGTGTGCTGGTCAAGTAGCAAATGTGGATCAAACACACTCAAGATAGAGGGTTCAGGATGACAACGTTATCAATCCCCTGTAATTCCTACCGAAGTGTAAATCCTTTCAAATGCTCATGTCTATAGGCGCAGTAAACATCAGGTATTGTTACTTACATTATGAAGTACACAGCAGTAATGTCATACCCATGCTGCACATTATAGGGTCCACCCCATGCCTGTGTTACAATAGCTGCAATGCCACCTTGCAACATCCCAACTGTCATACTGCTAAGACAACAGCATTGAGGGGGAGGACATATGTGTCTAGCTAGTTAAACACACCTGCACAGTCATAAGAGGAAATGGAACACTGCCAGACCCATCAGTGCAATCCAATGTAGCACACATTCCCCAACATCAACATGACACACTACCAATGCTGACACCTGTACACACCTGACCAATGCACATTGTGCCATGCCAATGCTATACATAGTATGTGCTTGGTCTCAGCAACATATAGGTGTATGTGAAATATCAGAGACTGGGTCAGTCCCATATTGTTAAGTGTGGTGCAAGTGGCATCAGAACACCCACAGCCATTGCAAGGCCTCACCATGCTAATGGAAGTAGACGGAGGGTTGAGTAGGACAAGAAGGTGGCAACATACAATTTGGACAGAACCTACACCTAGAGGATGTGACACAGACAATTCCCCAAACTGCCCACCCTACATGTGACATGCAGGTGGGGCATAGGCCTGTGAGAATGCTAATATTAATGACAGGAACAATGAACAGGAACCAAGATTACAATGTCTCACTAATAAGAAGTCAGTAACGTCATATTACAACTGCCACAACACAGACACACTAATTGTAAAATATCTCATTGCAGAGGACGATGGCTCTCCTGTGGATATGCCTGTCCTGGACTTCCCTGATGACATGGATGACGAGCTGACAAACATTAGCCAGCAGACCCTCCAAGATGTCCTTGGAACCCTCCAGACCCCACCTTCAGTAGCAAGAAGTAGTACAGATGCAGCAGCCATCACAGAGGACCCACCCACCACAAGAATAGTACGACCTGCCAGCTCCAACCCAGCTGAGGACTCTGAGGACACTGGTACCACCTTTGAGAGGACAGTAGGGGGAGTACAGCAGGAGCTGGCCAAGGATGTGCGGCTGGGGATGCAAAATATGGCAGCCAGCCTTGAGGGGATGCGCATGTACATGATGTCATCTGCAGAACAGGCAGCAGCCATGCAAGCGCTACCATCCCTCCTGCAAGGACTACAACAATGTGTGAGGAATTTCACCACAGCAGTTAGGGAGTTGCCACATAACCTGGCATCCCAAACCTTTCACCGAGTGCACGAATGCAATCATGCCCCCCTCAGGGCCGACCTGGCTGCCTACCACAGTGATGTAGCTGCTATACTCAAGAACCAGCAGCTCCTCCTTGCTGCAGTAATGCCCTTAATAGCCCCACAGTTGGCAGCTACTGGGAATTCTGACTCCACGTCTTCCAACACTGAAGTGTGTGGTGCCCTTCAAACCCACCACCACCAAGGGCAGAGATGACGACACACACATCAGAAGAAGAAGACGT
This sequence comes from Pleurodeles waltl, assembly GCF_031143425.1. Lineage (NCBI taxonomy): Eukaryota > Metazoa > Chordata > Amphibia > Caudata > Salamandridae > Pleurodeles > Pleurodeles waltl. The sequence continues at coordinate 457,015,828 of NC_090439.1, forward strand.
GGAACAGATCACCTTCACCTGTAGAAGTACCCGGTAGCACAAGTTCATGCCACATGGGCACTGATTTCCTAGGTCCTTTGCTTGTTAACATGCCAGTCTTGCTACAGTTGGTAACATGCACTGTTCTCCAGCACACTGTTTACCTTACCACTATGCACTGCAATCCTCTCTCACTACCTCATTGGCAATTCATGTTCCTCTGCACTGAATGACACTTTACTCCAGCATGTCTAATGACATATCCCTCACCATTGCACTTGTGTTGTATCACAATAGAAGGTGTCACACTAATGGACATACAATCCTGGACTATGTAAATATTGCACTACAGCACTTTAAAATAAATAGCACTTACACAACCACTTTGTCTCTGTGTAATGTGACACATCAACTGTGTAGGAGATTTGTGATGTATGTAACATGTCAATGGCCATGGAATGTCAATACACAGTGTAGAAAGAATGTGGGCTGATAACTATGCACTCGGGTCTGGACTTTATTATCATCTGTGCTTCTTTAGGCTTATTTCTGAAGTGAAATGAGAACAAACCGTATAATGTTGTGTAGAACAGAAAAAGTCTGCTCCAAAGTATGTATAAGATCAAACTCAATGTGGCCAACATTCCCTTCAAGACAATCTCTATGTATGTGACATTTGACTATAAACTTCAATCACACACACACACACCATACAGCAGGAATGAATGTGTACAAGTGAATGGACAATTATGTAACATGAGGGTACAATGTAATAAATGATAGGTGTGAGTTATGTATGCAGAACTACATAAGATTATACCATCACTCAGCTTATCAGGGTTCACATGAACATCAGGCTGCAGGCAGACGTCCCACAGTGGCCAAGATTCCAATACAGGACTCAAACGGTGACAGATTTAAAAACACACCAACTTTTACAACACATTGGGAACCATAGTAACCTTGAGTGGTGGGTGCAATGGATGGCAGATGCATAGAGAAGCAGCTTTGTAGAAGCTGCCAATGTGACAGCTCATTTGGAATAGGGAATAACAATGTCAATAATGGGATTCTGTGCAGGATGGAACACAAATGCAAATACTAAATTGACACTGTACACCCATGCCAAGGCCCTGATCCCCAAGATATAACACATACTGTAAAGGAGTACCTAAAACTTTATTTTACAGTAATAAAGGAAACTTAAACTAGGGGAAACACTTTATCTAACCTAACTTAACCTAACTATACATTACCCACAACTGGCCCTAACTACCCAAAGCTAAACTTACTTACCACATTTAACTTAACACTCTAAACATCAACCCCCATCCCCCTTATATGACGGGTCACATGTAGGACAACATATACTAACCTAAACACATACTAACTTATCCTAAACAAATATTTTTTGGGGGGTATTTGTTTTATATATTTGTTTTATTTTTTGTTGTATTTTTTTTATATACACATAAACCCCATCACCTCCCACCCACCCACCCACAAAAAACATGTAATAATATAACACCCTCCACCCCCCAACCCACTAATACTAACTAAACTAACAGCCTACTCTAACCTATGTCCAACTCGAACATGGAACAAAATGTCAACCTCCAGTCAAGTCACATATCAGATCACGTGCCAGCACACCATACCTTGCAATGAGTCCAACACACAGGAGTCAATCACACAACAGCTGCAAACACAACACAGGACAAACATATTAAAACTTACTAGATATGTCTGCGTCCGCAAATCGAGCCACTTCACCAATTGTATATGGGGCGGGTCCACCTGTAAAACATGGAAGGGTGATGTGTGCTCAATGTCTGCTCACGGTACAAAACTTGGATCAACAAATTACTGTGTGTGACATTTTATATGATAGAGCAGCACATCAGGCATGTAGACAAACCAACAGACATAGTCATGCAAACATGCATTGACACTGTCACTCCAGTGAGTTAGAGACACACATTTGCACACATGCACTGGCCCTAACAATCATGTGGTTCCAAACACGATTACTCAATGTTGTGCTTAATTAATTCTAGTGGGTACTCCATTTCATCATTTGTTATTATGAGAGACATGCAACGCCACATTCCTGGTGCACTGTAATAACAGTGACTCAGGTATTGTGGCTTGTGCATCAAGGGACAATGAATTACTGTGTGATGCTCATGTGGGTTGAGTTTCGTTCAGGAATTATTGTGCTTTCAATGGTCCATTATATGAGTGCCAGTGTTGTATGTAGGTTACATATGCCACATTGGCAGTGTACCCAGAGCCGTATATACCCCCTATGACAACATGATGGCAGGGATCCTGTGTGTTTCTTGATGATAATGTTACGCTAAACATAGATTGGCCATTTATCTGATTCAAAACAAAAAAAAGATGTATGCTGACAGTGTCTAATTTGATCATCCGTGACAGAATGCATGGGCACAGGTTTAGTCATTGCACCTGAAATGTGTTACTCTGGTCCCTGTGTACCTATATCAGGTATTGAAAATCACACTTTGCCACATTCATTAACTTAGAATTGCCAAGTTGGGTGATCTGTGGTAATACAACCGAACTGACACTGTGTGCTAATAAAAACATGGGTTAGCAAATGTCCTACTTCTGCAATATTGATGAGGTAGGTCTCTATTTGAAAGCACCTTGGGAATGGCGGCACTCACAGGAATGCTGGCCTGCTGATCTTAGCATACCACCATGTCTGTGATAGCCTTCATACTGAGAAGTTAATAATTGTACATATGCTGGACTATAGCAGCAGGGGTGAACCAAACGTAAAATAATAAACTATTTTGTCACTTAAAATGTATAATGGAAGCAGTCAGTGGTCCCTTGCAGAACATCGTACAAATAAATAGTTTGTGACCATGCATTCACAAAGAGCAGGGATCCCATGATGACCCATTCACTCTACAAAATTGTTTGGCTATAGAGTGACACAGATGGTAACTGTACCAGCTCTGTACCAGCAATTGTGCCCAAGGGAAAAATGTTGTTGGGCCATGCTACTCAATAATAGGATTTCAACGCCTATTCCGAAAAGCCACGAGATTAACCTGTTTTGTGCTACTGCAATCTGGTAGCATCCAGGCACAATTAGGTTTGGCCATGTGAAAGATTTTCTGTCCAGACATAAAAACGTACGGCCAGATGTTTTTGTTTTTTTATGTGTAGCATTTGCTTCATTTGTTTATGCCACGCTATAGAAAGTAGCACAAAAACTTTGATAGTAGCAAGTGGGCTATACTTTGACATCCAGATATAATGCAAATGCTGCACAAACAAAGTAGAAATATCAGCCTAAGATATTAGCAGACGTTAGGAAGATCTTTGTACGTATGGCCATGAATACCTGTTCAGACATGGTTTAAAAGAAATAGGGACTACATTGGTTCCTTGTATTAGCATGTGAAATACATCCCATTCCTGGTACACTTACAGGCCCTGAATCATAAATTGGTTTGTGTCGCATTACCATCATCTATTGACGCCAAAGCGGCACTAATTTACGAGATAAAGTTGTCTTTTGTAAGTTTGTGCAGCTTTCGCATCAACAAATGACGGTAATGTATTGCAAAAATTATATAAATCAGCTCCACTGTTTGTTCAACTTGCATTCCACATGTCCACAAACATTGCATGCAGCATGTCACAAAATCTGCTACTGTCATTCCAGAGCATTGTACTGTACACATTAGTCTAATTTGTACTCACCAACAGGGCCACCAATCACCACACCCAGGTGGTTTAGCAGGTCCTGCTCTCAGGCCACCAGGTCAGCCCAGCGATGTTTCAATTGGTGGTCGTTGCGCTGGCTGTTGAAGAGTCTTCTTATGTGGAACAGCACCTTTGCCCACCTGAGCCTCCTTGCCTCCGTGTGATACCCCTGTATCACCTGGCCCCCAGCCTCCAAAATCAAGGGGACACAAGGCACACAAAAGCCCCCAGCTCCTCCTCACCCATTCTCCCCAGACGTGGCCTTCCCAACATCTCAAAAACAATTAGGATAGGAAATGGCAAAGAGAGAAAAACAGGGAAAGGAGGTATGGAAAGGAAACTTAAATAACCCACAGACAGCCCAACAATACCCCAACCAACAATACCCACAAACACACTCCCAACAGTACAAAGATAAATCTAATCAAAATAGATGACAAAAACACACTTACACTGATTAACAAAGACACTTACAAAAATACAGAATACAATAGCAATAGCACACAGGGGACAAAAGCACAATATTCACAGCAACAACTCAATACACAGCCACACAGTCTAGAATAATCACAGACTGCAAAGTGAAAGTGAAAGTACACCCACTGTACCTTTTCTGTAAACAGGATATCCATTTACATCACTTCCTGGCTCAATTGTGAGGTGTTTTTTTTATATTGCGTGAAATTTTATGGCGCTTACGGGGTTTGAGTCAATATTTTTTTACACATACGCATGAAAATTCCCCCGCATTCAAGGATCTATACATTTTTAATGGATAACCGATTTCATGAGGGTGCAGTGTTGGAATTAGCGCTAGGGACCAATCGATGTATTATGGGTATGAGCGTCATTTTTTAACGCATATGCACTATATTTTGACGCATATGCGTCTTTTTTGACATTTTTGCATCAAAACATCTGTCTTTAACTGTGTTTGTGTTATTTTTCAATTTTTAACATGCATGCAGCCTATAACTATACAAAGATAGGATGGTATGACCTGCAGTGTGTGTTCTAGTGTTTGGGCACATGTGGCAGACCACACTACTGCGGACCATAATACTCATGTTGTTGTGCCGGATTAGCTCTCTTAACTGACGCAACAGCAACACAAACTTTTGGAATAAAATTGGTATTTCCTAGTTTGAGCAGGTGTTGCATCAATAGAGGATAGCAAGGCTACGCAACTAAACAAATAGACTCATGACCTGTGTGTTTATGTCTGTAAATTGGCTATTTAAATTGTTGTTGTGCCTCTGTGTGAACGTCACAAGAAGGTTTTTGCGTAATGTGCATGTATGAATGTTTTATAATTGTGTATAACCATCAGATGCCATTTATTGAGGTACATCAGTCATGATATGTGTTTTTTATATCTGTTGCGTCTTATGCTGTGTGTACTTCCTTGACTTTGGAGACTAAACATTTCCCATGATGAACTATACACAGGATAGCTAGAGGACAGTTGATAATGGCTATGTCAGATATGTAACCCATCACATTTAATGAAATGTTGAATACCACCTCATGGTCACTTGTGTGTGTACTACACATTTGAACATGCTAGGTAGGTACAGTGTTTGTGACACACAGTCTCAAATCCAAGCCTACAATTGTTATGTACACCACAGTTTGGCTCATGTAAGTGACCTATATTTCTCCTGTGGCTGTGGAGGACCAGCAGACCATGCTGCATGTGTTCACATATTTCCAGTGGTTCATTGCACAAAGGTGTCCAGTTCAAGTGTGTGGCCATGTGTACCCTGTGTCAGTATTGGCCTCCATGTTGTCACAGTTACATGCAGGTCTAGTCATGAGTCTGTGGAGCCAATCCCTGAATTAACAGAGTATCCTTCAAAGCAGAATTGAAAGCCTTTAATAAGGTTGACAACAGGGCAACCTTGGTGTGCTTAAAAACTTTATGGATCAGTAATAGGAAACAGGCAGCTTTCATCACAACATTTGTACACAGGGTGGGCTCGAAAATTCCCACTGCAACAGGGAACACCAGTGCCACTGTGCTGATTAATCTCACAGCTAGTCACCACGCAAGCCCCATCAAAAGGTGGCGGCAGAAGTGAATCTGTCTGTGGACCATCAGGGCACAAACATGTTTTGTTCTTACATACACATTAGCAACCCTTGTTTGTTGTGCTGGAGGCACTGTACCGAATCCATGCATACAGCCATAGCACACTGTCACTGTTCGGCACTAATGAATACATGCAAAACCAGACAAGGAATGGGGGCTGGATTAGGCCATTTGAATACATGTCCCAGAACAGAATACGATAAGTAAACTGATTAAACTATAATGTACATTTGAGGATTCCTCGTAGACCTACCAGACACAATACCCCAGGAGGAAAGAGAGGGCATGGAAAGCAACTATGAGACAAATGTAGCCACAGGGAACCTCTATGGTGAACACAAAGACAGGAACCAGTCAGGCTAACAGGGTGCAGGCTCTGTCAGGAACAAACATGAACAAGGCAAATACATAGTGAGCAGACTCTGACTGTGAAAAGCAGGAACAACACTGTGGGAACTAAAAAGAATTTGTGCTGTGGTCTGCAACATTACACAATTCCCCAAGGTAACAAAGTGGTGATGGTGACTATAGTTAGAAGACGTTTTGTATGATGTGTTGTCTCCTACGCAATCCTGCAGCTGTGTTTGGATGTTCCCTTTCATTTTCACGGACACCATCCTCCTCTTCCTCCTCTTCAGGCATTTGTGGATCTGGTTCATAGAGGGGAATGTTCCTCCTCACACAAATGTTGTGCAGGATGGCACAGGTCAAAATTATCCTGCAGACCATTTCAGGGGAATATATGAGGCTGCCTCTGGTGATGTCCAGGCACCTGAATCTGGACTTCAGGATGCCAAAAGTCCACTCAACTATGGTGCGTGTCCTACGATGTGCCTCATGATAGGCACGCTCTGCTGCTGTGCTTGGGTTGGCAATTGGGGTCATGATCCATGGCTGGATCCCATAACCCTGATCAGCTGAAAGAGAAAATTAGGGTAAGTATTTGGTTGTTGGTTTCACCCTGATTGTCACTTTGCTTAGCAGTTGTTTTCTTGTGTCATCTGTGACTCATCAGTGTTTGTGGTATTGTGTGGGATCCTAGGCTTCTGTGATGTTCTTTCTGCATTGGCTTGTTTAACTATCAGAATTGGTGTTTGGCTGATTGACATGATATCAGTGGTATATTTCGAAACTTACAGTCCCGTGTGTATCTCCCATGCGTTATGTAATGTGAAAGACGTGTCCGTGTGCCCTCACTGGAGGTGACATGATACTTCCACACTGCACAATCAATTCCACTGTGGTGGTAACAAAGTTGCACTATAGGGCCTGAACATCCCATTCAATTTGACATATATGATTGCACGTGAAATGCAACAGTGAGGCCCTTTGATTTGGCTAGGTGACAATGCACAACACATCTCCATAAGTTTGCAGCACTGAAGTGTTCACAATTGAGAATGCACACTTATCCCATCTGTGACAAGTTCTATGCAAACCTATTTTTGTGCCCTCACCGAGTTGGCTCCTGTGCAAACGTGTACCTACACTACTGAACCTGCTCCAGGTAAGCTGGATAACTTCATTGTGGAGGTGAAGGTTTTAGTGTCAGAAGGTCCATCTGCCTGTACATCTGTTATGTATATGGGGAATTGTCTCAATCCGTATGTGTAGCAGTGTGCACTTTGCATTAGTGTCACATCCACATGTTTTCATAGCACAATCCACTTCCTTATTGCTAGCTGGCAATATCACCCCAGGAGTGATATGAGATGTTGGTACTGCCTCAATGATTCAATGTCACCTACATTAGAGTCAGCATCATCATGCTATGTGTCTCATGGTGTTTGACCTTCAGCAAAACACATTACACACCCCTTACACAGGACCTATTGGTTGGAAGGGTTTGGGATTGAGTGTTATTGATGTGATATTGAAAGGTTCATCTTCCAAGTTGTACTGCCAGTTAAGGCCATGTCATTGTCACTGTGTGGTTTTAAATTGGTCCCGTGTGGCTCTAGAGTGGCATCTCTTGTTCTTTGCATCTGTCGTTTGCCCATAGGTGTGTATCCCGTTGGGTCAGGGTATCAAACATGACTACCAGTGTCACACCTCAGTGTCTTCTTGGCCACGTGTCAATGTAGTGGTGTATGTCCTACAGGGTTGCTGTGCTGTGGGTAAATAACTAGGTTTCTGTACTTACCAACAAATAGGCCATTGCCATATCGTTCATCCTGGAAGTGCTGATTGATGGTGCTGTGGCCGAAGATGAATGAATCATGTACACTCCCAGGATACTTTGCCATGATGTTGGTGAACAAACCACGGTGATCCACAATGACCTGCACATTGATAGAGTGTGTGTGCTTCCTGTTGCGGTATAGATGCTCGTTTGCAGCAGGTGGCACAATCCGTACATGTGTGCAGTCAATGGCACCAAGCACGTGTGGGAAGCCATGAATTTGGTCTCCTGCTGCTTCTGCTGTGTGTTGGGGAAGCTGATGTGGCGGGTGTGAGGGAGATGATGGCATCCAGTGCCTTGGGAAGTAAGGCAGAGAATGAGGGTTGTGAGATTCCAGCAACCAGGGCACCAGTGGTTTGAAAAGAGCCACTTGCCAACATGTGCAGGACAGCTAGCAGCTTGGTCTCCGGTGGAATGATGTGGGGTGTCTGCAAGCTGGGTGCCAACTGTGGCTCAATGTGGTGCAGCAGCTGCTGCATGGCTTGCCAGTTTAGTCTGTACCTCTGGATGATGTCATGTTTCCTGAGGCCCTGAATGGTTGTCCTGGTCCTGAAAATCCTCTCCTGCCTTCTGAGTTGCCTTTGGGGTCCCTGTTGGTGTGGTGGTAGCTGCTGCTGTTGGTCCTTTGCTCTGCGTCTTCGTGCATGCTGGATGAATAGCACCTCCATGTCTTCCTTTTGGAGCTCTGATATTGCTTCTGTGAGTTTTCCGTAAGTAGTGGTGTGCTTGCCCCATTTTAACGCCTGCCCTGACCCAGGCGTTAAATTTTGGCTCAAATCGGGATTTGTGCCATTTGCCGGATCCGCCTACCAGACATGCGCCTTTTTTGCATGGTTGGATAAGTATGGCGCATGGGTGTTTAAGTCATTTTTTAGACAGGAACGCCTACCTTGCATCTCATTGACACAAGGTGGTTTCACGAATCCAGAAAATGGCGCACACTGGGATATTTTGACGTAAAATGGGTCTAGCGTCAAAGTATAAATATGGTGTTAAGTTTGCGCCAAATTAGCATAAAAACAATGACGCTAATCTGGTGCAAAGGAAGTATAAATATGGGCCCAAGTGTTGTGCCTGCCATGTCCCTTCAACAGGATGCAACAGGGGCAGGGTACAACCTGTCTAGAATATGCTCCTTTCCAGCAGGAAGTAACTTAGGGCCTCATTACAACCCTGGCGGCCGGCGGTAAGCTGGCAGTAACACTGCCAACAGGCTGGCGGTGTTCCGCCAGCTGTAATGACCGTGGTGCATTAGCCACGGCCTTACCGCCAGCCCCTCCAACGTGGTCATAATCCCCAGGGCAACAGTGCAAGCACCGCTGCCCTGGGGATTATGAGTCCCCAAACGCCAGCATGCCCACAAGGGTAAACACTGCCATGGAAAGGCTGGTGGTAAGGGGGACTCGGGGTTCCTCTGGGGGTCCCTGCACTGCCCATGTGCTTGACATGGGCAGTGCAGGGGCCCCCCGGCACATCCCCATCGTGTATTTCACTACCCGAATTTCAGGCAGTGAAATGTGCGACGGGTGCTGCTGCACCCGCCGCACATCAACATTGCTGCCGGTGCTATTATGAGCCGGCTGCAATGTTGATGTGACTTGTCCGCTGGGCCAGGGGACAGAAACACTGTTACCATCTGCTGGCCCAGCGGAAAAATCATTATAGGGAGCCAGATATACCGCCAGCACTGTAACGAGGGCCTTAGTGTTCGTTCATTGTGCTTCATTATTGGCATTTGTTTGGAATATTCTAAAGCCAGTTGTTTTCCTGTGAAGATTAACAGGAATTAATTATTTAATTTCTCTGCTTCGTTCAGACTTTACAAAAAATACTAAGTATATTGATTACTCTAGTGTGGGGACGTTTGGGCATATTCCTGTAATGATCATACTTACCTTATGTTATTCCTTTTAGACTACTTTCTACACATACTATCAACTACTTATGTGCCCTACGACAGGGGGTTTTCAAGGTATTTCACACTGTCTATATCTATTTTCACTGTATTCCTTAGTCCCCATTTGGTTGGTACAAAACACTCATTCACTTTCCCCTTTTATGTTTTTTTAGGGAAAACACACAGCATACATTTTGGTAAATGCATCACACTGCATCACCCCTGCAGAACACATGTTGTCTTGTTCTCTTCTCATCCCCTCTTCCCCCAGTCTGCATAGAGTCGCTTTGACTATTGTTGGGCTGCCTAGGCAGCGGGTGACATTGTAAACATTCTTTGTGGGCACCCAATTGCTCCTGCTGAAAACTATGGTCTAACCATATCAGTAATGAGAGATTTACAGAATATTCATACTCATAGTGTCCTTATCCTTCAAGTTATTTACAAAGAAATAATGGGCCTGATTCACAAAGGTAAACTTAGACTTTTCAAACAGAAAACTGCAAAGCAGAATACACCCAGCCACTGCACTTAAATGCCAGAATATCAAAGTCAAGATGGCTGACGATGAACTGGGGCTCCTCAGACAAGCTCTAGGGTATGGGATCAACATTGCGTGAATATCCCTGATTATGCCCTGCCATCCACTGCTACTTTTTAGGGTGCTGCAAAGAGAATCTCAGTGAACATTTGTAGAGCATTTCTTACCTTCTCTCATGCACAATTTGAAAATATTTCTGCTGGAGCATGTCTGCTCGTGGCGGTCTCCCGATTTTTGATCTGCGCTCTTCTGGTCTCTGGAGGTGTGCCAGCTGCGAACATTGGATTTCCTCACCTTTCTGGGCTTGGTCATTCTGCCCTGGCTTGCTTCGTTGAATAGAGATGGGAGAGTGCTCTTTTGCCCTCCCTTTGCCCTGCTTCAGCTCTTCTGCTCTCCAGAGGTGCGGTGGCTGCAGACCTGTGACTGCCTGACCTTGCCTGGCTTGCTTGTTCTGACCTGAATTGCTTTAGCGAATGGAGTTGGGGTGAGTGCTCTCATGCCCTGTCTGGCCGTAACTGCTGCTCTGCTTGACCGGCCCCTGGAGGCTGATGGTGATGTGGCTGGTCACACTGGTGAGTCCGCTATTCTTTCTTTTAATTTTCAATCAGGGGACAATGGCGACTCTGCTTCTCCAAACCATTGTCCACATGCATCTCGACTGACTACGGCCTTCCAGATTTCAGTCTGACTCCTCAATGCGCGGCTTGCATGGTTTGAGTGCCCTGCTGGGTGTCTCTTGGCTGCCTGGACTCCCCTGCTGCTGAAGCTGTCTCCCACTTATTGCTGCCTGATCCGAGCCGAGGCTGAAGCGAGGCCCTCTCCTGAACCCTGGTGACTTGAACGACTCTGTGATTGCTATTGCATTTGCATGGGCTGGATGATGTATTGCTTGCACTGCCCCCTGATGGTTCGTACGGTTTATGTGCTCTTGCACTGATTCTCCTTGGATTTGTGCACTCTTGTGACCCCAGACGGGTTGCACATACTAGAGTGTGTTTGGGTAGGGTCGTGCCTGATCTGTTGTTCTTGTGGTGCCTCTGCTGTGGTTTGTCTATGTGCTATGTATACACACTATGCAGTGGATCTCTGTTTAGTGGGTCCCTTCTGTGTCTGGTCCCATTGTGCAGTTCCCTTTTTGGATGACTTGTTGACCCTGCCTGGCTTCCCAGGCCATTGTTGGAATTTCTTCCCCAAATGGCAGTCTTCTCTAATGATCACTAATTGAAATAGGAATACATGCATCTCAAGGCATTGAAAGGAAAATAGGACTGTTTGAGCAACAACCTACTGTCTTCACAAATAGTGGGGCCATCTTGAAATGATCATGTGATGATCCGTTATTGTTTTTACATTTCCACTCACCCTCTCTCTGTCTCACCGTTTGTTTGCCTTAGCTCATACTAATTTGGGGCAGCCATCATTAATGGTTACTGAGACTCCATTATCCACCCTAAAACCCTACTCATCTAATACTTTTTTCACTACCATGGCTCAAGGCAACACTTGCCTCACTGATAACCTGTCACTGGTGGGTCTTAATGCCTTCAAGATTAACTACCCCCCAACCTATCTAAAAACACTGCTAATAATTTCAAACATAATTACTCAAACGATTTACTGAAACGCTTATCTCTGACTCCTACTTTGTACTACAAAAGGAGCTGTGGTTAACGACCTAATCTTCTACACCAACAGAAGAGCTCAATGAAGAAAAGTCATAACATCTGTGCTCGGAACTAAGACAACGAGGAAAACACCACATGGTTTGTGGATCTTCTTTACACCCTCACCTGTCTTCAAGGCCGATTTGACCACATCCTTATACAACAACGGGAACATCCTGATACAAGCATCAGACCGTAATCTTGATCAATTTGACAATATCTTTATGATGATTAAAAATTCCTTGCCCAATACTGTCCCTCCTACCTCACCAAATCAAAGTCTCTCTTCTCAGACCACAGCTAAAATTCACACAGCATCTATCTTCGCTACCACACCACCTTTTCTACTGCATAACCAGTCCCCTTACTCCAACAATAGAATCGTCTCAATTGGACCAACACCTTTGATCTCTGATAATGACCCTGACACCTCTCCCAGTGCCAACTTGAGTGACCTGTCTTCTCCAGCTGCTCATTCTAGATTAGGTCACAATACTCATATTTCCAAAGCCAACATCCACAACAATCTGAATGTTTGCAAATCTACCAATTACCTTTCTACCACAACAACTTTACTCCAATTGGTGCCCCACTCATCCACCGGGATCCCTTCCCCTTCCATTACAACTCCCCTACAACACAAGAAACCAACTGACAAGTTTCTCTGAATTAACTGCCTAACCTTATACCATTGTCCACCTCCTGCACACCAGCTAAGTGTCCACATCAGCTTTCTATCGCCGACTCTATCAGTTCCATACTCTCCTACATTCAATCCACCCCACTGACTACCACTCACCACCATGAAAGATCTTTTGTCCCATCTACGCCCAGATCACCTAACCATACTTCAAACCTTACCTCCATTGAGGATAAGCTTGCTGAACTTAAGCATGATCTAAAACTAGTTAAAGCTGACCTTCAAAGCCTTCTACTCCTCATAGGGAAGCTGGAGAGGACATCCTATCCTCTGATTCTAACAGAACCCCAGACATAAATCAATTCAACATGCTCACAGAGTACAGACAACACTTGCATGAGACCTTGACCATAACCGCCGGATCATTTGCTGGAGATCAAGGCCCCATCTCATTCACAACTCCAGACCCCAAAGAATTGCTGACCATCTTTCTGCTGCTGACATTCACCACCTCCTACTATCATACAACTAAACCCACAGTGACCAATCTCCCTTACTGATCAATATCCAAACTATTCCCTCCAACCCATTTAGAGAACCCAGTCTTAATTTGAGAACCATGAACAAGGATAATCTTTTACTTTTACTTATCATCACTTCACACCATGAGGAAGTAGTATCAAAATCTCATATCAAATCTACATTTCGTACCTGCATCATGCTGCTGATATGGCAGATCTCATTCGTACACAAGAGCCTGACCTTCTGATCTCAACTGAAACATGGCTCAAAGACACCTCCTCATCCATACTGGGCAATCTAGTCCCTCCCAACTACAACATCATTAGATTAGCTAGAGCTTATAAAACTGGTGGTGGCTTAGCATGTATCTATCGATCCATGTTCACCCTAACACCTGCACAAATTGTCCCTATGTTCTCCTTTGAATACCTCTGCATCAAAATTTGGAACAATGACAAGTTGATATGCAAACTTCACATGATCTACCACACCCTGGGAAATAACCTGCCTTTTATCAAACCAATAATGGAAACTATATCTTCTAACTCTGATCAACACCCTAACCAAACCTACATTGGAACTAAGATAATGATCCCTTACTGAATACCTTCAAGGCCTTCCTATCAGACCTAAACCTGACCCTGTCTTGTAAGAGATCTCCTCACAAAAAAGGCGCCACCCTCGTTCTCATAACTGCTAAGGCTAACATCATCCAACTAGAAGCAATTTCACCCTGTGACTAGTCAGATCACTACATTATCTTGTTTGTCATATTGAGAAGGTGCTGATTAGACAACGCCAACCTTGTAAGCTCAAACAATGGTCTAGAGATTTGAGAAATATCAACACTTCTGATCTACCTTCTATTAGCGACAATCTCTTTACCCCTCACTGTTGCATGACCAATTTAAATTATCTCACATAGCATTACATTCATTCCATGGCGAATTTGCTTGATCCTGTTACTCCATTACAACTCAAAAGAATGGCCAGCAAACATTCCAAATCTTGTGTCAATGGCCTACTAAATGAGGAACAACACAGACTAAGACTTGCTGAGAGATCATGGAGAAATTCTCCCTCCTTATCACTCCTTAAATAGCTAAGGATGACAAAGCTGGCTACTTTAGCGCCCAACTGGACAACGCCAAAAAAAGACCGAAAAAACTATTTGATATCATAAAACATCAAGCTAACTATTCAATTAACCACCACTATCCAAACAAGGACTCACTACCTAGTGCTGATGAGTTCTCCTCACACTTTGTTGATAAGACAAGGAAAATTGAACTAGAATTACAACTCATCTCCACAACTCCTCACAGTCAGGCCAAGCCTCTCTGTGGATCTATAGATTTTAACACAAACAATAATGCATCATGGAATACCTTTAAACTACCAGACAATACTGAATTTCTCAATATAATAACATCACTAAAACCTTCAAACCACTTCAACAATCCTTTACCCGCCATGTTCTTCAGGGAGCTTATTTCTTCCCTTCTCTGCTCTGGTCTAAGATTGTCCACGAATCTCTCTCACAGGGCTTGATTCCTGACTAATTAAAAACAGGTCAGGTCACCCCTATTCCATTAAGAATCAAATGCAGACTTCCCTGACCCAACAGTTTTCGGCCAATCACTAACATCATGACTCTAGCCAAACTACTCAAGAAATGCATACATTTATAACTCTGCAATCACACCAAGCAATTTCAGCTCCTTGATCAATACCAGTCGGGTTTCAGATCAGGACACAGCACTGAAATGGGTCTTACAAAAATTGTGGATGATGCCCTGAGACTTTTCGACCAGAACAAACCTTTCCTACTTCTACTGCTTGATCTCTCCTCTTTGTTTGATACAGTCAAACATGACAACTTGATTGATCTTCTTGAGAAAAGGATGGGGTTATCTTGTCCGGCCTTAGGCTGGTTCGCCTTGTTCCTTCATTACAGAATGCAAAGAATCAAAGTCAACCAATCACTCTCTAACAGTACGCCAGTTTCCTTAGGAGTACCTCAAGGATATGCACTCTCTCCCACAGCTTTCAACTTGTTCATGGAACCTCTCACCAAGATCCTGAACCAGTCTAACATACATTACCACATGTACGCCAATGATACTCAATTGTACATGAAAATGTGGTCAGCTGATGATATCAAAACTTTTAACTGAGCACTACTAAAAACTTAACAATGGTTACTACACAATCATCTCATGCTAAACGTGCTCAAGATTGAATTCCTCCTGATTGCCCCACAACCACTCTGCCCCCAATCAAGATTGGCTCAAACAACTAATGGCACTCAACTGCGTACCTCATGTTGTTGATTCCACCAGATCATCACGCTGGATAAATACCTGAACATGCAAGACCTCATCAGTGCTCCGACCAGAGGCGCCAACCACCAATTTAATACAATAAGGAAAATCAAACTGTTTCTACCTCTTAATGACTTGCAGTTGGCAGTCCAATCCCTAGTTATTTCCCGTTTAGAGTAAGGAGCACAACCCTGGCTGGTTTACCCAAAGCTAGGCTAGCTCCTTTAAGGGCTACTATGTTCTCAGCTGCTAGGCTCATCATGGGAGCAAGAAAATAGGATCACATTACACCAGACCTAATACAACTCAACTGGCTTACTCTTCAAAAAAGAATTCAGTTCAAGATAGCCTGCTTCACTCCCAAAGATTTCCACTATGACACTCCTTCCTACCTGGCTAAGAAACTTGTTCTTTCAGGAACGAGTCGGTCCCTGAGAAATTCTGACCCTCTACTGTTGAAACCACAACAATTCAAAAAGAAGAGAATGTTTTACTGCTCCTTTTCTGGTATCGCCCGAGAGTATGGAATGCTCTTCCTCCGGGAACCAGAACTAATCCTTTGACCTCTTCTTTCAAATAAGAAGTAACACAGTTACTCAAGCTACTCAAGCTACTCAACTTGATTATTTTGTCAGATATACATATTTGGATACCATTTTTACTATGTATTTTTTGTCACTTTTTATCTCTTCTATGCTTCTTATTTATCTATTATTCATTTTGTATGCTTATCCTGACGTTACATGTACTTCATTTTCTAAATGCTTCTATTATCTAGGTAGCCTCCTCTGTACGGCGCTCTAATACCCTGACGG
Source organism: Pleurodeles waltl (assembly GCF_031143425.1). NCBI lineage: Eukaryota > Metazoa > Chordata > Amphibia > Caudata > Salamandridae > Pleurodeles > Pleurodeles waltl. The sequence continues at coordinate 457,032,231 of NC_090439.1, forward strand.
GTCTTGTTTGCGCTATATAAAACTTCCAATAAAATAAATCAATAAAAATAAAAATACTGAAATGTTTTGCTTCAACCAAATCAAGGCCCACCATAAAGCCGCATGGTGAAACAGCTGACCACAAACAGAAACGCACATTTTCGAGATTGTGCAAGGATTTTCACTGGCCAGACAGTGATATGTTCCCACTCCATGCCTTGCAATTCAGGAACATTCGTTGTTTGCATTAATGTGGTGACCTTCATTGGTGGACCCCGGTATTGCTACACAGTAGGACTGGTTTTAAGTTTCAATTGATAAAGGTAGGTAACGTTTTTGAATCTACAGCACTACCTAGGTGATTGACCAGCTACAATTTGCATACCCCTTTCGTTATCTTAATCGTTTTTCTAAAAAAAAATATATATATATATATATAATCTGCAGATTCTTACAAAAAAAAGGTATAAGAATGTGCAAAAATTCTCTAATCTCTTATTCTCTCGCTTGCTTCACCGTGAAGATACCACAGCTATACAAAAGCCCTTGCTTCTTTCTCTGCTTTGAGCACCTCATATGTAATCACTCATATACTGATATGGCGTTTATTTATATCAGCATTAATGGACCGGACACATCACAAATTGATGCTGCTCAAATATTGTAAAAAAGAAATACTACAAGACAAAATACAGCAAAACAAAATATTGAAAAGTACAACATGGCTTAAGAAAATATTCCAATATTTAATAGGTGCTGAAAAAACGTCACTTAAAATGTTAAGTATTTTTTTCCGAAAGATTGCTTGAGTTGCAAACATGGATGTCTATTCACTAAATTGTCAGTGGTAGTTAAAGGGACATCCTATGAACTTAGACAAGAGAATGGCATCACCGGAAGTGAGGTCACATGCACTATTATTCACACACATCAAATGAAGTATCATTATGTGACCTTAGACTTGCTGTTTTCTTTACCCTGGACTACTGCATTTTAAACCAGTCCTGCCCAATTGTAATGAAGGTACCCTACAACACCCATGCACAAAACAGACTCGCTCTCATGTTGCCGCTACTTAGCAGAGATAATTCATACTTTCCCAATACATAGCTTATAAATCCGAATTAACAATAATAATTCATTTTTATAGTAATTCTTAATAAAAAGTATATGCTTCTTACTATGATTCTCGACTAGTCATCATTCAGTTAAATGCTTTTAAATTTTCTGATTGTAATGGACGATGTATTCAATAGGAGAGATACGATCATTACAGCAGACAGCCAGAGGGGCATGCATAGTGACAAGATATAGAAATGTAAAATGCAACACCCAAGAACTTGGCACGTAGCCCAGATTTAAAAAATACGTACAAAATATGATACCAGAAGCTCATGATGGTAAAACAGAGCAACATATTGTAGGCTTGAGAAATTGCATTGTGCAACTATTTTGAATTGGGAAGCATAGTGTGCTTCTAAACAGCCCTAAATGCCACAAACAAACTATCTTAGCATGAAATATTAGCTCTAAATTGGTCCAATTAATTTCATTCGTAAATCAAAGATCGATCAGCATTTGAAAGAGAACCATCATTACATCAGACAGGTTGCGAACCATGCATAGAGTGTAGTTAGAAATGCACAATGCAACGCTGTGTGCTTAAGACTGGGTTTATTTATTATTGTGCACAACACTCATCCCCCAGTTTTAATGACTAAGCACATGCCACTGCGTTCAACTGAAAGAAGGAACAATGGAACATCCACAATACATGACATAATGCCTAGTTAAAATGCATATAGAAAAGTCCAAACCCACGACAGTGATTGACGTACAATATTGAATGCTCATGGCATAAACTGGGCAAGCAGTGTGACCTCAGTTTGATAGACATCCGCAATACCTTGGCCCAGCCACACACAACATGCTGCTCATTTAAAAGAACTGCACAATTCAGTGTCCAAGCACATGCCTCATAATGTCTCCAGCATGGCCGGCAATAGGGAGTTGCGACCGGTGTAGCTGCACCTGGCGCTGACTTTGGTGGGGGGCGCTGAGTTTAAAAATAGCTCTGGGTTTAAAGCACGTGAACTTCTTTGCGCGTCCAACAGTTTTTAGGTAACAATAAAAATGTCAAAACTCTGGTGATTAATGTTCCTACTGGGGAGAGATCGGTATTTTGTCTAGAGGCAGTTTTGACTCAGCATAAAGTAGGCGGAGAGTTAATGTGCCTGCTTTAAACATCAGATCACAGAACTGAGTGAGTGAACTATGAGTAGCGCTATAAAAAATTAAATGTATGTCAGAGAGGAGCTATGGAGAGATGAGGTGCACTGTTGGAGAATGGTAGTGAGGGAATTTGTGGAGAAGGTCATGGGGGTGGTGCCAAAAAAGATGGTCGCACCTGGCGCCACTAGCTCTAATGCCGGCCCTGTCTCCAGTGACCCTCATTTCTAGGATCTGATCCTTATTTTACCAATATTTAAAATCCTTTTCACTTTAAAAATAAAATTGTTCTTGTTCTGACACTCCAAAATTAAAGTCATTTACTCAGGGGCGGTTCCTCCATTAGGGCGGAGGACTACCCCCCCCCCCCCACCAGCAGCAGAAGCTGCAACTCTTTCACCACAAAGGGATAATAAACAGGGTTTATTATCCCTTTGTGGTGAAAAGGGTGGGGCATAGGGGATGACAGCATCGAAGGGGAGTGCACTGTGCACTCCCCTCAGAGCGCATGTGTGTTTGGCCGGCTGTCTCAGGCTGGCCAAAGATACATGGGCAGTAGGCTCTCTCCATCCCGGCAACATATACAGCTACTCCCAAACCCACACACTCACCCATACAGTGATTCATACACCCACTCACTCACCCATACAGACTCTCAACACAGCCACTCACTCACCCATACAAGCACTCACACACTCACTCACACACCCACACAATCACTTACATACCCAGTCACACATCCATACAAGCTTTCAGACATCCGCTCACTCAACCATTTATCCATTGCACCCAGACACTTATTCTACAATACAGCCACTCACACACCAGCTCACTTTACCGAACAGCAACTCAAACAGCCCCTCACTCACCCATACAGCCACTTACACAGCCAGTCACTAAGTCATACAGCCATTAAAACACCCACTCACTCACCCATACACCCATACAGTCACTTACACACCCACTCACCCACCCATACAGGCACTCACACATCCTTACAACCACTCACACAACCACTCACTCACCAGTATAGTCACTCACTCACCCACATGGCTAATCACATACCTACTTATACACCCATGCAGGCACTCACACACACCCACTCACACACCCATACAGGCACTCAGACACCCACTCTCACATGGTTGCACACAGCCACATAGCCACTCACATAATATATGTTAGAAATAGTATCACTCATTAGTAGTACAGAAAGTATACTATTTTAACTTTTGTAATACCTTGGTATATATATGCTTAACACTCATAAACTTTTAGAAAACACCCACACTCACTAGATGATGTCATCAGAGATGTCATTTGAGATGTCCTCAGTGATGTCACTGATCTTGCCAAGAGCGATGTAACATGTGAGGTCATAAGCAGTGCATTGCGGTGGTGTAAGTTATAGTTAGCTCAGGTAACTATAACTGGTCAATTTCACTGGTTTTGCATGAGTGAAATGTGAGCCTAACATATTGTCCCTGTAAACTTGGTTTTTTTCAGTAAAATCTAAGGTTTTTTTAAATTTTATTACTTAACTTTAAGGTCCCTGTAACCTCTGTTTTTTCAGTGAATTTCTAAGGTTTTTTGAATATTGTTTCCTAACTTTAACAAACATGTAACCTTTGGTTTTTAAGTGAATTTCTAAGGCTTTTTTAATTTTATTTCCTAACTGTAACCACTAACCTTTTACAGTTAGTGTGTGAGTGAGTGCATAAATGTCTCGGTAAGTCTGTGAGTGGGTGTGAGAGTGCCTCAGTGGGTCTGTCAGTAGGTGTGAGAGTGTCTGACTAGGTCTGTGAGGGGGTGCATGAGTCTCTGAGTGGGTCTGTGAGTGGGTGTGTGTGCCTGAGTGGGCCTGTGCGTTGGTTCATGAATGTCTGAGAGGGTCTGTGAGTGGGTGCATGAATGTCTGAGTGGGTCAGTGAGTGGGTGTATGAGTGTCTAAGTGGGTCTATGAGTGAGTGCATGAGTGTCTGAGTAGGTCTGTGAGTGAGTACATGACTGAGTGAGAGTCTCAGTGTCTCTGTGAATGGGTGTGTGAGTATCTGTGTGAGTGTGGCAATAGCTTTGTGAGTGGCTCAGCCACAAAGGAATATGACCTACCCTTTTATCCAAAAAGAGTCTATAGTTTTGCACAAAATACATACCCAGGTAGAGTTCTTTCTGCCACCATGGGTAAATGTCCAGTACGGATTCTACACAACAGCTGTGTAATTGAGCACAAGGAAATGTCACTAGAAACCTTGTGTGCGTTTTGGCAATATGATTGTTTCTGGTGCATCTTTATCCAAAAGTATGTGATAACATGAATACTCCTATAGAGAAGACGAGACTACAAAGTCGTAAATCTCCACCAAACAAGGGTCCTTCCTCTTCACTATATGAAGTAAGTGCTTCTTTGTTTGGTGGAGATATCGTCATATTCCTCGGCATCAAGAAGTCCTCACCAAAATCGGCGGTAACGGGCTGGGAAGGCTGCATGTTAAAATCGCCACTATCCTGGCAAAGGGCAGGAAGCCCTTTAGATATTACTGAGGTGGGCAGGGCCAAACAGGGAAGCATCCAAGTGATTTCCAAATTTGGAAACTTCTAGCAATTTAAAGGGGGAACCATGGACTCTGCTCTCACCAGGACAGGACAACAAAGAACCCACTGGCCACTGTCACATACAGATTGTACTCCAATAGATCAACAATACAGTCACCTTCACAAAGGATTTCAGATTGGTTTTCAATATGGAATAGCCGAGAAAACACACTTGCCTTGCCTTCATCAAGCCCAGGAGTTAGGATCATTTGTCACTTACAGAAGTGGAGCTTCAATGGGGGCACCTGCTATGTTTACATTTGTAAGTGATTCCTGTTGAGGATTAATGTCTGACAAATTACCATCATGGCCAAAACGGGTCTGGGGACCCCATACCCTGGGGCACGGCCACAACTTAATGGGGCAGGGGAGCAGTTTGGCCCCCCTCCCCAGGCGATCTCAGCCCCTGGAACCGCATCCCCTGGGTCTGCCTTCAGTGAATAGGGGAGGGGGGCCATGCAGCCCCTCTCCCCAGGCTGATCTCAGCCCCTGGGACCCCATCCCTTGAGGCCGGTATTCATTGAAGAGGGGAGAGGGGCTGGGCGGCCCCCTCCCCGGGCCGATTTCAGCCCTGGGCACCCAGTGTGCATGATGGGGACCACGGGGGAGCCTCAAGGCCCCTATGGTCCCAGCCAGCTCCCCACCTCCTGCGGGAGCTAGCATTGCTATTGCACACAGGGAGCTGCTAAACATGCAGCTCCATGGGTGCAAGAGCAATTGTTTCATCTCTTTCCCTGCCTGCATATCGGGGGGCAGGGAAAGAGATGAAACCTCTGCTTCTAGTAGATGCAAGCACTTTGACAGCTCCCACCCACTGGAACTGGAGTGTTTGCTTTTGCTTCGTGGGAGCTTTAAGGTGGGCACCCTGGGACATAGCAGGAGCTGGTCCTGGGTGGTGGCGATGCTCAAGGCCCTGTATGACTCCAGGAGGGGGGGGGGCGTGTGGCCCCCTTTTTCTATTTGTACTGGCTGCTCCAGGGAGGTGGTGATCCCTGGGGCAGAGAATGGCTGTAGAGGGGGGCCTCATGGCCCCCTCCTTTCTTTATAAAAGAGAAAGTACCGGGAAGATGGTAGTCTGCGGGGTTAGGGTGGTCCACGTGGTGCCCCCCCCATATTTAACGTAGTCCTGGGGAGGTGTGGTCCCCGGGGCTTGGGGGAGTCTTCGCGGCCCCCCGAGGCAATTTATTTGTAGCCCCTGGTAGGGGTGGTCCCTGGGGCTTGGGGGGTTTGGCACACCCCCAAACATTTTATTTGTAGCCCTAGGGATGTGGTCGTCCCTGAGGCTCAGGGGTTCCTATGGAAACATGGTCCTAACTGTACCTACTGGCTATATATATATATATATATAGACATATATATATATATATATGCATATCTTTACGACATCCAGTTCCTGTCTTTCTTCCTGAACTCACCAGACGGAGTCAGTGGACAGCTACGGGCGCAGGACCCTTCAATATATCACAAACTGTAGAAAATAGAATGTCGGCACTCCAGACAACTCCAGTAGTTCTTTAGTAGCTTTTTAGTAGCAATGCATCAGCTTACATCGACGGCTATATATATATATTACTTAGTTACGGTCACTCCTAGGTAGTTATAGTTAGGACCATGATACCATAGAAAAAGCATTTTTTGACTTGCCTATACCTTTGGCACCGTTTGACCAATGTTCAAGACATTTTCCAAAAAAAGTGTCCCGGTGATTCTTGTTGCGCCTGGAAGGTTTCGGGGTGATCCAACAAGGGGGTGCTGAGAAACTGGGGGGGGTCAAAAAAGTTGTGTTTCCCATGTAAAAAATGTTGTGTTTCCCATGTTAATTCCCATAAGACCTTTAGACATGACTACACCCGAACCTCTGTGCAGAATTACACCAAATTTGGCAGAAAGCTAGCTTTCGGTACACAGATTGTGCTTTTGTTATTTGGTGTAAATCTATTCAGTAGTTTTTGAGAAATTAAAGGGAAAATCAATTTGTATATATAGGCCTGCGGATCCTCCTCGACGATTTCACGAATAATGACGAGCTTGTGCAGGGTAATGCAGAGGACTTCAGCCAGGAAGTGTTGGGAGCCGTCTCTCAAAAAAAAGAGGAAAAAAAAGAAAGGGGGCCAGGGTATGGACATCCAGAGCTCTTAGCTTAGGTGTTTGGGTCCCAGAGAGGCCTGCCCCTAGAATTAAAAAGCACTTTTTCAAAGGTTTTGCTGCTATTCACAGCTGTTCCATGAATCTGGGGAATTTTTTTTAAAAAGACAAGTGCAGGCTCCCACACTTATTTCTAATGAGCTTCCGGGTGGGCCAAGTCCTTGAGCATTGCTATTTTAATGCAGGGGGGCCATCTGGTATACCACAGCTCTAGGGACCACCACCTCCCGGGGCTAAAATGTTATTAAATGCAGGGGGCTGCCAGGACACCCGGAGTCCTTGGGACCACCACCTCTCCGGGGCTTTTCAGTTATTGTGTGCTGGGGGGAGCACCTGCCTCCCACAGCCCTGAGAACGCCACCTCCCTGGGGCACTTAATTGCAAATAATGCGTGGGGTGCCTGGCCTCCCTCTGCAGAGCTAGGGGGACCGCCACCTCCCCGGGGCACTGAATGGTAAATAATGCGGGTCACCCAGCCTGACCCCCAGTCCTGGGTACTGCCACTCCCCCAGGCACTGAATGGTAAATAATGTGGGGGCCTCCCGGCTCTCCCCAGAAGCCCCAGTCCCCGGGGCACAAAATAAAATGACGTGCAGGGGGCAGCACAGCCCCCCGCAGCCCGAGGATCACCACCTTCCTGGGGCAAATTTTAAAACAAATAGGGGGTCTGTTTTGGAGCCATGCAGCCCCATGGACCACCACCTCCCCAGGGCTATTTGCATGTTGGAGCGGGGCCACGTCGCCCCCCCCCCTTGAGGAGCCACTGATGGTCCTGGGGACCACCTTACCCCAGGGCCAGCTCTTGCTGTGTCCTGGGGCGGCCACCCACAGGACATTGCTGTTTGCTGTGGTTTGGCTGCAGCTTCACAAGTGCCGCCAAGCCACAGCAAACACTCTGCTCACAGCAAGGGAGAGTTGTCAAACAGCTCTCCCTCGCTGCGAGCAGAGATTTCCTCTGTCTCCCTGTCAACAGATATGCAGGCAGGGCAACAGAGGAAACAATTGCTCTCACAGAGAGGGAGCTGCTAAAGCTCCCATAGGAGGTGGGGAGGTAGCTGGGGTCGTGGGGCATTCAGGCTCTCCCCAACATTCTGACTGGGTGTCCTGTGGCACACCGAGGTCATATGCTGGGACGCGGGGCATGGGGTCCCCAGGGTCAAGATCGGCCTGGGAAGGAGGGCTGCATGAACCCCTTTCCCCCAAAACAATTAGGCCACGCCCAAGGGACGGGGTCTTTGGGGCCAAGATGGGCCTGGAGAGGGCCTGGGCCTGGGAGGGGGGCCATGCAGCCCTTTCCCCATAAGAAATAAAAAATATTTTGGCCGGGTGTCGGGATGGGGTCCCCTGGACTGAGATTGGCCAGGGGCCAGGGGCCGGGTCGCCCTTCTCCCCCAAAAAATGTAATGCTTGAGTCAGGCTTGGGGGGATGGGTCCCCAGGGCTGAGCCTGAAGAGGAGGGCCTTGTGGCCCCTCACCCCTAAACATATTAAATATTTAGGCTGGGTTTCGTGGTTGGGATCCCAGGGGCCAAGATCAGCCTGGGGGAGGGGCACTCAACCCCTCTCCTCCAAAATAACTAAATATTTAGTCTGGAACATAGATGATGGGGTCCTAGGGATGAGATCGGCCTGGGGAGGGGGAGCATGTGGGGTTGGGTTGTTATAGAGGTTGGCCCTGCATCCTATTACAGCTGTGCAAGGTTGAAGGCCGTGCGCATCATGGGGCTGGGTGTTTATAAGGGTTGGCTGCAGGGCCTTGCTGCATGCCAGGCCCTGTGGACAACCACTGCCTCACACAGCCAAAGGTTGTGCACAGTGGTGGTTGAATTAACATATTGTAATGAGAATTACTTTATGTTAGAAAAAACTGTAGAAATTCACTGAAAAAAACAAAGGTTAAAGGGACATTATAGTTAGGAAATAGAATTTAAAAAACCTTAGAAATTCTTGTGCTCTAAGGTAACTATAACTTTCACCCCCTCAATCTCATCATTAATTTCATTGGAAATACTGCAGTGATAATATCAATGATGTCATAGAGGAAGTCATGAGTGATGTAATATGCAGGGTAGTTAGCAATGTATGGTGAGGGCGTAAGATATAGTTGGCTTAGGACACGATGTTCTGTGTGAGCCACTCACCTGAATTCTAGGATTTTTGATGGGACAATGACAATTCCGCTATCCCGGTGAGGACTAGCGTAACTGCAAAGAAGAGTACATTGCCTTCCCGCAAGTCCTTAAGAGGTAAGGAGGTTTTGGGAAGAGAAAAAAAGAAAATACCAGCTTCTGCTTTGTGGATTGCAGAATCAGGCTGCTGGACCCAGGACTGCATGTCGTGTTGGGCATCAGGACTTCTGATTTCTCAAAATACTGGGTTCTTGGTTCTTAGGATTCTGGGCTGCAAAAGAATTACTTCATTAATACATTGAATTTGCCTAACTATTGCAAAATTATACATCGCATAATGTCAGTAATTGTTGAAACATTGTGCATGCATTTCTATGAGACGGAACAAGTTTCTTCCTCTTTTTACAAAACTTTCAGAGTCTCTGAAGCAATGTCCAAACTCAAAAACAACCAACTTGACTAGAGGGCTTCTATGTGTTCTGGTGTAATCTCTTGCCAATAATAGTTTTGAAAAACTTGCTCTATTTTCTATTTCCAATCTCCTATCAGAGGAGTACTTGTTATAGGAAATATGTCTTTTCTTAATGTCAGTTTAACAGTATCTCGGATTTCCACCCAAACAATAATTCATGCCAGATCTTCTTGTCATAAATTATTTAAAAGACAGAGCTCTGTTTTGTTTCATTTAAGTAATTAATCTTTCTTTACCTTGAAATGAAGTTACTTGCTTGAAACTGGGTTTTTCCCCTTTTTATTTTCTCTCTTTTACAGGAAATATGGGATCGTAGGCAGAAGATGGAAGAGGAGAGTCGGGACTCCACAGGAAACTGACCGGGGGGCGAGGATCGCCAGAACTTGTTCGGAGGCTGTCCGGAGGATGAAAAATGCTGGGATTTGACTGGAAGCTGGTCAGAGAACAAGGAACACTGAAACTCGACTAGAGGCAGGCTGAAGAACAAGATACTTGGCTTGACTGGAAACAGTTGAGCAGAGCAATAGGTACGAAGCCAAGCAAGGACTCAGACTCACAAGCATCCTTAAATAATCAAATGTGCACATGTGCATTATGGCAGTTGATTGCTTGTTGAGGAATTGAGCAATTATCCTCCTGATTGGGACCAGATTGTGAAGAGTACATGTTTTGGCAGTAACAGTTGGAGCAGGTGGAATTCAATGTCATAATCAACAAGCATTGGTTATAATTCCGTTTTTCTGTTTTTAATGCTTTCACAGATAAATACAGACATAAAGCAATGTGTTTCCTGTGTGTATTTATCTGTAAAAGTGGAAATATATTGAAAATTGTTCGTCTCATCAATGAAGTTCCATGCTGTCTGTTGTGAATTCAAAGACAACAGATGAGCAGATAGGCAGTATGGGGAGTTAAAAACAGGTTAAGGTATATTTAAATGTGGGCATACATTAAAATATATTTGTAGTGAATTGCTAATATTTTCCTGTGGGTGTAGTGTTTTGCTATATTTCAAAACAAAGAAATAGTGGAGCACACCGTAACGCAATTACTTAACATCAAACTGTGGAATAGTATTTGTTATAACCACATGGGTAATTACATAAAGTACACAGATAAAAAAGGAGATGGATGAAAGAGAAGAGTCAATACATAACCATGTGGGGGTGTATAACTTTAAGGTTATTTTTATCTTTACTGATTCTACTTACAAAAGTACTATAAATATTCACACTCATGAACCTTTTTGGCCCCAGGGTATTGTAATTGCTCAGTCCCAGCGGATGAAGTCCCCGGGGCCTTTTTAGACTCACGGAGGGGAGGCCGCTCACCCCTATCCTGTTTTTGAAGAATTTTTCCACATGGGGATGGGTTCCAGGGCCTTATTAGGCTCAAGAAGTGAGGGTGCATGCCGACTGACCTTTTTTAAAATGGAGGCCCAGTGGTTGGGGTGTCCAGTGCCTTTTTGTACGCTCAGGAAAGAGCAATGCCCCCTCCCCCATATAAAGCATTTCAGCCTCAGGGGATGGGGTCCCCAGGAACTTTTTTAGACTCATGGAGGTTGACCACGCACCTTAATTACTATCAGCATCACCCCTTGGCCCTGGCCTATCCTGGGGAATTTATTTGGAAAGGTGTTGGAGACAGGGCTTTTTTTCTATATTGCAGCAGATCCACAGATCATCGGCAAATTTGTGGCATTTGTTTAAAAAAAAAAGTTTTGGGCCCCAGGTGGGGTCCCTCTGTGTCCCCAGTACCAGGCCTGGGTGGTTAGGGCATTTCCACGCTGCCCCTGTGCCTTTTTTATTTATTTTGCTTTTAGGACTCAGTCCCAAGATGGTTGGCACCACTTCTTGTTTGATGTGGCAGCCAATCATAACTCAGCTGGAGATCTGTCGGCTCTGTGGGGCCTCCACTGCATGAAATATACTACGTTTTTGAGCATTAACTGCTCCAAAATTACTAAACAGATTTACACCAAATCACAAAAGGTACTCTTTCTATATAAAGGTGTAGCTCTCTGCCAAATTTGGTGTAAATCCATTCAACAGTTTGGGATGTAGCTGTGTTGAAAGTTCCTATGGAAAAATGAATGGAGAGTTTTGGGACAACCCTTTAATCTCTGCCCCTGCTTGATGGATACCCCTGAAAATGTTGATGCACAAGCTATTCAAAACATACCATTATTTTGGAAAGTTTCGTGGAGATTTGCCAAATGGTGCCAAAATTATTATCAACACAAAAAAGGTATTTCCTATAGAAACCCAATCCGAACTATACCCTACACAGTGGAGACCACCACTGGTAAATGTACGTGTGTGTGTGTGTGTGGTATGCGTGCATTGGGTTCAAGACAAAAGATTCAATAGGTCTTCAGGAATTCTTATTTGTTGCTATTTTTTGTACTGGGCAACATGCACTAGAGACCGAATTTTAGTGCCCCAAAGACGTGGGACTTTGCCAAGTTTAAATATAAATTGCAGAATGCAATGCGGTAAGGTAGACTGTAAGGGACAGATAAAAAGAAATGGTGCACCATGCGAAAGATAAAAACAATATTACTAAGTTATACAAAATGCAGAGTTTATCACCATTAACACATAACCTACCAGCATGTGCTTTGGTCGGTATTGTGTGTATAATTTTTTGTAATTGGTAGTATTGCACAATAGCTAGAGTATTGATTGCTTGTTTATACAGTAAAATTCCAGCCAACTGTAGCTGCCTGGCAAATCCTATGTCATGAACACCAAAAGACATTGCGTCAGTCCCATTCAGCCACTGGTTCGCTTGGATCAGACTCCTTCAACCATTGCTTGAAGAAAGTGTCAGATTTTGGATCAGGTCAGAGAAGTATTATAATCTCACTGTTAGGTAATAGCTGTGTTAGTCCACCAGCCTAAACAGTGATTCTCGATGGAGGCACATTGTGCACCTTTAAGTGATTTGACACCTTTCTCTGCTCCTCAAATTTCACATATGCATGCTAATGCTATAACAATGGTGATTTTGCATCTCAGTGTAATGTCTGGTCCTCATTTAAAAAAAATCACACAACCCTGCATGACAATCTGTAGGACTATGATGCAAGAGTTGTAAAGAATTGCACATTAGCATACTTACAGTGTTGCAAATTGATTATGTCACTTGCTGTGCTCATGAAAAAAATGCCTTAGCAATACTTTAAGCATTGCCATACAGTGTAAATTACCTTTAATTATATTTGCACTCATGGTACGCCTTCTAGTACAAATGTGTATTCAGTGATAACCAGCCAAAGGTAATCTGCATAAAATGTTATTTTGTGGATATTACAAGTTACACTTGGGAATTTCACACAGTATACTGCTTGCCCACTGTTTGCTCTCATTTCATGTATAGCTAGGATGCCACACCAAGCCAGGGCATTTAGTTTAATATGTCTGGCATTGCATGAAATCGTCTGAGTGCATGTTCTGTTCCTGTCTCTTTACTCCCCCTTACATAACCTAACCTGGTTTAGCACTCCACGAAGCAAAGGCATCTGGCACTGCATGAGTAGTAGATTAGTGCTTCCGTTTATGCTGACTTGCATCTCGTGTGCCCACTCTAAGCATTACTAAAAATGGACTGTGATTTCAAGTTAGAAATTGGGTCTCCAGTTGGCAGGGGTGTGCACCCTGTCCAAGTAGGGACCACAGTTCTAGTCAGGGTAAGTCACAACACAGGCTAAATTATGCTGTGCTCTCCCTCTGGTATTGTGGCACAGAGCAGGCAGGCTTAATTTAGAAGGCAATGTGTAAAGTATTTGTGCAATAACTCATATAGTAACACAGCGAAAGCACCAAAAAAAGAACTCCACATCAGTTTAGGAAAATAGATAATATTTATCTGAATAGAATAAGACCAAAATGCCAGAAATACCATGTGCACAAGTCAAAATATCACTTTTAAAAGGTTTAAATTAGTCTTAATCCACAAGAATTAGTGGTTGTGTCCTTTTAACACACAGTACCTGGGATGCATCAAAAATAATGATGCAGAGGGACGCAGAGGAGGAGATGCGTGGGAAAGTAAATCTTTTTTTTTTAAACAGATTTTATTGGTTTCTCATTACAATCACACAGATACATTGAATATTGAGATGCCCACTTTCTATGCAGCACGCTTTAAGATGAATATCGTACACTAGGCAATTATCGTACAACATGAGTGTCACAACTTTAATATATCAACAAGAAGCAGCTCAGCTTTATCAAATACTGTATCTCCATTCCCTACCCTGGCTGTCTAGTGCTGGTGACTAAGAAAACTGAATGTCGAGGTGGTATCCCTATCAAGTGTGTTACTGTAGAATAACGCATAAACTTCTGAACTTGAACTCCCCCCTAAATCCCTGCCATCCCTCCCCTTGCCACCCAGTATTAACGGTCATCCCTGTCCTTCCCCACGTGCTGCCCCTGTGTACCTTGCTGAGCACTCAAATTGAGAGCTCATGCAATTGTTCTATTCCCGGCATTAGTCGTGTGGTGAACAAATGAGGGAAGTATCCCGTCGATCAGTGGATACTGAAGCTGGTTCTTCTCCTTCTGTGCAAGGGTGCAATGTCTCAGCCTGTAACCTGATAGTAAGCTGGTCCCAGGCCTCCTTTAACTCAGGAGAACCTCTTCCCTTCCCGAGCTCTGTGTGCAGAACTAGCCGTTCACTCTCTGACCATTTCCGTGTTTCTCTTCTCCAGCTAGGAAGACAAGGGCCAGCTAGGCTTTGCCAGTTCTTTGTCAGTTCTCTTTTAGCTAGTATGAATGCTAGATCCTGAAACCTACTAGCTGCTCGGTTCTTAGGGGTGTGGGGAAACCAATGTAGTAAACAATGGGCAGGCGTACATGCCACATCACGCTCAATGATTTCCGCCACTTCCCTCATCACTGTCTTCCAATATTCCTTCAGCGGAGGGCAAGACCACATCATATGCATGAAATCTGCTGCCTCTGTCTCGCATCGGGGGCACTTTGCATCTAATACTCGAGGATGGTCCAGCAGTCTCTGCGGGGTAAGATAGGCTCTGTGTAAGATATAAAATTGTATGAGCTGAAACCTAGCATTTCTAGAAATCTTCGGCACCCTTTCTAACTTGTGGCCCCAGACTCCTTCCGATATCTGGGTCTCTAAATCTACCTCCCATTTACGTCGCAGCTCCTCGAGGGGCCCTTGTGTTCCCACATTGATTGCTCTGTATAAACTAGTGATGGCCCCCTGTATCCCATCCGAAGTAAATAAATAGGTACTTGGGCGATGAGGAGCAGGTTCTCCACGCCCCATCCTCCAATGCACTCGAACGGCATGTGAAATCGCCCGGTGCAACAGAAAATGGGCTTGCAGAAGATCATGTGCTTGCCAGAAGTCCTCGAATGGCAGGAGGCTACCGTCACGGTACAGGTCTCCCATCTGTATTGCTCCAGCCTCTTCCCAGGCAAGCAGTCCCCTCCAGTCCCCCATGCGGGCAACCATTGAAGCCAGGCCATTGGAATCTCCGGTGCATATGACACACCTAAGCCAGTGCGCCGAAAGCACTGCCTCCAACACTGGCTAAGGACCCCAATCTCAGGTGCAAGCTTGGGGCCCAGGACGGGGCGACCACACAAAACAACACCCCCGCCAGCAACGACACCGGGGGAGCCAAAGTATCATCGCCTTCCTTTTCGGTCCTCCGTTCCGCCACCCAGCGAGTCAGCCATTGCAGCTGAGTAGCCAAATAATAGGCCTCAAAATTGGGAACTGCCAGCTCTCCCTCAGCCTAGGGTCGCTTCAGCTTAGTGAGTGCCACTCTATGTCTTCCTTTTCCCCAAATAAATGCCGTAAGCATAGAATCTAGTTCCCTGAACACTGCTGCATGAATCCAGACCAGCAAGGTCACGAAGTAACACAACAAGCGCGGGAGCGCCACCATCTTAATGATCGCTATCCGCCCAGCTACTGAGAGCGGGAGCGAGCTCCAGGAAGCCATACTGGTTCTCAGGGCCCTAATGGCGCTCGCCATGTTACCCTCTAATATGTCCGATCTAAAATGAGATATTTTAACTCCCAGATGTGGCATGCACCGGGGCTCCCATTTTACAGTCCCCAGTTCTTCTGGTGGATCGCTGTGTGCAGACAAGAGAAACAAGAATGACTTCTGCCAATTGACTTTCAAGCCTGTCAATCGGCCAAATAATGCCAGCAGCGCCTGAGCTCCCTCCAACTCCCGACCGGTGTTCTGTGAGAATAGTAGCAGGTCGTCTGCATATAGTGCTATTGTATCACGCTTGGCGCCCTGCGACAACCTCCGATACCAGGCGGCAGTTCGAGCCTGGGCAGCTAAAGGCTCCATTGCCAGTGCAAATAATAACGGCGATAGGGGGCAACCCTGCCTAGTGCCCCTCTCCACTGAATACTGCTCTGATACGATGGTGCCAGTTCTAACTCTTGCCTTAGGGTTCGCATACAAGAGCCTCGTCCAGCTGATGATGCCCTCGCCCATTCCCATTCTGTCCAGCACTGCATATAATTTATCCCATTCTAGGCTGTCAAATGCCTTTTCAATATCTACTGCTAATACTGCAGCCACTGCTATCTGAGGGTCAATAGTATCCTTGATATGCATAACTCTCCGAATAATCTGGGCGGTATTCCTGGAGGGAATAAAGCCCGCCTGGTCAGGGTGTACCAACCGGGTCATGTGCGGGAGTAATCTAGTCACCAATATCCTGCTTAAGATCTTGTAGTCTGAATTTAACATAGAGAGGGGTCTATAAGCCCTACTATCGTCTGGTGGCTTACCCGGTTTGAGCAGAGGGATTATCATGGCCTATGCTGTGGATTGTGGGAGATGTTTCGTCACGCGTACAGCGTTGTACAACTGCGCCAGTTTAGGGGCCAGTTCCTGCACATAAGTGGCATAAAACTCAATCAGCAGGCCATCGGTCCCTGGTGTTTTCCCTCGAGCCAGTCCTCTAATGGCGTCTCTAACTTCTGATGTCGTTATGTCGCCTCCCATGCCATCTCTCTCTGATTCACTAAAGTTTTGTTGGGGGAGTGCATCCAGAAATGTCCGTAGTTCCTCTCCCTCCCACTGTGATGTGCTGGAATAAAGGGTGGTGTAGTATCTAAGGAAGTGATGGTTAATGTCAATCTGCTGGTAAAGCCTGATTCCTGATTGGGTATTAATCTCTGTGATGGGGGAACCTCGCTGGGCAGGTTTGGTCAACCATGACAATATCGCTCCCGCCTTATCTCTTTCCGCATGTGCCCTTGCCATGTAGTGTTTGTAATCAAAGCAGCGGAGTCTCTCCGTATGCTCACCTACCGTCTCCCTTACCGCCCGAAGCTCCCCCTGCACTTCAGGGCATTCCAGCGCCCGTTTCTCCAGTGAGCAGAGTTCTGTCTCAGCCATCTCAACTTCTCCCAGCAATGTTTTCCTAACCCCCATGGACGCAGCTATACAGTGCCGTGTATCACAACCTTGAACGCTTCCCATAATATTTGAGGGGAGGGGGCCATTGTCTCATTGTCCTCAAAGTAGTGTGTTATTTGGTCGCGATACGCAGGATCTTTGAGGGAGTCTGTTTTAAGGCCCCAGGTAGGTATGCAGGAGTTAGCTTGTATCCAAGGTAAGTGCATTAGTATGGGATTGTGATCGGAAATGGTTCTCCCCAAGTATTCTATTTCCCGTATCTGAGTGTGTATTTCTGGTGTACATAGGAAGGTGTCAAGTCGCACATGCAAACATGCACTGCAGAATAGTAACAATAATCCCTGGTTTGTGGGTTGAGGGTCCTCCAGGAGTCTAACAGCTGCCACCCCTTTTGCCATTCTAAATTTCTTTTAGCTAAGGTGTTCACTGATGAGTCCCTCAGAGGAGGATGTGACCTGTCGATAACCGGGGCAGCAACACAATTGAAATTCCCCCCAGTTAGTGCTGTGTTGAGCAAGTGAGGAGCTAGATTGTTCGAAAACTGATCCAGAAATGTGCCCTGATCTATGTTAGGTGCATAAATATTTATCAGCGTGATATCCGTCCTCCCAGTCTGCCAGTAACCACCACATGTCGCCCGTCAGGATCTATTAGTGTAGTGGTCATTTGAAACGGTATTCTCGCCTTTATCCATATGAGGGTGCCCCTTGCATATGCTGAGTAAGTTGTATAAAATACTTGGCTCCTCCATCTCTTCTGCAGCGCCGTACCCTCCGCCGCCGTCAGGTGAGTCTCCTGCAACTTTGCTATATGAGCACCCCTTCTACATAGATATGAATATACTTTGTAACGTTTAGTTATATTGTGCATGCCCCTTTTGTTCCAAGAGATCACTTTATATTCTTGAAGATCACCCATGTGTAAAGTACAATATTGTTCTGGTTCTGTTTACCATCCCTGCATGTGGTACCCTCAGGACAGCGACGTTCATGGCCATTAGTCCTCCTCTGGTGTGGCAATTGGCGGGTTTCCCTAACTCTAACTAAGAACTTCCCCAACTCCCCCTCCCCAGGACAGGTGTCGAAACAGCCCCCCATCCAAACTGTTCAAAAAACAGAAGTCAATGCTTATGGGGTAGATGAAAAGA
This sequence comes from Pleurodeles waltl, assembly GCF_031143425.1. NCBI lineage: Eukaryota > Metazoa > Chordata > Amphibia > Caudata > Salamandridae > Pleurodeles > Pleurodeles waltl. Next base: position 457,050,352 of record NC_090439.1, read on the forward strand.
GAGCTCCAGCCAGGTGGAGCTGCCGGCTCCAGGGTAGCCCCCGTCAATTTCATGCTAACCGTACTACACAGTATTTTGCCCGAGCACGAGGGTGTCGCCGCTTCTAGACCACAAATGTTATTCTCAGTACCTGGGTGTTATTTCATATTATATTCTCGGAAGTTCCCGGTGTCACAATCGGCAACTCTATGCTCAGAGCCGCGGAGCTCTCTGATTCAGCATCAGAGTCCGAGCCTCGAACTCCATAGATCGTGGGCTAGTTTCCCCTCCACTCAGGTTTGCCACCGCCACTGTGGCCCGCTGTTGTCCCGCCATGATCTCCTCTGAGGTGGGCGCCGCTCCCCACCATCTAGTTCCTCCAGTTCGGGGTCGTCTGCTTCTGGATTTGGGTCCTCGAGGAGTTCCAGCTTGTGCAGGGCCCTCTCGTTCGTCCAGCCAGGCCCTGGCCTCTTGGGGTGACCGAAAAAATCGGGCTCCTCTGCCGTCCGCCACTCTAAGCGTAGAGGGGAAGAGCATTGCGTACTGTCTGTTTAATGTTCGCAGTTGTCTCTTGATCTCCAGATAGGTTGCTCTCTGCCTCTGTACCTCGCGGGAGAAGTCAGGGAAGATGCAGACTAGGTTGTTCTCCACTCTTAGTTCCCCGGCCTTCCTAGCCTGTGCTAGTATATGATCACAGTCTTTATAATGCAATAGCCTAGCCACCACTGCTCTTGGTGGTGCCCCCAGGGGGGAGCCCGTGCTAGCACCCTATGTGCCCTCTTGAAGGCGAAGAAACGTGAGAGGCCTTCTGGACCCACCTCCTCTACGATCCATCGTTCCAGGTACTCAGTTAAGTCTTGTTGCTCGACTTTTTCGGGTAGGCCAATTACCCGAATGTTGTTCCTCCTAGATCTATTTTTGGCGTCTTCAGCACGGACCATTAGTGTTCCCACTTGTTTCTCAAGAGCAGTTACCCGATCTCCAGTCGTCACCAACTCAGGTTTGAGTTCCTCAACAGTTTTTTCAGTTGTCGCCACTCTTTCCGAAAGTCGGTGCGGGACTTCCCTCAGCAGGCCCAAATCCAGCGCTAGTGTATCTATTTTGAATTCTAGGCTTTCCCTGGAGGATGTGATAGCCTGCATGATGTCCCCCAGTGATGGGTCCTCAGTGGCCGCTAACCGCGCCGATTCAGCAGGGAGGGGAGACAGGGTCATCGCGATGGTCGCCGGATTCGTTTGGCATTTTTCTTTTCTTGTTGAGTTTGCCCATCGTGTCGTGGCTCAGTGGAGTTCCTCACGCAATCTGTGCACCAGAGTTCTTGCTCCGGGGTGCTTGGCGCAGACCAGGCCTAGACTAGGCCCAGGCCCTTCTGTTTCATAGCCAGGGTGCCCCTCCGCCGCAGCAACGTATTTTATCCCTTCCTCTTATAATCCCAGGGGGGAAGCAGTCGCCCTGTAACTCAGCCAGGTCAGGAGCGCTCTCTTTCACGTTTTGTTAGCGCTGCTTGGGTGGGGAGATGTGGGATCTTCCTACCTCTCCACTGCCCTCGGCATAGTACTCTCCGCCGCCAAAAGGAAAACAGTTTTATCGAAGTGCTCCAGAGTCGTCCCCCTGGCAGCGGGGACTGGTCGATGCTCACAAAGTCCATTTCATTGGGCAGATTCCTCAGGCCGCACTCAGTCCTCGTTCCATCAGCTCAAGGGCGCCCACCATTTTGAGGTCAGGCAGTCTATTCTTACAGGATTCATGTGTAACAGGGCTCCCGGGTCCGAGCTCTTCCACGAGGCTGCTCACTCCATGAGCTCGAAGCCATGCCCCCATGGAAAAGTAAATCAATACGTTGTTTTTTCAGCACACCAAATGTGATGCATCATTTATTTTCACGCGGCAGGGTGTGATTGAACCTTGGGTTCTCACTGTGGTGCGGTGATATTTTGGTGCCCAGGGACGATACGTGGAAAATCGAAAACATGCTGGTAGGATGGGGCAGACGCTCCATCAATCCGGTAGGCGATGCAGTGATTTTTCAAACACGAGGCAGGCGTTGCATTGATTTTCCCATGCGCAGGATTTTCTCTCGTTGGTGAATTCTTTGATGGCCCTGAGACTTCAGAATAGGAGGCAAGCTCAGTCCTAGCCCTTGGAGAGCACTGGTGGGAGAACACAGAGTCCTTCCAGCAGCGTAAGAGGCCAGCAGGGCAACAAGGAGGAGGGAAGTCGTTCCAGCAAAGCAGTCCGGATGAGCCCCTTGGGCAGCCAGGCAGTCCTTCTGACAGAGTCCAGTTGTAGGTCCAGAAGTGCCTGATTTGGTGGGGTCACAGACCCAGCATACATACCCAAAAGTCCCTTTGAAGTGGAGGAAACTTCAAAGAGTGGTTTTGAAGTGCACAAGGTCCCCTCTCAAACCAGCCCTGTCTACCAGGAGATCTGTGGGAGGCTGATCAGTCCTGTGTGTGAGGTCAGGCCACTAGCCTTTGAAGTGTAAGTGAGAGCCCCTCCACCCTTCCTGCCCAGGAAGACCCATCAGTATGCAGATGAATGCTGATGCAGCTGAGTGCCCTGTGTTTATGGCTGTCTAGATGGAATTCACAAGGGAAGCTGTCAACCAGCACAGACCAGACATGGATTGGAGACAGGCCATAAGGCACAGAGAGCAGTAAGGGCAGAGACATGGTTGAGGTGCTACTTATGTGGGTGGAACAATCAGTACTGCAGGTCCACTCGTAGCATTTCATTTACAAGCCCTTGGCACATTTAGTGCACTTTACTAGGGACTTATATGTAAATTTAATATGCACGCTGGGTATGAGCTGATGTTACTATGTTTACGGGAGAGAGCACAAGCACTTTAGCACTAATTAGCAGTGGTGAAGTGCATCGAGTCCTAAAACAAAATCTGAAAAATGGAGGGAGGGAGGCAAAAAGCTGGGGGAAGATCACCCTAAGGCTGTCAGGTCTAACACTGATGTACTCCTTTTAGACCTAATATGACACCATACTACTGTAGTCTCTCTCCATACTGAGTGATTTTGCACCCTTATGTAATACCACACTCTTATTGACATTGCTTCAAGCATTATTTTGCACCCAAATTTGATTTTTGCTTTTAAATGTGTTATTTTACCTAAAAAATTCCCACAATCTTGTTGATGCTGCAACACTGGTGATTTTACAGGTAAATGCGATTTGGAACCTGAAGGAGTTTTTGCATCAAAATTTTTGGGCATCAAAAAGTGTTTCCACATTCCTAAAGATGCTGCACCTAATTGCGATTTGTGCTCATCTTGATCTTACTTCTATGAAGATTTTTCAAATTACAGTTTTTTGTGATGTGATGTTCCCTCCTAAAAGAGGTTCTACATTTTGGGGGTATTTTGCATTAAGGGTGTTTTTGCGCCCAAATGTGATTTTACAATTATATGTGATATGTGCTGATAAATTTGATACTACAGTGTGGTCCCAAGGGTGGTTTTGCACCCCTAAATGTGAATTGGCACAAATAAATGATTTGAAAAAGTTCTCCATATTCGCGATTGTGTTGCACTATAGATACTTTAACGCCTCTCTGTTCAGAATTTGGCTTCGGCAGCAAGCAATCAAACAACAGCATGTGCTAACTCCCCGCAGACCCCCATAAATATGCATGGTTATGCTGCTGCATAATGCATGGCTTTGTAATTGTGGTGTTTCACTCACTTAATAAAGTACACCATATCCTGTCTGCCTCTCTTCCTTCTTTTCTCAGTAGATATGCCTGTGGCTCACTTTACATTCGGCGACCTCTCTTTCGACTTCACATAGCTGAATTCGACACCTTTTGTCACTAGCTCACATACCTTGTGATGGTACCCACTTTCACACTGGGATTTCTACGTTCTGCTTCATGGGGAAGGCTCGTTTATTCTTTCTTGACTAGTGGAGACCCCCTGTAGGGGTTTTAAATGAATGGTATTTATTATTGCAATACTCTTGTCTTGCAGTGTTTGTCGTGCAATATTTCATTCCAATATGTTTTTTCGCAAATTTTGCCTTGCAGCCTTGGGTTGTTCTAAAATGACTATTTATCATAACCAAATGGCATCTCTAACATGGGATCATGTAATCCAGGATAGTGCTGGATGATACACAAAAGGTTGTGCAACCAGAGGGTGATAAACACCCAAAGAAGGAGGGCAATATCGGAAATAAAATGATTATGTGGACAAAATCTCGTGTAAAAACTATCGAGGACCAAAATACTGAGAAAGTAAGTGCAAATAAGTATGTATAGATTTACTATTTTTAACTCGACATCTATGTACCTTGAAGATATGTATATCGTCAAGGTACGTTTATGTAGAGTCATACATAGGAAAACTTTGCTTACCTATGGAAACTTACCTTTACATTATTTTTGTCCTTGAGATTCTTGACGCCAAATTTTGTCTCCACAATAATATTTGCCCGATATTTCGAATAAATATCGCCAGAACATTTGCACCACAATATAGTTTTGTTTTAATCCCTTATTCTTTGAACATTGGTAATCAAAAATTAGTTAAGGGCCCTGTATAGCCTTTGTAGATAGTATAAGATGAAAGTGTAGCCCGTCAGGAAACGTAAATGATTTATTACTCATAATAGTTAGTTGAGTAAGTTAGATGCCCTGCGGTTTTTAAAAGGTTTGTCACATTTAACTAAATAAAGTATGCTTTGCGATTGCTGCCTAAACAATTTTATACAGGGGTTCGATGTTATGTAGGTATGTTTTGCACTAGGGCTCACATATGTTCTTGGGCAAGTATATCCTTACACTGTGAGGCGGAGCGCTGCCCATTTCTCACAAACCGGAATTGCGTCAGTCTTCTTCAGCCTGTACTACTACAGTGCCATTCACATTTTGGACCAGTCCACAGGCAGCACATCTAGAGTGGGGCAATAGGCTAGCCTCCTTCAGGTGCTCTTTCTGTTTTGGAAATGTCATTCACATTTTGGATCAGTTGTTCAGTGTTTAGAGTGTCAATCACCATGTGATCACGCTTTGCTAATTTACCTTTCAGTTTGCATCTAGATCGAGTCTTTCTCTAGCAACCTGCATGGGGCACCGCATGCCAACCCTTCAAGGAGCTGGGAGCTTTTTGGACTGGTGCAAGAAGTGAGACTGCAGACAGAAGGATGGCACCTGCACATTTTCCATGTTTGGTCATAATAGACACTTGTGTTTTGGCTGAGTCGCCTTCACTCATGTACTCCCACGCACGCAGTCTCAGTAGTATCCGCAAAGACCTGGATATTCTATGCTGTTTTCTCCTTGCTCCAAAAACTAGAAAGCTTGAAAATGCATTGACTCGATTTAGTGAGCACTGATGTGGCAAGTTCTAGATGTTGTAGTGCCACGATGCCTTGGTGAAAGCTGCACTTCACAAATAACAACAAAGACATAGAATAGACAGACTGCAGCTGCCACAATGGCACTCGATGTCAGAGCTACATCTGAGGCCGTCTCCAATTTTGAGCACCACCTGAGGTGTCCTTACATCATTGATCTGTCCCCCTAGCTGGCAGGGTATTTGATCTGAAATGGGGGAAGAGATTGGCCACCTCTTCCTCTTCCTCCCCCTACCTCTGATCAATGATGGGTCTTGACCATGACTGCTACTTCCTTTAAGAACTGCATGGGCACCCGGTTCCTGATGCAATTTTGGGCTTTGGACGACTGGTCTTATGGAGGTGCCCGTGTTGGCTATCTTCCCTTCCAAAGCCAATTATTTCTTCTGTTTTTACCTCTACAGGCTCGTCTGTTGCCCTCTTCTAGTTTGTACCCAATTTGAAGAGGTATCAAATGCTTCTGGCATGCAGTGCCTTCGGTTACTTGCAAAGCTTCAAGCACCCAGTTTTTGGGCTACAATTTCAAAAGGGCTATTCTTTCATGGGCCTTTCTTCATCTAGAGCTACAGTAGCAACCACCCACTGAGACTGCTGATGCATAAGTTTATCCTGTTATCCAAAGCATAGGGATGCGCCAAAGTCTAGGACCAGAATGGGTGTAGTCCCCATACAGACTTTGGGGCTCCCCAACTGGAACGATCACTATCTCTATTTGCCACAACTCAAAGAGAAATGCTGAAAGATTCTTGTAAGAATGACAGACAATGGTTGTCGTTTCAAAGCTTTATATGAAGAATGAATAGGCAGATTTACAATAAATAAGCCTAAAGTCATTTTAGCAGCGAAACACGAAAATCATAAGCACAAAGAACTCAGCACAGTGCTAAGTGAAATCTAGCATAGATTCGCCTTCTAAAAGCGGGGGTAAGGGGTCTATTGATTAGAGAAATCTGCGTCCTTTTATAGGACTTTAGACAAAGACATTCATACATTCTATGTGAATAAACGGATCTCAGAATTTTCACTAAAGTGACCAAGCAAAAGAAAACATTTTACTATAGAATACATTTGAAAATTCTTTCACAGTAGTAATACATTGAGAACCAGATTTAAGTGAAAATGACGTGCACATCGCTGCGCCAAATTTGGCAGCGTCACGCATCGTCATTTTCAAAACGCAGGGATGCTCTGTATTTACTATAATATGGTGCACCCCTGTGTTTCCCCTTGCGCCGGCGCAAAATTAGCTGCCACACGCCAAGGCAACCACCCATGCACCATAGAGCAAAGATGGCTGCTTTGTGGGGGAGATTGTTTTTGCGCAGGAAATGACACCTTCCTCCACAAAAACAATCTCCAATTGCGATTTGGTTCTTCTGTGTGTACTGCAAAATGTAGAACACATACAAAGAGCAAAAAACAAGGTGAAATGAATGCATTTCTCCTCGTTGTGCCACTCTAACGCCAACCCTGGGGTGGCGTTAGATTTTGGAGCTTCCTCAGGTTTATGAAAACTTGTAAATCTGGGGCAGCGTCAAAATGCAACAGGTGTTGCAGTAGCATGCCCACAGCAACACCCATTGCACGCCCCTTCCACGCAAAGTGCTGCATGTGAAGGGGCCTTATTTACAACGTGGCGTTAAGCCAAAAAAAGTGGCTTAATGCCACCTTGTAAATAGTGTGCAGTGCATAGCACCAATGGAGTGTCACTAAAAGTAATGCTACTGTGGCGCGAGGGGCTCTTAACTATGCTCTTGAGTTTTAGTCATTCTCACAGCTTACTCGAACAGTTGAAATGATACATTGTTTAGCGAGAGCCTGGGACTGTTGGGATGTCCAGGGTTAGGTATGGCGAGGAAAGGTCTCAGGGAACACTCCCTGTTTATTTGTGAAAAACTCAGCAATGTTATATTTGGAACAGAAAGACAGCAATAGTTATAACGTGTATTGTGACATCTGGGCACCATGGAGGTCAGTGTAAACACAATCTAAATTGGCGTAAACTCCGTTAAAGATGCGTTTAAGAAACGTAAGGGAAAAATAACTCCTAAAAGGTTCAGCTATGGAAGTGAGCCCAAGTAAATTCTCCCATAAGGATGCCAATCCCAGGTCTTGGAAGGTGAGCTCAGTTTAACATATCCATGCCGATCATGTTACATAGAACATTTGATATGAAAGAGCCTGCCATATATATGTCTACACGAGTAAATAACTGAAGCAATCTTAATGGCCAAGATAAAAAATCTGATGTTCATTCTTAATCTCCACAGGGAGTAGGCTGTGCATCATGAAATCCGAGTTTTGCACTGAAGAAATAAGTCTGCACAATTATTAGAAAAAAAGTCCATAAACATCCCCAACAGTGTATTCCGCACGTTTCAGTCCTTCTCCTCCTCAGCTCAACATGTAGAAACAGGGGTAAACGAGTCCCCATATTCCAAATGAAGTGACAGTTTGCTTTGTATGTTGTCCATTAAGGGATGTATGTTTTTTAGGAGAGGGATATTTCAGTGTACCGCGTGCTTCATATATGCACCATACATAATTATGATATGAAAATACAATAGTGACTTATATTTCAGCCAATGGCTGAAGAAGCCTAGCCCAAGCGCAACACACTTTACTTTTTGTTTAATGTAATGAATGACTTGAGTGTGGGCAGCAACACCGAAAGCTGTCTGTTGCTGGACCTAAAAATGGGCGTAGAAACAGTTTGCAGCTATTTTTGTACTTTACACCAAGTTCAGAATGATAATGTGAAAGTTATGGCATGTGTAAAACGTGTTTCAAACTATCAAATGGAGGTTGACCTTGTTCACAATGTTGAAACGCCCCATGATTCCTCACACAAGCTGTATAATTAACACTAGAACACTGGGAGTACCGGCTCTAAACCAACAAAACAGATGGAAACAGACAAATTATACATGAAAGTGGTTAAAACAATTGCCAGTCTGTGGACAAAGTAAATCATGAGCTCATTGTGAAGCTTCCGAATAATGATCTTAAGCCAGGAAGAAAAAAGCTTACCTAACAGTGTCTGCGTCTCAGACAAGCATGACAAGGCACGCTTCAACCTAGCTTAATAGTAAATCAGCGCACAAGTATGTTTATGTGTTAAAACCTTAATTATGGAAACCCTAAACCTATAAATGTGAGTTTCTAGTTGGTGGTACTAATCTGGAGAAATCCGAAACACCTAGGCTACAAGTTTTGCCTACTGCTGGAATTCTGTTTGGAGCAGTCTTTCATTGTTGTTCTGATGCTAGAGACTCACTGAGTCTCACCTAGCCCCACATTTCCTGCTGTTTGATCAATGATGTGCGATTTTAAACAAATGCTAAACGTGACGTCATATTTTAAAAGAAGTAACCCACAATTTCCTTTGCTGTAAATACATTATATATAATCACAAAGGACCCTAGACAACCTTAACATTTATGCAGGTGAAATACAAAAAAGCAGGGGTCTCCGACCTTTACATTCAATGAAAATCATCCCGAGCTACTAACATTATTAGTATTGTAATGCCGACCGCATCAGACAAATTAAATTTCACACTCAAATGTAAGCTTTAAATATATTTTGGAAATGCAGCCATTTTTCTAAAAACGTCAACTCATGAGTTCTGAAAATACAGAATTCCCTTCATGTTTTTCAATTTTTATTTACATATTCTAATTCATTCAAGCTAAAGCTTCTAATTTAGTAGGTTGGTTTGCACACAGGAGAACTACTCATAGGTGTCAGGGGAGCTACTTGTTGGAGAAGCCTCCAGTAAAGCCGTGTTAAATAAATCTGTCCTGAATGTAATAGATTAATTCATTTAACAAGCTGCTGCTGGTTTTCATTTTTGTCAGTGTTGCTCATAAAGAGTCTGAATAAGCCACGTCTAAGTAAACGTTAGGATATATAGAAGTTTGATAATATAACTAGAGCAGTTTTTAAGTTTGAGCGTAGTTAGGCCACAAACTGTAGTAGTGCAATACTTATGAACTAGACCCCTAGGCAGGAAGTAGTTGATAGATTCTTCATAAAAGACCATATATTCCAGCACATATGTTTTGGACTGAAAGTACTGTAAAATAATTGACTCCTATGCAATGCTTGGATGGTGAAATGCCCATTCAGTTTAATGCTAAAGCATAGGTGTCTTTTATACAAAAGTGGCGTCGCCATCTTGAAATAGCAGCCTTTGTGATGGGCATAATAGACGGTGAGCAGTCGGAAGTGATGATTTCTGTTAACTGTTTATCTAAATGGCCATTTTCGAGGGAGGTTGTGAGGCAGGCCTAGTGGTATTGTTTGAGTAGTTGTTGCCTTCAATTCTGCCAATTTACGGAGGAGCAACTGAGGTCTGATTTTATTCATGTTCTTGTACTGTGATTCCTGTTACCTTTTTGCATGGCAGCCCTGTCTCACTTTTCCCATGCCCTGCTTCTGTCGAATAAAACTGTCTTAGCGACTTGTTCTCGTTGCCTTCCACCCACCTGCAACTCCCTTTAATGTGTTTTATACCCCCTTACATCCCTTCTTTCTTCCTGTGCCTGTGTGTCCCTGTTGCTAGCCCTGTTCCTCACTGAACTTCCATGCTCTGAATTGGTCCCTTTAGGTAAATCAACATTTTTGCTCAGTCGGGCAAAAGGCACAGGGACTCCGAAAATTCGTTGGGCTGGAGCACGTCAGTTTTCTTGTTACTAACTTCGTCCTACCCCTACACTCCTTCAGAGTCACCTGCTTCTGCATCCACAAGTTTTCTCAGTCCAGGAATGATCATAGGAGTGTCTGCCTTACACAGGGTGGCATGTTTGCTGTAGAAATGCTTAAGGTGTATTCTAAAAAAATGGACACCTAGGAAAGAAGCACTTGGTTGGATCTTCACAAAGAGTCACACATTGCAACTTATATTCTTCTACTGCTAAATGTATTTATTTATTTATGCGCTTGTGTAGTTTTCCATTGTGTAAATGTGGCCCAAAGCATTAGGGCACTTTATTAAGGAATAAAATGTTACATATAATATTACATATAATAATAAACAATATTAATTAAGAAGCCCAGCACAAGAGAACAATCAATCAAAGTCAGTAAAAAGAGGCAAATTACCTTACCAATAAGATATAGACACCAGTAGGAAAACAAGGCCTAGGCGGAACAATCAGGAAGAGATAACAGAAGAAACCAAGAAAGGCACACAGACAGAATCTAAAGGAGACGGCAGTGAGAAAATTAGAACTAAAGATGAGGATGTATCACCTGGGGCAAATCTGTGGTAAAGCAATAGTGCTTGGATATTGGAAGAGCAGATAGTTTTCTCTGCCGCAATCATTGTGTCTTTGAAAAAGGAACATTTTAAGCACTTTTACTAGAGAAGACAGACCGGAGTGGTACGCTGAGCTGATGCCAGTGAATTCCAACTTTCTGTGGCGATTCCAGAGCAGCATTATTTGGTACACCACACTTTTTTGAATGCAGGAGGTTCAAGGGAAAGAGATTCTGTTTTGCTCATCCCTCGTTGACCACTGGAGATTGTACATTTCTTAGCCAAGAAAGAGGATGTAGGCGTATGTTGGATTTGTGAGTGTTACAAGCCATCTTAACTTGGCCTCTTGCTTCAATTGGTAGCCGTTGTAGAGTCGTGGGAGCAAGAGCAACCTAGTCAGGTGTATTGCATTCAGAAGCAAAGCAAATGGCCACATGCAGCACATCTCTACAGGGAGGCTAGATGAACTTTTGGTAGGCCAGCGAGACGCGGACTCCTTCAATCCAGGCTAGAAAGAAAAAATCAGCTGGAGTAAGGTATTTAAATCGTTTTCACTTATAAACTGGCAGATATCCCAAATCAGACTGCCCTGCGGACATGCTCATGGTCATAGCAAAGATTCGTCCTTGTAGGTTGTCCTTTGTCAAGGATGAGATGGAGGGATTTTACCTTATTTACAATAAATGCTTTATAGTCCAGGAAAGTACCAAGGTCAATCCACATTTGAACAGGCAGGTTGGAGTTTTTCAGGGAGATTAACATAAACTCTTTTTGAAAGGTTTAGATTTAGGTGATGATAAAGCATCCATTTTTGGATGTTTTTCAAGATGTAAGAGATAAAATAGTCACTGCGAGACAATATCATGAGATAAATCTGGGTTTCATCAGCGTACTAATGATAAAGGGTCCTAGAGTTTATGAAGATAGCCCTATGAGTGGTATCAAGTAAACATTAAACAGTGTTAGTGACAGGGCAGACTCTTGAGTAACTGCTTGTAACAGGGATGGGGTTGAGTCTCAGAGGTTGAGATCTGGTCGACGAGAGACTGTAGGGGTGGTCCATAGAGCCAAACAATATGAAGACTGGTGATGATACTTGGATATATATGTGGCAACAGCATGCACATGCTGCTAACACTGCAGTACCTTTATTGTGTGTGCAAAGTAATATACTAAGACTTGTGCCCCATTATCTCACTTTTGTTGCTCTGTCCTTCGTTGGAAGAGCCTCAGAAATGTTCCGCTAATGAAAGAAGTGAGTGGGAAGATGGAAGGAGGTGTGAATGCATTGCTGCTGCCATTGTTATGTCTGTCCTGTTCCCTTCTTAGACACTGTCTTTTTATTCCTGGACTGCCACACCTCCTGCACATTCCTCCAGACACTACTTACACTCTTCAGCTCTCTGTCTACTGATCCCTGGGACTGCTGAATCAGAATTTCATTAGGACTGATCAAAGTTTCATAGTGTTCCCAAGAAGGGAGCATATTGTCAAGACTTCAGTGGCCAGCTGGTACAGCTGCATGTCACTGTGTGTACATACGCATTTGTGTGTATGTACATGCAATTGTATATATGCATATATGTGTGGGTACAAGTGTGTGTGTGTGTGTGTGTGTGTGTGTGCGTGTGCGTGTGTGTGTGTGAGTGACAGAGAGTGTGTGAGTATGTATGTCAATGTAATACTGTTGTCTATGCCTATGTGTCTTCTTATGTGTCTCAGAGAGATTTTGAATGCAAGGATGCGGAGGGCATTTCCCTTGTTTGGTGGTCCCCTCTGGCATTTATTGACCACACAAGCCAGTAGGCAAGTATCACTGCTATTTGTTTCACATTCTTTCCTATATGGGGCCATTATTGGCACGCGGTGAGGATACTTAATATCTGGATTCCTCCACAGGAATAATATGGAAGTCTCTGCCACAGATCAATGTTCCAGACACGAAATGGGCATCTCTGACATCTCATCTTATCTCACCAATCGCATGCAGAAGGATCCCATGATAAAAGTGCAGATTCCTGGCATAAGGTGCACATCCTTAGAATCTCTGCCTACCCATAGTCCAGGGGGGGGATATCTAGTTTAATTTTAGATTTCCGGCAAACGGTGAGTATCCATGGCATAAGGCACCTGTTCTTTGCATAAGAAAAACACCCCTGACATCTTGTGGTCAAGCTTAGCAAAAGCTGATATTTGAGGAAAGTGAATTTATGTGTAAAAATGAAAGACTGCTACTTGACAGTAAATACATGTATTTCAGAAAATTATAAACAGATACGGAGATGAAACTTTAGTGTATTTGCCAATGCTAACTTAGGGGTGCCTTTTGCTGATGCTATTGCCTTAGTACTTATCACTTGAGGCTATGGCTGTTATTTCAGTGGTCACATGGTGTAACGCTATGTAGTAACTTGTTCTTTATTGCCTTCTTTCGGAAGTGAAATCCTATAGTTGCGAGATGCGATCCCAAAAACTAGTTACCTACACAGCCAACCACTGGCTCCATCCAAATTCTAATTGAAACTTCAAACAATGCTAGTTCTCAGAGGGAAGGGGAGGTGGACAAATATAAGAAGAAACAATGTTCTCCACTTGTGTGGTCCTTCTGTGTATAGGCTCTCCTCACTGGTTCCTTTTGTGGTCACTACTACATGTGTCTATGTGCATCTAACACATAAACAAAAAGGATTAGTAAATGTACTCTGATACAAGGTGTAAAGGGTAACCCTGTTACCTCCCCTTAATTCATCTAACCAAAGACTTCCCTTTTACCTACTTTAGACTTTGACATTTTGGGGGGAGAGTATATGCATATGATGAATCCTATAAAAAAACAAGACCATTTTCTGATGAAAATTCTGATGAAATGTAGTGAAATATGTAACTTCCCTATAGAAACCATCTCAATACCTACTAAATCACACAGGGAGGACCAATACCATGCTAGTAATATCCAGGGAATTAATATGTCATTCCCTCATTACTTCCAGATAGCAATCAATATTGGAATTTGTATTCAGGCTCCGAATTGTCCCATACAAGTCTTTAGGATCAGCGTCTTTGCAAAAAAACACAGAAAAACAAGCACATTTTTACTCCTCACAAGGAGTCTTTTTAACTTGTCAGGAACTTCAGAAACTTTGGCAGTGATGATTCTCAAGCACAGATCCATTACGGTAAGTACTTCTCCATATCAAATTTGTGCATGCACCTTACCAACTTGTAGCAAAAGTCTTCTGTTGCCAAAGTGTCTTTCACTTTCTTTTTACTGGTCCCCAGAGTCCTTTTACGGAGTGGTGACGCAGCCCGAAAGTGAACTGACCTCAGGGCTTCATGAGAAACGGAAGACATGCTGGTGGCAAGTATTCCAAACAAGCAATATACTCCCCAGGTTGGGCTGTAGGGGAGATGAAAGGACAAGGAAATGAAGATTTAGCAAGAAACCATCAGCATGGTAAGTAGTACGGATAAGAATTCACTATAGAAGGCTAGGTGCGAGCCGCTGGGCGTTGCTTTTATCCTGCGCCTGAATGCCAAACTGCAAGATTCACAGCCTTCTGGTGTGGGCGTGGCCACCCAACGCACAGGATGTCTCAAAAAATAATACCGACCATCTATAATGAAAGTTTTCCATAAGATTATTTGAAATCCTGCTGTTTGAGGCCTGATCCTTTAGGGCTGGTGTGACCTAAGTGAAATGTCTGTGTCTTAAGGTATTTGCAAGTTGCGTGTAAATTATGCTGTCTGAGCTTGTAAAATCTGTTTAATTTGAGGAATCACTCCACGATAGATGGCCTGAGATTGTGAGATCTGAATAAAGTTTCATTTTCCCAATCTGTCCAGAATGGGAAATGTAAAAGAAGTGAGAAGCCAAAGTGAAGAAAACTGCTTCATACACAATGACCAATGCATAATGTTATTAGCTGAAAAACCGATCACTTGTTGGCCAATTTTAGAGATATTGCTCTGACAAAAGCACAGCCATGCTCTATTTTGTAACTGTTTCATTGGAGGTTAAACACTCAGTGTAGATTGGACAGCAAACACAAAGTTATTAGGGAGGATCAAAATACAGTATTTTCAGATTTTAAGTGGAATTCCCATAAGGAAACTTCTAAATGGAAGACTCAGCTCAACATTGGCTGAATAAAAGCCCACCAAATACGGAAGCATGTAGTGTTCAACTTAACTTCTTACTTCTGACAGCTGTCAACATATCAACAAAAGTGCTGAGAGGGCACAGCTGTCAGTTACCCTGGTTCTCCTTCGCAGTAGATGTAGGAAACATTGAGTAGCGATTAGGTGCCCCAGTTTCATGCCTTCAGTTGGGAACTTTACCGCAGTATGCAGTCAGCTGTCCCGGTCATTCTTCTGCATGTTTTTGCGGGTGAGGAATTGCATGGACAAGTGTCTGCTGTCAGCAGCTGCAAACATGACACTGGGGCATCGCACAGCTGATCCAGTGTCATGTTCGCACTTGCAAACAGAATACCAGGTGACCTTTTAGATACCCCAGGTCTCCTTCTCCTGCACACTTTTGCAAGAGGTAGAAGATAGGGACACTTGACAGTTATTCCGGTTTCATGGGGTCAATTGTGGCCATGAAATCAATGTAGCTGATGTTGATGTTTGTGCTGCTTCCTCCCTCATCCTGGGAGAAGGCAGGGAAACTCCGGGGAAGCACACACCCTACTTCTGACCCTTGGGGGAGTTTTTTTTATGGTGGTAGGGAATTCGAGATCAAAGAAAGCCCTCTCGAATCCCTGATTATAGCAGGTAGAAAATGTAATGTGTGTAAATGGGTGCAAAAACAACAGATGATGGACGGAATGCAGAGCAAATTAAACACTCACCCCCACTCACAGATCTGGGTTTAATCCATCGTTCTTTTGCTCACCATGCCATTCCAGTTTGGACCCAGCCATATGCAAATCAGTCTTGACCCTGTTGCCCACGGGAACAGTTCAGCCCGAACTACCAAGCCAGGTCTTTCCTGGACCAGAAACAAGCATCCTGGGACCGGTTTCAGGGTATCACCCTTCATCAGCCAGGCTAGCTTGAATCTGGTGGCATAGCAAGCACGGGACGTGTGTAGATGGGTACGGAGTGAAAACAATGTTCCTAGTCGTTGAAGGTTCTCAGTCCATATCTGTAGACATTACAAAAAACCCTCTGTGGGGCTTCTTGTTACATTTGGGACCGGAACTCACCAGAGGCAGTAACCTGTCTGCTTTGCCTTGCATACATATGGTAGAAGGCTCCTTGCACTCAGCTTGTAGTAAGGAGTCTTCACCCATGCTGCTCAATCATTGTGCTACATTGGTCATGGCCGCCTAGAGGGTTGTATCATATGCCATGCAGGGTGCCGACCTAAGAAGGTAACGGGTGAAGAAAGGAATGGTAGAGGAGAAAAAGTATGTCAAGCAGGGGGTCCATATTCTCATGTTTGGCAGATGTCATTCTTCTGAAGATATCATCATCGTTAGCCTTAAATCTATTTTTTATCCAAGTTGGTCACCTCTACAATATTTGTTGCCTGAAGTGCGCAGTCCAAGATAGTGTTTACCTATTTCCCTGTGGTGTCATTTCCATAGAACATATTTAAAGAATCCTTGCTCTGAGCTGAAAGAATTGCAATGCATTAGTTTCCTTCATTTTCATTAGATTTATCACCCAGTCTTTTGCTTTTTTGTCCCTGATTTCCATTTTTCAGCTCCTGGATTCTACTTTGGAATTCCAAGTTCTGAAAGATCTTATGGGGGCTCTTTCTCAGCCCTGATTCAGGTTTGTGTTGGTGCCTTGGTTATCAATTCTAATATCTTCTTCATTTAGTTATGATAAAAAACTAGTAATATTGACAAGGTCGTTTGCCCTTGTGGTTTTTTCCTCCAATCAGGGACCCTCTTAAGGAGACACTTCACATCTTTCTCATGCATACTAAGTGTAGCGTGGTACAGCGGCTACTGGTAGTATTTGCTATTTTATCGGGCAATCAATTGAAATTTGAGACATTTTCAGTGTTCATTGCTTCACACTTGTGTTCCCGATAGAGCATTTCCAATTACAGAATATTAGAAAAATACATATACGCTGTTTTCCTTTCTTTTAATGTTTCCTCATGAACACCACCAACCACCAACAAAGATTAATAAAAAAAATCCTTTTTCAATTTTTAGTGCTTGTGACTATTGACGTTCATAACTGCCTGGACACAGTGATGCATATTATTGCTTGGGGGCATTGTGTCTCCCTACTGCCTGAAACACATTTCAAGTCTGAAAGCAAAAAATCTATCATGAGTCGTATTTTTCTGGATCCATCCAAAGCAAAGCCCCTCGGAGCGGTATTTGATAATTTATGGGTAGAACTTCAGGTAACTTTAATAATTCTGCCGGAACCTTAGTCATGAAATGGAAAAGAATATGTCTGGCACCTGCAAAGAGGATATCTCTCAAGCTTTTCTTGCTATAAAGGAGGACTCATATAGTTAACTGTACAATGATGCTTCAGGGTTCTAGCTAGGAAAGCTACTGGTTCTCCAAAATGTAGCATCTATGCTCTTTCAATGAGGAGATTGCAGGCATCACAAGAAATATCAGATGAAGTATTTGCATGGAGTCCCAGTCAAGAATAGATGTCAGTTCCTTGCCCATAATATGTCCTATATGAAGGGTTTTTGCTAATCAATAGAAAAGTGTAAAGCTTCTAACTAGCTGATTCTGTTTGTCTTCTCCACTCTTTGCATATGGACGTGGCGACTATCCCAAAGCATAGGGTTGAACGCTTAGAGGTCAGAGCCTTCTCAGCAAAGAATTATCATAGAATAATATTCTTGTCTGTTTACAAGATACTCATGACTTTAGTGTCTTCCCCAGCCTGGTACCGGTTAAATGACTAGGCCACACACAAAGCTGCAAATCACATGTCTTTATTACTCTGGGTTCACCTCTGAACTCCAATATTCCAAAGTAACCTCTCATGCTTTCTATTTTTGGCAATTACATCACAATCTGCTATGGAGTCCCCAGGGAGCCAGAAATCTTCTGTTCTAAATCATGCAAGACACTACAATGACTTGTTAGAATTTAGAAATGCTCTTAAAATCTGGTTGCATACTGTATAATTGTTCTGTTTGGCAGTTCTATCCTAG
The DNA here is from genome assembly GCF_031143425.1 of Pleurodeles waltl. NCBI lineage: Eukaryota > Metazoa > Chordata > Amphibia > Caudata > Salamandridae > Pleurodeles > Pleurodeles waltl. Next base: position 457,068,111 of record NC_090439.1, read on the forward strand.
CGCCAAGAAACCTTTATAGGCAACAGCACACTCTACAAACAGATTAACAGAACATAACAAAAAGTATCTTTGCATCACTAGAAGAAACCTCAGATGGTCTCATGAGCTACTCTTTTAAATACTGCGATTATCTGGCACACCGAGAAAAAGATTGCTGCTTCGTGTGTTTGTGAAACTCAAATACAGCAAAACATTTGAAAATCTTTCATTACCTCTGAACCCCAAGAATGGTCTTTGGAAAGGAAGTCTACAAGTATGACTTATGCTGACTCTCTCGCTTCTTTACCCTTTCTAGTTCGTAAATCTTTGCTAGACTACTTTGGAACGCTGACAGTTTTGCATAATGCAAACTATTAAATCAAAATCAAATTGCTTGCTATTGCTCTTCCTGGATAGGGTAATTTTACTCCACGCTCAACTTCAGTTAATAGTTGGGGTTTTATCAATATCCATTTATTTGACTATTTTACAGATGGCTGATGTTTGCACAATTTTACAAGAACCTTTTATCCACTGGGTGGCTCTAATATTTCCACCGCTTATTTTGCTCAGATTGAAAGAGGCACTTCATTGATACATGCTTAGCTCCGTCATGCTTTCTTTTTTTACAGTCGTACTTTGGAAAGTGGAAGGTTTCTGCATAGGTGTCCAAATAGACTTGGATTATTTTGAAAATGTGCATCTGTATCCAGCTCATACAGCATTCTGTGATTTGTTTGTAGCAATGGATTTCCCTAAACAGACATTAAAGATTTTTAAAAAAGTTTGAACTCTTTCCTTTGTTACTTCTACTCAGTATCTGATTGAATGTAGAAAATAATGTATTTCTTCATGCATGATATTTGGTAAAAGCGATTATTACTTGATTACAAGTAACATTTTTAACCTCACAATTGTCTGGTAACAACCAGGTAGTTTAGTAATTGATAAAGGTGCAATAGATCAAAAACATTAATGCAAATGAACACTGACTTACAGATGTGCAGTATGTCATAGAGGTAAACAGGTATATTGAACATGTATAGCTGTGCATCATTTGAGTAGTATATACATCATACGTCGGTAATTCAGAAGCACAAACAATTCTATGGAAAAAAACAGTGGCCTTTCGTTCAAAATAGTACAAATTACAAAACGTAACGAGCACTGTGTTCAACATTTTGGGACACAGTGTGAGTGAATGAGAAAAGCAGTCCATGAATTCCCCTTCCTGCCCCCAAACCAGGAGCCCATAACTCTGGAGGAGGTTGGGAAGAATTACTCCCCATTACAAGTTTTTGGGAAACAACCTCCAATAGTTAGGGCCAGATTTAAGGAAAGTGGCGCTGAACCTAGTGTAGTTCCATTTTCCTTGCTCCCCTTAGTGCCCCCCTACCACCACCATGTGTGCAACGTATTTAAAATATGATGGACAATGGCGCAGTGTAGGGGACAATAGCATTTTTTTGACGCTACTGATGTATTCTGCAGGAGTAGCACCACAATTTTGGTGCTTCTCCTGCAGAGTACATAGGGGCCCATTATAAAAAAGGAAATGCCCCCTTTTAATGCCTACTCTGAGCAGGCTTTAAAAATGCCGAAAAAATGGCGCAAGGAAATTTCTTAGATTTCCTCCTACCATTATTTCAGCCTCCCTAACGGGGGAACGTCCCCCATGCATAGGCATAATGGGGCACAAGGGTTTACAAAGTGGCTTTAATACATGCATTGTGCCACTTCCACTTTGTAAATAATGTGCAGGGAAAATGTCACTTTAGCACCGCCTTAGCGTAAAAAAATGATGCAATGGTGGTGCTAAGGTAGTGCTAGGGGCTCTTAAATCTGCCCCTTAGGCCCTGATTTATACTTTTTTTGCGCCGCACTACTGTCATTTTGTTACGCAAAAGCAGCGCAAATGTACAAAATACAATTGTATTTCATAAGTTTGCACTGCTTTTGCGTCAAAAAATAACGGTAAGGCGGTGCAAAAAAAAGTGTAAATCTGGGCCTTAGGCGCAGATTTATACTTTTTTTGCGCCTCATGTGTGTCATTTTTTGTCACAAAAGTGGTGCAAACTTACAAATTACATTTTTATTTTGTAAGTTTGCACCGCTTTTGCGTTAAAAATTTACGCAAATGCGGCGCAAAAAAAGTATAAATCAGGGCCTTAGTGTTTCCACATCACTCAGCACTTGTGTTTCATTATATTGCGCCCAGTATTTCACGCAAATGTTTTGCCTGCTTTCACCAGGCATGCAATCCAGGTGAAAAATGCGCGTGCACAGGACTCAAAATACGGATAGGGCAGACAACTGCCATTACCGGCCCGAGAGAATAATATGGTCTACGTATGATGTGGTAATTTGGAGAAAATTAGTGCAGGATAGAACAGAAAGTTAGTGGACCATATGGTGTCTCCTGTAGATAGGACCTAGATGTTCCATAGATATTTCTCTTTTTATTGAGGTTTCTGTACTTTATTCATGGCATGTGAGACACATGCACACTGTACGGACAGTTCACTTTGTTTTGAAGACCTTGCTTTAATTATGCGTTTTTCCATTTTTCAAGCCTACGTGATTTCTGTGATTTCCACAGAATCGTTTTGAAGGATATCTGTTGTAGAATACTATACACATCTTAAGCACTTTCAAAATTAACCTTTTTTGTGAGCACCCACTTGAACTACCTATTTATAGCTGGAAAACCCTAAAATCGTTGTAAGGTTGGCTGAAAGCCTGGCTGAAATGATAGCTCTGCTCATGTAGACAATGACCAGTGTACACTAATCTTTTAGCCTCTGGTAAGCAATACTTTAATTAACCTTCAATTAAATTGCTCTGATATTACTAATCTAGTCATGCTTCCCAAAGACCTCTAAATGTAAACCAAACACACTTTAGAAATATTTAACAGGTGGTTTATAGGTGTAAGAGGTATATTGCATAAGGGATTGCTAAAGAGGGCAAGAAGCAGAGGCGGTCCTTCCTTTGAGGCAAAAGGGCATTGGCCCCCTGCCCACATGAAAACTGCCACGAGCGTCACATGTGTTAATCAGCTGTACCATGTATTGTTTTCTGGCTCTGTGTTCCTTGGGGATATAGGCAAAGAGGGGCCAATTCTGTTGATTACCAGACAGAAGAAATAAAATAAAATATGTGTTTTGGGTTGGACAGGTCACTTAATTACCGACCAACCCGACATCTGCTCTTTAGCCATCTCAAACCTGCACTGTGTTAATGAGCTAGGGGAACACAGCACAGCCCTCTGGTGTCCTTTGGAGTGCTAGGCTCAACCGTCTTAACCAATCCTTGCATTGCTCTCATGTTGTTTATTGCTATACACAGCATGAAAGCAATGCAAGGATTGGTTTTGGTCAGGGTGGTTTTAGGTTGGTCTGTCTCCACATTCATAAGGCAGCGTGGGGGTAAGAGTAAAACAGAGCATGGCCAGTCACTGTGTGGCTTTATTTTGAAGCCATACAGTGATTGGTCATGTTTCTGTCCATTCCAGGTGATGCAATGTAGTTTCCCTTGTGCTCAGCACCAGCGATGACACTATGCATAAGGGGACTTGAAGAGACAAATCACTTCATCATCTTGTCCTCCTGCTCAGATCACCTGGTTCTAGGCCGTCCTGAGCATCAGTCCCAGCCTGTTCTTTGTATTTAGTGGTGACAAACTTGAGTTGCTCCAGTAAACAGCACCTTACACTGGTAGGTTGTTCGCACTTCATTCAGTAACACTATCTCCCACTCAGATGTATTTAGAATAGGTCCATCTCATCATCCCATGCCATTCTTTGGAAATAGAACATCATGACAGATAAGCCAGCTGGAGGGGGTGAACGTGAGATAATGTCAAACACTGCACTGTAAGAAACAATGGTTGACTTTTCTTCCGTGTTTTTCAACGCCATCGGCTACTATCTGCAATGATGGTTTTATGTCATGAACAAGCTGTTTCTAACTATTAATAAAGAGAGCTAGGGTATGGGTCAGACTTTGGGCCTAGTTTAGTTCTTGGTGGTAATGGTCCCGCAGTAGCTTTTCCACCTGAAAACCTGTCTGCCACCATGACTGTCCGTCCATCCTATTTAGATGTTAGCGGGAGCATGGGCGAAAGGTCGCCGATGGTCCGCTGTCATTGCCTAGAATCTCTACCCGCTTCGATGGCACCAAAGGCTAAAGCAGCTGGCAGCGGGACGTCAGCCCCTTTTACCGCCAAACTAATCATGATGTGCCTTCCCACCAACACAACTGCGGCGGTTTTACATCCCCACCTGAGTTGGCAGATTGGGGAGGATAAAAGGATGGAACTCAACTTTTTATGCTTTCCACATTTCATGCCACCATGAACCTGATCATACCAGTCTGGCCGTTGTTGCTGCCCATGGGCCGAGATGGAAAACAACCCCTGTTGTCGCCGGAACAGAAGGTAAGTCACGGTCATACCTGTTATCCTCTAAATTGTCGCTTCACAGTAGCACTGGACTCGTGCATGTGTAAATATTTTTGGCAAACAAAGCCAGAATGATGCACAATGCTAGTATGTGTAATGTTGTACTTAGAAAATGTATCAGAACACACCTTGAGATATAAGTAGTGCTCACCAATCTGGTACGAACTGCCTTCATGACAATGGACACCTACACAAAAAGTCACAACAATCACAAAGAGGAATGAGTCTGCACAGGTGTGTACAATAATTCCCCAATAAAATCTAAAGTATTAACTGAAACAGTATACCCAATGGGAACTAAACAATCCCATGAAAATGTAGCAATTCCAGGTCACAGGTCCCCTTGGTGTGGGCAATATATCACAAACATTAAATGTCACTTAACTGTAAAGTGCCAGACACCCTGTGTTTTGCATATGTGCATCTCATTGACATATCATAATATTTCTCTCACAAACAAATTAAATAAACTTTACATAAGAAAAAAGCACTAGGCCTGTAGTCCACACTGTGGGTGCATGTCCACAAATTGCCTCCTAATCTCATTGCCGAAATAAACCTCCTCTAGAAGGGGCATTTATGGGGCAGAGAGCAGGCACCTCAATGATGTCACTGGGAGAGGTGGGTTTGGTTTTGGGAGGGGTATGTTTGGGTTGGGTGGGGGTGGGTGTGGGTTTGGTGGGAGTGGTGGGTTGGGATTTGGAAGGAGTGGGTTGGGATGTAGAATGGTTGGAAAGATGTTTGAGAGGGGTAGATTTATGTTTTGGAGGTGTGGGGTGGGATTTGGAAGGGGTGGTTTGAGATATGAAAGGAGCGGTTTGGGATGTGAAAGGGGTGGAAAGACGTTTGGGAGTGGTGGTTTGGGATGTGGAAGGGGTCTGGGCCAGGGCAATAAGTAGGTCCTCCAATGGAAAAAGGGTATGGTGGTTGGCACGGAGTTCGGGTTGGGTGGTAGAGAAAGTGGCTCTGTCTGTTGTGCATGTATCTGTTGAAGGTGTGGATGTCTGGGGGTCTGGTATATGTTTTCATTTGTGTTTCTTGCTGATTGTCTATTGGGTGGGTGAGTGTGGATGTTTGTGTACCATGTTTGTGTGTGGTTGGATGTGTCTGTAGTGGAGGTGGAGTGCATTGTTGTGGTGTCTGTGGGTGTGCTGCTGGTGTGTGTGGGTGTTGGTGTAGTGGTGGGTGTGCTGACTGTGGGTGTGCTGGTGGTGTGTGTGGGTGTTGATGTAGTGATGGGTGTGGTGTCTGTGGGTATGCTTATGGTGGTTGTAGTGGTGGGGTATGGGGTGTCTGCATGTGTGTGTCCGTACCTGTGTTTTTTGCTATGTTGATGTGTGAATGTGCTGCTTATGGTCATTGTAGGGGGGGGTGCAAGTGTTGTATACTTGGGATAGGGCTGGGTGGAGATTTTGGGGATTGGGAAGGGGTGAGAGTATGGGAACGAGGTTGGAGTGGGTAAGAGTCTGCGCTCATAGAGAAAGCCAGACCCTGGAATGACCGCTGTAGTCTAGGCAGGGCACCGTGAATCTCATTCAGGTAACCTAGCATCTGAGTATTCTGGCCAGCCAGCCCCTGGATGGCATCCAGTAATGCGATCTAGCCTACAGCGATCGTTCTAAAAATATCGACAGCCTCCTGATTGAGCACAACCTAGGACCCCGGGGCAGGGGAAGAGGTGTCTGCAGCAAAGGTGATTCCCCCTCCTTTTAGGGGCATGGCTGCAGCCAACTGGGGCGGACCAAGAGGGAGGGTAGAGAAAGAAATGTGGTTGGCAGACAACAACGCAGGTGTAACAGTTGCTCCAGGCCCTGCCACCACCAGGGACTGCTCTTCATTGAAGGCCTCCAAAGAAAATGCAGAGTCACTTGTGGCCTCTATACCAGTACCCTCACTCTCCATGTCACTGGCTCCCTAAGTGTCTGTGGTGTCCACACCGGAGTCACAGTGGCCAGCTTCCTCCCCGCCAACATGGTCGTTGTCACCTTCCCCATGCCCAGATGATGCTGAAAAGACAGTTACAACAGTTTGTGGGTATATGTGCAAATACAATTGAGCATGAACTTTGATCACACAACATTTGCTCAAAGTTTAGAAATACCCCCTGCTAGCTCCTAAATTATGTATTCCTTTGTCTCATATACACTTGTAGCCCCCTCCATGACAAAGGGCTTAGACAACATTAGTAAACACATAGGCCTTGAAACATTTATAACACACTGGAGTACAGAACTCAAATATATTCACATTTCCAAAACAGCCATGTATTCGGCTGGAAATTGACTTCACAAGACGGGATACTATAACATCTGTGTGATGTAACCTTCCATCTCCAAATGTCCCTTTAGGTATCATACTTCTCTCCATCATAGATTTCTCATCTGGCTAGCACTACAGACACCAAAATGTTATTTGGGGGACGTGCAACTCCCTCACCAATGTGGACACATTACTATCTGTTGCAATCAATACAGTTTGGCATTCAATATCACGTTGTTTGACACAGACAGGCTTACGTGCACATTTGTGAAGGACTAAGGCATCATGATAATCCGCTACTGTCCACATGAACTGACTAGAATTTTGCTGTAAAAACAGTTTCCAAACATTTTTGAGATAGGGAATGATGCCACTGTACACATTCTTCTAGTCCTTTTTGAGCAGATGCTCATTATCATGTTGTTATAGCACCAACTTACCCTGTCAAGTCTGATACATCAACTGCATCATAAGTGCACAGTTTGCCATTTCAAAAGTAATAGGGCCTACATTACGTACTCAAATTTGTGATGGAACATCCCACCTGACCTAATCATAAAATGGAGCTTGATGCTGCTGTTGGGCCCGCAACTGTCCATCAAAGTTCGGGTAGGCCACCGCAAGGATGTGGGCTATTAAGGTGGTCAGGTTGTGGTGCACCCACTTGGATCATTGGGAGAACTGCCCGAGCTGGCCTTCTCCAGACTTCCGTGTCAAGTTTCACAGGTCTTCCCACCTCTTCCAACAATGCAGGCTATGCCGCTTATGGACCACAAGGGTCCGCAACTTCTTAGCAATGGCCTTCCATATTTCCTGCTTTTGATGGGCGCTGACCTGTATCGATGATAGATAAGTACAAGAATAGAAGGTTTGAGTGATTTTTTTGCCTGTAGTACTGTGGCACAATTTTGTTATATCACCCAAATGCATTCACCAAACAGTAACTTCAGCTTTTCCTAAAACATATAGGGCCAGATGTATCAAGAAAGGGCTTTGTAAATCGCAAATAGCGATTTTTAAGAAATCGCTATTTCCGAGTCGCAATATGCCATGTATCACTTTTGCGATTCCGAATTAGCGATTTCTTAAAAATCGCTATTTGTGGCTTGCAAGGCCCAAATACCGAATCACAATTTGCGAGAGCGCAATTTGCGATTCGGTAATTGAAAATCGCAAATTGCGAGAACACACACCTGGAGGAGCCTGATGACGTCACGAGCAGGAAGTGAGTCATCCCAGGCAGTTTGCAGGTGCCACACCCAAAGGAGCACTCAGAGAGAGACAGCCCAGCCACAGTGAGCAAGTCTGAGAAGAAGGCAGGACTGCACAACCACCATGGACACCTCTGCACAGGGAAAGGAGAAGGGAGAAAGGAAAAGGAAACTGAAGTTTAGTGAGCAGGAACTGGAGGTGCTCACTGAGGAGGTGGTGAGGAGCCATGACCGTTTGTTTGGTAAAAGCTCACTCCAGGTCCCTGAGAGTGAAAAGCGCAGACTGTGGGCAGACATTCAGACAAAAATCTGCGCTGTGGGAGTTGCGCAGCGCTCTGTGGAGGAGATAAAGAAGAGGTGGTACGACCTGCGTTCCCGTGCCAAGGAGAGGGTGGCAAGACGCCTGCAGGAGGCAAGGAGCACAGGAGGCGGTCCACCCACAGAGACACCCTCCACCCCGATGGAAGACCTGGTGGAGTCAACACACCTCCCAGAAGCAGTCAGTGGGGTCACTGACATCGACACATCCGGCACACCAAGCACCAGTAAAGGTAAGTGCAATATTGAAATGTAACCCCATATGTGTATGTACAAATGCCCCTTAGGAATTAGCAAGTAGGGCAAAGCATTGTGAGAAGTAGTCCATTCCACATCTTAGAAGCGGCACAACAATGCATTATGGGAGTGGTAGTCCACAACCCAGAGCTGAAAGGAGCACATAGAATGTAAATCTGCAGAGCGACATCCAGAAGAACACAGCACCCACAACATTGTGATGAGAAGTAACTGTACATTTATTACCATTGTGTGACCTTTGGTGATACAAACATAACTGACATGCTGCACATTGTCGTTGCAGGTGGCCCAGGCCCAGCAGCTTCTGCAAGTGCCATTGCGGGGGATACTGAAACCCACCCTGCATCTGACTCAAACACCAGTGAGTCACAGATCGTAGCGCCCATCAGACGCAGGGCTAGGGCTGTACCGCTACCCGAACTGAGCCAGGACTCTGATGACATGCGGGATGACGGCCACACACCTTCCCCAGATGGCAGATGCACTGATATGCAGGAGTCCCAGCCCCAGCGTAGCACAACACCCCACAGGAGGCCTACGTATGCAGGCGCACAGCCTATTGAAGCAGGAGAGGGACCATCAGTTTTTGGTGGCCTGGAATCTGCTATGTTGAAGCAGCAGCGCCTGCAAAACAAGAAAATCTCTGCTTTACAAAGGCAGATGCAGGCACACAATTCAAACATGAGTGCCTGCATCGGCAGTTGGAGTGCCTCAATTCAAACCTCACTAAACTGCATGAGGGACAGATCCAAGCATCTGAGAACACCAGGGAGCTGACAAGTGCAGTGAGGGAACTGTGTACTGAGCTGCGCCACGACAGAGTCTGCCATCGCAGGCAGGAGAGACGTTTTATGGGGATGTTTGGTGGTTTTTGTCGCTCAGTCAATCGCCTTGAAAATTCAACAGCCCTCATATTGCGACGTGCTGTGGCCGCACAGGTGGGGGCAGCGCACAGCAGTAGGGATGTGGCACAGGGACTGGTGCAGATCACAAATGTGCTTGACAATATGCTGGGTAACGCCCGCGCCACACCCAGTGAACTGGGACTGGGGGACACTGAGGACACATCTAGCCTTAGCAGCTTAGCAGTGCCCACAACTGATGCTAGGTGTCGCAGTGCCAGGCACAGCACTGCCACTGAGGCAGAAAACAGAGGTGCCAGTGAGGTCACTGCACACTTGAGTGGCTTGCGTGGCCATAGAAAGTGAGAGTAATGGCCACAGGGGACTGTTTATCTTTGTGTCATACAGTAAACTATGATTGAATAGTGAAATACTGTTATCTGCTTTTGTTTTAAGTTAAAAAATCTTATTTTTGCTGCTAGTGAAACTGATGTTACCTGACATTAACGTAATAAATTTACTAACTACAAGTACAAATGTCAGTGGAGTTGTGTTGTTCTTACTTACATCTGAAATGGTTGTGCGTGATGTCAGCACGCCGTTGCCTGCCTTCTGCTGCACTGGTCCTGTCTGCTGGCTGTAGGGATGGTATGGGATCATCATCCTCATCAGATTCAGAATCAGATATTTCCACAGGTATTCCCCTGGTGGGAGCTATATTGTGCAAGATTGCACAAGTAGCCACTATTCTACATGTCGTCTCCGGGCTGTACTGTAGTGCACCTCCACTTTTGTGGAGGCACCGGAAGCGACTCTTCAGCAGCCCAAAGGTGCGCTCCACCACATTGCTGGTTGCCCTGTGTGCTGCATTGTACCTCCGTTCAGCAGGTGTTGTAGGATTGAGGTAGGGCGTCATCATGTAGGTGCGCACTGTGTAGGCAGTGTCTCCTGGAAGGGACAGAGGGCATGATGAGTAAGTGAGCCATCTGACATCACCACGCCATCAATGCGCCAGTGTACAGAGGGTCAATACATAGTAGATATTCTTCTCCAAACTCCTCAGCTAGCAGTCTTGTGTGAATCCAGCTGTGGCGAAATATGTACGAATCATGTGTGCTCCCTGGGTACCTGGCCACGAGATCTGTTAGAAGAGGCATTGCATATCACCTGTATATTCATGGAATGTTGGTATTTACGGTTGCGGTACACATACTCTGTGGCCGATGGTGGACAGATTGCAACATGTGTCCCATCTATGGCACCTAGGACGTGGGGGAACTGTGCTATCTTGTAGGAATCAATTTTTGTCTGCTGTATTTCCTGTAGGGGAATCTGATGTATTGGGGTATTCTGCTCAGCATGACGTTGATAAATGCATTGAAAAATCTAGAGAGGGCACTCTGTGTTACACTCCCAGCTGCTGCTATGACCCCTTGATAGCTCCCTGAGGCAAGTAGGTAGAGGGAGCATAATACCTGCACATGGGTGGGTATGCTATTTGTCCTGTGTGTTGTGCACTGCAGTGTGGGTTGTAGCTCAGCTGTCAAGTATCATGGCTGAGTTCAACCTGTACTTCTCAAATATTTCCTCCTGTTCAAAAAGGGTAATGCGCACTCTGAAAATGTGCTCCTGTCTCCTCCTCCTCTCCTCAAACCTGCCAAGATCCTCATTCTCCTCGCCATGACGTAGAGTGCAGCCATTGTGGAAAAGAGTCTGAGGCACTCTGGGCCTCTTTATATAGGTTGCACATGGTTACCACCTGGTTTCACTTAGTGGTATTTTGCATGTGCAAAAGGCCATTCTGTGAAAAATCGCAATTTGCGATTTTTTGGTGCATCGAATTGCGACTTGGTTTTGCGTGTCGCATTTTGCGTCTCGCAATTTCCGACTTGCAATACCGAATCGCTAATTGTGATACGGTATTTCATGTCGCAAATTGCGAGACGCACAATTCGACACGCAAAACCATGTTGCAACGCACAAAATCGCTATTTTAGCAATTTCTTATTTTTGGTCTGTGAATGCCTTTCATGCATCGCAGACCACGTTTTTGCATTCGCAAACGGCCAAATCTAGCGATTTGCACCGTTTGCGAATGCAATTCCATTTGATACATCTGGCCCTTAGAGGTTTCTGGGAACTACTGATTTGCAGTGATTGTTTGAGCAGCCTCAGCACTTTCTATCTCCTCATGTTACCAATTCAGGCCCAAAACATAATCTAGGCCAGGGCTATGAAATAATTCCTGTTGTGAGACCCACTTCTGATTACTCATAATTTTTGTGAGCTACGAAAGGCTAACAACCTCATCAATCCTTGCACATAACCCCACGCACAGCTTCATTGGCTTAACGCCTATGAGTCAGAACTGACCCATGGTTTGCATCACCTGCAATGACTAAGGGCAGTATAAAAGGGCAGCTATGTGTCTGTGAGAGCAGGAATTTTGGGAATATATGAACAAGTGTGTGTAGGAATGGAACATACTTGTGTGGATGATTGAGAGCCTGTGGCATTTGAACTTGCAGCACAGGAAATAACTTTCCCTATATGTGGCACCATGACATGCATGAAACCATTCGGAGCATCCTATTCCACAATATGGGCTGTAATCCCACTTGACAGGACAGCATCAGACAACTTCATAACTTTAAAACAATTTCTTACACTTAATCTCACTATCATTTTTATATTGGCGGCAAACAAAATTCTGTCCCTAGCTAAATCATTCATTTCACTACACTCCAATCTCAACATTTCACCTATGAATAAAAGGGACCATATTAGGCTGTGGACAAAAAAATTAACCAGTTAGTCAAACATTTCCCAATCAGACATGTACTTGTTTCTCTTGGGTCCCATAGAGCTGGCTGTACTGGGACAGGACCTCCCTGGCAAGGAACTCCCACAACTCCGTGCTGAAGGCAGGGGTCATGTCACCTGCTTTTCCCAACATCCTGCCTCCCAGGGTCGGTAACAGCAGCAAAAAACGAGGAGGTCCTGTTGGCTACAGTGTTAGGAAGGGAGTGAGCTTTTTTCAATATGCCGCATAGAAGTACTCAGCGGACACGATCCATGACGGGAACGGACACAGCCATTGGCTTTCGTGCATAGCTGTCTCACACGTTAGCCTATGTCAGGGCCTGCCGTGGAGAGTACCACCTACAACGTGGTTAACTTCTGCCTATGGCTGTTGGGTAGCCAATGTCTTGATGGCAATGTCAGGCATCTGCCATTTTAGGGTGTGAAGCACTGCATTTTTCAACTGATAGTGCGTCACCAGCACTCAAAATGCAGGCTAGTGTATTTATAATTCTCAGATACAAACAGCACTGTTCTTGGCAACATATGATATCATAAACTGTAAACCGTGACTATGTTTGACAACAATAGGGCCGCAAAGAAATTAATACCTCTTTTGAGGGTATTTAAAAGAAAATATATGCAAATAACACATTTCAAATGTATTGCGTGCACATTATTTAGAAAAGAAAAATGAAAATGAATGAGTTTTGAAATACCAAACATTTGAAAACAATGTGTGTATGTGTATTACACAATAACATTCCTAATGTTACCAAGACGTAAGATGTGTGTTGATGTTCAAAGTATGGTGTGACCATTTAATTTGATATTTTCTTTTCCATTCATGCAGAGCTTTGAAACCAGCCATGGGTAGGAGACAACGGAATCATGTGTTCTGGCCCTTTCCAGACCTTGCAACCATGAATAAAGGGATGTAATTAAAAAGTGCTGTCAGCTAAATAGGCAAACTATCCTGGATTTTTGTCAGCAATCGGAGCCTTACCTCCTGCCTCACAATAGGAATACACAGTAAAAACACCAATAGTGAAACTCATGGTAGTAGTTCATTTTGGGGGCACTGGCTCATTCACTACACTGTGTCAGTACCTGGGGGCATGCCCTAACCAATTTTCAGTGGTGTGCTACAAGAAGTCCTTGCTTCTTTGATGAGACAAATTAACAGCTACATCCAGTTACCATGACAACAGGATCTGACTACTGTGAAAGAAGAATTTTATGCTTTGGTTGGACTCCCACATGTGGTTGGAGCAATAGATGGCACACATATTACTTAGTGCTGCCACACACAAGTGAACAGGTCTGCCACAATCGGAAGAACTTTAATTTCATCAACGTTAAAGTTGTCTGCTTACCAGATTTATACATCTCAAGTGTGTGTGCTCCCTTTCCTGGGTCAACACATGATTCATTTGTACTACGGAACAGCACCATACCCCTGCAAATCTCACAACTTGGACCGGAGAGAACCTGGCTTGTTGGTAAATACAATACGACTTGAGGATAATTTGCTTGAATCCAAGTTTAGGAAGGTACAGTGGCTTGATATGGTATTAATCTATTGATATTTTGCTTCTATGTAGGAGACTCAGCTTATCCTAACAGACCACGTTTGTTAGTGCGGAATCCAACAACACCAGGGGAAGTCAGCTTCAATGAGGCCCATGGAAGATCACAGAGGCCAGTGGAATAGGCTTTTGGGATCCTGAAGGCCAGGTTTACGTGCCTGGACAGTACCAGTGGAGCCTTCCTATACTCACCTGTACGGTGTGCCAAATCATGGCTGTCTGCTGCATGCTCCATAACATCGCCCTGCAATGGAACTTCCCCGTAACCGCTGAAGACGGAGACCGGGAAGAAGACTGGGTGAGGATGTTGAAATGCCCAATGAAGATGACAGTGGTGAAGAAGAAGGAGTTGACCTACATCACAATGTGATTGACCTCCAATGTCAGAACAGCTTCGGACACAGGGGAACATATCAGTCTGCAATGATAATTTGATAGGAATGGTCAGTTCATGAAAGTCCAAGGCAAAAATGTTAGTGGATCAGAGTTTCCCTACATTGACTACTGTGGTTATTAACATAGATTGACTCTGCTAGTGCTAAGTATGTGTGTCCTCCTAACTTGCAACTTGAGTCTAATTTAATATGTGAAATCATTATTTATCCCTTGTTATTCAGTTTCAGGGTCCTTCACCATGTCATCTTTCATAATGCGTCCCTTTATGATAATTTATTACGCATCAGGACTTGTTTTAGGCCAATGAATCTTTTGACCCAGTTGAGAGACACCTTAGGACGAGATAGCTAATCAATATGTCAATCAATACGTCAATAATGTCATCAATATTTATCACAACAATACATTTCACTTTAGTCAAAGTCATTAATCAATTCAAACACTACCATGCCCTTGCAGTCATGAATAACCACACCAGTTTAGTAGAATTTTATGAGTTTTATTCCCTATTGGTTACAATTATAAAAGCAGATGCGTTAATCTCAAAACCAAGAAACATAATAGCATAGTCACGATATGGCAACTTTGATAAGATTTCATTAAGGCAAGAATCACAAATATCAGAACATAACACGGCGTGAACATAGATCAACTTAGCAGAGTGTCAATAACGCGTCAGTTCAACAAGCATAGATTTGGTTGTTTGTCTATTTGCGTCAGTTTAGTGAGCTCCTGTCCTAACCACTGATTAGCATTAGCATGTTGGGCTTCATTCAAAACAACTTAGAACACCAATTTGGAAAACATCTAGCTATGGTTTCTGTCAAAAGTAAGCAGTTGGTACCTAGAAAGGAAAAGCAAACAGACAAATCACAATTGTATTGTCATAGTTACCCTCCAAGGTTTAGGTCACCACTCAGGCTCCGTCTTCATCTTCAGGACATCAGTCAAATCGCCATCAGTCAGAACTCAGCTCCGGGGCAAAATGGGCACTTCCCTCATAAGGAGGTAAAGTGTAAAATGGGAAAATCGAAGGAAGAGGATGGTTTTAAACAAACCAATAAGTCACCAAACAGAGTGACAAAGTTTCTGGATGAAATCAATAGCATTCCCTAACCCACCTAAATGGCTCCCCGTGTCATGGGTTTTTATCCCTTTTTCGTGGTATATTCCCCGAAATTGTCATTGGTCGTTGGTTATACCCCACTATCTTTAACCTATTAGAAAATACATTAGGTCATTAATCTTTCACCCCATATTATTTTACAAGCCTCCCATTGGTTCTCCTGCTCGATGTCTTCAGAGGTGGCACGTCCGGTATGATTTCATCTTTCTGTAATTCTTTGCACATCTTTTGGTCAGTAGCTTCATTGTCTTTACCGGTTTGAATGACCTTGTACATTACATTAATCTACACTGTTGCATTTTGTTTAATATCACCCTACAAGCAATGAAGAATTAGTGAGAACGGATCTAGTATGGTTAAATTTCAGCTTCTAGTTTGAAGAAAACAAGGGGTCATGTCCTTTTGCGAGTCAGCACACTGCAAGACAGGAAAAATACATTTAATATGAGAGCCAAGCAGCTAAGCTTCGGCTCATGCTAACTTACGGTCTACAAGGATTTCAGCACAAATTCAATAACGCAATCATTAATAATTAGTGTAAAACTTATTCAGTATAACATTTTATAAACATTTTAGTCATCATTATTAGTCTACTTATACATTGGCGGCCACTCCCCGTGGTCACATTTCAGGTGCATGTTTAAGCAAAATTTACTACATCTGTTTCTATGTGGCATTATCACACATTAATTCATAAGCATCTCATGTTAATATAGATTATATATGTGCTACGCTCTCTCAGTCCCTCCTCTGATGACGTTCGTCATCACACAAACCTTTCCCTTTCGACCTTTCACTTCAATTTTTCACCTTGCGCATAATGCGCATTTCAACATCTTGTCCTTTGTGTGAACTTTCCCAAATTTCGTTAAACATTTTCTCCCTTTCACTTTCCTCATTCTTCTTATTTCTCTTTGTCCAATTTCTTCTAATTTTGTCATTAATTTTGCATGCTCCCCATAAACCTAATAAACAGGCCAGAACAATTAATAGACCCCCTAGTATTTTTGCAAGAACCCCAATCCAAATGTTGCTAAACCAGCTCCCTACTCTGGCAATTCCTTTTCCTACTTTCTCCCACACTCCAGGTTCCTTCAAGTCCTTCAAATCTGCACTATCTCTAGTTAGGTTAGTTAGCATACCTCTAATCTTTTTACTATTATCTGGTATATACGAGCAACAATGACGCTCGTTGAGCATCTTGCAGACTCTGCCGCTCTTTGCTAAAAGAATGTCTAAAGCAAGCCGATTTTGAAGAGTCATAGCTCTTTCTGCAGCAAGTTCAGTATCCATCAGGAGTATAGCCCCTGTAAAATTTGTCAGCATGTTATCCACAATAGTAGACAACTTTCGAATCCTTATGGAGTTTAGAATAACCCCTACTGAAGGAATTATGGCTCCAAATATGTCACCAACGACAGCAGCTGCTGTCTCTCGTTTTTGTCTAGCATGTTGTAATTCAGACGTTTTAGGTATTTGCTTTAAGTCATCAATCTGGTAAATCTTTGGGAAAACTATCCCCAAATAACATGTCCCATACCATCCCTTAGGGAGACGGTAATAAGCATTAAGTCCACAGATGTAATAGATCCCAGGGATCGCTGGATCCTGTCCATTTAACATGAATGTCCATTTACTCTGAAACAAAAACACATGCCTGCATTCACTCGTTCCCACAAATAACGTGTCATGTTTAGATTTCGGCCTATATATACAAAGCCTTCCTACATGTAATGCATCTATGGCTAATTTGCCTTGTGTCTTTATTGCGGTGTAAGCATAATCATTTGCATATGTGCCTTTCTCTAACCCCTTTTCTAGTCGCTCTTTCAAAGCTTTGCGTCTATCATCAGTGTGATCTAAGAAGCTTTTCTCTACAGGTGTTAATAAGCAAGTCAGATTATTGCGGTGTGCATAAGCTGTCCCAAATGTAAGTGTCAGTTCAAAGAAACCTCTAACTATTTTTATACTATGCTACTTAGCTAATTTGTTCAGAAACTCAATCACTGGCACAAAAGAAAACACCACATCCAAATTTGAATAAAAGTATTGCACATGCTCTTGATTATAGAATCTTGTTAGTAGCAAACTACAACTTATCCCGTAAGTTAATGGAAGACTATGATAGGTGACCCCTTCTTGCACTGATGAAGGAATCTTTGTGCACACATAACAGTTTTTCGCATCCATGGTCTCAACATGCTCATTCAGCAAGCAATAGAAAACATTAGTGGAGAGTTCCCCTTTTGAGTTAGTTCCCTCATGCAAGTGTTTTGTATCTTGCTCAAACTTTTCCCATGATGTTAGTGTAGTAGTCTCAGGTTTTGAAGCATTGTTAGTCGCTTTCTTATCTAACCACGGCATTCCCACAATCACACCTACAATTATTATTGCACACACAATACCTAATATAAGGCTTAACCAACCACACACTTTACCCTTCTTGCTACTACCCCTATTATGAGCCATGATCTGTAAAGAATCAGATAGTAGAACAAAGCAAAACAAAAATCAACTTGAGGACGGTATAAAAGCTCTTTTTTTATTTTCTTGATGCAAAGTCTCTTTCTCTCTGCGTGTATTTACAGCGTTTCACTCACTCCTTGACCCTTTTGTCAATCAGGTTAGCAGCTTGCCATAATCGAGTTTCAAAGTCAATTCAGGTTATCAGTGTCACATCCGGTAATTTATAAGTCTCTCTCTCAGTTTTTCAGCTTTCAATTTTCTTTCTCAATTTCAGTTTTGACACAGTCTCTTTCTCTGATTGATTTCAGATACCGTAGTATTGGCCTGGTACTTCTCGATCAAAACAGAACGCTAAGAATTCTTGTTGCAATTCAGATGTCGTTGCATATGCCCATTCAGGACCTGCGTACCTTCTATTTGCAGTTCTTTTTCTTTTCAATCTGCATTCGCCTTGCAATGTATCAGTTTCTTCTGTTATTGTTTCACCTGGTATGACCTTTTCTTTCGCAGCCTGCTTCTCTGGCCAGTTATCACCCTTATGTGTGTTCTTCCTGATTGTCCTTTCAGGACGCTGAACAGCACCCTTTTTTTGTGCTATGGTGTTTTCTCTTGATGGACCTGCAACTGGCTCAGGGGATGCCGGTGTGATTTGACCGCTCTCTACTATTTCCCCTTCTTCTTCTTCTGGGTCTGTAACAGGTTCAAGCTCTAACCCGTATCTGTCTACTTCTGGGAGAACCTCTCCTTGAATTAGTTCTCCTGCTGCCTCTACTGAGATAGGCACACTGTCACCTCTCTCAAACTCGTTTACTGTTTGAGGGACTAGGCTATTCTCAGTGGGCTCTCCTGCAGTCTCAGTTCCTCCTTGGCTGTTTTCTGGCCCTGAGACTTCCTTCTCTGGACTTGCTGAATCGGAAACTTCAAGTTCTTTGTGTGACTGGCATGTATCCAGTTTGGAACGCCTGCACATTTCACAGCAGTGGTTGTTGTCAGTATTACTTGATATGGCCCCTTCCAGCGCGGCTCCAAACACGACTTTCTCACGTGCTTCTTGACAACCACTCAGTCACCGGTTTGCAGGGTGTGACCTGGATCACTGATCGGTGGCAATGTGTTGGCCTCCACCTGGTGGGAAAAAGAGCGAACCACATCAGCCAAACCTTTGCAGTAGTCCAACACCATATCATCTGTGATATTCACAAGAGCATTTGCGGGTACTGCGGGTAGCCTCATAGCTCTGCCCATAAGGATCTCATGGGGTGATAGTCCTGTCTTCTTATCAGGGGTGTTTCTCATCGACATCAGCACTAAGGGTAATGCATCTGGCCATTTCATATTGGTGGCTGTGCACATTTTTGCCATTCTCGACTTCAAGGTACCATTCATTTGTTCTACTAGTCCTGAGGATTCAGGGCGGTAGCTACAAAGCAGCTTCTGTTCGATGTCTAATGCTGCACACAAGAGCTTAATCACCTCATTGTCGAAGTGTCTGCCCCTATCTGATTCTAAAGAGACCGGAAAACCGAACCTGGGTATTAGTTCTCTAAGCAACAGCTTTGCAACTGTGAGACTGTCATTTCTACGTGTGGGGTAAACTTCAATCCAATGGCTGAAAACACACACAATCACCAACATGTATCTCAATCCTCCACAAACATGCATCTCAATGAAATCCATTTGCATTCTGCTAAATGGACCGCCAGCTCTCCCTATGTGACTCAGAGTTACCACAGTCCCTTTTCCGGCATTCATCTGTTGACAGATGATGCACCTGTGACAGGTAACCTCTGCGGCTTGTCTGAATTTTGGGTTAAACCAGTCAATTTTGAATGATCTGATCATTGCATCTCTCCCAAGATGTGCCTGTCCATGATAAAGCCTTGCAAATTGTGACTAAAGGCTGTTTGGCAAAACCAGTTTCCCCTCCTCTGAGACCCATAAGTCGTCAGCTCTCTGTACACATTACATTCCCTGCCAGGAGCGTTTCTCCTCTCTGCTAGCACGACCCTGTAGTGATTTTAACTCATCTAATGTATCAGCCACCCTTAATGCAAAGTTCAAGCATGTTTCATTTTCAGTCTGTGGTAACAATTCCCACTGATCCTTAAACGATATACAGTTCAATGCGCAAAACCTTGTGACTTGATCTGCATAGCCGTTTCCCATTGACACAAAGGGGGTCATTCTGACCCTGGCGGTCGGTGATAAAGCGGCGGCCAACCCGCCAACAGGCTGGCGGTTCAAAAAATGAAATTCTGACCCTGGCGGGAACCGCCAACAGAGCCCGCCACTTTAACACTCCGACCGCCATGGCGGGACAGACAAACAGCACGGCGGTCACCGCCGACAGGCAGGCGGCAGACAATGTACCGCCCACCCTATCACAACTCACCAATCCGCCACCTTTTCCGGGGCGGGAGCCCCGCCGATAAAAACACGGCGGAAACAGACTACGAACGGGAAAACGCTCACCTCTATACACTCCACGAGGACGGAGGACAGCATGGAGCCCGAATTACACATCCTACCCGCTCTCGTCTACCTGCTCATCTACCACGAGTACGAACTCCGGCGCAGACGACTACGGTGAGTACCGCACCTACGACACAGGGGAGGGGGGGAGGAGGAAGGGTTACGGGCACACACATACGCATCACACCCACCCCCCAACTATCTACACACCAATGCAGAGCACCAAGTCAAAGTGACCCCACCCAAACCCCCCGGAATAACGAAAAGATATGATTAAAGTGAGAAACAACATTTATGTTAAAAATAGGTTCATTGAAGACATGGTAAAATAGGAAAATGAAGCAAAAAATTTCAAATGTAAACATTGCGTGACCGAGAAATAGAGGCAGAAAGTCCCGCACAGTCACAGAAATTGCAAATGTCCGTGGGCCAAAGTGTATCAACACATGGGCAAAGCCCACACAGGAGACCTGAGTCCGTTGGAGAGAACACTGCAGGGGCATCAGATGACAAAACTACAGGCACCTCAGGTGGAAGGGAAGGGGGGGCACCAGAGCCACATGAGTCCACGACGCCAGATCCAAGAAGGGGCCACCATGCCCACTGTTCAATCCTGGGGAGTGCAAAGCCACAGTCTCTCAAGTCTCTACAGTGGGTGGCTTGCCCACTGTCATATCCTGGGGAGTGCAAAGCCACAGTCTCTCAAGTCTCTACAGTGGGTGGCTTGCCCACTGTCACATCCTGAGGAGTGCAAAGCCACAGTCTCTCAAGTCTCTACAGTGGGTGGGTTGCCCACTGACACATCCTGGTGAGTGCAAAGCCACAGTCTCTCAAGTCTCTACAGTGGGTGGCTTGCCCACTGTCACATCCTGGGGAGTGCAAAGCCACAGTCTCTCAAGTCTCTACAGTGGGTGGCTTGCCCACTGTCACATCCTGGGGAGTGCAAAGCCACAGTCTCTCAAGTCTCTACAGTGGGTGGCTTGCCCACTGACATATCCAGGGGAGTGCAAAGTCACAGTCCATCAAGTGGATAACAGTCTCCACAGGCAATGGGGGAGGCAGGGTGGCCCGAGTGCAGCGTGAACATTAGCACGACACAGAACCGGCACAGTCATTGGGCCAGCGGTGCTTGAGACGGCGGGGCCCAGCGGAGCGGTGCTTGACAGGAAGGGCCCAGCGGAGCGGTGCTTGACAGGAAGGGCCCAGCGGAGCGGTGCTTGACAGGAAGGGCCCAGCGGAGCGGTGCTTGAGACGGCGGGGCCCAGAGGAGCGGTGCTTGAGACGGCGGGGCCCAGCGGAGCGGTGCTTGAGACGGCGGGGCCCAGCGGAGCGGTGCTTGACAGGAAGGGCCCAGCGGAGCGGTGCTTGAGACGGCGGGGCCCAGCGGAGTGGTGCTTGACAGGAAGGGCCCAGCGGAGCGGTGCTTGAGACGCCGGGGCCCAGAGGAGCGGTGCTTGAGACGGCGGGGCCCAGCGGAGCAGTGCTTGACAGGAAGGGCCCAGCGGAGCGGGGCCTGTCTTGGTGGGGCCCTCTTCAGCGGTGCCTTCCTGCACGGCGGGGCCCTCTTCAGCAGTGCCTTTCTGCACGGCGGGGCCCTCTTCAGCGGTGCTCCTCCCGGCGGGGCCCTGTTCAGCGGTGCCTTTCTGGATGGCGGGGCCCTCTTCAGCGGTGCCTTCCTGCACAGCGGGGCCCTCTTCAGCGGTGCTCCTCCCGGCGGGGCCCTGTTCAGCGGTGCCTTTCTGGACGGCGGGGCCCTCTTCAGCGGTGCCTTCCTGCACGGCGGGGCCCTCTTCAGCAGTGCCTTTCTGCACGGCGGGGCCCTCTTCAGCGGTGCTCCTCCCGGCAGGGCCCTGTTCAGCGGTGCCTTTCTGGACGGCGGGGCCCTCTTCAGCGGTGCTTCTCCTGTAATTCCAGGGAGTCAGACCTGGGCAGGACTCCCTGCTCAGTCGCCCTCCGACCGTGCAGTTGCTGGACCCTTCGGTGACAGTGCCTGGGCCCTTGGGTGTCCTCCCTCACACCCGGGATGGGGCTTGTGGGGCCCTCCTGGTCCGCGCTCCTGCTGCCTGACTTCTCCGCCCTGCTGCCCTTGCCCTCCTTCGCTGTGGCTCTCTGGGCCTTGCCTCCCCTGGATGTTGTGGCAGGTGAAGTGTCCGAACGTTGGTCCTTGGGGGCAGCCGTGGCACTCCTCCCGCAGCGACCCCTCACTTTCCGGGTCCTCTTTCCAGGGGGGGGGGTGGCTGTCCCCTTGCTGCTGACCGATGTCTCACTGCTGGCAAAGGGGGGACTCCAAAATCCATGGACTACGCTGACACGTGAACCCGGGCTGGTGGTGGCTGAGGTGCTCTTGGGACTCTTAGCAGATGGAGGGGGTGGGTCAGGTGAGGGAAAGAGGTCAAGATTGGAGAGGTAAAACTTTTTAGGACCAAGGTAAAGGGTAGGTGCAGTGGTTATGGGAGTGGAGGAAGAGGAGGTGGTTGTAGGAGAGTCAGGTGTGCTGTCCTTGGGTGAAGGTGCATGGGCTGCAGGCTGTCGTGAGGTGGTTGGCTGTTGGGTGGGTGGCTGCCTGCGTTTGTGTGTCTTGGAAGAGGGGGTGACAGACACAGTGGGAGAGGACACAGGGGACGTGTAAATGGCAGTGGGGGTGGTGACTGCACGTGTGCGGACTGTACTGGAGGGTGTGCTGGTGATGGGTGTACTGGCTGTTGGTGGTGTGCATGCAGGTGTGAGTGTAGACGTCACAGGGAGGGAGGAGGGGGACGAGGAGGTGGGGGACACAGAGGTGGTAGTGGCTGTTGGCATGTCTGCATCTGGGTGTTGCTTGGGTGAATGTTTGTGTGATCTGTGGTGCTTATGTCTGGATGAGCTGCCCTTGGGTGTTGAGGTGTGTGCAGGCTGGTCTGATGGTGTGGATGGGATAGGCAGAGGAACAGGAGACAGAGACAGGCTGGAGGCAGTTAGAAGAGGGAGGCTGGAAACAGGGACAATGGCTGCCGTCAGTGCTGAGGCCAGAGAATTGAACGATCGTTGATGGGCAGACTGACCCGAATGAATGCCCTCCAGGTATGCATTGCTACGATGCACCTCCCTCTCTACCCCCTGGATGGCATTCAAAAGGGTAGTCTGCCCAACAATGATGGTCCTCAGGAGGTCAATGACCTCCTCACTGAGGGCAGCAGGGGTAACAGGGGCAGGGACTGAGGTGCCTGGGGCGAAGGAGATGCCCGCCTTCTTGGGCGAGCGGGCACGGAGCGTAGGCTGAGGGGCTGCTGGGAGGGCGGAGCTGGTGCACTGGGTGGCGGCTGTACCTGTAGAGGCGGGGGGCACGGATGTTGCTGCCACCGCTAGGGAGCTCCCATCCGAGGACGTGTCGGTGTCGCTGGTTTCACCACGGCTCCCCGTTGTGAAGCTCCCCTCGCCCTCCGTATCACTGGTGGCCTCGGTGTCTGTGCCAGGGCCCACCGGGGCCTTGTGAGTCGCAGCTCCCTCGTGCTCCGGTGCCAAGTCTCCTCCGCCTGATGATGCTGAAGCACACATGCACAAGAAGAGAAAGAAAAAGGGTGGGGGGAGACATAATAAAAGGTTGAGTACATGCATTGTCAACACCGTTGGCGGAGAGGACAGACACAGGAGCCTCATGCACTAAGCCGCGCAATCGGGGTACACTACTGAGTACTTGTGACTGGGCCAACAGGTCTAGGGACAACAAACGCGCACATGGGTGATGCAGGACCATGGCTAGCTGTACCTGTCACCGTACAGAGGTGGGGGGCGGGGGCACAGGGACATGGCTAAAGGAGAGGAATACAATACAGAAAGCGCCCTGGCCTAATGTCACCCACAGCCCTCCTCCCCCACCCAGGCACCTCCACTGCGCGTAAAGATAGCTGAATGTGCTGGTACTCACCCCCTTGTGTCTGCTGTGATGTCATCACGCGCCCATCCAAATCGGGGTAGGCCACCGCCAGGATCCGGGACATCAGGGGGGTCAGGGTACGACTGGCACCCCTCCTAGGTTGGGAGGCCATCCCCAGCAGTGACTCGGCGGTCTTCTTGGCCCCGCAGCAGATGTCCTCCCACCTCTTGCGGCAGTGGGTGCCCCGTCTGTTGTGGACCCCCAGGGTCCGGACTTCCTTGGCGATGGCACGCCAAATGTCGATCTTCTGATGGGCGCTGACCTATTTGACATGTCCAGGGTGGAAATTGAAATATCATCAATTTTCCGCATGATAAATGCGATTGTCCCCCCCTCCCCAACCTTGCCATGTGGCACATGCTCTCATCTGTCGTGCCTTGCACTCGTCATTGTCCCCCCACCCCACCATCTTACATCCACCATACACAACCCAGGCATAGCCCATTCAACGTGCACACAGTGTACTTACCTGTTGGTCTGGAGGACCGTAGAGTCGCGCATACTGGGGCAGGACCCCATCCACAAGTTTCTCCAACTCTTCTGTAGTGAAGGCAGGGGCCCTTTCCCCAGTCGCAGCAGCCATTGTATCTCCCAGACCGAGGTCACAGCAGCACTTGCAGTATAGGTCCTCTCCTGTGGATGATCAGGTCTCGAGTCATTAACCAGATAGAAAATGGCGGTCACGGCCGCCGCGGCGCGTACCGCCGCGGTGCGTTCCGCGACCGCCGGCGCAGCTAGTCATTGGCTCGTGAAACCCATAGGGCTCGATGTTAACCAATGCGGCTTTGCGCCGCGGTCTTCGACCGCCTACCTCCACGGTGTGTCACGCCAGCGCATTGACCTCACATCCCACTGTCACACTTCTCAGGTCAGGCAGCCGCCATTACAAGGGACCACAGGGCTTAATTACTACTGCGTCACACAGGCCTAGGCCTTGCATTGCCACTCATACAAGCCATTCAATGCATTGAGAATCGTGTACTCTGCAAGCTGTAGTTACGTACCTGTTGGTTACTTGACTCTGTGCTCCATGTTGTCCTTCCTAGGCACTGTCCGCTGGGACTTGCGAGGAGAAGGATGAATCCTCCCGTGTACCGACCGCTGGTGGACCTGTTGACAATGGAGGAACGTCATATTATACTTCGCTACCGACTTGACCGAGCCACTATACATGAACTGTGTGCCCAGCTGGAGCCAGCACTGATGTCCCCCATCTGCCAACCCACAGGAATTCCCCCTCTGGTGCAGGTTCTGTCAGTCCTCCATTTTTTGGCAAGTGGGTCTTTTCAGACAACAGTGGCCATGTCATCAGGGATGTCTCAGCCTATGTTTTCTAAGATTTTGTCCAGAGTGTTGTCTGCCCTGACGAAATACATGCGGAGCTACATTATTTTCCCTGAGGAGGGTGATTTGGCCACTGTGAAGGCTGACTTCTATGCCCTTGGACATATCCCCAACATCATTGGTGCCATTGATGGGACCCATGTGGCCTTAGTACCCCCAAAAGACGATGAGCAGGTTTACAGAAACAGGAAAAGTTACCATTCGATGAATGTCCAGGTGGTCTGTTTGGCTGACCAGTACATCTCCCATGTAAATGCCATGTTCCCTGGGTCAGTGCATGACGCGTATGTTATGCGAAATAGCAGCATCCCCTATGTGATGGAACAGCTACAGAGACACCGTGTGTGGCTAATAGGTGACTCTGGTTACCCCAACCTGCCTTGGCTACTGACCCCAGTGAGGAATCCCCGGACCAGGGCAGAGGAACGGTACAATGAGGCCCATGGGCGATCTAGGAGGATCATAGAAAGGACCTTCGGCCTCCTGAAGGCCAGGTTTAGGTGCCTGCATATGACAGGGGGATCCCTAATGTACTCACCCAAGAAGGTGTGCCAGATCATCGTGGCCTGCTGTATGCTTCACAATCTTGCATTGCGACGCCAGGTGCCTTTTCTGCAGGAGGATGGTCCAGATGGTGGTGTTGTAGCAGCTGTGGAGCCTGTGGAGAGTGAAGAGGAGGAAGACGACGGGGACGACACGGACAACAGGGACACGGTCATACAACAGTATTTTCATTGGCACCCAGTTAAGAATCCCCCACGGCATTTTACATTTACTTCTGGCCTCCTGCATCTCTACTTTCTGTGTTTCCCCCCAGTTCCTTTCAACTGAATTGTGACTTTCCCTTGGCTTTTTAGAGCTGTATGACCCACTGCGTGACTTCTGGTTTGTTCGGCCATGGAGTAAAGCAAATTGACATTGGTATGTTGTCATCACAATGTAACTGTACATTTTTGAACCGTTATGTGTAATACATTTGTTAAGAATACATGCAGACTCCTGAGTGTTTTAAGTGCAACAAGTGATTTATTTAAAGTGCTACATATAGGTCCATGATAGTAAAACGGTGATGGGTGGGGGTGGAGTGATGTCCATGGCAGAGTCCAGTTCTCGGTCGCACAGGTGCATTGTCCATATGCCTGTGGAAGGATGGAGCAGGGGCAGTTCAAGGTTGGACAGGGTGACGATGTGGGACAGTGGAATGACATCCGGGGGGATCTTAGGCTGGCGGGGGTCTTGGCATCCTACTCTGTCTTCCTTTGTGATCTCAGGCTCCTCTTGCGGGGTGGTTGATCTTCAGCAGGAGGTGGGGTTCTGGTGGCCCGTCGTTGTGTGGGTGCCTCCTGTCCACTAGCGCCGGCGAAGGTGGTAGGCTGTTCCTGGTCCGGGCTGGTGACAGGGGCCCTTTGGGGTGCCACATGGTCCCGCAATGTGGTGACTATTAGGTTCAGGGCCTGGACGATGTTCCTGAGCTCCTCTCTGTACCCCATGTACCGTTCCTCCTGCTGTGCCTGGATCTCCTGGAACCTGGCCATTACCGTCGCCATCGTCTCCTGGGAGCGGTGGTATGCTCCCATGATGGTGGTGAGGGCCTCTTGGAGAGTCGGTTCCATGGGCCTGTCCTCCCCCCCTGTCGCACTGCAGCCCTCCCAGTTGCCCTGTTTCCCCGGGCCTCTGTCCCCTGGACGGTGTGCCCACTACCACTGCCCCCAGGTCCCTGTTGTTGTTGGGGTGTTGGGTCAGCCTGGGTGCCCTGTAGTGGCGGACACACCGCTGATTGACCTGTCCTGGAGACAGAGGCATGGGCCCGCTGGGTGGGAGCAGTGCTGATATTCCCAGAGGGGGTTAGGTCTGCTGTGGCCTGTGTCTGTGTGTGGGGAACCGACTGTCCAGAGGTCCCCGATGGTCCGGGCTGGTCATCAGGTTCCAGGTCGACAGAGCTGCTGTCCTCACTGCGGGCCTGTTCTGGGGGTGGGATGGACATATCTGGACCCTCCTGGCCGGTGTGTTGGCGTTCGGGCCCTGCAGGGGTGAAAGAGTATGGTTATTGCTTCTGTGTGTTCCATGGTGTGCAATTTGTGGGTGCCCTTGTCCCCCAGTGCTGGCATTCCCTTGTGGCAGGAGTTGTGAGGGTAGTTTGTGGGGGGATGGGTATGTGCAGTGGTCATGCATAGGTGATGGGTGTCCATGGTTTGTGTTGGCATTCAGGGTTTGGTTTTGGGTTGGGTGGGTTGTGCTGGTGAGACATTGGCAGGGAGGGTGTGTGCTGGGGGGTTGGGGGTGAGGGTGGGGGTGTGGGTTGGCATGGTGGGGGTGTGGGTTGGCATGCTGGTGGTTGGGGGGGGGAGTAGTTGAGACTAGACTTACCAGAGTCCATTCCTCCGCCTACTCCAGCGAGGCCCGCAGGATGCAGGATGTTAAGGACCTCTTGCTCCCATGCTGTGAATTCGGGAGGGGTGGGTGGTGGTCCGCCGCCAGTCCTCTGCACAGCGATGTTGTGTCTGGAGACCATCGACCGTACCTTCCCCCGTAGGTCGTTCCAGCACTTTCTGATGTCTTCACGGTTTCTGGGATGCTGTCCCACAGCGTTGACCCTGTCGACAATCCTCTGCCATAGCTCCGCCTTCCTGGCTATTGTGGTGTGTTGCACCTGTGTGCCAAAGAGCTGGGGCTCTACCCTTATGATTTCCTCCACCATGACCCGGAGTTCTTGGTCCGAAAACCTGGGGTGTCTTTGGGGTGCCATGGGGTGGTGTGGATGAGGTGTGGGGTGGTGTTTGCGGTGATGTGAGTGGTGGTGTGTGGTGATGAGTGCGTAGATGTGGTGTGGTTGATGATGTTGGGTTCCTGTGTGTGTTGGGGTTTTCAATTGCTGTGCTCGCTCGCTCTCTCTCTCTTGCCTTCTCTCCGATTTCCAACTAGTGGGGGTTTGTGGGTGATGTGGGTGTGTGTTTTATAGTTGCTTGGATGTGTGGGGGTGGTGTTTGTATGTGTATCAGGTGTGTGTATTTCAAATTGTCCAATGTGGCTGGGTTTTGGAGCTGGGTGTGTATTTTGAGCGCGGCGGTGTGTACCGCCAATGGAATACCGCGGTTGAATGACCGCCACGTGGATTGGTGGGTCGTAATGGCATGGGTGTGTTTGTGTTGGCGTGGCGATGGAGGTTTGGTCATCTCCAGTTTATCGCTGCCCGCTGATGAGGCGGCCTTCCGTGGATGTCGGGTTTTTGGCAGCTTGGCAGTTGTTGGTCAGAATGACCGTGGCGGGTTACCGCGGCCGCGGCGGTAGAATGGCGGCCTTCTGACCGGCGGTAAGAGCCTTTTACCGCCGAGGTCAGAATGACCCCCAAAGTCTTGTGACTTAACATGAGCATTGCATTTCACCACGGCAATTTCAAGAGGTAACTGAATCGCATGCAACAAGTTCTTAATGTGTTCGCCATTTTTCACTGGAGAACCAGAAGAGGTCATGAAACCTCTCTGTGACCACAATTGGCCAAAATCATGTACAATTCCAAATCCTTAACTGCTGTCAGTATAGATGGTGACTCTCAGATTTTCAGCTGCGTGGCATGCCTTAGTAAGGGCAATTAATCCTGCCACTTGTGCGGAATACACTCTCTCGAGCCAGGAAGCTTCAATGATACCAGCTATTGTACATACAGCATAACCGGCTCTCAGTATTCCGACTGAGTCCCTCAAGCAGGATCTATCAACGAACATAATGCAGTCATTTTCTTTTAACTGCGTATCTTGAATGTCAGGGTGGGGCTTGGTACATAGTTGTATTACCTCAAGACAATCATGCTCCACCTCCTCCTCATTATTAAGCTCGGTACTTTCAACAGGAAGTAGAGTTGCCGGGTTCAACACAGTACACCGCTTCAAGGAGATGTTTGGTGACCCCAAAATAATTGTCTCATATTGGGTAAGTCGGGCATTTGTCATGTGTTGAGTTTTAGTTCGAGTCAACAGGATTAAAACTGAATGTGGAACCATTACTGTTAAGGGATGTCCCATCACTATGCCTTCACATTGCGTGAGGCTTTGACCAACTGCTGCAACTGCACGCAAACAACCCGGTAAGGCTGCTGCAACGGGGTCCAAGGCAGCTGAAAAATACGCTACAGGGCGGTTTGCACC
Organism: Pleurodeles waltl; assembly: GCF_031143425.1. NCBI lineage: Eukaryota > Metazoa > Chordata > Amphibia > Caudata > Salamandridae > Pleurodeles > Pleurodeles waltl. The sequence goes on from NC_090439.1 coordinate 457,097,689, forward strand.
TCCAATGACCTGTGTTAAGACAGACAAAGAACAAGCATCACGTTCATGACAAAACAGTAGAAAAGGCTTTGTATAATCAGGCATACCTAAAGCTGGTGCCCTGCACATGCACTCTCTCAATTCCATGAATGACTCAAGCTCTTCCTTGGACAGAGTTATGGTATACGGTTCATCCTTGGTTTCCTTGCCTGTCAGCTTTATCAGTGGTTTAGAGATAATTGAAAAGTTCGGTATCCACTGGCAACAGTAGCCTACCATTCTCAAAAACATCCTGACATCTCTCTTCGTTGTCGGGGGATTCATCTGCAAAATAGCTGGCACCCTTTCCTTTGATATTCTCCTCGACCCTCTCTCAATCAAGTGTCCTATGTACTTCACCTCTTTTTGACAGTACTGCAACTTCTTTGGAGACACTTTGGCGGTCTTTCTGACCGCGGCGGGTGGCGGTCACCGCCTGCCATGCGGTCACCGGTCGCCGCCCGCCATGCGGTCACCGCCGAATGGGTGCTCTGCGGTCAGGAGACCGCGGATTCCATTCTGGCTTTCCCGCTGGGCCGGCGGGCGACTGCCAAAAGGCCGCCCGCCGGCCCAGCGGGAAAGCCCCTGCAACATAGAAGCCAGCTCCGAATGGAGCCAGCGGTGTTGCAGGGGTGCGACGGGTGCAGTAGCACCTGTCGCGATTTTCACTGTCTGCAAAGCAGACAGTGAAAATCTTCATGGGGCCCCACGACACCCGTTCCCGCCATCCTGGTTCTGGCGGTGTAAACCACCAGAAACAGGCTGGCGGGAAGGGGGTCGGAATCCCCATGGCGGCGCTGCAAGCAGCGCCGCCATGGAGGATTCCCTGGGCCAGGGGAAAACCGGCGGGAAACCGCTGGTTCCTCTTTTCTGACCGCGGCTTTACCGCCGCGGTCAGAATGGCCCTGGAAGCACCGCCAGCCTGTTGGCGGTGCTTCCGTTGCCCGGAATGAGGGCCTTTATGTCCGTTCTTTCCCAAATGATTCAGTAAGGCAATTGTGTCATACCTGCAGTCATCTTTTGTCCTGGACGCAATCAGCAAGTCGTCAATGTACTGCACCAGAGTCGAACTGAAAGGCAGTTCCAGTGACTCCAAATCCTTCTTCAATATCTGATTGAAGATGGACGGTGACTCAGAAAACCCTTGATGAATTCTGCACCAACTGTACACCTTGTCCACGAATTTGAAACTGAATAAAAACTGGCTGTCCTCATGAAGAGGCACCGAAAAGAAAGCTTGTGACAAGTCTACCACGGTGAACCATTCTGCATCACACGGAACCTGGAACATAATCACTGCTGGGTTCGGCACTATAGGGCAACATTTTACCACATCTCGTTTATTTTCCTCAAGTCCTGCACAATTCGAACCTTCCCACAAGGCTTTTTCAGACCCATTATTGGTGAATTACATGGGCTGCTCAACTCCTCTTTCAGAACCCCTTGCTTTACAAAATCTGCAATTATTTGTGACACCTGAATAAGGACATCTTGTGCCATGTGATATTGTGGCACCTGGGGAAATACTGCATTTGGCTTTACTTGTACTTTAACTGGTTCCACTCCTTTTATCCTGTCAAATCTCACACTTTCTCTGTCACTGTTCCCTGTAACTCAGCTGGTAAGTCAGTCACTGTAAGCATCGGGAATAAGGTTATCAGAGGGTAATCCTCATTCGCGGTTTCAGTGTCTAGTTCAGAAAACTGAACGTCATCCCCTTCATCATCAATGTTTGTTTGCACCTCTATTTCATCATTGGAGCAGGTAATTGAACATTTTGTCTTACACAATAAGTCTCTTCCCAAGATACGGGACTTGAATCACAGACTACAAACTTATGCAGTCCCTGGAAGTTTCCAATCTCTACTTGCACCGGATCCGTAATCGGGTTTGTCAAGTACTGGTTTGCTACTCCTACCACTCTTATGGTATGCCCTGAAAGTGGCAATTTCGGAACCTCTGCACTTCTGACTGTAGAGCGTGTAGCTCCGGTGTCAACCAAGAATGAAACCTTGTGACCCATCACCTTTCCCTCTACATAGGGTCCCCTCTGGTCTACTTCTAGGGATGCTTCAAGCCTGCATTCTTCACTGTCTGAACTATCATCCTACCATTCATCATTCACTCCATCTTCACCACGCAATGGGAATTGCTGTACTGTATTATTTTGGCTCACTACTTGACCTGTGACCTGCTGAGGAAGCATTACCTGTTGCTGTCCCATTGGAGCTAATATTAATTGCATTTGCTGCCTAGGTACCATGGGAACCTGCTGTTGTACCTGCTGCATTTGTGCTGGTTGAACACGCTGCATTTGCATTTGCTGCATGGGCTGTAGCCCCTGCATCTGAACCATGTTATTATGGAAGTTCTGATTCTGGCCTCTCAATTTTGGACCTCTCATGTTTTGAAATGTACCGACATCAGTGCTTTCTTGAACGACACCATCATGCACCACATTTGGGCATTCCCGCTTCCAATGACCCACGCCCCCACACGCGTGACATGGTGACATCTTTTTCATCCCTTGCGCATCATTTTGAACCACAACAGTATTCAGATCTGGACCGCGATTCACAAAACCTCGACCTCGGCCTCTCGTTGCGCCTGAAACACGCCATTCCCTTGCGGTTGTTGCTGTACCATCTGCTCGATTCCATTTCCCTGCATACCTGCCTACGCTGCCCTTATCTGCATCACCATCACCTTCTCCTTCAGTTTTCTCTGCTTCAGCTCAATCTCATCACTACAGTATTTCGCATACTGCAACACCTCATCAATCGGCTTTGCTTGCCAACAGATCAAATGATTCTTAATATTCTGGCTAACCTCTGGTCTCAGTCCTTCAACAAATCTAAATACGAGATGGTTCATGTTTTTCGGCTCAATAGTTTCAGTACCACTGTAATGTTTGAACGCTTTCAACAACCTCTCATAGTATGCATGTATCGATTCTTTAACCTCCTGTGAGGTCCGATCGATTTTCTGCCAATCTGTCACTTTCAGCGACACTTTCTGCTTCAAAAACTCAATCACTTTATGATAATACTTCGTCACCTCCTCAGAGGGTGCTCCGGTCGCTTTATCCCTTGCCGGTTCCTGTGTTGGCCAGTCCACACCTCTCTTGCATTCAAGCCATAAATCGGGCGGAACAATGATCTCAAACAAAATGTTTAAGTCTTCCCAGAGACACTTCGCAAGTTTCACAAACCTATCTGTTTGCTGATACCACTCGATCGGCTTCTACCTAAACCTGGGATAATCATTTGTGAAAGATAGAATGTCTCCCCTGGACCACGGTACATGGACTAAAACCCCACCAGCTGTTTCTCTCATTGGTAGCATCTTTACTGATCCCGCATCTGGTGAAGCTTTAGCTTGACTTGATCCCGGACTATCACTTTTCTCTTTATCTCTTTTCTTTGCCCATCTGCCTTCCCATTTTTCTAAGGCTGCCCAAATCTGAGCACTTTGCAGTATTTTTTTTAGATGCGCTTTCATTCCGGCAGACCTCATGTGCTCAAAGTCTAATCTGTAGCTTCTTTTCAAATGTTTAGTATTCTCAATATTGATAAGGTATTTGTCTGCCAGGTTGGCCAACCTCTGATGTACCTTACCTACTTCTTTAGTGATTTTAGGGCACAGATATCTCAATTCTGCTTCTGTGTATGACTCTAATCTGTTTACCCCCATTGTTCCCTCCACTAATTCAGCAGCTTCCACGCCCAGTCTCACAAAGTTCAGGTACTCATCTTTTTCTGACCTTTCTGGCTTCTCTGCAGTTACTGTAGTCTTTTGTGAAGCATAAGTCTTGTATAACCACTCATTTAACTGTTGCACCGAAAAACCTTGCAGTGAAATATTCCCTGCATGCATCATTGGTGACTGTGAAGCATTTGTACTTATTGACTGCGGGGTTAGCATACCTAGCCTTGTCTGTCTCATCGCCTCCAACGGTGCTACCAACGGGCTAAGGTCTAACAAAGACCTCTGTCTTTCGGCCGTTTGCTCTCCCGGAGCTATTAACTGGGGAGTTCCTATGGACCCTCTTACTGCATCCTAGGTCATTACTCCCTGATCACACATACCAGGCTTACCTTGTGCATACAATGGCACCAGCGGACCAACAGTAATTGGCAATAATATGGCAGCTGGTGTCTGGCCTGGTCCCAAACCCTGTGGAGCAGTAACTCCAAAAGTTTGGTTCTCTGAAGCCGGGGCAGGTACTAACGGAGGTCCTGCTGCTGGATTATATCCTGGTATCAGCTGTTGCTGCGGCTGGAGAAGCAATTGTGGAGATGCTCAACCTGTACTAACCTCGATTTTGTATATATCGGGTCTGGTGGCACTATCAGATTTGTAGTAGTCTCTAGTACTGGGACGTCTGGATAGATTCTCTGTATCTGCGGTGGAGGTTGCAACTGTATCTGCATGTCTGGCGCAGTGGGTACACTGACACCATTTTGTGTCATAACCGTATCACTAGTCTGTACTGTATCAGTAACTCCCTTCTCCTGCGTCTAGTTCCCAGGACCCGCACTAGTGCTCGGAACATTGTCGATTACCGCATAAGGTGGCAGGCGATCATGTAATATCTGATTTAGGAATTCTTCATCGTCTGAATCATCTTCTTCTATCCAAGATCTCTTAGTCTCTTTGTGCTTACTAGAGTCTTTGTCTGTCTTACATGTGGCTTTCTTTCCCTGCGTCTCATCTTCCTGTACTATTGCTAGGAACAATTTGAGTCCGTCAACTATTCCTCGTCTCCATATTTTGCTCTCATTGTCCCATCTAGCCTCAGCTAAAGTCTTTTCTGCTCTTTTTATTCTCCTTTCGAATTTCTACTGTCTTTGTTTAATAGCCATTAAATCCCAGACTGCTAATGCCTCGTACTGAGCTGGCCTTGGAGGTGGCTTTTGTACACTTAACATCCACCTCAAATTCTCTAGAACTCTTGTATTGAACGTTCTGTGCTCCGGGAACGCCAAACATCCCTCTTTTTCTGTCAGTTTGCGGCAGTGTTTCATCCACAAGCAAGGCGCGACACCCTTTTCCTCCATGACTATATAAGCTGGAGTACCCTCAGGGGGTGTAGGCTCCCCTTCACTCACCATAATGTATGCGTCTCCTTTCAGAGTGCTCTTAAAAGCCTTAATAAAATTCATCTTTGCGTCTTTTCTTTTGTTTGTATTTAATCAGAAAGTGACTTTAATTCCCAGGACACTCTTCAACCACCTTTCTCAACCTATTGCCTCTCACGGACGGCAGCCAATCCGTGCGCGACCCCTCTCGGCAACTGACCTATCTCAGCGCGGCACCACTGACGTCACATTCATACACTGCAGCTGACAAAGTCTTGTGGCTCGTCCGCCCCTCACTGGATTCACACCAAACTAATGCAAAATTACTGCAAGCACCTTTAACAACAACAACTCAAATTTGCCGGTTTACTACAGGAAGGGTAACACATTCGCTTCAGAACTTTACAGAGATTTTGCTTGAAGCCTCGGCGCTACTCTTTCTCAGTTCCCGCACCCGTAAGCAGAATTCGACCCACAAATCCTACTCTCGACTTGTCAATGGTTTGTCCTAGTGCACTTTAGAACTTGCCAAATCTCCATCGAAGGTTTCACACATACAATTTGACTCAAACTCGACTTGTCAACCACGCCCGATTGACCTAATTAAACCGCACAAATTACAACATAAACCCAAGTGTCTCCTACGCTTGTCGATATACTCCGCGACGGGTCCGTACATTAACAACCAACCACGTGGATAATTTTAAGCACAAAGCGCCACACTCATATGAAGTACGCCGACTTCCCTACTCTCATACTGCGGAGTACGCCCACTCCTACTAAAACAACATTACCTGGCCTAAATACACACAAACTTCACAAATCACCTGCAAAATGCATAAGCTGAGCAAGCCCAAATCCTACACCACACATGCTAAACACCGAGAACATCCCCAACTCACTTAGACAGGCTCCGAGATCCCAGGAAAGTCATGGTGAATTTAGAGACACATCATACCTCCAATTTGCATTATCTCAGAAAAACAATTTAAACAATAGTTCTCCGTCCTAGGGCCCCAAAGGGCCAAACCGTCGCTCTGCTACCAGAACTGATAACGCGTCCCTTTATGATAATTTATTATGCATCAGGACTTGTTTTAGGCCAATTTAATCTTTTGAACCAGTTGAGAGACACCTTAGCACGAGATAGCTAATCAATATGTCATTCAATACGTCAATAATGTCATCAATATTTATCATAACAATGCATTTCACTTTAGTCAAAGCCATTAATCAATTCACACACTACCATGACCTTGCAGTCATGAATAACCACACCAGTTTAGTAGAATTTTATGAGTTTTATTCCCTATTGGTTACAATTCTAAAAGCAGATGCGTTAATCTCAAAACCAAGAAACATAATAGCATAGTCACAATATGGCAACTTTGATAAGATTTCATTAAGGCAAGAATCACAAACATCAAAACATAACACGGCGTGAACATAGATCAACTTAGCAGAGTTTCAATAACACGTCAGTTCAACAAGCATAGATTTGGTTTTTTGTCTATTTGCATCAGTTTAGTGAACACCTGTCCTAACCACTGATTAGCATTAGCATGTTGGGCTTCATGCAATACAATTTAGAACACCAATTTCGAAAACATCTAGCTATGGTTTCTGTCAAAAGTAAGCAGTTGGTACCTAGAAAGGAAAAGCAAACAGACAAATCACAATTGTATTGTCATAGTTACCCTCCAAGGTTTAGGTCAGTACTCAGGCTCCGTCTTCGTCTCCAGGACATCAGTCAAATCGCCATCAGTCAGAACTCAGGTCCGGGGCAAAATGGGCACTTCCCTCATAAGGAGGTAAAGTGTAAAATGGGCAAATCTAAGGACGAGGATGGTTTTAAGCAAACCAATAAGTCACCAAACAGAGTGACAAAGTTTCTGGATGAAATCAATAGCACTCCCTAACCCACCTAAATGACTCCCTGTGTCATGGGTTTTTATCCCTTTTTTGTGGTACATTCCCCTAAAATGTCATTGGTCGTTGGTTATACCCCACTATCTTTAACCTATTAGAAAATACATTAGGTCATTAATCTTTCACCCCATATTATTTTACAAGTCTATCATTGGTTCTCCTGCTCGATGTCTTCAGAGGTGTCACGTCCGGTATGATTTCATCTTTCTGTAATTCTTTGCACATCTTTTCGTCAGTAGCTTCATTGTCTTTACCGGTTTGAATGACTTTGTACATTACATTAATCTACACTGTTGCATTTTGTTTAATATTACCCTACAAGCAATGAAGAATTTGTGAGAACGGATCTAGTATGGTTACATTTCAGCTTCTAGTTTGAAGAAAACAAGGGGTCATGTCCTTTTGCGAGTCAGCACACTGCAAGATAGGAAAAATACATTTAATATGAGAGCCAAGCAGCTAAGCTTTGGCTCATGCTAACTTAAGGCCTACAAGGATTTCAGCACAAATTCAATAACGCAATCATTAATAATTAGTATAAAACGTATTCAGTATAACATTTTATAAACATTTTAGTCATCATTATTAGTCTACGTATACATTGGTGGCCACTCCCCGTAGTCACATTTCAGGTGCATGTTTAAGCAAAATTGACTATATCTGTTTCTATGTGGCATTATCACACATTAATTCATAAGAATCTCATGTTAATATAGATTATATATGTGCTACGCTCTCTCATCTTCATTTGGACATTTCAAAGTTGTGACATTTTCAATGATATGTTGCTGTTGGAAAGAACTTAGGCCCCTATTTATACTTTTGACGCAAAACTGCGCCGGCGCAGTTTTGCGTCAAAAATATTACCGACGGCTAACGCCATTTTGGTGCGCCGTGCGGGCGTCAAATTTATACTTTGGCACACGGCGGCGCAAACCACAGGTGGGAGTCATTATTTTTTACGCACACCACAGCGTCAAGTCGTAAAGCAAAACGACGTTAACGCAGCGGAAATGACTGTGGGTCGATTTTCGATACCGCAAACCGGATGTGCGCCATTTATTTACTCAATAGCGTCAAAAACATCTGCGAACACTGCCATTTCACCAGAGGAGAGCCAAAATGGATCCCAGATGCCACTACAGACCCCAGGAAGATGACAACAGACCCGGAACCAGCCAGGAGGACCCACACAAGAACCAGGACACTTATAAGAAGAAAAGAAAGTGTTGCTTCAGTGCAGAGGAGCAGGAAATTCTGGTCAAAGAGGTGACAGAACACCAGCACCAACTGTTTGTCACCTCAAAGTTGCCAATTAGTAGGAGAGAAGCAATATGGCAACAAATTGTTGCCAAGATTAACAGTGTGGCTGAAGTACGCAGAACAGTCATCAAGTGCAAGAAACGCTGGCATGACTGCAAGCGCAGGACCAAGAAAAAGATTGCCACGAACAGGAAGGCAGCACTGCAGACTGGAGGTAGGAGTCCAGCACACCAGGAGGCCCTGGACCACATGGAGGAGATGGTCGCAGCCGTCATCCCTGAGGAGATCGTCACAGGGGTTCAAGGACAGGACAGCGCAGACTACCAGGAGACAACGCACATGCAGGGTAAGTCACATGGGGAATCAAAATGCACTAATGTTAACCGTAAGCAGGGGGGGATACCGACCACAAGATGCATGGAAGTCATCATATACATGGAGTGGCATGGATAAAGGGACATGGCATGGGGGCATGGCCTGCACAAACAGAAGCTGGGGCACCACATTACACTACACCAACAACAGTCCCATGGGGGCATGCTGTCATGCCAACGATGGAGCAAAGGGAAATCCACGCCAGGAGGGAAGGCCACAACGTCAAACTGACATCCCGACACACGTCAGCCACTATTCCCCATACATTAACTAGGGCCTTCTTAACAACCCCTAGCCATGCCAACAACTTGAATGTAACTGCGACAACAGTTGCCACTACCACCTCCGCTCTGTGTGCAGCTCAAGTAGCCAATGGCAGTAAACTCCCCATGGATCATACACACTTAAATTAGGGGGTTGAGGATGACAACCTCAACAATCCCCTGAAACAAGACGAAGGCCCCAGTACTGTCAAGTGTCAATGCCCATAGTTGTTGCAAACATCAGCCAATGTGAACAACAATAGGAGCTACACAGCACTAAGGGCATACCCATGCTGCATATGTCAGGGTCCATCCTGTACCTGGGTCACAATGTAACATCCCATATGTCATACTGCTCAGACAACAGCATTGAGGGGGGAGCACATGTAACTGGTCACTGAAATACACCTGCACAGTCAGAGGAGGAAATAGGACACTGCTACGACTATCAGGGGAATCCAATGCACCACGCATTCCCCAACATCAGCAGTACACATTACCAATGGCAACATCCATATCGTGTCATAACATTGCTATGCATAGGATAGCATGCCACATGTCAAATATATTTAAGTGGATGTGAAAGATCAGAGATTGGGGCAGGCCCAGATTGTTAAGTGTGCTGCCAGGGCCATCAGAACACCCACAGCCAGTGAAAGGTCTCACCATGAGAATGGATGTAGACGAGGGTTGAGTAGGACAAGAAGGTGGCAATTCTCTATTTGGCCAAAACCAACACCTAGAAGAGATGATGCCGACAAGTCTAATAACTCATTAACATACATGTGACATGCAGGTGGGCCATAGGCCTGGGAGAATGCCCATCTGAAGGACTGGAGCAACGAACACGAAACAAGATCACAATGTGAATTCATCACAAGGCAGGCATGTCACATCACAAATGCCACAACACAGACACACTAATTGTACCCTGTTTCATTGAAGAGGAAGATGGATCTCCTGCGGATATGCCTGTCCCAGATTACCCTGATGACATGGATGACGAGCCGATAAACATTCCCCTGGAGACTATCCAAAAGGTCCTTGAAACCCTCCAGACCCCACCTTCAGTCACAAGGAGGAGCACAGAACAAGCAGCCATCGCAGAGGATCCACCCACCACCCCAATTGTAAGACCTGCCAGCTCCAATACAGCTGAGGACTCAGATGACACTGGCACCAGCTTTGAGAGAACTGTAGTTGGAGTACAGCAGGAGCTGGCCAAGGACGTGCGGGTGGGGATGCAAACTATGGCAGCCAGCCTTGAGGGGGTGCGTTCGTGCATGATGTCATCTGCAGATCAGGCTGCAGCTATGCAAGCCCTAACATCTATCTTGCAGGAACTGCAAAAAACCCAGAAGGAAATCATTACAACTGTAATACAGTTGACCCAACACCTACAACAGCAATCCTGTCAATGTGTGCACGAATGCAACATTGAACCCCTCAGGGCCGACCTGGCTGCCTACCACCGTGATGTGGCTGCTATTCTCAAGAACCAGCAGATCCTCCTTGCTGCAGTACTGCCCTTAAGACCTTCACAGGGAGCAGCGACCGGGATGTCTGACTCCACGTCTTCTAACACTGAGGTGTGTGTTGCCCCTTCACAACCAACAACAACAAGGACAGAGGAGGCAACACACACATCAGAAGAAGAAGACATGGAACAGATCACATTCACAAGGAAAAGTACCCGGAAGCACTAGTCCCTGACACATGGCCAGCTATTACAAAGGTCCTGCGCTTTGTAACATGCCAGTCTTGCAACAACTCTACTTAATGACTGTTCTGCGTACCACTGCATATCTTGTCAGCCTGCCCAGTGATTGTCTCTCTCCTACTCATTGGCAAATCCTGTCCCTCTGCACTGTCTGAAACATCAACCCCAGCATGTCAAAAGCATTTCCGTAACCCCTTGTGTAGGATCACAATGTAAGATGTCACTATAATGGACTCACAATAATGGAGAATGTACAGATAGCACTACAGCACTTTTCAATAAATAGCACTTACACAACAAATCTGTCTCTGGGTAATGTGACATATCAACTGTGCAGTAGATAACTGAAATGTGCATACTGTCAAATAACATAGCTTGTCAATACAACTGTCCGGATATTATGTAGTCAGATAAATCTGCACAGTGCCCATGATTGCATCATACTCTGCCCATCCTGAGGGACATATCTGATGAAGTGAGAAACCATACACCATCATGCTGTGTTGGACAGAAGAATGTTTCCTCAAGGGATATCTAAGTCATCAAATAGTGGCCGCAAAATGTTGTCACCATGCAATACTAACACATATAACAGTGCACACTAATCTTACCAAACACTACAAAAACTGCATAAATGAAGGTGTCTGAGTTTACATACAAATAGGTAATCATGCTGAACTGTATCACAAATGACGTATGAGAGTCATGAAGACAAGAATACAAGAGTGCCTATGAGAACTCATCTTATAAGGGTGTCCTTGATCATCACACTGCAGTCAGACCTAAAACTGTTCCCCCAATACCAAGTCAGGAAGCACTGTTTGTGACGTAGAAGACAATCTTATCAACAGAGAAACATTGTCATCCATATTAACTGTGATTGTTGGTTGCAACGAAGGGTGGAAACTTTGCAAGGTAGCTCTGGGGTAGCTGCCAATCGTACAGCTCAGTTGGGATTTGTTTGTAGCATAGGACACAAATGTAAAAGTACAAAATTCATGTACACTGATTCCAAACCCAGGATCAAGTACCATTTAACACATACTGTTCAGGGTTAACCAAATATTTATTAAATGCTAATCACAGAAGAGGAAACTGACGGAAAAATCTTATCAACCCTAATCTACCCTGACTACTCATTACCCACAACTGTCCCTAACTAACCTAAGCTACACTTACTTATCACATGTAACGAAACGTTCTAAACATCCACCCCTCACCCCCCTTATGAGACGGGACACATGGAGGACAACACATACTAATCTAAACACATACTATACTATCCTAAACAAATATATATTTTTTTGTATTTTTTTTTTTAAACACACAAGAACCCCAACATAGCCCCCCACCCACCCACCCACACAATTAATAAGTAAAAATAGAAAGAATCAGGACCCCCCACCCTCCACCCACTAACACTAACTAAGCTAAGAGCCTATACTAACCTAACACTAAGCCCCCTAAGCCCACTAACTATAAGAACAAGGAGGGAGGGGAGGGAATCATGTCCATTTCAAAAACAGTCTAGAGGTTGGCCCTGCGGAGGGTCCTCTTGATTGACTTCACACGCCGGGTAATGTGGCGCACATCCCGGCTCAGGTGGCTTAACTTGCACAGCACACGGTCCATCTTCTGTTCCATGTTGTGGAAGGCTGCAGGGTCAACAGATAGAGCTGGGGAAGTCTAGGTACCGGTGGAGGAGGTCTGTGTGTGTGTGGAGCCAAGGCCAGTGGGCTGTCCTGCACCTGTAGCAATGCAGGGGCCTGGAAGTCCAGCAGGTGTAGGCACAACAGTCCCAGCAGTGGGTGGGGCCACCTGGGTGGAAGTGGTGGTTATGCTGGTGGTGGCTGTGGTGGGCAAAGTAGGGCCACCCTGTGGGAAGGCCCTCCATGCCCCGGAGGCCCGTTCATGGCGATATCGACGGGCCATCCTCCTGAACCCCGACTCCACCAGCAGGATGTGCTGGTATCTCATGGCCCGGCGCTGGAATTCATGGACCTGGTCTGGAGTCATGTTTGCAGCTGTGAAGACAAATGCAAATATTCTACATTAGTAACTGCATTGTGTGAAATGGCACAAGAAGTTAATCAGACAATACATCTACTGTACTTGTAACAGCTCATATCACAATACAGATCATTGGATGTCCCTGAGGAAGTACATTGCAGGCCAGCCTACAAAGGTCACATCACACATAGCACATCCATAACCTAGAAGATGGGTAACAACTGGCTTTGACTTGCCATCTGATTTCTGCCAGTTATCAGCTAACAATCATGCTGCATATCCTCCGCCAAGACCTGGGCTACAAATGTCAGTGTACGGAATGCAAAACTAAAGCCACATGGTCTGCAAGTTGTAACTGGACTTGCCAGTATAGTACCAAGTGCCAAACCTGAGTGTGTATACTAGGTTCCAACCAAACAGTCACTTATTCACATGAATGTGTAACATACTGGTAGCTTCAGTACTAGGTACCCCATTGACAAACCCATGCCCGTGTTTGAGGGTGGGGGGGTGGATAAACAACTATCAATTTCCAACAACATGTACACCGAGGAGTGTATAGAAAACTCCACATGTGTTTGGCTCTACACACACACCACAGGTAAGGTCCATCAACAATTAGGAGTCAGCAAACCCTAGACCAATCATAGGGCCACACATGTGAGGAAATGCAGAACTTGGTACACAACATATACTTCCAGTAAGGCCTGAATTACATCAGACACAGAGTTGCAAGAACACCCATGATCATGATTAGCATGCACACCTAGGCCATTGCACTTAAGTTCCACATACTTGTAGCACTACATGTGGAAGTACATGCTGCTAGGAGGTTCTACCTACAGTTTAATAAGTACCTTGGTAAATAGGGAAGCAGAAGTCTATTGGAAAGCAATTTGCTGTACCAATCTTGGAGGATGTGGGTCTGACAGGCTGACTAAATCTGAGCTGACTTCCAGTGCGACTCTTGTTGATACAAGTGTCATACACATGACTCACCCCAGTACTCACTGTGGGGCATACAGGAATGGCCTACAATCCCTAGATAATACCATAGGATACGCATTGGCCAACTCAAAACATTTGAGAAACTGAAATCCCACTCATGGAACAAGAGAAATGATTGCCCAACGCATCACACCTTGCTATGCGTTCAACACACACGAGTCCACAACCAGCAAACACAACACATAACAGACATATCAACACTTACTGGAGTGGTCGGGGTCCTCAAATGTCACCACCTGTCCCACAGTGCAGGGTGCCGGTCCACCTGTAAGGCAAGGAAGGAAGAAATGTGCTCAAAATCTGTGCACTGACCAACAATTTCAAAGACATATACAATGTGTACGCTGAATAAGGAAATGGCAGCCATTCACACATGATGATACTGCATCTGATAAATCACGGCCAACTTGTACGTAGCATGGGTCTCCTGTGACAGTTACACACATATCTGCACACATGCATTGGCCCTAACTATCATGTGGTGGCAAACATGCCCCGTCATTGGTGACCTGAAAAAAATATTGAGTGTAATCGTCTCATCATGTGCATCCAAGAGAGACATCCAAAGCCTGGTTACTTGAGGACTGCATTACCAGTCAAACATGATATGTGGCCATGACACATTAATGACACATAGGTACAATGTAGAGAGGGAGGGGCAGGGAGTTTTGTAAGCCCTCCTGTTGTTACAGTTTATTCAATTGATGTGGCCCAGCTATGGTGATTTGCACCAACCATGGAGATGTGAACCCATGTGCATACCTTTGGACTGCCATCCCTAATTGGAATGTGGCACAACTAACTCCAACAAACATTCTAAGATGTTAGCTGAGGGCACCTTACACCTTTTCACGATGTTTCCAAATCCAGATCTGACATGTATCCAAAAAGATAAATCAATCAATCAATATATTTATAGAACCCGTTAGGGTTTCAAGGCGCTGAGGGGGGGGGGGGGAAGCTGCTACTGGTCGAAGAGCCAGGTCTTGAGGAGTCTTCTGAAGGTGAGTAGGTCCTGGGTTAGTCGCAGGTTGGTTGGGAGAGTGTTCCATGTCTTGGCGGCGAGGTAGGAGAAGGATCTGCCTCCGGATGTCTTTCGGTGGATGCGGGGGACGGTGGCCAGTGCGAGGTCTGCGGAGCGGAGCTGTCGGGTGGGGGTGTAGAAGTTGAGTCTGTTGTTGGGGGAGGCGTGTATTGACAAGCCGAAGGAGGAGGGGCAGCCCAGAAGCCCAGGAGCCCTTTAATATCATCGTTCGCACTCCCGCTCGACGAGAGGCGCGTATTGACAAGCCGGAGGAGGAGGGGCAGCCCAGGAGCCCTTTAAAATCATCGCTCGCGCTCCCGCTCGACGGGAGGTGCGTATTGACAAGCCGGAGGAGGAGGGGCAGCCCAGAAGCCTAGGAGCCCTTTAAAGTCATTGTTCGCGCTCGCGGGACGCGCCCGGGCAAAGCCCGGGCCAAGGGCGGGCCCATCCTTGCCTGTCATTGCTAGGAAGAGGCAGGGCAGGGCCCCCCTCCGACATCTTCACTAAGGCCTTTGGATCTGGTGATATACAGGCATGTGGCTGCTAGGAGGTACTCTCTTAGTGTTTTCTTTCTTTATTTCTCTGCTGCTTACATGACTGAGCTTAACTTTTAGACTATGTAAAGCAAATTTAAAGAGCAGTACCTAGTTACTGTCATTGGGGCAGGCTCAAATCCTTATATACTTGAGGCTGTGCTTACATCACGAACGCTGGTTTTTGTTTGCAATTGTTGGAGGTGGGACTAAGTCCCTATAAATTTCACTTTGAGTATCTGAAAGATCGGTTTCCGCCCGTGGGTGTTGGGGGTGGGATTCACCTCCCATAAACCTGTTTTGTGTCCCCTTGGCTTCCTCCTCACGCTACCTAACCTGAGGGACTCCAACAACCCACTGGGATGGGGAAAAGGAAAGCCAGTGGTAACCCCACTGGGCTGGGAGGGGTGAAGAAAGTGCCTCGACATGCTGCTGAAAACTGTACATTGACTTAAATTGATGATCTAATAGAGGAAGAAGAAAGTTTGCTTGCTACTAAACCCTCTAAGCCCCTTAAGAAAGGGATTACTGCCGTTACCAATGATATAAAATCCTTTTTCACCCCTGTGAACAGAGAGTTGCCGTTACCTTTACCACAAGGATCTAACTTAGAACTCATTACACCAGAAGCTTCGACCAATTCAACAGAGAACCCTAAACTGAGCTCGCCTAGCCAGCAGGGTAGTGTCTTACACCTTATAAACTGCTCTAATCATTTTCTATCTCTTGCCTCCTTTGTGCCCTTTGGCCCAGACAGGAGTGTGTCAAGGGAAACTGAGGAGACATTAATGCATTCAGCTACTCAGGGGGAACACCCTATCGAGGCACAGTTAGTACAAATAAGAGCTGAAATTCTGAGCCTCAGAGAGTATCTTACATCTTTCAGCCACATGATATATGAGAAGCTGGACGGCATATCTGCCGCAATTGGGGGTATAAGGAAATCCTCGTCTAAACTTGAGCCAAATTCTTTACCTAGGCAAATCCAACAAGTTGAAACATTTATGGCAGGAACATACAGGGGAAAGAGGGCTGGAGTGGCAACACAAAATTCCCATGGGGAAGAAAGTGTACTTCCTGTTGTGGTCGGCTTAAATAAATGTGACACAAACCGGAACAAAGGGGCTAAACAGGAGGTGCACAGAAATGAATTTTTAGATAATAGTTTTATAGATCCTCCGCAAAGTGCCCCAATAACCCAGATTAAGCAAAGCCAGTATGATGTATATATGACAAACGTCCCTAAGCTAAACTATGGTCTAAAAGAACAAGGGGACTCCCTTAAGAACAAAGTAATCCACTGGATAAGGGGGGTAAAGAAGTGTAGGTCTATTATAAGGGATGACATAGTTACTGTCCAGAGATACTCAAGAGAATGCTCAGGAACAGACCTTATAGGGCTGAAATTGAGCAGCCAGAGCCTAGTAAAGGGTCTCTTGGCACTTGATCAAAGATCGAGACCTGGTACTTCATCCCTTGTTCAAACTATCCCACAATCATTGGCTAATCTGTTTTTCAAAGAGAGATATTACATCCCAATGCCCCCCAGTACATGTACTTCAAGACGGGATAATAGGAACAGCCCAATTTCAATCACAGATTGACGTGAAGCCCCCATAGCGAAGGATGGGAGAGACGGTATACCCAGCAAAATGGCTTTGGACCCCTGTACGTTAAGTAACCAGACATTGGGCACCCTGGGAGTAGAGCCAGGAGCACATTGTAGTGACCAAGCAGAGGAGATGGACTGCGGAGTAACGCCTTACTTAAATGAGAACAAGGAGAAGCTGCAAGATATGGGGGATGGAACTGATTCACTAATTAAGCTTCTATCTTGGAACGTGGCAGGTCTGCTTAAAAAAATAGCTAACCCTGATTGGTGCAGCCTCATAGATCAACATCATATTATTTTATTGCAGGAGACATGGGCCTCTTCTGCGATTAATAGAGTAGGTTATTGGACCTTTCAGAAGGCTGCACTTCCATCACCATCTGGCAGGGCATCAGGGGGTTTGATAATCTGGCTAAAACATGATCTGTTCCCAAAGGCGAAGGAGTTACCAACCCCCACTAGGGACATATTAGCTGTTGAGGTCGAACTTAGCAGCCCAAATGGGCCCGTTCGTATAGTATTTGTAAATATATATGTTAGACCTGGCCCCCAAAGGCCTCAGACTGCTTTGATAAATATGCTTACAAACCTCTTGAACTGTTTTCCAGGGGGGAAGGGCTTAATTGTTGCAGGAGATTATAATATGCAACTGAATTGCAAAGACGACCACCAGCAAAAAGGAACCCAGTTTGCAGATCCATGGGACAGATCTGGGCCGGTCCAGGCCACAAGCAAGAAAGCAGGGGGAGCATTGGATCTATTAGAGGATCTAATAAAAGCAAAGGGGTTAAGAATAGTAAATGGGAACACGAAGTCAGATACCCCGGTGTTTCCTACATACAGGAGAGGTCCATACTCGAGCCATCTAGATTATGTCTTAGTAGACAACGCGCTCTGGGAAACTCTTATTGATATGGTTGTTCTTCCACGTAATGATAGTGACCACCAAGCTCTGAGTACCTCCTTTTCTACTACCTTATTTAGTTGAAAAACACTGACAAAGTGGGTCAAGGGTAATGCCCTAATCATGACAAATGATTATAAAAATGTGAAATGGGAACTGGTGGAAGATGATGCAAATTTTCAGCTATTAATTTATAAAATAGTCACATCAACACTTTTACCCTTGAAATATATTGATTCTGTACCGGTGGATTTCATTAATTTGCACAGTGTTTTGATCAATCGGTTAAAACCACATTTTCAGGTAGTAAGAAGGCGGGCAGAAACTGGGGTCAGAACACTGAGGTGGCTTTCTAACTCCTGCCGTCAGGCCAAAAAACTGTTATTGGGAGCACTGAAGGCAGGGAACTGTCGAGAGATAAGAGTATCCAGGGTCACATACAAAGCACTACTAAAAAATGATAAAAAAGAGTGGGAAACCAAACATTGGAATAGGTTGGTAGATGCACTTTATGAGAAGGATCTCAAACTGTTTTGGAAATTAGTGACAGGTAAAGGTTGCTCCCAAACCGTGGAGAACTACCCTGTAATCCAGCCAGAAACTTGGGTGTCACATTTTAAAAACTTATATAGAGTGGCTCAAATTAGTAACATTACTGTCCCTCTATTAAAATGCAATGGGCCCTTTACTTCCTATACACCAACTGTTGGGATAGCTACACTACCTAAATTTGACTTGGATCTCTTTTCTCTGAAAGAAACAACTTTGGCTCTCCAATCAGTACGCAAAGGGAAGGCCCCCGGGCTAGACGGTATCCCAGGCGATTTATACTTCTCTCGACCAACAACTTGGTCTTTATATTTAAATGCGCTCAGTAATGAGATACTGAGGGGTGGTGGACTTCCCCCCACGTGGCAAGGAGCAATTATAGTCCCTATCTTCAAGAAAGAGCCAAGGGACGAACCAACTAACTATAGGCCAATAAGTTTAGTTGATGTCAGCCAAAAAATATTCTGCAAGCAGGTACTGAACAGACTAGAGGCATGGATAGAGGATTCTCATATCCTTTCCGACTTCCAGGCAGGATTTAGGAAAGGAGTGAGCACAATAGATCAGGCGTTCAGGTTCAATCTTCTTTGCTGGAAATACCTGTCACTCAAAAAGAGCCACTTGTATGTGGCTTTTATTGACTTAAAAGCTGCCTTTGACCTGGTCCCACGGGACTTATTGTGGAATGTTCTGGAGAGCTACCAACGTGATAAAGAATTACTAAGATTGATTAGGTACCTACACGAGGGGACTTATGCTCAGGTACGTTGGTCTCAAAGTGGTGATTTAACAGAAGCTATACCTGTTGATAGGGGGGTCAGGCAGGGGTGCGTCCTGGCCCCCACATTGTTTAATCTTTTTATCAACGGTGCGGTGGACCAGCTGTTGTACTGTAACCATGATGCTCCAAGGTTAGCAGGAGCCTCTGTCCCCACCTTAATGTTCGCTGATGATACTTTATTAATCTCAAGAACTCCAATGGGCCTACAAAACGAACTGGATGTTTTTTTCAATTTTTGCTCCAGTAGAGGACTTGAAATAAATCCAACTAAATCAAAGTTCATGGCTTTTAATCCACATAAATCATTCAGGGGGACAATGACTATAGCAGGCCATCCGGTAGAGAGAGTTAGCCAATTCGACTATCTGGGGCTTAGGTTAGCAGATGACCAACAGTGGTCGGCACAGATTGGGAAGAGTTTGTCAGTTCTTAGACAGAGGTCAGCAGTGATAGGGAGGAAAATTGCTAACATTTCGGAAGGGGAGATCTCACCTGCTATTACAGTCTACAAAGCAGCCGCAGTAGCAGCTTCAACTTATGGTGCCGAGCTTTGGGGGCACTCTAACTCTAGGTGTTTGACGACAGTAGAAAACCGCTTTATACGTAATGTTTTGCGGCTGCCGATGAGTACCCCTCTTATACCTCTTAGATTTGATTTAGCGTTAAACGAGGTTCATAATGAAATTGCTCTAAGACCTCTTATGTATTGGGTCAGTCTCTGGACTTCTGAATATTTGTCCACCTTCCAAACAGCAACAGACGAGTTCCTAGTGGGTGATTGTGCATCAAAACTCCCCTGGTTTAGATATATCAGAGACATGTGTAAACTCCTTAAAATGGAGGAGGTGTGAAGAGATCCTCATAACTTGACCAAAGAAGTAAAAGTGTGCATAATAAG
Source organism: Pleurodeles waltl (assembly GCF_031143425.1). Taxonomy (NCBI): domain Eukaryota; kingdom Metazoa; phylum Chordata; class Amphibia; order Caudata; family Salamandridae; genus Pleurodeles; species Pleurodeles waltl. The sequence goes on from NC_090439.1 coordinate 457,117,657, forward strand.
GTGCTACTGGGAGAATATTCTGGTGCAAATTTGGTCTTAAAAAAACCAAGGTAGCCGGACCCTACAGTTTCTGGATCATAAATGTAGCCCTAAGTTTGAGGCCTATATGGATAATGTAAATCCTCCTTACGCCAAAACCCTCTTTATTAAATTCAGATTAGGGATTCTCCCGCTTAAGACATTTACTGCGAGATGGAGCGTGGAGGATTGCAATCTGACCTCCTGTCACTATTGCCAGGAGAAACCAGAGTCACTCACACACTTCATGTTTTTTTGTCCTAGATATCTGGTCCCCAGGAAGAAGTGGATTATCCCACTATGCAGGACAATGGGGATAAGGGAATGCAATACATCATTACGCATTTTGACAACTGATACAACTGATAAGGTGGTCTTTTCAGTTGCGAGATACTTGCAAAACGCATGGGCTATAAGAACCAGAGAATTGTTATAATTGTGTATTTTAATAAATTGATTTTAGATTAGAATTATTTAATGTAGCAGCAGATTATCGATTGGAGTTAAGATGCAATGGCCCATTATATTTTAATATCTTAATATTTTAATATCTTAGGATTTTAAGATTTTAAGACTGATGCCTGTTTTGCGCTGTTTTAATAACTATGCGATTTTATAATTCACTCAGGGTTTCTTAATGCATCATGTGGTACCTTTTGTTTGTCTCTTTTTTATAATTGGTCGACTGTATAATTATGATATGGTGTTTATTGCATACTTTTATGGCTTTTTCAGCCGAAATAAAGTTATATTGGATTGGATTGGAGTCTGTTGTTGAGGTAAGCCGGTCCGGTGTTGTGGAGTGCTTTGTGTGTGTGGGTGAGGAGCTTGAATGTGATCCTCTTGTCAACGGGGAGCCAGTGCAGGTCTCTTAGGTGGGGGGTGATGTGGTTGCGGCGAGGTACGTTGAGGATCAGTCGGGCAGAGGCGTTTTGGATGCGTTGGAGGCGCCGCAGGTGTTTTGTCGGGATGCCTGTGTATAGTGCGCTGCAGTAGTCTAGCCTGCTGCTGACGAGGGCCTGTGTTACTGTTTTTCTAGTGTCTGTTGGGATCCACTTGTAGATCCTGCGGAGCATGCGGAGAGTGTTGTAGCAGGAGGAGGAGACTGCGTTGACCTGTTTTGACATGGAGAGGGAGGAGTCGAGGATGAAGCCCAGATTGCATGCGTGGTCGGTCGGTGTTGGTGGGGTTCCTAGTGATGTTGGTCACCAGGAGTCGTCCCAGGCGGAGGGGTTGGGTCCGAGGATGAGGAACCATCTTGTCCGAGTTCAGTTTCAGGCGGCTGTTTCTCATCCATTCGGCAACGGCCTGCATTCCCTCGTGGAGGTTGGACTTGGCGGTGTGCGGGTCCTTGGTGAGGGAGAGGATGAGCTGGGTGTCGTCGGAGATGATGTTGAGGTTGTATTGGCGGGCTACTTGGGCGAGGGGTGCCATGTAAATGTTGAATAATGTTGGGCTGAGGGATGAGCCCTGGGGTACGCCGCAGATGATTTTGGTGGCTTTGGAGCGGAAGGGGAGGAGGCGGACTCTCTGGGTTCTGTCGGAGAGGAAGGATGTAGTCCACTCGAGGGCTTTCTCTTGTATTCCGGCTTTGAGGAGGCGGGTTCTCAGAGTTCTTTGCTGTCGTGTGCGTTGTTATCTAGGTGGGCTTTGAAGGAAGATCTTTTGGCTAGTCTGATTAGTTGGTGGTGTCTGCGGGTGGTGTCTTTGTGGGGAGCGAGGTTGTCAGGTGTGTGTTCGGTGAGCCATTTATTCTTAAGTTTCCGGCAGATGCGCTTGGAGGTCTGGAGCTCTTCGGTGAACCAGTTGACTTTCTTGGTGGCTTGGTTGTTGGTGGCATTTTTGAGTGGTGCGAGGGAGTTGGTGCAGTCGTTGATCCACTGTATGAGGTTGTGGGCGGCGGTGTCTGGGTCGTGGGGTCGTTAGGCGGGTTCTGGGCAAGGGCGCTGGTCAGCTGGTCTTGGGTGACTTTGCTCCAGTGGCGGCGGGGTGGCTGTAGGGAACGGTGGTGCTTGACCTGTTTCTGGAAGGTGAAGTGGATGCAGTGGTGGTCGGTCCAGTGGAGTTTGGTGGTGTGGTTGAAGGTGATGTGGGTGCTTGTGGAGAAGATGGGGTCAAGCGTGTGGCCGGCTGCGTGGGTGGGTGTGGTGACGAGTTGTCTGAGGCCGAGGTTGGCGAGGTTGTCGATCAGGGTGGTGGAGTTGACGTCGTTGTTGTTCTCGAGGTGAAAGTTAAGGTCTCCGAGGAGGATGTAGTCTGTAGAGGCGAGTGCGTGGGTGCTGCTGAGGTCAGAGATGGAGTCGCTGAAGGGTGTCGTCCGTGTGGGTGAGGACCTTGAGGGTGGCTTTGTGGGCGATGGCTATTCCTCCTCCGATTCCGTTTGTGCGATCCCTGTGGGTGATCTTGTAGCCCTCTGGGATGGCTATGGCGATGTCGGGTGCCGAGGAGTCGTTCCACAAGGTTTCGGTAAGGAAGGCCACGTCCGGGGCTGAGGTGTCGAGTAGGTCCCAGAGCTCGATGGCGTGCTTGCGTGCAGAGCGGGTGTTAAGGAGTATGCAGTGGAGGTGGTTGGTTCTGGTTGTTGGAGGTTTGGTGGTTCTGTCGCAGGTAAATCTGCAGTTGTGGCAGAAGAAGGGTCCGTGGGTATTTCTTGGTGAAGACTGCAAGCATGCTGTGGAGCGGCCAGGGTTGAGTACGTTGAGGTCGCTGGCAGTGTAGTGTTGTCTGGGGGTGCGGGGGTTCCGAGGAACAGGGGAGGTGGTGCTGGGCGCTGACAGGCGCGGACGGGCGCAGGCGGGCTTGCCTCTGGCACGCGGTCGCGCAGCGACTGCCATTAAGAAGGGGAGGGAGGTAGGGAGGAGCAGCTGGGAGGCGGGCGGCATGGACGAATGGGGGCTCGAGGGGGGCGTGGCCGCAGGGACGCAGCGGCGGGAAAAGGAGACGGCTCGGGGGAGCCGAGGCGCTGGGGGGTCAGGGGGTCAACACGGGCGGCGAGAAGAGAAAAGAAACAACAGCTAAAACTGGGCAAAACACGAGAAAAACACGGAGTAAACAGACAGTTAAGACGAGGCAAAACAGAACAGCTGAGACAAGGTTACTCATGACAGTGTGAAGGCACTTACCACTAGACACCAGGGATGGCCAGCAGGGAGCAGCGAGGGCGGGGGAGGAGGACACGGGGACAGCTGGGTGTCGCTGTTCGTGCGGGGAGTGATCCAGTGGCTACAGAGGTCAAAGGTCACTCTCCGCATCGCGCACCGACCGTCATTAAGAAGGGGAGAATGGAGGGAGGAGCAGCTGGGAGGCGGGAGGCGTGGCCGAATGGGGGCTTGAGGGGGGTGGGGCCGCAGGGATGCAACGGCGGGAAAAGGAGACGGCTCGGGGGAGCCGAGGCGCTGGGGGGGCAGGGGGTCAACACGGGGCGGCGAGAAGAGAAAAGAAACAACAGCTAAAACTGGGCAAAACACGAAAATAGCAACGGAGCAAACAGACAGCTGAAACTAGATAAAACACGGAGCAAACAGACAGCTGAAACTAGATAAAACACGGAGCAAACAGACAGCTGAAACCAGGCAAAACACGAGAAAACACGGAGTAAGCAGACAGCTAAAGCTAGACAAAAACACGGAAAAACACAGAGTGGACGGCTAAAACTGGGCAAAACACGAGAAAAACACGGAGTAAACAGACAGTTAAGACGAGGCAAAACAGAACAGCTGAGACGAGGTAACTCAGGACAGTGTGAAGGCACTTACCACTAGACACCAGGGATGGCCAGCAGGGAGCAGCGAGGGCGGGGGGGTAGGACACGGGGACAGCTGAGTGTCGCTGTTCGTGCGGGGAGTGATCCAGTGGCCACAGAGGTCAAAGGTCACTCTCCGCGTCGCGCAGCGACCGCGATTAAGAACGGGAGGAGCAGCTGGGAGGCAGGAGGCGTGGACGAATGGGGGCTCGATGGGGGCGGGCCGCAGGGACGCAACGGCGGGAAAAGGAGACGGCTCGGGGGAGCCGAGGCGCTGGGGGGGGCAGGGGGTCAACATGGGGCGGCGAGAAGAGAAAAGAAACAACAGCTAAAACTGGGCAAAACACAAAAAAAGCAACGGAGCAAACAGACAGCTGAAACTAGATAAAACACGGAGCAAACAGACAGCTGAAACTAGATAAAACACGGAGCAAACAGACAGCTGAAACCAGACAAAACATAGGAAAACACGGAGTAAGCAGACAGCTAAAGCTAGACAAAAACACGGAAAAACATGGAGTGGACGGCTAAAACTAGGCAAAACACGAGAAAAACACAGAGTAAACAGACAGTTAAGATGAGGCAAAACAGAACAGCTGAGACAAGGTAACTCAGGACAGTGTGAAGGCACTTACCACTAGACACCAGGGATGGCCAGCAGGGACTGCAAAGGACCACAATAATCCCAAACATTCACAGTACTTCCATGAATGCTTTCCTTCCAGACTCACCAGACTCACATGAGACATATGTCTGAGCCACTTTGCTATAGTCAATTGACGTGAAGCCAGCACTCATTTTCTGCATCATGTAGTGATTCTAAAGTCAGTCTAGCTATTGCGTCAACAAAGTTAGCCAATATGTTGGTACATCTTTACTTCTCTGGCAAAAGTACCCTATGTAGACATGGTTGGCTCCTATTTTGTTTGGTTGTCTGACACAAAGGCCGCACCAATTTACTTAATGGAAAAGTATCCTGTAAGTTTGCTGAGCACGTGCTACCTGACAGCTAGCAATTGTGATCCTTACCATAGTGCATCAATTATCCCTGTATGTTTCCCCAGCATTACACACAGTCAGTAAGTTAGCTGACAGACATAGTACAAATCATCTGATGTCACTACAGAGCATTTAATTGTGCACATTTACATGATTAGTACTCACCAACAGGGCCACCAATCACGATTCCCAGGTGGTCCAAGAGATCCTGCTCCCTGGTGATGAGGTCAGCCCACCGTTGCTTCAGCTGGTGGTCACTCCTCTGGCTGGCATACACACTCTGCAGGTGATGCAGCACCTTTCCCCACCGGATTCTGCGCGCCTCTGTGTGATACTCCTGTATCACCCTGCCCCCTGCCTCAATCATGAGTGGCAAGAGATGGCACATAAGCCATATGAACCCCCCCAACTCCTCTTCACCCATCCTGCCAAGACGTGGCCTACCAGACACAGTAGAAATGTGAAAGGGAATAGGGGTTAAAGAAATAGAAAGGGGGAAAGTAGGGGTACAAATACAGAAGAAAGGTAAACTTAACCACTAAAAGAGCCCAACTATCCCCAAACTACCACTGCCCACAACAGACTCCCACAAACAACAAAAACACTAGGTAACTGGACAAATGTAGACAAAACACAGTAGGACAGTATACACCAACAATATTTATTTCATAAATTGACAATACAGACAGCACACAGGACAAAAAAGCTCAAAATCTTAGGACACCACTCTCTACACAGCCACACAGTCTAGAAGAATTATAGACTGCAAAGTGAAAGTGAAAGTACACCCACTGTACATGATCTGTTAACAGGATATCCTATTACATCACTTCCTGTATGAAATGTCTGCCCTTTTTGACGTTCTGCGTCAATTTTTGTCCCCCAATACTGTATTTGCATCATTTTATTTGACGCACAGGAGTGAAAATTAGCCTGCATCCAAATAATAGTACATGGCCTGTACAAATATCTGGATGCGGCCTAATGTTCACTCTTGTGCGTCAAATAAGATGACGCAAATACAGTATTGGTGGACAAAAAATGACGCATAACGCTATGAACGTCAAAATGTCAGTGCATGAACTGGTTTTGGGCATTTTTTCAGTTTTTATGTTATGTTACATTTGGGACACATCAGAGATAGGCTGATTGCACCCACTATGGTGTTGATGGTGTATGTTCACATGTGTGACATCATATTGCAGCGGACCATGATCCGCTACTTCCTTCACAGTATTTTTACGGTTGGCTGACGCACTAGATGGCCATATGTGTGGCCTACATATATGTGTTGCACAAATTGGGCATGTTTGGCATAAGGAGAGGATAGCAATGTGACGCATATATGTACAATACCTAAATGCCTTTGGCTCAATGTGTGTGCTTTGGCAAGTAATGTATTTGTTGACCAAGTGTGTGTGTATCACTTGAAGCATTATTGCGCATATGCTTGTATGAATGTGACGTCCATGTGTCCAATCCTTAGATGCAAGTCATTGTGTAAATGAGAGAGGACATGTGTTAGTCTTACATGTAGCAATATCCGTAATGTGGACTTCCAAGATTTAGGGTAACGTAGACACCACATGTGACAAAGCATGCACCAGATAGATGGCAGACGCTTGTTCATGTCAATGGTCCACATTTTCAACATCCTATGTCCTAGAGTTTTGGTAACAGCTTCCTAGGCACTAGTTGGTGAATCCCACAGTGAGTCATACACATGCATTGAGGAAGTGGGTACCATGTTGTTTGCCCAGACAGACAAAGGTGAATCACAAATGTATGATGACACCACAGTTGAGGTCATAGAAGTGAGCCACAACTCTCAAGTGGCTGTGGTGGACCAGCAGATGAGGCAGTACGTGTGCACATATTTCCAGTGATCAATTGCACATAGGTGTCTTGTTCATGCGTGTGGTCCAATGATGATCCTGTATATTTTTTGGGGTGTAATTTGTCACAGTTCGGTCCAGGACTCATCATGAGTCAGTGGCAGCTATTCCTGTATCTACTGAGTATCCTTGGTTGATCAATGTGAGTAAAGTGGATGAGGACATGTGAACCTACATGGGGATGGTCCCACCCTGTCACTAAAGATGTGTAATGAGACAGTCAACAGGCAACCTTGGTGTGCTGAGTGAGATAATGACTCAGGTGTCATGTTCCGGCAGGTGTCATTACAACATTTGTACACAGGTTAGCCTCTGCAATTCCCACTGCATCTGGGAACATCATAGCCTCTGTGCTGATTATTCTCGCAGCTATTAACCACACACATCCCATCAATATGTTGTGAGCACTATGATTCTGTGTGTGAACTGTCAGGGTCCTGACATGTGTGTATTTTTCATGGACATTATCAGAGGTTGCTGGTTCTGCGGAAGGCCCCGTACCCAATCCCTGCATACGGCCCTGGGACACTGTCACACTTTGTCATTCATGCATAAATGAGACCCAGACAAGGGAGGGGCCATGAATTTTGCTTTTCACGGAGGATTTAACTCAAATGGTACAGTTAAAAGGCAGATGATACTATACAATGTATTTGTGTATGCATTGAAGAAGCCCATGCCCAATACCCCCTGATGAATGAGAGGTTTGCTAACGCAAGTGTGGTACATATGTAGACAAAGGGATACTTTAGTGTGACGCACAGACAGATGCCAGTCAGGCTGACAGTATGCAGGGTGAATCAGGATCCAGCAATTTGACAAGTTACATAATCAGTGGTCTGACTCAGACTGTTTGGAGGACGAACTAGACAGTTGACATGTCAAACTGTGTATGTCCTGTGTTTTTGAAGGTGACAAATGAACCCAAGGGCTGTGTTACACGGCTTAATTACTATCAATGGTTGACGGTGTATTTGACATAATGGCGACTCCTATGCTGCTCCAGGCATCATCAGGGGCAGTGCTTTTTGTAATGGGTGGTGTGCATGGAGGTGATCACAGGTGTGGGCTGCATCTGTTTCTCACCAGTCCTGTAGGTGAGATTTGCATTCTAATGGCCAACAGACATTTTCACAAGGGGAAGCAATCTACATGTGCTAACAGGGCTTTGAAACTAGAAGACAGTGTATAAATTGACCTGACGTCCATGCAGTCAGATGTTCTATGACAATGGTATACCTTAGGAAAGGGTGTAGCACACTGGTTTGCTAATGTTGGTCTGTGTGAGTAGAGGAGGTATTATCAGGGTACGCATCTTAGTATCCCAGGGACCTCTTAAGACAGGTGGGTTGTGACCAGGTGCATGGGTGTGTCAGGAGTTAAGAAATGGGCTGACATGTGCATGGAATGTCATGCGCGCAATGCATGTCATATGTGTGGCACTTGTGCTGTCTATGTTCTGCTTCTATGGAACTCTAGTCACAGATATTCCTTGCAAATATTGGATGCAGTTGGACTAACTGCTGTCAAGGGTCTTGTCAGACATTCCTGTTAGTGATGCCAAAGCACATTGACTGCCTCATGTATGAGGCTTGTTTTCCCCTTATTGAGTGATGGTGTCATAGTTGTGTGCCATATTCTGCATTGGACCTTGCTTTCAACATGTATGTGTGAATAGTTGTGGTCCTCTGCTATAGGCCTTCAAAGGAGATATGTACATGATATATGTCATTAAGAGTGTGTGTGTATGTGACCATTGTATGTTAGGCATCACATAAGCTCTGGGATGTTCCGTGTCCTACTCAGTATCTCAGCAATGCTCCATGAGGCAACACTCTTATTCTGATAAGTAGAGATGAAGGTGTGTAAAAAGGAATAGCCAGACCATGATATGGTGATTATAATAGGTGTTTATTTAAAATAGTTAACTAAAGTGGTGAAGGTGATCATATTCAGAAGAAATTATTTACAATCTGTTGCCGCCTGTGTATACCAGCAGATGTGTTCTGTAGTTCCCCCTCCTGTTGCAGGCCAGCATCCTCCTCTTCCTCCTCTTCAGGCATGTGTGGCTCTGGTTCCAGGAGGGGAATGTTTCTTCTGATGCAAATGTTGTGCAATATTGCACATGTGAGGATGATCCTACAGACCATCTCGGGGAATATAGGAGGCTACCACCAGTGATGTCGAGGCAGCGGAACCTTGACTTGAGGATGCCGAAGGTACGCTCGACAATGCTGCGTGTCCTCCTATGGGCCTTGTTATATGCACACTCTGCAGCTGTACTCGGGTTGCCAAATGGTGTCATAATCCATGGCTGGATGCCATACCCCTGATCAGCTGCAAGAGAAAATGAATGGGATCATGTTGATGTAGCTGGCACTATTGAAAAGACCTTTAATGGCAGTAGTTGTCTTGTGTTGTCTGTGACTCTTTTGTGTACTAATGTGACATCCCATGCTTGTAGGCTATACCATCTGCATTGTGTTGTTTCCTTGGCTGAACGAGTGTTTGTCTGCTAACCGTTTGTCAGCAGTATGTTTTGGGATTTGCAGTACAGTGTGCCCTCCCTAGCATTGTGACTTGTGATACAGGTGTCTGTGTGTCTTCACTGGGGGTGAGATGATAGTTCCATGCACAGTTAAAATTGAAAGTGTTGTTAACACGTTCATATCAAAGTACCCTGGACATCCCATACCTTTAGACTTAGGCAATGTATTAATGTAAAGATCATTGGGACACTTACAATTTGCAAGGTGACATTTAGGCAGCCACACTCATTGACGTCTTCACATTAGGCTGTACAGTAAATTCCAATGTGTGACAGGTTCAATGGTGACTTAAGAAACATGGCTAGCGATGTCACGACCTCAGTGTGTTCCTGTTCACATGTTGCTGTTGTGGTGTATGTGTTGTGTGTCCTAGGGGATTGCTGTGCAGTGTATGTATTTGTAGGTTTTTGTACTTACCAACAAGTAGTCCATTGCCATACCGTCCATCCTGGAAGTGTTCATTTATGATGCAGTGACGGAAGATGTATGAGTCATGTACACTCCCAGGATATTTAGCCACGATGTTGGTGATCAATCCCCGGTGATCGACTATGGCCTGCACGTTGATGGAATGTGTGTGCTTCCTGTTGCAGTAGAGGTGTTCAGTTGCAGCAGGTGGCACAAGGCGTACATGTGTGCAGTCGATTGCACCAAGGACATGTGGGAAGCCACTGATTGCGTAGAACCCCTGTTTAGTTTCCTGCTGCTTCTGCAGTGTGTTAGGGAAGCAGATGTGGCGGGTGTCAGTCGAATGATGGCATCCAGTACATTGGGCAAAAAGGCAGAGAATGATGGTTGTGATATTCCGCCAACCAGGGCACCAGTTGTTTGAAAAGAGCCACTTGCCAGCATATGAAGTACGGCAAGCAGCTTTGTTTCTGTTGGGATGGTGCGGGGTGTCACCAAAGTGGGGGCCAACTGCAGTTCAATGTTTCGCAGAAGCTGCTGAATGGCCTGCCAGTTCAACCGGTACCTCTGTATGATGTTGTGTTCCCTGAGGCCCTGAAGGATTGTTCTTGGGCGGAATATCCTCTCCTGCCTTCTGCGCTGCCTTTGGGGTCCCTGCTGGTGTTGTTGTAGCTGCTGTTGTTGCTGCTGGGCTCTGCGTCTGCGTGCACGCTGGATTAGAATCACCTCCATGGCTCCCTGTTGCTGCTCTGCTGTTTGTTCTGTGTGTTCTGATTAAATACAGGTGTGTTTGCCCCATTTTAACGCCTGCCCTGACCCAGGCGTTAAAATTTGACGCAAACCGGGCTGTGTGTCATTTTCTGGCTCCGCCTCCCGGCCGTGCGTCATTTTTGACCAAAAGCATAAATACGACGCACGGCCGTTTAAGCCATTTTTTGGATGGGAACGCCTACCTTGCATATAATTAACGCAAGGCGGGTTGCCGCATCCAAAAAATGACGCACACAGTGGAATTTTGTCCTCCGCGGGCTCGGGCGTCAAAGTTTAAATACAGGGCAATGTTTGCACTGATTGTGCGTCAAAAGTTTTGACGCACAATCGGCGCAAAGGGAGTATAAATATGCCCCATATTGTCAGGGCAGGAAGTATGGCTCTAACTAGGTCATGCATCAATGACAGTTTGCTTATTTAATTAGATCCTATTCAATATTCCCTTTCTTCCATGGCGTCAAGGTCATGGAGCGTCCACCTCTGATTGGCACAGACTATTGGGGTTATGCATGGTTTGTGAAACTCAGTTCTGATTTCTCCAGGGACTTGTTAGCTACATAGAAATGTTTCCAATACATTATGAATTGGTTTTGTTTTGTTTGGATGAAATGGGTAACCCATTACCTCTTTGTCATTTCTAATTTTCATTTATAAATAAATGTTCAAAGAATTGTCAATATGATAGTAGAAGACAGACAGTAATGCTACAATAAATCCAACAAGACTCTTGTACTATGTGTCCATGCCATATATTAGCATAACACAAAACAACAGAAAGGTTAATCAAAAATGACAAAATGAACAACAAAAAGTCTATTATGGTGGGTGAAAGAATAGTAATAAAGCCAAAAACAGTTTGGAGTCCAATGTATAAAATACAATTGTCCTCAGAAAAGATAAATGTGCCCTTGAAATTGTCCACAGAGTAAATGGTAGACACACAGTGGAGGAAATTAAGATCTGTGTCTCTTGGAGGTACTGGTGGTGGCTTTCCATCCTCTCTTGGTGGTCCAGATAACTGTCCCTTCCTGGGAAGAGTGGTTGGCAGAGGTGCAGGGACAGGGGTGGGAGGAGCCAGCTCCTCAAGTAGCAGGGCCTCCCTGTCTGTGGCTAACAGAGTTGTACTTGGGCTAGATGTAGAGGGAACAAAGACATGGGCAGACGGAATGACGAACGCCTTTCTCAATTGGTGGCAAGCGTCGCAAAGCACCCCAGTCAGGGAGCTCATATTTTCATTGTGTTTGATTATTTCTAAAATGAACTCCCTCTGCACCTCCTTGATCTCCCGGAGCTCAGTTACAACCTGGCCCATCATGTCTTGAGACTACTGTACTGCTTCCAAGACTCGGTCAGTGGTTGTCTGGCTGATAAATATCCCAGTGGCCTCATGTGGCCAGCCCACATATTCGCTCTCATGACACCTACCCCAACTACCCTGTGCCCTTGAAGCAGTGTGCCCATCCCATTGGGTCCTTGCACAATAGGAGGTGGTGTTGGCTCAACAGCAGCCAGGACTGGGGGGCACAGAATTGGTGTGTATACAGGAAGTGGAGGTGTCCTCATGCTGAGATGGTGTTGCAGCCGGGGTGGGAGGTGTAGGTGTGGGCCAATTGTGACTCACTGGAGCTGCCTGGCCAGACAGACCAGATGGACCAGCTTGCTCCCCATCATTCAGACTTGCAGCAATGGAGTCCTTACTGGAGGCTTTCTCCTTCTCTTTAGTGCAGGTGTCTTGGGTGGCAGATGGTAGTCCACTGGCCCGGGGGGTTGGACCTGAGAGTGATGCAGACATTATGTAATTAATATATAGTTTGTGCATTTTATGTGTCTTTACCTACAAATGGAGAAACCTAAAAAAGTAAAAACAGAGTTTTATTGTGGTTAGGCCTTTGTGTGAGTTTAATTGTTTTACACATGCAGGCTGATTTACACAGATGGCAACTCCAGTGATGGCATTGTAGAGATGTCCTGAATTGCAAAACTGTTATTTCTTAATTCCAAGGCCTAGTGGCTACAAAACATTAGACTCAATGTGGTTCAACTTAAAATTGAACCTGTCAATGGCCATCATATGGACAGTGCAAAGTAAATTGTGTGTGGATACTACTTCTATTCACCATGCCAAAACACATTGTTGGAAATCTTGGATTCAAAAAGACTGTGAATTATGTGAACATTACATCACTTCCAAGTAGCTCTGAGAAGGTATCAGCATGCTTGAGATACACAAGTGACATTTCAATCCATAGAATGACATAGTGGCTGTCAAATGCACAAGTTTTTGTGATGTATGAACATATGGAAGTAAAGGAAGGTGGAGCAACATTACATTGCACTATTATTTTGCAGTTACAAAAACAGGGCTTCATGGTAGTTGTAGTCATCTGTTGACTCCTTGGACAATACTAGTTTAAAAAGTGAGGTACACATATCTTTTCCAGTGACTATAGTGGAGATGAACACACATTTATAACATGTACTCACCTATGAGTATAATGTGAATAGGTGTAAAAACCACTTAAAAACACTATGGGGGTCATATTGCTGCTCCTCTTCCCGGCAAAAGTAATTGAGAAGGCTGTCAACAGACAACTAACCCGCTTCCTAGAGGAGAACCGCAACCTGGACCCTTCCCAATCCAGATTCCGAAGGAACCACAGCACCGAAACCGCCCTCATTGCTGCCATCGATGACATCAGAACCATTCTGGGCAGCGGCGAAACTGAGGCCCTCATCCTCCAGGACCTCTCGGCCGCGTTCAACACCGTCTGCCACCACACCCTACACTCACGCCTCAGCAATGCTGGAATCCGCAACAGAGCCCTGGACTGGCTCACCTCCTTTCTCACCGGCAGAACCCTGAGAGTCCGCCTCCCCCCCATTCCTCTCGGAGGCCCCCAAAATCATCTGCGGCGTACCCTAGGGGTCGTCCCTCAGCCCAGCCCTCTTCAACATCTAAATTGCCCTGTTCACTAACATCACCCGATCCCACAACCTCAACATCATCTCATGCGCCGACGACACCCAGCTGATCCTCTCCCTCACCAAGAATTCCACCAAGACCTACGTCCATTAAGGAATGAAGGCCTTCGCTGAATGGATGAAGAGCAGCTGCCTCAAACTCAATTCGGACAAGACGGACGTCCTTATATTTGGCTCCACCCCCTCCGCATGGGATGACTCCTGGTGACCTGTCACTCTCAGAACAGCTCCAACTCCCACCGACCACGCACGCAACCTAGGATTCATCTTGGACCCCTCACTATCCATGACCCAGCAAGTCAACGCAATTTCCTCCTCCTGCTTCAACACCCTCCGCATGCTCCGAAAGATCTACAAGTGGATACCCACCGAAACCAGAAGAACAGTCACCCAAGCCCTCGTAAGCAGCAAACTGGACTACGGCAATGCCCTCTACGCAAGAACCACGGCCAAACTCCAGAAGAGGCTGCAATGCACCCAGAAAGCCTCCACACGCCTCATCCTGGACATCCCCCGCCACTGCCACATCACAGACCACCTGAAAAACCTGCACTGGCTCCCAGTCAACAAGAGAATCACCTTCAAACTCCTCACCCACTCTCACAAAGCACTGCACAACACCGGACCAGAATACCTCAACAAACGACTCTCCTTCTCCACCTCGAACCGGCATCTCCGCTCCGCTGACCTTGCCCTCGAAACCATCCCACACGTCTGCAGAACTACAACCAGTGGTAGATCATTTTCACACCTCGCCGCCAAAACGTGGAATACTTTTCCCACCCTCCTGCTCCAGACCAAAGACCTCCTTACATTCAAGAAACTACTCAAGACCTGGCTGTTCGAGCAGTAGCAGCACCTCCTCCTCCTTCTCCCCCTCCCCTCCTCATCGCCTTGAGACCCTCACAGGTGAGTAGTGCGCTTTACAAATCCCTGGTTTGATTTTGATTTGAATATGACCCCTGCGGTCGGTGATACTGGGGCGGTAGTACCGCCAACAGGTTGGCGGTACAAACCGCCACATTACGACATTGGCAGGTTGGCTGCAGCCAACCCGCCAATTTACCATACTGACCGCCATGGCGGTAGCAGTTGCCAGGCCGGAGATAAGAGTCTCCAGCTTGGCAGCTGCTATTGTACCGCCGGCGGCATCATGACCTTGCTTACCGCCATGGTTTTCGTGGCGTTCACAACACCACGAAAACCATGGCGGTAGGCCCTACCAGTGACAGGGAATTCCTTCCCTGTCAATGGTAGGAGGCCCCCCACCCCCCAAAGACTCCCCAGATGTCCCCCACTCCCCTCCATCCACGCCCCCCTTCAGATCCCCCACCCCACCAAACACGCACACTCGCAGACACCCACCACGCATACATACACACACACAAGCATGCACGCATTTATTCACACATGCGTCCATTCATTCTCGCACACATCCGTACACACATTCACACTGACATGCAGGCACACATTCACATTTCCATTCATAAATGCATTCTCACACATGCATACACACTCGCAAACAACACTACACACACATTCTCATTCATGCACACACTCACACATTCATGCACACATCCCCACACCACACACACACAACACCCCCGCCCCCTCCCCTGTCGGAAACCCAACTTACCTGCATCCAGGGGGTCTTCTGGCAGGGAACTGGACGGGGCACTGCTACCGCCAGCAGCGCCCGCCAGCAGAACACCGCCACACTGTATTATTTTTCATAATATGGCTGGCGGCGGTTTACTGCCGTGGCGCAGCTGGTGGCAGCAGCGCCACCTTAACACCATCCACCAGTATGTCCACAGCTGGATTTCCGCCCCTTCTTGTGGCGGAAATCCGGCAGTGGTCATAATTTGGCAGACGGCTGTTAGCCCCGGCGAAGGTCTTTTGGCGGCCGTCGCTGCAGCGGTAGGCGGCATTTACTGCCGTTGTCTTAATTAGGGCCTATATGTTCCTGTGCAAAGGGATGGAGTTTTGGACCTGTTTTTGGGAGAACAACAACATACATTGATAGAAAGCAAGGGTCTGAGCAAATGCAAGAAATTATCCATGGGGGACAACACACAACCTGACTACACATATTGCGCATTGTTAAAGAGAAATGCAACCATGATGCTAGTAATTTGTATGAAACAAGATATTTTGTGTGGTCAAGTGTATTTATATCTGTTTTGCTAAGGGTGTTGAACCATTCTAAGGCCCTAATTACAACCCTGGCAGTGAGTAATAAAGTGGCAGTAATACCGCCAACAGGCTGGCGTTAAGTGCCGCCAAATTATGACCATGGCGGTGTAACTGCCATAGAGTGTCAATGTACCACACCAACTGCCAGGGCGGAAACAACAGTCACCATGGCGGTAGTCGTCAACAGCCAGGCGGGAGACAAAGTACCGCCCACTACATGAAGACACTGCAAACTGCCACCTTTTCTAGGGTGGTACCAACGCCAACAAAAGCCTGGTGGAAACAGAGCTCAGAAGGGAAAGGACTCACCATTGGAGACACAGGGAAGAACCACGCCGCCATGGAACCCGAACTGCAAGTTGTCCCGATGATCTTCTACGTTATGCTCCACCTGGAACACCAACGCTGACGAAGATGACGGCGGTGAGTACAGCTGCCTAGCACACAAGGGAAGGTGGGAGGAAAACGAGAGTGACACACATACGCACGACACACACCCAACACACACACACACACCATACACACAACCAGCTGCACATGTGAACCAATCGCACAAGACACACAGTATATTAAAATTCGGACCATAATGCTGGAGTAACGACAATGTATTAGCATAGCAAAATCCACCACACAAACTAAATATATACAAATGTCCATAAAGAGCCAATGCCCAGTCCAAAGTCATGAGAGCACACAAGGCCACAGGGCACAGTCCAAGGTCCAAGCTGTTTCCTGACACAGCTGGAGAGAACACTGCAGGGGCATCATTTTGCAAGTGGGAAGGCACCTCAGGGGATGGGGGGCACCTCAGCCGAATACGGGAACGTCCCCACTGGTTCTGGATGGGGCAACATTCCCATTGCTTTGTCCTGGGGAGTGCAAGGCCACAGTCTCTGGAGTGGGTGACTTGCCCACTGGTTCTGGAGGGGGCAACATGCCCATTGCTTCGTCCTGGGGAGTGCAAGGCCACAGTCTCTGGAGTGGGTGACTTGCCCACTGGTTCTGGAGGGGGCAACATGCCCATTGCTTCGTCCTGGGGAGTGCAAGGCCACAGTCTCTGGAGTGGGTGACTTGCCCACTGGTTCTGGAGGGGGCAACATGCCCATTGCTTCGTCCTGGGGAGTGCAAGGCCACAGTCTCTGGAGTGGGTGACTTGCCCACTGGTTCTGGAGTGGGCAACATGCCCATTGCTACGTCCTGGGGAGTGCAAGGCCACAGTCTCTGGAGTGGGTGACTTGCCCACTGGTTCTGGAGGGGGCAACATGCCCATTGCTACTTCCTGGGGAGTTCAAGGCCACAGTCTCTGGAGTGGGTGACTTGCCCACTGGTTCTGGAGGGGCAACATGCCCATTGCTTTGTCCTGGGGAGTGCAAGGCCACAGTCTCTGGAGTGGTTGACTTGCCCACTGGTTCTGGAGGGGGTAACATGCCCATTGCATTGTCCTGGGGAGTGTAAGGTCACAGTCTCTGGAGTGGGTGTCTTGCCCACTGGTTCTGGAGGGGGCAGCCTGCACAGCAGCCCCTGGAGGGAGGCCTACATGGCATCCTCCGGCGGTGACAGCTGCACTGTGGTGGGGGTTGGAGGAGCCTCCTGGGCAGATCCTGCACTGTTCGATATCTGCACTGTGATGGTGGTTGGAGGAGCCTCCTGGGCAGCCCCTACACTCACTGATGTCTGCATTGTGGTGGTGGTTAGAGGAGCCTCCTGGGCAGCCCCTGCATGCACCGATGGCTGCATTGTGGTGGTGGTTGGAGGAGCCTCCTGTCCGGCCCCTGCACTCACTGATGGCTGCATTGTGGTGGTGGTTGGAGGAGCCTCCTGGCCAGCCCCTGCATTCCCTGATGGCTGCACTTCTGCAGCTGGTGGTGGGGGTCCCGTGACAGCTGGTGGTGTTGCCAGTGTTAGCCTGACAGCTTCCGCTGGAGTAGAGTGTCTCGTCTCCTCCTGTCCATGGGTGGTGGATCCCTTACCCTTCCTGGCAGGGGTGAATGGGCTCTTCACCTCTCTGCCTGGTGGTGCAGGCTCCTTCCCCTTCTTCACAGCTGGTGCAGGCCCCTTCATCGCAGCTGGTGCAGGACTCTTCCCACTCTTCCCTGATGGTGCAGGAGTCTTCCCTTTCTTCCCTAGTGCTCCTGGCTCCTTCTGTGTTGTAGGTCTGGTACACTTACCACCACGAGTAGGTGGTGCTACCACTGTCCACATGGACTATTTGGCTGAGGTCCTGGGCTGTGTCCTTGGTACCTTGCCGATACATGTAGGATGGGGGGAGGGGTAGGAGAGAGGTCAATTTGGGAAAGGAAAAGCTTTTTAGGGACGTTGGGGCAAGAGGAGGGAGGCGTAATGGGAGTGGAGGATGAGGGAGTGGTTGTTGGGGGTGTATGTCGGCTAGATTTGGGTGTAGGTGCATGGGCTGTATGCTGATGTGAGGTAGATGGCTGTTGGGTGTCTGAGTGCTTGTGTCCTTTAGGAGGGGGGTCAGACACGGTGGGAGAGGACACAGGGGAAGCATGCATGGTTGTTGTGGAGGTGTCTGCCAGTGAGGTGTGTGTTCTGCTTGGTCTGGTGATGCTGATAGTGGATTTAGATGTAGTGCATGCAGGTGTGAGTGTGGACATGACAGGGAGGGAGGTGGAGGAGGAGGGGGACAGTGAAGGCAGTGGATGTTGTTGTGTCTGCAACTGTATGGTGTTTGTGTGAGTGCCTGTGCGATGAAGTGTGGTGCTTGTGTTTGCCTGTGCCACTCTTGTGTGTTGCCTTGTGTGCATGCTCATCTGTATGTGTGGCTGGGATGTGTTGGGGTTGAGGAGAATGGGACTGGGAAGTGGGAGTTGGAGGAGGGACGGTAGAAACAGGAACAATATTTGCCATCAGAGAGGAGGCCATGGCCTGAATCGTTTGGGCCGCCAATCCACCGTGAATGCCCTCCAGGAATGCATTGTATTGCTGCATCTGGGATGCCAGCCCCTGGATGGCATTCACAATGGTTGACTGCCCTACAGAAATGGATCTCAGGAGGTCAATAGCCTCTTTACTCAGGGCAGCAGGGCTCACTGGGGCAGGGCCTGAGGTGCCTAGGGCGAAGGAGATGCCCACCCTCCTGGGTGAGTGGGCATGGGCAACTCCCTGAGGGGCTACTGTGAAGCCAGTGCTAGTACAGGGGTGGCGGCTGTACCTGCAGCTGGGGTGGTCACAGAGGTGTCCGCCACCACCAGGGAGTTCCCATCATAGGAGGTATCAGAGTCTGTGTTGTCCCTTCCAGTCTCCGCCGTGGTGCTCCTGTCGCCCTCCGTCCCACTGGTTCCCTCAGCGTCGATGGACTCAGCCTCCAGGGTCATGTGGGATGCAGCTCCCTCTAACGAAGGTGCCCCTGCCCCTCCGCCATATGATGCTAATGCACACAAGGACAGGATGACAAAACAAGAAAGAGGGGAGAGAGACAAAGGATACACTGTGTCAATGACTTCACCAACACCACTGTTGGCGTACACAGCACCCTCACACACAGGGAACAGGCCTACGCAATATGCATTGTACTACCAGTGATATGGCTAGTAACCAAGGCATGATGAGGAGCGCACACTGCAAACTGCAGCACACCTGGGACCCACGCAGCCCTGCCTAGAAGTGGCTAGTAACAAGCTAGGTTACCTGTATTTGCCATGCAACCATTACCCTTCAGAGGACCCACACTGCAATGTCTGGCCTGGCCTTAGGGGCACCCACTAACACGCAACCACCACCCGGTTACCACCCCACCAACCAAAATTTACAATGATACCCTCTGTACTCGCCCCCTTGTGGCTGCTGTGATTCCCTCAAGCGCCCATCCAGCTCAGGGTAGGTCACCACTAGTATGCGGGCCATCGGGGGGGTCAGGGTCCGACAGGCACCCCTTCCTCGTTGGGAGGCCAACCCTAGCTGGGCCTCCGCGGTCTTCTGTGCCCAGTGTCTCAGGTCCTCCCACCGTTTCCGACAGTGGGTGCTCCGCCTGCCATAGACCCCCAGGGACCGCACCTCCTTGGCGATGGCACACCATATTCCCTTCTTTGGATGGGTGCTGACCTGCATAAGCATTAAAGACAGCAAAACACCATCAAATTAACAGTCCAAGCTGTCACACATTGGCCCACCATACCCGTTTCCATCACCTTTGGAACACACATTGTCCAGCACACACCATGTACACCACCAACAGATAATCCCCACATTACACAATGCCTTCACACACATCCCCATGCATCTATGCCTCATGCATCGTGCCCACAGTGTACTCACCTGTTGGTCTGGAAGCCTATACAGAAGTCCGTACTGCCATAGGTCCTCATCCACCAGTCGCACCAACTCCTAAGAAGTGAAGGCTGGGGCCCTTTCCCCAGTCACACAGGCCATGGTAGGTTCCAGACACTGGTCACAGCTGCACATGCAATGTTGGTCTTCTCCTGTGGAAGGTCAGGAAACAAGTGAGGAGTGATTTAGAAAATGGCGGTCACGTTCGTGGCAGTGTACACCGTCACCGCCTGCGTACATCCCCATTGGCCACTGTACTCGAAAGGGCCCAATATTAGCCAATGAGGAATTGCACCGCAGTTCACGACTGCCTACCGCCCAACGCCCAACGTCGGCGGAATTACCTCACTTCCACCTGTCCCTCCACACAGGACAGGCAGCCACCATTTCAGGGGGTGTGAACAGACCTATCCATAATTGCTGCGTCACAGGATAAATAGGCACAAACTGCTGTTGTGGTATAGTTGTTCCAATTGTGACAGCCTACTCACTCTTGTGTCCCTTAGATACCTAAAGCAGTGGATGAATACGAGATGGAGACATACCCCCGTGTACAGATCCCTGGTGGACGTACCTACACTGGAGGACAGGCACATTATCCTCACCAAGGGGCTGGACAGGGCCACAATCACACAGCTGTGGGCCAACTGGAGCCCAACCTACTCTCAGCTATCAGTCATCCCACTGGGATCCCCCCTCTTGCGCAGGTTTTATCAGTGTTCCATTTCCTGGCAACAGGTTCTTTCCAAGTGACAGTGGGCTTGGCAGCAGGAATGTCACAGCCGATGTTCTCAATCGTGCTGGCAAGAGTCTTGTCTGCCCTGGTAAAACACATATGCAGCTACATTGCTTTACCCCAGGTGGAAGATTTGGCCTCTGTGAAGGCCGGATTGTATGCAATGGGACATATCCCCAAAATTATTGGTGCGATTGAAGGAACATACATTGCGTTTGTACCCCGTCCCCAGCAGAATGAACAGGTGTACAGGAATCGTAAGAGTTTCCACTCCATGAATGTGCAGATGGTGTGCCTGGTGAACCAGTACATCTCCCACGTCAATGCTAAATATCCTGGGTTGGGGCATGATGCCTTTGTCCTGAGGAATAGCAGCATCCCAAATGTGATGGCCCAACTACAGAGGCACAGGGTGTGGCTTATAGATGAGCCTTGGGCCCCACCCACTGTATGTTAGTGTATGCCTCGGCTGTTAACCTAATAGGTAAGTGTGTGGCTAAATGTTGTCCCTCAATACTTGCAGGTGACTTTGGCTACCCAAACCTATCGTGGCTTCTGACCCCTGTGAGGAATGCCAGGACAAGGGCTGAAGAATGTTATAATGAGGCACACAGGCGAACTAGAAGGATAATTGAGAGGATCTTCGTCCTCCTGGAGGCCAGGTTCAAGTGCCTCCATCTGACAGGTGGATCCCTGTGCTACTCACCCGAGAAGGTCTGTCAGATAGTAGTGGCATGTTGCATGTTGCACAACCTTGCCCTCAGACGCCATGTACCTTTTCTGCAGGAGGAGGAGACTGGAGATGCCCCTGTAGCAGCAGTGGACCCTGAGGACAGTGAGGAAGAGGAGGCAGAGGATGAGGATGTGGACAACAGAACATCAGTGATCCGTCGGTACTTCCAATGACACACAGGTGAGACGGTGCAACTTCACATTTCTATGACTATTGTTGTATTCTGTGTGGCAGTGGCATGCTGACATTAACCACTTGTTACTTCTACTTACTGTCACCTATGGATTATCATTTTATAGATGTTGCTGACATGACAACAATGTCCTGATGTGATCACTACAGCTAGCAACAGGTCCTTCTTTCTATGCTCTCACTATGTAGAGTTCAACTGCAATGGATGTAGCTGTTTGAATCAATACAAATTTTCAATACATGTAATACTAGTAGTCGAGTTTTTTCCAAGGGTGTTTATGGTAGTGCTAAGAAATAGAGGGGAAAGTGCAATGGAATGGAGTGATGATGGAGGAAAGTCCAGGGTATTGTTCCAGTCTGTTTTTAGCACGGGTGCTGTGGTAAAGGGGCCATAGAAAGGGGAAAAATGGCAGTTCAAGGTGGACAAGGTGACTGAGTGGGACACAAGGTGGACAATCAGGAGAGCCTCATTTCCTGGCGGTGGTCTTGGCAAGTGTCTTTGGTTACTTTCTGGTTCGCAGAGAACGTTTGCGGGGTGGTTCACCTTCTGCAGGGGGAGAGATGCTGGTGGCCTGTGGGTCCTGTGGCGGGGCCTCCTGGCCACTAGCGGCAGCGGAAGTGGAGGGTTGTTCAGTTGACTGGCTAGTGGTAGGGGCCCGCTGCTGTGCTGTTGCCTCCCTCATGATGTTGGCCATGTCTGCCAGCAACCCTGCTATGGAGATCAGGGTGTTGTTAATGGCCTGCAAGTTCTCCCTGATCCCCTGATACTGTCCCTCCTGCAGTCGCCTGTTCTCCTGCACGTTGTCTAGGATCTGGCCCATCGTGTCCTGGGAATGTTAGTAGGTTCCCTGGATCTCGGAGAGTGCCTCCTGGAGAATCGGTTCCTTGCTCCTGTCCTCCCCATGGCGCACAGCAGTCCTCCCAGTTTCCTGTTGGCCTGTGCCCCTGTCTCCTGAATGGTGTGCCCACTGACCTCATATCCCTGATTGTCTTGGGTATGAGGTGCGGCCTGGGGTCCCTGTACAAGTGGGCACACTGCTGATTGACGTGTCCTGGGGACAAAGGTTTAGGTATGCTGGGTGGGTGCTGTGGTGTTGGTTCCTGATGGGGGAGGCTCTGTGGTGGTCTGTGAGTGGGCTTGGGTGACCAGCTGTTCAGTGGTCCCTGATGGGTCAGGTAGGTCCTCCAGATCCAGAAGTCCAGAGTTACTGTCAGCACTGGGGGCCTCTTCTGTTAGAGGACTGGACAGTGGTGGCACCTCCTTTTCACTGACATTGGCTGGGGTACCGGTGGGGATATAAATGATGTATTATGCTTCAAGTGTATGACATTTGTACTTCCCTAGCTTCCCACCTATGGTTGGTGTTGCCCTGCCAGCTTTTGCTTGTGTATGGTGATGTATTGTGGTTATGTTAGTTTCCCTATGCTGCGCATGCTTTAGTGATAGGTGTCCATGCAGGGCTGGGAGAAGTGTCCATGCATTGGAATGGCATGCAGGGCTTGGCATTGGGGTTAGTGAGATGTGTCGGTGCAGTGTGTGGGACGGAGTGGAGTGATGGGAGTGTGGATGTGAGTGTGAGATGGCATGCAGGTACTGGGGGGGTGATAGGTAGTACATTTTGACTTACCAGTGTCCAGTCCTCCAGCAACACCAGCGAGTCCCTCAGGATGCAGTACTACCAGTACCTGCTCCTCCCATGCTGTGAGCTGTGGGGGAGGAGTTGGGGGTCCACCGCCAGTCCTTTGTACGACGAGCTGGTGCCTTGCTGCAATGGAACACACCTTCCCCCGTAGGTCGTTCCACCTCTTCCTGATGTCGTCCCTTGTTCTTGGGTGCTGTCCCACAGCGTTCACCCTGTCCATGATTCTCCGCCACAGCTCCATCTTCCTTGCTATAGATATCTGCTGTACCTGTGCTCCAAACAACTGGCTTGATCCTGCCCAGAAATGTAGTGGTTTTACAGGCCACAGTACTATTCAAAGATCCATCAAGTAGGGCACTAGACATATGTTTGAATTACTTTGCTCCCAAATCTTTATGTACAAATAGATTTTAGGTGACAAAACAATACAGTTGTGGCTGACATTATTCCTCCCCAGCAAGTTAACAATCAAACTATTTGAATTTTTACCCCAAAGACACCCTTCAGACTGACCATTGTACCATTTTAACACTACAGTAACTTTTAGAAATAATTAATGCTTCAAGATATGTGGCAAGCTTTGATATTTTTAAATATTTGAACACTGCTCTGGCAGAATCACGTTTATAAACTTTCTTTGCTTTTAAATGCAACAATTGCCATGATATTTTTTCAAAATGTTATTCAGGATGATAACAGCCCTCCACGCCAAATCCCAGTTATGTCAGTTGGGCTCATTAGTTATGCTTGCTTAGTTAAACTCGTCTGCTGCTTTTATGGCCCAATACTTTAAAAAGTCCCCAGCTGCCACTGGCATGTGGTATTTTGCAGCTCCAGCATCAGTAGTTTCTGAGCCGGCTGTGAACATCCTTGGAGAAATAGGAGTCTTCTGAGCTAGCAGCTAACAGCATGCCTGCCATCCTTGTGCTTCATCTCATTCAGCTGCTCCCTGAGTGAAAAAAATGCCCACTTACAAGGGGAAAAACAAGCTAGGGAAGCAGACTGTCTACAAGCTGACAGCACATGGAGCTAGGAAATATCTTGGTGGTCATATTTTTGAAGCAAAAGATATCCTTCACCTGAGATCATTATTTGAGTTGCACCTCATAGAGTGATGACTATATGAAACCTTGGCTTCAAAATTAATTAGAAAAGGAGATAGGTACTTGGCTCAGTACATAATGTTCGAGCCATGATATAAAGGCTATTCAACCAAAATGTCAAAGAAAAAATAATGTTGATACAAAAAATTGTTTAGTGATATTATGTTGTTCAAAACATTATTGTATTTAATATTGTTTTTATGTTAATTTATTCATGTATATGTTTTATTCTTACAGTTTGTTAAATAAATGGTTTAGAAGTGGAATGCGTGGTTTATAGGGAAACACTATGGGTTTTATTATTAAATTTAAAAAAATGTTAATTAAAAAATATGAATTTTGTGATGTATTTTTTGTATTGTAATATATATTTTTAATTTGTATTAATTAATTTGTTTTTATTGTTTGTAATAATGTTTCAGAGTGGGATGTCGAGCTTCTGGGGTGTACTTTTTTATTTAAAAAAAGTATAATTTTTTATTTGCTTATTTTTTGTGTGTTATATACTAATAATTTATGTTGATCATATATTTGTAATTCATTTTTCATCAGTTAGTCAATTAGTCACCTTATTCAATTTAGAAATGAACCATAAACAACAGTAGTAAATATTTATAAAAAATTATAAAAATAATTTGCATATCATAACTTCATCAACAGAAACAGTTTGTATTTCATAAACACAGTGCAATTAGAACTTCCTCCAAAATTACTAGCACCAACTATAATTAATGCAAACAATACGAGTAAAAATGTATGTATAATACATCATTAAAAAAGCCTCAGAACTTTTTGACTTGCTATATAAATTGTGGTACTGATGTACAGATTAAAAGGTGTTTGAGTTGCAGCAGATTTGTGAAAGCAGGTTTGCATTCAGTAAAATTCTGTTTTTTCCAGCAAAGGAATAATGTAATATTTCCTCAGAGAAATGTGCGAACCACAGAACAAAAGCAGATACAAAGTGTTTCCTTTTGAAATACCATCACAGGGAGAAGCAGGTAATTTAGCGTTCTACTCGTATTTCTGTGTGGGAGAAACTAAAAATGTCTACAGTATTTAAACGATATCTAATTTAAAAAATCTATTTTGTACATTGGTGACCACTGAAATGTGTGGCTGTATGCCACCCCATTTAGAATGGTGCATGCATCAAATTAGTCACTTTTTGCGGATCACTACTCGTTATACGTACCATTCTAATACAACTGAGTAATGCTTTGAATTCTCTTTTGCTTAATGCCTGCAAAGAGTAATTGTTAGGCATGCACATTTGTTGTCACCAAGACATTTTTAAACATGCATTTCTTTTCTATTTTTGATGGAGTGTTTTAACATAAATGTTGAGGATTTTTATATTTTTAAAATTATATCACATACATATATGTTTTAATGTAAGCTTTTCAGTAATATAATACATTTTTCTTTATAGATGCAAGTCATTTTACACAATGCATATTCAGAAATATTTTAATATGTTAAAAAGTACTATTAATATATATTTATATTTTTCATAAATCTTTTACTATGTAGTTACTTTTTGGTATATTTACATTTTTCATTTTATAATTTTTTTTAAATTGTACAACATTTTTATAAATTAAAGTATTAAGAAATAATATCCTTTTATTTTGCATTGTTGTTTCTGGGGTTTGAGCCTTTCTTATGTTTATCTAGCAGGTATTTTGTGCTTCTTTAGTAGTCTATCTTTGTTATCTTGTGTTGTTCCCAGTTGTGTTCTGTTGTGGTTCCCCGTTCTCTGGGTCAGATAAGATTACTTTTATATTATTTTTGGGGGGAATGTCTTTAGGTGGGGTGTGTTTAGGGTTTGTTTAGTTAGTGTTGGTTAGTGTTTGTTAGCAGTTTGTTTAGCTAGTTTGAGTATGTTGTAGTTTTCATAGCAAAATGTGCTAGGCCTCATTGTATTGCACTCATAAATTCATTGTGTTTGTTAGTTATGAATTGAGGGTATGTGTTTTCACATTGTATATTGTACATTGTATATTGTATTGCTATGTGTATGGGGTTTATGTGTTGTAAGGGTGAGTGTTTGTGATTCTGTTGCAGGATTCGTCTTTGGGTCATGGAAGATATAAATGTTTGAGTATTCTTTCATGGAAATAAATTTGGTAAATTTGGTTATATTCTATCTATGTTGTTTTTAATATCTTTTGGAACGTCTCCATGGATTATTATTGCTTTTTGGGAATTTCAATTATCTTCTCTATATTTTTGCATTTTGTAGGGAATTTGTGTTTTCTAAATATGGATTACTTTTGCCCTTTGGATTATTGTGAAGTTGAGATCATCAGCTACAAAACTGTAAGTAACACATTTTATTTTAATTTTAAAGTGTGGGATATTGAATTGTGTTGTGTTGCATTTATAATTACTGATATTCTTATGCTGTGCATATTTTACATTGTAGTTTTGTAGGAAAGAGCCACTATTGGCATGGTTACCCCCCCACACTTTTTGCCCAGTGTTGATTTCAACTTTGATTGAAAGTTTGCGTGGATCCTGCTAACCAAGCCCCAGGACCAGTGTTCTTTCCCAAAAACTGTACCTTTGTTTCCACAATTGGCACAACACTGGCTCACAGTTAAGTCCCTTGTAAAAGGTACCCATGGAACCAAGGGCCCCCTGGCCAGGGAAGGTCTCTAAGGGCGGCAGCATGTATTATGCCACCCTAGGGGACCCCTCACCAAGCACATGTACACTCCCTTGCAGCTTCTGTGTGTTGGTGGGGAGAAAAAGACAGTCGACATGGCACCCCTCCCAGGGCGCCATGCCCACAAACCTTCCCTGTGACATAGGTAAGTCACCCCTCCAGCAGGCCTTACAGCCCTAAGGCAGGGTGTACTCTACAACAGGTGAGAACATAGCTGCATGAGCAATATGCCCCTACAGTGTCTAAGTCCATTCTTACGCATTGTAAGTGCAGTGTACCCATAGTGAGTATGTGGTATTGGAGTTTGTCATTACAAACTCCACAGCTCCATAATGGCTTCACTGAATACCAGGAAGTTTGGTATCAAACTTCTCAGCACAATAAACCCACACTGGTTTCCATTTACTGAAAAATGCACACAGAGGGCATCTTAGAGATGCTCCCTGTATGTTAGCCAAACTGCTAGTGTAGGACTGACTGTTCTGTGCCAGCCTGCCACTTTCAGACATGTTTCTGACCACATGGGGTGAGAGCCTTTGTGCACTCTGTGTTCAGAAACAAAGCCTGTTCTGGGTGGAGGTGCTTCACATCTTCCCCCTACAGGTACTGTAACACCTGGCGGTGAGCCTCAAAGGCTCAAGCCTCGAATTACAGTGCCCAGGGCACTCCAGCTAGTGGAGCTGCCCGCCCCCTGGACAAAGCCACAGTTTTGGCGGCAAGTCCAGTGGGAAGATTAGGGGAAAAGAGGGAGGAGGGACCATCCCAGCAAGGACCACCCATAAGTTCTCCAGAGCTGAGGTGACCCCTTCCTGCAGAATCCTTCATCTTGGTTTGGAGGACAGGGACCAATAGGATTGGGTTTGTGCCCCCTCCCCAAAGGGAGTGGGCACAAGGAAGGTGTAGCCACCATCAAGGACAGTAGCCAATGGCTTCTGCCCTCTGACCCCTAAAACACTCATAAATCTAAGATTTAAGGGTCTCCCTGAACCCAGCTCACCAGATTCCTGGAGACCTAACAAGAAGAAGAAGGACTGCTAAGCTGAAACCTCAGCAGAGAAGAAGGAAGACGACAACTGATTTTGCCCCAGCCCTACCGGCCTGTCTCCTGCTTCAAAGAACCTGCAAAAGAACAGCAATGCATTTAGTCAGACTAGCGACCTCTGCCAAGCTCCAGAGGACTGCCCTGCTCCCAAAAGGACCAAGAACTGTGGACAGCGGCACTGTCCAAGAAGAAACCAAGGACTCCAACCTCATTCCGAATGCGTGAGTCCTAACCACACTGTACCTGACGCCCATGGCCCATGTCCAGGTGGCCCAACCAGCTATATAGGATCCCCAGGCGATTCTGAGTAAGTGCCCACCCTGGGTTGACCTCTCCACCCCTCCACGATGACGCCTGCCGAGGGAATCGCGTGGACAACCCTGACTGCGAATGCTCCGGACGAAGATGTTCAACGCCAAAGGACCCACTGTATACGCAGCCCCCAGGCCTTGGAGAAACCTGCACCCGGTGCAGCCATGTTCAGCAGGCGGCCCTCCTCCTTGTCCAACTGGCGGTGTGCCCGAAACACCACCCTGGACCTCACCTGCAGCCTCTGACTGTCTCCCGGTGTCCCCTCATAGACCAGCATTGGAAACCCAATGTCCTGTTTGCACCCTGCACACGACCCTGTGCCGCTGAGGACGTGTGTTTGGAACCTACTTGTGGCCCATCCAGTGCTCCTTTAATCCCCCCTGGTCGGCCCGTGATGCTAGTGGTGGGTGTTTGGAGTTAACTTGAACCCCAACCGGTGGACTTCCAAAAACATAGAGAGTGAAACTGTAAGTGCTGTACTTACCTATAAAATGATCTAACTTTTCTTCCCCCCGGGAACTGTTTCTGAAAATTGCAGTGTCCATTTTTAAAACAGATGATTGCCAATAATTCAAAAACTGTACAATCTATTGATTTCAAACAAAGTACTATTGATACATGTGTGAAATACGAATCTATTGAAGTACTTACCTGCAACTTGAATCTTGTGGTTCTAAAATTAAATTAAGAAAATATATTTTTGCTACATAAAAACCATTGGTCTGGAGCTAAGTCATTGAGTGTGTTCTTTCTCTATTGTCTGTGTGTTTACAACAAATCCTTTGCTCTACCCTCTGATAAGCCTAACTGCTCGACCACATTACCACAAAAAAGAGCATTAGTATTATCTATTTTAGCCTCTGTTAAGCGTCTGGGGAATCCCTGGACTCTGTGCACACTATGGCCCTCATTATGACCTTGCCTTAGCCTCTGCCAATCCACCTCATCACCGAACGGACCGCCAGGGCGGTCGGACCTGTTGGGCTGGAGATGCTTATCTTTTCACAGAAGACTGCCGGCGGTATTAAGAGCCGCCTTTACACCAGGGTTTCTGCTGCTGTAGCACCGCCACAAAACCCTGGCGGAAAGGCTACCGGTGACAGGGAATGTCTTCCCTCTCACCAGCAGATGACTCCCCCATCCCCACAGCAAGCACAATACCCCCGGTTCCCACACCAGGTACTGCGCCCGCCCCCAGTTACAGCGCCCCCTCCCGCATACATGCCCAAGCACACAGACACCCATACGCACCCCGCATACACTCATTCACCAACACTGACATACATGCATGGAGTCTAGGGATGGTGGGCATTGATAATTAGCACAGAGTTGGACTTAGCTTTGTAATATGTTGTGCATTTCTTTGGTTTGTTTTGAAACTTGAGGTTTTCTTTTTTTATTTAGGTTAGTGATTGTACCATTCTTAGTTATATGTTTCTTTTTTTAAATTTCGGATAATTAGAGTAGGGTGTATTTGTCCTAAATTTCTTTGGAAGGAATTGTGCCATTGCGTTGTAGGCTTTTGCTGGTTGTGCTATGGTACTGTCATAATGTTTCACCACAGTATATGAAACATGGGTTGGCTTCTGTGACCAGAACTTTGCAGTCTTCTGACCCAAGTATCTTCAATATATTCCACTAGAGAAGTTAATTGTTCATGTCTGTGTTAGTAAGGCAAGCCTACTAATAGGTTGTAATGCCTTGATCCTGGAATCACTGGGACGTATGCTAGGGCAATTATTTTTTTAATTTCATCTGCAAAGTCAACAATTGTGAAACATTCTACATTCCATGGCAATTGTTGCCGGCGTCCCCAGCTAATTTTCTTAAAATTGTGATAACATCTTTGACTAGTTGTATGTGAGTATAATTTTTAAATGGTTGATATCCTTACGTGCTCAAAGACAATTATTATTGTTTGTGGATTGTTTAACAGTTCTAGATATGTTGCACTTTGTTTTTTGGTAAACATGTGCAGTAGCCCTGAGATCTAACTTGGAAAAGATATTGACTGTTTTTATCTAATGAAGGAGGACATATATTGAGAGTCATGAATAATGATTCCGTGTGGAAATGTGTTCAACTTCTGATAATGATCTAGGGAATGTACTTGTTTACCTATTTTGGTATGAAGAAAATGGGTGTGCCTGTAGGTGAGTAGAAATGCCTGAAGAATCCCTTCTTGAAATTCTCCTTTAAATATTACTTCAGGATGATCTGTTCTTTGACTGTTAAAGTTTCTCCTTCAATGAGATATCTTGGCTGCTGGAAGTCTATTGCACAATCTTATTCCCTGTGAGTAAGTAATGCATCATTTATTGCCAAGCCCATTTCGAACTCATGATTTGCTGGAGTGATTGTAGTTGATGGTTCAGATTTTGTAAATAATAGAAAAATAAGATGCTGAACTCTGTATGCACCAGGATAAGGGAAACAAATGTGGGTACAATGCTTTGATGAAACAGTGATAGTATATTCTGTCCAGGTATTCTGTGGATTGTGTTGGCAGAGCCCAGAAGCATCCAAATTTACTGCAGAGAAAGGGACATCAAATAAATCAAATGAAACAGACTTCACATTCCTTGTTGTAGTGATCGTAAGCAGTGCAAGAGATGCCATCCTTCTGTCTCCTGAAGGCAGTGGCATCCCATCAATGCTCTTGATTTCTTCAACTCTCTTATTCTTACAGACTATGATTTCAGCCTTCCTGTGAGAAGTGTTGTCCCTAAAGCATACGGAGGCTCAACAATTTATCAATGCTAAGATTTTGACAGGACTTTTTTGAGCTGCTGATTCCACTTTCGTCAGAAAATTAGCCTTCTTGTTGACGACCTGCTGTTAGTGTTCTGTGCTTGTACATGACTTATCCTTAACGGTGTGCATTACCACTTCTCGATAGTGTCTGGCAGATTTCTGGATTTCTGCAATGAAGATGTAGACAAATATTTTTCCTGCTCTCCTTTTCTTCCGGGACATGTGGTTGCCTTAGGTTCCAATGTGTACTGGTTCTTTACTTCCTCTGGTCATACTGCTTGAGGTAGAAACTCCAACTAGAGGTACTGTCCGGGCAAACCCTTTTCTCATTTTGTTGATTCTGTTGTTGTGTGTCAATCTGAAAATGTAAATTGATCAAAGCTTTGTATGGTTGATTTACTACCAGTGTCAAGACATCTTTATTTTCACCTTTTAGTCCACCCAGCTTCAGAGACTAGGGGCCAGATGTAGCAAAGTCCCAAATTGCGAGTTGCAATTTGCGAGTCCCAGCGACTCGCAAATTGCAACTCGCAATTTGGGATGCAGAAAGGTGTCTCAGACACCTTCTGCGAGTCGCTATGGGGTCGCAAAGACCCACCTCATTAATATTAATGAGTTGGGTCGCAATTTGCGACCCCATAGCGATTCAGGGCACTCACGGGGATGGTGGCCTGCTGGGAACAGCAGACCACCATGTCCGTGACTGCTTTTAAATAAAGCAGTTTTTTTTTTTCTAAGTGCAACCCGTTTTCCTTAAAGGAAAACGAGCTGCACTTTGAAGAAAAACCGAAACCTTTTGTTTCGGTATTTTTCAGGGCAGGTAGTGGTCCATTGGACCACTGCCTGCTCTGAAAAATTAATTTTTGTGCCAGACACAAAGGGGAGGGGGTCGCATGGGGACCCCTTCCCGTTTGCGTCTGGGTTACCATCCACTTCAAGTGGATGGTAACTGCGCTTTCATTTGCGACCGCAATCGCGGTCGCAAATTAAAATGCATACCAGTGCGACTTGCAAATAGGAAGGGAACACCCCTTCCTATTTGCGACTCGGAAATGCATTTTGCGAGTCGGTTCCAACTCGCAAAATGCATTTCTACATCTGAAAGTGGCTTTAGCGACTCGCAAACGGCGATTTTCGCCGTTTGCGAGTCGCTAAAGCTTTGCTACATCTGGCCCTAAATGATGAAAATAGCTAATATAGTTTATCAAATTTTGTGCTCCTTGGCTGAAAGTCAGTAGACCCATGTGGTTGGATTGTCCGGTACGTCTTTTTCCAAATATTTCATAGAAAGTTTGCAAACACTGTTCATATTTTCTACAAATTGAACATAATTTGCAAGCCAGGGACTGACTCTGGTTGTCAGAGGAATAGCCCACAAGAAAGTGTCTTTTTAGGGGATTTGATAATATAAATGCTATTTTGTCTTAGTCGGTTGTCTTAGCCATTTCAAAGCGGTACGAGTTAGCTCTACCTCCTTTAACCTTGAAATCAAATTGGATGAGAAACTGTATCAAATTCGGCGCTCAGATCCAGTAGGGTGAAAGCTGCTGATCCGCCTCCCTACAGTCATGCTTTTAGTTTTTCCGTGACAATTAACAGTGATGTTTCTCTACTGTTTCCTGGTCTAAAACCTGTCTGAGTGGGATGCAAAATTAAACGATTCTCCAAACAGCTGGAAAGAAGTTTGTTCACATATTTTTCAAGAATTCTGCTAACCCTGGGGAGCAGGGAGATAAGACCAGAGCTCTCTGCCAGAAAAGGATTAAGCGTAGGCTTTTTCAAAAGAGGTTTTACTACCGCATGTTTCCATGCCTGTGGGATCAAGCCCATCTCCAGAGAGCAGGTCAGGATATCTGTGATTTCAGCTAATACCAGATTGCCTCCTTTTTTCAATATGTCGGGGGCGCAATGTCCATAGGAGAGCCCGGCTTGACTGAGTTAAGAATCTCCTTGACTGTTTGCATATGTAATGTGGGAAACGTGGAGAGTGATGGATAAGCATGAGTACTTATAATTATGTCGTTAAAATGATCTTTCTTAATGTCAGAGTGGAGTGTGCAAATAATATTATTCACCTTATCCACAAACAATTTGGCCAAGGTGTTACACCATTCCACTGATGGATCCAGAGCTTTATGGAATTTTACTAGTTTCATGAAAGTGGCCTTTGTAGAAGGGGGACACTGCTTAATTTGTAAATGAATGAGTGCAGGTGCCCAGTATTTTCTTAGGAAGCCATCACCAAATGTCAAGGATGCCTAGTCTTGATTCTGCCTCGTGCCTCCTTCTTCCCTCACTCTACACTTTGTGCCCCTTCATCTCATTTATGTGGGCTCTTTTCCTCCCTGCCGTTTCTCCACTTCACTGTTTTGTCATCTTTATCTCTCTTTTTACCTTTTCTGGCTTTCTCACTCTTGCTCTGGGTCAAAGTCTGGTGATGAAGAAGTTGCTCCTGGTCCTTATGTTCTTGCAAACTGGTTGCAAAAAAGCAGTTGCAAATTGCACATCAATTGATTTCCATTAATATTTTATTTTGCAAACCAACATATGTACTAATAGTTGATACACAAAAATATAAAGAATCACAAGAGGTTCTACAGCGACCTGCCTAATTAAAATTCATAAGGCAGGTAACAATATGTGACCACCCTGCAGCTGGCTATAATCTCAGTGATGATGGGCTTCAAGGGACCGTAGAGCACCTTTTCTGTGATTTCAAAATGAAAAAAAAGCATAAAAGCAGCCCCGAGTTCCTTAAAGGAGCCGTGACTGCTTTAGAAAAAAACGCTTTCTGTTTTGGGAAACTGCACTACGATTCCCACATAGGAAGGGATCCAAAGGGGACCCCCTTCCCCTTTAAGAATGGAATCACTCCCATGCTACAAAAGATGTAATAATGCTCACTGTCAAATAAGGGGTCACCCCTTAACTGAAGTGAGGCCGCCAGCTTCTCTCGAGCCTTCAGTAGTAAGAGTGTAGGGCACCAGCTACTTGGGGCAGGGATTTCCGGCCGAAGTTGGCTCATCAGTTTGGCATGGCCTGTGTGCGTGTTGGCGTCTGTCAGCAGTTTTTCAATGCTTCCCCGGTGGGAATATTTAGGGTGCTGGTGGATAAAGAGCCATGAAAGAGCCTCACAAATAACGTTCCTGTCTTCAGGACTCTTCTGAAAAAAATCAATTGAAATCAAAAGCTCTTCGAGACGTGGCTGAAGGAGGTGCCGTGCAGGGCAAAGGAATTCAGGTGTACACTATTTGTGTCTTTCCTTTGAATTGCAGGAACTTCTTCCCTTCGTGTGCTCTTATTCAAGAGGCATACAACCTATGAGTGACTGAACTTTAGAAGTACAGGCACTTGCTGCCAACATGTGCTTCTTTTGAAGTGAAGGCACTTTTGCCTGTGTGATTACTTTGAAGCGCTGGAACTCCCTGCCAGAATATGCTGCCAACTACATACACTTGCTGCCAGGGTCTGGTTCATAGGAAGGGTAGCTACCCTGTGCCAGTGCGTGCTTTATGGCGTAGATACAGCAGTTTACCCTGTGCTTCATTTGAAATTCTAGCTGTCAATGTGTGCTTTCTTTTGGATGCAGCTGCTCCCAGTCACGTGCGCAATTGGGAAAAAAAGAAAGCAGAATACCTCACGTATGTTTTTTGAGTACATATATTCGAGAAGGTCAAAGGGAACACTTCATTTTACAGTTTTCAACATAAACCATCAGCAGACATATCGGTTATTAACATACACAAAGGAAAACAGGAACAACACATTGAACACCATTGCACATAATGAACAAATAAAATAAACAGTGAAATCAATTTGTGCCATGCAACACGTGTGACAACACGTGTGACCTGTCACCAGTATCTTATGTCCTTCCTTTGGAATGATTCAAATAGTCAAGAATGGAGTAGAGCAGGATGTCAATGTACATCGCAGTTCATAATTTACACAAGGTGTACAGTCCTGCTATTTGAAAAACAATCTTTTAACAATAGTAAACTGTTAGACAATGAATCCCTGAAAATGCTGAGGGCCTAATTTAGATCTTGGCAGTGGCACTGCCAAGCCACGTTGGCGGTGGAACTTGGAAGACCATCAAGTTGATGGTGTTCCGCCCGCCATATTTAGATGTTACAGCTCTGCAAGCGGTAGACTGGTGGTGGCTTGCTAATGGAGGGAGGACATTGCGGGACCCAATGGACAGCAGACAACGGCAGTGACTGTGTAATAGAGGTAAGTTACAGACACGCACTCTACCTTTGCCATATATGTCGCCCTGCACAACACACCACATACACACCATTATCAATTGCCATTCCACCACAACACAACACGTACTTGCCGCAAACAAATATTGAAAGACATCCACAACACAACATACATTAACCATTGACACTGAACCCCCTCATGACACAACCACCACAACAAAGCACAACTACACACATCACAAAAATGACAACCACATAACACCACTCACCTGAATGCTGCACGCAGCAACAGAGAACAAAACATCACAGCCATATGCATGTGGTTCACATACTGACACAACCACAGCACCCAATCCAGTCCCCTCTCCCTCACCCAGACAGTCACTTTGAAGAGAAACATACACATACTGACTCACACACACAACTTACAGCACAACATGACAGGTACAGGTCCCCTGGCAATGTGAACACATGGACACAGTTGACATGTGTGAATGTACCATCACTGTGGTGACAACATTCATTTGCTAATGAATACTGGCACCATACTGACGGTTGTGTATATACGCGATATGTGTTGTGGACCAGCGTGTCCCCAAATGTGTGTGATCCAATCATGTCCCTGACATATGCATGTCACAGTAACTTAAAACAATTACTGTGACATGTATATGCCTGCAGTAGTCCTGACCTCCTGTGCAGTGCCCACCAAACATGCCCTGGCAATACAACATCCCTACCTTCAATTCCGGCGACTGGGGGGGGGGGGGTTGTTGTTTTTTGCCAAATCAACAGATCACCACAAAACAAACAATTTAATACAAGCAATTGATTATTTTTCTAATAATCAAAATAAAGCTACACTTTTGATGATGGACACAGCAAAAGCCTTCAATTTGGTTAATTGGGAGACCCTGTATTTTATTCTAAGGCAATTTGACTTTCTGGATCACTTTCTTCTACTGCTAAACAATCTCCATCAAGACGCTGTAGCAGAAGTTATAGTCAATTCAAAGGAATCAGGCACGGTGGGAATAAATAGGGGTAATCATCAGGGATGCACAATGTCCCCAGCACTTCTTACTTTATTTATTGAATCCCTTGCAGTGAGAATACACAACAGTGAGTCAGTTGTCCCACCGTTAGAACGGATGTCAAAAATCAAGCTTTTCACTGATGACATAATATTCTATCTAAATGCTGACAGGGATAATATTCAGGGAAGGCTACACTTGATCGCTGAGTACACTGGGATGGGAGGCTACAAGGTGAACCCAACCAATATGAAACTCTTATTGTTCAACTCCTCTCCTGCTTTTTTTCTTGTGATTTATGATATTAGTTTACTCCCCAACATCCTATCCGGGATTGTTACATCTATGTTTAAGGTTAAAATGTTAGTGCATAGTTGGACTACAGTTCCTCTAACACTGATAGGTAGGGTGGCATTAATTAAAGTGACAATCCTGCCATTAGTACTATTTTTATTGACAAGTATACCTATTTGTAGAAAAGTACCCTCTTTTTGGCATGGTTACCCCCACTTTTTGCCTGCTGTCAGTATGCTATGACTGTTTCACTGGGATCCTGCTAACCAGGACCCCTCCAAATTTGATTGCCTAGGACTTTGCACACCCAACAAATGGCACACTGATGATCCCATGTAAGTTCCTAGTATATGGTACTTAGGGTCCCAGGGCATTGGGGCACCAGGGGTTCATCAGGGGCTGCAGCATGTATTGTGCCACCCATGGGAGCCCATGCAAAATTTGTCTGCAGGTCTTTCATTGCAGCCTGCATGAAAAGCTGCATGCACCCTTTCACTACAGGTCACTGCACCAGGTCACTGTAAGTCACCCCTATGGTAGGCCCTCCTAGCCTAGAGGGCAGGCTGCAGGTACCTGTCTGTGAGGGCACCCCTGCACGTGCAGAGGTGCCCCTACGAACTCCGATTTCATTGCACTGGACTTTGTAAGTGCGGGGAAGCCATTTTGCCAGTGTACTGGACACATGTCAATACCTGTGTCCAGCTACATAATGATAACTCCGAGCCGGGCATGTTTAGTATCAAACGTGTCCGAATCATACGCCAATACTGTTGACAATATTGGTTGTATGATTCCATGCACTCTTGGGGCT
Source organism: Pleurodeles waltl (assembly GCF_031143425.1). NCBI lineage: Eukaryota > Metazoa > Chordata > Amphibia > Caudata > Salamandridae > Pleurodeles > Pleurodeles waltl. The sequence continues at coordinate 457,155,037 of NC_090439.1, forward strand.
CCTTAAAGGTCCCTTTTATTTCTCCTATTAGTCTTTTAGGGTTTTGCAAGCAGCCTGCGCTGCTGCCACCCTCCTGCTGCTTGACCAGCTCAAGCAGGGGAAGGCAGAACAAAGGATTTCCTGTGGAAGAGGGAGGCAACACCCTCTCCCCTTGGAATTAGATGTAACATTGCTTGGGAGGGTAGCCTCCCCAAGCCACTGGTATGCTTTAAAGGGCATATTCGGTGCCCTCCTTGCATAAACCAGTTATTGCACCAGTCCAGGGACCCAAGTCCCTGTTCTGTTGCAAAACTGGACAAAGGAAAGGGGAGTGACCACTCTCATGTCCATCACCACGGCAGGGGTCGTGCCCAGAGCTCCTCCAGGTGGCCACTTGGTTCTGCCATCTTGAATCCAAGATGTTCAGAGGTCCCTGGGAGTATCTGAGTGGCCAGGTCAGGTAGGTGACATCACAGCCCCCTCCTGATAGGTGGTCACCCTGCTAGGTGATCAATCCCCTTCCTGGGCTATTTAGGGTCTCCCTCTTGGGTGGGTCCACAGAGTCAATGTGCAAGATTCCAGCAGGACTCCTCTGCATCATTTACTTTATCTTCTGGCCACTGGGACTACAACTGGACCAACAATCTGCAACTTCAGCGACAACTCCGCTCTGCAACTTTATTTCTCTGGCTCCTTCCAGCAACTGGCACATTTACCCAGCAGTGCATCCTCTGAGGGCGGCGAGTCTTCAGCTTGCACAAGACGTAAGAAGGAATCTCCCTTGGAGTGAAGGCGTCATGCCCCTGCATCTGCAGGCACCAACTTCAACGACGACCAGCTGCGTGGATCTGCTCTCCTACGGAACTGCGTGGTTCCTGTATCACAGGTGGTGGTCTGGAGTGGTCCTCTTGGTCTTCTCTGCCAGGTGTCCAACTTCAAAGACGGTAAGCCCTTGCCTCTCCTTGCAGGACAATAGCCATGTGCACTGCAACTCTTGCAGCTACCAAGGCTTGTTTGCTCCTCCTCCAAGGAATCTCCAGGCTCTGTGTATCCCCGCCCCCAGCACTCCCTCCTACAAAGCACAATCTCCTGCCTCCTACTCCAGTGACGTGGGACTCCGCTTCAGGTGTGCTGAGTGGGCCTCATTGCGACTGCTGTGCTTGCTGCCAGTGGGTTGCTTGTGGGGGCTGCCTCCTCTTCTTGTGACTCTTCCAACTGCTGAGGGTCACCCTAGACTTACCTCATTGGGTCGAGTCCCCTTCAGCCTTGCAACTCGTCCTCTTCCTCTGTTGCATTTGCCAAGGCTTGTCAGTGGTTCTCCAGCACCACTGACAGACTGCAACCCAACAGACGACGTGGGACACCATCTGCATCACTCCAGGAACTTCTATTTGTCTCGGGGCTGCACTGCTGGTCTTCTTCATCCCAGTCCTGGCTCTGCATCCACAGAAGGGTGGGTTGTGGCTCCTGCCACAACCGGACACACCATCATGAAATGGATTTGATCCCCCTCCTTTGCAGGTCATCTTCTACCAGAATCCACCGTTGGGTTCTTTCATTCTTGTTTGGGTCTTGCATAATCCTTTTCCAAAGTGCTTCTGTTGGTTTTTGGGGAAAACCAGGTACTTTCCTCTCTTCTCCTGGTCGCTGAGGGTCACTCTGGTACTCACCTTTTGGGGTTCCTAGTTCCTCCAGCTCTGTTCCACTGATTCCACTTACTTGGTTGGGGGACTGCCTTTCACATTCCACTTTTTTAGTATATGGTCTGGCTCTCTCCTAAGGCCGTCACTGTTTACCTATACTTTTGCCAATGCTTATTGCTTTCCATTCTCTTTACTGACTGTTAATGTGTATATAATAGTGTGTTTACTTGCCTCCAGTTGCGGGACTGCCTATTTAGTATTCTAGTATTTGTGTTACCATAATAAAATATCTTTATTTTTGTAACACTGTGTGGTTCCTTCATGTGTGTAAGTGCTGTGTGACTATAGTGGTGTTACATAAGCTTTGCATGTATCCTAGATAAGTCGTGGCTGCTCATCCACAGCTACCTCTAGCGAGCCCTGGCTCCCTAGACACTGCCTACACGTCACTAATAGGGGATACCTGGACTTGGTATAAGGTGAGAACACCATAGGTGCTCACCACACATCAGGCCTACTTCCTACACTATTGAAATAGATTCCCCTCACTTTAACAAATTAGATCAGCGTTTAAAAAAAGATTTTATAGAATAATAGACATTCAAGGGTTAAGGCTGCAGTTTTACAATTAGATAGATCTCAGGGGGGTCTTGCCCTCCTTCAGTGCCAGACTTATTATCAAGCAGCCTGTTAGATAACAGTTTTATTCATATCTGATCCAGATACGTTTGGCAATTTTATCTTAAAGCGCATGGCCCTTGGGTCTCCAATAGATTTACCCACTTTTTAAAAGACTGGCAAGCTTCCTAAAAAACGAGATGAAAGACACTTAAGGCCTTTGAGCATCAAATTAAGATATTTTATGATATCTGGCAGGTTCCTAAATGTCAGACAATAACTTCATTACCGGATTGTGGAATGTTAGGCGTTGTTCTACTCAAAACCAGTATTCAAGCCTTGAAGTCTAAATGATCTACCAGGTTGGAAAACTTCTTCATGGGTGGTTAGCGTCTTCCTTAATGTTTAGCTTCAGGCAGATGACTCAGTGTCTTACTATTAATTATCAGGAGATGAGAAAAGAGTCACATGCTTTAAGCCATCTCCTATTTAAGAGTAAATGATGAACTGGTGTGGGTAACTGGTATCAGGCACTGCGTAAAAACTTAGAATCTACTTAGCCTTTTTGTTTTTCAGAAAACATATGTAGAACAACCATTTTTTATAGTTCACCTACTTTTGCCACTAAAACAAGCCTCTAGGCCTGATTTAGATATTGCCGGAAGTGGTACATAATGGGATTTAGATTTCCGTGGATGGGATATCCGCCACCGTTGTGACGGAGTAACCTCTCCACCAATATCTAAATCAGGCCCTCGTTATTTACAATTCAACTTGACTGCCTGTCGAGGGAATATTTATCTTAATTCAATCCGCACCCCTCACCCCCAAAACTCCAGGCAATAGGGCTACCCGTTTCTGTTACACTGTTACACTGATGTAACAGTGATGGTGACTTAAGGTAGTATATTACAAAACAACATTGATCCAATCGGAAAAGTCAATCAATGTCAATTCCTCATACAGCATACATAAAAGGACCACAATTACAAAAACATCAAAATATATCTTCCTTAATCCATATCATATTTTTTAATCATTAATTAAATTACAATTCCTACCATATAAAAACCAAACTAGAAGGACAGAACAAAATGTAAAAAATTGAAAAAGTGCTTGTGATTTGAGAAAGTTGACAACAATTCACCACATATCCAATAATACATAAAATTTAAAACAGCCCATTGGTTAACCATTCCTCAAAATTGATTTAGTGTTTTTTTCTGTCAGGGTTCAAATCCCCAATTGTAGTACTCCACTCAGTTTAATAACAAATCCAGGCTAAAACAATATCATCAACGTGTCGACCCCAAACACTTCTAGGGCCAACTCGAAGCTCCAAACAGGGTCCTCCTCAGGATTAATAGGTAGGAAACATCTAAAAAAATACAAAAAGCCAATCTCCATAGTGTATTGTGGTATTATTTACAATTCCATGCTGTAAGGAATCCATACACTAGCTTACCTAAAGTCGGTACCTCTTTCCGAACCACATTTCCCTTAATACGTCCGCGACTGTCTTCAAATCTAGAAAATCATATAATGATAAACCCAGTAAATAAAATACACTTCAATGAGGACATCACTTACTCAATTAACCAATCCAAGGGTCGCTTACCATCATGTACATGCATCTATTCATCCAATCTTAATCCTCAATTTGCTTAAGGTATAATTTCTTTATGCTTCCTTATTATTTTGGTCTCTGGTTCCTTCCAAGTAGATATACGCAATTCGTTTTTGATTATCATGCCTTAGATACAATTGGAAAACATCAAATTATACAAGTTGTAAAGTCTTTATGATTATATTTTAATAATATTTTGGTCTTAATATTTGTGCAAAAAACTCATTACCTAATATATCCAAAATCCTAACCTTCTACAGTGTGTTACAACAAAAATTAAACTTATAGACACTCCAAAGATTTAAACCGTCACAATACCTCAACTGCACATGTCACGATGGCTCCCTTCCATAAGAGCTCAAACACGTACTGAAAGGAGCTGCCATTTAAGTACCCAAAGTAAGTGTTTGAACATAATGACGCGTAAAAAATGCCAGGAATGCGGACGCATACAGCGTCTTACTGCCGTAAACGCCAAGTTCTCGTCTGTATTCCTCAAGGTTCGATGCAGCATTGTATCAATCAAACTCCATTTGGATAGCGTGCGCCTCACTCTTGTTCCATTATTTCAAAAATTAAAAAGTAAATCTTCCTTTTACCATCAACTCTAGACAATTAGAGGCCCATAAAATGACCATATAATACGGTCCAGTGGCTCCAGTCAGATTTACACTATTGGCCGACCCTATCAAAGATAGAAAAAAGCTCAGAGTAAGGTACACTTACATAGATATCCCATTCTCCAAGACATAATTCTACCATTTATTATTTTCCTTATATTCAGCACCTTGATCACATCTAACCTTTCACATCAATGTTTATAAAGCCTCTATTTCAATATATCAACTATATTATTCAGGGCTCATAAAATCACTCAACTCCTGTCTTTTTTCTCTCTATTTCTAACAAGAGACTAAAAAAAAAGCCCTTATTGAAAGCAGTAACATCTTGTCTGGTAGCACATAATCCCTCCCATCCGAAACAAAAAAAGGGTGCCTAGCCATTCATAAGACCTGATGTCTGTCTGGCTATTTCCTCATACTCGTTTAAGCCATGTGATACTGAATCAAGAAGATGAATCCATTTACACTCACGGAAATTCAAGATTTGACCTATGTCAACCCCACATTGGTTCATGTTGATCTTCTCAATCACAAACCATCTCTTTGATTCTGCCACATGATTCAGTGTTGTAAAATGGTCAACCAATAGTGCCCCTTGTATCCTACATCTGCTACGACTACAATGTTGCAAAATACGTGCCTTGATTTTCTGTCTCGTCTGTCCAATATAAAGCAGATCACAAGGACATTTGGGCCCATATTTATACTTTTTTAGCACTGCATTTGCACTGCTTTTTGACACAAAAATGGCACAAACTTACAAAATACAATTGTATTTTGTAAGTTTGTGCTGTTTTTGCATCAAAAAGTGGCCCAAATGCGGCGCTAAAAAAGTATAAATATGGGCCTTGACACATAAATTACATTCATGCTGTTGTTGTGTAGCCATTTTAGTTATAGCTCCATGCACGTTAGTTTAACACACTAGGCCGCTGTGCACTTTGACCTAGATATATTTTATTTGGCTTCGCATTATTTTTACAATAACCAGTTTTACGGTATCACTTTGTGCTTCAGTCAAGGCTAAAGTTTGGTACATTGCCGGTGAACGTGGTAGAAGTGTAGTCTCCACCATTCATAGAAAATACATATCCTTACGTAGGGACATTTTCTTAGAACATCAGCTGTGTTATTATGAAAACTCTTCCTAGTCCCATTACACTTTAAGAGGGAGATTCCAGCCAGGGAACCACGACTGTATGCTGATTGCTGAATGCTTCGCTGCAGATGCCAACACAGACTACAGGCCTTTGCTCAGGTATGAGGGTCGATGTCCTCCCAGGTGAACCTGAATGGCAGAATTAGAGCTTAACATGCTGTGCTCAGATTATGACTTAGATAGGAAATAGTCCATAAATCCTAGTGACAATATGATAGCGTTATTCTTATGCTTCACTCTCCATGTCACCATTTTAATATTGTCATGTTGTGTCGTCCTGGTCTTTGCAGCTCACGCTTTGTTACCTAAAATGCAGTTGTTTTATTAAACCAGTCATTAAAACTTATACTGCTTCTTACTGTCATTTGTATGTGAAACCGAATTGTGAATAAGAGAACCGGATGCGACCTTGTGATCTGTTTTATATTGGCAGATGAGACAGAAAATCAAGGCACGTATTTTGCAACATTGTAGTTGTATCAGATGGAGGATACAGTGGGCACCATTGGTTGACCATTTTACAACACTGAATCATTTGGAAAATCGATGAGATGGTTCATGATTGAGAAGATCAACATGAACCAACGTGTTCATGTTGTGAAGCTCCCTAGTATCCGGTGGTTTATAGCTGGGAATGTGAAAATCATGGGATGTTGAGCCCTGTCGATATAATATTGGTCTTTTGTGGTGGTTGGTTTGCAGCTGGTGGCTGACCTGCATTGGACAGGAGATGCCCTGCATGTGGTGTAGGGTGAATATGAATACATTTGTTGCTTTAAATAACACAATCTTCAACTTCACACTGACTTTCAGCACAGCAGTACGGGTGAGGCAATTCCCATTGTTTTTTTAGGAAGGGGTCCTTTAGTTTTTTTGCCTCCTGCTCAGATGACAATGCAGGGGATTTTCATCACCATTCGCATTTGACATTAGGGTGATAGAACTAACCATCAACAGTGTGCCTTATGTTGAATGTTCTGTGGTAGTCAAAGGTAATGCTATATCAGTCGTTCTGAGCTTAGCTAAGCGCAGATTACAGACACCCAATATTAACATGTATTAGTATTAATAGTAGATAGAGCAAACTAATATGATGTGAGATGCATGGGGCTACCATTTACAGACAGTGTCTGCACAGGTGGTGAATAAGAGGTGCTGCGCGCTGCTATGAAACATCTGCACTGAGTATTCCTCTGTGCTGCTGCGAAGAGTGAGCACAAATCACTGACAATGAGACAAACCTCAAAACACAAATACCACAGGCAGCGCAATAAAGCTCAGTTAGATATCTCTATGAGTCGTCAACTGCAATATGTCTGATCAATGTTCCCATTTGGAGCTCGTAATCACAGTAAGAAGACCAAAAACATTTAGATTGGATCTTAAATGCAACTAGCGCCCATCAATTTTCCTGATTTAAATTTCCTTTCCAATCTAAGAAAAAATATGTTAATGCCAATATGGCCCATCTGGTTGCCATGTCGCTAATGATTTGCATGCGGAGATTGAGAGCAGCCGTTTACCGCACCACAATCTCGACGCTAAACCGCAAAATTAATTATCAGAACATTATGTGAAAGAGGAGAAAACAGTAGTGCTGATGCCAACAATGGCAAGAGCAATTAGATGTCAGAAAAGGAGGTCTTTTCAGGGCCGCCATTGTTATTGCAACTTTCAAATACACTGGTGCATAATAACAATGTATCTTTTAATTGTGCTTGATAACTTGACCAGAATCAAAGAACATAATGGATGGTTTTATACACTTGTACCAAAGTACGTAGTCTGACCCATTCCTGTCACTTTTGGATATTGATTGATTAGGAAGCAAAGTGACTGAATATGGCTCAAAGGAAGGCCACTTTAAAGGTGATCAATGGGGAAAAAGTGCACATAGCCTGGGATCTTGGCCTCTTGGCTTCTCTTCCGCTACAAAGTTAGCTTAAAGATAGGGTGTCCAGCGCAGGTCCAGTAGGACCATCAATGGAATATTCTCGGGATAACCACTGCTTATGTAAATAGGCTGCATGTAGAATCATTGTATGTGAATATATCTTGCACTGCTACCCTGAAAATATGGGATGGATCCAACTCTCATTGTATTGCAATGGACACACCTGATTTAGATTTAATCTGTGAGACACAGACTGTCATCGGTTTGAAACTCCACCAGGCCTGAGTACCCACACAAGTAGGAGAGATGCAGAGTTTCATTGGAGAACCCACCTGAGGACATGTAACCAATAAGGAATCTGCAAAACAAAAGAGCTCTCAGAACACTGATGTCAGGATCCTCCTTTTCCTGTAACCTCAGTTTGTAAGGCAGTGTTGTGGTCACTTGTAGATGCTGATATCAAGCATGTACTGCAAACCCGGTTAATGCAGCAAAAACACAGAAATGGCATCTGCGCATTTAAGTTCCACTGTATATGAAATCTCTTTGAGTACTGTTAGCATTTTGTAAGACAGGTGAGAATACACTAGCCAGGCTCTACAAAAAGCACTTTTTGGGGGCTATGCCTGTTAGAGTCGCAGCAGCCCTTTAATGCACAAATGCACCTCATGGCATTGTTGAAACAAATTTAAAAAAAGTGGATTTACCCTAACAATGAATGCTGACTGTGTATATGTATTACTTGTATAGTGTTCCACAGGAGCACCCATTACTAACTCTGGACTTTGTAATCAACTCACCATATGATGGGTTAACTTTATGGCTAACTGTTGGTAGAAGGAGCCAGTGGTTTCAAAGCTCGTAATTTACAGAAAAGAGGTCTAACCCGCAAATTATTTTACAGAATAGAATTCACAATATTGAATCCATTTGCAGGATAGTTAGCTTCCAATAACGCACAAATAAGTTAAAATGATGTTCAATATATTTTGTCTTTCAGTGCTGGTGTACTACAAAAGAAAAGCACATTTTAGAATGTTTTTTAAATTTTCTTACAATGCGCTTTGCATTTAAAACTTGCCTTACAGTGAAGGGCATTTTTGCATCAAACACATTTTAAATGTTAGCACAAACACAGTAAAAATACATTGTTCCTAAAGCATTGACATACATATCTGCAGTCTCGGGCAAACAATACATACTGAAAAGATGATACCTAAATGCTCACAATTATCCTAAAATCAGCACTAAAATCAATTCTGTAATATAAAAATACATAGCCAGTAAAATGTAACATAGTTCTATAATATCATCTCAGGCTTCAGGTGACATATATAAACCACCCATTTTATATTCTCCCTCTCCCTATATATTACCTGTCCTAATATGATTAGCGTAAGACTATGAGCGTTATTGTGACAGCCATAAGTGCACATTGCCATTCATAGCCTACTGTGTTAAGAATCCAGAATGTATCTCAGAGAAAGCAGCTGGTGTTGTCACATTTGGAACAAGCTAAAACAAGCAGAGAAGTTTTAAGGCATGGGCAAAGAGGGCTCTGGCAAGGGCCGCTACTTTCCAAAGGCCTCCTTGTTATGCTTTTGTAACAGTCTCAGACTGTCTTGAGTTTTCAAATAATCAGTTTATTTACTTGCTTTCATGTCTTTTTAGCCAGCCCAGGCTGATTATGGTTAGATTCAGCAAGCACTTAAACCTTTTACAGTTAATAGCCCCAGTTCAACTGCAAAGGTCTTTGTCTTTATGCAACGTATGCCACTTAATGTGCAGCAAAAAATGACATTTTGTGCTCTCTTTGTGACTGCATTGACACAGCCTAGTCCTACCTGACCCTGAATACCAGTCCCGTACAGCTCAGGCAGTGCAGTAAACGAAAACACTGATCAGCATCTTATGCCCGAATGGTACAGATAGGTTAGTTGCATCACAGATTCTGTGTAGAAGGCAGGAGCGGCTCCTCCTTTAAGGCGGAGAAGCATCACCCCCGCCAGCAGCAGCATCTGCAAACCTTTGAAAGAAAAGCATAATAAACTTTGTTTTTATCTTTTCTTTTGAAGGAGTGGGGCCACGGCGTTGACCAGGAGCACTCCCGCTCACAACGCATGTATGTTTGGCCGGCCAAACATACATGCGCAGAAGGCTGTCTCCAGCCCGGCAACTGTTGCAGGGCTAGAGAGTGCCTGCACACGCTCCTAGTCTGCCTGGGAGTGCCCCAGCTGGGCGCCCCCTGCCAATCCTGACACTGCTTTGAGCAGTATCAGGATTGGCCGCAGGCTGGGAGCCTGTGCCTTCAGCAGCAAGACAGGAGAGGAGCAGCATGGGCGCGGCGAGGAACGAGGTAAGTGTTTTTAAAAAATAAATTATTTTAATGTTTATTTCTAGCACCCACCTCCCACTCCCCCTCCCGTGTGCCACCCAACCACCTCCAAGCACCGCGAGCCGCTCCTGGTAGAAGGCTTGGTCGGATCACTAGCCTGTCTGCTTTACAAGTGCAGTCCAGCTGGAAATCGCTTCTCCAAGGTAGGGTCCGGGGCCGGCCAAGTGTCAAAGTGCAGTGCAGTATTCACAGGCCCAAAAGTGAGGCACCAGACCACATGCAGCTAACTTATTCACACATCGAGGGGCCTATTTATAGGCCCCTAGCACCATCTTGCGCCACATTAACATAATTTTTTATGACGTTAATGTGGACCAACGAGGCCAAAATCCGTGCGTCATATTTACAGAGTGGCGCAATGCATTAATTGCCCCACTCTGTAACCCTTTAACCCTTTGTGCTATATTATGCTTGCGCCAGGCATAATGTTTGCAAAGGAGGCTTTTCCCCGGTAGGGGAGCTGGAAAACTGGCATAAGGAAATCTATCAGATTTCCTAATGCCATTTTTTACAGCACTTTTAAGGCCTGCTCAAGAGCATTCTTTATAATGGGGCCCTAAGTACTTTGCAGGAGTGGCGCCAATATTTTGGCATTACTCCTACAGAGTACACCAATAGAGTCATGAAGGATGACGCTATTGCCCCCTACCCTGTGCCATGGTGCACCTTATTTTAAATACAGCGCACACAGAGTGGCTGTAGGGGGGTGCACAGGGGTGCAGGAAAAGTGAGGCTGCACTCGATGCAGCACCACTTTCCATAAATCTGCCCCCTAGTCTTTCGACTTCTCTGTTGCCAGCCAGGCAGAGAGGCTGTTTATTCTAGGGTTAGGCCCCCATAGAGGCTGGCCAAGGAAGAGGGTTGCCAATGGTCCGACCATAATTACAGAGGGCGTAAATGAGCTGCAAATGGTCAATAAATTCAAAGTGGTTCTGTGCAGGAGACCCCAAGTATGTTTGGCCCGGGTCCTGAAATCTTTAAGATGTCCCTGAAAGCAAGTCTGACTGTATTCACAATATGGGCAGTCGATGGGCTAGGCACGCACCCAGAAATGTCCATGCTGAATTAACACACGTTGATATTTCCTAATAAACACACGTTCAGAATGTGGGAACCATTGGCATGGAATAAAATTGAGTCAGTTAATACAAAAAAGCAATATCAGATGTTCCTAAAGCCCCAACGCACTTGCATTTCTTACACCGGAGAATAGTACAGCCCTATAAACTGTGCTCTGGTCCCCCTAGGTATTTCTGCTCCTGCTATCATGCCACAGTTGTTCTCATGGCCATGGAGCCATTTTATTAACAAATGTTGTGTTTAAAAAAATTTACATTTATCAACAAGATAATCTTAATTTATGCAGAGCCCAGGTGTGCCACATTTCATGGTTGACGTTTTCAGGACATTCAGTCTGAGCATGGCTCTATTCACTCAGTGAGTAATACTACACCGAGGGGAGCAAACTATTCCTGTTTATTGTGACTTTTTTCTGAAAATAACCGGTACATCTGAGTAAAATCTGTTGAAATGTTAAACTTAACTGTGAGACTCTTAAGGTCGCAAATAGAAGAAGGACATAATTATTGAATAGCACTGGTGACAATGTACATCCCGATGAACCTCCCGAGGACACCAACACTGGGTTAAACTATGATCATAAGAGTTAACAATGGTACCATAAGAGGTTATAATTAAGCCCGGGTGGAATTTTGCTCATGCCAGTACAATATCACATAATTTCAAGCATTTAACATTACTCTTGGTATGTAAAATGTCTGAAATTACACGATTATGCCACTGTGTGTAATTGAGCTTTCATTTGGTTGTCTGCAGTAACAAGACTTTTCCTGTCCCCAGAGGAGACTTTGTTTGCAATCTTAGAATAACAACAGATTGAGAAAAAAACAATAAAGGTCTAAACCCATGATTTACAGTTTGCATGCAGCTCCTTGATGCCTGTAAATAGATCATTGTGCCATATTAGAAGGATTGCATTTATAAACTGGAAGTAACAAAATTATCTCATTGTCAAAAGCAGTAGCCCACTTGCCTATCTGCAAAAAATAAAAATCTGTGATCTGCTTGATAACCAGTGTTCCTAATTAGTACGTGCGCTATACAGTGCAGCACACATGCAAAGTTGGAAAGGAAAGGAGAAATAAAAGCATTTCTCCTTAATAGTGCCTATTTCAAAATGGCATTATATTCTGAGACAAAACCCTGTCTACCTATTTAGTAGATAAACCTATTTTAAGTAGTAAAATATGGAACACCCATGCACCACACATGGAATGCCCCCATAATGCTAAGTAATGCAAAGTATCACTAGGCACTACTTTGTGCTTCTTTCAAGTGAATGTACAGCACGCAACTTTTGCACTGGAAACTAATTTTCTTTTTTTTTATTGCACCGATTTGCATCACTTTTGTTACACAAACAATGCAAAAACTAAGTAAATATACCCCACAGTGCTCCTGTATCTTACCTTTAAATGTGAACTGAAGTGATATAAACTTAAAGGTTGTTTATAGTAGACATTTGATGGGTTTCTAATTTTAGAAAATAGATCAATCTGTCAGTAATAATGAAATAATATGCAACTCAATGTGTTACGTGCCAGTAAGGACACTAAAACAGGTGGCAGTGAAATCACATCTGTATAAGTAATTTGAGAACTGGTTCAAATGTTTGTGCTCCAGGCTTATGTTAGACATAATTATGGGGGCAATATGCACTTTCAGGCACCAAGTTGACATTAATAGATTCCATATGGATAAGAGTGCAGGGAAAATTCAAGTTTATTTACATTGCACTCTAAGTATAAACGGGCTATGGGCGCCATGTTTAAAGAGAGCTAAGTGGCAGCCTATGAGAAGGGTCAGCAGCTCACACAAAGAACTGGTAGGCAAGGGAAGGGTGAAGATCAAGGTGTGAGCAACACTACATGAAAAGCGACACAAAGGTAATATAAGGAACAAATATGCACCGGGGCCGCACAGACGTTAAAAAGGATTACTTTATGCATAGTCAAAAAGGATTGCCTAATGCACATGTGCCATAGCTAATTGAATGGGCCCAAATTGTGATTATACTTCTCAGATGCTAGATCTGCATCCTACTGGGGACAGAAGGATATACCCATACACCAGTAGAAATACAACAAGATTCAATGCTTTTGTGAGATATTTCAAGATGTGTTCAACAATATCTCAAGGGAATCGCTGAAGTTTGCTGTGCCAAATAAGTCAATCAGTGAAGGAGACTGACTCCAGGCCCACCATGAGTATGAAATAGATTAGATCAAATAAAACTCCGAGTAGTGGAGCAGAGCGTAGTTTTTCCCCGCTTGTGCTCATCAACGAAAATCTTACTCAAGACCACCTCCCGGCAAGATTTCTCAATGGAAGCGGTCGCATATTGCTGCAACTGCTCGCATTGAGAAACCTTCCCTTCACTTTGAGGTAGCTGCTGCTTGAGTAGAAAATCAACTCGAGTGGCAGAAAAGAAGCAGCGCCCTCTTGCGCTGCACAGGGAGCCATTCATGCAGATTTTTTAGCGCAGAACAAACACCTGGCGCTAAAAATCAGCACAAACGAAGCGACATGAAGCACTCCAATGTTTGCGGAACTCCGCGTAGCGTGGCAGAGTTTTTAGGGCAATTGTGGCGCTCTGCGTAGCGCAACTTCTCACTTCACCCAGGCCTACTAATAACCAGTGCTTTAGCTGATTTTCACACAATTTCACACTGCAGAGTAAAGAGTGATTTTTAGCCAAAACTGCTTTCTAAACTAAAGTCATTATTTAATCTTTAGTTTACGTGCACCATTCTGCAGTATTGTAAACAGTCCTTTCAATTCAAATACAAATCGACCATCCATAAGCCAAACTGTTCCTCCCCTTTCACACAGAAACTTTTTCAGGGCAAGCACACCAAGCAATAGTTCTTCTTTATGTTTCATTGGCACGTACATTAGTAAAATACTTATATTCCCTTTTTTCTTCAACGGGTTCTGTTTTTTGGTAATAATGCACCAATCTTACTACTGAACCCTTATAACAGATTGTGTGTCCTCTTGTTAGCACGGCACCATAATTCGGTTCAGATTGCCAGATTGCCATTTGTGGTTTTGATGCACGTGTTGTTAACAACACATGGTCCATACGAATCAAAACCACAGAAGCAAAAGTTTCCACAGTTTTTTAAAAGTTGTACATATCATTTTAGCAGATGGCTCTGGCTTCTTTCTGTCATAGTATTAAAACGATGATCATTGTTTATCTCATGCAATCTGGGAACTAAACTTGTACTTGATTACCCAGGGGCTTTGTCCTTTTAAAACAAAAGATGCAATATATCTCTGAAAACTTCTCTGGTTATATTTGATGTTAGGCAAAGAAGAGAGATTGTTTTGTGTAGGAAAATGATATCTAGTCAGTTCAGTCCTGCAAATGTTATATTAAGGGCACGACTGCCTACAAAGAAGATTAACTTAATTTTGGTCTGTACTCTCTGAATTATTTTACATTGACAGAATCTTGCAGTGTCATACACATTAATGAGATATATTGTAGCTTTCAGTGGTGAGGGGGTCTTGAAGTAGTATCCATTTGTACATCGTTAGTCGAGGTTGTCCTTCAAATCTTCCTTATAACTAATTTTTATAGAGACATGCTACACTGTACTTCTATGTTATGAATGATTTATGCTTTCTATTGTGTGTTTTATGAAAAAAATATTTCTGAAACATTTTCTTGATGACTCGCAGCAGCAGGAACAGCTCAGCACCGTAGGTGAGTTGATGTTTTGCAAAACATGCAGCTCTTTCCATAGTTGGAGGCGTCAGACAGAAGACAAGTCCTGGGAATTCACAGGGAGGTGTCCTAAGGGCTGGTCAGGGAAATGTATCTCAAATGAGTGGAAAACCTACACACTTTAACTTTGTGGGAATTCACTAACATTTGCTATGACTTTTATATACTCCTCTGTACTTGTAAATGTACACTTGGACGACCCAGGTTTAAGTGGTTCATGTAGTGTGCCATAATTGCATATGTTCCCTAGTCAGCCAAATTGGTTCGGGAGAAAGCGCATTTCCGGAATGTTATGAAATATGTAAAATACGTCAAATGTTTCAGCTTATTCTTTCACCCTAATCAAGACATTTTGTTGTCTGTAATAAATGACTCTGCTAATGTGTGCTTGTTTGGGGGCCCTGAAGACTAGTTTTCCAACAGTGTTCTATGTTCTTTTTAAGTGTTCTATTACTCTGGGTGAAAATGGGGATTCACAGAATCCTATTTGGGGGGTCTTTGGGATTGCCCTGAAACTGCTGGATACAACCTCACAACATTGGAGGGGTTCTGTCTACTTGAGAGTGAGCGTCAGAGTGTTGTGGAGGGTCATATAGTCACGGGTCGAAGAGAGGAGTGTTGTGTAGTGGCAAAGAATGGCATAGAGTGGTGTGGGATAGAGTAGTGTACAGTGGAAGGATGTACAGTGTCTTGCATAGAGTGGAGTAGAGTGGAGTTGAGTGTCATAGAGTGGAGTGCCATGGGGTGGAATAGAGTATTGTACAGTGGAGTAGAGTGTCATAGAGAGCATGAAAGAGTGAAGAGGTGTAGAGTGGCATAGCACAGAGTGGAGTAAAGTGTTGTAGAGTGGAGTAAAGTGTTGTAGAGTGGAGTGCCATAGAGTGGAGTGCCATAGAGTGGAGTAATGTGTCACAAAGTGGAGTGGTGTAACATGGAGTGGTGCAGAGTAGAGTAAAGTGGCATACAGTGTCATAGAGTAGAGTGGCGTAAAATAGCATAGAGTGTCACAAAGTGGGATATAGTGTCGTAGAGTGGAGTGCAGTCGCGGCTGGGGATGGTGGCAGGGCTGGGGTCGGGGGAATAAAAGGAAAATATATATATATATTTTTTAATATATACAATTAAAAATTTAGCTAACGCGCACGTCTGCGCCGCCGTTCTCCGTCCCAGTACAGGCACAGGCTCCCAGCCTTCCCTGTGGCCAATCATGATGCTGCTCAGAGCAGCGTTATGATTGGCTGGAGCGCCCAGCTGGGTGCTCCAATGCAGACTCGGAGCCTGGGCCTGCTCTCTCCAAGACGGCAACACAGTGCCGGGTTGGAGAGAGAGCCCTTGTGTGCATGTGTGTTTGGCCGGCCTGAGACGGCCGGACAAACATACATGTGCACTGAGGGGAGTGCTCTGTGCACTCTCGCACTCTCCTCGGTGCTAGTCACCCCCATGGCCCCGCCTCTTTAAAAATAGAATGGTAATAAACATTGTTTATTATCGTTTTATTTTTAAAGGTCTGCAGCTGCTGCTGGCAAGGGGTGACGATCCTCCACCATAGCAGTGGAGCTGCCTCTGGTGGAGTGGCATAGAGTGCCATGGAGTGTTGTAGGGTGGAGTGGCATAGGAGAGAGTGTCGTACAGTGGAGTAGAGTGGCCTAGAGTGAAGTGGCATAGAATGGCATACCATAGATTGACATAGAGTAGCGCAGAGTGGAGTAGAGTGTCATAAAGTGCCATAAAGTGTCATGGCACAGAGCTGAGTAGGGTGTCATGGAGTAAATTTGAATGGATTACAGTATCATAGAGTGAAGTAGCCTGGAGCTGAGTGTCGTAGATTGGAGTGTCATGGAGTAGAGGGTCATAGAGTGGAGTGGTATAGAGTGGCCTAGACTGAAGCGGCATAGCATGGAGTGGCACTCAGTGGAGTGGAGTACAGTGTCATAGAGTGGAGTGGAGTAGAGTGTCTTAGAGTGTAGTAGAGTCTTGTAGAGTGGAGTGGCATAGAGTGGAGTGGCGCAGAGTGGCATGGAGTTGAGTAGAGTGGCGTGGCATAGCGTAGATGGGAGTAGTGTTGTGGAGTGGAGTGGCGTAGAGTGGAGTGGCGTAGAGTGGATTAGAGTGTTTTAGAATGGATCTATGTAGAGTGGAGGATGCATGGTGTGAAAGCCCACTATATACAACACATTTTAAATTGAAATTACATTACATCTGCACAGCCATACCATTTTACTGATAAAACCACACAGCACACAAACGAAAAAATGTGGAAATGGCATCACTTAGTAGATTGATTTGGTCTGATCGTATTAAAATATTTGTTTCCATCACATCTTAGACTTACATAAAAATGTGCTTCCTAATTCCGATATAATTTGGAATATTTGCACAGTGTATTTACAGATACTTACATTTTGTTTTGTGCTAGAAAAAAATAACATTTAACAGCCTTCCTCTAGCACACCCCAAATACCTAGCATGATTGCCACATAAATCCTCTCACTTTGAAGTTAAAGAAAGAAAAGTAAACACCAAGTTCCCTCAGAAGACAAAGCCCAACATTTGGCCACTGTTTTTGAATGAACAGCAAATGTGACAAGATAAGAACAACAATTAAAGCCCTGTTTATAGAAAGTGACTACTCATGGACTAGTGCAGTAAGCAGGCTATGCTCCAATGGACAAAGACATATTGGACAGCTGTAGGAAAGTACCATCTTGCCTGGCATGTTACCCCCATATTTCACTGTATATATGTTGTTTTAGTTGTATGTGACACTAGGACCCTGCCAGCCAGGGCCCCAGTGCTCATATGTGTGCCCTGTATGTGTTACCTGTGTTATGACTAACTGTCTCACTGAGGCTCTGCTAATCAGAACCTCAGTGGTTATGCTCTCTCATTTCTTTCCAAATTGTCACTAACAGGCTAGTGACCAATTTCACCAATTTACATTGGCATATTGGAACACCCTTATAATTCCCTAGTATATGGTACTGAGGTACCCAGGGTATTGGGGTTCCAGGAGATCCCTATGGGCTGCAGCATTTCTTTTGCCACCCATAGGGGCTCTGACAATTCTTACACAGCCCTGCCACTGCAGCCTGAGTGAAATAACGTCCACGTTATTTCACAGCCATTTTACACTGCACTTAAGTAACTTATAAGTCACCTATATGTCTAACCTTTACCTGGTAAAGGTTAGGTGCTAAGTTACTTAGTGTGTGGGCACCATGGCACTAGCCAAGGTGCCCCCACATTGTTCAGGGCCAATTCCCCGGACTTTGTGTGTGCAGGGACACCATTACACGCATGCACTACATATAGGTCACTACCTATGTGTAGCTTCACAATGGTAACTCCGAATATGGCCATGTAACATGTCTATGATCATGGAATTGCACCCTCAATGCCATCCTGGCATTCTTGGCACAATCCCATGATCCCACGGGTCTCTAGCACAGACCCGGGTACTCCCAAACTGCTCTTCCCGGGGTTTCACTGCAGCTGTTGCTGCTGCCAACCCCTCAGACAGGTTTCTGCCCTCCTGGGGTCCAGCCAGGGTTGGCCCAGGAAGGCAGAACAAAGGACTTCCTCAGAGAGAGGGTGTTACACCCTCTCCCTTTGGAATAAGGTGTCAGGGCTGGGGAGGATTAGCCTCCCCCAGCCTCTGGAAATGCTTTGATGGGCACAGATGGTGCCCATCTCTGCATAAGCCAGTCTACACCGGTTCAGGGATCCCCCAGCCCTGCTCTGGCGCAAAACTGGACAAAGGAAAGGGGAGTGACCACTCCCCTGACCTGCACATCCCCTGATAGGTGCCCAGAGCTCCTCCAGTGTGCTCCAGACCTCTGCCATCTTGGAAACAGAGGTGCTGCTGGCACACTGGACTGCTCTGAGTGGCCAGGGCCAGCAGTTGACCTTAGAGACTCCTTCTGATAGGCTCCTTCAGGTGTTGCTAGCCTATCCTCTCTCCTAAGTAGCCAAACCCTCTTTTCTGGCTATTTAGGTTCTCTGCTTTGGGGAATTCTTTAGATAACGAATGCAAGAGCTCATCCGAGTTCCTCTGCATCTCTCTCTTCACCTTCTGCCAAGGAATCGACTGCTGACCGCGCTGGAAGCCTGCAAAACTGCAACAAAGTAGCAACAACGACTACTGCGACACTGTAACGCTGATCCAGCCGCCTTCTTGACTGTTTTCCTGGTGGTGCATGCTGTGGGGGTAGTCTGCCTCCTCTCTGCACTAGAAGCTCCAAAGAAATCTCCTGTGGGTTGACAGAATCTTCCCCCTGCAACCGCAGGCACCAAAGAACTGCATCACCGGTCCTCTGGGTCTCCTCTCAGCATGACGAGCGAGGTCCCTTGAATTCAGCAACTCTGTCCAAGTGACTCCCACAGTCCAGTGACTCTTCAGTCCAAGTTTGGTGGAGGTAAGTCCTTGCCTCCCCACGCCAGACTGCATTGCTGGGAACCGCGTGTTTTGCAGCTACTCCGGCTCCTGTGCACTCCACAAAGATTTCCTTTGTGCACAGCCAAGCCTGGGTCCACGGCACTCTAACCTGCATTGCACGACCTCCTGAGTTGTCCTCCGGCGGCGTGGGACTCTCTTGTGCAACTTCGGGTGAGCAACGTTCACTCCACTTCGTAGTGCCTGTTCCGGCACTTCTGCGGGTGCTGCCTGCTTGTGAGAGGGCTCCTTGTCTTGCTGGGCGCCCCCTCTGTCCCCTGACGCAATTGGTGACATCCTGGTCCCTCCTGGGCCACAGCAGCATCCAAAAACCATAACTGCAAGCTTTGCAGCTAGCAAGGCTTGTTTACGGTCTTTCCGCAGGAAAATACTTTTGCACGACTCTCCACGGAGTAGGACATCTATTCTCCAAAGGGGAAGTTTCTAGCCCTTGTCGTTCTTGCAGAATCCTCAGCTTCTACTGTCCAGTAGCAGCTTCTTTGCACCCACAGCTGGCATTTCCTGGGCATCTGCCCACTCTCAACTTGATCGTGACTTTTGGACTTGGTCCCCTTGTTCCACAGGTACCCTCGTCTGGAAATCCATTGTTGTTGCATTGCTGGTTTTGGTCTTTCCTGCAGAATTCCCCTATCACGACTTCTGTGCTCTTTGGGGAACTTTAGTGCACTTTGCACTCACTTTTCAGGGTCTTGGGGTGGGCTATTTTTCTAACCCTCACTGTTTTCTTACAGTCCCAGCGACCCTCTACAAGGTCACATAGGTTTGGGGTCCATTTGTGGTTCGCATTCCACTTTTGGAGTATATGGTTTGTGTTGCCCCTATCTCTATGTGCCCCCATTGCATCCTATTGTAACTATACATTGTTTGCACTATTTTCGAATACTATACTGCATATTTTTGGTATTGTGTACATATATCTTGTGTATATTTGCTATCCTCATACTGAGGGTACTCACTGAGATACTTTTGGCATATTGTCATAAAAATAAAGTACCTTTATTTTTAGTATATCTGCGTATTGTGTTTTCTTATGATATTGTGCATATGACACTAGTGGTACTGTAGGAGCTTCACTCGTCTTCTAGTTCAGTATAAGCTGCTCTGCTAAGCTACCTTTTCTATCAGCCTAAGCTGCTAGACACCCCTCTACACTAATAAGGGATACCTGGGCCTGGTGCAAGGTGTAAGTACCCCTTGGTACTCACTACAAGCCAGTCCAGCCTCCTACATTGGTTGTGCAGCGGTGGGATAAGTACTTTGCAACTACTTATCACTTTTGTCATTGTACTTTTCATAAGAGAAAAATATACAAAACAAGTTCAGTGTATGTACAACTAACCAAAAAGTTTTGCTTTTCTTTTCTCACTTCTTTTCTAAGTGCTGAAAAGTACCTCTAAACTTTCTAAAAAGTTCTTAAAAAGTTTTAAAAGTTTTTTTCTGTCTTTCCAAAAGTTCTGAAAAACTTTTTTCTCACTTTTTCTATCCCTTAAACACTTTCTAAAAATGTCTGGCACAGGCCAAACTGTTGATCTGTCCAAACTTGCTTATGATCACCTTAGCTGGAAAGGAGCAAGGAGTCTCTGCATAGAAAGAGGTTTAAGTGTAAGGAAGAATCCCTCTAGAGAACTGTTGGTTAATATGCTTGTTGAACAAGATAAAGCCAGAGGTGGCACTTCTGGTGAGAAATTAGCTGATGGTTCCCAATCTGACCCTGGGGCACCCCTAGCAAAAGATTTAGAAGGGACACTTCCTAGCCTGCCCATTAGCAGACCACCTAGCATAGCTGATACTGATGTAGAGTCACATGACAGTAATAGTGTTGCCTCACATCACAGTAAGAGTATTCCTTCTCATCATAGTAGAAGTGCTGTTTCTGTTAGCCAGGCTGTTAGAGTGCCATCTATTAGGGACAGGTCTCCTTCTGTTCATTCTCACCATACTTCTGTTTCAAGGCATGTCCCACCCACCCACCCTGATGACAGAGTGTTAGAAAGGGAGCTCAATAGATTGAGAGTGGAACAAACCAGACTGAAGCTCAAGAAGCAACAGCTGGATTTAGATAGGCAGTCCTTAGAAATAGAAAGAGAAAGACAGAAAATTGGGTTAGAAACCCATGGTGGCAGCAGCAGTATTCCCAATAGTCATCCTGCAAAAGAGCATGATTCTAGGAATCTGCACAAGATAGTTCCCCCTTATAAGGAGGGGGATGACATTAACAAGTGGTTTGCTGCACTTGAGAGGGCCTGTGTTGTACAGGATGTCCCTCAAAGGCAGTGGGCTGCTATCCTATGGCTATCATTTAGTGGAAAGGGTAGGGATAGGCTCCTTACTGTGAAAGAAAGTGAAGCCAATGATTTCCAAGTTCTTAAGAATGCACTCCTAGATGGTTATGGCTTAACCACTGAACAGTACAGGATGAAGTTCAGAGAAACCAAAAAGGAGTCTTCACAAGACTGGGTAGACTTTGTTGACCATTCAGTGAAGGCCTTGGAGGGGTGGTTACATGGCAGTAAAGTTACTGATTATGAAAGCCTGTATAACTTAATCCTGAGAGAGCATATTCTTAATAATTGTGTGTCTGATTTGTTGCACCAGTACCTGGTGGACTCTGATCTGACCTCTCCCCAAGAATTGGGAAAGAAGGCAGACAAATGGGTCAGAACAAGGGTGAACAGAAAAGTTCATACAGGGGGTGACAAAGATGGCAAGAAGAAGGATGGTAAGTCTTCTGACAAGGGTGGGGACAAATCTAAAAATTAGTCTTCATCAGGCCCACAAAAACACTCTGGTGGGGGTGGTGGGCCCAAATCCTCTACAAATCAAAACAAAGAAAATAAACCATGGTGCTATTTATGTAAAATAAAAGGCCATTTGACAACAGATCCCAGTTGTCCAAAGAAAAGCACCAAGCCTCCTACCACTACAACCCCTGCTGCTACACCTAGTGCCCCTAGTAATAGCAGTGGTGGTGGGAGCAAACCTACTAATAGCCAATCCAAGGGAGTAGCTGGGCTCACTTTTGGTAACTTAGTTGGGGTTGGTTTTGTTAGGGAGACCACAGAGGCTGTGTTAGTCTCTGAGAGGGCTATTGATTTAGCCACCTTAGTTGCTTGTCCCCTTAACATGGATAAGTACAAGCAACTACCCCTAATAAATGGTGTTGAGGTTCAGGCCTACAGGGACACATGTGCCAGTGTTACAATGGTAATAGAGAAACTGGTCCACCCTGAACAACACCTACTTGGTCACCAGTACCAAGTAACCGATGCTCACAACAACACACTTAGCCACCCCATGGCTGTTGTAAATCTCAACTGGGGGGGGTTACTGGTCCAAAGAAAGTTGTGGTTGCCTCAGATTTACCTGTAGACTGTCTACTAGGGAATGATTTAGAGACATCAGCTTGGTCAGATGTGGAGTTGGAGGCCCATGCAGCAATGCTGGGCATTCCAGGGCATATTTTTGCTTTAACCAGGGCTCAGGCCAAAAAGCAAAAAGGACAGGGTGACTTGGATCCTGGAAGAATGGACCAAGTGCTCCCTAAAGCTAGGGCTAGTAGAAGTAAAGCACTACCAACTATCCCTCCCTCTACAGTGGATTCTTCTTCTGAGGAAGAAGAATTTCCACCCTGTGCAGAACCTACACCAGAGGAGCTGGAAGCAGACACTGCTGAGCTTTTGGGTGAAGGGGGGCCTGCCAGGGAGGAGCTGAGTGTGGCACAGCAGACCTGTCCCACACTAGAGGGTCTAAGGCAGCAAGCTGTCAAACAAGCAAATGGGGATGTCAGTGACTCACACAGAGTTTCCTGGGAGGACAACCTCTTATACACTGAAGCAAGGGATCCAAAACCTGGAGCTGCCAGGAGATTGGTGATTCCTCAGGAGTACAGAAAGTTCCTCCTAACTCTAGCCCACGACATTCCCTTAGCTGGACATTTGGGGCAAATGAAAACTTGGGACAGACTTGTCCCCTTGTTTCATTGGCCTAGAATGTCAGAGGACACAAAGGAATTTTGTAAGTCCTGTGAAACCTGTCAAGCCAGTGGCAAGACAGGTGGCACTCCAAAGGCACCCCTTATCCCACTGCCTGTGGTTAGGGTTCCCTTTGAAAGGGTAGGGGTTGACATAGTTGGCCCCCTTGACCCTCCTACTGCTTCAGGCAATAGGTTTATCTTGGTGGTAGTGGACCATGCCACCAGATATCCTGAAGCAATTCCTCTAAGGACCACTACAGCTCCTGCAGTGGCAAAGGCCCTCCTGGGAATCTTTTCCAGGGTGGGCTTCCCAAAAGAGGTGGTATCAGACAGGGGAAGCAATTTCATGTCTGCTTACTTAAAGGCCATGTGGAAGGAGTGTGGTGTTACATACAAGTTCACCACACCCTATCATCCACAAACAAATGGACTGGTGGAGAGATTCAACAAAACTCTCAAAGGCATGATTATGGGACTCCCTGAAAAACTCCGCAGGAGATGGGATATCCTGTTACCTTGCCTCCTTTTTGCTTACAGGGAGGTACCCCAAAAATGAGTGGGCTTCAGCCCCTTTGAACTCCTATTTGGACACCCTGTGAGAGGTCCTCTAATACTTGTTAAGGAGGGTTGGGAACAAACTTTAAAAGCTCCAAAGCAAGACATAGTGGACTATGTGCTTGGCCTAAGATCAAGGATGGCTGAGTACATGAAAAAGGCCAGTAAAAACCTTTAGGCCAGCCAAGAGCTCCAAAAGCATTGGCATGACCAGAAGGCTGTTTTGGTTCAGTACCAACCAGGGCAGAAAGTGTGGGTCTTGGAGCCTGTGGCCCCAAGAGCACTCCAAGATAAATTGAGTGGACCCCACATAATTGTTGAGAAGAAGGGTGAAGTCACCTACTTAGTTGACTTGGGCACTGCCAGGAGTCCCCTTAGGGTGCTCCATGTCAATCGCTGAAACCCTACTATGACAGGGCTGATCTCACCCTGCTCATGGCAACAGATGAGGGACAGGAAGAAGAGAGTGACCCTCTCCCTGATCTCTTCTCTTCCACAGAACAAGATGCTCTAGTGGAAGGTGTAGTTTTGGCAGATTGTCTTACTGCTGGGCAGAAAGACCACTGCATAAATCTCCTGGGTCAGTTTTCTGAACTCTTCTCTACTGTGCCAGGCACCACTTCTTGGTGTGAGCACACTATAGATACTGGAGACAGCTCGCCTGTCAAAAGTAAGATCTATAGGCAGCCTGACCATGTCAGAGACTGCATAAAGCAAGAGGTATAGAAAATGCTTGAACTAGGAGTGGTTGAGCACTCTGAAAGTCCATGAGCCTCTCCTGTGGTACTTGTACCAAAACCTAATTCCAAAGATGGAGAGAAGGAAATGCGGTTTTGTGTCGACTACAGAGGTCTCAACCAGGTAACCAAAACTGATGCTCACCCTATACCCAGGGCAGATGAGCTAATAGATACACTGGCATCTGCCAAGTATCTAAGCACTTTTGATTTGACTGCAGGGTATTGGCAGATCAAATTATCAGAAGATGCAAAAGCAAAAACTGCATTTTCAACCATTGGAGGCCATTACCAATTCACAGTAATGCCTTTTGGATTGAAAAATGCACCTGCCACTTTTCAGAGGTTGGTGAATACAGTCCTGCAAGGGCTGGAAGCTTTTAGTGCAGCATATCTAGATGATATAGCTGTCTTTAGCTCCAGCTGGGATGATCACCTGGTCCACCTATGGAAAGTTTTGGAGGCCCTGCAAAAGGCAGGCCTCACTATCAAGGCTTCAAAGTGCCAGATAGGGCAGGGGAAGGTGGTTTATCTGGGACACCTGGTAGGTGGAGAACAGATTGCACCACTTCAGGGGAAAATCCAAACTATTATAGATTGGGTTCCCCTTACAACTCAGACCCAGGTGAGAGCCTTCTTAGGCCTCACTGGGTACTATAGGAGGTTCATAAAGAACTATGGCTCCATTGCAGCCCCTCTTAATGACCTCACATCAAAGAAAATGCCTAAAAAGGTATTGTGGACAGCTAGCTGTCAGAAAGCTTTTGAGGAGCTGAAGCAGGCCATGTGCTCTGCACCTGTCCTGAAAAGCCCCTGTTACTCCAAAAAATTCATTGTCCAAACTGATGCATCTGAATTAGGGGTAGGGGCAGTCTTATCACAACTTAATTCTGAGGGCCAGGATCAACCTGTTGCTTTTATCAGCAGGAGGTTGACCCCTAGAGAAAAGCGTTGGTCTGCCATAGAGAGGGAGGCCTTTGCTGTGGTCTGGGCACTGAAGAAGTTGAGGCCATACCTGTTTGGCACTCACTTCATTGTTCAGACAGACCACAAACCTCTACTTTGGCTAAAACAAATGAAAGGTGAAAACCCTAAATTATTAAGGTGGTCCATATCCCTACAGGGAATGGATTATACAGTGGAACATAGACCTGGGAGTACCCATTCCAATGCAGATGGACTCTCCAGATATTTCCACTTAGGCAATGAAGACTCATCAGGTCATGGCTAGTCTTATTGTCCTTCGTTTGGGGGGGGGTTGTGTAGGAAAGTACCAGCTTGCCTGGCATGTTACCCCCATATTTCACTGTATATATGTTGTTTTAGTTGTATGTGTCACTAGGACCCTGCCAGCCAGGGCCCCAGTGCTCATAAGTGTGCCCTGTATGTGTTACCTGTGTTATGACTAACTGTCTCACTGAGGCTCTGCTAATCAGAACCTCAGTGGTTATGCTCTCTCATTTCTTTCCAAATTGTCACTAACAGGCTAGTGACCAATTTCACCATTTTACATTGGCATACTGGAACACCCTTATAATTCCCTAGTATATGGTACTGAGGTACCCAGGGTATTGGGGTTCCAGGAGATCCCTATGGGCTGTAGCATTTCTTTTGCCACCCATAGGGAGCTCTGACAATTCTTACACAGGCCTGCCACTGCAGCCTGAGTGAACTAGTATATGGTACTGTGGTACCCAGGGTATTGGGGTTCCAGGAGATCCCTATGGGCTGCAGCATTTCTTTTGCCACCCACAGGGAGCTCTGACAATTCTTACACAGGCCTGCCACTGCAGCCTGAGTGAAATAACGTCCACGTTATTTCACAGCCATTTTACACTGCACTTAAGTAACTTATAAGTCACCTATATGTCTAACCTTTACCTGGTAAAGGTTAGGTGCTATGTTACTTAGTGTGTGGGCACCTGGCACTAGCCAAGGTGCCCCCACATTGTTCAGGGCCAATTCCCCAGACTTTGTGAGTGCGGGGACACCATTACACGCGTGCACTACATATAGGTCACTACCTATGTGTAGCTTCACAATGGTAACTCCGAATATGACCATGTAACATGTCTATGATCATGGAATTGCCCCCTCAATGCCATCCTGGCATTCTTGGCACAATCCCATGATCCCACGGGTCTCTAGCACAGACCCGGGTACTGCCAAACTGCCTTTCCCGGGGTTTCACTGCAGCTTCTGCTGCTGCCAACCCCTCAGACAGGTTTCTGCCCTCCTGGGGTCCAGTCAGGCTTGGCCCAGGAAGGCAGAACAAAGGACTTCCTCAGAGAGAGGGTGTTACACCCTCTCCCTTTGGAATAAGGTGTCAGGGCTGGGGAGGAGTAGCCTCCCCCAGCCTCTGGAAATGCTTTGATGGGCAGAGATGGTGCCCATCTCTGCATAAGCCAGTCTACACCGGTTCAGGGATCCCCCAGCCCTGCTCTGGCGCGAAACTGGACAGAGGAAAGGGGAGTGACCACTCCCCTGACCTGCACCTCCCCTGGGAGGTGCCCAGAGCTCCTCCAGTGTGCTCCAGACCTCTGCCATCTTGGAAACAGAGGTGCTGCTGGCACACTGGACTGCTCTGAGTGGCCAGGGCCAGCAGGTGACGTCAGAGACTCCTTCTGATAGGCTCCTTCAGGTGTTGCTAGTCTATCCTCTCTCCTAATTAGCCAAACCCTCTTTTCTGGCTATTTAGGGTCTCTGCTTTGGGGAATTCTTTAGATAACGAATGCAAGAGCTCATCCGAGTTCCTCTGCATCTCTCTCTTCACTTTCTGCCAAGGAATCGACTGCTGACCGCGCTGGAAGCCTGCAAAACTGCGACAAAGTAGCAACGACGACTACTGCGACACTGTAACGCTGATCCAGCCGCCTTCTCGACTGTTTTCCTGGTGGTGCATGCTGTGGGGGTAGTCTGCCTCCTCTCTGCACTAGAAGCTCTGAAGAAATCTCCCGTGGGTCGACGGAATCTTCCCCCTGCAACCGCAGGCACCAAAGAACTGCATCACCGGTCCTCTGGGTCTCCTCTCAGCACGACGAGCGAGGTCCCTTGAACTCAGCAACTCTGTCCAAGTGACTCCCACAGTCCAGTGACTCTTCAGTCCAAGTTTGGTGGAGGTAAGTCCTTGCCTCCCCACGCCAGACTGCATTGCTGGGAACCGCGTGTTTTGAAGCTACTCCGGCTCCTGTGCACTCCATGAAGATTTCCTTTGGGCACAGCCAAGCCTGGGTCCACGGCACTCTAACCTGCATTGCACGACCTCCTGAGTTGTCCTCCGGCAGCGTGGGACTCTCTTGTGCAACTTCGGGTGAGCACCGTTTCACTCCACTTCGTAGTGCCTGTTCCGGCACTTCTGCAGGTGCTGCCTGCTTCTGAGAGGGCTCCTTGTCTTGCTGGGCGCCCCCTCTGTCCCCTGACGCATTTGGTGACATCCTGGTCCCTCCTGGGCCACAGCAGCATCCAAAAACCATAACCGCAAGCTTTGCAGCTAGCAAGGCTTGTTTACAGTCTTTCCGCAGGAAAACACTTCTGCACGACTCTCCACGGCATGGGACATCTATCCTCCAAAGAAGAAGTTTCTAGCCCTTGTCGTTCTTGCAGAATCCTCAGCTTCTACTGTCCAGTAGCAGCTTCTTTGCACCCACAGCTGGCATTTCCTGGGCATCTGCCCACTCTCGACTTGATCGTGACTTTTGGACTTGGTCCCCTTGTTCCTCGTCTGGAAATCCAGCGTTGTTGCATTGCTGGTTTTGGTCTTTCCTGCAGAATTCCCCTATCACGACTTCTGTGCTCTTTGGGGAACTTTAGTGCACTTTGCACTCACTTTTCAGGGTCTTGGGGTGGGCTATTTTTCTAACCCTCACTGTTTTCATACAGTCCCAGCGACCCTCTACAAGGTCACATAGGTTTGGGGTCCATTTGTGGTTCGCATTCCACTTTTGGAGTATATGGTTTGTGTTGCCCCTATCTCTATGTGCCCCCATTGCATCCTATTGTAACTATACATTGTTTGCGCTGTTTTCTAATACTATACTGCATATTTGTGGTATTGTGTACATATAGCTTGTGTATATTTGCTATCCTCATACTGAGGGTACTCACTGAGATACTTTTGGCATATTGTCATAAAAATAAAGTACCTTTATTTTTAGTATATCTGTGTATTGTGTTTTCTTATGATATTGTGCATATGACACTAGTGGTACTGTAGGAGCTTCACTCGTCTCCTAGTCCAGCCTAAGCTGCTCTGCTAAGCTACCTTTTCTATCAGCCTAAGCTGCTAGACACCCTATACACTAATAAGGGATAACTGGGCCTGGTGCAAGGTGTAAGTACCCCTTGGTACTCACTACAAGCCAGTCCAGCCTCCTACAACAGCTTAAAACAAATAAAGCCAGCAATAGAAAGCAAGAAACTGTCAGTTACAAAACACAAGCCAACGGTAAGCAGTGGGGGAATGCATTCCCAGGGAAGCTTTCCGAATGTCCCCAAGAAGTCTTTACATTCAAGGCAGCTGTGTTGTCTGGTAGGCTTCCACATAAAAAGCACCCCCAGCGGGTAAGAATGTTAATGTAACACTCATGCTATTCATAGCAATCCCAAGATGATAAATGTTGAGTAAACAAAAAAGACCAAGAGTTCCTACCTCATTTATGGAATAGATCTACGAGTCCCCCATGAAGCAAGCCCTTACATGAGATAAAGGAATATTATAGAGGAAGCAATAAACTAGATAATTAAAAGATACGATTTAGACATTTGGGAAATAATTAATTTTCTACATAAATGAGACATCTAATATAAGTAAAGTAGAAATCGGTCTTTGGCGTGAAACAGGTCTTGTAAATCTCCTTGCTGACACTATGACTAATGACTAAGGTAGGACTGCACATCATCTAAAGTACAGGTACAGCATAAG
The DNA here is from genome assembly GCF_031143425.1 of Pleurodeles waltl. Classification (NCBI taxonomy): domain Eukaryota; kingdom Metazoa; phylum Chordata; class Amphibia; order Caudata; family Salamandridae; genus Pleurodeles; species Pleurodeles waltl. The sequence continues at coordinate 457,184,430 of NC_090439.1, forward strand.
TGCACCCCGGGGCGCAACACTGCCAAGCCACTTCTATTTTGCAAGTGGTTTTAAATGTCACCGGATACCGTAGCCTTCTCTTCCCTTCTTGTAGTGTAAGGGCTCACTGCAGCATCGTGACTAATATTACGTTTCCCATTACATACTGTTCATCTTCGAAAGTGATTAGCAACGACTGTCGCTGTAATAATCCGATCTTTAATCCACACAAGGAAAGACCCGCAGGCTCCTGCAGCACAGTCGACTGCAATCTCCTCCCAGTGGCCTACTAAACAAGGGTCGTAGTTTATGTTCACCCAGCTGCGCATGCGTCATTTGGGCATGGGCCTCGTTAGACAGCCATTAATACGTGCAAGGAGGAGCCGCCTGACACTAAAATGCATACGGCCTCCCTTAAGCAACGAAACAAGGGAATTGCCAATGGCAAAGCCGATTATTTCCCATAATCAAATATTCCACTGATTACAACATCAATCACCTGATAAATGCTCGGGCAATGCTTTAAAAAAAAGTGTGCAGACTCCGGCAGTGCTGCTGCTGTACAAAAATAATTGTATTAACCTACTAAGCACTAATCTTGGGAACCGGAGTAGAGTAATACTCCCCGAAAACGCACCTCAATGCCTCGTCAGGGGTTTTAAACATGTTTGTGATCACAATTACAGTTTTCATACATGCCAACATTTACAAACTGGGAAGTGGGAGGTTTAAAAAAAATCGGGCAATGTATCTTCCCCATTGGCTTATATTGAGGCAGAGGCGATTTTAGGTGGGAGAAATCTTAAATAAAGCCATTTTATGCAAAAGAAAACATGAGCCTCCAGGCTGAATCGGATCTAATAGCATATAAGCACCTTCTAAAATGAAATCAGCAGAATAAGAAAAGAAATAGGGCCACATGTATCAAATGTTTTTGCATTAGCAAACGGTGCGAATTGCTAAATTCCACTGTTTGCAAATGCAAAAGTGCATTTTCAAATGTATGAAAGGCATTGGCAGTCCCATTTTAGAGAATCGCAATTTTTTATGATTCCCTAAAATTGCAACTGCAAATAGGGAATCGCAGTTAGCGATTCCCTAAGCACATGTAACAAGCATTTCCAAAATGCGAAATAGGCATTTAGGAAATGCTATGACCACCAACACCATGTTGATGGTAACCATATGCAGTTTTAAAAAATGCATTAAAAATACATTTTATAAAGTGCAATGTAGCGCACACATGCCCCTGGGGCATGTGTGCACTTTACATGTGCACAAATTATTTTCAGGGTGCATCTAAGGGGGCCTTAGGACCTCGGCATCCTTGGTTTTGCATTTCCCAATTTTGTGATTTCCTATTAGGAAATCACAATTTAGATAATGCAAAACCATTCGCACCTTAAGGAACAAATGGAGTCGCAATCCCAAATAGCGATTCTCTAATAGGTATTGGGATTCTGCAGGAATCACTATTACGGATTTGTTATTTTGTTACATGGCATTTTGCATTCCCTAAATAGCGTTTTCTTCATATTTGCTATGTCTGGAATGCAAAATGGGCTTTTGATACATCTGGCCATAGTGCTTTATTTTAAAATCATTTTTTTGGGATTTAAACCACGTAAAAGTGCTTCCACATTTTAAGATTTTAGCTGCCTCAGCGATAGAAGTGCTTTGAGGGTGCTGGTTCCTGTCACAAATCCTCAGCTAATCATTATGTGAAGAAGCTGATTCTGCACAAGGATTATGGCTAAATCTAAATATTGTGCTGTAAAGGGGGAATGAACAGAGATGATCAGCCGAATATTCTACATAAGTTAGGAAGACACGGCAAATCCCACAGGTTTAGTGGCAGAGTTCATTGGTCCCTTCTGAACCTCTCGATACTTTCCCAAAAGGCAGTAGGTTCTCCATGCCCAAGTCTAGAGTGTTCTACTAGCTGATGAATACAAAAACGGATGGATGAAATGCTTCAATTCATCTCAGCCACTGGTAATTACTCATGTTGTATCCCAATCTATTGTTATTTAGCACACCATGCCACCTCAGTTGGGACTCAGCCATATGCAAGTCAGTCTTGACCCTGCTCCAGCAGGAACAGTCCATTCCAAACTTCTAGGATATTTATAACTACTGAAACACCTATGCTTCGCAGGACTCCTACTCGTTCACATTCCACGTATAGACAGACCCAGAACAGGAGGATGTACCTTCTCATATATCACTCCTAAAGCGTGGGACTACCTCCCATTTCTCATCAGAATCTTCCCCTCATCTTGAATTCGACAAGAAGCAGAAGACTTTGCTTTTCATTTAACCCTGCACTAGGCATGTCCATAGTGCGCTTTACAAATACATTTAACATAACAGGTCAGATGTCAGCCTTCTGATGCAGGAACCTAAGCAAGGTTCAGTGTACCTACGCTTGTGCATGGAATATTGGGTCTCAGCACAGTCATAAAAACAGATACTCTATCCTATCACATGAGTTGACGAGCTGGGAGAGGGGTAACAATGTGACTTAATCAGTGGTTATGGGCCAGTCACACTGACATCTAAGGCTAAGGAAAAGATAGCATTTTCCAACTCATCGGGGCACTACCAATTCAGAGTAATGCCATTTGGCCTACTCTATGCTCCAGCCATCCTGTGGTGGCTAGATAGCATTGTGTTGTTTAGACTGAAATAGTGTATCTGGGAAAATCACATGGAGCCCCTGAGGAGCAATTAAGTACCAGATTGACCGGTCCTGTGTTGTCTACTAAGTCTACTTATGAAACCAGGTAGGTTGTGGAACCGTTTGAGCCATGAGGCAAAGGTCTAGTCAGAAACTGAAATGAAGGATTCCACTATCCAGACTCAAGAGAGGCCCTCCCTAGATCTCACTAGATACTAGATACAGGAAGTTTGTAGGCAACTAAGGGACAATAGTTGCCACCAGACAGCCCTTATGTCCACATCCAGGAAACAGCCCAAGAAGGTTATCTGCACTGAAGGGTATCAGAAGGCTTTTGAGGTCGAGAATCAGGGATGGTGAAAGACAACAGTATCAGAGCATAGTCAGCCCTTTGCCGACTGAATGGTTGCTTCGAACACGAGAGAATACACAAACATTGTCCAGCTCCATAAGAAGGGAAGGAGCATTATGTGGCCTTTATTAGCTGAAGACTGCCACACTAGGTGGCATAACAAGGCTGCTATCAAAAAGAATACTTTGCCATAGTGTTCACTTTTGGTGCTTCTAGCCTTAACTGTTTGGAAGCAAGGATTGATCCACACAGGTAACAAATACATTGTCTGGGTGATGCCAGTAAATGGAGAAAATGGTAAGTTGCTACAGTGCTCCATTGCCCTGCAAGGATTGGACTCCACTGTGGAGCACAAAACATGGGTATCATATTGGAATGCGGATTGCATTTCTAGAAGATTTACCCAATTGACTGGCCAGCCCTCTCCTACTTTGTATATGTTCAAGACAGCAACGTGTATTTTCCCCCAGTGAGTGCCACGTGCATGCAGATCACTGTAGGCACACCTTTTTAAATGTTGTTTCACATCAGAAGTAGGCCCTGATGTCAGGGGAGAATGGAAAGTGACAACGGTTCCCTTTACCTGGGCTATAAGAAGTTGACAGAGTTGCCAGCGATGCAGTTCTTTTCATGCGTTCCTCGATGAAGCTGTGGCCTACCATATCCCATATGTAATATTTGTGCAATCTCCCATAACTGGGATCCTTAGCTTTCTGGATGTCTGGGACTTGCATTAAGATTACCTGCGAGTGTGTGTTCATGAGTGTGTTAATTTTATATGTGTAGCAGAAGGTGTGGATGGTGGAATCCATTGGAGTTCTGGTGTGTCTGCGGCAGGCGATTGCAGTTGACTTTTGTGTGACCAACACAATCATTGCAGCCTGATTGTAATCTTTTCATGTCTCTACTCCCCTTAAGCCCACTTGTCAGTTTGAGGTCAGCCGTGAGAGCCCCCCACCTCCTGGTGTAGCTGAGTACCCCTGACAGAGTAAATCCTATTTCTCTGTTTTGCAAGATCTTGACTTTGACACCAGGTCTAGCTTACCATGTCAGCAGCTGAAGGAGGTCTCTCTAACTTCACAACAGTTAGAGTCATCTATCTAGCCCAAGTGGTTCCAGGAATGTATTTTTTTACTGGGTGCCAGCCAGTGCTTAATTTGTGCTTGTTGTTTCTGGTGCTGAGCACCAGGACTTATTTTTGTGGGCTGGGCTTATTTTCTGCCTCAAGCATTTGCTGCGAGCAAAAGACACATATGGGAAAGCCGGAGGAAGGGAAAAGCGAAAAAGCGTCACAATGGGAGAAAGCAGGACGCTGCTAGAGTGAGCTGAAGGGGCAGGGAGTAGCTTTGGATGGATTGAAGAGGCCCGAGATGGCTTCAGGATTACGCTGCCGCAGTATTTCGTTTTCCCACATTTAATTGAAGCGGCTGCGTGTGTAAGAGGAGGGCTCTGGGCACTGGCACGTTTTTATTTACAAATTAAACACTGGCACCAGCACCACCAGAAACTCTCTATTTTAACCAGTGGACACCTAGATAAAGATCCCCGCCGCCCGACCGGCTAAGACTCTCCTGGTGTGAACAGGCACTCGAAATAGCCACTGTACTCCCCCACATTAGTCCTGCTGCTGCTGACTTAGTCTCCTGTAACTACCACCATCCCTGGGCACCGATGATCAGACCTTGGTAAGACTTCGTTGGTCTCCACAAAGGAGATTCCAGGCAGATTGGTTCTACTTGCCAGGAAGGGTGGGCCCTTCACTTCTTTCGATGGTGGTTTCTTTGGCTCCCGTTGAGCAGGTGCATTCCTGAACATACTCTAGTCTTTGGAAGAGAAGGAAATCGCTGCAGAAGGGCTGTAGTTTTGGTTGTGAAGTGAACGTGAAAAAGATTTTTCATTAGTCTTATTCAGACTCCTCCAAACAGACCTGTATGTAGCTGACCCTTACCCCAAAGAACAATATTTGTTAAAGGACCGTATGTTCAATTAAAATCTAACACATGGCTCTAAAGATCTACAACTAGAATGCGTTTGTTACTGACGATTTTAGATGTACATCTCTATTTATTGTGAACAATCGTTTATCTACTTGCAAATAATGTATTTCTCTTTTTTAAGTTAAGAATTCGCTGGATGTGTCTTTTATTAAATGTTATCTGCGTGTGTAAATGCTTTCTGTGTTTTTAACCCAACCCAGCTTTTAATGTATGTTTTGACTTCTTGACCCAACTGCCCTGACAGAGTCAAGCGGGGAGCACTTGGTTATGCAGTTGACATGCATAAGTACTGTGGCCCTAGGACCCTAGTGGCAAACGGCCTTATTTGTCACAGTTATTGCTCAATAATCTCCAACTGCCCTGGGGCCCCAAGGAAAGGCCGCACGCAGTTCACATTGGTTAACAAGGCAAAAATGGCCAGTCCGTCTTTGCCCATCAGCATCTCCACCGCCAATATTTGAGAGCTGTTTCTGAATTTCCTGCATCTTGTTGTGTCAGGCGCTTTCTAGACAGAGCTCACTATGAACCATCATAGGCTATGAGCAATGGGCTCTTACTAGCAAGAGCAACTGTATGACATAAAAAATGGACAACATTCCTGGATAAAACTTTTTTAAATTGAAGTTATTGTTCACGCGGATAAACAAATAACATGCATGTATGTATGTGTGTATGTATGTATGTATGTTTATGGTATTTCTATACCACAAACCTAACCACTTGACTGCATGCAGCAGGGTCCTGACACGGTGCAGGTCCCTTTACCATACCCTGCACCTATCCCCTGTGCTGCTGGGTACCTGTTGCCTACTGCCTTTGCTCTGTCACCAGCTCTGTGACCCAGATCCTGCTGCACACAACATTTGGCCTAACCCAGGCCACACTGCACAAATGCTCCTTGCCCATGGAACCCATTGTGCACAGATTTCAAATGCTGACACTGGTATCTGGGCAGAGGACGTGGCTGTAAGCTACACTGAGAGCTTCCTGTTTTTTTATGCTAGATCTCAAATAAGCACAATGAGTCCAAGACAGTCCTCGCCATTGATTCCCGGATCTAATGAGCCACCAAAGATTCATGGGATCTGTGGATCTCCTTTTAGATCAGCAAATGTTGTCTCTGTATTTTTTAAACTTGTTTGCAGAATCCCTCTCATCTTCTCCACCCACTCACTTTTGCTCCCAAACTACTTTTCCTTTTCTACTTTTCTAATGGCAGCCACAGCAACTTTCTTCTGTAAAACTTAGTTTAACAGATTGGTCAAATACATTAATCTTTCCAGAGTTCACTGATTCCAGTTTTAAGTTTGAGCTGCATAATACTGAACAACACAAGCCGAGCCACAGCTACCTGTCTTTTAAAGCAAATGTTTCCACCTAAATCCTTGAATACTGGAAGGACAGAGATTGAGTTGTTGGTTGAGGTAGGTGAAAACCCACTCAAACAACAACCACAATCCTTGACATAGTGAACAACAAAAAGTCACTAAATTAACCTGTGCTTAATCCTCTGGCAGCTTGGCATAAAAACATCAAAACTTAACTCAGAGGCAAAATGGAAAGGATTTAGAGAGCACATGAACAGTAACAGTAAAAACACAACATAAGAAAAATCCCACACTTAATGTAAAAAATAGAGTAAAATGTTATACATAATTTGACACCAAAATAACAAAAATACAGTCAGCAGAACCTGATAAAAACAATTTCAAAGTGTTAGGGTAAGTACAGCACCTAAAAGCACAAAAGGCCAACTATGGTTATTTAGTCACACAGGACAGGGGCAATGGTGTCACACTGCATCGGTTCTGATGAGGAATTGCAAGGGCTGCACTGCAAGGTCCTGTGTCAAGCTTCATTGTGCTGCCTCAGTTTAGTTGAGGAGCTGGGTGAGCTGTGTCAAGTTGCGTCATGCTGCCTCGAGTTGCGTTGAACTGCGTCTGTTTTGAGGTAACCTACATTTGGGCCAGGAGGAGTACACTATGATGCTGTAGTGTAGTCTCTAATTAGCCTAATGAGACTACTGGATCTGGGTGGCAAAATCACTTGCACTGTGGGGGACTGAGTCTGAACTCACTACAGGTGACACTTGTCGGCCTAATCCGGGTTTTGCTCCAGCTAACTAGCAGTGTCTCATCTCCAACCAAGAGCAGGGATGATTGGGCAACCGAGAGCATGACACAATTGACTCCTCAGGGAAATCGTGGTCACTCAGATCTCATCCGTTTCTCTCAGTTACATTAGTCCCACATATGCAAGGACAATCAGAGGCAGAATATAGTTCTATAAGGTTTCATTGACGTAACTGCATCTTAGATAATAAAGCATGTAATGCAATAACTAGAATGATGAAGCATGACAGGATTAAAATTGTGACAAGGAGAGTAAAGCATAAAAATCACGCTACCATATTGTCTGTACGATCGTTAAGAATACAGGGAGTGCAGAATTATTAGGCAAATGAGTATTTTGACCACATCATCCTCTTTATGCATGTTGTCTTACTCCAAGCTGTATAGGCTCGAAAGCCTACTACCAATTAAGCATATTAGGTGATGTGCATCTCTGTAATGAGAAGGGGTGTGGTCTAATGACATCAACACCCTATATCAGGTGTGCATAATTATTAGGCAACTTCCTTTCCTTTGGCAAAATGGGTCAAAAGAAGGACTTGACAGGCTCAGAAAAGTCAAAAATAGTGAGATATCTTGCAGAGGGATGCAGCACTCTTAAAATTGCAAAGCTTCTGAAGCGTGATCATCGAACAATCAAGCGTTTCATTCAAAATAGTCAACAGGGTCGCAAGAAGCGTGTGGAAAAACCAAGGCACAAAATAACTGCCCATGAACTGAGAAAAGTCAAGCGTGCAGCTGCCACGATGCCACTTGCCACCAGTTTGGCCATATTTCAGAGCTGCAACATCACTGGAGTGCCCAAAAGCACAAGGTGTGCAATACTCAGAGACATGGCCAAGGTAAGAAAGGCTGAAAGACGACCACCACTGAACAAGACACACAAGCTGAAACGTCAAGAATGGGCCAAGAAATATCTCAAGACTGATTTTCTAAGGTTTTATGGACTGATGAAATGAGAGTGAGTCTTGATGGGCCAGATGGATGGGCCCGTGGCTGGATTGGTAAAGGGCAGAGAGCTCCAGTCCGACTCAGACGCCAGCAAGGTGGAGGTGGAGTACTGGTTTGGGCTGGTATCATCAAAGATGAGCTTGTGGGGCCTTTTCGGGTTGAGGATGGAGTCAAGCTCAACTCCCAGTCCTACTGCCAGTTCCTGGTAGACACCTTCTTCAAGCAGTGGTACAGGAAGAAGTCTGCATCCTTCAAGAAAAACATGATTTTCATGCAGGACAATGCTCCATCACACGCGTCCAAGTACTCCACAGCGTGGCTGGCAAGAAAGGGTATAAAAGAAGGAAATCTAATGACATGGCCTCCTTGTTCACCTGATCTGAACCCCATTGAGAACCTGTGGTCCATCATCAAATGTGAGATTTACAAGGAGGGAAAACAGTACACCTCTCTGAACAGTGTCTGGGAGGCTGTGGTTGCTGCTGCACGCAATGTTGATGGTGAACAGATCAAAACACTGACAGAATCCATGGATGGCAGGCTTTTGAGTGTCCTTGCAAAGAAAGGTGGCTATCTTGGTCACTGATTTGTTTTTGTTTTGTTTTTGAATGTCAGAAATGTATATTTGTGAATGTTGAGATGTTATATTGGTTTCACTGGTAATAATAAATAATTGAAATGGGTATATATTTGTTTTTTGTTAAGTTGCCTAATAATTATGCACAGTAATAGTCACCTGCACACACAGATATCCCCCTAACATAGCTAAAACTAAAAACGAACTAAAAACTACTTCCAAAAATATTCAGCTTTGATATTAATGAGTTTTTTGGGTTCATTGAGAACATGGTTGTTGTTCAATAATAAAATTAATCCTCAAAAATACAACTTGCCTAATAATTCTGCACTCCCTGTAGTCCTACCTAGGCTATCTTAGAGCACAGCATATTATGCTCTAATTCTGCCCTTCAGGTTCCCCTCGGAAGACATCATCCCTCATACCTGAGCAAGAGGCCTGTAGTCTACGTAAGCAGCTGCAGTAAAACACTCTGCAATCAGCATACAGTTATGGTCATCTGGCTGGAATCTCCCTCTAATGTACATAGGTCAAAGTAGTGTTTTTTTATAATAAAACATCTGATGTTCCAAGAAAGGATCCCCACGTAAGAGTGTGCATGTTTCTGTGAACATTAGAGACAAAGCGTACCACTTTTGCCGGCAATCTATCTTACTGTAGCCTTGAGAAAAGCACAGAGTGAAAGAAATGTCTTGTTTAAGAACGCAGTGCTGGCCTAGGCAAAGAACAGCTAGATAGAGAAAATAAAACAAGACCGCAAATGTGGCTGTAGCTAAAATAATAAAAACAAATCTGAATAAAATATCTCTAGGTTAAAGTGCACAGCGGCAGGCCTAGTTTGCTAAAATAATGTATGAAAAATATAGCTAAAATGGCTACACAACATGCCAACCAAGAGTCAAGGACCAGGAAGGCACCTCTTGGGGATCAGGACTCATTCCAGTAGAGGGCAGCAGCAGGGCACAGGCAGGTCCAGTTGAGTCTAGGCAGCTGGGCAGAAGCAGGTCAGGTCTCTGGAGCTTGTTATGCCCCTATATCTCAGAACAGGAGGCCACTCAGCTAGCCCATGGAGTGACTCTAGTGGTTCTGAGTTCAGAGAGCAGGTCCAAGCATCCTTTCCCAGGCAGCAGGGCAGTCCTTCTTGCAGAATGGCAGCAGGGCAGTCCTTCCAGCAGCAGGACAGCAGAGCAGTCCTCCTTCTGAAACTTCCACAGGTCCACAAGTGAGCTGAAGAGCTGGTCTGAGGGTCTCATTTGCATACCTGGTGCTAGATTTTAAATAGGAGAAGCTTATTGAGTCCTCCCAAACAGAGGTGTTTGGACTTTCCTATCTCTCAGTCTTGGTCCTAGTCTCTCTACAGTCATGATAGGCTAGTGTGAAGTTCTTTGAGTGTGATCTGAGGCTGTGTCTTTAAAGTGCAAGTGTGACAGGTGACAGCTCCACACATCTCACCAAGTCAAGATGGCCCATCCTGCCAACACACAGGATATCTAATGTATGGCTGTCTGGGAGGAATACACATAGGCCAACTGCCAATCGCACCTAGTCATGTGACCCAGGAAATAGGCTGCAGGCACTAAATGGTGAGAACTTAAAATCCAACTTTACCATTAAAGAGGGATTTAAATTAGAAATCCTCAGATACCATACATGTTTCCAAAAAGTTATCACTTATTAGATGTATTAAGGCAACCCAATGTTATCCTATGGGAGAGGAAGGCCTCACAGAAGTGAAAAACACATTTCAAAGTTTTTCACTGCCAGGACAGGTAAAATTCTTAAATTTAACTTAACATGTTTAAATGCAATGCAACCTGTCATAAGGGCTGTTTAGAGCCTACCCTAGTGGTCACTTATATGTCTTAAATACATGCATTAAAAAGAGAGCTTTAGACTTGGCAAAAGGTTGTCTTAGCAGTTTCAACTGCATACATGCTGAAATGGCAGACCTAAGAATTTTTTAGAAAGGCTACTTCAGTGGGTAGCATAGTATGTGCTGCAGGCTCACTGGTAGCATTTAATTTATAGGATTGGGTGTAAGCCAATTTTGTCATGTTTATAAGAGCGAACACTTTCACTTTAGCCTTGGTTATCAGTGATAAAGTACACATAGTCCTAAAAAACAACAAAACAGGTTCAGAAAACAGTAGAGGGGAGGATAAACGTTTGGGTGTGACCCTACAGATTGGGCCAGGCCCAAAACAAACAAATTCATAAAATGCATGAGCAGTGGTGAAAACCTTTGCAACTGTTGTCACAGAAAGTCTTAATGAGAGTTCAACAGCTATATTGAATGCCAATCGTATTTAAGAGTTGCTCCTTTGGGAACCAATGCTCATCTACAGTGGAATGACAGGTACAAGGACAGGCTCCTGATCACAAAACAGATTTTTCTGGCTGCCTCTAACATATCAGCCTTTAGCACTTTGACTTGCGTTCCTATCCGGTCATTCTTCCAATTTGATTTGTGCAATCTACAGCTAGAGCAGAGAGACAATAGGGTTCTAGTAACTCTAGGGCAGGCCAGGCACTCACAACCCATGTTCTCAATATTTCAATGGAGATGTAGTCCCACACATCTAGGGCACGATGTATAAACATTAGAAATACCAATTTTGTAATTGCAATTATCTCCCAATCGCAATTAGGAAGTCAGTAGTACTAAAATATGATTTTTTGTATTCACAAATAGTGATTCCTAGTATGTCACAAATCGACCTATCTTATGAATATTAATGAAGTAGATTGCATTTTGCCACCCATTAGGAATTGCCGCCATCACAGGAATGGTGGGCTGCTGGGGTCAGCAGACCACCATGTCTCTGATTGATTTTTAATAAAACAATCTTTTGTTTTTTAAATGTCACCCGTTTTCCTTAGTGGGAAGGGGGATGTTTTTTTAGAAAAATTAAACATTGAAATGTAATTTTTTTAATATTCTCACAGGGGAAGGAGTCCTTGGGACCCCTTCTGATTGCCAAATCAGGTACCACCACTTTCAAACTGGTGGCAAAGTATTACTGTTTTGGACTACAATCCAGTCCAAACCCAAGTTTCTGAAGCACAATTTGGTGTTTGCACATTTGAAACAGCATTTTTGCTATTGCAAATGGCCCGATTCTGCAAATCAGGTTGTTTGCGACTGCAAAAATGCTTTCGACATTTGGCCTCTGGTGCTCAGTGGATGCAGAGCCTAGCATTTGACCAGTTCCTACGAAAAAGATCCCTGTCCCAAAAGGCAAGTAAATTATAAATTCAACCCCAATGCTAACATCATTCACCATAATTCAATGACCTTGTCCTTTCACTATACCCAGTACACTAGGGATGTAGCACCTGAATTCTGCCTGGATATTGCCCATAGCTTTTTCCCTGTTGTTATCAGTTATATTGTTCGTGATATTTTCTTTAACATACAGGACGTCTGCTGTGCATTGACCCCAAGGGCACATAGGGGCATATTTACAAGAAAGTGGCACATCGATCCCGATGCACCATTTTTCTTGCATCTCCTCTACCCCACCTAAGAACACCATGGTTGCGCCGTATTTCCAATACGATGCACCATGACGATCGTTAAGACAATAGTATGTCAACATTTTTAATGCTATTGTGGCGCTTTGCTGCAAAAATGTTGACGGTAGTGCAGCAAAGCAAAGGGAGGCCCATTGATTAACATGGGCGCGTCATTTTAACGCCTGCTCTGAGCAAACGTTAAAAGTGACAGAAAAAGTGGAGCAGTGAAATGCTGTAAATTTCACTGCGCCATTTTTTTGGGCCTCCCTGCGTCAGAACGCCCCCCTTGCATCCATTATGCCTGACAAAGGCATAATGTGGAGCAAGGGGTTGCAAAGTGGTGAGATGCAAACAGCGCACCACGTTGCAAATACGGCACGGTGGCAAATCCACCTTAGCACTGAGGTAGCGTAAAAAAAAAAAACTCTGTGATGGTGCAAGTTGACGCTAGGGGCATTTAAATATGCCCCATAGCGCCAATGGCATCTCAAAAAATATTATCTTAAATTTGAAAATCCAGGTGTCCAGCTGAAGCTTAATGAAGTATCAACAGTGTCTCTGAGCTCTCATTCAAGTAACCTGATCCAGATATTATGTCAGGTCATACGATCTGTTAGACCGCTAGTTGTCCCTCCACGCGTTAAAGTGGTCTAAGGTGTACGTCTGGCATCCCCGCGCTACCATCAGTGTTACGGATACTCCTCTGAACGGTGCTGTTGAAATCCTTGTCTAGTCTCCAATCCCTTTGCTGGCGTCACAGCGTGCTCATATAACATATCAGTGCCACTGGCTATGTTAGGTCAGTTAAATAAACTGTTATAAAAGTGTCAGCGTGTAATGCACAAATATTGATCTAACAAAGGTGGGGCATGGAGAACCTATACCTTGGTAGAACCCCCGACGGTAAAAACATTTAGTTTCTGAAGTTTCTCCAGCTTCTATTATCACTGCAGGGTGAAAGCATTAAACTTGCAAGGGTCGCTGGCTGACTCTACTGGAACCTGCATGGCTGTTTAGTAAGTTGTAAATATTGAATTCTCAAATATAAAAAAGAACACTGGATAAATGCACGAAATGAACTGCTTTGGTTATCTGGGTCTAGGAGACAGAACAGACGATAAGAAAGTTATTTTGAGACACGAGAAGTACCAATAACATCTAGACTATTGGAGGTTTGAAAAATATCTTCAAATTGCATTAGATTTGCAGCCAGCCTGTAGAAAGTATTAATTTCCTCTCATTATGACGGTCATGTGTTCCAAAGGCAAAAATTAATCATGTGGTTTCTGTTTTTGAATCAGGAAAGGGTTGATTGGACAAGAGGAATCCTTCTTCCTAGGGCACTGTGAGGTAGGTACTGTTTATCGCTCCTGATAAAATCCTACTTTTGGGGGACGGAGTTTATTGATGCACTAAAGTGCACTTATAGCCAATTTTTGGGGGCCTAACATATAATTACCACAGCAAAATCCATGTGACAGGAAATATCACACTCTTTCTTTGTTAAATTCTGCCAGAAATGATCTGTGAAGTTTAACAAAGAATGAAGTCTTTAACACACCTGCCAATTACTGGGTACAGTAAACTCCTCTTTATTAGGAATTCCGTCCGAACCCTGTGTAAACACTCGTTTGCACAGGGTTCGGAAAACTCTGGTTCACTCACAGTCAGGGCCTAAGATGGCTGCCTGGTGAGCTAAGACTCCTAAAAGATCCCTATCTTCATGAACATCTATGAGTCAATTTGCTTCCCCCTATAGTTTCCGGTGGAGTTCAGCTGTGAAGAAGCCTTCATTGTTGCTGTGGTGTAGCCCTGGCAAGGTAGTAATGGAGGTAGCCTTGCGGTCCAGCTGTGTGCACAGCTCTTTGGGCAGTAGTAATAGCAGAGCTTGTGAAAACACACAGACTGCATGTACAAAGCCTGCTGTTCTGAAATGACATGGAGCACAAACTGAAAGAGCTGTAGAGCTAGAACTAGAATAGTGGGAGGAGTATAAAATGAGAAGAAAAGACTTAATTAATTTGCACCTCTATCAACTGGTGCACTGTAGGTTGTTGGTGTGTTTCACATACCACTATCTTTTATGTTTATTCCAACACCATGTTGATATAGGACAGTAGAAGACACTGCGCACATAAGTAAAGATACTACTCGTAAATGCCCTTTGGGAATTCCCAGAGTCGTAAACTTAGACGTTTGGTCTAAGTTTAGACAAAACATCTAAGTTTATCTTTGTAAATCGGGCCCGTAGTGTTAAGGGACCAGGATGAGACCTGATGATGAAGCATGCCATTAATAGAGAGGTTGAGTCTAACAACAAAAAAAGTGAAAAAATACCATTGTGGGTTGACTACAGGGTGAAGCACTTAACACTGTTAGTCGTGTTGAGGAAAAAACATAGGGTCAACAGGTCTAGGCAATATATTGTAGGACTCGTTGTGTATAGTGCTGAGCTGAAGTGGAAGGACATATCCTGCAATCCTCTCTTTCTCACCTTCCTTACATCCATAACTGTTGGCTGCTAACTGGGTACTATTTGTGAAAGTGCAAGAAACAATGGGCCTGATTTAAGAAAAGTGGAATTGCACCCAGTGCAGCGTCACTTTTCTTGCCCTCCTTAACGCCCTCCTATGTGTGCGCTGTATCTAAGATACGTTGCACCATGGCAGAAGTTAAGAGAACTAGCGTCAACATTTTTTATGCTAGATCGGAGCTTTGCAGGATTAGCGACAAAAACTTTGATGCTAATCCTCCAAAGCCCATTGAGGCCCCTTATAAATAATGGTGCACCTCCTTTTACGCCTGCTCTGAGCAGGAGTTAAAAGTGCCAAAAAAATTATGCAAAGTAATCTCTTAGATTTCTTTGCGCCATTGTTTAGGCCAGCCTAACGGAGGAACACCCCCTTTGCATACATTATGACTGGTGCAGGCATAATGTAGCGCAAAGTGTTACGAAATGGCCCAATGCATGCATTGTGCCAATTTGTAAATTTGATGCGATGATTTTGGCCTCAGGCCACGTTAGCATGAAAAAAAATTACGCTAATGTGGCGCACGGAGACGCTAGGGGCTCTTAAATCTGCTCCAACATGTTTTAAAGCTATTGATGCTTGGTTACCAGGGGTCTTTTTAGGTCCATTTAGTCCAGACACTTCAAGCAGCTTCACCACACCCATGTGGCATTAAAAGATAGTGGCCCTCATTACAACCCTGGCGGTCGGTGTTAAAGCGGCGGTAAGACTGCCAACAGGCCGGCGGTAAAAAAAAGGGAATCACGACCATGGTGGAAACCGCCAACATAGACAGCCACTTTAACACTCCGACCGCCACGGTGGCAGAAACTAACACTGCGGCGGTCACCGGCAACAGACAGGTGGAAGACAATGTACCGCCCACACTATTATGAGAGGCCAATCCGCCACCTTTTCCGGGGAGGAACCAACGTGAACAAAAACACGGCGGAAACAGGACTTGGAAGGGAAAACACTCACCGCTACACATTCCACGAGAAACCAGGACGCCATGGAGCCAGAACTCCAAATACTCCCTGTGATGGTATTCCTGCTCCTCTACCAGGAGCACAAAAGACAGCAGCGACGACCACGGTGAGTACTGCACCTGCAACACAGGGGATGGGGGAGGGAAACGAGAGTGACACACACACGCAACACGCAAAACCCCCACCCCCACCCTCACCCACAACAACATACACACAAATATATGCTGCAACATTACATTTACACCCCCCCCACATCCCCTTCAAGAACGCAAGGACAAAAGGAAATGAGTTGAACGATTGTAATAAATAAAAATCCATTAGTCAAAACTTGAAATACAGTATAAACAATTATGTACACCAACTACACAAGTCCGGATAGTGCACCATTCATAGTCCGTGGACCACTGGGCCCAAAATGCATGGGCGAGGCCCACACTCGATACCAGACTCCAAACGGAGAGAACACTGCAGGGGCCTCAGATCGAAATGAAACAGGCAGCTCAGGGGGAAGGGAAGGGGGGCACCTCAGCCGGTGAGTGCACGACGCCAGCTCCATGAGGGGGCCCCATGCCCACTGCAGTATCCTGAGGAGTGCAAAGCCACAGTCTCACATGTCTCTCAAGTGGGTGGGTTGCCCACTGCTGTATCCTGGGGAGTGCAAAGCCACAGTCTCTCAAGTCTCTCAAGTGGGTGGTTTGCCCACTGCTCTATCCTGGGGAGTGCAAAGCCACAGTCTCAAGTCTCTCAAGTGGGTGGGTTGCCCACTGCTCTATCCTGGGGAGTGCAAAGCCACAGTCCCTCAAGTTTCTCAAGTGGGTGGGTTGCCCACTGCTGTATCCTGGGGAGTGCAAAGCCACAGTCTCTCAAGTCTCTCAAGTCGGTGGGTTGGCCACTGCCCTATCCTGCGGAGTGCAAAGCCACAGTCTCTCAAGTCTCTCAAGTGGGTGGGTTGCCTACTGCTCTATCCTGGGGAGTGCAAAGCCACAGTCTCTCAAGTGGATAAAAGTCTCCACTGCTTCTGGAGGGGGCTTTGTGCCCAGAGTGCTTCATCCTGCCAAGGACTGAGGTAGTGGATGTGATACTCCACTGGTTCTGGAGGGGGCTTGGTGCCCAGAGTGCTTCATCCTGCCAAGGACTGAGGTAGTGGATGCCTTTCTCCACTGGTTCTGGAGGGGGCGTTGTGCCCAGAGTGCTTCATCCTGCCAAGGACTGAGGTAGTGGATGTGATACTCCACTGGTTCTGGGGGGGCTTGGTGCCCAGAGTGCTTCATCCTGCCGAGGACTGAGGTAGTGGATGTGATACTCCACTGGTTCTGGAGGGGGTTTGGTGCCCAAAGTGCTCCATCCTGCCAAGGACTGAGGTAGTGGATGTGATACTCCACTGGTTCTGGAGGGGGCTTGGTGCCCAGAGTGCTTCATTCTGCCAAGGACTGAGGTAGTGGATGTGATACTCCACTGGTTCTGGAGGGGGCTTTGTACCCAGAGTGCTTCATCCTGCCAAGGACTGAGGTAGTGGATGCCTTTCTCCACTGGTTCTGGAGGGGGCTTTGTGCCCAGAGTGCTTCATCCTGCCAAGGACTGAGGTAGAGGATGTATCTCTCCACTGACGGTGGTGCAACATGCAAGCTGCCCAGGCTCCTGGAACTGACCACCCGCCTCGTACGACTGACCACTGGGGATGGCAGCCATGTCTGCGATGGTGCCACTGGCTCAGGATGTCGCGGGGCCGCTGGCGGTGCTGGCGGTGCTGGCGACGGTGTCAGTGGCATCGGTGCTTGGGGCAGGCTTTGTGGCATCGGTGCTGGCGGCGGGCTCTGTGGCATCGGTGCTGGCGGCGGTCTTTGTGGCGGCGGTGCTGGTGGCCGTCGACGTGGACCTGCCCTTGATTTTCTGGCCCTTCCCCACCTTGGATGGTGGTGCAGCTGTCTTGCCACTATCCACTTTTGTTTTGCCTGAGCCCTTGGTGGCAGGTGTTTTCGCCTTCTCTCTCTGGGATGTGGGCAACTTTTTTACTTTTGGAGGTGGCGGAATGTCCTTGCCCTCGCTCCGTGGAACACTGGCAGCCCTGTTGCTTGGCGCACTCCAAAAGCCAGCAGTTGCTGGCACCACTGTGCCCGGTGATGTGGTGGCTGAGGTGCTGGGTTGCGACCTGGAAAGGCGGGCCCTAGGGGACAGACGGGGGGGAGGTGTAGGGAAGAGGTCAATATTAGACAGGAAATGCTTTTTAGACACACTGGGACGGGTAGATGGAGGGGGTTTGGGAGTGGAGGAAGAGATAGTGGTTGTAGGAGGTGTACGTTTGCTGACTTTGGGTGAAGGTGCATGGGCTGGAGGCTGTTGTGAGGTGGATGGCTGTTGGGT
The DNA here is from genome assembly GCF_031143425.1 of Pleurodeles waltl. Classification (NCBI taxonomy): domain Eukaryota; kingdom Metazoa; phylum Chordata; class Amphibia; order Caudata; family Salamandridae; genus Pleurodeles; species Pleurodeles waltl. Next base: position 457,202,474 of record NC_090439.1, read on the forward strand.
GGGTGTGTGGCTGCATTTGTGTAGTTTGGGAGGAGGGCTCACAGACAAACTGGTAGAGGACACAGGGGATGTGTGAATGGTAGTGGGGCGGTGAGTGCACATAAGCAGTGTGTGGTGATGGTCGTGCTGTTGATGGAGGTAGTGGCTGAAGATGTAGTGCATGCAGGTGTGAGTGGAGATGAGACAGGGAGGGAGGAGGGAGACATGGAGGAGGAGGACACAGTGGAGCCAGTGGATGTTGGTATGCTTGCATGGGTATGATGCTTGTGTGAGTGCCTGTGGGATGTGTGGTGCTTATGTTTGCCAGAGCCACCCTTGTGTGTTGAGGTGTGTGCATGCTGGTCTGATGGTGTGCTTGGGATAGGCTGAGGTACAGGGGATTGGGTCTGGGTGGAGGAAGTTGGAGGGGGAGGCTGGACACAGGGACAAGGCTGCCATCAGTGCTGAAGCCAGAGCCTGAAATGCTCTCTGTTGGGCTGCCTGGCCAGAATGAATGCCCTCCAGGAATACATTTGTTTGCGGCAACTGGCTCTCTACACCCTGGATGACATTCAGAATGGTAGACTGCCCAACAGTGAGGGATCTCAGGAGGTCAATAGCCTCCTCACTGAGGGCAGCAGGGCTGACTGGGGCAGGGCCTGAGGTGCCTGGGGCGAAGGAGATGCCCACCCTCATGGGTGAGCGGCCATGGGACACACCCTGAGCGGCTGCTGGGAGGGCGGTGCTAGTAGGGAGGGTGGCGGCTGTACCTGTTGATGCGGGGCCACAGAGGGGACCGCCACCACAAGGGAGCTCCCATCAGAGGAAGAGTCGCTGTCGCTGATGTCACCTCCTGTCCCCGCCGTGGAGCTCCCCTCACGCTCCGTCCCACTGGTGGCCTCAGACTCCGTTGTCTCGCCCTCCAGAGCCATGTGGGATGCAGCTCCCTTCTGCTCCGGTGACACTGCTCCTCCGCTTGATGATGGTATCGCACACAAGAACAGGGAGACCACAAAACGTGGGGGGGGGAGACAGAAGAAAGACATGTTCAGTGCATGTAATACCACTACCGTTGGTGGACACTACAGACACAGCAGCCCTCTGCACTACGCCATGCACTTAGAGTTCCTAGATTAATCACAGGGACATGGGGTACAAGGCTTATGCCCGATTGCTGCACAGATGGAAGTCACAGGAGCCTGACTAGGTGTAGTTGGCTCTTACCACTGGAGCGGTCGGGGTGCCACAGCCTGCCTCACGAAGGGACCTTGCCTACAAAACTCGCCCTGGCCTAGGGGAACCCACAGCCCACCTCCCCCACCCAGACACCTCGTAATGCACGCAGAGTCAGATGGATGTGACTGTACTCACCCCCTTGTGGCTGCTGTGATGCCCTCAAGCGCCCATCCAACTCCGGATAGGCCACCGCCAGGATTCGGAACATCAGGGGGGTCATGGTGCGACGGGCACCCCTCCCACGTTGGGAAGCCATCCCCAGCAGGGCCTCCGCCGTCTTCTTGCTCCAGCGACAAATGTCCTTGCAGCTTTTCCGGCAGTGGGTGTTCTGTCTGTGGTGGACCCCCAGGGTCCGGACGTCCTTGCCGATGAATAGTACAGGGGAAAAGGAAAATCAGTAACCGTCCGGACCGTCACAGTCATTGGCCCACGTTCCAACCCTTGCCCTGACGCACATACACTCACCGTCCGCTCATGCAGGCCTCAGTCCCCCCCCACCCCTGTATCTTCCATCCACAACACTCCAAACAGGCATTGCCCATACAGCATGCTCACAGTGTACTCACCTGTTCGTCTGGAGGACCGTAGAGTAGCGTGTACTGGGGGAGGACCCCATCCACTAACATCTCCAACTCCTCAGAAGTGAAGGTAGGGGCCCTTTCCCCAGACACATGAGCCATCGTCGCTTCCAGACTGAGGTCACAGCAGCACTTGCAGTGTAGGTCCTCTCCTGTCGAAGGTCAGGTATCAAGTAAGTGAACAGACAGAAAATGGCAGTCACGTCCGCGGCGGTGCGTACCGTCACCGCCGGTGTACATCGCCTTTGGCTCCTGGAGCCTATAGGCACCAATGTTAACCAATGCAGGATTGCACTGCGGTCTTCGACCGCCTACCGCGACGGTGTACAACGCCAGCACAGTTACCTCATATCCCCTTGTCCCACCTTACAGGTTAGGCAGCCGCCATTTCAGGGGGCCACATGGCATTAATTTTAAATGCATCACACCTATCTAGGCCTTGCATACACACAGTGACAGGCACATTGCGGATTGACAAATGTGTACAATAATAATTTTTTTAATACCTCAGTGTTGGTTGTCTCTCTGCTCACTGTTCTTGTCCATAGGGCACGTCCGCTGGGGCAGGTGAGGAGATGGCGGCATCCTCCGGTGTACAGACCGCTGGTGGACCTGTCGACAATGGAAGAGAGACACGTAATAGTCACCTACAGACTTGATAGTGCAACAATCCATGAACTGTGTGCCCAGTTGGAGCCAGACCTGATGTCAGCTATCCGCCATCCCACAGGAATCCCCCCTCTAGTGCAGGTCCTGTCAGTACTCCATTTCCTGGCAAGTGGGTCTTTTCAAACTACAATGGCCATTGCACCAGGGATGTCCCAGCCTATGTTCTCAAACGTGTTGTCCAGAGTGTTGTCTGCCCTGCTGAAACACATATGCAGCTACATCGTTTTCCCTCAGGTGGAGGATTTGCCCACAGTGAAAGGTGACTTCTATGCCCTGGGACATATCACCAACATCATAGGTGCCATTGATGGGACACATGTGGCCTTGGTACCCCCCCCCACAGGAGTGAACAGGTGTACAGAAACCGGAAGAGATACCATTCAATGAATGTGCAGATGATGTGTTTGGCCGACCAGTACATCTCCCATGTGAATGCCAAGTTTCCTGGCTCAGTGCATGACGTTTACATTTTGAGGAATAGCAGCATCCCTTATGTGATGGGGCAACTCCAGAGGCACCGTGTGTGGCTAATGGGTGAGGACAAGGACCCTATACCCTGTGAATACAGTAGTTGTCTGGGGTTGTCCCTAAGGTTTAGTGTGTGTCTAACAGTTGTCCCTCGATATTTTCAGGTGACTCTGGTTACCCCAACCTGTCATGGCTTCTGACCCCAGTGAGAAATCCCAGGACAAGGGCAGAGGACCGCTACGATGAGGCACATGGGTGAACTAGGAGAGTGATAGAAAGGACCTTTGGCCTCCTGAAGGCCAGGTTCCAGTGCCTCCATATGACAGGTGGTTCTCTCTACTACTCACCAAAGAAGGTGTGCCAGATCATCGTGGCCTGCTGTATGCTGCACAACCTGGCTTTGCCACGACAGGTGCCTTTTCTGCAGGAGGATGGTCCAGAAGGAGGTCTTGTGGCAGCTGTGGTGCCTGTTGACAGTGAAGAAGAGGCAGAAGAAGAGGATATCGACAACGGAAACAAAGTTATCCAGCAATACTTCCAGTGAGACACAGGTAAGAAGATGTCACTGGCTCACACATCTCATACAATTGTTAGACCTATCATATGTCTGTCACTTTCACCCAGTGTATGGACCCTGACTTGTCACTTTGTCTTTCCATTTCACAGATGTGGGTCCCAGTGTGTGACCTCTGCGATATTACCTCATGGATTAGAGCTGTGTGACATAGGTATGTTGGCAATACAATCGACATTGCTATTTTCCTTAGTTATTGCAAATAAACATTTGTGAAAGCAGACTGACTCCAGATTGTTTTGTGAGTCAAGGGTGTTTATTTCAGTGCAAATTAGTGGAGGGGATTGTAAAATGGGCAGGGGTAATGGTGGAGGATTGTCCATGGCAGAGTCCAGTGTATTTGTTTCACAGGTGCATTGTCCAAAGGGGCATAGGAAGTGGAGCTAGGGCAGTTGATGGATGGACAGGGTGACAAAGTGGGACAGAAGGATGACATTCAGGGTGGTCTCATTTCCTGGCGGGGGTCTTGGCATTGTTCTCTGTCTTTGTCCTGGATCTCAGGGACCGTTTGGGGGGTGGTTCTCCATCTGCAGGGGGTGGGGTGCTGGTGTCGTGTTCTTGTGGCGGTGCCTCCTATCCACTAGCGCTGGCGGAGGTGATGGGCTGTTCATCATCCAGGCTAGTGTCAGGGGCCCCTTGTTGTGCCACAGTGTCCCTCCTGGTGTTGACAAGGTCCTTCAGCACCCCTACAATGGTGACCAGGGTGGTGTTGATGGACTTAAGTTCCTCCCTGATCCCCAGATACTGTTCCTCCTGCAGCCGCTGGGTCTCCTGAAACTTAGCCAGTACCGTTGCCATTGTCTCCTGGGAATGATGGTACGCTCCCATAATGTTGGAGAGGGCCTCGTGGAAAGTGGGTTCCCTGGGCCTGTCCTCCCCCTGTCGCACACCTGTCCTCCCAGTTCCCCTGTTTTCCTGTTCCTCTGTCCCCTGAACCGTGTGCCCACTGCCACTGCCCCCAGGTCCCTGATTTTCTTAGGTTGGTGGATTTGCCTGGGTTCCCTGTAGTGGTGGACACACTGCTGCTTGACATGTCCTAGGGACAGAGGGATGGGCCTGCTGGGTGGGTGCTGTGGTGGTGTTTCCTGAGGGGGGAGGCTCTGTGGTGGCATGTGCCAGTGTCAGGGGAATCGACTGTCCTGAGGTCCCTGGTGGGCCGGGCTGGTCATCTTGATCCAGTTGGACAGAGCTGCTGTCATCACTGTGGACCTCTTCTGTGGGGGGAGTGGACATGTCTGGAACCTCCTGTACGGTGATGTTGGCTAGGGGTCCTGCAGGGGTGTAAAGGCATGATTATTGCATCTGTGTGTGCCATTGTGTGCAATGGGTGGGTGACCCTGTACTCCAGTGCTTGCACTCTTGTCTAGGGCCTTGTGTGATAGTTGGTTTGGGGATCTGTGTGGGTATCTGTAGTGGACATGCTTTGGTGATGGGTGTCCATGCTTTGTTGTTGCATGCAGGGCTTGGTATTGGGATGTGTGGGTTGTGATAGTGGAGCATATTTGAGGTGTTGGAGTGATGGGGGTGAGGGTGAGGGTGGGGTATGTGATAGCATGCAGGTAGGGTCGGGGATGAAATAGTTAAGATTTGACTTACCAGAGTCCATTCCTCCTGCTACTCCTGTGAGGCCCTCAGGATGCAGTATAGCCAAGACCTTCTCCTCCCATGTTGTTAGTTGTGGGGGAGGAGGTGGGGGTCCGCCGCCAGTCCGCTGTACCGCGATGTTGTGCCTGGAGACCGCTGAACGCACCTTCCCCCGTAGGTCGTTCCACCTCTTCCTGATGTCATCCCGTGTTCTTGGATGCTGTCCCACTGCGTTGACCCTGTCTACGATTCTGCGCCATAGTTCCATCTTTCTAGCTATGGAGGTGTGCTGCACCTGTGATCCGAATAGCTGTGACTCTACCCGGATGATTTCCTCCACCATGACCCTGAGCTCCTCCTCAGAGAACCTGGGGTGTCTTTGCGGTGCCATGTTGTTGCGGTGTTGTGGGTGATGTGTGGGGTGGTGTGTGTTGTGATGTGTGAGGGGATGTGTTTGTTTGTGTTGTCTGAGGTGCGTGGATGTTGTGTGAGTGATGGTGTTGTGTGCCTGTTGATAACGCGTCCCGCCCTTATAAATTACCTGTACCTGGACACGTTGGAGGTCGGTGGATCTTTTAACCGAGTCGGGCTCTCCTTATCCTAGAATAGTCGGGTCACTCAGATCAATAATCAATAACTATTGTAATCGGTAATCAATGCTCAATTAATAGATCAATATAACACATCAGAAATCAATAACAGTTGGAATTTCGGCGCACCATGACTTTTCAGTCATGAATAACCACACCAGTTTATTAAAAGTTAGTGAATTTATTTCCCTATATTAACAAAGCTAGCACAATGTATATAAGTCTCAAAACCAAATGATATATGTATATGAACATTACTAGCTGTCTATAACGGCGGAAGAAACGCAGTCTACGCAAAATCTGGATAATGATACACTCAGTTATGGCAATACAAATCACTAATATGACTAACTGTATTTGACTAATCTCATACATTGGTCAGCATAACAAGATTTCAAATCAACATGGTGCATCAAATGAATCCCTCGACTAACCTCTAATTAGCATTGGCATGTGGGACTTCATGCAAAACGAATTTAGTCAACACAAATTTGGAAAACTTCTAGCTAGGACCCTATCAAAATAGCAGTTGGTACCTAAAAGGAAAAAAAAACACAATGCATAATACATTTGTCCTTTCATATTTACCAAAAATACAATCAGCATTCAAGAAAAGTCTTCGTCCTTCAGGTACCGGTTGATCAGCATGGGGCAAGTTTCAAGGGGGTAAAGTTAAGGGCAAGCTCCCTTGCAGCGGCAAGGAGAATGGGGCAAAGTTACTGCATGGGCAAGACGGGGCAAATCAAAGTTAAAGTCTCTAGGGTGAGAATTCTTAAAGTCCCTTTCTCTCAGATAGAGAAAAGGGCATCAGGGTGTCGTCCAAAATGGAGTCTGGCATCTGGCTTCAAACTGGCATCGAGGAAAATGGCTGACTTCTCTTTGTCCAGTGGGTTTAAGTAAGAAACATTCCAAATTCTGCAGGGTCTTCCATTGGAGGGTTCATAGGTTGGCTTCAAATTGTCCAATGAAAATTGTCTTTTACTAGCTCTCATTTATGCATACACTGTCCTTGGAGCCTTGGAACACAAATTGTAACAGGGTTTGCCAATTATTTTACTATCTGTACCTTCATTGTCCGCACCTGCAGACTGACCTTGTATCAAAGGGGATGAAACCGGCCTAGTACGAAACCTTGGAGATAAGTGTATCAGTCAGCTCTACTGGAAAAATACAACTTCAAGCAAGAATATATGTTTCATTAGTTCAAGGAAAAACCACACAGTTAGAATTTGAGACCAGGCAACTAGGCCAAAGCCTCTACTAAATTTAAGCTAAGCAAAACAGTTTCAAACAAGAAATCATGGCATACATTTACAATTATGACGGATTACTACATTTTCAATACTTCATGATTAATAAAGCTCATTTACAATGATGGCGAACTACCCCAAGGGCACAATTTCCCTCGTACATTATTTTCTTTGCTAAAATCACACTACATTATACGTTTTGATTACACGATATGTATGAATATATGTTGGACCCTCTTTTTCTGCGTCATCAATCCCTCCTCTGATGACTAATTATGTCATCACATCAAATCTACCCACAAATTTTATTCCATTAAAATTCTATATAGTAATTTCACTCAGTCAATTCCCTTTTTCTTTTAGTCCCTTTTGATTTTTCTCTATATATTTCCACCATTTTGTTCTCTATTTTCTCTTCTCTCTTCCTTTTGTTCCTTGCTTTTAAGATTTTGATAGCTTTCCATATTCCCCAAGAGCCTAATAGACAAATTAATATTATTAATATTCCCTTTACTATTTTTAGTAACAATCCGTTCCAAGCGTTGCTGAGCCAATTTCCCACAGAAGCAAATCCTTTTCCAACTTTCTCCCAAACTCCTGGTTCTTTCAATTCCTTTAAATCTACACTTTCTTTAGTTAAATTTGTAAGCATAGTTCTAATTTTCCCACTGCTGTCTGGTATATATGTACAACAGTGACGTGTACCAAGCATTTTGCAAACGCCGCCATCCTTTGCTAAAAGAATGTCTAAGGCAAGCCAATTTTGAAGAGTCATAGCTCTTTCTGCAGCAAGTTCAGCATCCATCAGGATTATAGCTCCTGAAAACTTTGTCAGCATGTTATCCACAATAGTAGACAACTTTCGTATTTTGATTGAATTCAATATGACTCCTACTGAAGGAATCAATGCTCCAAATATATCTCCTACCACACCAGAAGCTGTCTCCCTTTTCTGAACATGATGTGATTCAGACAGCCTTGGAAATTTCTTTAAGTCGTCTAGTTGGTAAATCTTTGGGAACACTATTCCCAAATAACACCTCCCATACCATCCTTTAGGAAGACGATAATAGGCGTTGAGTCCACAAATATAATATATTCCAGGAATAACTGGGTCTTGTCCATTCAGCATGAACGTCCACTTAGGTTTAAATGCATACGTATGTTTGCATTCACTCGTTCCCACAAAAACTGTGTCATAATATGATTCAGCTCTATATATACAAAATTTCCCTACGTGCAATGTATCTAAAGCTATTTTTCCTTGTGTCTTTATTGCGGCAAAAGCACAATTATCTACGGATGTTCTTTTGTGTAATTCCCTTTCTAATTCCTCCTTCATTTCTTTCCTCCTATCATCAGTGCGGTCTAAGAAATGTATTTCTACTGGTGAAAGAAAGCATGTAAGGTTCCCTCTATGTGCGTGAGCTGTGTGAAAAGGTGACATTGGTTCGAAGAATTCCCTTATTAATTTGGCATAATAATCTCTAGCTATTTTACTTAGGTGCCCTATTATGGGGACATATGCAAAAGTAACATCATAATTAGTGTAAAAATAATGAATGTACGTCTGACCATAAAATCTGGACGCTATTATACTACATGTAATTCCATATGTAAGAGGCATGCTGTGATATGTCACCCCTTCCACTACTGAGGTAGGTATTTGTGTACACACATAACAATCTTTCGCATCCATGGTCTCAACATACTCACTCAGTAAGCGATAGAAAACGTTAGATGAAAGTTCCTTCTTATCATGCTAGTGTCTCTCGTCTTGCTCGAGTCTCTTCAGAGCTGTTAGTTCAGTAACAATAATAGGTTTAGAAGTAGGAACATCCTTCGTCTCACTCTCATTCTTACCCTGCATTCCAAGAACTATCGCTACAATGGTTAGTACGCATGCGGTTATTAGACCTATACACATGTATTTACAACACTTCATTTTCCGTCCCTGTGTAGTGTAGCCTGTCATGATCTGTATAGAATCAGAAAGTTGAAGACACTTTATCAAAGCGTAGTTGCAAATATTTACAAAGCTGAACGAGTTCAATGTTCACACAGTTTTCTTCAGCAGCTTAGTCTCTTATCGGTTAGCGTTGTCTCAAGGTTGGTTTCAAAGTCAATCAAGTTAGCAATGTCTTAGCCGGTTGAAAAGTCAATCAGGTGATCAATGTCTTTAATCGGTAAAGTTCATGAAGTTTTATTTCTCATGTGCCAAAATGAAGTTCTGCCTCTTCGTTCTCGAGTCTGAGGGATACGAATTCGTCTGACCAATCGTTATTGGCTAAGTATGCCCACTCTGGACCGGAATACCTTCTGCTCGGTATCCGTTTTCTTTTCAATTTTGCATCTCTCTTTGATTCTTTTTCACTGGTACTTTCCTCTTTGGCCAAGTCCTTTTCTTCACTTAGTGTTGGTATTACGACAGACACTTCCTTTCTTTTCTCTTTCACTTTCGGTCCTTCACTGTCGTTCAACGTTTCTCTAATTCTTAATTTTACTGGCGATATGCTTTGTCTCCTTATTGCACTGGGTCCACTTGAGGGACCTGCGATCTCTTCTGAAGGAGTTTGAGCAGTTTCGTTCTGTTCTGCCTTGTCCCCTCCTTCTGGGGAGTCAATCAGGTTTTCCTTTTCTTTTCCTGTATCGTCTGCTTCTGGGAAAGCCCTCCTCTGATCAGGCTCTCCTGCTTCTTCACCTGTTTCGAGCCCTTTGTCACTGTTACTTTCTTCAGGCTCTTTGTCACTTTCAGCTGTTTCAGGCCCTTTGTCACCTTCCGGACCTTCGTCACTCTCTGAGGCTCCTCCTTGGTCTTCCCCAAGTGAATCAGTTGCTTCGTCCTCAGAGAATATTTCTCCCTCTTCTATTTCTGCCTGTTCGCTTCTAGTTCTTTTCCGCTCTGTCTCGGCGCTTGGCACTTTGTTATCAGGTACTGGTAACTTCAGCGCTTCAACTTCCTCGTCTGTGGGACACAATACCCTCTTTGTGTGACTGGCGTGAATCCAGTTGGGAACTCCCGCACACTTCACAGCGGTAGTAGTCGTCAGAATCACTTGAAAAGGTCCTTTCCAACGGGGTTCCAAACACGTCTTCCTCACGTGCTTCTTTATCACAACCCAGTCACCTGCTTTCAGGGCGTGTCCTGGACCTTGGATCGGTGGCAAGGTGGTTGCCTCCACCTGGTGAGAGAAAGAGCGAACCACATCAGCTAGACCTTTGCAGTAGTCTAACACCATATCATCTGTAATATTCAAAAGCGCATTTGCAGGAACTGCTGGAAGTCTCATAGCTCTGCCCATGAGAATCTCGTGTGGGGACAGTCCAGTCTTTCTATCAGGGGTGTTTCTCATTGACATTAGTACCAAAGGCAATGCGTCAGGCCATTTCAAGTTTGTTGATGTGCATATTTTCGCCATTCTTGATTTCAATGTGCCATTCATTTGCTCCACTAGACCTGATGCTTCAGGGCGGTAGCTACAATGCAGCTTTTGCTCAATGTTCAGTGCTGCACAAAGCAATTTTATTACTTCATTATTGAAGTGACTTCCCCTATCTGATTCTAAAGAGATCGGGAATCCAAAACGTGGTATTAGCTCTCTCAAGAGTAGTTTTGCAACTGTGAGACTGTCATTTCTGCGTGTAGGGTATGCTTCAATCCAGTGACTAAAAATGCACACAACCACCAACACATACTTCAAGCCTCCATGCACAGGCATCTCAATAAAGTCCATTTGCATCCTGCTGAAAGGACCCCCTGCTCTTCCAATGTGGCTCAAATTTACTACGGTTCCCTTCCCTGCGTTCATCTGTTGGCAAATGACACAACGATGGCAAACTGCTTCAGCAACTTGACGGAATTTGGGGTTAAACCAATCAGTTTTAAACAGTCTAATCATGGCATCCCTCCCAAGATGAGCTTGTCCATGGTAAAATCTGGCTATCTGTGTCAAAAGGCTGTTTGGAAGAACGAATTTCCCTTCACTTGAAACCCATAATTCATCTAGTCTCTTTACACATTGTGATTTGGTCCACGAGAGTTTCTCATCCTCACTGACATCATTCTGTAAGGATTTCAATTCGTCCATCGTATCTACCACCTTTAGAGCAAAGATTTCGCTTGGTTCGAGTTCTGGTTCACTTATCAAATTCCATTCATCCCTAAGCAATATACAGTTCAATGCACAAAACCTTGCGACTTGATCCGCATATCCATTTCCCAGAGAAACATAGTCTTGTCCCTTTGAGTGTGCACTGCATTTTACCACTGCTACTTCTCCTGGTAGTTGGATGGCATGTAACAATTCTCTTATTCTTTCACCATTTTTCACTAGTGATCCTGAAGAGGTCATGAAGCCTCTCTGTGACCACAATTGTCCGAAATCATGCACTATTCCAAACCCGTACTGGCTGTCAGTGTAAATGGTAACTTTCATTAATGCAGAGAGTTGGCAAGATCTAGTAAGGGCTACCAATTCTGCTACTTGTGCAGAGTAAACTCCTTGAAGCCAAGATGCTTCCAAAACACCTGTTACCGTACATACAGCGTACCCTGCTTTCAATATACCCAGTGCATCTCTTAAACATGAACCATCAACAAAAATAATTTGATCATTTTCTTCCAATCGGGTATCTTTGATATCAGGTCTTGGTTTGGTGCAAAATTCAGTCACCTGAAGACAGTCGTGCTCGATGTCTTCGGCGTTCTCAATTTCGGCATTTTCACTGGGAAACAAGGTTGCTGGGTTCAACGTAGTGCACCTTTTCAGCTGCACATTAGGTGATCCCAGAATTATTGTTTCATACCTTGTGAGTCTAGCACCAGTCATGTGTTGTGTTCGGGAACGCGTCAAAAGTATCTCGACTGAGTGAGGGACCATGACTGTTAAAGGGTGTCCCATCACTATTCCTTCACTCTGAGTGAGGCTGATACCAACTGCGGCTACGGCACGCAAGCACCCTGGCAGTGCTGCTGCGACCGGATCCAAAGTAGCTGAAAAATATGCTACTGGTCTGTTTACGCCACCATGGGCTTGGGTCAAGACAGACAAGGAGCATGCATCACGTTCATGACAAAACAATGTGAAAGGCTTTGTGTAGTCAGGCATACGTAAAGCTGGAGCCCTGCACATGCATTCTTTCAATTCAATAAAAGCATCCATCTCATCTCCTTTCAGCTCTATTTCATCCAACGCATCCTTCTGGGTCAGTTTCAGTAAAGGTTTTGCTAGAGTTGAGAAGTTGGGAATCCATTGGCGACAGTAGCTCACCATTCCCAAAAACTTCCTCACCTCCCTCCTCGTCTTTGGGGGACTCATTTGAAGTACACTTGTTATTCTTTCCTTCATTATTCTCCGTGACCCTTTCTCTATTTGGTGACCCAAATATTTCACTTTCTTCTGGCAGAATTGTAATTTTGAAGGAGACACCTTGTGTCCATTCCTTCCCAAATGGTTCAATAGGGCAATGGTGTCGGCTGTGCAGTCACTTTCTGTCTTAGATGCAATCAGTAAATCGTCAATGTACTGTACTAGGGTTGACTCGAATGGCAACTCCAACGCTTCCAAATCTTTCTTTAGAATCTGATTGAAAATTGACGGTGACTCCGAAAACCCTTGAGGAATTCGACACCAACTGTAAACTCTGTCTAAGAATTTGAAACAAAAGAGAAACTGTCTGTCCTCATGTAGGGGCACAAAAAAGAATGCTTGTGATAAGTCGATAACTGAGAACCACTCAGCATCACAGGGAACTTGAAACATTATCACAGCTGGATTTGGTACTACGGGACAACATTTGATTATTATGTCATTTATTTTCCTCAAATCCTGAACAATTCGGACCTTTCCACTCGGTTTTATTAGTCCCATGATTGGTGAATTACATGGACTGCTTAACACCTCTTTCAGTACTCCCTGTTTTACAAACTCATCAATGAGTTGGGCGACTTTCATGAGGGTGTCTTGTGCCATGTGGTACTGTGGGGTCTGGGGAAAGGTTACATTAGGTTTTACAGTCACTTTCACTGGTTCCACTCCTTTCACCAATCCCACCTCTTTCCCTGTCATATCCCATACCTCTTTTCTGACTGTTTCCTGTAACTCAGCAGGAATATCTGCTTCAGTGATCATTGGGTAAAGGGTAATCAGGGGATACTCTTCATCGACAGTTTCCACTTCGTCCCCTCCTTCACTGTCCTCTTCTTCCCCGTCGCTGCTCGTCTGAATTTTAATTCCATCGTTTGAGCACATAATTGAACATCCCAATTTGCACAATAGGTCTCTCCCTAACAGTGATATCGGGCTTGAGTCACATACCACACATTTATGTGACCCTTGATAGTTTCCAATTCTGACTTGTACTGGATCTGTGATTGGGTTCGTCAGGTACCTATTTGCTACTCCCACTACTTGAACTGCTCTCCCTGAAAGTGGCAAATTTGGTACTTCAATGCTCCTAACAGTGGAACGTGTAGCTCCTGTGTCAACCAAGAATGAAACTCGATGACCCATAACTCTTCCCTCCACATACGGACCCTTTTGATCAACTTCCAAAGATGCTGCAAGCACACAATTTCCCTCCTCATCTGAACTTTCACTCTCCCATACATCGTTTATTCCATTCTCGCTGTGTAGTGGGAATTGGTGTACTGTATCATTTTGACTCATTCCCTGACCCGTGACCTGTTGAGGAAGCATTGCTTGCTGCTGATTCATTGGTGCTAAGGGTATTTGCTGATTAGGTACCATAGGAAACTGCTGTTGCATTGGCTGCAATTGTGTCATTTGCACCCGGGGCATTTGCACCTGTTGGGGTTGCATGGGTTGTCAACCCTGCAGCTGGTTTATATTGTTTTGGAAATTTGGGTTTGGACCTCTCAATTTCGGTCGTCTCATAGTCTGGAATGCATTGACATCATTGTTTTGCTGACCTACACCTTCCTGCACCATCATTGGGCACTCCCGTTTCCAATGCCCGACAATTCCGCACGTGTGACATGGCATCACCTTCTTCATTGCCTGTATACCATTTGGAATCATAACGGTATTCAAATCAGGACCATTATTCACAAAACCTCCTCGGCCTCTGCCTCTCATCTGCGGCTGAAACATAGCGTTTCCCTGTTGCTGTTGCTGCGGCATCTGTTGTTGAAAACCTTGCAAACCTTGTAAACCTGTCTGAGCTGCTCTGAGCTGCATCACCATCACCTTTTCTTTCAATCTTTTCTGCTTTGTCTCAATCTCATCACTGCAGTATTTTGCATAATTTAACACTTCAACAATCGACTTTGACTGCCAACAAATCAAATGCATTTTAATCATCTGGCTGATTTCGGGTCTCAACCCTTCCACAAACCTGAACACAAAATGGAGCATGTCCTTTGCCTCAATCGTTTCCGTGCCACTGTAATTCTTAAACGCTTTCAACAACCTCTCATAATACGCATGTATAGACTCTTTAACCTCTTGGGCGGTCCTGTCAGTCCTCTGCCAATCCACATTTTTCGACGCAACCTTGGTTTTCAAGTGCTCAATCACCTTATGGTACAAACTCATTACCATAGGTGATGGTGCACCTGTATCCCTATCTCTCTCTGGTTCGCTCGTCGGCCAACCTACAGCCCTTTTACAATCTTCCCACAAATCTGCCGGAACCACAATTTCAAATAAAGTATTCAGGTCTTCCCAGAGACATTTTGCGAGTTTCACAAATCTATCTGTTTGATGATACCACTCGATCGCCTTCTCTCTCAATTTAGGAAAGTCATCCGTAAAGGATTGAATATCGCACCTGTGCCATGGTACATGTACAAGTTTTCCCCCTGCTGTCTCTCTCATTGGTAACATAGTTATCAGATCGTCATTCTGTTGTTTTTTCTCATTCCGCTCTGGAGTATTTTCTTTCTTTTTGTCCTTTTTCTTAACCCACCTGCTTTCCCACTTGTCTAAACATCTCCAGACCTGTGCACTCTGCAGTATCTCTTTAAGGTGTGTTTTCATCCCTGCGGATCTCATGTGTTCAAAATCTTTTGTCTCAAAGTCTAACCTGTAACTTCTGCTCAGGTGTTTAGTATTACTTATATCGATCTCGTTTCTGTCTACAATTTCTTGTAACTTCTTATGTATGCTGCTCACTTCTCTTGTAATCCTAGGGCACATGTATCTTAGTTCTTCCTCTGTGTATGATTCTAATCTGTTCAAACCCATTGCTTCCTCTACCAGTTCATCTGCCTCCATACCCAACCTTATTTTATTCAGGTATTCTTCTCCCTTCCCGCTGGATGTACTCTGTGGGGAGTTCAGGCTGTTGAACCATTGTGTTAAACGTTGCGCGTTCAGTCCCATCAGTGTAGCAGTTACATCAACTGCTACTGATGGTTTCTGTAATGTTTCAGTCTCTGAGGTTAACGGTACTAATAGTGGTGGATGTGATCTTACCACGGTTGACGGAGCACAAATCGGAATTGGGCTAAACTCTGACAAGGACCCAGATCCATTTGGCAGGGTCGCTATCGGAGTCGTTTCTGGAGTGGTTTCTATGGATCTTCTCCCTGTTCCACTCTGTATCATTAACCCTTGGTCGCTTGTGCTGGAATTTGCCTGTATGTACAGTGGTACTGGTGGACCTACAGTGATAGGCAGAGATATCGCGTCTGGATTCTGTCTGTTCCCCGAATTCTGTGGCATGTTAATCCCCACATTGTGGTTCATCATTGCTTGCATACCTAACTTGCTTTCTATTACTCGCACTTCTTGTGTCTGCTTTTGGGGCATCGAGAACTGTGTTGATTCAGCTTGAATCAATGTCGGTCTCTGATAGTTTTGTCCTCCCTGCGCCATTGAATCAGAAGTCATTCCCATGTTATGCTCATCACAACAGTGCCTTTGAACCTGTGGCTGATAGTTATTAGCAGGTTTCAATGTCGGCACGTCTGGGTATATTCTCTGAATCTGTGGTATTTGTGGTGAGAAAGGCATGTCGGAGCTGCTCGGCCTTTGAGATATTCTCAAATTTGGTGTTACATTACCCTGTATTGGTTCTGGAGGGGCAGTACTAATGCTTGAGCCTTTTTCGCTTTCCACGTATGGTGGTGGGCGATCATTTAGCAATTGTATAATGAACTCCTCATCATCTGACTCGTCTCCCCTTTTCGAGTTTCTATTGTTCTCTCTATCTCTGGACTGACTCCTGTTTGTCTTATGTGTGGCTTTCCTTCCTTCCGTCTCCGCTTCATCAGTAATCGCTGGAAACAATTTAATCCCCTGCAATACATCTGATCTCCAAACCTTTTGTGTGCTGTCCCATCTAGCATCCGCTAGTGTCTTTTCTACTTTTCTTATTCTTGTCTCAAACTTCTTTTGTTGTTGGTTTCTAGCTATTAGCTCCCAAATTGCTAGTGCCTCAAACTGTACTGGTCTTGGAGGTACTTTCATGTCGTATAGCGCAAATCTCAGATTTTCTAAAACCCTTAGATTAAACGACCCGTGGATAGGGAACGCTACACTTCCATGTTTCTCCGTTAATTTGCACCATTGTTTTAACCATAGACATGGTGCTACACCCTTTTCTTCGATGACAATGTAAGCTGGTGTACCCTCAGGCGGTGTTTCTTCTCCTACATTTGCTTTAATATAAACATCTCCCCTCATGGCACTCTTAAATGCTTTGAAAAATTTCATCTTTCCGTCTTTTTTTTTTTTTTTTCTAAAATATGTAATCAATAATTAATTCCCGGAATACTCTTTGCTTGCCTTTCCCCTACCAGTTGCGCTTCGCGGACTGTGTCCAATCTGTGCGCGACCCTTCTCTCCAGTCGACCTATCCCAGCGCGGCTCCTAGTGACGTCACACTCACACACTGCGGCTGACAAAGTCCTGCGGCTTGTCCTCTTTCACTCATTTTCACTCACAAACTAATTTCTACAATATAACGCGAGCACTAACCAAAGGAATAAAACAAATCTGTTGGTTTACTACAGGAAGGGTAATACAATCGCTTCAGAAACCTTAGGGATTTTTCACTAGCCTCAGCAGTTATTCCATCTTTCTCGGTTTCCCGCTTTCGCAAGCAAAATTTGACCAGCAAACTTTACTCTCAACTGATCAATGAACTATTCTAGTGCACTTTAGAATTCGTCAAATCTTAAAGTCGAAGTTTTCTTTCACTCCGCAACATTCATACCGATTCGTTGACCACGCCCGATCAACCTATTAAACCGACCAGATTACAACATTAAACAAGTGTCTCATACACTTTTCAACATACTCTGGAGTCTCTTGACCTCGCAGGGCCCGTCTCAACATCAACAACCACGTGGACAATTTTTCAGCACAAAGCGCTACACACACACGTGAAGTTCGACGACTTCCCTACTCTCACACTTTTAGATTAACACTCCTCTAATACCTTTTAACCCCCCTAAGATCCTCACAAACTTCTCAATTAATCTGCGGCAATAAGCTGTGCAAGCGCAAAACCCTAACTTCACTCATACCGTCACTAGAAACACCGAAAACCATTCTCATACCTCAATGTTCTTCATTCGCAAGCTCCGAGATTCCGGGAAAGTCATTGGGGACTTAGGGCATCATCATCCCTCCAACTTGTTTTATCAAAGAAAATTCTAACTTGACTCTGTCTATTGTTCGGATGGGGTCCCAAAGGGCTAAACCATCAATCTCTGCTACCATCTACTGATAACGCGTCCAGCCCTTATAAATTACCTGTACCTGGACACGTTGGAGGTCGGTGGATCTTTTAACCGAGTCGGGCTCTCCTCATCCTAGAATAGTCGGGTCACTCAGATCAATAATCAATAACTATTGTAATCGGTAATCAATACTCAATTAATAGATCAATATAACACATCGGAAATCAATAACAGTTGGAATTTCGGCGCACCATGACTTTTCAGTCATGAATAACCACACCAGTTTATTAAAAGTTAGTGAATTTATTTCCCTATATTAACAAAGCTAGCACAATGTATATAAGTCTCAAAACCAAATGATATATGTATATGAACATTACTAGCTGTCCATAACGGCGGAAGAAACGCAGTCTACACAAAATCTGGATAATGATACACTCAGTTATGGCAATACAAATCACTAATATGACTAACTGTATTTGACTAATCTCATACATTGGTCAGCATAACAAGATTTCAAATCAACATGGTGCATCAAATGAATCTCTCGACTAACCTCTAATTAGCATTGGCATGTGGGACTTCATGCAAAACGAATCTAGTCAACACAAATTTGGAACCCTATCAAAATAGCAGTTGGTACCTAAAAGGAAAAAAAAAACACAATGCATAATACATTTGTCCTTTCATATTTACCAAATACAATCAGCATTCAAGAAGAGTCTTCGTCCTTCAGGTACCGGTTGATCAGCATGGGGCAAGTTTCAAGGGGGTAAAGTTAAGGGCAAGCTCCCTTGCGGCGGCAAGGAGAATGGGGCAAAGTTACTGCATGGGCAAGACGGGGCAAATCAAAGTTAAAGTCTCTAGGGTGAGAATTCTTAAAGTCCCTTTCTCTCAGATAGAGAAAAGGGCATCAGGGTGTCGTCCAAAATGGAGTCTGGCATCTGGCTTCAAACTGGCATCGAGGAAAATGGCTGACTTCTCTTTGTCCAGTGGGTTTAAGTAAGAAACATTCCTAATTCTGCAGGGTCTTCCATTGGAGGGTTCATAGGTTGGCTTCAAATTGTCCAATGAAAATTGTCTTTTACTAGCACTCATTTATGCATACACTGTCCTTGGAGCCTTGGAACACAAATTGTAACAGGGTTTGCCAATTATTTTACTATCTGTACCTTCATTGTCCGCACCTGCAGACTGACCTTGTATCAAAGGGGATGAAACCGGCCTAGTACGAAACCTTGGAGATAAGTGTATCAGTCAGCTCTACTGGAAAAATACAACTTCAAGCAAGAATATATGTTTCATTAGTTCAAGGAAAAAACACGCAGTTAGGATTTGAGACCAGGCAACTAGGCCAAAGACTCTACTAAATTTAAGCTAAGCAAAACAGTTTCAAACGAGAAATCATGGCATACATTTACAATTATGACGGATTACTACATTTTCAATACTTCATGATTAATAAAGCTCGTTTACAATGATGGCGAACTACCCCGAGGGCACAATTTCCCTCGTACATTATTTTCTTTGCTAAAATCACACTACATTATACGTTTTGATTACACGATATGTATGAATATATGTTGGACCCTCTTTTTCTGCGTCATCACTGTGGATGATAGTATTGTTGATGTTGGTGTCTCTCTCTGTGCTTCTTTCTCAATTTTTGTCGTAGGGGGTTGTGGTTGTGTGTTTTATATTGTATTGGGTGTGTGGGAGTGGTGTGTGTATGTGTACCAGGTGTGTGTATTTCGAATTGTCCAATGTGGTTGTGTTTTGTAAATGTGTGTGTATTTTGAGCACGGCGGTGTGTACTGCCAATGGAATACCGCGGTTGAAAGACCGCCGCATGGATTCGTGGGTCGTGATAGTGTGGGCGTATTCCTGTTGGCGTGACGGTGTTGGTTTTGTTATAGCCAGTTTATCACTGACCTTTGGTGTGGCGGACTTGTGTGGGTGTCTGGATTTTGGTGGATTCCGGCCAGTGGGTCGTAATAGCTGTAGCGGAATTCCGCCGCCCCAGCGGTGTGTTGGCGGTCTTCTGCACGGTGGTAAGCAGCATTTACCGCCAATGTTGTAATGAGTGCTAGTATGTTTTTTGGACATAGCTTTGTGTGGTTACCTACAAAGGTTCTAAAACAACGTCCATCTTGTATCAATCTCTGTATCTCATCCTCAATAACAGCAGTGCAGAAAAAATTTATTTATATGAGGTGATTATGCTGTTTCTTTTGTAGTGTAATTTTATATAGCACAAACATGGCCCAAGGACATTACAACACTTCACGAGTACCACATCACATAAGGTCGGATTCATTCTTTTGTGTGTGTTTTGCAGCCACTGGCAGGATAAGTGTTCTGCCCAGAATCACAGAATGGTGTGCCGATGCTAGAACTCGAACCTAGCTTCCCAATTCCAAAGTCGGCAGCTCTGGCGTTGGAAAAGCACACCACAGCAGTGCAGCGATGTCCCAATAAATCTGGAGAGATCTGCTTTGCAACATGGTTGCATGTGTCTTTTCTTAAAATACCATGGGAAAATCGCACTTAAAACGATGTTGCAGAACTGAAGGCATCCTTCTTGAATATTGATGGAGAACAAGACTAATAATAATAAAAATCGCTGTTTGGTTGGCAGATGCCGCAGACAGTGCTGGATGCATGTAACACCTGTGAATGAAGTCGTTTCAGTAAATTGAAGCTCAAATGCGCCCTTATTTCTTTTTATGTCTGAAGCCTGTGGAGCACACAACGGTAAGTGCTTTTATGGCGCAGAATACACTGTTGCTGAACGTGATGTATGTACAGCCTGAGCACCTTCATAAAACAACTCATTTTATGACAAAACAATTTCAGCGCGAGCCAGGGAGCTCAATCAATCAAAGATAACATATACCTAGAACGAAGGAGGACAGCTTTTCCGGGAAATTCAATTGTCTCGCCGGACTGTACCCAGGAAGAGAAATCAATCCAGGGTAAGTAACTAAAGCCAGTCTTTTGTTGTGTGTTTGCGTCGCGAAGGCATTGCAGCGCCAACTTGTTTTTACCTCCTCGTTTATTCCCCCGTGCTCCTCATCGTACTTATTATGTTGTATATTTTTTTCTCAAATTACGAACGTTAACGCAAGTAAGCGCGTGAAGTGTGGTTTAATGGAAGCACGCAGTCCTCAGACGTGGCAAACACTAGATGCTATGCTAGGGACGGACAGCTTCGATGAACCACAATGCATTCTAGAATAGAATACGCTCTGCTAATGGTCATCTCGAAGACGCCACCATTTTTCTGTGGCCTTACAGTGTTGTATAATTTGTATTGCTGTAAAAATCACAAATAAACGAATTCGTCTTATGTGACCTGCTACTGGGATATCAGGGCGATAGGCTTCACGAAAGATATACTTCTGAAAGCTATTGTATGACAAAAATCTCTGGACTTGTCTGAGTTGCTGCAGGTCAAGTTAGATGGGCACTGGCAGAGCTGCGTGTAAATGGCGTCTGCAGTAACAAGAGGGGCAAGAATGAGGCTCCTTGGAAGTTGCCTCTCAGAGTGAAAGAACTGGAATCCCATGGAGAAGGGTCGCAGGAATCGGTTTTAGGCCTGATGTGTTCACCTCAACACTAACTCTAATGGCGTTTCAGCGGCATGTTTGTTGTACAACTGCGACATTTCTACTGGGGAGGTGAGCATAACCAAAACCTACCGACATTTCAGAACATAGACTGACAAATGAAAAACCTTAAAAGCTTCTAATTTGAGTTAAGTGGTCACTTCAATAAACAAACATAAAGCCTTTATATATCAAAACAAGGATGCAGTCCTCTGTACCCTGTTCATTTCAACCCCATCTCATGCCTTGACGAAGATGCATGACTTACATTCACTAATAGGCGCTTTGTGCAGTTCACAAGAGGAAGACATCGTTTGCCCTAAAAGTTTATTTTTAGAGTTGTAGAAAGATTTGTAGCTGGCGATTCAACTGTCTGCTTCTCTCGATTATTAATATACCATTCTTACCAGAAGTATAAATGCTTTATAGCGATCACAGTCAATGGTAAAACATGACATCTATAAATTCGAACAGGCCAGCTGCCCCAATTGAAATCCTGGTCCGATGAAGAGCTAACTACATCTACTGGAATTTCTTTTTTTAGACATCTACTGGTATGAGGAAAAGTATAGTTGACTGAAGTTGCATTTTGGAACTGAGTATTGGTGTCTAAAGGTACCCATCGATTCTGGGGATGTTTATATTTAACCAGTATGCATGTCCCTTTTTTTCTGCAGGACATATACACAGGACATATATCATCCAATGCCCAAAAACGTGATGCCTCGCAACTGGTCCCTGTGGAAATCTTTCATAGTTGGTCAACTGCAATTCTTGGTCGTAACGATCAGAGAGGGTCTTGTTACACCCTGATTTGTCCCATCAGGAGCTCTCAGTAAAGTAACTTTGTTTGTGTTCTATGTTTTGTGTTAACAGTAGAATGAGGTAGCTGATCTTGAATGTAAAGGTTCTAGGTATAGCAGTTGGAGATATGAGATTGGATGTTGTTTTTTTGATATAGCCACTTTTTATTCCATGTGTATTACAGTTTTATCAAGTCTGCCATTCTCAATAGGTCTTACATCAGAATGCCATGAAAGAAACATTTTTTCTGAAAAAGAGAAAGTAGTTGCTTCAATATTAGTATAAATAAATGGTGCCTTTACCACATGGCAATGCCTGTCTTTCAGCTTCTTGCATCCGTTAACCTAATCACTTTATCCCAGTGGAGTTTCCATGTGCTCAGTCCCCCCTCACTGTGACCACATGGTGTTTTGGTGACCCATTCAGCAAGTCCTAGTACAGCCTTCATGAAGCCCCTGCACGCTTTCACTTCTTTCACTTTTCAGAGTTCCCTC
The DNA here is from genome assembly GCF_031143425.1 of Pleurodeles waltl. NCBI lineage: Eukaryota > Metazoa > Chordata > Amphibia > Caudata > Salamandridae > Pleurodeles > Pleurodeles waltl. Next base: position 457,224,959 of record NC_090439.1, read on the forward strand.
TCACATTGCCCCATAGTCCTTGTGCGGTGGCTCCTGATGGTACTCCAATGACCATCACTCTGTCTAGTAACCTCTCGCTATGAAAGTACCCATATTGTTCAAGAGAGCATCACACATTGTTCCTTATTGCTTCAGTGCATCGTCAGTAGGTCCCTCTTTGCCCTAATGTTCCTAGCACTCTCTAACTCATTGCATTCATTTGTTCTCTTTTTCTAGAACCCCTTCACAGTTTCATAATAATGTATTTATTTTCTAAGAATATTTAGGCATATAAAAAACAGTACCAAATATTGTAATTGGTAATCACCATGAAGTGAGTAAATATATAAATACATACATTAATTAGAAGCAATAAAGAACTAAAAAGAGAAGAATAAAAAGGAGCTACGTTCCTTAACAATACAAGTATATATCAAGTGCCATCATTAATGATGTGCGACACAGTAAAACTTATGGACAGATACATTAGCAACATTATCATCAAAAGGTCTCTAGAATAATTTATGGCTATTAAAAAGATTTTGAGGTTTTCAAAGAGATAGGTTACAACCTTTCCTGCTAAATACAACCCAAGGCCACTGTGAGCGAACAGAGACTAAATAAATGTTTTTCGTATTATAGATAATTGTTTCAATAGCAGAGGAACTAACTAAATTGAAATGGTCTATTTGCTCAAATGGCAATGAATATGAACAGGCATATGATTTAAAGCTAATCAATTTATATGATGATTTATTTCAAATGTTAAACATTTTTAGTAATTAATTATTATATTTTGAACCAAATATCTAAAAAAAAGTGACTTCATATAGGAGACTTTTTAAGGACCCAGAGTTAGTTTTATATCACCAGCATAATGAGTTATCCAATTTAACTTCAAACTACTTGCTTGAGGACCAGGCATAGTTATAGCTAACAAAGGAGGTAGTCTGATAAATTGAGAATGTGAGCCAAGAACATATATTACCAGACTATTGGCCTGATTGATAACTTGGCGGAGGGGAATACTCCATCACAAACATGATGGATGTCCTGTCCACCATATTAAAATCCAATTAAATCCTATGGAGATCATAATTCAGTGTACGGGATAGCTTGCACGTTTGTGATGGAGAATTCCATCTGCCAGGTTCTGAATCAAGCCCAAAATTTCTACATTTCAAGGCATAACTGTAAAGAAAGTTCAGAGTTCCAAATAACCAAACAGCATCTAGATTAATAGTGTTAATATTGATGCCTTTTTTACACACATTAGATGCAATGTGACCAGACAAGTTATGCAAATTTAAACAAAACTCATAATCAGAAATCTTAGTAGTAGGCAAAATATTTGAAAACAAATTAGAATTTAGGTGCCAGATGTATCAAAAAACGGATTTGCATTTCTTAAATAGCAAATTTTAAGAAATCACAATTTAAGAAATGCAAAATGGTATGTATGATTTGTGCGATTTGGTAATAGCGATTTCTTAAAATTCACAAATGCTATTACCAAATTGCAAACAGAGAATCCAACCCTATTCGCACCTATGGGCCTGTTGCAAATTGTTGGAAATGGCCCTTTTTGCAGGGTCATCCACAGTCTTTTTTGCCTCCTTCCTCCTATTTTTTCTGACCTGTTTATGTTGGCTTTAAGACTCTGGGCACTTTACCACTGCTAACCAGTGCTAAAGTGCATATGCTCTCTGTGTAAAGTGTACTGTTGATTGGTTTATCCATGATTGGCATATTTGATTTACTGGTAAGTCCCTAGTAAAGTGCACTAGAGGAGCCCAGGGCCTGTAAATCAAATGCGACTAGTGGGGCTGCAGTACTGGTTGTGCCACCCACATTAGCAGCCCTGTAAACATGGCTCAGACCTGCCACTGCAGTGTCTGTTAGTGCAGTTTTAAACTGTCAATTCGACTTGGCAAGTGTACCTACTTGCCAGGCCTAAACCTTCCGTTCTACTACATGTCAGGCACCCCTAATGTAGGCCCTAGGTAGCCCCAGGGGCAAGGTGCAGTGTAAGTTTAAGGTAGGACATATACTAGTGTGTTTTATATGTCCTAACCGTGAACTACTGTCAAATTCGGTTTTCACTGTGCAAGGCCTATATCACTCATAGGTTAACATGGGGACTGCCTTTAAATATCCTTAAAGCGCAGATTCCCTTTGAGAGCAGATGCAAATGTGGAGTTCAGGGTCTCTGAACTCACAATTTAAAAATACATATTTTAGTGAAGTTGGTTTTTAAATTGACTGTTTGAAAATGCCATATTTAGAAAGTAGGCATTTTCTTGCTTATACCATTCTGTGACTGTGCCTGTTTGTGCATTGTCTGTCTGGGTCAGTTTGACAGTTGGGCTGTTTTGCCCCTCTCTAGACAGTGACACAAAATGGGGTGGGGGTGTAGTCTGCAAATACTGATGAGCAATCTGAGCTAGAGAGGAGGGAGAAGTGGTCGTTCATACCTGAAAGGACTGTGCCTGCCCTCACACAATGCATTCTCTGACCCCCTGGTGTGCGTCTGGTGACTGGCCTGGACAAGGAAGGATCTTGCAAACACTTGAGACTTTGCTTTGAAGTTTTCCAACTTCAAAGGCAGAACTGGGTATAAGAAGAAGACCCAAAACCCCAGACTTTTAGAATCTCTCTGGAACCAAGAGGAACCTCTGCAAGAAGAAGAGCTGAGGAGCTGAAGAGCTGAAGGAGGAGTACTGTCCCTTTGCTGTGCTGCTTTGCTGGACTGGCCTGCAGTTGCTGCTCCTGCCTGAAAAGAGTGCAAGGGGTGAACTTTGCTGTGTGTCCTGCTTGAGAAAATTCTCCAAGGGCTTCGAGTAGAGCTTGCCTCCTGTTGGAAGTCTCAGGGACACCAAATACTCCAGTTTCCTCGACCTGCAGCACTGGGAACTGTGTGTTTTGTGCTGTTCAAGAGGAGAAACCACTGCAACGCCACCAACGATGCCGCTGGCCTGCACCGTGACCTGCCTATGCCACACAGAGTCGCATTGCCCCGCTTCGCACTGCGACCCTGGTCTCCCCGACGCCGTCATAGGATGACTTCACCGAACCTCTGCTTGCACCGCGACCTGTAGGCCTCACACTCTGGCATTGCCTGCTCACACCGAAGCCTGGGCATCCCCGACGACACCGCTCCTGCTGACACCGGTGCCGCTACCTGCACTGTGGCCTGTGGACACTGCTCGTGAGGTACACAAAACACCGTCCCGTCCCGCACTGCAGCCCCGGTCTACCGCCACCAGCACCATCGACTCCTGAGTTGTCACCAGGCATCCTGCCTGCACCGTGGCCTGTGGACACCGCTCGTGAGGGTCATGAAGCACCATCCCATCCCGCACCACTGGCTTGGGCCTACCGACGACAGCACTTCAGCAATGACGACACCGCTGCCTGCACCGTGACCCGTGGACACCGCACGTCGCACCACCCCGCTTCAAACCGCAGCCCTGGTCTCACCGACGCCTCTGGATGGCGTCACCAAGCAGCTGCCTGCACCCTGAACTCTGGGCACCACATGTCGCATCGTCCTGCTTTGCAGCGCAGCCCTGATACCATCCATGCCAGTGCACCTGACTTCATCAGCCTGGAGTTTGATCTGCAATGCGTCTGACCTCAAGGGCCCGACGACTCCTGCACTGACTCTGGAACTGACACCACGGCATCAGTGACGCCGCTTTCTAGAGCTCACCACAAGGATCATGATGTCCTTCAAATCCAAGGTACTGTTTGTGGGTCTTCCCGACACCATAGCTGGCCCGCAACGCCGCGGCCGGCCTAAACTGTTGGTTTTGTTGATCACAACGCCATGATAGCCCCAGGTAGAGCTATCGACTTCAAGGAACTGTATTTTTGCGTAAATCTTGCAGAATATATATTTTTATTACTGTATGTTGGATTTTTTCGTATTTAGTCTTGTTTTATATAGATAAATATTGGATATTTTTCTAAAAATGGTGTGGTGTCCGTTTGTAGTGTTTTCACTTATTACTGTGTTATATGTGCAAATGCTTTAGACTACACATTGCTCCTGAGATAAGCCTGACTGCTTGTGCCAAGCTACCCAGGGTTTGAGCAGGGGTTATCTGAGTGGGTATCTCCCTTATCCTGATCTAGAGTGAGGGTCCCTATTTGGACAGGGTGCAAACCGACTGCCAACTAGAGACCCCATTTCTAACATTGGTTGTCCGCGGTGAGGATAGGACTTGCATTTGTACTTGACCCACAGTGATTGGTGTACACTACAACCATATTGCAGACCACTACGTACCACATACTGTGTTTTCCTTTTTGTTCTCTGGCGTCCTCCTAGAGAATTTGTGATATTTGTGGACTCTGATTTTTGGTTGTGAGGCCTTTCAGAATGGAAGTCAACTTTTGACACCTGGAGTGCTACACGTTGAGGGAGTTGAGGGAGCTAAAGGTTTTCTGCAAGGAAAGGGGGCTGGCTGTGAAGAGAAGGTCCCTGAGATGGGTCTTTGAGACAGCCCTGTTTCAGTATGAGATGAAACGCTGGGAAGCAGCCATACCAGATTGTTCCGAGGAGGAGGGCTATGCATTTCCCAAATTGCGAATTCCAGTTAGGAATTCACAAATTAGGAAATGCACATCCCAGGGTGCTGGGGGCCCAAGGCCCCATGTGCTGCACCCCAAAAATATTTTTACGGACATGTGAAGCACACACATGCCTTAGGGGCATGTGTGCGCTACATGTAAATTTAAAAAATGCATTTATAATGCATTTTAAAAATTTGCACATGGTTACCACCAAACTTTATTTTGTGGTAATTGCACTTCCTAAATGCCCAATTCGCATTTAGGAAATGCTTGATACATGTGCTTTGGAAATCGCAAATAGGAATTCTCTATTTGCGATTTCCAATTTAGAGAATCGCAATTTGCGATTCTCTAAATGGGGTCGCAATCTTAAGGAATCGCTATTTTAGCGATTCCTTAAAATTGCACTGCAAATGCCTTTCATACATTGTGAAAGGCATTTTTGCATTCGCAAATGGCCGAATTTTGCAATTTGCACCGTTTGCGAATGCAAAAAAGCTTGATACATCTGGCCTCTAATCACATAAAAGATTGAGGCCCAGATTTATGTTAAAGTGGAGTAGCGCGGTGTTGTGCCAAAATTAGCAGTGCTGCGCTGCGCCACTTTAGAAACGCAGAGGTGCGGCATATTTAGAGGAATACAGTGCACCCCTGCATTTCCCCCTGCGCTGGCGCTGACTTAAGCTGCAAAGTGCCAATGCAGGCATCCTTGCACCATAGTGCAAGGATGTCTGCGTTGAGGGGATAGATTGTTTATATGCAGGAAGGTGTCCCTTCCTGCACATAAACAATATATAATAGCGATTTGGCACTTCTATGAGTGCTGCAAAATGCAGCACACATAGAATTACCAAAGTGTAATTTTGAAAGATTGTTTATGTGCAGGAAGGGACACCTTCATGCAGGTAAATAATCCTCCATTACATTTTACTGCTTCTATGTGTGCTTCAGAATGCAGCACACATGGTAAAAGCAAAAAAATGAGGAGGAATAAAAGCATTCCTGCACTTCTGGGGTGGCGTTAGTTTTTGGTGCTGCCTCAGGTTTACGACAACTCGTAAATCTGAGGCAACATCAAAAGCAATGGGTGTTGTGGTGAAACGTCCACCGCAACACACATTTCACGCCCCTCAGACGCAGAAAACTGCATCGGAGGGGCCCATATTTACAAAGAGGTGTAACTTCACAAAAAAGTGGCTTTACACCTCCTTGTAAATATGGAGCAGTGCTTAGTGCCACCAAAGCATCATGAAAAGTGATGCTCAGTGGCGCTAGGGACTCTTAAATATGCCCCTATATTTATAAAGGTCAGAGGAATGAAAATTGCAGTTCATTTGTACTTCCAGACATTATACAAATACATTATCTTGACATAATCCTGTAAATAAAAATACCAGCATCTGTCGAAGGCCTCAAAACAGTAATGCTGTTGTTCTATTATTATGCCTGTGAGAAATGTATTTGGTGTTCCTAATCCCACTGTGAAATAATCTATTGAATTGTAAAAAAAAGATGGTTTGGATCTTGATAAATGAATATGCATTATTGATTTTGTGATTTCTAATGGTTAGAGCTGTTAAAGGGAGGGGATTAACTATATTGTACTCAATCTAGAGCTGCATCGAACATAAAGCAGAACAAAATGATTGAAACTATACAGATCATTGTCTAATTAAAAAAGCAATCTAATACATATATACTGCCATAATTCTTTCTGAGTTTATGTTTTGTACGTTTTCATATTGGTATTTTATCATTCCAAATGATAATAAGAAATTATTGAATCTAAATTTGTAATAAAGGTGCTTGGAAAAAGCTTTGGAACTGGGAGCACAGATAGAAAGTACAATGCTTAAGGAGCAATTAGCATTTTAATAGTTTCAATCCCCCCCTCCCACTAATTTAGAAGCAAGGGGACAGTTTATCAATTATCTTATCATCATTACTAATATTTTATTCCGTTATATAAATAATCATAAAAGTCAGCAACGTTTAAAATACATAAAATCAATTTTAAACAACGTGGTGTTTTCAGTGTCTTGCAGTTGATTTAAAAAACGCTCCCACTGCCATACAGGTATGAATAGATTTTACAATCTGTAGGAAACATAAAGTAGGATTACATTTTCTAAAATCATTTCTTTTTAGTAAAGAGATAATACATAGTTTAGTGTATTTACAATAAAACGTACATAAGAATATAAAGTGGAGTAAGCTTTGTGCAGAAATTTCATTACATGGCCACAAACAAACGGAGTCCTTGCTGCATTCACTTCTTGGGAATAAGATAAGATGGTGTATTAACCCAATTCTAAACCATGAGATATCTTTCCCAGATATTAACTATTTCAGGACCAGGTATTGTTTGTACTAACATATTGCCTGATCAAAAGCTTAACAAGTTTGGATGACTCCCTAAATTTGTTCTTTCGTAACAGGTAAATCTGTTTAACCCAAGATCTATCTTGCCTCGGGGGACAGGATGGATTTACAAACAGTATCTCTCTACTAAGTTCAGACAAAACCTTTTTCACATATGACAACTGACAACCATGGGATCCCCATAATCCTCTCACAATTAAGACAGTCTTTCATAACCTCCTGGTTAAAGGTTGTGTTTGCATTGCTCCATATTGAAAGTCACAAGAGTACTGGAGTCAGCTGAATAGTATCTTCAAGACAGCTCATCCCCAAGGCTTAATGGCAAATACAGTGTGGCGTGCCTAAGGAAAGGGAAAGTAGATAACAACAAAACCTGTTCTCTTCATCCTACAAGGACTTGATATTAACATGGCCCCAAATACTGGCTCTGTATAAAACAATTGCAAGGCACTATGGACCTCAATGCAACTTTGTTGGTCGGAATGTGCTGACTGCCAAAGCCCTGGGGAGGAGGCAGGCGTCTTACTGGCTGCCTCCCCTCTCCCAGTGTAGCCTGGTGGGAACAACGTATTATGACGTTCCAGCCAGTCAGACCGAGCTGAGGCCAATACCGGATCACACCAGCACCCTCTGAATGAGCACTGTCTACAAAGCAGACAGTGCGCATTCGGAGGGTGCTGGGCAGGGAGGCCCCTGCATTATGTTTCCACTAGCCTTTCCAAGGCAGGGTCCCTGCCATGGAAAGGCTGGCAGAAACAGGAGTCATGATCAGCACAGCGGCGCAGAGTTGAGCACCTCCATGGCTGACCACAAGTCCGACTGCTGTCAGCCTGGCGGAAACCATTTTCCCAGCAGTGACAGAGGTGCCCTCGGGGTCCGACTCCCAGGGTTGTAACGTGGCGATTGGACCGCCTGGAGTGCGGTGGTCCGACCGTCACCACGAGGCTAGCGGTCTGAAGACTGCCAGCCTTGTAATCAGGCCCTATGTTCTGTATATCTTCAAGAGAAGGAGACAGGTGTGGAGTCAATCACCTGGACACATTTTTACTTCTGGATGAGATATAGTGAGATTCGGGCCTGATTTATAGTTTAGCGGATGGGCGTAGTCCGTCACAAATGTGACAGATATCCTGTCACCTGTATTTCAATTCCATTATATCCAATGGAAATCTTAATACGGCAGATGGAATATCCGTCACTTTTGTGACGGAGTAACCCATCAGCCATACTCTAAATCAGGCCCTAAGTGCTCCCTGAATCAAAGAGCACACTCAGATATGTAAAGTCATGTATATGTTCAAGTATTTTACCTTTGATACCAATAGTACATAATTTAGGGTTTTTTGTATCACATGCCATATTTTAGGACTTAGACAAATATGTGGCTAAATCAAAATCATCCAGAAAAGAAACATACAAGTCCACCAGATTTTTCAGTGCCAATGGGTGTTATGCCATTAAAATGATTTCATTCCCTTTTAAAAAGAATGAGTCTGGCTTCCCCCTATCATAGTCACACATCTTGTTTAGTTTGTATTCAGCTTGTATCCAAATTAATAATATATCAAACAAATAAAAAGAGAGGCAAAATTCAACTTTGTTGTACCATCGCTCTAAGTTAAACGAGTCTGTGAGCTCCCCATTATTCCCATAACGTACTTTGGCTGAAAGGCTTAAATGTAAGACTGATAAAAAAATTAACAATGGAATCCTCTAAATCTGACTGTAAGAGAATACGTCTGAGTTTGGACTCCTTAACTTGATCAAAAGCACAAGGAAGGCCCATAAATACAAGATACTAGGGGCAACCACATGCCAGTGTATATTTCCCAATAATAAGTTGTAAATTTAAGCACTGGTAACGAGTGCCCAATCCTTCCCTAAAACAGTATTACATCGGAGATAGGGCATTGTTGCCTTTCACCCAAGCCTGGATCCTGCTTAAATCCACCCCAATACTTTAACCATGGAACGTGTAAGTAAGATCGGCTTGTAGCACTGTGGAACACAGCGATTTCCCTTTTAAAAAACTGACACATTGGTGGATGTAGCCCACAATTGGGGAAAGGCAAATCTGCTTACACAAGCACGATTAAAACTTTTGTTACTCATGGGGCCCAAAAGTCTATATTAGATTTAAAAATGTCCATTGGTTTCCCATCAGGACCCTGAGCCTTTCATGAGGGACTTCCAAATGGTTCTCTTTAGACTATGCCTGTCAACAAATTGATAAATGCTTTCAAAATGTCATAACCACTGATCAACAGAAATATGGGGCCCGGGGTGGAGGAGGAGGCTGTTACTTGCCCTTATTGAAATAGCAGACTGCAGAACAATTTCTGTTTTTTTCTTGCAGATGCCTTCATCAATCTTTCCCAAATATCCTGTTTAATCCCCTCTTTTCTTTTTTTAGGGTACGTTTGTAATCAACCAAACTTTCTGCTGCTTGCTGATTATCTCATGGCCACCTTACCAGCACTTTTCTATACTGTTTATTCAAAAAAGCGCAGGCTCTATCAAACCATCTTGATTGTTCCATAATCAAAGTGTAGTTCGGTTTCAGTTGGATGGTCTTGATTACACAATGTCATTCACAGAAGCTACTGATGATACCCGAGCTACAAGCACTATAATCAAGACAGATTTCAAACAGGTTTTAATTACTTTTATTAAATTGCCAATAAATGCTTCTGGGTCATGTAGTATCCATGCTACTCTTAATCCCTACCTTAAAGATCATGTTATCTGGCTGAGCACTATAATGCAGAGGGGTTGGTTTTTCAGATCCTACCATTACAGGATTATGATTCCCATAAAATTTAGCTAGCTCCTCCCCATCCTTAAAGAAAATAAAAATGCTTTGGGACAAAAATGTAATGCTTTATCGAGCTTTAACTTCTTCCAAAATAAGTGGGACCAACATTATTAGCCTTGTTACTTTGTTCCAAAGCTCTAATGAGATTTCTCTACATAATAAAGTTTTGAAGTACAGATCCCATAAAATCTGGCTTAACAGACCTTGAAACCCCTTTCTGAGCGGTAGAACAGTTATCCTACAAAAGGTGTAATTTCCGACATCTTTACATTAAAATCCCCCAAAAGGGCAAGATACCTGTCCTTAAGGAACAGCCAAACGTAAAAACCAAGGGCCTGATTTAGATTTCTATGGGATTTATATTTCGGCAGACAGGATTTCAGTCACTGTTGTGACAGAGTATCCTGCCCTCCGAAATCTAAATGAAATGAAAATTTATTAATTTGCAACACCTTGATGAGAAAAATCTTCACTATGGAAATTTCACAAATGAAATCAATACGCACTTGACTAGCTCATAAAAACACTTGGATACCTCTATGATCAAGGATGACCAGGGTAACACAGCAACTGATATGTATATATGTATATCGTACTGATTAATAACATTTACCCAATCAGGTAGCTTGAATGTAGAGTTTACCCCAGCAGCGTTCCAGCTTAAAACTTCATTAAAAAACTAGACTTGGGTCTGAGTGTGTTAATTCAGTGACTACAATACAAGGCAGCTCCTAGCCAGCAAGGGACAAACTTCAGCAATCGGATGAGGGTCAGCCTACACATCCTAGCCCTCTAGTGGCTCAAATCTGTTTTGCAGTGATAAATTGAAGTGCAGAGATGCTCGAGCCTCAGGATTTGTAGTGTTCAATGCACCACGGTTTGACAAAGGAGAACAATAAAAAACCCTAAAGGCAAAACGTTGATACTACTTTGATTAACACAACGTTTCCTCCTACAAAACAAGAGATGATTACGAGAAATGATTAACCATTTAGCGATTATGAAAGTTAACAACAGTACAGTCACCAGTAATTGACTTTGGTGAAGGGCTTATGCAGGCAACTCTTCTAACACATTTTTTTGAGTGGCCTTAGAGGCATTAAAGTCTAAGCGCCTGATTATAGTTTGACTGCTGGCCCGGACGTGCTTGCTGCTAACCTTATAAATGATCACTAAGCAGGTGGTCATTTATAATGCATGGGCAGGAACCGCCGTCACAGCCCTGCACCAAACATTTTTCTTTTTCTATTTCATGTTATGTTGGCATGTATAGCACACAATTCACCTGAGATGGTACTAAGGCTCTTGGGCAGATGTGTAGGTGTGCGAACCCTCACGTGCCAATACAAAGAGCCAGGTCTTCAGCATCTTGCAGAATTCAAGAAGTGAGGAGAAGGCTCTAATGTGTTTAGGGAGGTTGTTCCATTTCTTGGTTGTGATGTAAAAGAATGAGCGACCTCTAGTTTTGCTTTTGTTGATGCAGGGAGTGTGTACAACTGAAAGTGAGGCAGAGCGTAGGTGTCCGGTGGGCTGGTGAAAGTGTATGCAGCTGTTCAGGTATTCTGGTCCTGTGTTGTGTAGGGCTTTGTATTTGTACTTGAGTAGTTTGAATTGGCTACACTTGTGAATGGGGAGCCAGTGAAGTTTCCAGAGGTGCCGTGTAATGTGGCTGCAGCGAAAACAGGATTTTCTTTTTAAGGTAAAAAAAAGTAATGCTCTCCTAGCCACGGAAGTCATCTCCCATGATGGAGGGCATTATTTGCATTTTACTGTGCCTCGTAGCCAGGATTTACCTATGGCCATATGCCGCCCATCCCGATTGGGTGGGCAGGAATACAGCCATTTCTCTGACGGTCATTACTCCATCAGAGAGGTAGGCTATAAACAAAAATAAAAATAAGTTCCACTATAGCAAAGCCACTTACTAGTTACCGAAACACTATATGATAGGGACCCATTATGGAAGAAGAAAAGGAAAAACAAGAAGTGAGGTGTGACCACTTCCTCTTTATAATAAATTACAGGAAGAGGAAGTCTAGTATACTTGTAGGTCATTTTTATTTTTGCTATCATGGGAAAACCATTTCTGTGCTAGAGAGCCTCTTCTACCAGTAAAGATTGGGATGAGGAAGACAAACAGGGATGTAATACCATGTATTTATGGATTACTTTTGAATTTGTAAACGCTTTCAGTATGTCTGTGGCAGAAAGACAGAGGCTGAGTGTTGCCTGCGTGCAGATTTTAGAAAGAACAGAGATTCTGACCCACCCGGCACAGGTTCCACCAGTATGGAAAACTTACATTCATTCTGCAGCACACATACTCATTTGGCTAGGGCCTTTCCAGGGAAATATCCCCTGTTAAGCTCCCCACCCAATGGGCACCCAAAAACACAGACAAGCTTTGCACTAAAGCGCTCAGAGGCCATTTGATGGGTGATGATACACTATAGAAAACTGAATAACATAGCATTAAATACCACACTGTAAGACCAATAGAGTCTTTACTTTTCCTTGCCTTTTGTGGACTTTCTTTACAAAATATGTGCTGTTTGAGTACAGCATCATCACCGTCTCCCTGTGTAAATCACTGAGTGTCTCCTGGTATTGTGTGCACAAAATTAATCGTGCAGCAATTGTGGTGGGTGCTGGGTCCAGGCTTGTGAAGGGCCTACAGCAACCCAACACAGCTAGTTTTAAATGTCAAACTGGGGGATAACGGATAATTTCCTGCTGGCGTTAGAGCTCATGGCACCTTTGCTACTTTACTCGTGTCAACTAGAGGAGGGCGGGAAATGGCAAGGTGAGGTAGCCAGTTAACTATCACATGTCATACATGGTCCCATTGAAATTACATACCATTGTTGACACGTGATAGAAGTCTATGAGACCTCCACAAGTCTTCTTGAATAATTTTAGCATGGACAGATGTTCTATATATAGCTTTAAAGACTTCCTTACAGGGGTGTGATTTTACAGCTGCTATACAACATTACATTAATGAGGCTATGGTACAAAAATATGACACACACTGTTCTTCTGCATATGTAATAACCTATGCAAACTGGGTTTGCGCCAATCCATTTCATATAACAAAAAACTATTGAATAGAGCACCATACGGAGGAAAGTGAATTTCTCTTTTTTTGTGTTATCATAATAAAGAGTGGAACCAATACTGCCTAAAATGTGACTGGTGCAACTAAACCTGGCATCAGTTTTTCCTATTCTCACAGCGAATGCAAGATAAATAATGCAAAATTAGTTTATTCTCCAAACTGGGCAAAGTACAACCCCTTCAACACCTGACTTTCAGTGAGAGTAGGATGCATGAAACTCAAAACTCAACGAGCACCCAGAAGCACAATAACAAAATGTCCAACCCAGTGCTTATCTCTTTAGAAAATAATTCATACACTCAAAATCATGATACCTCACTCTACATTACACAGGCACCAATCCACTGGCATGGTGCCACTGTACTCTGAATTTAAGGTCCACCTTTAGCTGCACCACCTTTCCTTTATCTCTGTGCAAGGACAATATGGCAGGTTTTAGGCACAGGTACTATGATACCGCTCTGGCACTTAGAGTTTGTGCTCTAAGTTTCATAGTATCTTGCCCTAATGTCAGTCTCACCAATCCAAGTCTTATGGGTCCACATGTACTAAGAATGGATACAGTAAAAGTAATCGTAAATTGTGCACCAACTTTTATCGAATCCAATCTATTTTTATGAACTGACCTATGTACCAATAAGTCAGTATGCAAAAACAAAAACCCAATTTGTAGTGAGTCGAACTTTGACGTACCTCATAAAAATTAATGAGGTAGGTTGCAAATTGAGGCCCACTGTGAATCACAGCCACCACGGTGATGGTGGCCTGCTGAAGTCAGCCTACCACCATTTATGAGATTGTTGTTAACTAAAGCAATTTTGTTTTTAAATGCAACCCATTTTCCTTAAAGGGCATTTAAAAAAAAAAATTGTGGCTAAATTTTTTTAACTGTAGACAATGGTCCATGGGACTTAACATTAATGAAGGGGAAGGGACTCCTTGGGGATCCATTCCCGATTGCGAATGCCTTATCACTACCTTTCAGTAGTTGGTAAAACATTAATGTAATGCAACCAGATTTCGGTCGCAAAACATTACATCCCACTGCAAATTGTTTTTTGAACAAGAAGCCTTAAACTAGCCGCTTCCAAATACTGATCTGGTATGTAGTAGTGTAGTCGCAAACCAAAATTGTGATTCAGAAATATGTAATTGTATCACAGTTTGAGTTTCTTACATACCAAAATGCCTTTTTGCAGTCACCAAAGGCCAGATTTTTTGCAAATGTAAACAAGGATTTACAATCCAACGGGTCTCGCGTTTGCTCAAGTTAGAGCTATTCTCATTTTAAACTCCTAACCAGACTTTTCTTGTCACATAAACTGAAAAGTAAAATAGTTTCACATAAGCGATCCCACGGTTACCATGAATCGTGATTGAGACACACAAAAGGAAACAGAAGTTTGCTCGCAGTGAAAACGTATCGGCAGTGCAATTATCCACATAACCAGCAAAAGTACAATTATCCAAGTAACTGGCAAAAGTGCAATTAGCCATGCAACCGGCAACAGTGCAATTAGCCATGTAACAAGGTCGATGTCATGCAAAGCGCACGACTGTTGCCCAGCAAGATCGCGTTGCCTGCAAAATAAAGAGAAATGGTAGCCCACAAACCATACGGAAAGCATGGAGCCTCGTATGTTTTCAGTGGTTGGCTTGTGCACTCGAGGAGGGCTAAACACCAGAAAAGGCATGCTCTCCACTAATGAAATTAAGCAAATTGTAAAAGGCAAGCCCACGAACCAAACAAACTCATGGGCGCGGTTAAAAGCCCATAGAGAGATTACACCAGGGACAGAGGGCATTGCGCTCGACCCTCAAAAGGCTTTGCACATCTGGCCCCAGGTCTGCTGCTGACCATGGTTGGTCCTATAGCACATGTCCGGTCTTGCACTGACTGCAAGTGCAATGGCACACCAGCTCCAGTCCTGGAAGTAGCAGCTGCAGGGAAGCTACCCGGGGACTCCCTGACTGAATCTCTGACTGTACTCAATGGTGGAAGGCCCTCTTCCAGGCATCGGGTGAGTTAGGTGGGGTCAGACCTCATGGGGCCATCAAAGCATCTCATGTGGCAAGGTGGCTTTAACTCCACTCTCTAATGTGAAATAGTGTTTTGGTCTACTTTAAGGGCATAGTCCACTTGGGTATACATTGGCAGTACCACAGTCCTGCCACTTCAAATAACAGTGGCATAGGCTGCTTCAGGCACACGTCAGCGCTATACCACTGGTCAATTCAGAGTCACAGTTGCGCTGTCCGCTTGTGCACACTTTGCCAGTGCCATGGTTCTGCCACTTTAAGCATCACTGCAAAAACAAGGTGATAAAAGGACTGATTGAATTAGTTACAGCCACTAGCCAGCATGCAGGCTGCACTTCCAACTGTAATTTTTCACCAATTGTACTTTTCTAGTCAGACACCCACCTATTGCAAATCAATCTTGATCTTGCTCCAATAGGATCAGTCCACCCTAAACTGTCAGGCTAGGTCCACTCCAAATGGAAACAAGAGCAACCCAAGACCGGTTTAGACCTACTTAGGTCTCAGCAGTAAAGAATACCTTGAGTCCTATGACACAGTGAGCACAGGATCCACATCTGGGGTTACCTGTCACACCTAGGACATCTACTGTAAAAACAACAAGGTGATGGAAAGAATTTGAATTAACCTCAGCCACTAACAAGTGCTAAGGTCAACATTCTGGTCTATTGTTTTTCGTCCACAGTGCAGTTCTAGACAGAGATCAGCCTTATGCAAATCTGCCTTGGTCCTGCTCCAATAGGGGTACTCAAACGTCAAGTTCCAACCAGGTTCCCCTCATATGGGAGTACAAACAACTGTAGATTGTTTTCACCAAACGTAGGCCCCCCCATCTGTGAGGTATAGCATGAGTTCTGTGAAACACCACATGACCCATGTCTGGGCATACCCATTGCACTTGGGGGATCTACTGCCAAAACAAGGTGATGGAAGGAATGCTTAAATTCCTCTCAGCCACCGACAATCACTTGGGACCCTTGCAAACCATTGCTTTTTACTCACTGCCCATTCTAGACTAGAGGTCCACCTTCTGCGAATCAGTCTTGTCCTGCTCCAATAGAAGTAGTCCAGCCTGAACTGGGATGGACTGTCATGGACAGGCATATGCCCCAAGTAATTACCAGTGGGTTACATCAGTTCAAGCATTTTGTCCATCACTTTTTTGCATTATTCACTTAGGGACCAGAGCAGTGCAGTTGACTGCAGACACACTTCAGGATAGTGCCACAGCATAGGCCATAGCAGACGAAAGAAATGACACCCTGGTTGAGGAGTATGACAGTCATTCCCTTAAATATCTACAGGGTGGACGACCACAGCTCCAGGATCAATTGATTTTTGCTCACCATGGTAGTCAGCATCTTCTACATGCTTGGCTCATTTAGGGGCATATTTATACTCTGTTTGCGCCGAATGTGCGGCAAAAATTTTGACGCACATTCAGGGCAAACCTTGCCCCATATTTATACAATGACGCCGGACCCTGCTAACGTCAAAATTCCTCTGTGTGCGTCATTTTTGGGATGCGGGAAACCTCCTTGCGTTAATGACATGCAAGGTAGGCGTTCCCGTCCAAAAAATGACTTTAAGGCCTGTGCGCCTTATTTATACTCCCACGTCATTTTGACGCACAGGATGGGGCAGGCCTTAAAAAACGGCACACAGCCTGATGTGCGCCGTTTTTTAACGCCTGGGTGAGGGCAGGCGTTAAGGGGCCTGTGAGCTCACTTCCATGGTCTCTGACCATGGAAGCAGTCCAGAGGTGCCTTCCCTGCCCCCAGGGACAACCCCTGCCACCCTCGCCCACCCCTGGAGGACACCCATGGATGGGGGGACCCATCGTAAGTAGAGGTAAGTATAATTTTATTTTTTTAAAGTGGCATAGGTGGGCCTAACTTGGACCCCCTACATGCCACTGTGCCCAATGGCCATGCCCAGGGGACAGAAGTCCCCTGGGCATGGCCATTGGGCAAGGGGGCATGACTCAACAGAAGTCATTTCAATGAGGGTTCTGCTTCAAAAAATGGTGCAAGTCCGGTTTGAGCCATGATTTTTTACTCAAACCTGACTTGCACCATTTTTTGACGCACAACCCCCATTTTTCCCTTTGCCGGCGCTGCCTGGTTTTAGTCTTTTTTTTTTTTTTACTCTGACCAGCCCGTAGCGCCGGCTAATGCCAATCCTTAAATAAGGCACCCGCCTGGTGCGTAGGAATGGCATTAGCCGGCGGTAAATTTTTGGGCGCAAACCAGCGCCGGCGCTGGTTTGCGTCAAAAAGTATAAATATGGGCCTTACTCTGTCTTCTTTTCAGGCAGGTCAGCTTCCAGTTACTTCAGGACATGGAGTCAGCTCTTTCTTTCAGCAGTCCTCTGAGTACTCTGTGGAGCAGCCCCTTCTTGGTCAAAGAGCACTCGGTGCTGAAACAACATGTGGGTTAGCAGCTCAAAAGGTTGGCCTCACCTAAAGAAGGTGGAGCTGGGGCTACAGATACGGCTGCAGGCACTGCCAGTTGGGCACTCAGTGAATAGTCCCATCCCAAATCTAGTTATTTGAAATATACTTGGAGTGGGCTTTGATTTGAGTATTACTCTCTGACTTTTTGCTATTGACTATTGGCTATTTGGCGTATCATTTTGTCTTCCAGGAAGTGCTTCAGTTGGAATGCGTGAAGGAATATTATAAGCCTGAACTAATCACTCAATCATCACCCTGTTGTTTATAATCAATTATTTATCTTGTACATGCAATCTGCACAGAAAACAATTCATTTTTCTCATTTTCCCCGGCATTGTGCAAGCTTTAATGTGGAAAATGTACGTATGCAGTATTTGTGAATGTCCGTGGTTACTTGCATTGGCACAATAAGGCCAGCACAGTTGGCTTTGCCAAAGACAATTTGCTTCATTTGAACACCAGTGCAAAGTTTGTGTAGTCTGATTCTCCTCCTCGAATGTTGAGAGAATCTCTTCCAAATATGTCCTTCCGGTTTCACGTGCTCCGCAGCCATAGTTCATTCTCTGAGGGATGAGAGCTCGGAGATGTTTATCTGTGAGAGTATACTGAAGCCAGCTGAGGGAGGTGAAGGTTAATTTCGATGAGAACAATTGGTGCGTGAGTAATAAAGAAAAGTATGCGAAGATTGATCATTACACTCCCACAGCCAACTTAATAAAACAGTGATTCCTTTGCATAAAGATTAGAGGTTACATTAAAGCCCACCCACTCAACGGAGCAAACACAGGGCAAGTCAGTAAATAGACAACATTACACTCCCACAGCCAACTGAATATAACAGTGATTCCTTTGCATAAAGGATAGAGGTTACATTAAAGCCCACCCACTCAACGGAGCAAGCATAGGGCAAGTCAATAAATAGACAACATCACACTCCCGCAGCCAACTTAATAAAACAGTGATTCCTTTGCATAAAGGATAGAGGTTACATTAAAGCCCACCCACCCAACGGAGCAAGCATAGGGCAAGTCAATAAATAGGCAACATTACACTCCCGCAGCCAACTTAATAAAACAGTGATTCCTTTGCATAAAGGATAGAGGTTACATTAAAGCCCACCCACTCAACGGAGCAAACATAGGGCAAGTCAGTAAATATGACAACTCGATATGCATACTCAAAGAAACATAATTCTGAACAGCTACCAAGACAAACAAGCACTGGCAAGGCCAATAGGTCTATGCTTCGCTGACATACTTTGGTCTTTGTCAATGCTTGTTTTGGCATGTTTTTTAGAAAACTATTTGTTGGGGGATCTGCTGGACCATCGTCCATATAAAAGATAAATTAGCTAACAGTAAAAATGTGTTTTGGTCTCAAAAAGCATAAATTGAAAAAGTACTCCCTGGCGCTAAAGAGAACTACTTTTATGTGGGATATGTTACTGAGAAAAAGAGCAGAATGCTGTCACTCACAGTGAAGTTAACCCATAACAGTAGTGGGCTGAAACTTTGTTCCACGTTATATGCTATAGTGAAGGGAAGACAGATGAGAATGACACAACAACAGACCAACAAATGAAGAGCGCTGACTGAAAGTCCCAACAGAAATATATTACATGTTATTTTAGTAAAATCAAAATGTTTGGATAAGACAAGACCTAAAAAGAAATGGGCAAGGGTTTACTGATGTTCTGATTGTTTTTAAATTTAGATGGAAGCAGGTCAGAAAGTAATTACCACAGCAGCCCTATCACAGCGACAGGAGGGCAGGAGGGCCCCACAATAACAACTCGGCTAATGCTGGAGTTCATTCTGTGCCATGACAATTCTGTCAAAGGACGTGATAGCAGCTGCAGCCTTGAAGCAATGACTGGAAGAACTGGCTGGGAAAACCTGATTAGGCAGTAATGCTGCAGGAAATTCCACATTCTTCCAGGGGATTTAAGCAAAATAAATCTGTTGAAAGAAGAAAAATGCGCAGACTGACAAGTGCTTAGCTCGGCCTTAACCTAAGTGGAAACGTTGAGGGAGGCGGATGAGTCAGCGCTCTCCTCGCCTTGTAGGACTTGCCGATGTGTTCACCAGAAAGAACTCGTATGCAGCCTGAGCTCCACTTACCACCCAGCTACAGGAAGGTGGTATTAAAGGAGACTATCTGGTAATGTGAAAGGAAGAGCCTTATAAAGCCCAGGGAAGAAAGGCAACTCTCAAAATAACGCTGACTTCTAATTCGAGGACATTCCCAGCAGTTCCTAACAACCACCACCACCGTGGATATTAGAGGTGTCTTAAAATAACAGGGCATTTCCACACAGCTAAAGTAGGTATATGCGTCAGAGCTGGATTTTATCTGTGGCAGTGGAGTCAGCATCAGTGTCTGTGTGTGTGTGTGTGTGTGTGTATTATAATATAGCTAGATAGATAGATAGATAGATAGATAGATAGATAGATAGATAGATAGATAGATAGATAGATAGATAGATCCCCACTATGCCCAGTGTTGTCATCAATGCTGCCATTTGAGATGTTATCAGTGATGTTATCAATGATGCCATCAATGTCATTGATCATGTCATGAGTGATGCAGTCTCTGAGATCACAAGCAGCACTATAACTTGCGCCCCAGCCATGCAACACTGTTGTCATCAATGATGTAATTTCAGATGTTGCATTGATATTATCAATGGTCTCATTGAACATGTCATGAGTGATTTAATATGTGAGATAATTGGCAGTGCATGGCGAGAATGTGAGTTATAGTTAATTTATGACACAAATTGTACTTGAGGTAACTATAACTGATGAATTTCAGTTGTTTGTTTAGAACAGTATGTTTTAACTAACATTTTCACCTAACTATACTGTCCCTTTAATCTTTGTTTGTTTCAGTGAATTTCTAAAGTTTTTCAAAGCATATTAAGATACTATTACTATACCTAATTATAACATCACTTTAACTGGTGAATTTCTCTGATTTTTAGAATTTAAAACGTTACATTGTTACTGAAAATTTCACCTAACTATAACAGTACTTGAACCTTTGGTTTTTCAGTGAATTTTTAGTTTTTTTTGTAATGTAAAGTAACATTTTATTACCATATGTAAGACCAACCCCATGCCCGCGGCCAGGCCCTGTGTCCACTCCCCCGAGGCCACCAACCTCCCATCTCGCACAGCCTTTGCTTGGTTGTAGGCAGTCAGTACCTAGGCATGCACAGCCATTGGCCACATGGCCAACAGCCTATTTGTAGGAACCAACCGAAGACACTAAAGACCAGCTCCCCTTTTAAAAATATTTTTTTATTCCAGTGAGTTCCTTGCAGAAGGCAGTGATGCACCCACTGTCTTGTGGGACTTTTGCAGGAGTCTAAGGGTACGCTAGCTCTTGTGGGACACCCACAGGATTGTAGAAATCCCCCCAAAAACCTTCTCAATGTTGGGGCCCAGGTGGGCCCCACTAAGCCCCCCCCCCCCACATGGACTAGAGTATCAGTGTACCCCTACCCTGCCCTCTTGTATGTCTTAAAAAAGAAAATCAGTACACAGGTGTCCTGAAATAGTGGGAACTACATTTTCCTTCATGATGCAGGCAGCCAATCACTGTGTGAGGTCCTGCGGGAGTGCTCACTCATGTGAGACCGCCACATTGTAAACCATATCATTATATATAAATATATATGTATATATATTACCTACTGGCAGTCACCAGTAGGTAGTTATAGTCGGGACTTAGTTTCCATACGAAAAGCATTTTCTGTTTTGTTAATAACTTTGACGCCGTTTGACAAATCTTCATGATTATTTTCAAAACTAGTATGCCACTCACCAGCTGCTCTCTTGTAATTTTCCAGGTAATCTGTCAAGTGGGAGAGACAAAAATGGGGGGGTCCCAAAACATGTTTTCCCCATGCAATTTCCCATAAGGATTTTTGACCCGACTACAGCCCTAACCGCTGGACCGAATGACAATAGATTTGGCAGAAATCTAGCTATTGGTCTCGAAAGCATGTTTTTTGTGATTTGGTGTAAATCAGTTCATTAGTTTCAGAGATATTAAAAATATTAAATATCTAGGGATGCAGGTCCATGCTGATATCCAATTGGCTGCCAACACTTTATCCAGGAAGTGTTAGCAGCTACTTTGGAAGTCTGACTCATCTGAGTCCCAAACAAAAGTTAAAAATAAAGAAAAGGGGGTAGGGTCGGAATACCTTGACCCCACAGGCAAGGTGCTGGGATCCTTCAGGGAGCCCACACAGGCTAAAAAGCATTGTTATTATTTATTTTGCTACAAAATCATGAACGATCTGCAAATCCCAACACAAATCTTTAAAAAAACAAGTGTGGTCTCCTGTGCTTGTTTAAAGTTTTGCCCTCCGGTGGGCGAGGTCCTGGGGCACATTTAAGTATTATTTTTGGGGAGGGAGCCCACATTTTCAGAAGGTTTATATGATAAATATGGGACTCTTTTGTTAACTATTTAGTTCAATGTGATAACAGAGGTTACTTGTCCCAGTACTTTATAAGGGTTTTGCCCTTGACCTAATAGTTTGTGTTCTGAAGAGAGCATCATTTAAAGGACCAAATCTCCTGCTGACAAGACCCTGGCTTTCGCTTTCTTATCATATTGGTTTTTCTGGGTTTGTTGTGCATTTTCTAAATTGCTTTTTATGATTTATTTTAATTGATTCAAGTGGGTTTTGAGATTAGCAACTGTTAGAAATGGGGTTTCTGATTGGCGACCACTTGCTCGGGGAAGAGCCAAGGCATAAGTCAGTGTATGCTTCCTTCACCACTTCCAGTGCTCGGCACGTGCTGGTGCTCAAAAACAAAAGGAAAGTATAAAGCGCTCCCCCTGCACTAATAGGGGAATTAAGTGCTTCTTGCTTACCCTGCAAGGGAACCAGTTACAGCACTCTCCATGTGCCAAGGCAGCAAATAAAGCGCTCACAAGATGCTAGGAACTAGAAAGTGAATGGACAATGTAAAGCGCTCCCCAATGCGCTGGTCTAAGCAGGCAAGGGACAGAAAACAGCACCCACCCTCACTGGAGCCCCTTGGAAAACACTTGGGCATAAAGCAGAGCAGATATGCAGGAGGTCAGCACACAGGTTTCCTTTAGCAGAGTGGCAATTTCTCCCACAGGCAAGCAGGTTGGCATAACAAAGCAAGTAGTCCCTCTGGCTGTTCCTCCTGGCAGCACCAGCATTACCTACGGAAACCAAAATCAGGGAGCAGCTGGCAGTAGGACAATAAGCAGAAAAGCAATCTAGTGAGTCATTTATGCCATCCAGCAGACAACAGGCAGTAGAGCAGGAACAGAAGAGAGAGCAGTCCAGATAAGTCCTTTGTGCGGCCCAGCAGTCTTTCTAACAGAGGTTCAGTCCCAGTTCCAAAAGAACTCTAAAATCATGAGGTCAGAGCCCCTGTACCTATACTCCAAAATGTCTCTGTTCAAGGGGTGACTTCAAATGAGCACTTTCAAGTGTAACACAAGAGTTATAAGCACAGAGAAATGCCCGCTTTCTAAAAGTAGCATTTCTAAAATAGTAATGTAAACTCCAACTATACCAGTAAGCAGGATTTCTCACTAACATTCCAGACATACCAAACATGCCAAAGCTACTCCTTTAAGATCAGAAATTACCACATAAAAATATATAAGGAATATCCAATGCTAGCCAAAAAGAGGAGCAGCCCTTGAAGTGGTGAAAAACGAAATTGGTTGCTTGTCACTACTAGGACATGTAAAACATTAAAGTACATGTCCTATCTTTTAGATACACAGCACCCTGCCCCTAGGGCTAACTAGGCCTTACCTTAGGGGTGACATAGATGTAGTAACAAGAGAGTTTAGACCTGGACAAGTAGTTTGACATGCCAAATCAATGTGGCATTAAACTGTGCACGCAGGCCCTGCATTGGCAGACCTTAGGTTTGAAAGGCTACTTCTGTGGATGGCGCAATCAACACTGCAGGCCCTCTAGTAACATTTAATTTACAGGCTCTGGGTATATGGTATACCACTTTACAAGGGACTTACATATAAATTAAATATGCCAAACAGGTGTAACGAAATTATACCAAGTTTAAGGGAAGAGAGCACATGCCTTTTATCATTGGTTAGCAGTGTTAAAGGGCCCAGAGTCCTAAAGCCAACAAGCAGAGGATCTGAAAAGTAGAAAGCGAAAGGCAAAAAGTTTGCCAATAACCCATCAGAAACGGCCATTTTCAGCAGCAACATATTTCAAAAGGAGTTTATTGTCATTTCTTTCCTGTACCCGTTCCTCTTTGTCCATATCCAATGAGTAGTGGGGTTGAAGGCCAAAGGGTAGCTCGAAAGGGGAGAAACCACTACTTTTCTGGACTTTACATGTAATAGCAAGAAGAGCCAATGGTAACATATCCTCCCCCTTTCGGGCTTCCAAGATCAGTATTTTTTTAGGGTGTTCTTAAGGGTGGCATTATATTTTTCCACTAAACCATCCGTCTGTGGCTGATAGGCAGCCGTACATATTTGTTTGGTGCCCAGTTATTGACACACCTGTTTCATTGATCGGGAAACAAATGGAGTCCCTTGGTTGGCCAGGATTGCTTTAGGAAACCCCACTTGAGAAAACATCTCTATCATGACTTTCGCTAGTTGGGTAGTGTTAGGTTGTCCTAGGGCTACAGTTTCGGGATAACTAGTGGCATAGTCCACCATGACAAGGATGTAGTGACATCCACTGTGTGAAAAAAGGAGGGGCCCAATAATATTCATCCTTATTTGAGAAAAGAGTTTCCCAATTACTGGAAGTGGGAGCAAGGGAGCCTTCAGGGGGCAATAATGCCAGTTTTTGACACACTTGACACTCTTTATAATATTCCTTTACCTGATTATAGATGTTTGGCCAATAAAAATGTCTGGTATTTTTTTCTGTTTTCTCTGACCTAAAGTGGCCCCCCAGCAAATGGCTAAAGGCTAAGAACAACACTTTCTGCCTAAAGTGTGTGGGGATTAATAACTGTGATGGTTAGTCCCCCCATCCTTTTCTATATAGCAACCCCTCTTTCAGGAAAAATTGTAGACCACGTTTTCAAGATCCTCTTGTTGAGAGGGTGTGTTCAAGGCTTCTCTAAATAAAGGTTCCTCTTGTTGAGCCGTCCAAAAGTTCTGATCAGAGCTCCACAGTGTGCACAGGCATAACAGCTTGTATTGCTTTTTTGTCTTCACACCTTTGCTTTCTATTTTTCTTTGCTTTTGGGCTGGGACATTCACAGTCCCATCTGGGAGAACAGGACATTGGCACACCAAGAGTCTCTTTCATTCCATGTCTCTTGAACCAATGTTTCCAGATCAGGATAATTGGTACCAACAATGAGAGGTTCGGGTAGTTTTGGGTTTAGACCAAGCAGCATGGGTACCATTGGGTCTTCTTTATGTTGTAAGCGAACCTCAGTTAGGGGATACCGTTTTTTATCACTATTGGTGCACTGAATGTTCACCGATTTAGAAGGGTTACTCACTCCTCCTGGGATCAGCGGAGGTCGCATGATAATTTGGTGGGAGCCTCTCTAAAACAGAGCTCAAAGAGATTCTCTGTTCTCCTTCATTTGACTATAATAGGTAGGACTAGTACCTGAGATGGCATAATAAAGAGATATGGGCATATTGACATCCCTAGGCTCCTCCTTCTGTGGACAATGTCAAGCTATGTATCCCATTCCTCCACAATGGAAACACTGGGAACCCAAAACTTGGGTTCTAAGAATAGTTCCAGGCATTAGTGTTTCCACCTCTGGCTTTCTGGTAGTAACTAGTCGATGGGGGTCTTATGGGACTGGGACTGGTATTCCTCCAACCAGTTTCAGCGCTCCCCATGTGTAATTTGTGTGCATGGGTACAGGCGCTCTCAATCTCAACAGCCTTTTCCCGGTTCAACTGACTATGCAGGCATACCCATCTCTGAACAGAGGGCTGTAAGGAGGCTGGATATTGTTCCAAATATATCTTCTCAAGGATTTCTTCATTAGTGGCAGGGGTCAGTTTAAGCAATCGATCGGTCATATCTTAGACCCTATAAAAAAGAGCCCTGGAAGTTTCCTGCACCACTTCCTTTCTCTGCTGTAGGAGTAATCTATATTTCTCATTAGCCACCCCTAGTCTTTCAAGACTACTTTTCTTGATGTCTGTGTATGAGTGGTTTCCTGAGGATTGGTTGCCTGACAGTCCGTTTGTATGTACCCGTGAGTAGAGGACCTAAGTATTGACGCTATTGGTCCACCGACGATACTGCGGCTTGTGCCATGCACTCAAAATTGTTAAAGAAGAAGTGTTTTTTTGACACACTTGACAGTCTTTACCAAAATCCTTTACCTGATAATAGATGTCAGGACAATTAAACTTTTTTTAAATGTTTTTTTCTGTTTACTCTGAGCTAAAGTGCCCCCCCCCCAGCAAATGGATATGGGCTAAGAACAACACTTTCTCCCTAAAAGGTGTAGGGATTAATAACTGTGGTGGTTGGTTCCCCTCCTCCTTTTCTATTTAGCAAGATGCATACTTTATTGTCTTCATGGATTTGACTTGACCCTTAGGCTCTTGTTCTTGGTGGGTTTAGTTGCCAATTAGGGCCTCCAAATAGCCCCAATTCGGGTGGGTGTATTTTATCATGACAAATAGTCCTTAAATATCCACAGCATCTTTAATCAGAAATCAATCAATCAGATACTTGTATAGCGCAGCTTATCATCCATGAGGTATCAAGGCGCTGTCGTGGGCATGCTGATCTTTTGAACAGCCAGGGCTTGAGGTCCTTCCTGAGCTGCTTCAGTGTGGGGGCTTGTCTGAGGTTGAGTGGGAGCGTGTTCCCAGGTCCGAGCTGTGACAACATGACTGGCTGGGGAACAACAGAGTGAATTAAAAATAGAAATACTATGAAGCATCTTCCTCTATATATTAAAAAAGAAGAAAAAAAATGGCCCAGAGTAGGGACACCCTGCCCCCTTAGCTCTAGTGCTGGGGTCCCAGAGGGACCCCCTCCGTGCTAGTTTTTAAACAGCCCCTGGGTGGGCAGGTCCTGGGGGCATTGATAAAGGAGGAGGGTGCAGGGGGCCCCACTCCGAGTGCTTAGACTAGCCCCAGGGACCACCACCTCCCTCAGGCTACCTTTAAATGAAACACAGGGGCACATGGCTCCCTGCAGCATCAGGGACTGCCACCTCCCCTGGGGCAAACAGGCAATGAAATGCAGGGGGCCACGTGCCCCCCCGCAGGCCCGGGGTCTGCCATCTCCCCAGGCCAAATATTCAATGTAATGTGTGCGAGGGCGTGTGGTCTGCTGTCAGCTCCAGGGACCGCCACATCACTGGAGCTGACTTTAAAGAAGATAGGGGGTTGGTTGCAGATCCCCAGGGAACCCCAACTCCCTGGGGCAAATTCTAATGTTGGTCCCCCTCATAGAGGCAACAATGGCCCTGGGGATGGCCACCCCGGAGGGCTGGCTCCAGCTTTGTCCCAGGGTGCCAACCCCCAGGACAAAGTTGTTTGCTCTGACTTGGCAGGAGCTTTGACAGCTCCTGCCATGTCAAAGCAAACATACCAGTTCCAGTAAGTGAGTGCTGTCAAACAGCTCTCCCTTGCTGGAAGCGGATGTTTCCTCTGTTATGTGCAGGCAGGGAAACAGAGGAAGCCGTAGCCCTCACATATAGGGAGCTGCATCTTCAGCAGTCTGGGATAGCAGGGCCTTCAGACTTTCGAATTGGTCCCATTGCACACTGGGTGCCCTGGAGGGAACGCAGGAGAGATGTCCAGGCTCTGGTGAGTGGGGTTCCCGGAGCCAGAATCGGCCAGGGAAGGGGGGCCACGTGGACTTCCCCCTCCCCCACAAAAAAATATTAAAAGTCCGGGCCCTGGGGGATGGGGTTCCCGGGGTTGAAATTGGCTGTTGAAGGCGGGACACGTGCCACCCCTTGGAATTATAGTGGGCCCCCGGGGATGGGTTCCCCGGGGTTGAAATCTGCTGGGGGAGGAGGGGCACACAGCTCCCCCCCACAATGGACATGAACCCAACTAGGTAGCACTTACTACCTAAACAGTAGACATTTTGTGCAAAACTGTTGAATCTTGTTGGATAAATGAGCAGGTAAGCTTCTGTTCTAGCCATGATGCTCATTTCACAGAAATTAAACCTCAACAGGAAGCACTTACAAATATAAACGTAGCAGGTGTCCCAGTTGAAGCTTCACTTCTGGAAAGCACAAATTATCCTAACTCCTGGGCTTGGCCCTTTGCGCATGCACGGCAGAACTTAGCTTCGGCCTCTGTGGGTGTGAAAATAGGTGTGAGAGGCTGTATCTGGGGATGAGTGGCTGTCAGAGTGTCTGTCTGGGTGTGAGAATGCGTACATCAGTGTTTTAGTGGGTGCAGCAGTATGTGCACAGGTCTGTGAGTGGGTGCATGAGTGGGTGTGTGACGTTTTAAGTGGGTGTATGAGTGAGTGCATAACTGTCTGAGTAGGTCTGAGTGGGTGCATGAGGGGTCTGACTGGGACTGTGAGTGAGTGCATGAGGGTCTGGGGGTGTGTGTGAGTGGTAGAATTAATTAAAAGATAGAAACATGTTCCTAACTGTAACTACCTACTGGCGACCGCCAGTAGGTAATATATATATGACCTTGCGGCGGTTGCCACTAAGTGGTTATAGTCAGGACCATGTTTCCAATGTTTTCATAGAAAAAGCATTTTTTGGCATGCCTATATCTTTGGCACCGTTTGACGAATCTTCACAAAACTTTCCAAATAAAAGTGTGACAGTGATTCTTGTTGCACAAGGAAAGCCTCAGGGTGATCCATCAAGCGAGGGCCAATAAAAAAATGGGAGAAAAAAGGTTAATTTGCCATGTTAATCCCCATAGGAACCTTAGACTGGACTATAGCCTGAACAAGTGGACGGAAGTACACCAAATTTGGCAGAAAGCTAGCTTTCGGTAGGCAGATTACGCTTTTGCTTATTTGGTGTAAATCCTTTCAGTAGTTTTTTTTAATATTTTGGGGGAAAAATGTGTATATCTAGGGACGTGGATTCTTTGCGCTATATTCGTAAATAATGACAAGCGGTGCAGGAAAATGCACAGCTCTGATTGGCTGCTGTGGTGAATCCATTTTAGTTTCCTATTGGGGGACAGAAATTGAGCTTAGCCTTTGGCTTGCAGGCCTGTGCCCCCATCACCTAGTGACTTTTAACCTACTTAGCTTGTTTTATTTCATTTCTTTTATTATTTCTTCTAATATGGCTGCCACTGTTTACAGTTTATAAAGATGTTTTGATTTACATTATCAGTGTCACTCTGAGAGGGTGTCACTATCAGCGTCATAATCAGTGATATATGTAGGTATTGTTATCATGTCCCTTTCTCAGTTACGTGTGATAGGAACATAATGTGCAGTTGTTGGGGATTGTTTATGTAATTGCCACCACAAGTCTGCCTCCTTATCAGCTGTTTAGAAACATATCTGCGTCAGGGATCCTACATGATCTGTATAAATACATCTCACACGGACAAGGTCATTAGAGGGGTTCCTTCCAGATGTCACCTATTCTGCACGTCACCTTGCTACAAAATTCAGCCTTTACGTCACCACAGAGTCTGACCTAGAGACCTCATTCCAAGGTAACAAGGGTTGGGGCGCTTCTCATGGACATGGTACTAGCAGATTAGGTTTATCATGCCTAGATCTCATCGGGGTAGAGATTAGGTTCATTTTGCTAGGAATTTTACATGTCATGTTTATGGTAAGATGGTTTGGGTTTTATATTCACAACTCTCACCTTCTCAATTCTGCTTTTTTTACTGTTCATTTTCCTAATCTTCGCAGCTCATGCATTTTTTCACAGATTGTAGTCTTTTCAATAAATATATTAAAGAATTTCCTGCATCTCTTTCATTGCCTGTATGTGTTAAACAGCTCTCTCTTGCTGCGAGCAGAGGCAGAGAAAACATTCCTGTCACAGAGATGGAGATGCTTCAGCAGCTCCTTCTCTGTGACAGCAATGCTGGCTCCCACAGGAGGTAGGGAACCAGCTGGGACCATGGGGCACCCAAGATTGGCCTGTGTAGAAAAGCCCTGCAGCTCCCCCTCCCCCACAAAAAGAATTATGCCACACCCTATTGGATGAGGTCCCCTCAGGGCCGACATCAGGGAGGACGGCCCCTTTCTCCCTAAAAAAACAATTAGGCCGCACCCCGAGGGATGGGGTCCCTGGGGCCGAGATCAGCCTGGATAGGCTGGATAGGGGGGCGGCAGGGTCCCCCTCTACCCAAAAAATAATAATATTTAGTTCAGGGCCCGGGATATTGGGGTCTCAAGGGCCAAGATTAGCCTGTGGAGAGGGTCCGTACAGCCCCCTAGCCCCCCAAAAAATAAATGATTATGGCATGCCCTGGGCGATGGAGTTCCTGGAGCCGAGGTCAGCCTGGGTAGGGGGGCCGTGGGTTCCCCTACCCACAAAAAATAAAATGTTTAGGCCAGGCCCAGGGGTTGAGCTCCCCATGATGAGATCGGCCTGTGGGGTGTGCAGTCTCCCTCCCCCCCAAAAAAATATATTTATGCGGACCCCGGGAGATTGGGTCCCTGAGGCTGAGATCAGCCGGTGGGGGGGCATGCAGGTTTGACTTGTTATAGGGGTTGGCTGCTGGGCCTGCAGCCAACCGCTACTGCGCACAGCCAAAGTCAGTGTGCAGCGCGGGTTGGGTGGTTATAGGGATTGGCTACGCCAGGCCCTGTGGCCAACACCAGCTTCACATGGCTAAAGGCTGTGTGCAGCACAGGGTTGGGTGGTTATAAGGGTTGGCCACAGGGAATGGTGGCATGCCAGGCCCTGCGGCCAAGCCATGCATGGTGGTGGTTGGATTAATGTATAATAATGAAAATTACTTTACATGAAAAAACATAGAAATTCACTGGAAAAAAACAGAGGTTACAGGGACATTATAGTTAGGAAATATAATTGTTTTTTAAACATAGAAATTCACTTAAAAAAACAATGATTACAGGGAGGTTATAATTAGGCTCACATTTTACAAAACCATAGAAATTCACCTGTTAGAGTTATCTCAAGTAACTATAATTGGTGCCCTAAGGTAACTATGACTCATAGTCTTACCATGCACTGCTAATTACCCTACAAATTATGGTACTCTTGATATCTTTGATAACATCATTGATAATATCAATGTAACATTTGCAGTAAAATTGTTGATGAGATAACTGTGCATGGAGGGAAGGCGAGTTATGGTTACCTAAGTGCTTGAGTTATAGTTACTTGTGATAACTCTAACAAGTGAATTTCTGTGGTTTTGTACGTTTAAAATGGGAGCCTAAGTATAACGTCCCTGTAATCTTTGGTCTTTTAAGTGAAAAGAATATATATCTATATATGAACATACGGTCACCAACACTTGTGAACATCAGTATAATCATGCAAATATATTGTGAGTGTTTTTTTGAGACTCTCAAGTGCTCAGAAATTCCAAGTTCTGGGTTTTTCCTCTCACCCAGCTAGTCATTTTCTGTTCAATAAACAAAGAAAGAATTGTTTGCGAACTGGAATCTTTCCCTTGTGTTCACCCATAATTGTTGCTGTGCCACAATAATCACCAAAGTGCGCACTCAGCTCCAGAGTATAAAGAAATACTCCTGTGCCCTAAAACATCTCACTGATGTACACCATTTCTGGCTTTTTTGAAAATATGGTAACATTATTCCCGTTAATGCCACTTTCGCCCTGTCTTTCTGCCGTGTGAACCAACCACCACTGTTTCTCCTCTTCTGGTGTCCTCGTGACTCTCCTCTCCATCTGCACAACATTCTTTGGCTTCTTCCTGTGTTCCGGCTCTTCCATCTGCTGATTGGTCTATAACAGTCATGGCTCCACGCCCCTGGCCAAAAACAGAATAGTCTGTCTTTACTGTTTTGTACTGGTGGTAGTCCCCTTCCCTGCTGACAGTTTGTTTCTCTTTCTCATTATAGGTGTCTCAGTGGTCATGGGTGACAGGAGAGCAAACCCCAGTGTCAGTCTCAGATAAGTAATATGGTTCAGGGGAATCACCCTCACAGTCGTATAACTGGTCTGTTGATAATTCTCTTTAAAACTCAATATTAGCCTCCATCAGCTTGGGTAGGTCTGTGTTCTTATTCTCATAATATGTATGTGTTCCTAGTTTGAGATTGTGTATATAAAGTGGAGAATGAGGGGTAGAGTCTCTTCTATCATAGGACTGTTTTTATTTTGGTTCTGTAAATATGGAATCTAGTTATGACAGATCATTTCTTCCTTGAAAAGATGTGTCTTTTCTGACTGGGTAATCGTGATGTCTGGAGGGATGGCCTTAAAGATTTTATCCGAGCTTTGAAAGTGAAGCAACAGGCCTTGAAGCATATGCAGACCTAGATGGGTGGCCATTGTGGATCCACCAGGCTGGGACAGAGCTAATAGTAGTCCTCCAGTCCTTCGATGTGACATGCAAAAGTATGCAGAAATACACTGTGTTTGCCATATGCCATATAATCTGTAAAATGCGGTAGGCAAATAGAAGCTGAATGGGACACCAGAAACCTAAGGAGTCTCCTCTGATGATTGAGGGCCTGATTTAGAACTCGGCTGACATGTTACTCCGTTACAATGGTGACGGATGTCCAGTCTGCTGAAATCTAAATCCCATAGAATATAATGGGATTTAGATTTTGGTGGATGTAGAATCTGTCACCACTGTAATGGAGTAAACTGTCCGCCAAGTTCTAAATCAGGACCTAACTTTCCAATAACAACTGATATAGGGTGTTTGGGTCTATATCTGCTCACAATTGGCTTCCTCCTTTAATAACACTCAAGAAACACACTACTCAAATTACGCTCAAATCATCCTTTAACATAAATCATGCACCATGATCCTAAGAAACCTACTTTATTGTCTTCTTGGAGTTGGCTTGACCATTAATGCATTGTTCTTGATGGATCTAGTTGTCAAATAGGGTACCCATATGGCCCAACTAAGAGTGGGTGTATTTTTCACAAAAAACAGTCCTACAATATCCACTGCATCTTTAATCAGAATCCATAACATTACTCCCAGCTGGGGAAAAGCAGAGTGAATTAAAAAAAAATGTGAAGAATCTCCCTCTATGCATTGCAAGGCATAGACAACTACTAACATTCTTCTTTAATGGCAATTAAAGAGGAAATGCACTATAGAGCCCCTGGCCCACCAGGAGTCCTTCCTGGCTCCAGAAAAAGAGCAGGGTCTTCCCCAGCAAGGAACAAAACACTCTCTTGTGCCCATCCCTTTCTGGGTGCTGGGGGGAGTGGAAGATCACTCTTTATTGTCCTCATCAAGACAGCAGCAAAGCTAGAGTTAATACTTGAGGAATGCTTGCAGATCCAAGACTGCCCACTTTGAATTTTCCTTATAGGATATTCTGTAGCAGGAGAATTTTTCTTTTTAGATCTGGTGTTAGCCAAGACCTTTTGATTTTGCTAAAATTATGTATAATATACTTACTTAAAGGGACTTTCAGCCAGCTGTCTTAATCCATTAGTCTTTTGTTGTGTCATTCACATTTTGAATCCTCCCACTTCTGCATACAGCATAGGGTAATGAATCACCCTACTTTGGCCACTCGCCAAACTGCACTTTGAGTAACTACATTTAGCTCTTTCATAACAAGCACATCCAAATGTTAGTTACCCTCAGTGCCAGTGTTTTTGTTTTCACTTTATTATTGAGTTTTGCCTTTGTATTTACAGTCTGGTGTGATAGCAGGATGCTACCAAATCTGAGCACAGGGCACATTACAGTTTTATCAGTTCCTGTTCCCTGCTAAATCATTTTTGTGGCCCTTCCTTAGGTGACTGCTGCTGTTTCACAGCATACCAGATTGTATCCACTTGTTTTTTTTTAAGTAATACTCTTTAATTTGCATAAATGAAGTGCATTTACGACACTACTCTTCTATGTTATGCTGGTATGTACTTTAATATGAGACTATAAATATCCTTGTAAACAAATTTAGTTGGTTTGTTCTGCTTATATGGCTTTATAGTTTGTTTCCAGTCTCTTGTATGTCTTGTTTATATAGACATATAACTCTTATATTACTAAAGCTGAGACATTTATTCAAATTATCTATCTATCTATCTATCTATCTATCTATCTATCTATCTATCTATCTATCTATCTATCTATCTATCTATCTATCTATCTATCTATCTTTCCAACCTCATCTGTCTGTCTGCCTATCTACCTATCTATCTGTGTATGTCCCAGTCTAATCCGTCTTTTTGTCTGTCTATTACCAGCACCCCCAAATTTCACTTGTTACTCTCTACTGAAGAAAGACATCAGCCCTGAAACATGTGTCTAGAGATAGACAACACTAGCTGCACCAACAATGGTGAATACTGAGGACTTTCAACTGAAGTGAGTGTTATCATGTACTGCATTTACTACAGTGCATCTGGGCTAAATGTGTTTTAGTGTGCCAGGCTGTGTGATCCCCCCTCCTTTTGTGATTGACTCTCTGCTGTGTTGTTGGGCCGCCAACCTCTGGTATGCACCTGTGCTCTGGGAGTGGTACTAAACCTGAGAAGACTATGAGCAGCATTGCCAACACCCCCAAATTTCACTTACTACTCTCTACTGAAGAAGGACAACAATCCTGAAACACTTGTCTAGCGATACACAGCACTGGGTGCACCAACAACTAACTAAAGACTTTCAACTGATGTGAGTGTTATCTGAACTACATTTACCACAATGCATCTGGGCTAATTGTGTGCTGGAATGCAATGCAGTGTGCTGCCTCCTCTTGTATCCATTTATCAATCTTCACAAATCAATCAATCAATCCATCTATCCATCCATCTATGCAACCCTATCTCTACATCTGTCTTAGCAACCCTATCTATCTACATTTATCTTAGCAACCCTATCTATACTCAATCTTTTCAACCCTATCTCCAAACAATCTTTTTAATCCTATCTATCTCCAGCAAATCTAGATATATCTGTCTTTGTAAATCTATCTGTCTGTCTTTGCAAGCCTCTCTATATGCCTGTCTTTGCAGACCTCTCTTTTTGTCTGTAATAACAACTTACAAAAACATTACACAAAAAGGTGTTTGCAAACACAAGAGGCTAACAGCCAACAGAAGACTGATTGACTTTTTTTTAGATCTTGTGTTAGCCAAAACGTTCTGATTTTACTAAAAATATGCATAAAAAATAATATAGTTATACAGTTTTTAGCCAGATGTCCTCCATTCGTCCGTTTTTGTGTCATTCACATTTTACTTCCACCCACTCCAGCATGCATAATGGTGCATGGTTCAGTCCACTTCAACTATTCACTAACTTCACTGTGAGTTACAGCATGCTGCCCTTTCACAAGTAGCACATACATTCTATGGTAATTTGTGCTTTTTAAGGCAAAAAATTGTAATTTGTGCTTTTTAAGGCAAAAAATATGTTTGGCTTTAGCCAATGATTTTTTTTTACATCGCCGAGGGCCTAGCAGTTTCCTCAACAATTAAGTTTTGCAAAAATCCTGAAAGAACAAAAGAATGGTCAAAAGGCTGGTGGTGGTTTTGTTCATTTGAAATGGCATGTTTAACTGACATTTTCACCTAACTATAATGTCCCTTTAACCTTTGTTTTTTCAGTGATTTTCAAGGTTGTTTTAATGTAAAATAAGATATAATTACAATTCCTAACTACAATGTCACTTTAACCTTTGGCTGATTTAGTTAATACACGCACACACACACACACATTCACACACACACACACTCACATACACGGACAGCCAACCAGGACAAAAATCCAGATCTAAAAGGATACAACACAAAATATATATTTCCATTGTAATGTTTGGTACAGGTGGTACAAGATCGTTTGCTTAGTGCCACACAGCGGACACTGCTTGATTTTCCAAAAGCATCATGAGTGAAGATTACATTTGGAACATATATCCTATGCAGTCTTGAGATCTCTTGAGATATGCGGTAATCAGGTTGTGTTATCAATGACGTTTAGTCCATCTGGATGAAATAATTTGAAACAGTACATACAGACATTTTCTCTGGAGCCCAGTAGTTCCTCATTTAAGACATGTTTCTCAGGGAAAATCTTCAAATCTGATAGCAGGTGAGTCACAAGGTTACAATGATTGGTCAAGTTTCTTATTAATCATAACTGACTTGTGAATCCTGAATCATGTATGAAGGTCATTCACATATTGTTTTTATAGCCTTTGCCGTGGCACTGAATCACACAAATAATGCTTGTTGATCGACATGTAAGATGCTGTCTTATTCCATAGGTTCTTCTTATAGCAAGATAACATCTTACATGTCGATCAACATACAATGGCCTCAGAGCACTTTCTGGAAAGGATACAAGTAAGAGGTGGGTTGCATTATGTTATTTTTGCACGCCTCCCTGAGGGGAACCAGGTGAATCTTCCACCAGATAAAGAGAGTATTGGAAGATACTCCACAGTGTCTCCAACTTGAGGGATATTTTTGCCCAAAGCAGCAAAACCTTTGTGCTGTGGAGAGTGTGAAACTATCTGAAAGGGCTCCCTGTGACCCTATGATGAGCCACAAAGAGTGGACCTGATTCACAGATTATGGCTGTTGACAGATGACCTGTCAACATCCATCCAGATCTTGTAAACACTTGATTCAGACAGCAACACTCTACCTCATGTTACAAATTTCTTACTAGCATTCAACTTTAGTACCCAGAGCTATATCATCATTTGGGCAAACACCACAGGCTCAGATTTCCCACAGTAGAAATATCCAACAAGTGACACATAATGGACTGGCTTTGACTTTAGATGGCAGACCGTTCATTAAGGCTGAAATAATGTTACAAGCATTTAAATTTAAATAGGAGGGTACCCTTCAAGTAACAGTGGATCGATTGACCCTGGCAATAAAAAGCAAATCTATCTATAAAGCTATGTAGAATGTAGATGTGCAGGCCTTCGATCACAGAACTCTAATTCAGATGATATAGAACTTACAAAGCCAGGATTGTACAACAGAACTGTTTCACAGAAGTGGGTAATCCCAGAAATTACAGGCAGACTTGTACCAAAACCAAGAGAAGGGTCTGCTTGGCTCTTTGAGCCCAGGCACAAACCAAGCCCTGAAAATGTTTGCCATGAAATTAGACAACAAACATGTAAAAATATGATAAAGTGTTTCCAGAATTTAAAAATTTGTATTTCTTTAGCATGTGTAAGTGTTTCATTTTAGTACATCTGATTATATCACTGAATTGAGAGACATTCATTAAAAGTAACTATTTTTAAATATTTCTTACCCCACCCTCGCCCTGACAATGCCATTGAACTAAGGAGCAAGTCACTTGCCATATGTACACTATTGTATGTGGCCTAGATTTTTAGATGGAGCAACATTATAATTCATTAAATTAAACATACAGCATGTTTGAGGAGTACTCCTCGGCTTGCTTATTTGAAGGTTTCCTCAAATGTGGTAATTAAAAAAAACAGGAGGCTCGGTTATTTAAAATATTTGTCAGGGATCGCACAATTTTATGAAGCAGGAAAGCCAGGATCGATCGCAGGTTTTCTAGTTCCACATCCTACAGGTTAGCTACTGAGTATCTTTCTCTTGCCTATTTTACATCAAAGATTACTTCTATGCCTATAATGTTTGGTGCATAAGGGTAAAGCATAGATGGAAGACAGGAGTCACAGGAAAGATGAGCTCGCTTAGGCTCGAGAGGACAAGAGGATATCGAGCTGAGCCACAGCTATTCATCAGGCTCGAGCCTGGCTCGAGCTTTCAGTGGCTCACCCGCCTCTACCATCTCACATTCTCAGACGTCAGCCAGGAGTGCTGTCTCCCAAGTTCAACAGATCTTAAAGCTGGTAGCCTTTGACATCAAACCTGGCCTTCAGCTCAAACTCTTCCTATTGCATGACTGATTAAACACAATATAGATCAACCAAGTGTGTTGCCTAGAGTCACACTGTGAGGAAACAGGAATCTGAGCACTCCTCACTTAGAGATCACCCCCTAAACATAATTTCCACTCTTCACACCACCAGGGCCATTTTCTGCTGATCTAATTATTTACACAGGACTTTTTGTGATTATTTGTATTATTGTGATTTACATAGCAAGTGGATTCTTGCAAAGCTCGTCTACTCTAATACTTTATGCTCAGTTTCTCTCACTCACTCTGTCACTCCTCATTGCACCCCCTCTATCTCCTCTCCTTTGCTCTTTCTCGTATCTGTTTTATTTTCCGTTCGTTTACTAACGTCAACATTGTGCTGTAAAAGGGGGGTGTTTGCAACACTTTCCTTCACAACTACGGCCCCGTGAGGAGGGCTGGAGAGGGACCGCGCTTAGGTTATCTCGCCAGTTAAACTGAGTCTGTGTGTCCATCATTCCCCTCCAGCCAGAAACCTGTGGGCCGCAGCTTTTATGATTCATCCTCCGCGGTTTTTCCAGGACGATCCCGAGGACCGGCACAGCGTGCAGCCTCCAGCTGCTGACAAGCCGTGAGTCTGATCCTGTCCGTCTTCACTGCAGGGGAAGCCCCGAGAGTGATCGGTGAGAGCCAGGGGCGGGGCAGGAGCGTTCAGAAGGAACAGAAGTCATCCCCGGGAGCAAGTCACCCAATCTTGACGGATCGGGGGGAAGAGGTGGAGGGAGAGGAGAAAACACTAACCGAAACGTGATAGAATGGCAGGTTGTGGAAAGCTACAAGAAGAAACTTGCAAAACAGTGTGCTGGTTTAACTGTTTACAGCCTTGTGAAAAGATAAAGTTCCGGATATGAATCATACACATTCTTTAAGTTTAGATTGAATACTTTAAGCACATGTAATGTTCACTTGGTGCAAGACTGGATCTGTCAGAAAAACAGTAGGAAAATTGTGATCGTGCCTAAATATTTGCAATTCTGTGCACTGAGAAATAAATGACATTAGTTATTTTTAACACCTCATTTGCACCACCTCGAAATTATAGCGCATTCCATTCAAATAAATGAGGTTTAATGTCACTTTAAAAAGCAATCTCTGTTCCTTTTGTTTTGAACATATAGACTAAAAAGTAACTGTGACAATCCGCAACACACCTTAAATGAAACACATTCACAATGGTAACAGGGGCTAGCTCCATACCCCAAACCTCGACCGTGTAGTAATAACCTTTTAACCTTAATCTTACTAGTCAACCCCTATACCCTTAATGACACACCATTAATCCTATTCCCTTTACACCCATACCACATCCCCTCAACTCTATACTCCACATCTTTCAACCAACACTCAGTCCTTTTAGCCATTAACCCTATATCATAAACCTTTAGCCCTTTACCGTTAACCTCATTCCTTAACGCCACACCATTAGGGCCAGATGTACTATAGCTTCACACAAAGCAATGCAGCAAGGAAACCTGTTGCACCACGTTGTGTGAGCCGAAGTGGACAGAAATGCGCCATATTTACTAAGATATGGTGCACCTCTGTTCCCTCCTTGCCCTGGGTCATTGTGTGCTGCCTTGCGCCAACGCAGGCACCATTGCACCATGGTGCAAGAGTGGCTGTTATAGGCAGGATTGTTTTGTGCAGAAAGGAATACCTTCCTGCGAGAAAACAATCCTAAGTGACAATTTGCTCTTCCTATGTGTGATGCAGAATACGTCACACATAAAAACAGGAAGTAAGGAGGTGAAATAAAAATATTTCTCCTTATTACGCCATCCTCCGTAGGCGCACTATTTTGGCGAAATCCTAGGTTTACTGACTTTAGTAAATCTGGGAATGAATGAAATTCCATGGGTGGATGCACGGGAATGTCCATGCTCCACCCATGGAATGCCTCCTAACACAAAATGTAATGTAACGGAGTGCAAGCTGCTGCGTTGTGTTACATTTCTTTACAAAGTCATTGAAGGCAGCGCAAATCGCCCCTGCACGGCTTAGTAAATATTACTTAAAGATTTGCTTTGCCTTTAGTCAGCTTGTGTGATTCATCGACAATTCAAGTCCTTAGTAAATCTAGGGCTTAACCTCTATACCCTTAGTCTCAGACCTTAACATTTAAGACTATGGGGGTCATTACGACCCTGGCGGCTGGCGGTAAGGTGGCGGTAACACCGCCAACAGGCTGGCGGTGTTCCGCCAGCAATTATGACCGTGGCGGAATTGCCACGGCCATACCGCCGGCCCCTCCAATATCCCGCCAGGATTCCGCCTGGCGGTCATAATCCCCAGGGCAGCGGTGCAAGCACCGCTGCCCTGGGGATTATGAGTCCCTGACCGCCAGCCTGTCTGTGGCGGTAAACACCACCATTGAAAGGCTGGCGGAAAGGGGACTTGGGGTGCCCCTGCGGGCCCCTGCACTGCCCATGCACTTGGCATGGGCAGTGCAGGGGCCCCCAGGCATAGCCCCGTCGCGCATTTCACTGCCCGAATTTCGGGCAGTGAAATGCGCGACGGGTGCTACTGCACCCGCTGCACATCAGCATTGCTGCCGGCTCTATTACGAGCCAGCAGCAATGTTGATGTGACATTTCCGCTGGGCCAGCGGACGGTAACACTGTTACCATCCGCTGGCCCAGCGGAAATGTCATAATAGGGAGCCAGGAATACCGCCAGCAATGGCGGTATTCTGTCTCCCGCGGCCTCAGCGGTCTTTTTGCAAGACCGCCGAGGTCGTAATGACCCCCTATATCTCAAATCCTAACCCCAAACCCTTAACTCTTAACCCCATAGCCATAATGCCTAACGGTAACCCACACACCTGTATTCTATACTCTATACCCCAAACACTTGGCTGAATACCTTTAACCTACTCCTAACCCCAACCCTTATGGTCTGAATCTTATCCTTTATCCCCTTTATCCTATATTTTGTAATACCATACACCAAATCTTTAACCTTTTACCTTAAACTCTAAGGCAATATTCCTACCCCCTACCCTATACTATACCTTATGCCCTATATCCTTAACCCCTTCACACCTTTCACACTGTCCTCACTTCAAGATATTTTAGGGACAAACACTTTGAAAAGTGCTCGTTTTTCAAAGTATATATTTTTTTAACTAATAACTGGAAAATCTTTTTTTACATGTGTTAGATTGACATTTTGAAGCAATGTAAAAAATGAAGAATATTTATGGAAGCAAGAACCCTCTGCTTTACATTATAAAAACATTGCAAGCCAAAGTGGAGTTCTGTCAATACATAGAAAGTCGTTTTAATCTGTGGCTTCCTTATAATTGTTACACCATTATGTTACTCTAAAAACCTCAATTTAAATGCAAATATATAGAAAAATGCAGAATCTGTACTGTTAAATTAACAGACCAATATACAGCTAGTAATTTGAGGTGAAAACATATGCAGTTTAATGCAAACAACTTTCCAAAACAGCTCTCGTTCCTTATTTGTGGTAACGCGTCAAGAGAGTCCTACTTCAGTGAAATAAACTGTGGACAAACATAGGGGAGAGGCATCTAGAATTAGACAATCCAGTCTAAAGTTCCCAATTAGAATTTCAGATTTATTTTAGTATTCTTCCTGTGCTGCCCTATGCCAATGTGAAACGACAGGAATGGACTGTATTTACGAAATATGGGGCATTCCTGCTGTTTCCCCCTGCGTTGGTGCACAATTGGCTGCCTAGTGCCAATGCAGGCACCTTTGCACCCTGGTGCAAGTGTGCCTTCTTTGCATGCAGGATTGTTTTTTTGCAGGAATAGGCACCTTCCTGCACAAAAACAATCCCAAGAGGCATTTTCACATGGAAAGAGAAAAAAAACAAGGAGAAATAAAAATATTTCTCCTTATTACGCCTGCTCTTGGGAGGCATAAGGTTTTATTGCTGCCCCAGGTGTCAGTGATTAAGTAAATCTGGGACAGCATCAAAATCCATGGGTGTTGCGTGGGAAACCCACTGCAACTCCCATGTAGCTCATCCCTGGTGCAGAGTAAGGCAACGCAACGACTTGCGCTGCTCTATCTTACTCGATATCTATGAGACCATAAAAAGCCATGCAAAGTGTTTTTGCGTGGCTCCATATATATTGTTGACAGGCTTGCGCCACCAGAGCATAAAAAAAAGTGAAGCTAGTAGGGACAGGGGTCTTTTGCCCGAGGATCAGTGAATCACTAGCATAGTGGTCATACCCAAAGAAGGCAAACCAGCTGAGAAATGTGCCTCATATAGGTCTATTTCACTTCTCAGTGCAGAAGTAAACATTTTAGCTAAAATACTGGTCACAAGATTGGTCAAGGTGATCCTCTCCTTGATGCACCCAGACCAATCCGGCTTTATGCCGGGTTGAAGCACTGCCCTGAACCTGAGACGCCTACATGGAGTCATAGGTATGACGCACAGAATAAGAGAGGCAGCACTAGTGTTTTCGCTTGATGTGCGGATTGCCTTTGACATCATTGACTGGATCTACTTCTTTTAGGTCCTACGAAAATTTGGGTTTGGACCAAAATTTACAACCTGGGTGCGTCTCCTGTATACCGAGCCCCTGGCACAGGTGGTCGTCAACCAATGGACATTTCCAGTCTTTAAACTCCAGCGTGGTACACGACAGGGGTGCTGACTATCCCTCTTGATCTTTGCGATGGCACTGGAGCCACTGGCCGAGTGGATACGTGGTGATCCGCTGCTTAGAGGCATGCAATGGTCAGAGGGATGGGAAGACAGGATATCATTATATGCCGACGATATCCTGCTCTATATTCAAATTCCTCCCTGGACAGGGTAATGCACATTCTTACGCTCTTCTGTCAATACTCAGGCTACACTATTAACGGGGACAAGTCAGTGATTTATATATTATGTGGCCCGGCCCCACGTCTCCCGACTGGCTGTGGCGCCCAGAATACTATGGAAGGGTTCCGGTACCTGGGTATCTCTATCACTGGAACGCCCACTAGCTTCTATTCCCAAAATTTAGAGCCCCCACTGCGACGACTTAGGGGGGATGTCGAGTGATGGCGATCTCTACCATTGTTGCTTCTGGGAAGGGCAGCTTTGTTCAAAATTATCACCCAGCCCCGGTTCCTCTACATACTTCATAACACCCCGTATCTGGTCCCAGCCTCAGACTTTCGAGCCATTGACCAGGAAATACGTAAACTCCTGTGGGATGGGGGACCGACCCAAATAGTGGTAGCCAAGCTCACAAGAAGCTGGTATGACGGGGGCATTGCCCTCCCAGACATGCACAACTATTATCAAGCGGCACAACTCACGACTATTAATCAGCTGACCTT
This sequence comes from Pleurodeles waltl, assembly GCF_031143425.1. Taxonomy (NCBI): domain Eukaryota; kingdom Metazoa; phylum Chordata; class Amphibia; order Caudata; family Salamandridae; genus Pleurodeles; species Pleurodeles waltl. The sequence continues at coordinate 457,267,660 of NC_090439.1, forward strand.
CTTGCTGGAATTCGAGCCAGCATACCGTATGGACAGGGAAGGAATGCAGCCAGGAGGGGCCCTCCGGGCCCTGTATGGTGGACAAGGACTGCAGATATTCCCAGTTCCTTCAGCGCTTACTTTATTCCTCTGGCATGAAACGCTGAAGGTGGTAGGGTGGAATATTATCATCACACAGAGCACCCCCTTGTGGGAAACCGCAGTGCTGGGCACACTGGCAACACAACCTGGATTTAATAAATGGGAACTTATCGGTCTCACAAAAGTGGGGGACCTGTGGGTGGGTATTCTTCCCTTCACAAACCTCCAGGAGGAGTTCCAGTTGGCCCCAACAGAGATGTATCGCTACCTCCAAATCAGACACACACTCAATAAAGTATTGCCCAGCGGGAAAGACCCCCCGAGTCTTCCCCATTAGAAGATAGATTATTACTCGAACATTTACCTAAAAAGACAACATCTCTCACAAAAGATAATTTACCAGATGTATGTAAAGACTTGAGAACAGGCTGGGTACAGGATGTAGGGGAGTCGGATGAGGAGGAATAGCAAGAGGCCTTAGCATCCCCTAGGGAGGTAGGAATGCAAGCAAGGTTCCTATTAGCACAGCTGAGAGTACTTCACAGGAGTGATTATGCCTGAACAACACTGGCCAAAATGGGTAGGGGAGCCTCGCCTTTGTGTTACCGAAAATGTGGCCAGCGAGGGTCATTCAATCAGGTTATGGGACTGTCCAAAGATACAGAGATTATGATCCACAGTAGTATCCTGTCTAAACATAGTATGTGGAAGCACCATAGAGCCTCAGCCCAAATGGTGTGTTCTAAATATAAAGGGCACTGTGGACCTTGCCAACATTGATCATATATGGACGAAGTTAGGCTTCATAGTGGCAAAGCGTAATATAGCACGGGCGTGAAGGGCCCCCGACCCACCCGAAGTAGAAGACAGGAAACGTGATCTAGACTGGCGTATGTTGGCAGAGAAAGTGATTTATAAAGACAGGGACTGCCCCAAAAAATGGCACAAAGTCTAAGGGAAATGGAACTCCCACAGGGGAGGGCTGTGCACAGTAGTGACAGAGGAGGAACCCAAGGAATACAGCACACTGTAAACACTGGGTGGGGACATGGGAAAGGAGAAGACTTAAGGGAGGGCCTTGGGAGGTCAGGAGGGTGGGCACTGGTGATGATTAACGGTATTATAACCAACATGATGGCTGAGACTGCAGTACACACTTGTTTTGTTTGTATTTCTCATAAAATATATATATATTTTTTAAAAGTGAAGCTTTGACACCACAAGCCTCTCATAAATACGGCCCTATATATGGAGTCTCAAGTGAAAATCATTTCCATATTTTATGTACAGCACTAATATCTATACTATATATTTCACAAATAATTGTTTACTTCATTCAGTGTAATAGAGAAGGAGCTATCACCTTAGAAAGAACATTGCCATATTGTTTAACTCTACTACCTCCCATTTTTACTGAGATAAACTATAGCTATGCAAACAATATAAATGCTGCTCCTTTCTTCTTCATTTCAGGAAAACAGATCACAAAAGTTGAAAACCTAATTTTTGTTTTCACTTTTAAATAGAATTTATAATGCTGCTCCTTAACCTGCCTTCACAGTGTATTGGATTTGGCATCAGGCCTTCTGACAGGGTACCTGCGGTGGCGCATGGCTGCACCAGCGCAGTAAGAGAGGAGGATTGCACCATATGTAAATATGGTGCAATACTGTCCTCTCCATTTGGCGCAGAATAGTGAGTTGTCTTGCTGTGTTGCGCTGCATCAAATATTGATAAACCTGGTCCCAAGTTCATAGTTCTTTGCTGGAGAGTAGATTTTCACTGTGAACAAAGATTTTGGTGTACTTTTTTTCTCTCTGACATGTGTCTGGGGCTAGCTGTATAGTTTCTATTTTCTTAATATAATTTTCTAGAAAAGATATTCTCAGGCACCCTTCCTGCTTACGGTGGACAGCCAATGCCTAGTGATGTGTTAATTCCTGAAAAACGTTTTCAGGCGCTGATCTACCACAAGTCCATGTCGTCTGTCTTGAAATCTCTCTTCATAAAATTCCTTTTCATTCTTCGGAAGCACAGCACCACGGTCGTTGAACTGACTCCTAATCCTGCAGAATTACAATGGATTTTGGATTGGGATGCAGGTAATTTGGTCTTGGTAAATTGGTGATTCACTGTATTGGCAAACACCCTGCTCTAAAATTATAAGTATCACAACCCCAGCACCAAAGCACAGTGCTTGTAGTTCCTGGAGCTGGTCCTTTCAGACAACACATGTAAAGTTTTGAACTGGATTTTTGGCTAGGTTTGCACCATACAAATACAATATACATACATATAAGATTACAAGTACAGGCTAATCAGGCCTTTACTGATTATGAAGACGCTCCCTATAAAGCACAAGATACAGTAACAGACAGAACATTGAATGAATATCTTGAAAGGGCTAGAGTAGAAACACTTCTTGAAGAAGTGATGGAAGAGTTAGGGGTGGACATAACGAACCATGAAGTTAAGGCTGCAATTAAATGAATGATTAAGGCAAAAAACATAAAACAAGTTCAGGTGGTATCACAGTTGTGTTCTGTTCAACATATTCAGGCATAGTGGCACTCTGTCTGGCCACCATGTATAATGAGGACCTACAAGTACACTCCATCCTACTGTGACTCGAGAAGTACTGTTGGTCTCAAATATTGAAACCTGAATAAATTCCTGTAGATCTAAAACCCCATGGACAGACCCCGTTAAGGCATATTAAATAAGCTCTAGGCCAACAGTCTACTCCCTTATGCTTTGATAATAATACGCCTGGATAAATGTTGATTTATTCTAGCATGTAATATGTTTAATATGATCCAGGTGTTACCTGGCTTTACCATTGAGAGCCGTGGTGGGGACACTTGATGTTGAAACATAATTCAACACATTGAGCTGACATTACCTGCTTGCTGTATTGGAGAAGATGTGCCTAGGGATATGCTACCTTAGATGGATTACTTCACTCTTATACCAGGGGCCTACAATGAGGGTGATAACAGGATATATTATATTGCCTATTTATGAGGTTGATTATGAGGCTGAAAGAAGAAGTTAGCAGGGAAGCCCACCTGTTAGACCTTACAGCCTTACGGTGGTCATCCCCCAACGTTTTGCCTGCCTCCCTCCATTTTTCAGACACTGTTTTTGCTGGTTTTAGGTCTCTGCGCACAATTGCTGTCCAGTGCTAAAGTGCATATGCTCTCTTTCTCTAAACATGGCAACATTGGTGCCTACTCAATTGGCATATTTAATTTACCTGTAAGTCCTTAGTAAAGTGCACTACATGCGCCCAGGGCTTGTAAATTAAATGCTACTAGTGGGCCTGCAGCACTGACTGTGCCAGCCACATAAGTAGGCCTTTACCATGTCTCAGGCCTGCCATTGCAAGGCCTGTGTGTGCAGTTTCACTGCCACTTCGACTTGGCATTTAAAACTGCTTGCCAAGCCTTAAACTCCCTTTTTTCTTCATATACGTCACTGCTAAGGTAGGTCCTAGGTAACCCTTAGGGCGAGCTGCTATGTACATAAAAGGATACTTTACTTTACTAGTGTGAGGCCTGCTCCTCTCATAGACTAACATTAGAACTGCCCTCATGTACTGTTACGTGGTATATTCTGATATGGAAGGATTAGCCATGTCTTGTTTGGTATTGCCAGAATGGTAATAGAAAATCCCCCTAACTGGTGAAGGTGGATTTAATATTACTATTTTAGAAATGTCACTTTTAGAAAGTGGGCATTTCTCTGCACTTACTACCATCTGTGCCTTACAGCCTGCCTCCAATCCACTTCTGGTCTATGCTGGTTGACAGCTCCCCTTGTGAATTCCACCCTGTCAGCCACAAACACAGGACACTCAGTCACATCTGCATTCATCTGCATACTGAATGGGTCTTCCTGGGTAGGAAGTGTGAAGGGCTCACACTTACATTTCAAAGGCCAGTAGCCCACCCTCCTGGGAGACAGGACTGGGGTGAAAAAGGAACTTGTGCACTTCAAAACCACTCTTTAAAGTTTCCCCCACTTCAAAGGCATTTTTGGGTTTATCAATTGGGTCTCTGACCCCATCAAATCAGACACTTCTGGACCTACACTCTGTCAGAGGAACTGCCTGGCTGCTCAAAGTACTCACCTGGACTGCTTTGCTGAAAATGACTGCTGCCCGGCTTGTTGCCCTGCTGTCCTGTTGGCCTCTGACTCTGCTAGAAGAACTCTGCCTTCCTCCTGAAGTGCTCTCCAAGGGCTTGGATTGAGCTTGTCTCCTGTTTCTGAAGTCTGAGGGCCAACAAAGACTTCACCTCTTCCAGAAAATCGTTGTGGTTCAAAAATCGGCGCAATGCCTGCAGAAATCGCCTGCATCGTGGCTGGAAAATCGCCACACCACCAACCGGAACAACGCAGCACCGACTTTCCGATGGACAAATTGGACACAAATTGCGACAGAAAATTTGACGCATTGCCTACCGGATGGACGCAGCGCCTGCTCCTTCTACCAGTGCGTCAAGGATTTTCAACGCATCATCCTTGGGCATCAAAATAACCCCACATTTCAGTGAGGAACCAAGACTGCGTGCCGGAAAACAACGCAACCGCTTGCAGCGTGGAAAGAAACAATGCATCATCTGTGCAGCGCCGGAAAATCCGATGCAACACCTTATTTTTCCACGCAACTCCTCCTCTGTATTCTCTGTGCATCATTATTTTTGATACATCCCAGATACTATGTTTTACAAAGGAACAACCACTGATTTCTAAGGATTGAGAATATTTTTAATCCTTTAAAAGTGATATTTCACCTTGTGCTTATTGGATCTTTGTCGTTTTTTTCCCTTATTTTATTCAAATAAATATTATCTACTTTTCTAAACCTGTGTGGTGTTTTCACTGTGTTACTCTATGGTTTATTGCACAAATACATTACACGTTGCCTTCTAAGTTAAGTCTGTCTACTCAGTGCCAAGCTACCAGAGGGTGGGCACAGGATAATTTGGATTGTGTTGTGACTTACCTGACTAGGGTTGTGGTCTCTACTTGGACAAGGGTGTATACCTCTGCCAACTACAGACCCCATTTCTAACACCACTGTTCTCAATGTTATTTTCCTTAGGATGGTGCCCAACATGAACATGCTTAGGCCGGGGCTTGGAAAAAAAAGATGTTGATATGATAGGCCACAAACACATTACATGCAGACAACATCATTTTAATTAGGAGCGATATATAGGAGATAGCAGATAAGGCAATGAAAGTGCCAAATGATTTTGACAGTTTGTTATGAGCACAAGTAAACTGGGTGAAAATGCCATAAACTTAATTGGGAACCCACCATGTTCCATTATCTAAGAGTACAAATCTATCACACAGACCAGGATAAAATCTAAGAGATAAATGGGTTACCCAACATTGGCAAATCAGTCATGAAGGAAGACTGGTGCAAGATACTGAGGGCAACCCCCAACGTTTCTAGAAATGTTCTATTTAATTTATAGAGTTTTATTTTGTTCACAGAATTTACCTAGTACCCAGTAAAATGAACAAATACAACATTGATGCTACAGCACAAACCCCCCAAAGTCATCAAATAATCTTCCATATGGCCTTGACTGGCACTAAGCTGGATGACTACTAGAAAGAAGTAATACAAATCTGAAACAATGCTATGGACAACACATAGAGCAGACGGGAGAAGCTTGTGTACTGAGATTAATCCAGCATCCTGAGAATAAAAAGTCCCCTTATAGATTTGCAGATTTGGAATTGCGAGATGCCAAATAATGATGGGTTGGAAATATCTCAAGGATCCAAGTCTAACTGAAAGGAAAGAAGATTCCAGGAAAGGGGTTTGAGCACAAAAGTACACTATTACATGTGGAAAGAAGAAGAGGGCTCAGAAACCTGGACCTCGCGAGCACATTGATCAAATACGATTAGACTTTAACAGACCTGGGGCTGCCTTATACAAAGTACCCTGGGGGCAAAACAGGAGTTTGCGCCTGCTTTGTGTAACCCCAAGGCACTTTGGTATTAGGGAAGTGGCCGCTATCACTTGTGTGGCCTCTCCTGTAATACAGATAGCGTTGGCACACATTTAGCGCCAACAGCATCATCAGAGGACATACCCTCATGTGCATGGAGGTGTGGCCCCATGCAGATGAGGAAATCTCTGGACGGGGGGAAAGGGATCCTATGGACCCCAGACATCCTCTTGCCGTCGGGTGCAGTCTCTCACTGCACTCGCCTCCAAGGGAATCTCCAACTCCTCTCAAAAGGACAGGAGGGTCACCGCCTGCAACAGTGAAACAAGCACTGGCAGCTTCAAAGCCTCTCTGTATTTCACTTGAAAGCGCTCCCCATAGGGCAGCACAGCTTCGCAGCTGCCCTGGGGGCAGCACATTTAACAAAATACGGTGCACTCTCCTTGTTTGCACTGGCTTCACCTTTTTTAAAGGTGCGCCGTGGCGCCATCATGGAAAATGCGCCACATTCTGTAATACGGCCCCTGGAGAGGAAGATGATCGATTAGGCCAATACACAGCAGAGGATTGATCAGGTTACCTAAAAAATGGGGGAAATGTTCAAGAGAATAGAGTTCACCCTCTCACAATAAGATAAAACGGGGGAGGACTACTTTGCATTTTCAAATGTGAAAAATGACCCCCTATGAACCATAAAGGCAGAAAACAGAGAACGTTTTCTGTACACCCCTTGTTTCTCCTCAGGGGCTGCTTCTGAATGAAAAGCCTCTCTACCCACCCTGCTAATGAATGCCAGCTCCATCCGTTGCCTACCTGTAAGAAAGCCTTATAAACCGCAGAAGTAGTAAAGAAGTCTGCATGTTTTTCTCTAATTCTGTGGTTGATCAGGCTTGCTTTCAGAACGGCGAGAGGTAAAAATGGCATACAGACGACAGGTAAGAAAGAACTGCAAACCTTTCTGCAGCAGCACTTATAGAGAGAAAATAGGATGGGTTTTGGGTCAGCTACCTTCAGCCATTGTCTTTCCTGCTTTTTTCTGATGCATTGCATTGCTTGGATGTCACACAATAAAGCTGCCTTGAACCATGCACACACCTTTGTGCCTGAATGCAAAAGTGTGTGTATCAAGTCTAGCAAGAATATCCTTCGAATACAAAATACTATTCTCAGGTATACTTTACAACTTTTACATCTTTGTGTGTGTGCTGTGCGGTGCAGTTCTCCTTATTTGTGCTTACCTCAAGAGGTGCATTTGTTTGGTGCAAAGCCCTGTCTACAAATGTAGGTGGCTATGGCTTTGTGTCAAAAACCATGGTTAGCTACCTGGAAAGGACCATGTACCACCCATAGGATACCCCCCTTGGTGTAGAATAATAGAAAACACTACATAGTACAACTTTTCAGTTCAAATAAATATTTGCAATGGAAAGTATAAAAACAAATCAACAATCTACATTGGTTTGCATCACATTTGGTCACTTTGCACCAGTGCAAAATGTTCATAATCCTGGGCCTCGACCTCGCCTGTCCATGACTGTCAGACAGACAATCATATCTGCAGCCGTGGTTTGTGTAAACACACCGGGGCAACATCTTCTTCTTCCCCGAGGGCAGAATTCCTGAGGAAAAGACAAAAAAAGAAAGATGATTTATTATGCTTTTGGGCAACCTGTAGCAGCATCAAAATTATAAAACCCACGGGAACAAAAACCCAAAACACAGGTTTGGTGATGGTAGAGAACATTAAAGAGCCGTCTTCAGAAGGCAAATACTGTAAATTTGTTCAGATGCAAAGTGTGACTGTTCGCTACTTTGAAGTGCAAAGATAAACAGTGCTGAGGGGGTCATATGCTTCTCCAAAAGAATGAAGTCATTTCCATTTCTAAAGGCACATTATTCAGCCCAGATGGATTGGGGAAGAGGAGGTGAGGCTGGAAGAGGGGCTGAAGGGCAGCAGCACGCCAACAAAGCTGCAATTAAAAGTTGGATGCAAAAATGAACATTGAAGTCTCCAGAGTCCCGTTTATTCACAGTAGCACTGAGGGCATGATCATTTTATGTGTCTGACTTCCACAGCACAGAGAATTGAAATGCAAATGTAATGCTGTGTGTCTGGAAAAGATACCAGTCATAAAATGTCATTGCAAAATTAGGTCATTTTATGAGGAGCGGATTCGTTTTATTTTATGGACATCCTTACGCAGTCACAATCTATTCCAAAGGTCTTCCCCTACCATAGCATGACTGACGCCTTCTGACAATTATTTTTTATGTAAGGCAGTGGATATCCGGCCTTTCCCGACATTGACCCCTTAGAAAACCAGCCAAGCACATGTAACTCTTAGAGGTTTTTAGTGTATGGAGGCTGTCACCTATTTAATCAGATAATGTAGGTCAGAGATATCATTCAGCGATGTGTACGAAACCTTTAGAACCCTTGTCTGACTTACATGTGTGGAAACCTTTTCAGGAGTTCAGACGCAAACAGGGGTTACCAAGCTCAAAATGTGACAGAGCCAATTGCCTTTAGTATCTATTGAAAATGGGGTCTCTAGTTGGCAGAGGTATGCACCTTGTCCAAGTAGGGACCACAAGCCTAGTCAGGGTAAGTCACAACACAACCCAAATGATCCTGTGCTCATCCTCTGGTAGCTGGCGCAGAGCAGGCAGGCTTAACTTAGAAGGCAATTTGGAAAATATTTGTGCAATAACTCAAATAGTAACCCAGTGAAAACACGACAAAAATACACAACACAGGTTTAGAAAAATAGATAATTTTTATGAGAGTAAGACAAGGTCAAAATGACTATAATCCAATAAGCACAAGTTGAAAAATAACTTTTTACAGATTTAAAAGAGTCTCAATCCTTAAGAATCAGTTGGTGTTTCTTTGTAACACACAGTACCTGGGATGCGTAAAAAAAATGATGCACGGGGACCGCAGACGAGGAGATGCATGGAAAATAAGGTGTTGCGTCAGATTTTCCTGCACTTCACCGACAAAGTGTCACTTCTTTCCACACTGCAAGTGGATGCGTCGATTTCCAGGAGCGCAGCCATGGTTCCTTACTGTGATGCTGGGATATTTTGACGCCCACGGACGATGCAGTGAAAATCCTTGACGCACTGGGAGAAGGAGAAGGCACTGCATTAATCCGGTCAGCGATGCAGTGAAATTTCAGATGTGAGGCAGGCCCTGCGTCAGATTTCCGGTTGTGAAACCAGCACTGCATCTTTCTGGGCAGTGGTGCAGCTATTTTCCAGATGATATGCAGGTGCTGAGGCGATTTCTGCAGTCATTGCATTGATTTTCTGATGCACGAGGACTTCCTGAAGAGGTGAAGTCTTTCTTGGCCCTGAGACTTCAGAAACAGGAGGAAAGCTCAATCCAAGTTCTTGGAGAGCACTTTAGAAGGAAGGGAGAGTTCTTCCAGCAGAGTCAGGGATACCAGGCAGCAGGGCAACAAGCAGGAAAGCAGTCCTTCAGAAAAGCAGTCCAGATTTGTCCTTTGGGCAGTGTAGGAAGCTGGCTCTGTATATACTATATCAAAATAAGGTATAGTGTGCACAGAGTCCAGGGGTTCCCCAGAGGCCTAACAGAGGCTAAAGTAGATAACACTAATGCTCTCTTTTGTGGTAGTGTGGTCGGGCCGTTAGGCTTATCAGAGGGTAGTGCAAAGCATTTGTTTTACACCCACAGACAACAGAAGAAGCACACACCCAATGACTAAACTCCAGACCAATGATTTTTATATAGCAAAAATATTTTTTCTTAATTTATTTTTAGAACCACAAGATTCAAGTTGCAGATAAGCACTTCAATAGATTTGTATTTCACACATGTATCAACAGTACTTTATTTGAAATCAATAAGTTATACAGTTTTTGAAATATTGGCAATAGTCTGTTTTAAAACTTGACACACTACAATTTTCAGAAACAGTTCCTGGGGAAAAGAAAGTTAGATCATTTTAGAGGTAAGTACAACACTTACAGTTCCAGTCTCCGGGGGTTAGGAAGTTCACAGGTCGGGGTTCAAGTTAACTCCAAACACTCACCACCAGCAACCTGGGCCGGCCGGGTGCAGAGGTCAAAGTGTAGGCAAAGTTAACGTGGGCTCCTATGGAAACTGAATGCACTTGGTTTTAGATCTGCAGGCAGGTAAGTACCCGTGACTTCGGAGGGCAGACCTGGGAAGTTTAGAAAAGCACTGGGGAGGGTCCACAAGTAGGCACCAAACATACACCCTCAGCGGCACTGGGGCAGCAGGGTGCAGGGTTCAAATAAGGTGTTGGGTCTCCGGTGATTCTCTATGAGGGGACCCTGGGGGTCACTCAGAGGCTGCAGGCGAGGCCCAGGCGGTTGTCTCGGGCAAACCACAGGCTGGAAAGGGAGGAGGAGTGCCTGCTGAATGTTGCTGAACTGGAAATAGGGTTCTCCAAGACCTGGGGGCTGCCGGTGCAGAGTGTCTTTAGGTGCCAGACATCTACGTCCGGAGCTTTACGGTCAGGAGGGTCTTCAGGATTCCCTTTGCAGGAGTCGTCGTGAAGGGGTGGAGAGGTCAACCCAGGGTGGGCACTTGCTCAGAATCCCATTGGGTTCTTCTCTAACTGGTTGGGCCACTTGGACGTGGTCTGTGGGTGTTGGGTGCAGAGTGGTTAGGACTCACCCCTTCGAGCTCAGGGCAGTCCTCTGGAGCTTGGCAGAGGTCGCTGGTCCCACTGGATGTGTCGCTGTTCTTTTGCAGTTTATTTGAAGCAGGAGACAGGATCAAGTTGTCGTCTTCCTTCTTCTCTGCTGGGGGTTTCAGCTATGCAGTTCTTCTTCTTGTTAGGTGGCCAGGAATCTGGTGAGCTGGGTTCAGGGAGGCACTTAAATCCTGGATTTAGGGGTGTTTTAGAGGTCAAAGGGCAGTAGCCGATGGTGACTGTCCCTGAGGGTGGCTATACCTTCCTTGTGCCTGCTCCCTCTGGGGAAGGGGGCACAAGCCTAATCTTATTGGTCCCTGTCCTCCAAACCAAGATGGATGATTCTGCAGGGGTTTGTTCACTTCAGCTCTGGACACCTTAGGGGTGGTCCTGGCTGGGGTGGTCACTTCTCCCTGTTTTCCCTAATTTTCCCACTGGACTTGCCGCCAAAAGTGCGGCTTTGTCCAGGGGTTGGGCAACTCCACTAGCTGGAGTTCTCTGGGGCACTGCAAACCGAGGCTTGAGCCTTTGAGGTTCACCGCCAGGTGTTACATTTCCTGCAGGGGGAGGTGTGAAGCACCTACACCCAGGACAGGCTTTGTTTCTGACCACCGAGAGCACAAAGGCTCTCATCCCATGTGGTCAGAAAGTTGTCTGAAAGTGGCAGGCTGGCACAGACCAGTCAGTCCTACAGTAGCATTTGGCTAACATACAGGAGGCCTCTCTAAGATGCCCTCTGTGTGCATTTTTCAATAAATTCCACACTGGCATCAGTATTCAGTGAAGTCATTATGGAGCTGTTGAGTTCGTAATGACAAACTCCCAGCCCATATACTCAATATGGCTACACTGCACTTACAATGTTTAAGAATGAACCTAGACACTTTAGGGGCATGTTGCTCATGCAGCTATGCCCTCACCTGTGGTATAGTGCACCCTGCCTTAGGTCTGTAAGGCCTGCTAGAGGGGTGTCTTACCTATGCCGCATGCTGTGGTTTGTGGGCATGGCACCTTGAGAGGGGTACCATGTCGACTTTGCCTTTTTCTCCCCACTAGCACACACAAGCTGCAAGGGCAGTGTACATGTGTTTGGTGAGGGATCCCCGAGGGTGCCATAATACTTGCTGCAGCCCTTGGAGACCTTCCCTGGTCACAAGCCCCTTGGTGCCATTGGCACCTTTTACAAGGGACTTATCTGTGTGTCAGAGGTGTGCCAATTGTGGAAGCAAAGGTACAGATTTTGGGAAAGAACACTGGTGCTGGGGCCTGGTTAGCAGGATCCCAGCACACTTTCTATCAAAGTTGGCATCAACACCAGGCAAAAGGTAGGGGGGGTAACCATGCCAACAGTGCACTTTCCTACAGGCAGCAAGGCAGTCTCTCTGACAGAGTCCATGGGTAGGTCCAGACCTGTCTGATTTGGTGGAGTCAGAGACCCAGTATATATACCCATATATGCCTTTGAAGTGGGGAAAACTTCAAAGAGTAGTTTTGAAGTGCAAAAGTTCCCCTTTCAGCCCAATCCTGACTTCTAGGATCCATGTGTGGGTGGGGTATTAGTCCTTTGTGAGAGGGCAGACCACTGGCCTTTGAAGTGTAAGAGAGAGCCTCTCCACCCTTTCTGCTCAGGAAGATCCATTCAGTATGCAGATGAATGCAGATGTGACTGGGTGTCCTGCATTTATGGGTGTTGGGTTGGAATTCACAAGGGTTGCTGTCAACTAGCACAAAGCAGACATGGACTGGAGACAGGCTGTAAGGCACAGATGGCAGTAAGTGCAGAGAAATGCTCACTTTTTAAAAGTGGCATTTCTAAAAGAATAGTATTAAATCCAGCCTCACCAGTAAGCATGATTTCCTATTACCATTCTGGCCATAATAAACATGACAGGGCTACTCCTTCCAGATCAGAATCAACCACTTAAAAATATATGAGGGCAGTTCTAATGCTATTCCATGAGAGAAGCAGACCTCAGACTAGCAGGAAAAGAATTTGTGAGTTTCTCACTACCAGGACATGTAAAACACATAGTACATGGCCTACCTTTTACTTACATAGCACCCTGCCATATGGGTTACCTAGGGCCTGCCTTAAATGTGGCATTTATGGAGAAAAAAGGGATCTTAAGGCTTGGCAAGTAGTTTTAAATTCCACGTCTAAGTTGCAGTGAAACTGCACACACAGGCCTTGCAATGGAAAGTCTGAGACATGGGTAAGGCGCTAATTATGTGGGTGGCACCATCAGTGCTGCAGGCCCACTAGTAGCATTTAATTTACAGGTCCTGGGCACATTTAGTACACTTTATTAGGGACTTACAAGTATATTCAATATGCCAATTGGGTATGAGCCAATGTTACCATGTTTTTAGGGAGAGAGCACATGCACTTTAGCACTGGTCAGCAGTAGTAAAGTTCCCAGAGTCCTAAAGCCAACAAAAATGAGGTCAGAAAAAGAGGAGGATTAAGGCAAAAAGTTAGGGGTGACCCTTTAGAGAGGGCCATTTTCCAAAGGATCCTTGGGCTTACCTTGCTGTTCGACCCAATACCGATTATCAAGTACACCCTGCAGCCCTTGACATACTGGCAGCCAGGAACTTCTAGTTTCCTGTTCCTGAACCTGGCAAAGGGAAGTTGGTAGTCAGCTACCCTAAGTCTGAATCTCTGATGACTTTTATGTCCTTCTTGGTCTCTACTGCTGTGGAACTGCTGGCTCAGGTCGAACAAAAATCCTGTCACACAAACTGGGGTGAGGTCTGCTCCATATTTATATTGATTTGCAGGCATTAATTTTGGCTTTCAGGGATCCAACTCTGAGACTGATTTTAGGCTATTCCAGAGTTTTGCATATTCTCCCAGACTGCTCAAGCCACAATCCTTGTCCTTTTGTGTTACCATGAAGGAGGGCTGGGGCTAGAAACTTCCTGTCATAGACACCTAAAACAAAGACTTAAGAGAGTTAGAGGCTTCATTAGGCAGCCACCTCACAACCTTTTGAGTGTAAAAACCTTGGGTAAAAATGAAGCAGAAAGAGGACAAAGACTGACCCTGCACTTCAAAAGGGCCCTCTCTCTCTTATCCACCACAACTAGAGTTCGGTCCATTTCAAAGGGCTTCAGGAAGCTTATGAGAAGTCCTGCACTTTGCATTTGCTTTCTAACAGGCTCTCTCCAACCTCCATCTTGTGTTCCATTCCCTCACAGGAAACCCAAAGGAAATCTTGGCATTCAACAGTCAGACACTACACATGCACCCAATGCTCATCATACTACACATACAAAGTGTAAATATACATGCAACATCCATGGTCCATATGGATGGAGTGAAGAACTCTTACATAGAGGACAAGCAGAAAATTGTAAACAGGAGTGCCTTGTGGGAAACTCCTTGAGTCCAGGCAATATGTGAAATGGTATTTTCTCTGAGATCAACTGTTGCCATGGCTGTCAGTCATCAACAGCCCAGAAAGATGATGGTATTCACCCTAAAAAAAGGAGAGATGCACATTTTTACCCCACCAGAATACAATGTACCACTCGGGGTCCCCATCCAGTTCTACACAGATCCTTAGCATAAATGTGTGATTGTCATGTGTGCTGAGGCCACAAAATAAAATATTATCCAGAGACTCACTGCACGGAGAACTCAGAGAGAAACTCACACTCTCAAGAGCCATGTAGAGATATTTTCACCCCATTCCTATGACTTCTGATAAAATATGTACTGCAGAGTTGAGCCACAATACCTTTAGTTGTTGAGGTGCTTAAATGACAAAGGGCTTGAGCGTTATGTACCAACAGGGTATTATTGTAAGATAGTTTTATTTATTTATTTATTACTAGGGATTGGTACTAAAATCAGAAATGTTTGCAATGCCCCCTCACAGCGAAGGGAAAATGCAAAAAGAAATTAATTCTGTCATGTGACGATTTTTGCTTGACCTTTAACCTGAAATACTAAAGCAACTAAAGGTAGGTAGGTATTTTCTGCCACAGACTTGGCAGTCCTTTGATACACAAAAAGAAAAACAAGAAAGGCTGTTTTTGAGAATATTCAGAAACAACTGCACAGATGTCACGCTGCTGTACATCAGGGCTACAAATCTTTGCCAAATTCAGCAATCCCCATGCGTTACAGCATGAATAAAAGACAATGGCAGAGCCAATATTCTGAAAGTTGAGACCTATTGGCTTTGCCAATGCTTGCTCGGTCACGACACAACACTCCTGTGATTCTCAGCAAATTGGTTAATCTCCCCATGTGAAAAAAGGAATATAAATATGACATTTGGCAAAAAAGTCTATCACATAAAGAAAGCAATTGCGCCCATGTCCATATCTTAGTGAAAAAACATGGGAAACCAGATACAATCTATTTTCACAATAAAAGCCGATCATATCTGGTGTTACAATAAACATGCATTTCAAACGAGGGCTTCTTTGAATTGTGTGTGTTACAGTAATACATAACTACAAATGGCAAGAGGTTCAACAAGAATAACAGGAAAGAAGAAAAAGTAAAAGTAGTACCTCAATTACAGCGCGATCAGTGAAAGGACCTCGATCAAATGGAAGTAGTCAGTAATTGGTCTGTGGTCAAGCCAAAGTGGAGGAAGGGAAGCCAGCAAATGCTGGCCAACAAGAAGACAGCAAATAAGAGAGACAATGAAGCCAATAAATAATAAGCAATGGGTGGGCATATATACCTCTCTCACAAGCAAGAGCGTTGCAGGCAAAACCTAAAAAGGGATAGCAGCTTCGGAACAATGACACCTCTCAAAACCAATAACAGTATAGGAAAAGGTGGGTTATTCTGGAAATAAATGTACATGCACTGATTCACACGGTCCTAAAGGAAAGGAAAAAAAAACATATTTATCTGAAAAATAGACTGCCTAAGCTTGCTTAAACTATAGGAAAGAGCTCAGTCGCATTGTGTATGAGAGCCATTGGAAATGCCTGAAAACCTCACGTAAGTAAGCATTTGCAAATTTTCAGTTATGATGACCGCAAACTTGTACTTCTGAGTAAAGAGCCCCAAGGGGTCGTGTCACTTTGGTGTCCACAGCTCTCACGTGCAGTCTCTCTTCTTTCCCTTCTCTTTCAAGGTTCCCTCGGGCCGGACTGTGAGTCAAAAGCAGCGCTGGTAGAGATGGTTATACCAGCCCCATTTATTGCTAAGTGTGCAAGTGTAGTGACCACCACAAGTCACTCCAGGTTTGGAAGTGTTCTAAAACTTTGGCCAAACACTGGCATACTTTTAAAATGTATTAAATAGAGGCAATTTTGAAGGGGAGCTAATAATGATTTTGAATTCTTCTGTGCCTGCAAATGTGTCTCTATTTCAAGGGAGTAACGATCATACATGTGCCTATCAGACAATGATGTGCTTGATTAACAGATAATGGGTGCATTGAATACATGCTGTTTCCCAACTTTGGGGGAAATTAATTTGATAGATTTATGACTGCTGGAAGGTGTGCCAGGAATAAGCTAAAAAGCAAAGGAACTAAGAAGCACCCCTGCTGTATGCTATTCTGGATGGGAATCTTTTGTGATGATCTAATAGATTCATTGAATACTACCTGTGCCCAATTGTCCGTATGAAATGCTTGTATTGCACTGAGGAGGGCAATCAGAAGTTTCCAGGAGTGGAGCTTTCCTTAATGGAGTCCCCTGTCTACTTAATCAAAGGCTGTATGGAAATCAATAAAATAGCAGCATAGCCTTTGGTTCACTTCCAAGGATTTCCGAATGATGGCTCAAAGGGCTAAACAATTCTATGGTTGAGTGACCCTCCCGAAATCCTCTTTGCTTATTCCGTATGATATAATGCTCATGCTCTCAATCATCCAAATGAGACAATAACATTTTTGAAAACACCTTCTCAGTGACATCCAGGATGCTGATCAGTCTATAATGTGAGTGGTCTGAGCCAGTCATCTTTTTTAATATGAGTTTCACTATTGACCTCCTCAAAGATAAGGGCTATTGAGGCTATCCAATAGAACAAGAGGAAATACACCTTCTCCCACCAGCTACTATTTGACTTAATATAAAACTGCTGGGATGTTATCAGGGCCTGCAGCTCTTGAAAGCTTGATACGGGCTATTGTTGCCCTTATTGCTTTCACACAGAGCCAGCTGGGGGGTGGATTCATAGCGGGGACACATTTAAGCTAGATGAAATAGATGAGCTACAATATAGGCCTTCTAAGTGCACTGCCCAAGTATCCTTGGCAATCATGCATGTTAGAGCCTCTTCGTGTGGACTGCAGGATTCATTCACTTTCATCCAGAACTCTCTGGTCCCCTGATTGTATGAGTTTCAGCACAACCTTCCACATACTACGATAAAATGGTCTTTTTCTCTTAAATCAGCTGTCTAAGCTGACACTTTAGCCTATCCAATTTCTGTTTGGGATATCTTTCTGGACTCAGCCTAAATTCTTTGGATGTCCTTCTCACCAAACATTTAATTTACTGACAAGCAGAACCAAACCACCTCTTCCCATTAAAAAGGCCCGTTGACTGAGACCTACATTTTTGATGTTTACACATATATAGTCCAACACATTATCTATAATCTCATTAAACCACAAGATTGTATTTTCTTATCCCACAGGAAAAAATGTCAGTGTATTCAATAGATTGGTACACGGGCAGAAGCTGGAAGTGAGTTGGAACAAGGCATTTTGTGAGTCTCCAGGGAAAGGATACCCTGAGAGGCAGCACTTTATTGTCTCTTGAAAGGAAACTACTGTCAATTACTGCCCTTATTTCCTTCACACAGAACCAACTGGGGGGCAAATTCTTAGCGGGGTCACATTTAAGGCTAGATGAAAAAGATAAGCTACCATATAGGACCTCTAAATATGCTGCCCTAGTATCCTCTGCATTCATGCATGTTAGAACCTCCCCGTGTGGACTGCAGCATTCATTCACTTTAATATGGAACTATCGCTGGTCTACTGACTGTATGACCTTCAGCATGTCCTCCCACATACTAGGATCAAGTAGTCTTTTTCTCTTTAATCAGTGTTATATACTAACACCTTAGCCTGTCCAGTTCCTGTTTGGGATATCTTTCTGTCATCAGTTTAAATTGTTTAGATGTCCTTTTCAGCAAGGTTTTCATATTCTGACAAGCAGAATCAAATCAACCCTTCCCATTAACAACGCCCATTGACTGAGACCCACATGTTTTGATGTTTACAAATCTAGGGCCCAAGTCACAAAGGTAAACTTAGACAAAAAGAATAAAGTTAGACCAAAAGTCTAAATTTAGACCAAAAGTCTAAGTTTAGCCCTAAAGTCTAACTTTGCTTGTAGTAAAGTTAGACTTTTGGTCTTAGTTTAGACTTTGGTCTAAACTTAGACTAAACATCTAAACTTAGATCAAAAGTGTAACTTTACTCATAGTAAAGTTACACTTTTGGTCTAAGTTTTGACTTTTGGTCTAAACTTAGACCAGAAGTCTAAACTTGGACCAAAAGTCTAACTTTACTAAAAGTAAACTTAGACTTTTGGTTTAAGTTTACCTTTGTGAATCGGGCCCCTACAATCCAACACATTATTCCATAATCTCATTAAACCACAAGATTCTATTTTCTTGCCCCACAGAAACAAATGTCAGTGTCTTCAGAAGATTGGCACACGGGCAGAAGCTGGAAGTGGGTTGGATCAAGACGTTTTGTGAGTCTCCAAGGGAAGGATACCCCCAGAGGCAGCACTCTATTGACAGCCATGTGTTCATGAAAACATAACACAGCAGACGTAGCCCAGTGATCACTTCCCCCATATTTTGTTACTTTAAAATCTAAATAGAGTCCAAACTGCCAAGCAGGAATAAACATATAGTCAATCGGGCCCTCCGAGTGGCAAGGTCGGAACGTTGCAGTTGCAAGGGTATTCTTTTTTTAATGACCAATTAGGCATATCAGTCTATTGTTTACAAACCATTGGCCTAATACTTTAGCTTGTTGCTTATTGAACCAGATGGAAAGGTGGCTGGAGGTATGGTATAATAATCCAATACTTCCCGCAACTGACAGCCTGCCTTGTCAGGATGCAAGCGGGCGTTAAAATACCCTGACGTTGTTATAATCGCCTACAGGAATTTTCCCAGGATTTCCTGCGAGGAATGATCATACAGCTCTAGCCAATTATTCAATCAAAGGTACTCCTTTTTATGGATATGGATATTTTATATGTTTATCAATATAACACATCTGAGAACCTTATTATTCAACCCAAGTTCTACCACAAAGATCTGAGCATCACTTGATATATTAATTCCTTCCAAAGATCTTTTAAACTACCTTAGTAGATATTAGGGTAAATACCCCTGCTGAAGCTCTACATTTTCCTCGTTTAAAGCCTTTACTGTTTAAGCCTTCTACTGTTATATCCTCTCTCAACCAAGACTCTTGAAGGAACACCATATGATAGGGCTCTAGTCTTTGTTATAGGTCGACAACTCTCTTAAAGCTCTCAAGCACATGTATGTTCCAACTCAGGATTCTCAGGATCCCTCTATGGGCCACTAGGCCAATCATCCCACTCCCACGTGTAGGGGGACAGCATCAAAGGGGCAAATGTATTACCCTGCCGCCACTCTGGGACCCCCTCCCTCTGCTTTAACAGTTTGTCATTCATCACTACCACCCTTACATTCTTAGAGAAACATTCAAGTTGCCCTGCCCTCATATTAATTGGCATCAACTTACCTTGGGGATTGGATGCAATCTGCTCCCACTGATTGGGAACCAACCCACCATGCATACTTAAAAAGGAGATGGGGTATGAGCCTGTCACCCTGATCTTCTCTCTGATGCGAATCTTAACTTCTAAGCCAGACTTAGTTAGGTCTTTTTCTGCCTTTGCTACCATGGGTGCAATGCAGAGGGAAATAAACTCCACTTTAGTTCCCTGCCTTGGTCCCCTACCTGAAACCAAATGTATACCAAATCACCTGAGGATATCCCAGAGAATGATGGTATCTGCTGGAATATGCTGAGCATTTTTGAGTGATTCAGGGGACAAGTTTTTGGCTTTTCCCCCAACATATTATATCCAGCATCAAAACATAGGAACCTGGCTCAAGTGTTAGTGGCTTCCCAGCCACAATAGTGTTTTCTTTACTTTGCCCTTTAGCGCCCAGGCATTTGGACCCCTTCCCTTTAACAGGAACTAAGGCATCTTTGCGCTCAGTAGCACAGCCTTTTATTAGCTGGGGACTCCTAGCTGTCTGGCTTCTAACATTTGTTGTTGTTTCTTCCTGAGTGGAAGTATCTAATGCTGGGAAAGTGCCATCAGGTGGGAGGTGAGGTCCGCAGTCCTGATTTAACCTGGGACCCTTTTGTTGTCGGTGTGATATTCTTACCTTCCTCCTTACACTATTTTCTCTGCCCACCCTCATCTTTAATGACCTTGCCCGGTTTTTCATTCTTTTATACCTCTGAGAGATAGTAGCTTGAGGAGAACTTGGAGGGCAAAGATATATTCTTTGGGTTCAATTTCTCCCATCTACCCTTTGATGTGCCAGGCCCTTGCCCCAAGACCTTGCCAGGGTCATCTACCTTGCTCTCCATTCCCTCCCTTGTTACTGGCATGCCCTTTTTGGATTTACATTACTCAGCAAGGATATCTTTCAAATGCTTTGACTGAGCAACTTGATTTGTACTAACAACCACACGTGTCTCTAAGACGCCCTGAAGAGTGTTTTGCATGAGACGATTACAACAAACAAGGACAATTAACCAGATGACTGGATATCAATAGATGCTCCCATTGATTCTTGCATTAGATTAGTCACACAAGGTAATGAATCCTTCAGAAGCGGGGACATACTCTGTTCTCGGGAGCCCATGCTCTGTTGGGACCCGAAGGCTCCCGGCCCTTTGATCACTAATGAAGTTGCCAACATATTAAGACAGGATGATGTTGAAAGTCTAGGGCCCCTGACCAAACTGGCTGGCAAAGAGTCCTCCAGGATGTTATTTTGCTTGTCATTTTGGCCTTTGGGAACCACCCCATCTTTAGCTACTCCTTGGGATCCAGAGGCCCGCTGCTAGGTTTGGATTGAGAGAGAATACTAACATTGAAGTGTTTGGTAACAAAATTCCTTATTGAGGTACCTAAGGGTGAGAGAGTGGCATTTTTATTTGATACTGAAGGACATTCGGATGTATAGGAATTAAACACATGGATCCTTTGTTTTTTTAACCCTTTCCTTCCTCCTTTTATAGGGTCTCTCACGGCCTTTGCCTTTTGAGGCTTCAGTCAATGTCCTCTTATGGTGAATTATAGGTAGAGAAACACAAAGTGCAGAGCTCAAGATGGGACCTAAATGTCAAAATGACTGCATGAGTTGCCATTAAGAGTTCATAAGGTACAGCGACAACAGCAGAGATCACTTACCTCCTCCTTTACCACTCTACCAAAAGCACAATGTAGCCACCACCACCACACCTTAAGCGTCCGGGTACTTCTTTAACACTAGTAAAGGTTGATTTCCTCTATATGGACCGGTTCCTGGGTGGTGATAAGCTGGTGGTAAACTCAAGCTAAGGGGCTGCTGAACGCTGAGGGCTGCCGAGCCTTGAGGGTGCAATGAGCCAAGCATGGGCCCAGGTCGTGAGACATAGGGGTGCAGACCACCACCCCACCCTGACGCATGTGACCCCTGTCTGGCACACCGAGGGACTGAAACACAGTGGTTGAGTGGTGCCCACATCAAGTCCCGACCCAAGCACCCATGTTAGAACTGATATCCTAAGGGTGGTCTTCCCCCAAAGTTCTTGCTTGCTTGTCTCATATTTTTGCTGATTCTTTTTGTTGGTCTTTGGATTCAGAGCACTTTACCAGTGCTGACAAGTGCTAAAGAGCATGTGCCTCTCCCCTAAACATGGTAATATTGGGCTATACACAATTGGCATATTTAAGTTACTAGTAAGTCTCTTATAAAGTGGTATACCATAGACCCAGGGCCTGTAAATTAAATGCTGCTCGTGGGTCTGGAGAGCTAATTGTGCCACCCACTGAAGTAGCCTTTTAAACATGTCCCATGCCTGCCACTGCAGAGCCTGTGTATGTGGTTTGACTGCCTTTTCGATTTGGCATTTAAAACCCCTTGCCAAGCCTCAAACCCCCCTTTTATTACATATGTCATCCCTAAGGTAGGCCCTAGGTAGCCCATGGGGCAAGGTGCTATGTAACTAAAAGGTAGGACATGAACTTTTAA
This sequence comes from Pleurodeles waltl, assembly GCF_031143425.1. Taxonomy (NCBI): domain Eukaryota; kingdom Metazoa; phylum Chordata; class Amphibia; order Caudata; family Salamandridae; genus Pleurodeles; species Pleurodeles waltl. The sequence goes on from NC_090439.1 coordinate 457,289,646, forward strand.
GTTTTACATTTCCTGGTAGTGAAAGACTCCCAAAGAATCCCTTAGTACACTTTTAAGCTGTAATTCCTGATTAAAAAGAAGTATCTGTATCATGCTTCATATCTTTGGAATGATAATGATAAATACTCTTTACTGCTAAAGTCGGATTTAACATTACTATTTTGGAAATGCCACTTTTAGAAAGTGGGCATTTTTCTGCTTTTACAGCTCTGTGTGCTTGCAGCCTGTCTCCAATCCACGTCTGAAGTGGGTGACTGCTACACTTTGTACATTCCCTTAGACACCCACAAGCACAGGAAGGTTAGCTGTGTTTGTGTGTTCATCTGCAGTTATCTGCATTCTGATGGCTTTTCCTGGGTAGAAAGGGCATAAGGGTATGGCACTTACACCTACCCTCTACTGATAGTCTAGAACCAGGACTGAGGAAGAAAGTATACTTGTGCACTTCAAAGAGCCTTCTTTGAAGTCACCCCTCCTTCAAAGGCCCAACTGGGTATAAGTACTGGGTCTCTGACGCCACCGAATCAGACACTTCTGGACCTACAGCTGGACCCTGTCAGAAGAGCTGCCTTGCTGCATCAAGGTCTGTCACTCTGCTGCACTGCTGACCTGGAAGGACTGCTTTTCTGCTGTTCTGCCCTGCTGCCTGCTGCTTTCTGCCTTTGTTAAGGGAGAGCTGGACTCTGGCTTGCACCACAAAGTGATCTCCAAGGGATTGATGGCTTGCCTCCTGTTGCCAGAGACTCAGGGATATCAAAGTCTCTACCCCTGCCCACGTGCCTTGTTCGCTGGAAGCGGACCAGATTCTAGCACCACTGAAATCGACGCATCACCTGCCTGCTGGAAGCTGTGACCAACACATCAACCCTGTTGCGGGAGCAGAACCGGTGCATTGCATTAGAAACCAATGATTCGCATTGCATTGTCGCCACAACGCAACCACTGCATTTCCACCACTGCTGAAGGAAGATTGGACATTCTTTCACTGCACGGAGAAAACCAGCACATCAGGCTCGGAACCAATGTATCAACAACTCATTGGAATGCTGCTTCTCCTACAGGAAGATCAATGCATCCCTTCACTGCTTGGAGAAACCTGGTGCATCGATTTTGGAACCAACACATCACAGAACCAGCATTTCACCTGCTTGAGGAAAATCAACACATCTCAGGCCACGTGTAGCAACATTCAGATTTGTGACCTGCAAATTGCGAGTCAGAGCGACCCGCAAATTGCGAGTCAAAGCGACTCGGAATTTGCGAGTCGCAATTCTGAATGTTGGATGGTGTCCCTGACACCATCTGCGATTCGCAAGGGGGTCGCAAATGCCCTCCTCATGAATAATCATGAGGTGGGTCGCAATTTGCGACCCCCTTGCGAATGGCGGCCCTCACAGGGATGGTGGCCTGCTGCGGATATCAGACCACCATGTCTGTGACTGCTTTTTAATAAAGCATTTTTTTTTTTTTTTTTAATGCAGCCAGTTTTCCTTAAAGGATAACGAGATGCATTACAAAAACGAAAAATGAAACGTTTTCATTTCATTTTTTCAGAGCCTACTCTGAAAAAATGTTTACAGTGCCATTCACAACGGGGAAGGGGTCCCATGGGGACCGCTTCCCTTTTGCGAATGGGTTACCACCCATTTGAAAACGGTGCAAAATGCGATTGGTTTGCGACCGCGTTCGCGGTCATAAACCAATCCTACATTGCACTGCGACTCGCAATTAGGAAGGGAACACCCCTTCCTAATTGTGACTCGCAAACCTGTTTTGCAATTCGGTAACCAGGCTACCGAATCACAAAACGGGGTTTGTGCATTGCGATGTGTTTTTTGCATGTCGCAAACAGCAAAATTTGGCTGTGTGGCTTCTGTACCCGGCCCCCGCTCCATGGTGGTCGACTTTGGCCCAGTCCAGTACAACCGTAAGTAACTGTAATGCACTATTTGCTTCTAAGAGCTAGAACCGTTTTATTCTTTTAAAATTCATAACTTAACTTTACTTATGGGATTTTTGTCATTTTGGGCTTGATTTGTTTGTAAAATTATTGACTATTTTTCTAAACCTGTGTGGAGTCTTTTTGTGGTGTTTTCATTGTGTTACTGTGTGTGTGTGTTGCACAGATGCTTTACACTTTGCTTCTTTGTATAAGCCGAACTGCTCTGTGCCATGCTACCAGAGGGTGAGCACAAGTTATCTTTTAGTGTGTATCTGACTTAACCTGACTAGAGTGGTGGAACCTATTTAGACTGGGTGCATACCCCTGCCAACTAGAGACCCCATTTCTAACAACCCCAATGTCAAAATAGCAGAAATGCTCACCCGGGCACCCTAAGCTGTGAAAGTTCTGTAAATTATTCCCTTGCTTTACAAAGAAACAGCTTTGGGGCAAGTGGGACAAGAGAGAGAACCCTTATTTAGAATTTAAATTTTAATTTACATTTAAAAATAAAAATGATGGCCGGGCAGCAAGATTGTCTTGAAAAGAAGGCAGAGTAAAGGGAAATCTGAGAGTGTGGATGGATAGAAGGATTTATTGATGGATGGGTAAGTCAAAGGATGTATGGATGGATGCATGCTTAGATGATAGATGTGTGAATAGTTGAATGGGTAAAGACAATGATAGATGAAGGAAGGAACGGATGAGAGAATGTAAAGGTGGAATGGTGAATATCAGTGGGTGGATGGAAGGGTGAAGGGTGAAAAGATACATGGATAGATGCTCGGATGGAAGAGACAAGGGAGCTCTTTTTGGGAGGGGTGGGCTCACTTGCTTCACTAGCTCATTGCCAAGCGAGTTTTTAGCTCAAAGTAAAGGATATTTTCATTTTCTGGCTACTCCTTTACTGGCCTACACTGATATCCTTGTACTCATCCACAGACCTATTTGGACACTACTGAGAAATTAACAAAACGTTTACAATGATTCCTTTTTTGTATTCCACCGTTTCCTCATATCACATAATGAGTCATTTGCTGAAATCTCATAATTAACATCTACTTTTGCTTGTAACAGCCACAACATACCCACTACTAAGACATCAAATAGGTCACGCAATGCGCAGGGGATGGCTGGTGCATTTTGGAAGTGCTGCGGCCTAAATTACAATCATGAATTGGCCAGAGCAATACGTGAAGGTGATGAGCCTCATTCGTCCAGGGGTGACAGGATGGGAGGGGGTGGGGAATAGGATGTTGCCCTGAGGACAGATTTAAAGAGAAAGCAAAAGAATGAATTTTTCATCAACAATTTGACATTGGAGTCATACCCGCTAAAAAGTCATGGGATATTGGAACACATTCTGTTTAAAGGCAATTGCTGTGAATTCAAGTGAGCCATCTTTGAATGGGGCTTGTTAAAATAGAGCAAGAAATATTCAGAAATGGCAATCATGGATGTGCTTGCATCTTCGACCTGAGAAATGTATCGGTAATATTTTAAGATGGCTCCCCTTGATGTGCGTACATTTGCCACAGCCTTCAAGGAAAAATAGTGTTTGGAAAGCCAAAAGTGTTCATGGCCGAGACGAGGCTTTACCAATGCTTGCTATTCCACAGTACACCTTTTTAGGTACATTCTTAGTCATGGAAAGACTGAACTTATACTGACAGGTAGTAGGGTGGAAAATGTCAGTTACGCCTATCATCCAATCTCAGGCAAAAGATAGCAGAACTAGGAAGATCTTTTGAGGTCATGCAATAGTGCGACCTGTTAGGATTCAGAGCTCTTATAAGTTATTTATGGAATTCTGCAAGCTGGTACAAAGGGTAGGCTAGCCTAAAAAAAAATAACGTCAGTCGTGTGAGGCTGGTGGTATGGAAGAAGGGGATTTTGCACCAAAAAATAACGTTAGGTAGGTTAGAGTAAACAAAAAAAAGACTCTAACCTGCCTAGAGTCATTTTCTGAAGCAAAACCATCCTTACCACATGACTCCTGTCTTAGGGAAAGACAGGAGTCAAGCCCCCCCACCCCAATGGCCAGCAGAGGGAACCAAGGTCTCCTAGGCATGGCCATTGCACCCAGTGCCATGTAGGGCTGCCCATTTCAGGGCCCCCAATGGCACTTAAAAAAACAAAAAACGTACCTGTACTTACCTATACTTACCTCGGTTGGGTCCCCCATCCTCCACTGTCCCTCTAGTGTGGGTGGGGGTGTCTTTGGGGGCTGGGGAGGGCACCTGTGGCTTATTCTATGTTCCGCCATGGAAACAGGCCCACATGTCCCCTAATGCCTGCCCTAACCCAGGCATTAAAAAATGGTGCAAAGCAAGCTTTGCACCATTTTGTGACCCCTCCTTCCTCCGGTGCGTGATTTTAGCACAGGGGGATAAATATGGCGCTAAGGCCATAGAGTCATTTTTTGCATGGGAATGCCTACTTTGCATCTCATTGACGCAAAGTAGGTTTCCACGTCCAAAAAATGACTTTAATTCCATAAATTTGGCGCTATGCGGGACTAGTGCCAAAGTATAACTATGGAGTTAGTTTTGCACTGAATTTACATTAAAACAAATGATGCAAATTCGACGCAAAACAAGTATAAATATGCCCCTAAGTCTTTAGGGCATGGACGTTCTGTGTTTTGCTAAAAGCTGACGGCTGCCTTTTCAATCTCAGCTCTTGTACACTCCTCAAAAAGTAGAAAATACACATGTGTAATGGGATGCTAAGTTGCTGACACAAAGTTGAGGTTAACTAGCTCTTGCTTTAACTAAGTGGACCCACACTAACCTTCGGTTGGTTCTTAAAAGACAATCGTCCAACTGTATGAACTCTTCAATTGGCCCAAGGACATTCCTCAGACAACGTCTTTCATACTCTGATACAAGCTTTCATTACCTAGGCAATCTCAGCCAGACCTCAGAGACAAAATTTGGGCTCTTTGAGATCCTTAGCTGACACCTGGGCAGTCGCGGCTCGCTCCTATTTAAAGGAATAGGGAGGGTGCGGCATGCGGGGAAAGAGGTGAGCGGGGGGGCATTTAATTAAAAAAGAAATAAAGAAAAAAATGTACCTCCTCTGTTTCCGCCGTTCCTCTGTCCCTCTAGCTGCAGGCACAGGCTCCCAGCCTGCCCTGCGCCCAATCCTGACGCTGCTCAGAGCAGCGTCAGGATTGGCTAGGAGCGCCCAGCTAGGTCGCTCTCAGGCAGACTGGGAATACTGTGCAGGCTCTCTCCAGCCAGGGACGGCTGGCCAAACACACATGCGCTCTGAGGGGAGTGCTCTGAGCACTCACCTCAGGGCTCGTTAGCCCCAATGCCCCGCCCCTTTCACCACAAAGGGATAATAAACCTAGGTTATTATCCCTTCACAGTGAAATGGTTGCAGCTTCTGCTGCTGGCGGGAGCGTCACTCCTCCACCGATAATGGAGGAGACGCCCCTGCACCTGGGTCCTCAAATGGCCCTCATACAGCCTTAACCACCATTCACACTAACTGCACTGGTGTTGAGAGACAATTCGCCTGTACTTACAGTCTCTTAAACCCTGTTGCCTGCCCCTCTGTTAGCCCCTACTCTACCCACGATAAATCTTGGTCTGCCTTCAGCCCATCAGATGCTACCCCAGTTGATCCTTAGGCAGCAGATGATCAGAGGAACCCCAATCAACAATTAGGTAGGACTAAGGGACCTCGATCACAAATTGGAAGCAGTTAGCAGTCCACAAAGTACCTCCAGAGTACCTTAGCTTGTAGGCATCCCTTTCAAAGAGTGAAATAACAGTTGTAACCCACTAAAAAGTTGCCAACCCACAGTTGAGGGGGTAACTCATTAGCAAAAGTAAAAGAAAAGTTTCTTGGTTAGTGGGCAGTGGTCCTTGGAACCACTGCCAACTCCCAAACTTTATTAAAAAAAGTAAACTTTTCTTTTTAAACACAGTCCAATTTCCCTTAAGGAAATGTGGCTGCATTTAATAAACCAGTATTACCAAAGCCAGTAGGTAAAGCCTATGCAAGAATATATTGCCTACATAATTGTTTTTTAGACATGATGTGCAGTATGGCTTAAAGTTTAAAAAAGTACTATCGCTGCCATAGTTAGTCAACTTCATAGGCAGTCGCTTCATAGTGCCTTTTTTTCTTTAAGCCCTGTTACATAGCACCCCACACTGCTGTACAATACATTTAGAAACATTAAACCAAGCCAAAAAGCACTTGCATCCACAAGAGCTATTTGTCTTTGGTTAATGTTATATTTGGGGGATGGGAGGGTTGGAGGGGCAAGGAGAACTGTGGGAGGGTTAGCAACACAAGGGACATGGGTAAGAGGACTGGTGGGCAAGCAACATGAGGTAGGTGTGGGGGAGGAGGGAGTGATCAGCAACACAACAGAGAACAAGGAGTATGCGGGGGACAAGCAACACTCGTGAGGTGTGGGTGAAGAGGGAGGGAAGTGCAACAAAACAGAGAATGGGCAGTTGGGGTGGTGACATGAGCACAGATGGTAGGAGTTTGGAGGGATTAAAGGCACATGCAGTCATATAGAGTACATGTAAAAAATGGTAAAGAAGTACCTGCAAGAGCATGTGGCCAGTGGAAGGACAATGGCCACAGAGAGGTAACTGTACTTGGTCCATGACCTCTGTCAGGGACAAACACTTGATGATCCAGCATGGAAGTAGGAGGCAAACAGGAGACAATGGCCAATAGGAAGCAAGGAAACAAGAGTGACATGGAAGACAACCAATAGTAGTAATGGTAAGTAATGGGTGGGCTCCAAGCTTGTTTTTAAGCTTTTTTTGTTGACAAAAAATTTCCCTGACAGTGCAGGTGCATGTGCGCTGTTCAGGCAAAACCAAAAAAGTTTACCTTATTGACAGACAATGACAGACATGGTTGTCTTCTGACCCCTGAAGGCCAATATCCTTGTGATGACTTTCTGTTGGGGTAAGTTGCACTTTGCGACCTAACTGATGAATATTAATGGGGGTGGTTGCATTGCCTCCCACTTTGAATCTGAAGTTTCCGAACCAACCAATTAGTAAACAGGTCGGTTCACAAAATAATTTACTTGTCAGAAAAATGCTGGACGCAATCTGTGACCAGGATTTTGCAAAAAGTAAATAGTACATCTGGTCCATGGTTACTGGTTGCTCATCCTATTTTGTTGCTTCCCCTTCTGCCTTAAATACCTGTTTTTGCACTTCCTGATGTCTAGTGTCTGCTGCATAATTTTTTTAATGCATTTAGTGCCATATTAATGGAAAATGACAGTGTGCAGCGGTGTGCCAAATTTGGCAGTGTTGTGCACCATAATTTTCAAAATGCAGAGATGCACCGTATTTACTGCAATAAGGCGCTCCCCTGTGTTTCCCCCTGCACCGGCGCTAAATTTGCTGCCATGCACCAACGCAGCCACCCTTGCACCATAGTGCAAGGATGGCTGCGTTTAGGGGGGAATGTTTGCAGGAAGGAACACCTTCCTGCACAAAAAATTAGATAAAATGGCAATTTGCTCTTCCTATGTGTGCTGCAAAATGCAGCACACATAGAAAGAGCAAAAAACAAAGAGAAATCAAAGCATTTCTCCTTGTTGTGCTGCTCTAACTCCACCCCCCAGGTGGCGTTAGATTTTGGCGCTGCCTCAGGTTTACAAAAACTCGTAAATCTGAGGCAGCGTCAAAATGCAGTGGGTGTTGCTGTGGGTGTTGCTGTGGCACACCCACAGCAACACCCATTGCACGCCCCTTCCACGGAAAATGCTACGTGTGAAGGGGCTGTATTTACAAGGTGGCGCTAAGCCACAAAAAGTGGCTTACGCCACCTTGTAAATATGGCGCAGGGCATAGCGCCACCAGAGTGTCACTAAAAGTGATGCTCCAGTGGGGTTAGGGGCTCTTAAATATGTCCCTTAGGGGACGTAGTGTGTTACACTTTTCTTGCACCCTTTACCGCCTCCCTACCGCCACCATGTGCACACCGTATTTAAAATATGAAGCACCATGGCGCAGGGTAGGGGGCAATAGTCGAATTTTTTTATGACGCTATTGATGTACTCTGCAGGAGTAGTGCCAAAATGTTGGCACTACTCCTGCAGAGTACATAGGGGTCTATTATAAACAATGGTGTCCCCTCTTTTAATGCCTGCTCCGAGCAGGCGTTAAAAGTGCTGGAAAAAATTACGCAAAGAAATCTGTTAGATTTCCTTGTGCCATTCTTTTGCCCCCCCATAACAGGGGAATGCCCCCTTTGCATACATTATGCCTGGCGCAGGCATAATGTAGCACAAAGTGTTACAAAGTGGCGTAACGCAAGCATTCTGCCACTTTATAATATGGCGCACAAATTTACGCCTCGTTGGGCCACATTAGGGTAAAAAAGAATTACGCTAATGTGGCTATACTCGGCTATACTAATATACTCGGTTTGCGCTAAATTAGTATCATTTTTTTTACGCTAATTCAGCGCAAACCTAACTCCATATTTATACTTTGGCACTAGACACGTCTAGCGCCAAAGTTATGAAGTTAACATCAATAAGATGCAAGGTAGGCGTTCCCGTGCAGAAAACCACTCTATTACACTTGCGCCATATTTACCCTCCTGTGCTAAAATCATGCACGGGGGATAGGGGCCTTAAATAATGGCACTAAGCTTGCTTAGCGCCATTATTTAACGCCTGGGTATGGGTCGGTATTAGGGGACCTGTGGGCCTATTTCCATGGTCAGAGACCATGGAAAGAGCCCACAGGTGCCCTTCTCTGGCCCCTTGGACACCCTCCACCCACCCCCATCCACACCAGGAAGACACCTAATGATGGGGTGACCTCATCCCAGGTAAGTAGAGGTGAGTATATTTAAAAAAAAAAATTAAGTGCCATAGGGGGGCCTAACTTGGGCCCCCCTACATGGCACTGAGCCCAATGGCCATGCCCAGGGGGCATATGTCCCCTGGGCATGGCCAGGGGTCATAAGCCCCTGGGCATGGCCATTGGGCTGGGGGGCATGACTCCTGTCTTTACTTAGACAGAAGTCATGTCCATGGCGGTTGTGCACCTCAATATAGCGCTAAACAGGTTAGAGTCATTTTTTTCACTATAACCTGACTAGCGCCATTTTTTTACTCACAACCTTCAGTTTCCCCCACGCCTCCCCCACCCGGTTAGCATCAACTATTTTGACAATAACCAGGACGTACCACCGGCTAACGTCATCCCGTAAATATGATGCCTGGCCAGCGTCTTGGGATGGCGCTAACCGGCGGTATACTTTTTGACGCTAAACTGCATTAGCACAGTTTAGCGTCAAAAAGTATAAATCAGGGCCTTAGTTTGCAAGTTTTGTGTTGGAGATTTGTTGAACATGCTTTTGGCACACTGGATATTTTACCAGTATTACAGTCTACATGCTCGATTCACAAAGAAGTTTGCACATGCATGTTCAATTTACACACACAAATGTCTTGATTCCCAATTGCAAGATCACAAAACACAAGTTTGCACTCTCACCCACGCACAATAATACTTCAGAATGGTGTAGTTTCACTGATGCGTAAATATCCTACCAGGCCATACCAGAGTGGAGATGTCCTGGCAATTTCTTTTCTTTATTTATCCAGCCCTTTTTGCTAAAAAAAGATTGGTTATTTGGTTAATAAATGCATTATGATATGATTTCAAGTTTTAACTGTTTACCCTCTCCGTTTCCTCCTCTCACTTCTATTCGTTAAACATTTTCAGTTTCTGTAACTAAATAATGTCCTTTCTACAACTCAATGAAAAGTGTTTAGTGTGTATGTTTAAAGTTACGCCATAACATATTTATCTACTTCTCTATGTTTATTTATTTTTTATAAAGCGCTCGTTCACCCGAGGGAACTTGGCCCTAAGAAATTACTGCCCAGAGGAAAGATGTAAAGAACATCGGCCCATTTATGAAAAAGCTTTTCTTACTAGCCAGAAAATTGGGAAAACTATTTGATACATCAGACCTACTACTCTTTGTAAGGGTTAAGCAAAGTTTGTTAAGCTTTGTAAAATTTCATAACATTTGGCTCTCTATGCAAAGCAAGAGGAAAACGATTTCAGTGGGAGACTGCTGCTACCAACAAGCATTTCCAATGCAATAGGTCTCGCATTTGCTTGAGTTAGAGCTATTGGCATTGTAAATTCATAACTGGACTTTTCTTGCCACATGAATTGGTCAACTCTGCCCCATAATTTTGTCTTTTCCTGCCATATAAATCCTGCATACATTTACCTTCTTCCTCTATCTTTAGCAAAAAATAAATGAAAATGTTGCCAATTAGCATCCTAATTTAAATCTGCCATGCTAATTCCAATAGAATACCACTTTCACCACCCCACCATCAGAGTTGCTGGCTGACTAACATGATTCCCCAAAAAAGACGCAAAACAGCCACAGTGGAGAAATAAACTAGAAGGGCCACCCACACATATCAGGATTGTTTAAACAGTCATAGTGTAATAAGGATCATAAGATGGCATGAATCATGGTATTAACTGTAATAGGGAGATATTATTAAAACATATACAATTATCATATAGAAGTTTATCTAATATGACAAGGCCTTTAAAACAAAACTTCTCCCAGCTGTAAAACAAAAACTCTAGCCACGAGGAAGCTTAAAAGACACTGAATGGTGGGAGGGGTTATTATTTTGGGGTCCCCACTAACCTAGCGTGGGGACCCAGAGATTAAGTAGACAGTAAGAGCATTTTGAAGGTGGTCACATTGTCCTGGGACCACCACAGGCTTAGTTATGATTAAAAATGTTTTGTAAAAGTAATGCCCTGTGAAGCATTAAGGGGTGAGTTGTTGTGCCATAAATAATATAGTGTGTTGACTGAAATGTTCAGAACAGCCACTAGAGAATACCACAATAAAAATAGCATTTGGAAGAAACATGGTCATGTAACCATACACTCAACCCTTAGAGATCATAACCACATGAAAAAAGAATGGGAGAAAGTAATGAATTGTAACCATATAGTCAGTCTCTAGAGAACATAGGGGCATATTTATACTCTGTTTGCACTGAATTAGTGTCATTTGTTTTTACTCTAATTCAGTGCAATACTAACTCCATATTTATACTTTGGTGCTAGACCTGTCTACCACCAAAGTTATTGAGTTAAAGTAATTTTTTGCAAGTTGAAACCTACCTTGCCTTAATGAGATGCAAGGTAGGTGTTCCTGTGCAACAAATGACTCTATGGCCTTAATGCCATATTTATACTCCTGTGCAAAAATGGTGCACGGGAGGGATCAAAAAATGGTGCAAAGCTTGCTTTGCCCCGTTTTTGAACTCCCGGGTCAGGGCAGGCGTTAGGGGACCTGTGGGCCTCTTTCCATTGTGGAACACCATGGAATAAGCCCAGAGGTGTCCTCCCCAGACCACAGGGGCACCCCCACCCACACCAGAGGAACTGCGGAGAATAAGGGACCCCATCCCAGGTAAGTACAGATAAGTACAGGTAAGTATTGCATTTTATTTTTTAAAGTGCCATAGGGGGGCCTGTAATGGGCCCCCATACATGGCACAGGGTGCAATGGTCATGCCCAGGTGACCCTTGTCCCCTGTGCTGGCCATGACTCCTGCCTTTTCTAAGGCAGGAGTCATTTGGCATGGTAGGTTTAGCACCATAAAATGACGCTAATCTGGTTAGAGTAATTTTTTTTTACTCTATACCTGCCTAAAGTCATTTTGTGGTGCTAAACCATCTTATTCTATACCGCCAGCCCCACCCGACTAAAGTCATTTTTTTTTTTACTCTAGCCTACCCTTTACACCGGCTTGCACCATTCCATAAATATGGTGCCCAGCTGGTGCACAGAAAGGGTGCAAGCCAGTGCTAAACATTTTGGTGCAAAACTGCTTTAGTGCAGTTTTGCACCAAAAAGTATAAATAAGGGCCATAGTGCATTACACATTTTGAATACTAGCAGGCCTATTGCAATGATATTACGAACAAAGCCCATAAAACATAACTTCTCTCAGCTGTAAAACAAAAGGTCCCACCATGAGAGTGCTTTAAAAGCGATTGAATGGAGGGAGGGGTTATTATTTTGGGGTCCCCACTAACCTAGTGTGGTGACCCAGAGTTGACGTAGACAGAAAGAGCATGTTGTTGTGAATGTTTTGGTGGTGGTCCCATTGTCCTAGGACCACCACAGGCTGAGTTATGAGCAATAATGTTATGTAAGGGGACACATTTCCATGCTACTAATATTTTAGTATGCTGATTTGACTGTAAAAGTTAGAACATCCCTTAGAGGACACCACAATGAAAATAGCATTTGTAGAAAATATGGTTATACACCTATATAGTTAACTCCTCAAGAGCATAACCACCCCAAAATAAAATGGCAATAGATAACACAGTGTAACCATGTCCTTAGCCTCTAGAAAACATAGTGCAATACACATTGTCAGGGACTGCAGGCCTACAGCAACAAAGTTACAAATAAGGCCCTTAAAACACAAGCCATTGCAAACTATAAAACAAAAGATCTAACCATAAGAATACTTTAAAAGACATTCAATGGTGGGAGGGGTATTATTTTGGGGTCCCCACTAACCTAGTGGAGGGATCCAGAGATTATATGGACAAAAAGAGCATGTTGTTGTGACCATTTTGGTGGTGGTCCCATTGTCCCAGGACCACCACAGGCTGAGTTATGAGCAAAAATGTTTTGTAAAGGTAATGGCATGCAAAGCATTATGGGGCATGTTTCCATGCCACAAATATTTCAGTATGTTGATATGACTGTAATGCTTAGAACAGCCCCTAAACAGCACCATAATGAAAATAGTATTTGTAATAAACATGGTCATGTAACTATATAGATAGCCCCTAGAAGGAATCACCATACAACAAAAATGGCAATAGTTAATGCAGTGTAACTATGCATTTAGCCCCTAGAGAACATAGTGAATCACACATTTTCACAGACAGCAGACCTATAGCAACAATATCACAAACAAGGCCCTTAAAACACAACCTATCAACCTATCCCCACCTGTACAACAAACATTCCAGCAATAAAAAACACTTTAAAAACATTGAATGGTGGTAGAACCTATTATTCTGGGGTCCCACTAACCTAGTGTGGGGATCGAAAGATGATGTAGACAGAAAGAGCAGGTTGTTGTGAACGTTTGAGTGGTGGTCCCATTGTCCTAGGACCAGCACAGACTGAGTTATGAGCTACAATGTTTTGTAAAAGTAATGCCCTGTAAAGCATTATGGGGCTATTTTCCTGAGTGCAGTGAATATTGTAGTATCGGCTCTCCTGCTATGCTAAGAGAGCTGCTTTCGCTTTGAGGATTACTGTTGTACGTAAAGCATTTACCAATTTCAAGTGTTTTAAGGAGAGAGCCACAAGAATTTACTCTGATTAAGTAACTGTGAGCAATGTGACCAGCACTCCAACTCCGCCAATCGAGTTCACACTGTTGTGCCTGTTTGAGCTGTGAAGTATATCGGCAATCATGCAAATATCCATGTAACAGGGGCAGTCTGCAAGGTGGTAACAAAACCTCTCCAAAGCGGGATGAACGTAAGGTAATTACCAATGACGACAAGGGATTTTTGAAAGGCAAGCCCACAAACAAATGAAAGTGATGGACGTGAGGTGGGCGTGTTTAAAAGCCCACAATACTTACAACAGGTCAAAGCGCTTGTGCGCTTGATCATAAAAGGAACGACCACCCATGCTGGCTTTCTTTCCTTTGGGAATCTGAAGAAGGAAATGATGTTGAGATCTGAGTACCCATGGGGACGATAGCATTTGAAGAGGGGACGGAAGGGTATGCTGAACTTGGCATACTATGTTTTATGGATCAGAGGGATTTGAAACTATTCCTCTTAATGATAAGCAAGGAGAATGAAACTGATCTAGTCTACCTTAGGGAAGCAAGAGCTGGTGGTCACGTGTTCTCATCTCGATAAACTTAGCTATTGTATTTTGTACTAGCTGCGGGGGATGAAGTTAACAATACAGAAAAACTAGGTTGAAAGCACTGCAATAATCTACATTAGAAGAAATAAAAGCATTCATACTTTGTACTTTATGTGAGAAAGAAAAAAAGGTTTAAAATTCTTCTGAGGACATGGAGAAGATAAAAATAGCTACTCTTACTTTTAACAATCTGAGAAAAGAAGAACAACTGAGAAACAAATTTAAACTCAAGATTTCCGATGCATGCAACAGGGGTAGGACAACCCCCTAAAATTTGGGTCTGGAAAGGAAGTTACCAAAAAGGTGAGGCAACAAACAGAAGTAATATCTCTGACTTACCTCCAATCAATTTCAATTTGTTATAACTCATCTAGCCCCCCACTTCTGTCAGATATTGATGAAAAGTCCCTACACTGGCTATCAAGTCTTTATAGATCTTTAAAATGACTTTAGTGTCCTCCCCATAAAAAAGAAGGTTCGACCAAACGACTAAAGAATCGTGGTTGTTGGTTAGCAAGATTGTCAATTTTATCTGATGTAACCACTCTTATCAAAATAACTGAAGAGGGGCTGTCTTTTTATAGCGTTTTGTTCATTTTCTTAATAAATATATTTGAATCTATTGATTATTGCATATCTTTGTAAATATAATTTTTAATACATTTATATATGACCCTTTTGCCAATATAAACTAAATCAAGAGTGCTTTTTGGCACTCAGGTTTGTAAATGTACAGGTCGTCATTTTTTCTTTTGTTTATTTTATACCCTGGTGCCTCAGAGTAAGACTGTAACAAGCCTGAAATAACTAATAGGGGAGAAATGTGCTATGAAAACTATGACATGCTTTAGAATATCAGTTGTATTAAAACAACAGGCCTAACAAAGCCAAACAAAGCAGAATAGGCTGGAGCAAATTGAACGAATCTATCTTTGTTCCTGAAGACGTAAATTGACAACTTTGTCGTTTCTCCAATGCAAGCCTGTGGTCACCAGCCACCACTTTCTGATTGGTCAGTCTTTTTAGCTCCCAGGACACAGCCTCTGCGGAGCAGTGTCTAATATGCTTTCTTCATGGAGTGTGTCTGTACCACGGTTCTTAGAACGCAACCAATGTATGTACATAGTAGTTGAGCAGGGAAACAATTTCCCTCAGATAGCTCACATTTCACTAAAAGCCGCTTCAGGGCAAGAAGCACCCAGCAGTGTGTATGTTGAGTGGGAGGACTTTAAATGCAGCAGAGCTTCCTCTGGGTGTGGTGGAGGTATTTCACACAGGATGGTCTAGCTGTCAATCTATGAATCAGGCTAAACATTTTCACAATTCCAACTATATCATACTGTTAATACTGAACATAGTGTAAATACTAAGGCAGTCAATGTATGGCCTAGGAGGTTATGTTATTAATTACTATAATCTATGTATGCTGTCTATATCACCTGTTGTAAATACTCCTCTGAATTAACAGCTTGAGGGACAATGATGACAGGTAAAATGACAAGTGGGAAGTAGTATGGGCTAGCTGCATACTCTATATTGCGACTGCGCATAAACTGGGATGTCTGTGCATAGTGATCTATGAGGGCATATTGACACTCTAATTAACTAATTAAGTTGATGTGCAAGCTCAGGAGTGTCTGAGTCTTTGCCAGGTCTTGTCTTCGTAATACTTATTTGAAGACTAATGAGCACAAACCTGCACAAGACTTGATTCTGGGTTCATATAGCATAAGTTTATTAGAAAATATAATCATTACAGAAAGTAAAAGTAATCAGTAAATTCATTAGGACTCCACTCATTCAAAATAGTCAAGTAATATTCTTTAAGAAGACTAACATAAAGTCTGCCTCTGCAGAAAGCCTAAAGAAGAACCAAGCATGAAGCAAATAGACAGACTGACATTGAGACTGCTCCTAAAGAAGGGAGACAAAAGACTAATCAATAACGGTTGTATGATGGAACCACGCATGCCTGAACAACGCTGTCGGAACAACGACAGCGTTGTTTCCACATATGCCTTTATCATTCATGCCTTTACAATGATTTTTCGTTGTACAGGCATGCCTAGTAAAGGCATGTGTGGAAACGGCATGCATGGTTGTCGAATGCCAACCCCACCCTAAAAAAAGTACCCTGACCCTCCCACCTTTAAAAACTACCCCGATACCCCACACCCACCCTGAGCCCCAAAACCGACCCCGCCCCCCCAAAAAATAAAACTACCCAACCCCTAAAATCAAAATTACCCCGACCCCCACCCCGCCCCTAAAAACCCAACCCCGCCTGCCCTGAATACAAAATTACCCCAACCCACCACCTCGCCCCTAAAAACCCGACCCCCATCCGCCCTACATACAAAATTACCCCGCCCCAACCCTAAAAACTCACCCCGCCCTAAATACAAAATTACCCCGACCCACCAACCCCTCCCCTAATAGCCCACCCCCAACCCACTCTAAGTACAAAATTACCCCAACCCCCACCTTCCCCTAAAAACCCAACCCCACCCCAACCCCCACCTGCCCTGAATACAAAATTACCCCAACCCCCACCCCTAAAAACGCCCTAAAAATATAATTACCACAACCACCAATAAATTAACGTGTCCCCCCACCCTGCCCCTAAAAACCAGACTCCCTAAATACAAAATTACCCCAACCCCCACCCGCCCCTAAAAACAAAATAACCCGACCCCCTCACCCTGCCCTAAAATCCATAGTACTGACCACCCCACCCCCGCCCCTTAAAAAAAAAAATAATTACCTAACCACCCCAATCCCTTCACCCTCTGCCCCAACCCCTAAAAACTACCTCCAACCCTGCTCCAGCCCCACTTGCCTGACCGCGCCTCTCCCAATGGATCTTCCTTTTTCTCTGCCTTAACCACGCATGTGAATTGTTCAGCACATGCATGGTTAAGGCGGAGAAAAAGGCCTGCATTGTTCAGTCAAGCATCATTCTGCTTGCATGAACAACGCAGGCGTGGTTCCAGGTCTTTCACATCAATAACAGACTAGTGCAAAGTCTGCCCAGTTAAGATCAAGGAAAGCCTTCACTCATCTTCACAATACAGCAGTTTTTATAATGTTATAGTGTGCAGAAGTCACACACTTTTTATGATCTAATATGATATGACAAGATTGACCTAGCAATGTTGCAACTCATAAGCCTATCAATATTCTGGTAATCTGGAATGATTCCTTTCAGGGGCACCTACTTCCGAATAAATTATTTTGGTTGAACTATGCGTAATTAATTTAGGATCAAACTGACATTTTATATAACACATAAATACAATTTTTTTTCAGCTAATGAATGACATTTGCAGTATATCGACAGAAACCCTTGAAAGTTACAGAATAAAGGAACATCATGGACAACGTTTTGACAAGTGAGCACAGATATTACATTACAAACACCACAGTTTAGGCTTCTTTTGATGAGTCATCGGAAATGGAAAAACACACAAGCATACAGAAAGATAGGCTTGCTCACACAAAATAAATGTGTGCCATTATTCTGCAGAAGTCAACAGCTGTAAATGCAAGCTAACTGAGGCCTAGTCAGACTAACTAAATCAGGTCAAATTAGGCATTATTTCTAAATATTAAAAACTTGCCTTCATGTGCATTTCACAGAACAGGTTTTCATGGGCAAGTTCACCCAACTACGACAGAGCCAAGGGGGAAGAGGGGAGCTTGTCCAACACAAACACAAGGCTGAGACTTGCAGGGGCACAGAGATGGTTGATTTCTGCGGATCATACAAAGAAGTAAAGCAGTCAGAGATTTGGAGACATAGGAGAGGAAAAGAGGAGGTAGGCTTTACAGCATGAAATAAATTGAAAGTCAGCCAGTTCTTCACGGCTCTGAAATTATGAACAGTATACCAAGCACTCCAATTGAACAGTCACACTGAAAATTACAGGAAAATGTCCATATATCGAAAAACTAGGGGCCTCATTTAAAAGTCGCCTCTGCCGCTGGTGTGTCACATTTCTTTTTATGGACCAGAGGCGCAGGCTGCAGGGCCTAATCTACAAGGCCACACAAAGCCACTTTGCTTGTCTTTCATGGCCTAGTAGACATGGCCCCCTTTCACGCATTAATCTGAGTTAAAGGGACGTTCCATGGGTGTTGCTGTGGCTGTTCCCACGCAACACCCATGGAATCTGATGCATTCCTAGATTTACAAGATTTTGAAAACCTGGTCAGTTTCATACACCTCCCCAGGGGTGGCGTAAAGGTGGCACAACGAGGAGAAATAACATGATTTCTCCCCGTTGTTTCATCTTTCTATGTGTGCTGCATTCTGCAGCACATGTAGAAGGAGCAAAAAACCTCTTGTGATTGTTTTTATACAGGATGGTGTTCCTTCCTGCACAAAAACAATCATCCCTGCAACTCAGGCATCCGTGCATGGTGTCCCTTCCTGCACAAAAACAATCATCCCCGCAACTCAGGCATCCTTGAACCATGGTGCAAGGGTGCCTGCGTTGGCACATGGCAGAAATGTGTTCCCCAGAGCAGGGGACAAGGACAGGAATGCGCCATATCTTGTAGATACTGCACATTCCTGCCGTTTTGTTTGGACACAGAGCGGTGCAGCAAAAAGGCTTGCGATGCTGCCCTGTGCCAAAGCTTTGTAAATGAGGCCCCAGTAGTGGAATAAAAAATAACCAGGAAACTGGGGGAGAGGGCATACAACTTCATCTTTAACAATAACAATCAAGTGATGCACACCTTTAAGGCATTGTTTCCCATTAGTTATTGATTTATTGTAGTTATTTAGACGAAAACCGTGGCTGAAACTTATTATTAGCTGAAGGCAATGGCAAGTTACAGGCAATCGAAAGTTAATACAGTTATCCATTTGTTAATAGGGAGTGGAGCAGACTTTATTAATTTGTTCTGTCACTAGTTATAGCATAGATGCTATTTATTAAACTGATGTTTGAGAAAGACTTCCAGATTGAGTCGGGATTAGATGAAAACAATTTGACACTGAGTGAATCTGCAGATGCTACCTAAAAAGACAATAATTAATTTTGAACATTTTTAAACATATGTCTTCTCTGTGGCATAGAGTTAAACAAGAAAAACAATTTGGGTTGTCTGCTGTTTCCGGGATCACGCTGTCTGAGACGAGAACGGTGTGCGTGATATTTTAAATACAAGGAAGTTAATTTGCACAGGACCCAGATGCTGTAATGGCGTCTCTCTTTTGCGAATACCTTTTTCCTTATGCCTCCCTTGTCATAAGCTCCTGATAGGCCTTTGATAGTTACTGCTGATGATGTGCCTATTGCCACGTGTATGTGCCCCACTGGATAAAGAATGCTGTTATTAAAGCTCCCGCCAAGATCTTGGACACTAGCATCCCAACACCCCACGCCGGTATACGGGTGTGGCACCACCATCTTGGGGCCCGATTCACAAAGGTAAACTTAGACCAATAGTCTAAGTTCAGACCAAAAGTCTAAACTTGGACCAAAACTCAAACCTTGAACCAAAATTCTAATTTTGCTACGACTAAAGTTAGACTTTTTGTCTAAAACTTTTGGTTTAAGTTGAGACTAAACTTTTGGTCTAAGTGTACCTCTGTAAATCGGGCCCCTAGAGTGGTCACCCAGTGGAAATGTCGAGATAAAACAACACAGAAAATGTTTGAGTGACCTGCTGCTTTTGAAGTGGCTTTATTTGATGTTCCTTTTCAAATACATTTCTTGTTAGCTCGAGAAGTGCTGGTTGGAAGTCTATGCCAATATATCTCACACTCTTACACTGTATCAATATACATCTAGAGAACTGAAATGGTTGACAAATTCCACCATACACAAGGGCTTTAATTACCTAACTATTTCTAATTCAAGTACTGCATCATAATGTGGACTGTACATATGACTCTAAATTTATTTTTCAGTACTTTATTTTTGTAGCCTCTGTTGCTGCTGTGGAAACAATTAAAAGCAAAAAGTGTACATTCATTTCGTATTTCCAGAGAACTGGGAGAAACAGTGAGGGCACAAAGCACAGCAATTCTGACGTAATTGAAATCCCAACTGGTTAATAAGTATGCTTAAAGAAGAGAGGAGAATTGTAGAAATTCTGAATTCAGCAGAGCAAGTAGGTGAGGAAGTTCACAAAGAAAGAAATCAAATTAGTTTTATACACCAGAGAAAAGCAGGAGCATATAAAGATGGATTTGTGTAAATTAATGGCATTAACACCCTAACTACAGCTAAACCACCACATTAACAAATACATACCGTAACTGCTTTAGTGCTATTTTTACAAGCTAGAGGTCTAATACATGACTTGATTCATTTACAGCGGCAGCTCCTCCGCTATAGCGGAGGAGTTTTGCCATCCTCCAGCAGCAGAAGCTGCAAACCTTTTGCAATGGAAGGATAATAAACTATGTTTATTATCCTTTTGTTGTGAAAGGGGCGGGACATGTGGAAAATAGGCATGAGGGGAGTGCTCTGTGCACTTCGCTCAATGCGCATGTATGTTTGGCCTGCTATCTCGGGCCGTCCAAACACATATGCCCACTGTGCTCTCTCCAGCCTGTCACTGTGTTGCTGGGCTAGTGAGAGCAGGCACAGGCTCCCAGTCTGCCTGGGAGCACCCTGGCTGGGGGCTCCCAGCCAATCCTAATGCTGTTCCTAATGCCATAGAAGCTGCGGTGCGCAGGTAAGTTTTTTTTATTATGTTTTTATTAATAATATTCCCCCCAGACCTCGCCCGTGCGCCACCCTCTCCTTGTAACCCCTGTGAGCTGCGACTGTTCATTTAATTGCTCAGTCTTTCCCCAGAAATAACCTTCAGACACTAAACAGTGCAGTAAATCACTTAGTTGCAGCATGTGTGTGGAGAGAAATATGGGAAATAAAAAGCAATAGAAAACAGGTATTGACAAATGCAGTTTTAATTTTCTTATTTTTAAATGGTTTTAAAGACACATGCCGCAGATGTACATAATGGAGAACAGCAGGCCAAGTTGCCTTTAATTGCAGTACTGGCAGCACAGCAACAAATGTGCACAAACCTACATACATATAACAGCTACTGATTGGGCAGCTGTGGTTGGAAATTTCCTCATTCATATAGCAGGAACAGCACAGACAAAGACAACAAAGTGGATGAGTAATCTGAAAGGACAGCAAGGGGGAACACACAGCCACCAGAAAAGGGGGCAGTTAATTCCTAAGTGGGCCGCCTATTGGATATATTATCCTTTTCTACAGGCAACATCTGCCACATTGTGTCCACTTCTGGAGACCTCTTTGAGAGTATTGTGTGATGCTCTTGGGTCAATATCTTGTAAATTGTGTCAAAATGTGGAAGCAAACTGTGGCATATTATGTACACTACAGGATGATGCATTTGTCATGATGTCTCCAGTTCCAGATGTCTAAACTGGAATGCTGGATCTTGCCCTGGAGAACTCAAGTGGATTGTTCGACCAGCTGTGGAGGGCATGTCTGCTATATTGTGCTAATTTCTGGATGCTATCTCTGGTGTGTTGTGTCCAGTAACATAGTTCTAATCTACGCAAAGTGCACAATGCCCCACCCGGATTATTGCATCCACTTCTCTATGCCACACTTCGAGTAGTGTTTTCAGCTCTGGAATATTTAACTGGAGTATTGTGTAAAGCATCCAATGAAATTCTGAGTAATATGTGTTGCTCCTGGTATGGTCCTGATGCCTCAGCTGGAATATTGTTAAATTCTGGCTCTTTAACACGGAGGCCCACATTATTTGTTTGGGGGTCCGAGGACCGCCACGGTGGAGGTGGCGGTCACACCGCCACCAGCCTGGTGGAGAATACCACCATATTATGACCATGGCGGTGTTCCTAATGGAACACAGCCAATACACCCCGGGAACAGCCAGTGTGGACGGGCCTCAGCGGACGGCGGCAGGCATCTCCAGTCCGGTGGGGACCATGTTACCGGTGAGCATATTACAAGATTGCACGCCGCCAGAATTTCCGAGGCGGTCGTACCGCCACCAAAACCCTGGCGGAAACTAACAGTATAAAAGGAGACACTCATCTTAAGGAACATAAACACGTCCAGAGCCGCCATGGAACCTGAACTTGAAGTCTTCCCACTGCTCCTGATGTTACTATGACTCCAGAACCAGCGACAAAGACAACAACCATAAGTACACCCATCTAGCACACACTGGAGGGAAGGCCATTAGTTCACATGCACGCACAACACACACAGCCGGAATGGCTAGGGACGGCCACACACACACGCAAACACACAAACCAACACACATACACCAACATATACGCATAAACTATACACACCACAGCCAACATACACGTGCCATGCACACACGACCCCACACACATGCATCACTGCCACTGTCTAACACAATCATACACAACACCACCGAATCACTCAACGATATTACAAACGCAACCATACAATGCATTGGCAAGGAAGAACGCAGCACACCTCCACATTACAACACACTCTGACAGCAACACATAACAACTGAACACAACCAATCAATATCAAAACACTGCCATAAAATTTGTCAGATGTCATATCACATCCACACAACACACAACGCACATGACATATCCATCACCGCACACATGGACGCCCACACAACAACCACATAATGCCACACAATCCCATCACGACACATCGCACTAAGTAAAATGCACACGTTAGCTATGCAACTCATGCTGCAACACAATCACATCACATACACACGACACACACAAACCAAATCGCACAAATACAACACATCCATGTTGAAGGAAAGGCAGGACAAGTATGTAACCATCGAAACCGACATGTGGTTGGCCCATACATATTATGCAGACAAAAAAGATCTGTTGAACTATATACAAAACAGGCCAACTGACCAGTTCAGTATGTCCATGTGACCCAGGCACATATAGCAAGTGTCATTGCCCCCACTTGACTCCTGACTGCAAAGTGCCCTCCACATGGTAGGGGCATAAAGGGGGCAGGCAGGCACCTCCGGGGTGAGGGGAGATGGCAGAGGTGGGGATTATGGCTTGGGCGGGGATCCTTGGGCTTGGTTTTTGGTTTAGGTAGGGGGTCTTTGGTTTCTGTTTTGTTTTTGGGGCCAGTTCCTTCTCTTTGTACTTGGTAGGGGTGACCTTGGATTTGAGTAGGGTTGATTTTTTTTGCAGGGGGAGGGGCATAGGCAGCATAGTAATTGCCAAGAAGATGTCATGCATGACATGTAAACATTATGATTAGACTCCAGGGACCTCCCAGGGCGGCCATCACATCTAGTACCATACCATTGTTGGAAAGGCAAGTCCACAGAACGATAGCTTGAATAAGAGATATTGCTATGCTACTTGTCCACATGAATTCACATGTAGCAGAATGCCATGGTAGTTTCCCTACACATTTCCTACACTCTTAAGTCAACATATGTCAGCATGCTAAGCTTCAATGGCTCAAATCATGTTCCATTGAGGCTCTACATGTAGTTGACCCCTGATGCCACCCCCACAATTAGTCCATGCCAGTGAATGTACAAAATAGAGATTGCCCCAATCATTGTGGGAGACAAATACTGATGTGATAGCAGTTACACCACAGGTACACTGATGCAGATGGAAGAAGCTGGTCTGACACTATGCCTAGTGTGTCCACACTCACCCAACCATTGAATATGTCAATTAGATATATACTGGCAGCTTTGTATTTGCACACATAATTGATTCAGAGCCTGCCAGGGTGACTGATACCCATTGTTGATGTGCATCTACCACCAATCACATGCACATCTGCCCACAAGTAAGGCACCCAATTCTAAACAAAACCTGCCATGTGCGAGGTGAGAGCCTGTACTTACCCACTTGTGGCTGCTGTACTGCCCTCAAGCCCCCATCCACCTCAGGGTAGGCCACTGCCAATATGCAGGCCATTAGGGGGATCAGGGTCCAACAGGCACCCCTCCTTTGTTGAGAGGACGTCCCCAGCTGGGCCTCTGCTGTTTTCTAGCCCCAGCATCTCAGGTCCTCCTACCGCTTTCCCCAGTGAGTGCTCCACCGGCTATAGACCCCCAGGATCCGCACATGCTTGGCAATGGCATGCCAGATCCCCTTTTTCTGATGGGCTCGGACCTGCATGGGTGACACAGATAGAAGAAAAAAGTAATGCACAGTGGCACCACATCAGCAACAATGGACTACACACTGCCCCATACAGCTGTCCATACAGGGGTAGGAACCCATCCAGAAGTTTCTCCAACCCCTCCTGAGTGAAGGCTGGGGCTCTATCACCTGCAGGACGTGGCATGAAGGCTCCCAGAGACAGTACACAGCAGCTCACATAGTGGAGGTCTCGCTTGCACGAGTGTCAGGAGTCAAGTGAGGTAGGTGACAGAAAATGGCGGTCACGGCCCCCGCATACATGACCGTCACCACCGGTGGTGATCATTCATTGTCCCCAGTCTCCCATTGGCAACAATGTTATCCAATGAGGAGTTGCATGGCGGTTG
Organism: Pleurodeles waltl; assembly: GCF_031143425.1. Taxonomy (NCBI): domain Eukaryota; kingdom Metazoa; phylum Chordata; class Amphibia; order Caudata; family Salamandridae; genus Pleurodeles; species Pleurodeles waltl. The sequence goes on from NC_090439.1 coordinate 457,314,088, forward strand.
CGACCCCCATGACGACATACTCTGGCGGAATTAGGTCATTTCTATCTGTCCTGTGCATGCAGGACAGGCGGCTGCCATTTTAAACACATTTCATGGCTTGTAGAGCAAAAAAAGTGTGTCATGCTAGCCTTTTGTTCATCATACAGAGTTGCCTTATGTTTTGCCCTCATGACTGGCTCCATACATTTGCCATAAAAAGCACAGTGGAGTTAGATGTGTGGCTGTGAATTCCAGTACACATGCAGCGAATTGATGCCTCATTGGCGGGGTAACCATATGTGGCACTGAAATCGGTACATACACTTTCCGTACTGTGGAAATAGGCTTCTGTAACATGGAACATTACACATAGTTTGTGTGTGACATGCCAATAGTCGGGGATGCAACGGGCAGGCAGGATGGCATACACGGTCCATTAACATGCCCTATTTGGTATGTGTAGACTTTAACACCATGTCTACAGTGTTTTTTGTGTGCTACAAGTTTAGTGTTAGCCAGCATGTGTATAGTGGACATCAATTGTACATTTTCCTCTCTATGTCCTAGATACCATGCAATGGCAAGAATGAAAAATGCACCATTGTACCACCCCCTAGTTGACCTTGCTACCCTGGAGGAGAGGCACATCAGATCCACCTATCATCTGAATCATCAGACCATCTTTGAACTGTGTAATCAGTTGAAGGCGGATCTATTGGCTGCCATACGCAATCCCTATGCCATCCCTCCCACAGTACAGATTTTGACAGTGCTACACTTCCTTGCCTCGGGATCTTTCCAGATTACAGTGGGCCTGGCAGCAGGGATGTCACATCCCATGTTCAGTCATGTATTGAGGGATGTACTGTGTACTTTACTGAAGCACATGGACAGCTACACCAGGTTCCAGCAATGTGCGGATTTGCCCACTGTGAAGACTGACTTCTCTGATATAGGACACATTACTCATGTGATAGGGGCCATAGATGACACCCACATTGCTTTGGTTACTCCCAGGGCCAATGAACAAGTGTACAGAAACAAGAAAAACTTTTATTCCATCGATGTCCAGGTGGTGTGTCTTGCAGACAAGTATATCTCCCAAGTTACGGGCAAGTTTCCTGGATCTGTGCATGACTCCCACATTCTGAGGAACAGCAATATCCCACACATGATGGTACAACCGCAGAGAGAGAGAGAGAGAGAGACCCTGGCTGATTGGTTTGTATGCAAAATGATGTGTGCAACTGTGATGTCACATGTCATCCCATTCTGCCCTGTGTCTCTAACGGTATAGTCACAGGTTCTACCTCTGTGCACACAGGTGACTCCTGCTATCCTAACCTTCCCTGGCTGATGACACCAGTGAGATATCCTACTACAGATGGCGAATACTGTTTCAATAAGGCCCACAGCAGGACGAGGTGTGTAATAGAAATAACGTTTGTACTACTGAAGGCCAGATTCAGGTGCCGCCACGTATCTGGAGGTGCCCTGCTCTACACTCCGCAAAATGTCTGGCAGATCATTGTTGCTTGCTGCATGCTAAACAATTTGGCCTTAAGACATCACATACCATTACTGGATGAAGAAGAGGTGGCAGCTGGACCAGTGACTAATGATGGTGACATACAAAGTGATGATGAGGATGATGATGAAGTTGAAGCTGACTCTAGGAGTGAGCTCATCAACCAATACTTCCAGTGAGGTATGTGTAATGTGTATTGTCATGTCTCTGATTTCCTATCTACCTTCTGATATTGCTTCTCCTGGTCAGTTACATCAGTGGAGGTGTCCAGTGTACCTATGCCTCTGTGTGGCCTGTGGTGGGAGACAGATTGCCCATCAGGGGCTGCATTACTCATCTCATGTCTGATGTGTGTTGATAATGCAGGTTCGTAGGTTGACATCTCCTATGTACAGGCAATTGGTGTGTTCTCAGTCTTGCAACCTCCAAAACAGATGTATTGACAACTATAAACCGGGTAGTGTGTATCACTCCTTAACCTGACTGTTCATATCTTCATTCATGGACACTGCCCTCTCCTAACAGTTGTACGTATCTGTTGTTGGCTCATATCAGCTGTGAGCTAGTGTGAAATGGCAATGTGTTTCCGGAGATTGTGAATGTGGCATGGTATACTGTTTTCCCGTGCCACTTGACAATTCACACTGGTGCCAATTACAATGTACTGCATATGTGTTGTGTGTGCCACCATGACTCTATCCTGATGGTTGTCCCTGTCTTGGTCTATTTGCAGGTCACTTTAGTGGAGATACTCTGGTGTCTGCCTGAACTAGTGGCTCCCATGACAAATGGATTTTGGAACATGTCTGAGGTACAGTGTAACCTGCTGGTAAATCTTCCCTCTCCTGTCCATGTAACAGACTTATGGTGAATGTGGATTGACACACATTACTTTCTGGTGAACACACATTCAAACATGTTACAAATGCAGTAGCTGGTTTATGTGGTGTTTATTGTGCTTCTGTTGTCCAATAGGTGATGAGTGGGGGCGTGGTGGATGAAATCATCAGAGTAGATGGCCCAGCTGTAGGTAGTACCGGTCCAAGGGCCAATGGAATAATGGAGACATGACATTTGCCAGTCAACAGGGTGTCTCAGTGGCACACAAGGAAGAATGGTCAGGTGAGGGTCACTTCCTGGCAGTGGTTTGGCCATGGCATCAGCTCCTGCAGGATGTCTGGATGGGGTTCCTCAGCTACAGAGGGAGGAGTGCCAGTGGCCTGTGGTTCCTCAGGCAGGGCCTCCATTCCACTAACTGCGATAGATGTTGAGGACACCGTTGGTATGTGGCTAGTGGGAGGAGCCTGCTTGTGGGAGGAGGTCACACACAGGATGGTGGTGAGTTCCTTCAGCCTTCCTGCAATGGAGGCCATGGTGGCATTGTGAGCCTGGCACTGCTGCATGGCCTCCTGGTGGTTTTCCCTCCGCAGCCTCTGGTTTTCCTGCAAGATGGTTAGTATCTGGCCCATCTTGTTATAGGATTGCTGGTATGCTCCCAGGACTTAGGAGATGGTTTCCTGGTCATTTGAGTGCCTTAGGGCTCCATCCTCTGGCCCACTGCATCCCCCCCACGCACCCTGCCCTCCTGTGCCTGTGTCCCTGGCACGGTGTGCCCACTCCCATTTGCACCAGAACCATCATCGTCTTGGGTGTGAGGGGCTGACTCTGGTCCCTGTACCGTGGGGCACACTGCTGATTGAATAGTCCTTGGAACACAGGTCTGGGGATGAGGGGTTGGCTGTGCTGTTGATGCCACAGGGTGGGGGGATCTGATGTGGGCAGGGTGATGCTGGTAGTTGTGGACTGGCCAGAAGTCAAAGATGGGCCAAGTAAATCGTTACTGTCCAGACATCCAGAGGAATAGTGCTCACTGGGGCCTTTCTCCTGGGAGGGCTGGCAGTCTCAGGCATCCTCTGCACTGTGGCAGTGGCAGGGGTACCGATGGATAAAGTGAGAGAGAGTTACATAATGGAAGTGTGATTGATATTGACATTGTGTGAAGCATACTGCTGCTTGACTTGTATCCCAGTTATGGCAATGACAGATGCCGCACTGTTGATAAAGTTTATGGGTCATGGATACAGAAATGGGTACCATGTTCCATTCCGATTTGAGGAATGAAGATTACATTGCTGCCATTGCCATGTAGTTTTCCTCAGTCGTAGCATGCAGTAGGTGTAGCAGGTGCAATAGTTAGCCATGCAGGTGTTGTACTGTGATGTTGACATTCCAGGTTGTCACACGGCTGTACAGGTGCATTGTGGGAGTTGTAGTGATGGTTCTTTGTTGTGGTATCTGTGCACTGGGCAGGGACTGTGTGGGGATAGTGGCTGGGTGGTGGAGAGACATGCAGGACAGGGCCATTTGGTGATTGAGTGGGAGGTGGAGTGGGAAATAGGGTGACCTGAGGAGTGATGAATGGTAGGGATTTATGCTGGACAGGAGTACTTGGTGCAAGGAGAGTGTTAGTGACTTACCAGAGACCTCTGGTTCTTCCAGTCTGGGCCTCAGGATGCAGGATGGCCAAGACCTTCTCCTCCCAAGATGCAAACTCTTGGGGTGGAGGTGGGGGCCCACCGCCAATCTTGTTGATGGCAATCTGAGGTTGTGATGCCATGGGACGTACCTTCCCCTGTAGGTCGTTCCACCTCTTCCTGATGTCCTCCCTTGTGCGTGAATGGTTGCCCACTGAGTTGACCCTGTCGATGAACCTCTGTCATAACTCAATTTTCCTGGCTACGGATGTTTGCTGGACCTGTGCTCCTAACAGTTTTGGCTCTACCCTTACGATTTCATCAACCATGACCCTCAACTCTTTTTCTGTGAAGCATGGATGCTTTTGACGAGACATGGTGATTGTGTTGTGAGTGGGGGGTGTTGCGTGTAAGGGTGCAGTGTAAAGTGCTTGATGGGATGGGGTGCTTGGTTGTGTGCACTGGTTGTTTTGTGGTATTTGTGTGCTGTGTCAATGTGTGTATAGTGTTGTTTGTGCAGTTGTGTGGTGTGTACTGAGTAAGAAGTCTGAAAGTGCCTATAGTGTGCAAATGAAAAATGGTATGTTGTTGGCCGCTCGCTATCTGTGGTCGTTGTTTGAATTTCAAAGGATCGGGGATTGTGTGGGGGGTGTTGATAGTGGTGTGTCTGGTGTGTGAAGGTGTGTCAGGTTTGGGGTTTTCGAACTGTCCAATGTGGTCTGGTGTTCTGGCTAAGGTGTGTTTTTCACCGCAGCAGTTTGTACCACCAATGATTTTCTGGCGTGCTATGACTGCTGTACTGATTTGTGGGTCATAATATTGGAGGGCGGAATGTGGTCGGCGTGGCGGTGCTGGTGGTGGTACCGCCTATCTCCCGCCCTCAGTTGTCCTGGCAGTCTCAGATTTGTGGCTGTCTTTTGGCTGTGTGCTGTGTGTGACTCATAATATGACAGGCCGGACACCGCCAACACTGGCAGTCATTTGGCACCCAGAACCGCAGCAGACTAGCCAAAAGACCTCCAAACTCATAATGAGGGCCTGAGTTTTGTTATGGTGCTTACCTCTAGTGCAATGTGTCCAGTTCTTGAAGCCAGATCTGAAGTGTTTTGTTCAATTTTGAATGCAATCTTTGATGTATTGTAGCCTCTCTAAGGTAGCCTCTGCTGCATTCCAGTTCAGAAGGCCACATTTGGACAGTTTCTTTATAGTTCTGGAGGTCATCCATGTATAGCATCCATTTCTGGAGGCCTCATTGGTGGTGTTGTGTTAAGTTCTGGAGGTCACATCTTGTGTGTTTGATCCAGTAGTGAAGGTCCCATTAAGACCATGAGGTCTTATTCTGAAGACTTCAGCTGTTGTAATTTTTCTGTTCTGAATACCTGCTGTGACATATTGTGACAATTGTGGTAATTACTCAGAGCTGCATCCAAATACATTGCTATTTTGCGCACCATGTGCCTCGTATTGAACCCATCTATATGCAAAATAACCTTGACTTTGTCCAGTCAGGAAAGTCCGGTGTAAACTGCCAAGCCAAGTCCTCCCTTAACCGGAACACCAGAAACCCAGGAGTTTTTTCATCCTAGTTATGGTGTGCTTGTTTGCAGTGCCACAGTGTGCACGGTACCTACATCTCTTCATACCCCTCCTACATAGGGCAATGCACTAAAGTATACCAAACAAATGAAGGATGGAATGTTTGAATTAATCTCAGCCACTCTTAACTACCTTTGCTGCATCCCAGTCCATTGTTATTTTGCACACCACGTCACCTCTGTTTTAACCCAGCTATATCCAAATCAGTCTTGACCCTGCTCCAGTCTGAACAGCTCAGCCCAAACTGCCAAACCAGGTCCTCCCTGAACCGGAACACAAGCAACCCAGGACCGGTATCACCCAGTTATGAGCTCATTAGCTTGGACTGCTTTGATCCAGAGACACAGTATGTATGGGACCCAGATCTGGTCATATCTGTCCCACGTAGGGCAACACACTAAAATACACAAAAAAGTGACAGATGTAATGCTTGAATTCATCTCACCCACTGGTAATTATTCAGGGCTGCATCCCAATGCATTGGTATGTTGCACACCATTTTACCTCAGTTTGGACCAAGCTTTATGCAAGTCAGTCTTGACTCTGTTCCATTCGGAACAGTCCAGGCCAAACTGCCAAGCAAAGTTCTCTCTGAACCAGAACACAAGCAAACCAGGACCGGTATCACCCTAACTATGAGCATATCAGCTGGGTACAGCTTGCTTCCAGTGACACAGTGTGCACTGCCCTATGTCTAAGCATACCCAGCTCACCAAGGGTAACAGACTAAAGTATACAAAAAAGTGATTGATGGATTGCTTAAATTAATTCCAGCACTGGCAATTACTCAGAGCTGCATCCCAATCCTTTGTTATTTTGCACACCATGCCACCTCAGTTTGGACCCAGCTGTATGCAGACCATTCTTGACACTTCTCCAATCAGAACAGTCCAGCCCGAACTGCCAAGCCAGGTCTTCCCTCAACTGGAACACAATCAACCCTAGTTATTGGCACATCAGCTGGGTAGAACTGGGTAGAACTTTGTTCCAGTGACACAGTGTGCATGGGCCCACATCTGGGCATACCCATCCCACTTAGGGCAAGCCAGGTCCTCTCTGAACCCAGACACCAGTTTTGCCCTAATTTTGGATTCATCAGCCAGGAACCGCTTGGTTCCAGTGGCACAGTGTGCACAGGAACAATGTCAGGGCATAACTATCCCACTACAGGCAACACACTAAAGTAAACAACAGGTGATAGATGGAATGGTTGAATTTCTCTGAGCCACTGGCAAATGTTCAGGACCGTATCTCTATCCATTGATAATCTGCACACCATTTTAAAGAGGAACCAAGACAAGAGACATACGGCCAAATAAGTTGACTACAGACTCCATGGTTGACAACATTGAGATGTTTGGTTTATTTGATTTGCGTTTGTTTTTGGGATGCATGTAGTATTGTGGCACCTTTCACAATCAGCACAGTGCATGACAGAACAAGACTTTCTGGGGACAATTAACAGAAAGGAAATCCATACTAATTAAGTGGAAATAATACCAGGAATATCTACACTACAATCCAAGGGTCTGAAAGTACTAATAATAACTTCACTATGAGCACAAACCAAAGGGGATAACGGATTACAGCACAACAAGGTGAAACACTCCAAAGAGACAAAAAACTGAAAGAAAATCAACACAAACCCGATACATACCTAATGTGGGGCTTATATGTTTCTTTCTTCATTCTCTCTCTCGCTCGGACTTCATGTGAACACCTGCTGAGCCACGACACCTGCAAAAAGGAAGAAAAGAAGAAAACCTAAAACAAGGAATAAAAGACCTGGGGAAAAGGAAAAAAAAGAAAACAACCCCGCCCCCAGACTAACTAACTCTGTTAACTATACTGAAGAAAAAAATAAAACAAATAGGCCCTCATTACAACCTTGGCAGTAAATGCTGCCTACTGCCGTGCTGATGGCCGCCAACATACCGTGACTGCGGCGGTATACCGCTACGGTTATTATGACCCACACAGAGAAATCCGCCACTATACAGACACACACAAGTCCGCCACACCAAAGGTCAGTGATAAACTGGCGGTACCAAAACTCACACCATTACGCCAACAGAAATACTCCCACAGCATCAGAACCCACGAATCACCGCAGCGGTCTTTCAACCGCGGTAAACCATTGGCCGTAACACCGCTGCGCTCAAAATACACACACTTACAAAACTACACCACATTGGACAATTCAAACTAGACACACCTGACACACATACACACACCACAGCCACACACCCACACCACTATAAAACACCCACCCACATTACCCACAACCCTTTCAACGAAAAAAAAAGATTGCTAACAGAGAGAGATAAAAGCCAGGAGCACCCACTCAATCTGAGCCACTAAACACCATCACCCATACACCATCCACGCACCTCACAGCACACACCACAACACATCACCCCACACATCCTCACACAAACCACTCACACCACATCCATGGCACCCCAAAGACACCCCAGGTTTTCAGAGGAGGAGCTAAGGGTCATGGTGGAGGAAATCATCCGGGTAGAGCCACAGCTATTCGGATCACAGGTACAGCAGACGTCCATTGCAAGGAAGATGGAGCTATGGCGGAGAGTCGTGGACATGGTCAATGCCGTGGGACAGCACCCCAGAACAAGGGATGACATCAGGAAGAGGTGGATCGACCTAAGGGGTAAGGTGCGTTCCGTGGTTGTAAGACACCAGGTAGCAGTACAGAGGACTGGAGGTGGACCTCCACCTCCTCCCCCACAACTAACAACATGCGATCATGCATCCTGAGGGCCTCGCAGGAGTAGCAGGAGGACTGGACTCTGAATGTCAAATCTTTATTACTATATCCCCCACCCTACCTGCATGCCATCACAAACTCCTAACCTCACCCCCATCACTCCACCACCTCACATATACCCCACCATCACAACCCACCCATCCCAATACCAAGCCCTGCATGCAACACCAATGCATGGACACCGATCACAGACCTGCATGGACACCCATCACCACAGCATGCCTATTAGAGAGAATCACCTAGCCCACAAAATTACCATGCACACAAAGCAAAGCTGACAGGGCAATCACAACCATACAGGGAAACACACCCATGCACATGGGGGTCCTGTGGGGATTTTTATCCCCACAGGACCCCCACTCAACGTCACCGGAGAAGAGGTGCCACCATCATCCAGTTCCCCCACAGAAGAGGCCCACAGTGATGACAGCAGCTCTGCACGCCTGGATCACGATGACCAACCTGGCCCATCAGGGACCTCTGGACAGTTGGTTACCCTGCCACAGTCCCATACCATCACAGAGCCTCCCCCCTCAGGAAACACCAGCACAGCACCCACCCAGCGGGCCCATACCACTGTCCCCAGGAAACGTCAATCAGCAGTGTGTCCACCTCTACAGGGAGCCCAGGCAACCCCACAAACCCAAGCAAATCAGGGACCTGGGGCCAGTGGCACTGGGCACATGGTTCAGGGGACAGAGGAACAGGACAAAAAGGAAGCTGGGATGACTGCTATGAGACAGGGGGAGGACAGGCCCTGGGAACCCACTCTCCACGAGGCATTTGCAGGGATCTTGGGAGCAGACCACCACTCCCAGGAGACCTTGGGCCAGATACTGGCCAAGTTGCAGGAGACCCAGCGGCTGAAGGAGGGACAGTACCTGGGGATCAGGGAGGACCTCAAACACATCCACACCATCCTGATCACCATTGCTGGGGTGCTGGTTGACTTGGCCAACACCATGAGGGAGGCAGTGGCACAACAACGGGCCCCTAACACTAGCCACACCGATGAACAGACCCCCCCGCCAGTGCTAGTGAACAGGAGGCCCCGCCACTGGAACAACAGGCCACCAGCACCCCAACCCCTGCAGAAGGAGAACCACCCCACAAACGGTCCCTGCGATCCAGGCAGAAGCCAAAGAACATTGCCAAGACCCCGCCAGGAAATAAGACTCTCCTGATTGTCACCCTTGTGTCCCACTCTGTCACCCTGTCCACCTTGAACTGCCATTGCTCCCCTTCCTATGCCCCATTGGACAATGCACCTGTGATACCAAGAGACTAGACTCTAACTGGACATTCCTCCACCATCACCCCAGCCCATTGCACATCCACCTATACTTATTAGCACTTAAATAAACACCCTTGGAACAAATACAATTCTGGAGTCTGTCAATTGATTGAAATAAGTATAAGTACAACAATCTGAAAACATTGCAATTCATATGTACAGTTATATATACATTGGTATATTTGTAGCAGGCAGCATCAAACACACCAGGAGCCAGAGTGGGGCACAGAGATCTGAAAAAGGAAAAGCCAAAGGGTACAGTAAGTGGCCATAGACATAGGGAAATCATGCTGCCATGTCCAATGTCCAACAGAAAACTGAAATGTAAAGTGAAGTTACAGTGTCTTACCTGTGTGTCACTGGAAGCACTGCTGTATGAGAGAGCTTCTGTTGTCCACATCTTCATCCTCTGCCTTCTCTTACTCTCTGTCCACAGGCTCCACCGCTGCCACAAGACCATCTCCAGGCTCTTGCTCCTGCAGAAAAGGCACCTTGCGTCTCAAGTCCAGGTTGTGCAACATGCAACAATGATCTGGCACACCTTCTTGGGTGAGTAGTACAGGGATCCTCCTGTCAGATGGAGGCACTGGAACCTGGCCTTCAGGAGGCCGAAGGTTCTCTCATTTATCCTCCTTGTTCGCCCATGTGCCTCATTGTAACGTTATTCTGCCCTTGTCCTGGCATTCCTCACTGGGGTCATTAGCCATGAGAGGTTGGGGTAACCAGAGTCACCTGCAAATATCGAGGGACAACTGTTAGACACACACTAACCCTTAGGGACAACCCCATACCCAGACACCAACATATACTGGGTGGGGACCTTGGGCTCACCTATTAGCCACACCCAGTGCCTCTGGAGTTGAGCCATCACATATGGGATGCTGCTATTCCTCAAGATAAAAGCGTCATGCATAGAGCCAGGATACTTGGCATTCACATGGGAGATGTACTGGTCCGCCAAACACACCATCTGCACATTCAGAGAGTGATAGCTTTTTCTATTCCTGAACACTTGTTCATTTCTCCGGGGGGGACAAATGCTATATGTGTACCATCAATGGCACCAATGATGTTGGGGATATGTCCCAGGGCATTAAAGTCAGCTTTCACTGTGGCCAAAGCCTCCACCTGGGGGAGTACGATGTAGCTGCGCATGTGTTTCAGCAGGGCAGACAACACTTTGGTCAACACGTTGGAGAACATTGGCTGAGACATCTCTGATGCCATGGCCACTGTTGTTTGGAAGGAGCCACTTGTCAGGAAACGGAGCACTGACAGGACCTGCACTAGAGGGGGGATACCTGTGGGCTGGCGGATAGCTTACATCAGGTCTGGTTCAAATTGGGCACACAGTTCTTGGATTGTGGCCTGATCAAGTCTGTAAGTTAGGATAATGTGTCTGTCCTCCATTGTCGCAAAGTCCACCAGGGGTCTGTACACTGGAGGATGTCTCCATCTCATATTCATCCTCAGCGGTTGAAGCCTAGAGAAAAATGGTAAGCAGAGTGTCATAGTCACACATCTATTGAAATAATGATGCATCTCTTCATTTACAGAACCCGTATGTGAATCCAAGAGTCAGTTGATGTGCCAATTTCTGCTGTGATGCAGTTATGTGCCATGGCCTGTGCCCCCCTGAAATGGCGGCTGCCTGGCCTGTGAGGAGGGACAAGTGGAAATGAGTTAATTCCGCTGGCATTGTACGCTGTTGCGGTAGGCGGTCGACGGCTGCTGTGCAACTTTGAATTGGTTATCATTGGGCCCTATGGGTTCCAGGAGCCAATGGCAATGTACGGTGGCGGTGACGGTACGCACCGCCGCTGACGTGACTGCCCTTTTCTATCTATTCACTCACTTGCTACCTGACCATCAATAGGAGAGGACCTACACTGCAAGTGCTGCTGTGACCTGTGTCTTGAATTGACAATGGCTCATGTGTCTGGGGAGAGTTGAAGAGACTGGTGGATGGGGTCCTACCCCAGTACACTTTACTCTATGGTCCTCCAGACAAACAGGTGAGTACACTGTGAGCATGATGTGTGGGCCATGAATGTATGGAGTGCTGTGTGTGTAAGCCACATGTAGGGGGCGGCTAAGGTGACTTGGGCAGAGTGCTGCATGTATCGTGGTCAATGTACGTGCATTAGGGGATTGGAGGGATATGGTGGGCCATGAGTGTGACAGTCCAGATGGTATGATTAATCCCTTTTCTGCTGTATTTTTCCTGCAGGTCAGCGCCCATCAAAAAAAGGGTATTTGGCGTGCCATCGCCAAGGAGGTGCGGACCCTGGAGGTCTTTGACCGGCGGGACACCCACTGCCGCAAATGGTGGGAGGACCTGCGCTGCTGGGCAAGGAAGATGGTGGAAGCCCAGCTGGGGCTGGCCTCCCAACAAGGAAGGGGAGCCCATCATACCCTGACCCCCCTGATATTTCGCATCCTGGCGGTGGCCCATCCGGAGTTGGATGGGCGCTTGAGGGCATCACAACAGCCACAAGGGGGTGAGTAAAAATTCAGATTCATGGCTTTGCGAGCGTTAAGGTTTTACCTGGGTGGGGATGTGAACTGTGGGTGCCTCTACGCCAGGGTGAACATGGCAGGGTAGGTCCCTTGTTGGGCAGGCTCTGAAGCACTCCAACCCCAATGGTGTTAGTGGGCATCTACTACTGGTCAGGGCCCTGTTTGTTTTAGGTGTGCAGCTGATGGCGTTATGCTATGTACCCCATGGGCTGGTGACTAGCTCTGTAACTGGTAGTGCATGACCTAGTGCATAGGGCTTCTCCCTGTGTGTTGTGTACGCCAATGGTAGTGTTGTTGCTGGCATTGACCAAGTGTATCTTCTGTCTCTCCCCCCACTTTTTGTTTTGTCACCCTACCCTTATGTGCATTAGCATCATCTGGCGGAGGAGCAGAGGCACCGGCGACGGAGGGAGCTGCATTTCACATGGGCCTGGAGGCCGAATCCAACGAGGGTGAGGGCACCAGTGGGACAGAGGGTGAGGGGAGCACCACGATGGAGACAGGAGGGGACACTACAGACAGCGACCCCTCCTCTGATGGAAGCTCCCTGGAGGTGGCGGACACCTCTGTGCCCACCCCAACAACAGGTACAGCCACCATCCCCCCTAACAGCACCGCCCTCCCAGCAGCCCCTCAGCGTGTTTCCTGTGCCTGCTCATCCAGGAGGGTGGGCATCTCCTTTGCCCCAGGCACCTCAGGCCCTGCCCCAGTCAGCCCTGCTGCCCTCAGTGAGGAGGCTATTGACCTCCTGAGATCCCTCACTGTTGGGCAGTCAACCATTCTGAATGCCATCCAGGGTGTCGAGAGGCATTTGCAACAAACAAATGCATACCTGGTGGGCATTCACTCTGACGTGGCGGCCCAACAGAGAGCATTTCAGTCATTGTCTCTGTCTCTAGCCTCCCCCCTCCAACTTCCTCTACCCAGTCCCAATCCCCTCAACCCCAGCCTATCCCAAGCACACCTTCAGACCAGAATTCACCCAAATCAACACACAAAAGTAGCTCAGGCAAACACAAGGACCACACTTCATCTCACAGGCACTCACACAAACACCATCCCCATGCAGACACACCAACATCCACTGCCTCCATTGTGTCCCCCTCGTCCTCCACCTCCCTCCCAGTAGCATCTCCACTCACACCTGCATGCACTACATCCTCATCCACTACCTCCATCACCAGCACGCCCATCACTGCACACTCCTCACGGGCAGTCACCACCCCCACACCCATGCACACATCCCCTATGTCCTCTCCCACTGTGTCTGTGACCCCTCCTCCCAAATTACACAAACGCAAGCACACACCCACCCAACAGCCATCCACCTCACAACAGCATCCAGCTCATGCACCTGCACCCAATCACAGCAGATTGACACCTCCTATAACCACTCCCTCTTCCTCCACTCCCAAACCTTCACCCTCTTCCTGCCCCAATGTCCCTAAGAAGCTTTCTCTGGCAAACATTGACCCCTTCTCTATCCCTCCCCCCATCCTTCCCCTTGGGCCAGGGTGGCCACAACCCAGCCCAGCACCTCAGCCACCAAGTCCACGTCCGCTGTGGTTCCTGCAGCTGTCAGAGGCTCAAAGGGGGCACCCATCAGCCCAGCCAGTGTGCCACCAAACCCTGCCAAGGCAAAGAACATTCTGCCACCTGGCAAGGTGAAGAAGGGGGCAGCATCCAGCAAGGGGGAAGGAGCCACAACCACCCAGCAAGGACACCTCAAAGACTGCAGCTGCCAGACCCAAGGTGACACCACCATCTGCCAAGGGCAGGAAGGGGCACAAAACACCAGCCAAGGCACTTCAGCCATCTGAGTCTGCAGATGAAGCACCAGCTACCAGCACAACCGCCAGCACCGTTACCAGCGCCGCGGCCAGCACTGCCACCTGCACCGCCACAAGCACTGACACCTGCACCACCACCTGCACCGCCGCAAACACCACTACTGTCAGCAGCAGCAGCCCCAGTGGGCAACTGTCCAAGGCTGCAGTAGAAGGGCTGGAACCTCCCCCCACCACTGGCAGCACCAGCACCTGCACAGCAGCCAGCACTGCCACCTGCACCGCTGACAATAGCACCACTGCCAGCAGCAGCAGCCCCAGTAGGCAGCCGTCCGAGGCTGTAGGAGAGGGGCTGGAGTCTCCCTCCACCACTGGCAGCTCTGGCACCGGCACTGGCACTACCACCACTGTGCAGCTGTAGCCGCCGGCGGATGGACTGTAGACCTGCCTCCATGGACTATCATGCATCCTGGTCACTGCAAATCTCGTGGCTCTGACACCCAGGTGAGGGACTGTGACCTGGCACCCCCAAGTGCTGCATCACTGGGCACAAAGCCCCCTGCAGAACCAGTGGAGAAAGGCATCCACTCATCCTATCCTTGGCAAGATGAAGCTCACGGGGCATAAAGCCCCCTCCAGGACCAGTGGAGAAAGGTATCCACTCACCCTATCCTTGGCAGGATGAAGCTCACTGGGCACAAAGTCCCCTCCAGGACCAGTGGAGAAAGGCATCCACTCACCCTATCCTTGGCAGGATGAAACTCACTGGGCACAAAGCCCCCTCCAGAACCAGTGGAGAAAGGCATCCACTCACCCTCTCCTTATGAAGCACACTGGGCACAAAGCCCCCTCCAGAACCAGTGGAGAAGCCATCCACTTAAGAGACTGTGGCCTTGCACTCCCCAGGACCAAGCAGTGGGCAAACCACCCACTAGAGTGACTGTGGCTTTGCACTCCCTAGGACCAAGCAGTTTGCAAAGCACCCACTTGAGAGACTTGAGAGGCTGTGGCCTTGCACTCCCAGGACCAAGCAGTGGGAAAACCACCCACTAGAGAGATTGTGGCTTTGCACTCCCCAGGACCAGTCAGTGGGCAAACCACCCAGCTGAGAGACTTGAGAGACTGTGGCCTTGCACTCCCCAGGACATCGCTGTGGGCATGGAGCCCCCTCCAGGAGCAGTGGCGTTGTACCATCTTCCAGCTGAGGTGCCCCCCTTCCCCGTCCCACTGAGGTGCCTGTGTGTTTTTGACCTGATGCCCCTGCAGTGTTCTGAGGCAGGAGTCAAATGTGGGCTTGGCCTACGTGTTTTGGCCCAGTGGGCCACGGACATTTTGAGTGGACATTGTCCCGCCTTTTGTACATATTGTATATTTTGTAAATACTGTTTATGAAATATTAACGTATTTCTGACTATTTCTAATATAACACTCATTTGATGCAATTACTTTTGTCCTTGCGTTATTTCAGAGGGTTATGGGGTGTATATGTAATGTTGTTGCATGTGTTTGTGTGTATGGTGTTGGGGATGGGGGTGTTGCGTGTGTGTGTCACTCTCTTTTTCCTCCCCCCTCCCCTGTGTGCTAGGTGCAGTACTCACTGTGGTTGTCGCCGCTGCCGTTGCTACTCCTGGTATATGAGAAAGTACACCAGCATGGGGAGGACCTGCAGCTCGGGCTCCATGGCATCCTGGTTCTTCCTTGAGTCTTGAGAGGTGAGTGGTTTCCCTTCAAAGTACTGTTTCCACCGTGCTTTTGATGGCGTTGGTACCGCCCTGGAAAAGCTGGCGGATGGGCGGGTTGTAATGAGGTGGGCGGTACATTGTCTTCCGCCTGCCTGTTGGTGGTTACCGCTGCGGTGTTTGTTGCTACCGCTGTGGCAGTCGGAGTGTTGAAGTGGTTGTCTCTGTTGGCAGTTTCCGCCGTGGTCATGATTCCATTTTTGGTACCGCCGGCCTGTTGGCAGTATTACTGCCACTTTAATACCGACCACCAGGGTTGTAGTGAGGGCCATAGTATCTAGTGTTTCACAGAGACTGGTGTGGAGTCGTATATGGAAAGGGGCCTCTAAGAGCTCGATTAATCCCTACATATTAGTTACCTGTCACAGTGACATAATACATTCTGCAGCCCTCGGGGACTTTCCCTGGCCCCAGGGCTCTTGGTACCATGGGTACCTTTTACAAGGGACTTACCTGTGTGCCATGGGTGTGCCAACTGTGAAAACAAATGTACTGATTTTGGGAAACAGTACTGGTTAGCAGATTCCCAGCACACTTTCAATCTAAGTTTACATCAATATTAGGCAAAAAGTTGGGGAGTAACCATGCCAAGAGTGGCACTTTCCTACCCAACCCCCTCCCAAACAAAAGAGGATGAGACTAACCTTTCCAACGAGAGTCTTCATTATCTAAGTGGAAGAACCTGGAAAGTCCATCTGCATTAACATGAGTCCGAGATCTGTGCTCCACTGAAAAGTTAATTCCCTGTAGGGATATAGACCACTTCAAAAGTTTATGGTTCTCTCCTTTCATTTGCATGAGCCATCTGAGAGATCTGTGGTCAGTTTGAACAGTAAAGTGAGTACAAAATAAGTATGGTCTCAGCTTTTTCAGTGACCAAACCAAAGCAAAGGCCTCCCTCTCAATGGCACTCCAACGCTGCTGCCTGGGAAGTCACCTACTGCTAATGAAAGCAACTGGTCAAGGCTATCATCATTGGTTTGGAACAGGACTGCTCCTATCACATGTTCAGAGGCATCTGCCCACACAATGAACTGCCTAGAATAATCTGGAGCTTTGAGTACTGGTGCTGAGCACATTGCCTACTTCAGGGTGTCTTTTGACAGTCAAGAGTCCAGTTTATCTTTTTGGGCATCATCTTGGAGGTCAGTTCTGCGAGGGGAGTCGCAAGGGATCCATAACCCTTCACAAACCTGTAATATCCAGTCAAGCCAAGGAATGTCCTGATTTGAGTCTGGGTTTTTGGAGCTTCCCAGTACAGAATGATCTGGATGATCTTGGACTGTAAGGGTTGCACTTGGCCTCCACCTACAAGGTGGCCCAAGTATACAACTGTGCCCTGCCCTGTTTGGCATTTTGATGCTTTAATAGTGAGGCCTGCAGATTGCAAGGACTGCAAAACCTTCCTGAGGTGGATCAGGTGATCCTGCCAGGTGGAGCTAAAGACAGCAATATTATCTAGATATGGTGCACTAAAGGACTCGAAGACAGCAAGGACTTGATTCACCAACCTTTGGAAGGTGGCAGAGGCATTCTTTATGCCAAATGGCACAATAGTAAACTGATAATGCCCATCAGGTGTAGAGAATGATGTCTTTTCTATTGTCCAGGTGCCATCCTAATTTGCCAGTACCCTGCAGTTAAGTCAAAGGTACTTAAGAATTTGGCTGCACCTAACTTGTCAATTAATTCGTCCGCTCTAGATATAGGTTGTGCATCTGTCTTAGTGACAGAGTTGAGACCTCTGTAGTCCACACAGAACTTCATTTCTCTCTTGCCATCTTTGGTATGAGGTTTGGGGACTAAGACCACTGGGCTAGCCCACGTACTGTCAGAGTGCTCAAGTACCTCCAACTCCAGCATCTTGTGGACTTCCACTTTGATGCTCTCTTTGACTTGGTCAGACTTTCTGTATATTTTTGTTTGGACAGGTAAACTGCCTCCTGTGTCCACATTGTTAGTACACAGGTGTGTCTGACCAGGGGTCAAAGAGAAGAGCCCAGCATACTGCTGTAGGATTTGCCTGCAGTCAGTCTGCTGTTGGGCAGAGAGGATGTCTGAATAGACAAGTCCATCCACTGATCCATCCTTAGGGTCAGTTGAGAGGAGGTCAGGGAGAGGTTCACTCTCTGCTTCATGAATCTCGTCAGTAACCATCAACATGGTTATATCTGCCCTATCATTGTAGAGTTTCAGGCGGTTAACATGGATCACTTTCTTGGGTGTCCAGCTAGTACCCAGGCCCACCAAGTAGGTGACCTGACTCTTCTTTTCTAGGATTGTGTCGAGACGGGCCACTCACCTGAAAAGCAGGATGTCTGGAGGGGTGATGGTATGCCCCCCGACCTCCTGGAACACCTCTCAGCACTTCCTGGTGGACACAGCAATTCTGGCAGGTGTTCCAAAAGGAATGGGGGAGTGGAAGAGAAAGAGACAAAACACTGTCATGTCTTGTCGGTCCAGCCAGGCACCCTGTATCTTCGGAGTGGGGGGCAGGTCATTGTTGACAGAATGATAGTAGAGTTAGTGCACTCAACTTCCTTGAAACTGAATCTCTCTTTCTGATATGGGCACGGAAGTGGTAGAAGAACACCGGGATGCTCCAGCACTTTTCTTGGATAATAATAACTGTTGGCACAATTACTAACACTGCATTACCAAAAACCCAAACTAAGTACCATAACAATAAGTACTGCAACACTAGGGATGGCTTCACAGAGATTTTCTGTTGCACACTACAGTTAGAACTGTGGTTGCACTTATCATGCACAAGAAAGACAAACAAGGGCATTAATTATATCACATATAACTTTCCTGCATGCATAGGGTTAAACTAAAAGGAACAAAAACAATCCAAGAAATACAAATGTCCACTCTGGGTTTAAACAGTTAGGGTGGCACAGTTTGGTTTGGTTTCACTCTATGTATGAAAAACCCTTCAAAAAGCAAATTCCTTAAACCTGGAACACAGGCATGAATGACACAATTTAAATCCAAGAGTTCTGCTATTAGAGAAAGAAAAGTCACGTAAATGCTCTTTTAAAATTGCACTGTCACTTTTTGTAGTACTTGAGCTCAAACAGATTTCCTGAAACACATTTGTCTCTTCAAGATAAGCACTCTGCCAAAATATGAGGTCTGAAATGCACCAGCTGTTCTAGGAAAGCACGGCGCTCAAAGAACAAACTTCCTGGAGAATACTAGTCACTTAGCTGCAGTCTTTTCCAGCGTGCTGGAGGAATGCCTGGTGTCAGCTGGTACAGGAAAAAATAAAAGAATTGCCTCAAATGTCCTGAATACGAGGATGACAGCAGGGGCTGGACTGCCAAATCAGATGCTGAGATCAGGAAGCAAAACAAAGCCAAGCAGGGAGGCATGCTTCACTCTGCTATTTATAGCAAATTAGGAAAGCAGCAGAGTTTCCACATGTGGATGAGTCACCAAACCCAATTAGAAGCACGTGTCTACACCACACCCAATTAAAAGCACATGTCTACACCTACTCACATTAGCAAACAAGCATTGGTAAAACAAGCATTGATAAAGCCAATTGTGTAACACAGCACAATCTGTTTACTTAGAAACATGAAGGTTTAACCAAGAACAGAAATATGATTTAACCCTAATCCCTGGGGATGCTGGCAGACAACGCAGGAGACACTTTGTGGATTCCTGACAGATTGGGTAAGGGCCACTCTATCTGTCCTGAAGTGCCCTGGGGGGCACAGGCTTCAGAACCCATACCTTCTGCCATGGCTAGAACTCTACCAGTGCAGCCTTTTGGTCATACCACAACTTCGGGAGATGTTGGCTGGCCTCAAGGTTTTTGGATGCCTTTCCATGTATTCAGCCATCCTAGAGCAGAGGCCAAGCACATAGTCCACCACATCTTGTTTAGGCTCATGGAGAGGTCTCTCACAGTCTTCAACAAGTGCCAGTGGTCCCGTTACAGGGTGACCAAACAGAAGTTCAAAGGGGGAAAACCCTACTCCCTTCTGAGGCACCTTTCTGTAAGTGAAAAGCAAGCAATGCAGGAGGGCATCCCATCTTCTTTTGAGTTTTTCAGGGAGCCCCATGATCATGCCATTTAATTTCTTGTTGAATCTCTCAGCAAGTCGTTCAAACCAAGTGTTCCCCAACTACAAGATATGAAGTGGGACAGGGAAATAAATCTACAAAATCAAAACATCCCACCTTCATCAATGGTTCTGAACAGACAGAATTCCTAAAAAAAAATATCAAGCCAAAATCAAGTCAAAATACATTCATATTTATATATTTCTCATATCAGTTATTATGTTCTGCAATATATAGTGTCATTTATTTAAACAGATACATATTATACTAAATCATATATCTTCTGGGACATAATAAACTAAAGGACTCACATACACACAACCACAATCAAACAATGTCATTCAGTTAAAAAAGCAAGAAGACCCAAATAAATGAGAAGACAACAATCTAAGCTCAATAAAGAAATTACCCCATAGCAGAGAAGAAGATAAAACTAATACTCCTCACAACTCAGTGGGACTAGTCTTCCCTATTCAAGTGTTCAATTTCCAAGAATGTCCTGTTTTAAGGAACCCTATGTTCCTGATTAAATGCCTTTGGTTCATTATGCATTCTTGTTCATTGATGAAAGTTACTTTCCATAGGCCAGAAGTCCCACAAATAATCATACAGGGGAGTTAAAGTCCAATAGAATGTCTTTGTCCTTCACACTAGGGGCAGACACATGTTTTGGTGACAGATGACCTCAACGGGTCACTCACCTTCTTCAGGGAACACGATAATCACATATAGAGCCACCCCAGGAGAGACTATAGTAGTCATAGTCTCTATTCCTATAAGGTAAAATGGTTACATGAAACAAATGGCTTGGCAGGGAAAACGGGAAAAACAAAGGAAAAGAAAAAGAAAAAGGCAAGAAATGGAAGAAAAAAGAAAGAAAAATTCTTAGAAATATATATAGTGTGGTCCCAAACCCCCGAGTGATTCATATTTTCATGCATGGAAAACCCAGCAGCATGAGAAAGAATACAACCGGTGTATATGCAGACACATGGTCATGAGTTGTTTATAAAAAAATAATTCCCCTTTATATTGGTGCTTTATGTTGCTCAATACCGCAATGAAGAGCATTCTAAAGTGACTTGGACTCATATATATGTCCAGTATTTTGGTGCACTCAAATATCATGGATATCCTTAGTACTGCTAACTGATTTAATAGTGATGGTCCCCTATGCTTTGAAAAAGAAATATACAGCACCAAACTCTTACTGTTGAATAGGGGGCTCATAGGACTCCAAAAGCCCTCTAACAGTAGAGGGGTTCTTTCTCAATCATCGTCTCGATAAGAGAGGATCCTTAAATTGATGGAAAATACATAGAAAAATAATTTAAATCAAATGTAAAATGGGGAAAAAGCACTTTAGTAATTATACAAACGGCCCAGTAACAATGAATCGAGTCTTAAAAAAAGCTGTCTAAGCATTCTAAGATATGCTAACCTGTTCAATTCCAGCGAGCGATGTTGAAAATATCAGAGAATTTCAGATGGCCATAACGGTCCTTCCGTGGATGACCTGCACAAACAGGAGAAAAAGGAAAGCCTCTCAGCATGTAACAGCAGAAAGACGCTGAAGACTTGCATTATGAACTGGAAATGCTGCGATTCTGAGCAGAACAATGGTAAAATGGACGACGGACTATGCTGCCCCTAGCTTACAGGCAAAGATACACAGTCGCCATATTGAAGTGTTAAATATTAAAGCTGGCATAAAGGAGATCTAATGTCCTATTTTCAGGGAAAGATCCGCAGTCGCCACATGAGAATGTTAATATTTTAGGAGCCATCATCGAGAAAGGTCGGAGTGCCGAAAACTATTTTAACAGTCTGAACAGAGATTTATTTAGTTACACGGAAGACTCCACACAGGCTAAAATAGAACAAAGAATGTCAGATACCAATTAAGAATGTCAGTTTCAACAGGCGTCAAACCAAAGAAAGGAACCTCATACTAATTAATAAAGTCCAGAAATGACAAAAAAAAGACAGGCTATGTAGTAAAAACAACTTGAAAAATGTCAAAAATAGCGCACTATATCGAACTCTATCCAAAGGCAGCGCACCACTAACGGTCATTTTTTCCATAAAGGTGGAGCTATAAATAGAAATAGAAATGAGGACCAACATAAGTATCAAAGGAACGCATTCTCCCAAGGAATTTTATCATTTAGTCCTTGGTACACTGTATCCAAAAAGTAAATCCTAAAGACTTCTCTTTTCCTTCTATGTGCATCTCCATAAGATGTTACAATTTTCTCAAGAATAGTCCATTTCAATTCAGCAGCCTGATGATCCTTCTGTATACAATGCTCAACTAAAGGAGCTTGAAGTCTCAGATTCTTGACTGCTGATTTATGTTCACTGAATCATACTTTGAATTGTCTTCCTGTCTCTCCAACATACCCTAGATGACAAGGACTCATAATACAATATATAACATTGGAGGTCTGACAATTAGTCATAGTCCTAAGATGAACAGTTTTTTTGTTGTACTGAAAAGTATCAGATACCATGACTTGGGGACAGGAATGCACTCTCCACATCGGTGGTTGCCTAAAAGAGGATTAGTTCCTGTTATACTTTTCTGAGTGAATGCATTGCCTCTCATGAATTTAGCTTGGACCAATTTCGCTTTCAGGTTTGAGTTCCTCTTAAAAGCAAATATTGATCTAGGGAGAGGAGCATAGTCACCATTAGTGTTCAATATATTCCAATTCGAATTGATTATTCCCTGTATTTTGTTATTAATGTTAGAATTTCTAACAACACACACCATTCTCGACTGTTAATTTTTTGGTGTGGTTCAAACATGGTTTCTCGATCATAATATTTAGCCCTTTTGTAGGCATCCCGAATTACCCTATATGGATAACCTCTCTATGAAAATTTCTTCCTCAGTATCTTAGCATTTCTGTCACATTCACTCATGTTACTGCAGTTCCTCTGTATCCTGAGGAACTGACTGAAAGGGATGCTCTTTTGTTGAAATCTAAGATGGAAGCTTTCAAACTGCAATAGTATGTTCCTGGCTGTAGATTTAGTGTACAAGGTTACTTCTATGTGTCCCTGTTCCTCAAAAATGAGAATATCTAAGAATTCTACATTCCGATTGTTAACATTAGGAGTGAATTTCAGATTGTGATCACACAGGTTAAGACACTCAACAACAACCTCTCAACAAATTCCTGAAGATGATCTATGTCACTCTCCCAGATGAAGAAAATATCATCAATGTAACGTCCCCAATGTTTGACATTCTCAAAAAATTGAGCAATCTCATTGTATATGTGCTTTCTTTCAAATAGACACATGTAAATATTAGCCACACTTCGAGCCAATACGGCTCCCATACTGACTCCCTTGATTTGTCTTAATATGTCACCATCAAATTCAAAAAAGTTATCCTCTAGAACTATTTTGAGACAACTCATAACAAAAGCAACAGGGACATCGGTAGACTCTTCCATCAACAAATGTTGAACCGCATTATAGGCTTCTTTTTGGTGAATGTCAGTATACAACGCCTCGATGACCAATGTGACCAAAAGTCCTCTATCAGGGTTGAATTCGAGTCCCTCTGTTCTTACCATCATTTTTCCCATATCTTTGATGTAAGAGGGAAACTTAGCAATCAAGGATTTGAGAAATGAATCAATATATTTGGACAGTGGTTCTATGGCCGAACCAATGGTAGAAACAGTAGATCTAAGGGGAGGGTTATTGATTTGCTTATGTGTCTTAGGTACTCCATATATAACGGGTAGTTTGGGATTGCTTGCTCTAAGAAAATCAGCCTCAGAATTAGATATAAAGCCATTCTGGATGCCCCATTCACAGTTGGTCTGAATTTTGGAGCAAATAAGAGCATTAGGAGTACTTCTCACTATTAGATAATGTTCTGGAACTGACAGCATAGATTTAATTTTTTGATTACATAGCTCCGTGCCCAACAGAACAATGCTCCCATCTTTGTCACATGGTATAACTGTAATATTCTTATTTTGTTTAAGATCTCTCATAGCATTTCTTTGTTCTTGAGTGAGATTAGGGGTGGGGGCAGAAACATATTTAAGTACTTGTTTGATTTTGTTGGAAACTATCTTTTCAAAACCCCCTATTTCAGGGCCTATTTGATCTCAATTTGGAGTAAACGTAGACTTCGGTTTAAACTCTACTATGTTCCGTTCTATAATGGCCTGCCTATTTTGAAAGACTTTTTTTAGTTTTACTTTCAGAAGAAGGCCTGTATATCTTTCATAAGTTCAAACGTATTTATCCTCTGACTGGGAACAAATGTAAGTCCTTTGCCCAAAAGATCCAAAATGGCCTGTTCTAATTGAAAATTAGTCAAATTGAAGATAGGGAGAGCCTCCTCCATGTTTATGTTTTCCAATATTGTTGCCTCCTTGTTTGTAGAAATAGATGGGATTGATCCCTCTGATAATGAGATCTTCCTCTCCTTCTGTT
Source organism: Pleurodeles waltl (assembly GCF_031143425.1). Lineage (NCBI taxonomy): Eukaryota > Metazoa > Chordata > Amphibia > Caudata > Salamandridae > Pleurodeles > Pleurodeles waltl. The sequence continues at coordinate 457,338,340 of NC_090439.1, forward strand.
CTGTGATCGTCCTCAGGAGTTGTTCCAGCTCCCTCGGTTGTCTAAAAAAGTGCTGGTTCTTATTGTTTTATCCATAGCAAGATCATGTCCATTATATTCTCCCTTACCATCAGATTCAGAAGTATCTGAAAACGTAACTCTCTGTTTTTTATGTGAGCTGGTATTAATATTAGGTCCTGTGGTTAATTCTTCTGAGTAAAAATGTTCTCTTAAATAAGGATAAACTCTATATTGTGAAAAAAGTTGTATATCTTTTCTGAGTTTATCTGTCTTCCTTTTTATCAAATATTCATGGTATGTATCTATCTCTGCATCTATCTTCTCTCTTTTTCTCTTTGCTTCTTCCAATGTGCCTTTCTGTTTAATCTTTAATTCAAGGGCAGTGATTTCACTCTCAAGGATGCTAATCATTTCTCTCGCTGCCTCTATAATCAAAATCATCAAGTCCCTTGAGCAACGATTAGCTATATGTCAACACCAGAGCAGTACACGCTCTATTGGTGACAAAAATGCAAAAACCCAGCACTCTCAAAACAACCTAATTGATGCATTGTGCTGATATGTTGTGGTTTAACCTTTTCCATTGCAGAGTTCAATCCTGAAAATTTATTTTTAATATGCTTACAAATACTGTTCCTTTAGAATGTATTGCTGCAGGTTTTCAGAGTGTGTTAGGGTGTGGCCCCTTTCCAGGGCCTTCCAGAGACTTTCCCTGCAACATGCCTGGGCGTGGTTCTGGGCTGGGCCAAGACTCTATAAAAGAGAGCCAGCCCAACTCCCAGTGCTCACTATTCAGAGGTCCCGGTGCAGAGCAGCAGCTTCTTCCTGAGCTCCTGTCCCGGCGGCCTATTTGGATCTTCCAGTCTTCTACCCTTCATCCTTCATTGGTGATCATTGTTCCAGGCTGTAAGACGGTGGTTGGACTGTCCCGACACCGTTATTGAGAATTTTCATATTCTTGGTTTAATTCTTAAATGAGTAACAGATTACTTGTGTGCTAACATTTCTTGACATTTATATGGTAGTTTACAAATAGGCAAGACACGCGATTTATTTCATAAAGGTTTGACTTTGTTATTCATTGCACGCTACCATTTCTTGACATTTATATGGTAGTTTACAAATAGGCAAGACGCGCAATTTATTTCATAAAGGTTTGACTTTGTTATTCATTGCGCGCTACCATTTCTTGACATTTACATGGTGGCTTAAGAATCGGCAAGACGCGCTATTCGTTTTATGGTGTTTAAACATTGTTGTCCATTGCGCGCTATTATTTCTTGACATTTACATGATGTTTTACGAATTGGCAAGACGCACAACTCGTTTCATGAGCATTTAACTTTGTTGTTCATTGCGCGCTACCATTTCTTGACATTTATATGGTAGTTTACAAATAGGCAAGACGCGCAATTTATTTCATAAAGGTTTGACTTTGTTATTCATTGCGCGCTACCATTTCTTGACATTTACATGGTGGCTTAAGAATCTGCAAGACGCGCTATTCGTTTTATGGTGTTTAAACATTGTTGTCCATTGCGCGCTATTATTTCTTGACATTTACATGATGTTTTACGAATTGGCAAGACGCACAACTCGTTTCATGAGCATTTAACTTTGTTGTTCATTGCGCGCTACCATTTCTTGACGTTTTACATGGTGGCTTAAGAATCGGCAAAAGAAGCGCGATTTGTTTCATTGTACTTTGATCTTGTTATTTATTGTGAGCTGTTATTCCTTGACATTTACATCGTGTTTTATGAATCGGCAAGACGCGCGATTCGATTAATGATGATTTGACTTTGATATTCATTGCGTGCTACCATTTCTTGGTATTTTATATGGCAACACTCGAATTGGCAAGACGCAGGATTCTCTCCTCAAGTTTAATTGATGTTGTTTATTGTATGCTACTATTCTAAGATATTTATTATGTAATATTCGAGTTGACAAGTTATGTGATTTGTTTCCTGAATCCATATTGTGTTATTCATGGTGCACAATCCTTTTATGGTGTTTACTATATATATATATATATATCTTCAATATGCGCAATTTGTGTTGAAACATTTTAAGAGTACACAGAAGGCCAGAGTTTCTAGATGCAATATTGTATGGTCCTAGTATACATTCTCAAAACAGGATTTATATGACTGGTTTAAAATTTAGTCAGAATGTTTTTTCTGATTTTCATGTAAAGAAAAGTACTTCAATAAGAAAGTTTTCATTTAATTAATCTTGATTCCCCTACAGGTATCCGGCCATCTTGAAACGTAGTCATTTTAAACTTAACTCTTAGATTGTTCATGTTTTCAGAGTGACTAGGCTTAGAATCATAGTCTAGTATTGATTTCAGGAGATATAATTTTCATATTGTGTGTTCTAACCTTTTTCTTACTACAGCTCTCCTTCCCAGCTGTTCCCTTCCTAATCCCCTCTTCCCCTCTTGAACTCTCTCAGTCTCTGTGATTTATCTATCAGAGTCTTGGAGCTGTTCAGTGGTGGACGTGTTGGGAACGTGCACAGACCCCGAGGATCTGGTGACTCTGACAGAATAGTGAGCCCACAAATTATTATCCTCCTGGCTTGTGTATGTTCTCAGCATGGCCACGCTAGACGAGTTAGTCAAGGCTATCACCCAGCTCCAAGCAGAGGTGGTATCATCCAAAGAATTGACAACTAGCTTAGCAGAGAGAGTGAGTCAGTTGCAAGATAAGGTAGAGAAGAAGGAACAAAGTCCCACAGGTGTGTCTTGGCCAGGTACTTCTTCTCAGGCTTCTGGAAGTAATCCGATTTCCCTAAATGTTCCTTCTGCAATTCCTTTAGCTCCCCCAGAACGTTTCTCAGGTGACCCTTTGAAAGAGCAATCTTTCCTGGTTCAAGTGGAACTACACTTCACCTGCAGACCAAATACTTTTCCCGATGCCCAGTCCAAAGTAGCTTTCTTGTTATCATATCTGTCTGGGGATGCACCTACTTGGGCAATTCCTCTTGTGCGTAAAAATAGTCCCTTGTTGTATAACTGGAGAAATTTTGTTCGTGAATTTGAGAGAGTTTTTGATCGTAGAACTGTAACACAGTCAGCAGATCGTGAATTATTACATTTACGCCAAGGAAATCAAGACCTACTGTCGTATTTAGCCAACTTTAACCGGCTGGTTGCCGAGACATCCTGGCCTGAAGAAAAACAAGCGGTCTTGTTTTACAAGGGACTCAAAGAGGAATTAAAAGATATCTTAGCGCAAATCGACCCACAACCTACAGACTGTCAAGAATTAATAAATCTTGTCTTGAGACTTGATCATCGTTTAGCAGAACGTAAAGGAACGCGCAAAAAGATTGAAAAATATTCATGGCGCGTTCATGATAACAGAGACTCAAGAACTCCGAAAGAAAGAACGCCGGAACCAATGGAAATTGGAACCATCAGAAGACCTTTGACCAAAGATGAAAAGGACCTACGCAGAAAAAATGGACAATGTCTTTATTGTGGGCGAAAAGGTCATTTTGCCAAAGATTGTCCAATCAAACCAAAGAACAAGCAAGGTCCAGTTCAGAAGGTCGCAGACAATGCACCAGTCGAGTTGGAAAACTAAAACACCCGAGATGCAGAGAAGGGTTACTCTTGGGTGTCACCAAGGACCCTTCACAATCTAGACATCGTAAACTGGAAATAAGAGTTCAGGTCAAGAAAAAGATCTATTTCAAAAAAGCTCTAGTCGATTCTGGGGCTACTGGGAACTTTGTTGATGTCCAATTGGTTCGTGCATGGGGGATCCCATGTATTGAATAGAAGACCCCAGAAATCATCCAGGCAGTCGATGGAAAACTCTTGACTGGAGGTCCGGTAACTCTTCAGACTATCCCCTTGTCGATGATTTGTGAAGATAAGAATCAAAGAAAGAAACATAAAGAGAAAATCATCCTTGACGTGATCCATGCTCCCCAATATGGGATTATCCTCGGCTTGCCATGGTTAACTCATCACAATCCGGAGATCAATTGGGCAGAACGAAAAATCGTGTTCTCATCTGCGCTATGTAACGAACAATGTCTCCAAAAGATTCAAGTACCAAAAGTTTGCAACTCTTACATAGCTACTGCCGCAGAGAAAGAAATTCAGCTGCCCAAACAGTATTCATCTTACAGAGATGTATTTGATGAGAAAGGAGCAGAGACTCTACCTCCTCATAGATCTTATGACTGTCAAATTGATCTAGCCCCAGGTGTGATACTTCCCAACTGTTGTGTATATGCCCTGTCAGAACATGAAAATCAACATTTACGATAATACCTAGATCAATTTTTGGAGAATGGCTTCATTCGCCCCTCTAAGTCTCCTGCAGCTTCGCCTTTGTTTTTTGTTTCAAAAGCTAATGGAGAACTTCGAACTTGCATCGACTACAGGGGTTTGAACAAAGTCACCATCAAGAATAAATATCCTTTACCCCTAATTCCGGTCTTATTGGAACAAGTAAAGAGAGCAAAAATCTACACGAAGCTTGACCTTCGAGGTGCTTATCATTTGGTCAGAATGAGAGAGGGTGACGAATGGAAAACAGCGTTCAAGACAAGATATGGCCTTTTTTAATACACTGTCATGCCTTTTGGTCTGTGTAATGCTCCAGCAGCATTTCAATTTTTCTTGAATGACGTTCTTAGAGAGTACCTCAACGTATTTGCCATAGTCTACATCAATGACATTTTGATCTACTCAGACAATGAAAACGAACATGTCCAACATGTCAAGAAAATTCTTGCAGCCCTTCGAAAACACCATTTATATTGCAAACTAACCAAGTGTGAGTTTCATGTTACCACAGTTGAGTTTTTAGGGGTTATTCTTACCCCTCAAGGCATGGTGATTGCAGAAAAGAAAGTAAAAGCCGTATCTGATTGGCCCACCCCAAAGATTGTTCGTGATGTACAATGTTTCCTGGGGTTTGCAAATTTTTACCGGAGGTTCATAAATCATTTCTCCCAGACAGCGGCTCCAATCACTAAGCTATTAAGAAAGAAAGAAAAGTTTGTATGGTCCCCAGAAGCTGACCAAGCCTTCTCTACTTTGAAGGAAGCTTTCTCCACTGCCCCAGTCTTGACTCATCCTGATGCGAATCAACCTTTCATAGTGGAAGCTGATGCTTCAGATGTAGCAATAGGAGCCGTCTTATCGCAACGAAATAAAGACACTGGTCAACTCCATCCTGTAGCTTATATGTCTCGGAGGTTGAACGAAGCCGAACAGAACTATGTCATTGCTGAAAAAGAGCTTCTGGCGATTCGTGATGCCTTTAAAGAATGGAGACATCATTAGTTGGGTGCCAAATACACTGTCACAGTATATACTGATCATCGTAATCTTCAATTCATGAGTTCCGCCAGACTTTTGACTACTCGGCAATTACGCTGGATGCAGTTTTTTGCCGAATTTGATTTTGTAGTAACCTTCCGGCCTGGTAAAGATAATTGCAAAGCTGACGCCTTGTCCGCCAAGAGTCTACCACGTTGCCTGCATTTCAAGCCTCCAGAGCTATCATTGCTCCTGACAAGGTTCTATGTATCATAAAAACTGAAGATTTCTTTGAAGAAATTCGCTACTCTTTCACTGTTGAGAAATGGCAAACTTGGGCCCAAGCAGACCCCAAAAGGTCAATCAAGCAAGGACTACCCTTTCACAACGCTCGTTTGTTCGTACCCACTACCAAACTTTGCAAGATAGTGTTTCATTGGTTGCATGTTATACCTAGGGCAGGTCACCCAGGTACTCCTAAAACTCTTGAACTGATCCAACGCTATTTTTGGTGGCCTACCCTAATAAAAGATGTAAAAGCAATGGTAAACAACTGCGAAGTCTGTGCTCGCACTAAAACAAGTCATTCAAAACCAAAAGGGTTGTTACATCCACTTCCAACCCCAAGTCGTCCATGGGAGCACATTTCTTTAGACTTTATTACCAGTCTGCCAGTGGTTCAACAGCATTCAGTAATTCTGGTGGTAGTAGTTAGTCTCACAAAATATGGACATTTCCTTGCCTGTAAAAAATTGCCCACTTCTAGTGAATTGGCAACTATTTTACTGAACAGAGTGGTTCGTTATCATGGACTGCCAAAGGTTATCCTCTCCAATCGGGGGTCACAATTTTCCTCCAATTTCCGGAAGACATGGTGTAAAACACTCCAAGTGACATCTACGCTATCTACTAGTCACCATCCTCAAACAGATGGTCAAACAGAGAGACTAAATCAGACTTTGAAACAATACCTACGTGCCTACGCTGAAAAGGCACTTCATTCTTGGACATCTATGCTCTGGTTAGCTGAGTTAGCTTACAATAACTCATTCCACACTTCTATTTGCGTTACACCCTTTTTTGGTTTATTTGGCTATCATCCTGACACCTTGCCCATCACAATTCCTCAAAAAAGTTCTCTTACTCCAGCTGTGTCAGAAACCATTCAGCATTTACATCAAACCCAGAAACTGATTCAACAGCATTTAGAAAAAGCCAAACAAAAATATAAAAGGCATTATGACAAGAAACATTGTGAGGTACCGCAATATCAACCAGGTGACAAAGTGTGGCTTTCCACAAAACATATAGACTTCAAGAAGAAGCACATCTTTAACCCCAAATTCATAGGTCCTTATACTGTCCTTCAGCAAATCAATCCGGTGACCTATTATCTACAATTGCCCAGATCCTTACGGATTCATCCAGTGTTCCACACTTCCCTCTTGAAAAAGGCAGTCCAAAAGGTCCACCCTCATCCAGCTCCTGCTCTAGTACAAAGGGAAGAAGAATACGAAGTCAAGAAAGTGTTGGATTCTAAACTGAGAGGGCGTAATCTATGGTACTTAATCTCATGGAAAGGTTATGGTCCTGAAAGTAACTCATGGGTTTCCGCATCTGATGTTCATGCTCCAGTACTTGTGAGATGCTTTCATCGTCTTAATCCAAGGAAACCAGGCCCTAGAGCGCGTCTGGGAGAGGGGAGTACTGTCAACACCAGAGCAGTACGCGCTCTATTGGCGAAAAAAATGCAAAAACCCAGCACTCTCAAAACAACGTAATTTATGCATTGTGCTGATATGTAGTGGTTTAACCTTTTGCATTGCAGAGTTCAATCCTGAAAACTTATTTTTAATATGCTTACAAATACTGTTCCTTTGCAATGTATTGCTGCAGGTTTTCAGAGTGTGTTAGGGTGTGGCCCCTTTCCAGGGCCTTCTAGAGACTTTCCCTGCAACATGCCTGGGTGTGGTTCTGGGCTGGGCCAAGACTCTATAAAAGAGAGCCAGCCCAACTCCCAGTGCTCACTATTCAGAGGTCCCGGTGCAGAGCAGCAGCTTCTTCCTGAGCTCCAGTCCCGGCGGCCTATTTGGATCTTCCAATCTTCTGCCTTTCATCCTTCATTGGTGATCATTGTTCCAGGCGGTAAGACGGTGGTTGGACTGTCCCAACACCGTTATTGAGAATTTTCATATTCTTGGTTTAATTCTTAAATGAGTAACAGATTACTTGCGCGCTACCATTTCTCGATATTTATATGGTAGTTTACAAAAAGGCAAGACGCACGATTTATTTCATAAAGGTTTGACTTTGTTATTCATTGCGCACTACCATTTCTTGACATTTATATGGTAGTTTACAAATAGGCAAGATTCGCAATTTATTTCATAAAGGTTTGACTTTGTTATTCATTGCGCGCTACCATTTCTTGACATTTACATGGTGGCTTAAGAATCGGCAAGACGTACTATTCGTTTTATGGTGTTTAAACATTGTTGTCCATTGCACGCTATTATTTCTTGACATTTACATGATGTTTTACGAATTGGCAAGATGCACAACTCATTTCATGAGCATTTAACCTTGTTGTTCATTGCGCGCTACCATTTCTTGACATTTTACATGGTGGCTTAAGAATCGGCAAAAGAACCACGATTCGTTTCATTGTACTTTGATCTTGTTATTTATTGTGAGCTGTTATTCCTTGACATTTGCATCGTGTTTTACGAATCAGCAAGACGCTCGATTCGATTAATGATGATTTGACTTTGATATTCATTGCGTGCTACCATTTCTTGGTATTTTACATGTTAACACTCGAATTGGCAAGACGCACGATTATCTCCTCGAGTTTAATTCATGTTGTTTATTGTATGCTACTATTCTAAGATATTTATTATGTAATATTCGAGTTGACAAGTTATGTGATTTGTTTCCTGAATCCATATTGTGTTATTCATGGTGCACAATCCTTTTATGGTGTTTACTATATATATATCTGCAATATGCGCAATTTGTGTTGAAACATTTTAAGAGTACACAGAAGGCCAGAGTTTCTAGATGCAATATTGTATGGTCCTAGTATACATTCTCAAAACAGGATTTATATGACTGGTTTAAAATTTTATCAGAATATTTTTTCTGATTCTCATGTAAAGAAAAGTACTTGAATAAGAAAGTTTTCATTTAATTCATCTTGATTCCCCTACAGGTATCCGGCCATCTTGAAACTTAGTCATTTTAAACTTAACTCTTAGATTGTTCATGTTTTCAGAGTGACTAGGCTTAGAATCATAGTCTAGTATTGATTTCAGGAGATATAATTTTCATATTGTGTGTTCTAACCTTTTTCTTACTACAGCTCTCCTTCCCAGCTGTTCCCTTCCTAATCCCCTCTTCCCCTCTTCCCCTCTTGAACTCTCTCAGTCTCTGTGATTTATCTATCAGAGTCTTGGAGCTGTTCAGTGGTGGACGTGTTGGGAACGTGCACAGACCCCGAGGATCTGGTGACTCTGACACTATAAGAGACAATTTTTCCAATAATTGCTGAATTTCTGCAAACAGGCCAGGGATATTCTTGACCCTAAGGCCCATAGGGATGACTCCGGCCTTTAGATATTGTAAGATTAAGTTATCATGTGCCTTAATTCTCTTCATTTTCTTTTTTAGGTTGATCAAAGTCAATCCATCTTCATCGTGTTCCTTCAGCACATTGCTTCTATTCACAACCTGAGTATCCTTACCTACCAACGCCAGGAATTGGTCTTCGGAGAACCCAAAAGTTTTTAAAGAATCCATGGTGTAAACCCCAGAGGACTGGGTTGTCCCAAAACAGATCAATATGTCAAACCACACTGAATGCACTTATGGGATCCAAAAGGACCACCTGGGGAGGGATAGTAGATAGGAACCAACCAAACAAAGTCAAAGATTCCACATAGATACAAAAAAAAAAAGAAAAAAAGAAATCCAAAAAAGAAAATAGAAAAGAAAGGGAATAAAAACAACAAACAGAAAATAAAGAATACACAGAGAAACAGCAGAGCTAAACCAACCCTAAGCAGCAGGGTTGCGGGAACAAATCAGACAAAACAAGGGTTCCCCAACTACATGATATGATGTGGGACAGGAAAATAAATCTACAAAATCAAAACAACCCACCTTCATCAATGGTTCCGAACAGACAGAATTCCTAAAAAAATATATCAAGCCAAAAGTTTCAAAATACATTCATATTTATATATTTCTCATATCAGTTATGTTCTACAATATATAGTGTCATTTATTTAAATAGATACATATTATACAAAATCATATATATCCTGGGAAGTAATAAACTAAAGGACTCACTTACACACAATCATACAATGTCATCCAGTTAAAAAAGCAAGAAGGACCAAATAAATGAGAAGACAACAACCTAAGGTCAATAAAGAAATAACCTCTTAGTGGCGAAGAAGATAAAACAAATACTCCTCACAACTAAGTGGGACAATCTGGTCCCTATAGACTAATCCGACTTAATTACTAGTCTTCCATATTCAAGTTTTCAATTTCCAAGAATGTCCTGTTTTAAGGATCCCTGTGTTCCTGATTAAATACCTTTGCTTCATGATGCATTCTTGTTCATTGATGAAAGTTACTTTCCATAGGCCAGAAGTCCCACAAATAATCATACAGGGGAGATAAAGTCCAATAGAATGTCTTTGTCTTCGCAGTAGGTGCTGACGCGCGTTTCGGGGACAAGTGGCCTCAAAGGGCCATTCACCTTCTTCAGGGCACACGATAATCACACATATAGAGCCATCCCAGGAGAGACTATAGTAGTCATAGTCTCTATTCCCATAAGGTAAAATGGTTGCATGAAACTAATGGCTTGGCAGGGAAAACAGGAAAAACAAAGGAAAAGAAAAAAGGAAGAAAAGGAAGAAAAAAGAAAGAAAAATTCTCAAAAATATGTATTGTGGTTCCAAACCCCAGAGTGAGTCATATTTTTATACAAGGAAAAGCCAGCAGCCTGAGAAAGAATACAACCGGTGTATATGCATGCACATGGGCATGCGTTGTTTATAATAAAAAATACCCCCTTCTATTGGAACTTTATGTTTCTCAATACCGCAAAGAAGAGCTTTTCAAAGTGACTTGGACTCATATATATGTCTCTGGCCTCAGTGTAAAGAAGTCCATCTTCCCAATAAACTGCGTGGAAGCCACTGACATCTTCCTTCTCCTGTGCATCAGCTTGCTGCATCAGGCCTTCAAGAGTGGGACAAGTCTTTTGTCCCTGGCACAGCTGTTCCCTTGAGGGTCCCCCTGGGCCAAAGAGCTCTACCTGATAAGGCTCCAACTCCATGGGCTCAGTTCCCTGAGGGGATAAGACATCTTCCTGGGAATAGAGGTCTTGTTTCTGTTCAGAGGATGGTCCCCAGTCCTCTTACCTTTTCTCTTGGAAGGTTGGGCCATTATTCCAGGCTCCAACACTTCATTTTCACCCTATGCTCTGCTTTGTGCTCTTGTTTTCACACATACCAGTTCAGGGGTTCCCAGCATGGCTGCATGGGTTTTGAGCTCTACTTCAGCCCAAGCTGAGGACTCCAGATCATTCCCTAGCAATCATTCCACTGGGATTGCAGAAGAGACTACCACCTGTTTCGGGCTAGTAACCTCTCCCCATTCTAAAGTCACCATAGCCATGGTATGGAACTTAGTAACATTGTCAGCATTGGTAACTGGATATGTTTGTCCAGCCAAATAGTGTCCTAGGGAAACCAGTTTCTCTTTCACCATGATGACACTGGCACCTGTATCCCTCAGGGCTTCTACTTTTGTCCCATTAATTAAGAGCTGCTGCCTGTGTTTTTGCATGTTATGCGGCCAGGCAGCATCTGTGGCTATACCAACCCCACCCTCCGAGATTAGAGTAGCTTCAGTGTGGACCCTGATTTGCTCTGGGCACACTGTTGATCCCACCTGGAGACTGGCTATACCAGTACTAACTGGAGCAGTGCTAGGGGGATTTTTTTGGGGACAGGCCATGTCTCCAGTTTGGTGTCAATGCTGTTTACAGGTACGACATTAGGCCTTCTTGCAATCTAAGTGTTTACCCTTGTACCCACTTGTGGACTGTGAAGAGGCTCAAGGCCCACCCTCCTATGCAGGTTTTTGGGGCCCTTGTGAAAACTCTTTGTTTATGTCCTTAGATGTCTCACCACCCTTCTCCTGGGGAGGCTTTGTGACCCCATTCTTATGGTCACCCCGTGGAAGTCGTGGTCACCCTTGTCTTGACCCAATGGTCTGCCTTCTTTCCCAATTCTTGGGGAGAAATTGGACCTCGGTCTATCAGATAATGATGCAACTTGTCATTGAAGCAGTTACTTAAAAGATGTTCCTTTATAAACAAATTATAAAGCCCATCATAGTCATGCACTCCACTGCAGGTTATCCAGCCATCTAGTGTTTTCACTAAGTAGTCTACAAAATCAACCCAGGACTGGCTTGAGTTCTAAACTCCTCAGTGGTGAATCAAAAGTCCTCAATCAGGGTAGCCTGCATGTAGTCATAGGAGTTAGCATCTGCACCAGTGAGTGTGAGGAGTCTATCGCTACACTTAAACAGTTCTCAAAGGAAAGCTTCCCACTGAGATCTGCTTAACTTTCTGGTTGCACAAGCTCTCTCAAAAGCTGTGAGCCATTTGGTGATGTCATCACCTTCTTCATATTTGAGACAATCCCTTTTGGGATTTTTAGGATATCAGTATTCTCTCTGACCCTATTTCTCTTGCTGCCACCATTAATGGCTGCTAAGACCATTTCTGCTCTCTCTTTCTACAGCTAGGAGTTGTTGCTCCAAAGCTAACCTTTTGGCCATCCTTGCTAAAAGGAGGTCCTCTTCATTGAAGCTGCCCTCAATGTTCCCAGAGGAGCTGAAATTCCTTGTGGAAGATCTGGATTTTGTGAACACTATCCTTGGAGATAAGGGCCTTGGGGCCTTGATTTCCCCAGTTAGGTGAGGAATGGGGAGTTCATCCTCCTCATCTCTAACATCTTCCCTGTCTGAAGGGAGGTCTTCCTCCTCAGTAGGGTAGTTCCTTGCATACTCTACCAAGAGCTCCTGGGGCTTGACCTTGGTAGGGTTGGAACCTGTTCTAATCTTTTTCAGCTTACAGAGGGTCCTTAACTCTCCCATCCCTAGATGGAGATAAGGAGTGAGGTTGAGTTCCACAACCATTTCCTCTGAGCTGTTCATTATGCTACTAAAGTTGGGATTACTTTTTAGGAAACTAAATCTACCTCTAGTTATTAATCCTTAACTTACAATAACTTTTTAATCTAAAAAGACATGCTAAAGGGACTTAAACAAGACCCTAGCAAGACTTTAAAACATTTAGAAAAATTTGCCAAATTCTAAAATCAGTTTCTAAGGACAATTTTGTAGTTTAGTTGTGTGATAAGGTATTGGCTGAGTAGTCCAGCAAATGCAGTCTTAGATCACACCGCTGATCCACCAGTGTAGGAAGCTGACTCTGTATATACTATATAAAACTAAGATAGTGGCAGTCATTACAACCTCGGCGGTCTTTTAACAAGACCGCAGAGGGACCGCCGTGCGGAAGACCGCCAGTAGTGGCGGTTTGCCGCTCGGCGTATTATTACTGTCGGCTGCTCTCTGTCCTTTGTACGACGGAGAGCCGCCAACAGCCATACTGGCGGTCGGCGGGGAAGTGGAGGTTGCTCCCCCTCCACCGCCACGCCAACAGAACACCGCCCAGCGACTCACGTCCTGTGATTCGGCGCGGCGGTGTTCTGTTGGCGGTGTGGTGTCGGCGGAGCAGCCCCCATGGCTTCCGTCCCCTCCCGGAGGATCGACGGACAAGGTAAGTCGATCGTCCGTTAGGGGAGGGGGGTGTTGTGTGGGTGCATGGGGGTGTGCGTCTGTATATGTAGAGGGGGGTGTGAGTGCGCGGATGCTTGCGGGGGTGTTGCTTGTGTTGGGAATGAGTGCGTGTATGTCTGTATGGATGTGTGCGTGTATGTCTGTATATATGTGTGCGTGTCTGACTGAGTGTGTGGATGTAGACATGTTTGTTGGTGTGTATGCGTGTATGTGTGTTGGTGGTGCCTGCGTGCGTGTCGTGTGTGTGTGAGTTATGTGATGTTGGGGGTCGGGGTGGGGAGGGGGGCCCTGCCACGTTTGGGGGGTGGCAGGGGTGGTGGGGGGTGTAGGGGAGGGAGTCGGGTGGGGGGTGGGGGAGACCCCTATCAGTGCCAGGGAAGGAATTCCCTGGCACTGATAGGGTTTACCGCCATGGATTTCATGGCGGTTCCTACCGCTGGAAATCCACGGCGGTAAGCCGGGTCGAAATACCGGCGGCGGTATTGTGACGGCCGCCGGGCTGGAGACCCAGGTCTCCAGCCCAGCGGTCGTCTCCGCCCTGGCGGGCGGAACGGTGAAGCGGCGGATGACCATGGCGGTAACCGCCATGGTCATAATGCTAAAAAAAAGACCGCCAGCCTGTTGGCGGTCTTACCGCCGCTTTAACACCATCCGCCAGGTTGTAATGACCCCCATAGTGTGCACAGAGTCCAGGTGTTCCCCAGAGGCTTAACAGAGGCTAAAGTAGATAATGCTAATCTTCTCTTCTGTGGTAGTGTGATCGAGCAGTTAGATTTATCAGAGGGTGGTGCAAAGCATTTGTTGTACACACACAGACAATAGAAAAGCACACACTCAATGACTTCACTCCTTTTTATATAGCAAAAATGCATTTTCGTAATTTTTTTCTAGAACCACAAGATCAAGTTGCAGGTAAGTATTTCAATAGATTCATATTTCACACATATATCAATAGTACTTTGTTTGAAATTGATAAGTTATACAGTTTGTGAAATAGTGCCAATTATCTTTTTTTAAAGTTGACAGTGCAATTTTCAGAAACAGTTCCTGGGGGGAAGAAAAGTTAGTACAATTTACAGGTAAGTACTTGACTTACAGTTTCAGTCTCTGGGGGTTAGGCAGTCCACAGGTTGGGGTTAAAGTTAGCCCCAAACACCCACCACAAGCAACGCCGGGCCAGCCGGGTGCAGGGGTCAAAGTTGAAGGAAATTTTACGCGGGCTTCTATGGAGACTGGTGGCACTCAGAATCAGGCAGGCCTGCAGGTAAGTACCGGTGACTTTGGAGGGCAGACCTGAGTGGTTTAGAGGAGCACCGGGAGACCACAAGTAGGCACCAAACACACACCATCAGAATCACTGGGGCGGCCGGGTGCAGGGTGCAAAGAAGGCATTGGGTTTCCAATGCGGGTCTATGAGGGGACCCTGGGGGTCACTCAGAGGCTGCAGGCGAGGTCCAGGTGGTCGACTTGGGCAAACCACAGGCTGGACAGAGAGGAGGGCCGCCTGCTGAAAGTAGCTGCACCGGAGGTAGTGTTCTCCAAAGCCTGGGGGCTGCGGGTGACATGGTCTTTTAGGCGTCAGATATCTTAGTTCGGGGTTATCGCGGTCAGGCGGGTCCTCAGAATTCCTTCTGCAGGCGTCGTCATGGAGGGGTGGAGAGGTCAACCCAGGGTGGGCGCTTGCTCACAATCGTCCGGGGACTCTCTCTAGCTGGTTGGACCACCTGGTCACCGGCCACAGGTGTCGGGTGCAGGGCGGTCAGGGCTCACAGATCCTGGGAGGCTCTGGAGTCCCTTGGTTGTAGTTTCTTCTTGGACAGGGCTGCTGTCTACAGGAGTTCTTGGTCCTTTAGGGTGCAGGGCAGTCCTCTGGAGCTTGGCAGAGGTCACTGGTCCTGCAGGAAGTGTCACCTTCTTTTTGCAGGTTCTTTGAAACAGGAGACAGGCCAGTAGGGCTGGGTCCAGGTCAGTTTGCATCTTCCTTCTCTGCTGGGGGTTCAGCTTAGCAGTCCTTATTCTTTCTTGTCAGGTCAGCAGGAATCTGGTGAACTGGGTTCAGGGAGGCGTTTAACTGGATTTAGGGGTATTATAGGGGTCAGAGGGCAGTAGCCAATGGCTACTGTCCCTGAGGGTAGCTACTCCTTTCTTGTGTCCACTCCCTTTCGGTAGAGGGGCACAAACCTAACCCTATTGGTCCCTGTCCTCCAAACCAAGATGAAGGATTCTGCAAGGAGGGGTTCACCTCAGCTCTGGACACCCTGGGGTGGTCCTGGCTGGGGTGGTCACTCCTCCCTCTTTTCCCTAATCTTCCCACCGGACTTGCTGCCAAAAGTAGGGATTTGTCCGGGGGGTGGGCAACTCTACTAGCTGGAGTGTCTTGGGGCACTGTAACTGGAGGCTTGAGCCTTTGAGGCTCACCGCCAGGTGTTGCAGTTCCTGCAGGGGGTAGGTGTGAAGCCCTTCCACGCAGGACAGGCTTTGTTTCTGGCCACAGAGAGCACAAAGGTTCTCACCCCATGTCGTCCGAAAATTGTCTGAAAGTGGCGGTCTGGCACAGACAGGTCAGGTATGTACTAGCAGTTTGGCTACCATACATCTCTAAGAAGCTCTCTGGGTGCATTTTTCAAAAAATCCCACACTGGCATCAGCGTGGGTTTATTGTGCTGAGACGTTTGATACCAAACTTCTCAGTATTCAGTGAAGCCATTATGGAGCTGTGGAGTTCGTAATGACAAACCCATAGACCATATTCTCAATATGGCTACATTGCACTTTCAATGTCTAAGTATGGACTTGGACACTGTAGGGGCATATTTCTCATGCAGCTATGCCCTCACCTGTCATGTAGTGCACCCTACCTTAGGGCTGTAAGGCCTACTAGAAGGGTGACTTACCTACGCCATAGACAGTGGTTTGTGGGCATGGCACCCTGAGAGGGGTGCCATGTCAACTCTGCCTTTTTTTCCCACCAGCACACATGAGCTACAAGGGCAGTGTGTATGTGCTTGGTGAGGGGTCCCCCATGGTGGCATAATACATGCTGCAGCCCTTGGGGACCTTCCCTGGCCATAGGGCCCTTGGTACCATAGGTACCTTTTTCAAGGGACTTACTCCTGTGCCATGGGTGTGCCAATTGCGAAAACAAAGGTGCAGATTTTCGGAAAGAACACTGGTGCTGGGTCCTGGTTAGCAGGATCCCAGCACACTTTCAATCAAAGTTGGCTTCAAAATCAGGCAAAACGTTGGGGGGCTGAGGGGTAACCATGCCAACAGTGGCACTTTCCTATAGTAGGGTTTTCCCTGTGTCCAGCTAAATTTTATTTTGATGATTTCTGTGACCTAAATGCCTATTAAAACTGAGCAATGTTTATTCCCCCCTTAATTTTATCCTGACTGGAGTTTTTTTTGTATGGCCAAATTGGTCATACTGTGTAACTTAATTGGTTTGTATTGAAATGTTGTTGTATGGTTCTACCACATCTTATGCAGGTTCCAAAGATCCATTGACCTCATTGAGCATTGGTTCCTGCGAAGGATTGCAGATATGGCAGCAGAGAATAGTTAGTCCCAGAAGGAGGGAGAAGCATTCATGTGTAGTGCTAGGAAGATAGTATTAGTCCCATGCGATTGACCAGTCCAAAATTTGGCCACCCCAAATTCTGTCCAATGGTCCCTTCTGAAGACGATGTTCCACTGTCATGCCTACAAGAGATGGATGTGTGGGAATTAATAGGGTTTCGTGTTTGCATTGCTTTGGCCTGAAGATTGCAGTAAAGTGTGATGTTGTGAAGTGTTTTGTAGAGTCGTAAATTGTGGCGCTTGTTGCTAAAAAATGTCCTTGGTTGTTGTGGGTGAGTCCGTCATGGCCTGAGATCCCAGGAAACGCACAAGTGTAGAAGATACTTGGTTAATTTATTTTCTGCAGTGAGATGAGATATCGTTGACAGTGCCAATAGTTTTTCTTGAACGAGTCTGAGGTTTGGTTGGTATTAAGTGAACCTTGGGGGCCCATAGTTGATCCATATTAATACGAATGAGAATTGTTGGTCAAGTTTCACTTGTTGTATAATTGTGAATGCTACAGGTTTGAAGTGTTTGAGTTCCTATCCTGTATTGTGCAGACAGGTTGTTGGCTTTTGCTCACAATATTTTGCATTAGAGGTGTATGAGCGATTGTGTGAGCCAATTACGAAGCAACTGCAGTGCAGAAGGGATTGAGTGTGATGTCATTGTGTGCTACTCTAGTATAGATCGGTTGGTGTGAAGCAGCGTTGGGATTGGTGGACAGTGCCACATTGCTATTGGTTGGCGATATCAAAAAAAAGGATTGAAGTTTACTTCCTGATTCATTGGAAAATTATCGTGACTAACTCAATTTGATTAAAAATGAAATTTGTCATAGCTTCAAAGAGTGAATTAAGAGGAGATGTGTTTATTCCAGTCAGAGAAAGTATAGAGACCCCCCCAGAAGGTGCTCAAGGTCATTATGTATCATCTGTTAAAGTATTTCACGCAAGTTTGTGGCTTGAACAATGGTGCAAAATTACTGAGAAAGAATGTTCTTTAGCATTTCCCCATTATGAAACTTTTCATTTGAGAATTCTGTGGCGAGTACTTTACAAGATGAAACTGCCTTCAAGATCCACACAGTTTGAAGCCCTTTGTATTTGGGAACTCATAGCATGAGAGAAAATGACAGCTAAATATGAGAACAGAATGCAGAAAGCAAAATAATCACTTGCAGAGGCTAGATGGGATGCAGAGCAGAAAATGTGGAGAGAAAATGTGATTGAAGATGTCAGAATGTATCTAGCTATTTCTAATGAAGATGATGAAAGCACTAAACCCAAGACTAAGAAAAAGACAGGAAAGGCAGAACACATACTGAGGATGAAAAGACAGTGACACATGAGAATGATTCAGATAATGAGTTTATAAATCAGACCCTGATGAATCATCTGCCTCCGTCTCATTCAATAGAGGTAGGAGCAAGAAATAAAACAGCACAAAATGTAAACTTGAATGTGCCTACTGCTCCAGTTGCAGAGACCCTGAATCAGATCGTACCAGGTACACCTGCAAAGTCAGTGATACAAATTCCATATTGAATCAGCAAGTTCAGACTTTTAACACAGTTCAGCCTGTACCAAGTCCTGTTGTGAATCAGGTTGTGCCAAATTTTACTGTGAACTAAATGGTGCAGTTACCTTATGCTAATACACCCATGCAAAATGTTATCGCAAATCAACCTGTGCCAATGTTTAGTCCAGGTCAGTCAAGGGCAAATGTTACCCGAGTTTACCAAGTTTCAGTATTGCCTTAACAGGATAGAGTGTAGGAATGACAATTCCTCAGAACCAGACAAATCATATGGGTTTAGATGTGTTAACAGTCCCTGCGACTATAGGTCCTGTTGTTCCTTTAAATGCTTCAGGAACATCTGGAAGCAATTCACACTCAATAATTGTTCTGACTGTTCCAGTTACACCAGTTACATCCACTGGGATATCACCTATGTGGTAGGAAGAGGTCAATATATTCTAATAACTCAGAAATGGAGAGAAGAGTTTGTCTTAGACCATTAACCCCTACACGAATTGCAGATCCAGGATGTATGACAAGTCAGACACGATTTACTCCTGATCCGAGGTTTCCTCAGGGAACCCCACCTTATTTTGTGCCCTTACCTGATCAGATCCCAAATGTAAATTGTAGCACTCCACCAGAGGGAGTATCCTTTAACACACCAGAGAACGTGTCAAACTTTAGTACCCCAAGTCAGCAGAAGGTAGGACCATTAAGCGCAGGAGTATCACAGAATAACAATATCAGCTTACAAGGTTACACTGCACAGAAGCTGAATGAGTGGTTGAACAATTTGAATCTTGAAGGTGTGACAGGTGTAACCAAATGCAGTGCAGGAACACAAGAGACCCCAGAGAGAGATAGGTCTGTGAATGTGCCCAGATTGAAATTGAAATTAAATTAAATGATTTTAGGAATGTTAGACTTACCCCTATTGGAAACTTACACACAAGACGAACTGCAGTTCATGTGCAAGGACATTACCCAACATGCAGGACAGGCTTATGAAAGAGTAGCTGAAGTGGCCAAGAAATATGATGTGGAGTTGGAGAAATCAAAGCCCCTAAAGAGCAGTTACAAATTGGAGTTCAGCACTAAGGATATAGTCAACATGAGATCTCCTTGAATGAAAATGCACATTAAGAATTGATTACATACATTCAGAAATGGGGAGCTAGATATAAGTAGGAAGGTAGATGGGCGAAGAAAAGAGATCGGAAGAAAGCAAAGCCAAACGTACCTCCCGCAGAAGCAAATCAAGCTGAGGACACTGTAAAATTGCTACCCATGAGAGAAATACCAGGTGGACGTGATGTTCATGGAGTAGGAGTGCTATTTGTCAGTCACAAATGATTACCCAAGATTGAGGGAGAAACAAATGGAGAGATACAAGCAGACAGAGAGATTTGTGAAACTCTCAAAATGCCTGTGGGAATGTTTGAATGCGTTGTTTGACATTATGTTTCAGACTGATTTGTGGACTGAATGCAAGGTGAATGCCAATTGGCCTGATTGTGAACCTCGAAGAGATCCAGTAATGGGTGTACCATCTGACGTAGTGATGGCAAAGTATTATAAGGTGAATGAGTTTTTGAAAAACAAGGTGACTACAAAAGATATTGATTGGCAGAAGATTGACAGGACAGCCCAAGAGTCAAAGGAGTTGATTCCTGCTTCTTACAAAAGATTGCTGCAAGCTTTCAAAATCATAGCGGTACAGAAACAAGAGAAGCTAAAGATAAGGGTAATTTTGTGTTCAGATTTGTTCAGGGATTGAAGCTAGATATAAGTGAAATGATTTAGCAGCACATGATTTGTTCACAGAACAAACCGATTGATGAAATTCTGTGATATGCTTGTATTGTAGTGATGAATTGTATTGAAACAGAAAAAGTGGAAAGAGAAGGTAATGGTAATACAATTGAAAGCTGCACAGAAAGTTAGTCAGAGACTACAGATGATGGTGAACACAGGAGACATGTGAAGGAGTGCCACTGCAAGTAATGAATGTTGTTCAGCCTGAGGGTAGAGGATGTGGTATTCAGGTAGATCAAAATGGAGGTGTGGTTGATGTCCAAACTTTGAAGAGAACTAATCTGTGACATGCGTGTGGAAATGTTGATAATTGGCAGAGGGAGTGCGCCTTTATTATTGTGAATAACCAAGTACACTATACTGGAGTTGTTCATGTATAAGGCAATAATCGGATTTGAATTCAAATAGTTCAAAGACCCAGAGTGCAAAATGTAAGTGTGTCCTTAGGATAGCAGATGCAGGTACCCAAGCCCTGATGACTCAACAGCAAATGGTTGTTCCCCAACAGAACTTGAATCAACTTGCAAACACAAATATGGATCAGATAGCATCGTTGTTTCCCTTAATGGACCTCAGTGATGAGGAATTTTCAGAAATTCTTCCGGTTGATAATTCAGTTGATGAGGAATGCATTCAAGCTGCGTGCTTAGAAGTAGATCAACATGGTCCCTATGTAAATGCTAATGTTATGGGTCGTGATGTGTTATTCCTGGTTGACACTGGAGCTACACGTTCCACTGTTAGAACAGCAGAAGTACCACATTTGCCCCTTTCAGGAAAAATAATTTAAGTTGGAGGAGTCACAAATAAACAGTTAACCAAACCTATGACAGAACATGTCCCTGTAAACAAGGGTCATTTGAGGATGAGCACCAATTTGCGGTCTGTGATTCAAGTCCTGTAAGTTTACTGTTCTATTAACTACACACTCCAAGGAATCACAATCCAATCAAATGAAGATGTGCCCTGTGAAATTGTGAAGCAGTACCTGTCACATTGTACCCAACGCTGACATGTAATGATTTGCCCAAAGATTTCAAAGAC
Organism: Pleurodeles waltl; assembly: GCF_031143425.1. Taxonomy (NCBI): domain Eukaryota; kingdom Metazoa; phylum Chordata; class Amphibia; order Caudata; family Salamandridae; genus Pleurodeles; species Pleurodeles waltl. Next base: position 457,359,467 of record NC_090439.1, read on the forward strand.
ACAGTGACACCTGAGGATTGGGATTTTTCAGGAAAGGAAGTAGGGCTCATCAAAGAAGTTGAGCCTATCAAAATAACAGTGAAATGAAATGTAGTTTATTCAAAAATACCCCGGTGTAACATGACACCCAAGGAAATTGCAGGAATCACTCCCATGATTATTAGCTTAATTGAAAAAGCTGTCTTGAAAGAGATCATGGGAAGTCCATGTAACTCTCCCATATAGGACTTTGGAAGTCCAGTGGAAAGTACCATGTAGTTCAAGATCTGAGAAAAGTAAATGAGATTGTTGTTCCGTGTTGTCCAGTGGTACCGAATCCTGCACTGATTTGATTCCAAATTAATTGTGAAGCAGAAGGGTTTAGTGTGATTAATTTGTGTCAGGCTATTTCTCCATCCCATTGTATGAGAAAAGTCAATTCCTCTTTGTGTTCAAATTCAGCAGTGGTGTTTTGGCATGGTGCCAAACTCCCTAAGGGTATCCTGAGAGTCCTTTGATTTTTAACCAGATCTTGAAAAAGAATCTGGAGTCCCTTAAGATGCCCTATGACTTAGTACAGTCTGTAGACAACTTATGGGTTGCATCAAACACTCGAGAAGCATGCAGGAGAGATACAATTGCTCTTCTGAATCATTTAGGACACAATGGACACATGGTTTCTCTAGCAAACTTTCAGTATTGTAAGAAAGAAGTCCTGTATTTTGAACACCACATTGAGAAAGATGTGTGGAAAGTGTCACAAGAAAGAATCCCAGCAATAATGAAAATGAATTCCCCTGCCACACAGAAAAAAGTATGAATGTTTCTGATCATGTTTGGCTACTGTCACCAGTGGATTCCAAACGTTTCCATTTTGGCCAAGCCTCTATATAGGATGACGCACAAAGATGTGTATGATCCAGTACCACTGGATGAGAACTGCATATGTACCTTTACAGAGCTAAGAGCAGGGAAATGCACAATTGGTACATTGAGTCACATAGGCAGAGCAGGAGGACCATTCAACAGGATGTAGCCGGATTTCATAGAGCTGCTTGTGTGCAATGGACTGAGATATGTCTTAGTCATTGTATGCATTTTTTCACACTGGGTTGAAGCTTACCCGACCAGGGGAAATGGTAGTCTCACAGTAGCAAATCCGTTACTTAGGCAACTGATACCATGTTTCAGATTCCCGACTTCTCTAGAGTCAGACCAAGGAACTCATTTCAACAGTGAGGTCCTGAAATTTTTGTGTGCGAAAGTTGAGCAAAGATTACATTGCAGCTACAGACCTGAGGCTTCTGGACTTGCCAAACAGATTAATGGCACCCTGAAGTCTAGATTGGCAAAAGAATGTGCATCCACAACTTTGAAATGGCTAGATGCATTGCCTGTTGTCTTGATGAGCATGTGCAGTACACCGACAGAAAGACTGGGTTGTTCCCTCATGAGATTATCATGGGGAGAGGCAAGAGATTGCCAGCAGTGCATGCGAATGTGCTTGTGAACATTAGAGATTACTTGGTGCTGGATTATTGCAAAGGACTGGCTGTTGTAGTTCATTGTCTCAGGTTGGAGAAGCTACAGCACAGCTGCACCAACAGCTTTGCCATCACATAAGTCCCAGTGACTGGGTCATGGTTAAAAAGCAATTCAGGAAAACACGCTTTGAACCGCGTTGGAGAGGTCCTTATCAAGTGGGTTGGTAACCACTACAGCTGTGAAGTGTGCTGGTCTCCCTGACTGGGTGCATCCCAGCCACACTCGCAAAGTTCCAAGTCCCCTAGATGATACAGCACCTGTTCCTGAAGGGTTGGTTACAGTGAGTGACAGGGATCAGGTTAGTCAAGCTTTTGGGGCTGGGCCAGTGGCTGCTACAGCACAAGTGCAGTCTGAAGGGGGTCTGACCGAGTCAACAACAGTCTATGATACAGAAGGGTTGACACAACACAATACGACAAGACTCATGTGAGTTCAGATGCTGATGAAGGACCAGTTGCTGTAGAGAAAAGAGCTGTACGAGGAGACATTTGGCCTAAATAGCACTCAGTGGCATCTGTACAAGTGCTTCCATCTATTGCTGAGGGGACTGAAGAGTCGAGTCAAAGTGACAGGGATGCTGAGTGTCTAGTAAACAGATAAAAAAAAAGGAGTACCTAGTCGAAAACACTCAGCACGTGAATGGACATATTTTGCTACAAATGACTGGGAGAAGGAATTTGCAACCTTTTGCTTTAACAATTTGAAACCAGCTCAATATTCTTGGAATTGAAAGTGCGGTGGTGCTGAACTTTGAAAACTAATTGCTGCTTGATGAACAAATACATTACATTTTGGAACTGATTATTAGTGATTATGAGCTGTGCCTTTATTAGAGACATTTTAACTTTTAGTAGAAGCTTTTTAAGATCTGCAAGTAGAGAAAACTCTTGATGAACTTTCTAAAAGATCAAGGAGTTTTTGTAAAAAAATGAATTTGCAAAAAAATACTATTTTTGATTATTGCTTTGCTCACAAATAAAAAGGACTGAAAAGAGACAGTGATACATTAAAGCCGCTTTGCAGTTTTTGATTTTGAATTTTTATTTTGAATTTGAATGTTTTGCTCTGTAATTAGAGAACTCATGGAGTCAAATCAAAATGGAAGTAGCAAATGCAAACGTATATGTAAGCGTTTAGTGGCAGTGACAGTTATCATGATTATATTATTGTTGATTGGTTTGTGTTTCCCCATAGCAAGTAATTCAGAGAAAGTTATATCCACAAATGCCCCTGATTTAGCAAATCCCACTGCAGATCAGAATGCCCTGATGAGAAATACGTACACTCTGCAGGTCCTAGAGGTGATTTATCCACAAATGTATATTATAAATTGCTATATGAGTATGTAGATACTATGGAAGCTAGAGATTGCTACGTATGCAAACAGTTGCCTTCATCAGTAAATGAGGGAATCACATACCAAAGTTTACCTCTAACCTATGGAATTTCATGTAGTCTTTTATTGACACTTTTGCATCAGCAGGAGTATTATCAATATTTGTATTCCAATTATGACCTAGTGTTTTCAGTTGTCCCCATCTTGAAACATTTGAGTCATATTGCAAAGACAAAAAACATTGACACAGTGGGGGGTTTATTTGAGCCTATATTGACAGTTGGTACAGTTTACTGCCCACAAGAACAATTTGACCGGCATTCTTACCCCACCAGACAAGGAATTCATTGGACAAGTTGAGGGGAGGAGAAGAGCTATGAAGGCTAAAATAGAAAAGGGAGTAGTCTTACGAAATTGGGTAAAGGATGAAGCACATTTAGTAGCTGGAAGTTAAGGATTTCTGGGTTTAGATTGGCAACATGAAGGGAAATTATGTGTATATAGGCCTAGATTGAAGACTGACACATATTTTGTAGGAACTAGTGAATGTATACATGTGTTTTTGTCTAATAGTGTTTGGACTTTTTTTGTCCTGAGAGAAGCTGATCATGCCAAGGAGCCTCCATTTTCTCTCATATAGACATCCAGCAGTAGATGGTATACCCACACCTACCAGTCTAATGAAAGAGGGGGAGGAGGAGAAATAATCATTGGACATTAACATACAAGGCCTCACTTTATACCCTCCCTATTGCACTTTGGGCATACTCAACTACCTTGCCACTTGAGCAGAGGGGCCCACATTTCCTCTTTCCTCTTACTTGAGCCTCCCACCGCCAAATCCATTCTTGCAAAAGTAGAAGAGGGCTTGCAGCCAATCCTTGAGCAGAGGAGGGGTATTCACCGTCCATTTTCGACATATTTCCCTACTGGCCACCAAAATAGAATAAAAAATTAAGTTCTTATGAGCTTTACTACCGTTGTGACTTCCACCACCTGCCTCTTGTGTCTGCTCAAAGATAATCAGAGAGAGAGTTACCAAAACGTCCCATCCCAACATGCTAGAGAGATATTTACATAGATCTTTCCAGAAGAGCTCCACCCCTGGACACTCATAAAACATATGAACATCAGAAGCAAGCTGTACGTCACATTTAGGACACTTAATTGCCTTGGTGCTGACTATTTTAGAGAGCCTTCCTGGGGATAGGTATGCTCTATGTATCGTAAACAAATGATTCCTCTGCAAAAGATGCCGGCTTTGCTATCCTAAACAGGGTTAACATAGAAGATTCCCACCAATGGACAACTTTTCCTTGCGGTATAACCTGTCCCCAGAGGGAGATGGGCAGTGTAAATTCCCCATACAAACCTTCTGATATCTCCCAATACCAATTTGAAACCCGCTTGAGTCTGGGGGACATACACTCCTCCAAAAAGCCGGCAGCCCCACATGATACTCGTGATTCCCATAACCAGCCTTTTATTTGAGCATACTTCAGTCTAGAAAAAGTACCCCCCAGCTTAACCTCAAGATCCTCCAGAGAGATTACCACTCCTTCGCTAAATAGATCCCTCCAAGACAATATCCCTGAATTCTTCAGTGGCAGTGCTAAAACGTCCTTTAAGCATTCAGGAGTACCTGGGTAGTCCCAAATCGGAGCATATGGGCTGTAATAGCTGACTCCTGCCGCCACCCTCAAATAGTACCAACTTGCCGCAATATCGCAGAGGATTTTCAATTTATTTTTTTTGAAGAGGCTCCCTTGATAGTGCCCAATATAGCTTTAAACATTTCGCCAATAGCCGAGGAGTCAGGAATGGAAAACTGCGTTTTTACGGGATTCAATTGGAATGCCCAAGCATAATAGTTTAAATCCGGAAGCGCCAACCCCCCTTTTTCCCTCTTTCTCCTCAATTTTTTCAATGAAATCCTAGAGCCTTTTGATGCCGAAATAAAAGAAGTAATAGCCTGTTGAAGCTTTAGCAAATACTGCTTGTGCATTAGTAAAGGTATAAAGCTATACAAAAAATTGAGTTTAGGGAGAATCATCATTTTTACCAAATTAACCCTCCCTACCAATGTCAGGGGAAGATACATCCATCTCTGAAGAGATTTGCACCCTTCCTCTACCACTGGTTTTAGATTGGTCATTGCAAGCAGATCAATGACCTGAGTGAATGAAATCCCTAAATATCTAATTTCTCTCTTCAGTTGTATTTGTCCCACCGACATATGATTCCAAGCCACAGCCTCTGTTTTCTCTGTATTTACCCGAAACCCCAAAACTTTACCAAAGTCTTCAGCTAAGGACAAAAGTATGGGCAAGGCAGATAACAGGTCTGCCGTATACACTAAGAGGTCGTCAGCATACAGGGCCACCATTTTCACCCATCCATTACACTTAAAGGGTACAATAACCGAATTCCCTCTGATTTTCCTAGCCACTGGGTCTATATACAAGTCAAACAGCAGCAGGGAAAGAGGGCAACCCTGCCTAGTACCCCTCGTGATCTTCAAAGGCTCAGTAAGATTGCCGTTTACTAAGACTCAGGCAATGGGGTCTCTATATATAAGACCTATTGCTCCACACAGATTTTCGCCTAGACCAACTGATCTCAAAATGAAAGCTAGGTATTTCCAGTTCACCCTATCAAAGGCCTTCATTGCATCCAAGGTAACCACAGCCAAAGGCATTTCAAAAGATGTGGCCATGTCTATTGCCCCTACCAAATTATACGTCAATTCATGTAGAAACCTACCCTTAATAAATCCTTTCTGATCACGATGAATTAATTGACCCACTACTCTGCTGAGTCTATCAGCAAGAATTTTAGCAAATATCTTATAGTCGCAGTTCAGCAAGGAGATAGGCCTATAAGACTCACACTTAATCGGACTCTTACCCGATTTCAGAATAAAGGCAATCGTAGCCTCATTCCATGAACCCAGGATAGGGGCCCTGTCTTCAAAAATCACTGCAAATAATTTTACCAAGACTGGAATTTTTAACTCAGCCATCGTTTTATAGAATTCAATAGGAATACAATCTGGCCCAGGTGCCTTACCATCCTTACTACCCATCAACACCTTCCTAATTTGCCCAGCTGAAATCGGGCTATTCAAAGCAACTTGCTCTTCTTGTGAGATAGTTGGGAGTATATCCGCTGCCTCCATTTCCTCGCTATTTGATGATCTCTCGCCTGCTTGATTTATCTCTACTTCCTTAATATAGTTCCTCACTAAATCCCGCTTACATTTCCAGGCTAGTAACTTGCCTGCATTCTCACCGTACTCAAAATTAGCTAGTTTAGTAGCCTCTGCTCTTTTTATGACCCTGGCTTGTAACACCTCCTCCAACTGAAATCCCAACTCCTTCAACTTGTTCTCCAAAACCTCACCCTCCTCCTTCTTAGTATTTCACAATAACTGACTCCTTACTTCGAGCATTTCCTGTTCCAACTGGGAAGTAGCAGCCGTAAACTGCCTATTCTTATAACTGCCTATACTCATAACTTTACCTCTCATAACTGATTTAAAGGTATCCCATACCATTACCAAGGAAGCCGAGCCCAAATTAGCTTTAAAAAAGACCTCCGTCTCTGTTCGCAACTGATCGAGGGCTTCCAAATCTTGTGTACGGTCAAATGTCCATCTACTAACACCCAACCCTCCAACCACCCTTAAGTCTAATATCACTGCTGCATGATCTGAGAGGTGGACGGGCAGGTAAGTAATGTTGCCTACCAAGCCCTCGAGCCTCAAGTCAATAAGAAAATAATCTATACGAGAGGCATGCTTATATTTTTTATTGTAAAAGGAGAACTCCCTTAGATCTCTCTTTCTCTGCCACCATAAATCCCTTAACACCCACTCTTTCATCATTCCTCTAAAAAAACATTGACATTTTGGAGTCCCTAGTGACCTGCACTTCTCGGATCTATCTAGTTTATTATCTAGCACAACATTAAAATCTCCAGTGATTAAAACTGGATCCGGATAATCAACTAGTTGTGAGAAGTATTTTTCAAGAGGGCCAATATCATCACAGTTCGGACCGTAGAACCCCGCCACTGTGAATCTTCTGTTATAGATTTGTAATTCAACTGCAAGACTTCTTCCCACTGAATCAGATCGTACCTCTAATAATCCTGCCTGAATCCCATGCTTAACTAAAATAGCCACTCCCCTAGTGTTGAAATTGTGCTCCGTACAGGTATAGGAGTGTAACCATGTTTGCTTTTTAAAGAGTTCAACCCCCTCATCTCTGGTCAGATTGGTCTTCTATAGAATTAAAATTTGAGCAGGGGAGTCTTTTAGATATTGTAAGATTTTATCGCTCCTACCCTTTGTTCTTAAACCATTAACATTCCAAGAAAGTATCTGGAAAGAACTGGGGTCCCTGCATTCACTACTCTCACCAACCATTATCTCCTGGGTGCCGCATTGATTGAGGTGAATGAGGTACCTTTTTTTTGTTTTTTTCCCCACATGCTCCCCACCCTGTGACCCACCCCCTCCTGCCCCCACCCTTCCCATGGAGAACCCCCTTCGAATAGTGGACCGAAATATGTCCACAATTAGAGCACATGTGACTCCCTTGTAAGGGCCACAGATGTTACTTTCCGGTTGCACTGCCCCCGACTTGAACACAGCCAGCAACTCATCCACAGCCTTCCCATCCCTCACATTGTACATCTTATTATTAAACATAACCTTAAGAATAGCTGGAAACTTAAGTTGTGAAGAAGCTCCCAATGATCTAAACTCCCCTGGCCGTTGCCCCAACTCCCACTGCCTGTTGATGTTGATCCTGGAAAGGTCTGATTTGATCTCAAATGAAAAATCCTGCCCTTTTAAGGTTCTTAATTTAAATGCCTTTGACAAAATGTTTTCCTTCAAACCATATGTTAGAAAATTAATCAGGATTTTCCGAGGCTTGCTGATGTTTGGATTTTTCCTGAAGGGGTCTCTATGTATCCTCTGAATGTCCTGCACAATTTCTTCTTCGCTCTCGTCTAATGAGAGCATGGACTTCAAAAGTGATATTAGAAAAGCCTTCAAATCATCTCCTTCTGCCCCTTCCAAAACATGCAGAACTCTCAAATTATTTCTCCTTAAACTATTTTCTAATTGTTCCAGTTTACTCTGGAGAACCTGTTCAGAGTCTTTCAAGACCTGAATATCGACTTTGTGCACTTCAGTTTCCTCTTTCATAGTCCCCACCGTAGCTTCCAAGACCTGCGTTCTTAATGACAGGAGATCAAGCTTCCTTTCAAAGCCTCACAGGCCTCTCTAATCTCTGCCTGATTTTTTTCAGAAATGGAAAAACCTTTCCCGATATCCTTAGAAAGGGAGAGTAGCATTGTTTCTACTGAGGGCTCCTCGCCAGAAGCACGTCGAGAGGGGTCCGACTGATCAGCCGGGACCTGACAAGGGACACTATCCTCCAAAGAGCTCTGTGTTACCTCCCCAGCAGGAGGAGCCTCGCTGCCAGGTGCCTGAGGAGATCGGATGCTTTCCCCCCCATGCCGACTCCTTGCCAGTGCTTCGTGGAATCTCTATTACTTGGAGGGACCCCCCCTAGTCCAAGGACCCTTGTATCCGATTGCTCCTGCATCTCCGTAGTGCCTTGGGAGACCTTTTCCTGTACAGTCTCTAATGGGAAGGCTTCCATCCCAGGCTTGAGTTGAAAGAAAGATCTCACAGAGGGGGTAATTTTAGGGTCAATGTTGCTATTTTTTTGCCGCACAAACCTCTAGACTGTTTTTTTAGGGCCTGGCCCAGAACAGAGGTGGTAATGGCTTCATCCCTGGGTCCCCGGGCCCGTCACCATCAGCTAAGCAAGCAGAGTTAGAAAGATGACCAGCTGTCTCCAAGTATAAAGGGCGTTAGACCCTCCTACCTTGTCGTTGAGCCCCACTCCACGTGTTCCATAGCAAGGGCCATCCTTGTTGGCCCCCTGAAAGCTTTCCAGGCCCTTCTGATGCTCCACTCTCGCTCCTCACCTTCTTGCAGCCTCCTGGAGGAGCCTTAAGCTGGACAGGGCTAAGCCAGCCTTTGCTTGTGCTGGTTCTGCCCCTGCCTGCTTCACCACGGAGGGGGGCCTGTGCTACGGCCCTCTGGGAGCGTCAAAGCTTCGGGGCTGCCCTGTCCCACAGAGCCCCTGGGGAGCCAAAACCAATTTTGGAGCCGCCTTGCGGCTCCCTCGACCTCGGGAGTTCCTGCAGTTTGAGCTGGCACAGCGGCAACAACGGGGAGCTCTTGCCCCGCCCTAACACGGAAGACGCAGTGCTCAGCGCGCGGCAGCACCGCTGCAGCCCGCCATGTTCTCCGGCCCAGGAGTGTTTGAAATTTTATGTTGAATGGACAGGTCCCTCTATTCCAGCTGTGTATTTCATATGTGGAAATAATGCCTATTACAAGCTGCCAAAAGGCTGGTATGGGACATTTTACCTGGGAGTAGTTTTCCCGAAGATTTGTCATGTGGACCATTTTAATAATGCAGTCTGGGATGAGAAATCAAACTCCTGAGTTAAAAAAGGAGCTAGTGTGGGAGATATATTTAGTGTCATAATTCCATCAGTAGGTATGATCTTGAATGATCTCAGGATTAGGACGTTGTCAACAATAGAAGATAAGTTATCTAAAGATACTGCAGGTGCCATAAAGTTAATGAGCACAGACATGATTGCTGTAAGATCAATCGTTTTACAAAATCGCCTTGTGTTAGAGATTCTTCTTGCAAAGGAAGGTGTACTTTTGTAAGATGTTACATGCCCAACAGTATTGCACTTGCATACCTGACAATAGTAAGGAAATAAGAAAATACAGTGCAAACTTGACTGACTTGAGGCAGGACCTAAAAGAGTTAACAGAAGCAGGTGCATGGGAAGCTAAAGGTAGTGTTTTTTTCCACGATTCGGTGGTGGTTTGGAATTCTGGGGAGAGAAATTGTGGGAACCATTGTGAGACCCCTATTGATTATGGCTTTGTGTCCCCTAGTTGCAGTTGGTCTTTACAAAATATTCTAGAAGCTGAAAAAGAGATAGGCCAAGAATAGACAGAGAAAAGAGGAGACTGAAATGGAGACTAAAAGAAGCATATACTATATTCACATCAAGCAGTTCGAGGATTTCAGAAGACCTTACCAGAATAAGCCTCTGAAATTTTGCACTATCTCATTAAAAATGAGGGTTGGAGTATTTTATGATGGCTTGATTTGCCATTGAAGGGTGGACTGATGTAGCAAAAACTTTTGTGCTGTCCCTCATGTTACAGAGATCATCCAAATGTGCAATCAAGCTATGCATAATGTTAATCAAAGCACTAATAGTTTAATTGTGGAGTGATGCACTGAGAAGCCATTTTAAATTGCATTTGATTAGACTAATTTTACAGACATAGGTTGTATTGAAGTTTAATTAAATGTTTGAAGGATTAAACTGATATTATTATGTTATAATTTAGACTCTAAACTAATAGTATGTATTGAAGCGATATTGAATTTCTAATGATTAGTGATTTAACTACATGTGTAAAAATAGAGAAATGTAGTTCTAAGCTATACTGACTGTAATGTATTAACAGAGACATTTTGTTTAAAGTTGTTGTAACATGAATGCTAACATGAATGCTAATGAATAATTATTAGGGTTGAATTTGTAGTTTGCGTATTAAAATTTGTTTATTTATGTATTAATGTGTTGTATTAACTCGCTTGCATTAGCCTAAGTGAGGCCTGCTAGGCCCTGTATTTCATGACTATGTAGAAGATGCCAAGTTATTCTGTGAACGTGAACTTTCTTTTCAGACTTCGCTCCCATGAGTACAATAGGTTGGTAATAGATGTCTACTGTTCTGCACATAGAGAGTTGTAAGTATTTGACCTTGGTTATGGAACACTGTGGACCGTGAACTAGCAAATTAAGCATGTGTTTCAATCTCATGTGGAGCTAAATGGATGGATGTCATTCTCATGACAGACTGGGAAAAGATGAGGTTGTTTCAACTTGGAGTCGTGTGATTGATTTCTATTGGATGATGCCTCTTCAACGTCAAATTAACTGTTGTCCTAAACAAATCAAATTGTCTTATGAACTTTGATATATTGATAACCAGTTGGACTTCGGTCAGGGAGAATTCCAGATTCCTGAAGATCAGAGGCTGAGAACCTTTGTCTTGTATTCTGAGTGCTGAGCCCTTTAGAGAAGTATCTTCCTCTCTGCCTTGCCCCTTTGAAATGTCTTGCTGAGATCCAGATTTTCTTCCTAGCCCTTACACGCTTGACCAAGATTCTGATACGCTGACTCTTTCCCTCTTTACCTATCTTAGTTAGACGCTTCTTGCCCGAGATTACCTTTTTCCAAATTCGTTTTTTCCATTTTGTTCTTTTTGTTTTTTACCCACATGTTTTGCCCTACGCATGTTTTCCCCTGATCGGCTTACTGTAGGCTTTTCCCTGTGCCCAGTAAAATTGAACTTTGATTTTTGTAATTGCATTTATGCTTATTAAAACTGAGCAACAGTTATTCTCTGCATCTCAGATTATTTTGTTGATGTTTTGCATTGTCCTTGTCGAAATGCTTGGTTTTATTAATGCTAGTTCACTTGAAATTGTTTTGTCGCCTTGGCAAACCTTTGATGATTCTGTATCTTTATCTTGTGAATTGAGTTTGTAATAAACCCCTTCATTTTGTTTCTAACTGGATTTTCCTTGTATGACCAAACTGGTCATACTGTATAACTTCATTGGTATGTATTGAAATTTTGTTGTATGGTTCAACAACATCCTATGCAGGGCCTAAAGATCCTTTGACCTCGCCGAGTATTGATTCCTGCGAAGAATGAAAATGCTCCAGCAGAAACAACCCTAGTTACAGATCGTTTTACTCAGCCCTTCCTTCAGGATCTCTGCCAGTTGCAGAAACCCAGCCAGCGATCTCTCTATACACATCTGAGTTTGCCCTTTACGTTTACTACCAGTTTCATAATCAAACTCCTCCAATTTCTTGGCTGCCATTTCACTCAGGCTGGGTTACAGCTGTTGTGTTATCTCCCCAGTGCTCAATTTTTAAATAAAAAGGTGCCGGTGCTCAAAGCTCTCCTCTGAAACACGCGGCTGCTGCAATTAAATGTGCCAACTCGGGATACAGAGGCAGAGTAACCCTGAAGACATCTCGGGCCTCTTTCATCTATTTACAGACACGCCCTGCCCCTTCAGCTCACTCTCGCAGCTTTCTACTTTCTAAGTTTGTGACGTTTTTTTGCTTTGCTCTTCCTCCGTCTTTCCGATATGTGTCTTTTGCTACAAGAGCTCGCAACAAATGCGTGAGGCAGAAGAATAAGCCCCGACCCGCAAAAATAAGTGCCGGTGCTCAGCACCGGAAACAACAAGCACAAATTAAGCACTGTATCTCCCTCTTTCATAATGCAGCCCCCCTCAATTCATGTGCCACTGCAGCTACCTCATACCCTAATGTTCTCCTCAGCCACTTATGGCACTTTCTTCCTCTTCAGGGATCACATTGGAATGTTGTTCGGCCAAGCCATGGAGTTTTAGTAAACTCACAGCTACGCCTGTCCTTACTATACCCACTTGTAACACTGCATATATTTGTTACATATTTCTTTGCACTAAGCTTGGTTGTCCACAAGGTTAGAATATGAAGAAGTGTATGACAATAATACATGGTTGCAGTGTCTATGCGGCCCTTCAATGGTGTTTATGGTGTGTGCATTGTCAGGATTGTGTGGTCTGTATTCTTGCAGTTGCCATCCACATATTTGCCCACAATTATTCCGAGGCCGGTGGTGAGGTGCACTCAGTGCTTAATTTGTAAATAAAAAGGTGCCGGTGCCCAAAGCCCTCCTCAAACATGCGGCTGCTGCACTTAAATATGTGAACACGGAATACTCAGGCAGCGTAATCCTGAAGCCATCTCGGGCCTCTTCACTCCATATAAAGCCACTCCCTGCCCCTTCAGCTCGCTCCTGCAGCTTTCTATTTTCTCTCTTTGTGACGCTTTTTCGTTTTTCTCTTCCTCTGTCTTTCCCATATGTCTCTTTTGCTCGCAGCAGATGTTTGAGGCAGAAGATAAGCTCCGGCCCTTAAAAATAGGTGCTGTTGCTCAGCACCGGAAACAACAAGCACAAATTAAGCACTGGGTGCACTCAACCCACATACATCCATCATCAGGGTCCCGTCCCTGTTCCAATGGAAGCACTTAACATTTCCCTTATTCCTTACTATCCTTGCCCTAGATATCACATTCTCTGCAGGGCCAGTGCAGTCAGGATGGCGACCCTAACTTCCTGTTAATCGTGTGTTTTGTGGCCAAAAGTCAACACTGAACTATCTCTTAGGTTTCATCAGAGGGCTCCGGGTCTGCCTTCTAGTTGTGCTGGGGCCCATGGACTCCACCTTCGCCGTGCAGCGCAGGCTGTTAAATCCTCCTTCATCTGTGATGTGCGCTTGACCGAAGGTGATTGGTCAAATGATATCACATGCACGAAGACCGTGAAGGTTGGGATACAGATGATTTACCACATTATCGCTGCGTCATTCACGAGAAAATCCAATCATTGCTGCCCGCACCTTTATTTGTGAAAAATGTGCTGCCCGGTGTGATTGGGGACAGGACCATAAGGCCTGTCAGGATTTAGAATAAATGTTTTTCTATTGTCCACACTGTTGGGCTGTTGTCAGACGAGTCATGACTGTCGCCGCCCGCACTGCGCTGACTGATATGGCCTTCGAGGAAGAGATTAAACTTCTGTCTTCTACGCCGCGTACACTGCCAGGAAGAGCTTATTACTCCATATGGAGCATATAGATAGGTCTGCAAGCGGCACAGCAAGCGGCTCATTTCTCAGTTGTTTGGACTCATTACCGCAAGCTCTTTTCAATGGCATCAACATATTTTGTGTTGTGACGCACTGTGTGCTGGGCGCATCTTCAAGGCGCCCTGCCAAGCGTTACATCATGCTGTGTAATGAGTGGAAGTGGTTGTGGGGTTGTGGGAAATTCTTTCATTGACTGTCTCTACAGACCAGTTGCTAAATCATGTCTCGCACAAAGAAAAAATGCGCGGATGACAGTCGAGAAATAATCACCGTTCTTAAGTGTCGACTCGGCTACCGGCTTGTCAAATCATTCTCTTCGTGCGTATGTTGAATATTATCTCGCGTGCCTCTGAAATACAGAGCCAAGGGATGCTGTTTTGTCATGTAAACAAGTTTGTGTGTCCCTCGTGAGGGTTTCTCGTCTTAGAAGTGACTTATTCATGCCTTGGCAGGTGGGGTGTGCTATCACTTAAAACAATGGGTAAGAAAACAACAGCAGGCACCCTGTCTGTTCATAGCAGGCAGGGACCGATGAGTGACAGAATACTGGAGGTGTGCACTGAGCTGGAGCGAGACACGTCCCTGTTCAATCTGTCTCTGTTACAGGAAGTTTATTCTTTTTGTGAGTAAGTACCAAATGGAAGTAGTGGAAAGAAAGAGACATCGCAAGAGAAGAATAGCAAAATATTACTATTCAAAGAAGAAGGACTCACTGAAAAAAAACACAGGTTAAAGAAAAGTTGGGGCTCAGCTTTGGTTATTACAGCTAAATGCAGGTCAAAAAACTCAGAAACCATACTGATAAAATACCAGTTAATGCTTAGCTACGGCTATGAGTTAAAAAAAAAACCCACTGTAAATCGCAAGCTTAAGTTAGGGCTGAAATTCATACCTCGCACAACAGCCAGGCAAATTATAACTCACAGACCAAATCTAATGCTTACGACCTCATCTCTAATGCAACAGATGCCATCACAAATATTGTAAATAACCTTACCAATAAGATTACCTACTATCGCATTACCCTTAACATTATGAAGGAGACAACTGAATGTACCATTACTTACTGATTTAAGTATGTAATGCTATTTAATTACATAGCTCTTTTAGGTTCTGTTATTTATTGGTATAAGTACTGTGAGGCCATAAGCCTTGCATTACAGTTGGCCCATGCTGTTGTACAATTTTAATAGCATGTTTAGGTCTGACTTTAACTGAGACTTTTTGATTTTAGTTATATATATATATTTATATGTATATATATATATATATATATATATATATATATATATATTTTTTTTTTTTTTTTCTGGTTTTCCTGTATAAGAAGGCTCCCTTGAGCCAACGAGCTGACAAGCTCTGGTTGAGCACCTGCGTGCCAGTGAGTGGTACATAAACCGGAGAGGACATTTGGCAGCATTTCCAGCAACCCCACAGGCAAAGCTGCTGTCTGCTGATGAAGGGCTAAACCCAGAAACACGTGTCCAGAGATGTACAGCACTTGCTGCACCTACTAAGGTGACAAGCTACAGTTTACTTTATGGATAAAAAACGAACTTTGATTGCATTTACCATGATGCATTGGGGCTGACTGCATGCTGCAGTGTGAGGCAGGGTGCTCTTTTTTCTGGTTTTCTTATATATATTTATATATATATATATATAAATATATATATATATACATAGAGAGAGAGAAAGAGAGAGCATGTGCGCGCTAGAGATAGATATATGGAGATTTATAGGCATACACTTGCTTATAAGGGCTTTCACTCAGCTCTCTTCATCAATTGGCCTGCTGTTGTTTTATTCACATTTTTATTCTGCTCAATACATCATAAAGGATGGGGAAATGGGTCAACCATCTTCAGCCAACAGCTAACTTCACTGTGAGTGACAATATTCTTCCCTTTCACAAGGGGCATATCCGTACACAAAGTGGCTCCATTCAATGCTAGGGGCTATTAAGCAAATATATGTACTTTTTGTGATAACAAATATTTTAGCTTTTTTCCAATTCTCCATTTTTTTACATCAACAAGGACATTTTGATTCTACTAAAGCATTATATATAATACACTTTCTTACAGGGACTTTTAGCCAGCCATCTTCATCCTTGTCTCTTATTGTGTCACTTACAGTTTTCTACTGCCCACTACAACATATCGCGTGGAGTAATAGAGCAGTGCATTTAAGACACTGGCTAACATCACTGTTAGTGATGACACTCAGAAATTTCACGAGAAGCACATCCACACACATTTTAGCCCTGGACACTTGATATATATCTGTAAAAACATTGTTGTCCAGAGATTTTCATTTTTGATTTGTGTATTTCTATCTTTAGAGAAGTAATTTAGCTTGTGTAGACATTGTTAATCTTGGCTGATTTTTTCTTGATGACATTTTTAAAAATGGCGGACATGTTGCAGTGATGATGTAATATTTCAGGAACCATGAGACCTATATAGTTTATTTTGGTCGCAAAACATTGGGTTTGGGGGTCAAGTAGTCTTAAAGAGACAGGAAATAACTCCTCAGAGCAACCCTTCTACCATGTTTCAAAATGGCAGCTCTACATTGATGTGTTTTTGTCATCATATTGGGAATTTATTTTAATATTGATTTTATTTCAGGTTTTCTGTTGATTCAAATTCATAAACATGAGTGAAGCAGGTGGTAGCAGAGGACCTTTACCTCCTGACAGAGTGTGTGTAAGGAAATGGCTCCCTGTTGCAATTACCCCACACTTTTTGCCTGATACTGATGCTGACTTGACTGAGAAGTGTGCTGGGACCCTGCCAACCAGGCCCCAGCACCAGTGTTCTTTCACCTAAAATGTACCATTGTTTCCACAATTGGCACACTCCTGCCACACAGATAAGTCCCTTGCAAAAAGGTATCAGTGGTACCAAGGGCCCTGTGACCAGGGAAGGTCCCCAAGGGCTGCAGCATATGTTGTGCCACCCTAAGGGACCCCTCACCTAACGCATGCACACTGCCATTGCAGATTGTGTGTGTTGGTGGGGAGAAAAAGGCAAGGTCGACATGGCATCCCCCTCAGGATGCCATGCACACAAAATACTGCCTGTAGCATAGGTAAGTCACCCCTCTAGCAGGCCTTACACCCCTAAGGCAGGGTGCACTATACAACAAGCGAGGGCATAGCTGCATAAGCAATATGCCCCTACAGTGTCTAAGTCTATTCTTAGACATTGTAAGTACAGTTGTGGCCATATTAAGTATATGGTCTGGGAGTTTGTCAAAAACGAACTCCACAACTCCATTATGGCTACACTGAATACTGGGAAGTTTGGTATCAAACTTCTCAGAATAATAAACCCACACTGATGCCAGTGTTGGATTTATTAAAAAATGCTCACAGAGGGCATCTTAGAGATGCCCCCTGTATTTTACCCAATTGTTCAGTGCAGGACTGACTGGTCTGTGCCAGCCTGCCGCTGAGAGATGAGTTTCTGACCCCATGTGGTGAGGGCCTTTGTGCTCTCTGAGGACAGAAACAAAAGCCTGCTCTGGGTGGAGGTGCTTCACACCTCCCCCCTGCAGGAACTGTAACACCTGGCAGTGAGCCTCAAAGGCTCAGGCTTCGTGTTACAATACCCCAGGGCACTCCAGCTAGTGGAGATGCCCGCCCCCTGGACACAGCCCCCACTTTTGGCGGCAAGTCCAGGGGAGATAATGAGAAAAACAAGGAGGAGTCACCCACCAGTCAGGACAGCCCCTAAGGTGTCCTGAGCTGAGGTGACCCCTGCCTTTAGAAATCCTCCATCTTGATTTTGGAGGATTCCCCCAATAGGAATAAGGATGTGCCCCCCTCCCCTCAGGGAGGAGGCACAAAGAGGGTGTAGCCACCCTCAAGGACAGTAGCCATTGGCTACTGCCCTCCCAGACCTAAACACACCCCTAAATTCAGTATTTAGGGGCTCCCCAGAACCTAGGAAACTAGATTCCTGCAACCTGAAGACGAAGAAGGACTGCTGACCTGAGGCCCTGCAGAGAAGACGGAGACACCAACTGCTTTGGCCCCAGCCCTACCGGCCTGTCTCCCCACTTCAAGAAAAACTGCAACAGCGACGCGTCCCCCAGGGTCCAGCGACCTCTGAAGCCTCAGAGGACTACCCTGCATCTAAAAGGACCAAGAACTCCCGAAGACAGCGGCCCTGTTCCAAAGAAACTGCAACTTTGCAACAAAGAAGCAACTTTTAAAGACCACACGTTTCCCGCCGGAAGTGTGAGACTTTCCACTCTGCACCCGACACCCCCGATGCCCCCGGCACGACCTGCAGAGAACCAACACTACAGGGAGGATTCCCCGGCGACTGCGACCCTGTGAGTAGCCAGAGTTAACCCCCCTTAGCCCCCCCAGTGACGCCTGCAGAGGGAATCCAGAGGCTCCCCCTGACCGCGACTGCCTGCTTCAAAGAACCTGACGCCTGGTAAAGACACTGCACCGCAGCCCCCAGGACCTGAAGGATCTGACCTCCAGTGCAGAAGCAACCCCCAGGTGGCCCTCTCCTTTGCCTAGGTGGTGGCTACCCCGAGGAGCCCCCCCTTGCCTGCCTGCTTCGCTGAAGAGACCCCTGGGTCTCCCATTGAAACCTATTGTAAACCTGATGCCTGTTTGCACTCAGCACCCGGCCGCCCCTGTGCCGCTGAGGGTGTACTTTCTGTGCTGACTTGGTCCCCCCCGGTGCCCTACAAAAACCCCCTGTTCTGCCCTCCGAAGTCACGGGTACTTACCTGCTGGAAGACTGCAACCGGAGCACCCCCTTCTCTATTGAAGTCTATGTGTTTTGGGCACCACTTTGACCTCTGCACCAGACCGGCCCTGAGCTGCTGGTGTGGTAACTTTGGGGTTGCCCTGAACACCCAACGGTGGGCTACCTTGGACCCAACTTTGAACCCTGTAGGTGTTTTACTTACCTGCAAAACTAACCAATACTTACCTCCCCCAGGAACTGTTGAAAATTGCACTGTGTCTAGTTTTAAAATAGCTTATTGCCATTTTTGCTAAAACTGTACATGATATTGTGTTGATTCAAAGTTCCTAAAATACCTGAGTGAAATACCTTTCATTTGAAGTATTACTTGTAAATCTTGAACCTGTGGTTCTTAAAATAAACTAAGAAAATATATTTTTCTATATAAAAACCTATTGGCCTGGAATTGTCTTTCGGTGTGTGTGTTCCTCATATATTGCCTGTGTGTGTACAACAAATGCTTCACACTACCCTCTGATAAGCCTACTGCTCGACCACACTACCACAAAATAGAGCATTAGAATTATCTCTTTTTGCCACTATCATACCTCTAAGGGGAACCCTTGGACTCTGTGCATGCTATTTCTTACTTTGAAATAGTACATACAGAGCCAACTTCCTACAGTGTTGCTAACTACAAAATATGAGGACTCCTTCAACAAAGACAAATGTGTCATATGCCATACTAATCCAAAAGAAAAGCTAACATCAACTGCGGCTGGACAGAAGAGACTTTGAGATGCTGCAGAAATACAGCAAGATGTAGTTCACAAAAGATTGAAACTGATGGGTGAAGAGGATCAAATATTTTATAATTGTAATAAAAAGTGCTGTAAGTCATATACAATGGGAAAAGCCTGGAAAGAAATTGTCAAAAAAATAGCAGAAGCCAGTGAATCACAACAGGAATCTGAGTCTTTTGAGAAAGGGAAGACAGCCAAACCCAATGCCCATCAAAATAGAAGACCTATGGCTACCCCTCATCCACCTCCATCTACTGATGAGAAAGCAGTGGATCTTCAATATGTTATCTGTGGTTTAACCAGGGCAAGGGACAAAGGAACTGATGAAAGAACAAAGAACAGAGTATGTGAGTCTCAAAGGGTAAACATGTTTTTACGTGCAGCAAGTTTCTTCCAAGATGAAGTTTTCAGCCAAGTAGCTGATCTAAACAGCGAGGAGAATGTATTTGCTGCAGATTTGTATGCCCATCCGAACTGTATGCATGCATACATTCGAAAATATTAATGTACAATGAGCTTCCAGCAGCAACATAACCTACAGCCTTCAGTTAAGTTTGCATTCTTTGAAAAAAAAACTCAAATTAAGTTTTAAAGCCACTTTTGAGTGCTGGCTACAGGTTCACATTCAGTGAAATCAGAGAAATAATGGTCAACGTTGATGAAACTGTACTGATCCATAATAATGAAATTAACATGTTTCTGGTGAGAATGGTGAGAATTCATTTTTGTCAGTCTAACAAAACTAACAGAAAAATTAGCCAGTTGTGGTGTTCTCAGCTGATTTGACTTCAGAAGTTCTTGATGCCAAAATAAGGTCACATGATGCAGTAAAATCATCAGTAACCATTTTAAGAAATGTCCTGAAAAATTTAGAGTTTGGACTTGATGACAAAGTTATGATGTCCCAAAGCTCCACAAATCATGGGAGTCAACAAGAATGTCTGATGTTGTCTTTTTTTAATTTTGAAACATCTGTTTAATTAATTTTCAATACAGATCTTAAAACAATGATTCTGCCGGTTCCATGACAGGATTTAGTTGATCCGCAATAACATGTTATATTCAACAACAACTTAGGTCTGGTTGCATCTCTCAATATACATATCTTCTTCAGTGTACAGCTGAGTCATAAATTATAATATTTGTAATGTGTATCGATTTAACAACGTTCTCCACTTGTTCTATGTATTGTGTGTGTGATGGTAAGGTCTCCTGGGGTGTTGTCTTTTGTGGTATACTTTGCAGCTGTGTTAATGTTAATATCTCTTGTTGTTTACCCATCTTATACTGTTTCCTATGCTATCTAGTGGATTGTGGGTTTGGGTGTGTCTCTGATTCGCCTACCTCCCCACACATACTCCTTCATTCCTCCCCTGCTGGTCATAAAATAAGTGTTAGTCTGCTCGTGCTTGTGTGTTGAGTATGCTTTGCGCGTTTATTTCCCATGTTTTTTAGTAGTGATCAGGGCCTACCTTATCCCCAGTTCTGTGGTATCATCAAGTTCATGGTGGGCGCTCATCGTTTTTGGCCTCTAGTTTAGTTACAAATAGTTCCCAGGCTTCACATCCTGTATGTAATTGGCCCTTTTCTGATAGCTTTCATAGTACTTGGTGTTCCGTGTGAGTCCAGCGCAATGTCAGGGCTCACCATGCTTTCAAATCTGGTGCATTAGGCACTTTCCAGTTCATAGCAATCAATCTTTTATACATTATGTATGCTAAGTCTGCAAACTTATGGATATGTCTGTGTTTTTTCTCCCTTGCCCTCACACCCAGCAGGCAGGATTTGGGGTCTACTGCAAATAGATGAACCGTCAGTTCTGAGATTTCTGCCACCACTCCGCTCCACTCCCCTTTCAGACGATCACATTCCCAGACCATGTGGTAGAAGTGAGCCAATGGGGCATCGCATCGGGGACAAACAGGATCCAATCCAGGGAACATGCGTTTGAGCTTAGCTGGTGATAGGTAAGTCTGGTGCGTGTAATTAAATTGAGTGTAGCGGAATCTAGGGTTTCTCGATACCCCATGAGTATGGCATAGTGCTTTTGACAGGTACTCCTGCGACAGCGGGTTCGGCAGGACTGTGTTCCAGCTTTCTCTCACATTCTCCAGTTTAGCTACGGGAAGTCTATTCAAAATTTTATATAAGTTCGTTACAACTTTAGTTTGAATGTCATATTGCAGCATATGATGTAGTGTGGGGGAGATATCTGGTTCTCGGTCGCCCGCCATCCATGTCTTTTTAATTAAGTGACATATGGCATAATAAGCTATGAATTGCCATGGCCCCACTGATGTGAGGTCCTTTATGGATTCAAATGACATTAATACCCCTTCTTCGAAACAGTCTCCTATCGTCAGAATTCCCGCCTCCATCCAAACTGTAGTCGAGTGTGTTCCGGCCATGTTGCCCCAGTCAGGGATCTGTCCTAGGGGGATAAGTGGAGAGTTGGGATAACCTCTGCGGTCTTTTTGTATGTATCGCTTCCAACACTCATGTGCAGCTACCATTAATAAGTTGTCATGTGCCCTTTTCACTATTTTGTTTGTTAACCATGTAACCAGCGGTATTCCGTGCAACTACGCTATTATCCATGCAGATTCCGCCAGTGTGGGTCTATGTATCCAATTTAGTATCCACTGTAATTGTGCAGCAGCAAAGTAAAGTTCAAAATTGGGGGCGCCCAGCCCACCTTCATTGATTGGGTGCTGCAGTGTGGTGAGTGCTACTCGTGTCCTGCCCCTTCCCCATATGAGCCTCAGCAGAACTGTATTCAATTCCCGGAAAAACCTTTTAGGAACCTTAACCGGTAATGCTGCAAAGTAATAAAGGAGATGGGGGAGCAGCAGCATGTTTGCCACCGCCACTTTACCCAGCGGTTATAATGGTAATGTGCACCAGAAACGCAGCGACCCTTTCATAGAATTCAGTGCACGCCCCAAGTTCCCATTCCTAAGATCCCCAGTTTTGTGGTAGATATGCATCCCTAGGTATTTAAATGTATCGAAACACCACTTCAGGTAGTCCTCTTGGGGCAGTTCCTCTTCTCTCCGAAGGCCAGACAGACAATGGAAACACACAGGATTTTTCCCAGTTCACCACCAGTCCCGATATTTCCCCATATTCAGTCAGTAGGGAGATCACTGAGGGCATCACCTCACGTCCCTTCCACACGTATACCAAAGTATCGTCTGCATATAGTGAGATAATATGATGTAATCCATTCCTAAGTACTCCCCACCGTTCTCCCATTGCTCGTAAGCGAGTCGCTAGTGGCTCCATCGCAATAGCGAATAATAAGGGAGATAGGGGACATCCCTGTCTTGTGCCTCTGCCAATCGGGAAACTGTCGGATATAATACCCCCCATTTTCACGCTAGCTCTGGGTTTAGCATATAATGTCTGTACCCATTGTATGTAGTTGGGGCCAAAACCCATACCCTGCATTGTGACAAACAGGAAGTCCCATCCTAATGTATCGAATGCCTTTTCAATATCTAATGACAGTACAACATTATCATATGCATCCGGTATCTCCCATAACACTCAGCAGCCTATGGATGTTTAAGAATGTATTACGTTTTGGAATAAATTCATTCTTTTCCTCGTGTATTAAGTTGTGTATAATGGGAGCCATCCTATTAGCCAGTATTTTACCTAGGATTTTACAGTCAAGATTTAGGAGCGAAAGTGGTCTATATGATTTAACATCTGTGGGGTCGCGAACTTGCTTAGGGAGAACCACTATCAGTGCCTCCCTCTGCGTTTGTGGAAGTAGTGTACGAGTCCACGCCTCTTCGAATACTTTCAATAAGTGAGATTTTAAGTATTTCGAGCAAGTGATGTGATATTCTATTGGCAAGCCATCTATTCCTGGTGCCTTGTTCTTGGACTTCTGTGTTAAGGCTAACTCCAGTTCTTCCATTTTAATAGGAGCTTCCAGCGTTTCTTTATCTGCTTGTGATAGCTGTGCTAAAGGTGCTTCTGCGAGGAAGGACCCCAATTGTTGGGCAGTACACACTGTTTGTCCATTTAATAAGTTTGTGTAATAGTCCTTGAACGCCCTATTAATCTCTTCTTGAGTAGTGACCATGTTGCCCTCATCCAACGGTATAGTACCTATGGGGGTCTGTTGGCGGTCCTCTCGAAGGAGCCACACCAACAGCCTCCCCGATCTGCCCCCTTCTGATTGTAAGCGCATCAAATGATAATTGTGGTCATGTCGGCGGAGTCGTAAGTCCGCTTCGTCGTATTTTGTGCGCACGTCTTTCAGCGCTGAGTATGGTGCCCCATTTTGTGCCACTGCAATCTCTAGTACCCTCAGTTCATTTTCCAATTTGCTGACCTCTGCATGGAGAGTGCGCCTCACGCCCCAGGTAGTTGAGAGACAATGCCCCTAACGAAAGCCTTATGTGCATCCCATTCTATCGCTCTTGTGTCTGTGGAGTCCTTATTTGTGTGATGGTCCTTATTTATTTCCCAGTACTGTCTCACTTTTGTGTTCAATTCTTCTATGAACGCCTGGTCCTGGAGAGCCTCTACTTGTAAACGCTTGGTGGGGATTACTGAACGTCTTCTGCCCCACCGTAGGGATAGTTTCAGCGGAGAATGGTCTGACAGTGTTTTGGCCAGATATTCTATCTTTTTAATCAGTGAGCATATGTCAAGGGTTCCCCATAGAATATCTATCCTGGTGTGTACTTTGTGAGGTATTGAGTAGAATGAATATTCCCTTTGCACTGGGTGTTTTATGCGCCACATATCGTATAATCTCATGTCGCCCGCCCATGTCAGCAGTGGACCTATGGCATTTCTATTTGTTAGTCCGCTTGGGGGTGTATTTGACCTGTCTAGTGACACATCTGGTGTACTATTAAAGTCTCCTCCCCATATGACTGGTGCTTCGGGGTTTACTAGTAATGCTGCTGTGAGTGTGCCCAGAAACTCAGCTATCGCACTATTAGGGGCGTAGATCTCTATTATCGTGAGTTGTCTACCATCTAGTTGTCCCTGTATTACCACATATCTGTCCCCCTGATCTATCCTATGTGTATGTTGGACATAGGGAACCCCTCCTGCTATCCAAACCAGCACTCCTCTAGCGTAAGCTGAGTATGTTGTGCCTGTGATCTGTCCGCCCCATTTCCCCCTTAGTTCATGTAGGTCAGCCTCCAGGAGATGCGTCTCTTGTAGAATGGCAATATGTATTCCCTGGCGTTTGAGGCGGACGTGAATTCAATGTCTTTTGCTTAGCGTGTCCATTCTCCTAACATTCCACGTGACTATATTATAGTCATGTGTAGCGTGATTTGCAATTTGGGCCATGTGTCATTGTGTAGCACACTTACATATGTCATACCCCAGAGTTCAATTCCCAGTCGGGTCCATCCCATCACCTTCCAGTTTATGATTGAGACTAACAGCTGCAGCACTGTACATTGTGTTTTAACGTGACCTAATGAATACAAATTAACACATTCCCCACGCCGCCCACCCCAACTAAATCCCTTAATCTATGTTGAACTTGTATCAACCTACTCAACACACTTTTACTTATGAAAAACTGTATCCATATGAATACCTTCTGGGGAGCTATATTGACATCTGGATGTGGCCCTTATAAGGGACCCACATCCTTTTACAAAGATGAAATATGTATATAGGCGCTCCCCGATTGCTAGTCTCTCCCTCACCATGCGTTCATTGTTATTAATCATTATTATAAAGAAAGAGATAGCTGTCCAACTGATACTTATAAATGATGGCTGTGTCTTCCGTTTGTCCCAACCGTTCCCCATCTTTGCTTCACTGCCGCTTGGCTCATTACTCGGTCAGGCTGACACACCTTTCTCACACCTAGCAGTCACAGTGCATCCGCAGATCTAGGAGTTAGCTTCTGGCGCCTTAACGCCTCTAATATCGTAGAGTCGGAGCTGGCTGAGTCAGAGTCTGTGTTATCCGTGGGATTTGACCGTAGTGCCTCAAAAGAGTTCTGCGTGTGTAGAGTTGTTTCCTTCAGTACTTTGGCTCTTTCGGCTGCTGCCTGTTTTACAGTAGGTCGTCCCTTTGACCGTTTCCTGGGTCTCCTGCGAGCCGTCGAGGTGAGCCATTCTTCTCCTTCTCCCGTGCCTTCCTGGGGTTGTGCCAGCCCATTAGCATGCATCCACGTCCAGGCATCTTCCGGGGAAGTGAGCACATGAGTACAATTGTCTGCTGTCACTCTTGAGTTAGCAGGGAACATCAGGACGTACTTGATATTATGCTCATGAAGGCGTTGTTTAATTTTCATATAGGAGTTGCGCTGTCTTTGCACGTCTTGCGTGAAGTCTGGGTAGGCATTAATGAAGGAGTCCTCGTATCGGAATGGGCCTTTGCTGCGAGACTGCTGCAATATTGCATCACGGTCTCTATAATTAAAAAATCTTGCAATCAGTTGTCTGGGTGGTTGTCCTGGAGTTGGTTGTCTCCCCGGGACTCTATGCGCCCTCTCCACAGAAAAGAACTTTGATGGGGCACCGTTTAGTACTTCTTTGATCAGCCATTGCTCCAAGAATATTTCAGTGCTTTGCCCTTCCGATTTCTCAGGAAATCCCAGGAAGCGAACATTATTGCGCAGGAATATGCCTTCTGCTTCTTCAGCGCGTCGCCATAGGGCCTTCACCTCTGCATCTAATCATTGGATTTGTTTCTGGTTGTCTGTGGCCAGTGGGTTTAACTCATTTAACGAGTCCTCTGTTGTCTTCACTCGCTCCGCTAGATTGCAGTGATCCACTCTGAGTAGATTAAGGTCTTGAGATACTGTATCTATTCTATTTTCTAGAGAGGATTTAGTATCCATAATCACCTGTAGGACTTTCTCAAATTGGGTAGAGTGGGCTTGAAGCGTGCTTTCCAGGGATTGTAAGGTTGGTATTAGCTGCTGTTCATTTGGTGATGGCGTGGGTGTAGATCGTTCCTGGCCTTTCGTTGATTTGAATTTCCCGGCCATGGCTCGCTTAAACTGTCTCTACACCGTGGCTTGGGGCAGTGTTACAGTGCGTTGCTTGAGCCTTGATTCCTCTCCAGCTTTTGCACCCACTGTGCAGTATGTGATTTCCTGCTTCACATTAGTAAAGTCAGCTCTCTCTATGTAGAGGCTACGCTGGCCAGTGCTTGAGTCTCATGCAGCCATTTATTATATTCCTGCGCCTTAATTTCTAGGTTGTGTACAGGCGAGCTGCTCTTAAAATAATCCACGAGTGAGGGTGGAATGGTGTTCCCCGCCGCCTTGAGTCCCCCTCTGGCCCCACCTGATGCTATGTTCCTTTTGCTTCTGTAGATGTGGGGAGGAGAGGGGGAGGCCCAGTCCTTCCTTATTCCCTCGTCCCCCTCGCTCCCCACGTATTATTGATGCCCCGGGGGGGTCCGTTTCAAACAGGGCAGCGGTTGCTGTCCTACGCCTCTCTGTTCCCCAATCGGGCCCGGATAGGCCTCTCCCGGTGCAGTGCGACGCCGGGATGCACGCACCGCACCCTGGCTTCCTTCACTCCTCGATTCGCACCTCCAGAAGGAGGAGGGGAGGAGGGGAGAGAGACGGCGACGCGCGTCTCCAAATCTTGCTCCCACAGGATCACTCTGCAGCGGTTCCCGAAGCAAGGAAGCGAGGAAGGAGAGGAAGGAGAGCGCGGAGATCAGGGGGGGAGGGGCTGTGTGAAAAGTTCTGGCTTACCCCGCTGAAGTCCCCTCCGCCTCACTCACCGCGCTCCATGGTGTCCCAGCTCGGCAAGTCCGAAGGTCGGCTCCCGGCACCGCCCTCTCTCCCCCGGCGTCATGGGCCGATGCGGGGTCCCGGCTGCAGCCCTCAATAAGGCCTCTTCCGGCCCCTGTCTCACAGCGTTGCGGTTATCACCGCTGCAAGGTTCCTTTCCCCTCCATCGCCTTCCCGGGGGTTCCGCTGGTCCGCACGGGTATTCAGAACATCTCCGGGAGCGCCCAACAGGATTTGCTGGTGGGCCCGAGACGCAGCCTACGCGTCAGGCATCCGTCGTGGCCGCCATTTTGGAGACTCCCCATGCCTGATGTTGTCTTAACATTTTTTACTTCATTGTTTAATATCAGCAAAGCATAACTGTTACAAACTAAAATTCCTGAGTTCGTAACAAAAGCCGACAGCATTGATGGTGGCTTTGAAGATGTAAGTGAAGAAGTGGAAGATAATCTCATGAACGGACAGGCTTATGCTGTGCAAATGTACTGTCTTTTCCAAACCATGTTTTATGAATTACATCACAGCAAAAAGAAAACTCTGCTACACATGATGACTGCCCAAGCAATCATTGGCAAGCGAAAAAGTAAAGAACTAATCACTTCAATAAATAGGATTGGTGTATCAACAAGTCATAATGACATAGTACGGAGCAGGAACTTGTTAGCAGCTCATGCTGTAAAAGCTTGTGAATCCAACAGCACACCACTTCCAAGTCACTTTCTAAGGAAAGGATTTACAGTTGCTGCTCTTGATAATTTTGATTTTGATGGCAGCTCTTCTTTGTCTCGTACATCAAGCACACATGATACTGCCATGGTGCTTTTTCAAGACTATAAGAATGAAGTAGCTGCTAGAAAACAAGCTGTGTCAGCTGTAGGCATAAACAAACAAAGCTGCAAACTTATAACCCAACTGCCTTACCTACGTGTGCAAAAATACTACAAGCCATCAACCCTTCCCAGTCTACCAGAAAGTTTCAAAGTGGCCGAGGACATGGTTCTTCTTTTACCTGATGCTGCGGTCCGCAAAGTGAATTTATCATATTGCTTATTCGAAGTAGGGCTGAAGGATGAAGAAAAGCCAGTTCCTCCGTGAGTCGGAATTCATGCTCCCATCTCACAGAATACTCTCCCAAAGAAGAATGTGGTGTTTTTACCAGTAATGCCATCTCTACTCACAAACTATGCATAAGTATACACAGCTGTAACAAATTTTTAAAATGTGCGACTCAGCTTGAAGACCAGCCTATCCTGCCAATTGTCTGTGATGAAGGTGTTTTCCATTTTGTAGCTGACGTTTTTATGAGCAATCCAGGAGAATTTGATGATCTTTATCCAATGATGGGTGTATTCCACATGACCAAAGTTGCATTGTGGTATGCAGGACTTTGTCCCAGTGGATGTGGCATAGAAAATGCACCTATTGAGGCAGAAATCTTTGGAATCAAAACTGTTTAGTCAGTATTGAGTGGAACTCACCATGTTTGTTCGTTACAGAGCATGCTCATCATATCTGAGGCTATAGAAACATTTCAATGGAATGCTTTCTGGAACAAGAATGACACATTAGGCTTTGCATATCTTATCCCAGAACTGAACAAGGCATAGGGTGTACTTCATTCAAAAGACATAATGTAAAGCCAGGCAATGTTAAATACACTTCAAAATCAGAAAACCTGGAAGCCAAGTTTATAGAGTTTGTCAAAGAATTTGAAGAAAAATTAGAACTTTGCAAGTACTGGGGAAATGTTTTACACATGATAGCTCTAGTGAAAAACTTGGTCTGTACTGATCCAGAAGGTGATTGGGGGCTGCACCTCAAGACTGTGGAGTCAGTGATTACTGTGTTTTGTGAATTCGATTGCATAAACTACCTGAGATGATGGTCCTGGTATTTGAAAAGAGGGAAAAAACATTCCCCTACAAAAAATTAATCCAAAGACATTTTGTGGTGAAAGACAGAAAAGGAAGGTTTAATGCTGTGCCTCCAGATATGAAACTGAAACAGACAATCCAGAGATCACAGAAAGGTTCCAAGGGAATTGTTGGTCAGACACATAAAAGTGAATATGTTGGTCAATGGCAGCTAGTTTACCATGAAGTATTTTCTATTTGCAATGTTTTCAGAGAGAAGACAAATTCAAAATTAGTGAACCATTGTGAAACCGTTCCTCACAACGAACTTGTGGAAATGAGAGGGGAATGTTTTAATAAACACCTTGATAGCCTTCTTCATTTCATACAGCAGTAAGGAAATCCCTCTGCAATGACTGAGCCTATGGGACTACACAACTTCATGACCAAACAATATGTGGATGAAAGCGATATAAAGACACGTCTACTAGAGGTCCTGGAAAATAAATAAAAACTATATGCAGAACTGAAGTAGGAGAGACTTGTATTGAAAGAGAAAAAGCAGTTTGACATAATCACTAAAGCTAAACTTCCAAGCTTTAGTTGCCATAGTCAGAGTTTTATCCAACCAGCCACTACAAAACAGGTTACAAAAAAACAACTTTCACAATCACATAAAGAGATTGATTTAGCAAAAGAAAGGGGCGAATTTGTCAAGGACATTCTGGCGCATATTGTTTCTTCCAACAAATGCATTGTTTGATGGAGATGATGCAACCAAGCCAGTGAAGCACAAACTTGTACAAGAGCTCGAAAAAAAACCTTTCACCCGAAGAATTTCAATTTGAAAAGGTGCCCTCATTGAAAACTGCTGTGATGGTGGACTACATGTCACAATTGCGATTGGTCCAAAATTCATCCATGCAAAACTTTGGAGAGGCCGTTCAGACTGTCCTACTGATATCAAAGTCATTGTGCACTTTGGAAGAACTGCACCTTGTGTTTGACAGCTATCTTGAACTATCTGTCAAAGATTGTGAAAGAATCAGTCGAATGTCTACAAGTGGAACTATTGACCTTTCCTGCATCAAAAATTTGACACTTATACATGTGCAACTTGTTAAATTCTGGTCATCAACATTGAGCAAAATGAACTTATAGATGTTAACTCTTCAAAACATTTCTGATGCTTCAGTGAACACTGAATTCCAAATATTATTTTTTTAAATTTCTTTATTGGCATTTGATTCAGTAAAAATGCAGAAAGATGCAATACAAAGGCACTGAAACATAAGCAGCATGATTCCTCAGCTAATTCTGAACAGGGTTCAAGAGTCTAATTATTTTGCTGGGGATACTTATACCTGAGGGATGCAGAGTCACAGTACATCTAAGTAAACACAGGATAAGCCAATAAAGGAAACACATATCAATTCAATGAAACATAACAACAAAATAACACTCCTGCAACAAATGACTGGTTAGGTCAGCAAGACAAAGATGTCATGCCCTTGCATACATCTGGAGGGGAGGATGGGGGTGCTCCTGAATGCGAGATACAAACTCCAGTTATGGAGTAGAGCCTAGGAGGTATGGAATTGTATATATGTCAGAGATGGGGAACATGTATCTAAAAAGGATTTAGATGTGTACCAGGGGCATATGTAAAGAGCGGTCGGAAAATGTATGGCTCCTTCTTCTTGTGGCATCATTCACCTGCAGGTGCATGTAGTTTATTAAGCAATTGACGGACGTGCCCGCCCCAAGTCGTAGCAGAGGTAGTGCCACCACAGAATCTATGATCCCAAGCCAGGGCCTCAGTTTCAGCTAAGGACCATTTGTGGGTCACCCGGAGCAAGCAGGCTATCGTAGAGGGGTGAGGTGCTTTCCACTGCATAGCGATCAGGAGTCAGTATAGAACAGTCACCAAATCAACAAATTGGTTTGCACGTGGTAAAACAACCCAAAAGGCAGATAAGCGGGGTCGGAGGGATCTGAACTTCTATACTGGTGGATATCAGTTCCATTATCTGGGTCCAGGCATGCAGTAGTAGGGGGGTGGGGGGACATTCCCAGACTGTGAGTATGAAATTTGCACGTTCCAAAAGTGCATCTGGGGTATCCGGTGCGCGTTCAAGGAAATATTTTGCTGAGGCTATACAGTGTAAGATAAGTCTGCGGCACATAAATAAATTGTGTGTATTTCAGACGTGTTGGACCTGCTTAAGGGCCATAGTCCAATGTTGAGGAGTAAGTGTCATGGACAGGGAGTCATCCAAACGTGTCTTACTGTCATTCAAACGTGTCTTACTCTAAGACGGAGGGCCACCCTATGCTATAATGTAGTGCTGTATAGAAGGTCGATATAGCTCTGCGGCCCATGCCATGAGTCAACATACATTGGAGTCTTAAGTGTATCGGGGGTTCTGATGTCCCCTGGGGCCAAATATCTGCAACCCCTGCCCTGATGGCAGAATAAGAAAGAAAGAAGCCTACACCTATGCCTTATTGATCCTGTAGGTCCTGGAAGGGAAATAGAACACCCTCGCAATACAGTTTGCCTAAGTGGGTCAATTCAGCATCTCTTCATGGGGCTGGGTCATGAGAGTCCACTAACCTGCTCAGGTCTGGTACACTCCAAAGGGGTAGCTATGGTGCGTATGGATGTCGTGTATGCCAAATGTGTATGTATCAATTCCATGTAAGCTTGGCTGCGCGCAAGAGCATCCCTGGTTTACAACCCGGTTTATCTGGGGATAAAAACAGTCTAGTAGGAGACCCACTTTGCTCAAATTTGTTTTCTCAGACTGCCTTCTCCCAACCCCATACCTGTCACCTACTGCATGGGCCACTGAAGCTGCGCAATTGCAAAGTACAGTGCCAGATCAAGAACCCCTAGTCCCCCCTCTCCAAGCTAGGGCATTGGAAGATCAATAATGAAGCTCTTTTTCATGCTAGTCAGTCCCGAAACCAGGCTGATATCAAACCTGGTAGGGTGTGGAAGGAGGATGTGGGCGGGAGCACTGGTAAGGCAGCAAAGAAGTACAATAAGCACGGAAGGACCAACATTTTAGTTATCAATGCTCTGCCCATGGGTGAAAAGGGCAGTCACATCCAGAATTCATGGATTGACGTATGGAGGTCAGTGCTTTCCCTTGAATGCCATCCAGAAGATCCCTATGTTTATCGTAAACATTTACCCAGGGGTACTGGAATGTATCAAAGGCCCAGGGAAGGTGGCCTCTGTCAAGGAAGTCGTGTTGATCATGCTTAACCCTCCGCAGCGGAAATATACAAGATTTGCCCCAGTTTATCCTAAGGCCCATTAAGTCCCCAAAATGTGCAAGGAGAATGTAAAGAGGTTGTAGAGCAGAAGTCTGATCTCGTAAGTAGATAAGGACATCGTCCGCATAGAGTGAGATGATATGCCAGATGGGCCCTACTTTAATGCCCCACTCCTGCTCCTTCGAGCCTAATACAGCAGCAAAGGGCTCCATGGCCAATGCAAACAATACCGGTGATAAGGAGCAGCCCTGGCGAGTGCCTCGCTCTATGGTAAAGGAGTGTGAGATACAGTGGCCAGTACGAACACATGCTCTCGGGCAGTGTAAGGTAGCTTGATCCACCTAAAAAAAACTAGGGCCCACACCGGAAGCTTGTACGACTTGAAGCAAATAGGTCCAGCTAAGAGTGTTCAGCGCCTTTATGAAATCTAAGGAGACCGCCACTGAAAGATCAGTCTCTGTGGCTGGGATATCATCAATATGACATAGGCACCTGATATTAAAATGTGTGACCCTGCCCGGTACAAAGCCATTTTGATCAGAGTGGATAAGGACACCTAAAATCAGAAGCAGTCTATTAGTGGGGATTTTACTTAAGATCTTATGGTCAATGTTAAGCATTGACAACGGCCTGTAGGAGACTACCTCCATGGGATCTCTGCCGGGCTTTGGCAGCACAGTGATTAGGGCTTCACTGAGCGAATCAGGGAGTATGTCGTGCCTGTGTTCCTCACAATAGACTTTAAAGAGGCGAGGAGCAAGGGCATCCTTAAAGGTATCGTAGTACTCAACCTGGAACTCGTCTGTACCTGGTGTTTTGCCTTGTGCCGTCTGCTGTATTGCTAATGCAATTTCCCCCATCTAGAGGGGTGGTTCCAGTTCCTGTTGCTGCAGTATGGATAAGCTGGGGAGTAATCCTGTCTGCAATTAATCCTGTGTTTGAGTTGGAGGAGGTTCCCCAGGGAGGAGTATAGCTGTTCATAATACCTGGTGAATACCCCATTAATGTCTTTCTGTGTGTTCCTGACAACTCCGGTATGAACGTGTATGACCCCTATTAGGGTCTTGGGAACCTCAGTTCACAATCACCATGCTAATATGTGCCCAGGTTTGACACCATCAGCGTGTTGGCATGCCACAATGGCTCTATAGTCAATTTTCTAACCAATGGAGCTTGTTCCAGTATCGGTTATGCAGGGCCGCCAACTTCAGATGTGCCAATGGATGTGTAACTGCTTCAAGCTTCAGTGAATTAAGAAGCACTTCCAACTCTAGTACCCTTTGGGTTAGAGTGCATTGGGTGCCCCATGTTGTGGAGATACAGAGCCCTCGCATGATGACCTTCATAGCCTCCCATTGCACCCCTCTGGTGGTCCCAATAACCGCATTCTCACCAAAATAAGTGGAGATGTGTGTGGCTAACATAGTTCGGTAGGCTGTGTCGTGCAAGGCCTCAGTGCATAAACTCCAGGAGGGGATGACTTTAAGCGGGTTATTGTCTGAAATAGTTCTGCTCAGCTATTCAGAGCTACAAATTAATGGACAGCACTCAGAATTACAGAAAAGATAATCCAGGCGCATGTGTACCTGGTGACCTGGTGCGTAGTATACGTACTCCCGTTCCCCCGGGTGACCCATTCACCAAATGTCATGTAGATCCAAGATCTTGTCCCAATGTTGGAAGTGCTTTGTGGCGTGAATACCGGCTGAGGGTAATGAGCAGCCTCAATCTGTATCTTGTATACAGTTAAAATCACCTCTCCACATCCCCAGAGGTTGTGGTGTTAACAGCATGGCAGGTGACAGAGAGTCCAGGAAAGCAGTCTGAGTGGTATTGGGGGCATATACGGATAATAAATAAAAAGGGTGCCCATCTAGGGTGCCCTCCACCACTACATATTGGCCCTCAGTGTCCACTAAGACCGTACACTTCACAAACAGGACTTCAGGGGCAACCCACATGAGGACCCCTCGGGTGTAGGCTGAGTAGTGCGTGCCATAGACCTGTCCATTGCATTGTCTGATAACCTTATCCAACTTGCCTTTAGTAAGTTTAATTTTCTGAAGATATGCAAAGTTAATTCCTCAATGTCTAAGGTACTGTCACGAATCCCAAAGGTGCCTCATGCGTTATCTGTCAGCATCCCCAGGGATTAGGGTTAAATCATATCTCTGTTCTTGCTTAAACCTTCATGTTTCTAAGTAAGCATAATGTGCTGTGTTACACAATTGGTTTTATCAATGCTTGTTTTACCAATGCTTGTTTGCTACTGTGAGCAGGTGTAGACATGTGCTTCTAATTGGGTGTGGTGACTCATCCACATGTGGAAACTCAACTGCTTTCCTGATTGGCTATGAATAGCAGAGTAAAGCATGCCTCCCAGCTTGGCTTAGTTTTGCTTCCTGATCTCAGCATCTGATTTGGCAGTCCAGCCCCTGCTGTCATCCTCGTATTCAGGACTTTTGAGGCAATTCTTTTCTTTGTTCCTGTACCAGCTGACACCAGACATTCCTGCAGCACTCCGGATAAGACTGCAGCTAAGTGACTAGTATTCTCCAGGGAGTTTGTTCTTTGAGCTCAGTGCTTTCCTAGAACAGCTGGTGTATTTCAGTCCTCGTATTTTGGCAGAGTGCTTATCTTGAAGAGACAAATGCATTTCTGAACATTCTACATTATTATTGTAGTTACTTGCCTAAATGTGCTTCAGGAAATCTGCTTGAGCTCAAGTACTACAAAAAATGACAGTGTAATTTTAAAAGAGCATTTACGTGACTTTTCTTTCTCTAGTCGCATAACTCTTGGATTTACATTATGTCATTCATGCCTGTTTTTCAGGTTTGAGGAATTTGCTTTTGAAGGGTTTTTCACACACAGTGAAACCAAACCAAACTGTGCCACTCTAACTGTTTAAACCCAGAGTGGACATTTGTATTTCTTGGATTGTTTTTGTTCCTTTTAGTTTAACCCTATTCATGCAGGAAAGTTACACATGATATAATTAATGCCCTTGTTTGTCTTTCTTGTGCATGATAAGTGCAACCACAGTTCTAACTGTAGTGTGCAACAGTGAATCTCTGTGAAGCCAGCCCTAGTGTTGCAGTACTTATTGTTATGGTACTCAGTTTGGGTTTTTGGTAATGCAGTGTTAGTAATTGTGCCACAGTTATTATTATCCAAGAAAAGTGCTGGAGCATCCCGGTGTTCTTCTACCGCTCCCGTGCCCATATCAGAAAGAGAGATTAATTTTCAAGGAAGTTGAGTGCACTAACTCTACTATCACTCTGTCAACAACGACCTGCCCCCCGAAGATACAGGGTGCCTGGCTGGACCGACAAGATGTGGCAGTTTTGTAGGTATATGAGAGAACCTTCTCTTGTAGTTCCTCCTGGAGTAGTCTACCTTCCAGGAGGACATAGTCCAGGATGTCTGTCACAGCTAAGTTCTCTGCTCACCATGTGTGTTGTAATAACATGTACTCATAGTATTGTGAGTCACGCAATAAATAGTCTTGTTGGATAGAGTCAAAGGTAATTAACTTTCCATTCTCAAGTATGCCTCCTAGGGTGGAGATCCCAATAAGATCCAGCTCTTTAAAATTTGTTAATTTGCTGACCTCACGAAGCCTTGTTCCTAGCCAAAGCGGGGTCTGCCTAGTGTGTTTCCTTCCCATCCTAAGCATCTGAGTGTTTTGGTCCATGTATCTACAGTTATGCGCATAGCTAGTAGCAGTGTCTGTACTCCTTTGCCTCTATAGAGGTAATGCAGATACGACTTAGTTTGGAATTGGAGATGTACCACTGTGTATGTGGGATGGCTGACAGGTAGGTGCCCCAGTCATTAATGGCTATCTGGTGGGCTTCCCGGTAATAAGCCTGGATGTCAGGAAGTGCTATTCCTCCATTGTATGGATTCGGTTGTAAGGTTTGGAGCGCTATTCTGGGGTGGTCTCCATCCCACAGTAGTTTATGTAACTCCCTGTTAAGTCTGACAAAGTAGTTGTCTGAGATAGGATAGTAATAATTTTGGAGGGTATAGAGGAATTTTGGTAGTGTAATCACCTTGAACATTGCTTCATGTCCTAGCCATGTCAGCAGGAGTTTCCTTCATCTGTCTACATATAACTGAAATTCCTGCAAATCTCGGCATAAGTTGCGGGTAAAGGGTCTATCTCTGTCTGAAGTGACAAAGATGCTGAGATATTTAAGGCCCTCTCTCCTGACTTGCAGCTGTCTAGGCAGTATTCCAATCTCTTGTTCTTCTCTCAACGGGTAAAGACCTGACTTCCCCCAATTTATGGTATAATCAGAGTGTGCCCTATATGTGTCAAAGACTTCTAGTGTCACCAGGAAGTTTCCTTTGTGTCTCGAACATATAGGAGGATATCATCTGAATATAGTGAAATTCTTTCCTCTTCAGTTAGTACGCTTTCTGTCTGGAAGCCCCATATTGCGGGGTGCGTCTCCATCAGAAGGACCACTGTCTTCAAAGCCAGGCCAAACACAAGAGGAGATATGGACAACCCTTTCTGGTGCCATGTCCGATGGAAAATTCCAACAATAGCATCCCATTCATTCTGACCACTGCCAGTGGTTTGGAATATAGTAGTCCTATTCATTCTGTAAATTTGGGTCCAAGGAAAAACTTCCGTAGGACCTTCTTTAAGAAGGGCCAGTCGACTGCATCAAAGACCTTTTCAGGGTCCAATGTAAGTAGGGCATGTGAGTGTTCCCTGTCCTTGACTGTTTCTATCCAATTTTATACTCTATGCAGATTGTATATAGTTGATCTCTTGTGCATAAAGCCAGATTGATCATTGTGGATTAGTGGAGAGATCACCTCTATCAATTTTGTGGCCAGTATTATTGCCAATATTTTGGTCTCCACATTGAGGAGACTGATTGGGAATAGGTAGCACATTGTGGGGCTTGTTTTCCTGGTTTTGGGATGACCACTATTACTGCCTTTTGCAAGTCAGGTGGGAGGTGCCTGTTCTGTGCGAGCCACTCACCTGAATTCCAGGCGTTCCGATTGGGTGATGACAAATCCTAATTTCCGGTGAGGACTAACGTGACCGCGATGAAGAGTACATTGCTGTCTCAAAAGTCTTCAAAGGGAAGGGGGTTTGGGAAGAGAAAAAAGAGAAAATACCAGCTTGTGCATCGTGGACTGCAGAGTCAGACTGCTGGACCCAGGTCTGCATGTCGTGTTGGGCATCAGGACTTCTGATTTCTCAAAATACTGGGTTCTTGGTGTAGGTAAATGTGGGTGTGCTTTGTCAGGGGAATGTTAGGCGCTCTGGGTAATAAGGAAAAATCGTATGATTATTATTTAAATCATCTGATGGTGCACCCTTGAAAGACCCCACCCCTGGGACTTGATATGTGCTAAGCACTTGTGAATACCGTTAACTACAAGAGGCACTTATACATACGTAATAACCAATATTATAGTAACACTATATATGATTGTTATGAAGTCGAATGACAGAGTACTAACAAGTAAGTATTATTTAAATACATATATTGTGTATTGTTACAAAATGAAAATAAGATAGTAAGTATCATTTATATCAATGTCCTTCCGTAAAGTAACAATGTTCGTATCCAATGTAATCAAATGATATGAAGTGATGCTCCAAACTCATGGTATGGTCCAAATTCAAAGTCCCAATTTCCTCAGTCCAAATTGAGTTATGATCTTCATGGTTGATGTTGATTTAACTTTCGAAATCCCAGTCAGCCAACACGTGGTTCATCTGGGTTTATCCCAATGACTTCATCAGGGCTGTAATTGTATATATATCTATTATTATACTTACAATTGTATTTATTAAAGATAGATGCCGCCACCAAAATGATATAAATGGTGGTGTAAGTATCTGTTTGTATAGTCCCAACTCGCATTAGAGAAGTAGGTACCATCACCATTGTGCTATAAACGGTGGGATAGAGCATGCATGTTTAGTGCTGACTCGTGAGTTACTGACGCAAGTTTGAAGTCCTAAAGATGGTGCTGACTAATATAAATAAATCCATATGTGAAAGTTAGGGGGATGGGACTTGATAAGTCACATTAAATTGCATAGCCTGGTTTCTTAATAATGCCCCAGGTGATGTTACTAACATTGGAACCTGATTTCTTACCTATACTGAGTAGATCCAAAGTTTAGTGTACTAGATATCTTGTTGTCGTATCCACGATATTCCTATATGAGTGTCTATTATAGAAAATATAGACAACGAATAAATGACCAATTGATAAATACATCAAAGTTAAACAATGAGGTTTAACTTTTAAAAACTCATGTTTGTATGTATTGCATAAATAACTGCTTCCATGATTAGTAATTAACATGTGACTCACCGACCAATCATCTCTATTCTAGTATCATTAGTGAGCACCTCTATATATGAGAATACTCCTAAAATCTCGCTACTTTCTGAATAGCAATAGAGATATAATTTGCCGAAAATAGATTATATTCATTCACATCTATATCTAAAAAACAAATACCCCAAATATATAAACAATGATTTATTTGTAACATGCAGTTACATCTCCTCTGTAAAATACACATGAAGATAATTACTGGCCCAAAGATACAAGACCAGAGTAACATACTCATCAAGAAGCTCACCTGCTGGTGTATTGTTATTCAGGCTCGTGTAAACCCGTACTTGGCAGCCCAGCGAGAGAACGCGCGGCGCTGTGCGTCAGTCAAACGCTGTTGAAAGCATCTCCCCTCCCTTTATACGATCAGGGGGTTGGGTGTAAACAGAGAGCTATTACGTTATACTAACCACATCGTTTTAATGCTAGTTACTTTTTAGTAACTATATAACGATAATAAAGATTGAACTATTGGGCCGGTGGCCATACTGGAAATAATATAATGCTCACCTTATCAATTAAAGCGGAATAGAGAACAAAAGTCGATCTCCACTTATTAATTCATAGAGAATATGATGTGTATATACCTATTGTTATACATTCTACATACAGAAAAGCTTCAGAGGTTCTTGATCCGTTCACGGTTGTGCCTATCTGCATAACTCAAAGACATCACCAATATATATGGGTGACACATACCAAATAAAGATCAGGGGCCCAAAGGTAATCAGTTGTGAAATAAACAGTATTACTTACGTGAAGATTAGTAAGTGCTCGCAAAGGGAGGTATGGTTAGGGATAAGTGAACCTTTAATGATGATCATACTCTAGTGACATATAAACTCCTTCGATAATAATGCTTTCACATGACAGAAAATGATATTGGCACATGACAATATATCAGTGATCCTTTCTAAATTGTTGGAAGACAGATCATACTAAGCATATATTTCATATTGTGTAGTAAATTTAAAATGTAGTGATAAGGACAATATTCCAAAATGGTGTCAGAATACGGTCACCGTGTAGGCAAATGTACTTATCATGTATCCATGCGATACATGATGGTATACTTAATATAGATAATTTTAAGGTGGTTTGGGATATGTTTCAACCTATTAGTTTGTACTCATTGTAAACATACCGATGACCTGAACTTGACCCCACCACCTAATCACCAAGAAAATATTCAAGTTCCCTATCCGTGTTAAGACCTATTTCAACTGCTTTCAATCGTAATATCCACATGGCCTCTTTTCGCCTTAATGTCAGTTCCCTATTACCTCCCCTTGGGTCAATACTGATATGGTCAATACCAAAAAACTCAAAGGATTTATAACGTCCTTGTTGTTCACATGATAATATATGTGCGATTAATGGGTACCTATAGTCTTCATGTGCAAGTGCCCTTGCATGTTCCCCTATCCTGATTCTTAATGTGCGAATTGTACTTCCAACATAATACCGTTTGCATTTACAGAGCACTATATATATCACAAAGGGGGTACCACAGTTAATACGTGTTATGATCTTAAAGATTTTCCCAGACATATCTGTAAACTCTGTTCTTTTACAACTAACCAACTTACATACATTACAATGTCCACACTTATAGAAGACAATTGTTCGAGATGATAGCCAATCCTCCTTAGTATGATATGAGGGGTAACTAGGACTTAAAATACATCTTAATGTTTTACCCCTACGGTATGTAATCTCGGGTTTCGTACCAACAATGTCTTTTAAGGAATCCTCTTGTGATAGAATATACCAGTGTTTGTGTATATACTTACGCAACAATTTTGCGTTCTGTGTATAGTCTGTAATAAGTCTAACCTTTCCTCGTTCATTTTCAATAATATGTTTCTTAGGCTTCAGTGTTTGTTCCCTTTGTATGTTTTTAACTCGCCGTTTTGCACTATTGATGACACGCCTGTCGTATCCCCTTTGTTCAAAACGTTGACACATATCCTCAATGCATACCTCAAAGTCCTTGTCCTCACTACAGTTGCGTCTTGCCTAAATCATTTCACCATATGGGATTGCAGATATTTGGTGATACGGATGAGCACTTGCAGCGTATAGTATAGAGTTGCAGGCGGTTGATTTTCTATATAACCTGCTGTGAATTCTATTATTATCAATATATAGTTGTACATCCAAAAAGTCAATAGAATGTTTGCTATGCTGATACGTGAATTTTACATTCATATCATTCCCATTTAGATATTCACAAAATTCAGTAAGTTGTTCCACACTCCCTGTCCATATCATTAAGCAATCGTCAATATAACGACCCCAATATAAAATGTCAGAGTGCCATTTGGCGGCATTAGGGCCCCAGACCCATATCTCCTCAAACCAGCCCATGAAGAGGTTGGCGTAAGAAGGGGAGAATCTCAAGCCCATTGCCACTCCCTGTTTCTGTTTAAACCAATCTCTCTTGAACAGAAAAAAGGTATTGTTCAGAATAAATTCAATCATGTCTAATATCATTCTCGTGTGCTCCCAGAGGGTAACTGATTTCTTATTAAGAAATGTCTCAACTGCCTTCAAACCCAACTCATGTCTAATACACGTACATAAAGAGACCACATCCAAAGTGACTAGTGTCATATCAGCATCCCATTCAAGGTCACTTAGAATACTTAGAATATGTGTGGTGTTCTTAATGAATGATGGTAAATTATTAACCATAGGTTGGAGGAAAACATAGACATATTCAGATATTTTCTCTGTGGGCCCCGAGATTCCTGAGATAATCGGTCTCCCCGGAGGGAATGGTAATTGTTTGTGTATTTTTGGTACAGTATAGATGCATGGATATCTCGGTGTGGCCACTAACAAGTACTGATATTCATCTTTGTCCAATAATTTCCGTTTGTGCCATTGTTTCAATTTTTTCTGTATATCGTTGGTCAGACTAGGAATAGGATTATATGTGAGTTTCTCATAACAACATGTATCCTGCAGTTGAGAGATAATTTCCGACTTGTAGTCGCATGTATTCATTATTACCACGTTTCCCCCTTTGTCAGCAGGTCTTATAATGATTTCATCATTATGACGGAGTTCTTCGAGAGCCTTCCTTTCTCCATGACTCAGGTTGGGAAGTGTGGTTTGACCTTGTCCAGATCTCTACATACTAGGTCAAAGAAAATATCCAGTTTGTTGTTACCAATGAGCTTGGGGACCCATCTTGACTTGTTTTTGAGACCACTAGTGATACTGGCATTGTGTGTGATATTTAAGTCATGGAGCACTTGTGAAAAAATAATTGGAAATTCTTCATGTTCAGAAATAGATAGTGGAGTCGCAGTGTCTTGAATGTCCTTTATTGAGAGCTCATTTAGATTCAAACCCTGTACCGGGTAATCTCGAGTCTGATCATCCGAATGATATAAAAAAAAGTGTTTCTTTAACTTCAGTTTTCTAATAAATTTAAACAAATCTATTTTGAGCTTGTTTACATCACCTCGGTCGGTGGGACAGAAATTGAGACCCTTTTCCAGCAAGGTTATCATATCAGATGTTAGACTCAAATCAGATAAATTGACAACATTTATGGAGTCACCTGTATTTTGATTCGGACCCGTTTTTCCCAGGATCTTGTTTTCATGCCTGTCTTTTCTCTTGTGTTTTCTCCCCCGCCTGCCCCTTCTGGTTCCACAGTGTTTTTTCTTTTCTTGTTCTGGTCGCGGTTGCTCTGCTTGATTCTTATAAGCTCCTGTAAAAAAACACCCCCTCCAATCTGTGTGTTTGGTGATATACTTCCCCCACCACATTCATTATCACTATCAGTTGATATCTGTGCACTCTTTGATGTAGAGCCTGAGGTAATAGACGATTGTGATTCTTGCCTACTTAAGTTGGATTGTATCAAATGATCATATTTTCTAGCAAAAGTAAAGACCCTCCCTGATTCATAATCCCTTTCATCACGTTTTAGCTTACGTGCCTTTCGTTGAGTGATTTCTTGTTGAAATTGGGAGAGAACCTCCTCTAAAATTTTATAATTCTTCTCAGTGGCCTCAGATAGATCGCGCTCCTTAATTTCTTTCTCAAGTGTAGCTATTTCTCCTTGTAGCTTGGAAACCTTTCTCTCAGAGTTAGTTTCAATGAACTAGAGGTAAGTTCCTTGTCCCAAAGGGTTAGTAGATCTGGGTCCAGATCATCATATGTTGGAAAAATTTGGGATCGTAAGCCTCGTGGAATACGGTTGAGTTTAACATATTGTTTCAACGTGGCTCCATCCCACCATTTAGAAAGTTCATGCTTTTTTAGTTTTTCTAATCTGATAAATTTACTCCTCAGCCCCTCTTTCCGAGGGTAAACGGAACTTGTACTTCAGGTCAGGTGTTGTGTTGCCTCGTGCCAGACTGCTAAATTAGTCTTCTGCAATCCTTGCCCTATCCATTATATGAATCCCACCCTAGCAGCCACTCCCTGTATATCCTAAGTGTAGGTAAATGTGGGTGTGCTTTATCAGGGGAATGTTAGGCGCTCTGGGTAATAAGGAAAAATCGTATGATTATTATTTAAATCATCTGATGGTGCACCCTTGAAAGACCCCACCCCTGGGTCTTGATATGTGCTAAGCACTCGTGAATACCGTTAACTACAAGAGGCACTCATACATACGTAATAACCAATTTATAGTAACACTATATATGATTGTTATGAAGTCGAATGACAGAGTACTTACAAGTAAGTATTATTTATATACATATATTGTGTATTGTTACAAAATGAAAATAAGATAGTAAGTATCATTTATATCAATGTCCTTCCGTAAAGTAACAATGTTCGTATCCAATGTAATCAAATGATATGAAGTGATGCTCCAAACTCATGGTATGGTCCAAATTCAAAGTCCCAATTTCCTCAGTCCAAATTGAGTTATGATATTCATGGTTGATGTTGATTTAACTTTCGAAATCCCAGCCAGCCAACACGTGTTTCGTCTGGGTTTATCCCAATGACTTCATCAGGGCTGTAATTGTATATATACCTATTATTATAGTTACAATTGTATTTATTAATTATAGATACCGCCACCAAAATGATATAAATGGTGGTGTAAGTATCTGTTTGTATAGTCCCAACTCGCATTAGAAAAGTAGGTACCATCACCATTGTGCTATAAACAGTGGGATAGAGCATGCATGTTTAGTGCTGACTCGTGAGTTACTGAAGCAAGTGTGAAGTCCTAAAGATGGTGCTGACTAATATATATAAATCCATATGTGAAAGTTAGGGGGATGGGTCTTGATAAGTAACATTAAATTGCATAGCCTGGTTTCTTAATAATGCCCCTGGTGATGTTACTAACATTGGAACCTGATTTCTTACCTATACTGAGTAGATCCAAAGTTTAGTGTACTAGATATCTTGTTGTCGTATCCACAATATTCCTATATGAGTGTCTATTATAGAAAATATAGACACCGAATAAACGACCAATTGATAAATACATCAAAGTTAACCAATAAGGTTTAACTTTTAAAAACTCATGTTTGTATGTATTGCATAAATAACTGCTTCCATGATTAGTATTTAACGTGTGACTCACCGACCAATCATCTCTATTCTAGTATCATTAGTGAGGACCTCTATATATGAGAATACTCCTAAAATCTCGCTACTTTCTGAATAGCAATAGAGATATAATTTGCCGAAAATAGATTGGGTTCTTGGTTTTCACAATTCTGGGATGCTAAAGAATTACTTCAATATATACTGGACTTGCATAAACTAGTGCGGAATTGAACATTGCATAATCAAGACTTTTTTAAATATTATTAGAATTCATCCCAATGACTGCATTTATCATGATGCTTTGGGACTATTCTAGCTGAAATGTAAGACAGGGTGCTCCCTTTTTGGATTGTGTATTTAATGGCTCCCGTGAGCCTATGAGCTGAGGAGCTC
Source organism: Pleurodeles waltl (assembly GCF_031143425.1). Lineage (NCBI taxonomy): Eukaryota > Metazoa > Chordata > Amphibia > Caudata > Salamandridae > Pleurodeles > Pleurodeles waltl. The sequence goes on from NC_090439.1 coordinate 457,403,903, forward strand.
TGGTGAAGCACCTGTGTGCCTACTGAGTGGTACAAAAACCTGAGAATACGCTTAGGCGGCATTTCAAGCAACCCCGTCTGCCACACTTTGATCTCCGCTCATGTCGGCCGAAAGCCAGAAACACGTGTCCGGAGATACGGCATTCGCCGCACCAACTTATAGTGAAAAACTTTCTACAACGTTACAGCACTTGCTGCACCCATTTATGGTGAAAGACTTTTTGAAATATTATTCGAATTCATCCTAATGACTGCATTTATCATCATTTTCAGCACTTGCTGCACCCATTTATGGTGAAAGACTTTTTGAAATATTATTCGAATTCATCCTAATGACTGCATTTATCATGATGCTTTGAGGCTATTCGAGCTGAAATGTAAGACAGGGTGCTCCCTTTTTGGATTGTGTATTTAACGGCTCCCGTGAGCCTTTGAGCTGACGAGCACTGATGAAGCACCTGTGCGCCTACTGAGTGGTACAAAAACCTGAGAATACGTTTAGGCGGCATTTCAAGCAACCCCGTGATGCTTTGGGACTATTCGAGCTGAAATGTAAGACAGGGTGCTCCCTTTTTGGATTGTGTATTTAATGGCTCCCGTGAGCCTATGAGCTGAGGAGCTCTGGTGAAGCACCTGTGCGCCTACTGAGTGGTACAAAAACCTGAGAATACGCTTAGGCGGCATTTCAAGCAACCCCGTCTGCCACACTTTGCTCTCCGCTGATGACAGCCGAAAGCCAGAAATACGTGTCCAGAGATACGGCATTCACTGCACCAACTTATGGTGAAAAACTTTCTACAACGTTACAGCACTTCCTGCACCCATTTATGGTGAAAGACTTTTTGAAATATTATTCGAATTTATCCTAATGACTGCATTTATCATGATGCTTTGGGGCTATTCGAGCTGAAATGTAAGACAGGGTGCTCCCTTTTTGGATTGTGTATTTAATCCGCTCCTGTGAGGCTTTGAGCTGACGAGCCCTGGTGAAGCACCTGTGCGCCTACTGAGTGGTACAAAAACCTGAGAATACGTTTAGGCGGCATTTCAAGAAACCCCATCTGCCAGACTTTGCTCTCCGCTGATGACGGCCGAAAGCCAGAAACACGTGTCCGGAGGTACGGCATTCGCCGCACCAACTTATGGTGAAAAACTTTCTAAAAAAGTTACAGCACTTGCTGCACCCATTTCTGGTGAAAGACTTTTTGTAATATTATTCAAATTCATCCTAATGACTGCATTTATCATGATGCTTTGGGGCTATTTGAGCTGAAATGTAAGACAGGATGCTCCCTTTTTGGATTGTGTATTTAACGGCTCCCGTGAGCCTTTGAGCTGACGAGCTCTGGTGAAGCACCTGTGCACCTACTGAGTGGTACAAAAACCTGAGAATACGTTTAGGCAGCATTTCAAGCAACCCCGTCTGCCACACTTTGCTCTCCGCTCATGACGGCCGAAAGGGAGAAACACGTGTCCGGATATACGGCATTCGCCGCACCAACTTATGGTGAAAAACTTCCTACAACGTTAAAGCACTTGCTGCACCCATTTATGGTGAAAGACTTTTTGAAATATTATTCGAATTCATCCTAATGACTGCATTTATCATGATGCTTTGGGGCTATTCGAGCCAAAATGTAAGACAGGGTGCGCTCCCTTTTTGGATTGTGTATTTATAGGCTCCCGTGAGCCTTTGAACTGACGAGCTCTGGTGAAGCACCTGTGCGCCTACTGAGTGGTACAAAAGTCTGAGAATAGGTTTAGGCGGCATTTCAAGCAACCCCGTCTGCCACACTTTGCTCTCTGCTGATGACGGCTGAAAGCCAGAAACAAGTGTCCGGAGATACGCCATTCGCCGCACCAACTTATGTTGAAAAACGTTCTACAACGTTACAGTACTTGCTGCACCCATTTATGGTGAAAGACTTTTTGAAATATTATTCGAATTCATCCTAATGACTGCCTTTATCATGATTTTCAGCACTTGCTGCACCCATTTATGGTGAAAGACTTTTTGAAATATTATTCAAATTCATCATAATGACTGCATTTATCATGATGCTTTGGGGCTATTCGAGCAGAAATGTAAGACAGGGTGCTCCCTTTTTGGATTGTGTATTTAATCCGCTCCTGTGAGGCTTTGAGCTGACGAGCCCTGGTGAAGCACCTGTGCGCCTACTGAGTGGTACAAAAACCTGAGAATACGTTTAGGCGGCATTTCAAGCAACCCCATCTGCCACACTTTGCTCTCCGCTGATGACGGGCGAAAGCCAGAAACACGTGTCCGGAGGAACGACATTCGCCGCACCAACTTATGGTGAAAAACTTTCTAAAAAAGTTACAGCACTTGCTGCACCCATTTCTGGTGAAAGACTTTTTGAAATATTATTCAAATTCATCCTAATGACGGCATTTATCATGATGCTTTGGGGCTATTTGAGCTGAAATGTAAGACAGGATGCTCCCTTTTTGGATTGTGTATTTAACGGCTCCCGTGAGCCTTTGAGCTGACGAGCTCTGGTGAAGCACATGTGCACCTACTGAGTGGTACAAAAACCTGAGAATACGTTTAGGCGGCATTTCAAGCAACCCTGTCTGCCACACTTTGCTCTCCGCTCATGACGGCCGAAAGGGAGAAACACGTGTCCGGATATACGGCATTCGCCGCACCAACTTATGGTGAAAAACTTCCTACAACGTTAAAGAACTTGCTGCACCCATTTATGGTGAAAGACTTTTTGAAATATTATTCGAATTCATCCTAATGACTGCATTTATCATGATGCTTTGGGGCTATTCGAGCCGAAATGTAAGACAGGGTGCGCTCCCTTTTTGGATTGTGTATTTATAGGCTCCCGTGAGCCTTTGAACTGACGAGCTCTGGTGAAGCACCTGTGCGCCTACTGAGTGGTACAAAAATCTGAGAATAGGTTTAGGCGGCATTTCAAGCAACCCCGTCTGCCACACTTTGCTCTCTGCTGATGACGGCCGAAAGCCAGAAACAAGTGTCCGGAGATACGCCATTCGCCGCACCAACTTATGGTGAAAAACGTTCTACAACGTTACAGCACTTGCTGCACCCATATATGGTGAAAGACTTTTTGAAATATTATTCGAATTCATCCTAATGACTGCCTTTATCATGATTTTCAGCACTTGCTGCACCCATTTATGGTGAAAGACTTTTTGAAATATTATTCGAATTCATCCTAATGACTGCATTTATCATGATGCTTTGAGGCTATTCTAGCTGAAATGTAAGACAGGGTGCTCCGTTTTTGGATTGTGTATTTAAAGGCTGCCGTGAGCCTTTGAACTGACGAGCTCTGGTGAAGCACCTGTGCGCCTACTGAGTGGTACAAAAATCTGAGAATACGTTTAGGCGGCATTTCAAGCAACCCTGTCTGCCACACTTTGCTCTCTGCTGATGACGGCCGAAAGCCAGAAACACGTGTCCGGAGATACGGCATTCGCCGCACCAACTTATGGTGAAAAACATTCTACAACGTTACAGCACTTGCTGCACCCATTTATGGTGAAAGACTTTTTGAAATATTATTCAAATTCATCCTAATGACTACATTTATCATGATGCTTTGAGGCTATTCGAGCTGAAATGTAAGACAGGGTGCTCCCTTTTTAGATTGTGTATTTAACATCTCCCGTGAGCCTTTGAGCTGACGAGCTCTGGTGAAGCACCTGTGCGCCTACTGAGTGGTACAAAAACCTGAGAATATGTTTAGGCGGCATTTCAAGCAACCCCGTCTGCCACTCTTTGCTTTCCGCTGATGACGGCCGAAAGCCAGAAATACGTGTCCGGAGATACGGCATTCGCTGCACCAACTTATGGTGGAAAACTTTCTACAACGTTACAGCACTTGCTGCACCCATTTATGGTGAAAGACCTTTTGAAATATTGTTCGAATTCATCCTAATGACTTCATTTATCATGATGCTTTGGGGCTATTCGAGCTGAAATGTAAGACAGGGTTCTCCCTTTTTGGATTGTGTATTTAGCGGCTCCCGTGAGCCTTTGAGCTGACGAGCTCTGGTGAAGCACCTGTGCGCCTACTGAGTGGTACAAAGACCTGAGAATACGTTTAGGCGGCATTTCAAGCAACCCCGTCTGCCACACTTTACTCTCCGCTCATGACGGCCGAAAGGCAGAAACACGTGTCCGGAGATACGGCATTCGCTGCACCAACTTATGGTGAAAAACTTTCTACAACGTTACAGCACTTGCTGCACCCATTTATGGTGAAAGACCTTTTGAAATATTATTCGAATTCATCCTAATGACTGCATTTATCATGATGCTTTGGGGCTTTTCGAGCTGAAATGTAAGACAGGGTTCTCCCTTTTTGGATTGTGTATTTAGCGGCTCCCGTGAGCCTTTGAGCTGACGAGCTCTGGTGAAGCACCTGTGCGCCTACTGAGTGGTACAAAGACCTGAGAATACGTTTAGGCGGCATTTCAAGCAACCCCGTCTGCCACACTTTACTCTCCGCTCATGACGGCCTTAAGGCAGAAACACGTGTCCGGAGATACGGCATTCGCCGCACCAACTTATGGTGAAAAACTTTCTACAACGTTAAAGCACTTGCTGCACCCATTTATGGTGAAAGACTTTTTGAAATATTATTTGAATTCATCCTAATGACTGCATTTATCATGATGCTTTGAGGCTATTCGAGCTGAAATGTAAGACAGGGTGCTCCCTTTTTGGATTGTGTATTTAACGGCTCCACTGAGCCTTTGAGCTGACGAGCTCTGGTGAAGCACCTGTGCGCCTACTGAGTGGTACAAAAACCAGAGAATACGTTTAGGCGGCATTTCAAGCAACCCCATCTGCCACACTTTGCTCTCTGCTGATGACGGCCGAAAGCCAGAAACACGTGTCCGGAGATACGGCATTCGCCGCACCAACTTATGGTGAAAAACCTTCTACAACGTTACAGCACTTGCTGCACCCAGTTATGGTGAAAGACCTTTTGAAATATTATTCAAATTCATCCTAATGACTGCATTTATCATGATGCTTTGGGGCTATTTGATCTGAAATGTAAGACAGGGTGCTCCCTTTTTGGATTGTGTATTTAACAGCTCCCGTGAGCCTTGAAGCTGACGAGCACTGGTGAAGCACCTGTGCGCCTACTGAGTGGTACAAAAACCTGAGAATACGTTTAGGTGGCATTTCAAGCAACCCCGTGATGCTTTGGGACTATTTGAGCTGAAATGTAAGACAGGGTGCTCCCTTTTTGGATTGTGTATTTAATGGCTCCCGTGAGCCTATGAGCTGAGGGGCTCTGGTGAAGCACCTGTGCGCCTACTGAGTGGTACAAAAACCTGAGAATACGCTTAGGTGGCATTTCAAGCAACCCCGTCTGCCACACTTTGCTCTCCGCTGATGACAGCCGAAAGCCAGAAACACGTGTCCAGAGATACGGCATTCACTGCACCAACTTATGGTGAAAAACTTTCTACAACGTTACAGCACTTGCTGCACCCATTTATGGTGAAAGACTTTTTGAAATATTATTCTAATTCATCCTAATGACTGCATTTATCATGATGCTTTGGGGCTATTTGATCTGAAATGTAAGACAGGGTGCTCCCTTTTTGGATTGTGTATTTAATCCGCTCCTGTGAACCTTTGAGCTGACGAGCTCTGGTGAAGCACCTGTGCGCCTACTGAGTGGTACAAAAACCTGAGAATACGTTTAGGCGGCATTTCAAGCAACCCCGTCTGCCACACTTTGCTCTCCACTCATGACGGCCGAAAGCCAGAAACACGTGTCCGGAGATACGGCATTCGCCGCACCAACTTATGGTGAAAAACTTTCTACAACGTTACAGCACTTGCTGCACCCATTTATGGTGAAAGACTTTTTGAAATATTATTCAAATTCATCCTAATTACTGCATTTATCATAATGCTTTGTGGCTATTCTTGCTGAAATGTAAGACAGGGTGCTCCCTTTTTGGATTGTATATTTAACGGCTCCCGTGAGCCTTTGAGCTTAGGAGCTCTGGTGAACCACCTGTGTGCATACTGAGTGGTACAAAAACCTGAGAATACGTTTAGGCTGCATTTCAAGCAACCCCGTCTGCCACACTTTGCTCTCCGCTCATGACGGCAGAAAGCCAGAAACACATGTCCAGAGATACGGCATTCGCCGCACCAACTTATGGTGAAAAACTTTCTACAACGTTACAGCACTTGCTGCACCCATTTATGGTAAAAGACTTTTTGAAATATTATTTGAATTCATCCTAATGACTGCATTTATCATGATGCTTTGGGGCTATTCGAGCTGAAATGTAAGACAGGGTTCTCCCTTTTTGGATTGTGTATTTAGCGGCTCCCGTGAGCCTTTGAGCAGACGAGCTCTGGTGAAGCACCTGTGCGCCTACTGAGTGGTACAAAGACCTGAGAATACGTTTAGGCGGCATTTCAAGCAACCCCGTCTGCCACACTTTTCTCTCCGCTCATGACGGCCGAAAAGCAGAAACAAGTGTCCGGAGATACGGCATTCCCCGCACCAACTTATGGTGAAAAACTTTCTACAATGTTAAAGCACTTGCTGCACCCATTTATGGTGAAAGACTTTTTGAAATATTATTCAAATTCATCCTAATGACTGCATTTATCATGATGCTTTGTGGCTATTCCAGCTGAAATGTAAGACAGGGTGCTCCCTTTTTGGATTGTGTATTTAAAGGCTCCCTTGAGCCTTTGAACTGACGAGCTCTGGTGAAGCACCTGTGCGCCTATTGAGTGGTACAAAAATCTGAGAATACGTTTAGGCGGCATTTCAAGCAACCCCGTCTGCCACACTTTGCTCTCTACTGATGACGGGCGAAAGCCAGAAACACGTGTCCGGAGATATGGCATTCGCCGCACCAACTGATGGTGAAAAACATTCTACAACGTTACAGCACTTGCTGCACCCATTTATGGTGAAAGACTTTTTGAAATATTATTCGAATTCATCCTAATGACTGCATTTATCATGATTTTCAGCACTTGCTGCACCCATTTATGGTGAAAGACTTTTTGAAATATTATTTGAATTCATCCTAATGACTGCATTTATCATGATGCTTTGAGGCTATTCGAGCTGAAATGTAAGACAGGGTGCTCCCTTTTTGGATTGTGTATTTAACGGCGCCTGTGAGCCTTTGAGCTGACGAGCTCTGGTGAAGCACCTGTGTGCCTACTGAGTGGTACAAAAGCCTGAGAATATGTTTAGGCGGCATTTCAAGCAACCCCGTCTGCCATACTTTCCTCTCCGCTGATGACGGCCGAAAGCCAGAAACACGTGTCCGGAGATACAGCATTCGCCGCACCAACTTATGGTGAAAAACTTTCTACAACGTTACAGCACTTGCTGCACCCATTTATGGTGAAAGACCTTTTGAAATATTATTCAAATTCATCCTAATGACTGTATTTATCATGATGCTTTGGGGCTACTCGAGCTGAAATGTAAGACAGGGTGCTCCCTTTTTGGATTGTGTATTTAACAGCTCCCGTGAGCCTTTAAGCTGACGAGCACTGGTGAAGCACCTGTGCGCCTACTGAGTGGTACAAAAGCCTGAGAATACGTTTAGGCGGCATTTCAAACAACCCCGTGATGCTTTGGGACTATTCGAGCTGAAATGTAAGACAGGGTGCTCCCTTTTTGGATTGTGTATTTAATGGCTCCCATGAGCCTATGAGCTGAGGAGCTCTGGTGAAGCACCTGTGCGCCTACTGAGTGGTACAAAAACCTGAGAATACGCTTAGGCGGCATTGCAAGCAACCCCGTCTGCCACACTTTGCTCTCCGCTGATGACAGCCGAAAGCCAGAAACACGTGTCCAGAGTTACGGCATTCACTGCACCAACTTATGGTGAACAACTTTCTACAACGTTACAGCACTTGCTGCACCCATTTATGGTGAAAGACTTTTTGAAATATTATTCTAATTCATCCTAATGACTGCATTTATCATGATGCTTTGGGCCTATTCGAGCTGAAATGTAAGACAGGTTGCTCCCTTTTTGGATTGTGTATTTAATCCGCTCCTGTGAAACTTTGAGCTGACGAGCTCTGGTGAAGCACCTGTGCGCCTACTGAGTGGTACAAAAACCTGAGAATACGTTTAGGCGGCATTTCAAGCAACCCCGTCTGCCACACTTTGCTCTCCACTCATGACGGCCGAAAGCCAGAAACACGTGTCCGGAGATACGGCATTCGTCGCACCAACTTATAGTGAAAAACTTTCTAAAAAAGTTACAGCACTTGCTGCACCCATTTATGGTGAAAGACTTTTTTAAATATTATTCAAATTCATCCTAATGACTGCATTTATCATGATGCTTTGGGGCTATTCGAGCTGAAATGTGAGACAGGGTGCTCCCTTTTTGGATTGTGTATTTAACAGCTCCCGCGAGCCTTTGAGCTGACGAGCTCTGGTGAAGCACCTGTGCGCCTACGGAGTGGTACAAAAACCTGAGAATACATTTAGGCGGCATTTCAAGCAACCCCATCTGCCACACTTTGCTCTCCGCTCATGACGGCCGAAAGGCAGAAACACGTGTCCGAAGATACGGCATTCGCCGCACCAACTTATGGTGAAAAACTTTCTACAACGTTACAGCACTTGCTGCACCCATTTATGGTGAAAGACTTTTTGAAATATTATTCGAATTCATCCTAATGACTGCATTTATCATGATGCTTTGAGGCTATTCGAGCTGAAATGTAAGACAGGGTGCTCCCTTTTTGGATTGTGTATTTAACGGCTCCCGTGAGCCTTTGAGCTGACGAGCTCTGGTGAAGCACCTGTGCGCCTACTGAGTGGTACAAAAACCTGAGAATACGTTTAGGCAGCATTTCAAGCAACCCTGTCTGCCACACTTTGCTCTCCGCTGATGACGGCCGAAAGCCAGAAACACATGTCCGGAGATACGGCATTCGCCGCACCAACTTATGGTGAAAAACTTTCTACAACGTTACAGCACTTGCTGCACCCATTTATGGTGAAAGACCTTTTGAAATATTATTCGAATTCATCCTAATGACTGCATTTATCATGATGCTTTGGGGCTATTCGAGCTGAAATGTAAGACAGGGTGCTCCCTTTTTGGATTGTGTATTTAACGGCTCCTGTGAGCCTTTAAGCTGACGAGCCTTGGTGAAGCACCTGTGCGCCTACTGAGTGGTACAAAAACCTGAGAATACGTTTAGGCGGCATTTCAAGCAACCCCGTGATGCTTTGGGACTATTCGAGCTGAAATGTAAGACAGGGTGCTCCCTTTTTGGATTGTGTATTTAATGGCTCCCGTGAGCCTATGAGCTGAGGAGCTCTGGTGAAGCACCTGTGCGCCTACTGAGTGGTACAAAAACCTGAGAATACACTTAGGCGGCATTTCAAGCAACCCCGTCTGCCACACTTTGCTCTCCGCTGATGACAGCCGAAAGCCAGAAACACGTGTCCAGAGATACGGCATTCACTGCACCAACTTATGGTGAAAAACTTTCGACAACGTTACAGCACTTGCTGCACCCATTTATGGTGAAAGACTTTTTGAAATATTATTCAAATTCATCCTAATAACTGCATTTATCATGATGCTTTGGGGCTATTCAAGCTGAAGTGTAAGACAGGGTGCTCCCTTTTTGGATTGTGTATTTAATCCGCTCCTGTGAACCTTTGAGCTGATGAGCTCTGGTGAAGCACCTGTGCGCCTACTGAGTGGTACAAAAATCTGAGAATACGTTTAGGCGGCGTTTCAAGCAACCCCATCTGCCACACTTTGCTCTCCGCTGATGACGGCCGAAAGCCAGAAACACGTGTCCAGAGATACGGCATTCGCCGCACCAACTTATGGTGAAAAACTTTCTAAAAAAGTTACAGCACTTGCTGCACCCATTTATGGTGAAAGACTTTTTGAAATATTATTCGAATTCATCCTAATGACTGCATTTATCATAATTTTCAGCACTTGCTGCACCCATTTATGGTAAAAGACTTTTTGAAATATTATTCGAATTCATCCTAATGACTGCATTTATCATGATGCTTTGAGGCTATTCGAGCTGAAATGTAAGACAGGGTGCTCCCTTTTTGGATTGAGTAATATCAATTATTGTTGACATGTGCGTTCTTTACATACGTTTCTAAAGCTGAACAACTCTCTTCCTCTTTTTACAATACTTTCACAGAGATGCGGAAACAATGTCCAAACTCAAAAAACAATCAACTAATCTAAAGGGCTTCCTTGTGTTCTGGCGTAATCTCTTGTCAATAGTTTTGATAAACTTGCTCAATTTTGGATCTCCTAATTCTCAAGGAAGGTCTTGTTAGTGGAAACATTCCTTAATGTCTGTTAAGCTGTAGCTTGGATTCCCACCCAACTGATAAATCACACTAGTTCTTATTGTCTTAAATTATTTAAAAGACAGAGCTGTGTTTTGTTCAAAGTATTTTAGTGCAACATACATTAAGCAATTAGGGGCATATTTATACTCTGTTTGCACCAAATTAGCATTATTTATTTTACTCTAATTCGGTGCAAAACTAACTCCATATTTATATTTTGGTGCTAGACCCATCTAGCGCCAAATTTATGGAGTTAAAGTCATTTTTTGGAACTGGAGACCTACCTTGCCTTAATGAGATGCAAGGTAGGCGTTCTCGTGCAAGAAATGACTCTATGGCCTGAACGCCATATTTAGGGGCATATTTATACTCTGCGGCATATTTATACTCTGTTTGCACTGAATTAGCATCATTGTTTTTACTCTAATTCGGCGCAAAACTAACTACATATTTGTACTTTGGTGCTAGACCCGTCTAGCACCAAGGCCCTGATTTATACTTTTTTTGCGCCGCATTAACGTCATTTTTTGACGCAAATGTGGCACAAACTTACAAAATATTGGCCCTTATTTATACTTTTTGCTGCAAAACTGCACTAACTCAGTTTTGCACCAAAAAGTTTAGCACTGGCTTGAACCATTTCTGTGCACCAGCCGGGCACCATATTTATGGAATTGTGCAAGCCGGTGCAAAGGGTAGGCTAGAGTAAAAAATTGACTTTAGTCGGGTGGGGCTGGCAGTATAGAAGAAGAGGGTTTAGCACCAAAAAATTACTTTAGGCAGGTTAGAGTAAAAAAAAAAGATGACTCTCACCAGAGTAGCGTCATTTTATGGTGCTAAACCTACACACCACATGACTCCTGCCTTAGAAAAGGCAGGAGTCACGCCCACCACCTCAATGTCCAGCACAGAGGACACGGGTCCCCTGGGCATGGCCATTGCACTCTGTGCCATATATGGTGGCCCATTTCAGTGCCCCCTGTGGCACTTTCAAAAATAAAATGCAATCTTACATGTACTCACCTGGGATGGGGTTCCCCATCCTCCGCAGTTGCTCTGGTGCGGGTGGGGGGTCCCTGGGGCCTGGGAAGGGCACCTGTGGGCTTATTTCATGGTGTTCCACCATGGAAATAGGGCCACAGGTCCCCTAATGCCTGCCCTGACCCAGGCTTTAATATTTTGACCCCTCCTCCCTCCCTTGCACCATTTTTGCATGGGAGTATAAATATTATAACTTGCCTTGCATCTCATTAAGGCAAGGTAGGTTTCCACTTCCAAAAAATGACTTTAACTCCATAAATTTGGCGCTAGATGGGTCTAGCACCAAAGTATAAATATGGAGTTAGTTTTGCACCAAATTAGAGTAAAAGAAAATGATGCTAATTCAGTACAAACAGAGTATAAATATGCCCCTTAGCGTCACAAAATGACACTAATCTGGTTAGAGTAATTTATTTTGACTCTAACCTGCCTAACTTCATTTTTTTTACAGTAGCCTACCCTTTACACCGGCTTGCAACATTCCATAAATATGGTGCCCATCTAGTGCTAAAAAATGGTGCAAGCCGGTGCAAAACTTTTTGGTGAAAAACTACGTTAGTGCAGTTTTGCACTAAAAGTATAAATAAGGCCCTTAATCTTTCTTTAATTTGAAATTAAGTTACTTGCTTGAAAACTTCATAAGAACCCAAACTGTTTTTTTTCCACCTTTCTTATTTTCTCTCTTTTACAGGAAATACAGGATCGTTGGCAGAAGATGGAAGAGGAGAGCCTGAACTCTGCAGGAGGCCGACCGGAGGTCAAGGATCAGCGGAACTCGACTGGAGGCTGTCAAGAGGAAAGAAATGCTGGAACTTGACTGGAAGCTGGTCAGAAAACAAGGAACACTGGAACTCAGCTGCAAGCTGATTCGGGAACGAAGAACACTGGAACTCGACTGGAGGCAGGCTGGAGGACAAGGAACTTGACTTGACTGGAAACAGGTGAGCGGAGCAATAGGTACGAAGCCAAGCAAGGCCCCAGAGTCACAAGCATCCTTAAATAATCAAATGTGCACATGTGCACATGTGCCTTCTGGAAGTTGATTGCTTGCTAAGAAAAAGAACAATTATCCACCTGATTGTGGTACATGTTTAATATAGATCACATTGTGAAGGGTACATGTTTTGGCAGTTACAGTTGGCATGAGTGTAGCAGGTGGGGTACAACGTGCAAAATCAACAAGCATTGGTTATAATAAATGAGACATTTAACAAGCATTGGTTATTGCAAAACTGATATTCAAGGATGTAATGAGCGTACCCAAATAAGTCTGAATGTTGCAAGCCTACTGTAATCAAGCTCCTGAACACACTATGTAGCCCCAACAGTGCCCTTCCTGTCTCGCCCTGTTATAGAGTTGTAGAAGGTGAGGGGCTAGGATATTAGTGTTTTTCTTAAAGAATTCTGCAGGCAACCCATTGAGGCCAGGTATCATGCCTGTCTTAAGATGTGCTATTCCGTTTATTACCTCCAGGAGAGTGATTTCACCTTCCAGGGTATTATAGTCATCTATCAGTACGTTCAGTAGTGGGATGTGTCGTAGGTATTCATCTATATAAGGGGTGTCCACTAATGGGCGTGCTGTACAGACGTCTGAGTAATATTGGGGTTTGGGCTATCGCTTTATCAATGTTGTAGACTGTGTGTGTTACATGTATTATCGTGTGTACCCGTGGGCCTCAACTTCTTTACATCCCAACCAGCCCAGTAATCTACCCACCTTATTGGCCGCATCGTATAATCTATGCTTTGTTGCTAAGGTTTGTGTCCTCACTTCTTTACCTGCCAGAGCTCTGAGTATCTCTTGAGTGCGGAGTGTCTGGGGGTCTAGTTCGGTTTGCAAATGTTTCTCTAGGGCCAGCAGTTTTTCTTCTATAGTTCCCAATTCATTCCCTATTCTTTTCCATTTATTTGCTATGTTGTTCTGGGCTGTATATCAAAGTGCCTTTTTTAAAGGCCTCCCATACTGTTACTGCTGAGCCTACTGTTCTTCTCGAAGTAGGGTTTTGTATCTATCTTCAGATCCTTTGAAACCTAGCCGTCTCTCAAGTCCCTAGTATTTAGGTGCCATTCCGTGGAAGGTCTGCGTTTTCTGGGCCTCAGGGTGATTAGAAGTGGTGAGTGATCTGAGATTCCCCATGCCAAATAGTCTGCTTTGATAATTTAGGTGATTTCCCCTGCTGGGGCAAACACATAATCTAGGTGGGAGATGGTCTTATGGGTGGCAGAACTGTAAGAGTATTTGCGTTCTTGTGGACGGTGCCTATGCGAGAGGTCATTAAGGCTGAGGGTTTGTGGAAAGTTGGTCAGTGGTGTGTCCCACAGGGAGTCTAGGGTTGAGCATAATCTATCTAGATTTGGAAGCATAACATCATTAAAGTCGCTGCCTAGTATCTGTAGGGTAGAGTCTGTTTCTAACAGTATTCCAGTCACCTTTCTCAGTGTTGTTTGTTGCAGTCTCGGGGGTGCGTATACATTAATTAGCACAATGTCTCGTCTACTTCATAATCTCCTGATGGCTATATATGTTCCGTTTGGGTCTGTCCACGTCTTGTGAACTCTAAGTGGGAGGTGGGGGTTCCAATTAGGATAGCTAGTCCCTGGGAGCCTGATGTTTAGCTGGCCTGTGCAAGGGTGATGTAGGCTCCTTTATTAAGAAACCAGTTCTTGGTTCTCATTAGGTGTGTTGCCTGTAGGAAGACCATAGGTCTCATTTCGAACATGGCGGTCTCATGACTGCCAGGTTCGCGGATGGCAGTCGGACTGCCACCAATGCAGCAGTTCGAGTACCATACTACGACCATTGTGGCTGTGCCGCGGTCACACCGCCAGTACCACCGGGGTTAGTTGTCCAGGTGGTCTGGCGGCCGTGGTGGTCCTAATCTGCCAGGGCAGTGCTGACCTGGGGAATACAACTTCATTTTCCACCAGCGATTTCATGGTGGTACCACCGCCATGAAAAGGCGGACAGAGAATGGTTGCAGGGGGGCAGACAGTGAACACTGCGAGGGTTCTGGTGCATCCTACAGCATTGCCACCGGCTCGATTATGAGCCGGAGACAATGCTGTAGGGTGTTTTCAGCTACGTCGGCGGAAAGAAACTCAGGTTTCCGCCCGCCGACCTAGCAGGAAACTCATAATGGGCCCGGCGCGGATGTAGCCACAATGGAGGCAACCTCCCTGTCTGAATTCAGCAGATGGGTAAAACCATCTGCCAAAATCATGATCAGGCCCTATTTCTTGTTTCAGGCATCTTATATACGTGGTCACTAGTACCCTTTTTATTTTGTTACTCAACCCATTTACATTCCACAATAAAATGGTGGTGGAGCCCTGGTCTAGATCCTTATGTCTTGCAATATCTCTGGCTTGTCTGTGTCAGACTGTCTCTTCTAACAGTTTTGTAATGACAAACACGTCTCAATGATTTCAGTGTATCGCCAGGTGTGAAAGAGTGTGACTTGATGCTGGAAACTGTGAACCCCTTGACCCTATCCCCTGACCCTACCCTCCGCCTCTTGTGGATGTGTAACCTCATCTATTTAAAACAACTGCGTCCCGGGCTAAGCCTCAAAGGTGTATTGCCCCCGCTCCTCAACTTCTCAACAAGTAACTTTTAAATTTAAAGAAGGAAAATAAGGGAAGCACAGCAATCTTTTCTCACTCTTCCTTTTTCTCTCAATCAAGTCTCCTATACACTTGGGGGTAGTTATGTACTTTTTGTATGTTGTTGAGCCAGTGACACCTGGGTCCAAAGGAGTTGTTGGGACACCTTTGTACCATGGGATGCAGGTGTAAGTTGATACTCAGAATGTGTTCTTTCCTCCCCCTAAGGTACAGACCCATGTGGCGAGGGAGGGCCCCATTTGTATATAGACCCCTGATAGATCTGGAAACTATGGAGGAACGTCACATCATTATCACCTACAAACTCAATAGAGCTACAATCCATGACCTCTGTGCATTAACGGATCCTGTTCTGAAACCGGCAAATTGAAATCAGCATGCCATCCCTACAACTGTGCAAGTGCTATCTGTGCTCCATTTTTTGGCTACAGGCTCATTTCAGATGACAGTGGGCATGGATGCAAGGGTCTCCCAGCCAATGTTCAGTTAAATCCTGTCCAAATTCCTGGATGCCTACATTCAACACTTACAGACATATGCCTTCGCTAATATCCCCCATGTGATAGGTGCCATTGATGGAACCCACATAGCTCTCATACCCCCAAGAGTGAATGAACAGGTGTATAGGAATCGTAAGAACTATCACTCCATGAATGTACAATTGGTGTGTACTGCTGATCAGTACATATCACATGTCAATGCCAGGTTCCCAGGATCAGTCCATGATTCATTTGTCCTGAGAAACACATGATGGAACAACTACAAGGGGACAGAGCTTGGCTGATAGGTGAGTGTGTATGACACTGGATCAGTACATAGCCGACAGTCAGACTGCATGCAAGTAAAGGCAGGTTGTTAAAGTCCTCTTTCACCCACTTTTGCAGGTGATTCTGACTACCCCAACTTGCAATGGCTCCTGACACCTGTGAGGAATCCCAGGACAGATGCAGAGATGAATTATAATGAGGCCCATGGACATACTAGGACAGTGATTGAACGCACTATAAGTCTCCTGAAGGCTAGATTTTATTGCCTCCATCTATCTGGGAGATCCCTGTGCTATGTCCCTGACAAGGTGTGCAAGATAGTGGTGGCCTGCTGCATGCTGCATGCTGCGCAGCTTGGCTGTGAGTAAAGCTATCCCACTTCTGGAAGAGGAGGGTACTGTCCAACCAGCACTGCAACCTCAGAGAGGGGATGAGAGTGATGGTGAGGAAGAAGAGGGGGAAGATCTCAACTCCAGGACCCAGCTAATCCGCCTATACTTCCAGTGACTCTAAGGTACTGTTCAATGTTGCTGTTGTATTCACTGCATAGTTTCAGTCTGACTCATGTTATAAGTACAGTGGTGTCTATTGTTAGTGACACTGCTAAATGATGACTGAAGTGGCATGTGCCAGGAAACCCAATATTATGTACAGTGTGACATACTTCAGACACTACAGTCCGATGGATCCCCTCCTGCTATAAAGGTGTGATTATGATAGTAACTGGCTAATGCCTACACACTCACATTTCATATCTCATATTGATGAGGGACATACAATTTGAGTACATAGGTGTATTTATTGAATGGCAAAATATTCATAAGTGTTGGGACAGTGAAAGGGAGAGGGCACATGGTGCAAATACATACTCAGGTACATATGCTCAGCTGTTGGTAGCACTGGGTTTTGGTCCATGTGGCCATTGGAAGTTGGTGTGTTGGCAGTGGCATGTCAACAAGGTAGCTCAGTGGCACACAAGGGAGACAGTTCAGGGAAGAGTCACTTCCTTGTGCTGGGCTTGGTCTTGGCTGGTGTTTCAGTGGTATATCTGGGTCTGAAGGCAAGTTTGCGAAGGTGCAGCTGGGCTTCAGGGGTAGGGGTGCTGGTTTCCTGTGTGTCCTCTGGCAGTGCCACCAGTACAGTAGCTGCTGCAGATGTAGATGGCAGGGCAGTGTCCTGGCTAGTGGTTGGGGCTTGCAGGTGGGTGGAGGTCTCAGACTGGCTGTGGTACAGGTGCTGCAGCACCCCTGCAATGGAGGCCATGGTGGCATTGAGCTGTTTCCATTGCTCCATGACCTCCTGGTGGTATGCTATCTGGAGCCTTTGATTCTGCTGCAGGGTGGCCAGGATCTAGCCCATCCTATCCTGGGTATGGTCGTATGCTCCCAGGACCTCATAAATCACCTCCTGGGCTGCAGCATCCATCCTTTGGCCACTCCCCTGTGCCACTGATGCCTTCCCACTGGCCCTAGCCCCCTGTGCCTGTGTCCCCTGCACAGGTCTGGCAGTCCCACTTGCAATTGGCCCTTAATTATTGCTATTGGTGATGCAAAGGATTGTGGGGTGTGTATGTGAGTGTTTTATAGTGTTGTGGATGTGTGTCAGGTGTGTGGGTTGCAGACTTGCCAATGTGTGCATTTGTTGTTGGTGTGTCCCATTGCTGGCCGTGGTGTGCTGGCCAATGGTCGTTCAGCATTCACTATCCACCACGCTGATTTGTGCATCATTATTTAGTTGGCTGAGGATTTGTCTGCCTGACGGTCGTGGGGTGGGTTGGGCTGCCTTTCTGCTGTCGTAGGCCCTGGTGGTAGGTGGAGGGTGCAGGATTTTTGGAGATTTAACTTTTTGGCATCATTATTCGGTGGTGTGCAGTCTACTGCCAATGGTGGTCTTCGGTTCACCGTCGCCACGGCGGTCGGCGGTGATTACCGCCAAGTTCATAATGAGGGCCATAGTCCTTAAAATATTAACAATAAAACTTCATTGTATTTCTCATATATAGTGGAAGGGGTGCGACGGGTGCAGTTGCACCCGTCGCGATTATCAGTGTCTGCATGGCAGACACTGAAAATCTTTGTGGGGCCCTGTTACGGGGGCCACTGCAGTGCCCATGCCATTGGAAGTACAACAGTCATGGTGAGGCTCTCTGTTACAGCTGATATTTAAGAAAGGCAACAACACTGATCCCAAGAACTACAGATTAATTGTTCTCCTGGATATCACAAGAAAAGCATACATAAGGGCACTCCTAACAGAACTTACAAGGTGGATTGAGGAGGAAAAGATACTACTGTTTCACCAATTTAGATTACATAAGGGTGGATCAACAACTGATAATATCTTTGCGTTATCCTACATTGGATAGCAAGCCAATGTAAAAATATCATCCCTGTGCTTGCCTGCTCTGTAAATTACTTAGCTGCGTTCAACAGGGTCACAGGTAGCTAGTTATGGAGGAAACTGAGAAACTGGAAGAACCCAGATAACCTCCTGAATGTCATAATGTTTCTTTATAGTATGACTTGTGTGAGAGTCAAATTGGCAATGGGATCTGTATCCTCAAAAATCCACACAGAACCAGTCGTGGCTCGCACAAAGCTAAGGGGGCGGGGTGGCACGTGGGGAAGGATTAAATTAAAAACAATTAAAGATTTTTTTTTTAAACGTATCTTACTGCCACGTGCTGCTCCGCTCCTCCGCCTCCTCACTGCAGGCAGGCACAGGCTTCCAGCCTGCCCTGCACCAATCCTGACAGTGCTCAGAGCAGCGTTAGGATTGGCTGGGAGCACCCAGCCAGGGTACTCCCAGGCAGACTGGGGGCCTGTGCAAGCTCTTTCCAGCCCAGCAACTAAGTTGCTGGGCTGGAGAGAGCCCTGTGTGCACGTGTGTTTGGCCGGCTCGAGATGGCCAGCCATACACACATGCACTTTGAAGGGGCACTCACCCTCTTTGCTTGTTA
Organism: Pleurodeles waltl; assembly: GCF_031143425.1. Lineage (NCBI taxonomy): Eukaryota > Metazoa > Chordata > Amphibia > Caudata > Salamandridae > Pleurodeles > Pleurodeles waltl. Next base: position 457,422,666 of record NC_090439.1, read on the forward strand.
CCCCCTTGACCCTGCCCTTTTCCCCAAAAAACGATGATGAACGCAGTTCATTATCATTTTTAAGGAAACGATTTGCAGCTGCCGCTGCTGCTAGGTAGTGGGGCAACGCTCCTCCGCCCTTATGGAGGAGCTGCCCCTGCACAGAACCCTTTTTGAGAGAGCTGAGTTTTGCAATGTAGTTAATATCTATTCCTGGGTGTTGTTCTTGCTGCCTCTTTCAAATTGGATGCTCAGCAAGTCTTTGCTTGTTAGTTTTGATAATGCGGGGATGTGCTGGATTAGCTTTAGGATATTTGCCCTGTTAAGTATATCTTGCCTACCCCTTGACCTATATTTCAACAGAAATATTACATTCTGTGGTGTTTGTTTAGTTTGTATTTGAGGTTCCCTGCATTGGATTTCTTTTTCATGTCTATTCCGCAGGTTTTTTTTTTGTTGCTGTGGGGGTCTTTCGGAGTTTCTAGATGTTCCTTAGGGTATTCAGTTGCTGGTATACTCAAACCTTTTTGAATGATTTCTTGGTCCACTGGTTGTTGACTTTGTGTTTTGATCTGGCCCAGTAGATTTCCGAGTGTGGTTACTTCCCGGGGTTCTGTGCCTCCGTGATCATTTCGCTGTTTTTGTTTTTTTTTCTCAACTTTTGGGTGGAATTTTCTGTTTGCATTGACTTCCTCTTTTATTGATGGAGCACCTGTGTGCTGTTCTGGCTCATAAGACTGTTGCCTCCAGCTCCTTCTTATGTAGGCGCTCTTTTCAATCTTCTGCTTTTTCATTAACCTTTTTTTCCCACCTTGGTAATTGTTTAGTTTCAGGATTTACAACCCTTTCTTCTTTGGGGGTATGAATCTGGCCTTCGGGACTCTTCTCCAATTGCTTGTCAATGATGCGGACTACATATATGGGGTTGTCTAGGGCGTTCTCTACTATTGGTTTAATTTTTCCTGGATCATTGTCATCTGGGCCTAGCAAGGTCTGAGGTGCTGTTTTTGTTCTAAAGTATTCCCTTTGTATACCAGTGCTGCCTCTTCCTGCCCCTGTGTGCCTACTTGTTACTTGTTTGGTGCTTCGATTCCATTATTATTATTATTATTATTATTGTTGTTAGTACGCTGGGTACATTTGACTATTTTTCTACAACTTCTTGGCAGTGGGATTCATCTGTTGTAACATTTTTGTCTGTTATGTACTTTGCTTGCCATGTTTGCTATGGTAAGAGCTATGGCTTGCATAGTGTCATTTGGATCTCTATGCGACTGCCATGTGAGTGTGTTTATTGACACCATTAGAGAAGAGTTTATTGATGCAAGTAGAGTGTCTTGGGACATTATAAAGACATGGTTTTATCAAACATTTTCATCAATATGTTGTTGTATGACTTGTCTACCACGTGTATCTTAGTGGCTGGGCTTTGGTCTTGATATTGAGCTTCTGCCCATAATATGCCGTGACTTCCACTGCAGCCATCATGCTCATAAACGTGCAAGTTTGGTTACTTGTGTAAGTAATAAACTCTTATTAGTACAGACAATCCAAACTTCTGATTTATATTTTAAACCTTGACTTACGGTTTCTCCAGACCATGCGCTCTTTACATATAATGCCTAACAGTATGGATAAAATTGGACTCCTACAACTTTTAACCATCATTGTCATATCTAATATTTCCTGTATATTGATTTACTTACTATTATGATTTATTGTTTCTTTACAATGTGTGTGGGTTAGTGTGCATGTGCATGTGTAATTGTGTGTGATATAAAGAGCGTTGACATTCTACCTTGAGAAGAGAAGCACTCCAAAATAAATTAAACACACAAAATAGTAAGCACTAAATTGTTATTAGTGTACTTATTCGCACAGACACATTTAACATTCTCATAATGCATGCAACTCTCTTTGGTATGGAGATTGAAGAAAGTAAAACATCTGCCTCCAAATCATAGTTCCTAGTAAGTGGTCATGGTGTGATAACGTGTATGCCTTTGATTCCCTACATTACATTGACCTTTAGATGTTAAGCTCCAGATAGCTCCAAGACAGGATGTTACTCTAATCAAAAGAGGGCTGGTGGCCCTTAAATGTGGCCTTTGTTTTGGGCACAGCATACAATTAGAAGCCCTACTTACCCCTTACAGGTTGGTACTGTAAATGGAAATCAGACAACTTGCCCCAGTAGTGGCAAATTACACCAGGTCACATTTAGGATATTTCACTGTTGTCAGTCTGGATCCTACTGAATAATAGCTGCTGGATCCTCCTGGGGCTCCTCATTTCCTGCACAGCTTGTACAGAGCCATTACAGGTTTATTTTCTGGAATATGTAATAACACTCAGGGACTGGCATTTATGTGTCATTCCCTAAGGCCTGACTCCATCTTGAGCAGGCTGATACTCTATTTTCTCTATTTTTGCTGAATCAATGAGGTGTCTCCCTTTGTCACAGGTGTGTCTTTTCATATCTTTCCAAGAACCTGTGAAAGTATTAAGTCACTCAGACAATGACGCAGATAAGACACCTGATGACAGACAAAAAGATTGATAATACACCTGATACAACCTCAATCTGGGACAAGTGTTTTGATATCTCTATTTCAAAGTCTATTTATCTCTCTTGATGTACATAGGTTATGTCAGACACTCATAGCGTTATGTCAGAAATCCCCATCTTTGATAAGATACAGTATTAAAGGCAGTCAGTTGACCACTTATCAGGAGAGGTTCTTCGCCACAGATTATCACACAAGATACTGCCGAAGATGCTGCTGCGTCACACTTTCCACTGAAACATGATATCGAGCCAAGTTCCGGAGGAGAGAAGCTGATGTGATGTGTGTTTACCTTTCGCAGGGAACACTGCCTCCCAGATTTTTGATAACTTCAGAGCTTTTCTGTAAACAGGTATGCAGTGTGTTGATTTTCCATAAGAAACTCTAGAAGCAATTTATGCTAGGCCATGCTCTTATAGTGTAGCACATAGAAGTAGATGTTAGGGTGTTAGGTTAATAGATGACATTTTAATTATGGTAAAAAAATGTTTATTTTATTCTTGTTGTTCTAAACATGCATTTGTGCTGTTTTAATGATGTTTGGTGCAGTTATTTTAGATATCCAAGCAACAGGTTGAGACTGTTGTAATAAACACTTTTTAGTTAATGTCTTTGTACGATTTGTGTGTGTGATATTGTAAAGAAGATGAAATATGTTAGTTTTCAATCACACAGCATCCCTGGATCCCTAGTTAGGGACTGTTAGAAACCCAAAAGTATTGGCACCACTTCAACTGTGTAATGGGTGGGGTTCTGTGTAGCTACAATAACCTATCTTTCACATTCAAGTATTAGAGCATTGAACTAAGTTCACTTGTGTCACACGTGGGTATGAAAACAAAACTTGTGAAGCTACGCCAGCTTATGCAACATTGGCGCCCAAAGTGGAGCTTGGATTTTTGGAAACCTTGAGTATTTTCTTTTATTACTCATACACAAAATGAACCACCATTACATCATTATAGAGACATCCATGAAAATCATAGATACCTCCTACAGGGAATAAGAGCGCACCTATTGCCAAAGCATGTCAAGCTTGACTTTTAAAAAGTCATTCCCTATGTGTAGGTTTTCTAATTATTTGCATCCAATTTAACTGAATCCAGTTTGTTCATATGGTGGCCCCTATTGTAATGAAAGCAAATTACCGGGAAGCAGTTATTCAGCATCTCAAGTGTTGAGGTGTTTCCAATGAGGAGGGAGTCAGTTACTTTTAATATACTTGCACATGTGGTGTATGCCTTTGGGATGTTTTACTCTTGGGTCGAGTTTGAGGTTATAGAGGCTGCCTCAGGGCAGTTTCAAGCCTACAAAGTTGTGGCACCACCTTTGCACATTAAAAGGCATACCAAGATTTGGAAATCGCTTTTACTAACCAGGAACACCTATTTTGGTTTGCTGGTCAGTTACCACATATGCTCAGAAATGTTGGTTTGGGGCCCTTAGTGAAGAAGGGGTTGTGTGGTTAGTACTAGGTAGCTACACCTCTATTCCTCGTCCTGACACATTAGCACCTGTTGATGTTGAAGGGGTTCTCAATTATACAGTTGCCTTATATAAGAGACTTATCCAGTTTGTGCTGCGTACCTGTCAGGAGATTACCCATTAAATCAAACTCCCACAGGAGCAGATGCCTTTTACCCAACTCCCTCCAACAGATGCGTGCTCAGACTTTACTGATTATCTGAACCCTGCATCCGCTAGGGGGAAAGGGGAATAGGAATAGAAAAAGAGAGACCGCCTCCAGATCCCGTTCCAGCCTGTGTTTCCCACTTGAAGATAGGATATTTAGTGTGTGCTTCTGTAACCTGCACTTTTCTTCTTATTGGGATTCCTTTGAAGGAAGGACCTGCAGTCGGGTGATAAGAGCATACATAAGTACATTCCTACTGCACATTCAACTGTTCAGCCATTCACATTCACCCAATTCTATTGTTCTTCTAACCTGGATCTTTTGAGAGACTAGCCTTTCACTAAGAGAACAATGTTACCTTAATAGTTTCTTTTCTCCAGGAGTCAGAGGTATCCAAGGTGCTCTGGAGAACAGTTCAGAGGTTCACAATTATACAATCTACTAATGTCTTTTACAGGAAACGAAAACTCCTTCTCAAGGTTCAGTTTTCTCAATCACAATCTCTAGGAATCAGACTGAGCACTGAGGTTTGTCTCTAAGACTGGCAAGTCTGCAAGGTGAAGAGTTTTTAAATATACATGTACATACATATATTGGCAAGTCTGGAAATCATACAAAAGGATGCCTCAATGCAGTTGCTTAAAGTTCTGTTAAGCCAAATGAATTCTCTATAGAAAGCAGATAGCCAACTGTTGGAAGAAGGAAGAAATTCAGCTTCTCCAGAAAGGAAAAAGTAGCTGGTGTGCACACCGTAACAAGAAAAATAACTAATTACTCAAAACTGGAAGAAATCTCTATAAAACGAAGCGCCTCAGGAACACTGCTCACTCTCCTCAGGATGACAGTTGAAGTGCACAGTTTCCAAAGAGAAACAGCTGGAGGGAAGCTTCAGCACAAGACTAAGGCAGAAACACTAGAACGCTGACCTCACAAAGATTTGCAGCCACCATCTTGAGTGGGAGTTAAACCTGAAGAAGCCCGTTCTAAGATCAGCCTCTGCAAGAGCCACTGGGAGTGAGGATGCCGCTGCAACCAACGTGGGTACAAGGAAAAAGGGAATCGTTTTTGCTGAGGGAAGAACTTAACAACACTGGCAATAGTTTTTCTGACAGTACCCTAAACTCTAGACCTGTTCTTGCAGCTGGACCAGAAATTCAGGGAAAGGGACAATACAATAATCCGCTGACCATAAATGCTTTCATGGGAAAGACAGCCACAAAGTGTGATGAACTTGTCTTCTGGATTGCTCGCTAGGCCAACTAGTTGGAAGAGACCTCTTTGTACACTACACCCCAAGATAAACATATAATACTGATTATGTGCCTTCCTAAAGAGAAACAACTGGGGGAGCATATTTGCATGCATTTCCACTAACAGACATGGCTCACCTTCATTTCCAGTTCTAGCTGAGGTACGGAATCAAGTACATAATGAGCATGGGGCTGTTCCATCTCTGAACCTATGAATGAAGTTAATTGGGAACTTTCCTACAGTTCTCAATCATACTGAACAACATTACGGGAGATGCTTCATGTCTGGGCATGCGGCATGGACTGGAAGGAATTCCAGTTTATAAACTGGAACTGCCAAAAATACTTCTGTAACTTTAATCTTCTGTTGGTTGTGATGCCTTGGGTTCATGAGCCGTTAAGCTACATTTAAAACTAAAAGTGACTTTGAGGGTTCAGTCAAAGATAAATCTGTAGCAGAAGGTAGGAAGAAACAGGAGGAGAGACACCAAAGATGGACTGGATGCACTGTACTATGGGAATCTAGTAGGGGTGGTTCTAATTTAAGGGACTGTGCTAAAATTTTAAATATTGAAAAATATCAGTTTTCTGATATCTGTTCTTCATGTTCTTTTCAGGACACTGACAGTAAACAAGCAGATGGAGGAAATTGATCCGAATAGGAAGAACGTAAAAGTACAGCAAGAAATGTGAAGCAGGATTAGAGACCAAAGTCATTGTAAAGAGGGATGACAAATGATAGAACTCCAGTTGAGAAGAAGATAGTACCAGGATTTTCAAAGAAACATGTGATACAGCTATGGATACTCTGGCAAAACAAGACTTTGGTGAGAGTGCTGTTAGACAGCGCAGTATAAGTCACTATAGTGCATCAGAAGCTTCACAGATTTCTGGTGGCAAGTCCAACTGATGAGTTCATACAAGTTGAAACTCCAAAGAAACATTTAAATCCTCCAGATTGGCTTTATAATTTAGAAATACAAATTGAAGGGGCTATATCATGCATCATTAAAGCAGTCTTCTGGCTGCATTTAACTGAGGATTATGACATCACATTAGCTGAAGATGACTGGTCACCTGTGTCTTTATCAGGGAAGCACCCCGGACGTAGGAAGCAATTATGATACCTTTTTCTGCCATAGTACCTAAAGACATCTGGGAAATTTACACCACTGAGTGGGCTGTTAGACAGGCTCCGGCCTTATACAGACATCAAACAAGGTGGGATAACCACTCTATTTCCCATGTTATTCCCCTATGCAGTGAACCTTAAATGAAAGCTTAATATCCTTTAAAGCCAGTAGCAAAGCATGGTCTAAATGCAATATTAAATCAATCACTATCTGGGCATGATTGCACTTCATCAATGAACATGCCACTTTTCCCATCTCTAAACCCGATGGGTCCGATAGGATAGTTTTAGACTATAGGAATTTAAATATACATGGTACAAAATGTACACAGCATGGGTTTGACAACAAACCTGGTGTATAAAAAATACATATCAACCTTGGACATCTACAGTGGGTTTTTTAGTCAGAACATAGCACCTGAATATGATTATCTAACCACCTTTTGCACTCATTTTGATGTTTACCTATGGGCTATAAGTAGAGTCCTGACTTATTCTCTTCGTGCCTTATGGAGATCTTACAACCAGATCCAAGGTGTTGTCATATACTGATGATGATTTAGATGTACATCTAACTAGGGTGAACAGAACTCTAACAATATTAACATCACTTGGCCAAATTATTAAGGGGCACATTTATGAGCCCCTAGCGCCACCGGAGCGTCACTTTTCGTGACACTCCAGTGGCACTATGCCCTGCGCCGTATGTACAACGTGGCGTTAAGCCACTTTTTGTGGCTTAACGCCACCTTTTAAATACGGCCACTTCACAAGCAGCCCTTTGCGTGGAAGGGGCATGCAATGGGTGTTGCTGTGGCCATTCCACAGCAACACTTATTGCATTTTGACACTGCCTCAAATTTACGAGTTTTCGTAAACCTGAGGCAGCGCCAAAATCTAACGCCACTCCAGGGGTGACGTTAGCAGGGCGCAACGATGAAGAATACTTTTACTCCTCGTTTTTTGCTTTTTCTATGTGTGCTGAATTCTGCACATAAACAATCATTTGAAAATTACGCTTTGGGACTTCTGTGTGTGCTGCATTTTGCAGCACACACAGAAGTGCTCAATCGCCATTAGTGATTGTTTACGTGGGGGAAGGGACACCTTCCCGTACATAAACAATCACACTACTGAACGCAGACATCCTTGCATGATGGTGCATTGGTGCTGGCAGCTAAATCTAGCATCAGTGCAGGGAATGACACAGGGGTACACCGTATTCAATTAAATATGGTGCATCCCTGTGTTGTGAAAGTGATAAAGAACCGCGCTGCCAATTTTGGCGCAGTGTCGCTCTCTGTCATTTTCTTATAAATATGGGTAATACGTTTAAAAAATCAATGATTGCCGTCCTTACGGTGCCCTTCCTTGGATATGAGTTATCCAATGAGGACAAGGATCTGGCTTCTGATTTCCGTCAGAAGTGTGCTACCTTGTAGCTTCCTGATACACTGAAAAAGTTGCAACCCCTGCTGAGATTCTTTAACTTTGGTCACACTCACTTGCCTCACCATGCTGAGTGAGTAAAACCCTTGAATGACTTGATTTCCCCCACATTTTCAGCAAAAAATTGGATGAACAAACACACTGATTTCTTGTGTGTGGATCACTGACAGAATTTCAGAAAGAAAAATATTGTATGAGCAGAATCTCATTTCAAAAATATCGAGGACCAAAATATCAAGAAGGTAAGTGCAAATAAGTAAGTATAGATTTACTATTCTTAACTCTACATCTACATACTTTAAAGATCTATATATCGTCAATGGACATATATGTGGAGTTGTATATAGTCAAACTTTACTTACCTATAGTAACTTACTTTTACAATATTTTTGTTCTCAATATTCTTGAAATGATATTCTGTCCCATGATATTTCTGTTTCCTATATTCTGTCTAAACTCTTTTGTGTGCTCTGCAAGCAGACATGCTAGAGATAAAATATTTGTAAACGAGGGACAGTAAGACCAACCTAGTGGTTCGAACCATACCAAGCCATTCATGTTATGATTATGTGACCTACTATGAGGGATAGACCATTTCTGTAGCATATATTTCCCACTTATGTTCTCCAGCTGTAGCATGTTTTGTTTCTAGTGAAAAAGTTCTTCACCAGAAGCAGCACCCTTTTGAAGGAGCATCCTTTGGTGCAGGAATGATTTTGGTTTCTCCCATACCAGCAGTAGAAGCAGCTACTAAAGCAAGCACTCCTAATGCTTGCGCTCTATATCTGAGATGGGTGCAGTGGGCCTCTTTCTTTGAGTGAAGTGGATGCAAAGTGCATGCAAAGTTCCAGTACCATCCCACTCTCCGTACACTTGATTTTCTCCAATATAAGCAGAATGCCACTCTGACTACAAAGGCCAGTAGTAGGAACAACATGTAAGTACTCTGTTGCCTGTGCGGAAGAACAAGGTCTAATGAAAGATGGTGAATTCCGTCTGCCGAGCACCCACACTAACATTTTAGGTAATAGCACTGCACAACATGCAGAGCTTCATGCCCTGATGGTGGCATTACAGAAGGCTGACCTGTTAGTTCCCACACTCATGGTGTCCGATTCTTCCTTGTGTGTGCAAGGGTAAAATGTTGGTTTACAACACTGGTGTTTGAGTAGATTCAAGGATTCAAAAGGAAAACATATTAAGAATGAACAGCTCTGGAGAAAGGTAGCTGTCTTACAAAAAATGCTTCCATTGGTCCATGTAAGACTTTGGGCCATCAGCCTTTTGGCTTTCAAGCAAAAAAGAACTGTGTGCCTGATTTAGCTGCCAAGCAGCAATTCAGTCAGTCAGATTAGCAGCCTTAACCAGATGTTAGATGAAGATTGATACAGATATATAAACAGCAATAGATGCAATCAAATAAGGTAGAAAACCTCATGTTGGCTTTTCTCTTAAATATTCCTACATCTTTAATTCAGACTATTCTCCTTCAGTTACTTTACCAGGAGTGGGAGACAGGAAAATTCCTAATATGCTGTCTAGATTAGACTTAATCAGGGAATCACATGAGGGATTTGGCATCTGACTATGTTGGGGGTAGTTCAACTGTGGCAATAATATAGTAGCTCTAATGTTTGCTTTGTTTGTATCAACAGACTAGAGACTATGATAAGCACTGTGATATTTGTCAACAGATCAAATCACCTACTGTTAACAACAGTCTACCATATCGCGTTTAGGATGATATACTTGGACTCTATCAGCCCAAGTGTCTAGTAGCAATGGGAGCAGTTCATTCATTTCAGCCATATAATGGTGTGGGAGTGTGTCTTCAATTCAGCAATCTGTTTCAAGATGAGACAACATATTAATTGAGCACGCTAATGGCATGATTAAACAAACCTTACTGCATGGCTACTAAATTCAGTTCTTAGTTGGTGCCATGATCTATATGGAGTCCAGAGGTCATTAAATAACTTGCCTAGTCAAGTATTGGGAGGGTGCACTTCATACAAGGTTCTCTTCGTAGTTTCTATATACATGCCTGATCTAGCTAATCCTGAGAAGGTGGCGGATGGAAACTAATTTGACCTGGAAAACCTTTTGAATGTCTTATAGAGTATCCAGGAGTTCACAGGCAAGCTGCCTAATGTGCCATTCTGAAGCCACCACCAGTGAAGAGAATGTTGTAAATGTTGCAGGTAAGTGGGTTTCTAAAGTAAGGGATATAGTTCAAGAAAAGATCCAGTACAATCAAACTTTTGAACCTTCATAAAAAAACATCTGTTGCAGTCATTGAGGTAAAAGGTAAAAAAACTGTCATCCTGCCTCCTTTGTCTGGTTCACAGAGAAACAGACAGGTCTCCATCAACCACATGAAAAAGCACTAGGTGGTAGATTTTGTACAGCTGACCATCACAGGTACCAAAAAGGATTCAGTGTAGAACTTCCCAGACTCTTTCTCCTGTGAATGAAATGCCCCTTGGAGGCAGCAGAAACATTACTAGCTTGAGACCCCAGCTGGGAAAATTTGAACATACTGCATCTCCGACTCTTAATAGAACAATGGACTTAACAGATGAGTCTGATGCTGCCATCGCTACATTTACAAATGTTCAATGCTATTCCATTATGTATTATTATCTTCCACCTGAGTCAACGTCAATTGAGATGATGCCTTTTCTAGAAACCACTATTATGAGAATGACTCTGAACTTTGCACAGCAGACTTCTCACCATTCTCTAAAAGTATTTAATGCCATGGATTTCTTCTTGCTTATTATTAGTTTGCGACAGATCCTTGATTCTAACTTGGTCATAAGCTTGGATCAACATAGAAATGTTTCTTTTCAACATGTGCCTATCAATCATGATTGCCATTCTACTGCTACTCAATTGACACTACGTTCTTGAAAGAACAATTGCACAACCTGTGGTTTGTGAACTGCAATAGCATCTTTCATCCCACAGAGCTTGAAGAGATCTCTACCCTGCAAACATCACAGCTTATCCTGTGCCAGATGGCATAACTTGGGAAAAAGTTCCTTATCAAATCATGGCACCTACCAAGACATTACAATTATACAACTACTATATGTTTTCAAAGTTTCATTGGAAGATGTGATTACTCCTGGTTCTATTTCTTTTGAGAGTTGTAAAGAGATTATAAAATGAATTATGCCTGATTTACAGACATGCGCCACTTTGAATAATGAAGATCTATATTAGAATGCATTGAATTATAAAGAAATGTATTGTTTTCATCATTATGCACACTATTATATACTAAGAACTAGTTACCCTAGTGAGGTCTACAATTACACACAACTGGAGCATTGTGAAGCTCTGTCTCTTAATAGTACCCCAAATCTTTTGAAGAAGTTTCCATATTTCCAGAGTGAGGACCGGTCAAATACCTCAGCTTTTTATTTTTCAAAAGTTCCGTAACAACGTCTGAAAAGTTTAGTCATGACTAACAATCTAATAAAGACAACAGCATTCATTGAGACATGGGCTATCCAAGGATATGAGTATTGGAAAGAAAATGCTTATGAGAAAAGCATCCATGGATCAAATGTTTGCCAAAGAAGCCTTATTTCAAGCATGGATTATACCTAAAGAAATTATTTTCCAGAACAAAACCATCCAGCAGATTACCTGTCTGGGGTTTGGAACCATGAAAGACCTTAAAAACCCTCTATACTAAAGTGAACTTAACCTTGCTCAATAATTGTCAATCACAAATAAACATTTCAGATTCTGAAATAAGTGATATGATCCAAGATGGATCTTATAATTCCACTTAGTTCACATCTGTACGGTTAGCCTTATGGCCTTAAGATTCAAATACCTGCATGCTTCACTTTGTTTCCAATACCCCTGGTCCTAAAGCAGATCACCCTGATCTGTGATATAGTAAGCATACATCTGTAGCCATTGCTACATATAACGTGGGCACACTGTGCCAATGATGGCTAAAACATTCTCGTCTTTCTGCTGTGAAAAAAGATTTATCCTTACTTAAAGAAAACATGGACTTTTCTGATTTCTTCCTTGCCTAGAAATTAAAAAAATCATAGTGACAGGTATATATACCATTTATAATGAACGGAATAAATACTCCGAAAAAGAAGCTGCAGAGAGAATTAGGCAGATAGATCAAGAAAACATGCAAATAGGTTTTAAAGTTTACAGAGTTTACAGACGGCATACATATACTTAACAGTGTACTCATCAAACCACATTATGATGCCAGCCTTAAATCTTCTCAAAGCAGACTTGGGTCTGTTACAACATGGTGAAGCTCTGTTAAGATCTATTATACAACTAAATTGGGCCATACCAACACTCATCAGGTTTTGTGCCATTGAAAACTTCTGAATGAGACAGCCATTTTGTACGCTCTATAATTTGACTTTGACACAAAAAATGATCAAAAAAGAATCCACATACACCTTGTTGAGTATCAAGCAAGTAGAAGACGTACCATTTTCAGTTAGGTATGACCTACCTATTACGTGGCTAACACACTGCATTATTTCTCTACAGATTGCAACATTTCATTTTCATGACTGCCATAAATATAAATCTTTAGGCTGATATGAAACAATGTGCAATTCACAATTGCTTCATTGGATTTGGTCTGTTGACTGGATTTAAAGTGATTTTCAGACTGATAGCACCATATTAAATTTTTTTAATCTCCATTCTTTTTGGAGGATTTCTGACCATTCTACTGCTCATCAGCTGTGGTATTGTCATCTGTCTCCTGATTCACTGAGGAAATAAATAACATGGAATATACTTCTCCAGCTCAGATGCAGAGAAACCCTCACATGTTATTTAGGACTTGCTTGGCTTTAGAAACTTAGCGAAAAATGGATGCTGTGTTTCTGCAAAATGTATCCTACACAAGTGAGACTTGTGTTCTGGTGTATAAACTGTCCAGCTGAAATCATTTTGGATCTACATGTAGTGCAACCTCCGTGGCTTTCTTAGATGTCTAAATGCTCCTGCAACAAATGCAAATCACAACAGCGACAATGCAGAGCAATGCATTTGCCCCTGCTGCAAGGTGCTAATTATGATGGCTCAATATCGCCAATGTCACTTTGAAAGGAGTTGCCAGATTATTGTCTTAAGATGCTATATTCCTTCCAGCCTCCAAACCAAGGGCCGTATTTATAGGCCCCTAGTTAAGCACTGCGCCATATTTACAAGGTGGCGTTACGGCCCCTTCCCATGCAGCACTGTGCGTGGAAGAGGCGTGCAATGGGTGTTGCTGTGGGTGTGCTACAGCAACACCCATTGCTTTTTGACGCTGCCTCAGATTTATGAAATTTTGTAAACCTGAGGCAGCACCAAAATCCAACGCCACCCCCAGGGGTGGTGTTAGCAGGGCACAATGAGGAAGAATACTTTTATTCCACCTTGTTTTTTGCTTTTTCTATGCATGCTCCATTCTGCAGCATGCATAGAAAGAGCAAAATGCCAGAAATTATTGTTTATGTGCGGGAAGGTGGCCCTTCCTGCACATAAACAATCATTTGAAAATGACGCTTTGGCACTTCTGTGTGTGCTGCATTGTGCAGCACACACAGAAGTGCCAAAGCGCCATTAGTGATTGTTTATGTGCGGGAAGGGAAACCTTCCAGCACATAAACAATCACACCACTCAATGTAGAAATCCTTGCACAATGGATTTAGCACCAGCACAGGGGGAAACGCAGGGGTGCGCAGTGTTCACATAAATAGGCACATCCCTGCGTTTCTAAAGTGACGCAGCACGAAGCCCTAAATCTGGCCCCAAGTACTATCACCATTCTCGAGTGCTTTTGAATTGCAACTGAGTGCTGGTCCATTCAATGTGCTAGCTAATTACAACAAGCATGCATTGACTGTTTTCTCCACTACCACACATATGTTGCATGTGCACCTGATGACATTGAAATGTCCTCGGATGTGGATTGAGAATGATTTTGATTGACAGGATTCTAAATCTAACACAGAGACTGTATCATGAAACTGAAATATTTCATTAGACTCTTTTTTTCATTTTTTAAAAAGCTGCATTATTTTTAATGGTATATTCAGATTAATGCTGATCTGTTTAATAACCAACGCGCATTCCCCCAAGTCGACATAAAACTTTTATAATAACGGCTTTTATATACTCCTTTTTATATACTATATACAGGTCCTCATTACAACCCTGACGCTCTGTGATAAATTGGCAGTAATACCGCCAACAGGCTGGCAGTAACTACCACCATATTATGACCATGGCGGTGACAACTCAGATAGTCTGCCACTCTACCACACCGACCGCCAGGCCGGATACAACAACCACCATGCCGGTAGCCGCCTACAGCCAGGCAGAAGTCAATGTTCCGCCCCCCCATATTATGAGACAGGAAACAGCCACCTTTTCCGGGGCGGTACCAACAACAGCAAAAGCTTGCGGAAACAGAACTCAGAAGTGAAAGGACTCACCTTTGGAGACACTGGGAACAACCACGACACCATGTAGCCCACTGCAAATATTCCCCATGATATTCTATGTCTGCTCCACCACGAACACCAACAATGGCGAAGACGACCACGGTGAGTACAGCCGTCTAGAACACAAGGTAGGGGAGAAGGAAAAAGAGAGTGACACACACATGCACAACACACGCCCCCACCCCCAACACCATACACACAATAAGATGCAGTAAGAAAACATATTTACGCCGTACCCCTCAGGAAAAATGCAAGGACTACAGGAATAGATGAAAGTGAGTGTAATAATATAAATACAGTAAAAATACGAAAATTCATTCCTAATGTATATACATATGTACATTACAAGGGACACTGCCCAGTCCTCAATGTGTGTGGGCCACGGGGCCACATGACAAAGTCCAAGGCCCCACCTGTCTCCTGCACCACCACGGAGAGAACACTGCAGGGGCATTATTTGGAAAATAGGCAGGCACCTCAGGGGGACGGGGAACAGGGCACCTCAGCCAGCAGATGGAACAAATCCAACATGCCCTGTGCTTGGGGAGTGCAAGGCCACAGTCTCTCAAGTGGGTGACTTGCCCACATGCTTTGGAGGGGGCAACATGCCCTGTGCTTGGTCCTGGGGAGTGCAAGGCCACAGTCTCTCGGGTGGGTGATGTGCCCACTGGTTCTGGAGGGGGCATCGTGCCCTGTGCTTCAGATCCTGGGGAGGCTGGAGTGAGTGGGTGGCTTACCCACTGGTTCTGGAGGGTGCATCGGGCCCTGTGCTTCTGATCCTGGGGGGGATGGAGTGAGTGGGTGGCTTACCCACTGGTTCTGGAGGAGTGCAAGGTCACAGTCTCTCAGCTGAGTGTCATACCCCCAGGATTTGCAGGGGGCAGGCTGTACAACAGCTCATTGAGTCAGGACTACAGACTGCTGGGAGGGCGGTGCTGGTACGGGGTGGCAGATGCACCTGTAGCTGGGGTGGTCACAGAAGTGTCCGCCAACACCAGGGAGCTTCCATCGGAGGAGGTATCTGTGTCCGAACTGTCCCCTCCTGTCTCCGTCGTGGTGCTCTTCTCGCCCTCCATCCCACTGGTGCCCTCACCGTCAGTGGACTCTGCCTCCAAGGTCCTGTGGGATGCAGCTCCCTCCATCACCGGTGCGTCTGCTCCTCTGCCAGTTGATGCTAATGCACATAAGGACAGGATGACAAAACAAAAAGTGGGGGGACGAGACAAATGACACACATGGTCAGTGGCTGCACCAACACCACGTTGGTGTACATACCACACTCACACACAGGGAACAGGCCTATGCACTATGCAATTGACTAACAGTACCTATACTAGCCTCCAGGGCATTGGAGGGACACATCCCGCCGGTTGCAGCATACCTGGGACCCACACAGCCCTGCCCAGAAAAGGATACCTACAAGCTAGGTAGAAGGAATATCACTTCAGAACTCTGCCCAACATGGGACCTACTCTGTAATGTCAGGCCTGGCCTAGGGGCATCCACTGACACACATCCCCCTCCCGGATACCACCCTACCAGGCATAAGTTGTAATGATGTGCACTGTACTCACCCCCTTGTGGCTGTGGTGGTGCCCTCATGCGTCCATCCAACTCAGGATAGGCCACTGCCAGCATGCGGGCCATTAGGGGGGTCAGGGTTCGATGGGCACCCCTTCCTCGTTGGGAGGCCATCCCCAGCTGGGCCTCCGCCGTCTTCTGTGCCCAGCATCTCAGGTCCTCCCACTATTTCCGACAGTGGGTGCTCTGCCTGCCGTAGACCCCCAGGGTCCGCATGTCCTTAGCGATGGCCTGCCATATACCCTTCTTTTGATGGGTGCTGACCTGCAGAGAAATACACACAGGGAAAGTCATTAGTCAGACCGTCCTGGCTGTTACACTTTTGGCCCCCCATACCCCTTCACATTGCCATTTGCACACAAAGGGCCCAGCCCACAAACTGTACGCCACCCAGGGGACATCCACCAACCTCCCCCACACGACCCCTTCACACACACTCCTCCAGTGCATTCATGCCCCATGTATCCTACTCACAGTGTACTCACCTGTTGGTCTGGAGACCCATACAGCAGTCCGTACTGGGGTAGGACCCCATCCACCAGTTGCTCCAACTCCTCAGAGGTGAAGGCAGTGGCCCTTTCCCCAGTCACACGCACCATGGTAGGTCCCAGACACAGGTCACAGCAGCACATGCAGTGTAGGTCCTCTCCTTTTGAAGGACAGGTAGCAAGCGAGAGAACAGATATAAAATGGTGGTGACGTCCGCGGTGGTGCATACCATCACCGCCGGCGTACATCAACATTGGCCACTGTACCCCATAGGGCCCAATGTTATCCAATGAGGAGTTGCACGGCGTTTCCGGACTGCCTCCCGTAACGGCGCACAACGTCAGCGGAATTACCTCACTACCACATGTCCCTCCACACAGGACCGGCGGACGCCATTTCGTGGGGGGCAGGCTCTGGATTATAACTGAGTCACCGTTCACAATTGGACATTCAAGACAAATGCCACTTATACATTTAAAATTAACAACATGCATTGTACTGTTGTGGCTCCAATGTTCAGTTTGTGACCGGCTCCTCACTCCTTTGTCCCTTAGATTGTAACCGCTGCGTATGAATAGGAGTTGGAGACATACCCCCATGTACAGACCCCTGGTGGACTTGGCAACAATGGATGACAGGCACATTATCCTCACCTACAGACTTGAAAGGGCCACTATATTGGATCTGTGTGCCCAACTGGAGCCTGACCTGGTATCTGCTATCTGTCACCCCACTGGGATTCCCCCTTTTGTGCAAGTTCTATCAGTGCTCTATTTTCTGGCAGCTGGTTCTTTCCAAGTGACAGTGGGCTTGGCAGCAGGAATGTCACAGCCAATGTTCTCAATAGTGCTGACCAGAGTGTTGTCTGCCCTGATTAAACACATGTGCAGCTACGTTGTTTTCCCCCAAGTGGAGGATTTGGCCACAGTGAAGGCTAACTTCTATGCAATGGGACATATCCCCAACATAATTGGGGCAATTGGTGGAACACATATTGCATTTGTCCCCCCCACCTCAGCAAAATGAACAGGTATTCCGAAATTAAAAAAGTTATCATTCCATGAATGTGCAGATGGTGTGCCTGGCAGACCAGTACATCTCCCATGTCAGTGCTAAGTATCCTGGGTCTGTGCATGATGCCTTTATCCTGAGGAATAGCAGCATCCCTAATGTGATGGCCCAACTACAGAAGCACAGGGTGTGGCTACTAGGTGAGACCTGGTTCAAACCTAGTGGAGGTTGGTGTATGGGTATGATGTAGGTCATATGGGATGGGGTGTGGCTAAATTTTGTCCCCCCCATTTTTGCAGGTGACTCAGGTTACCCCAACCTATCATGGCTACTGACCCCTGTGAGGAATCCCAGGACAAGGGCTGAAGAACATTACAATGAGGCACATGGGCGTACAAGAAGGATTATAGAACGTACCTTTGGCCTCCTGAAGGCCAGGTTTCGGTGCCTCCATCTAACAGGTGGATCCCTGTGCTACTCACCCAAGAAAATCTGCCAGATCATCATGGCATGCTGTATGTTGCACAACCTTGCCTTGAGACGCCATGTGCATTCTCAGCAGAAGAAGGAAGCTGGAGATGGCCATGCAGCAGCAGTGGACCCTGTGGACAGTGAGGATGAGGAGGCAGAGGATGAAAATGAGGACAACAGAACTGCAGTGATCAGACAATACTTCCAATGACACACAGGCAGGACAGTGTTACTTCACATTTTATTGTCATTATTTTGATTATCTTTGTCACTGGCATGCTGTTATTTCCCACTTCAATGCCCACTCACTGTACCCTTTGGTAACTCATTTTGCAGATCTTGGTGCCTCACTATCACTCCTGGTGTGATAACTGCAGCCAACTACAGGTCTTTACAATGGTAACATTACTATACATTTGAAATGCAATATTTGAATCTGGATAAACGAATACATACTGAAATCATTTGACATACTCCAAACTCCAAGGGTTTTTATTTAAATGCTAAGGAGTAGGGGGGCAATTGCATTGTGCTGGGGTTATGATGGAGGAAAGACCAGGGTATAGTTCCAGTCTATTTGTAGCACAGGTGCATTGTCCAATGGGACATAGGAAGGGGAGCAATGGCAGTTCAAGGTGGACAGGGTGACAGAGTGGGACACAAGGGTAACAATCAAGAGAGTCTCATTTCCTGGCAGGGATCTTAGCAATAGTCTCTGGCTTCTGCCTGGATCACAATGAATTTTTGCAGGGTGGTTCTCCTTCTGCAGGGGGAGGAGTGCTGGTGGCCTGTTGGTCCTGTGGCGGGGCCTCCTGTCCACTAGTGGCAGCGGAGGTGGAAGGCAGATCAGATGTCTGGCTAGTGGCTGGGCTCACTGTTGTAAGGCTGCCTCTCTCATAATGTTGGCCACGTCTGCCAGCACCCCTGCAATAGAGACCAGAGTGGTGTTAATGGCCGGCACGTCCTCCCTGATCCCCTGGTACTGTCCCTCCTGCAGCCCCCTGTTCTCCTGCACATTGGCCAGGATCTGGCCCAGCGTATCCTGGGAATGTTGGTATGCTCCCAGGATCTCGGTGAGTGCCTCCCGGAGAGTTGGTTCCCTGGGCCTGTCCTCCCCCAGGTGCACAGCACTCCTCCCAGTTTCCCTGGTATCCTGTGCCTCTGTCCCCTGAACCGTGTGCACACTGCCACTGACCCCAGTCGCTGTCATCACTGTTAGCCTCTTCTGTGGGAGGACTAGATATTGCTGGCACCCCTTCTCCGATGACACTGGCTGGAGTACCTGTGGGGATGTAAATGCAGTGGCATTGTTTCTGTGTGTGACATATTGTGCATCAGTAGGTTGTCCTCTTTGGTTATCATTGCCCTGGCAACTTTTACTTGTGTAAGTTGGTATGTGGTTGGCTAGCTGATTCTCTCTAGTGGGCATGCTTTGGTGATAGGTGTTCATGCAGGTCTGTGAGTGGTGTCCATGCATTGGTATGGCATGCAGGGCTTGGCATTGGGATGAGTGAGATGTGTGTGGTGGGGTGTGTGGGAGGTGGTGGAGTGATGGGAGTGAGGGTGGTTGTATGTATTGGCATGCAGGTAGGGGGGTAGTAGTAGTATAGAGTTGACTTACCAGAGTCCAGGCTTCCTGCTACTCTGTCCAGGCCCTCAGGATGCATGATTGCCAAGAATTGCTCCTCCCATGTTGTGGGGGAAGAGGTGGGGTCCACCTCCAGTCCTCTGTAGAGCGAGTTGGTGTCTTGCTGCAATGGAACTTACCTTCCCCAGTAGGTTGTTCCACTTCTTCCTGATGTCATCCCTGGTTCTTGGGTGCTGTCTCACGGTGTTGACCCTGTCCACGATTCTCTGCCATAGCTCCATCTTCCTAGCAATGGATATCTGCTCCACCTGTGCTCCAAATAGCTGTGGCTCTACTCGGATGATTTTCTCCACCATGACCCTTAGCTCCTCCTCTGAGAATCGGGGGTGTCTTTGTGGTGCCATGGGTGTTGTGTGAGTAGTGGGGGTGAGGGTGTCTAGGGTGATGTTATGTAAGGTTCGTGGTGTATAGGTGATCATGGTGTGTGGGTCTAGTCTTGTCTATAGTCGTGATGTCAGTCTGTTGGCAATGGTATGTATTCATAAGGGGTTGTGGGTAATGTGGGGGTGTGTTTTATAGTTGTGTGGGTGTGTAGGTGTGGTGTGTGTAGTTTGAATTGTCCAATGTGGTGTTGTTTTGTATGTGTGTGTGTATTTTAAGTGCGGCGGTGTGCCACGCCAATGGTTTACAGAGATTGAATGTTCACCGTGGTGATTCGTGGGTCATAATGTGATGGGCGTAGTTCTGTTGCCGTAACGGTGTGGGTTTTGGGACCTCCAGTTTATCACTGACCTTTGGTGTGGCGGACTTGGTCGTGTGGCTATATAGTGACCAATAGGTGTGTGTGTGTCATAATATAGTGAACGGATATCCGTCGCGGCGGTGGTATTTTGGCAGCGGTCAGCATGGCAGAAAGTGGGATTTACCGCCAATGTCATAATGAGGGCCATAGTGTTCTGAATACTATCTTTTTTTAAACATGCAAGGCTTAAGAAACTTATTCATGCATAACTTATTATGTCAGTTCTTGCTATTTGATGATGTTTATCAACTTAAAGGAGTTACATTTATATATACCCATTTATGCTTTGTATGTTATGAAAATAATTTAGATGTAGTGTTTTATATCTGTGTTGTGAGAGCATGGATTTCTATATAAAGTAGATCAATCCCTAAATATATCTTTGCACATATGACATCACAATTCAGACATATAAGCTGGGTATGACTTGAAGACTATAAGGCCCAAATCCACCCAGAGCAGGCTGAGACTCCATTTTCTCCATTTTTGCAGCATCTTTGATATGTCTGCCTTTCACCCAGATGTTGTCTGTCCTTATCTTTCGAAGAACCTGTGAAAGTGTCAAGTCACTCAGACAATGACACAGATAAGTCACCTGGTGCACAGACAGTGACATTGATAAGACACCTGATGTGACATCAATCTGAGACAAGGGTCTTGTTATCTCTATTTCAAGGTCAGACAAGAATAAGAACATAAACAGTGTAGTGTGAATTGACATGTTTTTACCTTATTTGTTTATAAGAATGTGTCCGGACCAACATCTTGATGCGCATAGGTTATGTAGACAGTTTTAAGATTATGTCATAAATTTCATCTTATATAAGATACAGTACAAAACGGCTGCCACTTGATCACTCGTTAGGAGAGGTCCTTTACCCCAGATTGCTGTGCAAGATACTGCCAGAGAAGATCTTGACTGGTAGAGATGCTGCTGCTTTGCACTTTCTATTGAAAACTGACACTGTGCCAAGTCCGGTTGGAAAGGAACTGTCACATGTGTTTACCTTTCATAGGAAACACTTCATCCGTGATTACTGATAACCAAAACTCTTTGTCATAATCAGGCATACAGGGTGTTGATTCTCCCTAATAAACTCTAGAAGCAAGTTATGCTACTCCATGGTCCCCTAGTGTAGCGCATAGAAGTAGGTATTAGGCTGTTAGATGACTTTGTAGAAATGTTCAATTTATTCTCATTTTTCGCAACATGCATTTGTGTTTTTTTTAATGATTTTCTGTGTGGTTATTTTAAATGTACTAAACAACAGGTTGAGGCTGTTGTAATTACTGTTATTTAGTTAAAGTGTCTTTTTTTTAGTATAATTTGTGTGTATGGTATTGTTAAGAATGAAATATGGTTGTTTCAAATCACTGCACCATTCCTGGATCCCCGTTTAGGAACTGTTAGTAACCCAAAAGCATTGATGTTACTTCACCTATGCATTGGGTGGGGCTCTGCGGGGTACAATGACCTGTCTTTCACGTTCAAGCATTGGCGCGTTGAATTAAGTTCATATGTGTCACCTGTGGGACTGTAAACAACCCTTGTAGAGCTAAGCCAGGATCTTAGTTTACACAATTCCCCGCTTCTAACAGGATGCTCACCAGTGCATTTTACTTGTTTTCAGCAGGTGAAGTATCCAAGTGAAACACTCTTGGTCCGAAGTGTTCTTAAATGCAACAAGTACAGCTTAGGAAATGAAGGGTTGTGATCCATGCAGTGTGTCGGTGTAGGTTGTAGGTTGAAGACATAGTGACCTTCTAGGATATCTGGGCATAACTTCCATTGTATTCACTGCCTCTATGTTAGGCAATAGTGACACAATTGTGCTGCAGCCAGGATACTGCTACATCACTGTAGGATTCCCTTTGTGAATAACAGTTACTTCCTTTGGAGTTGTTTAAAGGACATTGGGAATACAGAGATAGTTTCTGATAGTCAAGTTATGTTTTGGAAACAAATTTGATCTATGGAACATTTAATATGAAGTTTCCAAAGACCGTAGGAGTGTCACATTTCACTAGAGGTTTATCCTGTGAAAGACATTAAGGACTTTCATGGCAAGTTACTAAAGATCTTTCTTTCTCTTTACGTACCCCTTTGTCCTGCAGACTTCAGTTGCCAGCAGAAGTGACATATCAGAATGGTGAGTCCATTGTTTCTGTATTCTCTTTTAACCAATTCCCGGATCCCTGTTTTATACCTCTGGCCCTCACATCATTCTGTTCACTGACGCGCTATTCCTTGAAAAAACTACATGCAAATGTTTGGAGCGCAGATGATGTTCATCAAAGTTGCACACTGATAAAGTAGCTTATCGGGCTACACTAAATAGCTATCACAACATGACCATGACAGCACGTAAAGCAGATAGAGCTGCATCCGTAGCTCAAGAGGGCAATTCTTCCATGAGCTATATAAAGTGTTAAATAACTTTCTAAAACCCCATGCTTGTGCCCCTGCCATCCCTGCATCCCAAAATCTGAGTGATTCTCTTGCGGATGTCTTTGAGTAGCAATATGAGGCCAGATGTCCGCTACCTCCCTAAATTGAGTGGGGGGAAACAACACATTCCCGCAGCACGTAACGGCCTTGTTGACAACGACGATGTAAACTATTCCGGCACGCATGCCACAGCAGCGTTCGCTGTTAAGAACAATGTAACTGCCGTTAGAAAGCACCTGGAAAGTGTTTTTAATAACCAGGACTGGAACTCCCTTCAGATAACAAGCTAAGTTAGCAATCGAAGCGTTACACGCCCCGTGCAAGGACAGCTGTTTACAAACCATTGAATGGCTGACAGAAGCTTTGCATTCGCTGCCGCTAAGAAAAACCTCCTTCAAACCATTAACACATCTGTACTGAAAGGGAAGGTCCCACACCTCGTGTATGTAACTGTCTCCCAATAGTTCATATCTACCCAACGGAATGTGCTTCAAACACAAAGTAAATTGCAAAGTAGAGATAGGCAAATTAATAACCCCATGAATCAACCATTCAGCTGACGGAATCTCAGCTACCGTGAAAGGCAGTTTCTCTAATTTCTCAATATTTACCATAACATATGTCGCTTCCTTTTTAGCCATCAGTTGTTGTTGACGAGTCAAATTAAAAGAGATAAAGATCTCTCTGGCACGAACGTGCTGCCATGGAACGCGACCCTCCTTCAAGGTCTGAAGAGTCCAACCCAGCTGCATGATGGACCGCGTCTGACTCTGCCCATGATATAAAGAAGACATGTCCGATTTAATAATGTCAATGGCAGAGGAAACAATGCTGTCAATCATGTAAACACGGTCAGAAAGGGTATGCATGCCATTATCAACAACAGACAAAGGGGGTCATTCTAAGTCTGGCGGGCGGCAGAGGCCGCCCGCCAGACTTCCCCCTCCAAAATACCGCTCCGCGGTCGAAAGACCGCTGAGGGTATTTTGGGTTTTGCACTGGGCTGGCGGGCGACCGCCAAAAGGCCGCCCGCCAGCCCAGTGCAAAACACCCTTCCCACGAGGACGCCGGCTCAGAATTGAGCCGGCGGAGTGGGAAGGTGCGACGGGTGAAGTTGCACCCGTCGCGAATTTCAGTGTCTGCAAAGCAGACACTGAAATTCTTTTTGGGGCCCCCAGGGGCCCCGCGACACCCCATACCGCCATCCTGCTCCCGCCAGGAACAGGATGGCGGTATGGGGTGTCAGAATCCTCCATGGCGGCGCAGCTTGCTGCGCCGCCATGGAGGATTCATTTGGGCAGCGGAAAACCGGCGGGAGACCGCTGGTTTTCCACTTCTGACCGCGGCCGAACTGCCGCGGTCAGAATGCCCAGCGGGGCACCGCCAGCCTGTTGGCGGTGCCCCCATCATTTTAGCCCTGGCGGTCTTGGACCGCCAGGGTTAGAATGACCCCCAAAGTCTGCATCAGATTTACCTGATCAATCTGCCTCAACCGGGCTGCAGCCTCTTGTTGCGAAAGCTTCCAAATCTCATTATAAACTTCGTATAAGAACCTTTTCTTCCGTGGTACTTAGGGACCCAACAAAAAATCTTGTAAATCAGTATCATTAGACAGTAACGTGAGATGTGACTTAACTGCATCCAGCGTGGATGACTTCAACCATTGTTGACACAGCTTCCCCACACTGTATGTAGTTATAATATCAGCATGTTCTGGTGATACGTAACGAGGGTCTGCCCTACTAGTCCTGAACCTCCCCGAAGAGGTGACAAAACATTGATGAAACACATTAGTGTCTACAGGCCATAATAACCACCCGCCTGGATGTAACGATGAAGTGTTAAGCGTACCATTCTGGACCCAATGTGTAAAGTCACTAAAAGTAGCATTTACATAGTGCTGCCAATTTTTTAATTTAGAAGGGACAGGTATACTAGGCAAAGTCAACTCCCTAATTGTCGCTAAGCCCAAACAGCTAGTCTGTTGTACTGTTTCATTGAGGAAAATCATCTGCACAGGGATAATACATGCTCTAAATAACGTGTCCCTGCCTTGCATTTGCCAATTTTTCGAACCCCAAACACTTTTCAAGTCAACAGTTTTAAACCAGTATTCATATCCCTCGACCGAAAGTTTAGACACAAACAAATTGGAATACAGTAATTTAGTATCGGTCAATAACATTTGCTTATTAGAATACGGTGCAACTTTAAAATAGTAGGACTTAGCATTCCGCTGATCATGCCCAGAAAAATATGCAAATTTATCATAATACATTTTCGAACTCCCTTGTGGAGGAGTCGAGCAATGTTCCCATTGCACATAATTAAACATGGGCTTAGGGCTACTAGCTTTATGAATAAAATGGTGTCCATAATAGTTGTAGCAAAACATGTCACCATGATTATCTCTAAATTGGTAAGCATCTTCATCGTCATAGACAGTATAATATTGCAAATCCGTTAGCATAGAATCTACTGTCTTCACATCCCAATCATCAGAAACAATGCCAGGTATAACAATATCATTCATTGATAATTTGAGGACATACAGTATTTGAATCAATTCAGTGGGACCATATATATCAAACATTACTTTATCCCACACAATTCCATCCGGAACTGGTATCGCAGAAATGTTAACAGTGGACAAATCTCTTCGAACCATATGAGACGAAAAATGCGGTTTTAACACCGTCTCTACATGCTCAATGTCAGATCGATCAGGAAGAAAATGACCATGTATTATCAGAAAAAAGTAACCACAAATCCCAACCATAACAAAATAGTCATCACGGCCAAAAACAGCCAAAAATAGTTCCAAGGAAAAACAAAATATGTTTGTTTAAGCCATCCCAGCAGCCGTCGTGGACCGTGGACAGAAGACATCGAGGACGAGGAGCCGAACACATCATTATCAGCGTCGTTGAAGCAGCCAGAAGCAGTTCTAGCAAAAGGTGCAACTGTGAACGAAGAAGCAGATGGAGGCTCTCGCCGTGGCACGCTATAAATCACATGTTCAGAAACATCAGTAGAACGTACAGGAATTTGATCAAAATATTCCATATTAATCGCCGTCGGTGAAACAATCGCAAGATCATCATCCACCCTCTCCAAGCTCGGAGAGGAAACAGTGTCGGTGAAAATCACCTGCAGCGGGACTTCCTCCCCAGTAGTGACAGGGATTCCGGAACTACTGGGTGTCCCTCTTGGTCTGCTGTGCAGAATCGGCCACATGTTGTAACTTGACATTATCAATGGAAACAAAGCGATTTCCTTTGGCCCCTCGCAGCGGCGGTAAAATCACAGTTCTCGTGCCGCTCACCCCCAACACAGGGACAGGTTCTCGATAAGAAGGACCAAATTCTTTTTTAACTGCGACCTTTTCACGCACTAGATCCCCAATCCTGGGTATCCAACCAGTAGGTGTTACTGGCTCATCCTTAATTCCTGAGGAGGCAGCACTGGCAGAAGAGTTATCATCACGGAATTGTTGTAAATCCTGCAAAACAGTGACACGATCATTTATGTCAAAGGGCGTATCTGCCGCCTCCACACCAGGACCATCTAGATCAGGAACATACATTCGTGTTCCAAACAGGCACTCATATGAAGTACGACCCCCCAGTGACCTTCTAGGCAAGATATTAAGTGCTCTCTGTAGTCCATATAGGTGGGCTAGCCAACCACGACCCGTACCTATAACTCTGGCCGTTAAGGACTGCTTTAAATCACGATTTAAACGCTCCACGACAGAATTTCCCTCGGGATGAAATGGAGACGAGAATTGGAGTTGGACCCCCAACGAAGCCATGGTGTCCCTGAATGCCTTAGAGGCAAAAGCAGGGCCCTGGTCCGAATGAAAAGCCGCAACTGCAAATATATCGACAAAGATGCGCAAATCTTTAATAACAGTTCGAGCGTCAGCCGAGCGTTGTGGCCATACCCATACAAATCTGGAGCACGAATCTACAGCAACCAATATATATTTGTATGCACTATCTGGTGTCAGCGGACCACAATGATCCAAGTACACACACTGTAATGGTTTATTTGAAATCAGAAGGGGCGTCTGCTGCGGGCGTCTAGCCGACGATGCTTTAATTTGTTGACAAACATCACAACAAAGGACATATTGCTTCGTCTCTTTATAGAGACCAGGCCACCAGTAACGAGCCTGTAAAAGTGAAATCGTGGCAGCCACCCCAGCATGTGCAGAAGCCACCCCCTCATGTGCTGCAGAAATTAATCGAGGTCTCTCAATTTTATTGGGAATTTCACGTACACCAATGCCTGGAATTGTAACAGTAGCATTCAGCGCACCATTCAAGCAGTAACTATATTTTGAAGGAAATCCTTTAGGAAAGGGCGTGCCAGCAGCCGTAGCCTTTATGGCAGCCAAAATTTCTGTGTCTGGTTTGGAACTCGAACGAGTCACTGCGGCCACAGTGGCGACATCCACTGCCGATTTTGCGGCTTCATCAGCCAAAGTATTCCCAGCAACGTGTATTCCAACGCGCTGGTGTCCAAGTGCATGCACAACATGGACTTTAGGAAGCGTTTCCTTCAGATCCGCGACCTTACCCCACAACATTTTATGTTTAATGGTGTTGCCTTTAGAATCCCTGAACCCATTCATCTTCCAATAGTGTAGATATTCATTGAAAGACTGCACACAGTAGTAGGAGTCACAGACCAGCAAGGTTAAAATCGCCGGATCCGCGTGCTCCAACGCTAACAATAGAGCTTTGAGCTCAGCCAGCTGTGCCGTGCAATCTCCCAAGGTTTTAGTATAAGTATGTCGGGGGCAGAACACTTCCCCCTCCATAGTGCCGCTCACCACCGCACATGCAGCAGAATACTGTTGTTTAGTCCCAACCGCTGGTTGCGCAGAGCCATCGGTATACATGACCACTTGATATTGGTCATTAGGCAACGTACCAGCAGGAACATGGTATTCCATTTCATATTGAAGAAATTCTTGAGTCTGCAGTTTAGGGTCAAATACATAATCTACATCAGTGGCTGTCAAAGACGTAGCCCATTGTATCCATCGCGGGTGTAAAGCTTTCGAATTTGGAACACTCGCTTTTGTAACTGCCTCTAAGGCCGGAATTGGGGAAACGACTACAATGCGTTGACCCTGGGCCAGCGGTCTTTCTTTAATAACAGCCATATGTACTGCAGTGAGAATTTTCTCAGTTTGTGCAAAACGTTGCTCTGCAGCAGAATACAAGTGAGACTTGTATGCAATCGGGACTGTCTCCCCCTCATTAAAGGTGACATAAGTAAACCCAACAGCCCCAGGTATCATCCTGATGTGTCTTATTGTCCCGTGTGTGTAAGTGTTTAACTGCTAAGAGATCACTCTGTAATTCTCGTAGTATGTGTGTATGTTCAATCGTCCAAAATCTACTCGAAAAATTTGGGCGAATCAACTCGTATAAGGGTTTTATACGCGTCGCATAATCAGGAATGTAAGTTCTGCCAAAATTCAGAAACCCCAACAATGACTGGAGCTTCCGAACCGTATTAGGAGGCTGCAATAAAGCACATTTCTCCAAAAAATGTGGCGCTAAGCTCTTGCCCTCACTCGACAACTCATATCCCAGGAAAATGACGCTGAGGAAGGCAATCTTTGATTTCTTAAAATTAAACTTATAGCCAATATCAGCAAACCCCACAACAATGCGCGATACACGCCTTAGATGTTGCAGAATCTCATCATCTGTCAGATATATGTCATCAACATATGATAATGCTTCAGGGTCGAACTCATGCAGCATTTCAGTTACACGAGCCGAAAACAGTCCTGGGCTATTCTTATACCCCTGAGGCAAACGACAAAAAAATTTCTGAGAGCCAAACGCACTGAAACAGGTATAGTCCCGACTCTCGGGCGCTATATTCTGGCAGAAAAATCCATTCGAGATATCTAATGTTGTCTTGTATTTTTTACGCACTATATTATTCATAAGCGCTGCGCTGTGTGAATTCTGTATTGCATATGTGCGTGTATGACTATTCAAATGTCGGTAATCCACCACTATCCTATATGAATGATCTGGTTTAGCTACCGGAAACAAGGGATTATTCATCGGCGAGACACAGGGCTCAATTACACCCTGATACTCCAATTGTGTAAGAATTTTTCTAACCGATGCCCTTGCTTCAAATTTGATAGGATACTGCGGTTGTGGCTGAGGTTCGCCCTTTATTGGAATTACATGATAAGGTGATTGTCTGTCCCACCCCACGTTATTTCTATACAAGGCGGGAGCCTGTGCTAGAGCCCATGATTTACTACAGGACTCCGCTAGTTCTCTCGGAACAAGTGGTGAGAAGGAAGGTGTAATAACCTCCTCCCCAACCGGACAGTCGCGAACAAAGTCAGGTGGCCAATCTTGTTCGGCCAGCAGAACATCATATGATTTTACCACATGGTCCCAAAAAATGGCGTTTATAATACGGTCAATGTCCCCTTCCAATCGTAGAGTCACTTCATATACTCTATCAGGATCAGAGACTCGCATATCCGCCGTCTCGACTTGTATGAAGTCATCAGTTGCTTTCACCTCCAGATGCTCTAGAAGACTCCGGCGAACTATTGTGACCTCTGCCGCGCTGTCTAACAGTGCTAACGCCCACGTCTTGTTCGTCAAGAGAACTCTCTTCTTGAGCGGCATGTCTAACTGAGACTGCTGCCACTTTCTTCTTTTTAAATTGCTGTTTTTGTTGCAGCGTTTTCTCTTCTTGTTTAATAGAAACCTCCGCTGAGCGTTGTGAATCCTGTCTCGGTTTCACGTACTCTGTCCTCCGCTCTGACCGCCCACCTCTCTCACTTCTCTTTTCCGATGAGTCATGAAAGGAACGAGATTGGCGTGTATCAGTATATTGATATCTATCAGGCGTCTTCAAAGTATCCCTATTCCTGAGATTATACTTATTCTGTGGGGTCTCCGGTTGCGGAGACTGCCCACCATCTTTCTTAGGTGTTTGCTGTTTCTTTTCCCAGCGCTTTTTCGAACCCTCAGGTTGTTGCTGTTTAGCATTATCTTTATTATTTTTACCCTGTAACTTGGGTTTTTGTGGTCTAGCCCCTAGGCTATCACGACCAATACTAGAATATGTTTCCGCTATTATTCTCGGAAGCTCCCGCTCCTGATTAAGCAGCGGAACATCCCGAAGACGCATACGCACTGCTAGTGCTACTGCCTCTCCTTTGAGATTACTCAAAATAATAGAAGAAACTGTGGCAAAATTGCCCAGCAACTGCATGCCCAAATCCAAGGCAGGGGCAGCCCCATATTCATCTTGAATCTGTTTAAGCACGTCCGGTAAATTAGCTAATGTCGGTGTACCGTGTGCCGTAGTGTAGAGCGCGTCAAACACCGTGCCCCAGGTATTACAAAGGTCCACCGGAGGAACCATCCCATACGGCAAACACATCGTCAAAATTCTATGTTTATTCTGAGGTCCCGTATGGGGAAATACTGCTTCCAGCGTATGAATTTTTTGCGCCAGCCAAAATGGAGTCTCCTCTCGTTTAGCCGGTACCTTACCCATAACTGAGTGTACAGTGGCCGGATTAATACCCAGAACCACTGCCTGTGGGTGCGCTGGAGCAGCACGCGCTGCATTCGTATTTAATGTCTGCATTACAAACTGAACTAACCGTCTATATGTAGCCGTCAATTCTGTATATAAACGACGAACTTCAACCACTGCCAATTGAGCAACCGCAGGATGAGGTGTATATGTAGCCAATAAAGGCCAGGTAGGACCATCATTACTCAGCGGACCTAACCTAACTTGTGCTACTGTGTGTGGGAGGGCGCCATCAAGCCAATTATGGTGTTCTTGATAAGATAGAGGTATTTCTAAATAAGCGTAAGCCTTGTATTGTCCAGGGACATTCGCAACAGTGTATTCGTGAAAAGTATTTGTTCCCCCATCCACTGCTGGAAATCCGACCCAAGAATAAAAAAGTTCTGTTCTATAGGCTGCATGGGCGTCCACCACAAAAGTGACTGGACCCCCCTGGACTTTCAGTCCATGTGTCAACAGATGTCCCATGAGCGGATGACGCTTATTAATTGCTATATTCACTACATTAGGATTCGCCATTTTATAAAAAATAGCTTCAGGTCAGAGAAGGCACACCAATATCGGGGTTTTTCCTTTCAAAGTTCAAGCTTGAACAACCAACCACTAAGCAACAGGAAGCACCTATGCCGTGGCGGCGGAAACCCTCAGCCCCACGGACGTCTCCGTATACGGAACCGAGGAGTCAAAATATATATGAAACCAAGAGAGTCAGTCGTACCTAATCATTAGAGCCAGACCAAACGTTGGCGGCGCCATGTCGCGTGGGCTCTCATTATTCTAAATGAGACTACTGGATTTCTAGGTAGCAGGATCTATAACGGTGTGGGGGACTGAGTCTGACCCACGTGTAAAGAACTCTGTTACCCTAAATCCGGTTTTTGCTCCGGCTAACTAGCAGTGCCTCATTTCTCCCATGTGGAAGGAATGATTCGGCAGCCGAGCGCATGACATCTTTGGAACTTCTCAGGGAAGTCGTGGTTACTCAGATCCAAACCAGCTCTCTTATTTCCAATATGATCTCATATACAAATGACAAAGACAGTATAAGTTTTATATAATGTTTTTTAATAAAACGACTGTATTTTAGATATTAAGGCGTGAGCCGCAATAACCAGAACGATACAACACAGTAGGATTGTAATAGTCACCAGGAGAGTAAAACATAAGAACAAAGCTATCATATTGTCTAACAGTTTCTACTCTCCCTCTGCTTGTTCTATTTAGAGCACAGCATGTTAAGCTTCTAGCTTGCCTATTAGAATCACTGTGGAGACATCAGCCCTCATACCTGAGCAAAGACCTGTGATCTTGGTTCAGCATCTGCAACGAGGCAGTCAGCGTCTGGTTGTGGTTCCCTGGTCGGAATCTCCCTCTTGCGTGTATTGGGACAAGGAAGTGATTTTATAACTAACATGTCATCGTGATCACAAAATGTCCCTACGCAGGAATGCCAAGTCTAAACTCCTACCACGTCTATCGGCAATGTACCAGACTGTATCCTTGACTGAGGCACAGAGTAAATATGTTATGGAGAACTCCAGTGCTGAAGTAGGCAAAACAGTGTGATATGAATAAAAAACAACACCGTAGAACTGGTTATTTGAAAAATAACAGTACGAAGCCTAATAAAAAGCATATAGAGCAAAGTGCACAGAGGCTCTAAGCTGCCAGCAAATGAATAAAATATATTCAGGGCAAAGTGCACAAAGGCCTAAAGCCTGAAGCTAAAGCGCAATGAATACATAAAACTAACCACACTACAACACCATCTATAAGAGTTTTCCGATTTGTCCCGCTATTTAGTAGACCGAATTTGATCAGAACCATCCACACTAAAAGGCCACAGCATGTATTGGGGATTTTGAGCTCTGCTACACAGAGCAGGTTGCTAGTCTTCTATCACAAGTTAAATCAGGCTCTCCCTATGATCCTTGTCCCCAGAAGATTGTTTCCAATTTAGCTTAACACCTTGAGCATTTCATTACAGCTCTGGTTAATCTGTCAATAACCTCCACAAAACTGCCATTGGAATGGAAACATGCACTGTTATCTCCACTCTTGAAAAAGCCTTCTTTAAATATGGAGATTCTATCAAATGAAAGCCCTGTTTCACTGCTACCATTGTAGGCTGAAATTCTAGAAATTTTCATTAACAGCCAATTAACATTCTTCTTCAGAGACACATAAGATCTTAGACCTTTCTCAATCAGGCTTTTGAGCCCAACATAGTACAGAGATGGCACTGCTGGAAGTTAAAGACAGATCCGTCTTCCAATGGCTGTTGGTAGCCCAGTAATTCTTGTTCTGCTGGACTGATCTGTGGCTTTTGACACGGTCTCCCACACCATTCGTATCCGTAGACTACATGTGGTGGGTATTTACAGCAGAGAGTTTTAGTTGCTTAGGGACTATCTTGACAACCGTACACAACAGGTACATCTGGGTCCTTTCAAATCTAGAATGATGCATGTCAGCAAAGTGGTCCCCCAGTGTTCGTGTTTGAGCCTGACACTTTTCAATGTCTATGTAGCGCCCCTGGTCCAGATCGTAAACGCATGTAGTGCGGAGATTGTGTCTTACTCAGATGACACACAACTTCTTATTTCTTTTGGCCCACACAAAGTGAGACTCCAATTCACGCAATGCATGACGGTAATTGCCAACTGGATGCCTTCGAACTGTCTCCAACTTAATAGTTCAAAATCTGAACTCGTGTTGTTCGGCAGAGTGCAAGAACTATGATGTGCAGATTAGTTGTCCTCTGAGCTTGGTTCAGCCCCCACTACTGGAATTAGTGGTAAGGTTAGTGGTAAAGAACATAAGAGTAAAGATCAACCACACTGTGTCCATGACAGACCAGGTTAACTCTACATGTGGCGTGTGTTTTGCCACCATGAGACTCTTAAAGCAAGTTTTCTCTTGGCTTCTGGCCACATCCAGGAAAAGTCTGGTCCAAGCTCTTATTAGCCAGCTTGATTACTGGACTTCCTTTCTGGTTGCCACAAATGAGACTCTTCTGTCTAAGCTGCAGGTGATGCAGAACACTGCCACTTGGCTTATCTGCAACCTCCCTGTACAAACGGCATCTATGCCCACTCTGAAAAAACTGCACTGGTTGCCCATTAAGAAGTGCTCTATTTTCAAATTATGTTGTCTGATATTTAAGACCCTCCATATCAGCCATCTAGACAGCTTAGGTCCTTTAAGAAGGCTGTTCTCCTGACTCCGCATATTCGCACAGCTAGATATGGTGACAGCTCATTTTCTTTCTTAGTGGCATTCTACTGGAATCAACTACCTTTCCATAGCTAATCGTGCTCCAACTTTCAGGTCTTCGACAAGCTATTGAAAACCTGGCTTTTCTGAATGCATATTCCTGGCTATCTCCGCAAGCACTGAGATACTCCTGTGGGAGGGAGTTGGGCACTATACCAAGCTGAACAATAATAATAATAAGTGGTCAGTGGTGGGGAGATGAGAGACATAAGATTGCAATACTTTATGAATCTAGGGCCAGATGTAGCAACCCGTTTGCGAGTCGCAAACGGCGAAAATCGCCGTTTGCGAGTCGCAAACGTGGGTTTGGCATGCAGAAATGCATATTGCGAGTCGTTACCGACTCGCAATATGCATTTCCGACTCGCAAATAGGAAGGGGTGTTCCCTTCCTATTTGCGAGTCGCTGTGGGATGCAATACCATTTGCGACCGCGTACGCGGTCGCAAATGGCATCGCAGTTACCATCCACTTCAAGTGGATGGTAACCCACTCGCAAATTGGAAGGGGACCCCATGGGACCCCTTCCAGTTTGTGACTGGACCCCAAAATATTTTTTCAGGGCAGGGAATGGTCCAAGGGACCACTCCCTGCCCTGAAAAAATACTGAAACAAAAGGTTTCGGTTTTTTTTGCAGTGCAGGTCGTTTTCCTGTCAGGAAAACGGGCTACACTTCAAAAAAAAAAAACTGCTTTATTTAAAAGCAGGTCGCGAACATGGAGGTCTGCTGACGTCAGCAGGCCTCCATGTTAGCGAGTGCCCATACTCGCTATGGGGCCGCAATTTGCGACCCACCTCATGAATATTCATGAGGTGGGTCATTGCGACCCCATAGCGAGTTGCAGTTGGTGTCTGAGACACCGTACTGCATTGGGAATTGCGACTTGCAATTTGCGAGTCGCTCCGACTCGCAAATTGCAAGTCGCAATTCCCAACTTTCGTACATCTGGCCCCTAGTGCACAAGGTTAGTGCTCTCTCACACTTTTTCTGAATTCTTTCCAGCAAATTATTAGAACAACCTCAAAATAGCTGTGATAGAAAGAAAGGATTCAGGCTGATTATTAAAGTGAGATCCTTTAAACATTGCTCTAGTATTTGATCACCAAATTTGAAGTAGAACCTAATGAACATGTATACTCGCAGCACAGACTCGCCTACTGCCTCATGTACAAAGGTGTTATGCAATCACAGAGCTTGATAGTAGCAAAAATGCAGAGGTTGCGACTCCATAAACCCTACTAATTAAAGTTTTTTTCACTACATTCCAAATGGGAAATGAGATGGCTTAGAAAGAAGAATCACCCTTACTATTTGGTATTTGCAATAGAAAGAAAGGGGCATAGATTCTGCTTTAGAAATTGTGTGGGGTGGGTGGGGTGGTGGAACAGTGGTCTTGGAAACTTTTGTATGTTCTCCCAGTGTGTTACCAAAGGGTAACTTTTTTGCAATTGTTCATCCCAGGTTTGATTGTGTCCTGACTGAAGGTGTGGTTAAAACCACCTGAGATGATGTGTTTGTCAGCTAGATGGGTGTGTGGGGATGGTGATGGTATAGCTGATACAGCTGATTTTGATGCAGCACAATATGGCACTCAGGATGCACTTGTGGAACAGTTGAGTGAGGAGTCTGAAACAAGACAGCACCATCTAGAGGCAAGACTATGAGGACTCGAACAGCAGTTCTGAAGCCACATTCTGTGAGGACTGGTAGAGAGAAATGGTTCCAAGCCGTCTTGATTTTCTTAACAATGTGTTTCTTGAGGGTGATGTCACTGTCCAGGGTGAATCTGAGAGAGTGAAAGGTAGGGTTCAAATTTTGCTGAGCCAGGTTTGAACTACCCACTGCTTGCTGTTCTTCCTGGATAGTAGGTGTTCTGTTTAGATGTGGCTATGCTCCAGGTATGTGCTGGAAATTCAGGTTGTGTGCAATACAAGCAGTTTGTGAGGCACTGGATGTCTGACCACTGGATGTCTAAGCAGTGGGGAATTTCACATATAGCTGTTTATCATCAGTGTATTGGTGAATTTTTTCCAGTGCTTAATTTGTAAAATAATAAGTACCAAGGCCCTCGTCAAGAGCCCACTGCAGTGTGCAACATTCATTGCTCCTGCCGGAGCTGCTTATGTCATATCAACACAACTAACAACCATCACATTCCAACAAGTGTGACAATTCGGACTATTCTTTGCCCCCAAAGCTATAAGAACTGCTTGGACAGAAGGTTTTAGTCATTTTTAATGTATATTATTTTGTTCTCATCACTTAATTAGACAGACACTGCCACCCTGTGGTAGACTGTCATTAGTGCTGATGTTGTCCATTAAATGTCTGTACCGAGCATCAAAGTGTCATATTAAGCACTGATTTTTACACTGGCATCAGTATAAATTCTTAAGGGGCACCATGTTGAGGTTTAAGGTGACAGGGGATAAGATGAAACCCTGGGGACTTCACAGCTGACAGGGATTCTCTCTGACCTGGAGGTACCCATGTAAATGAATTGGTATAGGTTTGAGAAGGGAGAGAACTAGTGAAGGACGTTTCCCTAAAATCTTATATGGGACTTCCGGGTGTGGATGAGGGTGGAGTGATCAATGGTATTGAAGACAGTAATGAGGTCCAGTAATAATGAGGTTATTAATAATAACCTTTATCTGTTGTCAGGAGGACATCATCTTTGATCTGAAACATATCTGTTTTCATGCTACAGTATGATCTGAAGCCAGACTGGTAGTTGTGAAGGTGATGGTTGGTGTTGATGTGATCTTGAAATTGTGTGTGTAGACTGCTTTTTCAATGCTTTTGCTGATGAAAGA
This sequence comes from Pleurodeles waltl, assembly GCF_031143425.1. Classification (NCBI taxonomy): domain Eukaryota; kingdom Metazoa; phylum Chordata; class Amphibia; order Caudata; family Salamandridae; genus Pleurodeles; species Pleurodeles waltl. The sequence goes on from NC_090439.1 coordinate 457,459,268, forward strand.
TAGATGAGTGATGGACTGGTAGTTGGATTAATCATAAGAGTCCACTGTGTGTTTCTTCATGGGTGGAAGGATCTGGCTTCTCCAAAGCAGGTGCCTTGTATGAGAGAAGCATTGAAGATGGTGAGTAAAGGTGAGAACTTCTCCAGATTGTTTTTTTTAAATTAAGGATTAGAGTAAGAAATTATCTTCCTAGATGTTTAATTTGAGTAGGAATGGTTGTGAGGATTGTGACAGACAGGGTTGAAAATATGACTACTGTGGAATGCAGCATTGCGGTGCAGGTGTTAAAAGGGCAGGTTTGGTGCTATTGTTGAGCTGGGGTGTTAGGTGAAGCACATGATGTGATCTTTCCTTGTATATTTCACTGTAGCAGTATTTCTAGCCTAAGGCTACCTCAGTAGGCCCAAACAGCTAAAGCCTTTGATAGTGTCTACTTTTGATGAGGATGCCTACATTCTAGGATAATTTTGGGGGTTGGCTGAAAGAGGGAGAAGGCAAGAAGTGATGATGCTTCCTGTAATAATGGAAACATCAGTGATGTTACTTCCTGTGGAGAGAGATGTAGGGGAATAATGTCTGTTTATCATGCTTCTTCTTTTAATGTTGGTTGTAAGAATTTGGTTTAGTAGTTGAGGGGGTGAGAGCCTCACTGTTGTAGTGTGCCCCTCACACTAATGTAAAACAGACACAGTAGTTGTATAAAAGAATCTTCTTTTATTGCCAGCTCCTACCACACAGAAAACAGGTCTGTCTGGTTCCACTGCTGCACCCTCAATGAACTGGAATGCTCTACAACTGTAATGAACGGGAACACTCAGTTGAACCAGACTATGTCATATTTAAACATTCCACCAGATACAAACCATAAGACATCTCCTTCCCTAGTAATAAATGAAAGAAGAAGAAAATTACAAACTTACAAATGAGTGATAATGAATGCAACTAACACAATCCCCCTTTGATTAAAATAAGTGAAAAGAAAATTAACCAAAAAGAAACTTAAAACTACTTTATCCAATGACAAAATCCTTTAACCATCCAGGTAATTCTCTTTTTCTTCTACCACCTTCAGAGCACTTCCTTACTTCCTTTGAAATCTTTCCCAACTTCATGGTACTTCCTCCATCCACATTACTAGCACACTCCTCCAATTCTGGCATGTCAGTCACACTGCAGTATCAACTGTCAATCTGGTAACTCAAGTATATCCTCTGACAAGAGGGGATCCATCATATCCCTCATCCCTGTATCTTCTCTCTGTTGCTCATTAGAACATAGCGCCACACCCTTCATAATCCACACTTTCCCACTTTCCAGTTTGACTGCAATACTTAGAATTTCCACTACTTTCTCAGATCAGTAAAAATGACTCTCAACCTTAGGTACCTTAACCAGTTTCCTGATCTGCATCCAATCACCTACCTCACTGTGTACCAATTTAACCTTATTGCAAGCATTATAGTATTCATTTATTTTGCTGTGTGTGTCCTCCAACCTATTCTTTACCAACTCCAGTGACCTTCTCTCAACTGTACTGTCACACAACGATTACGGTGTAAATTTACACCTGGGAATCATTCCTCTCATCATTACAAACAGAGACATACTTGTCAAATTATTTCTGGTCTCTCTGTAAGCCCACACTGCTTTTTATTGCAATCCTCCAATCACACTCTTTACTAATTGCACCCCGAATAACCCCCTTGATCACACGGTTAAATCTCCACACTGTGTCATTTCCATTGCGATAATAGAGAGTGGTGGTCTTATGCCTAACACCTACCCTTTCAAAATAGGTTTAAGGCATTTTAGAAAGAAACTGCACTCCATTATCACTCAGGAGTACAGCCGGAATCCCTTCAGGCCAAAATGTCACGTCCAAAAATTCCAACAGTGTGGCAGCGTCTGCCTTCCCCACTATGTCCACCATAGGCTATTTGGTGAACACATCTACCAATACAATCTCATACTCCTGTGCTTCACTAACCGGATCAAACAAACTCACTGCTACACTCTCCAAAGGTTGTTTGGGAATCAAACCCTCACTCATGGGTGGTTATAAGGTACTCAAAGTTTTATCTAAATACCACAATTCCATGAGGAACCTTTTCACTGCTTTATCAACTACAGGCCACCAAAATGACTCCTTTACAACTGCTTTGGTCCTCACTGTACCAAAACGGCCCTCATGACAAATATCCACAATTATGTCCTGCACCCCAAATGGAGGGATAATCTTGCAACCTCTAAAAACAATATCTCTGTCCACCCACAACTATGACCTAATCCCCAAAACAGTAAACACTCACCAGGGAAAAATTCCTTCTTAGGCCAACCATCAGACATGTACTTCAAAATCTTTTGCAAAATGTTATCCTCTTTCTGTTTTCCTTCCAATCATTCTGTTTGATAGCTGATAAACCAAACCAACTTTAAAATCATTCCAAGGTTCATTCTCACACATTTCTAAAGGGCATGCATGGCATTCTGGACAAACAATGTGCCACAAGGGTCTCCTTCCCTGGAACATATACAATGCTGTAAATGTAATTCTTCATTTGCATCAACAACCTCACAATTCTGGTTGATGCAGTAACACTCCCCTCCGTAGTCAGCAATTTAACTAAGGGCTTATGATCACACCAACTAACAATTGGTATACCCCCATATAAAATCACAAAAATGGTCAAGTGTCCATGCGCAAGCCAATGCTTCTTTTTCTATTATAGGATACCTCTCTTCTGCTGGATGGAAATAGAATGATACTCTAATTTCCCTCTGCATCCCTCTGTAAGAACTGACCCAAGGCCTTCATTACTGGCATTAGTCATCACATAGCTTCCCAAACTGGGGTCAAAACCACTCAAAGTAGGAACATTTTCTAGGTAGCCCTCAATGTAACAGATCTCCTCTTCACACAACAGATCCCATGTAAACTTCACATGCTTCTTAAGTAACTGCCTAATGTTGAACACATTTTCTGAAACATTGGGGATAAATTTAGCACAAACCTCTGTCCTCCCCAGGAATGACCTTACCTCATCCTTGTTAGTGGGAACCGGAGCCCCAGAGATAGCATTTATCAATGAAGGTTTAGGTTTAACCCCCCCTCCCTCCAATCACATTCCCAAATAAGTCTCACTCCTCTCTGCAAACTTTCATTTACTAAGCTTCACAGTAAAACCTTAGCTCTCCAGTATACATAACACTTTCTGCAAACTCTCATCATGCTTTGCTCTATTTTCCCCAAAGACCAAAATGTGGTTCTGGAAATACAGTACTCCACACTCCTTCCCAAACAAATAGTGCAAGAGCTGTTGAAAACCAGCTAACGCTAAATGCATACGCTAAAACTGAAAATACCTAAACAGCGTGATTAATGCAGTTATCTTCCTGGACATTGGTTTAAGAGAGACCTGATGATATGCGCTGGAGAGATCAATAGTTGAAAACCATGTGGTCCCCTTCAGACTTGACAACATCTTTGCAATCTTAGGCAAAGGAAATAGATTGGTAAGAATGGTATTGTTCACATGTTGAAAAACCACACAGAGAAGGATTTTGCCATTACCAACAGAGAACCACCAGAGAAATACAGTCAGAGCACTCCACAGGTTCAATAATAACCATTTCCTTCAATTTTTCCAATTTCTGCGATACCTCCTCATGTACCATTATTGGTACCATTCTCATTTTGTGAACTTTTGGAATAGCATCACTTTTGAGCACAATGTTGTGCTCAAATGCTTCTAGCAAACCTAGTTCTTTCTCAAAAACCTTTGGACATTTATTTGCCATCTCATCCCTACTGGGCTTCCATCATCCACTACCAATACTTTCTCCATGCTTTTCGGGTCCAGGACAATATGTAGGTTGCCTTGATCCTGCCATCCCAGGACAGATGGCCCTCTTTTAGCCATATATAGGGGGTTATTGTAACTTTGGAGGAGGTGTTAATCCGTCCCAAAAGTGACGGAAAAGTGACGGATTTACCACCAGCCGTATTACGAGTCCATTATATCCTATGGAACTCGTAATACGGCTGGTGGTATATCCGTCACTTTACCGTCACTTTTGGGACGGATTAACACTCCTCCATAGTTAGAATAACCCCCATAATCTGCCCCCTGACCTTCTGTCCTTAATGAAAAAGGATATCCATCTGAAACCTAAAATGTCAATCCTTTCTCTGGTAAAACCTTCAGGATTGATATCCGGTCGAGAAAGATGCATGCCATTTGTCTCTACAAATTTGTTCCTTTAAACCTCCTTGTTGAATATAGTAAATGATGATCCTGAATCTGCATAGATTTGTATGTAAACCACACCTATAGATATATTGCATTCAAGTTTACGTTGAGTGTGTTATTAAGAACAATTTTTTCTTGCAAATTCATTACACTGTGCAGCTTCGGAGACTCCTCATCTCCTTAACTCTCACATGAACTTCTCCCTTCATAAATGCATTTCACTTTGTATTTCTTCTTTTTGCACACCTTAGTATAGTGACCAATAGTACTACAACTACTGCAGTTCTGCTTAAGAGCTGGATATGTTTTGCTATATGCAAGGTGTTCCTTGCTGCCACAACAATAGCACTTCCTGTTGTTAGTTCCATGTTTATCTTTATTATCACTCTTTTTCTCATTCTCCACTTTGTGAGGCATCACTTTACAGACACAACTTTCCTTGTCCGATTGCTTCAATTCCGTGGCACATCTCCCTGATACTGCTGCTTTACGCACTTTCTCAACACCTCCTCCAGTGGTGAATCTCCTTTAACCCATAGTCGTTCTTGTATTGCCAGATTATTGGCAATAATTAAATCGTCATGGATGACACCAAACCTATAATCAATCACCAATTGTTTTAGCTCAGCTACGTAGTCATCAGCTGACTCACCTTTGTCCTGCTCAAGTTAGAAAAATGTGAATCTGGTAATTCCTACGCACACCTTAGGTACAAAATATTTATCCAAATCCAGTAGAGCAGCAATAAACACATTAACATCCCCACCAACTGTAGCTTTCACCATGCAATTATATGTTTTCAGGCCTACAGGACCCAAGGAATGCAAGATAATCCTCTTTTTCTGTTCCTCTGACATTCACTTTGATTCATCAGTTGCAGCAATGTAATTTTCAAAACATCCCTTCCATTCCACCCACTTCATGGAATGTTCGGATCCTGACATCCAAATGCATATGGGGGCTAATTGAAACATTCTGCTCTGGCATACTTTTGTTCCACAGAGGAATAGTACACCTTTTAAGAAGCACAACTGTATAAACCTCTGCCACCAGGCAGATGAACCACAAGCTGATGCTGTGTTGATAATGCAAATGTACTTGTGCCAACAAAGCACATAAAAGAATATCAGGGCAAAACCCTCACCTGTTTCTTGTTTGATAATGGTAGTCCTGTGAACACACTTAGCAAATGGCTAATAAAGTGCACCTGCCTAAATGTGTCAACAATGCCGCACTCATAGTCCTACTGCATGCCCAGCGCAGTTCTTCATGCTTTCAGGCCAACTCTGTCAGATTACATATAGGAAAATATTCAAAATGGCTATCTAGGGTCAGGCAGCATGAACCGACGCAAAATGAGCGTTGTAACAAGTGCCAGCACAGAGAGTGCAATGAGCGACATGCGAATTTAGATTCCAAAGTTCGTACAACAAGGAGATGGCGCCTGCAATACTCCACTCACCAAATGCTAACACCCGCTATCTGCTGCCTGAGCAAGATCCCAATGAATGCAGGTTTGAACAATGCACCAGCTCACTTTGACAGTGTCCAAGACATTCCTTTGCAAATTCTCACAATTCTCTGCGTTCTTAGCTTCTCCCAATCTGGTAGTCATGATAGAGTTTTTCCCCCTGTGAATGAGGTATTTTCCAGATTTCCGGCCAAAAGCTTTCCAATGCTCTGTCCAGCAACTCAATATTCACAAGGCTAAAAGTTCAATAAATCCACCAGAAGGTTCAGTTACCAGCTCATCACCAAATTGTTGTGGTGCGCCCATCACACTAATGGAACAAGGACACGGTAGTTGTAAAAGAGAATCTTCTTTTATTGTCAGCTCCTACCATACTGGAAATAGGTCTGTCTGGTTCCACTGCTGCAACCGTAATAAACCGGAACACTCTGCAACCGTAATGAACTGGAGCACTCAGTGGAACCATACCATGTCATACTTAAACATTCCACCATAACACCCACTCAAGTAATAAGCACAGTCTTGTCAAAGTGAACCATAAAAGTCACTAAATAAACCTGTATTTATACCTCTGGTAGCATGGCACAAAAGAAGTCAGGCTTAACTTACAGGCAATATGTAAAGTATTTATGCAACACTATAACAGTAAAAAGTGAAAACAACACACAAGAAAAATCTCAAACCAACATAGAAAAATAGAGTAGACTGCCACCAAAGTGACAAACATTCAATCATTAAAACCGGAGTTATGCATTTTACACGTTTTAGATAAAAACAGCACCTAGAAGCTCAAAGTTCCAACTGTGTTTATCTGGTTGTGCTGGACCAGGTTTAAGTCACAAGTTCAGGCCTACCATGATGGAGCATGTGCCAGATACAGGAACTGGGTTCATCCTGGTGTAGATTTTTACCTGCTCTGAGTCTACTTGGGGAGCTGCAGCGGACTTTGTGTTGGCAGTTGGCACGAGGAGACTGTTGACAGCAGAAGGAAACAGATCAGGCTTTGCAGATGGCCGCTGTTTGGCGCAAAGAGCTGGTCATCGCTGGAACTTCACGCTGGTGGCCGTCGCTGACTGTCACCATTGGCGCTTGATCTTGGAGCTGATGCGAAGAGTTGTTGCCTCTGGAGATTTGCGCAAGCTTGCATCGCAGACGGTCGAGAAGTGACCCAAGGAGTCAGTGTGCAGCCGTGAAATGCCCCAAATCCTCTGAATCTTTAGTGGAACTTAGCATTTGTAGTTGTGAGGCAGGAGTACTGTGATGTCAGCCAATGATCCAGAACCTGGAGGGGCACTTTTGGGGATCAGGTGTTACTCCATCAGAGGCCAGTAGCAGGGCTTAGTCAGGTTCAGTTGATGTTGGTCGGCTGGCAGGATGCAGGAGAGGCCACTGGAAGCTTGTTGTGCCCCTGTAGTTCAAACAGGAGGCCAGTCAACTGACCCTTGGAGTCACTCCTGGGGAGCCTGGGATCAATGAAAGCAAGCAAGCCCAATCTTCCTTCTTCATTCAGCAGGGCAGTTCTTCTTCCACAGGTCCAGGATTCTTCTAATGAAAGGGTTCTGAAGGTGCCACATTTACACTTGGTGCCAGCCTTTGTGTGGGAGACATCTCTGGCCTACTCCAAAACTGGTTTTGGTCATGTTTACCCTTTCCCTGGGTTTGGCTCCAAACTGTCTAGGGTGACAAAGGCATGGGCAGGCCTGGTATCAGTTTCCTTTGTTGTGCGCTGCAGGCAGGGCCCTTTGACGTGTAACCAGTACAGAGCACAACTACTTCCCAACCATTCTGTAGGAAGATCCACTCCCTCCAAACCTATGCCTCTTTTGTCTCAGTGTCTGAAAGGAATACAGAAAACACCACCAGGAAGCCATTTACAAAGGTGATCCTGAACACTGGCAAAATGCACATTTAGGTTAGCAGAAAAGGGCCAGCTTTCTAAAAGTGGAATTTTCAGAATAGTAACCTAAAATTCAACCTTACCATTAACGAGGATTTCAAATTACAATTCAAATAAGGGGAAGAAGCATTTCTCTATCTAATCCCAAACTGGAGTTAACACTTAGTAAGTGTAATAAGGTAAACTAGTGTTAGTGTATGGTAGAGTTAGCCTTACAACAGTGTAAAAAATGACTTTAGAAGTTTTTTCACTGTCAGGACATGTAAAACAAAAGTCCTACTTTTTAAATACCGAACACCCTGTCCTGTGAGCCTTTAGGGCCTAACGTAAGGGTGACCTGTAAGTAGGAAAACAGAAGGTTTAGGTGGGAAAACATGTATTTTGCCAGATCAACATGGTAGTTTAACACTGCACTACAGGCTGCAGTGGCAGGCCCGACATGCTCTACTTGCTACTGCAGTGGGTGGCATAATGGGTAGTGCTGCAGCTCACCAGTAGCATGTAATTTACAGGCCCTGAGTAAATGTAATAACATATTCTAGGGACGTACAAGTTAACTAAATGTACCAATCACATGTAGACCAATGTTACCATGTTGAGAAAGGAGAGCACAAGCACTTCACCAAAAAAAGTCCACAGAGGTCTATAAACCAACAAAAATGGGATACAAAAAAAGAAGGCTGAAATATTGTGTGACAGAAAAGGCCCAGACCCACAATGGTTTTGTCACGAAAGCAATGATGTCACTTCCTGAAGGAAAATATGCTTGGAAAAGCAATTATATTACTTTCTGTAAAGATGGACGCTGTGAACTTAAATGGTGCCCCTTCTTATGGCAATGAATACCAGGGAAAGAGGTCTAGCTGTATTGCTTCTTTTTTAAAGCTACTTTGTCAGGAAACCAGTGATGGCATGCTCTGCAGGCATGGATGCTATGAAAGGCAGTAATGTAATTTCCTGTGGAGATGGATGCTGGCAAATGAGGTCTGATGGTCTAGCTTATTTTAAAGATGAGTTTGGCTGGAAACAAGTTATGTCACTTCTTGTAGAGATGGATTCTGTTAGATGCAATAATGTCACTAAATGTAGACTTGAATACTCAAAAATGCAGTGATGTCAATTCATGTGGAAAGGGCTGCCTGAGACTCTATTGTCCAAACAGATTCCTTTGTTTTTTGTTTATTTCTGGATTTACGGAGGATTCCTGAGTCCCAAATGACAAAAGTGTTAGTACTTTAAAGTCTACTCAGTAACTATTTGGAATGCCTATATCGTGAACACTACTGAACAGATTTACACCAAACCACAAAAGCACACCTTCTAAACAAAGTTCAATATTCATGCTGTTTGGTGTAAATCTGTTCAGCGAACTGGGCAGTGGGCACAGGTAAGATTTCCCATGGGAGCTAAAACGGGAAAACATAATTGAAGAGGTGCTGCACTCTTTCTTCAGATGAGGTAGCTCAAAAGACATGTTCCCTGAATGCACAAAATGTAACATAGGTGACTAATAATGCCAAAAATAGGCATGCATCTAGCACACAACAATTTATTTTACTTGTGCTTAAATATATTGGGGCAGATTCAGATGGACCATTGAGAGTCCTCCTCTTGCCAAATCTAGAGTTGTTGGCCAGCCCCTCAGTGTGCTGTTAAGATTAGCAGGAACCACCTTCACAATGGTTTCTTTCAATAATGTAAAGGTTTGGATGATGGACGCCCATCAAACATTTCTACTTTATTTTTTATTTTTCAGAAACTAACTACCCAAGCAGGAGTTTGTTTTTGTAAAAATAAAAACTTGTGAACTCCAGATCTGGATGGTTTCTCAATAATGTAGGGATCATTTGTTTTTTTAACTGCGTCTCACTGCCAGTTTTTACCTGGTGGTGACAGACAGCAAAATAAACTCTAACGTATACGAAAAAGTGATGGCTGGAAAGCTTGAATTAATCCCAGCCATTCATAATTACTCTTTCCTCATCCTTGGTCTGTCGCTATTTTGCACACTCTGCCACCTCAGTTTGGGCCCAGCCATGTGCAAATCAGTCATAAGCCTGCTCCAATGAGAAAAGTCCAGCCCGAACTGCCAGAAAACAAAAGCAAGAGAAAGACATCTAATTAGCCACTCTAAATTGGGCCGGCCATCGAATTGCTACCCTCTGCTGGACCCTGCTCCATTGGAATATTAGAGGAGTTATCAGCGACAGAGCTGGAATAGGCTCCATGGTCGACATACTTAAAGTCCGCCCGTTTCTGGATTGAGCAGGAGGACTGTGAGTGTGGTGGAGAGGGTACTCTGTCACTTTTGTTACCGAGAACCCTCTCGGCCAAACTTTAAATCAGACCCATACATTTAAAGTATTCCCTGACTAAATTTTGCACATTTTATCACCATGAAAGTTAAATGTGATCCTGCAACAATTCAATCTCGACCCTATGGATCACATGCAGTTCTTGACAGCGTGTGCATTACCTACTGAAAATGAATAAACTCACTGATCTGTCTCCTAGGAATTAAATCTGTGACCTGAAGTTTACACAGTAGTCTGCATTGTACACATAAACCACACAAGCTACTGTGCCAGTTTCAAACGTGCAACCTGCTATAAAAATACCTAACTCTGCGAAGGATGTCTTAGCCCATTGATCTGTTACCAAGTGATTCACTTAGGTAGTCATTTAGCTATTTGGATAACTCAGCGAGTTAAGACCCCTACATTGAAAATGTGTGTGAAGGTCACAAATTCCAAAGTAATTGTGGAAATCTCAACGTTACATTCTTCAAAATTGAGATTGGTAATAATAATTATTATTATTTACAGCGCTTCTAAATGGCGAGAGTGTGTGTTTGTGTGTGTGTACATGCATGTTTGTGCATGTATGTGCTGGGAAAGGGGTTTCACTTTTTCACTTAGACAGTGCTTAAAGTCCAGACTTTGTTTAACTTAAAATAGATAATCCTACTGGTAGCCATCTCAACGCAATCAGCCCCTGATTCGGGCTGAGCTTAGAATTTGACCCTGGATAAGGAATGTGGTGGTGGGATGAGGATGCTACATAATAAGGGTGGGCGACGGAGCCTGCCTTATTAAATCGGGTCAGTTACTCATCTTCCTAATCCTCCTCTAACCTATTCTGCCCCAGCAGGAAACTAGTGTCTAGAGGCAAACCTGCAACACTCTCATAAACGTTTTTCCCCCATTCACTTCAATGGGTTTACCCTCTTAAACCTTTGGGGGTATATTCATAACTCCATATTTATATTTTGATGCTAGACCCGTCTAGCCTCAAAATATTGGAGTTAAAGTCATTTTCTGGATGTGTAAAACCACCTTGCGTGAATGAGATGCAAGGTAGGCGTTACCGTCCAAAAAATGACGCAAAGCCCCTAGCGCCTTATTTATCCTCCGTTGCAGAAATGGTGCACGGGGAAGGAAGGCCTAAATAATGGCGCTAAGCCTGCTTAGCGCCATTATTTAACGCCTGGGTCTGGTCAGGTCAGGTGTTAGGGGACCTGAGGGCCCATTTCCATTGTCAAACCCATGGAAAGAGCCCACAGGTGACCACCCCAAGCCCTGGGAACACCCACATCCACACCAGAGGGACACCAGAGGATGGGGCGACCCCATACCAGGTAAGTAGGGTAAGTAGGGGTAAGTACTTTAAAAAAATGTTTAAAGTGCCAGTGGGGACCCTGAAATGGGCCCCCCTACATAGCGCTGGGTGCAATGGCAATGCCCAGGGTACCATTGTCCCCTGTGCTGGCCATTGGGCGGTGGGCATGACTCTTGTCTTTTATAAGACAGGAGTCATGTGGTATGGATGGTTTTGCATCAGGAAATGATGCTAGGCAGGTTTAAGGCATATATTTACGACACCCAACTTATACTCTCCCTCACTAAGGACCCCGCCAGCGCCAAGACCAACCTACAAGAGGGTATGAAGGACGTTGCAGATTGGATGAGGCTCAGCCGCCTAAAGCTGAACTCTGAAAAAACGGAAGTCCTCATCCTCGGCAACACCCCGTCTGCCTGGGACGACTCCTGGTGGCCCACGGCCCTCGGCACCGCACCGGCCCCCACAGACCACGCCCGCAACCTCGGCTTCATCTTGGACCCTCTTCTCACCATGACCAAGCAAGTCAACGCCGTGTCCTCCGCTTGCTTCCTCACCCTCTGCATGCTCCACAAGATCTTCCACTGGATCCCCGCCGACACTAGAAAAACCGTGACCCACGCCCTCGTCACGAGCCGCCTGGACTACGGCAACACCCTCTACGCTGGAACCACAGCCAAATCGCCTGCAACGCATTCAAAACGCCTCGGCCCGCCTCATCCTCGACGTACCCCGCAACAGCCACATCTCCGCACACCGGAGACACCTGCATTGGCTCCCAGTCAGCAAAAGGATCACCTTTCGACTTCTCACACACGCACACAAAGCCCTCCACGACAAGGGACCGGAATACCTCAACCGACGCCTCAGCTTCTACGTCCCCACCCGCCTCCTCCGTTCCTCTGGCCTCGCACTCGCTTCCGTCCCTCGCATCCGCCGCTCCACGGCGGGTGGGAGATCTTTCTCCTTCCTGGCGGCCAGGACTTGGAACTCCCTCCCCACCAGCCTCAGGACCACCCAGGACCACTCCGCTTTGCGGAGACTCCTAAAGACCTGGCTTTTCGAGCAGCAGTAACCCCCTCTTTCCCCTAGCGCCTTGAGACCCGCACAGGTGAGTAGCGCGCTTTATAAATGTTAATGATTTGATTTGATTTGATTTAGCATCTTTTTTTGGTGCAAACTCTCCTTCCCCAATACCACCGCCACCCGGCTAACGTCATTTTCTAAGATGCTAGCTCACCCTTTGCACCAGCTTGCGGGATTCCATAACTATGGCGGCCAGCTGGCGCTCTGGAGTGACGCAAGCCGGCGCGATACTTTTTGACGCAAAACTGCATTTGCGCAGTTTTGCGTCAAAAACTATAAATGTAGGCCCTGGCTTTGCCCTAATTTGTGAGCCAGCAGGTTGACAGGAATGTATTTTTGTTCCCATTTTGACCCAACTCTCCCATGAGGAGACAGGGCAGGGGAGGGGTCAGGGCAGGACACGCTTTCACCATCTAGACATTATGGCCCATATATACCAACACATTTTCCCTTAGACACAGAATGGGAAAAAACCCTTGTAACATCAGGCCTTATATGCCTTACATTTGGGAAAGATCCAGAACAATGCATCCGGAACCACGGCTGCATTGTTCACACAAGCAGAATGGCACCTGCCTGAACAACACAAAGGCCTTTTTCTTTGCCTTAACCACGCATTTGCTGAACAACTCACATGCGTGGTTAATGCAGGGAAAAAGGAAGATCCATCGGGAGAGGACGCGGTTAGGTAAGTGGGGCTGGGGCAGGGTTGGAGGTTGTTTTTAGGGGTGGAGGCGGGGTGAAGGGGTTGGGATGGTTAGATCATTTTATTTTTAATAAGGTGCGTTGGTGGGGGGGATCGGTACTATGGTTTTTAGGGCGGGTGTGAGGGGTTGGTGTTATTTTGTTTTTAGGGGCGGGGTGGGGGGTCGGGTTAATTTTGTATTTAGGGCGGGTGGGGGTAATTATGTTCTTAGGGTGGGTGGGGTGGCAGGTTTTTAGGGGTGGGGGATGGGGTATTTTTGTATTTAGGGCGGATGGGGGTCGGGTCTCCAGGGGCGGGGTAGGGTTGGGATAATTTTGTATTTAGGATGGGTGGAGGGTGGGTTATTAGGGGTGAGGGTCAGGGTAATTTTGTATTTAGGGCCGGTGAGCGTGGGTTTTTAGGGGCGGGTGGGGGTGAGGTAATTTTGTATTCAGGGCAGACAGTGGGGTCGGGTTTTTAGGGGCAGTGGTGGGGGTGAGGTAATTTTGTATTCAGGGCAGGCAGTGGGGTCGGGTTTTTAGGGGCGGGGTGGGGGATCGGGATAATTTTGTTTTTAGGGGTTGGGTTTTATTTTTGGGGTGGGGGTCAGTTTTAGGGCTCAGGGTGAGTGGGGGTATTGGGGTAGTTTTTAAGGGGGGGTTGGAGTACTTCTGTTTTTAGGGTGGAGGGTGGCAGCAACAACCACATATGCTGTTTTCACACATGCCTTTACTAGGCATGCCTTTACAACAAAAAATCGTTGTAAAGGCATGCGTGGTAAAGGCATGCGTGGAAACAACGCAGTTGTTTTTACGACCGTGTTGTTCAGGCATGCGTGGTTGTTGCATGCGTGGTTCCATCATAAACCCTTACAGTTACATTGCTTTCTCTCTTTTCTTCCGACACTTCTCACATTTTTCACGTATGAAGATCTTAGGGAAATTCTCTGTATTTCTTTTTATGGATTGGGTTGGTAGAAGGTGTGGTGCTGAAGGGAGCACTTCCTCTGTCAGAGGGTTCATGAATCTTGTTAGCAAGCTAATGCCGTCTATCACGACTCCGCCATACATGCCCAGGGACCTAGCTTCAGGGAGGTATATTTGTAGTGTTACACCACCCTAAAACATGTATTCTGTAGTGAATAGTTGGGTGTAAGTGCTTTAAGTCGGGTAATATGAAGTGTCTGTTGGATTTCACTTGGTATTTATCCATTCCCACACTGACAACAAAAAACACACAGACACTCTCTCCCGTCTATGTTTTAAACACGTACACGATCTTTGAAAAATATTGCGTACTAAGTAGCCCTAAAAATGAGCACTGCTCGCCCTTTTCACTGCTCCTTAAGCCCTCATGTCCTGCTTCTCATAAAATGTGTTTTACCAAATGTCCCAGCATAATTGTTGGGAAATCTGAAACTCACACCCAACCAGTCATACTGATCAAGCTACATCCCTATTCGTGCCCCACACCTGATTCAAGGGGAAACTCCTGTGTTTTAAATCGCTTTATTATAGCTTTCTCTTGCCTGCAATTACCCACATTTAAGTGCAAGTAAATAGAGAAAATAAGCTCCCCCCCATTTACTTTTGAAACCCTCCAACTTTCATCACTTACAAATGTTGGCCTGTATGCCTCATGGGGCGGGAGGCACGCCAGGCATAACTGAAAACACGTCCACTGACCTCTCTGTAAGGGAGCCTCCAGATGCTCGCCTGTCAGAGAGGGTGTTTTTGATTTTGTGCATAATACAAAAGGTTCGGATTTCTGAATTTCCTCGTTGTCAAATGTGAGTTTTTGGCTCTTTAGCAAAGGATCAACGCTGATATATATTTTGCCTTTCTAAAAGTCTGTCGCTATGGCTTTGAAATATTGCCTGGCCAGCACACAAAGCAGTGGAACATGGGTTTTCCATTCAAAGCTCCCGGAAGATGATTGAACTGCGAGTTTCAGATTCCGGTGCCAAGTAACAGAAGGCCTCAAAATCATTGTGGTGATGGTAAGAGGAATATAACATTCAATTACACGCCTGTAGCATATGCCATTCAGGTAGCAGCAAAGAAGCAGGATTTTGTGACTTAAAGCAGAGAGCGAATCGTCTCGCACGTATAAAGAATTAATCGTTAAAGATCTCTGCGAGACAATACAGCCAGCTGCAATTTCTGACCGGCAAATGGCAGGTATATTTTCTTAGGTTAACTCACAAACCTTTCACCATAGAGACTGATTTTCACAAAGGTCCATGCCCACTTAAGTGTGCACAAGAGCACTGAGCGATCATTAGTTAGACGTGTTCGACCGGATCACAAAATATTTTTAATTGGAGCTATCACTTGTGGTTGGTGTTCAGGGTGAACTTGGTGCAAGTATCTTTCACCATCCTGTTAGGAGAGCAGATTAGTAGAGGTGGCGATGTGTGACAGGACAGTGGTGCATAATTCTTGCCTTGCACATTGCTGTTGTGGTGAGGTGTGTTGTTGTTTTTGTGCTGTTGTGTTATTATGCTGTGTTTTTGCTGTGGTGTACTATGGTTGTTGTGTTGCCATCTGTTTTGATTGCATTGTTGTGCTGTGCCCTGTTTTTAATTGTTTGTTGTTATTTTTCTTCAAGTTATGTTTTTGTGTTGTATTTTCTTGTGCTCTATTGCTGGAGCGCCTGCAGAGGTCTTCTTCCTGCCTTGTGTTCAGAAACCACAAGCGCTCTGGTGAGACATCATCATACCTTATCCCACCAACAGGAAGTCAAATGGATCTTTGGACTCAGTGAAGAGTGTGGAAGTCAGATTAATTCAACACAAATCAATAATATGAAACTTATATACAAGTATGGACACCAGAAATGAAACACAATGTCAAAACTCCATGAATAAAGTTTCAAAGCTTTATCACATTCCCGAAATCAATATAACGTATATGGTAAGCAAAACTATGTTATAAACATACATGAAAATCATTGGCACACCAAAACGTTCAAAGAGATTAAGCCTGACTAACATCAATACTGTTAAACATTCCAAGAGAATATCACACATTAGCAAAACTATAATATGGACATTAATTCCAGATTTCAAAACAGAGGATGGTGACATCAGTAAGTCATCAAAATTCAAGTTAACAATCAGTTTTCAGGGCTGGGCCATCCTTATCACTAATGCAAATTCAGACTTGCATGTGTGGGGACGGACTAACACATTCAGACAAAACAAAAGAGGAGACAAAAATAATTTGGAAAAATCATCTAACTAGGGTAATTCAGTATAAAAATACACTGGTGTAATTATCCAAGCTGAAAAGGAAACAAGAAACCACATTATGAATTATACCTCTCCTCATGAGACAGCAGGCAGGAAAGGTTCATCAAGCAGAGCGTTACCCATTTGCAACATCAATAAACAGCAGCATCAGTACAGTGCAGAACATGGGCTGCACATAGGAAAAGTTAGCAGTTCAGAATTGTTTGTATATATGAGTACTGAACAGCATACGTAAGTAGGGCAATTAGAACTAAGAGGAAACTCATAACATAAAATAATTATGGCAGGAGACTTGGAAAGGGACAAGATGTGACAGCATGAACACCCAAGAAGAACCCTCAGGCTTCAACAGACAGCAGCTGACAAACTAAAACTTTCAAAAGTCTCTCCCTACCTAGAAATGCCACTGGTGTCCGATTGGTCATACAGATGGGCTCATCTTGCACACAACAACCAATATCCAATTGTAGCCGCTGACACCATTATGTTTGCAGCTATTCTGCATTTTCTCAGGGAAAAATGTGTAGTCAACTCGATTAATTCATACAGTTCCGTCAAAATATAATACTTATTATTAACTGCAACTTTGGGATCCTTTCTCACAGTACACAGCATGAGTTAAACAATTCTCATATGAGTTTCAATAATTCTTCCTGTTGTTCGTCAGCTAATACAAATATTGTTACATCTGTTATTTATCAGGCCATGTTCTCTGATTTTAATAAAATAGAACATTTGCCAAAACATCAGCAAATTAGGAATTAATTCAGGTCAGAGGGAACAGAATGAATTTGTATTTCTTCACTACTACTGCAAAATGAATCTTCAGGCCTAGTCTAGCTAAGAAAACCTAAATACTTATTAATGCAATGAATACACAGAAATCCTTTTGCACACCTTACAATTTAAATCACATATGCAAAGCAAATTATTTAATTACAAACACTATTCATGACATTAGAAACAAATTGAAACATGCATTTATTTTTCTGCACACATGTAACTTGCATTAATAAAATAATTTAATCAATATAAGTATGAATAACTCATGTTAATATATTTCATTCTAATATACATCTAATAATACTTTTAATATTAATTCATGTCAGTAGCTCACTCGACTATGAATGCACAACACCTTTTTTATGGCAAAACACGTCAAATACGAACAGAGGCCACTTTGTCCATCATAAATCTAACATGCACATTTTGCATCTTGTGTTAATTTCTCTGGTAGGCCTTTAAATGAAGGTTTGTAAGTTGCCATATGGTAACTTCTATGCCACTAATGTATTAGCAAAATGTGATCTCTATCACTATAATTACTTTAGAGATGTTGACAAATGTTGGCCACCTGTCCAGACAAAGTAGCAAATATCTTTTAAGTTTCAATGACAAACACCCATTTTCCCTATCTAAAATACGGCTGCTCCAACTCTTTAACTGTTTAAGACAGCAATCAGCCAATACGTGTGGTTACAGAGTGGGCTTATGTTAGCACTTTCAGGTGAAGTAATCAGGGAAGGAAAAAAAGAGCAGACCTCACCTAAAGGCTTCTTCGCTTTTCACAACAGAGTCTGCAGTCCCACCTTCATGCCCAGTATCCACCAAATGGCAGTGTTCAGGATGGCTAAACAGCAGCTCCATGCTAATCAAAAGGTCTAATAAAATAACTAAAATCTCTCCTCTTCCCTCATTTCATTGTCCTGGTGTCTTCCCTCCAGAGCCACAAATGTGAACATTACGGGGGATAGTTATACTCTGTTTGCGCCGAATTTGCTTCAAAGGTTTTGACGCAAATTTGGCGCAAACCTAACACCATATTTATACTTTGACGCCTGACCCTGCGAATGCCAAAATTCAGCCATGTGCGTCATTTTCTGGATGCGTGACATGCAAGGTAGGCGTTCCCCTCCAAATAAATGACTTAAACACCCGTGCGCCATATTTATCCAACCGGGCAAAAATTACGCACGGCTGGGAGGCCGAGTCGGAAAATGGTGCACAGCCGGATTTGAGTAAAAAAATAACGCCTGGGTCAGGGCAGGTGTTAAAATGGGGCAAACACACCTGTACTTAAGGAAAACACACAGAAGCAACATCAGAGCTCCAAAAGGAAGACATGGAGGTGCTATTCATCCAGCATGCATGAAGACGCAGAACACAGGACCAACACCAGCAGCTTCCACAACACCAACAGGGACCCCAAAGGCAACGCAGAAGGCAGGAGAGGATATTCCGGACCAGGACAACCCTTCTGGGCCTCAGGGAACATGACATCATCCAAAGGTACAGACTAAACTGGCAAGCCATACAGCAGCTGCTGCACCACATTAAGCCACAGTTGGTACCCAGCATGCAGACACCCCACATCATTCCACCAGAGACCAAGCTGCTAGCTGTCCTCCACATGTTGGCAAGTGGCTCTTTTCCAACCACTGGTGCCCTGGTTGCCGGGATCTCACAGCCCTCATTCTCTGCCTTACTACCCAAGGTACTGGATGCCATCATCTCTCTCACACCACGCCACATCAGCTTCCCCAACACACAGCTGAAGCAGCAGGAGACCAAACAGGGCTTCTACCAAATCAACGGCTTCCCACACGTGCTTGGTGCCATTGACTGCACACGTGTACGTATTTTGCCACCTGCTGCAACCCAGCATCTATACTGCAACAGGAAGCACACACACTCCATCAATGTGCAGACCATTGTGGATCACTGGGGACTGATCACCAACATCGTGGCAAAGTATCCTGGGAGTGTACATGATTCATTCATCTTCCGCCACTGCATCATCAATCAACACTTCCAGGATGGACGATATGGCAATGGCCTACTTGTTGGTAAGTACAGAAACCTACTTATATACACACAGCACCCCTGTAGGAAACAAAACACATACACCACTACATTGACACGTGGCCAGGAAGACACTGAGCTTGTGACACTGCTAGTCATGTTTAATATCCTGACCCAATGGGATACACACCTAGGGACAAATGACAGATGCAAATAACAACAGATGCCACTCCAGAGACACAGGGGACCAATTTAACACCACACAGTGACAATGACGTGGCCTTAACTGGCAGTACAACTTGAAAGATGAATCTTCCAACATCACATCAATAACACTCAATCACACACCCTTCCAACCAATACGTACTGTGTAAGGTGTGTAATGTGTTTCGCTGAAGGTCAAACACCATGAGACACATAGCATGATGATGATGACTCTAATGAATGGGACATGGAATCATTGAGGCTGTACCAACATCTCATATCACTCCTGGGGTGACTTGCCCACTACCAATAAGAAAGTGGACTGTGCTAAGAACACATATTGATGTGACAATATTGCAAAGTGCACATTGCTACACATACGGATTGAGACAATTACACATATACACAACAGATATACAGGCATATGGTCCTTCTGACAATTAAACCTTCACCCCCACAACCAAGTTAGCCACATTATGTGGACCAGGTTCAGTAGTGTAGATACACATTTGAACATGAGCCAACTTGGTGAGGGCACAAAAATAGGTTTGCATACAACTTGTCACACATGGGATATTTGTGCATTGTCAATTGTCAACACTTCAGTGCTGCCAACTTATGGAGATGTGTTGTACATTGTCACCTAGCCAAATCAAAGGCCCTTACTGTTGTTTAACAAATTCTATTGCATATGTTGAATTGGATGGTACGTTCAGGCCATATAGATGTAACCGTGTTACCACCACTGTGGAATTGATTCTGTGTGTAGAAGTATCATGTCACCCCCAGAGAAGACACATGAACACCTCTTTCACATGACATAATGCATGGGAGTACACAATGTACTGCAAATGTACAAAAAATCCGCTGATATCCGGTCAATCAGCCAAACACCAGTTCAGATAATGAAACAACCCAATGCTGATGGTACATCCTAGAAGCCTAGGATTCCACACAATAACACAAACACAGATGAGTCACAGACAACACAAGATAACAACTGCCATGCAAAGTGATAATCATGGTGCAAGCTACATCTAAAAAGTTTCACTCATTTTCTCTTTCAGCTGATCACGGGTACGGGATCCAGACATAGATCATGACCCCATTTGCAAACCCAAGCACTGCATCAGAGCTTGCCTATACTGAGGCACATCGAGGACACGCACCATAGTAGAGAGGACTTTTGGCATCCTGAAGTCAAGATTCAGGTGCCTCGACATCACCAGAGGCAGCCTCTTATATTCACCGGAAATGGTCTGCAAGATCATTCTGACCTGTGCCATTCTGCACAACATATGTGTAAGGAGGAATATTCCCCTCTATGAACCAGACCCACAAATGTCTGAAGAGGAGGAAGAGGAGGATGCTGTCCATCGACATGAGGGGGACCATCCAAACACTGCAGCAGGATTGCGTCGGAGACAACACATTGTACAAAACTTCTTTTAACTATATTCACCATCACCACTTTCTTATCAGATGTCATTAAACACCTCATTTAATCACTAAGGGGGTCATTCTGACCCCCGCCGGCGGCGGATGCCGCCGGCCTGGCGGGAACCGCCAGAAGACCGTACCGCGGTCAAAAGACCGTACCGCGGTCAAAAGACCGCGGCGGTCATTCTGAGTTTCCCGCTGGGCTGGCAGGCGACCGCCAGAAGGCCGCCCGCCCGCCCAGCGGAAAATCCCCTTCCACGAGGATGCCGGCTCCAAATGGAGCCGGCGGAGTGGAAGGGGTGCGACGGGTGCAGTTGCACCCGTCGCGATTTTCAGTGTCTGCCACGCAGACACTGAAAATCTATGTGGGGCCCTGTTAGGGGGCCCCTGCACTGCCCATGCCAGCGGCATGGGCACTGCAGGGGCCCCCAGGGGCCCCACGACACCCGTTCCCGCCAGCCAGGTTCTGGCGGTGAAAACCGCCAGAACCAGGCTGGCGGGAAGGGGGTCGGAATCCCCATGGCGGCGCTGCTTGCAGCGCCGCCGTGGAGGATTCCCTGGGGCAGCGGGAAGCCGTCGAGAAACCGCCGGCTTCCCTTTTCTGACCGCGGCTTTACCGCCGCGGTCAGAATGCCCCCGGAAGCACCGCCAGCCTGTTGGCGGTGCTTCCACGGTCGTTGGCCCTGGCGGTCCATGACCGCCAGGGTCAGAATGACCCCCTAAATCATGATCTGGGTAATTATTTATGCATCACACGATCCCTAGGAATCACAACCACAGTTTAGCCTCATGGAGGAGTGCAGTAATACAGATTAGGATACTGAAAGAAGCCACATCCCATTTGTTGGGTATGAATGTACACCCAACTTCACACACAGTGTAAATGACATATATCGTGTTCATTTCCCATTTGAAGGGCAATATCAGAGTAGCACAGCTATGGCACACATCCATGTTGGCAACATGGTTCATCGCAGTGTGACATCAGCTATCTCTGCAAGGAGCATGTGTGACAAGAAGTCCATGTAAGCTACAAATGGATAGCACGAGTGCCCCAAGTATGACAAGCATTGCCCACAAGACATGCCCTGTGCATGCCATCCCAGGTTATACGTCCTGCCACAGGCATGTATTCAGTCTCTCTCCACCCTTCTCTAGGTGGCCCTGTAACTGGACTATTTGTACCCTGATAATCCTTCATCTACACACACCCAGACTCACATTCTGACTCCAGTGTGCTTCCCTCTTTAGTATGGCATGCCATCTGTCTGTATGGACTTCAGGTCCAAAAATGCACTGTCTGGTAGTCTGTAGGACCTGTAATCACCTGTCCATTGCTTCCCAAGTGAAAGGTACTGTTGGCCCTTTGAACTGGATTCACACCTACAGGACTTGTGAGAGACGGAAGCTGCACACACCTGTGAGCACCTCCATCCAGACCAGACATTTGACCCTGCACTGCCATTGCTGCTGCCTGGAACTGCTTAGAAGCTGCCATTTTATGTATATCCTTGTTGTGCATTGCCGTATAAAACACTTGTGTAACACAGCCCTTGGGCTATTGTGTAACGCTGCAGCCCACAGCACAAATCCAGTTTTCATTTTCCACTGTGTAGTTCAGGCTTTTCCCAGTCTGAGTCTGCTCACTGTGTTCATGTTAGTTCCTGACAGAGCCAGTGTCTTGTTAGCCTGATTGTTTCCTGTCTTTGTGTTACCATAGAGGTTCCCTGTGGCTACATTTCTCTCATAGTTGCTTTCCATGCCCTCACTTTCCTCCTGGGGTATTGTGTCCGGTAGGTCTACGATGAATCCACAAATATATTGTATAGTTTATTCAGTTTACATATGGCATCAAGGTCTGGGACATGTATTCAAATAGCCTAATACCGGCCCTATCCCTTGCCTGTGTTTCATGTATGCATGAGTGACAAACAGTGACAGTGTACTATGGCTGTATGCATGGATTGGGTATGGTGCCTCCAGCACAACAAGCAACGTTTGCTAATGTGCATGAAAGGACAAAACATGTTTGTGCCCTCACAGTCCACACACAGATTCACATCTGTTAATGCAGAGAATGGCTCCACAGACTCAAGAGTAGACATGCACGTAACAGTGGCAACATGGAGGACAATAATGACACAGGGTACACATGGCCACACACTTGCACTGGACACCTTTGTGCAATCAACCACTGAAAATATGTGAACACATGCAACTTGGTCTGCTGGTCCTCCAATGCCACACAAGAAACATAGGTCATATATATGACTCAAACTGTGGCGTGACATTACAGTTTTGGATTCTTTTTGCGACTCTGTGTCACATACACTGTACCTACATAGCATTTTCAAATGACTGACTCATGGGTAATATGCAAACAAGTGACCATGATGTGGTATCCAACATTCCTGTACATGTGATGGCTTACTCATTGCCATTATCAACCGTCCTCTATCTATCCTGTGCATAGTTTGTCATGGGAGATGTATTGTCCCAAAAGTCAGTGCAGTTCACAAAGCATTAGATGTGACGTGTATGACAAACACATATCCGGACTCATTTCTACACTGAATAGCATCTGATGTTTATCCACATTTACAACACATGCATACAAGCACATTAATGAAAGCACGTCTTGTGTCATTCACACCGAGGGCCAACAACAATTGAAATAGCCAATTCACAGACATTAACACACAGACAATGAGTCAATGTATAAAGTTGTGTAGCCTTTCCATCCTCTATTGAAGCACAACCTGCTCAAACTGGGTAATACTAATTTTTATTCAAAAAGTTTGGGTATCGATTGCGTCAGTGAAGACTGCTCATCCAGTACAACAACATGAGTATTTAGGTCCGCAGTAGTGTAGTCTGCCACACGTGCCCAAACACTGGAACACACAATGCAGGTGCAAACAGCCTATCTCTGTACAGTTACAGCTTTCATGTATGTTAAAAATGAGAGAAATGACACAAACAGAGTAAAAGACAGATATTTTGACGCAAATGCGTCAAAAAAGATGCATATGCGTCAAAATTTGCCACATATGCGTTGAAAAATGATGCTCACAGCCATTATGCATCCATTGGCCCAGAGCGGTAATTCCTACACTGTACTCCATGAAATTGGTTACCAAAGAAAATTATTTGGAACTATGAATGTGGGGGATTTTTTAAGCATTTGCGTAAAAGCAAATTGACGCGCAGCCCGTAAGTGTCATAAAATTTTGGTGCATCATAATAAACACGCACCGCATTTGAGGCAGGAAGTGATGTAATAGGATATCCTGTTTACAGAAATGGTACAGTGGGTGTACTTTCACTTTCACTTTGCAGTCTGTGATTTTTCTAGACTGTGTGGCTGTGCTGAGAGTTTTGTCTGTCCAAATTGTGCTTTTGTCTCCTGTGTGCCATCCTATTTGTCATCTGTTTTATTTGTAATTGTCTCAGTTGTTCATTGTAAGTGTGTTTTGGTCATATTTGGTGTCTAATTTTGTCTTTGTACTGTTGGGAGTGTGTAGTGGGTATTGTTAGTTTGGGGATAGTTGAGCTGTTTGTGGTTTACTTAACTTTAATTTTCCTCCCTCCTTTCCCTGTATTTTCCGCTGTACCCTTTCCTATTACTATTATTTTGGTCATGTTGGGTAGGCCATGTCTGGAGAGAATGGGTGAGGATGAGTTGGGGGCATTCATTTGGTTGGTGTGCCACTTCCTCCCCCTGATCATTGAGGCAGGTGGCAGGGTGATACAGGGGTATCACACGGAGACGTGGAGGCTCAGGTGGTCCAAGGTGCTGTATCATCTGCGGAGAATTTTCAACACACCACGCAACGACCACCAACTTAAGCATCGCTGGGCTGACCTTGTTGCCAGAGAGCAAGACCTGCTGGACCACCTGGGTGTTGTGATTGGTGACCCTGTTGGTGAGAACAATTCAGAGTATTGTGCACATTTAAATGCTCTGTAGTGACAGTAGCAGATTTGTTGATATGCTGCAGGCAATGTTTTTGAACATGTGGAATGCAAGTTAAACATACAGTGGCCCTGAGTTATACAATACTTGCTACACATTACTGTCATTTGTTGAAACAACAGCTGCACAAACTTACAAAACACAACTTGCTCTTGTAAATTAGTGCTGCTTTCATGTCAATAGATGAATGAAATGCGGCTCAAACATATGTTTTATCCATGGTCTGTGAGTGTACCAGGAAAGAGATGTATTTCACAAGCTAAAGCAAGGAATTAATGTGGTCCCCAATTATTTGGAATACATGTCTGAACTGTATTCCGGGACATACGTACAAAGTTCTTCCTAACCTCTGGTAATATCTTAGGCTGATAGTTTGACTTGGTTTGTGCTGCAATTAACTAAAAAATGGATACCAAAGTAATGTACACTGGTTCATATCTAAAGGTTTGGTGCTACTTTCCATAGCTGTAACGTAAAACATGAAGCAAATGCTAAGAATTGAGGAATAAAAAATATCCCTGGCCCTCTGTTTATTGTTCCTGTGGCTTTTAAATTGCCTTGGGCACAATAGCTGGAACAGAGCTGATGCTTTTGCCATCTGTGTTACTTTATGGGCATGCACTTTTCATAAGTTATTGGGTCGTTATGGGATATCTGAAGTTGGTGAATGCATGGTCACAATGTATTACTTGCATGATGTTGTGCAAGGGACCCCTGACCAATTCCATCATACATATAAAGTCCCCAAATACTTTGCTACTTTACGTTTGGTACATCCTTGCTGATCTAGTGCAGCATATGTACAATAGCTAACTTCCCAGCAGAAGGCTATCACAGACATGGGTGGATGCTAAGATCAGAAGACCAGCATTCCTGTGACTGCTGCCATTCCCAAGGTGCATACAAATTCAAACCTACATCATCATGATTGCCACAGTAGGACAATTGGTAAACCATGTTTCAATAATGGGACAGTGTCAGTTTGCTGTATACCTGCTGATCTCCCAACATGGCTAATATAAGATGATGAATGTGGCTAACTGTGCATTTCAATACCTGATATGGGTACACACGGCAATGACTAACACATTTCAGGTGCAATGACTATACCTGTGCCCGTGCATTCTGTCATGGATGACCAAAATATACACTGTCAGCATATATTTCTTTGTTGTATTAATTTAGACAAATGGCCAATCCATGTTTAGTGTCAGATGGCATCAAGTAACGCACAGGATCCCTGCCATTATGGTGTCATAGGGGGCATATGTGGCTCAGGGTACACTGTAAATGTAGCATATGTAACCTACACACAACACAGGCCCACATGTAAGGGACCATAGAAAGCATAAAAATTCATGAGCTAAACTCAAACCACATGAGCATCACACAGTAACTGATTGTCCCTTGATGCACAAGCCACAATACCTGAGTGACTGGTATTGCAGTGCACCAGGAATGTGGCTTTTCTTGTCTCTCATAACAACAAATTAAGAAATAGAGTACACCCTATAAATGAATTTGCAACCAATTGATGAATCATGTTTGTCACCACATGATAGTTAGGGCCACTGCATGTGTGCATATGTGTGTGTATCACTCACCAGAGTGACAGGGTCTATGCATGTTTGCAGTGGTATGTATGTTGGAGTGTCATCATGCCTGAGGGGCTGGACTTTCAGATATAATGTCACACACAGTAATTTCTTCTTCAAAATGTTGTAGTGCACAGATATTGAGCACATTTCACCCTTCCATGCTTTAAAGGTGGACCTGCCACCTACACAATCGGAGAAGTGGCTCGCTTTGCGGACCCAGACATATCCAGTAAGTGCTGATATTTCAGTTCTGTGTTGTGTTTGCAGCTCTTGTGTGATTGACTCCTGTGTGTTAGACACATAGCAAGGTATGATGTGCTGGCACATGATCTGATATGTAACTTGACTGGAGTTTGACTTGTTTTTCCATATTTGAGTTGGACAATCAGTGGCGTAGAGTCATATTTTGGGATTGTAGTGCAGCCCTGTAGGCATGGCCATGTGAATAGGGTGACATTTGTTGTTACATTTCTTGTAATGAAATATTTGGAGAGAGACATTTTCATGAATTAGTCAGCAAGTCATACCCGGATTCACACAGAGTAGGGATGCCGAAGTATTACCCACAGACTTTAGCCTCCCTGTTCACTAATGAACATGTTAAACTGTATGTTTGACTTCCTAGCAGCATCTAGCTCCACATGTTGTGCTACTTTTATGTGGCACCTGAGTACAATGTCATAGGTGTGCATGCAACACATGCCCAGATGGGTGCTTGCATCTATGTGCTTGTTGTAGGACAGGTATTGGTGGTATCAAATGATGTTGACAATTGTCCGCAATTAGGAACATAAATGTGGATGGGATTGTACAATGTTTGTGTCTGTCCTAGTTGGACACCCTCCTTACCTGTGGTAGACTGACTAAACCCATGGACAGCTGTCGAAAGCTTCCTGGCTGTCCTTGATGTTTGAAATTATGTGTTGCTTGTACATCCCCCCCTCAGGCATAGGCTTAGGGTCATGAAAAATGTGTACCTAGGTGTGAGGATCCAGGTGTAGCACACAGACATGTAAATTTGAAATTCATTTGTTCCAACCTAGGATATCCACTCATGATTAGCAACTCCATACCATCCTGGCAATTCCATTTACAAATCACAGATCTTGTGGCCCCTGATTGTCATCCAGAAAATAGTCATTAGTTGGCCTGTCACATGTGGAGGACTTGCAGCATTTGTTATGTGACTAATGGCAGAACAATGATGCTTACATGATTTAAGTAGGTACACAGTTTTTGAGCCTTGCTGTGCTGTTAGATATGACATGTGTAGGCTGCGTTGGCATGTACTTCCTCAGGGAGAATCTGTGATCTGTACTGTGATTTGGCCTGTTTAAGATAATATTGATGTATTTTTTGAATATCATCAGTAGCTGTATCACACAATGATGTAACTAATGGTTGGCTTTCTCTTTTTTAACAGCAGCCAATATGGATGCCAATCAGATCTGCGAGTTCCAGAGGAGGGCGATGTGTTACCGCCACATTCTGGATGTTGAGTCTGGGTTCCGCCACATGACACATCGTTATCGCCATGAGAGAGCCACAGGGGTCTGGAGGGCATTAGCCCAAGGGGGCCCATCCCTGTCCATAACAGCCGCCACCACCAGCACCTCCACTCCCTCCCAGGTGGCACCAAGGATGACAGCCACCACTGCAGGTCCGTCAACATCCTCCGCTCCTGGACCACTGATAGCAGCCCCTGCACCTCTCCCTCCAAGCATGGCACCGGCAACTGTACAACCCTCCACAACTGGCACACAGACCACCCCTGCTGCAGTTATTGACAATGTAGAATTTCGTACCATGCAACGTGAGATGCAACAGATGCTGCGCAGACTGGACAGGTAGCAGCAGGAGGTGTCACAGATCAACAGGAGAATGCATGGGATAAAGAAGATCCTGCGGAGGGCAAACTTGTGACATTGTGACCCTCATCCATGATTCCTTCTCCTCCCTTCTCTTTCCTGGTTTTTATATTTAGTGGGTTTAGGGGGCTTAGTGTTAGGTTAGAATAGGCTGTTAGTTTAGTTAGAATAAGTGGGTTGGGGGTGAAGGGTATGATATTTTTACATGTGTATTTTTTGTGGGTGGGTGGGTGGGTGAGGAATGATGTTGGGTTTTTGTGTATTAAAAAAAATTAACAAAGCAAAAAAATATTTCAAAAAAACAAAAAAAACAATTTTTTTTTAAATTGTTTTGGATAAGATAGTATGTGTTTAGGTTAGTATATGTTGTCCTCCATGTGTCCCGTCATATAAGGGGGGAGGGGGGTTGATGTTTAGAGTGGTTAGTTAAATGTGATAAGTAAGTTTAGCTTAGGGTAGTTAGGGCCAGTTGTGGGTAATGTGTAGTTAGGATAGGTTAAGTTAGTTAAGGTGTTTCCCCTAGTTTTAGCATCCTATTTTTACAGTTAAATAAATACTTAGGTACTCCTTCACAGTATGTGTCATATGCTTGGGGATCAGGGCCTTGGCATGGGTGAACAGTGTCCATTCAGTATTTGCATTTGTGTGCCATCCTGCATCCAAATCCCAATTGAGCTGTCACACTGGCAGCTACACCAAAGCTACTTCTCTATGCATCTGCCATCTATTGCACCCACCACTCAAGGTTCCTATGGTTCCCAATGTGTTGTTAAGTCTGGATGTATGTTTTAAATCTGTCATACTTTGAGACAAGATTTTGTATTGAGGACACTGTGGTACGTCTGCCTGCAGCCTGATGTTCATGTGAACCCTGATAAGATGAGTGATGGGGTAATCTTATGTAGTATAGTATACGTGACTCACACCTATCATTTCTTACATTGTACTGCCAGGTAACTTATTTGTCTGTACACTCGTACACATCCATTCCTACTGTATGGTGTGTGTGTGGGATGAATTTTTAGAGTCGAATGTCACATACCTAAGGATTGTCTAGAAGAAAAATTTGTAGACATTGATTTTCTGCTTAGACATCCCTGTCCAACACAGCATTATACTGTAATTTTTCTATTTACTTCAGAATTAACCCTCAGGAATAGTAGATGATGGTACAATCCAGACCCCAGTGCATAGTTATCAGCCCACAATCTTTCAAGGCAGTTGTATTGACATTCTATGGGCATTGACATGAGGCAAACATCACTAATCTCCCTCACGGTTGATGTGTCACATTACACAGAGACAATGTGGTTGTGTAAGTGCTATTTATTTTAAAGTGCTGTAGTGCAATATTTAAATAATCCAGGATTTTGAGTCCATTAGTGTGATGCCTTCTATTGTGACATTACAGAAGTGCAAAAGGACATGTTATTGGACATGTGGGGTGAAGTGTCATACAGTGCAGAGGAACATGAATTGCCAATGAGGTAGTGAGAGACAATCACAGAGCATAGTGTCAAGGTAAACAGTGGGCTGGAGAACAGTGCTTGTGAGCAGCTGTTGCAAGACTGGCATGTTACGAAGCACAGGACCTTCGTTATAAGTGCCCATTTGGCATGGACTAGTGCTACCGGGTACTCTTACGGGTGAAGATGATCTGTTACACGTCTTCATCTTCTGATGTGTGTGTCGTCTCCTCTGCCCTTGGTGTTGGTGGGTTTGAAGGGGCAACACACACTTCAGTGTTTGAAGATGTGGATTCAGAAATCCCAGTAGCTGCCACCTGTGGGGCTATTAGGGGCAGTATTGCAGCAAGGAGGAGCTGCTGGTTCTTAAGGATAGCAGCTACATCACTGTGGTAGGCAACCAGGTCGGCCCTGAGGGGGTCAAGATTGCATTCGTGCACGCATTGAAAGGTTTTGGATGCCAGGTGTTTTGTCAACTCCCTTACTGCTGTGCTGATTTCCTTCACACTTTGTTGGAGGTCTTGCAAGATAGATGTTCGCCCTTGCATGGCTGCTGCCTGTTCAGCAGATGACATCATGCACGAACGCACCCCCTCTAGGCTGGCTGCCATATTTTTCATCCCCACCCGCACCTCCTTGGCCAGCTCCTGCTGTACTCCAACTACAGTCCTCTCAAAGCTGGTGCCAGTGTCATCAGAGTCCTCAGCTGGGTTGGAGCTGGAAGGTCGTACAATTGGGGTGGTGGGTGGGTCCTCTGTGATGGCTGCTACTTCTGTGCTCCTCCTTGCGACTGAAGGTGGGGTCTGGAGGGTTCCAAGAACATCTTGGAGGGTCTGCTGTCTGATGTTTGTCAGCTCGTCATCCATGTCATCAGGGATGTCCAGGACAAGCATATCCCCAGGAGAGCCATCGTCCTCGGCAATGAGATATTGTACAATTAGTGAGTCTGTGCTGTGGCATTTGTAATGGGAGTTTCCTGATTTCCTATTAGTTACACATTGTGATCTTGGTTCCTGTTCATTGTCCCTGTCATTAAGATTAGCATTCTCCCTGGCCTATGCCCTACCTGCATGTCACATGTAGTGTGGGCAGTTTGGGGAATTGTCTGCCTCACATCCTCTAGGATTAGGTTCTGCCCACATAGTATGTTGACACCTTCTTGTCCTACTCAACCCTCTGTCTACTTCCATTATAATGGTGAGGCCTTGCACTGGCTGTGGATGTTCTGATGGCACTTGCATCTCACTTAACAATCTGGAAGTGACCCAGTCTCAGATATTTCACATCCAGCTAAATGTTGCTGAGACCTAGCATATACTATGTGTAGCATTGGCATGGCACAATACAGGTGTCAGCTTTGGTAGTGCGTAATGTTTATGTTGGGGAATGTGTGCTACATTGGATTGCACTGAAGGTCATAGCAGTGTTCCATTTCCTCTTCTGACTGTGCGTGTGTGTTTCACTAGCCGGAAATATATGTTCTCCCCCTCAATGCTGTTGTTTTAGCACTGTGACAGTTGGGATGTTGCATGGTGGCATTGCAGCTATTGTGACCCAGGCAGAGGGTAGACCCTGACATGTGCAGCATGTGTGTAACATTACTGCTGTGTACCTCATAATGTTTATGAGAATGGCTGAGGTTTGTAGCGACTATAGACATGAGCATTTGACAGGATTAGCACATTTTTATTGATTACAGTGGATTGATAACTTTGTCATCCTGAACCCTTTAATTTGGGTGTGTCTGATCCATGGGCATGTAACTGTCATTAGCTTCTTGTCCTGCACACACAGCAGAGGTGGTAGTGGCAACTGTTGTCAATGTTAAATTCCACTTGCGGATATGGCCTGAGACTGTTCATTGCACCCTACTTCATGTTGCGAGAATACCAGCTGTCATGAGACAGGCTGCCAGTTTTCCGTTGTACCCTAGCCTCCTGGACTGGCTTTGCTTTTCCAACATACTTGGCATGGCAGCATGCCCCCATGCAAAGGTTGTTGATGTACTGTTGTGCTGTGCCCAGGTTTGCCCAGCACAGCCCATGCCCCGTGCCGTGCCCCTTTGCCCTTTCCACTACCTGATTATCATGGCTGACATGCATTGTGTAGTAGGTATGTGTCCCCCCGCTTGCAGTTAACATTTTTGTCCCCCATGCGACATACCCTGCATCTGTGTTGTTTCCTGGTAGTCTGCGCTGTCCTGTCCTTGAATCCCTGTGAGGATCTCCTCAGGGATTACCGCTGCCACCATCTCCTCCATGTGGTCCAGGGCCTCCTGCGGTGCTGGACTCCCACCTCCAGTCTGCAGTGTTGCCTTCCTGTTCCTTGCCATCTTTTCCTTGGTCCTGCGCTTGCAGTCATGCCAGCGTTTCTTGCACTCAGTGACTGTTCTCTGTAGTTCTGCCACACTGTTGATCTCATCGACATTTTGTTGCCAAATTGCCTCTCTCCTACCACTGAACTGAACTTCCTTTTCTTCTCTTCCCTCTCCTGGGTCTTGTGTGGGTCCTCCTGGCTGGTTCCTGGTCGGTTGTCATCTCCCTGGCATCTATCATAGCTTCTGGAATCTATTTTGGGGCTCCTTTGCACATTTTGCAGTGTTTGCGTTGTTTTTTGACGCTATTGCGTCAAGAAATGGCGCATATCCGGTTTGCGACGTCGTAAACCCGATCAAAGTCATTTTCGCCACGTTAACGTTTTTCTTTACGACGTGGCGCATTGGTTTGAGTAAAAAAAAATTACTCTCACCAGTGGTTTGCGCCGCCATGCGTCAAAGTAAAAATTTGATGCCCGGGTGGCACAATGAAATGGTGTTAGCCGGCGTTACATTTTTTAGGCAAACCAGCGCCGTCTCTGGTTTGTGTCAAAAAGTATAAATATGGGCCTACATGTCCACTGTGTGGGAGCACCATCCTCACCTCTATCTTGTGCCAGGTCATGTCAGGAGCATCTAGAAAGGATCCCACTGGCTTCCATTATTATGGTTCCCTCATAAACATCATGCATGTACCACACAGGCTACACACATCATGCAAACATGCACTCAGAAGGCTAGCTCAAAAGACTGGAAAGAGGATGGAAGCAGAACTTTACATGCGTCAGCCAGGAGGTCTCCACTCCAGTGACTCAGATTAAAAGATGAGGGCATGCTGTTAATTGTCAAACCATGGTATGGTGCCACTACTGCTCTATGTACATTACTTATTGACAGGGACAGTATTCCACTGTCACCAATAGAGGGCATGTTTGGAACACCCCCACGGATCACATGACAGGTCCAGGCACTACCCCTTGTCAGGGACAGAGACTGGCCTAGGTCTTTGCACACATGCTAGATTAGCATGATGCCAGGCCCAAAAATGAAAAGTAAGGATACCAGTCATATGCAGTCTAGCACTCGGGGCAGGGGAACACACTTGTTTACCAAGCATGGAACAGTTACATGTCAACATATTTTTTTCCTAGAGTATTCCTAGGAGTATTTGTGAATCAAACAAAAGCCATAAATCTACTCTAAACATGAGATAAAAGCTATAAAATTCATTTTCTGCCAGGTTTCGTGAAAACTGTCCTTTCGGTAACACTCTTGAGAAACTGATGAAAAGGGCCCCTTTCTTCAGTTGTTTAACACAAAACCTAACCTTTTGGTATTGAGAGGAGAGGACCTCAAATTGATGAGCTTTCATTCGGTGGGTATATCTATCTACCCTTATTTTCAGGGATTTGGTATGTACCACACATGGGACATCTTACCAGAGCACAAAGGTAGGTTATGTATAATGAGTGGATTCACATCATATGAAGCTGTGGGGAAGTGTGAAAATGTCTTGGACATGTGGAGGCAGAGCAGATAAGCCATGGTATCTGAACTATTACCAAGACATTAGAGATATGGGTTGAATTGGTTACCTTTTAACATTAGCATTTTAATTTAACACTCCATTCATGCTTTCTTAAGCATGATTCATGAGCAAGCATAACTTATTTAATCTTCATGGGTTAATCAATCCATGTTTTAGTGACATAAAGAGCGATTGTTATCGCTTTGTTCCTCAACTAAAACTAGCATAGGTATCACATATTTATACTGTATATCACGGTTAACTTTAGAAGCAATGTGACGTCTTGCACCATTGACCATCATAGATTCTTTTTAGTGCAAGGGCTCCACTATATTAACTCACATTTCAAAACACACTGGAAGATTTGGCCGCACAACTTGCAACACCTCAGCTTATTTGAGGCACATCTGGAGTTATTCCATTTGTCTGAATTCTAAGAATTCCTATTTCTTCAATGGGTTTCCTACAGAGTGGGATAGGACCAATTTGCTGCAGAATTCTGGCAGACCTTTTACTACAGATTTTCTGTTGCTTCCCATTCACAATTTAATTCCACAATTATCCGTTGATATGGATTCAGTAAAATTTCAGGGGTAAGAGACATCGTAGACAACTCACTACAGACACCAATGTATAAAACTCATCACACCTTTAGACCTATGGAAGCCACCTCATTGACTGTTGTTTGGCTAAAAAACAGGCAAGTAGTGAAAATCATTGAAAGAGAACATGGCTGGTTTACTTTTCGATCCTGTCACATCCTTTTTGACCTTTCATCACAGCAGTAGCAAGGACAAGGTTGGGGTCGCAAAAGGCATCATATTGTCTCACTGTTGGTTGCTAATCATGACCTTGGTTTTCCTGGTGCTATTGAGCAAACTCAATATGCAACAAGTATCGCCTAGCTCGCTGTGGATGACTTGGCTGTGTGGGAACACATGTTAATGGATCTGACAACCCTAATGGAGTACTAGCACTGACTGGTTAGAGAAGTTGGGTGGGTAGACAGGTTACACATACATGTACGCAGATGTGTTAGGAGTTGTGGGAGAATGAGCAACTCCTTGACTGCCTGGGGTCCGGCGGCCCACTAGCCCAAACGTAAGCTGATCTAACAGGTATTAATTTGGGTATTGAACATGGTATGGCCTCTATATTCTGGAGAGGAAAGATACTGTGATAAGAGCAGAAGGGGTTAGGGGGCGTTCAGTGAAGAATTATAATGTTAATGTAATTCTGATGTTTTATCTTTTTGTGATGTACTGACAATGCTGAACTGTGGATATGTGAACCTTTGAGTGTTTACTAATTGGTAGAAATTGAGTCTCTAGTTGGCAGGGGTTTGCACTATGTCCAAATAGGGATCACAATTCTAGTCAGGGCAAGTAAGATACACACTAAGGTGCTCATTACGAATGTGGCGGTGTGGCCCGCCATGCAGGCGGTGGCGGGTAAAACCGCCAGCCGGCATGGTAGGCCACACTACCACATAAAGAACCCCATGAGGGCCGCCATCGGCAGCCCTCACTCACCGCCAGGCTGCCTCCATCAGGCAGCCTGGTGGCGGCCGTAAACATTATCCAACACGGCAGTGGTGCTGCCCCTCGGATAATGATTCCGCAGCCACCAGCCTTTCCCTGGCGGGTCTCCCCGCCAGCGAAAGGCTGGCCAAAGGGGTGCACCGGGGCACCCCTGGGGGCCCCTGCACTGCCCATGCACTTGGCATTGGCAGTGCAGGGGCCCCGGAGCAGTGCCCCATTGCGCAGGTCACTGCCCAATTTTCGGGCAGTGATCTGCGCGACTGGTGCAGCTGAACATGGAGCCGCTGTCAATGTCCTGGCCAGGCATTCCTGTGGGTCGGCGGGCGGAAACAATGTTTCTGCCCACCGGCCCACAGGAATGTTCCTAATACGGCAGGTGGGGATCCGGGGGCGCTGGCGGTCAGTGTTTTGACCGTCAGCATGAACACGGCGGTTGCGATCGCCGTGTTCATAACGAGGGCCTAAATGTTTACCTGTACTCACCCTCTGGTAGCTTGGCACAGAGCAGTCAGGTTTATCTAAAGAGGCAATGTGTAAAGTATTTATGCAGACACACAGTAACAATGTGAAAACATCACAAAAGGATTCCACACCAGTTTAGAAAAATAACCAATACTTATCTTAGTCAAAGAAGACAAAAACACAACAAATCCAGCATGCACAGGTCAAATTATCCATTTTTAAAGGTTAATTCAAAATGCAGTGCTTAGAAGACAAGACCTCCACTGTAGCTATCTGATCGAGCTGGACCGGGGCAAATTCAAAAGTGCAGTCTAACCACGATGGAGCGCAGGCTGGTTAGAGGAGTCACGCTGACAGTACATTTGTTGGCCGATACTCAGTGACACTGCATTGATCCAGAGGAGGGCATGCATTGCGCTTGCAGGCAATGCGTCGTTTCCTGATTGGGCAACGTTGTTGATGCGTCGATGTCCAGAAGTGATGAGTACTGGTCCCGAGGCATCTGTGCTGCATCAGCCAAGCCAGGGCTCTGTTGTAAGTTGGGGTTGTTGCATCACACAGTCAGCGAGCAGTGTCCACGGCTTCGGTGAAGGCAGTGTCAAAGCAGCGTTTCTGCAGCAGGATGCACCGATTCCAAGTGTCGCACCGGTGTCATTGCTTCTTTTCTTGTGTTGCAGTGCCACACTCACCTCCCAGGGCCCAGGCCTGGATCTGGCACCACTTGGCAGAGCATGACTCAAAGCAGATGAGCCCAGGTACTGATAGCAAGATGCAGGTGAAGTCTTTGACATCCCTGAAATTTCAGAAACAGGAGGCAAGCTCAGTAAGGCCCTTGGAGCTTGCAGGATGTAGAGAGTTAGGTCCAGTCCTCTCACTCCCAGGAAATAAGTAGCAGGCAGCAAGCCAACTCAGCAGAGCAAACAGCAAAGTGTCAGCCCCTCCTCAGAGCACAGAGGTCCTTCTTCCTGGTAAAATGACCTCAGTCAAGAAGTGTTCTGAGTATATGGTGAAATAACAGTGGCATTTTCAGACCTGCAATTTGAAAAACAACTTCACCTGTGGTTCTAAAAATTCTGGACCCATGTAATCTGCTTTGCCACAGCAGTACGATTTTAGTATCAAAAGACCGATAATGACTAGTACACTAAGCATGAGCATTTTCGCTCAATTCCAGCAGCGTTTTCACCTCGAAATCGCCATTTTCGTCCTGCACTCGTGGCTCCCATTTTATACACGACAGCCATTTTAAAAGTTGCCCTCACATAGGCTTATAATACAGTCAGATTTGATTCCAAGGACACGTACACCTTGATTGACTTTTCTCTGACCAGGGCAAGCTGGAACCATTGCCTCAGGCCAAACCTGTTTGGTCAGTCCCTCTCCCAGTGGCCGAATCAGATAGCATCAAGGCACACCAGGCCATAAAACCCTTATTATCGCTCACACACCCTGCCTAACTTGCTCACACCTGCACCTGCTCTTTTCTTCTTCTTACTTTACGAGGGGGAGGTGCCCGTTTTTATTGGGGGTCCACACTTATCTGATGTGAAATTCTAGGCCTTGCCGGGTAATTTATTATGGGTTGGATGACATGAAATATGAGGTTTCATCATGACACTGTTTTTTCCTTTGTAGTGAAAACATGTGAATGACCAACCAAAATGTCAAGAATGTTTGCCTGAAGCTTAAAAAACTGTATATAAGGAAACCTGATTTTGCATTGACACACAGTCTCCTGAGAACATACAAGTCGTGCTGTTGTACTTCTAGGACGCCTGTCAATTGGTTGCAGCCAATAAATTCGATCTTTGACTTCACCTAGAAGACTCTGAGTTTCTGTAGTCTGAATCAGGAAAGTACCCGAGGTCTTTGGGTGTACCCTGGCACCGCTGGGTTACCGGATCAGTACCGGTTCTGAAAAACCCAGTACCTCAGTTGGCGCCCAACGTGGGGCGATACCAGCGGTACCGGTCCAAGCCTGAGGTTCGTGAGGAGCTTCGTGTGAAAATTCTGGAGGAAGGCCGCCACTTCATCGACCCCTGCATGTCGACGTGGTCCAAAAGTCTTTGCTGCGAGGTTCCCCGCTTCCAGACGGCTACGAAGGACTGCTGCCCTGGCTATCGCCCTGATTTGGACCCTTGATTTTTGGTAGAGCGAAACGATAAGACGAGTCTTCTGGTGACGTCATTGATATTTTCAGTTAAGTATAAGTGGAGCGTCTCCCAGTCCTTAGTTGGACACTTGGTTTGGTCCTTAGTTGGACACTTGGTTTGGTCCTTAGTTGGACACTTGGTTTGGTCCTTAAGTTGGACATTTGGTTTGGTATCCCTTCGGGATCACTTTGATTTGGAACTTGCAAGTACCAAAGCCGAAGGACTCGTGTATTCACGAGACTATCGTAAACGATAATCCTTTGAAGTTTGAAGCTAGACTAGTGAGCGAAGATGCCTGGTCTTAGCAGACTTGGAAATTTGTTTTGTCTTGGTTGTAAAAGGGACTCCCGGTTGGAGGACTCATGTCCGGTTCCTCCGATTGGAACTCCAACTTATGAACTATATGTGAAGCACGGAGTAGGCCCCATCACATATAATGAAGTATGGATCCGTTACACCAGAAAAGATGGTGTTTTAAAATGGCCCCAAAATGGTAGCTTTGACACAGAAATCTTAGATAACCTCGAAGTTAGACTTTTTTAGAAGAAAGCCCGGCCGGCAATGTTTGATTCTTTCCGCTTATGGCGTAAAGAAGCCAAGCAAAAGGAAATTAAATTAGCTAAGAAAAATAAGAGAGAAAAAGGTATTTCGATTATGCAAGCTGCTATACAGTTTAAAGATAACGAAGCAGAACAGTTGAATGAGCAGTTGCATAGGCGACATAAAATGACAGTAGATAAATGCTATCCAGTTTTGTCGCCTCTTCAGCAAGATGCAGCAAAAGACTCTGAAAAAGATCCCCTAATGTCGCATTTGCTAAGTTCGCCACCACCCTATGCGCAGAATGCAACGGCACCTCCGCAACCTCTAGTTGCACAACCAGTGGTTGCATTGCCTCCTGCTCCTCCCCAGCACCCACCAGCTATTCTTCAGTTGGTTCCTATTCCTCCGGTGCAGCCTTCTCAAGGGCCACCGGCTTTAACATCTGCTCTGCCTTTACTTCCTACAACTTTGACTACTATAGCGACTACCACTCCTGGTATTGTTTCTGATACTGCTTCTGTCTCTGCCTTGTCTCATTCCGTTTTTCCTCCTGTTCATTTGTCAACCTCTCCCTCTATCCGTCAGAGAATGACAAACACTGTGACTAGTCTTTTATCCCCTCTCTTTGGGTCATTAGCTACGACCCCAGTTACAGAGCGTAAGCAATTGCGTAGCCAATTGCCTGATGGTATGGAGAAAGAGACACTGAATTATTTGGCGCATAAATGGGTTACTGAACCAGCGAGATATGAACTAGAGTCTGTTATGGATGTTTTCCATCAGTGGGAAGAACCGAAACAGAGATACGTTTTTGAGAAAATGTGTACTTTTCTTTCTGAGGATTTAGAGGAAAATGGTTTGGAGCCCAATCCGCCTAAGTTGTGTCGTGTACGGTTTGATTTTTCGACAGGTTTGATTGTGGGTTCAGATGTCAAGAAAGCAGTTGCGACGTTATTGTCGTTTAGGACTGAAGGTGTTTCCAGGTTATTGTTTAAATATGATTCTTCTGCTAAAAAGAAAGGGAAACAGTACCCCATGAGAGAAGTTCCCCCACAGTGGAGGGAAGGGGACCCAAATGCTAATCCACCTGTCCTGCCTCACTTCCAGCGTGTATGGGTACACGTTCCATGGAAGCGAGCTGAAGTTTTAGCCCTTAAGCAGACATTGCCTGATCCCCGTAAGAACCCTACAGGGTATTACAAGGAATTGTCACAGACTGCGGGGTCTTGCATTATGAATTTAGCGGACATAGACATGTTGTTTGGGAATGTTGTTCCACAGCCTTTATGGGGAAAGATTCGCCATGCAGACCATGCTCAAGAATTAGGTGACACATGGGCCAATATTGCTGCTGCAGATGCCCGACAAATTCGTGGTGCTAAACCTGAGCCTTTAGTGACAGAACTTCCTGGTAGAATTATTGATTACATGAAAACTATAATGCCTGCGATGCGTGTAAACTGGGATAAATTGTCTGCATGTAAGCAAAAGAAAGAAGAAACGGTATCAGATTTCTTCACCAGGTTTGAAGAAACGTTTGTGGACCACAGTGGTCAAGATATGAGCACGGAAGGTGGTCAACGTTTGTTCGTCGATAAATTTGTGCATAATCTGCTTCCTGAGTTGTGTAAAAAGTTAAAAGATTCAGAAAGTTCTTGGGCAGTTTCCTCTTCAGCGCAGATATTGGCTACTGCACAGTACTACGAAAATAGAGATAAAGATGAGAGAGATAGAATAGAGAAGAAAACAAAAGATTTGAAAACGAAGGTTCTGTTACAACAAGCGTACCAACCACATGGTGGTCAGAATAGTGGTGTACAGAACAACTATCAGAATAACTATCAGCCCCAACCGTTTCAGAGAAACTCGCAAAGAGCCGAGTATGCTCAACCACGTATCCCAGTAGGTCCCAATCAGTGTTCATATTGCAAGGAAGAGGGTCATTTCAAGTATAGTTGCCCTGCTTTGCTGCAGCGCGCAAATGGTACTTCCGGTTTAAGAGGTCGAGGTGTTCCACAAGCACCTAGAGGAAGAGGACGTGGATATGTTCCCCAGAACGCGCGCCCATTCCTCCCTCAAAACTCAATGAACAGATTTGATCAACAGGTTAATGCATCCGGTAGGACGGCTCAGTACTATACTGATGATTACTATACAGAGGGTGAACATTTGGACAGTAATGATTGCTAGGACAGCCATAGACAAAGAGAGGGAGTTGTTTCAGTTCCAGTAGATCAGAGTGGGCCTTATGTTGAGGTGATTGCATCAGGTGTGTCAGAACCTTTTCTGTTGGATACTGGTGCTACCAAGAGTTCTATTATGCACTCAAAACTCCCTGGCGCACCTTTGTCTGGCGAAACAAATGTATCAATAGGTTTTTCCGGCGCCCCAGTTAGAAATCCGATTTCTAACCCTATATCTCTTTCTGTTGGACCTTGTAAATTTGAAATACCCCTTATTTTGACGACAGGTTGTGGCGAGAACTTGTTAGGATTAGATTTGTTAAAAAGATTGTATGCAACATTGTATTGCTCTCCTTCTGGAGTGCAACTCACATTGGGTAAGAAAGTGGTTTCACCAATGTATTTGTCAAAGGACAGATTTCCACCAGAATTTTCGTCTCTTCCTAATACTCTTTGGGCTACTGGACCTAATGATGTAGGTCTTTTGGAAATTCAGCCATATGTGATAACATTAAAAGCCAATGTTAAAATGCCACGTATTCCCCAATACAAGATCTCTAGTGAAGGGGAAAAAGCGTTGATGGCAATTATTCGTGATCTGATTGAGAAGGATGTAATTGAAGAGACAAGAGGCAACGTTTGCAATAGTCCTGTTTTGCCTGTCTTGAAGCACACTGACCCTACTCAGCCACCTGTTTATAGATTTGTAATTGATCTTAGAGAGGTGAACAAAATAGTTGTGCCACAGTTTCCAGTCGTCCCCGATATCACTGCATTGTTGACAATGATTCCGGCTTCAGCCACTTGGTTCTCAGTAATAGACCTGAAGAATGCTTTCTTCAGCATCCCTATTGCAGAAGAGAGCAGGGACATTTTTGGCTTCAATTTGGGAGGACGAAGCTTCAGATTTAAGAGAGCTCCTCAAGGCTATTGTGAAAGTCCATCCATCTATAGTCAGGCTTTGAAAGCACAACTTGACACTCTTATGTTACCTGATGGCGCCACTCTCATTCAATATGTCGATGATTTGCTAGTTGCCGCAGATACTAAGGAGATCTGCAAAGAAGCAACATTGTCATTATTGCGTCATTTGTCTGATTTACACCACAAAGTGTCCCTTTCAAAGTTACAGTATTGTCAAAAAGAAGTGACCTATTTAGGTCATCTCTTTTCGAAGGAGGGAAGGCAACTGACCCCAGAGAGAATCAGAGCTGTTGCAGCAATGAGTGTGCCAAGAACACAAAGAGAAGTGCGTGCTTTCTTGGGTATTACATCATATTGCAGACAATGGATACCTAATTTTTCGTTAATAGCCAAACCCTTGGTGGCATTAACTTGTAAAGATATACCGAATCCCGTCCCATGGTCTGAAGATTGTCAGAAAAGTTTTGTCGAATTACGTGATGCATTATGTTCAGCTCCTGTGTTGGGTAGCCCCAACTACAGCAAGCCTTTTACATTGTATGTCCATGAGAAAGAAGGTTGTGCTTTAGCAGTTTTGACACAACAGTTTGGAGACAGGGAGCGTCCATGCGCCTATTTCTCTTCAACCTTAGACCCAGTAGCTAAGGCACTACCGAGCTGCTTAAGAGCGGCAGCGGCAGCTGCTGTTTCTATCCGACAGTCTGCTGGTTTAGTGATGAATAACACATTAGTCGTAATGGTTCCACATGCAGTGGACACGTTGTTAAACAGAACCAAGACACAGCATTTAACTAGTGCTCGATTGTCAGGTTACGAGTTGACATTGTTAGCAAGCCATGTTCATATAAAAAGATGCACTACACTTAACCCAGCTACGTTATTGCCAATTGTGATGGAGTTAGATACTTCTGAACAACATGATTGTCTCCGTAGAACAGAAGAGGAAACGAAAGGGAGAATAGACCTTCTGGACACTCCCATTGCAAAGAGTGATGGTACTTTGTGGGTGGATGGTTCATGCTTTAAGCTCCCGAATGGTGACACGACTGCGGCGTATGCTGTGACAACTTTGTGTACGATTGTTGAAGCTGCACGTATCCCACATAATTCAGCCCAAGCAGCTGAGTTAATAGCCCTAACAAGAGCATGTACAGTATCAAAAGGAATGAAAGTGACTATCTATACCGATAGCCAATATGCGTTTGGTGTGGTCCATAGTTTTGGGCGTTTGTGGAAGGAACGTGGGTTCCTGACCTCGCATGGAACTAAAATACAGCATGGTCAGTTGGTAAATGAGCTCCTTGATTCACTTACTTTACCGTTGCAAGTTGCGATTGTGAAGTGTAGCGCACATAAAAAGGTGACTGATGATGTTGGTCGTGGGAATGCATTAGCTGACGAGGTCGCAAAAGAAACGGCAAGGAATGTGATGAGCCGAATGTATGTCGCGAGCCCTGCAAGATGGATTGGTGATGTTGGAATGTGTGAAGACACGATAGAAAGCGTGAAATCGATTCAAGCTGAAGCCACAGAGAGAGAATTGAGTGTGTGGAGAGAAAGTACGGGTAAATTGGATGCGAATGGTTGTTGGGTCGAGTTGTCAGAACATCAGAGATGGTTGCTACCCGATTCGTATGTGCTTGCAGTAGTTACAATGGCTCATGGAATGGCTCACATCAGTGTGAAAGGAATTTGTAAGTTGTTGGCCCCAGTATGGCAAAATGCAGGAATTCCCAAGTGCGCAGAAAATGTAGTTAAAAATTGCATGGTATGCCTGAAACACAACCCTGGTAGAGGAACCCCAACTCCAGCTGGTCATTTTGCACCTCCTACGTATCCGTTTGAGGTTTTGCAGCTAGATTTCATCCACATGGAGAGGTGCAACAACTTAAAATATGTACTCGTTGTTGTTTGTGCCTTTTCAAGATGGGTGGAAGCCTATCCCCTAAAAGACAATACTGCGCTATCCACAGCCAAAGCCCTTGTGAAAGAGTTCTTCCCTAGGTTCGGAATGCCGAGAATGATC
Organism: Pleurodeles waltl; assembly: GCF_031143425.1. Classification (NCBI taxonomy): domain Eukaryota; kingdom Metazoa; phylum Chordata; class Amphibia; order Caudata; family Salamandridae; genus Pleurodeles; species Pleurodeles waltl. The sequence continues at coordinate 457,502,556 of NC_090439.1, forward strand.
TGGAGTGACAATGGAAGTGAATTTGTGGGTCAAGTGATGAAGAAAGTATGCGAAGGGCTAGGCATCAACCAAAAGTTTCACGCTGCAAATCACCCCCAATCAGCTGGATTAGTGGAGTGCTATAACGGCACTCTAAAGCTAAAATTGGCCAAGATACAAGCGAGCTCTGGTCTCAAATGGCCTGACGCTCTACCCTTAGCACTCCTATCAACCAGAATGACTGTGCATTCACGAGTAAAACTTAGTCCTTACGAAATAGTCTTTGGCCGCCCGGCCAATATATGGGGAGTGCCTAGGCCCAAGAAATTCAGCGAGATAGAGCATCCTGTCTTGCTTGACTATCTGTATGAATTGACGGCTAAATTGCGTGTCTTACATCAACAGGTCCACGACACCTTGCCTCCGGTCTCTGAATCTCCAGGTCATCCCATTGAGCCTGGATCCTGGGTTTTAATAAAGAACTTTCAGCGAACCAAAAACGAGCAGCCCAGGTGGACCGGACCGCACCTCGTTCTTCTCTCCACAAGATCAGCTGTTCGAGTAGAAGGGAAGAAACACTGGATCCATGGGACCCATTGCAAAAGGGTACCCCTACCTCTGACATGTGACCGGTGGGTCAAGGAAGGTATCGCCGACTCAGAGACTGAAACCGTGCCACGTTTTTTGCCTTTCAGCGATGCACGAATAAAAGGAACACTCACTGAGAAAGAAAGTGATGACATTTTACAATCAGCAGTATCACCGTCAGTCCGATTGGACACTACAGAACCTGAACTCCTTTTTCAGGACCACACGATACCTGGGACTAACCGTTATAATCTACGACCAAGAATAAAGGACAAATAAAACAGTTTACTTTTCTTCTCTTTAACAAAGTTCTCCAATATGGAAAATTATTTTTGAATGACTTTTTGCTTTTTGTATTTTTTGAACCTCCATCCGGGTTCAGCTGTAGGATCGTGGCTGAAAAGACTTAGGGGGGTAGCCTGTGGACACAAGGTCTACAGGTCTGGTTTGTTCTAGGGCGGCCTGGAACATTCAGAACACTCCTAAGTGAAGTAAACCAACCGCCACGAGCAGCAACGGTTAGAGGATGGAATCTTTCCAAAATGGAGAACATGTTGAAAGACTGAGTTTCAAGAAGAGAATATGTGAAACGATAACCAGGAAACGGTTTTTGCCGCTGTGCATTTTTATGTTATTTAGTATACTTATGTTTTTTATAGGATATATTTTATTCTGTTTTAATGTGATATTGGCACCCACTACCTCGTCTGCACCTCCTCCTTCCACTGTTTCCCCACATTCTTTTCAACTCCTCCCTAAACATGAATCTGCTAGGAGACTAGAGTTCATTAATAACTCCTTCATCCAGCTTTTGCACCAACACCAACTAGTGATAAATACAACTAACTGTTGGGTGTGTGGCCTTATGCCTCACACAGCAGATAAAGGTATCCCTTATCTGATCCTGCCTTTTAGCCACAATGGTTCCGTGTGGGCATTCAGAACGATATTCATCTATGCACACTACCCCCTACGTTTTGCGGAAGACAACCCTAAGAAAAATGCTTTGGTTAAAGGAATCATAGACATGATGAAGGACAATATCTCCTACGAGACTATCCCCAGAGATGAGACAATGGCATATATAGGATGGAACATGACCTGATATGAAGCCACAATGAATGAGAAACAGCAAGCTAAGATATCTTCCCTGATTTGGGTTGTACCCCATCAGGGTCACCTGTATCTGCAAGGTACTGGCAAGAATCCCAGAGCTCAGCTAGGGGAAAGCGTCTGCACTGAGACATATGTCTTCGCATCTCAGACCTCCCCTCCGCTTTTGGCAGCTAAGGGTACCTATTTCATCTGCCATGATAGAGCCTTTACATGGTTGCCCCCTGACTTTTCGGGCACATGCTTCGTTTCGTTCCTGTTGCCCCCTACCTACACAGCAGCGGCAGATTACCACAAGACAAGGATAGTTAGAGGCGTCTTCAGTGAAGAAGACACTGCAGGACAAGAATTTGGGGACTTCGTAAAGGGTTTTCTGCCGTTCTGGGGACAAATAAGTAACAGCAGGAGTATAAGGCAATTGATAAGAGTGGTTGAATCCACTGTGGCTGAAACCGCTGGTGCCCTTGGTAACTTGACTGCTGAGCTCCAGTCGGATCGTCTTATGACCCTTCAGAACAGGGTCGCATTAGATGTCATACTTGCAGACCGGGGTGGAGTATGTACATTGATCCAGTCGAGTTGCTGTGTTTTTGTCCCAGATAACGCTCCAACAGTATACCAGGCCATCTCCAAACTGCATAGAATTTCCGAATCTATTCATTTAGATAAAGGAGATTGGTCATTAATGGGATGGCTCTGGGAACTGATATCAGCATGGGGATGGAAGATTCTGATGGTCATTGGGATGATCTTGGCCATTCTTTTCCTGTTCTGTCTATGCGTGCAGTGTGCTCCTGCGATATGTGGCCTCTGTGTTACATCATGCATAAGGAAACCTGCACCAAGAGACGAGCTAAATACTAGGATGATGTTACAGCAACATCTCAACGACTTTAGAAACATAGACCTGGACTCAGATTAGCATGAGAATAGGTTTATTGCCTATGTAAGGGCAAAAGGAGGGTTTGTGGTTCTAAAAATTCTGGACCCATGTAATCTGCTTTGCCACAGCAGTACGATTTTAGTATCAAAAGACCGATAATGACTAGTACACTAAACATGAGCATTTTCGCTCAATTCCAGCAGCGTTTTCACCTCGAAATCGCCATTTTCGTCCTGCACTCGTGGCTCCCATTTTATACACGACAGCCATTTTAAAAGTTGCCCTCACATAGGCTTATAATACAGTCAGATTTGATTCCAAGGACACGTACACCTTGATTGACTTTTCTCTGACCTGGGCAAGCTGGAACCATTGCCTCAGGCCAAACCTGTTTGGTCAGTCCCTCTCCCAGTGGCCGAATCAGATAGCATCAAGGCACACCAGGCCATAAAACCCTTATTATCGCTCACACACCCTGCCTAACTTGCTCACACCTGCACCTGCTCTTTTCTTCTTCTTACTTTACGAGGGGGAGGTGCCCGTTTTTATTGGGGGTCCACACTTATCTGATGTGAAATTCTAGGCCTTGCCGGGTAATTTATTATGGGTTGGATGACATGAAATATGAGGTTTCATCATGACACTGTTTTTTCCTTTGTAGTGAAAACATGTGAATGACCAACCAAAATGTCAAGAATGTTTGCCTGAAGCTTAAAAAACTGTATATAAGGAAACCTGATTTTGCATTGACACACAGGGGGTCATTCTGACTCCCGCCGGGCGCCGGCACCGCGCGCCCGGCGGGAGCCGCCAAAATACCGTACCGCGGTCGGAAGACCGCGGTGGGTATTTTGAGGTTTCCCCTGGGCTGGCGGGCGGCCTCCAAAAGGCCGCCCGCCAGCCCAGGGGAAACCGTCCTTCCCACGATGAAGCCGGCTCTTAATCGAGCCGGCGGAGTGGGAAGGTGCACCCGTCGCGTATTTCACTGTCTGCCGAGCAGACAGTGAAATACTCGTAGGGGCCCTCTTACGGGGGCCCCTGCAGTGCCCATGCCGGTGGCATGGGCACTGCAGGGGCCCACAGGGGCCCCGCGACCCCCCCTACCGCCATCCGGTTCCCGGCGGGCGGACCGCCGGGAACTGGATGGCGGTAGGGGGGGTCGGAATCCCCTCAGCGGCGCAGCTAGCTGCGCCGCCTTGGAGGATTCAAACGGGCGGCGGCACACTGGCGGGAGACCGCCAGTGTTGCCGGTCTGACCGCGGCTTTACCGCCGCGGTCAGAATGCCCTGCGGGGCACCGCCGGCCTGTCGGCGGTGCTCCCGCCGACCCTGGCCACGGCGGTCTAAGACCGCCGGGGTCAGAATGACCCCCTCAGTCTCCTGAGAACATACAAGTCGTGCTGTTGTACTTCTAGGACGCCTGTCAATTGGTTGCAGCCAATAAATTCGATCTTTGACTTCACCTAGAAGACTCTGAGTTTCTGTAGTCTGAATCAGGAAAGTACCCGAGGTCTTTGGGTGTACCCTGGCACCGCTGGGTTACCGGATCAGTACCGGTTCTGAAAAACCCAGTACCTCACACCAAAAGATGTATTTTTAAACCGTGAGCCCAGAGACACCAAACTCCACTTTTCTATATTTTCCCAATTCGAAATTACACTTAGAAGAAGCTGCAAGGTGATCTCAACTTTAGCCTATGGGACAGATAGTCCTTCTAATAGTGAAACATGAATTTAAGGCTTTTTCACTACCTGGGCACATTGATTTTAAACATGCATGTCCAACTTTTTTTAAACACTGCAGCAGTGATCAATTTGTAAATAAAAACGTACTGGTGTCGAAAGCCCTCCTCTTAAACATGCAGCTGCTGCAATTAAATGTGCGAACAAGGCATACTTAGGCAGCATAATCCTAAAGCCATCTCAGGCCTTTTCAATCCATTTAACTTCACTCCCTGCCCCTTCAGCTCACTCTTGTAGCTGTCTGCTTTCTCCCATTGTGACCCTTTTTCATTTTTCTCTTCCTCCGTCTTTCCCATATGTGTATTTTGCTCGCAGTAAATGCTTGAGGCAGAAAAATAAGTGCCAGCCCTCAAAAATAAGTGCCACCACACCGGAAACAACAAGCACAAATTAAGCACTACACTGCACCCTGTCCTGGGGGCTAATCAGGGCCTTCTTTAGGGTTGACTTACATGCAATAAAAAGGAGGGTTTGGGCCTGGCAAGTGGGTACACTTGCCAGATCAAAATGGAAGTTTAATCTGCACACGCAGGCTCTGTAATGGCAGGCCTGAGACATGTTTGAAAGGCTACCGTAGTGGGTGGCACAACCAGTGCTGCAGGCCCACTTGTAGCATTTGACTTACAAGCCCTGGGCACACATGGTGCACTTTGCTAGGGACTTACTAGTAAATCAAATATGCCAATCATGGAAAAGCCAGTTACCATGTTTTAGACATAGAGCACGTGCACGTTAGCACTGGATAGCAGTGGTAAAGTACACAGAGTCTTAAAGCCAGCAAAAACAAAGTTCAGCACACAGGTAAAACAGGAGGTCAGAAAGCAAAAAGTCAGGGCAAACCACAACAAAAGATGCTAGGTCTAACACTAATAATAAGAACTTTATCAAACAAAAATATTCCAAACATGCTTTAATAAAGTGTGAACCCGACATAGTTCTCCAAATCAATAATAAAAATAAAATAAAAAAATACATGTGTATAATCTTCTCATTCAGTTTATGAGCACCCCTGGCTACTTCATGTAGTTTGTCAGCAACCTTACAACTAACTGCACATAGGGGGTGATTCTAACCCTGGCGGTCGGTGTTAAAGCGGCGGCCAACCCGCCAACAGTCTGGCGGTCCAAAAAATGGAATTCTGACCCTGGCGGGAACCGCCAACACAGCCCGCCAACTTAACACTCCGACCGCCGCGGCGGTACAGACAAACAGCGCGGCGGTCACCGCCAACAGGCAGGCGGCAGACAATGTACCGCCCACACTATCATAACTCACCAATCCGCCACCTTTTCCGGGGCGGGAGCACCGCCGATAAAAACACGGCGGAAACAGACTACGAACGGGAAAACGCTCACCTCTACGCACTCCACGAGGACGGAGGACAGCATGGAACCCGAATTGAACATCATACCTGCTCTCGTCTACCTTCTCATCTACCACGAGTACGAAGTCCGGCGCAGACGACAACGGTGAGTACTGCACCTACGACACACGGGAGGGGGAGGACGAAAGGTTACGGGCACACACATATGCGACCCCCCCCCCCCAATCATGTACTCACCAATGCAGAGCACCAAGTCACAGTGACCCCACCCAAACACCCCTGAAAAATGCTAGGACATAATCATATTTGGAATAAATATTTATGTACCAAAAAGCTCCAGAAAATTAGCGTACAACCATGAAAGATATCCCCAACAAAACAAATGACATACACATCAGTGTATGACTGAAGTACCAAGTCCTGCACATCCTACCAATTCAGCATGTCCGTGGGCCAAAGTCTTGAGAAACAAGGGCAAAGCCCACACAGGAGACCTGAGTCCTTTGGAGAGAACACTGCAGGGGCATCAGATGTAAAAACTACAGGCACCTCAGGGGGAAGGGAAGGGGGGGGCACCACAGCCACATGAGTCCACGACGCCAGATCCACGAGGAGCCACCATGCCCACCGTTCAATCCTGGGGAGTGCAAAGCCACAGTCTCTCAATGTCTCTACAGTGGGTGGGCTGCCCACTGTTCAATCCTGGGGAGTGCAAAGCCACAGTCTCTCAATGTCTCTACAGTGGGTGGGCTGCCCACTGGACCAACCTGGGGAGTGCAAAGCCACAGTCTCTCAATGTCTCTACAGTGGGTGGGCTGCCCACTGGACCAACCTGGGGAGTGCAAAGCCACAGTCTCTCAATGTCTCTACAGTGGGTGGGCTGCCCACTGTTCAATCCTGGGGAGTGCAAAGCCACAGTCTCTCAATGTCTCTACAGTGGGTGGGCTGCCCACTGTTCAGTCCTGGGGAGTGCAAAGCCACAGTCCATCATGTGGATGATAGTCTCCACTGGTCAAGGAGGAGGCATGGTGGGCACAATGAACCATCAACGGTGCTTGAGACGGCGGGCCCAGCGGAGCGGTGCTTGACAGGAAGGGCCCAGCGGAGCGGTGCTTGAGAGGAAGGGCCCAGCGGAGCGGTGCTTGAGACGGCGGGGCCCTGTTCAGCGGTGCTTGAGACGGCGGGGCCCAGCGGAGCGGTGCTTGACAGGAAGGGCCCAGCGGAGCGGTGCTTGAGACGGCGGGGCCCTGTTCAGCGGTGCTTGAGACGGCGGGGCCCAGCGGAGCGGTGCTTGACAGGAAGGGCCCAGCGGAGCGGTGCTTGAGACGGCGGGGCCCAGCGGAGCGGTGCTTGAGAGGAAGGGCCCAGCGGAGCGGTGCATGAGACGGCGGGGCCCAGCGGAGCGGTGCTTGAGACGGCGGGGCCCAGCGGAGCGGTGCTTGAGACGGCGGGGCCCAGCGGAGCGGTGCTTGAGACGGCGGGCCCTGTTCAGCAGTGCTTGAGACGGCGGGGCCCAGCGGAGCGGTGCTTGACAGGAAGGGCCCAGCGGAGCGGTGCTTGAGACGGCGGGGCCCTGTTCAGCGGTGCTTGAGACGGCGGGGCCAGCGGAGCGGTGCTTGACAGGAAGGGCCCAGCGGAGCGGTGCTTGAGAGGAAGGGCCCAGCGGAGCGGTGCTTGAGACGGCGGGGCCCAGCGGAGCGGTGCTTGAGACGGCGGGGCCCAGCGGAGCGGTGCTTGAGAGGAAGGGCCCAGCGGAGCGGTGCATGAGACGGCGGGGCCCAGCGGAGCGGTGCTTGAGACGGCGGGGCCCAGCGGAGCGGTGCTTGAGACGGCGGGGCCCAGCGGAGCGGTGCTTGACAGGAAGGGCCCAGCAGAGCGGTGCTTGAGACGGCGGGGCCCAGCGGAGCGGTGCTTGACAGGAAGGGCCCAGCGGAGCGGTGCTTGAGACGGCGGGGCCCAGCGGAGCGGTGCTTGAGACGGCGGGGCCCAGCGGAGCGGTGCTTGACAGGAAGGGCCCAGCGGAGCGGTGCTTGAGACGGCGGGGCCCAGCGGAGCGGTGCTTGACAGGAAGGGCCCAGCGGAGCGGTGCTTGAGACGGCGGGGCCCAGCGGAGCGGTGTTTGAGACGGCGGGGCCCTGTTCAGCGGTGCTTGAGACGGCGGGGCCCAGCGGAGCGGTGCTTGACAGGAAGGGCCCAGCGGAGCGGTGCTTGAGAGGAAGGGCCCAGCGGAGCGGTGCTTGAGAGGAAGGGCCCAGCGGAGCGGTGCTTGAGACGGCGGGGCCCAGCGGAGCGGTGCTTGAGAGGAAGGGCCCAGCGGAGCGGTGCTTGAGACGGCGGGGCCCTGTTCAGCGGTGCTCTTCTGCACCGCGGGCCCTGTTCAGCGGTGCCTATCTCCACGGCGGGGCCCTGTTCAGCGGTGCTCTTCTGCACCGCGGGCCCTGTTCAGCGGTGCCCATCCAGCAGGTCAAGGGAGCCAGACCTGGCCTGGACTCCCTGTTCAGTCGCCCTCGGACCGTGACGTATCTCGACCCTTCGGGGACGGACTCCTGGCCTCCTTAGTGTCCTCCTTCCCAGCTGGGATGTGGCATGTGGGGTCCACCTTCTCCGCGCTCCTGCTGCCCTTCCGCTCCTTTGATGGGGCTCTCGGGCCCTTGCCTCCCCCAGATGGTGTGGGTGGTGAAGTGGCCGCACATTGCTCCTTGGGGGCAGCCCTGTCAGTCCTCGCACGGCGGTCCTTGGTTTTGCGGGTCCTCTTGCCGGGGGGGGGGGCTGGACGTGTCCTTGCTGCAGCTCGATGTGTCACTGCTGGCAAAGGGTGGGCTCCAGAACCCAGGCACAACAGTGACACCCGAAGCTGGGCTGGTGGTGGCTGCGGTGCTCTTGGGACTCTTTGAAGATGGATGGGGGGGTCATCGGGGGGAAAGAGGTTAAGGTTAGCCAGGAAAAGTTTTTAGGGCCAAGGTAAAGGGTAGGAGTAGTGGAGATGGAAGTGGAGGTAGAGGAGGTGGTTGTAGGAGAGTCAGGTGTGCTGTCATTGGGTGAAGGTGCTGGTGCTGTAGGCTGTCGTGAGGTGGATGGCTGTTGGGTGGGTGGCTGCCTGCGTTTGTGTGTCTTGGAAGAGGGGGTGACAGACACAGTGGGAGAGGACACAGGGGACGTGTACATGGCAGTGGGGGTGGTGACTGCACGAGTGTGGACTGTACTGGAGGGTGAGGTGGTGATGGAAGCACTGGCTGATGTTGGGGTGCATGCAGGTGTGAGTGTAGACGTCACAGGGAGGGAGGAGGGAGACGAGGAGGAGGGGGACACAGGGGTGGCAGTGGCTGTTGGCATGTCTGCATCTGGGTGTTGCTCGGGTGAGTGTTTGCGGGATCTGTGGTGCTTGTGTTTGGATGAGCTGCTCTTGGGTGTTGAGGTGTGTGCAGGCTGGTCTGATGGTGTGGATGGGATAGGCTGAAGAACAGGAGACAGAGACAGGCTGGAGGCAGTCAGAAGAGGGTGGCTGGAAACAGGGACAATGGCTGCCGTCAGTGCTGAGGCCAGAGCAGTGAACGCTCGTTGATGGGCAGCCTGACCCGAATGAATGCCCTCCAGGTACGCATTGCTCTGTTGCACCTCCCTTTGCACACCCTGGATGGCATTCAGAAGGGTTGTCTGCCCAACAATGAGTGTCCTTACCAGGTCAATGAGCTCCGCACTGAGGGCAGCAGGGGCAACAGGGGCAGGGGCTGAGGTGCCTGGGGCGACGGAGACGCGCGCCTTCCTGGGCGAAGCGGCACGGAGCGAAGACTGAGGGGCTGATGGGAGGGCGGGGCTGGTGCGCTGGGTGGCGGCTGTACCTGTAGAGGCGGGGGGCACGGATGTTGCCGCCACCCCTAGGGAGCTCCCATCCGAGGACGTGTCGCTTTCGCTGCTCTCACCAGCGGTCCCCGTCGTGGTGCTCCCCTCGCCCTCCGGATCACTGGTGCCCTCGGTGTCTGTTCCTGGGCCCACCGGGGCCTTGTGTCCTGCAGCTCCCTCGTGCTCCGATGCCATATCTCCTCCGCCTGATGATGCTAATGCACACATGCACAAGAAGATGAAGAGAAAGGGTGGGGGGAGAAAAAAGAAGACCAGGTTGAGTGCATGCAATGTCAACACCGTTAGCGGAGAGGACAGACACAGGTGCCTAATGCACTAAGCCGCGCATTCGGGGTACACTACTCAGTACTACTGACTAAGACAACAGGCCAAGAGACGTCAAACGCGCACATGGGAGATGCTGGACCTTCAATGGCTGTACTTGTCACCCTACAGAGGTGGGGGCCGGGGGCACAGGGCCATGCCTAAGGGAGAGGACTACACTACAGAAAGCGCCCTGGCCTAATGTCACCCACAACCCTCCTCCCCCACCCAGACGCCTCCACTGCGCAGAAAGATAGGAGAATGTGCTGATACTCACCCCCTTGTGTCTGCTGTGATGTCTTAAAGCGCCCATCCAATTCAGGGTAGGCCACCGCCAGGATCCGGGACATCAGGAGGGTCATGGTGCGACTGGCACCCCTCCTAGGTTGGGAGGCCATCCCCAGCAGTCTTTCTGCGGTCTTCCTTGTCCCGCGGCGGATGTCCTCCCACCTCTTGCGGCAGTGGGTGCCCCGTCTGTTGTGGACCCCCAAGGTCCGGACTTCCTTGGCGATGGCACGCCAAAGATCGATCTTCTGATGGGCGCTGACCTATTAGACATGTACAGAGTGGAAAGGAGGAAATCATCAATGGCCTGCATGTTAGATGTAATTGGCCCCCCCCCACCCACTTTGCCATATGGCACATGCTCTCATCTGTCGGGCGTTGCACTCCTCATTCGCCCCCCACCCCACCCCACCAACTTACATCCACCCCAATCCACACAGGCATAGCCCATTCCATTAGCACCCGGGGTACTCACTTGTTGGTCTGGAGGACCGTAGAGTAGCGCATACTGGGGGAGGACCCCATCCACGAGCTTGTCCAATTCTTCAGACGTGAAGGCAGGGGCCCTTTCCCCAGTCACAGCAGCCATTGTATCTTCCAGACCGAGGTCACAGCAGCACTTGCCGTATAGGTCCTCTCCTGTGGATGATCAGGTCTCGAGTGATTAAGCAGATAGAAAATGGCGGGCACGTCCGCGGCGGTGCGTACCGCGGCGGTGCGTACCGCGACCGCCGGCGCACTTCGTTATTGGCTCCTGAAACCCATAGGCTTCAATGTTAACCAATGCGGCTTTGCGCCGCGGTCTTCGACCGCCTACCGCCACGGTGTGCCCCGCCAGCGCAGTGACCTCACATCCCATTGTCCCACTTCACAGGTCAGGCAGCCGCCATTTCAAGGGCCCACATGGCTTAATTTTGACTGCGACACACAGGCCTAGGCCTTGCATTGCCACACATACACGCCTTTCAACCCATTGCCATTCTTTAACTGTGCAAGAGGTCTGTACGTACCTGTGGTTTGGCTGACTCTGTGCTCCATGTTGTCCTTCCTAGGCACCGTCCGCTGGGACTTGGGATGAGAAGGAGGAATCCTCGCGTGTACCGACCGCTGGTGGACCTGTCGACAATGGAAGAACGCCATATAATCCTTCGATACCGACTTGACCGTGCCACTATCTATGAACTGTGTGCCCAGCTGGAGCCAGCCCTGATGTCCCCCATCCGCCAACCCACAGGGATTCCCCCTCTGGTGCAGGTTTTGTCAGTCCTCCATTTTTTGGCCAGTGGGTCATTCCAGACCACAGTGGCCATGTCATCTGGAATGTCTCAGCCTATGTTTTCAAAGATTTTGAGCAGAGTGTTGTCTGCCCTGATGAAACTCATGCGGAGCTACATCATTTTCCCCGAGGAGGGTGACTTGCCCACAGTGAAGGGTGATTTCTATGCCCTTGGACATATCCCCAACATCATTGGTGCCATTGATGGGACCCATGTGGCTTTGGTACCCCCAAAAGACGATGAGCAGGTGTACCGAAACAGAAAGAATTATCATTCGATGAATTTCCAGGTGGTCTGTTTGGCTGACCAGTACATCTCCCATGTAAATGCCAAGTTCCCAGGGTCAGTGCATGACGCGTATGTGATGCGAAATAGCAGCATCCCCTATGTGATGGAGCAGCTACAGAGACAACGTGTGTGGCTAATAGGTGACTCTGGTTACCCCAACCTGCCGTGGCTACTGACCCCAGTAAGGAATCCCCGGACAAGGGCAGAGGAACGCTACAATGAGGCCCATGGGCGTACAAGGAGGGTGATTGAGCGAACCTTTGGCCTCCTGAAGGCCAGGTTTAGGTGCCTGCATATGACTGGTGGATCCCTAATGTACTCACCAAAGAAGGTGTGCCATATCATCGTGGCGTGCTGTATGCTTCACAACCTGGCTTTGCGACGCCAGGTGCCTTTCCTGCAGGAGGATGGTGCAGATGGTGGTGTTGTAGAAGCCGTGGAGCCTGTGGAGAGTGAAGAGGAGGAAGACTCTGAGGACGACACAGACAATAGGGACAGAGTGATACAACAGTATTTCCAGTAACACCCAGGTAAGAATCACCCACGCCATTTCACAATTGCTTCTAGCCTCCTGCATCTATACTTTCTGTAATTCCCCACAGATGTTTTTTATTAATTTATGCCTTTCCCTTCCCTTCTCAGTGCTGTCTGACTCAGTACCTGACTTCTGCTTGGTTCGCCCATGAAATACAGCGTATTGACATTGGTATGTTGTCATGACTAATTGACAGAACAGAAATTGAACAGTAATATGTTATCCCTTTGTTAATAATACAGCATGACTCAAAACAGGTTTGTGTGCAAAATGTGATTTATTTACAGTGCTAGATACCGGTACATGTGATTCTAAGGGTGATGGGTGGGGGTGGAGGAATATCCATGGCAGAGTCCAGTTCTCAGTCTCACAGGTGCATTGTTCTTTTGCCTGTGGAAGGATGGAGCATAGGCAGTTCATGGTTGGACAGGGTGGCAATGTGGGACAGTGGGAAGACTTGAGGGGGTATGTCCTGCTGGCGGGGGTCTTGACATCCTACTCTGTCTTTTTCTTTGGTCTCAGGCTCCTCTTACGGGGTGGTTGTTCTTCAGCAGGAGGTGGGGTTCTGGGGGGCTGTCGAGGTGTTGGGACCTCCTGTCCACTAGCGCCGGCGGAGGTGGTAGGCTGTTCCTGGTCCGGCCTAGTGACAGGGGCCCTGTGTGGTGCACCATGGTCCCGCAACGCGTCCTCTATCCTGTGGAGGGCCAGGACGATGGTCCCCATTGCGGTCCCGATGATTCTCAGCTCCTCCCTGAAGCCCATGTAGCGTTCCTCCTGCTGTGCCTGGATCTCAGTGAACCTGGCCAGTACCGTCGCCATCGTTTCTTGGGAGTGGTGGTAGGCCCCCATGAGGGTGGTGAGGGCCTCTTGGAGAGTGGGCTCCCTGGGCCTCTCCTCCCCCCCCTGTCGCACAGCAGCCCTCCGAGCTGCCCGGTTTCCGCCGGCCTCTGTCCCCTGGCCGGTGTGCCCGCTCCCACTGCCCCCAGGTCCCTGTTGTTGTTGGGGTGTCGGGTTAGCCTGGGTGCCCTGTAGTGGCAGACACACCGCTGATTGAGCTGTCCTAGAGACAGAGGCATGGGCCCGCTGGGTGGGAGCTGTGCTGGTGTCGGCAGAGGGGGTCGGGTCTGGTGTGGCCTGTGTCTGGGTGAGGGGAACCGACTGCCCAGAGGTCCCCGATGGTCCGGGCTGGTCATCAGGTTCACTGTCGACAGAGCTGCTATCCTCAGTGTGGGCCTGTTCCGGTGGTGGGATGGACACTTCTGGACCCTCCTGGCTGGTGTGTTGTCGTTCGGGTCCTGCATGGGGTAAGAGAGTTTGGTTATTGTTTCTGTGTGTGCAATAGCATGCGTGTTGTGGGTGCCCTTGTCCCCCAGTGCAGGCATTCCCTGGAGGGAGGTGTTGTGAGGGTATTTAGTGGGGGGGAGGGGTTAGTGCAGTGGTCATGCTTAGGTGATGGGTGCCCATGGTTTGTGTTGGCATGCAGGAGTTGGTGTTGGGATGGGTGGGTTGTGCTGGTGAGACATTGTCAGGAAGGATGTGTGCTGGGGGGTTGGGGGTGAGGGTGGGGGTGTGGGTTGGCATGCTGGTGGGGTGTGGGGGATATAGTAGTTGAGATGGGACTTACCAGAGTCCATTCCTCCGGCTACTCCTGCGAGGCCCTGAGGATGCAGGATGGTCAAGACCTCTTGTTCCCACGATGTAAATTCGGGAGGGGTGGGTGGGGGTCCGCCGCCAGTCTTCTGGACCGCGATGTTGTGCCTCGAGACCATCGACCGGACCTTCCCCCGTAGGTCGTTCCATCTTTTGCGGATGTCCTCCCTATTCCTGGGATGCTGTCCCACCGCGTTGACCCTGTCCACGATCCACTGCCATAGCTCCGCCTTCCTGGCTATACTGGTGTGCTGCACCTGCAAGCCGAAGAGCTGGGGTTCCACTCTTAGGATTTCCTCCACCATGACCCGGAGTTCTTGGTCCGAAAAGCGTGGATGCCTTTGGGGTGCCATGGGGTGGTGTGGGTGAGGTGTGGGGTGGTGTATGTGATGAGGAGTGTGTTGGTGAGTGGTGCTTTGTGCTACTATGTGGTGTGTGTGATGGTGTAGTGTGCCTCAGTGTGTCTTGCTTTGGATTGTCTGCTGTGTCTCTCTCTCCTTCTCTCAGTATTTGGGGTCGCAGGGGTTTGTGGGTGATGTGGGTGTGTGTTTTATAGTTGGTTGATTGTGTGGGAGTGGTGTGTGTATGTGTATCAGGTGTGTGTTTTTCAAATTGTCCAATGTGGCTGTGTTTTGGTGCTGTGTGTGTATTCTGACCGCGGCGGTGTGTAGCGCCAATGGAATACCGCGTTTGAATGACCGCCGTGTGGATTCGTGGGTCGTAATGGCATGGGCGTATTTCTGTTGGCGTGACGGTGGAGGTTTGGTCATCTCCAGTTTATCGCTGCCCGCCGATGTGGCGGGCTGCAGTGGAGGACGGATTTTTGGAGGTTTGGCCGTTATGGGTCAGAATGACGTGGCGGTTGACCGCGGCCGCGGCGGTGTTATGGCGGTCTTCTGACCGGCGGTAAGGGCATTTTACCGCCGAGGTCAGAATCACCCCCATAGTCTTTTAGCCATCCCGGTTATCTGTTTTGCTCTAATCCCTAATTAGCCACCAGAAGCTCTCTCTCGCTGGATCCATGCTAAGGAAGCTAATGTCAATTTGTGCCAAAGATCTTCTTGTCCAGGTTATCTATGCTTCTTCACTCACTAGACCAGCACAAGACATTTTTTTCTTCGGTGCTTTTGCAATTGCCTCTGTCACCTGGTGCTTACTGAATGGGGTTGGTCAACTATTCTCTGCTCACTGCTGCCACTCCCTGTCTCTAACTCACACTCTTCCTGCACTTTTCTGACTAGGCCTAATGCTCTGCCATTACTGTTCGCACATTTTCCTCCATCTGGGGCTTCGTTATGACCCACCAGAGAAATCCTGATACTTCGCAGTCTCGCTTAGCACTACAATCACCGCCTGTGACCCTTCCTGCATCAATCTTCATTTGGACAGAGCACAGCTATGGGTACTTCAGTCACTGGTTCCTTATTGCTATTTCTATGTTTTCTAGCTGTTTACTAACGTATCCCTGCGACTATCTCAGATCCACGGCCCTACAACCATTGCCAGTGGAATTAAAAATGATAATTGGGACCAAAGTATGTATCAGAAGTGACTACAAGCATGACAACGAAATTATGCAGCCCATTACGCAATTAAAGTGAATTACGTGATACATTAAGGGCACAATTTTCTACGTAGACATTTTACCACATGGAACTACTATTCATAGAAATGCTTTGAAAAATGTTGTCAAAAATATAGACATTTAGCAGATACTATCTGAACTGTACGTCACCAACAGTTAATAATGTTTGCTCCTATACAAATCCAAGAACCTGAGTTTAATCATATTTTTAACTGTACACATTACTGCTACATGTTAAGACCCACCACCAGTCTTAGTGTCAGGTTCAATCTGTTATCAGGATGTTGATCTTCAGAAAATACTTCTTTACAAGACGAAAACAGCCCTGTGAAACAGATTTACACATTACATAGTTCATGTAAGAGTCTGCCTGCAATGCATTTTAAAATTCTATGAGACTTTAAGAAAAGATTCAGAATATTCGACAGCATTTAGTAGTCTAAGGCTCTATTGAAATAACCGTCGTGCTGAAAAGACTACAATGTAAACATAGGTTGTCAACAACTATGAAACAAAACATTTTCAGAAGAAAGAACTCATCTTTCTTTTTTGAAGTACATTCAAATATGTGGGTGTTTTTTTTGCTCTGAACAAAGCCACTGTCTTTAATCTTTACACTTGGTATAATGCCATGAAATAGGGTACAGCCTTGCCTCTGTAATACCTGCATATAGCAGGCAATAAGTGATAGGAGACAAGCTCTTTTTTGTAAAGTGTCAGCTGTTGTATTCCGTTGCAAACAGATCGTTCTCACTGTTCTTTAACAGCTCGAAAATGTTTTTGTAGAAATCTACAGATTATGGAGCATATTTATTGAACGGTAAATGCACCGAACAATTATAAGGGGAACACAAAATTTCCAGTGTATCAAAGATC
Organism: Pleurodeles waltl; assembly: GCF_031143425.1. NCBI lineage: Eukaryota > Metazoa > Chordata > Amphibia > Caudata > Salamandridae > Pleurodeles > Pleurodeles waltl. The sequence goes on from NC_090439.1 coordinate 457,518,844, forward strand.
CAGTTGTTAGGGCTATAGCGATGAAGACAGTTCTACTGTTCCTCACTTACAATCAGAGCCTATAACCCAACATTGATAAAATCATATTTTCTATGTAAGGTGTTTCATACTGCAGGAGGATATTGGTCAAGCCTTCGCATTGCGGAGTGGCTATCCCCATCCTACAACTGCCTGGTGTATGGACCAAAGTGTCAAAGCTTGAGATGTTAAGGAAGACACCTGGTAGCCAGCACTGAACACAAACACTAGGTAGTATATGGCAGTGGTTTTCAAGTCCATAAAAGGACACTTGATATGAATTGGGTCTCTTTGGCTAACCAAGTTCCAATGAACCACAATTCATTCTTTTCTGCACATGTGGAATCCAAGACGAAATTGTCAGGAGTGCTACTAAAAATACTCAAGACAATCTTGCATACCCCAAAAATACACAAAATCATCCATATGTACAACCAAAAAAATAACTTTGATAGAAGGAATTTACCAAAAAATGATATGCCCCTTGAATTGGACAGTTAGGGCTGTTGCAAGCATTCTCCTGCTTCTGCAACACAGGGTTACTATGTAATCTTTAAAGTTAAAGCACTTTTGTTTGCCCAATGGAAGGCAGCATAGACTACAATATACAGAGGTCTTCCTTAAAACAACAGGATGGCATCTTGTAACCTGGCATATGTGGTTGAGAGAGTAATCAGTTGAGTAATGTGCTTGCAGCTTTTGAGTGCTGGTGTTCTTGGTTAAATACATTCAATTCATAAAAAGAAATAAACCCACCCCATCGACGAGTGTATAAAATACTTTATTTCTAAGAATAAATTCCTATAGAAATACAAAAATGAAAATGTCACAAGCTTTAAAAAACTTACATATTGACAAACATTGGTTAAACATATTTTAGTCAGACATATAATAAAAACAAAATGTATATGCTAATTAAATTACATGACTACATCTACTAAAAAGACCTGACATTAATTTAGACACTGACATTGGGCAATTAATTTTGGCAATGTAAGACCAATTTATCTTCAGGCAAGAGTATATTAACTGTAATATGCACATAGTCCCAATAAAGCATCAATAAAAATCCTTAACGAAGTCTAAAGATGTTATTAAAAGGAGCTTTTCTGTAGCAAAAATATAATTTACTACAACCATAACAAATCACACACATCAAAGTGATTCATTGAAGAAAAAGAGACGTACTTCATTTCTTGTTCAGATCACTTACTTCCTCAACACAAGTGGAGGGCCTTTTCCCTTTGCTCAAGAAGAGAGGACAATCTAACCGAAGATGCATTAATGAGCATTTAATTTTCCATCTGCAGAAACAGAAAGCATTATTTTCAGTGACTCTGCTTCTAAAAACATGAATTCCCCAGTCAGGGCCGTCACCAAGGCTTCTAATAGTATGGTCTACTGCTTTTTTCTATAACTTTAATTGATTCCATCACCCCGTATCTGAGGATGTTCTACAATTTATTTAGTGGCATTATATCATCACGAAGGATGCTGAGCTCCAATTTAGAATTAACAATAAATCTCTGCATAGGCTGCAAGAATTTGGGGGATTATATCTTGCAACATTAAAGTCGAGTTTTTCCTCACTACAACGTTTAACAAACAAAATAAACCTAAGTGCTCAGGTTTGCGCCAAGAGGGTGAAGGAATTCTGCCTAATTGCATGTATTATTGACATTTTTGGGAGGCCCAGGAGTGTCTTTAAACAAAGGCTCCCTAGGGACTCCCAGGCAACTTATTGATCTAGGGACCTAACCTTCGCTCTATAAAGTGCCTGGGAAATGAACGTAGCTATGGTAGCCTCCCTTAAAGGCTCTAGAGAGAAGCCCCCAAAGCAGGAATCATCTTTTCAGGCATTTACAGTTCTCAAGAGCGATTCTCTTAAATGTGCATTGTGTTTGCTCCATTTTTAAATTACTAGCAAATAAAAGAGCTATGTACCTATACTCACTAACCTATTCTAAATGTATATTATTTAGATAACATTTAAATTTCTTCTGGCATTTTGAGAATATCTGGGTCTTGGTTTTCTCAACATTCACCTTAGGTTTGTTCAGTACATAATAGGTTTATCTGCAAGCCTACTGGGGTTTAGTCCATTACGAGTAGGTTTTCAGCATACAGAAGGCTTGGGAACACACTATTAACAGGGAAAAGGAGTTTGTATTTGATGAGTGGATAGTTTCAGTTGTGCAGAATAGGACCCAAATAAGAACCATTGAAAATAAAACCTCTCTATGTAATTTGTATTATATTCTCACAGTAGACAAAATATCACCACTGCTTCAAAACTATCTAAATTCATCAATATTTACTGTTCATAGATCCATGTCTTCATCATAGAGTAAAGTATGGTTTAGATTGAGAAAAAATGATAAGGGATGTTACAGAAGTAAATCCAGGACATTAGAGTGGTTGCCATCTTGATTGCTAAAGTGCCTAGATACAATTGTATGGATGCAATTTGCTGTGATTGGCCTAGATCCTGTGTCAACATTTTGGGCGGCATGCACAGCTCTCCTACTGCGAGGACAACAGCTGGTTGTGGCTAATGTCCCGATAACACAGTTTGCTTCTGCAATATTTCTGTGTTTTATATGCAGTTGAGATACTATGGGGGTTATTCTAACTTTGGAGGAGGTGTTAATCCGTCCCAAAAGTGACGGAAAAGTGACGGATTTACCACCAGCCGTATTACGAGTCCATTATATCCTATGGAACTCGTAATACGGCTGGTGGTATATCCGTCACTTTACCGTCACTTTTGGGACGGATTAACACTCCTCCAAAGTTAGAATAACCCCCTATGTCTTCAAATAGCATTTAGACATTCACTTACAAACAGGGACACATTCTCCTCGTGAAAGGAATTGAGAATCATAGCGTTTTAGCTGTGTTAGATTCTATACCTAAGGTTAGCTATTATGAATACATTGTTTTATCTCATCTGGGTACTGTCTCCGCTCCTTTGAGTGTAGTAAAGCAGTGACCCTATAACAGTCTGAAGGATGCAGAGTAATTATTTTACATTACTTTTCAAAAATGAATTTATAGTGTAGCACAAAGAGAAGCTAAGTAGTAATGTACACTAATTCATGGAGTATAAATTAAATAAAAAAATATATAGCAAACATGCAAAATACACTGAAGACATGGAATAATTGGTAGAGTCAACCTTGTACACATTCATGTGCCAAAAATAATTTCTGCACATGAACAGTATCCACAAAATAGTACAAGGATAAAGCAGCCAGTAATTATCTTTGCAGATTTTGTGTTGCTAAGGTTGCCCCAAGTGGGAAGGGTATGTCCATATGTGGGTCTCCCGCTCACTGTGCTACTGGATTCAAGCTAGCCTGGCTGATGAAGGGTGATACCCTGAAACTGATCCCAGGATGCTAGTTTCCAGTCCAGCTAGGTTCTGGCTAGGAAGATCAGGCTGGAATGTTCCCATGGGGAGCAGGGTTAAGACTGATTTGCATATGGCTGGGTCCAAACTGGGATGGCATGATAAGCAAAAGAATAAAATAATGGATTAAACCCTGATCTGTTAGTGGGGGAGAGTATTTGAAAAATGTCAGCACTCTATCCATCATCCATTTGTATTGCTAAATTTGCTCTAAGTGAGAAGGGTATTTGCTGAAGTGGGTCCTGTGCTCATTGTGCCTCTGGATTCAAGTTAGCCTGGTTGGCGAAGAGTAATATCTGGAAAACTGTTCCAGGATGTGTGTTTCTGGTCTTGGGAGGACCTGGCTTGGCAGTTCAGTCTTGACTGTGCCCATGGGAAACAGGGTCAAGACTAATTTGCATATGGCTGGTTCCAAATTGGGGTGGCATGATGAGCAAAAGAACAATGGATTAAACTCAGGTCTGTGACGGGGGTGAGTGTTTGAAAAGTTTCAGCACTACATCAGCCTTTTGGGTTACTAAAGTTGCTGTAAGTGGAAATGATATGCCCAGATTTGGGTCCTGTGCTCACTCCGTCACTGGATTCAAGCTAGCCTGGCTGATGAAGGGTGATACTCTGAAACTGGTTCCAGGATGCTTGTTTCTGATTCAGGGAGGACTTAGCTTGGCAGTTGAGGCTGGACTGTTCCCATGGGAAACAGGGCCAAGACTGATTTGCATATGCCTGGGTCCAAACCGGGGTGGCATGGTGAGCAAAAGAAAGATGGATTAAACCCAGATCTGTGACAGTGGTGTGTTTGAAAAGTTTCAGCACTCCATCCATCACCCTTTTGTGTTTCTAAAGTTGCCCAAAGTGGGAAGGGTATGCCCAGACGTGGGTCCCCGGCTCACTGTACCACTGGATTTAAGCTAATGTGGCTGATGAAGGGTGATACCCAGAAATCAGGCCCAAGAAGGTTGTTTCCAGTTCAGGGAGGACCTGGCTTGGTAGTTCAGGCTGGACTGTTCCCATGGGGGACAGGGCCAAGACTGATTTGCATATGACTGGGTCCAAACTGGGGTGGCATGGTGAGAAAAAGAACAATGGATTAAACCCAGATCTGTGACTGGGGATGAGTGTCTGAAAAGTTTCAGCCCTCCGTCCATCATCCTTTTGTGTTGCAACATCAGGATTGGCCTAAGCACCCTGTCTTTGCTCTCCCAGGCAGATTGCTCAGTGCGCATGTGGATTTGGTCGTCCTGAGATGGCCGGCCAAACCCACATGCACACTGAGGGGAGTGCACACCACTCCCCATTCCTGCCTGTCATCCCCCATTGCCCCACCCCCTCGAAAAATGAAATGATAATAAACATAAACATGTTTTATTATAGTTTTATTTTTCAAGTTTTGCAGCAGCTCCTGCTGATGGGGTGAGGGGGGGGCGAGGCTCCTCTGCCATAGCGGAGGAGCCGGCGTTACATTTCAAAATAAGTAAGTACATTACATTACCATTGCAGTACATTACCTGTGCTGGTTAAAGAATGTGTTTGAGATCCAGGGTCAAACTGGAACATAAAATCGTCAGGCAACAAAATAAAAGTTGCACCCAATGGGGCCCTTGTTTGCAAATTGCAGCAGTTTTGAACTTGTAAAGACACACATTATAGATGTTTTGCGTGGTATGTAAGACTGCATGGATTTGGCATTGTTGTAGGCAATGTTTCTTTTAATATCAAGAAAATAAACAGTAGAAAGTGGCCCCATAGACCATAAAACAGGCCCACCATCAGCCCAAAATCATCCCACAAAGTTACAATTTCCCCGCTCTAACATGGCTCATGTCACTCGATTTCCATGCCCGGGAGGCCATGTTAGGAATAGTGACCCCAGGCAGAGAAAATAAAAAGTGAAGAGTCAGTCTGACATGATTACTGATGTTTTGTCTTGCTCAAACAAACTCTCATTCCTCTCACGTTGATAGAGGCAACACTCTGCTCAAATCCTCCCTCACACCACTCTGACACCCCTAAAAGTCATGATACATGCTGTATCAGATCTTATCAAAGGCTTGAAGAAGTTTGATCACATTACCCCAATACTAAAAGAACTACATTGGTTTCCTTCCAACCTTAAGTCATCTTCAAAATCAGCTGAAATGTGGCATATCTACTAAGATATGGAGCAGAATGCAACACACATATATAAAGTGCTGATGAGAAATGAAGACATTTCTCCATGGTACTCCTTCTTCAGAGAGGTGTAGATTTTTGGTGCTGTCCCAGGTTTACTCACCCTAATAAGTGATATACACTATCTTGTGTTACTTTGTATTTACTAAATCATGTAAAGCAAAAGAAGTCAAATTATTGATGCCTTTCTTTGTTCATTCATGCACTTCTACTTTTGGCTAAATATGAGGTGTAAGAAATTGGGTTATTAGTTGCAAAGAATGTGAGTTCTTCACAAGGAATACGTTTGCAATCGTCTTGAAACTAAGAGGCAGATTTATGGAAAGTGGCATTGCACTGAGTGCAGCTCCACTTTCCCTGCACCCCTTAGCACCCCCCTACTGCCACCATTTGTGAACCGTATTTAAAGTATAGCGCACCATGGTGCAGGGTATGGGGTAATAGCGTAATTTCTCATGATGTTATTGATGTACTCTGTAGGAGTAGCGCCAAAATATTGGCACTACTCCTGTAGAGTACATAGGGCCCCATTCTAAAGAATGGAAGCCCCCTTTTACCGCCTGCTGTTGAGCAGGCGTTAAAAGTGCCGTAAAAAATGGGGCACGGTAATCGCAGAGATTTCCTTACACCATTTTTCCGGCTTCCCTAAGGGGGAAACGCCCCCTTTGCATACATTATGCCTGGCACAGGAATAATGTAGCCCAAAGGGTTATAGAGTGATGCAATGAATGCATTGTGCCACTCTGTAAATAGGGTGCTGGGATTTCGGCCCTGTTGGGCCACATTAATGTAAAAAATAATTACGTTAATGTAGCGCAAGGTGGCACTAGGGAATTATAAATATGTCCCTAAGTACCTCATTGTACCACTTGACTCTCAGGGTAGTGAGGGAGAGCAGTCTAACTCCTACTCACATGAGGTGGTGAGGGCTAGAAACACCAATTCATAGGCATACAGCAACAACAACACTATACAAATATTTTTCCAGTTTCTTTTAAAAAGGAAAATTACTTTTATTACACACACACACTACTAAATTCTACACTTCAATAACAAATATATACATTCAAGTAGATGGAAATAACATGGGTGATAACCTAATATCACATTATACCTGTAATAATTACTCAACCCCATAATCACAATAACCCCACCTGTACCAGAACAAATATCACACTATAGCGGGGATGATTTTAAATAAGGCAGACCTACTGACTTGGCTAGTGGTCACCAGATTAATTTTTCTCCTTCTATAGGCTACATAATACAGTAATAGGATTCATCAGAAGAGGTCCCCACACTCCAGAGGGGCTCCATCAATGAGAGTGCTTACCAGTAGTGAAACCTCTCTTGGGTCATCGTAGGAGACTTAGGGCCTCATTATACATTTGGCAGTCCAAGGACCTCCAGACTCGCGGTGATGGGTGGACCACTACACTCCAGGCAGTACGACTACTGCATTACAACCCTGGTGGGCGGAGCCCACAAGGGATCATCGTCATCGCCGGGAACATAGTTTATGACATGGGCAGTGCTGGGGTCCCCTGCCCAACACCATCGGAATGCACAATGGTTTCTTTTTAATATCTTCTTGGGGGAAGAGGGCACTTTAAACCTGCAGCTCTCCAAAACACCCTTTCTTGACTGTTGGTGATGCCCCTGCCCATCTTCGGGGCAACACAAGAAAGAAAAAAAGGAAATAAATGTTGCTTGCTCTTCCACATTCCTGTAGCAGCTTCACTGCTGTGAAGGGAGCTACCATGGGTATGGATCCGTTTTCACTAGACAGGTCCACGTTATGACGGTAGCACTATTTAAAGACAGTGGAATGAAAGACATCTCTGCTGCCTGGCAGGAGAGCAGGCCACCTGCCAAGACCCAAATAAGACCTTTAGGGCCAGATTTAACAGAAAATTATGGTGCGCGCCGCTGCACCAAATTTGCCAGCGTCATGCACTGTCATTTTCAAAATGCAGGGATTGGTCATATCTAATAGAATACGGCGCACCCTTGTATTTCCCCCTGTGCCGGTGCTACATTTGCTACCGTGTGCCAATGCAGCAACCCTTGCACCATAGTGCAAGGATGGCTGTGTGGAGAGGGAGATTCCTGCACAAAACAATCTTAAGTGGCGATTTGCTCTTTCTATGTGTGCTGCAAAATGCAGCACACATAGAAAGAGCAAAAAACGAGGGGAAATGAAAGCATTTCTCCTTGTTGCACCACTCTAACGCCTGGTTTGTGTAATGTTTGTACCACACAACATGGTACATGCGCAATGAAAACCATAAGTGAGATTTATGCAGCCACGCAAGGCCACTTTGTGTGACCCTGAGTGGCTCCAGGAATCTGTAGAAAAGCAATGCAGCGCAAATCACTGTGTTGCCTTACTCAGTGCTAGGGGGGCATTCCATGGGCGTTGAGTGGGTGTTCCCATGCAACTCCCATGGCTTTTGATGCATTTCCAGATTCACCAGAACTGGTATTCTGGGAATGTGCCAAAAAGATTCACCTGTCCAGGAGAGGTGCAACAAGGAGAAAAAATAATATTTTTCCTCTATGTGTGCTGCATTCTGCAGCATACATAGAAAGATGAAAACGTCTCATGGGATTGCTTTTGTGCAGGAAGGTTCCCCTTCCTGCACAAAAACAAACCTACATTCAATGGAGGCACTCTTGCTCCATGGTGCAAGGGTGCCTGCGTTGGCGCTAGGCAGCCAAAGCTGCACCAGCGCAGGAGAAAAGGAAGGAATGTGCCATATTTACTTAAATACAGCAAATTCCTGGCCTGTCCCTGTCACGCAGTGCAGCACAGCAAGGTGATTTGCTCCACTGTGTGACAAAATCATAAATATACCCCTAAGTTTTAAAAGGAAGCATGATTAGTACTCAGTTATTCGTGAGTAAAACAGAAATTGTCTCCAATAGCAATCCCTTTCTTCTGCTGCAATCTGCTTCTTTTTTTTGTTTTGACTCCAAGGTACCAAGCAGCATCTTGAATATGCATAAGAGCTGCTTTTATGATTTTAACTGATTAGGGATTGGTGAATCCTATGCAATCCACTCCGATTTTTCTAAGCACTTTCTATGCTTTTTTAAAGGATCAGTCCCATAAGACATTACTTCTGAGTTTTCGAAGTTGCACAAAAAGATTTAAATAAAGATCTCTTTCCCTGTTACCTTGCTCCATCCTACTTATGCCCATACCAACCATGTGCCAGCTCATGTCTGATCAAAGTAAAGCACACACCTCTTAGTCACCCCCCACAACCCTCATCCATCAGCCATCCCATGGAGTAAGGGATTCCCTACCGTCAAAGAGTTTCCTGCAATGTTCCCCTTTCACATGTGGATGCTATGATAAAAAGGTAGGATGTCTGTTTGTGTGGTTGATCTGTCATGCCATTTGCTTGCTAAATGCAAGGAAGGGCTGACCTGTCCGCCTTTTTGGTATGCGGACCTTTAATCACTTGCCTTCTTTCTTACAGGACACACAAAAGCTGGCTTGTGATTCATAAGACCATTGTTCCTGGGAGAGTATTGATTATGCAGACAATTTACACCTTCTCCTGCCATCCTGGACTGGGAGAAAATGTGACAGAATGCAGCAGTGGTAACGTCCAAACTGATTTCAGAACTAGATTAAAGGAAACAGTAAATTCACAATATTTCTAGAAAGCATTCTTTCAAGATTTCTAGTAGAAATGTATATCTACTGATTATATCTTTCATTAATGGTAAAATGTCATTAAAATTGCTTTTTTCACTCGTTTCCTGGACAAACTAGGAAACTAGCCAAACAAGCAAAAGAGTCACTTTTTAGATAGTACTGACAATGATTGCTGACACTTTCATAGGGGCATTGTACTTCTACTAATTTTTTCCCTTTCAACATGTGAGTATGCAGAGCATGTACGTTTCAGACCTGAACATCATCGTCATGCTGCTGGCCTTGCTTTAAGGCACTCTTGACAATGACTTACCTAATGCCAGATTTAATATTGAAATGTCAAAAATGAGTTAGTTTGACATTCCAACACTGAGGTCTAGGCTAGTGTGTGCCATTTCTGTTTCTCAGAAGATGCACCATAATTAGGTCGCACTTTGAGTAGCATTTGTCTCACTGTGGCCAACATTGGGCTTTTGACTTTAACACTGCTTGTACAGTTTGTGTTCACTTTAAAGTGGACTTACAGTCACCAAAGTCATATATACCAATTAGTTTGTCCACACGTGTTAACACGCTTAAGGGAAGATACAGTCAGAGGTTTATATCCACATCCTGCTGTACATAGCTCAGAAATGGGAGGTATCCAAATCAAAGAATGGGAGGCATATACAAAACAGATGTGTTTCCTACTTTGTCTGTATTTCTAATTAACAGCTTTTGAACAGTATATTGTCTCTCCACACAAGTGTGGAAAGTGCAGCACCAGGTTCCTTTTTACTTTGTCTCTGTCTTTACAACCTCCAGAATTCATGGGCAACCATTGCATAGGGAAAGCTGATAGGGGGGTGGAGACAACATCCAAACCCAAAGAGGACTTGTAAGCAAAACACCCTGTGTGACTTCCCTAACAGGTATACAGTAGACCCCACCAAGAGGTGCCACCCACTCACCAAGGTCAGTAAGGGACACCTCTCATAGATGCAACTCTATAACACTGGAGACCACATGGAAAAGTGCCAGAGAGAGAGAAAGTAGCTGTCTGGCAATAGGCAAGTCCATGGAGATTAACAGACTTCACTGTGTAAAACCTTGGGTCACCTCTGATCACTTGGCACAGTTAAGAAGTCACTCTTTAAAGGAAACGCATACAAGTGTTGTGCATTATAAGCACATCTTAACAAAAAGACATTAAAAATCAATAACTTCAATATCAACAACCAGTTTAAATAAAATTATAAACAAATATGACCTTTACCCCTGTTTGAAGTAATGTTTTACCATTTGGGGAGGAAATTAGATATACAAGATTCGACTCTCTGTGTAACTAGGGGAAAACAATTAGGTTTAACTGGGAGGAAAGTTGGCGGTCAGGCTATTTGAAACCTCAAGCTGAACCTCTGAATGCACATTCCCTACACAGATAAAACATTTGAAGTGTATAAGAGCCAAAGCTTAAGATCCCACAATATAGGTATGAGCGACGGAAGAACTAAACTCCTGGATAGTCAGAAAAGTACTGCCTCTGAAGTGAAGTTGTGGGCATTTTTGATTAGGGATTTAGTACATTTGTCTATGGAGGATACTACTGGATAGAGGTGGCTTAGTGTATAACTACTGTAGGGAGAAAGTGGTGTAAAGAGTATTGAATGTTAGGAAGTGTGGGTGGCTGTATATAACGAAGGCAATGGGGTAGATGGTGGTAGTATGTGGGGGTGTTGGTGCATGTTGTAGGGACTAATGTAGGTTTCAAGTAGTGATTTTTGTCAAAGGTGTTATAGGATATAAGTGCTGTAGGGGGTTGTTAGGTGCCCCTGGGTGTAAGTGGAATAAGTCACAGGTGTATGTTTTGTGTTGAATGTCGGTGGCATATATTTTAAGTGGTTACAGTGTAAGCTAGGTTGTTATCAACATGTAATGCGAGGTTACAATGTGAGTGGTGGTGGGTACAGATACTGTAAGATGTACGCGGATGTGCAGGTTGTAGGTGGTACTTTAAGGTATAGAAAGGGTTTTAGGTTTGGAGAGTTGTTCAGTAATAGTGTATGATATAAGGGGTAGGCAGTGGTGTGAGTGTAGAGTGTTTAAGTGGTGTGTGGTGCTGGTGGTTCTTCTAGTCGTACCCTGTATAAAAAGATCTAGGGGTGGCAGGTGATCATTTGCCTACTTAGCCCCCAGACTGTGGATTTCACTTCCACTTAAGCTGAGAAGTGAAAACAATTGGCTGCACTTCAGAAAACAGCTAAAGGCATATTTTTTTTCCTTAAGGACGGCTGCCTGTTGCTTACAGGTCCTTGATAGCACTGGGAAGCCCAGTTCCCGGTAGCCATGTGCTTTAAAAATTATGTATTATATTGTATTGTGGTGATGAAGGATTTACTCCCTTCCTAGTTCCCTCTACCTTTTCTGTGCCTGTCAATATGTCCTGTTCTTCTTACTTACACAATCTCTGTTTCCTTTCATTGTGATAGTCTGCATATTACTATTATGTAATTATGCTCTTCTTACTGAGCTCCTTTCAATTTGTGATCTGTCAACTTTAATCCATGTACTGTTTATTATGATGCATGAGCTCACATGCTGTTACACATAAGGCATAGTGACATCCACTTTGGGTTTGTTATATATAAAAATCTAAACTACAAAATTAGTTGTTACACCATTGCATGTCAAAATATGCACTGAAGAAATATCGTAGGACATAAATCACGTGTGCTAAAATATTGGGTACATAAATTGAATGTAGATTTTCTAATAGTAACTTCAGCAGGGCAATTTTGTAGAAACAATACTTACGACAAGATATCCTGATAACAGTATTTTGGCACCCAACCTGGTACGGTGGTGTTGTATAGAATAGGAAGTAAAGTATATTGTGCAAATGAGACCTGGGTATAGAGGTATGGGATTTAGATGGTATATGCTGTAGATGCTGCACAGTGTAGGAGGCTTCATAGTGTGTAGGTAGCAGATGCAGAGTTTTAGTGTGTCTATACGAGGAGGTGTAGGGTGTGGTGATAGGTGTAAGTAATCATATAAGTGGTGTACATTGTGGCGTAGGTGGTGTTAAAGGTATAGGTGGCAAGCAGAATAGTTAATGGTGTACAGTATAGGTGATGTAGAGTGTTGATGGTGCAGCTGTTCATATAGGCATGCATATATATATATATATATATATATATATATATATATATATATATATTGGTAATGATGAAGGTTGATGCCTGTGGACTAAACCAGAGTAAGCATCATCTTTAGAGGAAGTGATAGGATTGATGGAGTTGCAGTACTGCTATTTGCTATTCATCCCACCAGGGGCAGAATGAGCTTCAGGGATGAAGGGGAAGAAGCAACATGTCCAGGATTGTAAGTGGTTGTGTAGGTAATTTAAGGAAGCAGTGCTGAGATGGTGTACAATCTTAGGGCCTCATTATGACATTGGCAGTCCTAGGACTGCCAATGCCGTGGTGACAGTCAGACCAATGCACTTCAGGTAGTCTGACTGTGACCGCCGTCCCCACCAGGAACATGTTTCCCAATGAGCTGAAGGAGGTCAGAGTCATGCTTAGCCACAGCAACACTGAGTTCAGTACTACAGTGCTGATCACGAGTCCAGTTTCCGCCAACCTTTTCATGGAGGGGACCCCCCCATGAAAAGGCTGGCTGAAACACAGTGCAGGGGGCCACAGGGGGGACCCCACACTGCCCACAACCATGTCGTGGGTAGTGCAGGGACCTCCCAGCCCAGTACTCTTGGAATGTATACTGTCTGGTTTGCAGACGGTATGCATTGTGTGGGTGCTGGTGTGCTACTATATTGGCCTCGGCTCCCCTAAGGGAGCCGCGATTAATAACATAGCACTGTTTGGAATGCCCAATATGATGTTCCTGCTGGTCGGCCCGTTGGGAGCATCATAATACGAAACATTGAAAATACTGCAATGACAACAATATCATGTGACAGAATGTCACAGGTAAGAATATCGTTTAATTGATTCTTATTGTTTTATTTAACATTGTTGTGCATAATTTTGATCATTCTGAAATATTTTTATTTTTTATTAGTCGATTTTTTTTTTTCACTTTGGTAATATATTTAAAGAATTGTTTTCTTTTTATTTATTGGTGAGTTGTTGGATTTGTGAGGGAATAGGATGAGAAGTGTTTTAATAAATATTTTATAATTTGTTTTATAAAGTTATTCAAATTGTAAACTTTAATTGGTTGTTTAGATTATTAATTGTGTAAAATATGTAATAGCTAATTTCATCTCTTTTTTAAACTGCAATTTATTTTTTCAAAGTTGCTAAAATAATTAGAATAAGTATATACATTATTTCATTATTTTAATTATTTGATTTATTCTATTTTATTCTGCTATGGTTTAATTTTACTCAACTCAAGAACAGATATAAAAGCATCCTAATTGTGAAAACACTGTTAAGTAATGTTTTTAACAAGGTTTGGTATTCACAAAAGCTAGTAAGTGCCTTCTGAAGGTTTGGTAAATTGGCATAAGAACATTGGTCACGTACTCATTGTTACGTTTTTATTCCACCTTTAAATTTGTAAATTAAATATATATATAACTGATTTTATATAAAAAACCTTTAATATCATGCATGATATTTTTGTATTGCAATCCATTTGTTTAATTACACTTTGAACTATAACATAGTTACCATGCCTCGGCTTACATTTCTTATAGTTAAAACAGAGCTAGCATATATTTTAAGGGTCTATGGATGATATAATTAACATTGTACTTAGTTTACTTAATGTACATTATTCTAGTATTTTGCTATTTTATTTCATTAAATTGTATTAATATAATGGCCAGATATGTATTTAGCTCCATTATATAGTTTATTATGGCATATCTTACTCATGCATATCTTACTCACTCATTCATATCTTATGCCCCCTTGAGTGCATAAAATATGCCTAAGTGCATAAGATATGCATCAGTGACTTTTGTATGAATGAGTAAGACACTCCATTTAAGTTCTTCATGAGTGCTTATGACACAAACATCACAAAGAAGCAACTTCAAGTTGTTGAAAAATGAGAAATAGCAATGGTTATCTGAAGAAACTTTAGTACACTGACCCCTTATTATTTGTGTTGCATTTTTTTTTATTTATTGTACAATATTGTACATTATTTTATTATTTAGTATTTTATTTTTATTTCTTTATGTGTATTGTGAGGTTCATATGGGAGTAATGTGGGAAGTGCTTAAGTAAATGTACTTTTAGGTGGTCATTCCAACCGCCGCCCGCCATGCGGTTACCGCCGAATGACCGCACCGCGGTCAAAAGACCGCAGCGGCCATTCTGGCTTTCCCGGTGGGCCGGCGGGCGACCGCCAAAAGGCCGCCCGCCAGCCCAGCGGGAAAGACCCAGCAACGATGAAGCCGGCTCCGAATGGAGCCGGCGGAGTTGCTGGGGTGCGACGGGTGCAGTGGCACCCGTCGTGATTTTCAGTGTCTGCTTTGCAGACACTGAAAATCATTATGGGGCCCTGTGAGGGGGCCCCTGCACTGCCCATGCCAGTGGCATGGGCAGTGCAGGGGCCCCCAGGGGCCCCACGACACCCGTTCCCGCCATCCTGTTCCTGGCGGTTTTTACCGCCAGGACCAGGATGGCGGGAAGGGGGTCGGAATCCCCATGGCGGTGCTGCAAGCAGCGCCGCCATGGAGGATTCCTTGGGCCAGGGGTAAACCAGCGGGAAACCGCCGGTTGCCCTTTTCTGACCGCGGCTTTACCGCCGCGGTCAGAATGGCCCAGGAAGCACCGCCAGCCTGTTGGCGGTGCTTCCGCGGTCCCCGGCCCTGGCAGTCATGGACCGCCAGGGTCGGAATGACCCCCTTAGTGTTTTTGGTGAATAATTTTGAATTGGTTATTTTGTTTTGTCTATAAATCTTTTGTAATTTATTGTTTCAGTAAATGCTATGATTATTTGGTTGTTTACAAAGAACGATAAATATGAAATATGAAATGAAAAATATTTTGTTTTAAATATTTTTGTCGTTTAATATTTTGAATTATGTTGTTTGTGTTTAGTACTTTTTTAATTATTTTAATTTTACATAGGTTGTGAACATGTAGGAAAGTATGGAAGCTTTTTAAACTATATTTTTATTATTACTTAATGTACTATTTAGTTAGATATTTTATTAATTGTATATTTTTTGTATTTTAATATTTTGTATTCAGTCTATATATATTTTGGTTTATTTGAATATAACTTGCCAGTGGAAATATGAATTTTGCAGCAATTGTGTTTCCCGCATAATTATGTATTTGCAGCATTTGCCACATAGTTCATCATCTGCTGCATAATTTGCAGATGGTAATAAAAAAATGGTTTCTAGGTCAAATGGATCAAAAGTACCTAAAAACACATCTACATGTACTGCCACTGTGGAAGGCTCTTCTGAAAGGTTGACTGGTGACCTTTCAGTTGCATTTTGCTGTATTTTAGTGATAAAGTGGTACTACAGAGTTGAAACCCTTGCCCAGGCAGTGTTGAAATGTAAAAATAGCAAAATAATGTAGTAATACTAACACTAAGGGCCTCATTACGAGTTTGGCGGTCTGACGGTAAGACTGCTGCAGTGGCGGCTGCCAATAGACTACCATGTTGGCGGTCATCCGACCGCTGTATGAAGAGCTACACAGCTCAGTTTGTCAAAAAACAGCCATTTTCCCACAACCACCAGAACACTGGAGAAAGGAAAAAAGGCAGTTCGACCACCAGCACTGCCAGCCAAAAAGCCTCTGATCAAATTACGATCCATAAATCATGAGAGCAGTTTTTCTAGGGTGGAAAACCATTGGTGGTGCGAACTGTTGCGGTCACAACACCCTATCAATTAGTTTGAATACCCCTCACTGGAAACACATCCACAGACCCGACAGACCTGCACACTGCACTATAAAACACACCCCTGCACAACTCACAATCCTGTGCAACCAGAACACCAGAGACTAGAACAAGATAAAAATAACCATCAAAACAAACAATAGGCACCCCTATGCATTTCGCCCACACTTGCACAACATACACAACACACAGTTTTGTATCCCACACAATACACAACAACCGGCACCCACACCTCATCACTACATAATTTCCAACACATTTTTAACTACCTCACTGTCTCTTCCACCACTACCATGTCCCCACAAAAACATCCATGTTTCACTGATGATGAGTTGAGGGTTATGGTGGACGAAATTGTCAGAGTAGAGTCATACCTTTTTGGAGCACAGGTCCAGCAAACATCAATAGCCAGGAAAACTGAGTTGTGGCAAAGGATATTCAACAGGGTGAATTCTGTAGGCAATTACCCATGCCCAAGGGAAGGACCTCAGGAAGAGGTGGAATGACATCAGGGGGAAGGTAAGTTCCATAGCCGCCAGGCACCAGCTGATGGTTCGCAAGACTGGCGGTGGATCCCCACCGCCTCAGCCTACTTTCATATTATGGGACTAGAAGGTCTTGGACATCCTGTGGGCCTAAAATGAATTGCTGAGGGAGTGGAATCTGGAGTCACTATACCATTTATGTCACCAAAAGGTTTTTTCTTGCATGATCACTGATCACCTTTCCCCATCTTAGTGCCCAAACCGCCCACCATCTCTATGTTCAAATGTCTAAATACCCCTCTCTGTGTAATAAAACCAGAACAATATACTACATTTTAAAATGTCTTGCATGTGAAACTAACAATCAATGTAACCTCTCCTGAATGCATCACTGTCTTACAATCCATGGCAATGACAGCAGTTCTATAGCCCACTACCAGTACTATTATAAACAAAACACAGCTACAGCTGTGTCCCCTACCAAACTGGCCTTTGAGAAAACCTTGTAGCAATGTCATAAACTCGGGGTGAAACTCTATGGGAAACGGGATGTACTTGCAGTACATCCATACAGAGGCCCAGGTTAAATGGTAACGTCCATACTGTGTGCCAGCTCTGTAACCATTGTGCATTGTCCAGCTGTCAGTTGAATCAATGATGTCATACACATTACTAGGAGAGAAATGTACATTGTCATGTCTTTACTCAGGCAAGATATAAGGGCATCAGCAGTCATCTAAACACCAACATACTGCAGGAGTTTGGAGCATGGTGCATGCAATTGCAAATCTCTGGGTCACACATTGCTCTAACCAAGATTTGAAGCAGTTGTCATTGTCATATTAGGGGATCATATGAAGGCAGTGTGTGCATGTCACATAGCATGTCTAGGCAATTGTGTGTTTCACTTCTCCTACAGGTTAACCTTGCCATTCTCAACATGGAGAGGACACCTTAGACTGACACTACCCCTGTGGATGAAGGCCCCAGGGAGGAAAACACACCTGGATGTTTGGACACTGCGGACGAAGCTGGCCCATCAGGGACACCTGGTCAGTCAACAACTGTGAGCCTCACCCTGCCCACATTGACTCCTCCCAGACCTGTTGCATACACATCACAGGCAACCATTTGCCCCCAAACCTATGTCCAAAGGACAGTATCTTCCATTGTGTGCCCCCGTACAGGTACCTGAGTCGTCTGTTGTCATCCCTGACCATACTGGTCTTGCCACCAGAGGGAGTGAGCACACATCCTAGACTGGATCACTTCTTTTTATCAAGAATAGATCATTTCAAGTTATAGATAGATCCTATTTTTCAGAATGTATTAACAATAGCTACGGACTACCACAGGGGTCCTCTCTTAGCCCTATCTTGTTTAACATCTACATGTGACCCCAGACAGATATAGTCAAACCTTTTGGACTAACCTTAGTGTCTTATGCAGATGACGCATAGATAGTCGTCTCTCTAGCTAATGACTCCTATTGTACAAGTACATCAATTGTAGCCTGTCTCCAAACTGTAGCAGCATGAATGACCAGAAGTAAATTGAAACTGAACGATGAAAAAACAGAGGTGATGATACTCGGTAAATACACAAAGACAATCCCCAATATTATTAATTGGGGAAAGCCTGGGATCCCTACCCCCTCTCAAAGGATTGATCAAAAGTCTGGGTGTATGCTTGACCCCCAGTTATCAATGGTCCATCAAGCCAACAAAACAGCCGCAACCTCCTTTGGTATCCTTAAGCTTTTAAAAAAGATCTTTACAATCCTACCTTTTATTGTGAAAATAATTATCATACAGGCACTGATTAGCTCACGACTGGACTATGGAAGTGCACTGTTCCTTGGTGCACCAGGATATGTAATTAAAAGACTACAGACAGTTCAGAATGCTTCTGCGCGACTGCTGTTAAAAATTCCCAAACACCAATCTATAAGAGCAGGAATTGCCTCCCTTCATTGGCTTCCAGTGGAGAAGAGGATACAATTTAAGACATTGTGCTATATACATAGAGCACTATATAATAAAGGCCCAGTAATGCTGAGGACTCTAGCATCCTTCTATGTACCTAATAGACCACTTAGATCTTTATCTGCCTACCTGGCAGTGATCCCAAAAGTAAGGAAAGCTAGATGGGGAGGAAGATCTTTGGCATATCAGGGTGCAAAGCTGTGGAACTCCCTACCCCATGGCCGCCTACGAGAAGTCAGCCATGAACTGCATTTTCGCAAGGCTTTAAAGACCTGGCGTTTTAAATTGTAACTCCGCTCTCACTTTTTCTCGCTACTAATTTAGCCATAAGCGCTGGGAGGCCCACGGGTAGCCATGCGCTATATAAATACATATCACATAACATAACACAACACACTGTGCCAGGGGCACAGGTACGTGGGGTTAGGGTGTGTGGGAGGGGTGCTGTGGCCCAGAGGATGGTGGCTCCAAGGGACACAACTGACCAGGACACTATCTCCCAAGTCTTGGGAACCTACAAACATTCCCAAGGCACTATGGGCCAGGTAATGATCATGATGGAGGAGATCCTACAGCTGCAGAGGGACAACCACCAGAAAGCCATGCAGCAGTGGCAGGCCCAAAATGCTATCTTGGCTTCCATTGCTGGGGTGCTAGGGGACATGAATACCACCTTACTTTTGTACCTAACATCAGGCCTCCTCCACTAGCAATGAAACATCAGGCCCTTCTACATCTGAGGCTGCTAGTGGAATAGAGGCTCTGCCAGGGAAGGGTGTACCTTAGACACCCCACCCTCTGAAGCAGAAGAACCCCCGCAAAAGTAGACATCCACCCAGATATCCAGGAGAAGCAGATGCCAATACCAAACCCACTGCCAGGAAGTGAACCTCTACTGATTGGTTCCCCTTGTGTGGCACAGATATACCCTGTTGACTGTTCTGAAATCTATCTCCAATTTCCAGATACAAGGACACTGGACTCGTGTTTCTGAATGGTGTAGCAGCTACCTTGATGAATTCATCCACCATGATTGAACCCTTCACTGTTTTGTTTGTGTTATTTTGGTTTCTTATCACTCGTTTTTTTGCTGTACACTCCCCAATAAATACCACATATCATGTGTTAGTGTGATTTATCAACCATATACAACTGTCATATATGAAAGGATTGTATAAAAATGTTCCTCTCTAATGTAAAACATTTGTCATCGTCTTTACACATGTACCGTATAACCAGGATACATATTGCATTGACAATGTACTATATACATGACACAAATCACTTGTTTTGTACATTCCCACATCTTTACTTGGAGAATGCCAATTACCACATAGTAAAGTACTGCTGTTAACTTCAGTGTTGCAGCATAGGTGTCAAACACTACCAACCCACAGATGTCTAAAGTTAGTGACATATCAGTCTTTCAGTGTCTCAGAAGGCAAACAGATTGGTTCAATATATCATCAGCTAAAGCCTTATCACATACCCATACCACAGTTCCCAAATGACTATACCCCATGAAACTGATAGTGGTCAGTATTAATGTCCCCAGTCATGGAACCTCCCACTAACCATGGTCAGGTATCTGTAGGCTTGACACTCACCTATGCTATTCTTCAGACACATGCACATTGGTCTGCAAAGTGGAAACACACTGACGGGTATGTACAAGTTAGTTCACATACAACACAAAACATTATGTTAGAGGGTCAGGATACCACATTATGACATGTCAGATACCAATGACCACACACATGTCACTATTTGCCCCACCTCCAATACCAAACTAGTCTTTAGTGTGGAAAGGGACACTGTCATCACACTGTCCTGACAGTCTGGGCATAGAACACACACACCACAAATCTCATGCCAGACAATACCTGTTTCAATCCATGTTCACATGTCGGTCTGCAAATCACATCCGCTTGTGACTCTGTCTGATATTGCCAAATGAGGATGAGCCAAACAGGCAATCTGGAATTGACAAACATAAGGTATAGGTCACATTCATACATGTACATTACACTGCAAAATCATATGTACATATGTTACTTTGATTGTGCATTGTGAAAACATTAGGCTATGTAGATAGTTCTGTACATAGCTCCAAGTAACAATATGCATGCATATCTCAGTCATGGGCTTTGGAACCACTTATGAAATATATGAGGGTCATAATAAGGACCTTACATGGCATTCCTAACCTCACCAATACACCACTTAATCACTTTTATTACATCACATCACATACCTTGATTCAGTTGAAGTACTTATTGATATGATCAGCCCTTATGTCTCCAGCTTCATCCTCATCATGTTCATCCTCATTTGGAAAATCTGCATTTCCACCCAGAGGATCTGCTGGCTCCCCCTCATCTAGTATGAATGGTACCTGACATCTCTGGGTGAAGCTGTGGAGCATGCAGCAGGCAACAACAATTTTACAAACCTTGTTAGGTAAGTAGAGGAGGGCTCCTCCTGATTTATCAATGCTGAGCAATCTTGCCTTCAGGAGCCAAAAGTCCACTCCATGACACGCCTAGTCTTTCTGTGGGCCTCACTGAAGCAGACTTCACCTGGCGCAGTTAGGTACCTCACTGGTGTCAACAACCAAGGACGGTTTGGATAGCCAGAGTCCCCTGTAAAGTATGGTTACAACAATCCAAACATAAATCTTGGACGTCCACGTACATTGTAGCAGGTAAAAGGTACAGACACACATTATTACATATATGACTTACAAATCAGCCAGGCCCTTTCTGTGTATAGTCATGTCATTAGAAGTGGGATATTACTGTTTCGCATGATTAAGGAATCATGGACTGACCCACGATATTTAGCACAAACTTACGAAATGTAGAAGTCAGCCAAACAGACTGCTTGGATGCTGATGGAGTGGAAGTTTTTCCTTTTCCTATATACCTTTTCATGGCCACTTGGGGGAACCAAGGCAACATGGGTGCCATCTATGGCTCCACCCACATGTGGAATGTGTCCCAAAGCATAAAAAGCAGCCTTTACATTTGCCAAATCCTCGTTTGGGGAAATCTAATGTGGCGTTCTAGGTGTTTCAACAATGCAGAGTACAGCCTTCAAAACCAGACTGACCATGAACTGAGACATCCCTGCAGTTAAGGCCACTGTATTTTGAAAGGACCCAGTGGCCAGAAAATGTGGCACTGACATGACTTAGACAATGGGAGATATGCAATTGAGATTACGAATGGAAGGTATCAGATCTGGCTCCAACTGACAACAGAGATTCATGATTGTCTGCCTATCCAGGTGGCATATTTGGATGACATGTCTCTCCTCCATTGTATCCAGGTCTGCTAGTGGATGGTACACTGGAGTTTGTCTTGCTCTTTTTATGCCAAGGTACCTATGTGGGACAAAACCAGAAAGTTTGTGTATGACTTAATCCATACATCATAAGTATGATCACACCATAATCACTGATAAAGTTACATTATGTCACATGAAACAGTGAAAAAGCTGTACTCAGCACATACCTAGGCAACATTTGCCTTAATACTGTAATCAGATCCCCTTACCCCTAGCATGTTCTTTGAATACAGGAACATGTCATTGACCGTGAAAGTGAAATCAACTTACTTAACATGTGTAACACAGTTGGAACACCTATACTGTGTTCAGATCATTATTACTCTGCTGACAATACTGTTTAATGTACATAACTCAGGATACTTCATATGCACATTGCTACCTATGTGCATTAGGCCACCGGTTAACACATTATCACAAATACGAATCTTAGTCAATGACACAACTTTCATAACCTTAATGTGCATATATGAGTCTCACAATGGCAGCTGCCTGACCTACTGTACTGGACATCAGGAAGTGACCTCACTTTCTCCGGCGGATGTCGTCATGGTGGTAGGCAGTCACAACCGTGATGAACATTGCCACTAGAACATATTGCTGCCTTTGACGGACTTGGGCCAATGGCAACGTCTGCTGGCAGTGACGGTCCTGTATGTGGTGGACGTGGCCGCCATCTCATGCTTCATGCCTCACTTGACTGATGACACTGCTGCCAGCAAGACCTCCCCGACCTGAGCTGCTGTGTACTGCCTCTGGGAGCAATCATGCCTCATCATACATGTGACAGGGACCCTGAGTTCTCAGAAGATGAGCTGGACAAGCTTGTGAAGGAGAGCCTATCCCTGTATGAACAGCTCTATGGTGTGCCAGAGGAGCAGGTAAATGCACTGCAAAACGAATCTATGAAATGTTGAGTTTATGACGATGTTGATGAAATGTAGTGGAATGAAGGATTGGGCTGATATGTGTGAGTAGACAGACATGTGCACAGGTGCATGGATGGTTTTGATCCCTGATACATAGTAGGGAGTGTGTGATGCATGTACCCTACCCCACAGAAAAACTGTACAACATGATAAATGAAAGTGGTGTTTGAAATAGTTGTATACTTATACCAAGTTAAAAGACATGCTTGTGATCTGGTCATATGTTTCCAGCCAAGACCTGGTACTGTATGCATGTTGTGTACCTGACTCCACTTCACATATGGCCTGTCTGCAGATGGGCATTCCACATGTATGGCTACTTGCACAAACATTTGTTTCACCCTTCTTGTTTTGGGATGGTGCATGTGGACATGACTTTCTCCTCTTGGCTGTGTCATTCATGCAGGCCAATGCCCACTAGAAAAAAGGGGATCTTGTGTGCCACCCCCAAGAAAGTGCGGACCTTGGGGGTCCACCACCAGCAGAGCACCCATTGTAGGAAGCGATGGGAGGACCTGACATGCTGGGCCCGGAAGACCGCAGAGGCCCAGCTGGGGATGTTCTCTTAAGGAGGAAGGGGTGCCCATTGTACCTTGAACCCCCTAATGGCCTGCATATTGGTGGTGACCTCCCCTGAGTTGGGTGGGCATTTGAGGGCAGCACAGCAGCCACAAGGGGCTAGGTACTGACTTAACACATTTTCATCCCTATGCTAGGCCAGTGTATGAATTGATAGGATCTAAGCTGTGACAATGTGGTAAGTGCAAAGGGTCAAAGATCTCCTAGGAACACATAGATTTAAAGTCCTCGACATTGGTACACAGGTGTACACATACGATTGTGTATAGGGACATATTACTCTCCTGTGTTATCCCTTCTGTACAAAAGCATATGATGATTGTAAGGAAATGCCTCCTTGGCATGGTTACCCCCTGACTTTATGCCTTTTGTTGATGCCAGTTATGATTTAAAGTGTGCTGGGACCCTGCTAACCAGGCCCCAGCACCAGTGTTCTTTCCCTAAATTGTGCCTTTGTTCCCACAATTGGCACAGCCCTAGCACCAGATAAGTCCCTTGTAAATGGTACCCCTGGTACCAAGGGCCCTGATGCCAGGGAAGGTCTCTAAGGGCTGCAGCATGTCTTATGCCACCCTTGGGACCCCTCTCTCAGCACACTGCCTCACAGCTTGTGTGTGCTGGTGGGGAGAAAATGACTAAGTCGACATACCAATCCCCTCAGGGTGCCATGCCCACCTCACACTGCCTGTGGTATAGGTAAGTCACCCCTCTAGCAGACCTTAAAGCCCTAAGGCAGGGTGCATTATACCACAAGTGAGGGCCTATGTGCATGAGCACTATGTCCCTACAGTGTCTAAAGCAAAACCTTAGACATTGTAAGTGCAGGGTAGCCATAAAGAGTATATGGTCTGGGAATTTGTCAAACACAAACTCCACAGTTCCATAGTGGCTACACTGAAATCTGGGAAGTTTGGTATCAAACTTCTCAGCACAATAAATACACACGCCAGTGTGGGATTTATTGTAAAATGCACCCAGAGGGCATCTTAGAGATGCACCCTGAATACCAGTCTGACTCCTAGTGCTAGGCTGACCAGTTACTGCTAACCTCCCACAACCAGATGAGTTTCTGGCCACATGGGGAGAGTGCCTTTGTCAGTCTGTGGCCAGGAACAAAACTTGTACTGGGTGGAGGTGGTGCTTCTCACCTCCCCCTGCAGGAACTGTAACACCTGGCAGTGAGCCTTAAAGGCTCATGCCTTTTGTTACAGCACCCCAGGGCATCCCAGCTAATGGAGATGCCCACCCCTCCAGCCACTGCCCCCACTTTTGGTGGCAAGGCTGAAGGAGATAATGAGAAAAACAAGGAGGAGTCACCCACCAGTCAGGATAGCCCCTAAGGTGTCCAGAGCTGAGGTGTACCCTGCCTTTAGAAATCCTCCTTCTTGAGATTGGAGGATTCCCCCAGTAGGATTAGGGATGTGCCCCCTTCCCCTCAGGGAGGAGGCACAAAGAGGGTGTAGCTACCCTACAGGACAGTAGCCATTGCTACTGCCCTCCTGACCTAAACGCACCCCTAAATCTAGTATTTAGGGGCAAACCAGAACCCAGGAAATCAGATCACTGCAACCTACACAAAGAAGAAGGACTGCTGACCTGAAAGCCCTGCAGAGACGATGGAGACGACAACTGACTTGGCCCCAGCCCTACCAGCCCTACCAGCCTGTCTCCAGACACAAACAACCTGCACAGCGATGCATCTGACAGGGACCAGCGACCTCTGAAGCCTCAGAGGACTGCCCTGAATCCGAAGGACCCCAAAACTCCAGAGAACATCAACAACTTTGCAACTTTTTAGCAACTTTTAAAGACCTCACTCTTCCCTCAAGAAGCGTGAGACTTCACCCTCTGCAGCCGATGCCCCCGGCTCAAGCTCCAGAAAACTAACACCGCAGAGAGGACTCCCAGGTGACTGCAACTCCGTGAGTAACCTGAGACGATCCCCCCTGCACCCCAACAACGACGCATGCAGAGAGGATCCAGAGGCTCCCCCTGACCTCGACTGCCTGGAACAAAGAAACCCGACGCCTGGACCAAGCACTGCACCCGCAACCCCCAGGATCAAAAGAAACCGAACTCCAGTGCAGGAGTGACCATCAGGCGACCCTCTGCCTAGCCCAGTCGGTGGCTGGCCCGAGAAGCCCCCATGCCCTGCCTGCACCACTAGAGTGACCCCCGGGTCCCTCCATTGAGTTCTATTGAAAACCTGATGCCTGCTAAGCATACTGCACCCGGCCATCCCTGTGCCACTGAGGGTGTGTTTTGAGTGCCTACTTGTGTAACCCCCAGTGCTCTACAAAACCCCGCTGGTCTGCCCTTCGAAGACGCAGGTACTTACCTGTTGGCAGACTGGAATCCGAGCACCCTTTTTCTCCATAGGCGCCTATGTGTTTTGGGCCCTCATTTGACCTCTGCACCTGACCAGCGCTGTATTGCTGGTGTGGTGACTTTGGGGTTGCCTTGAATCCCCAACGGTGGGCTTCCTATGTCCAGGAAACTGAACTTGTAAGTGCCTTACTTACCTGAAAAACTAACCAATACTTACATCCCCAGGAACTGTTGATTTTTGCAGTGTCCACTTTTAAAATAGCTTAATGCCATTTTAACTAAAACTGTGTATGTTACTGCTCTAATTCAGAGTTCATTACGTACCTGTGTGGAGTACCTTTCATTTTGTGTATTTACTTCAAATCTTTAATTTGTGGTTCTAAAAAAAATTAAGAAAATATATATTTCTATATAAAAACTATTGGCCTGGATTTAAGTCTTTGAGTGTGTGTTCCTCGTTTATTGTCTGTGTGTGTACAACAAACGCTTAAAACTACCCTCTGATAAACCTACTGCTCGACCACACTACCACAAAATAGAGCATTAGAATGATCTAATTTTGCCACTATCTTACCTCTAAGGGGAACCCCTTGGACTCTGTGCACACTATCCCTTACTTTGAGATAGTATATATAGAGCCAACTTCCTACAATGATGTACATGTGACTGTGTCATATCTGTACCACCATACTGCTATATATACTCTGCTGGTTGTTACTTGTCACCTACAGATCCATACTCCCAATATCATAATGGTAAGTTGTTCAGGTATTTGCTCACTGTCCATTCCAATGCCCCTTGATCCATGTCTGTGTGCAACTAAGTGCATGACAAGTTTTAGTCATACCTAATTTTCATGAGGTTTCTGATGAGTGACAACTTCATGTGAGGCTTTGATGTCCATCTGACATTTCACATGCCATACTTGCTAAACTCACTCAGCGCTGTTAGGAGGTGAACCCATTTGTTAAGTGAGTACTCTTCATTGGCCCCTGTATTGTCTTATCTGAATGGACATCCGACATGTTGGAAACCATGTACATATTGCTTGACTATTATAGCAACACATTGTTATCAGAGCTCTGAATGTTAGTATGATGTACATGTGATTTCAATGGTAAGTGGCTAGACGGCTATTTCCTTATTCATTCTGTTGTAGGCATGCCAAATATGTCATGACAGCTTATAAACAGTTATATTAGTCACTGTTTTTTGCCAACATCATGTGTGCATTGTAAGATTCTATCATAAATAAACATTGTAATGTATCATAGAAATAAGTTATTTTGCTATATTGGAAATGTTTTGATTGCCTTTAGTATGGAAACCTATTGTTTGCACTGACCACATTGTGGTTCAGGTCTTGTATTTCACATTCTCATGTGTGTAGAATGGTATGTGTAGTCAATCATTTGGCTAGCTTAGAGGTGTATGTCTCTATCGTGGTATCCTGAAATGTGGTTTTATGTCACTTACAAATTCCGATACAGATGTAAGACTATTCATGTCTCAAGTGTGGATAGTGATGTTGCCGCTCAAGCATTGGGCTATTGTTGTTACCACTCATCATGATATGTTGTACTGTATGTGGCTTTCATGCAAATGAGAGGTATCCATTATATTTAAGGAGGAGTTATGGTACCTGTGGTTGTTTGTGGGTTAATGCTATGGGATAATTAGGCCCCTATGATTGTGCAAGACTTTGTTTTCAGGTGGAGAATAGCTAAGATGAGTAGGTCTACAAAGTATGTATCATCCTTATCTACATCTCTATTGGTACATGTGTTGGTGACATGTGTTTAGACTCTATCAAATTCCAAATTAGGAAAAGCCAAATATAGTGGTTGCATGTTTGCAAATTTCAGTTGTGAAGGTAGTGGACTCTATGACATGAAATGGTTTTGGCTTGAAGTAACATGCTGTCTTGTGTTTGGCATATGATACGTTTCCTTTCCTGGTACAAGACATCAGCTAATATTGTAGGTATATGTAGATTTTGTGTATGTGATATGTGGAAATGAATGTATCCAATTTTTCCCATTGCTTGGTTGTTGGTTGACTATGTTGCCTTGGACTGGTACTCAGAGTCATGTTGCCAGGTCAGGTTGTCATGGAATGGTTAGTGTGCTAGCTCTACTGATATGATGGCATAGTAGGTGTGTGATAGGTGGCTTAGCTGGTGTGTGACATTGTTGTAATGTAGGGGTGTAGATAGTATCTTGTTGTGACATGATGTTGGCACTAACCTGGTTCTACCTGGGGGTGTAGTACAACAGGATATGATGTGAATGATGTGTACTGTGTGATGTTAGTGTATGAAAATAATTTGATGTCCCTCCCTCTCTTCCTGTTAGCCAGCATCGGCAGGTGAAGGAGACGGGGCACAGCTAAGTGGGGAAGCTGCTGGCCATGGGACCTCAAGTCATAATACCACCAACACCGAGGGACCCAGTGGCCCGAAGGGCAACAGGAGTGACACAGGGGGACAGGATCCATCTCATCATCTTTAGAATCCTCCTCCAGTTGACACTTCCTGGAAGTGGCGGACCCATCTAGGACTACCCAGGCACCACCTCTCTCTGCCACCCCCTTTCTACCACCGCCCTCTCTTGCTGCAGTCACCTCTGCCCCGTCCTCTGTTAGCCCTGCTGCCCTCAGCGATGAGGCTATTGACCTCCTGAGGTCCATCTCTGTGGGCCAGTCGACCATCGTGAATGCCATCCAGGGACTGGCATCTCAAATCACACAGAGTAATGCATTCCTGGAGGGCATTCACAGTGCACTGGCTGGCCCACATAGATCCTTTCAGGCCCTGGCCTCCACACTGCCAGTCACCCTTTGTCTGCTGTCTCCCCTCCACCTTTCTCTTCGGAATCCCAAACCCTTCTTTCCCAACACAGCCAAAGCACACAAACAAACAGGCATGCATCCACCTAAAAATCCAAGAGTAGCTCAGGCAAACATAAGCACCACAAGCAATATTCAGATGCAGACACAGCAACCGTCACAACCTGCCTGACACCCTGACCACCCCAGCATGCCAGACAGCACACCAGACATACCTGCAGACACCACACAAACATTCACAGCTCTAGCCACTACACTAATCCTACCCATAGACAGCACCACAGCAGACTCTCAGACATCAACCCCAGTCACCACACCCGCAGACATCACAACCACTGACACTCTTACATGCAGCACATCCACCATACATGCAGTCACCAACCCAACAGACAGCCACACACCCACCACAGCATCTCCCAGCACTTCCACCCCCTCAGCCCAAAACATATAAACGCCCTCACTCACCCACCCAACAGACTCCCACCACTCACAAGCATACTTCCCACAAACATGCACCCAAGACATTTACACCAACACCTCATACAACCCCTCCCTCTCCCTCCACCTCCACACCCAAACCCTTTTGCTATAACCATCCCAGAGTGTCTAAAAAAAGCTTTCCTTTCTGAGTTTGCCCTTTTTCCTACTCCTCTCCCCAGTGAAACCCCTAAACATGCTGTTACCCTCCCCTGGTCCATCCCTTCCACCTCCAAGGCCTCTCCTACCCCCTGTAAGTACCCATGCCCCCCACCCACCAAGACGTCTACCCCTCCCAGGAACTCCCACCCCACCCCTCCCCAAACCTAAACATCAATCCCAAGCCTAAACCCAACCCCCCTCCATCACCCCTCCAGATAATCCCTGAGGTGCCTGACTGCCTCCTTGATGCTGCTACCTGTGGAGGTTACATGGCAGTCAGGAGTCAAGTTCGAGATACCAATGTGTGCCTTTGGTACACATTATTGTGACTATGGACTGACCTATGGCCTTTGACTTCCTTCTAATTTATGGTGAAAATATATATTCAGACCAATCATTTGTTGGTCCCCTGGTTACCTCTTTGTCCTGCATTTATTTTACTAGGTTAGAGTTGTTCCTGGCTGACATTGGTTTTTATGTCAGTATGTGTGTGTGTGGTGCTTGTGCTTGCTATATTGTGTGGCCAGTATGTGTGGGTGTGAGCAGTGCTTTATGTTGTGTAATGGGCTTGTGTATGTAGCAGACATGTTGTTGTCATGGTACTGTGTGGTGTTTCTGTTGACATGTGTTTGTTGTGTTGTGTGGCTTTGTGTGCTTTGACTATGTGAAAGTGTGGGTTTTGTGCATGTGATGATAGGTACTATGTGCTGCGTGTGTGATGTGTGTGTCGATTGGAAAGCTGTCTGATTATGTAATTGTGTGTGTTTGTTCTGTGTTGGCCGTAGATTGCATTGTATGTGTGATGTGTCCCTGGGTAGTGCCTATTGTGAGTGCTTGCCAATGTGTTGACGATGGTGCAGTTGTGGTGTTGTTGTGACGTGTTGTGGTTTTGTGTGTTATTTTGTAAGACTAGACCTGTGCTGTGTTTTTGTGGGTAAGTGTGTGTTTCTTGATGTGTGTGTGTTGGCTGTAGTGTGTGTCCTGTGTATTTGTGGTTGTCTGTGTGGCTGTATGTGAGTATGCCTCAGTGTGGAGTTACATGTGTGTCACGCTCGCACCCCCTTCCTGATGGAATGTTGGGTAAGTGTACAAAGATTAACAATATACAACAGGAACAGGTAAGTGTCTGTACTTACAGTTGCGGTTGTCTTCGTCGGCGAAGATACCAAAGTCTTTCGGAAGCAGGCGCAATGAGATGACGTCTAGTTGTGGTTCCATGGCAGCTCCGGACGTGTATGGCTTCCTGAAGGTGAGTGTCTCCTTTTATAGAGTTCCTTTCCGCCAGGATTTCCATGGTGGTGCGACCGCAGTGGAAATCTTGGTGGTGTGCAGCCTTGTAATATGTTGGGTATAAACATAGTCTCTGCCAGCCTGCAGGTGTTTTCAGTTGTCCATGGCGGTCTGACCGCAGTGGCAGTACCGGCGGTGCTTTGGCTGTTTTCTGCACAGAAGAGCGCCAAAGTCATTATTTGGGAGTCTTCTCCACCAGCCTGTTGGTGGTGTGGCCGCCAACATTGTGGTCCTGGGACCCCCAGAGTCATAGGGCCAGATGTAGCAAGGGCAGAATTTGCAATTCGGAAATTGCGAGTCTGTGCGGCTCGCAATTTCTGAATCGCAAATTCGAATGCAGAATGGTGTCTCAGACACCGTCTGCGACTCGCTATGGGGTCACAAAGACCCACCTCATCAATAATAATGAGGTGGGTCGCGTTTTGCGACCCCATAGCGAGTCCCTGCACTCAGAGGGATGGTGGCCTGCTGAAGTCAGCAGACCTCCATGTCTGTGACTGCTTTTTCAATAAAGCATTTTTTTTTTTTTTTTTGCAGCCCGTTTTCCTTAAAGGAAAAAAAATAACGAAACCTGCTCTGAAAAAACCTTTTTGCCAACATTCACAACGGGGAAGGGGTCCCATGGGGACCCCTTCCCTTTTGCGAATGAGTTACCACCAGTGTGACACTGGTGGTAACTGCAAATTGCTTTGCGACCGCATTCGCGGTCACAAAGCAATTCTGCATTGCGATGCCAGTCGCAAATAGGAAGGGAACACCCATTCCTATTTGCGAGTCGCATTCACAATTTGCGAGTCGGTACCAACTCGCAAATTGTGAATGTGCATCGCTGAAGGCTGTTTGCATGGCGCAAACTGCGATTTTCGCAGTTTGCACCATGCAAGCGGCTTCCTACATCTGGCCCTAAATGAGGCCCAAAATGTGCCGTACTACCCAGCACAATTTGACCTTTACTGCAGCATAATTTAGTCAACCTGGCTGCATAAGTTGGTCCTCTCCCAATGAGCGTATAAATGCCATATGGTATTTTGATGCTATACACTCATAGGAAGCATAAAGACAGTTGTGACTAGACCAATAGCTGAACATTATATGGAATGTTGACCCAACCTGTGAATCACTACTTATAAAATGAGGAGGGTCTCTATGAGCTACATTTTTTTGCACAATGCGTTCTTGTCACTTGTTCATTGCATTATTTGGTTCACAGGAAGGGAGCCACTTTTTGATCTAACTATATGACTATCATTATTCTAGCATCAGCAAATGTAAGTAGGATTTGCATAGATTGACACATAGGGATGAAGACATGTTGTCTCTAAAAACATAATACATTTAGTTAGAAAATTGTGATGATTCAGCATTGATGATGTTTCTTCTTTATTTTGCATATCGTTATTCCTCTAGTTTTGGCTTTACTGTTTGGGGATAATAACCTTTGCACTTTGATTTACTTTTGCACTGTGACATTATTTAGTGACTTTTCTTCCTTCCAAGATGGCATTATTATTTCTGACACACATAAGTCAGTTTTCTATATCTTTGGAACTATATACCCTGACCATCATCCATGTTGTTATATGGTAAGAGGCCCATTTGAGGCCAAAACACATAAAGGGGAAGAAATTTCCAGAGTGAGCATCCTTTCTAAACCTACTTTTCAGAAGTTATACGCATTTACTTGCTGGGAGCTGCTACCAGCACAACGATACACTGCTGTGGGGTCAGGCATCAAGTGCCGCATCGGTGTGCATATGTTGTAAGGAGATGCCATGACTTGCCTGCTTCATGTGCAAATAAACACACACCCATCAACTAAAAATATTCAACTTCACCTTTCTGGGAAAATGCACACACGTGTGTGTTTGTGTTTTACAACAAATTATTAATTTATATTTGTATTTCTTATTATGTATTATTTATATATTTATTTCTTACGTATTTTCAATTGAGAAGTTTCATATCATTAATATTTCATATTTTACATTAACTTTTTATATATTAATTGCAACTATTTTTCATACTTAAATGTATTTAGTTTGTAAGATTGTTTGTTTAATTTGTTAGTTTCAGAATGGGAATGACAAATACAAACATTTAACATACTGTTGCTTGGGTTTGCATGAGAATAGTATAGTATCTCGATCCCTCGAAAGCCCAGTGCTTTCCCTACTAGTCTTCATGACCGCTCCAAAGTCCAACATTTTCCCTACTGTTTTCTAGGTTGTACTTGGTAGAGTACATCTGTTCCCATGATAGCACAACGCATTCCCTACTTTTGTAGGACTGGGAATAATAAATTTGACCCTTCCATAGTCTAACACATTTCTTACTGTTTCTTACGTTGGAGTGCTGATAGTAAATTTGACCAGTCCAAAGTCCAACACTTTTCTTATTATTGCTTTCCCTGAAGTGGGAATAGTAAATTTGGCCAATCCAAAGTCCAATACTTTCCCTACTGCTGCTTAGGTTGGAGTCAGAATAGCAAACTGTATTCCTTCAAATGTTAACAATTTGGGCCTGATCTGGATATTGGTGGATGGGTTACTCCATCACAACGGTGACGGATATCCTGTCTGCCGAAATCTAAATTCCATGGGAAATAATGGGATTTAGATGTTGGCGGAAAAGCTATCCATCACCGTTGTGACAGAGTACCCCATCCTCAAATATCTAAATCAAGCCCTTTGTCTAAACATTTTTGTCTTCACGTTGGAGTGTTATTTTGTATTTGTATTTTTTTCTTTCCATATATGTCTGATTGTTTAATATTTATTTCACTTTTAATGTTTATTAGCCTGGAAGCAGAATTCCCACTGTTTTCCTTTTTCCACAGTCGTATATCTTCTAAATAGTTTTTGTACGATTTTTTACATTATTTTTTATTTTATTTTTTTGGTCATTTTTAACCTTATTTTTATTTATGTTATTTCAGTTTCTTTAGACCTACTTCTTGTGATTTTACAGCATATTTTTATTTGCATGCTATATTTCTATTGTATGTTTTTAAACATTTTTACTAATGTGTTTTGTAATTTAAAAGTAATAATTCTAAAATGACAAAATTATTATTACCTATAAATAGAAACACAACCATAAACATTACATTATAATATTCTTACATATGTAATGTCAATATTTTTCTCCACAATATCTTTACTCAATATTTTGCAGTTTACATTGTAGTATGTAAAGCAGATATCTGTGTCTAAGAATATTTTTATAGCAAACTATTTTTACCTTGATATTATGTCATAAAAGTGCTGGGGTTTAAAGCATATGCTATTCTGTAGTGATGAGTTATTTGTGAATGAGATTTCTGCTTCTAAAAGTGATTCTACATTCAGGTTGATTTTGCATCAAGATGAGATTGCACCAATATGTTTTTTTGCCCCATGAGTTTTGTTCTCCTAAAAGTGTTTCCACACTACTGGTGATACTACACTAAGGGGCTGATTATGAGTTTGGCAGTCCACTATGCGAACCGCCAGACCTGTGGTGAGAAGACCACTGTTGAGGTGGCGTCTACCCACCAGCCCAATTACGACTTTCCCACTGGGCTGACGGGAATGAGTCAACCCAGTGGGAAAGGTGCAGCACCATTGGCGCTGGCTCATAATAGAGCCAGTGGTAATGCTGCCGCATGCACCAGCACTCTCAAAATGGGCACTGTCTGCACAGCAAACAGTGTGCAATTCGAGGGTGCTGGGCAGTGGGGCCCCTGCACTGCCCATACCCTGGGATTGGGCAGTGCAGGGCCCCCCCTGTGGCCCCTTACACCTGTTCTCCACCAGACAATTCATGGTGGCTGTACCGACATGAAAAGACTGGCAAAAAACAAGGTTGTTATCAGCCGGGTGGTGATGACTTCAGTGCCGCCTGGGCTGATTAGAATCTGCACCGCCATCATCCTGTCAGGATCGGAGATCCTGGCAGGCATGGCAGCAGGTTAGCGGGTCTGCCCGCCAACCTCGTAATGTGATGGTCAGGCCACCACAACCACGGCACTCTGACCGCCACCATGAATCTTGAGGTATATTGACTGCCAGACTCGTAATAAGGCCCTAGGAGTTCATAAACACCTAAGTATGATTTTGCACCTAAAAGTGATTTTCCACATACAAGTTTTTTGGGACATAGATAACATTTTTGCTTCTAAAGGTGTTCAAGTTGATGAACCATATTTCATCACATTGTTTTGATGCACTGAATGATACACCAATGCTGCATATTGTGGTGTCCCTTATTAAATCTGTTCCTTAAGATGAGAAAACCTACATATTTATGGTGTTATCTTATCACAGCCAACAAACTTAAAACACAGAAAGCTTAAAATCAGATTGTATTCTAAGATGCAGGTAGCAACAATTCAGTGATTCATTTATACCCAGGCCTATCCAAACCCCCCCACCCTTAAACACCACTGGCCATATTTATACTCTGTTTGTGCCACTTCCCTGTCATTTATTTTGATGCTAAAATGGTGCAAAGTTAACCCCATATTTATATTTTGACGCTAGACCCGTATAGCTCCAAAATATAGGGCTTAATACCATACTGTGGATGAGGCAAACTACCTTACCCTAATGAGATGCAAGGGATGCGTTCCTGTTCACAATATGACTCTAAACCCCTAATACCTGATTTATACTCCGGGACAAAAATGACGCGCTCGGAGTAGGCCGACCCAAATAATGGTGCTAAGCATGCTTATCACCATTATTTAATGCCTGACCAGGCGTTAGGAGACCTGTGGACCCATTCCATGGCTAATCATCATGGAATGGGCCCACAGGTGCCCATCCCAAGCCCCAAGAACACCCCCACCCACACCAGAGGGACGCCATAGGATGGGGAACCCATCTTGGGTAACTAGAGGTAAGTATAATGTTTTATTTTTTATAAGCCACAGGGGGCCCCTTATATGGGGCTCCCAGCCTGGCACTGGGTATGATGACCATGCCCAGGGGACAGTGGTACCCTGGGGTGACCATTCGGGTGGTGGGCATGACTCCTGTCTTTACTTAGACAGGAGTCATGTTTGGGTGATAGTGCATCAGGAAATGACACTAGGCTTGTTAGTGGCATAATTATTGCCGCTAAACAGCCTAGTGTAATTTCTGGCCCACTAACGCCTTTTCCCCTCTGCCCATCTCCCCTGGCTAGTGTCTTTTCTTTAGACACTAGCTTGTCCTATGTACCACCCTGCACCATTCCATACATATAGCACCCGGCTGGTGCTAGCAGGCGCTATGGATTTTGCTGCAAAACTGCGTTAGTGCAGTTTTGCAGCAAAATCCGTAAATATGTGCCCACAAATCTTAAGCAATTACAGCTAACCCAAAACATTTTAGGGCCTGATATTCAAATACAGCTGTATGACAATGTTTCCACCGGGCTGACTGTTGAACTGTCGGGGCTGACCGGCTGAAACTGTCATATTACAATGTTTCCGCTGGTCAGCCCGGTGAAAACAGTGGAGCAGTATTGGCCTTGGCTCCCTGCCATGAAAAGGCTGGCAGAAAGGGAAGTTGTGATCAGCCTGGCAGTGTCGAACTCGGCATCGCCATGGCTGACCACGACTTCAACTGCTGCCAACCCTCAGGATCCCTGAGGTAGCAGTCTCCTGGTGCTTAGTCCAGGAGTGCAGCGTTCCGACCGCCACCGTGAGTTTGGCGATCTCAAGACCGCCAAAATTGCAATTAGGCCCTTAGTCTCATACTGGGCTCTATTAAAACAAGTATAATGTTTTTCTACTAAGGACATAACATTCTGGGCTGACACATTATGCGTTTTGTCTTCTTTTGATTATCATGTTTTTTTCTCTTCTAAGTACTTCCCTTTAAGGTGACATCTTAATCATTTAGCAGTAAATGTATGTGGCTTATAAATGCATGTTCATTCTTATCTTAGTTGTTCTTTGGATTGGGATAAACAAGTCAGCTAGAATAAATTGACAGTATTTAATCTGTGCTGACTGTTCTGTTATGTTCCAAATAATTGTTTTTACATTATCAGCAAAGTTTCATGGAAAGCTGTGTGTCTTGCTTGTTGACCATATTCAAAGAACATAGGGTTCATTACGAGTCTGGCGGTCATAAGTGATGGTTGAACCAATTGCCAGTTGGCAGTCCAACCCCCACATTATGACCCTGGCGGTTGGACCGCCAACACTGCCAGAAAAATGGTTCCAGATGGGCTGGTGGCGGACTGATTACAGCTCAGCTTTACACCAGCCTTTTCATGGTGGGGACCCCGTTATGAAAAGGCTGCTGGAAAGCCACTACAGGGGGCCACAGGAGGGCCCCTGCCCCGGACCCTCGGAATGCGCACTGTCTCTCTTAAGGGAGCCAAGACTCTCCTGCCCGGCACCCTCGGAATGCACACTGTCTCCCTTAAGGGTGCCAACACAAATACCACAGCACTGTTCCTGCCAGTCAGCCTGGCAGGAACATCGTAATACAATGTTCCCACCGGTCAGCCTGAAGATACGAGGGGGGGAGACACCACCAGCATGACGGCAGTGTCCTCCCTGCAAGTTTGGCAGTCGACTCGTTTGACCACCAAACTCATACTAAGGCCCAAAGTCCTGTAGAGTAAGAATAAGTAAACGGACCTCAGGCCATTTTTGGCCAATTGTTTATCCTAAAAGGTTCTGCAATGCCTAAATAATGTCATAAAGCAAAGCATAGGGTGTGAAGGGTTAGAGAGGAACATTTTTGGTAGGCAACAATGAGCCAGGCCATGCGGAATCCCATCATCCACTTTAACTGAAGGCTATGAAGGAGGCATTCAACCTTCGTGTGCTGCCCTTATTAGCCCAGCAGGCCTCCCACAACAAGAATAGCAGGCTTTGCAATTATATTGAACATAAGCCGTATTGTTCAAACAGATATGCAGATGTGAACATATTCAAAAGTTCTTAAAGTAGGCTTTCTTTTCTCTTTTATGCTAGAATTAGTGTAGTGAATAGAAGTAGAATAATGAGGGTAGGATTGCTTTAAAATCATAAGTAAATATTTTGGGATTGTTCCAGATGGTCAGGCTTTTAATAAATATTGCAAGTACTATTCTATTTGCCTTTATTTTAGTTACCGTTCATATTCTGTACAATGGCATAGGATTTTGATTTTAAAGAATACATCTTTAAAACGTATTATTTGTTTCTTAGGGGCCAGATGTAGAAAGCATTTTGCATGGTGCAAACAGTGAATTTCGCTGTTTGCGCCATGCAAAACGCACATCGCGAAGCTCATTCCCATTTGGCGAGTCGGTAACCTGGTTACCGACTCGCAAAATGGGAATGCGACTCCCAAATAGGAAGGGGTGTTCCCCTTCCTATTTACGATTCGCATCGCGATGTAGAATTGCTTTGTAACCGCGAACGCGGTCGCAAAGCAATTCTCAGTTAGCACCCATTTCAAATGGGTGCTAAACCATTCGCAAAAGGGAGGGGGTCCCCATGAGACCCCTTACCCTTTGTGAATTGCTCTGAAAAAATGAAACAAAAACGTTTCATTTTCTCGTGTGTATAGTAACTCGTTTTCCTTTAAGGTAAACGGGCTGCAATAAAAAAAAAAACTGCTTTATTAACAAGCAGTCACAGACATGGTGGTCTGCTGTCTCCAGCAGGCCACCATCCCTGTGAGTGCTGCGAATCGGAAGGGGGTCGCAAATTGCGACCCACCTCATTAATATTAATGAGGTGGGTCTTTGCGACCCCCTTCCGATTTGCAGATGGTGTCAGGGACACCATCCAGCATCCGGGTTTGCGACTCGCAAATTGAGAGTCGCAAACCCATTTTTACGTACATCAAGCCCTTAGTGTTCTAAGTGTGGCATTTCTTAATGAAAGACAGTTTGAGTTTCCACTGAATTTCCATATACATGGTAATCTAGAAAATGTGTCATTGTTAGGTTCAAGGTTCACAAAATACATACTATCTCAGGTTACCATAACCTGATAACTGAACTATACAACAGCCTCTATGGACACGGACAGTCGTGACACAATCCTCATGTACCAAACTCCTTTTCTGAAGGACCTAATAGCTTTTACCATTAACTCTAATAGTATTCATACCATCTTTACCGACTACTGCCACTACCACATACATTGTGCAAGGTCCCACGCATCACACTGCTCCATGCTCACCACCTTCCCCTTATTTGCTACCCTTACCCACACATACTACCTTTACCCCTATGTTGTGCCCGTCCCTCGTTTATCCATTCAAGCACTCACCCACTGATGTAGATTTGATCCACACACTCACCTATTCAATAATCCATCCATACACTCAATCACTTTCATTCAGCAGTCTGTCCATTCATGGACGGATCTCTCCATTCAACCAATATTAATTCTCATATTTATTGGCTCACCCATTCATACATTTAATCAATAAAGCAACACTCATTAATAAGCCAGAACTGTTCAATTAGCCAATGCCATTTTTAACTTGCCTGTGCTGTTGCAAAATTGGACAATAACATGCAAATCAGTCAGATCGCAGTCTTTAGTCCAATTCAAACACGTAGGCGGACTGTGCCGTGCATAGATACCAAACCACCCAAAGCGAATGTTTGCTTTGCTGGGAATTAAATTGAGCTGCAGCTGCACGAGGTCCATGTTTGTGCATATCCACCCAATTTATGGAAAAATCAACAAAACTAGTAATGGTAGGTGGGAATTATTGAACTTTTTTAAAATTCTTTGCATTTGTGACTTGCAGGGTTTAGTTATTTTTTCCAGAATGTACATTACAGTATCAGTCACTCACCAACTCTTATAAGGGTTAATTATGTAAGTTCCTGGCACTACAAAATACTATTCATGGAAGAAGACACATAAGCTGGGGATAGCAGCCTGTCAATCAAATATGATGCTGTGTGGAATGGTAGCACAAAAGCCTACAATTGCTATGCTTCCTGTGCTAATGAAAACATCATTAAGATTTCAACAGGTACCCATTGTTAAATCATTTTATCAGCTCATCTTAACTTTTTAAAAGTCTAATGCACCCTTCTGAAATTTAGCTGTAATGTTGGAATAACAATCAGCATTTTATTTGAAGTTTTGATTTTGCGTTATGATAAATCAATAAAATGTGTCCCTCAAACACCTGTTTTATTGACTGTGTCATTGCTCTGCAGTTGTTTTAAGAGCACTGAACATTTGCATAGTGTGTATCTAATAATCCACGTAATCATCCTGTGCTTTATAAGTGTACATCAATTGTTTAACATTGTTGGGACAGGCAAAGCAAAGGCATACTCAAGAAAACATGAGACAAGCAAAATGCCTAAGAGGAACCTTGTATAATCATCAAGATTTGCTCAAAGTCACACTGGGGAATTATGCTGGGAGAAAGCTACTGTCCACTTATTGTCAAAACAAATGGAAAACAAGGTCAAGGCGATTAACAGCACATTTGCATGGTCCGGTCAATCCCTGGTTCTAATCATGGCTATCTATAGGGATAATGTATCATTGATATTAAAAACCTGCCAACTAAAAAAAGAAATTCACAGTGTGAGGAAGGGATGGGGGTGTTACATGGCTAGAAGTGCCAAAGTTGCACTTTTGCCCCTTCCTGCACCAAATCCCCTCCTCCAAAAAAGATCTTCCTGGTATCGATGTTGTTTCACACCCTTTAACAGAAATCGATTGTTCAAGGCCTCGAAAGACAAGCTGGAAATCCACTTTATGCAGTGATTTTCACCTCGTTTTCCTGGTGATTGTGTGATATCAGCTCCTCACTGGGAGACTGTGTGAAGGGAGCCGATATCATGTGACGCATGGAGTCACCATGTGACTTGACAGGCTATCATTATAATTATTATTATTGTTACTAGTAGTAGTAGTAGTAGTAGTAGTAGTAGTAATATCATTAGTATTGTCATTCTTTGAAGGCAGAGATAAAGAAGCCAACGTAGTAAACTCTAAACCACTTATATATATATATATATATATATATATATATATATATATATATATATATATATATATACACACATATATCGCCCATAGAGGTTTGACAGTCTAGTAAAGAGCTCTATTAATTAAAAAAAATATATATTTTTTTAAATTAATTATTACATTATCCCTAAAGTTTCCTTATTTAAAATATTAAGGTGGTCACTCTGGGTTGGTCTGGAAATTTTAATTTTGTTACAAACAGTTTTTTTCTGACCTGTGATTTTTCCTAGAATAAATTATCACCATCCTTGTAAAGTGAACATTATTTATTACTCCATAACCCAACTAAAAGTCGATTTCTCATATTTTGTTTCTATTGAAAAACTTGATAAGTTGTAGCCACAAGTCATAAAATGCTGTACAGTTGAATTTAATCACTCTTCTATTGTTGCATTACACTTAAATATATACATATTTCAGAAGGGGTACATGAATGCAATTTCTGTATCACATGCATGCACAGAAAACCAGGAAAACATACATTGTACATGAATCACTATCACCTCTGCATGCACCTAAAAGCAGATCACCCTCCATACAATTAGTAACTAATGTTGAAAGCAAACAAAGATATGTGGTAAGTGAAAGCATTTATTATTGCAAAATCAAATGTTAAAAATTATGCATGCACAAATCAACCTGGCCATAAGTTGTTGTGAAAAGAAAACTAAATATCATGACATTACAAACATTACAAACACATGCAAACAACGCTGGAGTCTGAGAGGCTCATTATGAGTTTGGCGATCTGACCACCAGACTGCCCTGGTAGCGGCCACCAAAAGACTGCCATGTTGGTGTCATACAGACTGCCGCATTACGAGTTACACAGCCAGGCCCACCAAAAGACAGCCAAAATTCTGACACTGCCAGGACTCTGGAGGGCAGGAAAGAGGCAGTCCAACCACCAGCACCGTCAGCCCAACAACCAACCACCAAACCTTTTACAAGTTGGAAATCACCATGGCATTTTTGCCATGGCAGTCTTCCAATGGTGGTGCAAACTGCAGTGTTCGCCACTCCCCACAGTATTAAACAACATCACATTGGATAGATTGGACGCCTCTGCACGCCTCATCCTGGACATAACCCGCCACTGCCACATCACAGACCACCTGAAAAACCTGCTCTGGCTCCTAGTCAACAAGAGAATCACCTTCAAACTCCTCACCCACGCTCACAAAGCACTGCACAACACCGGACCAGAATACCTCAACAGACAACTCTCCTTCTACACCTCGACCCGGCATCTCCGCTCTGCCAACCTCGCCCTCACCCTCGCAACCTTCCCACGTGTCCGCAGAACTACAACTGGTGGTAGATCATTCTCGCACCTCACTGACAAAACGTGGAACACTCTTCCCACTCATCTGCTCCAGACCAAAGACCTCCTTACCTTCAGGAAACTTCTCAAGACCTGGCTGTCAGAGCAGTAGCAGCACTTCCCCCTTTCATTGTCCCCCCCTCCGCTCCTCAGCACCTTGAGACCCTCACAGGTGAGTAGTGCACTTTACAAATTCCTGATTGACTATTTGAAAACAACACAGCTGACACACTTTCACACACTTGACAATCATACCAACCACACTATGAAACACGCCCTTCCAGACACTACAATCCTTTGCATCTTGCAAGCCGAACACAGAAGCTAGAGCAACATCAGAGCAAACCAAACCATAGATTAGGCACCACACCATCTCACACAAAGCACATATCACACATCCTCACAACACCCCCAACACACATATTTGCACCTCATTACACTATTTA
Source organism: Pleurodeles waltl (assembly GCF_031143425.1). Lineage (NCBI taxonomy): Eukaryota > Metazoa > Chordata > Amphibia > Caudata > Salamandridae > Pleurodeles > Pleurodeles waltl. The sequence goes on from NC_090439.1 coordinate 457,561,180, forward strand.
CCCCCTCACCCCATCACACAGCACCCTAAAATGATTTTCCTCATCACTTCTCAATCAGTCATTCAATCAGTCATTTGTAGAGCGTGCTACTCACCCTCTAGGGTCTCAAGGCGCTGAGGGGGCTGGGGAGGTGCTACTGCTCAAACAGCCAGGTCTTGAGGCGCTTCCTGAAGGTCAGCAGGTCCTGGGTCTGTCATAGGTGGACGGGGAGGGAGTTCGAGGTCTCGGTGGCAAGATGGGAGAATGATCTGTCGCCGGATGCGAGGAATGGTGGTGAAGGCAAGGTTGGTGGAGTGGAGTTGACGGTTGAGAGGGTAGAAGGTGAGTCGCTCATTGAGGTAGGCAGGGCCAGCGTTGTGGAGTGCTTTGTGAGCATGGATGAGGAGTTAAAGGTGATCCTCTTGTTGACTGGGAGCCATTGTAGATCTCTCAGGTGGGCTGAGATGTGGTTGCGGCGTGGGATGTCGAGGATAAGGCGTGCAGAGGCGTTCTGTATACGTTGCCATTTTTTCTGAAGCTTGGCCGTAGTTCCCGCGTAGAGAGCCGTAGTCCAGTCTGCTGCTGACGAGGGCCTGGGTGACCGCCCTTCTGGTTTCGGTGGGGATCTACCTGAAGATCTTGCAGAGCATGCGGAGGGTGTTGAAGCAGGAAGATGAGACAGAGTTGACTGGTCATGGTGAACGATGAGTCTAGGATGAACCCTAAAGTTGCGTGCGTGGTTGGTGGGTGTCGTTGCGGTTCCTAGGGTAGCCGGCCACCAGGAGTCGTCCCATGTGGAGCAGTTGAAGCCGAGGATGAGAATCTTCATCTTGTCTGAGTTCAGTTTCAGGCGGCTCTTCTCCATCCCGTTGGCGATGGCCTTTATTCCATCATGAAGGTTGGTTTTGGCAGTGGCGGGGTCCTTGGTGAGTGAGAGGATCAGCTGGGTGTCATCGGCGTAGGAGATGAGGTTGAGGTTGTGGGATCAGATGATGTTGGCGGGCGGTGCCATGTAGATGTTAAAAAGGGCGGGCTGAGTGAGGATCTTTGGGGAACGCCGCAGATGCTCTTGGTGGCTTCAGAAAGGAAGGGCGGGAGGCGGACTCTCTGGGTTCTGCCGGACAGGAAGGATGTGATCCATGATGGGTAGGCTCAGATGCACTCCAATCCCAATAATGCTAGTGGGCATCTACTACTGGGCAGTGTCCTGTGGGTTTCAGGTGTGCTTCTTAATGGCATTAGGCATTGTACCCCATGGCCTGGTGACTAGCATTGTAACTGGTATTGCATGGCCTTGTGGATAGGGCTGTTCCCTGTGAGTTGTGTACGCCAACAGTGGTGTTGTTGCTGGCATTGACCAAGTGTATCCTCTGTCTCTTCCCCCCACTTTTTGTTTTGTCAGCCTGTCCTTGTGTGGATTGGCATCATCTGGTGGAGGAGCGGAGGTACCGGCGACGGAGGGAGCTGCATCCCACATGGGCATGGAGGCCGAATCCACTGACGGTAAGGGCACCAGTGGGACAGAGGGCGAGGGGAGCACCACGGCGGAGACTGGAGGGGACAGTTCTGACAGCGACACCTCCTCCGATGGAAGCTCCCTGGCAGTGGCGGACACCTCTGAGGCCATCCCAACTACAGGTACAGCCACCACCCCTGTACCAGCACCGCCCTCCCAGCAGCCCCTTAGCGAGTTGCCCGTGCCTGCTCATCCAGAGGGGTGGGCATCTCCTTCTCCCCAGGCACCTCAGGCCCTCCCCCATTCAGCCCTGCTGCCCTCAATGAGGAGGCTATTGACCTCCAGAGATCCCTCTCTGTTGGGCAGTCAACCATACTGAATGTCATCCAGGGTCTAGCAGGGCATTTGCAACAAACAAATGCATTCCTGGAGGGCATTCACTCTGGCATGGCAGCCCAACAGAGATCATTCCAGGCTCTGGCAAACTGACTGATGGCAGCCATTGTCCATGTCTCTAGCCTCCCACCTCCAACTTCCTCTACCCAGTCCCATTCCCCTCAACCCCAGCCTATCCCAAGCACACCTTTAGACCAGCATGCACCCAAATGAACACACAGAAGTGGCACAGGCAAACACAAGCACCACACTTCATCCCACAGGCATTCACACAAGCACCATCCAGATGCAAACACACCAACATCCACTGCCTCCACTGTGTCCCCCTCCTCCTCCTCGTCCACCTCCCTCCCAGTAGCATCTCCACTCACACCTGCATGCACTACATCCTCATCCGCTACCTCCATCACCAGCACGCCTATCACTACACGCCCCTCACTGGCAGTCAACACCCCCACATCCATCCATACACATGTGTCCTCTCCCACTGTGTCTGTGCCCCCTCCTCCCAAAGTACACAAACGCAAGCACTCAGACACCCAACAGCCATCCACCGCACAACAGCATCCAGCCCATGCACCTGCACCTAAACACAGCAGACAGACACCTCCTACAATCACTCCCTCTTCCTCCACTTCCAAACCTTCACCCCCTTCCTGCCCCAGTGCCCCTAAAAGGCTTTTCATCTCCACCCTTGACCTATTCCCTGCCCCTCCCCCCTTTTCTTCACTTCGGGCCAGGGTGGGCAGAACCCAGGCCAGCACCTCAGCCACCCAGTCCATGGCCACTGTAGTTTCTGCAGCTAATGCATGTGTGAGAGGCTCCAAGGAGGCACTCGTCCGCACTACCAGTGTGCCTGTCCCCACCTGCCAAGGGCAAGAAGGGCCCCCCAGCTAGCAAGGGCAAGAAGAGAACACCAGCCAGCAAGGGCAAGGAGACACCACCAGCTAGCAAGGGCAAGGGCCGCAGGCAGGATGGATCTGGTGCCTGGGGCTGGAGCAGCATCCAGGCAAACAACAACAGCCATGGCACTTCAGCCATCCTAGGCTGCAGGGGATGGGCTCGAGCCTCCCTCCACCACTGGCAGCACCGCAACCTGCACCGCTGCCAGCACCGCCAACTGCACCGCCACCTGCACCACTCCCAGCAGCACCACTGCCAGCATCAGCAGCCCCAGTGGGCAGCCGTCCGAGGCTGCAGGGGAAGGGCTGGAGCCTCCCCCCACCACTGACAGCACCGCCGCCAGCCCCGCAACTGCCACCACTGAGCAGCCATCACTGCCGGCGAGCAGTGCGTAGTTGTGACTACTTGGGCTGTAGTGCATCCTGGCCCCTGCAACAACTGTAGGTGTGGCACCCAGGTGAGAGACTGTGACCTTGCACCATCCAGGATCTGCATCACAGGGCACAAGGCCCATTCCAGAACCAGTGGAAGAAGGCATCCACTCACCCCCTCCTTGCCAGGATGAAACACACTAGGCACAAGGCCCCCTTCAGAACCAGTGGAAGAAGGCCTCCACTCACCCCCTCCCTGCCAGGATGAAGCACACTGGGCACAAGGCCCAGTCCAGAACCAGTGGAAGAAGGCATCCACTTGAGGGACTGTGGCTTTGCACTCCCCAGGACAACCAAGCAGTGGGCAAACCACCCACTTGAGAGACTGTGGTTTTCCACTCCCCAGGACCGAGCAGTGGGCAAACCACCCACTTGTGAGACTGTGGCTTTGTACTCCCCAGGACCAAGCAGAGGGCAAACCACCCACTTGAGAGACTGTGGCCTTGCACTCCCCAGGACCAAGCAGTGGGCAAACCACCCGCTTGAGAGACTGTGGCTTTGCACTCCCCAGGACATCGCAGAGGGCATGTAGCCCCATCCAGGAGCAGTGGTGTTGTACCATCTTACAGCTGAGATGCCCCCCATTCCCCTTCCCCCTGAGGTGCCTGTGTATCTTTGACCTGATGCCCCAGCAGTGTTCTCCCCGTATTGAGGCAGGAGTCAAGTGTGGCCTTTGCCTATGTTATGGCCCTGTGGGCCACAGACTTTTTGGACTGGGCATTGTCCCTCCATTTGTATATATTGTAGATACTGTTTTGTGCTTTAAGGACGTATTTATCAAAAATTGTATTATTACACTGGCTTTAATCACATCCTTCTGTCCTTGCATTATTCCTGAGGACTACAGGGTGGATATGTATTGTTGTTGCATCTGTTTGTGTGTATGGTGTTGGGGGTGGGGTTGTTGCGTGTTGCATGTGTGTGTCACTCTCTTTTTCCTCCCCCCTCCCTTGTGTGCTAGGTACGGTACTCACCGTGGTCATCTTCTCCGACGGTCGTGTTCCTGGTGTAGGAGGAGGTAGACCAGCATGGGAAATATGTGTCACTCAGGCTCCATGGCGTCATGGTTCTTCCTTGAGTGTCGAGAGGTGAGTCGTTTCCCTTCTGTGTACTGTTTCTGCTGTGCTTTTGATGGCATTGGTACCGACCCAGAAAAGGTGGCGGATTGGCCTTTCATAATACAGTGGGCGGTACATTGTCTTCCGCCTGGCTGTTGGCGGTTACTGCTGTGGTGCTCGTTGTTACCGCCGTGGCGGTCGGTGTGTCAAAGTGGCTGTCTGTGTTGGCGGTTTCCGCCGTGGTCAAAATTCAATTTTTTTTACCGCCGGCCTGCTTTATCACCGACTACCAGGGTTGTAATGAGGGCTATTATCCTCACCTATAGACTGGACAGGGCCACAATCATAGAGCTGTGTGCCCAATTAGAGCCTGACCTGATATCTGCTATCCGTCACCCCACTATGATCCCCCTCTTGTATAAATGCTATCTGTACTCCATTTCCTGGCAACTGTTTCTTTCCAAGTGACAGTGGGCTTGGTAGCAGAAATGTCACAGCCAATGTTCTCAAGAGTGCTGACAAGAGTATTGTCTTGCCTGATAAAACACATGTGCAGCTACATTGTTTTCCCCCAGGTTAAAGTTTTGGCCACAGTGAAGGCCGAGTTCCTTACAATGGGACATATTCCCAACATAATTGGGGTGACTGATGGAACACATATTGCATTTGTGTCCCCCCCCGCCAGAATAAACAGGTGTTCATAAATCGGAAGAGTTTCCACTCTATGAATGTACAGATGGTGTGGCTTCTGGACCAGTACATATCCCACGTAAATGCTAAGTATCCTGGGTCGGTGCATGATGCCTTTGTCCTTAGGAATAGCAGCATCCCAAATGTGATGGCCCAACTACAGAGGCACAGGGTGTGGCTAGTAGGTGAGCCCTGGTTCCCACCCAGTATATGTTGGTGTATGGGTATGGTGTGGGCCATATGAGATAGTTTTGGCTAAATGTTGTCCCTTGATATTTGCAGGTTACTCTGGTTACCCCAACCTATCGTGGCGGCTGACCCCGGTGAGAAATGCCAGGACAAGGGCAGAGGAACAACATAATGAGGCCCATGAGCGAACCAGAAGGATAATTAAAAGGACCTTTGGCCTCCTGAAGGCCAGGTTCCGGTGCCTCCATCTAACAGCTGGATCACTATGCTTATTACCAAAGAAGGTCTGCCAGACAGTGGTGGTATGCTGCATGTTGCATAGCCTGGCCCTCACATGCCTTGTACCATTCCTGCAGGAGGAGGAGGCTGGAATTGCCTGTGTGCCAGCAGTGGACCCTGTGGACAGTGAAAATGAGGAGGCAGAGGATGAGGACAACAGAACATCTGCAATTCATTTTGCAGATGTTGGTGACCTCACATATACTCCTGGTGTGATCACTGCAGCCAGCTACAGGTCATTAATCTATGCTAATTTTCTGTACAGTTGATTTGAAATGTTGGTACCTGTTTCAATGAATACATATTTGATATACATGAAATACTCCAAACTTCTTTTTTTCCAAGGGTGTTTATTGAAGTGCTAAAATGTGGAGGGGCACTCTTATGATTTCATCCACCATGACTCTCATCTCATCCTAAAAAAACTGGGATTTTTTTAATGTGACATAGTGAGAAAAATTAACTTACTAAAGAGGGGACGTGGAGGAAAATGTGTGACTGGACAAAAGTGTGTGGTGGGTGTGAAAAGAGATGGTGAGAAAAAAGTGGTGCCTAATATCTGTGCTGTGTACAGAGGTCGTTCTGGCTCCAGTGTTTTGTATTGGAGATACAAAGGATTGTGGTGTGTGAAGGGGTGTGTTTTATAGTGTCCTTTGCAGGTCTGTGCTGTTGTGTATTACTTTGGTAACCACAAACCGCTGTGGTTTGGACTGCCATTGGCTGACCGCCCTGGGTGTTCACCTCTGCGACATTATGCTTGTAATATGCTTGGTGGTTGGTCACGGTGATGTCCGCACTGGAGTTCAGACCCCCTATGTGCAGGCCTCAGCTCCACTGCAAGTCTACATTTTTAGGTTGGCAGTCCTGACTGTTTGACTCGTAATAGGGCGGTCTGTAATACTGCAAACATGGTGGTCTTTTTAGAACTGCCAACATGGCTGTCTGGCAGACCGACGGCCAAACTCGTAATGAGGCCCAGATTTAGAGTTTGGCGGAGGGGTTATTCTGTCACAAACGTGACGGATATCCAGTCAGCTGTATTGCAAGTTCCATAGGCTAAACTGGAATTATAATACAGCGGATGGGATATCTGTCATGTTTGTGACAGAGTAACCCCCTCTGCCAAAATCTAAATCAGGCCCATACTATCCAAAGTCCCGAACACATAACAGTGCAACTATCACCTATCTCCACTTTAAAACATCTAATTGCACACTCTAAAAAACACCAGCAATACCCCACCTGCCTCTAGAAGATACCAAGACATACACATATGTAAACATTTAATAATTACACATAATGAAGATGACTTCATTTTGCATGACAATCTAAATAATAAAAACAAATCCTAATCTCTACTGCAAACAAATTAATGAAATTTAGCCAGTGTTGAACTTGGATGATGGATGGGACCTTCATAATACGTCCCAAACCATTTATTCAGATGTACACTATACATGGTGACTATCAACATATCAATATTAATCATATATGCTTTACTCTCAAACATAAAAGAACATCATAACTATATAAAACAACGAACAAATGACTACTGTCCCCCAAAAAATAATCACAGACTTTGGACAAGCCATGATTGAAACAATTTTGAAAATATACCTCGACACAGCCATACAAGGCTGCTACTATCACTTTAATCAAAATATATGGCAACACCTCTAAAATTGTACACTAAGGGCCTGATTATGAGTTTGGCGGTCATACCGCCGTACCACCGCAGCTCTGGTCCCAAGAAGACCACTGAGCCACCAGTCTCCCACCTGCCATATTACGATGTATGCAGCCTGAAGAGTTGACCACGTTGACAGAGTGGATACCCCCAGTGGTGGTGCGAGCTGCAAGGTTTGTGGTGTTTACTCCATCGCCATCACAGCCGTGGCTAACTGCCGGACAGATTACGAAAATGCAGTTGTATTTGTGGTCCACTTGCTGCAGTGTCCCGATGGCAGTAGGCTGTTGCAGGACGCTCTCAGCAAAGCACCAGAACAGTGCCCATTGGATGGATTTAAAAGCAACACAGCTGCCATCCATTGGCCAAGTGGACATACTTACAAATCATACTATAAAACACACCCCATCGCAGACCATGATCCTTTTCTTCTCCACTGCAGCACAGCAAGACAGTGACCACGTAGCATTGTTTTATTTTTGTGAGATAAGGCAGTCCTTTTTCCCCATCCCATTTAACACTTTCCACAACTTTTGTTTTCTTTTCCTAATATCACTTGTCTTTTTTTTAAATAATTGTCTCACATTTTAATACACAGACATGTCACATTAAAAAAATCCACGTTGACAGTCACGGTGGATGAAATCATAAGAGTAGAGCCACAACTGTTTGAAGCCCAAGTCCAACATACTCCTCACAGAAGGAAAATGGAAATGTGGGAAAGGATAGTTGACAGAGTGCATACTATAGGCACCAAGTTGCATGCAAAGGAGGAAATTAGGGAGCAGAGGCATGACCTGAGGGGCAACATCTGGAAGCCCAGAAGACTTGCGGTGGTTCTTCCAGCACCCCATTACAACTCTTTCCCTGAGAAGAGAAGGGCTTGCCATCCTGAAGGCTTGACAGGAATAGCTGGGGGAGCAGAGACTAATAAGTTACACCTCAATAACTTTCACAACACTTCAATGGCCTATGTGCTCTCATCTCAGTTTTTGCCTTTGCCATTGTGTTGTCTATCTAATTTCCTAACATGCAATATCCAAAGTATCAGAGATGTTTGTTTGTCAATGAGTATTGTTGTATATAAGATCACCTGTATCAATCTCCATTACATGCCATATGTTGGAATGGGGTCTGTAAGTGCATGGCTAGTAAAATATCATCCCAGGACCCATGGCATGTGTCAATATGTAAATGCATGGTCCTGCCTAACTGCAGTTTGGCAACAGGCAAGTAAGACTAACCATTTCTCTAGTGTTGGGAAGGAGAGGGTATCATGACTACAACTACCATGAGGCCCTGTTTCTGTAACTCAAAACAAAAGGCTATTGTGCTCTTGCCCATTTTCACTTGTTTGCCATGTCACAACTGATGTTCACCTATCATAAAGTTTATCATTTGTCTTGGGTTGGGAGTTAGAAAGTGACATGACTACAACCACCATGAAGGCCTGCTTCTGTAACTCAAAACAAGAGGCTGTTGTGCTCTTGCCCATTTCCACTTGTTTGCTATGTCACAACTGCTGTTTACTTCTCATGGACTGAGGATTCTACGTATAATGCTGTACTCAGAGACACGTCTGCCTACTTAGCTTGATGTTGCCTTGGTTTCATCAACTGAAACTATTGATGGTATGAGTGACACCATACCAAGTGTGTACAACAATTATTTGTAAGGCCTTAAGCTGGTTCAGTTGATTGGAAGAGGTAGGTAACCTATTGACTTTGCACTGCTCACATGATGACTAATACTACTTATATAACCACGTTGTGTGTGTGCCTCTGTTGTACACAGCTAGGACTTGGAATGGTCAAATACACGTTACCTCTCCACTGTGTTGGCTTAAATGTTTGTTAGATGTCATGTTAATTCCTTAATCACAAATTGCAACTTACCAGCACATCTAATGAGCTGCTCAATTCTAATACATGTTCTCAACCTCTACAAATGTCTGGTTAACAAGACATGGATCACAATAGGAAACCCTACCTATTCAGATATTCCTAGGTCTCTACTTACTGTGACACACAACATTTGGATGTAAATTCCACACTTCCACCAATAATAATGTTCCACACTTCCGCCAATAACAATGTTCTCTATTTCACAACAGGATGATTTGGCACAGTACCTGCGTAGACACTTTCCACTGAACAGACTCCAACTACACCCCCACATGAAGCCCTCAGTGATGACAACACTCCCAGACATGTGGACATGGATGACGAACCTGGCACATGTGGTCAGCCTGGGCAGATGGCAACAGTGAGTCTTACTGTGCCCACACCAACACCTGCCACTCCAGCTACAACATCTCAGCCGACACCAGTCCCCCCAACTTGTGTACCTAGCACAGTTAGTCCAATCTTCTGCCCTCAGTCCTGGATCCTGAAATGCAAATCTCCAGCCCGGACACAGAGGGACCAGGACCCAGTTGGAGAGGACACCCTGGGCCAAGGGCACAGGCTTGGGGTAGGGTCGGTTGGAGGGATACTGTGGGCGAGCAAAGTGAGGTCACTGGGGCCTCTCACACCCAGGATATCATTAGCCAAGTCTTGGGTGTGTATCAGGAGTCCCAAGGTGTGATTAGCTTGGTAGTTACAGAACTCCAGGAAATGAAGCAGCTGTAGAGGGACATGTATCAACAGATGGAGGCCCAAAACTCCATCATGGGCTCTCTAACAGGTGTGCTGATAGACTCCATACACCCCTGAGCAGGGGTTTTCTACCATCTACCTCTTCCTGTAATACAACTACATTAAGCCCATCTACATCTGTGGCTGAAACAGGAAGGGAGGCCCTGCCAGAGGAAGAAACACCTTCAGACACCCCTGCTTCTGCAGCAGTGGAACCCCCCCACCCTCGCAAACGGGGACGTCCATGTAAAAATCCAGGAAGTGCAGATGGCAAGACACCCACCACTGCCAGCAACAAACCTTGACTTTAATTTCCTCCATTGTGTGTCACACATTCACTCAGTGGACTAATTCTGGACACTTTTCCATTTCTGATGGGAGGAGTAATCTGGATTTTGGATTTCAGATAATCTGGTATCTAAATCTATTGTTTTGTTTAATTCACCATGACTTATTACTTCACTGTTCTTTTATATTTGTTTTGCACTCTCTATGTCTTCACCTTTACCACTTTAATAAATTCACAGGTCACAATCTCATTATCTGCTGTAGCAAATTTCACATTTAGCAATGTAGATATGTAATACCATGTGGAATATACAATGACGAAACAAGCTACTTGTGTAAGCATGGATGAGTTGCATGTACAGAATGTTAAGCTAAGGATCACAACCATGTCACACGAACACATACATACAAGTGTCTTGTTTTATAACATTTTATTACATTGTTCCAATCATAAGCTGGCAAGATGTCAGAAACATTGCAACTCACACATGACTCAATTACTCTGTGTATGTGATCACATTTATAGGTTCAGACCTCAGGAACATGGAAGGAGGGGATATAGCAGACATTGACCCTCATTACAACCCTGGGGGTGAGTGATAAAGTGGCGGTACTACCACCAACAGGCGGGAGGTAATTACTGCCAAATCATGACCATGGCGGAAAGAGCTCAGATAGACAGCCACTTTACCACAGCAACCTCCAGTGCGGAAACAACAGGCACCACGGCGGTAGAAGCCTACAGCCAGACGGAAGTCAATGTTCCACCCCAGTATTAAGACCCTGCTATCCACCACCTTTTCCAGGGCAGTACCAACGACATCAAAAGCCTGGCAGACACAGACCTCAGAAGGGAAACAACTCACCTTTAGAGACACAGGGAAGAACCACGCCGCCATGGAGCCCGAGCTGCAGATCTTCCCAATGATCTTCAACGTCCTGCTCCACCATGAACACCAACAATGGCGAAGACGACGACGGTGAGTATAGCCGCCTAGCACACAGAGGAGAGGGGAGGAAAAAGAGAGTGACACACACAAACACAACATACACCCCCACCCCCAACACAATACACACAATCAGATGCACAAGAAAACATATTTACCCATACACCTCAGGAATAATGCAAGGGCAACACCAATAGATGAAAGGGAGTGTAATAATATCAATACATCAAAAATACGTACATCAATTCTAAATTTATATACATATGTACAAATCAAGGGGCACAGCCCAGTCTTCAACGTGCGTGGGCCACAGAGCCACATCACAAATTCCAAGGCCCCACTTGTCTCCTGCAACAGCACGGAGCAAACACTGCAGGAGCATCAGTTTGAAAATTGGCAGGCACCTCTGGGGGATGGGGAACGGGGGGGCACCTCAGCCGGCAGATGGAACAACACCACTGGTCCTGGAGGGGGCAACATGCTCATTGCTCTTTGTCCTGGGGAGTGCAAGGCCACATTCTCTCAAGTGGGTGACTTGCCCACTGGTTCTGGAGGGGGCATTGTGCCTTGTGATCTTCATCCTGGGTGCCATATCCGCAGGTTCTGGAGGGGGCATCATGCCCTGTGATCTTCATCCTGGGGAGGATGGGGTGAGTGGGTGCCATACCCACTGATTCTGGAGGGGGCATCGTGCCGTGTGCTTCTGATCCTGGGGAGTGCAAGGTCAGTCTCTCGGCTGGGTGTCATTCCCACAGGATTTGCAGGGGCAGGCCGCACAACAGCCCATGGATGAAGGTCTAATGAATGTCTGCAGGTGGTGACGGTTGCTCAGTGCTGGCAGTGGTGCTGCTGCTGCTGGTGGCAATAGTGGAGGGAAGCTCCAGCCCATCACCTGCAGCCTCAGATGGTTGCCCACTGCTGGTGGTGGTGCTGCTGGTGATGCTGGTGGTGGTTGTGGGGGAAGCTCCAGCCCATCCCCTGCAGTCCGGACGGCTGCATAACCATGGTTGGTGGTGGGGGCTCGGACTGAGGCCCTGCACCAGACCCCTTCTCCTTCTTGCTTGCTGGTGCAGGCCCCTTGCCCTTCCTGGCAGCAGCCGGAGAGGGTTCCTTGCTCTTCAGGGCAGCAGCCGGTGCGGGCTCCTTGCCCATCCTGGCAGCAGCTGCGGATGGCTCCTTGCCATTCCTGGGAGCAGCTGGGGATGGCTCCTTACCCTTCCTGGCAGCACTTGGGACAGGCACCCTTTCCGTGCAGCCGGCTGGTGGCCTGGATCCTTTACCACCACGAGTTGCTGAGGACATTACTGGGCCCCTGGACTGGGTGGCTGAGCTGCTTGCCTGGGTTTTACACACCCTGGCCAGATGTGAAGGATGGGGGGAGGGGTAGGGAAGAGGTCAATGGTGGAGAGGAAAAACTTCTTAGGTACATTGGGGTGGAAAGAGGGAAAAGGTTTGGGAGTGGAGGAAGAGGGAGTGGTTGTGGGAGTTGTCTGTCTGCCGATTTTGGGTGCAGGTGCATGGGCTGGATGCTTTTGTGAGGTGGATGGCTGTTGGGTGTCTGAGTGCTTGCATTTGTGTACCTTGGGAGGGTGCACAGACACAGCGGGAGAGGATGCACAGAACGTGTGCATGGCTGTTGGGGTGGTGTCTGCAAGTGAGGTGTGTGTTCTGATAGGTGTGCTGGTGATGGCGGTAATGGATGAGGATGTAGTGCAATCAGGTGTGAGTGGAGACGCAACTGGGAGGGAGGTGGAGGAGGAGGAGGAGGGGGACACAGAGGAGGCAGTAGTTGTTAGTGTGTCTGCATCTGGATGGTGTTTGTGTGAGTGCTTGTGGGATGAAGTGTGGTATTTGTGTTTGCCTGAGCCACTCTTGTGTGTTGTCTTGTGTGCATGCTGGTCTGCCTCTGTGCCTGGGATAGACCCTGATCCCCATGGGAAAAGCCCAACCCAAACTGCAAAGCCAGGTCCATCCTTGAGTGGAAACAAACATCCTGGGACAAGTTTTGGGGTATCAACTCTCATCAGCCAGGCTAGCTTTAATCCAGTGGCGCAGAAGGTATGGGACCCACATCTGGACATACCCTAGCCCCTTAGGGTGTACATAGCAACATCACAAAATAAAAAAGATGGACGGATTGTTGAAACTTTTCAAGCACTCACCCCCAGTCACAGATCAATCAACCATTCGGTTCTTGTAGAGTGCTGCTTTTCACCGAGGGGTCTCTAGGTGCTGTCTAGCCCAGCGGGAGATGGCAGTCAAAGAGCCAGGTCTTGAGCTGCTTTCTGAAGTCCTCCAGTGAGTGGGATGTGCGTAGGTGGAGGAGGAGTTTTTTCCAGGACTTGGCTGCGAGGAAGGAGAAGAAGCACCCTCTGAGTCTTTCGTACTGGATGCGGGGGATGTGTGCCTGTGTGATGGTGGCTGATCGGACTTCCCTAGTTGGTTGGTGGAAGGTGAGGCGGTTGTTGAGGTAGGCGGGTCTGTAATTGTGAAGGGCCTTGTAGAAGTGAGTGAAGTTCTTTAAGAGGCACTTGTGCTGTACTGGGAGCCACTGGAAGGTCCTGATGTGGGGAGTGATGCTTGTTCTTCTGGTGAGATTGAGGACGAGCCTTGCTACGGTGTTTTGGATAGTCTGGAGGTAGTTTGTGAGCTACTTTGTGGTTACGGCCTAGATGGCATTGCTGTAGTCGAGGTGGCTTAAGATGAGGACCTGAGTGATTGTTTTCCTGGTGGAGAGGGGTATCCAATGGAAAATCTTGCAAAGCATGCACAGGGTGTGGAAACAGGCAGAGGAGACAGTGTTAATTTGTTGCTTCGTGATAAGTTGGGTGTCTAGGATGATTCCGAGGTTGAGTGCGTGGCTGGGGGGTGTGGGTGGGGGGCCGAGAGTGGAAGTTCACCATGAGTCATCCCAGGGGCGTGGCTTGTTTCCAAAGATGATGATTTCTGTTTTATCTGAGTTTAGCTTGAGGCAGTTGGTCTTTATGCAGGCGGCGATATTGGTCATTGTGTTTTGTAAGTTGAATGTGTGGAGGACCCATCGTCAGCAAGGGAGAGGACAAGCTGGGTGTTGTCAGCGTAGGAGACAATGTTGAGTCCGTGGGATAGTACGATGTCAGCTAAAGGGTTCCTGTAGGCATTGAAGAGGGTGGGATTGAGGGAGGAGCCCTGGGGGATGCCACAAAAGATGTCTCTGGGGAAGAGACATAGGCTGGAATCTGGGGTTATTCCATCATTATTGTTGCCTGCCACGTCACCCCAGTTTGGACCCAATCGTATGCAAATCAGTCTGGACCCTGCTCCCTATGGAAACAGTCCAGCCCAAACTGCCAGGCCTGGCCCTCCCTGGACCAGAGACAAGCATCCTAGCACCAGTTTCAGGGAATCACCCCTCATCAGCCAGGCTAGCTAAAACCCAGTGGCTTAGCATGCCAGGGACCTTTCTGGGTATACCCTAGCCATCTTGGGAGCACACAGCAACATCACAAAATAAAATGTTGGACGGAGTGTTGAAACTTTTCAGACACTCACTCCAGCAACAGATTTAGGTTTAATCCATTGTTATTTTGCTTGCCACGTCACCCCAGTTTGGACCGAGCCATATGCAAATTAGTCTTGACCCTGCTCACCATGGGAACAGTGCCCTTCCTGGACCATAAATAAGTATCTTGGGACCGGTTTCAGTGTATCATCACCTCATCAGCCAGGCAAGCTTGAATCCAGTGGTGTAGCAAGCAAGGAAACCATGTCTGGACATACCCGAGCCACTTAGGGCACAGGTAGCTTCGGTTATATGTCGGAACAATGAGTGCTTGAACCACCCATGCCTGAAAAATGAGATCGGAACAACGACCTTGTTGTTACCACTAACGCCTTTACCACGAATGCCTTAACACCGATTTTTCGTTGTAAAGGCATTCCTGGTAAAGGCATTTGTGAACGACATGCATGGTTAAACCATGCGTCCCCTCTGGCCCCCACCCCTAAAAATTACTGTGACCCTCCCACCACCACAACCACCCCAACCCTCCACCCCCAAAAGTACCGCAACCCCAACCCCCTCCCCTAAAACCTAAAGCACCCCAACCCCCATCCCACCCCTAAAACCTAAACCCTGAAAACCCCACCCCGCCCCTAAACCTTAATCACTCCAGGCCCCCCACCCCACCCCCAAAAACTAAAAATACCCCAACTCCCCACCCTGCCCCTAAAACCTAAGGCACCCCAATCCCCCACCCCACCCCTAAAACCTAAACACTGACCCCCCTCTCCCCCGCCCCTAAACCTTAATCACCCTGAGCCCCCCACCCCACCCCCAAAAAAACAGCCTCAGTCCCAGCCCAACTTTCCTCCTCCTTGATCACGTCGACTCCCTTCTTCTGTGCCTTAACCACCCATGTATGTGGCTCAGCACATGCGTGGTTAAACCCCTGAACGGAGGAAGGAAGTCGTGGAAAACAAAAGCATTGTTTCGCTTTCATTTTTCATGACTTCGTTGTTCAGGACTCGTTGTTCGGGATGCTTCCCAGTAGCAACATCACAAAATAAAATGATGGAGGGATTGTTGACACTTTTCACACACTCACCCTTAGTCACAGTTCTGGGTTTAATCCATTGTTATTTTGCTTGCAAAGTCACCCCAGTTTGGACCTAGACATATGCTAATCAGTCTTGACCCTGCTCCCCAGGAGAACAGTACAGCCCGAACTGCCAAGCCAAGTCCTCCCTGTACCAGAAACAAGCCTGAAAAGCTTGGCAGAAAGGCAGGGAAGGGGGCTCAAACTGGGCCCCAGGGTGATTTTGCCCATTGGACAGTGTGGCTAGGGGCAAATGTTGTGCCCTCTTATGCCTGCACTGTCGGTGCACACTGTTTATCATGCACAACATTGTGCATGGCAACAGTGCACCCAAGGTGCATCTGGCACTGCAACAGCATGTGCTTCAGACTCACTTTATGAGCTGAAGCATGCTGCCGCAGTGCAACAAAGCGGGGTGTAAAAATAAGGATATATGGCGCTACAGGTAATAATCTACCCACAGTAAAGATCGGGGAACCTCATCAGGGAAACACCCTACCCTCGGAGGAAAACACCTCCAACTTCAAACTTGATGTGGTGAGGGTCCCTTCTAATTGTATAGAAAACCAAGAATATTAGGTGGACACTTCACCAAAAACACTTTCAATTTCAATACATTAGTCTAAAATATATCACAATGGTCCTGGAGTCAACCAGTCAAGTTGATTGATGAATCCAATGTCTTTATTCCAAATCTGATTCACATTACACAGTCTGTAATCGACAGGTTACAATCCTTCCAGCCAACACGTGTTTCGTCTTGGGAAATGATATATCCCTTATGACTACTTCAGGGCTAGAAATCATAAAGTAAAATATAACATCATGAGTTGAAACCAAAATGCTCAATCGTCCACTGTAAAGTGCAAAAACCACTTAAAACCCAAGGGAGGTGAAATTAAAATTAAAATTAAAAGACACCAGGAATGAGTGACAACCAGAGAAAGTGAAAACAAATCCAAAGTCACAATAACTCCAGTGATCCTTAATCAACAACAAACCACCAACAACCTCCAATTATCCTTAATCAACAACAAACCACCAACAACCTCCTGGTGTCTTTTAATTTTAATTTTAATTTCACCTCCCTTGGGTTTTAAGTGTTTTTTGCACTTTACAGTGGACGATTGAGCATTTTGGTTTCAACTCATGATGTTATATTTTACTTTATGATTTCTAGCCCTGAAGAAGTCGTAAGGGATATATCATTTAGCAAGACGAAACACGTGTTGGCTGGAAGAATTGTAACCTGTCGATTACAGACTGTGTAATGTGAATCAGATTTGGAATAAAGACATTGGATTCATCAATCAACTTGACTGGTTGACTCCAGGACCATTGTGATATATTTTAGACTAATGTATTGAAATTGAAAGTGTTTTTGGTGAAGTGTCCACCTAATATTCTTGGTTTCCTATATAATTAGAAGGGACCCTCACCACATCAAGTTTGAAGTTGGAGGTGTTTTCCTCCGAGGGTAGGGTGTTTCCCTGATGAGGTTCCACGATATTTACTGTGGGTAGATTATTACCCGTAGCGCCATATATCCTTATTTTTACACCCCGCTTCGTTGTTCTATTGTTAGTGAGGAGGCTGCTTGGGTTAACCCATTAACACTATTTACTTTATTATGGATAGGAATAAAATAGCGGAAGAATTATTTGAAAATTTAGCCAAGGGAGGCACTGTGTATAATCTCACTGTTGGCAACACACAGAAGGAAGGTCTGAGAAATAAATTTATAAGACTTGAGAAACTGAAGAAAAATGAATTATCAAAATGGTGGGATGGGACAACGCTCAAACAATATAAAAAATTAAACCGTATCCCTAGAGGTTTGAGATCCCAGATTTTTCCTACGTATGATGACTTGGATGATTACTTACTAGCATTATGGGATAAAGAGCTAACAGCTAGTTCTATGAAATTGATGGATATTTTAATCATCAATTCAGAGAGGAAAGTTAGTCAATTTCAGGCTGAAATTAATAGTTTAGAAAAGGAAATTGAGAGTTTAAATTTGAAAGAAGCCACCGAAAAAAATTACAAAATCCTAGAGGAGGTTTTGAAGAAATACCAAGAGGATATAATGCAAAGGAAAGCGCGCAAACTTAAGCGAGACGAGAAAGATTATATGACTGGTAGAATTTTTACATTTGCTAATAAATATGATCACTTATTCCTTACTGGTGGTCCCTCTGGTACTTCGAATGCATCAACATTTTCAGATTCAACATCTATTAGCACCTCACTAACAAGTGATAGTGAAATGGAAGAGGCAGCAAGCACCTCTGCTCAAGACACCCAAGTGGAAATAGTTTTTTATTGGAACTAATGAGGATGAGACGAGGCAAAAACACCCAAAACAGAGGGTTGGTATCTACAACAAAAAAACTAGGAGGGGTAGGAGAGGAAAGGGTCAATATAACAAGAGAAATGGAGGGTGTCAAAACGTGATCAAGGGACAAGAGAGTATAACCGTCAATGATGTACCATCCATCAACATAGTGAATCTTTCAAGCATGACCTTAACCACAGGGATCGAAAGTCTTTTATCTAAAGGTCTCAGTTTCTGTCCCAGTTACTTTGGGGATCCATGTAGATCTAAAATTGATTTGTTCAAATTTGTACGCAAACTAAAAATTAAAAATTATTTTCAATATAATTCCTTCATGAACACAGATTCCGAGGTAACTGGTTCTTCATTGAGTACACTGTCTATTAAGGATGTACATGACACAGCCATCTTACTATCTTTAGCTGAACGAGACGAGGATCCCAATATTACTGCGAGAATTTTGAACGACTTAGACATAATCTCTAACAGTAGTGTTTCTAGTGGTCTTAAAAAGAAATCTAGGTGGACTCCGAGATCATTGGGTTCCAACTCTCTAGACAATTTCTTTGACCTGGTATGTAAGGACTATGACAATTATTTAGCAAAGAAGAAATATTGTCATGTTGTTAATAATTTGAGTACAGAGGAATTAATTGCACTACAAGAACTAAAACTCAATAAAGACATTATTATCAGACAAGCTGATAAAGGTGGCAATGTGGTCATCATGGACAAGGTGGACTATGATAATGAAATTTTGTCTCAATTAACAGATTTGTCTTGTTATGAAAAAATTCCACATAACCCTATTTCTAACCTTGTACAAACAATCAACAACAAATTAGTGGGGTGGCATCATCGAGGGTTACTTAACAAAGATGAATTTGTGTATTTGAAAGTGCATCATCCTCGATATCCGTGTTTGTATACTTTACCTAAAATACATAAAGGTTTGCCTTTTCCACCGGGGAGACCCATTGTTTCGGGTATTCTTGGGCCCACTGAAAGGCTTTCAGAGTTTGTTGACTGTTTTCTGCAGCCATTGGTACAAAATCTTCCTTCTTTTATTAGAGATACCACACATATCCTGAGTATTCTTAGTGATGTTGAGTGGGATAGTAACATGCTTTTGGTAACTTTAGATGTTGTATCTCTATATACCTGTATTAAACATGACTTAGGCTTAGAAGCTTTGAAATTCTTTCTCCACAAGAGATCAGCAAATCTATGGGACCATACTATGATGCTATTGGATATGATTGATATGATTACAACCAATAACTTTTTCTTATTCAACAACATGTGGTTTCGACAGAAACAAGGTGTAGCAATGGGCCCCAAATTTTCACCATCATATGCGAACTTGTTCATGGGTTGGTTTGAACACACATGCATTTGGGGCCCAGATGCCGCTACTTGGCACACATGTATTTTGTTCTGGGGTCGTTACATTGACGACTGTCTAATGATTTGGACAGGAGGTGAGGAGAAACTCATTGAATTTTGCCATTTCATTAATTCTAACAATTTGAACATTAGATTTACTTTTCAATTTAGTGCTGTTAAGATTGAATTCTTGGATGTGGAACTTTTTGTGTCCAATAATAAAATACACAGCAGACTATTTCGTAAGACAACTGCATGCAATTCTATTTTGCATGCGAAAAGTGCTCACCCCAGGCATCAGGTGGCATCAATCCCCTTTGGTGAATTCATGAGGGCACGACGAAATTGTAGCATTGATGATGAGTTTGTTTCTCAAATAGATGATATGGAAAGGAGATTTCTGGCACGGGGGTATTCTCACAAGATTGTAAAAAAAGCCCGGCATAGAGTCAAGTATGTGGACAGAAAAGATGCTCTAAAACTCAAAGTGCGAAATGATGTTATGGAGACATCTAACTTGGTGAGGTTTATAACGGATTTTAATGATGCTTCATTGATCTTGAAAAAATATATGAACAAACATTGGAATATCCTAACGAAGGATGAATCACTAAAGTATGTAATCACTGGGGGCTTGGTGACAACATTTCGCAAAGGTAGAACTCTCAAAAGTATCCTGAGTCCTAGTTTTACCACTATCTCCCCTACAGAAACTTGGTTATCACAAAGAAAAAGAGCAGGTTTCTACAAATGTGGTTGCTGTGGAGTTTGCCGTTGGGCTTGTCATAATTTGCGAGAATTCTCTCATGATGGCAAAGTATTTACAATTCGTTCCACCATCAATTGCAATTCTAATTATGTGGTTTATATTATACGCTGCAGATGCTCTAAGATTTATGTTGGCAGTACCATACGACCGCTCAGAATTAGAATAGGTGAACATGCATGGGCACTGAAGAATTTTGATATGAGGTATCCCCTGGTGGCGCATATTGTTTCTTGTGAGAAACAACCAACTCAGAAGAGTTTTGAATTTTTTGGATTTGAGCATATCCCCCGTGATTTAAGGGGGGGTAATAGGGAACTATGTCTACGTAGACAAGAAGCCATATGGATCATGAAATTAAGAGCTGTAGAGGCAGGATTGAATTCTGATAGAGAATTGGAATTCTTTCTGGGTGATTGATAAGTCATATCAAAATATTTGGACTCTGTTAAGCCTCTAATACCATCGTGTTACACATTGCTTGTATATGCATTAA
The DNA here is from genome assembly GCF_031143425.1 of Pleurodeles waltl. Taxonomy (NCBI): domain Eukaryota; kingdom Metazoa; phylum Chordata; class Amphibia; order Caudata; family Salamandridae; genus Pleurodeles; species Pleurodeles waltl. Next base: position 457,581,682 of record NC_090439.1, read on the forward strand.
CGTTGTTACCTGGAGGAATTACTGTATATGGTATGATGTCATATAATTTTCATGAGTGATTAACCAAAATTCCCAAACGTCATAAAATTTGAAGAATTCATAGGGATACTCCATCTGAAATTTTCCCTGCCAATATTATCCATCTGACATTTGAGCTCTATTATATTAAAGAAAGTGGGGTGAGGATGTAGCTGAGTCACCAATATAGTTTTTATTAATTTTCTCAATGATGCTGAAAGTTGTAATTATTTCCCAGATTACATTCCTGAGTGGCGAGCTCATGGTTTTTAGCAAGATATTTCCAACTATACTGCGGTATGAATATTGTGGACAGGATTGAGCTATTTAAATGGTCTACTTTCGCTTGGTTTGAATGCTGGATGCAGAAGTAAATACTATTATAGGATTTACCAGAAGTATATAATTGGTTATTTCCTGGGCAGTTTTGAGCGTATCTTAAATTATTGGTTCTATCCCCACTCGTATTATGAGTCCGTTTTCGATCACGGTGACTCTTGATCAGGAGCGCGAACCCGGAAGCATATTTATTTCCGGGTTCGCTTGCGCGCGAGTAGCGTACTCGCGATGCGTCTTTACTACTAGACGCTGTGGCTATCAAATAAAGAGTTGCGGTAGCAGGAGGTGAGTTTAGGTTATTACGAATATCCATCTTCACCGAGTGTAGTGAAAATAAGGATAAGATTTGGGTCTTATATTAAATTCAAAACAATTACCGCTGAGTTTGACCTCGGTCAATACTTCGGCTGGTTCTTCGTATTATAACTATAGATGACGATTAGTTTTAAAGGATTGACTGTAGATTTTATACAAAATTAATAATTAGATATTCTTTTTATACTGACAGTTATGGACACACCACTGATGTTATGGACCAAAATTTGGAGTGAAAAATTCACATTTTGACTGTTGATGATTAGTGCCTGAATTAAGAAGGTATTTTGATATTGCATTATTTGATTTATGACATTTTTGTGCACTTTAGGGGGCTTGTAGCTCGGTGCTAGGTGTGTAATGAAGTTGGTGTCTTCACTTTTAGGTAGTTAATTGGAGGTTGTTGGTGGTTTGTTGTTGATTAAGGATCACTGGAGTTATTGTGACTTTGGATTTGTTTTCACTTTCTCTGGTTGTCACTCATTCCTGGTGTCTTTTAATTTTAATTTTAATTTCACCTCCCTTGGGTTTTAAGTGTTTTTTGCACTTTACAGTGGACGATTGAGCATTTTGGTTTCAACTCATGATGTTATATTTTACTTTATGATTTCTAGCCCTGAAGAAGTCGTAAGGGATATATCATTTCCCAAGACGAAACACGTGTTGGCTGGAAGGATTGTAACCTGTCGATTACAGACTGTGTTATGTGAATCAGATTTGGAATAAAGACATTGGATTCATCAATCAACTTGACTGGTTGACTCCAGGACCATTGTGATATATTTTAGACTAATGTATTGAAATTTAAAGTGTTTTTGGTGAAGTGTCCACCTAATATTCTTGGTTTTCTATATAATTAGAAGGGACCCTCACCACATCAAATGCTGCCGCAGTGCCACTGCCACAGATATAGGTGGTCATTACAACCCCGGCGGTCGGTGTTAAAGAGGCGGTCAGACCGCCAACAGGCCGGCGAAAAAAAAAATGAATTATGACCGTGGCGGAAACCGCCAACAAAGACAGCCACTTTAACAGTCCGACCGTCACGGCGGTACAAACAAACATTGCGGCGGTCACCGCCAACAGACAAACGGAAGACAATGTACCGCCCACAGTATCACAACCTACCAATCCGCCACCTTTTCCGGGGTGGATTCACTGCAAACAAAAACACGGCGGAAACAGGTCTTCGAAGGGAAAACGCTCACCTCTGCACACCCCACGAGGAAGCAGGACGCCATGGAACGAGAGCTCCACATTTTTCCAGCCTTTATCTTCTTGCTCCTCTACCAGGAGCATGAACGCCGGCGGCCGAGACCACGGTGAGTACTGCACCTACGACAAAGGGGAGGGGGGAGGGAAAAAACAGTGACACACACACGCAACACTCCCACCCCCACCCTCACCCATGACAACACACACACTAACTCAGCATGATACATTACAGTTACACCCCCCAACCCCCCTGGAAGAATGCAAAGACAAAAGGAAATGAGGTGAATGATGGTAATATATTAAAATTCAGTAGTCAAATAATATACATACACTCAATGTTCCCTCTAATTTTTCTTTCTCATGTGCGGCAGTAGAATGTTGGCGGGTGCACTTTTCTTGCTTGTGTGCACCACTGAGTGATAAGAGGTGCAACAAGGCAAGGCGACCAGCTACCACTTAAAGGTACATAACAAGCATTGGCAATGCCAATAAATATTACTTTTAATTTAAGGTTGCTTCTTCGTCACTGAGTGGTTTAGGCACTGAATAAGTCATACATGCACCCTGTCACCCATCCCTGCACTTGTGCATCCATAAATCACTAATTTATCTTGCATTCACCAACTTCCGCAACCACAATACAACACATACACAAGTTCAGCCACATATGAAATATAAATTGAAATAATAAACGTAGGAAAAATAAAATGTGCTGTTGCCTAAAAATTGCAGACATGCTTGCATTAACAAAATTAAACAAAGCAGCAGGTGGACGTCTTGGAATGGTATTGTACATAGCTGTGGACACCCTGCAATGGCATTGTACATTGATCCATATTGATCATAGAGTTGCTTCCCCTTGCACCATATAAGGGGGTGCAAGGACAACGCAGCACTAATGCCAGATTGATCAAGCCATGCAAGGCCACCTTGCATGGCCCTGCATGGCTTGATAAATCTGGAGTAACGCAGGGCAGCACAAATCGCTGCTTGCGTTACTTTGCCCCAGGGAGGTGTTCCTCTCTGAAAAATATGCTGAGTCACACTTCCTGTTTTGGGGAGAGGTAGAGGCTGTTTGGCTAAGTGATTCACTGTCTTACACTGCCTAAGACCCCCACTGCAGAAAGCTTTATTTTCACTCACTGATTTCATTAATCACTCAAACACTTCTGCACTAATTCACTTAGCTTATTTTTCTCTCACTTGTTCACTGACACCTTCATTTTCTCAGTCACCGCTTCAAAATCTTGGTCTTCATTTGCTCACTTAGGGCCAGAGTTAGGAAGCCGTTTGCATGGTGCAAACTGCAAAAATCGCAGTTTGCACCATGCAAACGGCCTAACGCGATGCACATTCACAAATTGCGAGTCGGTACAAACTCGCAATTTGTGATTGCGAGTCGCATTGCAATTCAGAATTGCTTTGTGACCGCGAATGAGGTCGCAAAGCAACTCGCAGTTACCACCAGTGTCACACTGGTGGTAACTCATTCGCAAAAGGGAAGGGGACCCCTTCCCCTCTGTGAATGTTGCCCAGAATGTTTTTTCAGAGCAGGCAGTGGTCCAATGGACCACTGCCTACATTGAAAAAACGAAACCAAATGGTTTAGGTATTTTTTCATTTTGCAACTCGTTTTCCTTTAAGGAAAACGGGCTGTAAAATGAAGAAAAAAAAACTGCTTGATTTAAATAGCAGTCACAGACAAGGAGGACTCGCGATCTGAGACACCGTTCTGCATCCGAGATTGCGACTCGGAAATTGCGAGTCGGATAGTCTCGCAATTTCCGAGTCGCAATCTCGGAGTTTGCTACATGTGGCCCTTACTCACTTCATGCTTCACTTACTCACTTGCTTATTCACTTGTTTGTAAACTCACACTCACCAAATCACTCATGTGCTCAGTCACTTACTCATTTGCTCACTCACCTCACTTACATGCATAATTGCATTACCTCACAGTCACTTACTGACATCCATTCTCTTTTACTTGCTTTCCCGCTCACTTACTTGCTGCTCACCCTTTAAATGATTTTTTTTTGCTTATTCACTTACTAATTTGCACACTTGCGATAAATTCCTAATTTCTTCATTCACATACTCATTCCCACATTCACTTGCTCACTGACTCACTTCCTCAATCACTTGGACACTCACTCCTCATTCATTAACCCATTCAGTCACTGTTTCACTTATCTACTGACGCGCTTTGACAGTCAGATGCTCATTCAAAAACCCACAAATCCATTCACTCGCCCATTCACTCATACATTCACTATTTCCTATTCTTTTACCACTCAAGCACTTTTTAACTTGCATACACTCTGATTCATTCATCCATTCATTCAAATAATGTTACTTAACATATCGCCTCAGACAGGTATGTGTGTGCAGCCAAAATAATTACTCCACGAGGTGCACAGAGAAATAGAAATTAAAAGTGGAGGAGTCACAGGTCTGTGGACTTGGCAGACTGGACTTGGGCTACAGGAAAAGCTTTGGAAATTCTCTCCACCTGTTTCATGCTTGCCCTGCAGGCATTCACACGTCCTCCATTAGCATTTCTAAAGACAAAAATGTGTCTTTAAAAATGCATTTGGAAGCGCAGCGTCACCACCATCAGCAACACTTCAATCTCTCCAGTGAAGCATTTAATGAATGTAGCAGTGCTTCGGAGTGCGTGTTGGTTGTAGGTATCTGTGTGGGGGAAACCTAGACATGCGCGCCCAAACAGGCACGCAGTTTAGAGGGAACTATGCATACGCTATTTACAAATATATACACCAAGAATATTAGTCCAAGGTATTCCACCCTTAAAGTCAGTGGACCACTGGGCCCACACTGCATGGGCGAGGCCCACACAAGATACCCGAACATGACGGAGAGAACACTGCAGGGGCATCAGATAGAAATAAAACAGGCACCTCAGGGGGAAGGGAAAGGGTGGGCACCTCAGCCGGTTGAGTGCACAATGCCAAATCCACGAGGGGGCCCCATGCCCACTGTTCAATCCTGGGGAGTGCAAAGCCACAGTCTCACAAGTCTCTACAGTGGGTGGTTTGCCCACTGTTCAATCCTGGGGCGGTGTCCTTGGCAGCGCTTCTGCTTGGCGGTCACCTCCTGGGCAGCGGGGCTGCTGCTGGTGGTCCTGTCTGGGGCAGCGGGGCTGCTAGCGGTCACCTCCTGGGCAGCGGGGCTGATGCTGGCGGTCCTGTCTGGGGCAGCGGGGCTGCTGGCGGTCGCCTCCTGGGCAGTGGGGCTGATGCTGGCGGTCCTGTCTGGGCCAGCGGGGCTGCTGGTGGTCGCCTCCTGGGCAGCGGGGCTGATGCTTTCGGTCCTGTCTGGGCCAGCACGGCTGCTGGCGGTCACCTCCTGGGCAGCGGGGCTGCTGCTGACGGTCCTGTCTGGGGCAGCGGGGCTGCTGGCGGTCACCTCCTGGGCAGCGGGGCTGATGCTGGCGGTCCTGTCTGGGCCAGCAGGGCTGCTGCTGGCGGTCCTGTCTGGGGCAGCGGGGCTTTTGCTTGCCGGCTCCTGGGCAACGGGGCTGATGGTGGTCTTCTCCGCCGTGCTGATCTTCCCAGACTTGCCGGTTTTCTTGTGCCCCTTCCCCACCTCGCAGACTCCACACTCCCACCTGTACCCCTGGGAGCGGCTTTGGTTGCTGTTGTCTTCCCCTTCTCCCGCCGGGCACTGGCCAACTGTTGATGCTTGACAGGTGGGGGACTGTCCGTGCTGTGGCTCCTTGCCACACTGGCAGCCCTGCTGCCTGGTGCACTCCAGAATCCGGTGAATACTGGCACCACTGGTCCCGCCGATGTTGTGGCTGAGGTGCTAGGTTGGGACCTGGAGAGTCAGACCCTAGGAGACTGACGGGGTGGGGGTGGTGAAGGAAAGAGGTCAAGGGTGGACAGGAAAAGTTTCTTAGGAACAATGGGACGAGTAGCTGGAGGGGGTTTGGGAGTGGAGGAAGAGGTTGTGGTTGTAGGAGGTGTACGTTTGGTGACTTTGGGTGAAGGTGCATGCGCTGGAGGCTGTCGTGAGGTGGATGCCTGTTGAGTGGGTGTGTGCCTGCGTTTGTGTACCTTGGGAGGTGGTGTCACAGAGACACTGGGAGAGGACACAGGGGATGTGTGAATGGTAGTGGGGGTGGTGACTGCACGTGAGCAGGGTGTGGTGGTGGGTGTGCTGGTGATGGAAGTAGTGGCTGTAGATGTAGTACATGCAGGTGTGAGTGGAGATGAGACTGGGAGGGAGGAGGGAGACGAGGAGGAGGGGGACACAGTGGAGGCAGTGGATGTTGCTATGTCTACATGTGTGTGGTGCTTGCGTGAGTGCCTGTGGGATGTGTGGTGCTCATGTTTGCCTGAGCTTCTTTTGTGTGTTGAGGTGTGTGCATGCTGGTCTGATGGTGTGCTTCGGGTAGGCTGAGGTACACGGGATTGGGTCTGGGTGGAGGAAGTTGGAGGGGGGAGGCTAGAGACAGGGACAATGGCTGCCATCAGTGCTGAGGCCAGAGTCTGAAAAGCTCGCTGAAGGGCTGCCTGACCAGAAGGAATGCCCTCCAGGAATGCATTGGTTTGTTGCAACTGCCTCTCTACACCCTGGATGGCATTCAAAATGGTAGACTGCCCAACAGTGAGGGACCTGAGGAGGTCAATGGCCTCCTCAATGAGGGCAGCAGGGGTGACTGGGGTAGGAGCTGAGGTGCCTGGGGCGAAGGAGATGCCCACCCTCCTGGGTGAGCGGGAATGGGGCAAAGGCTGAGGGGCTGCTGGGAGGGAGGATGTACCTGTAGATGGGGGGGCACAGATGGGCCTGCCACCACAAGGGAGCTCCCATCAGAGGACAAGTCCGTATCACTGGTGTCAGCTCCTGTCCCCGCCGTGGAGCTCCCCTCGCCCTCCGTCCCACTGGTGAAATCAGACTCCGTAGTGTCGTCCTCCAGGGCCATGTGGGATGCAGCTCCCTCCTGCTCTGGTGCCACTGCTCCTCCGCCTGATGATGCTACTGCACACATGTACAGGGAGACCACAAAAAAGGGGGGGGAGACAGAAGAAAGACATGTTGAGTGCATGCATTACCGCTACCGTTGGCGGACACGACAGACACAGAAGCCCCCTGCACTACTTCGTGCACTTGGGGTCCACTATTCAATCCCTGGGACATGGCCTACAAGGCTATGGCCAATATCTGCACACATGGTGTCACAGGAGCCTGACTAGGGGTAGTTGGCACTATACCCAGGTGGGGTGGGGTGCCACAGGGCCTGCCTTAAGAAGGGACATTGCCTACTAAACTCGCCCTGGCCTAGGGGAACCCACAGCCCACCTCCCCCACCCAGACACCTCCACTGCGCGCTGAATCAGCAGAATGAGAGTATACTCACCCCCTTGTTGCTGCTGTGATGCCCTCAAGCACCCATCCAACTCCGGGTACGCCACTGCCAGGATAGTGAACATCAGGGGGGTCATAGTGCGACGGGCACCTCTCCCACGTTGGGAGGCCATCCCCAGCTGGGTCTCTGCCGTCTTCTTGCTCCAGCGCGAATGTCCTCCCATCTGTTATGGCAGTGGGTGCTCCGTCTGTGATAGACCCCCAGGGTCCGGGCGTCCTTGGCGATGGCACGCCAAATATCTTTCTTCTGGTGGGCGCTGACCTACATGAATTGTACAGGGGAAAAAGAGAAGTTATTACCAACTGCACCATCACAGTCATTAGCCCGCATCCCTATCCTTGCCATGTGGCACATGCACTCACCGTCGTTTCATGCACGCATCATTCTCCTCCCCTATCTTTCATCCACACCACTCCACACAGGCATTGCCCATACAGCATGCTCACAGTGTACTTGCCTGTTTGTCTGGAGGATCGTAGAGTAGCATGTACTGGGGGAGGACCCCATCCACGAGTTTCTCCAACTCCTCTGTGATGAACGCCGGGGCCCTTTCCCCAGACGCATGAGCCATTGTCTCTTCCAGACTGAGGTCACAGCCGCACTTGCAGTGTAGGTCCTCTCCTGTCGAAGATCAGCTATCGAGTGATTGAACGGATAGAAAAAGGCGTCACGTCCACGGCGGTGCGTACCGTCACCGCCGGCGTCCATCGTCATTGGCTCCTGGGACCCATAGGGCCCACCGCAATTGTATACAACGCCAGCGCAGTTACCTCACATCCTATTGTCCCACTTTACAGGTCAGGCAGCTGCCATTTCAGGGGCCCACATGGCTTTATTTTTAACTGTGTTACACACACCTAGGCCTTGCCTCAACCCTCATACAGGCAAAATTCAGGTTATGAATGGTTTTCTGAGTAAGCTGTGTTTACGTACCTCTGAGTTGGTTGACTCTGTGCTCGCTGTTGTCTTTCATAGGTACCGTCCGCTGGGACTTGCGAGGAGATGGCGGCATACTCCGGTGTACAGACCGCTGGTGGGACTGTCGACAATGGAGGAAAGACATGTAATCATCACCTAGAAGCTTGATCGTGCCACAATCCTGGAACTGTGTGCCCAGGTTGAGCCAGACCTGATGTCAGCTATCAGCCATCCCACAGGAATCCCCCCTCAAGTGCAGGTGCTGTCAGTACTCTATTTCCTAGCAAGTGGGTCTTTTCAAACTATAATGGCCATAGCATCAGGGATGTCCCAGCCTCTGTTTTCCAACGTGTTGTCCAGAGTGTTGTATGCCCTGCTGAAACACATGCGGAGCTACATCGTTTTCCCTCAGGTGGAGGATTTGCCTACAGTGAAAGGTGACTTCTATGCCCTGGGACATATCTCCAACATCATAGGTGCCATTGATTGGGACACATGTGGCCTTGGTACCCCCCGCAGGAGTTAATAGGTGTACAGAAACCGGAAGAGTTACCATTCGATGAATGTGCAGATGGTGTGTTTGTCAGACCAGTACATCTCCTATGTTAATGCCAAATTCCCTGGCTCAGTGCATGACGCTTACATCCTGCGGAATAGCAGCATCCCTTATGTGATGGGGCAACTCCAGAAGCACCGTGTGTGGCTATTAGGTGAGCACCTGGAACCAAATCAGTGGGAATAGTTGTCTGGGTCTGGGGATATCCCTACAGGTTAGTGTGTGTCTAACAGTTGTCCCTCACCATTTGCAGGTGACTCTGGCTACCCCAACCTCTCATGGCTACTGACCCCAGTAAGGAATCCCAGGACAAGGGCAGAGGAACGCTACAATGAGGCCCAAGGGCAAACTAGGAGGATTATAGAGCGGACCTTCGGCCTCCTGAAGGCCAGGTTCAAGTGCCTCCATATGACAGGTGGTTCCCTATTCTACTCACCAAAGAAGGTGTGCCAGATCATCGTGGCCTGCTGTATGCTTCACAACTTAGCTTTGCGACGACAAGTGCCTTTTCTGCAGGAGGATGGTCCAGATGTAGGTGTTGTGGCAGCTGTGGAGCCTGTGGACAGCGAAGATGAGGAAGCAGAAGAAGAGGACATCGACAACAGGAACTCTGTAATCCTGCAATACTTCCAGTGAGACACAGGTAAGAAGACAAACCTGCCTACTACATGTACTTTAACACTACTACCTCTCTACTGTCTGTCCTTTTCACCCAGTGTATGGTCAGTGAGTTGTCACTTTCCCTTACGATTTCACAGATGTGGGTCCCACTGTGTGACATCTGCTTTGTTTCCTCATGGGCTACAGCTGTGTGACATAGGTATGTTGACATTACAATTGAAAGAGCATTTTGTCACTGTAATTGCTAATACACTATTTTGAAATCACAGACAGACTCCAGATTGTTTTGTGCTTTAAGGGTGTTTATTTAAGTGCTCAATATTGGAGGGGGTTGTAAAATGGTGAGGGGTGATGGTGGAGGAATGTCCATGGCAGAGTCCTGTCTATTAGTCCCACAGGTGCATTGTCCAAAGGGGCATAGGAAGTGGAGCTGGGGCAGTTTGAGGATGGACAGGGTGACAAGGTGGGGCAAAAGGACGACATTCAGGGCAGTCTCATTTCTTGGCGGGGGTCTTGGCATCATTCTTTGTCTTTGTCCTGGATCTCAGGGACCGTTTGCGGGGTGGTTCTCCCTCTGCAGGGGGGTGGGGTGCTGGTGTGGTTGTCCTGTGGCGGTGCCTCCTGTCCACTAGCGCTGGCGGAGGTGGTGGGCAGTTCATCGTCCAGGCTAGTGTCAGGGGCCACTTGTTGTGCCACAGTGTCCCTCCTGGTGTTGAGGACTTCCTTCAGCACCCCTACGATGGTGCCCAGGGTGGAACTGATGGATCTGAGCTCCTCCCTGAACCCCAAATACTGTTCCTCCTGCAGCCGCTGGGCCTCCTGAAACTTGGCCAGTACCGTTGCCATCGTCTCCTGGGAATGATAGTACGCTCCCATGATGTTGGAGAGGGCCTCGTGGAGAGTGGGTTCCCTGGGCCTGTCCTCCCCCTGTCGAACAGCAGCCCTCCCAAATCCCCTGTTTCTCTGGGCCTCTGTCCCCTGAACGGTGTGCCCACTGCCCCCAGGTCCCTGTTGTTGTTGGGGTGGTGGGTTAGCCTGGGTTCCCTGTAGTGGTCGACACACTTCTGATTGACGTGTCCTGGAGACAGAGGTATGGGCCCGCTGGGTGGGTGCTGTGCTGGTGTTTCCAGAGGGGGCAAGCTCTGTAGTGGCCTGTGCCAGTGTGAGGGAAACCATCTGGGTGTACCATGGTGTGCAATGGGTGGGTGACTGTGTACCCCAGTGGTTGCATTCCTGTGTGGGACCTTGTGTGATGATGGTTTAGTGGGGTGTACGGGTATGTGCAGTGGCCATGCATCGGTGATGGGTGTCCATGCTTTGTTGTTGCATGCACGGCTTGGTGTTGGGATGTGTGGTTTGTGATATTGGGACATTTGTAACAAGTAGGAGTGATGGGGGTGAGGGCAAGGGTGGGGGTATGTGATGGCATGCAGGTAGGGTGGGGGCCTGTGCCAGTGTGAGGGAATCGAACTGTCCCGAGGTCCCAGATCTGCCAAGCTGGTCATCTAGATCCAGTTGGACAGAGCTGCTGTCATCACTGTGGGCCTCTTCTGTTGGTGGTGTGGACATGTGTGGACCCTCCTGTGCGGTGACGTGGGCTAGGTATCCTGCAGGGGTGTAAAAGCATGATTATTGCATCTGGGTGTACCATGGTGTGCAATGGGTGGGTGACTGTGTACCCCAGTGGTTGCATTCCTGTGTGGGACCTTGTGTGATGATGGTTTAGTGGGGTGTACAGGTATGTGCAGTGGCCATGCATCAGTGATGGGTGTCCTTGCTTTGTTGTTGCATGCAGGGCTTGGTGTTGGGATGTGTGGTTTGTGATATTGGGACATTTGTAAGGAGTAGGAGTGATGGGGGTGAGGGAAAGGGTGGGGGTATGTGATGGCATGCAGGTAGGGTGGGGGATATAGTAGTTAAGGTTCGACTTACCAGAGTCCATTCCTCCAGCTACTCCTTCGAGACCCTCAGGATGCAGAATAGCCAAGACTTGCTCCTCCCATGTTGTTAGTTGTGGGGGAGGAGGTGGGGGTCCGCCGCCAGTACTCTGAACCGCAAGGTGGTGTCTTAAGACCACGGAACGCACCTTCCCCCGTAGGTCGTTCCACCTCTTCCTGATGTCATCCCTATTTCTTGGGTGTTGTCCCACTGCGTTGACCCTGTCCACTATTGTTCGCCATAGCTCCATCTTCCTAGCTATGGAGGTGTGCTGAACCTGTGATCCGAATAGCTGTGGCTCTACCTGGATGATTTCCTCCACCATGACCCTGAGCTCCTCCTCAGAGAACCTGGGGTGTCTTTGCCGTGCCATGGGGTACTGTGGGTGATGTGTGGGGTGGTGTGTCTTGTGATATGTGGGGTGATATTTAGTGGTGTGTTGTGTGAGGTGCGTGGATGTTATGTGGGTGATGGTATTGTGTGCCTGTGGATGCTTGGTTGTAGATTGTAGTGTCTCTCTCTGGCCTTCTGTCGCAATTGTGGTCGTAGGGGTTTGTGGGTGATGTGGGGGGGTGTTTTCTATTGTATTGGGTGTGTGGGAGTGGTGTGTGTATGTGTATCAGGTGTGAGTATTTGGAATTGTCGAATGTGGTAGTGTTTTGTATATGTGTGTGTATTTTGAGCGAGACGGTGTGTACCGCCAATGGAATACCGCAGTTGAAAGACCGCCGCGTGGATTCGTGGGTCGTGATAGTGTGGGCGTATTTCTGTTGGCGTGACAGTAGAGGTTTTGTTATCGCCAGTTTATCACTGACCTTTGGTGTGGCGGACTTGTGTGGGTGTCTAAATTTTGGCAGATTCCGAGCTGTGGGTCATAATGACTGTGGCAGAATTCCGCTGCACAGCGGTATGTTGGCGGTCTTCTGCACAGCGGTAAGCGGCTTTTACCGCCAGTGCTGTAATGAGGGCCATACTGCCAGCCTTGTGATAGTGTTGTAATGCGGTGGTCGGGATGGCACTGGCTTGGAGCCTTTCTTCGGACTGCCACAAAAGGCAGTCCAGCTGGCAGACCACCAAACTCATAATCAGGCCACATCTCCTCATAGAAAATCAATGGCAATATAGTACTAATTTTCAACAAATGTTTAATAAATGTAAAAGAAAATGTAGAAAACTCTTTCAAATGTTAAATATGTCAAACAAATGTTGTACAAAATGTTGAAATAATTGTAAAGTATAACTTAAATAGTAGTATAAATATATACAATTATTTTATACATACTAATGAACAATACGTTGAAATAATATTAAAAAAGTATTTAAGAAAAGAAAAGATGTTTAAAAATTGTAATCAACACAAAATAACATTTGAAAATGTACATTACATAAGTATGTCTGAAACCTGATTTAGGGCCTCATTATGAGACTGGTGGGCTGACCACAGGCCCGCCAGGACATGGGGAGGAGAGCGCTGTGGAGCTGGCAGTCTCCCTCCCCTGAGCCAATTACGATGTATCAACCAGGCTGACTGGAGGAAACCTCCGTACAAAGAGGTTTTCACCAGTCAGCCCAGTGGAAACAGTGTGGCTGCTTTGGCTTCGACTCCTCATGGAGTCGAGGCCAATTCAGTCGCACAGAGGGGGGGCCCAGCACCCTCAGAATGAGCACTGTCTGGCATAACAGACATTGTACATTCCGAGGGTGCTGGGCAGGAGAGGCCCTGCATTGCCCACAAGATGGTCGTAGGCAGTGCAGGCCCCCCCGTGGCCCAAAACACTGCCATTCTAGGGACCCGCCATGAAAAGGCTTGCAGAAAGGGGACTCATGATTAGCATGGTGGTGCTGAACTCAACACTACTGTGGCTGATCACGACTCCAACTGCCACCACCCTGCAGGGATCCATGATCCTGGAGGTGGCGGTGGCCCCCTGGCATTCTGCCCGGGTCGTAATCTGGTGGTTGGACCCTAAGAGGGCAGAAGGAGTGCAGCACACCGACTGTCCAAAGAAACAAAAATATTTAATTTACTTCACTTTATAAATGCTTGTATTTTTACTTACAAAGCATATTTGTCAAAATGTAAAACTGTACAATAAGTTAAAATTGTCTAAAAACACATTTTTTAAAATATATGGGACATCTTTATCGTTTACTAAGTACAGGGAAAATTCTCCACACTAAAAGAGTAACATCTACTATTACCAATCCAATGTGAGCCAACTTGAGGAGGGTGTTGAACACTAAAGGGGTGACACTTACTATTCTGACTCGAATCGAAAACCAATTTTAGGTAGGTGATGGACAATAAAAAGGTGATATTTACTATTCTGACTCAAATCTATACCAACTTGGGAAAGGTATTGGACACTAAAAGAGTGGCATTTACTATTCCTACTTCAAGCTAAACCAACTTGGGGAAGATGTTGGGCCCTAGAGGGGTGACAGTTACTATTCATCCTCTAACCTAAACAAACTTAGGGAAGGTTTTGGACACTAAAGGGGTGAAATTTACTATTCCCACTCCAATCTAAACCAACTTGAGGAAGGTGTTGGTCCCTAGAGGGGTGACAGTTACAATTCATACTCCAACCAAAACAAACTTGGGAAGGTGTTGGACACTAAAGGGATGAAATTCACTATTCCCACTCTAACCTTAACCAACTTTGGGAAGGTGTTGGACACTAACGGGATGGCATTTACTAGTCACACTCCAATCTAAGGAACCCATTATGAGTTTGATAGTCGGACCTCCAGACTGCCATAAAGGCGGCCGCCACAAGACCGCCATATTGGCAGTCACATAGACTGCCATTTTACAAGATACATAGCCAGGAACGCCAAAACCCAGCCAAAAAAAACAATCCCGCTGGGGCTCCGGAGGGGGGAAAACAGACAGTCTGACCACCACCAGCTCCAGCCCATCAACCAACCACCGACCTGATTACAAGTCAAAAATCACAATGGCGGTCCTGCCATGGTGGTCTTCCAATGGCGGTCCAAACCGCAGAGTTTGGCGATCACCACAGTAATACACTACACCACATTGGATGCATTTGAAAACAACACAGCTGACACACATGCACACACCTGCAAACCACACTATAAAACACACCCCTTGACAAACCACAATCCTTTGCATTTCCCACAGCAAGCCCCAACAAGTCAGCACAAAAAAAAGATATTCTGAACCATAGATTAGGCATCCCTCCAACTATTACAACCACATATCCCACATCCTCAACACAGACTCATCACATCCAGTTGCACCTCCCCACTCTAATTACTCCTGTCACCCATTTAGCACCCATTGTTTTTTTTCACCACCATGACACTCCAGAAAAATACCTTTTTCACAGATGACGAGTTAAGAGTCATGGTGGATGAAATCATTAGAGTAGAACCTAAGACAATGGAAACATGGTAAAGGATTGTTGACAGAGTGAATTCTGTAGGCAGCTCCCCCCGCACAAGGGACAACATCAGGAAGAGGTAGAATGACCTCAAGGGGAAGGTCCGTTCTATGGCGTCCAGTTACCAGCTTGTGGTCCTGAAGGCTGGCAGTGGTCCCCCACCCCCTCCTCTACAGCTCACATCATGGGAGGAGAAGATCTTGACCATCCTGCATCCTGAGGGCTTGACAGGGATACCTTGGGGAGTCAAGTCAGGTAAGTCACAACACTAAAAATGGTACACAAATGTATTGTCATGCATGCTCACTGATCATCTTTGCCCACCTTCACTGTCAACCTACTCATCAGCCCAGTCACCACCTCTCAAAAGACCATAGTTTGTCATCTCACATGGGAACTAGACTCACCTGGGGGAACCATATCTCTGTATAATGTGTGTAGCACAGGGAAATGACAGCACCACAATTTCCAGAAGACACTGTTCTACCATGACCAAAACCAGAACTTTGTACCATAATCAAAATTACCTTGTCCTGCAGTTCCCTTGTGAACGGTACTTACCTGAAAGGGGGACAACTGTACAGTGTGTGGGAGTGGGTCAGGCACTGACAGGAATCCAAGGTCGGGTGGCATTACTAGTGTCACCCCCCACCACCAACACAGTGTACCCTGATACAAAATACCCTTCTTCCTCTACTCAGCCATCAAACTGTACTCACCTGACAGGAGGACAACTCTACAGTGTATGGGAGTAGGTCAGGCACTGACAGGAATGCCAAGGCAATACAAGTGTCACCCCGAGCCAACACAATGTACCCTGATACAAAACAACCTTCTTCCTCTACTGAGTCATTGAACTGTACTCACCTTACAGGAGGACAGCTTTACAGTCTGTGGGAGTAGGTCAGGCACTGACAGGAAGGCCAAGGCCAGGGGGCGATACTAGTGTCACCCCCCAGCCAACACAATGTACCCAGATACAAACATCCCTTCTCCCTCTACTCATCCTTTGAACTGTATTCACCTGAGAGGAGGACAACTCTACAGCGTGTGTGATACAGGGAGAGAAATGACTAGAACTCATAGGAGGATCCCTTGCTTTCAGTCCACTGTATACCTCCTAAATACCCTTTCCTGGGAATACACACATGAGGTGCACACATCTGGGTGCGTCACAGTGAATGACTGCATGAGGTACAAGGAGTCACATGACTGCTAAGGCAAGGAGGCTCTGGGGGTTATTCTAACTTTGGAGGAAGTGGTAATCCGTCCCAAAAGTGACGGTAAAGTGACGGATATACCACCAGCCGTATTACAAGTCCATTATATCCTATGGAACTCGTAATATGGCTGGTGGTAAATCCGTCACTTTTGGGACGGATTACCACCTCCTCCAAAGTTGGAATAACCCCCTCTGTCTACTCAATCCAATGACCCAGCCCACTCTGCATATGTGTAAGTAACCTTGCTGGTATACTTGCTATGGAAGTCTACTCACCTCAGAGGACAGATAATGTAAACTGTGAGTTGTGATGTGAGTAACGTCACTATAAATCCCAGGAGGGACAAGCCATGCAACCCCTAATACCAGGCCAGTGTCCATATGACATTGTGCCACTGTCTGTGAACCCACTAATGAACTTGACACACCTGACAGGGACAAGGATACAGGTCATGGTACACCCTTTGATGTGGCCACACACCGAGCTCCATCTTGAGATTCTCTGCCAAGATGAAAATAGTATAGACAGGAAGGACAGCTCAAATTGTCTGGATAGAACATCTAAGACAGATCTAAGGTTCCAAGATGTGTCACCTGTACGGCATTGGCACAAGTCACAGCCGCAATGCACTGACCACAGGATGACAACTATCACTTTTTATCCAAGGTTCTGCCAATGTCTGCATGACAGACAACTAGGTTTCAAGATGACTCAAACAACATCCTGTCCAGCCACTGTTCTGCCTGCACTGCTGGTAAGATATGAGTCCATTGCCATCCCTCCAACAGCTAATAATTCCAAACAGTCTGAGGTTAGGTTACTGAACTGGAATTGGTATGTGACTCCAATGTTAGGTTATTACAAATGAAAAGATGTTTAGCTATCGCCTAAAGGAAATCAGCAGATCCAATATGAACATGGCCCAGGACAATGTCACTATCAACTATGGGAGGTAAATGTCACAGTGCAACCTATAACATTGTCTCCCTCACATCAACAGGTTGAGCTGCCACTGCAACTACCAACACCACTGAGGAGACTGCCACTACCCCCATGGATGAAGCCCTCAGTGAGGACACCACTCCTGGACTGTTGGACATTGAGGAAAGTCCTGGCACATCCAGGCAGGCCGGTCAGATGACACTGGTCAGCCTCTGCCTGACCACATCCATTCCTCCCAGACTCATGGCCTCTACATAGCAGGCAGCAAATCGTCCCCAAACCTGTGACACCAGGACAGTCACCAACATCCTGTGCCCCCCAGTCCAGGTTCCTGAGTCACAGCCAGCAAACTCCAAAAATAAAGGACCTGGAACCAGCTGAAAGGGGCAGGCAGCACCAAGGGTGCAGACATGGGAGGGTAGGGTGCCTGGGAGAGATAGTGTGGCACAACAGCAAGAGGCCGCTGGTGATGCCCCTGGCCAGGATACCAACAGCCAGGTCTTGGGAGCCTACCAACATTCCCCAGGCATGAAGGGCCAGGTACTAACCGAACTCAGGGAAATCAAGGAGCTACAGAGGGATTTCCATTGGGAAATGCATGAACAGTGGGAGGCCCACAATACCAACATGGACACCCTAACAGAGGTGCAGAGGGACATCAACACTACCCTGAGCAGGGATCAACAACAACATCCCACCCTTTCCTTTGGTGCATCTACACTAGGTCCTTCATTGGTGCTAGCCACTGGAAGGGAGGCCCTGCCAGGGTAAACATCTGCCTCAGACACCCCTGCCTCTGTAGTTACTGAACCCCCCATAAGCAGGGGCATCCAGCCAAGCTTCCAGGAGGCGCAGATGGCAAGACACCAACCACTGCCAGCAAATTACCACTTCCTGATGTCACTCCTTTGTGTGCCACTGATTCACTCTGTTGACTGTTTCTTAACCACTTTACATTAGCCATGCTGGTAGGATACTGGACTTTGGACTTTAAATGTTGTGGTCTCTACTCTGCTGTTTGCATCCACCATGACTGACTCTTTCACCTTACTTATTTTTTTATTGCAGTATCACTATTGATTTCTGTAGTAATGTAAATAAACACACCCATCACTAAAACACTGCCTACTACCTCTATTTTTTAACTGTACAAAAATGTAGAATGCTAATCACATGTGAAGCCCATGAGTAAGACCTAAGAAGGTAATAGATGGAGGGAGGTGTCTCAGGTAGTGTCATGCTGAGGATGACCAGCAACACAATGTCACAAGTGTATGGTAACTAACACCAAGTGGTTTATTGTACTGTATTGCACATAGGCCATAAAATCAAATTTAGACAGTCATAGCCAAGAATGTCTTAGCCATTTTGAGTCAGGCCTGATATCCCAAATGTACTGTCCCTCAGACCACACAAGAAAGGGCTTCATCAGACCTTGTCCCATAGATGAGGCTAACAGAGTGTGGGATTTAGTCACCAGTTTGACCCTTATCACATACCAAAACCAGGTCTGCCAATTTAACATACGCCATTGAACAGGCAGAGGGGAGTACAACATACCCTAAGCCCAGGTTCTTCCATTACAGTGAGCAAGCATCTTTTGGTATGTCACAAACATGTATCAGTGGTGTGGCACAGGCAAACTGTCCTGCAATGCGGAAACACATTAGCAGCCACAAACAGATCATACGGGGTCAATGTCAACACTATGTGAAGGTAGAAGGCATGCATTGCACAGAATGAAATGTTATAAGGCCACATGATCATACACATGACACCATTCAACCAACACATCATAGCAAACAATTCTATTGTATATCTCATATTCCTGCCCACCCACTGTCCAGGCAGCTTGGGCATAGGCCTCATACACCCAAAATCTGTGACCAACATTACCTGGATCAATCCATGTCCACTTGACGTCAGACCAGCAACAGCTACCTGCCAATGACACAACTCTGAAATGCCTACATGAGGATGACATGGTGAAGGCAGCTGGAAGAAAGAATTATATACAAGGAGTTTAGGCAGGTAAAGGCATACATAAGACCCAAACCTCATTTAAAACTTGCAATGTGCAATGTGACTGACCCAAACAAAGAGGACAGTCACATTTTCAAGTCTGACTTGACCAGCAAACCTCGGCTGTATGATGCACAGCATGAGCTGTTGTGTCTCTTGAAAACAGAGATACCCTTCTCAACACATTCTGACCCCTACAGTTCCCCATCCAGTCACAGTAATCATATGACATCATATACTTACACTCAAGTGAAGTAGTGATTCATGCGCTCTGCCCGCAGTTCTCCACCTTCATCCTCATCACTGTCACCCTCACTTGGCATTTCAGGAGGCTCTCCCAGTGGCATTACTAGCTCCCTCTCATCTGGAATGTATGGGATATTTCTCCTCAGGGCAATGTTGTGGAGCATGCAGCAGGCCACAATGATCTTACACACTTTTCCGGGTGAGTAGATGGGGGCTCTACCTGTCTTGTCAATGTTATGAAATTTGGCTTTCAGGAGCCCAAAAGTCTATTCCATGACATGCCTTGTCATTCCATGAGCCTTTCTGAAGTAGACATCCCCTAGCATAGTTGGGTTCCTCACCTGTGTCAACAACCATGGAGTATTTAAGTATGCAGAGTCTCCTGTAATGGAATGCAACATATGTGCAACCATGAGTCCCAAGCATGGTCTCACTAGCAGACATAGCATACTATCACACATGACATATCTGACTTACCAACCAGCCAGGCCCTCTCTGTGTACATTCGTGTCATCAGCTGTGGAAAAGAGCTGTTCCACATGATGAAGGCATCATTGACTGAACCCGGATAAAGAGCACAGACCTGGGAAATGTAGAGGTCCGCCAAACAAACAACTGGGACATTGATGGAATGGAAGTTCTTCCTATTCTGATAGACTTGTTCATTGCCATGCGGTGGAACCAAAACTACATGTGTACCATCAATGTCTACCACCACATGTGGGATGTGTGGCAAACTATAAAAGTCAGCCTTCACATGTGCAAAATCGTCAAGATGAGGAAATCGAATGTAGCTGTCCAGGTGTATCAACATTGCTGAAAGTGCATCATTCAAGACCAGGCTGCACATGTGCTGGGGCATCCCTGCAGAAAGGGCCACTGTATTTTGTAAAGAGCCTGTGGCCAGGAAGTGCAACAATGTCATGACTTGAGTGATGGGTGGTATGCTATTTGAATGTCTGATGGCTGGCATCAGATCTGGCTCCAATTGACAACAAAGATCCACAATTGTCTGCCTAGCCAGGCGATAGATCTGGATTATATGTCCTTCCTCCATGGCCTGAAGATCTGCCAGTGGACGGTACATAAGAAGTTGTTGGATCCTTCCCCTGCCAGGGTAACTATGTAGGACAAAAGCAGAGTATAGCCATCATTCAATGTATCCCTTGAAATATACATAATATATGTAATTTATGAACAGTGAATTGGCATATGAGTAACAGACGGCATGATACACAGTACATATCACAACTTACACTTACACAAAAAAGTGACACTTTTCCCCCTTGCTTTTCCACATATGTGTACACATAATTTATCTAGACACTAACAAAACGAGCATGTAACTTGTCACTCTGAATGTGATTCTATACCCCAAATCCTTAATTGCCCGTGGGAAGTGGATGGGGGATGTGCCCCTAATTATGTTGTCATATGTGCTTGACATTATACCAATATGATTACAAAAATCGAATGACCTACATAACAGGACAAGGTCAGCACTCATGAATTACCTGAACAACATATTCAAAATTGTGACACATCAAAAATAGCAATTCATAGCATTGTATGCCTCTAAAGGGTGCCTGACCTACTCCACTGGATATTAGGAACCGCCTGCAGCTATCAACGGAAATTGTCATGGTGGTAGGCAGAAGCTACTGTAGGTCAACATTGCTGCCTGTGGCAGTCTTGGGCAAATGGCTGTGTCCTCTGGCCGTGATTGTTGCATACGAAGCAGACATGACCACCATCTTCTGCTGAATCCCAGTCTTGACTCCTGGCACTGCTGCCAGCAAGACCTCCACTACCTGTGCTGCTGTGTACATCCTCTGGGTGCAATCATGCCACGCCCAACAGGTGATAGGGTCCCTGCCTTCTCACTGGAGGAGTTGGAGAAGCTAATGAAGTAGGTCCTACCCCTGTATGGATGGCTCTATGGTCCACCAGAGGAGCAGGTAAGTGCCCCAAGTGCACACTTTTCTTAGTTTTTTGGCATATTTTACCTTTAGATACCCTAGAGTTTTGCCCAGTTTGTCTCATTGTGGAGTCAAAGCCCTGTAAGAGCTGTTAGTGTGCGTCAATGGGTCAGTCAGTGGACATGTTTCTGTGTCAAGTGACAGGTATTGAGTCCTGAGACAATGTGGTGTGTATTGACTGTTCCCTGACCCAACTTGTGTTGGATGCACAACTAGGTGATGTGTCATAACAATCATCCAGAGGCAACTCTTGCCAGAAGATGTTATCAATGGGTGGTCACATTTGATTGCATGACAGAAGGAGTGGTGAATGCCTGTTGTATGTGTCCGGTGTTTGTTAGTTGAGCTCTATTTGTATTGCCACAGTAATCTCACTCCACATCTCGCCTTGTTGGGCTGTTGTTCGGAAGCCACGTAGTGACTCACTCTGCCCCTCAGCTGTGCACATATATACCACATGGCAACTGGCCGAGGCTACATGATGTAGTGTTATGTATGTTAGTGTCAGATATGGTGTTTAATGTAGGTTCGTCTGCTCAGCCTGCAGACCCCAGGACCTGTCTTTTGTTTCTCACAATAGCAGTTGAAATCTGGGCTGGTATATATTACCTTTTGCTATGTAGGGGCGACACTGTGCCCACACTAGTATCCCTACAGAGCATGTTATGATGCCAAAAGATGTTTTAGTGACATGGAAATAATCAAATTAGGGGCAGGCTGGAGATCTGTGACTGATGTGCTCTTATCATCTTTGACAATGTGTGTTACATAACCTTGACAGCTCAATTGATCCCACAGCCCTGTTGTC
Organism: Pleurodeles waltl; assembly: GCF_031143425.1. NCBI lineage: Eukaryota > Metazoa > Chordata > Amphibia > Caudata > Salamandridae > Pleurodeles > Pleurodeles waltl. Next base: position 457,603,624 of record NC_090439.1, read on the forward strand.
TCTTTCATCCAGCTCAAATGTGTCCTGTGCAGGGTCTTTGCATTTTGGTCATTGCATTAGTGCAAACAGTGTGTCGTTCACTTATGAGCCATGATAGTTTACTCTGTGGTTTGGACATGGAGCAGGACATGGACAATGCATCCCCATGTTTTTCAGAAGGTTCTCTAGGTTTAGGGGACACGTGATGAAGTGTGTATTGTGAAGTGGATGAGACACACAGGCCCCCACCCCAGGAAGTGGCATGTGCCTGCATCTGTCTCTGCACATCTCCACACGTGGACAGGTTTGACTCTTGGACCCATATTTAAACTTTTTGACGCAAACCTGCGTTAGCACAGGTTTGCGTGAAAAAGAATAGCGCCGGCTAGCGCCATTCCGGGATGGCAACCGGGCACCATATTTAAGGAATGGCACGAGCTAGCACTAAGGCCCGATTAGGATCAAACTAGATGATGCTAACTGGGTAGGGGAGGCGTAGGGAAAACTGGAGGTTGTGCGAGAAAGAATGGCACAAGTCAGGTTAGAGTCAAAGAAAAGACTCTAACCTGACTAGCGTCATTATTTTGACGCACATCCCCCATGGACATGAATCCTGTCTTAGTAAAGACAGGAGTCATGCCCCCCCCCCAGCCCAAAGGCCAAAGTCCCCTGGGCATGGCCATTGGGCACAGTGCCATGTAGGGGAGCCCAAGTTAAGCCCCCCATGGCACTTAAAAAAAAAAAAAAATACTTACCAGTAGTTACCTGGGATGGGTCCCCCCGTCCTTATTTGTCCTCCATGTATGGTTGCAAGTGGGTGGGGGTGTCCCTGGGGGCAGGAAAGGGCACCTGTGGGCTGTTTCCATGGTCCCCTAACGCCTGCCCTGACCCAGGTGTTAAATAATGGTGCTAAGGAAGCTTAGCTCCCTCCTCCTCCCGTGCTTGATTTTTGCACGGGAGGATAAATAAGAAGCAAGGGCCTTTGAGTCCTTTTTAGCCCGAGAATGCCTACCTTGCATCTCATTTACGTAAGGTAGTTTTCCGCAGGCAAAAAGTTACATTAACTCCAATATTTTGGCACTAGACATGTCTAGCGCCAAAATATAAATATGGAATTAAGGTTGCGCTGGATTTGCATTAAAAAAAGATGCAAATCCGGTGCAAACAGAGCATATAAATGCCCGTTTGTGTGCCCAACATGTCATACCCTTCATTGTGAGCCAAGTGTGAACGGGCAGTTTGTAGGCTGGCTGTGGTCTGTAGGGACTGTATCCACCCGGTGAAATTCAGAGGTAGCGGAGGTTTGTAGGCATTCTTGGCTGAGGGGTTTACCTGTCAGTTGCCACTTTGTGTAATGTGTTTCATATTGTTTCTGATCAATGTCAAGTTGCTAACTCATGTCCCACAAAAGTCACAGTTGGCCTACCTAGTCACTGCACAGCCAGAGCTGGGTGGTGTCTAGGGCAGACTATTGGAGATGGTATGTAGTCATGTCCCTGTGTCCAATGACTGCTATGTGCCACAGATGGGCAGGATGGTCGAGACAAGATGTTCTTAGCTTGGCACACTGACATGTATGTGGCTCAGCCAGTTTGTTCGGGACATGTGGGCCTCATTTCCTGTCTTGTCCTTTTCATCCATGCAGGTCAACCCACATCAGAAGAAGGGGATATGGAAAGCCTTCACCAAGAATGTGTGGATCTTGGGGGTCTACAGCCGTAAGAGGGCCCACTGTTTGAAGGGGTGGGAGGAGCAGAGACGCTGGGCTCAGAAGAAGGCAGAGGCCCAGCTGGGGCTGTCCTCCCAATGTGGGCGAGGTGCCTGTCAGACAATAACCTCCCTAAGAGCCCGCATTTTGGCGGTGGCCAACCCGAAGTTGGATGGGCATTTGTGGGCAGCACAGCAGCCACTGTGGAATGAGTACAAGGCAAATTCCTCCATCACCCTTTGCCAGGTGATTGAGTGAGGGACTGACTTATCCCCCTGACAATGAGGGATGTTTCATGTGTCACAAATAGTTTGCGAGCTAATTTGTGTAGACAGGCCATGTGTTATCAACTGGTGTGCTCTGTCTTTTGGACCTGGGACCTAAGAGAAAACTGTGGGGAATCCTCAGTCCATTTGCATTCCAAGAAGCACATATGGCTGTGTTTAATGTACAAATCTTATGTATTACCTCCTATGGTGGGTGTTAGTTTTCACCAACAGATCACTCCTCCCAAATGTTACAGTCCAACGACAAGTAGGATGTGGGTTACTGTACTCTGCCATGTGTCTGGAGATATGTGTAACTTGATATCTGCCACCCAGGAGCAAGCTTTATTATGTGTATGATGAGTGCTGGTGCCTCACTGCAGTCTGTGATGCGTAGATGTCCATCATATATGTGACATGGCTTACATGGCTAATTGTTGGCAGCTGTAGCAAACTACTTTCCCTTGGTAAGTGGGGAATGTGCATTGTCATTAGCGATGTGTCATGACTGTAGCCTTCATTCCTTCTGCCTACATGTTTGCATGCGCTCCATTCCTCTTAGGAGACATATCTATGTACTTGTTTTAGGCATGTACTAGCCATGTGGATGAGATGATGCCTGGAGTCTCTCACGTATATGTGCATGGAGTACTGTTGTTGTAATAGTACATCTACAATGGCTGTCCATTTCTTGTGGTGGCAGAGACAGGAGTGTGACACCATCATATGTCATCTGACAGATACATTCATGCCTCATAGTATGTCATAAGTCAAGTAGAACTGCAGTAAGTACGAGGGCGCTGGCAGGTAGGGGCAGTGTGTGGATCCACTTCATGTTCATATGTACCCTTGATGTTGAATCGTGTTTGGAGGTACACTGCACCTGTGTAATTATTCAGCATTGTGCCCTTACCTTTGGGATGCATCATGGATTGACTTCCAGTGATGTTTGTATCATGTGTTTAGGGTCAGGGATTCATCTGCAGACAGGTGCCATGCTTGCCAGGTCTGAGCTGTGGGTAGTGATGTTGCTTCTCATTGGACACAAAGTTGGGATCCTTCTGTTAGTGATTGCAAGGTCTGTGTCTCTCCTTTGTGCACAGTACAGTTGTCTACTACTAACACATGCAGATTATGTCATTCTGACATTGGTGGTGCCTTACAGATTCATTGTTGTGTGCATTCTGGAGACATCTCTCCATGAGATTTAGGACCTGACGTCATTGTTGTTCCTCGCAAAGCCACATGTGGGGCATGCCTAAGTGACCTTACTACTACCTCCTTGGCTCATTTTAGGCAGGTGTCACTTGTGGAGCTGTACATTGTTGTGATGTGTCCTTAGCAGCATGGATATTTCCATGTCAGCTACTCCCAATATAGCACATTTGTACCAGTGTTGTCTGCATTTCCTTAGCAACATCTTTTATTGTCGGTACATTATATCAGTGCAAATTAGATGTGTGCATAGGCTTGTGTCTGTGTAATTGGTAGGGCACCTTACAATGGTATCCAATTGTTGGCTTCTGGTTCACTATGGTCTGCTGCATGTGGCACATGTTTGAGGGAGGAGTAGACACCTAGTTGTGGTGTGGTTAGTGTGGTTGCTAGACTTAATCCATGCTATTGTAGTTGTACGAGAGCCTGAATTTCTCATGTGTTACTTTTGTAATTCCATATGGCATGCATGGTTTTGTATTGGCACATGATCATGCCACTAAGCTGGGACTTTTTTGCAGGGGGCTAGTTGACACAATGGTATGGTTTGTCTATCAGAGTTGTGATTAAAGTGTCCATGTAATTACCATATTCCTCTTTTTTTTTACAGCATCAGCACAGGCAGGTGAAGGAGTCGGGCTGACCTGAGTGGGGAAACATCTGGCCACGGGACCTCGGTCAAGATACCACTGACACAGAGGGACCCAGTGAACTGGAGGGCTAGGGGAGTGCCACAGGGGAAACCGGATCTGCATCAAAATCCTTGGACTCCTCCTCCAGTGGTCACTCCCTAGTGTCGGCAGACCTATCAGGTACTCCCCTCAGCACTATCCTTGTCCGCCACCCCCTGTTCTATCACCACTCTACCTGTTTCTCCGCACCCAGTTGGCCATGCCCATTCACCCAAGAGGGTGGACGTCTCCTTTGCTACAGGCACCTCTGCCCCATCCCCTGTTAACCCTGCTGCCTTCAGTGAGGAAGCAATTAACCTCCTCTGTGGGTCAGTCTGTCATTGTGAATGACATCCAGGGACTGGCAGCCCAAGTCCAGAGGACCAACGTGTTACTGTAGGGCTTTCACAGTGCAATGGCTGGCCTACAGAGGTCCTTTCACACTCTGACCTCCACACTGACAGAAGCCGGTCACCCCTTGTCTGCCGTTCCCCCTCCTCCTTCCTCTTACCGGTCCAAACCCCCTTCCCCAACCTAGCCAAAGCACACAGACAGACTCTCATGCATCCACCTCCACAGACAAAGGTAGCGCACACAAACACAAGCACCTAAAGACACATTGGCACTCATGAAAACAACATCCACTTGCAGACATAGCAACAGTCACAACTTGCCCTGACACCCCCGCACATCTGGCATACCTATAGTCACCACATGAACAGTCACTGATACAGCCACCATACCCATCCAACCTGCAGACACCACCCCAGCATACCCTCAGACATCCACCTTAGTCACCACAACTACAGACACACCTAGATGCACCACATCCACCATACTTGCAGTCACCACCCGAAAAGACACCCACACACCACAACATCCCCAGCAGTTCCATCCCCTCAGCTCAAGACACATAAGCACCCTCACTCACCCATCCAACAAATACCCACCACACACAAGCATACCTACCACAAGCACACACCCAAGACATCCACTGCTACACATCTGACGACCAATCCCTCAACTTCCAAATCCCAACCCTCTTCTGATTCCTATCCCCATGTGTCAAAGAAACTTTTCCTGTGTGAACTTGACCTTACCTGTGTTCCACCCCCTGTACTACACCCAGAAGGACCACAACCAACCCTCTCCAAGGCCATCCCTTCTACCTCCAAGGCTCCCCTGCCCCACTCAAGCACCCATGCCCCTCCCCCACCAAGAAGAAGCCCACATCTCCCAAGAAGGATCCCCCTCCCAAGCCCAAAACTCCCTGTACTCCCCCTCTCCTGTTTCCCCTCTCTTCCCCTGGATAGTCCCTGAGGTGCCTACCTGCCCCCTTGATACCCGTTCCTGTGGAGGATACATAGCAGTCAGGAGTCAAGTAAGGGCCAAACAATGTGCCATTTGGGCACCCGGAATGGACTGGCCTATGGCCTTGGACTTACGAAATGTTCATTTAATAAACCCAAACAGTTGTTGGTTTGTTGGGTACACCTTTGTCCTGCTATTCCTTTCCTAGCTCTTTGTTGTTCCTGAGTGACTTTGATTGTGTGCCTGTAGTTGTGTGTGTTTGTGCCTGCTTGCTGCTCTATGTGGTGCTGTTTGCAGTATGTGAGTTTGTGTGCAGTGCTGTTGTCCCCCAAGAGTAGGAATTCTGTTGTGTGATGGGTATGTGTATAGAAGCAATGTTGGTGTCATGGCATTCTAAAGTGTTTGTCATGGTATTTATTTTTGTGTTGTGACATGTGGACATGTATGGTGTTGGACTTGTCCCCCTGAAATGGCTATTGTATACATGTGATGTATCATCTTGAGTTCTGTCACTGCAGACATGGAATGTGTTCAGTTGTGCTAGGTTGCTTTGCAGTTGAAAGTGCATGTGCCCATTTAGGGGTATGTCCCTTGCTGCTGGTTCATGTAGGGGTCTGTCCCATGAGTGGGAGTTGTGTGTGCTTTGTTGACTTGCCCATCTTCATTGTGTAGCTAGGCATGACAATTGCTTTTGGTATTGCTTGTTCCTGAAATCCATTTATGGCCATTTCCTGTGTGCATGTGTTTTGAGGGCCCTGTTCAAGGTGATGTGTGTCCCAGTAAACCCACTTTTCATGTATGGTCCTGATACTCCCATCCCAGCTGGGCAGGTTTTGTTGTTATGGTGCGCGTTGTCTATTTTGTCGATTTTCTCTCCGTGTATTGTGAATGCCATTGTGGTGTGATGTGTTATGCGTGTGTCCATTGCAGGGTTGTTTGATGGTGGTGATGTATGTGGTCCATGGCACGTCAATGGATATGTGTGTTGTATGTGTAGACAGTCCCTGGCCAGTGTTGAGTGTGAGTGTTATTTGTATATGGGTAGTAATTGTGTGCCTGTGGGTAATTGAGTAGTGTTGCCCTGCAGTGTGTGTTGTATGGCAAAAAGTGTTGTTGGCGAAAGTGTGTATTTTGTGTGTGTAAGTGTCTGTGTTGATCTATTTCAGAGCGTGTGTGTTGTATGAATTGTGCAGCTGCTGCTCCCCCTATTATGTGTCTGCCAACGAAGCGTGCTGTTTTGAAAGACTTAATGTTACAGGTAGGTGTGTGTACTTACGATTGCTGTTGTCCGCGGCAGCGTTGATTTTGGCGAGCAGGAGCAGCGGCATGACTCTTCTGATGGGCTCCATGGCAGCTCCGGATGTGCGTTGCTGTCTGCAGGTGAGTGTCTCCCTTTATTGTGTCCATTTCTGCCAGCTTCTACATGGAGGTTGGACCACCAAGGTCACACTAGCGGTGTGCAACCTCGTAGTGGGGCCGGCGGAAGCATGGGCTCCGCCGGCCTGTTTGTGCTTCCGTCTGACCATGGCGGTCTGTGCTGCCTGGCAGTGGTGGCGGACTGTTGGTGGCCTTCTGTTTCTACGACCGTCAAACTCATAATACAGTGGTCTGCTCCACCAGGCCAGACCACCACTGCCAACATGGCGGGCCTCGGACCGCCAAACTCATAATCAGCCCCTAAATCAACGCAGGGAAGGTTTTGGACAATGAAGGAGTGACATTTACTATTTCTCCTCTAAACTAAAGCAACCCAGGGAACGTGTTGGACACTAAAGGGGTGACATTTACTATTCCTACTCCAATCTAAACCAACTCAGGGAAGGTGTTATAGACTTAAGGGGTAATATTTACTATTCCCACTCCAGCCTAAACCAACTCTAGGAAGGTGTTGGACACTAAAGGGATGGCATTTACTATTCCCACTTTAACCTAAAACAACTTGGAGAAGGTGTTGGACGCTATTCCCACTTCAATCTAAACCAAATTGGTGAGATGTTGAACACTAAAGATATAGGGCCTGATTCTAACTTTGGAGGACGGTGTTAAACCGTCCCAAAAGTGGCGGATATACCACCTACCGTATTACGAGTTCCATAGGATATAATGGACTCGTAATACGGTAGGTGGTATATCCGCCACTTTTGGGACGGTTTAACACCGTCCTCCAAAGTTAGAATCAGGCCCATAGTATTTACTATTCCCTCTCCAATCTAAACTAACTTGAGGAAGAAGGTGGGCACTAAAGGGGTGGCACATACTATTCTAACTCGAAATTAAACCAACTTGAGGAAAGTGTTGGACAATAAAGGGGTGAAATCTTTTCTATTCCCACTCCAAACTAAACACACTTGGAGAAGGTGCTGGATGCTAAAATCTTCTCATTTTATACATCTACTTCAGAATAAAACTTTTTACCTACAATATTATAAAATTAAAATGTAAAATACACAATTACATTTTAGTAAATTATAAAATTTTAAAAATGTTATATTAAAACACACTATTTTAAGCTATTAACCTTTATATAAAAATGCAACTTTAATATTTCTATTTTAATTAGTAATAACAATTTAAATTAAACAATATATATATTTTCTACCAATAATAAACTTTAAGCATTACAATTAGATTGGATTCAAATAACACAATTATCAATAAAGGTTTCTAGAATATTTCTTATATTTTTACATTCGAAAACGTTTTCAAATGTTTTGTAAATTTTCATACACATTTATTATTTTAGCATGTTTCATACAATTATGAAAATACAATAAAAATGTAATGTTTCTAATTTAAACATCAAAACAAATCCACATATACTGCTTCATATTTTTTTAAAAGATATAAAATATTTCTGTAAAGTTTTTTTATTCCCAAAAATACCATTCAAATATATCCTATTTAACATTAAATGTAAAAAAATAGACATTTAATATAGTAGCATAAAAGACATTTTAACATGTAAAACAATTAAATTTTTTCTGATATTTTCTCAAAGCACCATCCGTACAGTGGCAAGTTGTTAGATTAGTGAGCCTTCAGGTGGTCTTCCCCCAAACATTTTGCCTGCTTACCTCCAATTTTGCTGAATTCGTTTTTGTTGGCCTTAAGACTCTGTGCACTTTACCACTGCTAAATGTGCTTGTGCTCACTTTTCTTAACATGGTTTGATTGGCATATACCTAATTGGCATATTTATTTTACTTCTAAGTCCCGAGTAAAGTGCACTCCTTGTGCCCACAGCCTGTAAGTTAAGTGCTACCAGTGGGCCCGTAGCACTGATAGTGCCAGCTACTTAAGTAGCCCTTCAAACATGTTGTCAGGCCTGCCTTTGCAACCTGAATACAGTGTCACACTCCCATGCAGAATTGGAATTTAAAACCTCTAGCCCAGCCTTAAACTTCCCTTTTATTAATAATATGTCACCATTAAGGGAGGCACTAGGGAGCCCATGGGATAGAGTACTGTTTAATTAAAAGGTAGGACATGTACTTTTAAGTTTTACATGTCCTGGTCGTGAATATTCCCAAATTAGTGTTTCACTACTGTGAGGCATACCCCTCTCATAGTAATAGGCCATAATTCTGTCATGTTTAGTACCAATGGAATTACATGATAAATCCTCTTTAATGGTAGTCAGATTTACTGTTACAATTTTGAAAAATGCACTTTTAGAAATTTGGCATTTTTCTGGTCTTAGCCCTGTGTGCTTGCAGCCTGTCTCTGATCGCTTGTCTGGGGTGGGATGACAACTGGGCTTTGTGTCTTCCCGCTAGACAGCAAACACAAGGAGAGTCACCCTTAACTACTAAAAAGGGACAGGGTAGTTCAAACTATAACAACAAACAAAATTCCCTTTTGTGCTTATATATTGTGCCACATCCATTGCTTGTAACCATGGGACCTTGAACCACCAGACACTGTTTGGGTAAAGCTAAGCAGTCTTGGTTGAAAAAGGCAATAATCTATAAAAATCAACAAAATATATAACAATATTATGCAAATATTCTCTGTCTCACTATGTTCCTATATACTTGTTCATTTATTTTTATTCCAAAAATCATATATTTAAAAAACACATTAAAAATTACATATCCAGGTTAAACACTTTCCAATACATCAATGATTGTCCCATGTACATCAGTTAACATTCAATAACAATTTAAAAACTTCAATTTAAAATTTTGTTCACACAGTGTTTCGGTGGCTAATGTGTTGGTTTACACCACCTTCATCAGGCCATACCTATATAGCATATGATATTCTAGGAGACAGAGAAATAGTAATTACTCTCAATTGCCATGTATACAACCACAAATACATGTTGATACTCTATTACATGTTACTTTCAATTTCCATTTATATAACCATAAATCCCTGCTAATGCTATAGTCAACTGATATAATCCATCATATTTCTCATCATAATTTCATAAATTACGCGGGGGTAACACAAAGACTTCCAAATCTGTGTTTAATATTTTCATGTCTTTCTTTTCAGCTCAATTAAGGTGAATTTTATTATGGCACTTCACATACCCTATACTTTCTCTATATATTGTTCTTTACTTAATACTATACTCATCTCATAGGTAATTCTACCCACTTTCATGCATCTTAAGTTTATTTTCTCTTGAGTCTCTGGGTCAGTGTGAGGCAGAAGATTACTCTTGCCTTCAAGTTCCTATTAGTTGGTAAATTTAGACATACACTATTTTTTTGTATCTAGAAGAGAACTTTACATCAACATAGAAGTATTATTCCAATGTTTATTATTCCCTTAACACTCCCATCCTACTAACTTCTAGATACTAGAAAATAGTGTATGTCTAAATCTACCCATGAACAGGAACTTGAAGGTGAGAGTAAACTTCCGGGGAAGAAGAATTGGTCCTGCATCTCAATCTTTCTCCCAGGACCCCAGGGTGACTCAAAGGGCTAGTCACCCCCTTCCCAGTGGAGGGGATTATTTGCATAAAGATTTTGTAAAATGTTCAGGTGATGTAGATTTAAGAGGATGAAAGAGCCAGGAACAGACACCGATTATAAGTAGGGCTCCCGGTTTTACGATATTTATTTTTTCTACATTTCTGTCTGTATTTATCCATATTTATTTTTTGCCCATTTTTTCTGTATTTATCCATTTTTATTGAGTATTTCCTGTATAAATGAAGCTGCAATGGGTATTTCTCCACATTTATTTAACTGATAAATGTATACTCGCACTTGAATGTCTAAAAGGTTTCAGTTGTATACAGTGCAACAGCATTATCTGAAAACACTTGCATTGTAGAATAGCATAAATAACTGTAGATCTACACTTAATGAAGCTTAATTAGGAAATCTGTTGTTTTTTTTTCATCTCCCCACCTTTCAATTTGTATCTCTACTGACCTCGCATTCGGGATTGACAGTAGAGAAAATCACCCAAAGAAGGCTTATTTTCGTATTTTTTTGTATTAAAAAATAAATTAGAGACAGGAAAATAAATCATTTTTTGCCTGTATGTATCTGTAAAAATCAGAAAAAACGGAAAACCAGGAGCCCTAATTATAAGAGACAATAGCACTGAGTGTAGTGTTGCAGCAAGCACCTTCGCAAGCGTTTTAATAAAACATGTTACCAATGATAAGTGGTGGTATTACATACATGTATTAGGATCCTTGTTGTAGTTTAATAATAATATCATGTGTGATACTATCATTGCCCTGAGAGACAATATCCTATCCACCACACAGATCAAACAAAGGTGCCACTGACATTGATCAAACTCATAGAATTCAATTCCTTCATTTACGGGAAGCAAAGGCTCCTTTGTCCTTTTTAGGTGAGATGTGTCCCTCAAGAAAGTTGTCCCTTGGAAGTGTATACTGAGGCAGGACTTCATTACTTAATTCATCAGAAGGATCATATTTATTGGTTGTATGTTATTACATCAGCACCCACTACATCAACCGAAACACTGAATCACAACTCCTACATCTAGTACCCCTACACTGTAACAGTGATTTTACATGAATTGTACCACTACCTTGACCCCCACTTCATCAATCCTACCTATACTCTATGTCTACATCAAATGTATTTGTATTTTTCATTCTAAATAGTTACATTAACTTCTTTATATTTTGTGTTATGTAATTCATTGATTTACTTTACATAACTTAAAACTAACCTTTAGCTATATTTATATCAATTATGTGTTTAATTTCTTAACTACCCCAACCTTTAAACACATTTAGTTTATAATTCAGTTAATTTACCTACCTAAACCTAAGCTTTTTGAATTAACTAGTAAATAAGTTAATATGAACATCTTCATGTATTTCGTGATTTATAATTAATAATTTATAATTGGTTAATCCCAACTTTTGAGTATGTCTAATTCCTATTTTTTAATTTAATAAGAAGACGTGAACATTTGTAAGTAAGACATTCATTTATCTTACTATTTTATTTTGTTTATACTACTTGTAATTTTTATATTCAAGTCATTTTACATTAACGTAAATGTAAAAATTGTGGATGAATAAACGATCATGAGTTATAAAGGTGCTGTCTCAAACTCCCTTATTTCTTTTCGTTTTGCTTTGTTCATTTATTTATAATATTGGTAACAATATCATTTAATTGAAATTAATGTAATAATCTAACAAACCTTTAACTATACCTTAAATTATTTCATAAGTAATTAGGTTATATAACTTTAACTTTTAAATTTAATTTAAATCAAACTATGTGACATACCATTCGTGGTGTTTTGGTCTAGATGTAGTGGTGGCCGAGATGCAATGCACACAATGCAAGGGTTACTCATTAGAGTGCACTCAATGTACTTAGTGGGCGCCCCTCCATTGGCATAAAGCACAAGTAAAACTCAATAAATTTCTGAGTATTAACTCTTCACCCCTGGTGTCCTATTTCAATATGGTTTATTGTCTTTGCCTCTCTTTTCAAAATTCAAATCGTGTCTATAACAGATCGGTCATATTCACTAAATTGCAGAGCTTAATAATTAAGCTAAACCAACTACTTTGGTGCTTGTGAGGGAGACATTAGGCTGCACTTATTCTTTATTTTGCATGTCAGTTTCAAGCTTGTGCAGGTCCCCTTCCAGCCTGGGTAAGCTGGTGTTTGTAGCCGTGCTAATGCCATTTCAAGCAACATAAACTTCCCCTGCAAATGCTACTCACTCTCAAGCCCTGGAAGCAATCACTCTCTCATACCTTTCAAATGTATCTCTCTCATTTTGCATGTCTCCCTCAAATGCCTTATCTTGTAGTTTGGTGGGTGGGTGATAGATGGAGCCCCACCCCTCTCATTCTCATTCTGAGTGCCACCACACTACATGGAAAGGGATCAATCAGTCAATCAGTACTTGAAGAGCACAGCTTTTCACCAGTGGGGTCTCAAGGCACTGTTGTGGGCATGCTGATCACTTGAACCGCCAGGTGTTGAGATCCTTCCAGAATTGCTTCAGTGATGCGGCTGGACTGAGATTGAGTGGGAGAGTATTTCTTGCCCGTACTGCGAGGTAGGAGAAGGATCTGCCTCCAGCTGTGCTTTTCCTGATCTTGAGGATGGCGGTGAGAGCGAGATGGGAGGATGCAAGTTGCCTGAGGGTGTAGAAGGTCAGACGGTGGTTGAGGTAGTCTGGTCCGCTGTTGTGAAGTAGCTTACAGGCATGAGTCAGTAGCTTGAAGGTGATGTGTTTGTCGACTGGGAGCCAGTGGAGGTCTCTGAGATGCAGCTGTGGCAGGGGATGTCCAGGATGATCTGGGCTGCTGAGTTCTGGATTCTCTGTAGCCTTGCTTGTAGCTCCTTTGTGATGCCGGCATAGAGCGTGTTGCCGTAGTCCAAACTGCTGCTGACCAGAGCGTGAGTGATCATCCTTCGAGTCTCGGTAGGGATCCACTTGAAGATCTTCCAAAGGAGACAGAGAGTGTGGAAGCAGGCTGATGAGACGGATTTGAATTGACAGGTCATAGAAAGCATGGAGTCCAGAATGATGCCCAAGTTCCTTGCATGGTGGGTGCGGATGGAGGCATTTCCTAGGGTGACTGGCCACCAGAAGTTGTCCCAGGCAGAGGGGGTGGAGTGGAGTACGAGGATCTCTGCCTTGTCGGAGTTTAGCTGGTTTCCATGGGTGCGGTGACTGCACTCATACCGCTGTGGAAGTTCTCTTGGCTGTTGATGGGTCGTTGGTCAGGGAGAGGATCATTTAGGTATCGTCGGCATAGGAGACAATGTTTATTCCATGCTGTCTGGTGATTTTGGCGAGAGGGCCATGTAGATGTTGAGGAGGGTCAGGCTATATGAGGATCCAAGGGGTACTCAGTAGCAGGTTTCTTTGGGTGCCAGAGTATATGTTGGGAGTCATACACTCTGGGTTCTTCCGGTCAGGAAGGAACTAATCCATTCCAGTGCTTTGCCACCGACGCCAGCATCTGGTGCAAAGGGTGGAGTGGGAGACTGTGTTGAACGTGGCAGAGAGGTCGAGCAGGATGAGGCGGCTGAGGTTGATGATGTGATGTGGGCATGGTCCGAGGGTGCCCCTGAATGGATGTAGTTCAGTGGTTCCCAACCTTTTGACTTCTGTGGACCCCCACTTTACCACTACTGGAACCCAAGGAACCCACTGAATCATTATTGGAATACGGGGACACCCCACTGAGTCATTACTGTAAGCTGGGGACCTATTCTGTTAATATTATTTAATTCTCTAAGCAGTCGCGGATCCCCTGAGGAAGCTTTGCGGACCCTTAGGGGACTCCGGACCACAGGTTGGGAACCACTGATGTAGTTCATAAGTTTCTAGCTGTCTTCTGTAGAGTTGTGGGGTCCATGGTGATGCTGGTGGACAGTGGGAATGGGTTTTGGTGCTTCAATCCTTCGTATATGTCCTGGATTTTCCAGTGGTAAAAGGTAGTGAGGTTGTTGTAGAGGTTTTGAGAGCAGGGGGTGTTAGAGGTGTCTGGTCTGGGGTTCATAAATTACTTGACTGTGGTGAATAGCTCTTTGCTGTTTTGTGCGTTGGTGCTCATGTGTTCTTGAATGGCAGCTTTCTTGGAGGCTCTGATGCGCTGGGGGAGCGTGGTGACTGCGTCTTTGTAAGCTGTGCGGTCTGCGGTTGTTTTGCTGTTCCTCCATTTTTGTTCCAGTTGTCTGCAGTTGCGTTTGGATTCTTGGAGTTCTGTTGTGAACCAGTTAGGTTTACTTTGGTGCTGGTTTCTGGTGGGGTTCGTGAAGGGGGCTACGGTGTTGGTGCATTCCATAATCCAGTAGTGCAGGTTGCACGCTGAGTCATTTGTGTTTGCGACATCCAGTGGGGGGAGGTGGTTGAGGGAATCGGTAAGCTGGGCATTGGTGACTTTGCTCCAGTTTCTGCCTGGAGGCAGTGGGTGTGGTAGCGTGCGGTGGTCTTCGTAAAGTTGAAGTGGATGCATCGGTGGTCGGTCCAATGGTGTTCGGAGGTGTGCGAGATGGTGATGTTGTTTCCAGAAGACGGGGTCCATGGTGTGACCTAATGAGTGGGTGGGGAGGGTGACTACTTGCTTGAGACCCAGGGTGGCGAGGTTGTACAGGAGGGCTGTGGTGTTAGGATCATTGCGGTTTTCCAGGTAAAAGTTGAGTCACTGAGTAAGATGTAGTCGGTGGAGGTGAGTGCATGGGGGGGCGATGAGGTTGATTAAGGCTTCGCTGAACTGGGGCTGGAGTTTGGGTGGTCTGTAGATGAGTGTGTCATGAAGGGAGTTGTTCGGGTTGGTCTGAATTTTGAAGTTTAGGTGTTCGGTGGTGCCTAGTTGATTCTGCGTTTCAGTGGTGGATGAGAGGCAGAGGGTGCTCCTGTAGACTATTGCTATGCCGCCTCCTGGTCGATTGACTCTGTCTTTGTGGACAATTTTGTAGCCATTGGGAATGGCGGTGGCAATGTCCAGGGCTGAGGTGGGGGTGATCCAGGTCTTTGTGAGGAAGGCAATGTCAGGGGCAATCGAGTCAAGGAAGTCCCAGATCTCTACTGTGTGTTTAGTGAGGGAGCGGGTGTTTGGAGTAAGCACTTGAGGTGTCTGTCTGGGCTGTGGGTGGGGCGGTGTGGCGTGCTGCAGCAGGTAAGGGCCCAGAAGTGGCAAGAGAACGGTCCAGGAGTGTTCTTTGGATCAGCTTGGTGGCAGGCTGAGGATCTTCCAGGGTTGAGGGCGTGCAGAGTGCTGGCGTTGTACAGGTGGGTGTTGTGGGAACCAGGGTCTGTGGTACTGGGCGAGGACTGGGTGCAGATGGGTGCAGACAGGCTTGCCTTTGGCGCGTCAGCAGTGCAGCAGCACCATTAAGAAGGTGAGGGAGGTTGGAGGGTCTGGTCAGCTGGAAGGCTGGAGGGCGGGAAAGTGCTTTGCAGGGAGGAGGTGAGGCTACAGGGGCAGTAGCAGCAGGGATGGAGCACGGGGGAAAAAGTGCAAAAGATCTAAAAAAGAGAGAAGAGACACACACAGACAGGTATAGACAGCCACTAGGCCACCAGTAATGAGGCACAGATGGGTGCCTATGGGTGAAGGTGGGCCTCGAACTGAGAGTCAGGCAGGCTCTCACTCAGACCAGCAGCAGCAGCAACAGGGAAGGTCCGGTCAGCTGGAAGGCAGGAGGGCGGGAAAGGGATTTGCAGGGAGGGGGACGGGGACGCAGGGGTAGCAGAAACAGGAATAGAGCGTGGGGGAAAAAAGTGCAAATGAGTGGAAAAAAAGGAGAAAAAAGAGACAAGAACATTAAAAAAGATGACAAAAAGGCAAAAAGACACACACACACACACAGGTACAGATGGCCACTAGGCCACCAGGGATGAGGCGCAAGTGGGTGCCTGCGGGTGGAAGTGGGCATCAAACTGAGAGTTATGCAGGCTCTCACTGGGACCAACAACAGCAATAGGGATAGCACTGCCAGGCCTGCATCTAAAGTAGGAAACTTACAAAGGTACTGGATTCACTCCATGACACTCTACTCATTCCACTCTACAATAATCGACATTCTACGCCACTCCACTCCACTCCCTTCCACAACACTGTACAACACTCTGCTCTATGACCCTTCACTTTATGACACTCTACGAAACTCTACTCACTCTATAACAGTCTACTCTATGACAATCCGCTCTACGACATTCCACAACACCCTATGCCGTTCCACTCTGTGACACTGTATGACACTTTATGCCACTCCACTCTACTGCACTCTATGCTGCTTTACTCTACGCTTCTTCACGCAATGCTACTCCAATCCATGACACTTTATTGCACTCTATGCTACGCCACTCAATTCTACTCCACAACACTCCTTGCCACTCTATGGCAATTCACTCAACACTTTACTCCACTCTGTGACATTTTACTCCACTCTATGCCATTTTACGTCCCTCCATTTTACATCACTCCTCTCTATGACACTCCACTCTATGCTTCTCTATGTCACTCCACAACACTCCACTATATGACACTCTACGACACTCCACTCTATGCCCTTCCACACTATGCCCCTCCACTCTGGTCAACTCTTCTCTACGCTGTGACTCTGTGCCACTCTACAGCTCTTTACACCACTGTTCTCTAAAACGCTCTACTCCACTACACTGTACGACACTCTACTCCAATCTGTGCACTGTGCCAGCCCACTCACAACACTCTATGACATCTTACTTTATAGCCATCTGCTCTACAACCCTCTACGACGCTCTATGACACTCTACCACACTCTACTCCATGACGCTTCACTCTACGGCACTTTGCACCATTCCACAACAATTTACACCACTCAGTGCCACTCTATGGCACTGTAATGCACTCTACTCCACTCCACTCCTCTGTACACCACTCCCCTCTATACCTGATTGACTCTATGATTCTCTGCTCTACTCCATTCCACTACACCGTACGACACTCTACTCCAATCTATGTCACTCCACTCTACGCACGTTATGCCTCTCTACTCCACAACACTCTACGACCCTCTACTTTATGACACTCTCCTCTACAACCCTCCACTCTACGATCCTGCACTCTATGAACCTCCACTTCACTGTACAACACTGTTCTCTATTCCATGGCACTCCATTCTATGCACTATATGCCACTCCACTCCACAACGCTCTATGAATATCTACTCAGTGCCCCTCTACTCTATAAACCCTCCACTCTACAATCCTCCTGGCTAAGACCCGCCACTCTCTTCCACTCTACCACACTCTATTGTACCACATTCCACTCTACGCCACTCCACTCTATACCATTTCACACCAGTTTATGACACTCTACTGCACTCTACTCCACTCCGCTCTTCTTTACGCCACTCCATGACACTCTACGACACTCTACTCTACTGTACTCCACTTCATGCCATTCCACTGTACACTAATCTACAACACAGTTTTCCACTCTGTGCCACTCTACTAGGCTCTACGCAACTCCACTCTATGCCACTCCACTCAGTGGTACTCTACTCCATTCAACTTTATTCCACTCTACACCACTCTACTCCACTCTATACCACTTTACTCCACTCTACACCACTCCACTCTACAACACTCTACGCCACTTAACTCTAGGCCACTCTACTTCACTTGACAGCACTCCACTCTTCTATCCTCCACTCTATGAACCTCTACTCTATGACACTCCATGACACACTACTATACCCTAACACACTCCACTCTACACCTCTCCACTCTATGACCTTCCACTCTATGACCCTCCATGACACTCTACAACACTTTATGTCACTCTACTCCAGTTTACCACACTCTTCTCTACAAAACTCCACTATACTATGCTCGTTGCCAATTTACACCACTCCACTCTATGCCATTTCATGCCACCTACGACACTCTTCTGCACTCTTCCCCACCTTGCTCACCTCTACACCACTCTATTCTATGAAACTCCACTTTATGACACTCTACATCCCTCCACTCTATGACCCTCTATTTTATCCTTCTCCATTCTACACCCCTCTACTCTGTGCCACTCTACATCACTCCACTGTACACTACCCCACTCTACACCAATCACTTGATTCAACTCTCCTCCACTCTAATCCATTCCATTCCACTCTACCTCATGACACTCCAATCCACAACACTCCACTCTATTCAACAACACTCCACTCTACGATACTCTATGCCACTTCAGAACACTCCACAACACCAATGCCTATGCCACAAACCTTTAGCCATGCTGAACAACAGCCGTGCTGGTGTACAACATGGCTAAAAGACATTGGTAAACCCAATAGCTCTTGCATAGGAAAGGCCTATTGGCTTTGCCAATGCTTGTTATCAAAATCATTGGAGTACGACAGTCACTGCTATTTAAAGTTCTGGTAGCACCTGAGTTTGAGGTTCAGCTCACAATGATACGCTGTACAACATATGTGATGTTGATTCACAAACATTTTTTAGAAGTTAGAAATGGCACACATCCTAAATTTCCTCTTAAATTAATTTTTAGGCTGACAAAGAATTACAATCATTTCCAGAATTACTCTTGGGAAACTGCGACTCTTGCTGATTCTCTGAATCCTTTGTGAATTCCACAATAGCCTATGTGACTAATTGTATGACTTGCTTTTGCGAATCAGGCCCTCTGAGAGATTTGGGGCCAGATATATCAATTTTCCCAATAGAGATTAACTAATTGAGATTTTTTGCAAATCACAATTAGGTAATCGCTATTTGAATGTATGAAACTCCAGGAGTTTCATTTAGCGATTCTCAATGGCTCGCAAATCGGCTTACCTCAATAATATTCATGAGGTTGGTCGCAATCTGCGACCCATTGTGAATGGCTACAATCACAGGGGTGGTGGCCTGCTCTGCTCAGCAGACCACCATGTCTGTGACTGCTTTTAAATAAAGCAATTTTTTTTAAATGCAGCCCGTTTTCCTTAGAGGAAAATGGGATGCATTTAAAAAAGAAAAATGAAAAGTTTTCTTTTCATTTTTTAAAAGTAGGCAGTGGTCCGATTCAGTATCAGGAAGGGACGCCCTTGACATGCCCCTTCCTAATATCGAATCGGTATGTAGTCGCAATTCCAATTTGGGATTCGGTGATGAGCTACTGAATCGCAAATTGTGATTCATACATACCAAAATGCATTTTTTGATCGGTCGTTTGCGATCGCAAAAATGCTTGATACATCTGGCTCTTGCTCTTTATCACATCACTGGCTTTGTTTGATAGTGCACTGGGTTTCCGACCTGCATGCTTTGAAGCAGTCATTGGACAGTCAGTCAGGTGACATAAAATAACAACCTTTTTTAGTAGCATGTGTCCCTTAAACACTGTTTGACAATTATTTCTGTTTCTTACTGGTGTATACTGCTTATTTTTTCCTTTGTAGCATTTAAGTGAATACAGTCTTATATTTATTTGTTTAGTTATTCGTTTAGCAATAATATTATTCACAATAGAATTGTTGCACAACGCGGCAGTACATAACACAATAAATAGATAGATGTGCTGATTAACATTGGCAGTGAATGTAGTGTCGATCATGAGCAATGGTTTATTTAGATAACCAGCAAAACAGACATTTTAATATATCCCTAATTTCTCACACATGTACAAAAATATAAGTACTTACACAGTTTGGGAGCCATTAGTGATAGTTCTCATAATTTACCCTTTAGTAACTGGTGAAAGTGTGTTAAAGAGGCGGGGTCCTAAGGATTGAAATCTAGATGCGCCAATGGATGGTTTGGGTGGTATTGATTGGCATGTGTTTGGTTTTCAGACAGGTAGGTACGCGCTAGATAAGAGCTGTGCCTGGATGGCTCTTGAATACACGTCAGTGGTTTATAGAGCACGCCGTTATCGTCAGAAAGCCACCCGGCCTGGTATTAATAAGAAAACGTAGGTGAGTGTCTGGGAAGATTTTATAATGTTCCGGTGGTGACGTTTAAGACTCTTTCGAGTGGGGAAAATAATATTCGAGAAAGTCCAGTCATTACATTTTGTATGATCCAAATCACTACATACTTGTGAATGTATCAATGCTTTGGCTGCGTGGAAACAGATATGCGGCTGCGTCATTGAGGTAGATTTGGTATGTCGAACCCTGCATCCGTAGCTGTTGTGGTAAAGAAGGACAACATTTGCACAGAGGGGTTAAATACAAGACTAGGTCACTGTTCTGGGAAGGCCTTTGTGTGGACAATACAATCAACCTATTGTGAAAAGAAAAAAAAATTCTAGCTATCGCGTAAAGAATTTTCAATTCTATTAAGGACAGGGGGCAAGGATTCTTAGTAAAGAAAGAGAAAGCATAATCCGTAGCCTTCGGTCCTGACATAGAATTGGATTTTTGTGTGTTACATTGTCACTTCCAAGGTTAAGCCTGGAGCTCTGCCATTATGCTAACCTGTGAGTCAAGAGCACTTCACTTCGTTTATGGGCTCCTTAGTTTCTGAATACCTGCGTTTAGGTAAAATAAAATGTGCCGAATATGTCAAAAAATTTAATTATCTGGTACTATTTTTCACAAAGTTGATTGCAGCTTTTTTCGGCCTCTAACAAGGTCTACAATATTTTCACAGGGAGATTCAAAATACAGCCAGGTTTCAATGCAAGGCGTTAACTACTGCAAACGCATTTCATTTATTACGTTGTGCAATACATATAGAGAGTAAACAAACAATACTGTATATTGCCAACGATGTGTCTACCTTTAGGGTTCTGCAGGCTTCCCCACATTGAAAATAATAACTTTTGGTTTCAACTGTTTTAATAAATCTATAGATTTTCACAGCAAACGTGGATGGTAAATTAGATTGCTTCTTAAGATGTGAAATGTCTTTCTCAGCCACTAATTGAACAGACATTCGTGAAATAGATCCACACAATGTAATCTTGGGGACTGGTTCTGCTAATGGATGTGGTGGCCTATAGCCAGATGACCTGGAAATACATGAAACAGATACGTGACATATAATCTTAGAGGGCCTTGTTTGACACCACAAAGAATTTTCATTGGGTGAATTGTGGGTTATCCTAGGTCAATTATGCTGAAATGGGAGTCCTCTCTGCATAACTTTTGAGGGCAGTGTAAGGACAGGTGGTGTCTCAAATCTGTGAAGGTTCTCTCTGGTCCTTGGTTTCCCTTAACAGTCACTCTGTATTTAAACACTCTATCACACTTGGGTTGGAATAACAACATAAGATGTCTGCATTTATTTTGTGAACAAAATTGTGTATATCAAATGATGTGAAACTCAAAAGACGCATTGAAAATACCAAAAGGGTCTCGGCTTATCAGGATTGTAGGCAAACAGTAAGAAGTCTGGGTTGGGGGCCCTAAATGACTCAACAATAAAATAAATATTAAAGGACTTAAAACATGTGAATAAAATATTAGATTATTCTGAGTCCAAGATAAATTAACCTACTGTATGTCAGACCTACATTTTTAGGCAGTTTCTTATCCGCTATGAGCACTTGGAGAGGACCAGTAAATCCAGAGACACCATGGCCCTCATTACAACTTTGGCAGTAAATGCGCCTACCGCCGTGCTGACGTCCGCCAACATACCGTGACCGCAGTGGTAATCCGCCATGGGTATTATGACCCACACAGAGAATACCGCCACTATACAGACACCCACACAGGTCCGCCACACCAAAGGTCAGTGATACACTGGCGATAGCGAAACCCACACCGTTACGCCAACAGGAACACGCCCACAGTATCACGACCCACGAATAAAGCGGCGGTCTTTCAACCACGGTAAACCATTGGCGGTACACTCCTCCACGCTCAAAATGCACACACACTTACAATATACCACTATGTTGGACAATTCAAACTGCACACACCTGACACACATACATACACCACACCCACACACTCACAACACTATAAAACACACACCCACATTACCCACAACCCCTTACAACCAAAAAAATAGAACACGCACAAAGAGACAAGCAAAGAACACACATACACTCAGAGGCACAGAACACCATCACTCATACACCATCCACGCACATCACACAAAATATCACAACACATCACCTCACACATATCACTCACACCACATCATGGCACTACAAACACACCCCAGGTTTTCCGAGGAGGAGCTAAGGGTCATGGTGGAGGAAATCATCCAGGTAGAGCCACAGCTATTCGGATCACAGGTGCAGCAGACCTCCATTACTAGGAAGATGGAGCTATGGCGGAAAGTCATCAACAGGGTCAACGCCGTGGGACAGCATCCAAGAACCAGGGATGATATCAGGAAGAGGTTGAACGACCTATGGGGGAAGGTGCGTTCCGTGGTATCAAGACACCAGATTGCTGTACAGAGGACTAGCGGTGGACCCCCACCTCCTCCCCCACAACTAACAACAGGGGATGAGCAAGTCTTGGCAATAAGGCATCCTCAGGGCCTCGCAGGAGTAGCAGCTACTATCACCCCCCAACCTGCATGCCATCACATACCCCCACCCTTCCCTGACCCCATCACTCCAACACCTCACATATACCCCACTATCACAATCCACCAATCCCAATACCAAGCCCTGCATGCAACACCAATGCAAGGACCCCATCACAGACCTGCATGGACACCCATCATCATACCATTCCCAGTAGAGAGACTCACCCAGCCCACAAGATCACCCCGCACACCAGTCTAAGGCAACAGGGAAAGCACAGTTCTATAAGGGAAACACACCCATTGCACAAGATGGCACACACAGATACAATAACAATGCATTTGCATCCCAACAGGACCCCTATCCAACGTCACCGGACAGGAGGTGCCACCTACATCCAGTCCCCCCACAGAAGAGACCCACAGTGATGACAGCAGCTCTGCAAGGCTGGATCACGATGACCAACCTGGCCCATCAGGGACCTCTGGACAGTCGGTTCCCCTGCCACAGTCCCAACCCACCACAGAGCCTCCTCCCTCAGGAAACACCAGCACAGCACCCACCCAGTGAGCCCATGCCACTGTCCCCAGGACACGTCAATCAGCAATGTGTCCACCACTACAGAGACCCCAGGCAACCCCACAAACACAGGATGATCAGGGACCTGGGGTCAGTGGCAGTGGGCACACAGTTCAGGGGACAGAGGCATAGGACAACAGGGAAGCTGGGAGGACTGCTATGCGACAGGGGGAGGACAGGCCCAGGGAACTGACCCTCCACGATGCACTCTCCAACATCATGGGAACATGCCATCATTCCCAAGAGACCATGGGCACGGTACTGGCCAAGTTGCAGGAGACACAGCGGCTCCAGGAGGGACAGTACATGGGGATCAAGGAGGACCTCCCCAAAATCTACACCATCCTGGTCACCATAGCAGGGGTGCTGGTTGATATGGGCAAGACCATGAGGGAGGCAGTGGCTCAACAAAGGGCCCCTGACGCTAGCCAAACCGAGGAACAGCCTTCCACCTCCACTGGCGCTAGTGGACAGGAGGCCCCGCCACACAAACATCAGGCCACCAGCACCCCACCCCCTGCAAAAGGAGAACCACCCTGCAAACGGTCCCTGCGATCCAGGCAGAAGACAGAGAACATTGCCAAGACCCCCGCCAGGAAATAGGACCCTCTTGATAGTCACCCTACTGTCCTACTCTGTTACCCTGTCCACCTTGAACTACCATTGCTCCACTTCATATGCCCCCTTGGACAATGCACCTGTGATACAAAGAGACTGGACTCTACCATGAACCTTCCTCTACCATCACCCCAGCCCCTTGCACATACCCCTATACTTATTGACACCTAAATAAACACGCTTGAAACAAATACCAATCTGGAGTCAGTCTGATGAGTCACAAATGTATTACTACAACATTAGCAAAGCATTGCAACATATATGTTCATTTACTCATACCATTGTATGACAGTTGTTGGGGAGCAGTACACATAGCTGAAGCCAGAATGGGGTACACAGATCTGAAAAAAGGGAATCCAAAGGGAACAGTCAGTGTCCATAGAGAGAGGGTAAGAGGCTGCCATGTACAATGGCCAAAGTAAACTTAAATGTCTAGAGGAGTTACAGTGTCTTACCTGTGTGCCACTGGAAGTACTGCAGGATAATGTTTGTTCTGTTGTCAACATCTTCTTCCTCTGCCTTCTCTTCCTCACTGTCCACAGGCTCCACCGCTGCCACAACACCATCACCAGGCTCATCCTCCAGCAGAAAAGGCACCTGGCATCTCAATGCCAGGTTGTGCAACATACAGCATGCCACGATGATCTGGCACACCTTCTTCGGTGAGTAATGCAGGGAGCCACCTGTCAGATGGAGGCACCGGAATCTGGCTTTCAGGAGGCCGAAGGTCCTCTCAGTGATCCGCCTAGTTTGCCCATGTGCCTCATTGTAACGTTCCTCTGGATTCCTCACTGGGGTCAGTAGCCGTGACAGTTTGGGGTAACCAGAGTCACCTGCAAATATTGAGGGACAATAGTGAGACACACACTAACCCTTAGGGACAACCCCATACCCAGACACCTACTCATACTGTGTGGGACCTTGGGCTCACCTATTAGCCACACCCGGTGCCTCTGGAGTTGGTCCATCACATAAGGGAAACTGCTATTGCGCAAGATATAGGTGTCATGCACAGAACCAGGATACTTGGCATTCACATGGGAAATGTACTGGTCCGCCAAACACACCATTTGCACATTCATCGAATGGTAGCTTTTTCTATTTCTGTACACCTGTTCATTTCTGTGAGGGGGGACAAATGCCACATGTGTCCCATCAATGGCACCAATGATGTTGGGGATATGTCCCAGGGCATAGAAGTCAGCTTTCACTGTGGCCAAATCCACCACCTAGGGGAACACGATGTAGCTACGCATATGTTTCAGCAGGGCAGACAACACCCCTCTCAACACGTTTGAGAACATTGACTGAGAAATCCCTGATGCCATGGCGACTGCAGTTTGGAAGGAGCCACTTGCCAGAAAATGGAGCACTGACAGGACCTGCACTAGAGGCGGTATTCCTGTGGGCTGGCGGATAGCTGACATCAGGTCCGGCTTCAATTGGGCACACTGTTCTTGGATTGTGGCACAATCAAGTCTGTATGTGATTATAATGTGTCTGTCCTCCATTGTTGACAGGTCCACCAGGGGTCTGTAAACCGGAGGATGCCGCCATCTCATCATCTGCCTCAGCGGTTGTAGCCTATGGAGGAGAAGGGTGAGCAGAAGGTCATATTTCCACATAGAATGCACAACTGTGTCCGAATTAATGTAACAGAAGCCGTGTGTTAAAGCGTGAGTCAGTATATGTGCCAATATGTGCTGTGACGCACTTAGAAATGGCGGCTGCCTGACTTGTGAGGAGGGACAAGGGGAAATAAGGTAACTGCGCTGGTGTTGTGCAGCGTCGCGGTACGCGGTCGAAGCCCACCGCACAACTCCGCATAGGTTATCATTGGGCCCCATGGGCCCTAGGAGCCAATGGCGATGTGCGATGTACGCCAGTGGTGACAGTACGAACCGCCACGGACATCACATCCATTTTCTACCCATTCACTCACTTGATACCTGTCCATCAACAGGAGAGGACCTACACTGCAAGTGCTCCTTTGACCTGAGTCTGGAAGCGACAATGGCTCATGTGTCTGGGGAAAGGGCCCCTGCCTTCACTGTGGAGGAGTTGGAGAAACTGGTGGATGGGGTCCTCCCCCAGTACACGTTACTCTATGGTCCTCCAGACAAACAGGTGAGTACACTGTGAGCATGATGCATGGGCAATGCCTGTTTGGAGTGGTGTGGATGTAAGCCACATGTTGGGTGGTGGCCTGAGTGCTGCATGTGAGGTGGTCAGTGTATGTGCGTCAGGGCATGGCTGGGAACTGGTCGGCAATGGGTATGATTGTCTGGACGGGAGAATAATTCCCTTTTCTGCTGTCTTTTCCAGCACCCACCAGAAAAAGGGTTTTTGGCGTGCCATCGCCAAGGAGGTGCGGACCCTGGGGGTCTATCACAGGCGGAGTACCCACTGCCACAAAAGATGGGAGGACCTGCGCGGCTGGACCAAGAAGATGGCAGAGGCCCAGCTGGGGCTGGCCTCCCAACGTGGAAGGGGTACCTGTCGCACCATGACCCCCCTGATGTTCCACATCCTGGCGGAGGCCTATCCGGAGTTGGGTGGGCACTTGAGGGCATCACGGCAGCTACAAGGGGGTGAGTACAGTTTCAGAAAGCTGACTTGTGCGCTTTAGGAACTAGCAGGGTGGGGGATGTGGGCTGTGGGCGCCCCTAGGCCAGGGCGATCATGCAAGGGTAGGTCCCTTGTTTGCAGGCTCTAAAGCACCCCTACCCCAACGGTACAAGTGGGCAACTACTTCTGGGCAGGGCCCTCTGGGTGTCAGGTGTGCAGGTGCTGGCGGTGGGCATTGTACCCCATGGGCTGGTGACTGTCTTTGTAAATGGTTGGGCATGGCCTAGTGCATAGGGCAGCTCAGTGTGTGTTGCGTCCGCCAATGGTAGTGGTGTTGCTGACATTGACCATGTGTGTCCTCTGTCTTTCCCCCCCTTTTTGTTTTGTCACCCTATCCTTGTGTGCAATAGCATCATCTGGCAGAGGAGCAGAGGCACCGGCGACGGAGGGAGCTGCATCCCACATGGCCCATGAGGGTGAATCCACAGAGGGTGAAGGCACCAGTGGGACGGAGGGGCGAGGGGAGCTCCACGACGGGGACAGGAGGAGATACCAGTGACAGTGGCTCCTCCTCTGATGGAAGCTCCCTGGTGGTGGCAGACACCTCTGTGCCCACCCCAACAACAGGTACAGCCACCGCCCCCCCACCAGCACCGCCCTCCCAGCAGCCCCTCAGCATGTTTCCAGTGCCCGCTTACCCAGAAGAGTGGGCATCTCCTGCACCCCAGGCACCTCAGGCCCTGTCCCAGTCAGCCCTGCTGCCCTCAGTGAGGAGGCTATTGACCTCCTGAGATCCATCACTGTTGGGCAGTCAACCATTCTGAATGCCATCCAGGGTGTTGGGAGGCATTTGCAACAAACAAATGCATACCTGGAGGGCATTCATTCTAGCGTGGCAGCCCAGCAGAGAGCATTTCAGGCTCTGGCCTCAGCACTGATGGCAGCCATTGCCCCTGTGTCCAGCCTCCCCCTCCAACTTCCACTACCCATACCCAATCCCCTCAACCTCAGCCTATCCCAAGCATACCTTCAGACCAGCATGCACACACATCAACACACAAAAGTGACTCAGGAAAACATAAGCACCACACATCATCACACAGGCACTCACACTAGCACCATATCCATGCACACATACCAACATCCACTGCCTCCACTGTGTCCCCCTCCTCCTCATTCTCCACCTCCCTCCCAGTATCGTCTCCACTCACACCTGCATGCACTACATCATCAGCCACTGCCTCCATCACCAGCACGCCCATCACAACACACCACTCACGAGCAATCACCACCCCCACAACCATTCACACATCCCCTGTGTCCTCTCCCAGTGTGTCTGGGAGCCCTCCTCCCAAAGTACACAAATGCAGGCACACACCCACTCAACAGCCATCCACCTCACAACAGCCTCCATCCCATGCACCTTCACCCAAACTCAGCAGACGCACACCTCCTACAATCACTACCTCTTCCTCCACTCCCACACCCCCTCCATCTTCCCGTCCCAGTGTGTCCAAAAAACCTTTCCTAGCTAACATCAACTTCTTCCCTACACCCCCCGTCCTTCCCCTAGGGCCAGGATGTCTAGATCCCAGCCCAGCACCTCAGCCATCAAATCTGCGTCCGCTGTCGTCCCTGCAAGTCCGGGTGGATCGAAGGGGGCACCCGTCAGAGCTGTCAGTGTGCCACCTACAGATGTGAAGGACCACTCGATTCCGCCACCTGCCAAGATCAAGAAGGGGCCAGCATGCAGCATGGGAAAGTCGCAACGCCCACCCAGCAAGGCCTCATCCAAACACAAAGAGGACAGTGCCAAGGTCCCAGCAGTGACTACCAAGGTGGGGAAGGGACACAAGAGCAAGGCCAAGTCACCTCAGGGAACGAAGCCTCCTGGTGAGGGGCTGGTGGCCACCATTTCCCCAGACATGCCAGCGACCTGTACCAAGCTCACCACCACAGCAACGACCGTCACCCTCACCGCCGCTGCCACAACATCAGTCAGCAGTATCCTCACCAGTGATCAGCCGTCCGAGGCTGCTGGAGATGGTCTGGTGTCTCCCTCCACCACTACAGACACCTGCACCACGGCCAGCACCGGCAGTATCTCCGCAGCAGCCACCGCCACCTGCACCGCCATCTGCACCGACATGTGCCCAGCCGGTGCCACTACATCGGACGGCAGCAGAATCCCCAGTGGGCAGCCGTCCAAGGCTGCAGGTGACGTCCTGGACCCTGGACACACCACATGAGGCACCACCACCAGCACTGGCACTAGCAGAAGTTTGCAGCCTATGTTGCCGCAGGATGGAGTGTGGCTCTGCCTCCATGGAGTATCATGCTACCTGTTCCATGAACATTTCGGTCCGCAGACACCCAGGTGAGAGAATGTGAACTGCCACACCACCGGTGCAGCATCACTGGGCACAAATCCCCCTCTAGAACCAGTGGAGAAAGGCATCCACTCCCCGAATCCTTGGCAGGATGAAGCAGACTGGGCACAAAGCCCCCTCCTGAACCAGTGGAGAAAGGCATCCACTCACCCAATCCTTGACAGGATGAAGCAGACTGGGCACAAAGCACCCCCCAGAACCAGTGGAAAAAGGCATCTACTCACCCTATCCTTGGCAGGATGAAGCAGACTAGGCACAAAGCCCCCTACAGAACCAGTGGAGAAAGGCATCCACTCACCCAATCCTTGGCAGGATGAAGCAGACTGGGCACAAAGCCCCCTCCAGAACCAGTGGAGAAAGGCATCCACTCACCCTATCCTTGGCAGGATCAAGCAGACTGGACACAAAGCCCCCTCCAGAACCAGTAGAGAAAGGCATCCACTCACCCAATCCTTGGCAGGATGAAGCAGACTGGGCACAAAGCCCCCTCCAG
The DNA here is from genome assembly GCF_031143425.1 of Pleurodeles waltl. Classification (NCBI taxonomy): domain Eukaryota; kingdom Metazoa; phylum Chordata; class Amphibia; order Caudata; family Salamandridae; genus Pleurodeles; species Pleurodeles waltl. Next base: position 457,632,832 of record NC_090439.1, read on the forward strand.
AACCAGAGGAAGAAGCCATCCACTAGAGAGACTGTGGCTTTGGACTCCCTTAGGACCAAGCAGTGGGCAAATCACTCACTTGAGAGACTGTGGCCTTGAACTCCCCAGGACCAAGCAGTGGGCAGAGCACCCACTTGAGAGACTGTGGCCTTGTACTCCCCAGGACCAAGCAGTGGGCAAACCACCCACTTGAGAGACTGTGGCCTTGCAGTCCCCAGGACCAAGCAGTGGGCAGAACACCCACTTGAGAGACTGTGGCCCTGCGCTCCCCAGGACATTGCTGTGGGCATGTAACCCCCTCCAGGAGCAGTGGCGTTGTACCATCTTCCGGCTGAAGTGCCCCCCCCTCCCTCTGAGGTGCCTGTGTTTTTTTCAACCTGATGCAGTGTTCTTTTTGTTTTGAGGCAGGTGTTGTGTGGGCTTCGCCCATTATTTTTGGGACCACTGGTCCACTGACTTTACAAGGGACAGTGTATGGCCTGCTGTACATGATGTAAATATTTGTATCTACTAATTATGTTAAATTCTATTGCTATATCTAAATGTTTCAATATATCACTGGTTAAACTCATTTCCTTTTGTCCTTGCGTTATTCCAGGGGGTGACAGGGTGTAGCTGTAATGTTGTTGGATGTGTTAGTGTGTTTGGTGATGTGGGTGAGGGTCGGAGTGGGGGTGTTGCGTGCCGCGTGTTTGTGTAACTCTCTTTTTCCTCCCCCCGCCACTGTGTGTTAGGTGCAGTACTCACAGTCGTCATCGCCGCTGCCTTCTTTCTACTTCCTGGTGTATTGGTAGATACACCAACATGGGGAGGACAGTGAAGTTCGGGCTCCATGGCGTCCTGGTTCTTCGTGGAGTGTCGAAAGGTGAGTTGTTCCCCTTCGGTGTACTGTTTCAGACGTGCTTTTGATGTCGTTGGTACCGCCCCGGAAAAGCTGGTGGATTGGCCTGTCATAATACAGTGGGCTGTACATTGTCTTCCACCTGTCTGTTGGCGGTGACTGCCGCGGTGTTGGTTGCTACCGCCCTGGCGGTCGGAGTGTTAAAGTGGCTGTCTATGATGGCGTTTTCCGCCGTGGTCGTGATCCCATTTTTTTTTTTACCGCCGGCCTGTTGGTGGTATTACCATCGCTCTAACACCGACCACCAGGATTGTAATAAGGGCCTATATTTGAACCGCCAGGGCAAAGTGGGAGAAGCTTTTTAAAGGTAAGTGATCAGCACCACTTGCCAACCTTTTAACTACGCCTCTGTTTCTGGGCAGCACAGATACAGTTCTTTTTTAATTGACTTTTCTGAAATGTGTGAATGAGCTCATGTGAAGGAAACTAAGAAATTGGCAAAAGAGGTGTCAATCACATCAACTTATAAATCAAGTACATGAATGATTAGCAACAGCTATTGGGCATGTAGAAACTGCAAGGTCGTACACTGTTCATTAGATAGCACATCTAATTCTTTTTGTTTCTCTTTTTGGAATATATCTTTCCTAGTTAAGCAACCCTTGCTCTGTGCACCCATTAGATACACTTTGACAGTGGCATATTTGTGTGTCTCTCCAGTATGGGCACACTATGTGAAAGAGGTATGCACACAAATCTGAGCGTGATTGGGTGTTAACCTACTTCTTCAGGACGAACAAGCCCAAAACACCCTCGAGTCAGGCTCTGACACTGAGGCCCGTATTTATACTCCGTTTGCGCCGAATTAGCGTCGTTTTTTTCGACGCAAATTCGGCGCAAAACTAACGCCATATTTATACTTTGGCGTTAGACGCGTCTAGCGCCAAAGTATTGGCAAATAGCGTCATTTTTTTGCGTGAACGCCTTCCTTGCGTTAATGAGATGCAAGGAAGGCTTTCCCGTCTAAAAAAATGACGGCGGCGCAAATGCGTCGTATTTATACTCCCGGGCAAAAATCACGCCCGGGAGTTGGCGGGTCAAAAAACCCCGCATTTGCGCCACTATTTAACGCCTGGGTCAGGGTAGGCGTTAAGGGGCCTGTGGGCTCAAAATGAGCCCACAGGTGCCCTCCCCTGCCCCCAGGGACCCCCCCTGCCACCCCTGCCCACCCCAGGAGGACACCCAAGGATGGAGGGACCCACCCCAGGGACATTCAGGTAAGTTCAGGTAAGTATAATTTTTTATATTTTGTAATTTTTTTTGGGTGGCATAGGGGGGCCTTATTTGTTCCCCCCTACATGCCACTATGCCCAATGACCATGCCCAGGGGACACAAGTCCCCTGGGCATGGCCATTGGGCAAGGGGGCATGACTCCTGTCTTTACTAAGACAGGAGTCATGAAATGGCGTCTGGGCGTCGTAAAAAAATGGCGCAAATCGGGTTGAGGCGATTTTTTTGCCTCAACCTGACTTGCCCCATTTTAAGACGCCCTAACGTCATTTTTTCCCAACGCCGGCGCTGCCTGGTCTACGTGTTTTTTTTCCACGCACACCAGGCAGCGCCGGTCTGCTTGCGCCGGCTAACGCCATTCCATAAATACGGCGCCCGCATGGCGCTTCAGAATGGCGTTAGACGGCGCTAAATTTTTTGACGCTAAACTGCGTTAGCGCAGTTTAGCGTCAAAAAGTATAAATATGGGCCTGAATTTTCAGATTCTGAAATTATATCATACTGGGGAAATTTCCACACTAACATATGACATCTGCATGTATATAATTCTGCAATCCTTGATTCTGTGCATCAGACAATAAATGTAAGTGCGTAAAATGGTAATTTGATGCACAGTATAATGTCGATGTGCACAATGTTTTGTAAATCTATCTATCATTGAGTTCCACAGGAGCCAGTGTTAAAAGATGCTTCCACCAACCTTCATTAGAGTCATTAAACACATTTTACCATTCCCACTTTATCATTTTTCTTCAAAATGTTTTGTGTTAATCAGTTCATGATGTTGTGGTATTTTTCTGAAGATTGTTTGGACCATATATTCTTTATGTGTCTTTCGAGTGCTTATTTGAATTGTGTGCCTTGCACTCTGAGGTCCTCCCTCAAATGAATTCTTGAGCTCAGCCCATGATACTTTTATTGAGTCATTAGTTCACTAATGTGATTCCCAATCACCAGAATGACATGCTAGCTTAAGCATAGAACACTCAAACACCCTAGGATGGTCTACCAATCAGTCTATGAGGAAGGGACGCATACTTTCTTGCACACATATAACCCCCTTGCACCAGACATCCCAGATTTGCCTGAATAGTTCTGGTTATTTACCCTCTATACTGGCACATCTGACTGAATTTAGCATATATCCCGGCTTTCATAGGTGTTCGACAGAAAGACAGAGGTTGTACATCAGAACACCGAGAACGAAATATCATGTGATTAAAATATCGAGGCCTGAATACGGAGGACCATAATATCGAGAAGATAAGTGCCTTCAAGTAATTTTAGATTTACCATTCTTCACTCCATGTCTATCTATCTTGGTGATATACTGTATATATTGATAAAGTACATGTATGTCAAGTGAATAATAAAAATATAATTACCTATGTATATTTACCTTTACAGTATTTTGTATCTATATTTTGGCTCCCCAAACTTTTGCTTCACAATATTCTGGAGGAATACTGAAGGGGGCACGCTTTCCCATGTAGCAATGCAAGATTAGTTAACAGCTCTTCTCATTAGCCAATATAATTAACACAGATTATACAGTGTGTAAATGCTGCACCTAATTAATCTTACTGCCTCATTCTCTATGTTTTCTATGTTAATCAGCGCTGCTTATTAAATCATTCTGTGCTAAGTATGTGAACACAATTGTAGTCCCGCTTCTACTGTATATTTGTGGATAGTCCTGGTTTTTAGTTTAAAAATTGTGGTCTGCATAAACAGCACACATAGAGGAATATATCTTGGAAGCTAAGGGACATTTAGCAGTACCTGACATACATATATTTTGAACTACAGTCACAGAGTTTGTTGGGGTGAGGTGTCTATTAGAAAGCAATAATAAAATACTGTACCTGAAAAAATGTCATTTTTATAGAAAACATAGCAGCAAGCTGAAAGCACAGCAAGATTGTAACTCAGTGAAAGTTTACAATTGGGGCCTCGGCTCAGAATTAAAGATAGCCTTCCGGTCGTAATTGTGTTGACTAAACTCGTGACAATTGCAGGCTCTACTCATACATGTGGCACAAGTAATAACTGGTGGATGAATAAAGAATTTTGAAATGATAGAGAATTCAAATTAAAAAAAGACCTGCAGTTTTCATTGGCCAGTACATATTCATCAATCAGAAATAGATTTATAGAGGATAATATTTTTTTTCACTATGAATTGTTTACTAATCCTTTATAGCGCCGAGGTGCAACCCTTTATCAGAATAATACCTGCCTCTTTAACAGGCGGACAATGATTACCTTTTAAGATGACTTTTGCTAAAGGGGTCCTGGTTGCTAGGACACTAGGACACAAAAGAACCATGAAAAGGCTTCATGTGCACATATTATGCTCTTAAAGTTGTGGCATTGTAATACTAACCCACATACCCCTTGTATCAATATAAAATGTCTTGTGTGTCATGGCAAACCATGTTTCTACTCATTTAAGGTCTACACACAGATGCAAAAAAGTAGTTTTGGGCACATGTCTGTATGCAACTGAAAATCGTTCAACCATCAAACTTGTAATGTAATCATGGTCTACTTTGGCTTACACATGATTCAAATTTGTATGTCTCACTTTACAAATATATATCACAGATAACCATAGCGCTGCCGTATGAAGGCAGATAGTCTAAGGAATAGGTTGTTTGGCATGTTAATAGTCTGTCTTTGAAACATGGAATTCAAATATTTTCATATGTTTCAATGACCTACAATAAATTATTACTCTGTTAATGTATGTGTTTGCCTGTATTCAAGGAAATACAACCCAGGTCTTTTTCATATTGTCTCTGTTATCAAAAGACATATAGCACTATGGGGGTCATTATGATCCCGGCGGTCGGTGGTAATATGGAGGAAAGTACTGCCAACAGGCTGGAGTTCTTTTCTCCATATTATGACATTGGCGGTTTGGCAAAAGCCAAACCGCCAATGTACCACACTGACCGCCATGGCAGTAACAGCCGCTGTGCTGGAGACATCAATCTCCAACCCGGCGGCCGTCACTTGACCGCCTGCGGGATTATGATCCCACCTACCGCCATGGTTTTCGCGGCTTCCGTACCACCACAAAAACCATGGCGATAGGCACTATCAGTGACAGGGAATCCCTTCCCTGTCACTGATAGATGTCTTCCCCACCCTCCTTCCCCTCCACAGGTTCCCCCACCCCCCTTCCTCTTCAGAACCCCCTTCATACACGCCCCTCCCTTCACACATGCACACAGGCATACACACACCCATTCCCACATTCATCCATGCATGCATACATCCATTCACACACACATCCACACACACTTACATACATACACGCAGACACGGATTCACACAACTCAACATACACACACTCATACCCCCAAACATGCACACATATACAACACGCAACACACACCCGCACAGACATACACACACACACACAACACCTCTGTCAGAGCACCCACTTACCTGTGTCCAGGGGGTCCTCCGGCAGGAGATGGGACAGGGCGATGCTGCCAGCAGCAGCGTCCGCCAGCAGAACACCACTAGGCCATATTAATTCTCATAATACGGCCGGCAGCAGCGCCACCTTACCGCCATCCGCCTGCATAGCCACAGCCGGATTTCCAGTATCCTTCTGGCGGAAATCCTGCTGTTGTCATAATATGGCAGACGGCTGGTAGCCACGGCAATGGGCTTTTGGCAGCTGTTGCCGCAGCGGTAGGCAGTTTTTACCGCGAATGTTATAATGAGGGCCTATGTCACATATGCCAAATATACATGACATGACACTAAGTGAAATCTGGCTCAAACCCTGGAATAATATGTCTTCAGTTTGTATAGATGGTCAGCATATTCTATGTCCATTCTGACATACAACTATTGTAGCTCAACATATGTCGAGTGTACACTGTAAAACTGTATTCCTTGCAGGCATTTGTGGCAAACTTCCCTTATTCCCAACCATACTCCTACTAACATTCCAAACAGTAAGAGAAAGTCTAATATTTGTTGTATACTGTTTCCAATTCTATCCATCATTCAGCATGCATATGTAAAGCTTAAGCTACTCGTAATATATATTAATACGTTTTTCATCAGGTGACCAAGACTGTGGCCTATAGCCATGGTTAATGACCCAGTTTTCAACAACCGTGACTGAGGGACAGAAGAAATTCAACAATGCATTAAGAAGAACCCGCAATGTAGTGGAAGAACATTTTAGCGTCTTCACATCTTGTTTCAGATGGTTTGGACCACCTCTAGTGGTGTGTAAGATGATATTGGTATGTGCAATTCTGCACAATATATGTGTCAAACATATCTACAATGTCAAATACTAACTGAGGAGGAAGATGAAGTTTTGAATGAAGAAATTGTGCACTCACAGCAAGGCTGCAAAAGAATAATTGGTTTGGTTCAAAAAGGTTTTTCTTAAATCAATAACATTTCTAAGAGCACTTCTCATGACTGTGTGTGTGTTCAGGTAATAAACATGTCTGGTTTTCAAAAGAATTTTGCAGTTATGTTGTTTTTTTGCCAATTAAAAGAATGAAAAGTTCACAATATGTGCAACACCTTAACGGTTATCCATATATCCATTAATTAAATAATAGGTATACCAAATGTTTGAGGTGCTGTTCATTTGCAAAGTCACACACATCTGAGATTAGAGCAATACATATATTTGAAATCTGTGGATGTAGGAAGATTGCACAGTACAGTCATCTAAGATATATCAATATAGCTATATATAAACCTCATCACACCTTCTAATGTAATCAGAGTATTTTTGCAGATGTTTTCTCGCAATGTCATAATCTAAAAAGGGATTCAGTAATACTAGGTCATCCTCCATGAGTCATGCTGAATGTGTAAAACGCTAACAATGCAGAAAAAATGATGTGTGTTGGTGTATTTAAAGAGTCCCAATAACACTTCTCAACAAACGTTCTGTGTTTCCAAAAATGTGATAGGTATAAAGAGCCTTCTTACTCTCATCAACAAAATAACATATTTAAAGTATGTAGTATCAGCCATGGATTCATATGGGCATGTAACAATGTAATAATTACCAGAGTCTTTAACTTAAGTAAGGGAATACATTAAAAAGTACATAAATATTTATATGTATTAAGCCTTGCTAACCCACTTTGTGTGGCTATGAGTGTTGTTCAGTAAAAAATAATGTTGCACAATGCATGTAGCTTTTGTGGGCTACCTTGCATTGTGAAGGACTTCCATGGTAGGATTATGGGAATACCTATGCATATCTATGTGTGCACATTTTTCCAGTCACATAGCATCGACTGTAATAGATTTCACCATCATGAAGGAGGTCTGCTGTGTTTGAGGAGCTGGTGATATGTTAAACAAGAGTGTCAACAAACAATCTTTACTCCCTTTAGTGTAGGTGTCAGCCATTGGTAGACACTGGAGAGGGTTGAAAAGGTTCCACCAGTGCTTCCACTTGAGGATTCCTTTTTTTTTTTTTTTTTACAAAGGGCATGAGAGAGGAGGAATCACTTCCACGTCAGGCCTCACCCCACTTTCACCAATCTGTGATGTTAGCATACCCAGAGGCATGCTGACCTAACAGATTCTACACCGAAGCATCGAAAGCAGCAGTATGAGTGCTCTCTCCTGCTTCAGTAGGAAAAATGCCTAAAATGGCCTCCCCACGTTTCAGGGAGGCCTCACTGGAAAGAGGAGAGTCTTACTTTTCCAGTGAGGCCTCCCTAAAACAGTTTCCTAGCTGTGGATCGCGGTTGTGGATCCACAGCCAGGAAACCCACTAGGCCACAGGGGATATTTGTTAGGGGATCGTGGCAACAGGCTGACCCCCAAATCTCACCAGGGGAAAGTAAAAAAAAAAAATTAACAAATTGCCATGGTGTCGGTCCTTCTTGCATATGGGCAGGCCCTCCAAATTTTTTTTGTCACTGTGTTTTCTCTGTGGGTCGATCACAGGAGAATCACGCATTTCTGAATAAAGTAAAGCAATGTAGGTGGGGGGTCGACTCTTAGCACATGGGTCGATTCGCTCTAAAGATTATGCAGCAGATCGTAGATGTATGCAGCATATGCAGTTATTTGGCATGACGTAAAGAGATTAATGTGTTTGCATGCAATGTGAAGGCCTGAGCAAAGGATGAACAGTCATCTTTCTGTTGCTTATTTCTGCACTTGGTTGCTAAACTGGTGGTAATTAGTTGAAATGTTTGACCAGACAGTATTACCATGTTTGAAAGCATAGCATTTTAAAGTCACACTATCAAAAAAAGACAGCATTATGCCACATAATTTGCCTTTTCTTTCTGCATAATTTAGTCAGCTCTGTTGCATAATTTGGTGCTCTCCTGCTGCAAACCTCCGTTAGCTGAGATGATAGCACTGTGAGTTTTGACAATGAGCATGCCTGCATACAAAGTTGCAGTGGCTGTTATTTACTATGTGCTTTTTGAGATCAAAGGTCATTTTGTAGCTTCAGGAAATTACTTTTAAACTGGCAATCCCTGTGCAGCACCACCAACAGTAAAGTTTTGCATGAGCCATGACAAAAGTGTGCTGTGGTATTGGGTGTTTGGTAAGGCAAAGTAGTACTGTGTCTTTTTTGTCTGTTTTAGTGTCTTTAGAGAACCTGTAGATTCACCAAAAAAAGAGAAGTCGTTTTTTGTTGATTTACTGTTACACACATCTCAGAGATGCACACAGCCACTGACTGATTTAGAATAATACTTCTGCTTTTTACATAAAGCAGTGTTTTAGATGGAAGATTTTAGCCATTCAGCAGACATGGTATCTCATTGGATGACTGCTGCCCAAGCCTTAACTTGGGATATGGACACAGCTCTGAGGAAGGATCAGAGATGGAAACAGCGTATATTGAGACAGCATCTGAGGGAGAGGAAAATGGAGCAGAATCTGGCAGCAATTTTTCTGTCAACAGAGTTCCAACTGATGACTCATCTTCCAGCGATTCTGGTAGACATGATGATGGCAATGATGCTGTCCCAATGCAAGCACAGTATGTGAAGCAGAGTGTCCGTAGCAGGGTAGAACAACCCAGAGAGCAGGCATGTGCAGCAGCAAGCACAGACAGCAAGCTCTATTAGCATCCATCCAATTTACTTCAGTCCCAAATTCTGTAGTTCACTGGCATCACTGGATGCAAAGTCGCCACAGCCAATTTTTGCCGATTGACCACATCCATCTCATTTTGAATGTTGATGTAATTGAGCAAATGGTGCAGCAAACAATTTCGCAACTGTCTAACTAACCAAGCGGACTGATATACATTGTAGACTCTGGTGGTCATTACAACCCTGGCGGTCGGTGTTAAAGCGGCGGTAAAACCACCAAAAGGCCGGCGGTGAAAAAAAATGAATTACGACTGTGGCGGAAACACCCAACATAGACAGCCACTTTAACACTCCGACCGCCACGGCGGTACAAACAAACACTGCAGTGGTAACCGCCAACAGACAGGCGGAAGACAATGTACCACCCACAGAATTACAAGCCACCAATCTGCCACCTTTTCCGGGGTGGATTCACTGCGAACAAAAACATGTCAGAAACAGGACTTCAAAGGGAAAACGCTCACCTCTACACACCCCACTAGGAACCAGGACGCCATGGAACCGGAACTTCAGATACTCCCAGCCTTTATCTTCCTGCTCCTCTACCAGGAGCACGAACGCTGGCGGAGAAGACCACAGTGAGTACTGCACCTACGACACAGGGTAGGGAAAAAACAGTGACACACACACGCAATACGCAACACCCCCACCCCCACCCTCACTCACGACAACACACACACCAATACATATTGATACATCACAGTTACACCCCCCAACCCCTCCTGGAAGAATGCAAGGACAAAAGGAAATGAGTTGAATGATTGTAATATATTAAAATACAGTAATCAAAAATATTTACATATATACACATTTACACTATGAACAATTATATACACCAAGAACACAAGTCCAAGGGATTCCACCATCATAGTCCGTGGACCACTGGGCCTAAAAGGCATGGGCGAGGCCCACACTCAATACCCGAACAAGATGGAGAGAACACTGCAGAGGCATCAGATAGAAATAAAACAGGCAGCTCAGGGGGAAAGGAAGGGGGGGCACCTCAGCCGGATGAGTGCACCACGCCAGCTGCACGAGGGGGCTCTATGCCCATTGATGTATCCTGGGGAGTGCAAAGCCACAGTCTCTCAAGTCGATAACAGTGGGTGGGTTGCCCACTGTTCAATCCTGGGGAGTGCAAAGCCACAGTCTCTCAAGTCGATAACAGTGGGTGGGTTGCCCACTGTTCAATCTTGGGGAGTGCAAAGCCACAGTCTCTCAAGTCATTAACAGTGGGTGGGTTGCCCACTGTTCAATCCTGGGGAGTGCAAAGCCACAGTCTCTCAAGTCTCTACAGTGGGTGGGTTGCCCACTGTTCAATCCTGGGGAGTGCAAAGCCACAGTCCCTCAAGTGGATAACAGTCTCCACTGGTTCTGGAGGGGGCTTGGTGCCCGGAGTGCTTCATCCTGCCAAGGACTGACGTAGTGGATGTAACTCTCCACTGGTTCTGGAGGGGGCTTGGTGCCCAGAGTGCTTCATCCTGCCAAGGACAGAGGTAGTGGATGCAACTCTCCCCTGGTTCTGGAGGGGGATTGGTGTCCAAAGTGCTTCAGCCTGCCCGTGGCGGCCTCAGTAGCGTAGTAATCATTGGCGCTCACTGTCCTGCGGGGCTTCTGGCAGTCTTGTCCTGGGCAGCGGGGCTGCTGGCGGTCTTGTCTTGGGCAGCGGGGCTGCTGGCGGTCTTGTCCTGGGCAGCGGGCTGCTGCTGGCGGTCTTGTCTTGGGCAGCGGGGCTGCTGGCGGTCTTTTCCTGGGCAGCGGGGCTTCTGCTGGCGGTCTTGTCTTAGGCAGCGGGGCTGCTGGCGGTCTTGTCCTGGGCAGTGGGGCTGCTGCTGGCGGTCTTGTCCTGGGCAGCGGGGCTGCTGCTGGCGGTCCTGTCTTGGGCAGCGGGCTGCTGGCGGTCTTGTCCTGGGCAGCAGGGCTGCTGCTGGCGGTCTTGTCCGCCGTGCTGATCTTCCCAGACTTGCCGGTTTTAATGTGCCCCTTCCCCAGCTTGGATGGTGTCGCAGCTATCTCCACACTCCCAAAGGTACCCCCGGGAGCGGCTTTGGTGGCTGATTTCTTTCCCCTCTCCTGCCGGGCACTGGCCGTCTTTTTATGCTTGACAGGTGGGGGACTGTCCGTACTCTGGCTCCTTGCCACACTGGCTGCCCTGCTGCCTGGTGCACTCCATAATCCAGTGACTATTGGCACCACTGGTCCTGCCCATGTTGTGGCTGAGGTGCTAGGTTGGGACCTGGAGAGTCGGGCCCTAGGAGACTGAACGGGTGGGGGAGGTGAGGGAAAGAGGTCAAGGTTGGCCAGGAAAAGTTTATTCGGAACACTGGGACGGGTAGCTGGAGGGGGTTTGGGAGTGGAGGAAGAGGTAGTGGTTGTAGGAGGTGTACGTTTGCTGACTTTGGGTGAAGGTGCATGGGCTGGAGGCTGTCGTGAAGTGGATGGCTGTTTGGTGGGTGTGTGGCTGCGTTTGTGTACCTTGGGAGGTGGCCTCACAGACACACTGGTAGAGGACACAGGGGACGTGTGAATGGTAGTGGGGGTGGTGACTGCACGTGAGCGGGGTATGGTGGAGGGTGTGCTGGTGATGGACGTAGTGTCTGAGGATGTAGTGCATGCAGGTGTGAGTTGAGACGAGACAGGGAGGGAGGAGGGAGACGAGGAGGAGGGGGACACAGTGGAGGCAATGGATGTTGGTGTGTCTGCATGGGTCTGATGTTGAGGTGTGTGCATGCTGGTCTGATGGAGTGCTTGGGATAGGCTGAGGTACAGGGGTGTGGGTCTGGGTGGAGGAAGTTGGAGGGGGGAGGCTAGAGACAGGGACAATGGCTGCCATCAGTGCTGAGGCCAGAGTCTGATATGCTCGCTGAAGGGCTGCCTGACCAGAGTGAATGCCCTCCAGGTATGTATTGGTTTGTTGCAACTGCCTCTCTACACCCTGGATGACATTCAAAATGGTAGACTGCCCAACAGTGAGGGACCTGAGGAGGTCAATGGCCTCCTCACTGAGGGCAGCAGGGGTGACTGGGGCAGGGCCTGAGGTGCTTGGGGGGAAGGTGATGCCCACCCTCCTGGGTGAGTGGGCTCGGGCAAAAGCTGAGGGGCTGCTGGGAGGGCGGTGCTGGTAGGGGGGTGGCGGCTGTACCTGTAGATGCAGGGGGCACAGATGGGCCCGCCACCACAAGGGAGCTCCCATCAGAGGAGGAGTCCGTATCGCTGGTGTCAGCTCCTGTCCCCGCCGTGGAGCTCCCCTCACCCTCCGTCCCTCTGGTGAATTTAGACTCCGTAGTTTCGCCCTTCAGGGCCATGTAGGATTCAGCTCCCTCCTGCTCCGGTGCCATTGCTCCTCCACCTGATGAAGCTAATGCAAACAAGAACAGGGAGACCACAAAAAGGGGGGGGAGACAGAAGAAAGACATGTTGAGTGCATGCAATACCGCTACAGTTGGCAGACACTACAGACACAGAAGCCCCCTGCACTACGCCACACACTTGGGGCCATATTTATACTTTTTGACGCAAAACTGCGCCAACGCAGTTTTGCGTCAAAAAAATTAGCGCCGGCTAACGCCATTCTGAAGCGCCATGCTGGCGCCGTATTTATTGAATGACGTTAGCCGGCGTTAGCCGCCGGCGCTGTCTGGTGTGCATTAAAAAAAACGACGTACACCAGGCAGCGCCGGCGTAGGGGGAAAATGGCGTATGGGCGTCCACAAATGGTGCAAGTCAGGCTGAGGCAAAAAAATCGCCTCAACCCGATTTGCGCCATTTTTTTTCTCACTCCCAACCCCCATTGAAATGACTCCTGTCTTAGCAAAGACAGGAGTCATGCCCCCTTGCCCAATGGCCATGCCCAGGGGACTTCTGTCCCCTGGGCATGGTCATTGGGCTTAGTGGCATGTAGGGGGGCACAAATCAGGCCCCCCTATGCCACAATTTTTTTTAAAAAAAAATACTTACCTGAACTTACCTTAATGTCCCTGGGGTGGGTCCCTCCATCCTTGGGTGTCCTCCTGGGGTGGGCAAGGGTGGCAGGGGGTGTCCCTGGGGGCAGGGGAGGGCACCTCTGGGCTCATTCTGAGCCCACAGGTCCCTTAACGCCTGCCCTGACCCAGGCATTAAAATCCGGCGCTAATGCGGGTTTTTTAGACCCGCCCACTCCCGGGCGTCATTTTTGCCCGGGAGTATAAATACGACGCATATGCATCGGAGTCATTTTTTAAGACGGGAACGCCTACCTTGCATATCATTAACGCAAGGAAGGTGTTCACGCCAAAAAATGACTCTAACTCCATGAACTTTGGCGCTAGACGCGTCTAACGCCAAAGTATAAATATGGAGTTAGTTTTGCGTCGAATTTGCGTCGAAAAAAACAACACAAATTTGGCGCAAACGGAGTATAAATATGCCCCTTGGTGTCCACTATTCAATCCCAGGGACATGGGTTACAAGGCTATGGCCGATTTCTGCTCACATGGATGTCACAGGAGCCTGACTAGGTCTAGTTGGCACTGTACACAGGTGGGGTGGGGTGCCACAGGGCCTGTCTTAAGTAGGGTCCTTGCCTACTAAACTCGTCCTAGCCTAGGGGAACCCACAGCCCACCTCCCCCACCCAGACCCCTACAATGCGCGCTGAATCAGCAGAATGAGAGTGTACTCACCCCCTTGTTGCTGCTGTGATGCCTTCAAGCGCCCATCCAACTCTGGGTACGCCACCGCCAGGATCCTGAATATCAGGGGGGTCATGGTGAGACGGGCACCCCTCCCACGTTGGGAGGCCTTCCCCAGCTGGGCCTCCGCCGTCTTCTTGCTCCAGCGGTGAATGTCCTCCCATCTTTTCCGGCAGTGGGTGCTCCGTCTGTGGTAGACCCCCAGGGTCCAGACTTCCTTGGCGATGGCACGCCAAATGTCCTTCTTCTGGTGGGTGCTGACCTACAGGAATAGTACAGGGGAAAAGGAGAAGATATTACCGCCCGCACCGTCACAGTCATTGACCCGCATCCCTACCGTTGCCATGACGCACATGCACTCACCGTCTTTTCATGCACGCCTCATTCTCCGCCCCCCATCTTTTATCCACCCCACTCCACACAGGCATTGCCCATACACCATGCTCACAGTGTACTTACCTGTTTGTCTGGAGGAACGTAGAGTAGCGTGTACTGGGGGAGGATCCCATCCACGAGTTTCTCCAACTCCTCCGTGCTGAAGGCAGGGGCCCTTTCCCCAGACAGACGAGCCATTGTCTCTTCCAGACTGAGGTCACAACAGCACTTGCACTGTAGGTCCTCTCCTGTCGAAGATCAGGTATCAAGTGATTAAACAGAGAGAAAATGGCGGTCACGTCCGCGGCGGTGTGTACCGTCACCGCCAGCGTATATCATCATTGGCTCCTGGGACCCATAGGGTCCAATGTTAACCAATGCAGGATTGCACTGCGGTCTTCGACTGCCTTCCGCGACGGTGTACAACGCCAGCGCAGTTACCTCATATCCCCTTGTCCCACTTTACGGGTCAGGCAGCCGCCATTTCATGGGCCCACATGGCATTATTTTTGGCTGCGTCACACATATGTAGGCCTTGCCTAAACACTCATACAGGCTAATTTCGAATTGCTAATATTTTCAGAGTAAGCTGTGTTTACGTACCTCAGAGTTGGTTGACTCTCTGCTTGCTGTTCTCCTCCATAGGCACCGTCCGCTGGGGCATGTGAGGAGATGGCTGCGGACCTGTCGACAATGCAGGTGCGACATGTGATCATCACCTACAGGCTTGATCATGCCACAATCCATGAACTGTGTGCCCAGTTGGAGCCAGACCTGATGTCAGCTATCCGCCATCCCACAGGAATCCCCCCTCAAGTGCAGGTGCTGTCAGTACTCCATTTCCTTGCAAGTGGGTCATTTCAAACTACAGTGGCCATAGCATTAGGGATGTCCCAGCCTATGTTTTCCAACGTGTTGTCCAGAGTGTTCTCTGCCCTGCTGAAACACATGCGGAGCTACATCGTTTTCCCTCAGGTGGAGGATTTGCCTACAGTGAAAGGTGATTTCTATGCCCTGGGACACATCCCCAACATCATAGGTGCCATTGATGGGACACATGTGGCCTTGGTACCCCCCCCGCAGGAGTGAACAGGTGTACAGAAACAGGAAGAGTTACCATTCCATGAATGTGCAGATGGTGTGTTTGACAGACAAGTACATCTACCATGTTAATGCCGAATTCCCTGGCTCAGTGCATGATGCTTACATCCTGCGGAAAAGCAGCATTTCTTATGTGATGGGGCAACTCCAGAGGCACCGGGTGTGGCTATTAGGTGAGCGCATGGATCCAATACAGTGGGAATAGTTGTCTGGGTCTGTGGATGTCCCTATGAGTTTGTGTGTCTAACAGTTGTCCCTTGCCATTTGCAGGTGACTCTGGTTACCCCAACCTGTCATGGCTACTGACCCCAGTGAGGAATCCCAGGACAAGGGCAGAGGTACGATACAATGAGGCCCATGGGTGGACTAGGAGGATTATATAGCGGACCTTCGGTCTCCTGAAGGCCAGGTTCCGGTGCCTCCATATGACAGGTGGTTCCCTATTCTACTCACCAAAGAAGGTATGCCAGATCATCGTGGCCTGCTGTATGCTTCACAACTTGGCTTTGCAACGACAGGTGCCTGTTCTGCAGGAGGATGGTCCGGATGGAGGTCTTGTGGTAGCTGTGGACCCTGTGGACAGTGAAGATGAGGAAGCAGAAGAAGAGGACATCGACAACAGGAACATGGTGATCCTGCAATACTTCCAGTGAGACACAGGTAAGAAGACAACACTGCCTGCTACATCTGATTTAAATGTACTACCTCTCTACTGTCTGTAATTTTCACCCAGTGTATGGTCACTGAGTTGTCACTTTCCCTTATGATTTCACAGATGTGGGTCCCACTGTGTGGCATCTGCTTTGTTTCCTCATGGACTATAGCTGTGTGACATAGGTATGTTGACATTACACTTGAATTAGCATTTTGCCACTGTAATTGCTAATACACTATTTTGAAATCACAGACAGACTCCTGATTGTTTTGTGCTTTAAGGGTGTTTATTTAAGTGCTCAATATTGGAGGGGGTTGTAGAATGGTGAGGGGTGATGGTGGAGGAATGTCCATGGCAGAGTCCAGTGTATTAGCCTCACAGGTGCATTGTCCAAAGGGGCATAGGAAGTGGAGCTGGGACAGTTTAAGAATGGACTGGGTGACAAGGTGGGACAAAAGGATGACAATCAGGGTGATCTCATTTCCTTGCAGGGGTTTTGGCATCGTTCTCTGTCTTTGTCCTGGATCTCAGGGACCGTTTGCAGGGAGGTTCTCCCTCTGCAGGGGGTGGGGTGCTGGTGTGGTGGTCCTGTGGCGGTGCCTCCTGTCCACTAGCGCTGGCGGTGGTGGTGGGCAGTTCATCGTCCATGCTAATGTCAGGGGCCCCTTGTAGTGCCACAGTGTCCCTCCTGGTGTTGACGAGTTCCTTCAGCAGCCCTACAATGGTGCCCAGGGTGGAATTGATGGATTTGAGTTCCTCCCTGAAGCCCAAATACTGTTCTTCCTGCAGCTGCTGGGTCTCCTGAAACTTGGCTAGTACCGCTGCAATCGTCTCCTGGGAATGGTGGTAGGCTCCCATGATGTTGGAGAGGGCCTCGTGGAGAGTGGGTTCCCTGGGCCTGTCCTCCCCATGTCGCACAGCAGCCCTCCCAGTTCCCCTGTGTTACTGTGCCTCTGTCCCCTGAACCGTGTGCCCACTGTCACTGCCCCCAGGTCCCTGGTGTTGTTGGGGTGGTGGGTTAGCCTGGGTTCCCTGTAGTGGTGGACACACTCCTGCTTGACGTGTCATGGGGACAGAGGTATGGGCCCGCTGGGTGGGTGCTGTGCTGGTGTTTCCAGAGGGGGGAAGGTATGTAGTGGCTTGTGCCAGTGTGAGGGGAACCGACTGTCCCGAGGTCCCAGATGGGCCGGGCTGGTCATCTAGATCCAGTTGGACAGAGCTGCTGTCATCACTGTGGGCCTCTTCTGTGGGTGGAGTGGACATATCTGGACCCTCCTGTCCGGTGACGTTGGGTAGGGGTCCTGTAGGGGTGTAAAAGCATGATTATTGCATCTGTGTGTGCCATGGTGTGCAATGGGTGGATGACCGTTTACCCCAGTGCTTGCATTCCTGTGTAGGACCTTGTGTGATAATGGTTTAGGGGGGTGTATGGGCATGTGCAGTGGCCATGCTTTGGTGATGGGTGTCCATGCTTTGGTGTTGCATGCAGGGCTTGGGATGTGTGGTTTGTGATATTGGGACATGTGTGAGGAGTTGGAGTGATGGGGGTGAGGGTGGGGGTATGTGATGGCATGCAGGTAGGGTGGGGGATGAAGTAGTAAAGATTTGTCTTACCAGAGTCCATTCCTCCAGTTACTCCTGTGAGGCCCTCAGGATGCAATATAGCCAAGACCTGCCCCTCCCATGTTGTTAGTTGTGGGGGAGGAGGTAGGGGTCCGCCGCCAGTCCGCTGAACTGCAATGTGGTGTCTTTAGACCACAGAACGCACCTACCCCCGTAGGTCATTCCACCTCTTCCTGATGTCATCCCTAGTTCTTGGGTGGTGTCCCACTGCGTTGACCCTGTCCACGATTCTTCACCATAGCTCCATCTTCCTAGCTATGGAGGTGTGCTGCACCTGTGATCTGAATAGCTGTGGCTCTACCCGGATGATTTCCTCCACCATGATCCTGAGCTCCTCCTCAGAGAACCTGGGGTATCTTTGGGGTGCCATGGGGTGGTGTGGGTGATGTGTGGGGTGGTGTGTGTTGTGATGGGTGGGGTGATATTTAGAGGTGTGTTGTGTGAGGTACGTGGATGTTATGTGGGTGATGGTGTTGAGTGCCTGTGGATGCGAGTTTGTAGATGGTGGTGTCTCTCTCTGGCCTTCTGTCGCAATTGTGGTTGTAGGGGATTGTGGGTGATGTGGGTGTGTGTTTTATATTGTATTGGGTGTGTGGGAGTGGTGTGTGTATATGTATCAGGTGTGTGTATTTGCAATTGTCCAATGTGGTAGTGTTTTGTAAGTGTGTGTATATTATGAGCGTGGCGGTGTGCACCGCCAATGGATTACCGCGGTTGAAAGACCGCTGCGTGGATTCGTGGGTCGTGATAGTGTGGGCGTATTCCTGTTGGCGTGACGGTGGAGGTTTTGTTATCGCCAGTTTATCACTGACCTTTGGTGTGGCGAACTTGTGTGGGTGTCTAGATTTTGGCAGATTCCGGGCTTTGGGTCATAATGACCGTGGCGGAATTCCGCAGCGGTGTGTTGGCAGTCTTCTGCATGGGGGTAAGCAGATGTTACCGCCAATGTTGTAATGACCCCCTCTGTCTTGAAGTTTTTTTTTTTTTTTAAATAAATCTTTTATTGAGCGACAAAAACAGTTATTGCACAAAGTAGCAAACAGCAATAAGGAACACAGCATATGTCTACATCTCAGAGACAAGTTACAGTGGGTGTCAAGCCAACAGAGGTGTTGCATTGTGATCGAAACCCACCCTGGCAAAATATTCTGATAGATCAAGTCTAGAGTCCTCCCACCCACCCATGTGCTCAAGTTCAGAGAATCACTCCGTACTTCTATATGTATCCCACCCTCCCCAGATTTTCTCCAACATTTTTGGGCATCCCCTACACTGATAGATCACTCTTTCCGCAACCCGGCACCAATCCAGGTCTGACTGCCATTTGTGTACCCTGGATAGTGACTCAGCGCCCCAAGCACGTGCTATGTTGCACTTGGCCACTATTGCTGCCACAGCTAACCATAGCCCTGATGCTTTGGCCAGGTTTCTTTCCTTACTATATTGAGAAGAAACAACTTGGGGTCCAGGGGGACGGTTTTTCCAAGCACCCGGGTTGCCACCTCTGAGACCCTCTGCCAGAAAGCCTCTACCATGGCGAATGGACATAAAATATGATAAATGGTGCCTTCCTGCCCCCACCAACTCAAACACTGCGGGGTCTGTAACCTACCCATCTTGCACAGCAAAACCCTGGAGTAGCATGCCCTGTGTAACATTCACAACTGGATCAGCCTGAACCAAGCCCTAACCGCAGCTACCCTGGGACTTTGCTTTGCCCCAGCCCAATCTTCATCATCCAATGTTCTCAAGTCTTCCTCCCATGTAGTGAGGAGGGGTATAATTTGGTCCGGGGAGGTGTTCATCAATTTCCTATATATCATAAAGATGGCCTTTAACTCCAACGGTTCCGCCAGGAGGCGGTCTTCTACAGGGGCTGATTCTGAAAATTGCTCGCCTTCCGGGACATGTCACCATAGTGCATACAGCAGCTGCAGGTACCTATATCGCTCAGTGTCCGCCAAAGCATATTCTTGATGGAGGACATCGAACATCACAAGTGCCTGATATCACAAAGTTGGTATATTCCCAATTGAGACCCTCTCTGGAACCTGCCCAGGGCCCTAAGGTCCCCCAGTAGATCACTGCACCGCAATGGGGTTCGGGCAGTCAAAGTAGATCTCCAACCCAAAAAGCATGTGGTGTCATTCCATGCTCTCGCTACCGTTCCCGTTTGTACCAGCAATGTTTTCAAGCTTGCGCTGGTGTACAAGGCGGATTCGTAGCCCTCCCTGCCCATTGCATCTCTGTCCACACGAAATGCTGGGTCCCCCTGAACCGCAATGGCCCAGTCATTAACGGTCACCAATTGTATCGCCCAGTAGTAGCGCAGGGAGTCCGGGATGGCCAGACCACCCTCGTACATCCCCTGCTTCAGGTTTTGCAATGCTATGCGGGAGCAGCCTCCGTCCCACAACAGCAGTCTGATTCCCTGATCCAGCTGCTGAAATACCGCCGCTGGTATCCTATAGGGAATATTCTGGAAGACATATGGGAGCCATGGCAATGGCATCATTTTGTGGAGGGCTGCTCTACCCATCAAGGAGAGTGCCAATGTCCTCCAGTGTTCCACATCTCTATGGAGTCTATCTAACTGGACCTGCAGGTTTCTCCGGAGGAGACATTCCCGACACCTAGTGACATACATCCCCAAATACATAAAGCCCTCCTGGCAGAACAGTACAGTCCAATCCGAGGGCAAGGTGGGGAAAGCCCCCGCCCGGAGAATGACCATGCATTTAAAATATTCTGCTGGGAGCCCAATTGGCCCTGCTGCTCTGCCCGACAGTAGTCAGCGCAACGCCAAGGCAACCTCTTCCTCAGTCAACTCACCATCCAGAACTCCTCTATCTTCCTCTATGAGCCAATGCAACGGAATGCCCTGCAGGAGGTCAATACAGTCCTCCTTGGCCATCTGGGTCACCAAGGTGTATATCTACTCATAAATGTAGCGAAGGCCTCTGCTATGGCATCGTTGGACATGCAGAGGATTCCCTCCCTGTTCCATACCTCCCAGACCCATGGCCGTTCCTGGTCCCTTCTTGAACTATTCTTGCATGTATTGCTTAGAGGATGCCTGATTGAGTGTCCTAAGATTTCACTGTTTCTTGGGAACTTTAATCAGAGGACTTTTGTGCTGATGAGACCCGAAGATTAACTATTGATCAAAACTTTGACATCCCCTCCCTAAGTTGCTTTCAAACATGTTATGGTCTGCCAGGAGATACAATATATGAACAGAAGGTATCTCTGCTTATGTTTGCTTGATATAAAATCTTATACAAACTTGCGATCTCTCTAGTGTCTTACTTGACCGCAGGGACATCCTGTCCACAATGATCAGTTTACGAGAAAGTCTTACCAACTCATCAAAGTGACATCCCAGCCACTACGCCAAATGGATCTTTGATGTTAGATAAGAGTAACCAGGAGCTGTATATAAGTTAATTATTCATCACAGTTTCAATCTTATTCTTAGTCAATAATGAGAGTTTGATGAGGGTTCAAAAGCTTTATTAATAAATCTCTTTATATGCTCACCTTTATTAAGGCAGTATTAATGTCATCAATATAATTCATTAAATAATCAATAAGAAGGCTAAGTAACCAATATATCATAAGCAAATTCAAAACGCGAGTTCCATAAAGGAAGGAATCGTTAGTCTAAGTATAAGGATGGTTAAAAGGTGTGGAGCATCAAGAAACATGTGTCAGTCAAATATCAAACTCAATCAGAGCAGAACTTACCATAAGGAGAGGTTCAAGAAGAGGCAAAAGTGGGCCGTGAGAGATCTGTGTGTTTTCATTGCATATGTGCACTCATGGTGATCTGCTCTAGGAACACTTATTTTTTCAACTGGATATAAGTATTTGTGGCTTCCAACAGCTTCCATATTTTTTCCTTACAGGAATGTGTGGAAAATGTATGTTTTTAGTTGAGGTTTTCAAAGGCTCCTGCGTAAAATGACATTGTGAGAGCCATGCAAGTCATGCACCCCGGGACTCCCCTAGTTGTCTATTTTTGAAAAATGGACAGGTTTACCAGGTTTGCCTAGGTGTTGGCTGAGCTAGGGCCCAAAATCCACATCTCTCCATATTGCAAAAAAAGCGTCAATTTTCACTATAAAAATGTGATGGGTCTGTGTTGCATTTTGGACCCTTTCCTGTCTCTGCCACTAGGCCTACAAACAGAAGTGAAGCAGAATTGTTATGGAGAGTCCTTGGAGAATAGTTAGCAGTAGGAAATGTGTGGCTCCAACAGATTACAGATATTTTTCTTACAGAAGTTTAGTTTAGTTTAGTTTTGAGGATTTGCAGAATGCATGGCTACCCGAAGGCCTCCGAGCGCTGAGGAAGATCACTAGGTAAGAGGAACAGACCTAAACAGGGAACAATATCGTTTTCAATGTTCTATGAAAAGAAGATTCTGACATGTCATGACGAAGTTCCAAGGGGAGGGAGTTCCAGATCTTAGCTGCTCCTCAGGCAAAGGATCTACCCCATCTAACTTTCTTAGCACAAAAGGAGTTAATTAAAAAAGCTGAAGACATCTGGGTATTCTCCTGGGGGTATAGGGAGTGATAATTCATCTGAGGAAGACTGGACCCTTGTTTCAAAGGGCTCGGTGAATACAACACATAGCTTTAAAAATAATGCATTGTTTAATCGGAAGCCAATGGAGGGAAGCCAATGCTGGAGTGGCAGATGAATGTCTGGGGGTGTCTGTGAGTAGGTGAGCAGCAGCATTCTGCAGTACCTGAAGTCTCTTTAGAACATGCAAAGGAGAGCTCAGGAGCAGTATGTTCCCATAATCGAGACGTGAAAGTATCAGAGCCTGAGTAAGAAGTCTTTTGGCTGAAAATGAAAGTAATTTAAAGAAGTGTAAGGAAAATGTGCATTTTAAGTCAAAGTGTGAGGTTGGAGAAGGCTTGCGAGTAAAATTACCTGGTGAGAGCCATGCAAATCACACACCCCTGGTCTCTCCTAGATGCCTAGTTTTCACAGTTGTGCAGCGTTGCTAGGTTTGCCTATGGCCAAAAATCAACAGCTATTCACTTTCCAAAAAATGTTCAGTTTTCTGTGGAAAAAAGTAATATGTCAATGTTACGTTTTGACCTGTTTCCTGTTGCAGGCACTAGGCCTACCCACACAAGTGAGGTACCATTTTTATAGGGAGACTTGATGGAATGCTAAGTGTAAGTAACTTTGTGGTTCTCCTCAGAATCCAGAACTTTCCATCACTGAAATATGAGAAAAGTGTGTTTTTTATTCAAAGTTTGAGGTTTGCAGGGGATTTGCAAGGGATTCTTAGTCAAATGTCTAGTGAGACCCACGCAAGTCACTCCACCCTGGATTTCCCTATGTTGGTTTACAGTGTAAAAATGAGATGCATCTATGTTGAGTTTTGGGCCTCTTCTTGTCGCAGGCACTAGGCCTAACCACAGAAGTCAGGTAGCATTTTCATCAGGAGACTTGGGGTAATGCTAGGTAGTAGGAAATTTGTGGCTCCCCATAGATTCCAGATGTTTTCCTAATACAAGTGTGTGAAAAATGTGTTTGTAGTCGAAATTTGGGGTCTACAAAGGCTTTTGAGTAAAATTACGTGGCAACAGCCACACAGGTTTGCTAAGTTTCCCTAGCTGCCGGCTGAACTAAAGCCCAACTTCCACAGCTTCCCATATTGCATAAAATGGTCAGTTTTTAATCGAAAAATTTGATGGTTTTATGTTGTGTTTTGAGCCCTTCCCTGTTGCTGGAACTTGGTCTACCTACAAAAGTGAGGTACCATTATTATCGGGAGACTTGAGGGAATGTTAGGTGGAAGGAACTTTGTGGTTCTTTGCACATTCATGAACATACCATCACAGAAATATGAGGAAAGTGTGTTTGTTAGTCAAAGTTCGAGGTTTGCAACTCATTCTAGGTAAAAACGTACACACAGTGTGACGAAGCAACAAGGACAAATATAGTTTTTGATGTTATACCTCACCTGGGAATGGAACACATTTGGAACCATTCCCAAGTTTACTTGTCATAGTAAATCTGTGAATGTGCCAAACAACATGGTTGGATGTGTTGGAATATCCATGCTCCACAATTGTTACACCTTCCCAGTGCAGTAACTTCAGCAACCTTGCGCTACTTCAGACTTACCATGCAATGCAGAGTGACACAAGGTGGCTCTATGTGACCTAGTACATCTGATTTAAGTATCTGCAATGCACTGTATATAAAAGTAAGGGATGCCACCTGTTTGTGCTGGTTAATTTTAAATTACAAATGTTGAGTTGTGCAGTGGGTGAAACATGGCTGTTACCATGCATGCCCAACTGTGTTTTAGCCTTACTCCCAGCTTTACACATACTTTAAATGTGGGACTACGTCCCAATGCTACAACTTCACAACAAGGTGTAGCGTGCATAGAACTGTTTTTTCACCTTAATTTACTCTTTCCATGTGTGCCAAATAAGGTATTAAACATAGAAGGAGGAAATTCCCTGAATGGAATTAGGGTTGGGACCAGAAGCTGTCTGTAGGGAAATGCCTTCCTTGGCATGGTTACCCCCTAACTTTTTGTCTTTTGTTGAAACTAGTTATGATTGAAAGTGTGCTGGGGTCTTGCTAACCAGGCCCCAGCACCAGTGTTCTTTCCCTAAACTGTACCTTTGTTCCCACAATTGGCACAGCCCGGGCACACAGTTATGGTCCTTGTAACTGGTACCCCTGGTACCAAGGGCCCTGTGGCCAGGGAAGGTTTCTAAGGGCTGCAGCATGTATTATGCCACCCTGGGGACCGCTCACTCAGCACATGCACACTGCCTCACAGCGTATGTGCTGGTGGGGAGAAAATTACTAAGTCGACATGGCACTCTCTTCAGGGTGCCATGCCCACATCCCACTGCCTGTGGCATAGTTAAGTCACCCCTCTAGCAGGCCTTACAGCCCTAAGGCGGGGTGCACTATACCACAGGTGAGGGCATAGATGCATGAGCACTATGCTCCTACTGCGTCTGAGCCAATCCTTACATATTGTAAGCGCAGGGTAGCCATAAAGAGTATATGGTCTGGGAGTTTGTCAAGCACAAACGCCACAGTTCCATAATGGCTACACTGAAATCTGGGAAGTTTGGTATCAAACTTCTCAGCACAATAAATCCACACTGATGCCAGTGTGGGATTTTTTGACAAATGCACACAGGGGGCATCTTAGAGATGCCCCCTGTATAAAAGTCCAAACACCAGTGTTAGTCTGACCAGTTCCTGCAAGCCTGCCACAACCGGACGGGTTTCTGGCCACATGGGGTGCGTGCCTTTGTCACTCTGTGGCCAGGCACAAAGCCGGCACTTGCTGGAGGTGCTTCTCACCTCCCCCTGCAGGAACTGTAGCACCTGGCGGTGAGCCTCAAAGGCTCATGCCTGTTGTTTAAGCACCCCAGGGCATTCTAGCTAGTGGAGATGCCCCCCCCTCTGGACACAGCCCCCACTTTTGGCAGCAAGTCCGGAGGAGATAATGAGAAAAACAAGGAGGAGTCACCCACCAGTCAGGACAGCCCCTAAGGAGTCCTGAGCTGAGGCGACCCCTGCCTTAAGAAATCTCCATCTTGTTTTTGGAGGATCCCCCCAATAGGAATAGGGATGTGCCCCCTTCCCCTCAGGGAGGAGGCACAAGGAGGGTGTAGCCACCCTCAAGGACAGTAGCCATTGGCTTCTGCCCCCAGACCTAAAAACACCCCTAAATTGAGTATTTAGGGGCGACCCTGAACCCAGGAAATTAGATTCCTGCAACCTGAAGAAAGAAGAAGGACTGCTGATCTGATAGCCCCGCAGAGACGACGGAGACAACAACTAACTTGGCCCCATCCCTACCGGGCTGTCTCCCGACTCAAAGAACCTGCACAGCGACGCATCCAGCGGGACCAGCGACCTCTGAGGGCTCGGAGGACTGACCTGCACCTAAAGGACCTAGAACCTCCGGAGGACAGCGGTTCTTCTCAGAAACAGCAACAAGAAACCAACTTTAAAGAGACTCCAACTACCTGCCAAAAGCATGAGTCTTTGCACTCTGCACCCGATGCCCCCGGCTCGGGTTTGGAGAAACCAACACCGCAGAGAGGACTCCCAGGTGACTTCAACAATGTGGACACCCTGAGTCGACCTCCCTACACCCCCACAGCGACGCCTACAGAGAGGATCCAGAGGCTCCCCCTGACTGCGACTGCCTGATAACAAGGGAACTCGACGCCTGGACCAGCACTGCATCCGCAGCCCCCAGGACTGAGAGGAACCACCTACCAGTGTAGGAGTGACCAGCAGGTGGCCCTCATCCTAGCCCAGTTGGTGGCTGGCGAGTGGCCCCCCTGTGCCCTGCCTGCATTGCCAGAGTGACCCCCCAGGCCCCTCCATTGTTTTCTACAACAAACCCAACACCTACTTTGCACACTGTACCCGGCCGCCCCTGTGCCGCTGAGGGTGTGTTTTGTGTGCTTGTGTGTCCCCCCCAGTCCTCTACAAAAAAACCCTGGCCTGCTCCCAGAGGA
Organism: Pleurodeles waltl; assembly: GCF_031143425.1. Taxonomy (NCBI): domain Eukaryota; kingdom Metazoa; phylum Chordata; class Amphibia; order Caudata; family Salamandridae; genus Pleurodeles; species Pleurodeles waltl. The sequence continues at coordinate 457,659,054 of NC_090439.1, forward strand.
TGCAGGTACTTACCTGCTAGCAGACTGGAACCGGAGCACCCCTGTTCTCCTGTGTGCCTTATGTTGTTTGGGTCCTCCTTTGACCTTTATACCTGACCAGCCCTGTGTTGCCAGTGCTGAGGGTTTGGGGTTGCCTTGAACCCCCAACAGTGGGCTACCTATGCCCAAGAGACTGAATTTGTAAGTGCTTTACTTATCTGAGAAACTAACCAATACTTACCCCTCCCAGGAACTGTTGATGTTTGCAGTGTCCACTTTTAAAATAGCTTTTTGCCATTTTAACCAAAACTGTGTGTACTACTGTTTTAAACCAAAGTTCTATACTTACCTGTGTGAAGTACCTTACAATGTATGTACTTACCTCAATTCTGAATCTTGTGGTTCTAAAATAAATTAAGGAAAGAATATTTTTCTATATAAAACCTACTGGCCTGGAGTTAAGTCTTTGAGTGTGTGTTCTCATTTATTGCTTGTGTGTGTACCACAAATGCTTAACACTACCCTCTGATAAGCCTACTGCTGGACCACACTAACATAAAATAGAGCATTAGTATTATCTAATTTTGCCACTATCAACCTCTAATGGGAACCCTTGGACTCTGTGCACACTATCTCTCACTTTGAGATAGTATATACAGAGCCAACTTCCCTCACTGCCCCTTCCTGCTAAATAACAAACCTTCCTCTAATGCAGCTAACCTACCACTACGGGGCAAGGTTCCCTGTGTCGGCGATAGGCATCACATAATGCAACAGTACCATGAGAAAGCATTAATGCTGAATATCTATGCAAATATGGACCACTGTTTCCTTCTCATGCAGTGCGGTGCACTAGGTTGGTTTGCTGCGATGTGTAGGGTCACTTCTGATTATATGGTGGATAAAATGTGCGTGCTGGCCTCATTTGTGCAGAGGTCAAACATGCAATGTGTTGCCCTTGTGTGGTAAAAATAGAACACTGTGCAGCAGAAACATGTCTTGTGTGTCCCTTATGGTATAAAATAGGATGCTGCATAGTGCAAACATATTTTGCATGGTAAAAAATGCTGCAGCACTACACAGACTGGATAGAAGCACCCAGAAAATTATGCAAAGGGCAAGACTGCATACTAAGAAGAACGTGAAGTTTAGTTTTACTTTCTCTTTGTGCTTGGTGTTTGGTGGATGTGTGGTGAGTTGCTGGTGTATTGCATGAGTATTTTGGATTATTTAGCTTGTCTATTCTGTTCAGTTTGTTATACATATTGTCTGTTAGTGTTAGCTGTATGTACTTTGTGTGTCCATAAGTGTATTGTCTTGTAAATCTTTTTTTGTCTGCTTGGGGTAGTTTAGAGGTTTAATTGTATAGGGGTGTGAAGGGATGTTTTTTTTTTTTTAATAATTAGATATAGGTATAGGGTGTGAGTGTGGTATGTCTGGTAAGGGGTATTTTGATAAGAGAGAGGTATGGCCCTTAATATGTGCAATATCCGCTGGGAGACACACGAAAGGGACATTCCACTTTCCCAATGATAGTAGTACACTCTATTGTGCCAAGCTCTGCCTTACACTGGTAACACAGTTGAAAAGGGCTATGGTGATGTTGAAGAGCCACCAGCTGCACTGAATCATCAATATGCAACTTTGTACTATTCTTTGAGACTGTCAATGCCCTTGCGTCCATCTAGCATGTTCTCCAGCTCCCATTCCTGATGCAAAATGTAAAGACAGTTACTGGAAGGAGAGTGGAACCATGTGTTCTGGTCTTGAAAAAAAAAACTTGAAAATTGCGCACCTCATGGGTTATAAACAAACCTGAGGCCAAAAGAAGTGCCATGGTGCCATAGGCATTTGCTTGTCTTGTCAACAACAGTTCCAGGATTTGAAAAACTAATCTGAAATTGTTTCAGGTGAAAAGGCATACTGATGCATCAGTGTCAATCAGAGTCTTCATTGTTTGATTATGTATGACCAATGTGCATTTAGGGTGAGTAGTTCAGTTTCTTGCTTTATGCTGTATAAATCATATGGTAAATAATCCCGTTTTTAAGGTTGCAGAGAAAGTTTTTCAGCCTGTTGATATCATCCCAAGGAAACTTGTTGTGGTATAAATGGGAGTTATCTACATACTGATGAATGAGATTTTTCTTCCATCTGAAATAGGTATCTCCAACAGCTCCATAGAGAGAATAAAAATTGTGGATGATAAAAGTGATTCCTGAGGTATTACATATGTCAGTGCAAACGCTTACTGTATTGAAATTGTAATCTGTAGAAATTCCACCTTTCCTTTTAGGAAGCAGGAGCTCTTGTTTATTAGAGATTTGCCAAATCCCAAGCATGTTGAAAAAACATCAAACTGGGTTTCACAGTCAGCTGTATCAAAGGTCACCATTATGAAGAATATGCAGGAGAATTATCCAGATTATACAAGGCTGCCTTTGTGGTTTATTGTACAATGCAAATGTGTCAGGTCAGGTAACATCTGAGAACATTGTGGCTGGAGATCTTCTCTTTTAGTTGTACATTGACTACCTTCTCAATAATTTTCACTTGGAAGAAAAGCTTTGACACGTCTACAATATAGGGATTTTCCTGGTGTAAATGGCTGATTTATATTTGGTAGAAAGAGTACTCATATGGCAGAGTACCAGTCTGCCAAACTGATGGTCTACCTGCCCTATTTAGAGTCAGAAGAACCATCAGCTTTCCATCGATGAGCCACTGACTGGGCTATTGTAAAGCCATCACGTTGCCCACTTTATTTAGGATTGATACCCCGCCAATACACACTGGGAGGAAAATTCCAGGGTGTGCGTGATTCATTAGTTGTTTTTTCTTTCATTAACAGAATCCCACTTTGAGAGTTTGATTTTGAAAAATAAAAACTGTAAAAGTTTGATGGATGGCCAAACCACTGGTAGCTGTCTACCGAACATTTTGTACCTTGAAGGGAAGCACCATGAAAGAGGTTCTTTTTGGCATACAGAGTTGACCACTGGGCTGGTGGTCATCTCTACATTGGATGGACGTTAAGTCTTCTGTCACACCGACACACCAAATTATTTTCACCAGGAGCTAAATAAGGTCCTAAGATTGGATTTTTCAGCAGTGAAAATATTTTTTTCTGAGTAAAGATAGCTATGTAAAAATTAAGGAATTGTAATTTTCAGTAAGAACTTGATTGTGGATGGGACATATTCCTATACCCATTAGGTTGGCAGGTGTCATCAGAGAAGGAACATGGCTCATTGATGCAAATATTTTACTATTTACTAGCTACGCTTTGAGGATTACTTTGAATGATAACTCCATACATATATTCAGCACTTGAATTAAGATTTTGATTAGTGTGAGAAGAATTTTGAGGATTTAATATGCAACATAAACTGTTGTGGTAAATCTTTCAGTGCACTTTCAGTCAAAACATTAGTTCTGTTTGTATTACCTCCTATAGTGCATAACCCACACACTCCAGCCATTAGGTCTGTAGGGACTAAAGTTCCCATACTGTGCAGGCTATTGGACCATTCTGAACTTTTGTTCTCCTTTCTAGCCAAACCTGTATCTTTCCACAGTGCACCCAATATCTGCAGCCCCAGTGGAATTATACCATATTGATTTGTGTTTTTCACCAGAAAAACAAAGGCTCTCATGATTATTGGATGCCCCCATGGTGTACAAACATTTGTAGTGGGTGGTGGCCATAGTCCTCTCACCATGCTTAGGAAAGTATTAGTTGATGCCTGATTAGCTTGAGGGACAAGGGCCTTTCAGTCTGTTTGTAATCACAAAGAAGTATACAGTTCCATTAGTCCTCCTCATCTATATTTGCAGTGAGGGGGTCATCACTAGGAGCATGTTTTATAGGATGCGCAGAGACTCACCCACCAAGGTGCCATGCTTCAACATCTGGTCATGCTCTTTGTTGAGTGGGAACTGCAATGTCCTCAATGGACATGGAGAAGAAGGTGACCAACCGAGGCATGGGGTTCGCACCACCACCTAACCAGGAACCCTCAGGTTAGAATGTGAGCTTTCTAGCTTCTTCAGAGAAATAAGTCTATGTGTCATCTTTTGGAACAAAAAGAGGGAGAAAAGAGAAAGAAACATGGGACTAAGAAACCCCTCAAACTTCAACCCTCCACTACCCTAGGTGACCAATGAAATCCAAACCTTTGAACAAATGGTCCTAACACATTTTGAAAATAAAAAAAAAGAAGGTCTATCAAAACATCTCAAGTGGAGAAAGGGAAGCTATGTCGTCACTAGCCAATGACAAGACAATAACAATCAAACCAGCAGGCAAAGGTGGAGTGGTTGTTATCATGTCCTCAGATGACTACAAGAGTGAATGTATCAGACTTCTATCCTACAAAAACAACTACAGAAAAAACACCAAGATTCCTAAACATGACTGACCAACAAAAAAAAGACCATGGTCTATAAAGCGTAGGCAATGTAATGGACTGCAAAGAACAAAGTAGAATTCCCTAAAAAGCAAAACTCAAACATTCCCTATTTCTACACACTTCCAAAGATTCCCAAGGACATCATGGCACTGCCAGGAAGGCCTCTTTTGTCAGGCATTGAATCCATCCTGGAGCACCTTTCCATCTTCGTGAATGTTTCTTGTAACCAATAGTTGAGAATACACAGTCTTTTTAAAAAGATGCAAAAGATGTACTAAACCTCCTAAATATGATCAGTTTGGTGGAGGTCTCTGATCCCCTTACAACCCTCAATGTGGAGGCATTTTATACAAGCATTCCTCATCAGGCCACATTAATAGTTATTGAAGAGTTACTGAAGGTCTCTGAATGGAACTTCATGATTCCAGTACTCCTCCTAAGGGAGAGTGCAACGCTGATCCTGAAGTAAAAGGTTTCCTGATTCGAGGTTGCCCTGTACCTGCAGACAAAAAAGAACCTCAATAGGAAGCACCTTCACACCAAGTCTGACATCTTTAAACAAGCACACTTCGAAGTAACCTTAATTTACACAGAAAAGATCCTTTGGTGACAACTCTTTGATGATATTTTGATCCTATGAAAAGGTGAACTCAGAAAATCAAAATGACTCTTCCTATGCATACATGAGCAAATTCCTAACCTGAGATTTCCATACATGGTCTCAGATCAAGAGATAAAATTTCTGGATCTGATGGTCAACATTGAGAGTGACAGACTGTGAACAAATACAGATCACAAACAATAAGAGTGGAACAGCCTCCTTAGATATAATAGTCATCCCCTAAGGGCTCTACAAATAAATCTACGATATGGACAAGTCTTGAGATTAGACAGAAATTGAAACACACTCATCAACAAATAACACATAAGACTACATCTGAAAAACTTACTTGTGTGACTACTTTTACCCCATATCCAGTGACATTAAAAATAATTAAGAAGTGGACCAATTGAATATGGAATGCCTAAAACAGTGATTTAATTCTGTATGAGCAAGCAACCTGAAGGACCACCTGATCCACACTAGACAAAAGAAATTTGTGACCAGGGACTCAGTCGCCACCCGTTGGGGCTTATCAAGGGTCACAGGTCCTTATCCTTGTGGATACTGGAATATCTGGAACCTAATCATACAAACAAAGGAGATTGACTTAGGGTTAACATGAAATTGGCACCAGCAAAATTATACAAACTGTAATTTCAAATAATTGTGTATACTGGATAATGTGTCGATGTAATTTAAAATTTGTAGATATGAGTATGTCTTTAAAACCTTTGAAGACATGGACAAATGAACGCAGAAGCATGGTTCATTGCAAGCATCTTACAATTGAACTTACCAGTCACTTCATTAAACAAAATCATGCACCAAATGGTATGAAGTGGCTTGTCTTGGAGAAATTGCAAGAGGGACCAGATACCTAACACAGATTGTTCATTAAGAACAATGCAAGATATTCAAGTTTAAAACAGACAAAGAAAGCCTCAATGATGAAATACCAATGGCTGTCCTATCAAGAAAATAAGGATTTTCCTTAACCAAAAAATCTACCTGGGATAATGCTTTGATTAAACATGGTGTCTAATTGACTGACCATATCCAACAAGAGAAGATATCATTTTCATTACCTTTAGGCATGGCTGTAGATATCAGAAACATTGAGAACAGTCGAAAATAACACTACTCATAGATGGCAGCAACTTTTGGCAAACACTGGGATCCACGAAAGGTGGATCCTTCATCTTTGACCGCCAGTATCAATAATGTCTGTGCTATTTGTCAAGTCTGACAATAAATGTAAAAAAATATTGAGTAGTTACAAAACACATCATTCCACGATGGGGACATTTATAGTAGACACAGATTCACAGAATGCCCATGCTCATCTCCCTATTGTAATTCTATACAAAGTCTAATGGTTTCTGCCAACTGCTTTCTAGCCTGTGGAGTAATGAAGAGTGCCATCCCAGAGCCTCCAACCTTCCCTCTCTCTTTGTGTCCCAGGGTATTTAATTTCTATGGAAATCATGCCTGATCTGAAAAGGCTGTACAGCCTACATCTGCAGTAGAGACCTTTTTTTTTTAACAGAGGAACCAACAAAAAGAAAATCAAATCTAGCATATCTTTAGTGGAAGGAAAGAAGAACATGGAGCCAGGCATAGTGAGATGCTGCTTTCGCCAGATGTCCACTAAAGAGGGCCAGCCAATCATGAATCGCCATCCTCATGAAGCCCTTATACTATTCTTCCTGTGCCCAATCCATCACTAGGTTAAAGTTGCTCCCTATGATAATGTTTACTCCCTCTATATCCACCACTCTTGATGTCATTCTCTAGGAGAGTCTCCTGTCTCAAGCTTAGAGCTCATAAATTTGCCATCAGCACTGAGCCAGATTTGCCTTTAAGCTCTAATGCTACCCACTTACCATTATCATCTACGGTCAATTATTTTGCCACTCAGCAACAATCTTGCAAGATAAAAATCACTAATTCCCCTGTCTTAGTCAGGGGGCAGGATTTTTGTCTAACACTCCTGGGATTCTAATATTGATTTATCTAGAGTGTTTTTTATGTCTTTCAGCTTCCCCTAGAGTGCAGTCTCCTTCATGAATGCCTGTATTTCCTCTCTATTGTCTTTTTGTTTTCTTAAGCCCATATGCAAGTGGCACACATATTGACACAACCACATCTCCCACTCCAGCTACCTCCACTTCTACCAGCCAATCGCAATCCACACACACATATACGTACTGACTCACATATAAAACAGGAAGCACAACATGACAGGTATAGGTTGCCTTGCAACATGCACACATGGACATAGTTGACAAGTGTGATAGTGCCGTCATTGGGGTGTCAGAATTAATTTGGCAATGAATACTGACACTGAAATGACAGTTGTGCATCTGTGCATTATGTGTGATGTACCAGTGTGTCCCTATCCATGTCTGACCTAACTGTGTCCCTGACATATGCATGTCACAGTAATTAAAAAAAAAGACGGTGACATGTATATGACTGCAGTAGTCCCAAGCTCCTATGCGGTGCCACACAATTTACACAGACAATGTGAGTTCCCTACCTTTGAGTCCAGCGATGGGGGTTTACTGTTTTCTCTGTAGTTCAGTGGCAGCAGCGACGAAAGGTCTTGTCCAGTAGTGTCCAGTACAAAGCTGAAGTAGATTCTGGACAAAGGTACATTTTCACCCCTTTTCCGCCCAATTCGCCAACTCAGATGTGGAGGTCTGACTGCCACTTATGGCATGGCGATAAGGCACATCCACATTTTTACAGTGATGAGAGTGGTTGGAGTCCTGCCATCAGCCACTATATCCTATGGTGCTGTTGATGTGGATGGAAATCCTTGGCGGAGTTGGCGACTCAGGCGGGCTTTAGCTTATGGGACTGCCAACATCTAAATCAGTCGGGTGGAATACCAAGGTGGCAGACGGCTTTTCAGTCACAAAACAGACAGCTGGACCGTTACCGCCAAGATCGAAATCAGTCCCAAAGTCATTCCGTAAGCCCTGGCACAGAGATGCCATGTAGTGTCTACTGATGGGAGCTCTGTCCAATTCCCTCTCCAGTGACCATGACTGTCTTCTGGTGAATCCATATTTCTGTTTCTGCGATTTCCTTCTTGTTTCAGAAGGGGCATATTTGATGACACATCTCTGATACAGCGGGCTGTGTTTTTGTTTGCTGTGTTTGGCTTTCAGTTGTGGAAAGTTAGTAGTGTCACTTTGCCCTCCTCTTAGTGTGAGCACCCTGCTTGTCCCCTTTATTTGCTTCTGGGCTGCTTGTAGTGCTTGGTTCTGGGATGTTCTCCACATGGAGGACCCTTGGAACTCCACAGTAGCACAAGATGAGCTACCCTCTCTCCTCGCTGGGGCCCCCAGTTATCAATAGGCTCAGTCAGTGTACTCCTGATTAGGCCAGTCGGAACTCACAATGTTTCTGCTGCTATGTCCCTCAAAGAGTCACATATCCTATCATTTTGTAGTAACTATCTCAGCTAGGGCAGTGCTTTGTTGCTCCCCTAATCTCCCCTAATTATTTTCCTTGTGTGACTTGAGGTGTTGCCGTTGGTCTCTGTCTTTTATTGGCCTGCTGGTGCTGTTCTCAATCCAGATCTTGCTGTTGAGAGCCACACTTTTGGTTAACTAGCTAACGCCCATTAGTGGGCAACTCTTGGATCCAGACACCCTAACCGGTCTCTGGTGTTGTCTCATTCATCTAGCTGTAACCAGCGACCCATCAATGTCTATCTGGAGCATGCACTCTCCATCATTTCTCAGTCAGCGAGGCATGGCTTGCTGTCACCATGCTCAAGTTTAAGTAGCACAGCTCTCAGCCACTATAAGGTCCTAGTCCACAGCTGTTATCTGAGTGCATTTCTGTCTATAAGCATGAACTCTGACCATAGTCTTTTCAAGCTCAAAGTGCCCCAGTGTGTACACTGAATGTCCTGTACCCTTGGCCAGTCAACTTTAGCACTCAGTGTAGTCCAGCTTCTTCTTACTTCGGGGGCAGGAGTAGAGGTTCTTCACCACCACGTGCATCAGTACCAGATTCTAAGCCATGTTCCTTTCCCTGCCTGCTGTCAGATAAAGCACCATCCCTCCAGGCCCCTACATCATCTGTCTGCATTGGCTGGCACTCTCCTGTCTTACCCATATTCCACACTTACTTACCTTTGTATCCCTGCAGCCCAGAGGTCATGGGGACTCAACAACGCGTCTGGCACTTCTCATACTGGATTTCTCCTATGCTTGGTGTCCTCTGCTTGGTACCTCAAAAAGGGCCAGCAAGTCCTCCTCAGTGTTTGTACTCCATTTGCATTAGCTCTGCTTGCAGGCAGGCTCTGCTAGAATCTGTGATGATCATTCATGTTGGCTGGTTTGCAGGGGTCCCCTGGGAGACATCCTCTCTCTTGACCTCCTTAGGGAGCACTCTGCAGCTGATCCTAGGGATCTTCAGGATTTGAAGGTGGAATGGGGGAAGGAGGGTAGAAGAAAGGTAGAATAGTAGGAAAATACACTACAGCTGCCATGGTCATGCTTCCATTAGAAAAAATGTAAAGTAGCATTAATCACAGTTTTCAAAGTCTCTCCACTTAGCAACACAAATATCAACAATCTTACTAACAATGTTTCCTGCTGACTCCCATCAACAATAATTCAAGGGTCAATGGCAACTAAATCAATGTCGTTTATTTGTGCTTACATACTATGTTAATTTGTAGCCCGTATCAATTTTGTCCTACACAATCTATGCATGGTTTGTTCCTCGTGTGTTCAAATTTAGGCAATTATTAGTCTCATGTCTTTGACCTTTAGATATAGTGGAATGTGTCATATATATGTGCATGTAGCTTCGCCTTTAGATTTAGTAGAATGTGTCATTTATATGCATATATTCGATCAACACTTGTTATCCAATCTGCATATAACTTTGTTATAAGTGGGCCTAGGTGCGCAACTCTGTTGACTTAACTGTTGTATTTCTGCTTGCTGTGCATAACATCTTTTTTTCTTTCAGATGCCAAGCCATATTGTGCTCATTAAAATGTTCGTTTTGCTAGCTTGCATTTTGAAGGTCGTCGTCTAGAGATAAGCTGGACCAAAACCGTAGCACCTGCAATGACTGAGAAAGCTAACGAGCCAATGTTCCTTTCTATATCGTGAAGGTCGAAGTGGAAGAAAGAGTTGGCATTGTACTATTCCCTAAAAAAGAGGACGACACCAGGCACCAAGAGAACATGGAATTGTGATTGGTCATCACTTGGTGGAAAAACGTCTGGACGAAATGTGGTGTTTTAATTATGCAAAGCTCGTTAGTTCCATCACCTGCCCCTGTCCATCTTCACAGGTGGACTTCTTCTCTCACCTACTGGGACCAATGCTCCTTATTCTCTTGCTTGCTGAGAGCAGGCGCCTTCTTTCTGATTCTGACTGGAACCTTTATCTGTTCCACTTTCGATTCTATGGGCCAGATGTATCAAAAAAGCCTTTTGCGATGCTATGTATCATATTTGCCATTCGGTAATAGCGATTTCTTTAAAATCGCAAATGCTATTACCGAATTGCAAATTGCGATACCGGCCCCATTCGCACGTATAGGCCTTTAGGCCCATATTTGTGAGTTTTTTGCATTTCCCAAATTGCTAATTCCTAACTGGAATTCGCAAATTTGGGAAATGCAAACCCCAGGGTGCTGGGGGCCTAAGGCACCCTCTGCTGCACCCCAAGAATTTTTTTAAGGACATGTAAGGCGCACACATGCCAAAGGGGGATGTGTGCGTTACATGTCAATTTTAAAAATGCATTTTTAATGCATTTTTTTAAATTTGCACATAGTTACTATCAAGTTCAACTTGGTGGTAATAGCGATTCCTTAATGCCCAATTCGCATTAAGGAATTGCTTGTTACATGTGGTTTAGAAATCGCAATTAAGGACTCCTTATTTGCGATTTCTTATTTAGAGAATCGCAATTAGCAATTCTCTAAACGGGCTCGCAATTTTACAGAATCGCTATTTTAGTGATTCCTTAAGTTTGCGTTGCGAATGCCCTTCATAAATACTGAAAGGCATTTTTGCATTCGCAAACGGCCATTTTCACCGTTTGCGAATGCAAAAATGGATGATACATCTGGCCCTATATTTGCTGATGCCAACTGCTTTAGAAATTCCCCCACTTGCACACAGCCTTAGCACAGAAGTAGGGTGTTTCCTTTATGGAAATGACTCTTTTCTTTACCTGGCACATGATGCTTTAGATATTGTAAATCTCCATTTATTGATTGTGCCCATTGTATTATATTTATGCATGCTGTATCCAAGAAATAATTATTTATTCTGTTTGAATTGATTTAATATGACATTTTTACTAATCTGATGAATAAAGTGTTCGTAGTGTGCAATCTACTCCTCTCTGACTTTACAGTAGGGGCAAAATCTACTTCCCTGTTAATGAATTGCTAACAAGCTTTGTTATTTCAGCCTCAGTTTGTGGTAAAGACCCGTCTGGGTGTTTGTATTGGAGTTCGGATTTGCGCCGAGGTTGCAGAGGCCAAAGTCAGAGTTTATCTACTCTCCCCATCAGGTTTCATGTCTTCATAAAGTTTCTTCCTATTGCCTTTGGAGCCTATCAGGAAGGTGTGAGACATCTTTTTTAAAGTTTTTATGGCAAGGATACTGATAATATATTAGTAATAATTAAACTTTATCCCCTTTCGACTTTAGTTTTTTAAGAAGTTCATGTTTTAATGCCTTTTATTTTGTGTGTTGGCATATGATTTTTGTTTTGTGGCTGAATGATCGTGAGTATGTTGGCCTATGATGGGTGTGTTGGCCTATTATGTTAGTCGTGGTAGCATATGATGGAGGTGCTTTGGTGTATGATGGTGGGTGCACTGGGGCATGATGTTTTTGTGGATGTATAATGGTGGGTGTATTGGCCTACTACGATACTTGGGGGCAATTTATACTTGTTTTGTGCCGAATTTGCGTAATTTTTTTAATGCAAATTCGGTGTAAAACTAACTCCATATTTATACTTTGGCGCTAGACCCGTCTAGCACCAAATTTATAGAGTTAAAGTAATTTTTGGGACGTTGAAACCTACTTTGCGTCAATGAGATGCAAAGTAGGCGTTTCGCATGCAAAGAATGACTCTATGGCCTTACCGCCATATTTATCCCCCATGCTAAAATCACGCCTGGGGAGGAGGGGGTCAAATATTGGTGCAAACCTTGCTTTGCACCCTTATTTAACGCCTGGGCCAGGGCAGGTGTTAGGGGACTGTAGGAGGCTGGACTGGCTTGTAGTGGGTACCAAGGGGTACTTGCACCTTGCACCAGGCCCAGTTATCCCTTATTAGTGTATAGGGTGTCTAGCAGCTTAGGCTGATAGATAATGGTAGCTTAGCAGAGCAGCTTAGGCTGAACTAGAAGACGTGTGAAGCTACTACAGTACCACTTAGTGCCATATGCACAATATCATAAGAAAACACAATACACAGTTATACTAAAAATAAAGGTACTTTATTTTTATGACAATATGCCAAAGTATCTTAGAGTGTACCCTCAGTGAGAGGATAGGAAATATACACAAGATATATGTACACAATACCAAAAATATGCAGTATAGTCTTAGAAAACAGTGCAAACAATGTATAGTTAAAATAGGATGCAATGGGGACACATAGGGATAGGGGCAACACAAACCATATACTCCAAAAGTGGAATGCGAACCACGAATGGACCCCAAACCTATGTGACCTTGTAGAGGGTCGCTGGGACTATTAGAAAATAGTGAGAGTTAGAAAATTAGCCCTCCCCAAGACCCTGAAAAGTGAGTGCAAAGTGCACTAAAGTTCCCCAAAAGACAAAGAAGTCGTGACAGAGGAATAATGCAGGAAAGACACAAACCAACAATACAACAACTGTGGATTTCCAATCTAGGGTACCTGTGGAACAAGGGGACCAAGTCCAAAAGTCACAAGCAAGTCGGAGATGGGCATATGCCCAGGAAATGCCAGCTGTGGATGCAAAGAAGCTTCTACTGGACAGAAGAAGCTGAGGTTTCTGCAGGAACGAAAAGGGCTAGAGACTTCCCCTTTGGTGGACGGATCCCACTCGCTGTGGAGAGTCGTGCAGAAGTATTTTCCCGCCGAAAGAACACCAACAAGCCTTGCTAGCTGCAAATCGTGCGGTTAGTGTTTTTGGACGCTGCTGTAGCCCAGGAGGGACCAGGAGGTCGCAAATTGGACCAGGAGGTAGAGGGGACGTCCAGCAAGACAAGGAGCCCTCTTAGCAGCAGGTAGCACCCGGAGAAGTGCCAGAAACAGGCACTACGAGGATGCATGAAACGGTGCTCACCCGAAGTCGCACAAAGGAGTCCCACGTCGCCGGAGACCAACTTAGAAAGTCGTGCAATGCAGGTTAGAGTGCCGTGGACCCAGGCTTGGCTGTGCACAAAGGATTTCTGCTGGAAGTGCACAGGGGCCGGAGTAGCTGCAAAAGTCACGGTTCCCAGCAATGCAGTCTAGCGAGGTGAGGCAAGGACTTACCTCCACCAAACTTGGACTGAAGAGTCACTGGACTGTGGGAGTCACTTGGACAGAGTTGCTGGATTCAAGGGACCTCGCTCGTCGTGCTGAGTGGAGACCCAAGGGACCGGTAATGCAGCTTTTTGGTGCCTGCGGTTGCAGGGGGAAGATTCCGTCGACCCACGGGAGATTTCTTCGGAGCTTCTAATGCAGAGAGGAGGCAGACTACCCCCACAGCATGCACCACCAGGAAAACAGTCGAGAAGGCGGCAGGATCAGCGTTACAGAGTTGCAGTAGTCATCTTTGCTACTATGTTGCAGGTTTGCAGGCTTCCAGCGCATCAGCAGTCGATTCCTTGGCAGAAGGTGAAGAGAGAGATGCAGAGGAACTCGGATGAGCTCTTGCATTCGTTATCTAAAGTTTCCCCAGAGACAGAGACCCTAAATAGCCAGAAAAGAGGGTTTGGCTACTTAGGAGAGAGGATAGGCTACTAACACCTGAAGGAGCCTATCAGAAGGAGTCTCTGACGTCACCTGGTGGCACTGGCTACTCAGAGCAGTCCAGTGTGCCAGCAGCACCTCTGTTTCCAAGATGGCAGAGGTCTGGAGCACACTGGAGGAGCTCTGGACACCTCCAAGGGGAGGTGCAGGTCAGGGGAGTGGTCACTCCCCTTTCCTTTGTCCAGTTTCGCGCCAGAGCAGGGCAAAGGGGTCCCCTGAACCGGTGTAGACTGGCTTATGCAGAATTGGGCACATCTGTGCCCAAGAAAGCATTTCCAGAGGCTGGGGGAGGCTACTCCTCCCCTGCCTTCACACCATTTTCCAAAGGGAGAGGGTGTAACACCCTCTCTCAGAGGAAGTCCTTTGTTCTGCCATCCTGGGCCAGGCCTGGCTGGACCCCAGGAGGGCAGATGCCTGTCTGAGGGGTTGGCAGCAGCAGCAGCTGCAGTGAAACCCCAGGAAGGGCAGTTTGGCAGTACCAGGGTCTGTGCTACAGACCACTGGGATCATGGGATTGTGCCAACTATGCCAGGATGACATAGAGGGGGCAATTCCATGATCATAGACATGTTACATGGCCATATTCGGAGTTACCATTGTGAAGCTACATATAGGTAGTGACCTATATGTAGTGCACGCGTGTAATGGTGTCCCCGCACTCACAAAGTCCGGGGAATTGGCCCTGAACAATGTGGGGGCACCTTGGCTAGCGCCAGGGTGCCCTCACACTAAGTAACTTTGCACCTAACCTTTACCAGGTAAAGGTTAGACATATAGGTGAATTATAAGTTACTTAAGTGCAGTGTAAAATGGCTGTGAAATAACGTGGACGTTATTTCACTCAGGCTGCAGTGGCAGGCCTGTGTAAGAATTGTCAGAGCTCCCTATGGGTGGCAAAAGAAATGCTGCAGCCCATAGGGATCTCCTGGAACCCCAATACCCTGGGTACCTCAGTACCATATACTAGGGAATTATAAGGGTGTTCCAGTAAGCCAATGTAAATTGGTAAAATTGGTCACTAGCCTGTTAGTGACAATTTGAAAGAAATGAGAGAGCATAACCACTGAGGTTCTGATTAGCAGAGCCTCAGTGAGACAGTTAGGCACCACACAGGGAACACATACATATAGGCCACAAACTTATGAGCACTGGGGTCCTGACTAGCAGGGTCCCAGTGACACATAACAAACATACTGAAAACATAGGGTTTTCACTATGAGCACTGGGCCCTGGCTGGCAGGATCCCAGTGAGACAGTGAAAACACCCTGACATACACTCACAAACAGGCCTAAAGTGGGGGTAACAAGGCTAGAAAGAGGCTACTTTCTCACACAACCCCCCCCCAAACGAAGGACAATAAGGCTAACCTTGGCCAGTTGAGACTTTATTGTCTAAGTGGTGATAAGTAGAGAGTAGCTCTGCAATAGACTGGTTACTCCCTTTATCATCCACTATATGGTTACTTCCTTGTGGGGATATAAACCACCCTGTTTGAAGTTTTTTAGCTAAGCAACAATGTGAAGATGTATTTTCAGAGTTTCTATCAGTAAGTTTTAGTTTAGAGCAGTGGGAATTATCCACTGAACCTATTTGTAATGATGGAAATGCCAGACAGGGATGCTGTCTCAGTAAAGCCATAGCTGGGCAAAAACTTTGTCCATATGGCTGGAAGAGAGAACAGGGATGCTGTTTCTCTTGAGTTGGAGCAGGGCAGAGATGCTGTCCTATGAGCTCCACACTAGGGCAGGGATGCTGTCCTAAGTGTTGTGAGGCAGTGCAGAGTTTCTGCACTAAAGTTTCTCTGGGAGGGTTGGAGGGATGCTCCATGTTAACTAAAATGGTGCTCTTTTTCTCACCAATGTTAGTTATCCCACAGAGAGGTACTTCTACCTCAGGGAGTACAGTTTTGCCAACTGATGATTCCCTTGGAACAGGGGCCACCCCAGGAGAGGTTTCTCCCACCACAGGAATGGTATCCTGAATGGTAGGGTGGTTAGGGGATACTGTGATACCCTTTTTACCTGTTGATGGAGAGGGATCCTGAGTTTTTAGGCCTTCTCTCCTTTGCTTTTTCATTTCAGTAGAAATGAGAGGGAACAATTCCTCAGGGATGCCAAGCATGGCTGCATGGGCATAAAACTCTACATCAGCCCAACCTGAGGCCTCTAGGTCATTACCTAAGAGACAGTCTACAGGTAAGCTAGGTGATACCACCACCTGCTTAGGGCCAGTAACTCCACCCCAACTAAACTGAATTATAGCTAAGGGAAGAAACTTAGTGGAGTTATGGACATCAATAATTTTATACTGTTGTCCAATGATGTGTTGTTCAGGAGCCACTAGGTTTTCAGTCACCAAAGTGTTACTGGCACCTGTGTCCCTGTAGGCCAAGGCCTCAACCCCATTTATTGAAACTGTCTGCCTGTACTTATCCATTGTAAGGGGACAAGCAGCCAGTGTGGCAAGGCCAATGCCACTAGGTGTGACAGAAACTGTCTTGGGACTGACTACCCCAGTTTCTACTATGGACCCATAAGTGAACCCAACTACACCCTTAACTTGACTGTTGCCAGCAGTCCCACCACTAGTACCACTACTGCTAGGGGCACTAGAGCTTGATGTATTAGTGGTGGTAGGCTCAGGGGGTTTACCTGGACAGGACTTATCCCCTGGCCTATGGCCTCTGTTTTTACACACAAAGCACCAAGGCTTTTTAAATTGTGTAGGTTGAGAAGAAGAGGAAGAATTTGTTTTATCCCCACCCCCTGAAGAGTGTTTAAGATTTGAAGTGGGATCTTTGGTTTTACCCTTATCCCCATGCTTATCTTGAGATTTTTCACCATCTTTCTTCTTGTTGTTCTCTTTGTCACCCCCTGTATGAACTTTTCTGTTCACCCTTGTTCTGACCCATTTGTCTGCCTTCTTTCCCAATTCTTGGGGAGAGGTCAGATCAGAGTCCACCAAGTACTGGTGCAACAAATCAGACACACAATTATTAAGAATATGCTCTCTCAGGATCAAGTTATACAGGCTGTCATAATCAGTAACTTTACTGCCATGTAACCACCCCTCCAAGGCCTTCACTGAATGGTCAATGAAATCAACCCAGTCTTGTGAAGACTCCTTTTTGGTCTCTCTGAACTTTATCCTGTATTGTTCAGTGGTTAAGCCATAACCATCCAGGAGTGCATTCTTAAGAACTGTAAAATTATTGGCATCACTTTCTTTCACAGTAAGGAGCCTATCCCTACCTTTTCCACTAAATGATAGCCATAGGATAGCAGCCCACTGCCTTTGAGGGACATCCTGTACAACACAGGCCCTCTCAAGTGCAGCAAACCACTTGTTAATGCCATCCCCCTCCTTATAAGGGGGAACTATCTTATGCAGATTCCTGGAATCATGCTCTATTGCAGGATGACTATGGGGAATACTGCTGCTGCCACCATGGGTTTCTAAACCCAGTTTCTGTCTCTCCTTCTCTACTTCTAAAGTCTGTCTATCCAAATCCAGCTGTTGCTTCTTGAGCTTCAGTCTGGTTTGTTCCACTCTCAATCTATTGAGCTCCCTTTCTAACAATCTGTCATCAGGGTGGGTGGGAGGGACATGTCTTGAAACAGAAGTATGGTGAGAATGGACAGAAGGAGACCTGTCCCTTACAGAGGGCACCCTAACAGCTTGGCTGACAGTGTAATGTGAGAGCACATCATCTGTATGATGTGACTCCACCTCAGTACCAACTATGCTAGACTGTCTTGTAATGGGAAGGCTAAGAAGTTTCTTTCCTGAACCTTTACCTGGGGGAGTCCCTGGATCAGATTGGGAACCATTAGCTACTTTTTCCACAGATGGGGCACTTTTTGCCTTATCTTGTTCTCTAAGCATGTTAAGTAACAATTCCAAGGAAGGATTCTTCCCTACACTCAAACCTCTCTCTATGCAGAGACTCCTTGCTCCTTTCCAGCTAAGGTGATCATATGCAATCTTAGGCAGGTCAACATTTTGGCCTGTGCCAGACATTTTTAGAGAGAGTTAAAGTGATAGAAAAAGAGAAAAAGGTTTTCTGAACTTTTTAGAAAGACAGAAAAAAACTTTTTTAACTTTTTAAGAACTTTTTGAAAGTTTAGAAGTACTTTTCAGCACTTTAGAAAAGAGTGAAAAGAGGAAATGCAAAACTTTTTAGCTATGTGTACACACACTGAACTTGTTTTGTATATTTTTCTCTTATGAAAAGTACAATGACAAGAGTGGTAAGTAGTCTCAAAGCACTTATCCCACCGCTGCACAACCAATGTAGGAGGCTGGACTGGCTTGTAGTGAGTACCAAGGGGTACTTGTACCTTGCACCAGGCCCAGTTATCCCTTATTAGTGTATAGGGTGTCTAGCAGCTTAGGCTGATAGATAATGGTAGCTTAGCAGAGCAGCTTAGGCTGAACTAGAAGATGTGTGAAGCTACTACAGTACCACTTAGTGTCATATGCACAATATCATAAGAAAACACAATACACAGTTATACTAAAAATAAAGGTACTTTATTTTTATGACAATATGCCAAAGTATCTTAGAGTGTACCCTCAGTGAGAGGATAGGAAATATACACAAGATATATGTACACAATACCAAAAATATGCAGTATAGTCTTAGAAAACAGTGCAAACAATGTATAGTTACAATAGGATGCAATGGGGACACATAGGGATAGGGGCAACACAAACCATATACTCCAAAAGTGGAATGCGAACCACGAATGGACCACAAACCTATGTGACCTTGTAGAGGGTCGCTGGGACTATTAGAAAATAGTGAGAGTTAGAAAATTAGCCCTCCCCAAGACCCTGAAAAGTGAGTGCAAAGTGCACTAAAGTTCCCCAAAAGACAAAGAAGTCGTGATAGAGGAATAATGCAGGAAAGACACAAACCAACAATGCAACAACTGTGGATTTCCAATCTAGGGTACCTGTGGAACAAGGGGACCAAGTCCAAAAGTCACAAGCAAGTCGGAGATGGGCATATGCCCAGGAAATGCCAGCTGTGGATGCAAAGAAGCTTCTACTGGACAGAAGAAGCTGAGGTTTCTGCAGGAACGAAAAGGGCTAGAGACTTCCCCTTTGGTGGACGGATCCCTCTCGCCGTGGAGAGTCGTGCAGAAGTGTTTTCCCGCCGAAAGAATGCCAACAAGCCTTGCTAGCTGCAAATCGTGCGGTTAGCGTTTTTGGACGCTGCTGTGGCCCAGGAGGGACCAGGAGGTCGCAAATTGGACCAGGAGGTAGAGGGGACGTCGAGCAAGACAAGGAGCCCTCTTAGCAGCAGGTAGCACCCGGAGAAATGCCAGAAACAGGCACTATGAGGATGCGTGAAACGGTGCTCACCCGAAGTCGCACAAAGGAGTCCCACGTCGCCGGAGACCAACTTAGAAAGTTGTGCAATGCAGGTTAGAGTGCCGTGGACCCAGGCTTGGCTGTGCACAAAGGATTTCCGCCGGAAGTGCACAGGGGCCGGAGTAGCTGCAAAAGTCGCGGTTCCCAGCAATGCAGTCTAGCGAGGTGAGGCAAGGACTTACCTCCA
This sequence comes from Pleurodeles waltl, assembly GCF_031143425.1. Lineage (NCBI taxonomy): Eukaryota > Metazoa > Chordata > Amphibia > Caudata > Salamandridae > Pleurodeles > Pleurodeles waltl. The sequence continues at coordinate 457,678,627 of NC_090439.1, forward strand.
CCAAACTTGGACTGAAGAGTCACTGGACTGTGGGAGTCACTTGGACAGAGTTGCTGGATTCGAGGGACCTCGCTCGTCGTGCTGAGAGGAGACCCAAGGGACCGGTAATGCAGCTTTTTGGTGCCTGCGGTTGCAGGGGGAAGATTCCGTCGACCCACGGGAGATTTCTTCGGAGCTTCTAGTGCAGAGAGGAGGCAGACTACCCCCACATCATGCACCACCAGGAAAACAGTCGAGAAGGCGGCAGGATCAGCGTTACAGAGTTGCAGTAGTCGTCTTTGCTACTATGTTGCAGGTTTGCAGGCTTCCAGCGCGGTCAGCAGTCGATTCCTTGGCAGAAGGTGAAGAGAGAGATGCAGAGGAACTCGGATGAGCTCTTGCATTCGTTATCTAAAGTTTCCCCAGAGACAGAGACCCTAAATAGTCAGAAAAGAGGGTTTGGCTACTTAGGAGAGAGGATAGGCTACTAACACCTGAAGGAGCCTATCAGAAGGAGTCTCTGACATCACCTGGTGGCACTGGCCACTCAGAGCAGTCCAGTGTGCCAGCAGCACCTCTGTTTCCAAGATGGCAGAGGTCTGGAGCACACTGGAGGAGCTCTGGACACCTCCCAGGGGAGGTGCAGGTCAGGGGAGTGGTCACTCCCCTTTCCTTTGTCCAGTTTCACGCCAGAGCAGGGCTAAGGGGTCCCCTGAACCGGTGTAGACTGGCTTATGCAGAATTGGGCACATCTGTGCCCAAGAAAGCATTTCCAGAGGCTGGGGGAGGCTACTCCTCCCCTGCCTTCACACCATTTTCCAAAGGGAGAGGGTGTAACACCCTCTCTCAGAGGAAGTCCTTTGTTCTGCCATCCTGGGCCAGGCCTGGCTGGACCCCAGGAGGGCCGATGCCTGTCTGAGGGGTTGGCAGCAGCAGCAGCTGCAGTGAAACCCCAGGAAGGGCAGTTTGGCAGTACCAGGGTCTGTGCTACAGACCACTGGGATCATGGGATTGTGCCAACTATGCCAGGATGACATAGAGGGGGCAATTCCATGATCATAGACATGTTACATGGCCATATTCGTAGTTACCATTGTGAAGCTACATATAGGTAGTGACCTATATGTAGTGCACGCGTGTAAAGGTGTCCCCGCACTCACAAAGTCCGAGGAATTGGCCCTGAACAATGTGGGGGCACCTTGGCTAGCGCCAGGGTGCCCTCACACTAAGTAACTTTGCACCTAACCTTTACCAGGTAAAGGTTAGACATATAGGTGACTTATAAGTTACTTAAGTGCAGTGTAAAATGGCTGTGAAATAACGTGGACGTTATTTCACTCAGGCTGCAGTGGCAGGCCTGTGTAAGAATTGTCAGAGCTCCCTATGGGTGGCAAAAGAAATGCTGCAGCCCATAGGGATCTCCTGGAACCCCAATACCCTGGGTACCTCAGTACCATATACTAGGGAATTATAAGGGTGTTCCAGTAAGCCAATGTAAATTGGTAAAATTGGTCACTAGCCTGTTAGTGACAATTTGAAAGAAATGAGAGAGCATAACCACTGAGGTTCTGATTAGCAGGGCCTCAGTGAGACAGTTAGGCACCACACAGGGAACACATACATATAGGCCACAAACTTATGAGCACTGGGGTCCTGACTAGCAGGGTCCCAGTGACACATAACAAACATACTGAAAACATAGGGTTTTCACTATGAGCACTGGGCCCTAGCTGGCAGGATCCCAGTGAGACAGTGAAAACACCCTGACATACACTCACAAACAGGCCTAAAGTGGGGGTAACAAGGCTAGAAAGAGGCTACTTTCTCACAGGGACCTGTGGGCCTATTTCCATGGTGGAACACCATGGAATAAGCCCAAAGGTGCCCTCCCCAGGCCCAAAGGACACCCTCATCAGAGGGACAGAGGAGGGTGGGGGACCCTATCCCTGGTAAGTAAGGTAAGTACAGGTAAGTATATATATTTTTAAAGTGCCATTGAGGGCCCTGAAATGGGCCCCCCTACATGGCACTGGGTGTATTGGCCATGCCCAGGGAACCCTGGTCCCCTGTGCTGGCCACCGGGGTTGTGGGCAAGACTCCTGTCTTTCTAAGACAGGAGTCATGTGGTATGGATGGTTTTGCATCAGAAAATGACGCTAGGCTGGTTAGAGTAATTTTTTTGGAGCAAAACCCACTTCTTCCATACCGCCAGCCCCACCCGGCTAACGTCATTTTTTTACGGTAGCCTACCCTTTGCACCGGCTTGCACCATTCCATAAATATGGAGCCCAGCTGGTGCTCAGAAGTGGTGCAAGCCAGTGCTTAACTTTTTGGTGCAAAACTGCGTTAGTGCAGTTTTGCACCGAAAAGCATAAACAAGGGCCTAGATGTGGTGGTGTTGGCAATGCTGGTGGTGATAATAGTGGAAGTGGTAATAGTGTTGTTATTGGTGGGCACAGTCCTGCCATTGGGACCGGTTGGAGGGGTAGGATTATAAGAGACCACCTGAATATATGTTTTGCCAATGTTCACACACATTGGGAGAGAATATTTGTTTAAAAAGTGAGGCTGGGAATTGATTAGATTTATGCTTCACATCTCTCATTTCCCATTTTCACTTTTAAAAAAGTATCTTCCAGTTTAAGAAAATTCTGGGTTCTGTTGCGGTTTAATTTAAACCCCGTGTAAAGCATTAGAAACATCGCCTCACCCAAAGGAGGGGAGTTCTTAAATGAACACGGTTAGTGTGTGTCCCAACTGCTCTCTACTGGGGGCAAAAAATAGCATGGAGTAGTGGAGGAATTAACACCTTCTATTGTGCCCTGGTCCCAATTTTGAACAGAGTGCAGGAAAGGGTGCCAATGGGTACCATCCTCAGTGGCCTGCACAGTGCCACTGGCCGCAAAGAGTGGCTTAGCTCTAACGGACTTTCCTGCAAAACGCTGGATCATCACTGCAGTAGGGATAGATCCCAGGTGTAAATAGGGCATGCAACAGGGCAGAAGCAATATTTAATATGAACAAAATGTGACGGGGTCTCCTCTAGGAAACCCAACCATTGCTGTGTCCTGTGATTGATATTTCTAATTAAATGTTTGCCTATAAAAAGTGTTTTTCGGGATTCAGGTATTCCTATAGTAGCAGGATTAAGTTAATTTCTGAGCCTTTTTGTCACCTAAACTCTCATTGGTTGATTTTATGCAGCTTAGCTGACCTGAATTCCTGGCTGGTTTGTAATGAGGGAGGAGGGTTCACTTCTGTAATCATTCTAGACCCGTGGACTTAACCTTGTGACTTATGTGTGCCCCCATTTAATCATTACAGGAAAGCAGTGGCCCCTACTGAATCATTATTAGAATCCAAGCACCCTGCCAATGAGTCATTGCTGAAAGCTCAGCATCGAAGCATTTTCGATGATTTGAACCGCAACAATGCACAAAAAATACAGCAACAAACATTCATCAAACAGATAAAGAAATAATGACATATTTTGTTTAATTCACAAATATTTAAAAAAAAACATTTTAATGGGAAGTTTGGAGCTTTTCTAAATTCAATTGGGGCCACTATATTCTGTATGATGCATTTGCATGGCTTCCACTAATCAATCTGAGAATACAAACTTATCTTTTAGCCTCCAATTTCCGATTGCCTCACATTTTAACATTTGTATTTTCACATTTTGCTTCTTTATTTATAAACGTATTAATCTGTTAATGATATTTAATTAAGGACCGCCTGAGTAGGCTTCAATGAAACCCTCAGGGCAAATGGACCATAGGTTGAGAACCACTGCTCTAGGCAGTTACCCCACTAGCTTCTTCATGGTACAAATAACTTTGAATTTCATTCTGGACTCAAGTGGGGGTCAATAGAGGGCCTAAAAAGATAGTTTTGTGTTAAAACAGTTTTTCAGGATAAATGTCTAATTAAAAAGAGTATAGCAATGGGACACATGACTGATCTGTTTTCTTCTTTGTTTCCTTGCCTCACTGAAAGTGCAAGGAAGCAATATTTTCCTTAAGGCATATGCATTTTTGGCTCCCCATAGGTATAAACCCGATGGCAGACCTGACACTGACAGAAATGGCATCACAGAGGCCATTCTTTTTTAGGGCACCCCTGGCACGTCATTCTATCCAGCATCCACTGTGTCTGGGTCCGCCATATCGACTGTGATGTTCCAATCTTAAAAAGTCCAGAAGAGTCCTCTGCACTCAGAGACAAACATCCAAGGGCATGGGGGTCATTAATTCTAATATTTCGAAGACAGAACCCTGCTTTGTGGGTCTATATTTAGAAATATCACCGTCAGTCACAGCAAGACCTCCATGCCATTGTGGAATGGCTGACCATTCAATATGTTTTTTTCCTCTGAAATAGATCCTACCATCGGTGCCTATTTTGGATGCTTCATAACTTTCCTACACACAATGTGCCAGATTTACTTACATTTGACGCAAGACAATGCAGCAAGCAAATTTGCCTCAGTGCATCAAAGGGATATCTACATCTCCTAAGATATGGCACTGTTACTCTCACTCCCTGCACTCTTTAAACAGACTTGCATGATATCTACATACAAGTTTACCTGAAGGATCGACTTCCAGTATAAAATACTGTACTTAGACATAGCTTAAAACTAGTTTGTATGTGTGCAGTACATTACAGCACACATGCAAAGTTATCAAAGTTTGGAGAAAATATTTGTTTTCTCAATTGCTATGCCTACTTCGAGGAGGTGGACCTTTTTGGTTAAATTTTTAAAAAATGTTATAAAGATATTTTTTATTATTGATTTAAAACAGACACAGAACTTGAATACGCATCTACACCAAACCAAAATAGCGGAGATTGGAACGTGAAGTTGATTAAGGCACTGTAGGTTAAACTCTTTCTTTGACACTAAATGATAACACTTAAAGTAATGTAAAATGAAAAAGAAAAATCAGGTGTAGGGTGCATAGTGTAAGAAACATAAGATATAATAGTGATTGGGACAACCGAGATATGACCAAGGGCCTGGATCTTTCTAGTTTGGGTTTTATGAACACATAATTTGCGTGAGTCAATGTGCTGTGTGGTCTCGATTTTGGGAAACTTCGCCCCGACCTGTGGACTATTATCAAGTGAGGCGAAGGGGGTCGGAGCGAGCCCCTGTCAGGAGATTGCCCCTTCTACATTAGCTTACTGGGGCGGACCTCACTCTGCAGCAGTCTCCGCCTCCCACGTGCCCTCCCACTTCCCCCATATCTTGTTGTATTTGTTTGGGCATCCTCTGGCCTCGTACATGGGTTTCTCGCACATTGCACACCAATCAACCCCTCTCCTCCATTTGGACAGTGTGGGAGCTACTCACGCCCTCCATTCCGTCATAATGTCTCTTTTTGCCACTAGGCACGCCACTCCCACAAAAATACGGTCCGCTCTCCCTATGTCCATGTCCCCCATGGCCCCCAGGAGGAGTGGGAGTGGGGCAGCTTCAATCTCCATTTCCAGAACCCCGGAGATCTGTCTCATTATCGTCTTCCAGTATGTCGCTATGATGGGACAGTCCCAGACCATGTGAAAGAAGTCAGCGTCTGGGCTGGAGCACCGGGGACAGGCGGAGGTGTGTCGTAAGCCCGCCTTGAAGAGCCTCATAGGCGAGAGATAGGCTGTGTGTAGGAAGAATGTCTGGAGTACTTGAAATCGGGACGAGATAGCTAGGGTCCTAGGGGCCACCAATGCGTCTGTCCAGTCTGATTCCTCAATAGGGCCTATCCACTCCTCCAATCTCCGCCATAGACCCGTAAGTGGGGGGGCAGTATTAGTGAGCAAGGCACGGGGTAAAGCTGGGAGACCCCTCCCCTACCCAGGTCACCCATGAGGGTCCTCACCTCCATAGGTATATACTCTGGGATAGTATCCCCTGGTTTCACATGTACCAAAAGTGCCTGTCTAAGCTGTAGGTATTTATGGAATTGAGTGTTATTTAGGGAGTAGGATTCCTGGAGTTCCACGAAGGATCTCATGTGTGATTCCCCCCAGATGTCTCCGAGGGTGGATATTCCTATAATGTCCCACTTTTGGAATCCCTCTAGCTCTGTGACCTCACGTAGGTGAGTCCCCCGCCACAGGGGAGTCTGCTGGGTAAGGCGTCCCCACCAGCCCGTCACTCTTTGGGCCACGCGCCAGCCTAGCAGTACTATTTTCGTTACATAAGGGGTGTCGTGGGGAACACGTCCCCCGTATAAGGCGCCAAAGACACCAGAGTAACCGAGTGATTGAAGTTCGCATCTGTAGGCAGGGTCGGACCAGCCTCCTCCCACCCAGTCATTGATCACTAGGTGGTGCGTGGCTAGGTAGTAGAAGTATATATTTGACATGCTTAGCCCTCCTTCATAGGTGTCCCTTTGGCATGTGGCTAGGGCCAGTCTAGGTCGGGAGCCGTGCCACAAAAATCGACGAGCCACTGTGTCTATATCGACAAACCACTTTTTGGGGATTGGATGGGGAAAGTTCTGCAGGAGGTATAGGAATCTGGGGAGTATCATCATCTTGTAAAGAGCTATTCTTCCCAACAGGTTGAGGGGTAGGTTCATCCATCTCTGGAGATCAGCTCTAACTTTTTTGGTGAGCAGCGTAATGTTTAGTTCCCATGCCTGCTCGGGCAGTAAGGCTATGTGTATGCCTAAATATTTGAAGTTGTTTCTTCGGATAGGGATATTACTTTGCCAGTCGATGCACTCTCTAGATGGGTGTAAGGGGATTAGGAGGGACTTACTGGGGTTTAAGGTCAGACCTGAGGCTTGAGAGAAAAGGTCTAGGAGTTCCAGGAACCTAGGACCGCTTGTGGCTGGGTTGGAGACGTAGACAAGCACGTCGTCCGTGTATAATGCCACTCTGTCTTCAGGGCAATCTGGCCATGCCCAACCCTCTGTCAGGGGATCCTCATGCAACAGCTTCGCCAGGGGTTCTATCACCAGGGCAAAAAGCAGCAGGGACAGGGGACGCCCTTGGCGAGTACCACGACGAACGGGGAGTAATTCGGCGACCACCCCGTTCACTTGGACTCGGGCCGTTGGGTTGGAGTAGAGTAATTTGACGAGGCCTCTGAACTTTTGTCCAATCCCGTTGTGTCGGAGAACTTGTTCCAGGTAAAACCAGTCCACTGTGTCGAAGGCCTTTTTGAAATCTAGGATAAGTAGGGCCAGAGGTGACCGAGATAGGATTCCACGGTGTGCCAAGGCTGAGTGCAGTCGCCTAATGCAGTGTCTCGTGCTACGGGAGGGCATGAACCTGCATTGGTCGGAGTGTATTAAAGGAGAGAGAGTGGGTTTCAGTCTATTGGCGAGTTTTATTGCCAGCACTTTGATTTCGGTATTAAGAAGGGAAACGGGCCGATATGCCTAGCAGTTGCGGGATGGAGACTGAGTCTTTGAAATTACCACAATAGTGGCTTGGTCAATCCCAGGTGGGAAGTGGCCCACCCTCTCAGCCTCTTTGTACATGTTGAGGAGGTGGGGGCTTAGTATGTCACCACACCGACGGTAAAGTTCTGACAGAAAGCCGTCTGGGCCAGGGGTCTTGCCTGAAGATAATTTAGTTATTGCCTCTGCTACCTCTGCGAGGGTTAGTTCCGCGTCTAAGACCTCTTTAGTCCCCTGCGAGATCCGGGGAAGCACGATGTCTATCAGAAGGGGAGATTCTCTCTCTGCCAAGGGTCTGGGGCTTTCCGCGTACAACTGAGTATAATATGCAGCAAATGCCTGTGCAGTGTTGTCTGGGGATCTGACTAGTGCCCCTGACTCATCCAGGATTTCCAGGATGACCCTGTCAGCTAGGGGTCTTGTGGCCAGCCAGTGTAGGAGCTTCCCATTCTTATCTCCCCAACAGTATATACGGGCTGTCTTCGCTCTCCAGATATGTTTTGCTGATTCAAGTGCTAGATGTTTGAGCTCTTCCCTAGTCTTGGTGAGTTGCCTCAGGCCGGAGGCATGTAAGACTCCCGGGCCTTGGCGTTCAAGTCGTAATGCCTTGTCCTCCAAGGCCGACAGTTGTTCGTCAAGGGCGAGTTCCTGGATACGAACAAGGTGTTTGGCATATCCCCGGAGGGTAGCCTTGCCAGCCGCCCATATCGTGCCTGGAGATTGCATAGAGCCCAAATTATGTTCATAATATTTTGAGAGGTGGTCTCTGATTTCCTGGGTGTATTCGTCTTCTTGCAAGTGCCAGTCATTCAGGTGCGATATTGGGCGTCGGGTCGGATCCAACCCTCCCAGTCTGACACAGACAGGTGAGTGGTCAGAGACCCCTCGGGGCAGAATCTCTGAACCTGTGACACTAAGTACATCTTGGGCCAGCATAAATACAACGTCTATTCTAGCCTGTGAGTGGTCGGCTGCCAAGGTGTGCGTATACTGCCTCGTTTTTGGGTGCCAAGCTCTCCACACGTCACACATACCAAGGCTGTCTACCCAACCACGCAGTGCGGTTGCCTTTGTAGTTCGGAAGTTCGAGACTTGTCCTGAGACATCTGATAAGGGGTCCGTGACTGAGTTAAAATCTCCACCCACCAGGGTAGCACCGTGGGGGAGATCTGCCAGAGCCCGATGGAGTTCCAGCAAGAATCTGTCAAGACCAGCCGGGGAGCATACGTGCAAACAAAATTACAAGGTGATCCGTGAAGCGATCCGGATACCGCCACGAATCTTCCCTGTGGGTCAGATTTCGTAGAAGTGACAACTATGGGCAGTGAACAATGGAGAAGAATGGCCACCCCCCTTGATCCGCGTGTAAAGCCTGAGTGGTAGACCCTGTCATAACCCCCTCTCGCTAACTTGGGGCAGTAGGTGCCAAGGAGGTGTGTTTCTTGCAGTAGGACCGCTGATGGGGCATATCAACGGAGGGTATTAAACACTAGGGACCTCTTAATTTTGTCCAGCAGGCCATTAACATTCCACAACAGTACTTGAGTTAGTGTGGGCCATTTATCCATTCTGTCAACGCATCAGGAAATTGGGGACCCATTAAGGGGTCCGAGTTTGGTTGTCCCAGGCCAAGAATAATAAGAAAAACAAAAACAATATCAACATTAACATGCAAAAGGAAACTTAATAAAATTGTCTTTCTAAGTCTTTTTGTTAATTTCCCCTCCAACTCCCCCTCCCCATATTTCAACCCTGGAAGCATCTGTCGCCCAACTACCTAACTTAGGTGACACAGCCAGATGGATTGTCAGTACATTGAAGTGATGGACCCCTCCATTTAGACGGATTATTCTACCATTGGACAGTGAAAGTGTACTGTGGCATGTTGGCCAGAGAGCAAGGCGGTGGCCGGCCACTGCTTGTTTGGTTCAATGTTTGTTTGGCGGCCCCACGCAGAGCCATGTCCCATCAGCAGGTTCCTGCAAGGAAACGCCGATGGTCATCCAAGTATAGGAGATTGGCTCAGGTTGTCGCCAGCCGATGTCTGCACCGGGGAATGAGAGCCCGGAGTTTCCGCACCATTCGCATCCGATCGAGGGCCCGTGTCTTTTCCAAGGTCCCGTCCGGCCGGACCCACGGGACCCTTCTTCTCCCCCGGTCTGGACCTGGTGCGCTTGTAACCTCTCCGCTGGGCCAGTTGGGGTCCGAAGTCCTCCTGGGCTGCGGCGCCCGTCCCCGGTGGGCCTCTCCGACTCCCAACCCCTTCCCCCATCAACCAGTCCAATGCCTCTTCCGGCGAGTCGAAGAAGAATGTTTTGCCGGCCATGTTGACTTTTAGGTGTGCCGAAAAGAGGAGCATGTATGAAAGTTGTATCGCCCGGAGTTTCTGTTTAACTTGCTCAAAGGACCAGCGCTGGGCCTGAACCTCTCTGGTGTAGTCGGGAAATACTAAGATCTTGTCATTGTTCCAGCAGAGGTTGGTAACCCGTTTAGTCTCTCTTAGGATATTGTCCCGGTGTTTGAAGTTAAAAAAAGTGCGATAATGGGTCTTTTGGGGCCTCCCGGAGGAGGTCGCGGGCCCAGGGCCCTGTGGGCCCACTCAATGCGAACCATGGCGAAAGTACATGTTCCGGCAACCAGGTTTTGATCCATTGTTCCAAGAACTCGGGTGTTTTATTATCTTCTGCGCCTTCAGGAAATCCTATGAATCGGAGGTTGCTGCGGCGGGAACGATTCTCCGCGTCTACGGCTCGTCAGTGCAGCTCTCCAGTGCGGGACAGCAGCTGGGCTACTTTGGTCCGGAGGTCGACCAGGTCATCTTCAGTTTGCGAAACGCAGGGCTCCACAGTGGTGATACGACCCACGGCGTTCCTGAGGTCCTGTCTAATGATGCCGACGTCTACTTTGACCTCACCAATTTTAGTCTCAACGGCGAGCTGCGAGGTCTGAATCGCTTGTAGGATGGCGTTTACCCCGTCTGGTGAGGTGGGATCCCCGACAGGGGCATATCTGCCGCTCCACGTGGCGGCCGGCGCTGTGAACTGGTCAATCTTTTGTTGGGAGGTTGATGGGTGTTTTGATGTTTTGTCCTTGACCATGGCTCCACCGGGGGTCCCGCAACGCCGGCCCAGCGCCCCGCGAGGCCCCGCTCCTGAAGTTCTTTCTCCACTGGTTTCCAGGGCTCAGTTGAGCCAGGTGAGCAAATGTTCAGACAACCTGAGCGGGGGGTACCAAGCAGGGCAATGAGATGCACTGCTCCGCTGCCGCCAGGGAGGACCGGCAGGCCCCAGGGTCCCCAACTCCTTCAGAGGCAGGATCAGGGCGTGCAGCGGGTCTCATTTTCAGCCCCAGAAGTCCACTTCAGGCCATCTCAGGTCAGGCCTCCAACTCGACAGGGGCAGTTCCACCCCTCCACACCGAGATCGGGCCCATCCCAGGATCTGGGCCAGGAATCCACAAATCTAGCCCACAGGCTTTGCCAAGTGTCTCTGCTCCCCCCGTCGCACCAGGGCAGGTCACTCCGTCCTCATCCACCCCTGCTGTGCTTGTTATACTTTCTCGGTCCGGGGGGGGGGGAATCCCTGGTCGCCTTCTGCCGGGTGATCCCCGCGTGGGAGGACCACTGTTTCAGGGGCCCCTCAGCCGGAGCCCCATGAGCTGGGCTTCAATCCGGGAGAAAGGTGACACCTCCCTGGGTGCCCCACCCACCAGGGGCTTCGCGTTACTGTTTCTGGGGTGCGGCCGATTGCCACCTCCTTCCTCCTGTGACCCACGAGGTCAGCCCCTTGGCCGCTCTTACTCACGTGCCCAGGGACGCCCCTTCCAGGCTCACGCTCCGGGTGCCCCCGTATGCGGCCTGTTGGTGTGGTGTAGTAGACCCCAGGTGAGCCGGGGAGTCTCACGCGGACCAGGGCAGCCTTCAAAGCGAGTGCGCCATCTTCCGCTTTTGGGCCTCCGGACACCGGCCCCGCCCACCGGGAGGCAGTTCGGGGTTCCCTCGGCCCGGGTCCTCTCCCTGTGCAGTCTATTGAGGTGCGCCAGCGGAGAAGGCGCACATGCCCCTCGCTCTCGGCACTGATCTTTTCTCGGCATCCCCGGCGGGGGAGCGCCTTTCAATCACCAGGGCTCCTCCTTCTTGCCGCCATATTATTTGCTGCGGTCGGAGCCGTCCCACAGGACCACAGGCACTCCGCGGCCACTACAGATGCCGCATCTTGTTCAGCGTCCATAGGGGCACCCCCTGGGGGAATCCCAGTCACCGATGGCTGTCCAGGTACGGCAATTACTTTGGGTGGATGACAGAGGGGTCCAGAGCGCTTTCAAAGTGCGGCCACCATCTTGACGCCCGAAGCCACGCCCCCTGGTTCACATTATTTTTAGTAGTTAGGGCTTTGTGTCAAAATTCATGGATGGTTGAATGGAAACACCCATGGGAAACCCCCTTGAGGCAAAGTAGTGAAAAACACTACTTTGCTTTACTTTACGACTGCTTAGTAGTGCAAAACAAGATTTGTGCAGGAATATAAAAACAATTCAAAACTTTGAGCTGGTTTGCATCTCTTTTTCTGACATTATACTGGTACAAAGTCTTGATAAAACAGATAAATTATATATAGTCTGCCTTCTGTGTGTGGAAGTGAAAGTTAGTGCCCTTGACCACTTTGTTAATTTTAGTCTCATTCGCCAGTTCAAATAGCACTAAGATCTCCATTAACGCCTCATTGAAAGAGAGGCTGGTCTCCTCTAGATATGTATATGGTCTAGGCAGTTTTAATGATCGTTTGACATATCAATCTATTCATGTTCTAATTGTGTATGGATCTGTGTGTCATTGTTGTACACCCATAAATGAAGCTGCTGCTGGCCTATTCCCTGGGGCATTTAACACATTTAGATAACAAAAAGTAATGTTGAGAAGAATTTCACCTGCCAGTTGTGCTTTACCCTTACTTATTTGTTAGGTGCGATCCTGAAGGATGAAGAGGATTCACTCCAAAAAGTCCTATCTATTCTCAGTCGTTCAATCGGATGGTTCTCATGCAGTGTCAAAGGTTGCTTAAAGGTTAAGTATGAATGTTATATCACATAAAACTGTATATTTATCTTCACTCCAGAGTGTTAGAAAACCCTAGAGTATTTTCAAAAGGGCCCTGGGCAAACACCATTAGAGCACAAAGAACCATACTCATTGTATATTTGTTGGGATGCAAGTATGATGTAATCGAGCATGGGAGGAGTGTATTGTGGTGGATTATTATTGAGATGTCTTAACCTCTTGCTGAAAGACATCCCTTGTGGAGACACACAAGTTATCAGAGGAGGTATTTGGTGGTATTCCTAAACATATCTTTAATTTATTTGGGCTTTTTACCATCTATAGGACTAGGTTTTGCAGTCTACCACTGAAATTAACAAACATACTCAGTATTTAAACACAGGCTTTTCTGTACGTAGAAACATATTTTGACCGCCACTAGATGGTTCAAATTAGAATACAATTTGAGGGCATTAGGCAACAAGTAGACAAGGTACTTTGATCTATGTGGTTGAAGGAGATATGTTACCAACCATTGGGTTGAAACATAAAATACAAGGATACAGAAAACGTGAGACTGCACTCAAAGCATAAGGCAGGGTTAGAGTTGCCAGTGTGAAGCATGCTCATGCCAGCCTGGGATGGCTTTTTTGCCCTAAAGCCTCATTAATTGAAATTAAACATTACTTATGAACAAGCACATTTGACTGATTAAGGCCCTTATTATGAGTTGCCTATGAATTCTAATGGGGCTGATTCCTGAAGTACTCCTCATTTTCTGAAAACCCCAAAGGTTCAAATCATAATAGACCAGATATTCTCCACTACTTGTTTAAATGGTATCCCTGGTATCAGGGTTCTGGGGTTTGTGTAAATCTGGCCCTTCTCCAGTGGACTCTTAAAAAAGGAACTGTTGAGACAACTGCATGTGAACCTGGTATTCTGATTTTTATTTGGACCCTTGTGCAACACTTACCTATTATTTTCACAGAGGCCTAGACCTAGGTCCAGACATGTCCTGGATGATGTGAAGTCCAAGATCTGTCCATGACCTGGAGAGGAACTAATAGTAGTCAGGTACCAGTCCTTGTTGTACCACACAATGTAGTGGTGGCGCTGTACAATGTTTTGTGATTTATTATGGGCCAAATCTTTTCAGCAGTATCATTGGGAGTGTAGCCTTCGAGACCCTCTGATGTAAAGTTCCCTTTTTATGTTCAATGCAGAACTTTGCACTGGCATCCCATGTTTAGGTAAAGTGCTGTGTTAATACAGGGAGCCTGTGATACATATGTGGTAGTAGGAATCTATGTGTGAGTCTCAGTACTGAAGCCTGGGCGATCCATTTTGGATGTCCCTGGTTTATCATGGAACAAGATGGAAAATGAGAATTGTTTTCTCAGACAGTGGAAGTGTATTTCAGGTAGCTGGAAAGTGGGGATGCAGACACCGAGTGAGCGAAATAGACATAGGGTTACCTTTAGAAATTCCATGAAGACTTTGTTAGCAAAATGCTGAGCACTGCCATTCCGTAAAAATTATGGGTAAAGGGTGGGACTGTATTTAATGTCCTTCAAGGTGAGGAAGTTTCTAGACCAGGCCATCATTTTTCTGTCCCTAATTACTGTTTCAGAAAGGTTAATGGTGGCCAGAAGTAGAAAACGTATATTTTGTTGTGTCTCTGTGACGGTTTCTCTTGCTTGGAGACAGCAAAGCTACCTGATGTGAGAAGATTCACGTTACAGAAAGGCTGTGGCTGGAGAACAACCTGAGAAGGATACTTAAAAGAAGAAAGAATAACACACCCAAGTTTTTTCTTGAGTTTGAGATAGTGGATTTACATCCTCTGTCTGTATAAAAGCAGGAACTAAATCATCCCACTTGGTTCCTGTCCCAAGTTCTTTTTGACCAAAGAAGGGGGTGCTCCACAGAGTACTCAAAGAGCAAGCTGCTGTGTAAATAGGGTTGGTGTCTAATTGTCAGGACACATAACATGAAGTCTTCCCTTTTATTGCTGGAGTGGCTGAGGGTCTGCCTACTTCCTAGAAGTGTGTCTGCCAGTTAAGAGAAAGAAGGTGTGGATCTGGCCATGCAGGAGGAGACAGTATCCAGGAGAAAAAGTTCATCATGTTCCCACTGTAAGGGACCCCCCACAGAAAATGGGCCTCATTGGAGAGCGAAGCCAGGACTGATCTGTATCAAGAATGGGTCTCCCAGTCTCTCTGTGCAGTTCATTCGGAGAACTGCCCTTAAGATGTCCTCTATTTGAGTGTGGTCATGTCTGCTAACGGATACTGCAGAATGCAAGCTGGTGTTACTGCTGCCAAAAGGACCTACAACACACAACAAGGTGATGGATGAAATGCTTCAAATAATCTCAGCCACTGGAGATTGCCTGGGCTGCATTCCAATCCATTGTTTTTTGCCGATCATGTCACTCTAGACAGAGGTTTGTCTTACACAAATTAGTACTGACCTTGCTCTTCATGGGAACAGTCCATCTCAAACTGCAAGGTATGGCCCTTTCCAGAAGAAAACACAAACTACCTCAGAACAGTTTCAGTCTATTTAGGCCTTGTCAGTAGGATGCAGCATGAGTCGTATGGTAGAGTGAGCAGAAAGCCCACATTTGGGCATACCTGTCACACATAGGGCAGAAACTATAATAAACAACAAGATGATGGATGAAATGTATAAATTAATCTCAGCAACTGGTGAGCGTGCGGGAGGAATTCTGGGCCATCATTAATCACAAATGCTGCAACTCTAGACAGAGGCCCACCTCATGCAAATCAGTATTCATTTATGGATTCCACCCATCACTTCTTTGTGTTCCTTACTGTGACACCATAAGTGCAACAGATATGCCCAGACATGGATCCTATGCTAACTGTGCCACCGTAACCAAACTGCACCCTGATCCAACAGTTTAAGCCGGACTGTTCCAATTGGAGCAGGACCAAAATGATTTGCATATGCCTGGTTCCTATAGGCTAAAACCTGTCTGGCATTGCTCGTGTTCCAGTTCAGAGAGAACGAGTCCTAGTAGTTTGGACTGGACTGTCGTCCTTGAAGCTGTACTAAGGCTGATTTGCATATGTCTGGTTTCTGTAGCATGGTGCGGGGGAAAAAAGATGGACTGGGATGGAGCTGAGTAATTACTAGCGGATGAGATCAATTCAAGCATTCCACCCATCACCTTTTTGTATTCCTGAGTGTTACGCCCTAAGTGTGACAGGTATGCCCACATGCTGGCAGTGGCTCACTGTGTCACTCAGACCAAGCTGCACTCTCGCGACAAGGCCCAAATAGGCCAAAACTGGGCTGTGATTGCTTGTGTTCTGATTTAGGGGGGACCTGGCCTGGCAGTTTGGGCTGGACTGCTCCTATTCGAGCAGGACCAAGGCTGATTTGCATATGGCTGGTTACAGTCTGAGGTGAGATGGTGGACAAAAACAACTGACTGACATGAAGACCCAAGTAATTAGCAGTGACTGAGAATAATTCAGGCATTCCACCCATCACTTTTTGTATTGCTCAGTGCTGTCAGAATGAAGATATGCTGCTGCTGAGCAGACAATGGTTGGCCTAAATGGCTGCAACTACACCTCGCTGCTGAATGAAGCCAGTTTCCTGTCAGGTCACAACTACCGAAGAAGCTGTGCCTTGACTCCAGGTGTCATCCTGAGTTAGTCATTGACTTTTCTCCCAAGGGGAGGCGGGAGGACCTGAAAGGCCTCCACTGCTACACTATACATGCCATCACTCCCAGACTTGCTATGCTGCAATCAATGTGGATGCTGATGTGAGGCTGCCATGTAGATGGAAGGCGTAGGCTATGCCCATTACCTCATTGACCTGCAGGATCACCAGGCAGGCATCGTAGGCTTTAACCAAAGCTGGAGCAAAGGACTGAGATGTGCTCTGAGGACTTGAGACTTTCTAAATAACTTAAACCATGACTAAGAACTGTTGAGCTGGACAGTTATCTAATTAGCCCTTGTGCCTAATAAATGCCACTGCAACACAATACAGCAGACTGTAGTTGTAAGAGTCACCTGGTTGGGAAGAGAATACTGAAGCTGGATGGTGTAGTACATTGAGAATGCAACCAGCATTACAGTCCTGTCAATGATACATATTCTAATATATAATCTGTGTTAGGACCGCCATCTGTTATTACTAAACTTGAATTGGAAGCGCAATTGCCTCTAGTTAATTAGAAGGGCACAACAGAAGGATGGAATCTACAAAGCACTGCAGGTATCAAGCTGAGAGATCCATTGCTGATGAATGGATCCTACATAGGTATGCTATGATGTCTGCAGGCCTGTAAAAATCATGGGGACTCATTTAAATTTTGGCCAATCAGGGGCACCACCATACATTATGGGTGCTCCCTTCCCACCAAACTCAGTTGGAAGAGCTTTGTTCACATCAGTGGAGCCTCCTTTGGCTCCACCAGTGCAAACCCCGGACCTGGCATCCTGACTTCAATATAGCGGCTGGCTCATAGTGACAGTTATTCGGCCTTCTTGAGGGAAGATCGGCAATCAAACGTTTTCCCTGCCCGTGTCCTCCATGCAGGGCAGGGATCTATCAGTAGGGTGGGAGGCCCTCCTCCAGGGTTGAGGAAACGACAGCCCCAATCAACCGGGCCAGCTTTACAGATCTAAATGACACTTTATCAAGCATAACTTAAGGAAAATTATGTATATTTTGTAGGAATCATACTGATTGCCTAGTAATTTAAGGAGCAATTTTAGGGCCCTTTATAATCTGATTATTTCTTTTGGAAAACCTTGTTGGATAAAACATTCTTGATCATGAGACAACCATTGACAGTGCCTCACGTTCTTAACAATGCTGATATGGCCATATCTTAATTGGGTCTTAAGGGAACCTTTGATATCTTATCAACTTGGAAAACATTTGGGAATTTTAGTTTTGAGGTCGCAAGGTTGAAATTTTCCAGAACTTTTCTAGAGTCAGCCTTGTCGTCTTCTTCAAGGAGGAAGAATAACCCAAGTATTTCTACAAAACTGCTATACATTCAGAACTTGTTTGAGAATGTTCACACCATCTTCAGTCTCTATAATTTTGATTTCCAATCCATAAACCCTACTTGATTTGTTCACCATTCCCTTCTCTATGTTTCCATATCAGTGTGTAGTTCATCAGTGTTATCTGCTTGACAATGGTATCCCTGGCGCAGTCCTCTGACAGATCAGAAGGGGCAAGGACTCCTCTTAGTTCTATTTATTGGTTCCTTTGAATAACCTTTCATTCCTAACATCAGACATTTGATTCTGGAACAGCAGTAGACAGCAGGTAGGAGGCCAGAAATGGATTGATGAATTATCACTGAAACATAGTCCCTGTTTTTCATGTGAAATTGACTGGAGTTGATCTGCTGTAAAATGGAGGGGCCACAGAGTGAAAGATAAAATAAATAATAACATAGCAGGGCCCTGAGCATTCACAACATAGCTTTAGGGCACGGATGATATTGGCAAGACATTTGCAGCTCTTTTTCAGGCAGGTCACAGAGGAAAGATCTGCAATTTATAGTGGAGGGCATGGTTTCACTTTGAAATTCAGACGTCTGACATCTCCCTCTGAGAACTAGGAAACTACGTAGAGACCAGCAGGGCAAGGTGGCCAATCTTATAATCATAGTCATCTAAGGGATTCTAAAGACTCAGTGAGAGTGATTGATGCCACAGCTAATTTGTGGACAATAAGCAGCTGACAAAGAGTCAATATCCACGTTGTAATTGCTGTAAATGGCCCCTAATCAGGCAAAGGACAGATACCAGCTTCTGTGGAGAAGGAGCAGCAGCAGTGGAATTTACAGGAGCTACCAAGTAAAGAAGAGGAACGCCTCACATGGCAAATATTTCTGGGTGGATTGCATTCAGCATAATTAATAAAGAAAGGGAAGGTTCTCCCAGGCTAAGCAGCTTTCTTGCCCAAAGATTATAATGGTCTTCCTGATTCTTGTTTTAATTTGTAAATGTAGGGCCCCTTGATCCCCAACAATGATCATCATCTTTTATCACATAAACAATGCTTAGAGATGTAAAATAGCAATTTCTGATCTATTTGCATTTAATAAAACCCCAAAAGAGGTTAGAAAGATAAACAAAAATATATATTTCACATTGCTCAGTATCTTTTACTAGCATAAACTTATGCTTATTCAACCAAGTGTATGCATTTATGTGTCCAATATGTGCAGTATTGATTGAGTATTGATTTACTAGGTGCAACTTTGAATACATACCTCTCCATGCTTTCATATGCTACTAAATACAATCTTTAGGTTCAGAGGTCACTATACAGAGTGAAGTACATGACTAATGAGAGTTCAAATATAGCTCCATATTTAAAAACACTACTGGAAAATGTGAAAGTCTGCAGCATTACATTGCCACATCGATGCACATTACAAAACAATGTGATGATGTGTGACTATCTTCCTGTAAGATATATTTATTTCATTATTAAAAACTACAGATATTTTAAAATACTCGCTATCCTGCCTTAGAATGGATTTTTTCCTATCGAGTGTCATTTTTATCATAGTATTTAAACAGAATGCTGTGTAATGGATCTGTAATAAAATCCCAGGCCACAAACCTTGAATTTCCATGGGAGATTAGTTGTTCATCATCCAATGCCTAGTTAATAGGATGTGAGATGAGAGTTGATACTAGATATATGTGATTGATAATGCTGGTATTTCCTTAACAGAAATGTTTTAAATCTCACAAATTTCGGTGAACCAATGTCCTTCTAAATCTGAGATGTATTTCTCCTCGGAACTGATGCTTTCTACAGGACTGATCCATAGGTGGGTGTGAGTGGTAGAACGCCCCCCCATGTTTTTGTGAGTTGAATGACTTTGGAAATGAGTTGGGCCTGTTTGTCACAAGAGGGATGTGTCACTGTGCCACAAAGGTCAGATTTGAAATTAGCAATGATGGTAAGCTGCATCCGTGGTATCGATCACGCACCGGCCATTACCTGACAGAAGCAAACCAGGCAGCTGCTTTGGTCAGAGTGCAGAGACGTTGGAGCAGCATCCCTTGATTCTTCTGCTACTTTATCCAACTAGGACAATATAATACCCCCGTGAAGCTAGGATTGGTTCACTATCCCAAATGAAATGCTTCCAAAGGAACATCACTTCAATAAACACATTTATGGTCATAACATTTCACAGAAACAGCCCAGAGACATTATTTTAACCACAATAATCAATATTTTTTAATATTTATCAATGTCAGATATTCAGGGGAATTTTTTATAGAAAATACATATAAATACACAACTGGGACAGGAAGCCAACATAGCAACAGTATGTTAATTATACACTATAAAAATAATATCATACATATTACACAAAACAGTAATATGGCGTGTTTAAAAGGTTCTACTGTCTGTAACCTGCTCCTGCTGCATTTTACATTTCTATAGAGAAGTCACATAATAGTAATTGACAGCGAGACTTAGCATCATGTTTACGTCTGTATTTGTCCAGTGTATTTGAGACCATCTTCAGGACAATAGGATTGCTCAACAATCTTTACGCTTCCAGTGCTGAAAATATATTTGAAACCAGGGTTCAAAACTATAAATGGTCACTAAGGTACCAAATACTCTGTAAGTATTACATTAATCCAGAAGGTGCCAAAAGAACCATCAACATATCACCAATACCCTATAGTAATGCAGCATGCCATAGCAAAAAGTGAGAGGAAACAGTGCTTCATGGGAAAATACTAAGTGAACACCCAACTACTCCACAATCCAGTTTACAAAGCAAATCAGGAAGCAAATAGTGGAGCGTTCTTACATTTCTACTACATCTGAAGTTATGCCCAATCTCATAGAGAGCCATGTGAGTATTTAGAGATAGGTTACATGAAATCATACTCACTATGAACCATGAATTTCAGGACATCAATCAAAGAGAAACACCAATACTGAAAATGGGTAAATGTAATACTCCAAAGGTAATTGATAATCTCAGTTATGATACTATTCTTTTCATTTGGGAAAGTATTACCACCAAGCTGTGTCAGCGGCGAGCCCAAGAAGACCATCAAGTCTGTGGTGTTCCACCCGCCGTATTTAGATGTTGCAGTCCGGCAGGCGGTGTACTGACAGAGGTTTGCTGACAGTGGGAGACAGTGGCAGGACTTCATACAATGGCACAGCTATGGAAGGGAGGCAAGTGACAGGCACACAAACACACACTGTCCCATGGGGCTAGGTATACCCTGCACTAAACACTGTAGCTCTGGTGCACCCTGCACTAAACACTGCACAACACATACACACACTTACCCATTGCCAGTCTGACACAACCTGTGCATGCTGAAAACACACATTGACACACATCCATGACACAACATACACACACCATTGACACTGCACTCACATTCCACACAACCAAAACTAACAATACAACTACACACTCAGCTACACAAACACACTTACATACACCAGCACCTCACCCAGCCAATCGCATCACATACATACATACACATACTGACACACACACACAACTCGCAGCACAATATGAAAGGTATATGTCCCTTGGCACAGTTGACAGGTGTGAATGTACCATCATTGTGGTGCCAGCTTTCATTTGGCAATGAACACTGGGATCCTAATGACAGTTGTGTATGTGGGCAATATTGTTGCGTACCAGTGTGTCCCCACTCGTGTCTGATTCCCTTGTGTCCCTGACATGTGCATGTCACACTGATTAAAAAACTTACTATGAAATGTATATGTCTCCTTTGGTCCCCACCTCCCTCGCAGTGCCCACTAAAGTATCCTGGCAATGCGGCGTCCCTACCTTGTAGTCTGTCAGCAAGGGGGGTTGTGTTTTCTCTGTGGGCCGATGGTAGCAGTGAGGGCAGTTGTTGTCCAGTCATGTTCAGCCGATGAGAGGGAAGTGGTAAAAAGGTGAGTTTTAACCCCCTTTCCTCTCAAACCACCAACTAAGGAGTGGAGGTCAGACCATCACTTTTTCCTTGGTGGTAAAGCACATCTAAACCTGCACAGTGGGAACCTGGCAGCAGTCCTACCAGCATCCCCTTTTCCCTTCCCTGCAGTTGACGTGGCTGATGTTTCTTGGCGGAGACAGCGGTTCGAATGCTGTCTTTCTTCTGTGGGACCGCCAACATCTAAATATGTAACAAACAACATCCAGAAAATAATTTTACATCATTGGCACTTATTAGGGAGCATCTCCACACACAGGAAGCTCCACTCTTTTCCTTCAAGAAAGGCAGAAACCTTAAGGACACTCTCACTTGCGCACTCCTACCGCAGGTGCCCAAAAGAAAGGTTTACACACTATCGGATTTACCGGCTGTAGTGGGCCACTACAAGTGCAGTAACTGTGCAGCATGCAAGATGACTTTCAACACCACGGAATTCTGTCACAAAAACTACACACTCACCTTACCTAAATTCACCAACTGCAATACACATGACGTTATCTATGCTATTTGGTGCCCCTGCGGACTGCTGTACATTGGACAAACTACACAGAAAGTTAAGTGCAGAATCCTACAACACAAAAGCAAGATCAAATACAAAACGCCAGGTGCCCCGCTAGTGGAACATTATGAAACACTACAACACAAATGCGATGACATCAAATGGCAAATAGTGGAACAAACCTCCTTGGGACCAAGGGGAGGAGACAAAGAATACATCTTAGCAAAACGTGAGGTATTTTGCATAGAGAAATGTGGCACTATTAAAGAGGTACTTAACAGGATTGAAGATTGGCGTCACTCTTTCCTCTAAGACATGTAAGCCGTAGTTACATATACATAAGGCCTGTGACTGTATTCCCACCCCTAATGCCATTATGTGCTATATTTAGTGCCACAAAGGCCTTTCCTCTTTTTATTAACATAGTCACCGTTTTGCGGACTGAGCTTCTACCTCTATTCCACGGGCCGTCTAAGCTTCACTGTCACCGCATACCTGCTTGTTTGAAACATCAAATACAGGGCCCTGACATACTTATGGATAGCAGCCATATCGTAATTCGAATACATGCACGATACATTGTATACTGTGCGATTTCCTCACTAATACAACCAATTTTGGACCTCTTTAAAATTGTATATATGTACATTAAACATGTCTTGATATCACAGATCAGAAAGGCCCCCCGCTCAGATACCTCAAACACACACATGCTTACTTTCAGGCGCGCCCATAGCGGACCAGAAAGGGAACCTTCTCTTCCTGGTCCGCGAGCCGGCGGTCGTATTTCAGATGCAGCTTGACAACACGAGCTCCTGAATGCTGATTGGTGGCCATTTGGACCAATCCCTGAAGAAGTTGCTCGCTCCAAGATGGTAGCGATTGCATACTTAAGCCGGCTTGTCGCTTATACGTGCGGCTTGTACCGAAGTAATACACGATCAATCGGGTGATGCCGGGACATCCCTGATGACTCGCCATCACTCTTAGAATGTGATCCCCTGATTAATTCTGACCAGTAAGTGTATACATTTAGTTTTTACCACTTTACTTGACTTGCACACCCTTAAACGCAGGCTAGTTCATACGACTATTGTCTTTTAGATATCATGAGCCCTGGATTTCATTTATGAATGGCTCTCTGTGCTTTTATGACCTGGAAGACACAACATTGACCACAGGATCATTATTTGACTCCCAGACCACGTCCTCGGGATTCAGTGAACTACATAACAAGTAAGTGGTCACTGTTTCACCCTATGATTACATTCTACATAATTAATATATAAACAGAGTACCACATCAATTGTCATTTTCCTACCGGGAAGATGTCCCAGACCACCAGATCGTATTTCTACACTGGATCTTAGGTGAGTGCTTAATCCCTCCCCTCTAAATAATAGTAAAAACAGATTAATCAGACCTTTAGTAACTCAGATATTTTCACTACCCATAGGTGCTACCGGCTTGATTTTCCCAGTCCTGACGATGACCCACCTTTGATTTGTTTCTGCAATTGGGTCGAAACGTCGACATACCTTTGAGTATGGAATATAGAACTGTAAAGAAATCTTATGTGACTTCAGGGCTTCCTGGACTGACGGAGCCACTAGAAGTCCATGATATTCCTAAAACCACCCGTTGTACATATTGTATATATCATCTTCATTTCTCTGCACATTTTTATCACTTTCACTGTTTTAATAGGAGCACCTATTCATACAAAAATAACCATGCGTCTAGAATAACATGTTTAAAGAAATATACAATGCAATACATTTCTATTGATGTTACATTATTTGTACACTTAGAATTATTTTAGTCATTAGATCACCGCGGAAGTCTAGGTTACTTCCCCCTTGGATTGACCATTAATCTATTTACAACATCTAAATATGGCAGTCGGACGTTCATGGCGGCAGGCGGGTTTACAGTTAAAAAGTCAACAGTGGGACCGTTACCGCCAACATTTAAATCAGTCCCATCATTTGTATTGAGAAAGCCAGTTGCCCTCTGGATGATCTCCCGTACATTGGACAATTCGAGACTGAAACTGCTAATTCTTACTTTATTACTGCTATGTATCTTCCCTACTGAAATGTAACATACAGTAGAATGTTCAGACAGGATGCATTTAACTATACTATCACTGTTTTGTGTAATATATTTTTGTTCTATAACTAGTGATATTTTCCTGTGTTTGCTTCCTGTCCCAAGTTGTCCATATATATATATATATATATATATATATATATATATATATATATATATATATATATATATATAAAATGTTTTATTAAAGAAATCCTCTATGTGATATTAATAAATACTGATTATTCTATTTAAATTCATTTCTCTGGGTACCACTATAGATTATTATGACCTTAAATGTGTTTTATGGAAGTGATGTTCCGTTCAAAGCGTTTGTTTTTGCGCTGCCATGCTCAACGCAGACTCTAAGTCTGCAACTGTTCTCTTCTGCTGTGTGGTATGTCACTACCAGGTACACTGTACCAACTACACTGTGATTTGGGCATCAAGGAGCTTAAGGCTTGACTGGTGGTGCTTGGGGAGAGCCAAGGACGCACCAAAACAGTCTACTTCTTTCCTTAAAGCTGAGTCAGACTTAAAGTCTCTCATTGTGGGCTCTCTCGTTCCTACAGCTCCAAATACCTCAGGGCAGGAGTCTGGGGCGTTACTACCCCTAGGATGTCTTGAGTAGAGAGGTGCCCAGGATTAAGCCACTTCCAAATACTTCCCCTTCACCACCCCTATGCATGATAGCAGCAGCGCTCCATCAATGGGGTGGAAACAAGCAAATGCCCTTCCTTCTTGCTGGAGTCTGAGATCCTTTTCACGGCTTGAGAACACCAAAGCACAACGTTACCATTATCATTGCACTAGGAGGGCCTGGTGCTGATACTCAGAATATAAACAGCAATTATAACTTACATGATTGAGGGAAAACATCTGGCCATTGGGCAAGCTTGGTTGAGCTATAATATCCTATGATGTGTCTGTGTCCGACATTTACAGCAAAGTCAACCTCTCCTCCATGCTCTGGCGCTGTCTCCTGTTCCCTGAGGCACAGACTCTTATAATAAATCTTTTGTCAAAGCGAAAATATGACATTGAAACTGCTGAGTTGCAGTAACACCGATATCAGAGCTGGACAGTATTAGTTCATAAAAACATTAACAAAGTCAGTAAGGATGGCTTTTGTGCATTGTAAGGACAAAGACACAGGTGCAGATGTGCACACACTCAGCACAGAGAAACAACACATGCAGGCAGAAGAACAGTGAAACATAGACACGCATGGAACTTCACAAACCTGCAGCAACTCTTTTTAACTGTCGAAGTCTTGAAATTTGAGATAAATTATTTCCAGTATTTTTCTATTAAAATTGAAAGAAGGGAATAGTGCTGATTTTCTGGTGTGTAGCTGAACACATCGCATGAGGGCTTCATTGTTCCTGTTGAGTCAAACTTTCGTACACTGTTGTTTTGAGAGCCTTATATCATTACATTCAGCACGTTCTGCAATTCCTATTTTCACACAGAAGAATTTGTAACATTTGTTCCTAATTTGGCCCCTGGATGAGCTCCCTGGCCTTTGGTCACTGTTACTTGGCCCCAGGGCGTTAACACGGGCCCCAGTTATGTTATGATAAATTGTATAGCGCACGAATCACCCGGGGAGGGTATCTCGTCGCAGAGCAGAACACAGACAAAGAAGAAACTGCTAAACCTAAACAACACTGTCCTAAGGTAGTTTTCTAAATTTGGTATGGGAAATGCACATTCGACTGTGAAGTGGTAACTCCTTCCAGTAAAGAGGGATTAAGTAAGAAAATGACCTACCCCCGAATGGGACCTTCTTACTCCTGGGACAGTGAGTAAAGCTTTGTCACTGGATCTTAGAAGTCTCACTAGACGATAGAAAGTCAGTTTCAAAGATAAGTAGCCATGTAGGTAGCAGCAGCCCCTGCGGCACAGGGGGCCCCTAGTGAGGCCAAAGCCAATGAATATCTGTGAGACATGGGAGACTCACATGTCCCTCACTCATCACATTCTGCAGGGGGGGGGGCGTAATTTTGCATTACACGACTGACGTGGCCTGTTCATATTCAACCCTTAACCCCAAGACTGGTCTGCTACCGGCCTGCTCTCACTCAAATGTTATACAGGAATATTGAGTTTTAAATATCATAGTCAGAATATGGACTACCATAATATAATGAATATATTTGTCTGTAAGTATGGCTTTGCTGTACTTAACGCTTTATTTGCTGGGGTGTTTGCGCACCTCTGTTCCTTTGTGCCCGAGCTTTTTCCAAAAAATAGGTTATACCTCTTAGGTTTGTTTGTGCATCCCTGAAAATTATACTTTGTGGCATATCCTGGCTGATGTTCATGAAAACCTTCATCAAAATATCACTGTATACTAAAGAATACATGAAAACAGTGGAAATAAAAACTGTCGAAATCTTCAGATTTTTTTCAACCAATTTGCTCAATCTTTTGTTTAATTTCTCAAATGGAAAAGCATAGCTGCCAGATCACTAACAAAGGAAATGTTCCCCTGAATGTTGGAAGTCCAGCTATACGAAATAAATGTGGGGTTTCCTAAGGAATGTAGTCTGCAAGATCAAGTATATGATATTAGCACACATTTTAAAACTGTAGTAGAATCACTATGTATGTTGCTCATTAGATGACAGATATCAAACAAGGGACTATATGGAAATAACAAAAACTATATATTTTCTAATACCGTCATATTTTCAGTATTGTTTTCAAAACATGGTAATTCCCTTCTGTATCAGGAACATACCCCTGCCAAGGTGTGACCACCAACTTAGTTCCTCTGGGCCTCCTGAGGATGGGGGGTACTAGAAATATATGGGTTTTCAACAGGTTTAGGGTGTGACCTAGGTGATGTGCATTTTAGAATTTTGCACAATGCCACTTTAAACTATCTTTATCTATCTTTATTTTGACTACAAGTAACACTCCTGGGCTGCATGGAAACAAATAAAAAACACAAATTTTTAACATATTTTTAACACGTATGTATTCTAAGGTTTGTATGGCTGGTGCCAGACATCCCTTACTCTGACTGGCTGACTGGGAGATCAGGTTTTTAGCATTTTCTTTTCAAAACATGGTTATTCCCTCCAGTCTCCCTCATGCAGGAATATGAGCCAAAGCTTGACCTCCAACTTTGTCTCTTTAGGTCTGCTGACCAAGGGAGGCTGACCCAAGCGACCTGAAGAACTTCCGCCCCATCTCGCTCCTCCCCTTCCCTGCCAAAGTCATAGAGAAGACCGTCAACAAGCAGCTTACCAACTTCCTTGAAGACAACAACCTTCTCGACCCCTCACAATCCAGATTCCGAGCCAACCACAGCACTGAAACCGCCCTCATCTCAGTCACAGACGACATCAGAACCCTGATGGACAATGGTGAAACAGTCGCCCTCATCCTCCTCGACCTCTCGGCTGCCTTCGACACCGTCTGTCACCGCACCCTAATAACCTGCCTCCGCTCCACCGGGATCCAAGGCCAGGCCCTGGACTGGATCGCCTCCTTCCTCTCCAACCGCTCTCAAAGAGTCTACCTCCCACCTTTTCGCTCAGACCCCACCGAGATCATCTGCGGCGTCCCTCAAGGCTCCTCGCTCAGCCCGACACTCTTCAATGTCTACATGAGCCCCCTCGCCGACATCGTACGCAAGCACAGCATCATCATCACCTCCTACGCCGACGACACTCAACTTATACTCTCCCTCACCAAGGACCCCGTCAGCGCAAAGACCAACCTGCAAGATGGTATGAAGGACATCGCAGATTGGATGAGGCTCAGCCGTCTGAAACTGAACTCAGACAAAACGGAAGTCCTCATCCTCAGCAACACCCTGACCGCATGGGACGACTCCTGGTGGCCCACGCCCCTTGGCACCGCACCGACCCCCTCAGACCACGCTCGCAACCTCGGCTTCATCTTGGACCCTCTTCTCACCATGACCAAACAAGTCAACGCCGTGTCCTCCTCCTGCTTCCTCACCCTCCGCATGCTCCGTAAGATCTTCCGCTGGATCCCCGCCGACACCAGAAAGACCGTGACCCACGCCCTCGTCACTAGCCGCCTGGACTACGGCAACACCCGTTATGCTGGGACCACCGCAAAACTCCAGAAACGTCTGCAACGTATTCAAAACGCCTCCGCCCGCCTCATCCTCGACATACCCCGCAACAGCCACATCTCCGCCCACCTGAGACACCTGCATTGGCTCCCCGTCAGCAAAAGGATCACTTCCGACTTCTCACTCACGCACACAAAGCCCTCCACAACAAGGGACCAGAATACCTCAACCGACGCCTCAGCTTCTACGCCCCCACCCGTCTTCTCCGCTCCACCAGCCTCGCTCTCGCCGCCGTCCCTCACATCCGCCGCTCCACAGCGGGTGGGAGGTCCTTCTCCTACCTGGCGGCCAAGACTTGGAACACCCTCCCCACCAGCCTCAGGACCACCCAGGACCACTCCGTATTCCGGAGACTCCTCAAGACCTGGCTCTTCGAGCAGCAGTAACCCCTTCCCCCTAGTGCCTTGAGACCCGCACGGGTGAGTAGCGCGCTTTATAAATGTTAATGATTTGATTTGATTTGATTTGATTTATCAGACATGAATGGGTTTTTTATGGGTTGGGGAATTCATGGAAAATAAACTGGGCACAGTGCATTTGGCCACTTTGGAAAGCAACTGTAAGTGAAATGCAGGTTAGGCAACCTGTCTTTTGGTCAGCAACATGATTTCATGGTGTTGTACCTGGTTTGGTCCTCTACTTCTAGGGTCAGAAGACAGTCCCTTCCCTCCCTCCTCCGCTACTACTCCTCTGGGATTTTGTGTACTCTCAGGGTCACCTCATAAGCTGAAAAACAGTTATCAATGTCATCTTCCACCACCTAACTGGGTAACAGGTCTTTGCAGATACAGACCTTCCTGTTCACTCAGAACTGGTTGCACGTTGCCACCGTTGCTGCTAGAGTCTGGTTGCTTTGCCTTAAACTCCAGTTCTCCGAGACTACGTTCATGGGCCATTCTCCTTTCTTCAATGACCTGTTTCTTTTCTTCAAGCACCAGTAATTTCTTTATTTTTAATTTGGCCAGTTGCAGCTGAAACTCCTGCTTTGTCTTCCTGTCTGCCAGCTCCTCTGGGACAGGCCATGCGTAGAGAACTGGTGAACCACCCACCGGGCCATAAGAGCTTTCTGCAGCTCCAACTTCTTGATACCCTTCTTGGTAGGGAGCACCCTTTCCTTGCAAAATTGCTGGAGCTCAGCCACAGTGTAGTTTTCCAGGTTAGCCAGCTTGAATTCCATCACTGCAGGTATGGTCACAGACAGTGAGATGGCAAAAGGAGTAGATGTGGAGAAACAAAAGTAGCCAATCAAGGAGAATATAAAAAAAAACTTGAATCACACCTCAGCTTCAATTTGTGTGACGGTCTAGAGGTGAATGCACAAACAGCCCAACTGTCATCCTGACCCATCATCACCCAGACGTCAATTCATCAGACAGGAAGAGGCAAAGAATGGTTATGCGAGAGAATGCACACTTTATAAAAGAGCCATTTTCAAACTCACAGTTCAAAAGACCCCCAATTCCATATCTCTATCTGCTCCTAATGGAAAATTACACTTAAAAGATATTTCAAGGCAATCACCATGTTACTCTATTGGAGAGATAGGACTTGCAATAGTGAAACCCCAATTTTGTAGTATTTCACTATCAGGACTTGTAAAGCACAGAGGTACATGTCCTATCTTTTTAAATACAATGCACCCTGCCCATGGGGCTGTCTTGGGCCTACTTTAGGGGTGACTTACAGGTATTAAAACTGAAGGTTTGGGCTTGGCAAGTGGGTGCACTTGCCAGGTCGAAATGGCAGCTTAAAACTACACACATAGACAATGCAGTGGCAGGTCTGAGACATATTTACAAGGCTACTCATGTGGGCGGCGCAATCAGTGCTGCAGGCCCACTAGTATCATTTGATTTACAGGCCCTGGGCACGCATAGTGCACTTTGCTGGAGGCTTACTAGTAAACCAAATATGCCTATCATGGATAAACCAATCACAATTCAGACAGGGGGCACTTGCACTTTAGTACTGGTCAGCAGTGGTAAAGTGCCCAGAGCCCTAAAAACAGCAAAAATAAAATGCAGCACAAACAGGAGGTTAGAGGCAAATAGTTTGGGGATAACCCTGCAAAAAGGGCCCTCTCCAACAGTGAGATTAGCCATGATCTCAATATATAACACTGAAAACCTATGTCAGTGGAGTTAAGAACATCTTACACAAGTTGCATGTCGTATGATATCAGCTTTTAATGATTTCCATTTCCCATGTGTGTCACACATAGAAGGCTTTTGTCCTTACACCACTTCCAAAACATTGATTGATGCAACATAGGTACTCACTGGGAACTTTGCTACCTTTGTGAGGCAGCGCTTGGCACTACATATTGGCTGCACATTACCATTCCTGTAAACACGTACCATATCAGCAAGTGATACAAACGTGGCATGTGTGCAATCTATGGCACATATGACAACAGGGAAAGTGCCTAGGGCAAATATGTTATGTTATGTTACATTATGTTATGTTCTTTATTGTAGGACCTGTCAGCCTCAGGGTGGTCTTCCCCTAAACATTTTGCCTTTCTCTACCATGTTTGCTGATCTGTGTTTTGTTGGCCTTAGGACTCTGTGAACTTTACCACTGCTAACCAGTGCTAAAGTGTGTGTGGTCACTCCCTAAAACATGATAACATTGGGTTATACCCAACTGGCACATTTAGGGGGTTATTACAACTTTGGAGGAGGTGTTAATCCGTCCCAAAAGTGACGGTAAAGTGACGGATATACCACCAGCCGTATTACGAGTCCATTGTGAGAAAGTAGCCTCTTTCTAGCCTTGTTACCCCCATTTTTGGCCTGTTTGTGAGTATATGTCAGGTGTTTTCACTGTCTCACTGGGATCCTGCTAGCCAGGGCCCAGTGCTCATAGTGAAAACCCTATGTTTTCAGTATGTTTGTTATGTGTCACTGGGACCCTGCTAGCCAGGACTCCAGTGCTCATAAGTTTGTGGCCTATATGTATGTGTTCCCTGTGTGATGCCTAACTGTCTCACTGAGGCTCTGCTAACCAGAACCTCAGTGGTTATGCTCTCTCTGTACAAATTGTCACTAACAGGCTAGTGACCAATTTCACCAATTTACATTGGCATACTGGAACACCCTTATAATTCCCTAGTATATGGTACTAAGGTACCCAGGGTATTGGGGTTCCAGGAGATACCTATGGGCTGCAGCATTTTTTTTGCCACCCATAGGGAGCTCTGACAATTCTTACACAGGCCTGCCACTGCAGCCTGAGTGAAATAACGTCCACGTTATTTCACAGCCATTTACCACTGCACTTAAGTAACTTATAAGTCACCTATATGTCTAACCTTTACCTGGTAAAGGTTGGGTGCTAAGTTACTTAGTGTGTGGGCACCCTGGCACTAGCCAAGGTGCCCCCACATTGTTCAGGGCAAATTCTCCGGACTTTGTGAGTGCGGGGACACCATTACACGCGTGCACTATACATAGGTCACTACCTATGTATAGCTTCACAATGGTAACTCCGAACATGGCCATGTAACATGTCTAAGATCATGGAATTGCCCCCCCCAATGCCATCCTGGCATTGGTGAGACAATCCCATGATCCTCCGGGTCTCTAGCACAGACCCGGGTACTGCCAAACTGCCTTTCCTGGGGTTTCACTGCAGCTGCTGCTGCTGCCAACCCGTCAGACAGGTTTCTGCCCTCCTGGGGTCCAGCCAGGCTTGGCCCAGGAAGGCAGAACAAAGGACTTCCTCAGAGAGAGGGTGTTACACCTTCTCCCTTTGGAAAAAGGTGTTAGGGCTGGGGAGGAGTAGCCTCCCCCAGCCTCTGGAAATGCTTTCATGGGCACAGATGGTGCCCATTTCTGCATAAGCCAGTCTACACCGGTTCAGGGATCCCCCAGCCCTGCTCTGGCGCGAAATTGGACAAAGGAAAGGGGAGTGACCACTCCCCTGACCTGCACCTCCCCTGGGAGGTGCCCAGAGCTCCTCCAATGTGCTCCAGACCTCTGCCATCTTGGAAACAGAGGTGCTGCTGGCACACTGGACTGCTCTGAGTGGCCAGTGCCAGCAGGTGACGTCAGAGACTCCTTCTGATAGGCTCCTCCAGGTGTTGCTAGCCTATCCTCTCTCCTAAGTAGCCAAACCTCCTTTTCTGGCTATTTAGGGTCTCTGCTTTGGGTAATTCTTTAGATAACGAATGCAAGAGCTCATCAGAGTTACTCTGCATCTCTCTCTTCACCTTCTGCCAAGGAATCGACTGCTGACCTCGCTGGAAGCCTGCAAAACTGCAACAAAGTAGCAAAGACGACTACTGCGACCTTGTAACGCTGATCCTGCAGCCTTCTCAACTGTTTTCCTGGTGGTACATGCTGTGGGGGTAGTCTGCCTCATCTCTGCACCAGAAGCTCTGAAGAAATGTCCCGTGGGTCGACGGAATCTTCCCCCTGCAACCGCAGGCACCAAAGAACTGCATCACCGATCCTCTGGGTCTCCTCTCAGCACGACGAGTGAGGTCCCTTGAACTCAGCAACTCTGTCCAAGTGACTCCCACAGTCCAGTGACTCTTCAGTCCAAGTTTGGTGGAGGTAAGTCCTTGCCTCCCCACGCTAGACTGCATTGCTGGGAACCGCGTGTTTTGCAGCTGCTCCGGCTCCTGTGCACTCTTCCAGGATTTCCTTTGTGCACAGCCAAGCCTGGGTCCCCGGCACTCTAACCTGCAGTGCACGACCTCCTGAGTTGTCCTCCGGCGTCGTGGGACCTTCCTTTGTGACTTCGGGTGAGCTCCGGTTCACTCCACTTCGTAGGGCCTGTTCCGGCACTTCTGCAGGTGCTGCTTGCTTCTAAATGGGCTCTTTGTCTTGCTGGGCGCTCCCTCTGTCTCCTTATGCAATTGGTGACATCCTGGTCCCTCCTGGGCCACAGCAGCCTCCAAAAACCCTAACCGCGACCCTTGCTGCTAGCAAGGCTTGTTTGCGGTCTTTCTGCACGAAAACACCTCTGCAAGCTTCTTCACGACGTGGGACATCCATCCTTCAAAGGGGAAGTTTCTAGCCCTCTTCGTTCTTGCAGAATCCACAGCTTCTACCATCCGGTGGCAGCTTCTTTGCACCCACAGCTGGCATTTCCTGGGCATCTGCCCACTCCCGACTTGATTGTGACTTTTGTACTTGGTCCCCTTGTTCCACAGGTACTCTTGTCTGGAAATCCATCATTGTTGCATTGCTGGTGTTGGTCTTTCTTGCAGAATTCCCCTATCACGACTTCTGTGCTCTCTGGGGAACTTAGGTGCACTTTGCACCCACTTTTCAGGGTCTTGGGGTGGGCTATGTTTGTAACCCACACTCGTCTCCTAGTTCAGCCTAAGCTGCTCTGCTAAGCTACCATTTTCTATCAGCCTAAGCTGCTAGACACCTCTTCAACACTAATAAGGGATAACTGGACCTGGTACAGAGTGTAAGTACCCCTTGGCACCCACTACAAGCCAGGCCAGCCTCCTACATCCATTATATCCTATGGAACTCGTAATACGGCTGGTGGTATATCCGTCACATTTGGGACAGATTAACACCTCCTCCAAAGTTGTAATAACCCCCTTAATGCACTTATAAGTTCCTAGTAAAGAAGTACTACCTGTACCCAGGGCCTGTCAATTAATTGCTACTAGTGGGACTCCAGCACTAATTGTGACACCCACTTAAGTAGCCTGTCAAACATGTCTCAGGCCTGCCATTGCAGCCCGTGTGTGCAGTTAGAAACTGTCATTTCGACCTGGCAAAATAAACCTTTTTGCCAGGTCTAAATCTTCCTTTTTAGTACAAGTAAATCACACCTAGGGTAGGCCCTATACAGGCCGGAGGGCAGGATGTAGTGTATTAAAAACATTAGACATGTAGTTTTAAGTTTCACATGTCCTAGTAGTAAAAAACGCTTGCATTTGTTTTTCACTACAGCAAGGCCTGCTTGTCCCATAGGATAACATTGGGCTACCGTATGACATTTAATAATTTATAACTTCCAATTGGGAGCAGGTACAATTGTTAAGTTTGGTGTCTAAAGAATTGTAATTTAAAGCAATATTTATTAGTAAAGTCAGATTTTAAGGCACAGATCAGAAAATTCCACTTTTAGAAAGTCAGCACTTTCTTGTCATAATCATTTGGTACCTGCAGCCTCTATCCTTGGTAATGTGAGTAGTTGCATCTGGTATTTGTGTATTGCTCCCAAACAAGGGGGAATAGTTGTTGCCAGGATGGGCCATCTTTGACTTGATCAGGTGGGGGGAGTTGTGACCTACCACACTTGCACATCACAAGTGCTCTGCCTCAGACACTTACAAAGGGTTTCACACTAGACTACTGTGCCCCCGACAAGCTGGGGCCAAGGCAGGGAGGCAGGAAATTCCATATATCTCTGTATGCAGAGGACTCTAGAAGCTTCTCCTACTTCAAAGCTGGCGTCAATTATAAATATTAAACCCTCAGACCCAACTTTTCAGTACACCTCTGGACCTGTGAAAGACTCTCAATGATTGATGTGCTGCTCTACTGCTGCCCTGCTGCCTTCTGCCCTGATGCCTGATTGAACAGGACTGGACCTGCATCGTGAATCCAGGACCACCAGAGTGACTCCAAGGGCTAGTTGGCTGGCCTTATGATCAGAGCCTTAGGTAGAGAAATGGATCCAACCACCTTAAACTCAACACCTGGACTCTGTCTGCAATGAGTTTTGCCCCCTAAGTGCTGCCACCCTACTCCAGGATCCTCAAAAGTGGGCCTAAAGGTGCTCTGCCTGCCCAACTGTGGTATCTTGGGCAGAACAGATGCAGCGTGGTGCATCTCCTCAAAGCTCCGCATTTGGACCACTACTGTGTGACCCTTTCCCAATTCAGGACCTCATTTTGCAGCTTCTCAGAAGCCTTCACTATGCAATGTATTCCTGATGCAGTATTTTGCATCACAGGCCTTTGGGGGCGACATCCTCAACAACAACGCAGGACCTTGAATCACAAGCCCCAGCAATGGCTTCATTGGAACTGGCACTGTGTGACCCAGCAGCTTCTTTAGAACCACCGCGGTCTGAAGCCTCCACGGCACGGGATCTCACAATGCTCCACAACCGGGATTCAAGGGACCTTGGTCAGCAACGCTAATTTTGTCTCTGTATCCGATCTGCACTCCATTGTGGTCGGCCAGAACTTGTGACTTTGTCCCAGTCTGACGCAACCAGATAACGACACTCGGCATTTTGTGCTTCTAAGCACTGTTTTCACTTAAATCTTTAAAACTGCATATCTCCTGTTCTACTGATGGGATTGCTGTTGTTTAGGTCTCCAATAATTTATAAAATTTCATTATTTTTCTAAATTGGTGTGGGATTTTTCTTGTGCTGCACTTTCACTTTATGACTGTTTGAAGTGCTTCATAAATACTTTAAACATTGCCTCTAAGTTAAACCAGACTGCTTTGTACCAAGCTATCAGAGGGTTAAGCACAGGCTCATTTGGGGTTGCCTGTGCCTGTGTAGTTGCTGCTTTAGTAGGGTTTCCCCTACCTCAAACAGTAACCCAAATTCCTAAAGTTGGACTTGGATGAGACAAAGACAATGTTGTTTGTGAGACACCAGCTAAAGCTACACATGTGCCCTGGAAGGATACAGATTCAGTACAGTGAGGCCTTTAATGTGCGCTTAAATTGAATGGACTCTACTTATCTGTTGCTTACACAAGAGATAGTGGAATGTGTTCAAGGAGGCTGATGATTAGTGTACTGATTAGGCTATACCTTTGCTTCAAGATTTCTTCAGTTAACCCAAACAACATGACCAACACTCTATATGTTTATCCTGAGTTAATTTTTTGCCAATTGAAGCAACTTGTGGAATGTCGGCTTATGACAACCTTCATTGTAGCTTACAGGAGACAGCCAGAGGGGTTCAATGAGCATTTCATATTGCTCTGATTGCCACTGTTTTGGTTGGCACAAAGGCTTCATGCTGTTTGCACTAAGCCGCGCTAGATTGTGTGCAGTTGTTAAACTCCAGTTACTATGTTAATTTCCGCTCAGTCATGTTCACATTGGAATTTTGACACAAGGCAACATAACGTCACTTTATGAATGTCTAAACTGATTTTCAGTGCTAAAGTGCTTTTGCATTCAATAGTTGGGTCATGCTGTGTGCATGTTAATACACTGGCCTTATGCCAGTGCTCTATGTATTTGCCATGAGTCAGAAACACTGATTCTTTGTCAGGACTGGAGGCTCAGATTATGCTTCTCCAACTTGACTGCACTTTTTTCAGTGTTTATTTGCTAATTTGTGATGACCCATTTTATAATTGTGATTGATTCTGCTCCTATGCCTCCTTTCTTGCCATAGGGTTTTGGACATGAGGGCTCTAGATGTTACAAGTCAAGTTTTTACACCAGGAGGAGTTTCTTTACAAATTACCAGACATACAAAAAACCTTTCCAGGTACATCTCATACTGCAGTTTCACAGATATCCCTCAAGTGTGCCTTGTTCAGTGCCGTAAAGCTTACAAACTGGTTACTCAGCATGTTAGACGTGACCCTACTGGACAATTGATAATTTCCACTACAGAAGCCCTTTGGCCCCATAGCTTATGCTACTTTAGCACATTTGGTCAGATGACTGTTGGCTGAGGCTGTGTGTGTTTGGGGCCCACTCTGTCAGGGGGACCTGTCCTCAGATTCCAAATTTTAAAAGTTTATATTATAAGCCCATTGTAATGTT
Organism: Pleurodeles waltl; assembly: GCF_031143425.1. Classification (NCBI taxonomy): domain Eukaryota; kingdom Metazoa; phylum Chordata; class Amphibia; order Caudata; family Salamandridae; genus Pleurodeles; species Pleurodeles waltl. The sequence continues at coordinate 457,715,509 of NC_090439.1, forward strand.
GCATTTGTGGTGGTAAACTAGCTTTGAACTAGCATAATCGGAGCCTCTGGTCCTGACATGGAATGAAAACTTTTCAAGCATTTGATTCAAGAATTTTAAATTCTATTAAATACACACAGGGGAGTGTTCTCCCACCCTTATGGTTATTGTTGCAATTTATTTAATTGCCTTGATTTCTGTATTATATTTGATCCCGTCCTATGAGCATAAGTTGTCTTCTTAATGGCGGAGGTTACCTTTTTTACTTTTTGTCATGCAGGTCTGGAGCAGAGGAAGAGATGGACAAATTCCAGGCTAAGATCCTGAGTTTGCAGTTCAATTGTTGGCAGTGTCACCCGCAAGTTATTGCATCGGTCCTATGGTCTCATTCTGCATTGCTGAATCAAAGTCTGGTCCCTGCAGAGTTGTTTTCCTTCTTTCAATTGTTTCAGTGACTGTCAACTCTTCCACTGTCAAATACACATCCAGTGATTCATACATGCTTCTCATATGATAAGGTCCATGCTGCTGGACCTCTGACAAAGCTAGTAAGATACTCTGGGTTTCCTCTGTTCGTGGTGACGTATGTATTCTGTAAGTGATATGCAAAGACCTGAGAGCATGCAGGAGCGTAAATTTATACTGTCGCCTGGTGGACCTTTTTACATTGGTCAAGAAGCACGCAAGACCTTCAACAGCAAACAATTTAATTTACAGTGAAGCCCCACAATAAGGACCAGGAATCAGAAATTTAGATTAAGTTGATCTATTATAAGTCATTAATAAATTGAATATATATGCATGTCGTTATATAAAAAAGGCACAAGATTGCAGCTTGCAAGCTGAAATATCGCAATCGGCTCTGTCTCAACAGATTAAAGTAAGGAGCAATTACAATCACAGCAATACAGAAACTGAGATTTTGAAACAGCTGTTCCATAAAGGGACTCCTGTTCTCCTTCTTCAAAATTAAATAATTCTAAATGCACCTAGTCAGATTTCTAAGTGAGAAACAAGAATGATTTGGAAATAAGTCTCAGAATGGTTGTAATAAAAGCTCAAGACTAGTTCAAGAACTTATTAGGGCAAATTGAGAATGTGAGATGGTGTCAGCATAGTGAAGACTTCACTGGAGGTCTTCTAAACAAATAAGCGTTTGGCATAAAGCCTCACACTTAACCCCTTCTGTGCCGAGGACGTAGTGGTTACGTCCTCCGGCACAGTGCTGCTGTGCCGAGGACGTAACCACTACGTCCTCAGCACACAGCCGAGAGGGAGCGCTCTCGCTCCCTCTGTGTGCTTCCCCACAACCCCCCAAAGGCAGGGATGGAAGGGGAACCCCTTCCCCTTCCACCCCCGACCCCCCAACCCCCCATAATGACATCCGCGCGCTGACTTCATTATCGGGTTCTCGTCGCACAGGAAGCCATTTGCTTCCTGTGCGGCGACCTTGGAAGATGTAAGATTCTCTTCCCAGTGGGTGGGGGGCTTTGCAGAAAGAGGCACCGGGGGAAAGGAAAGGGTTTTCCTTTACCCCGGTGTCTCTTTGAGCATTCCTGCTGCCCGATCGCATTGCGATCGGGCAGCAGGAATGCCCACTAGACACCAGAGATTTTTATTTTTTTAGTTCTTTCGTGATTTGCGGGGAGCAGCCCCTTGGGCAAGGGTCGCTCCCCTTTTGGGGGCAACTAATTACGGCCATTTCTGCCCCCCTTGGGGGCAGATTGGCCTACTATTTTAGGCGGATCTGCCCCCAAGGGGGTCAGAAACCACTGGATCACCAGGGATGTCGTTTTATTTGTGTATTTATGTGGGGGGGTGCCCCCTTGGGCAAGGGGCGCCCCCCCCAAGGGGGCATAGAACTGTTGGCCTTTTCTGCCCCCCTTGGGGGCAGATCGGCCTATTTTTTTTAGGTCCATCTGCCCCCAAGGCGGGCAGAAGCCACTTAGGCACCAGGGATTGTGTGTGTAGTGGATGGGGGGGTGGCCCCTTGGGCAAGGGTCACTCCCCTTTGGGGAGACATGTCTTTTAGGGCCATTTCTGCCCCCCTTGGGGGCAGATCAGCCTATTATTTTTAGGCTGATCTGCCCCAAGGGGGGCAGAAACCACTAGAACGCCAGGGATTTTTTTTTATGTGTTTATTTTTGTGGGGGGCGTCCCCTTGGTCACGGGGCGCCCCCCCAATGGGGGCATTGACCTGTTGCCCATTTCTGCCCCCCCTAGGGGCAGATGGGCCTATTTTGTTAGGCCCACCAGCCCCCAAGGGGGGCAGAAACCACTTAGACACCAGGGATAGTGTGTGTGTTAGTGGATGGGGGGGCCTTGGGCAAGGGTCACCCCCCCCACTTTGGGGGCACATGTACTGAGGCCATTTCTGCACCCCTTGGAGACAGTTCGGACTATTATTTTTAGGCTGATCTGCCCCCAAGGGGGGCAGAAACCACTAGAATGCCAGGGATTTTTTTTTATTAGTTTATTTTTGTGGTTGGCCGTCCCCTTGGGCACGGGGCGCCCCCCCAAGGGGGGCATTGACCTGTTGGCCATTTCTGCCCCCCTTGGGGGCAGATGGGCCTATTTTTTTAGGCCCATCTGCCCCGCGCCAGGGATAGTGTTGTGTGTGTTTTTTTGTTTTTTTTGTTTGGGGGCTGTCCCCTTTGGCAAGGTTCGCTCCCCATGGGGACACACTACTAAAGGTATTTTCTGGCCTCATTGGGGCAGGTAGGCCTATTCTTTTAGTAGGCCCATCTGCCCCTATGGCAGAATCCACTTAGGCACCAATTTCTAAATGTTTGATGGTGGGGTGTTTGTCAACTGAAGAAGTCTTTGCATTTGTGATAAAAAATGTTTTCCTCCTTTTTGTTCTAGTTCAAAGCTTTTGCTTTATTTGCTGTGGCTCCTTGCGGTTTTGGCAGTGGTTGACCTGCAGTTTGCACAGTTGCATGTTTTAGGTAAGTAAAAACAATTTACTCCAAAGGAATATTGTTGCCATGCATGAATGACATGTTTGTAGGGGGTGTACTAAATGCAGGATTGTGTGTGAAATTGTCCTTAGATTTGTGCACAATGATATTTGTTTTGTCTTATTTCTAATTTGCCTTTCTTTCTTTCTTTTTAGTGGGATATCATTGATGATTGCTGTGTCTGTGCAGAGTAGTTGCTGGTGAATCAAGCTTTTTCAGGCAAGTGAGCGGTATAGTTTTTGAGTTTATAACTCTTACTAACAAAGCTACACTTTGTTACTTGTCTTACACAGTGCTGGTTGTTGGTGGTGAATTTGTCCAGTTAATTTTAGTAGGAAAGATCATGGCTAGCCGCAGGATGACCGCTCAGCAGGTGGTTGGTATGCTTTTTGAGTCATTGTCTGATCATGATTATGAGACGGACTCTGCATCTGAGGCAGAGGAGGAAGTGAGAGATTCTGGCAGTGATGTTTCTGTTGGAGGGGAATCTTCTGATGATGAAGCCACACTCAGTGCAGATGAAGGGCCTGTTTTAGAGGAGGACACAGATGTGCCATTAGTGCAGCAACCTGGGGCTGAAAGGTTTCCCGTTATAAGACCTGATGTCTGGGTTGCCCCAAACATGGAGCAGCCAGAGTTGCCTGCCTTTACTGGTCTCCCGGGGTGTAACGCCAATACAGAGAACTTTTTGCCTATCAATTTCTTTGAGTTATTCATGGATGATGTGTTTTTGGAAGAGATTGTTGAGCAGACTAATTTGTATGCGGAGCAGCATTTGAGGGACAACGCTGCTAGACTTAGGCCACACTCTAGAGCTGCCCAGTGGATTCCCACAAATTTGGAGGAGATAAAAAAGTTTTTGGGTTTGACTTTTTTGATGGGGTTGATAAGGAAGCCGTCACTGGCTTCTTATTGGTCTACTAGTCCCTAGATGGCAACAGCTATATTTCCTGCGACCATGAGTCGTAATCGGTATTTGCTTCTTCTAAGGATGCTGCATTTTGTTGACAATGCATTAGCCTTGCCACGAGATCACCCAGATTCTGACCGTCTTTTTAAGATTAGGCCTGTCCTTGATCATTTTGTAGATCGGTTTTCGGAGGTCTATGTTCCAGGCAAAGAGATAAGTGTGGACGAGTCTTTGGTCCTCTTCAAGGGTCGTTTGGTTTTTAGGCAGTACATTCCTAGCAAAAGGGCACGATATGGAATTAAATTGTATATGCTGTCTGAAAGTAGTACAGGATATGTGTATAGTTTCCGTGTCTACACTGGTAGGGATTCCAATATTGACCCCCCCGGTTGTCCTCCCACTTTTGGAGTTACTGAGAAAATTGTGTGGGATCTTGGTAGACGACTGTTCAACAAAGGTCACCATTTGTATTGAGATAACTTCTACACTGGAGTGCAGTTGTTCAAGGAATTGTTTAAAGTGGACACTGTTGCTTGTGGCACAATTCGTTGTAACCGGAAAGGCTATCCAAGGGAGCTTGTTTGTAAAAAACTTGAGAGGGGACAGTGCTGTGCCTTGCGGAATGATGAGCTGCTAGATTTGACATTTTCAGACAAGAGGGATGTCTACATGCTAAGTACCATCCATGATGAGAGTACTTCCCCCGTGACTGTTTGGGGCTAGGTTGCTGAAGTGCACAAACCTGTGTGCATTTTAGATTATAATAAGCACATGGGAGGTGTAGATAGAGTTGATCAGAGGTTGGTACCTTATACTGCTATTCGTAAGTCTTACGTTTGGTATAAGAAGTTAGCAATTCATCTCTTCCACTTAGCAACCTTCATTGCTTTTATTGTGTTTAGGGATAGGTCTCCAGAGTCAAAGATGAAATTTGTGAAATTTCAGGAGTCAGTGATAGGGAGCCTTATTGTGGTGGAACAGGCCAGAGTTCCTAGAGAAGCAGTGGTGGAGGATGTGGCTAGATTGAAAGATCGCCACTTTGCTGAGCACATTCCTCCCACACCCAAAAAAGACTTTCCAGCTAAGAAATGTAGAGTGTGTTTTCGAAGAGGTATCCGGAGGGAGACTCGAATGTACTGCCCAGATTGTCCTTCAAAGCCTGGGCTGTGTGTGGGTGGTTGTTTTAAGAATTACCACACCCAGAAGAATTTCTGGGAACAACCATGAGTGTAAACTCATGTCTGTTTTGTATTTTCATGTGTTCAGTTTTATGGTTAGCATTTCTGTCATGTACTTAGTTAGAGCTTTTGTGTTTGTAGTTTTGTAATTCTTTCTACTTAGTTAGGGGTTCCTCTGTTTAAAAAAAAAAAAATGATGCCATTGTGTGTGGAGTGGGGCTTGGCTGAGAGTGTACATATTGACTTGCTGTTGGCTACTGCAACACACTGCCAGCCAAACACCAGTCCACACACTCCCATCAGCTGGTGTGATTGTTGTATCAGGCATGTGGGCGTATGTAAGTGATGGGCCCTTGAGTGGCGCTGTCTGTCGATGTGAGTGTTGTAATGTGCTGGGCCCGTGGCTGGCGGTGTGAATGGTCTTGTGCGTGTCATGTATGAAAGTTGTGTGAATGGACTGTAAAGCGGTTGGTGCCTTGTCGCGGCTTTACAGCTCACGAGCTGTGAGTCATTGGTTCAGTTTTTTGCCTTTCAGTTATTAACAGTGCATTTCATTTGTGTGAAAGCTCTTGTTAATAAAATTTGATCCACTGAACCATCACTCACCCTCGTGACAAATCCAACCAGTATGTGTGGTAAAAATGACAAAACCTGCTCCGCTGTAATCAGGCGTCGCAGCACACCTGTGACAAGCTAGGTGCCTCAGGTGGGTCCCCGATGATGAAGCATGCCACCAACTTGGTTGGTGGGTGAGGGGTCTTTTTCACATAACCTAAGTGCGTTTCTTTTTACAATTTTAGTGTTTGGCACATCACGGACGTATGTGGACACATCAAAATGATATATTACAAAACTACCTGTGTTTGGGGGGGAGGGGGCACCTATGTTTTTGGTCCTGGGTGCGGCCTTCATCTAGGGAAACCTACCAAACCCAGACATTTTTTAAAACTAGACACCCCAAGGAGTCCAGGGAGGTGTGGCTTGCGTGGATCCCCCAACATTTTCTTACCCAGACTCCTCTGTAAACCTCAAAATTTGATTAAAAAAGCATATTTTCCTGACTTTTCTTCTTAGGATCACCGCTCCAGCACAAAATTCCTATTCCCCAGTGTTCCCCTCAGTCTCCCAAGTAAAATGACACCTCACTTATGTGGGTCCCCAAAGCAGAGTCAGTCTAAAGATGTATAAAAGAATATGTCCTTATAAACTCGCTGTGCTATCCCCTCTATCTCTACAAGTTTTGGGCCTTATTCTGTTGAAGGCACCTGGCCCACCCACACAAGTGAGGTATCATTTTTATCAGGAGACTTGGGGGAACGCTGGGTGGAAGGAAATTTGTGGCTCCTCTCAGATTCCAGAACTTTCTGTTCCCCCGAAATGTGAGGCAAATGTGGGTTTTTGGCCCAATTGTGAGGTTTGCAAAGGAGTCTGGGTAACAGAACCTGGTCAGAGCCCCACAAGTCACCCCATCTTGGATTCCCCTAGGTCTCTAGTTTTCAAAAATGCACAGGTTTGGTAGGTTTCCCTAGGTGCCGGCTGAGCTTGAGGCCAAAATCTACAGGTAGGCACTTTGCAAAAAACAACTCTGTTTTCTTTCAAAAAATGGGATGTGTCCACGTTGTGTTTTGGGGCGTTTCCTGTCGCGGGCGCTAGGCCTACCCACACAAGTGAGGTATCATTTTTATCGGGAGACTTGGGGAAACGCTGGGTGGAAGGAAATTTGTGGCTCCTCTCAGATTCCAGAACTTTCTGTCACCGAAATGTGAGGAAAATGTGGGTTTTTTTGCCAAATTTTGAGGTTTGCAAAGGATTCTGGGTAACAGAACCTGGTCAGAGCCCCACAAGTCACCCCATCTTGGATTCCCCTAGGTCTCTAGTTTTCAAAAATGCACAGGTTTGGTAGGTTTCCCTAGGTGCCGGCTGAGCTAGAGGCCAAAATCTACAGCTAGGCACTTTGCAAAAAGCACCTCTGTTTTCTTTCAAAAAATTTGATGTGTCCACGTTGTGTTTTGGGGCGTTTCCTGTCGAGGGCGCTAGGCCTACCCACACAAGTGAGGTATCATTTTTATCGGGAGACTTGGGGGGACATAGATTAGCAAAACAAGTGTTATTGCCCCATGTCTTTCTCTACATTTTTTCCTTCCAAATATAAGAGAGTGTGTAAAAAAGACTTCTATTTGAGAAATGCCCTGTAATTCACATGCTAGTATGGTCACCCCGGAATTCAGAGATGTGCAAATAAACACTGCTCCTCAACACCTTATCTTGTGCCAATTTTGGAAATACAAAGGTTTTCTTGATAGCTCTTTTTCACTCTTTATATTTCAGCAAATGAATTGCTGTATACCCGGTATAGAATGAAAACGCACTGCAGGGTGCAGCTCATTTATTGGCTCTGGGTACCTAGGGTTCTTGATAAACCTACAAGTCCTATATATCCCCGCAACCAGAGGAGTCCAGCAGACGTAACAGTATATTGCTTTCGAAAATCTGACATTGCAGGAAAAAGTTACAGAGTAAAACGTAGAGAACATTTGCAGTTTTTTTCACCTCAATTTCAATATTTTTCTTTTTCAGTTGTTGTTTTCTGTAGGAAACCCTTGTAGGATCTACACAAATTACCCCTTGCTGAATTCAGAATTTTGTCTACTTTTCAGAAATGTTGCGGTTTCTGGGATCCAGCGTTGGTTTCATGCCCATTTCTGTCACTGACTGGAAGGAGGCTGAAAGCACAAAAAATCGTAAAAATGGGGTATGTCCCAGTAAAATGCCAAAATTGTGTTGAAAAATTGGATTTTCTGATTCAAGTCTGCCTGTTCCTGAAAGCTGGGAAGCTGGTGGTTTTAGCACCGCAAACCCTTTGTTGATGACCTCTTCAGGGAAAAAACCACAAGCCTTCTTCTGCAGCCCCTTTTTCAGATATTTTTGAAAAAAACGAAATTTTCACTGTATTTTGGCTAATTTCTTGGCCTCCTTCTGGGGAACCCACAAAGTCTGGGTACCTCTAGAATCCCTAGGATGTTGGAAAAAAAGGATGCAAATTTGGCGTGGGTAGCTTATGTGAACAAAAAGTTATGAAGGCCTAAGCGCGAACTGCTCCAAATAGCCAAAAAAAGGCTCGGCACAGGAGGGGGAAAAGGCCTGGCAGCGAAGGGGTTAAAGGAATAAAGGATGCAGAGAGTTCTATAACACTTGAAAGTCTAGGGGAATTTCCTGTAACTTCTACAAATTCAAGCCTAAATTAAAATGAACAGAACCTTTAACATCCAAGTTACAGCTCTTTTCTCTCCATCGACCAATGGTTGTTGAGTTCGTCTTGTGAATTGTAACATCACTCAGGTTTCTCATTGCACGGAACTGAAACATTCTCGGTGACCTTGAGTGTCCAGGTATGCAACAAAAGGGAGACTTCAGCTGCTCATTAAATCTTCACATTCATGCCAAGATCTTCTCTTCTCAGGCCTTGCTATCAGTGAAAATAATACGTTATACTATTTTCCTCCAGCTACCAAAGACTTGAAACCCACCTGCAAAGAAAGAAGTGCTAACCAAACAAAGAATACATTTCAGAATCGAGGTCTTTAGTAAGTTAAGTTAGCCTGACTTTAACAAAGCGTGTAATATGCATTGTGAATACGATTATACATATGCACTTTCACCTTTTCATAATATGTGCAACTTGAAGAAAGAACTACAAGTTGCTTCAACAAATGCAAACTTAAAATGTAAACATAAAACGTGAATACTAAATACATGAAAGCATTTTTAAATGAATATTAGTCTGCACATTTATGAAATTTCAATCTTTCAATGATTACATTAATGCGTCAAAATAGACACACATGTTGATAATATTAAGGCACACAGTAAATATACCGTGAAATATGAATGGAGTCTAAATTGCATTACTCCAGACCTCTACTTTTTTCTGTGGTTCCACTTAACCCCTGGCCTCACTCTTTCCCTATATCCCATACCCAACTCCAACCTTATTCTCTCTTACGCGAAGCCATGATAATAGCTTGCTACGTGATATACACCTACAAATGGGGGTCTGGCTTTTCTATCTACTAGAGCTCTACAGTCTTCTTTTTTGGTCATTGGGAGGGTTTCCGTTGTGCTGTTATTATTTTATCATTTTTTGGGTTGCACTGGGATTTCTGTATCAATGATTCAGCTAGTCTCAGGAGAGTAAACTTCCATGGAAACAAAGCTGAACTAATGCAAAGGCAGGTATTACTTTTAACAGCAAAAAAGGTCAGCAACTGGAATCACTTCTCTGTTAAAAGGAAAAAGGATAACATTTTTTAAACCCTTGTCTTTTGTTTATTATTAGTATTTTACCAATATTTCTCTAAATGTTCCTAAAATATTGTCTTTTGTTTATTATCAGTATTTTACCAATATTTCTCCAAATGTTCCTAAATTTGGCCCTTCAATTCGATTGTTATGAGTAGCTTTCTTCTTTTTCTTTTCACTTGCCCTAATTGGACCTAGGTACAATCCAATATATGGATTTGTTTTGCTTGGAAATCAGCACTTATTTTATCTACATGTTTTCAATTTCATTGTTTTCATTACCCCCTTTTTCCTTTTGATTTTACTATTTTGATTTAGGTGCCATCTGATTAATAATTGCAATATTTTTTCTCTTACATTTTTTCAAATTTTAATTTCTTGCAAATTGCACTATTGAGTGTTTCATATTTTTATATGCTTATCATGACCCTTATTGGCGATACAGCGGTTTACTTGACTCTGTTTTTGCGCACTGACATGTGTTCGTCCATTTGAGTAACTGAGTTATGAAGCACGCCTCTACAGATACATCATCGGTACACCCGCCTTCCAATGTATGCAGGTAGGCTAGCTTGAATCCAGTGGCACTGAGAGCCTAGGAATAACATATGGGCATACCTGGTGCACTGGCTGGGCTCAAACTGGGGTGGCATGATGGGCAAAAAAAACTATGGAGTTAGGCCCAGATCTCTGACTGGGGATGAATGTTTAACATTGTTCAGCAGTACGTTCATCATCTTTTCTTTTTGCATTTGTCACTTTAAGTTTGCATGGGATGCCCAGGCGTGGGTCTTAGGCCCACTGTGCCACTGGATTCAAGCTAGACTGGCTGATGAGGGAGATACCCCGAAACCAATACCAGGATGCTTGTTTCCGGTCCAGGGAGGACCTGGTATGGCAGTTCGGGCTGAACTGTTCCCATGGAAAGCAGGGTCAAGAATGATTTGCATATGACTGGGTTTAAACTGACATGGTGGGCCAAAAGGATGGATTTAGGCCCAGATCGCTGACTGAGGATGAATGTTTGATATTGTTCAGTATTCCGTGCATCATCTGTTCTTTTTTGCAACTGATCCAGGATATACATTATAAAGTACAGCTTTCAGAGCACATTAGAAGCACCTGAAGCAAGGTCTGCTCTATTTTGCTTGCAGGCAAAATTATTTTCAGCCGCATGCGCATACTGGAGATTTCAATTACGCATTAAAATAATACAATCACCTCACATGCCTAGGGAAATATAATGAAAATTGTTCCTAATTGGAGTTCAGGATAATTATATGCCAGAAAGAAAGGCATGCTAGCATAACCCTTGTGGAAAACATTGTTGTGTCAAAGAGATTTTAAAAAAGCAGTGTATTAAAGGAAATATTTACATATGTCTATCTTAAATGTGGAAATATAAAACGATGTATAGTGGGCCATGTAAAGAATGTAAAATATAGGGAAATGTAGAGGCTGATTTTGAGCAATATAAATGTGAGGAAAGTGGTTTATTATATGGTGTACCTCTGTGTTTTTACTCTGTAATAAACTCACTAATCTATTTTGGGTCCAGTCAGGCGTGCTTGTAAATCCTTAGCTCAACCCTGAGTAGTGGGGGCTTCGAGCAGTCATGCTTTAACAAAGGAAGAAGTGCAAAGCATTTAAATGTACAAAAACAACTGAATAAAAAAGAAATGTGATACAAAGTAAATCTGACACCAATTTATAACAAACATTGGCAAAGCCAATAGGTCACAGCTACAAGCGTTATTGCCTTTGGCAATGTTTTGATAGCCATGCTGTATAAAAGCATGGATGCTTTGCAGTTTGGCTAAAAGTAATTTTGAAAAGAGCTATGATGAAACCAGGGGTGAGGCTCTTTTTTTTAAGTGCTTTAACTCAGGATAGTATTATTTTATTACTATTTTTAGCAAAGCTGCACAGCAACCACACTGCTACATATCATGGCTACATATCATTGCCAAAGTCAGCAATTCCCATTTTGGACAGCATGAACAAAAGGCAATGGCAAAGCTAATAGTCACAAAGGTAAGACCTGCTGAATATCCCAATGCTTGTTTGGCCTTGGCACAACACTCCTGTGATGCTGAGCAAATCATTTTATCTCCCCAAGTGTGATAAAGAAAACAATATGACATTTGGCAGAAAATTCTATCACATAAGAAATCAATTGTGCTCTTAGTGAAAATACATTTGTAAGCAGATACCATAGGTCACAATAAAAGCAGATTATATCTGTTGCCAAAATAAACATCCATTTCAAAGTGCATGTGGAAGGAGGTGCCACTTTTATGGCCACAGCTTGCCATCAGGGGATGTGGTGACCACTAGCCAATGGGCTACCAGGTCCAGTCCCACCTCATTACGATTTCCTGCAAAGTGCAGCATCTAGCTATACCAGAATGCAATACACTGCCCACTCCCAAGATGACAGAACCTTTCTCTCGGTATGGAGCTTGGTGGCACACCCTAGAGGTGGAGCAATATGAGGGCTACACACCCACAGAAAAAATGGTTTGGCAACTGTTTCCCCCTCTCTCTCCGTGCCGCCAATCTGTCTACCAGAACAAAAGAGCAGCCCCCCCGGTCCCTCATTTGCCCTTCAAAAGTGGCTTCACCCTTGAAGCTTGCCTTTTGGGCTCACTGTCTGTTTGGGCTTCCTGCCAGGGAGAGGTACCAACAGCAGGCTTCTATTGTGTCCTTTCCTGAAAGTTGGTCACACATCCCTCCCATGAGGGCAGAAGGCTGTCTCCTGGCCAGCAACCACAAAGCGACACTGGAAAATTTGGGAAACAGAGTAGCAACTTTCTAAAGTTGTCTTTTGCTTAAATCTTACATTCAATTTGACTTGGGCACCAAGAAGGCTTTGAGGAAATAATTCTTCTGATACCTTGAAGTACCAGCTTTAGTATCCCCATTCAGAAGTTAGCACAGCTGAGCTTTCAGCATGTAATCATGTACTCGTCAATGGGCTTCTAGCCTTTCTACAGCAAAAATAACAATTTTGGGGTGGTGGGAGTTACTGTTAGGACATTAAAAAAATGTCCTACTTTATGATATACGGCACCCTGCCTTAGGGCTTGAGAGGCCTCCTTAAGGGTGACTTATATATATTATATATATTAAAAAGGAAGGTCGGGGCCTTGTCATTAGATTAAATGATAAAGTTGAGTTGGCATTTTAGAACTGCTCTACCGGTTTGCAGTGGCAGACTGGGCGACATGTTTTATTTTGTCACACTAGTGGTGGCACAATAAGTGCTGGAGTCCACAAGGGACAATTTACCTTACAAGCCCTGGGTACCCCCTGCACTATATACTAGGGACTGAGTAAGCAAGTTAATCTATTCCAATTGTGTATAAACTAATTAAAACTACACTTTTAAGGGTCAGATCACATGCACAGAGGCCTGGTCAGCAGTGCTCAGTGCACAAAAGAGTCATTAGACCAGTACCCAATATTTAGAAGTGGGGCAAACAGGGGGAGTGAACCTGGAAAAAGCCATTTCCTCATACAAATAATTGCAGGGAGTACCTGCCAGTAATAAAATAAATGTGAAACGTATATCACTGCCAGCAGGCAAAAAAAAAAAAAAAAAAGGTAATAATGAGGAATTAATACTTCATAAGATCTTAGTCTGAATGTGTATACCTATGGAAGTGAAAATAAATGATCAAACCAACAGACAATTTTCAGCAATAGCAATCTTCCCTTCAGGCACTATGGCACCTCCAAAAACAACAAGGTGATGAATGGAATGCTTGAATTAATCTCAGGCAGTGGCTATCGCTCATGGTCACATCCCAATCCACTGTTTTCCACCCACCATGCTACCTCAGTTTAGACCCAGCCATATGCAAATCAGTCTTGACCCTGCTCCTCATGGGAACAGTCCAGCCCGAACTGCCAGCCCAGGTCCTCCCTGAACCGGAACACAAGCAACCTAAGACAGGTTTCACCCTAATTAGGGTATTCAGCCAGATATAGCTTGGTTTCAATGGTACAGTGAGCCAGTGACCCATGTCTGGATATACTCAGCGCACCTAGGGCATCAAATGCAAAACAAGCATTTGCAATGCAATGGGTCTCGCACTTGCATGAGTTAGAGCTAATGGTGTTGTAAATTAATAACTGGACTTTTCTTGCCACATAAATTGATCAACCCTGCCTCACAATTTGGTCTTTTCCTGCCACATAATTCCAGTGGCCTGCATATAACTAAAGCATGTCCATTTACCTCCTCCCTCTATCTGTACCCAAAAATGAAAATGTTGCCATTTAGCATCCTAGTTTAAATCTGCCATCCTAATTCCAATAGAATACAACTTCCACCACTCCACCATCAGAGTTGCTGGTTGGCTAACACATTTCCGAAAACAAGACAGCCACGTGAGAAATAAACTAGAAGGGTCACCCAAACATATGAAGAGTGTTCAAACAGTCATAGTGTAATGAGACTTTAGGTTGGCCTGAATCATGGTCATAATTGCAATAAGGAGAGATTAATACAACATATACAATTATTATATAAACCCAAGAAAAACCTTCATCAGAAATACATGTTTGGCATTAGACTGTAATGCTCAGAACAGCCCCTAGAGGACACCACAATGCACATAGCATTTGTAGGAAACATGTTCATGTCACCATATAGTAAGCTCCTAGAAAGCATAACCACGTGAAAAGGAAATGACTAAAAGTATTGCAGTGTTACCATATGTTTGACCCCTAGAGGACGCAGTGCATTAGACTAGCTAGCAGGCCTACTGCAATGATATTACAAACAAGACCATTAAACACAAATTACTCTCAGCTGTAAAACAAAAGTTCCCGCCACGAGAGAGATCAACAAGACACTGAATAGAGTGAGGGTTATTATTTTGGGGTCCCCACTAACCTGGTGTGGGGTCCAAGAGATGCTCTAGACAGACAGAGCAGGTTGCGGTGAACGTTTTGAAGGTGAGCCCATTGTCCTAGGACCAGCACAACAAAAATGTGTTGTAAAAGGATGCCCTGCAAAGCATTATGGGACGAACGAGCGCAGCAAATATTGTAGTATGTTGACTGTAATGCTCATAACAGTCCCCAGAGAACACCACAATAAAAATATCGTTTGTACGAAACATGGTCATGTAATCATATAATTAGCCCCCGAAGAGCATAACCACTTGAAAACAGAATGGCACAAAGTAATGGAGTGCAACCATATATTTAGTCTCTAAAGTGTGTACTAACATTTTCAGGCCTACTGCAACACCAAAGCCCTTAGAACACAAACTACTTCAAGCTTTAAAACGAAAGCTTCAGCTATAAGGGAGCTTAAAAAGGGAATGAATGGTTGGAGGGGGTTAATATTTTGGGGGGCCCACTAATGTAGTGTGGGGACCCAAAGAAGACATAAACAGAAAGATGGTGTTATGCTGAACGTTTTGGTGGTGGTTCCATTGTCCCAGGTCCTCCACAGGCTGAGTTATGGGCAAAAAAATTTGAAAAAGAATGCTTGAAAATCATTATGGGGCAACTTTTCAAGAGTGCAGTGAATATTGTACAATTGGCTCTCCCGCTGTGCCCCGAGAGCCACGTTGTGAATTTCCGTGTTTTTTTAGTAAAGCATTTATCAATTATAAGTGTTTTTGGGAACGCTATAGAGCGTTAAGGGGAGAGCCAAAAGAAATGACTGATTAGGTAATAGTGTGAACAATGTAATCAGCGCTCCAGTACCTCAGATGGAGTGTGTGCTGTGGGCCCTGTTGGCGCTGTGAGCGCTGTGAAGGTCATGGCTGCAATGGAGCATGAAGGGAAGAGACAAAAGAAAAAAAAGGTCACCTATGCTGAAGTATATCAGCAATCGGGCAATTTATCCATGTAACAGGGTCAGTCTGCAAGGTAGTAACAAAATACCCCAAAGGTGGAACAAACGTAAAGCAATTACCAATGACATTAAGAGATTTTTGAAAGGCAAGCCCATGAATGAGTGAAAGTGATGGGCGTGAGGTGGGTGTGGTTAAAAGCCCACAATACTTACAACAGGTCAAAGCGCTTGCGCGCTCGACCTAAACAAAAAAATGATGGATGGAATGCTTGAATTAATCCCAGCCACTGGTCGATCGCTCGGGCCACATCCCAATTCGTTTTTCACCCACAATGCCATCTCAGTTCAGACCCTGCCATATGCTAATCAGCCTTGACCCTGCTTCTCATGGGAACAGTCCAGCCTAGTCCTAGGTTGCTTGTGTTCTGGTTCAAGTAGGACCTGGCCTGGCAGTTCATGCTGGACTACTTCGACAAGCCCATTGGGTATCTGACTCAAACTGTCTCTGACATTCCATTGGGATGCATGTGCAACACTGGCCAACTACTTAAGGACTTGTTTAAAAGTGTGGCACCCGTGTTGGCCAGTTGCCATAATTAAACATAATCTAAAACCTGTGTCACTGTCTATATTTTCAGAAACAAGCCCCCAAAACAGTGCTCTATTGCTGGAAAATGCAATGAATTTCCTAGCTATGCATGGGGCACATTTTCAGGTTTGTGCTTCTGAAACAGCCATGGTGCACACGACTGTCCCGAATAGCAAATAAGTTGGTGAAAATGACATTGGAAGGCCCATTCAAATAGGGTGGGAGAGTGATGCTATCCAACACCATTTTCACCACATGTATGTCTGCTTTCGAGAAAATTGACATTTCTGATCTCTAAAATGGGGGAGGATGCAAGGTATATGCGGGCAGGTCACATTACAATTTTGGTAGATGCCCCTTCACACCATTGTGTAAATTAATTCTTAATAACACACATATTGTAATATGGCAAAATATAGCACAACTCTATCTTCCAGTATATAATCACCCCATAAAACAGAATGCTCTAACAAAAATTCACTGCATTTATGCAGTATAGTAATAATCACCCTAACACGCAATTTAGCAATAATCACCCCATCAGGCAGTAACGCAGCAGGCCTAGAAAATCATAAAGATATTACTAGACCTGCAGGTCGAGTAGCCTGACTAATCTACTCGACCTGACTGTGATATACTTGACCCGAAAACGGGTCTCAAATTGTGTGATGCCAGGCAAATATTGTATTTTACAGTCGCCTTTTTCTTCATTCAGATATTTGAGTGCACCTTCAAATATGTGAGTTTAGCATTTCTTCTTTAAAAAAATCCTCTTTTGCCTGATTAAATACACTAAACATTTTCTCCATGTATAATACATCTATCCCACATATAGGGTACACATGAACCATGCATGACTTACCTCTTAGTTTAATAATAGCTTTGACATCAGGGAAGGAGTGCTTCTCAGTTTATGTTTAAACACTCACTTTTAATAAATATAATACTAAAGCATGAAGTGGTAGCGCACTGTCATTTACAGACAGTAAATTTCCAAGAAATGTCCAAAAACCTTCCCACTAACTTGCAGCTCTACTGATAAACCTATATAGTGTATTAACAATAATCTGTGAAAATTGGGTTTCAGAAAACATTTATCATTTGCACATCACCAAGTAAAGTGTTTTGACTTTTTTTTTCCATTCTATTACAATATTTTTTTCGTCACAGAGAAGTAGAAAAAATGGTCTTTCGCAGCTACTAAAATATATTTTGAAATGTTTGAAACAGTTGAGTTAATTATATAAATGTTGTGTGTTAGGAAAAATCTGATACCAAAACCCTCTCATTTCACAAAGGTCAGACAGTTCACCTTACAAAATCCTGGAACTCTGCATTCACAAGGAAAAGTATTTGCATTGCAAGAAAACAAACTAACTTTTGATTTCTGTCTCTGAACACACAGCAAATGTGACAAGAATAAGATTTAAAGCATCCTAATTGCTAATTCAGTTTTTGACTGAACAGAACACCTGTTCTTTGTCCACTGGCCAGAAGGGTCCAGTGGAATCTAAAAATAGCTCGGCCTCATAAAATAAAACTCACCAATGCAAGTGGTGAGTTGATTTTTTGAGCCGCTATAGCAGACAGACTGCTGCTGCTGCCAGTGATCTGCATGGTTTCTTGGCCATTGGTACTGCCCGTGTTAGACTTGGCATCCTTGTGTGGTTCCCCCTAACTTTTTGCCTTTAGACCTCTTGTATTTGTTGACTTCATTTTTTCAGGCCTCACAACTCTGCACACTGCTTGTATGTCCCTATTAAAGTGGCACTACATTAGTCCAGGGCCTGTAAATTGAATGCGACCAGTGGGCCTGCAGCACTGATTGTGCCACACACTTAAGTAGCACCTTAAACATGTCTCAGACCTGCCATTGCAGCCTAGTGCAGTTTTAAACTGCAACTTTGACCTAGCAAAGTAACCCATTTGTCAGGCCCCAAACTTCCTTTTTATTACATATAAATCACCCCTAGAGTAGGCCCTGGACAGCCCAGACAGCAGGGTACAATGAATTTAAAACATAGGATATGTATTTTTAAGTTGTACATGTCCTGGTAATGAAAAACTCCTAAAGGCATTTCTAACTACTGCAAGACCTACCTCTCTGCCATAGGATAAGATTATTATCTTTTCATTATATTTTATAAGTGTCATTTCCAAATGGGACCAGGTACTCATTTCACGTTTGGTGTCTCTGGAATTGTAACTTAAAATCCTAACTTATGGTGAAGTTGGATTTTAAATTACAATTGTGAAAATGTCACTTTTAGCTTAGCCACTTGGTGCCTGTTGCCTGTCTCTGGGTCACATGACTGGGTGTAGTTGACAGTTGGGCTTTGCGTATTTCTCCTAGACAACCCCACATAATGGGGAGCTTAGGTGTGACTGAATGGACCATCACTTGCCGAATGAGAGGGTGCATCTCAGCCCAAATCCCACTTACACTTGAATAGGTTGTGGCCTGTCTCTACGCAAGGACTGCAAGCCCACTGTAGTTAGTTTGGAGTCAGGGCCTGGAATGCAGAGCACCTGTGGACTTCAAGGGAATGCTTCTAGAAGCTTCTCCCCACTTCAACGGTACAGCTGGGCATAAATACTGGACTTCAGACACTACCTCCTCAGTGCACTTCTGGACCTGTGAATACTCTGCCAGGAAGAAGGACTTCTGTATTGCTGAAAGGACTGACACTCTGCTGGACTGCTGTTCTGAAGGACTGTTGCCCTGCTGTGGTAATCTGCTGCCTGCTGCACTCTTGGTGAGAAGGATTGGATCTGCATCTACTGAACCCAGAACCCAGTGTGACTCCAAGGGATAGTTGGCTGGCCTCCTAATCTGAAGCCTCAGGGACATAACAGGCTTCCATTAACCTTGCATCTGGACTCTGCCATCTGTGAATCTACCCTGCCAATTGGTGTCACCCCAGTCCTAGACCCTTGGAAGTGTGCATAAGGTGCTCTGCCAGCCTCTGTGGATTCAAGGAAACCAATGCATTACCTCTCCTGTGTGGCGCAACCCTGAGCAGAACTGACACATTTCCACTGTGCTGTGCATTGGAACAGTCATTAAGATTCACATTGTCGCCACCACAGCCCACAATGCCTTCAGAACTGATGCTGCATGATGCATCCTTGGGGCAGGCCCTCATATCTCTCATTGGCAGCAGTCTTGACAACGACGACGGACTCCACATCGCAGCCTCGCAGTTCCTCAGAATTGACGCATCGTCCTGACTTTACGTAGCATCCTTGACAGCGAACTTCGCATCACAAACCCCATCAATGGGATCCTCGATGACAATGCAGGCCCTTGCATTGCAGCCTTGCTGCATCTCAGAACCAATACATTGCTCCGGCTACGCAACACATCTTTGACCTGGATCCTCGCAATATTCTGCAAACCAGGATTTAAGGTACTTTGTTCAGGAGACCTAAGTGGGTCCCTGCTATCAGGACCATGCTCCATCAGGGTGGACCTGAACTTGTGACTTTGTCCTGGTCTGGCGGGCCAGATATCCACAGTTGGTGCTGTGAACTTTTTGGTGCTATCTCTCACTGAAATCTTTAAAATTGCATATCTCTGGTTCTACTAATTGGATTTTTGTTGTTATGGTCTTCTTTTATTTATTAAAAATAACTTTATTTTTCCAAAATTGGAGTAGAATCCTTTTTGTGTGGTGTTTTTCACTTTATTGAAGTGTAACATAAATACTTTACACATTGGCTCTAAGTTAAGCCTGACTGCTCTGTGCCAAGCTACCAGAGGGCTGAGCACAAGTTAATTTGGGGTTGGCTTGTGCTTCACCCTTACAAGGATTGTGGTTGCTTCTTGTGCAGGGCTCACACTGTAGTCAACCAGCAACCCACTTTTTCACACTCTGTGTACTGCAACTATGCATTGGCTAAGGCTTTGGGAGCTAACTCAGTAGGTAAGAAAAGAGGAGCAGGCTCAATGCTGTAATTGTGGTTCTCTTATGGAGTTCATATGGGCAGGAAGGGGGACCAATTTCCTTCCAGAGATACTGAGGGCAAGTATGCTAAGAAAATGTCAAACTTTCAATTTGCTGAACAGTGTTAGAAGCTCACCTAAGAGTCGCATGTGACAAAGTGCTGCCTTCAACCCTAGTGCCCTTATTTTGTTCTCAGTGGAGTGCAGCTGATAGCCACAAGGGACCGTCCTCTCAAGCAAAGAAAGAGATTATTGAGGGCAACTGTGGTTGTCCAGTCAGTCAGGAGGAGCTATCATTCTGAGGCTCAGCTGTGCTGCTTAGCAGGAATGCCATGATAGGTCACTTCAAGCCTTTTGCCAGGAATGAGAGAATACCAAGTCCCTGATTTATCAAAGGATTACATTGCCCTTGAGTCACGCACGGCGATGCAAGGGCAACGCAATCCTTAGCACAGATTTACCAAGACAAGCAAGGCCACCTTGCGTGGCCCAGTGTGGCTTGGTAAATCTGGACTAACGCAAGGCAGTACAAGTCGTTGTCTTGAGTTACTCTTCACCAGGAAGGCGTTACATGGGTGGAAAGTGGGTGGAAAGTGGGTGTTTCCACACATCCACCAATGTATTTTGGCACATTCCCATATTTACAAAGACAAGTAGACTTGACAATGCATCAAAATTGGATGCCTTCCTGATAGACATGCAACAGGAGAAATATATTTATTTCTCCTTGTATTATCCTTATTCTAAATGTGCTTCATTCTTCAGTATACTTAGAAAGAGGAAAATACCCCTAAGGATTGTTCTTTTGAAGAAAAGTGTCCCTTCCTGCACATAAACAATCCAGCCTGCAATGCAGGTATCCTTGCACCATGGCGCATGGGTGCCTGTGCTGTTAATAGGCATAAGAGAGGGCGCTAGGGAAGTGAGAGGACAGGAACACAATATATTTTTGTAAATACGGCACATTCCTCCTGCCTCCATTTGAAGCAGTGCAGCAAGTTGCCTTGCTGCATTGTGCTGCATCAAATTTTGATAAATCTGGCCCTAAGTGTACACGTGGGCTGTATTTTAACTCTAAAGGCACCGGTCTCACACACAAGTGTGAGTTTTAAGTTCTCTGAGAAAGTCTTGCTCATTTGCATACACACCTAAACCAGAACCTAATTCTATTACAAGTATGTTGTGAGTATGACATTCCTAGTCATTTCTAACTGAGGGCTACAAAATTTCCATTTTACCATTTGAATAAAAGAAAAAGAAGTTTGACAACCTAGGCTGTTGTTTTTACCTGAAAAATATCAGAGAAGGCTTGGTGGAAGCAAACCGATGTATCTCAACATTTTGGCTAGGGCTAACAATTCTACAGCTTCAAGGATTTGCAGAATTAAAACCACAACACAAATGACAAAGCAAAAGCCTGTGAGCAGCACTTTGGCGGTAGAGGCAGAAATCTGCTGGGCGCATTGAAATACGCCATGGAACATGCGGCATAAAAGAATTGAGGGGAAGAGAAAAAGAAAGTAGCTACAAATAGAAAAGATGTCACTTTGAAACCGCTTCCATCCAGTGCTTTGCCTCAGCACCCCAGCCGCCCATCACCTCTGCCACTGCCTGCGAGCCACACAGCTCTCATTACCTTTGTCAGATGTCAAAACAGCGCGATTAAAAATCAATGCCATGAGTCGAAACTAATACAAGGATCACGTAATGGCTGGAAGAGAAAGGGGAAACCGCAGGGACGAACCGGCCTTTCAGAAGCTTCCCGCAAACGCTCGCTGGGACGCTGCTTTCGGCCTTTTCACGGAATGCCATTTTGTTTTCTTCAATAGGTATACAGTTAGAATCCCATCTGCATTCCAATCTAGCAAGGCGTGAGGACAGGCAGGCAATTAGCAGCCCAACGGAGAATTCTTGCCCAAGGCCTCAAATGCCCTGGAAGGGGCCACCCAGCTGCAGCCCGTGCTATTAACGAGTACAAACGACGGCCTAAGCCCACAGGAAAGAAACAGAGAACATGACGCAGCTACAGTGCGCCTCACTTAGGGAGTATTGCAATGCGGTTATTTCCCCCCAACATTTAATGGAACAGGAATTATGCATGGGTGCAATTTTTAATTGATATTTGAGCAACATTTGCACGGAATGACCAGTGAAAATTACATTTTGCACTGATACGCCAGACTGAATGTCGGTGCAAATGTCAGTAGAACATTACACCCAAGAAAACAATGTAACGTGGAAATGGTGCACATAAGCACTTCAGCCAATGGTTGGTCCAGTATGCCTACATCACTGCTTACTTTTACCCTTTACAGCTTATTCTAGGCACACATAATATAGATTATTCAAGTTTTAACCCATTTCGCTATTTACAATTTCCATTCCCTGATTCTGTCTTTTTTCATGAACGTTTTTGTTGCCCACTTCTAACGCAAAGTTGTTCCTTTCAATTATTTACATTTGTAATTAATAAATAAAAAAATAATGTGTTTCTTGTTTTTTTCCACTGCCACTCAGTAGTGCCAGGTCCTCTAGTTATAAAAGATGCCTGGTGAAAAAACACTACAACTTTGATGGCTTGAGTTCTATTTTTTGCCCACCTCAAGTGAAGGTCTACAAGAAGCACAATGCCAAAGGGATGGGATATCAGGATAGGATGAGGTGTCCCCTCAAAATATCACGCAACTTGAGATCTTTGCAAACGTTATATTTTTATATCACTACCACTCGTCAGTTTTGTTTTTAAAGTATTTCCTACAGCAAGGACGTCAAACAGCAACTGAGCAGTATACAAAACCATTTTAATGTAGTAATATCATCACAAAAATTTGCAATTAATAGGTTATTATGGTCTGTGGGGTGTGGCAGACACATAAGTATAGAAAATGTAATGTGGTGACAAAGGGGGATAGAACTCCGCAACTGGAACACAGTATGCTTATCTTTTTTATTTTCACATATTTACATTACATTGTACATACAAAGGTAAATGAAACGACTTGCCCAGAACCACAGAATTTCTTTTATCAAGCGTGAAATCCAGAATTATAATCCACGTCCTATAACCATAATTTAGCCACTGCACTGCATCTGCATTTAAAGAATATTCGATTTTCCTCAGCAGCACCTTATAGACTAATATGGGCTGGGTTCTGGCTTTGCGCATTGCGCATGACAAAATTAAATTCCAGGACCAAATTTACATTGAATGTACGTAACGCAAGGTAGCAAGTAAAGAAGCTGCACTTCATCACGTGAACGGGAGAGCAGAACAACGCCATATCTACTAAGGTGTGGGGCTCTTCAGCTCTCTCCCTGCGCTGGCACATTTTAGGTAGCCAGGCTCCAATTTATATTGGAAGGAACTTCCAGTACAAAAACTTTGCTTTAAGGCTTTTCAAACTTTGTATGTGTGCTATACAAAGCAGCACACATGCAAAGTGGGCAAATCGAGGGGAAATGAAAATGTTTCTTCTTGATATGCTTGCCTTGAGGAGGCATAGGATTTCAGTGCAAATCTCTGTCTACCGTTCCTTGTAGAAAGGGATTAGTATTAAAACCTCTGGCAGTCGCAGAAGAAAGCCCACGCACCACTCACAGAGCTCCCTTCTGATGTAAAGTAATGCAAGCCACTGCACTGCACAGCTTTTCGTCACTTTGGATTACAATACAACACAAATCGTGATTTGCGTTGGATTGTACATCCCATCTGAACACTTTTGCAACAGATTTCCCCCGCAAAGCCTTTGTAAATATGGGCCTAAGTTTGTAAAAGCATAGGAATTAAATACGGAAAGGGTAGCAATCGTCCGACCAGCATTGCTTCCTATGCCAGTTTCTGTGTGCTTTCTGTAGTTACATGCCCAGTGCTTGCTTTACTACTTATCTCAGCCTCAGTACTAAAGCTTTCTGTGCATTGATCTGCAATAACTTCTTATCACTCAAGTTTAAGCAAGTCATTTTAATTCAATGTTAGTCATAATTGAAAACACAAGAGAGCAGAGTCAAAGTGGATGGTGTTCCCTGTAAGAAAGGAATAGGCGTAAGTGTGCGGTCAAGTCCTTGACATCCATTTGGTGTTTCTTAGATTTGCCACCATCATAAATCGTAAAGAGTATGGTTAAGAACAGATTTGATTAAGACACATACATGGACATTTCATAGGGTTCAACACAGTTTGCCATGTGTTAATGTTTATATCATGGATGGGACGATTTCACGTGACATCTGGGGATGAGGGCCAGCATTTACCCCAAAGTGGGATGTTGTGCTGCTATGGAGAGTGGAGAGTATCATATTTTTCCTCACTTTTACAAATGCTGGGCTCTACATCTACTAGAGACAAATAGCCCCACACAGATCCTTTTAAGACATAGAACCTGGTTGGATAGTGAGTATATTCATTTAGTTTAATTATTGAGTCTATGTAATAGTATGCTTGAGTTCCAATTCCTTTTCCACCCACTGGAGCAAGTCTTAACCACTCGCCATTGGCACCTTTGGAGGGACAAGTTTACAAAATGGATTAATTTGTCATCCAAATGGAGACAGTCTTAAGACCGGACACACTAATGGTAAACACCAATGTCCACCTCGGATACTGCTCAATAACCACCTACTACCACTCACAATCAACTTATGTTTTTTCCTATTATATAAAAATTAAGAGAGGGCAAGAGCCTTACAAAAAGGCACAATATAGATTGTGAGTGCTAAATAAAGTTGACTGGACCCTTATCAAAGTGCTGGGGTAGGCACACAACACAACTAGACTTAGGGCCTGATTTGGATCTTGATGGTATTACTGCCAAGCCACGTCAGGGGCGGGCCCAAAAAAGACTATCAAGGCGGCAGTCTACCACCTGCCGTATTTAGATGTATTGCGGTCGCACCAACTGCACCCTGCAGCCGACACAACAGACTCCATTGCCAATGAGTAGGCACTCCGTTGCCGGTTTGACAGCCGCATCCTGATACATCTATTTAGATCACACAGCTGTTCTGGGGGTGTTTCAGAAGCTGGCCCATGATGGTAGGAGTCCATCGCGGAAGACATGCAGTATATTAGAATGGTTGTGGTCATTGTTTGAATACAAGTAGGCCACACCTGTTGTATATTGGACCATGATCCTTTGTCATTACACTGCAGCAGACTATTCAGGCACCCAATATTTCCAGCCAGGAGACAGGTTTTTGTTTTGTTTTGTTTTCCTCTCCCTCTGTGTTGTTTTTTGTACAATTTTACTTAATTTCTTTTTACTTATTTAGTTGAGTACTATAAAAGTTTTCTGGTTATTAAAAGCCACAGTGGCAGGGAGGAATAATCCATGTTTCACAGAGGAAGAGCTGACTGTTATGATGGATGAAATTATTAGAGTAGAGCCACACTTGTTTATGTGAAAAAACAAATGTGGCCCAGAAAAGTGGGCAAGGTGAATGCTGTCACTAACAATCTGCCCA
Source organism: Pleurodeles waltl (assembly GCF_031143425.1). Classification (NCBI taxonomy): domain Eukaryota; kingdom Metazoa; phylum Chordata; class Amphibia; order Caudata; family Salamandridae; genus Pleurodeles; species Pleurodeles waltl. Next base: position 457,740,648 of record NC_090439.1, read on the forward strand.
CATACAAGGAGATTAGGAAGAGGTGGAACGACCTGTGGAGGAAAGTCTGTTCCCTGGACTCCAAGGATCACCTGGAGGCCCAGAGGACTTCTCCCAGCCCCCCTTTACAACTATTCACCTCAGAGGAGAAGGTTTTTTAGATCTTACCTCCTAAGGCTTGACTGAAATCTCTGGTGGAGTAGAAATTGGTAAATTGTACTGTGCAATAGTGCAATGCTACACAAGCCCAAATGGATTTCAGCCCTTAAGCAGGATGTTCAGAATGTTTAAACACCCTTATCAAAACAGCTTAGACTAAATCTGACTCCCTAAATTATCTTGTGTCATGCCAATTACTAGCATCATGGTTGTATTTATCTTTTGTAACAGAGTGCAATATGTGCATATTGTGTGTTGTTCACCATGGATCATCCCTTGCATTTGCATAGTCCTTTGCTTCCTATCAGCATATGTTGTTCTCCCAAAAACAAGTCCAAACCTCCATCCATTTGCACAGGAAGAGATAGGCCCTCATTATGACATTAGCGGTAAATCCCGCTTACCGCCACACTGACGGCTGCCAACATACCACCGCAGTGGCGGATATCCGTTCACCATATTATGACACACCCACACCAATCCGACAGAAGACAGCCACATCCACTAATCCGCCAGACCAAAGGTCAGTGATAAAGTGGCGGTCCCAAAACCCATACCGTTACGCCAACAAAACAACGTCTATCACATTATGATCCACGAATCACCACGGCGGACATTCAACGGCGGCAAACCATTGGCGGTACATTATGCCATGCTCAGAATGGACACCGACATACAAAACAACACCACATTGGCCAATACCAAATACACACCCTGACACCCATACACACACCACACCCACACCACAATAAAAAACACACACACAACCCCTAACGAACACCAATTGTCACCAGGAGACTGAGAAGAAGAGCACAGAGACAACTACACACCCCTTACACCCGTACACCCCTCATGCACTCCACATCACACACCCCACCACATTACCCAACACATATAGCACCACCAAGACACCCCCGTTTCACTGAGGAGGAATTAAGGATTATGGTGTAGGAAATTGTCAAGGTACAACCACAGCTCTTTGGAGCACAGGTACAGCAAATATCCATAGCAAGGAAGATGGAGATATGGTGGAGAATCATGGACAGGGTCAACGCCGTGGGACAGCACCCAAGAACAAGGGACGACATCAGGAAGAGGTGGAACGACCTAAGGGGGAAGGTACGTTCCATAGCAGCAAGACACCAGCTCGCCATACAGAGGACTGGTAGTGGACCTCCACCTCCTCCCCCACAGCTCACAGCATGGGAGGAGCAATTCTTGGCAATACTGCATCCTGAAGGACTCGCTGGAGTAGCCTGAGGACTGGACACTGGTAAGTCAACATTTACTACTCATCACCCCCCCATACCTTCATGCCATCTCACACCCTCACTCCCATCACTCCACTCCACTCCAACCCACACACTGCACCTACACATCTCACTAACCCCAATGCCAAACCCTGCATGTCATAACAATGCATGGCCACCCCTCCCAGCCCTGCATGGACACCCATCACTAAAGCATGCACAGCATAGGGAAACTAACATACCCACAAAACATCACCATACACAAGCAAAAGCTGTCAGGGCAACATTAATGATAGAGGGGAAGCTAGGGATGTACAATATGTCACACACATGAAGCATAATACATCACTTACATCCCAACAGGTACCCCAGCCAATGTCAGTGGAGAGGAGGTGCCACCACTATCAAGTCCCCAACAGAAGAGTCCCCCAGTGATGATAGTAACTCTGGACTTCAGGATCTGGAGGACCTACCTGGCCCATCAGGGACCACTGGACAGCCAATCACCCAAGCACAATCACAGACCACCAGAGAGCCTCCCCATCAGTATCCAACACCACCGCACCCACCCAGCGTACCCAAACCTCTGTACCTAGGACACGTAAATCAGCAGTGTGCCCACCTGTACAGGGTCCCCATGTCACACCTCACCCCCAAGACAATAAGGGATCTGGGGTCAGTGGCAATGAGCACAGCGTTTCAGGGGACAGGGGCACAGGCCAACAGGGACACTAGGAGGACTTCTGTGCACCAGGGGGAGGACAGGACCAGGTAGCCGACTCTCCAGGAGGCACTCTCCAAGATCCTGGGAGCCTACCAAAATTCCCGGGACACAGTTGGCCAGATCCTTGACAACGTGCAGGAGAACAGGCGGCTGCAGGAGGGACAGTATCAGGGGATCATGGAGGACTTTGAGGCAATTAACAACACCCTGATCCCCATATCAGGGGTGCTGGCAGACATGGCCAACATCATAAGGGAGGCACCAGCACACCAGCGGGCCCCTACCACTAGCCAGTCAACTGAACAGCCCTCCATTTCCACTGCCGCTAGTGGGCAGGAGGCCCAGTCACAGGACCCACAGGCCACCAGCACCCCTCCCCCTGCAGAAGGTGAACCACCCCGCAAATTTTCCCTGTGACCCAGACAGAAGCCAGAGATACTTGCCAAGACAATCGCCAGGAAGTCAGACTCTCCTGATTGTCCCCCTTGTGTCCCACTCAGTCACCTTGTCCACTTTGAACTGCCATTGCTCCCCTTCCTATGTCCCCTTGGACATTGCACCTGTGCTACAAACAGACTGGAACAATACCCTAGGTGAGTACACTGTAGGCACGATGCATGTGGTGTGGATGCCTGGAGGTGTGTGTGAAGGCATTGTGTACGGGGGGATTATCTGTTGCCTATGTACATGTTGTGCGCTGGGCTATGTGTGTGCTAATGGTGATGGAAACGGGTATGGTGGGCCATGGGTGTGACAGGCTGGACTGTTAGTTTAATGGTGTTCTCCTGTCTTTATTGCCTCTACAGGTCAGCACCCATCAAAAGAAGGGAATATGGCGTGCCATCGCCAAAGAGGTGCGGACCCTGGGGGTCTAAGGCAGGAGGAGCACCCACTGTCGGAAACGGTGGGAGGACCTGAGACACCGAGCACGGAAGACTGAGGAGGCCCAGCTGGGGATGGCCTCCTAACAAGGAAGGGGTGCCTGTCGGACTCTGACCCCCCTGATGGCTCACATACTGGCAGTGGTGTACCCTGAGCTGGATGGGATCTTGAGGGAATCACAGCAGCCACATGGGGGTGAGTACAGTGGGTATCATTACATATTTTGGCTGGTGGGGTGGTATCCGGGTGGTGGCTGAGTGTTAGTGGGTACCCCTAAGGCCAGGCCAGACATTGCAGCATGGGTCCTCTGAAGGGTAATGGTTGCATGGCAAATACAGGTAACCTAGCTTGTTAGTAGTCACTTTCAGGCAGGGCATCGTGGGTCCCAGGTTTGCTGCAGTTGGCGGTGTGCGCTCCTCATAATGCCTTGGTGACTAGCCATATCACTGGTAGTGCAATGCATATTGCTTAGGCGTGATCCCTGAGTGTGAGGGTGCTGTGTACGCCAACAGTGGTGTTGGTGCAGTAACAGTTTCCTTTTTCTCTCTCCCCCCCTTTTTTGTTCTGTCATCCTGTCCCTGTGTGCATTAGCATTATCTGGTGGAAGAGCAGGGGCACTGGCGAAAGAGGAAGCTGCATCCCACATGACCCTAGATGCAGAGTCTACTGATGCCGAGGGAACCAGTGGGATGGAGGGCGAGGGGAGCACCACGGCGGAGACGACACCAACTTAGATACCTCCTCTGATGGGAGCTCCCTGGTGGTGGCGGACTACTCTGTGACCACCCCATCTGCAGGTACAGCCACCACCCCCCATACCAGCACGGCCCTCCCAGTAGCCCCTCAACGAGTTGCCCATGCCCGCTCACCTAGGAGGGTGGGCTTCTCCTTCACCCCAGGAACCTCAGGCCCTGCCCCAGTGAGCCCTGCTGCCCTGAGTGAGGAGGCTATTGACCTCCTGAGATCCATCTCTGTAGGGCAGTTAACCGATGTGAATGGCATCCAGTGGCTGGCATCCCAGATGCAGCAATTCAATGCATTCCTGGAGGGCATTCACGGTGGATTGGCGGCCCAACAGAGATCGATTCAGGCTCTGGCCTCCTCTCTGATGGCAGCCATTGTCCCTGTATCTACCGTCCCCCCTCCAACTACCACTTCCAAATCCCACTCCCCTCAACTCCAACCCATCCCAGGCATGAATACAGACAAGCATGCACACAAGGCAACACACAAGAGTGACACAGACAACCACAATCACCTCACTTCATCCCACAGGCACTCACACAAACACCATACAGTTGCAGACATGAAATCATCCACTGCCTCCACTGTCTCCCCCTCCTCCTCCAACTCCTTCCCAGTCACATCCACACTCACACTGGCATGCACTACATCTACATCCACTATCAACATCACCACACCAAGCAGAACACACACCTCACTGGCAGACACCTCCACAACAACCATGCACATGTCCACTGTGTCCTCTTCCACCATGTCTGTCCCCCACTCTTAAGGGACACAAACGCAAGCATTCACACACCCAACAGCCAACCACCTCACATCAGCATACAACCCACGCACCTGCACCCATGTCCATTAGACATACAGCTCCAACAACCACTCCCTCATCCTCCACTCCCATTACTCCTCCATCCTCCTTTCCCACCGTCCCTAAAAAGCTTTACCTTTCCCAATTTGACCTCTTCCCTCCCCCTCCCCCCCGCCCCGGCACGTATGGGCAGGGTACCAAGGACACAAACCAGCACCTCAGCCAAATAGTCCACGGGGACAGTGGTAGCACCACCTCCTCGTGGTGGGAAGGATACCAAACCTCTATCACAGAAGGGGAAAGAGCCAGCACCATCAGGGAAGAAGGGGAAGGGGCCTACACCACCAGGGAAGAATGTGAAGAGTCCTGCACCACCAGGGAATAGGGTGAAGAGTCCTGCACCACCAGGGAAGAGTGTGAAGGGGCCTGCACCACCAGGGAAGAGTGTGAAGGGGCCTGCACCACCTGTGAAGAAGGGGAAGGGACCTGCACCAGCTGAGAAGAAGGGGAAGGAGCTTGCACCACCAGGCAGAGAGGGGAAGACCCCACCCACCCCTGCCAGGAAGGGTAAGGGATCCACGACCCATGGACAGGAGGAGATGAGGCACTCTATGCCAACGGAGGCTGTCAGGCTAACACTGCCACCATCACCAGCTGTCACGGGCCCCCACTGCCAGCTGTGGAAGTGCAGCCATCAGTGAGTGCAGGGGCTGCCCAGGAGGCTCCTCCAACAACCACCACAGTGCAGCAATTGGACAGTGCAGAGGCTGCCCAGGATGCTCCTCCAACCACCACCACAATGCAGCCAACCGACAGTGCAGAGGCTGCCCAGGAAGCTCCTCCACCACCACCACAGTGCAGTCATTGGACAGTGCAGGGGCTGCCCAGGAGGCTCTTCCAACCACCACCACAATGCCAACATCGGACAGTGCAGAGGCTGCCCAGGAGCCTCCTCCAACCACCACCACAGTGCAGCCGTCACCGCCAGAGGACGCCAGGTAGGCCACCCTCCAGGAGCTGCTGTGCGGGCTGTTCCCTCCAGAACCAGTGGGGGAGTCACCCACTTCAGAGACTGTGGCCTTGCACTCCCCAGGACAAAGTAATGGGCATGTTGCCGCATCCAGAAACAGTGGGGGGGTCACCCACTTCAGAGACTGTGGCCTTGCACTCCCCAGGACAAAGCAATGGGCATGTTGCCCCATCCAGAACCAGTGGGCGAGTCACCCACTTCAGAGGCTGTGGCCTTGCACTCCCCAGGACAAAGCAATGGGCATGTTGCCCCATCCAGAACCAGTGGGTGAGTCACCCACTTTAGAGACTGTGGCCTTGCACTCCCCAGGACAAAGCAATGGGCATGGTGCCCCATCCAGAACCAGTGGGGGAGTCACCCACTTCAGAGGCTGTGGCCTTGCATTCCCCAGGACAAAGCAATGGGCATGTTGCCCCATCCAGAACCAGTGGGAGAGTCACTCACTTCAGAGGCTGTGGCCTTGCACTCCACAGGACAAAGCAATGGGCATGTTGCCCCATCCAGAACCAGTGGGCGAGTCACCCACTTCAGAGGCTGTGGCCTTGCACTCCCCAGGACAAAGCAATGGGCATGTTGCCCCATCCAGAACCAGTGGGCGAGTCACCCACTTCAGAGGCTGTGGCCTTGCACTCCCCAGGACAAAGCAATGGGCATGTTGCCCCATCCAGAACCAGTGGGCGAGTCACCCACTTTAGAGACTGTGGCCTTGCACTCCCCAGGACAAAGCAATGGCCATGTTGCCCGATCCAGAACCAGTGGGGGAGTCACACACTTCAGAGACTGTGGCCTTGCACTCCCCAGGACAAAGCAATGGGCATGTTGCCCCATCCAGAACCAGTGGGAAAGTCACCCACTTCAGAGACTGTGGCCTTGCACTCCCCAGGACAAAGCAATGGGCATGGAGCCCCATCCAGAACCAGTGGGGAAGTTCCCGTATTCAGCTGACGTGCCCCACCCCCACTCCCGTGAGGTGCATTTCCACTTGCAAAATGATGCCACTGCAATGTTCTCTCCGGATGTGTCAGGATACAGCTTGGGCCTTGGACTCTGCCCTGTGGCTTTGTGTGCCCTCATGACTTTGGACTGGGCATTGGCCCATTATGGACATGTGTGTATATTTGGTTTGTGTGGTGGGTTTTGCTATGCTAATACATTGTAGGTACTCCAGCATTGTGGTCCGTGTTTTATTATGCCATGTGTCGTGTGCCATTGTTTTCGTGTGCAGCTGGTTGTTTGTATGGTGTGTGTGTGTCGGCAGTGTGCCGTGCATGTGTGTGTCAATCTTGTTTTCCTCACACCCTCCCTTGTGTGCTAAGCAGCTGTACTCACCGTCTTCGTCTTTGTCGGCGTTGGTGTTCCAGGTGGAGCATGACGTAGAAGATCACTGGGAAAACTTGCAGTTCGGGTTCCATGGCGCCCGGGTTCTTCCCTGTGTCTCCAATGGTGAGTCCTTTCACTTCTGAGCTCTGTTTCTGACAGGATTTTGTTGGCGTTGGTACCACCCCGGAAAAGGTGGCATTTTGGTGTGTCTTAATATGGTGGGCAGTACTTTGTCTCCCGCCTGGCTGTTGTTGGCTGCCGCCGTGGTGAGTGTTGTTTCCGGCGTGGCGGCTGGTGTGGTACATTGGTTGTCTATGGGAGTTATCACCGCCATGGTCATAATTTAGCCGTACTTACCGCCAGCCTGTTGGCGGTATTACTGCCACTTTATCACTCACAACCAGGGTCATAATGAGGGCCATAGTATCTGTAAGTGGTATTCTCACCTATTCACATCATACCTGTTAGAAATTGGGTTTTTGGTTGGCAGTCAGGTTACCCCCTGTCCAAGCAATAAACCTCACTCTAGTCAGGATGAAAGAGAATCACCCTCAGCTAACCCCTGCTTACCACCTTGGCAGCTTGGCACGAGAAGTAGGCTTAACTTCAGAGTGCTAGGTGTAAAGTATTTGTACCAACACGGACAGAAAACACTACAAAATGACACAACACAGGTTTAGAAAAATAGAGAATATGTATCTAAACAAAACAAGACCAAAATGACAAAAATCCACAATACACAAGTCAAGTTATCACTAAAAATGCAAAAAGAGTCTTCATGTAATTCTAAACACACACTAACACTGTTAGCGTGAAAATGTACCTTGGGTGTGTCAAAAATAACCCTGCACGGGTGAGTGTGCGTCAAAAAGGGTTTGCGATGTATCGATTTCACTCACAAGCGAGACCTTGCGTAATTTCTCCTTTCGTCGGGTCAGGCGCGTTGTTTCTTCTCTCCGCAGGAGAGCAATGCATCGATCCGGTCAGCACTCTCAGGTCTGGGCAGGCTTTGCATTGTTTTTACACGCCCAGCGGTATTTGTGTCGGAAATCCAGCCGCACGATGATCTGAAAACCACGCAGAGCGGGTTGTGAACTCCCAGCCTCCGTCAGTGAGGCTGCGCGTCATTTCTCCAGTCGTGTTGTAGACGAGCGTCGATTTTCAGCCACAAAGCCTGGGGCACGTCTATTTTTCAGCTGCAGATCGGAGTTGCGTCGATCTTTTCCCCGCACAGTGTTCTGTGTGTGGATTTCTTCCTCTTATGCTGTCAGCTTCTCTTTCCAGGGTCCCAGGAACTGGATGGGCACCACAGGGCAGAGTAGGAGTCTCTCCAGAAACTCCAGGTGCTGGCAGAGAGAAGTCTTTGCCGTCCCTGAGACTTCAAACAACAGGAGGTAAGTTCTAAATCAAGCCCTTGGAGATCTTTACAAGATGGGAGGCACACAAAGTCCGGTCTTTACCTTCTTACTCTGGCTGAAGCAGCAACTGCAGGATAGCTCCACAAAGCACAGTCACAGGCAGGGCAGCTCTTATTCCTCAGCTCTTCAGCTCTTCTCCAGGCAGAGGTTCCTCTTGGTTTCCAGAAGTGTTCTAAGGTCTGTGGTTTTGGGTGCCCTTCTTATACCCAATTTCTCCTTTGAAGTAGGCCTACTTCAAAGCAAAGTCCCTTTTGAATGTGAAATCCTGTCTTGCCCAGGCCAGGCCCCAGACACTCACCAGGGGGTAGGAGACTGCATTGCGTGAGGACAGGCACAGCCCTTTCAGGTGTGAGTGACGACTCCTCCCCTCCTTCCTAGCACAGATGGCTCATCAGGAAATGCAGACTACACCCCAGCTCCCTTTGTATCACTGTCTAGTTCGAGGTGCAACCAGCCCAACTGTCAAACTGACCCAGACAGGGAATCCACAAACAGGCAGAGAGTCACAGAAATGGTATAAGCAAGAAAATGCTCACTTTCTAAAAGTGGCATTTTCAAACACACAATCTTAAAATCAACTTTACTAAAAGATGTATTTTTAAATTGTGAGCTCAGAGACCCCAAACTCCACATGTCCATCCACACCCAAAGGTTATCTACACTTTAATCAGTTTTAAAGGTAGCCCCCATGTTAACCAATGAGAGGGACAGGCCTTGCAACAGTGAAAAGCAAATTTAGCAATATTTCACTGTCTGGCCATATAAAACACAATACTATGGGGGTCATTCTGACCCTGGCGGTCCATGACCGCCATGGCGGAGGGCGGCGGAAGCACCGCCAACAGGCTGGCGGTGCTTCCTGGGCGATTCTGACCGCGGCGGTAAAGCCGCGGTCAGAAAAGGGGAGTCGGCGGTTTCCCGCCGGTTTCCCGCTGGCCCAGGGTATCCGCCATGGCGGCGCTGCTTGCAGCACCGCCATGGGGATTCCGACCGCCTTCCCGCCAGCCTGTTTCTGGCGGTGTCCGCCGCCAGAACCAGGATGGCGGGAACGGGTGCCGTGGGGCCCCTGGGGGCCCCTGCACTGCCCATGCCACTGGCATGGCCAGTGCAGGGGCCCCCTAACAGGGCCCCACAAAGATTTTCACTGTCTGCTGTGCAGACAGTGAAAATCGCGACGGGTGCCACTGCACCCGTCGCACCCCTGCAACTCCGCCGGCTCCATTCCGAGACGGCTTCACTGTTGAAGGGGCTTTCCCGCTGGGCCGGCCGGCGGTCTTCTGGCGGTCGCCCGCCGGCCCAGCGGGAAAGCCAGAATGGCCGCCGCGGTCTTTTGACCGCGGAGCGGTCTTTCGGCGGGAACCGCTTGGCGGGCGCCGACCGCCGCGGTCAGAATGACCGCCTATATGTCCTACCTTAACTATACACCGCACCCTGCCCTTGGGGCTACCTAGGGCCTACCTTAGGGGTGTCTTATATGTAAGAAAAGGGAAGGTTTAGGCCAAGTCAAATTTACAGTTACAACTGAACACAGACACTGCAGTGGCAGGTCTGAGACATGATTAAAGAGCTACTTATGTGGGTGGCACAACCAGTGCTGCAGCCCACTAGTAGCATTTGATTTACAGGCCCTGTCACCTCTAGCGCACTCTACTAGGGACTTACTAGTAAATCAAATATGCCAATCATGGATGAACCAATCAACCATACAATTTACACAGAGAGCATATGCACTTTAGCACTGGGTAGCAGTGGTAAAGTGCTCAGAGTTCAAAAGCCAACAGCAACAGGTCTGAAAAAATAGGAGGCAGGAGGCAAAAAGATTGGGGATGAACCTGCATAAGCCAAAAAGTCCAACAATACCCATATGAATATATTGTAAATGTGTGTTCATCTTCACTATAGTCATTGAAACTGATATGTCCAACTCTTTTCCCAAGGAACATTGGCTATGGTGTGAACAGATGACTACAACTACCATAATGCCCTGTTTTTGTAGATACAAAACTATAGTTCTGTATAATGTTGCTCCACCTTCCTTAACTCCCATATGTGCACACATTTCAACAAATTGTGAAATTCACAGTCACTGTGTCAAGCTATGGTTTAAACTGTTAGTTGTTGCGTACCTCAAGCATGTTGCCACCTTCTCATGGCTACATTGAAGTGATGGCAATGCTCACATATTTCATACTCCTCTGCGTCCTACATTGCGATGTGGCATGCTTTGTAAAAGTAATATTCTCACACAATTTACATTGCATTTTCCATATGATAACCAATGACAGTTGCATGTTGAAGTTGACAGACATTGCTTCAAGTGTCTTTTAGCCTGCTAGGCCTTGGAATGTTCCAGCATTTTAATCTACTTACCACCGTGTTGTGTTGAAAGTCTACTACATGGAATGTTAAGTGTTGAAATAACACTTTTGCATTCAAGGGCATTTATACAGCATCATCACTGGAGTTGGCATCTGTGTAAATCAGCCTGCATGTGTAAAACAATGAAAATCACAGCAAGGCCTAATCATTCTATCAGTCTGATTTTCCTTTTTTAAGTTGCCCCATTTGTAGCTAAAGCCACATAAAGTGCACTATTGAGATATTAATTACATAGTCTCTGCATCCTTTTCAGGTCCAACACCCCGGACCAGTGGAACAGTGACTGCCATCCAAGACACCTCCACTCCAGACCAGGAGCAAGCCTTCAGTGAGGACACCACTCCTGCAAGTCTGCATGATCAGGAGCAATCTGATCCATCTGGTCAGTCTGGCCAGCAGCTCCAGTGGTTTACACTCAGCCCACACCTACACATCCCACCCCAGCTGCAACAAATCCTCACCCAATGATTCTCTTGCTTCCTGTGTCCAAAGGAGCATCACACCAATCTTGTTAGCCCCCAGTCCTGGCTGCTGTTTAGAACACAACACCGCAACCAGGTCTGCCAAGAACCAGGGGGATGGGGCACTCCACTTCTAGGGCACAGGGTATTGGGGGTAGGGGTTGTGGGAAGGAAGCCGTGGGTCAGCCATGTGAGGCAACTGGTGTATTAGTCAGACAGAAAACCATTGACTAAGTCTTGGGATTAGCCCAGCAGTCCCAAGACGTGATGGGCCAGTTAATAACTGAGCTCAGGGAAATCAGGGAGTTGCGTAGGGAGCTAATTTGCAAAATACATAATCATAATGAAAATATGAGCTCCTTAACTGGGATGCTGTTTGACATATTTCACCTGCCCCCTGTGTACAGTCTACATCTGGCACCATAACACCACTGCCAGCCACAGACAGGGAGGCCCAGCCACATGGGGAGCCTGCCCCTCCCATCCCAGGACCTGCAACTGTTCCCCCCACTCCACGTCAGAGGGGACAGTTATCCAGACCACCAGGAGAGGATGGCAAGACCACCACCACCACCTCCAAGAGACGCAAATCCTAATTTCCTCCAGTGTGAGTCTAGCATTCACTCTGTGGATTATTTCTGAGACACAGCTACCTTTTCAGATGACTGTTGTATTTTGTACATTGGAATCCAAACTGTTTTTGGCTCTACCACCATACTTTCATCCAGCATGATAGACTTAGTTCTTTCAGTTCCACTTTTTTTTATTTATATTTCTGTGTTTTGCTTCATGACAATAAATGGTATGGGCACAGACTGCAAGATTATTGTTGAACTATTTTGTGGCCTTTCATTTGTCATGTCTTTCTTCCACCATCATGTAGTCATGTCTTCTGAACATTTATTGGCCAAAGAAAATTTGTATTGACAAAGACCTAAAGTGAAACAAACACACATCACACAATAACACAAATCATTATGTAATTGGAACAGACATATGTTGGCAACAAGTCCTTGAAGAAAAAAATCTAGGTTTCAATAACCAGGCCTAACACTAATTTTCTGTGCCATTCAGGGTTATACGCTTCATGACCTTGACACCATGAAGGAAAGGGAATATTTGAGGAGATTAAATGAAATAGGCAAACTATCACTGATGCATGACCACAGTTGGAGCCATACATCCTGCTCTTGCAATAGGAATCCTAGATCAATACTACTAATATTCTACATCACTGCAGTAACAACATGTCAGGCCACATGACCAGTACAGGACACTGTGGCAGTATCTGGTGCAATGGCTACCTCCACTATACACAAAAGGAAGATTTAGCAAATGTGGGGGAAGACCAGTATGCTAGGGTTAGACATACACATGTGGCTTGAGCAAGTTAAGTGGCACATATTGCCTTGATGTCACCATCACACAGATCTGGTGCAATCTCATTAACTTCTATGCTATCAGAGTACAAGTTGTCACTCTATGATATTTGCCCATTCCAAGTGGGTGTCTGTCCCAGGATCCACACATGTTCACTTTGTACTTTTCCAACAGCAACATATCACTGCAGATGTCACAACTTTGAAATGTCCAAATGAAAATGACATGGAGAAGGACCCTGTAACAGAATAACAAGGGAAAATTAATGATTTCTCATATTCAACCTGACTCTAAAGACAAGTTATGTGGACACACATGCTTAGCACAAGCATAGTTAATCTCTGTCAATGACCACACTGAAACACTGATCCACTAACATCTGTTCCTTGGACTTTCCCGCGCTGACCATTCCTAACAAATTACCATGGCAGGCTGATATGTTCCCTATGTCACATGTTGTTCTACATTAGAGGTTACAACTTGTAAAGGTAAACTTGTAAAGGTAAACTTACACACAGGTGAAGAGGTGGTCAATCACATCTTGATGTGTGTCAACTTCTTCTTCTTCACCACCGTCATCTCCATTGGGCATTCCAACATCCTCAATTGGGAGCTCATCACGGTCTCCCTCCTCAGTAATTACAGGGATGTTTCTCTGCAGGGTGATGTTATAGAGAATGCAGCAGGCAACCGTGATTTGCCACACATTATCGGGTGAGTAGAGGAAGGCTCCACTGGTTGTCCAGGCACCTAAACCCGGCCTTCAGGAGCCCGAAAGCCAGCTCCACTGGCCAACGCATTCTTCCATGTGCCTCGTTGCAGCAGACTTCCCCTGGTGTTGTTGGATTCCTCAGCGGTGCCAATAACCATGGTTGGTTAAGATACGCTGAGTCTCCTACACAGTAGCAACACATCAACAGATTACTCACATATCAAGCCATTGTTCATTCCTAAACTAGGATTCAGGCAAAAGATCATCAAGTCATTTTTAGTACTTACCAACAAGCCGGGCTCTCTCTGGTCCAAGATGTAACATCTGAATGGGTATGTTGCTGTTCTGTAGCACGAATAAATCATGTGTTGACCCAGGGAAGCGGGCACACACACTTGAGATGTATAAGTCTGGTAAGTAGACAACTTGTACATTGATAGAATGGAAGTTCTTGTGATTGTAGTTTACCTCTTCCCTTGTGTGTGGTGGCATCAAGGCAATAGGTGTGCCATCTATTGCTCCAATATGTGGTAGTCCCCCCAAAGCATAAACGTCTCCCTTCACGGTGGCCAAATCGATGGTGGCAAGCCCTGGAAAGGGCCGAAACACCTGAGGCTGTTGCCTCCTACCCATGGCTGGGTTAAGACGTCTGTATGTATGGAAAAGAAAATATCAGATGAAACGGTCACACTATGCTTTTAATGTCAACACACATCAGTCTTCTTGGTAACAGCGGAAATGTCATTGGTTGAGACACATATTCACATCAAATTTCTGAACCTCTTATTTTTGTTTCCCAATATTATTTTACATTTATTTCATTATGTGCAAGTAATACATTTGAAATGTATTATCTGCACATCATTTAAAAAACATTTTTTTTGCAAAAATACGGTCAACGGAGGTAGTACTTCCCCCGCAGCACTATCGGTGCCAAACACAGTCACGGTTCACATTTTATTGTGTCAAATCTTGCCAAAGAAAGTGTTGTTCATATCTGACATTTAGAAATCCACCAGTGTCCATTTTGATTGCTGGTGACACACTAACAATTGAAAAATGCACAGCTGCACACCCTAAAATGATGGCTGCCTGACCTTGCCAACAGGGCATTGGCTACCCGACGGCGGTCGGCAGAAGATTACCTTGTAGCAGATGGTACCATCCATGATGGGTCCTACCATAGGCTACCATGTGTGACGGCTACGCATGAAAGCCAATAGCTATGTCCATCTCCATACGGCCAGCGCCTGCTGTGTACTTGTATGCTGGGTTGTGAAAAAACACTCACTTGCCTCCTAATATTGCAGTAAAAAAAAAAACTCCTCAATTTTTTGCTGTTGTTACCGAGATGTGGGAACCATAATGCCGTGAAAACCAGGGGTTCTGGACCCTGCCTTCAGCACGGAGGAGGTGGAGCTCCTTGCCAGGGAGGTTCTCCCGCAGTACAGCCGGCTCTATGGGACCTCAGAGGAACAGGTGCATGTCTGAATGGGGAATGTCTGACTGAGTAACCTATTCCTTTCTGATACACAGACTATTTTATTCCTTTTTGGTAATGGGGGATGTATTGTGATTGAAGTTAACAGAATGGTGTAGTCAGGACCGAATGTTTTAATTCACTGTCTGAAACGTCTGTGCATTGCAATGTTAAGTCACCTGAAAGTAGAAGCTGTAATGTGTGCCTATGTAACACACAAATCCTATTTCATCACACAAACTGCAGGCCACTGACTACCAGTAGCCAGCAGAGAGTTTACCAGTAGTATGACTGACACACAACCAATATTGAAATGATAGTGACATTGAAAGAAAAATGTAGTGGGTCTGGAGTTGTCTAATACTGTACTGTCAAGTTGGATTATAGCACATCATATGTTGCTCGGTATGGTTTGAACCTGTCATGGGACCACCTATAGGTAAAGTTAGTTTATGTGTAGCAATTTCAGAGGACACTAGCTCGCAATCATCCATTCCAGTCTATCCCATTCCAACACACACACTTGTTCATACATCTCACAAATCTCTGCTCTCGTTGACACATAGCAGCCCTTCTACCTTGCCTTTGGTCCTAGTATTTGATGCAGACAATGGGTTCTGACTCTTGGGAGTGTAGGCAGGAAGCCAATGTAGCTGTGCATGGGATTATGTGCAAGCATTGTACAAGTGGTGTGGCCTTTAGTAGCTCACAATGATTGTGAGGAATGAGGGGTGGCTCTCACAACAGGATATCTTGCATAGCACTGGCCAAGATGATTTTGTAGTCCTGACTAGGTAACATAAGGAGTTAGCAAGTATTGATGGTGCGCATGATGAAATCACTGCAAATCAGCCTTTCCAAGGTACCTGTAATATTTTGTTTGAAATTTTTTCTGGTTATTGTTTGGTGTATGTACCTGTGAATATCTAAAAAGTAATGTCACAACAGTACTGTCAAACGGAAACACTCACATTTCTTTTCTTGTTCTTTTCTGTCATCCATACATGTCAACGCCCATCAGAAGTGGAAGGTTTGTAAGGCCATCGCAAAGAAGGTGCGAACCCTTGCACTGTAGAAAGAGGTGGGAGTACCAGGTCGGGCAACACATGGGACTGCCAAGAGCCAAGTAAGGCAGTCCTCCCAGCAATCCAGGTGGGTATGCCACACTCTGACCCCTCTAATGGCCTGCATCCTTGCAGTGAATTATCTGGAGCATGATGGGCAGTACTGATGCTGTGTGTGGTGTATTGCTTTGTACTGAAGGATGCCACTAGATTTCTCCTCACAAGGTAATTACTATTGTGGGCAGATACATGGGTGCATGCAAACAAAGAGATTCCCAGCATTTTCACAATGCCATGAGAGACAGTTTCACAAAACAGGCCCCATGTCATGATTGGGTCAGATGGGATGGTACATCATAAATGTATGTAGTGACTGTCGGCCCCATCACTAATAGCTGTGGCAAACTGTGCAATAATAATGCAGCAGATATATAAGAATTGACATTGGTGAGTTTGTGCTATGACAATATGAGAATCTGCATCTGCACCAAAAGTATTGGAATTCTGTGTGCAGTGGCATAATTCCTCATCTGACACATGTTTGAAAGCAGTTTGCCCAGCAAACGTCTAGTGAGGTCATGTGGACAATAGTCCTTAGTCCTTCACAAATGTGCATGTAAGTCAGTCTGTGATTACCAAAGTGAATTTGTCTGCTAAACTATATTGACTGCAACAGACAGGAATGTGTCCACATTGGTGAGGGAGTTGTACGTACCACAGACAACAGTTTTGTGTCCTTAGTTCTGCCCAGAGGAGAAACTGATCACGGAGAGCAATGTGATACTGAAAGGGGCATTTGCATGTGTAAGGATACATCAAATGGATGTTGTGGTGTCCCATCTTGAGCAGTCCTTTTCCATCCTAACACCTTGCCCTTTCGGAGAAGTGAATCAGTTTCAGAAGCTTTTTTCGGTTTAAAAAATGTAACCATAAACGCAGGCATAAAAAATCAATAAAACACTAAAATCATACCACATAAAAACCCATCCACATTTAAAATCCTTAGAAGACACAGCAACACAGTACAATATCAACAGCCTATAGTGAGTCAAATTCAAACTCTATACTCTTTCTTAACCTCATCGCCCCTTTTAAAAAATTAAGAACATACACAACCACCTCCCCATCATCATTTTTAAGAACATAAGGGTTAACCTAACTTGTGCAAAATGATCCCTTTTCAGAACAGGCACAAGATAAACCTTGCATGGCAACTCGTAAAATGGACAGAACATGACAAAGTGCAAAGTATCCTGTGGGGAAATATGATCCCAACCACAGGGTGCTATTTTCTGCCCTCTAGTGGAGCCCTGAGGAAATGCCAGCAACAGATAAAAAGATCCATTCTAAATCTGGAAAGAAGGAAACAATCCAGTCTGTTCTTTACCCATTGCAGGTAGGGTTCGATAAAAGAAGTGGTCTGCAACATAATTTGTTGTCACACAAACGGTTTAGTAAGTGCCAAATCCTCCCTTGCTCTGTGTCTAATCCTAAAACAAATCTCCTTAACCCAAGTAAAATCAGCTTTGCTAATTACTTCCGGTAGCTAAAAAGGTCACTTCTCCCCAATGGATGTAAAACATCCCTAATGTATTTAACCCAGGAAATGTTGCAGGACATGTACCGTGGACAAACAGTCCCTAAGAATAGCTCATGTTAGTTTGAGGTCCTGCCTGCACCACATTTTAAGCCAGAAAGTAAGTGGGCAAAAAGCAACCAGAACTGAAAAAAAGCCCACACCCAACTCCTCATGTACTAACCTGGCCAGAATACATTGAGGGAGACATAAAATGCTACACAGAAACCTATTTTCCCCAGCTTGTAGTTTAGAGTGATCAAAGTATTCCCATATCTCACTGCCTTATCTTGCCTGTGATACACATTTTGCCCTATAGATCTGCAAAATAGCGCAGACAGACCCGCTGCACAGCCTTATGGCAAAGCTGAAAATAGCCGCATTAGCTTGCCCCAGTTCCTCACACTCCTTATACAGAAGGGGCGCCAACTTAATGCTGAGTTCCTGGGAGACAAAGGAGATTGTTCCTGCTTGTAGTGCAGGTGTTTAGGTGGAAAAAAGGCTTGGTTTGGCAGGTTTCCTGTCTCTCCAGGGATTAATAAGAGCCGGCTGGCAGCCGGTGTCCCCAGGCATGACTGTGGTGAGTTTGATGTCAACTGTTGCTCGGGGAAGAGCTTGTCTGCCTTATTCGAGCTTCACCACACCATGGTTGGTGTCTGTGCTTCGATCCCCTCTCAAAACTGTAGTGCCTCCATTTGCTCCTAATGACTGGCAGTGTATAATCCAACTGTATACAGTCGGGGCTACAGGCACTCATGCAGCTTCATAAGTTTTCATACCTTTCCCTTTCTCCTCTGCTGCTGCAGTCCACATTGCACAAGATGCCTGTCTCCCATGCTGTAGAAGTATGCTCACTTCCAAGGCCCCTTGACAATGCTCCCTGGTCTGCTAGTCTCCCTTCTGGGTGAGGGGACTCACCAGGGAACCAAGAACAACTGCCCTGGTTGTTAATGGTTTATGTGTACTGCTACTGATGCAAAATAGCCAAATGTCATGGATGACATTTAGCAAGCAGTACTTTTCATTCTTGGGCCTGTAGATTATCTTATTCTACTACAAAGCATAGTTGTATGTCTCAGTGTGCTAAATGCTGCTTTTTAAAAAGGTTAGGCAGCTGTGTGTCCTTTACCTGACCATGGTCACCTTCAGTCATGTAGTGTTTGTATGCCTCTGAGCTGAAAGAGTGTCATTTAAATTTGACTTTAATGATGCCTACTCCTAGAGCACCACAGAGCACTAAACTAGCCCCACAACCTACACTTTCTCCACCATGAGCACCCACCGATGCACTGCAACTAGGGGTGTTGAGGTGCTGCAGCTCCACCAAATAATCGTGAAGGAGGTCAGATGTAGAATGAGCAATAGAAATGCATTGTGATGTGTGTCGTTTGGCACTAATAACTTACGGTCTAATTCACAAAGGTAAACTTATATTCTTGTGTAAGTTTACAAATGTTTGCAGTTGACAAAGGTATTTTACTATTAGTACCTTTAGGACTGCGGAGTCTCTGCACATAAATGATAAGACTGTCCTAACTCTTTATATGCATAAACTCAGCAGTCATAAAAACACTACTAGTAAAATACCTTTGTTAATAGCAAACAATTGTAAACTTACACAAAAGTGTCCCTGACTTTCCGCAGACAGACCTCCATTGTTCAACTTCTTTTGGCAGATTGCTGCAACTGTTAGCATAGGTTGGGGCACCAAAATCTGCTTGGTTGGAACATGCACCAACACAATAACTTTTATGTTTATCCTTAGACCAGTATTCTAAGACACGCAATACCATGATACGGTATCATGGCAGCACAATGGACATTAAGTGCTGGCATGCAAGCATTTCTTGACTTTTACATTAGCAACATTTTGGTAGCTACTACTTGACCTGACTTAATATTTC
This sequence comes from Pleurodeles waltl, assembly GCF_031143425.1. Classification (NCBI taxonomy): domain Eukaryota; kingdom Metazoa; phylum Chordata; class Amphibia; order Caudata; family Salamandridae; genus Pleurodeles; species Pleurodeles waltl. Next base: position 457,759,918 of record NC_090439.1, read on the forward strand.
AGCTGTTGCTCAGTCTTCCAGAAACACACAATTTCTGAAATAGCACAAAGGGGGCACCAAATGTTTGTAGCATAAATGTATGTATGTAGGTGGTATTTCCATAGCACAAGTCTGGTCACAAAGGCAGCAGAACGTCCTACAGAGTCAAAGTCATGCATAAAGTCAAGGAGTGATAGGAGAGGTAGTTGGTTTGTGGACAGTTATTGCAATGTGATGTTGTGTTCTTTAAAAAGGTGCCTCTTCAACTCTTTCCTAAATTGGAGCAGATTTGGAGCATTTCTGATGGATATGGGGATGTTGTTCCACATGGCTGGAAGAGGCCTGCTGCCTTGCTCTTTTCTTTTTTGTACACTGCTTAGTCTGCAGTCTGTTTGTGTCATGGTTGTGAGTGTGTCTAGAAGCACCAGAGATGATGAGTCTCTCTTAAGATAAGCAAGGGTGCTGGTTGTGTAAATGAAGCAGTCCTATCAGAATGGGGTCTTGTTATCATAATTTTTCATGGCCTCAATGAGACATGCTGGGGCATGTAAATTCTCCTGTAACATGTCAATGTGGAGTCTGGATGGCTATGGAGAAAGGCATTGCCACTATTTGGATGTGGGAGGGCTTGGACAGCAGTAACAAAGTCACTTTCTGTAAGACAAAACTCCACTTTCTTTAGAAGAGAGAGCTGGTACCAGGCTGTCTTTGTTTTTTTTTTACAATGAATTCCTTGAGGGTGATGTTGGGTGAGGTTGGCGTCCAGGGTGAATACAAGAGGCTCGGGATTTAGTGAAAGTTTCGTTTTGAGGCCATCAAGGTACATAACATTGATCCATGTTTGTACTATTACTTGTTTGTTTTTCTGTACTGGGTGATTCCAAAAAGAACTTTATACAAAGCAAGACAAGAAGCTTTGACCCAAAAAAAGAGGACCAGTACCATAGTGTAGTGTAGCAAGTCACCTAGGATTGAAACCATTACAAATTCCATTCTGTGGTTGGGTAGTAAACAGGGGCTATTTCGAGGAGCTTTGCCCTGCTGCTGAAAGCAGAAAAATAAAGGGATAATAAAAGTATTTTATTATCCCTTTATTTTTCTGCTTTCGTAGGGAGGGGTGGGGCCAGCATCCTCCACGTCAACAAGTGGAGGAGGAGTGGTGGTGCACTTCTAAGTGTGCATGTCAGTTTGGCCGGCTGTCTGAGGCTGGCTAAACTGACATGTGTACTCAGAACACCCCACCTGGCTGTGTTGCACAGCCAGGTGGAGACCAAGCACAGTGTCCCACCCCCTGAGGAGCATTTCTGTCGATCAGGCCAATCCCCGTGCTTCTTTCATGCTGCAGTATGAAAGAAGCATCTGGATTGGGTAGGGAGGGAGAAAGAAGATAAGAGGTGGCTGGAGCGCCGAAACACAAATGCGGCTGGTAAGTTTATTTTTTGTACTGCCCTCCCCGCTCCATTCGCTGCTCCACATGCCCTCTGCTCCGCATACTGCCCCCCTCGCTTCCCCACACCTTCCTAGTAGTAGCTGCTACTGGTAGTAAAACTATTAAAAGGGGATCAAGTAGGATGTTTCAACAAATTCCTGTTGTTAAAAAGATACAGATCTTTCAAACAGTTAAGCCAGGTACAAGTAGATAGATACTTCATTATAGTTTGGAGGGTCAATTACATATAGGACTGGCTTTTTAAACACATGCTTGAGAACTACTCTCTTACGATTAATATTAATCAACCAGTAATCAGTGATGTTCGTGAGCGTGATTTTGTCCTTAATAAGCAGCATGCTGTGGATCTTGTAGCTCCCTCCTTGTTATGCATTTGAATGTTTTTTCAAATATAATGTAAACAATTCATTAATTCAGGCTTGCCAGTTCAGCTGTCTATACATATCATTACCAGTTATTTAAAGTACACCTGGAGTGGGCAGTAGCTTCTACCAGCTCCGACCAGAACAGTACTTTTCTCTTACTTTATTCTACCGGCTGTTTGGTGTACTATTCCACCTCCTATGGAGAGTTTCCATTACAATGTATAAGGAACTATTGCATATCTCAAAAGTAGTACGTTGAATAATCACGTATTATATTGTGATAGATGCACTATATGAAGCATTTGTGGGTTTTTTCACGGTAGCAGTTTTTTCTTAAGACTCATGGAAGTTAGACCTATTGGTTTTGCCAATGTTTGTTTAGTTTGGCCACCACTACGGGGAGACTAACTGGCCTGTAGTACTTTCTACTCAAGCCCATGTGTGGGATTTGCCCTTTTAGGTCCTAGAGCAAAATGCCTCTTGTTTTAGTGCAACTGCATTCAAGCTCCTCTAAAAAGCTAGAATGTAACTGATCCAGACGCAGCGCTATATTCTCTTTTAGGTGTACAGGCAGCAACATTCCGTTTGCGTATTAACTGCTATCCACCTCTTCTCCTTTATACTTTTCCGTGCAGGTTCCATTGTAAATATCGTGGGTCATGGGGTAGGTCAGGCGGAAATGAGAATTCCACTTTTAAACAAAAGCAGTGACTTCATCTTCTTCCCACAACTACATACCAGCTGCCTCTGCTACAGAGAGTCAGAGAAGCGGAAGCGAATCACCGGGGTTTTGAAATCCATTCATTTGAAGCACTTAATTATGACACAGCAATCTTGCTTCAGCATGGATGTGTCGCAGCACCACGTTCACCCCGGTTTCATCTACTGTAGTCCAGACCTTGTCCCCAGGAATGCGTTTCCACGAGAATCTTCTGAGGAGAGCACTCGCCCTTCTCCAAGTTTTACCCCATGGCATCTGTCGGTGACGTGTTCGATGCTAGATCTGCGTATATATATATTTATATGACCGTTTTGTTGTGGTTTATGAGTCTAGCATTAAGACATTCACTTGCCGAAATAGTATCGTGGAGCCTCACGTGGTTATGCATACCTATATAACTTCCTGTGTAAAAACCCACGCCAGGACATGTCACACGTATCCATAAAGCAGACATTTTGACGTAAGTTTGCAGTAAGTATCGAGTCGGTTAGCAGTCACTTCTGAACTATTGGAAACATTATAAAATGTAACGCAGCGCGGCAGAGCAAGCAACGATTCGGCGCTGAGTCAAAGGGAGAGTGAAAAACAGAGCAATATCTATTAAGTTACTGCACTGTTTTTCTCTCCCCTAGCCCTGGCACACCTTAGGCTGCCATGCACCAGGGAGCACACCATGTATCCACAGTGGGTTCTGTTAAAGGGAACCTTCCAGTACAACAATCATAATTTAACACTTTTCTCATTTTGTGCTGTTTTGGGGACAGAAAAGTCCCCTGCGTGGTAATAGACATGCATCCCTGACCTAACTGCCCCAGCTGCAGCCGTATCTGGATCCTTGGCACCAACTTTTTCGTCATGGGCGAACACAGATGAGTATGTGCTATGACTTAGGCCTGCCTCATGGATTAGTCTTCTCAGACAGGGAGAGGCGAACAAAGTGTTATCCTGGTAATCGTAAGGGACTGCTGCCCTTAACCAGACGAAAGTAGCACGAGCCCAGTGGTGGCAGCAGACCATTCTTGGGTTGAGCGTGCAAGCGCTCTGGCCTGCTGTAATCAACATGTTTTCTTGACTTTAACAAAGTACGCGCAACAACAGAGAGAGAGCAGCAGTTGATTTAAGGCAGTACAGGCTGTGAAAGAGAAGTCTCTGGCAATGTGTCGAGTGGTGCGAAGTTACGAGACCATCAGAAGCTCCTTATTGCTCAATCTTAAAGTGTGGAAATGCAGTTAGCAATGTAGTCTCACCATTAGGTAGAGGGGGACATTGCCTATCAAGGACTTATGCGTGAGACAACAGATTTTAAACAAAGTGCATTTGCGAATGGGAAGCCCAGGAAGATCTCTCAAAATAGGAACCAAGGGAGAGCCTGCCAGAGGATTGCTGACTAGGAGGGTGGCAGTATTTTGCACCACCCGGAGCTTAGACAGTAAGATGTCTTAAAGGCCATAAATAGTGCATTACTGTAGTATAGGCAACGCAGACCAGTGTTTTCCTGACAGAAGGTGGTAGCCAAGGAAAGACCCTCCTCAGAAGTCTCACAGTCACTAAACAGGATCCGCATAATGCCATGATGTGATTCTTAATCGAAAGTTCTAAATCTAGTTTAACGCCCAGATTTTTCGCGGCATGACATGGTGATGGATTGCCCCCAGATCAGCAGGCCAGTAGTCGGGGGTCCAGAGAAGCTGGGCTTTCTGGAACAGTAAGATCTTGTTTTTTTCACCATTTATTTGGAGACAGTTGGTTGTCATCCAGGCAGCAGTTTTCCTAAGACAGTCTTGGAAGTGGTGTTTTGCCGCTTTGCACATTTGGAGCTGGGACAGCCATCCCAGACAAATGTGTGGATTGTCTGCATTCCTGAGAGCTGGATGGGACACACATTGGAGGAAGGAAGAGCCAGGCTCCCTTGTGCACTTCAAAAGGGCTCTTTAATTCTGTAAATGTCACTACTCAATGGGGCCTGGGAATATTCCAGGAAGAAAATGGGACTAATAAGAGAATCTAAAGAATTGGGGCAGAGTCCTGGATAAACTTTAGCTAGCCATGTATCTGTGAGGATGCCTTCTAGATGTGATCCTCTAGTCATTTCCATGGCCTGTGTGTGGCGCTATCAAGTTTGGAGTCGCTCCTGCTGCAACAGACTGCTTCCTGGACAAAGGACAAGACAGACGAAAGGGCAGTTCAAAGGGGGCAATCCCCACATCACAAACTTCAAAGATTCAGACACCAAATCACATCTGGGTCTGGAAATGGATATAGTAAAGGAAGCTTAACCCTCCCAGAATTGTCATCTTGAAGATGTACATCAGTGTGTGGAGAAGCTCCGCATGACTTCTTCTCCCTGTGACCAGGACTGGGGACTGAGATCTGCAGGTCTCCCAAATGGGTGAGGGGGCATCGTCCAGGAGAATCAAGGCCACTCGACCTGGAGCCTGGAACCCTCCCAGAATTGTCATCTTGAAGATGTACATCAGTGTGTGGAGAAGCTCAGCATGACTTCTTCTCCCTGTGACCAGGACTGGGGACTGAGATCTGACGGTCTCCCAAATGGGTAAGGGGGCATCGCCCAGGAGAATCAAGGTCACTCGACCTGGAGCCTGGAACCCTAGCATCTGCCTGCTTTCCAAAACCAGAGGACCATGAGGAGAAGAGCACCTGGAGGGAGATGTCCAGTGAGGATTCTGTGAAGTGGATCCTGGTGCAGAGTATGAGATTCTAGGTCCAAGTTTAGGACCATTGTACTGGATGGGACGTCCACCCAAGTGCTGCTGTTTTCACCCACAGCTACCATATGGGGGCCACAGTGAAGATAAAAGCCATTACCCTGGTAAAGGCCTGCTGCGAGACGCAGGCCTTCGCCAGTGCAGTGTTGTGACTTGAGGGAGCCACCACCTGATGCATGCTGTCTCAACACCCATTGCTAGATGGGGGCCACGTTGAAAATAAGGGCCGTCACCCTGGTACAGCTCTGTGGGAAGAAGCAGACTGTTGCCTTTGCAGCATTGTGACACCAAGGAGCAACTGACCGTAATGCAATATTTGCAACCCCTATGCCAGCAGGGGGCCGGGGTGAAGAGGAGGGCTCTCATCCTGGATCAGTGTACACTAGAGCAGCATAATGGGTTGTGACCTGAAAGAGAAGAGCACCCATTCCATCACTCAAATCCCGAAGCAACAAAGACCGGCCCATGGACACACGAACACAGACCGCATGATTGGAGGAGAGCCATAGCATCATACAGACTTCTGCTCACCGCTGGGCCCCTGACAGGCACCCAGGCCTGCCAAACTGTATCTGGATCCAAGAGCACGTAACTGTCATTGCTGGGCTATAAAGCCTATGGGGGAACCTACTCTCACTAAAATCGCTACTCTGCTGGGTCACTTTGACTTTTAAGAAGCTCTCATGAAGTTTCTAAGACTTGTACATTCTTGTGGGCCTAACCTGAAAGATCGGCTCGCATGAATGAGGAATAACCAACATATTTAAATAAAGGAGTGGGGCTCAGGGATGCAACTGGATTTATGAAGAATCTGTTTTGCTTGGTGTTCATATAAAAATACTGCGTTTTCCATAAAAGCAAGTATCTGGCTGGACATTCATTTATAGGGGGTTGCTGAGCATATTTTGAGTTGTGAGTCAGTGCACACCTTGCATCCTAGCCCTCTCCCTCATGAGAATCCTTGGAATGCTTGACTTGCTCTAGTACTGAGAGTCAAATGCTGGAAGGGTAGTATTTGATCCTGTTACTCAGCTCTGGATGCATATTAGGTCATGCCCTAGGACATCAGGAGTAAAAGGCCACAGCTCCACAACCCCTAGAGTTGGGCCCAGTAACCCCTGCTTGCCTGTGGCTCTCTGAAAGGGGTTCTGCCAACTGTACAATGCAGAACACATGCACAGTTTGAAAAGTATGGAGAAGTTAACACATTTCTCCTCAGTAAAGCTTGCCTCAAGGAGGTGTGAAATTGTGGAGCAAATCCCTGTTTACAGTTATTAGTAGAAAGGAATTTAAGCCAAAATCCATAGGTTATTACATCGTTGACCAATGTACCACCCATGGATGTCTGTGATGAAAAATAACACAAAGTAGCCCATACAGCTTGTTAGATCTGGCATCCTTGGTGTAGTCTCCCCTCTCGTTTGCCTCTCCTTTCTATGTTTTGACTGTGTGCTGGACTTTGTTTTTGCTGGTATTGGTACTCTTGGCACTTTACCACTGCTGACCAGTGCTAAAGTGCAAGTGCCCCTATGTAAATTGCATATGTAATTGGCTTTTCTATGAGTGGCATATTTGATTTACTAGAAAGTCCCTAGTAAAAATGCACTAGAGGTGCCCAGGGCCTGTAAATCAAATGCTACACGTAGGCCTGCAGCATTGATTGTGCCACCCACATGGGTAGCCCTATAAACATGGCTCAAACCTGCCACTGCAGTGACTGTGTGTGCAGTTTTAAACTGCCAATGCGACCTGGCAAGTGTACCCACTTGCCAGCCCTAAAAACTCCCTTTTTATACATGTAAGGCACCCCTAAGGTAGGACCATGGGCAGGGTGCAGTGTATGTTAAAGGTAGGACATGTAGTGATATGTTTTACAGAGATATGGAGTTTGGTGTCTCTAAACTCACAATTAAAAAATACATATTTTGGAAAAGTTGGTTTTTAGATTGTCAGTTTGAAAATGCCACTTTTAGAAAGTGACCATTTTTTTGCTTAAACCATTCTGTGACTCTGCCTCCTTGAGTATTCCCTGTCTGGGTCAGACTGACAGTTAGGCTGTTTTTGAATCTCCAGTGACACAAAGGGAGCTGGGGTGTAGCCTGCATATCCTGATGGGTTATCTAAGCTAGAGTGGAGGGAGAAGCTGACACTCAAACCTGAATGGGCTGTGCCTGCCCTCGCACAATGGAGTCTCCAACCCCCTGGTGTGAGCCTGGTGCCAGGCCTGTGCAAGGCAGAATCTTGTGAACAACAGAGACTTTCCTTTGAAGTTTGCCTACTTCAAAGGCAGATAGAGGTGTAAGCAGTGCACCCAAAACCCCAGATTTTCAGATTACTTCTGGACCCTCTGCCAAGGAGAAGAGCCGAAGAGATGGAGGAGGAGTACCGTCCCTTTGCCTTTGACTGTGTTTTGCTAAGTTGGCCTGCAGCTGCTGCTTCTGCCTGAAAGAGGACAACGACTGGACTTTGTGGTACATTCCTGCTTGTGAAGTGTCTCCAAGGGCTTGAACTGATCTTGCCTCCTGTTTTGAAGTCTCAGGGCCATCAAAGACTTCCTCTGCCAGCACCTAGACTCTCTGCTGAGAATCCTAACCTGCCAAGTGGTGCCCTATCCAGTTCCTTGGCCCTTAAAAGGTGAAGCTGGTGGAACCAAGGTGGAAATCGACGCACAGGAGCCGTGCGGGAAAACATTCGAAGCACCACCTGCAATGTGGCTGTAAAAACAATGCACCACCTGCATCGCAGCTGAAATCAACGCACCACCTGCATCACGGCTGGGAAATCGACGCATCACCTGCATTGCAGCTGGAGAAACGACACAACACCCGCTTGCAGCTTCTAAAATCTACACAAACCCCACACAGCGCAGATTCGTGAGGCCAAATTTTGCATGCAACTTCGCTGAGGGTCAAAATCGACGTGAACCTACCCGGACCTCTCCTGCTGGAGAGAAAAATGACACATCATCCACCTGACCAGAGAAGAAACGACACATGGCCTCACTTGCGAGTAAGGAATTGACGCATCGCTGACTTTTCCGAAGCATGCACTCTCGCCCGTGCGGATTTATTTTTTATGCAAACCAGTTACTTTGTGAAACAGCATCTCCATGGTTTTCTATGGAGTAAGATACTATTATTTTAAAAATTTAGAACTTTACATGTGTATGTTGGATATTTGTCATTTTGGTCTTGTCTGATTTAGATAAATATTGACTATTTTTCTAAACTGGTGCGGTGTCCAATTTGTAGTGTTTTTACTGTGTTACTGTGTGTTTTGGTACAAATACTTTACACACTGCCTTTGGGATAAGCCTGACTGCTTGTGCCAAGCTACCAAGGGGATGAGCAGGGGTTATCTAAAGTGCGTATCTCCATTGCTCTGACTAGATTGAGGGTCCCTGCTTGGACAGAGTGCAAGCTGACTGTAAACCAGAGACCCCATTTCTAACACAGCTGTTTTGGTTTAATTTGGCCAACTTTCCAAAGCAAATCCTTATTTCTGTTGAAAAGCAAATCACGCCTTAACACTTTGTAGTGGATTTGTGTTACAAATGTAGCACAAACTCAGCGCAAATTGCTAGTAAGTCTGGGCTTATTTATTAAGCAATTGTTTCTTGCTTTGGCATTTTGATTATAATATCAAAAGATTATCCTGCAGTGAACCATCTGCCTTACACAGACACCCTGCACCTGAGCTGCAAAGATTTTGCCATGAGGATGTGACTTACTCGTATAATACTCCCAGCTACTCCTAAAGTCAAAGAGTGAGCTTTAAGTGCTCCTGGTTCACTCCTGGAATTCAACAGTAATCCAGGAGTACTAGAAGAGTAAATTGTAGAAAAATCTGTGTGAATTTGACTCACTATGTACAGTTCCTCCTAATGTGTAAACCATTGCATCATAGAAGTGTGCCTGCCATTTCGGCAGCTTTATAAGAGATTAATGTATTTTGGTGATTCACTACATTTTCCCAGGCTATGCATGTTCATCTGCACAAGCTGTAGTTTTCTTTACACACTCCCAATGCCCCAGATTTACTGCTGGTGCTTGTCCACTCTAGAGACAATACGCAGGATTTAAAGTTGTGGAAATGTGCATTTACACATTTAACCTTTTGATTTATTTTCTCTATACCGCCTGAAAATTTGGGTGTGTTTAATGAGTTTTCACAAACTATTTCTACTCATACTCCAGCACTGGAGTTTGAAGTTAGCTGAAAGGGCTGATGCTTTGGTGCTCTGGGAATTAATTGCTGTGGAGAAGGGGACAGATTGCTTGTGTTAGACTTGGGATTGAAGTTATGGTCTGGGGTGTAAAATAGGTCCTGCAGCCCCTGTGGCTCATGTGGCCCCCAACCCTTAAAGGGCTGACAGCACCTAATGGACCCTCATCGCATTCTGAAGGGTGGGCACCATCATTTTGGGTTATACCACTGGTTATGGTCTTTTGTTGGTTAGAGTTGTAGCCCTGGGGGGTGCTGGGTTCCACCCTGGCCGGCGCCAGGAGATTTCTCCCATTTAGACAAGTTAGGATGGTGAAAATTGGGTTGTGGAGCTGGCTGTTCCAGCAAAGAGGTCGGGGTAGGCTGGGTTGGCCATGTTGGGAATGCAAGGAATACATGAGCGAAGCTCATCAATGTTCCTTGGTGGTGGGCTGGGAGGCTTCAACTGAGAGGGGGATATGGATTGTCAGAACACACATGGTAGTGGATAGTAGAGGGATGAAGGCAATATTTTGTTTTTGTATCCATCTCTTCGGGACTACAGATGGGCATCAACCTAATGGGGAAAGGCGGATGTTTTATCCTTCTGGTTTGTAGATGCTGAGAATAGACACAGCAAATCGAACTACTTGCCAGATACGCACATTGTGGCCCAGTGACATAATGTGATTTGCACCAGATCACATAATTCGGTCTAGTGTTGAAAGTGAGCATTGCAATTTCAAATGAGTTTTGTAAATGATGCCCTAAATTTACAGTTAAAAAAGTTTTCCTAACTCGGTAAAGGAGTTTTGCGACCCTTTCCAAACTGCAAACCAGAAGGGGTGTGAAAAAATTGTGCCCCTCCTCTTTGCAACTCCCAAATTAATTTTTCAGTGGTTGGTGAACTCAGTTGCAGCCACAACCCATTGAAAAGCTGCCACCTCTCAAGTTGGGGCGGTAATTGATTTACCAAGTTACCACTTTCCCTTTGGGGTCTACTTGCATAACCTCAGGGGAGGAAACAGTGGTCCTGGTGACTATGCATGCTGCCCCCAATGTTTTCTCAAGCTGGATCCTTATATCCTGCGATATAAGAATATGCTCGAAGACTTTGAGGACAGCCACAGTCTACATTATGCCACGTACTCACAATACCCCAAGAGATCCAATGTTAGGAGAAATTGCCAGGGGTCACGTGGATATATAAGGTTAAGAACACAGATTGAGAAGACAGCCATGGTCCGTGTTTGAGACTGATGAACTGGTAGCAACATTAACGGACTCTTTCAAAGATAGAACTGGGGCAGTAATAACCCTGGCTGTCTCCTGTGTATAGCACAATAGGAATAGGCTGCAAGGATGCTGCAGGAGTTGACGTTAGAGGTAGTACATAATATCTATCTCACTATGTGCTCAACCTCACTAGAGGGCAATACTGTAATCAGGGATATCATAAGCGATGCAGACCTATATCCTGCAGTTGGGGGTCTAGCATCCCCTGCGCGGACCAGATCAGGCTCTTAATGTCACTGACATTTTCTAATTATAAACCAGTAGCCTGGTATTAATTCCCTTCAGCCTGGAGCACAGAAGCCATCACTTGCCATTCTAGGTTAGAACTATGGGGCATATTTATCAATCTTTCATGCAGGCCAATGCAGCAAGCCACCTTTCCTTTCATTTCCTTGCGCTGGCGCACAGTGTGCTGCCTTGTGGCAACACATGTACCCTTGCACCTTCCTGCACAGAAACAATCCTCTGAGGCTTTCCCTCTTTCTACGTGTACTGAAAAATACAGCAGACGTTGAAAGAGGGAAACAACAATGACAAATAAGGATATATCTCCTTGTTATGTCTCCCCTGGGGAAGGCATAGCATTTTGACACATTCCTAGGACTATCACTAATGGTCAATCTGAACATGTGCCCAATCCATGGATGGCTGCATGGAAACACCCACGCTCCACCCATGGAACACGTCCCGGGGGCAGAGTAACACAAGGCAGTGATGTGTACTGCCTTGCGTTACTCTAGATTTATCTATCCATGCAGGGCCACGCAGGTTGACATAGGTTTTGCGTCACCCTTTCATGGCACAAGGGCAATGCAAAACCTTGATAAATGTGTCCCTATGTTTTCCCGCCTTCACTATGCTAATGTTGCTAAAAAAGGGTTGTTTATGAGAGAGGGGCTATGAAGAGATGAGGGGCACTGTTGGAGGGTTCTAGTAAGGGAATAGGTGCAGAAGGAGGTCATGGGGGCGTTGCCAAAAAGACTTCTCGCACTGGGCGACACCACTGCTGAAGCCGGCCCTGTTTAGCAGACCCAGAAAATGATCATAGGTCGTAACCGCTATATATTTTAAAGTACAATAGCAGCCAACTATCTCTTGACAAAAACCAGGAAGAACACCAGCAACTGCAATGCCTGGGCTGTACACGTGTTTCTGCTGACCCATATCTCCATATTGTCATAATCAATGACGCACACACAAGAAGGCGGTTAGGCATTTTCGGTCCGTCCCTCCTTTCTAAAAGCGGCTGCTGGCGCGCACGCGCAAATCACGGTGAGCTTGATTGATACCGCAAGAAAAAGCACGTTTACTCACTTCCAGCCATCATCTTGTCTTTTTATTCCCCCTTTCACCGCCGGCTTTACAGAGAACTGACAAGCTGCCTTGACTGGGTTCAGCAGTTTGAAGTTAATTCTTTTTTGTTTCATGGCCCACCCACAGTCCCAACTAATTTCCAATTGTAGTGTGTCACGAGCGGAGCTTTTAGTCACGTACAATCTAAGAGGCAGGTGGCCGCTGAAACCAAATTAATCATTTTCCAACTGTGCCCGAGTCCTATTACCGCACAGAAAAGCGAACTCTTTAAAATATGCAGACAAATCCTAATAGAGTTGGTAGCTTGGTGGTGGGGAAGAGGGGAGGGTGTGCGAGCATATGAACAGACAGAAGGGGCTGGATGCCTGTGCTGTTAGTTTGCAGAGAGTAATTGCTTTCTGACATCACTCTGTTTGTTCTGGGGGCTGGGTGGAAGTTTCACACACGATCATGTCCAACATCAGTGCGAACTCTCATGAAGTAGAAAGGCATACCTATGTCTGCACCTAGTGTCGGTTACATAGATTGCACCGGAAGGGACTAAAAGTAAGACCGGTACCTAAACAAAAAGAGGCCCACATTTCTGGATAATGACCTTTCATGAAGCATTGCTTAATATCACAGGACTACATTTTGAAGAAAAGTCTGATGAATTTAGCTTTCTAAGCTTGTAGAGTCAGTAGCATTAGCCTAGACTAGACACACTACTATTCCACTGTAACCTAGCCACAGGCTTTTCACCTGATCTTCAGGCCTGTACATTTTTCCTACCGAGGTCCCTGAATGTGTTAGTCACCCCTTTCACTTAGTCTGCCCCCCCCCCCCCACGCTCCACAAGATCCCTGAATGTCCTGTACAACATCAGGCCATGAGTCAGACAACTATGCACATCCTTCGTGTCTGGAGGCTTCTGCTCACCCTTTAGGAACCAGTGGTCCTTCTCATCCTAAGGCCTTGAGACACTTCATCATCATTAGTTAGTGCTAAAGCTGCTCGCTCATGCACCAACAGGACTATTAAGGTAATTTGAATTCTCAGTCTCCTAATGGTCCTGCTCACACTGAAGTCAGAAGGGCTCATGTTCACTCTCAGATGCCTAGGAAATTCAGCTCACCTTATTTTCCTGTTGCTTGGGCCTTGTAGCTCTTGTTCACTCTAACCCAGAAGCTCCAGCTCCCTCTTAGGGTACTTAGAACCATGTTCACCTAAAATGCTCTGATTCCTATGTTTACCCTTCAATGAAACCTCCAGGGGCCGTACTATAGAATGCAGCGTATTCTTCTTTTTCGCACCCAGCGCACCTTTCAAAAGGTGCGCCCGGTGCAAACAAGTAGAATGCACTGTATTATATTGAATGTGCTGCTTTAAAGCCGCTCCATGTTTCACTGTGCAGGCGGCCACTCGCCTGCACTTTTAAGGGGGGGGTTAGAGATCCCCTTGCAGGTGAGTGCAGTGAGTGACTGCACCTGCCTGCAAGGGGTTGTCTGGGCGGTCAATAGGGCCCTCTTTCCTCCCTCCTGAGAGCTGCTACCGAGGGGCACACTAACAGTGCGCCACCTCTGAGCGCCTTCTGACAGCTTCTTTGCCTCTGTCCATGCATCTATAATAGGGCACATAGGCAAAGGGATACCATGCCCCCATGCAAATGAGGGAACACCCTTTGGTTGTAGCGCTGGCGCACATATAGTCTGTATTACAGAAAGGGCTGCACAAGTGTCAGCAGCCCTTTCTGTAATACCAGAGTGCTCCGGGGGCATGGAAAGCGGGTGCACGTGCCATTTTGCACCCCAGGGATGCTTCTATAATATGGCCCCAGGTGCTGTTCTCGCCCTTAGGATCTAAACCTCCTGTTCTCTCCCAATTCCTACAGAGGACGAAGGGGTGGGCAGTAGTTTCAAGGGCATTGATTAGTTTAGAGCTCTGAGCCGTTTACCTTAATTGCCTTGAAACAATTGCTCACTCTCTATGTCCCTAATGCTCCTTCTTGTCTCATACTATGTTCCCTAGTTATGCAGCGTTCCTGCTCACTTTTGTTTTCCTGAGGCTCTTGGCCAGCCTCAGGTCTCTAAGAGGCTCCTGCTCAGGATATATGTCCCTGAAGCGCCTGCTCACATTAGGCGCTGGAGACTCATGATATTCCTTAGATCACAGAATTTCCCCCCCTCCCTTCATTTTCATGTCCCTGATGTTCCTGTTACCCTTTGAACCACCTACTTTTTCCGTCATCTTCTGATCCTGTGTATCTCCCACCTACCCTTAGGAGACTGCCAAACTCCCTGGAAAGTTGCAGCAGGCATCCACAGTTGTACACATTAGTGTTGTACAAGGCTTCATATTTGGTTACCACTCGGGAGTCTTCTGCAAGCAATGACTTTGGGGATTGCATATAGGTTGGCAGTTGATGTCTTTTGTACTGTGGGTAGGGACATGATTTGAGTCCACTCCAAATGCAACCTTTTAATTAATCTTCTAGATATTATCTGTCCCATTGACCTCTCACAGACATACAAACATCCCTATGCCCTCATTTCATATCCACTATCACCAAGAGCAACTATCTCTCTAATTTTCTAGCTCTCTGTATTTCTGTCTATCCATCTATGACAACCTTTCTTTCTCTATCTTCCCCTCTGCCTTTCTTTGTCTCTGTCTCTATACCCTTCTCTTACTTGCTGTGCACACCTCTCTCATTCTCGCTATCACTTTATTGACCCTCTCTAGTTCTCTCTATTACTTTTTCAGCCCTCTCTCTAGTTCTTCCTTTTTGTCTCATTGGTGTCTCTCATTCTACCTATGTGATTCACCCAATCCCTCTCATTTCCACTCTCGTTTCCTTTCTTTCTCTTTGTGTGCAAATCCCCCTCTCTCCCACTTGTGTCCCCCGGTGGGTTCTTTCTTCAATTATTTTTGTATCTCTCATGCCCTTATTCCTCCTGTCATTTTTTTATTTCTCCTTGAAGTTTTATTTCTTCCAGACCTTCTCTTTTGATATTGTCTTGCTCTCTCGTGTCAACCTCTTTAACTTCCCACTGCTCCTTAAACTCCTATGCACTATACATAATGTTACATTCTATTGTGTCCCCTTTACTGATTTGCTGCAGACAGTATCAAAAAGTCCTCTTGTGTCTGAAGGCAGCGTTAAAACTAAAGTAGAAACCACAGGTGGAATGTTCTTTAACATTTTATCCCTTTGATGAAGGAAATCCCACTGGTGGAGTGTACTCTACTTTCAGCTCTCCCTTCCAAGATGCCAACAACCTCTAACTAAGCCCTAGGCTGTGGAAGAGCATATGATAGTGTCTGTGTGGTACTAACCTTCCTTCATTTTTTCTCATAGATCTGGAAATGTTTGACACCCTCTTCTGCCTTCTTTTTCTCTGCATCATTTAATTTAATTAGCAGTTTTATATAGTGCAAACTCGACTCAAAAGTATTGGAGTGTTTTACATGAGCACCAGTTACATTACACAAGGACACATTACTTTTTTTAGGCAGGAGGAGATTAAGTGATTTGCCCAGAATCACAGGCTGTTGAGCTGATGCCGAGACTCAAACCTAGTTCCTTAGGGCCAGATGTAGCAAATGGTTTTTCCCATTCTGTGTCAATGGGAAAATGTGTTCGTACATATTGCCCTTAGTTCCAAAAGTGGCAGCTTTGGCTGTCATGTTGCATTCTCTCCCACTTTCCTGTATCCCACTTCTCCACTTTTTCTTTACAGATTTCTTTTTATCAGTTTCCCCCCATGGTGTGCACTGTCTTCTCCCTAATTTCTTCCAACTCCCTCTATCTACATCACTAGCATTTTTGTATCCTTCCTCCTCTACCTTTGCTCTCTCCCTTGATTTCCTTTTCCCCTTCCCATATTTTTGTCATTCTTCTCCACTCTGATGTCTCAGTTCTCATTTTGCCTCTCTCCACATTGTGCTCCTTACTAAATTCAATTTGGTACTCTCCTGCCACGTCCATTCTCCCTTCCCTTGGTTATTTGGTCCCAGAAAGAATGTTTTTCACAGTAACATTTAAAAATATTGTTTTGTGTTGACAAAAAAAATATTTTTGTTCATTTTGGATATTTGTGTTATTTTTTATTTTTGCTCAGTGGACAACAGGAGTCTTCTCCCAGCTTTAAGATGACAAGCTGGCAGCAGGCACCTGGGGCTCGTCGTTTTGCTAATGGAGACAAAAGCAGAGCCTCTTCGATGACAACTACTTGAATCTGTCTCACTGCACAGCCCCCTTTCATCCCACTTCCAGGTAACATCAGTGCTAGCTGTGATGCCCCAAAAAAGCATATCCACTCCCAGTGGCCTCACTGTCAAACTCATAGACTTGGGAGGGGAGAAAACCCACCACATCCTGTGCCTGCTAAATTTGGCCTATTATTCTACTGCACATGACAATGAGCCAGCCATTCTCTTTACTTGGTTATAATGAGCTCCAAACTTCACACAAAGGCTGCAGCAGCCTTCAGGGTCAGGTGCCAGCAGCCAAGCTGCCCCAGGCAAATATGATTTTATCTAAAGCAGAAAACAAGCATTTGCAATGCAATAGGTCTCACATGTGCTTGAGTTAGAGCTATTGGCATTGTAAATTTATAACTGGGCTTTGGTTGCCACATAAATTGGTCAACCCTGCCTCATAATATGGTGTTTTTCTGCCACATAATTCCAGTGGCACTGCATATAACTAAAGCACTTCCATCTATCTGCAGTCAAAAATGAAAATGTTGCCATTTAGCATCCTAATTTAAATCTGCCATGCTAATTCCAATAGAATACGACTTTCAATACCAGACCATCAGAGTTGCTGGCTGGCTAACACAAATCTCCCCAAAAAAGACACGAGACAGCCACAGCTGAGAAATAAATAGATGGATCACCCAAACATATCAAGAGTGTTCAGTCATAGTGTAATAAGAATGTTAAGTTGGCCTGAATCATGGCCATAATTGCAATAAGGAGATATTAATAAAACATTTCCAATTATCATGTAAACCCAATGAAAACCTTTATCAAAAATACACTTTTGATATTAGACTGTAATGTTCAGAATAGCCCATAGAGGACACCACAATGAAACTATCATTTGTAAGAAGCACGGTCATGTAACCATATAGTTAGCGCCTAGGGGGCAAAACCACATGAAAAGAAAATATCAGAAAGTGATGTACTGTAACATATATTTAGCCCCCAGAGAACATAGCACATTAAACATTTTTAGGACCAGCAGGCCCACTACAATAAAATTACAAGCAAGCCCTTTAAAACACAAACTACTCCCAGCTGTAAAACGTTACAACCATGAAAGTGCTTAAAAGCCACTGAATGGTGGGAGGGGTTATTATCTTAGGGTCCCCACTAACCTAGGGTGGGGACACTGAGATGATGTAGACAGAAAGAACACATTGTGGTGAACGTTTTGAAGGTGGTCCTATTGTCTTGTCTTAGAACCACCACAGACTGAGTTATGAGCAAAAATGGTTTGTAAATGTAATGCCCTGCAAAGCATTAAGGAGTGTGTTTTTGTGCCTGCGAATATTGTAGTATTTTGACTGTAATGCTCAGAACAGCCCTTAGAGGACACCACAATAAAAAAGCACATAAATGCCAGCCATGGAGCTTAAATGTAACTGTTAGCAAGTGACTAGCTACCGCCCTCTGAATTAGAGAAGTGGCCAACCACTGGTAACGTTGCTGACAACATATAAGGCCAACATTCTACATTGACCAAGCCACACAAGTTAGAACTGGCCACATGGTTGTATGTCAGAGCAGTGACTACAAACATATTGTGCAACAAAACGTTGCTGGCAACATACAAGGCCAACATTCTACACTGACAAAGCCACACTGGGTAGAACTGGCCACATGGTTGTATGTCAGAATAGTGACTACAAAAATATTGTGCAACAAAAATATTGAAGCAAAAACACTGAAGAGCGAAGATATTGTGAAGTAGGTATAGATTTACTGTTCTTAACTCATCTGAGTACCTTCACGATCTAAATATATTGACAAAATCTCATAGCAAAATATCGACAATAAAAATATCATGTAGGTAAGTACAGATAGATAAGTATACATTTACAATACTAAAATCCACATCCATGTACATTTAGGAATCGTTATTCTTGTAGTTAACCATGTAAAAAAAAAGAATAGCAAAGCCAAGATTAAAGAGAATACAGTAGGCGAGCGTGTGTGTCACTGGCCCTAGCGCAAGGAAAGAAATGGGCCCTCTGACTGCTGTTTGGATCATAAAATACAGCAGTAATCAGGGCTCAGTGGGCCCACGGGCCTCTGGGCCACAGTGCCACTTGCTGCACCAAAGGAAGCCATGCCTCAGATTGTAGGTCCAGCATAACGAGCTCAATCAACATTGACGTGGAAGATAAATTGCACTGCAGCAAGGCTTTATTCATTTAAAAATAGACAGATTTGCGTCATTTAAAGTAACAATAAGTAGACCCAACCTAGAAGTGCTGCCAGGACGATGGATTTATGAATTGATTGGTTGGATGCTCAAATTGCATTCAGCATTCAAGATAAATCGTGTTTCCCACTCGCTAGGAGAACGAAATTTAAAAGTGCACAAACGTCCTCACGTTAATTATCACTTTAAATTTGCACCCTGGACCTCACATTTTTCCCCCAAATGCTTTGACAGCTTCTAAATGTCTCCTAGCACAGGGTCAGAGCCTCCTGGTTATTTCTGCTATAAATCTAAAAGAGTGGTGTGTTGCCTTAAATGACAAAGTCATAGGTTGGCAGCAAGCAAACTTTAAATGTGCAACATTCTCTCAGATAACATGATGAAAGCGCTAGTCGTACGTGCGTTCACCGACAGAACTATCCCATGTTCTAAACACAATGGGACTTTGGGTCACATATAGCAAAGCTTTAGCGAGTCGCAAACGGCGAAAATCGCCTTTTGCGAGTCGCTAGAGCCACTTTGAGATGTAGAAATGCATTTTGCGAGTGGGAACCGACTCGCAAAATGCATTTCCGAGTCGCAAATAGGAAGGGGGGTTTCCTTCCTATTTGCGAGTCGCACTGGTATGCATTTTCATTTGCGACCGCGATTGCGGTCGCAAATGAAAGCGCAGTTACCATCCACTTGAAGTGCATGGTAACCCAGGCGCAAACAGGAAGGGATCCCCATGGGACCCCTTCCCCTTTGTGTCTGGCACAAAAATAAATTTTTCAGAGCAGGCAGGGTCCAATGGACCACTACCTGCCCTGAAAAATACCGAAACAAAAGGTTTCGGTTTTTTTTTCAAAGTGCAGCTCGTTTTCCTTTAAGGAAAACGGGTTGCACTTAGAAAAAAAAAACCTGCTTTATTTAAAAGCAGTCACGGACATGGTGGTCTGCTGTTCCCAGCAGGCCACCATCCCCGTGAGTGCCCTGAATCGCTATGGGGTCGCAAATTGCGACCCACCTCATTAATATTAATGAGGTGGGTCTTTGCGACCCCATAGCGACTCGCAGAAGGTGTCTGAGACACCTTTCTGCATTCCAAATTGCGAGTTGCAATTTGCGAGTCGCTGGGACTCGCAAATTGCAACTCGCAATTTGGAACCTACCTACATCTGGCCCTTTGTGTCCAGTTCTGCCCAGTGACACCCCGATGTAAAACATCGAATTACACCTCCATGCACATCAAGATATCACAAGAAAATGCCTGTTTGAAAGTGAAGGGTAGGGCAAGGGAATAGCAGCACTGTGAGCTGCCATCTCGTTTTCTTTAAAAACAGACTGCTTGACTCCAGCAGAGTCGATCGTAAGAGAAATCTGTCCCTAACATCTGGACACCATCAAAGAAATCAATCCTATACAGTACTTCAGCGACGCTCGGTCATGACAGCAGTAAAAACAAGTATTTGCAATGCAATGCGTCTCGCTTTTGCTCGAGTTAGAGCTATTAGCGTTGTAAATTCCTAACTGGACCTTTCTTGCCGCACAAACTGAAAATAAAAAGTAAAACAGTTGGCATAAGCAAATCAGTTCAAATCGCCACCACTGCCATAAGCGTGAGCGCCAAGGAGATACACAAAAGCAAAAAGAAGTTAGCTGGCAGTCAAAGTTATCGGCAAAAGCGCAATTATCCATGTAACAGGGTCGATGGCCAAGGCAGTAACAAAACCGCACCAAGGAGGACAAACGGAAAGCATTTACCAACAAAAACAAAGGATTTTTTGAAAGGCAAGCCCATGAACGAGTGATAG
The DNA here is from genome assembly GCF_031143425.1 of Pleurodeles waltl. Lineage (NCBI taxonomy): Eukaryota > Metazoa > Chordata > Amphibia > Caudata > Salamandridae > Pleurodeles > Pleurodeles waltl. The sequence continues at coordinate 457,780,198 of NC_090439.1, forward strand.
TGATAGGCGTGCGGTGGGCGTGACTAAAAGCTCAGGTACATACCAATACATTGGAAAAGCAGCGCTTGCGCAATGCCATGCTCGATCTAACAAGACAAGCTAAAGGCGTCATGTCTGTTTTACCTAGGTAGTGAGGGGGTCAGGGCCAGGATGCCAGTGGAGCTGCAGCGGCCTCGACGCAGGAGCCGCAAGGTCAGGGCAGTTTGGCTTCTGAGACCAAAGTGTGGGAGCCAGGATTAGTAAAGCAGCTAAGTCACAGCAGAGGGGCCAGCGACGGGTCCTGACAGCTATGAAAATGAAAAGTAAAACATTAGTTGGCATAAGCGAGCCGATTCAAAGCACCATGGCCGCCATGAGCGCAAAGGAGAGACACAAAAGGAAAAAGAAAGTTCCTCACAGTAAACATATCGGCAATCATGCAATTATCCATGTACCAGGGTCAGTCTGCACGGTGGTAACAAAATCTCCCCAAGGCGGGACAAACATCAAGCATTTACTAATGACATCAAGGGAGTTTTGAAAGGAAAGCCCACAAATGAATAAAAGTGATGGGAGTGAGATGGGCGTGGTTAAAAGCCCACAATACTTACAACAGGTCGAAGCGATTGCACGCTCGACCTAGAATCGGCTCACCAACTGGTCTTTGCCTCAGGCCCCTCAGGCAATGGCCGATTGCCCAAGCTGCCAATCCAACAATGTGCGCCAGTATAAGGGAATTTTGCACATGTGCCAGTGCAGTTTTGCCCAGTCATTTGCATCAATCAACTGGTGCAAAAATTAGATTTTCATCAGTGCTTTAAAAGGAAATACAGAAGTGCAGGTACTCACTATTCAGAGTACCTATTTGCGCCTGAGAAGTGCGGGTACTCTTATTAAGTGTATTGCACAGTGCTAACAAGTGCAGGTACTCTCCCTTTCAAATTGCATAAGTTCAGCTACTCAGAGCAGGACATTATCTGCCTAGTTAAAATATTGATTTGGACCGAATGACCCCTTAACGGTCAGTGCAGCTGCAGTGTTTGCACCAGTCGGTTTGTGCACAACATATTGCTTGATATAGTCACAATCTATGTAACTCATGTATGAATTTCCAGAAGATAACATAGGTTTCACATACTTTCAATTCCATATTGAGTGTAAAGAGCCTAGGGGTTGCTAACAGCACACAGCGTATACGACACAACATGTAAAACTACCAGCACCATTTGATGGGTTGAACCACACTGGAATGTTTGAAAATATGTTTTGATTTGGCTACGTCCAAATAAGGCCCTGAAAAGGTGGCATATTCTTCACTCAACAGTGTGAACACTTATCGAAGTTGCTCAATACAACATTGCGAGCAAATTAGATTTAGAACAGAGTTGTCCATCCTGAGTCAAGGAGGGCCGAATCTATGCCATATTTTAAAGATTACCTTTGGCAATGAATTTTAGTTCCATTTAAGGACAGATTATGAGTAGCATGTTGCGGATTACTGAGGCCGGATTACAAATTCTATCAGTAATTCTTCCTCATTACACTATTCTTAGTTTCTGGTGCTGGAGTGGAATTAACATACAAAGACCAGTATTACCTGCTCCATGAGGCATCCTTATTAGGCCTGCGCAAAACTGTAATTACACCCGAGGAATCAGAATAATTTTGCGTTACTCGATTACCCCTGTTCACATAATTATGAGAAATTTGACACACTCCTACTGCAGGAGCACAGGAACAATCGATTTAGCAAGTAAAAGCTTCTGCTGCTGTTTGTGCTTTGTTACATTTAGTGATATTTTCTTAGCCCTAACTGCATCCTTGCATCAATTTTGGACAAGAGGATATATTTTGTGCTAAGAAAACAGTGCTAAATGCTGTATTATGCTCCTTGTGTAATTCTGTGTAATCTTGCATAATTTTGATGTAGTTCTGCATACGTACGCCACAGCAAATTACATGACTTATTCCCACCCCTAGGGCCTGATTTATATTTTTTTAGCACCACATTTGCATCATTTTCTGATGCAAAAGCGGTGCAAACTTACAAAATTTAATTATATTTAGTAAGTTGGTGCCGCTTTTGTGTCAAAAAATGACACAAATGCTGCGCTAAAAAAGTATAAATCAGGCCCCTAGTCTCTTCCCAGGGAGATTCTGTGTAGGAATTCCTCCTGCGTAAAGAGGAAAAATTCCTGTGCAGAAACAAATGGGGAGACACCAGGTGCGCATCTGCATGTAGGGCCACATGCACAAAGCTTTGGAATTGCGATTTCCTAATTGCAATTCCATATGAATCGCAATTAGGGAATCGCAATTCCAAATGTACGAAACTCTATTGAGTTTCTTGTGAGATTCCCAGTGGATCGCATATGGACCTACCTCATTAATATTATGAGGTAGTTCGCAATTTGCAACCCACTGGGAATCGCAAAAATCACAGGGATGGTGGCCTGCTGGGGTCAGCAGACCACCATGTCTCTGATTGCTATAAAAAAAGCAATCTTTTTTTTTAAACGCAGCCCGTTTTCCTTAGTGGAAAACGGGATGCACTTAAAAAGCAAAAAACAAAACATTTCAGTTTCATTTTTTAAGAGTAGGCAATTGTCCGTGGGACCACTGCCTGCTCTAAAAAAATGTCTATGCATGCATTCACAAAGTGAAAGAGGTCCCTTGAGGACCCCTTCCCGTTTGCGAATGGGCTAACACCATTTTGAAATTGGTGTTAACTGTGATTGTTTTGCGAATGCATTTACCGTCACAAAACAATCATAAATACCACTGCGACTTGTAATTAGGTAGGGACGCCCTTGACACGCCCCTTCCTAATTGCGACTCGCAAACCTATTTTGCAGTTCCAGATTGCTGAATCGCAAAATAGAATTTGTACATACCAAAATGATTTTTTCTGTGTGCAAACACCCAGATTCTGCGAATTGGGCTGTTTGTGCACAGAAAAAAGCTTGGTACATCTTGCCTTTAGTGTTCACATAATTAGGCAGGGTGATATCCCGCACAACTCAGAAGGATCCCCTTATAGTTACTGAATTTAAAATAAGCTTATAAGGCTATCTTAATAAAGGTGGCAGGATCTAGTTCTGGAACTGTGCTGAGCGCCCTATATAGAGGAACATGGACAGACTAGATATTTTCTTGCTGTAGACACGATTCCATCATTTTAAAGCTCCAGAAAAATGCATTTTATATGTTGTTGATTATTGTCATGACCCTTCTAGACCCTTACTCTCTTCCAAGAATGAGTGATAGCTAGCTAGAGGAATATGAATGAGCAACAGGATTCACAGGGGCAGAGGTTCTAAAGAGCTACACAGTTGTATCTCTTTTGACTTTAAAGGAAAACAGAAACAAGAAGTTTCAGTTTTAGAACTGTTGGTGTGTGAAGGGTAGAAAGGCTACTGGCGTGTTTGCACCAGCCACATGGGAAACAGGTGAAACCACAAACAAGGCTTAACTAAAGGTTTTCTAGAGTGAATTTGAAGTTTTTTTGGTTTGAATGGCAGATTTAGTAGTCAGAACAGCACCAGGCATTAGTGAACATCAATTGCCCAGGCACTAGTCAGCCTCAATGGTCCTAGACAATATTGAGCAATAATGCCCCCAGTAGTATTCAACATCACCTTGCAGGCTGGGTTACGGTGGAATGTTCTTAAGGATAGGTGAGCGCATCCAGTCCCAGGAACAGCATATAGTTTTCTTAAAGGCACATTGATGGCTTGCTCTGTACAGAAATAATGATCCTGTTTACTGTTCCAGACCTTGAAGAAGTGAATAGCTTAATAAACCCTGCTTTAGAAAAGAACTTGAAGGTGTGGATATTATATGCCATGGTTTATGTAGAACAGAGGCTCCCAACCTGCAGTCTGGGAACTCCTGGGGATCCGCAAAGCCTCCTCAGAGTAGAGTGGCATAGTGTTGTGAAGTGTCCTGGAGGGAGTAGAGTGCTGTACATTGGAAGGTCATGAAGTGAGGTAGAGTGTTGTAGAGGTGAGTGGTGTAGAGTGTAGTAGAGTGTTCAAGTGAAGTAGAGTTTCGTAGAATGGAGTGGCATAGTGTTGTAGAGCAGAGTGGAGTGGCATAGAGGGCTTTGCATAGAGCGAAGTAGAGTGGAGTAGATTGTCATAGAGTGGAGTGGGAGAGAGTGGAGTAATGTAGTAGAGTAAAATGGCATAGAGTGTCATAGGGTGGAGTGGCATATGGTGTTAGAGTGGAGTGACAAAGAGACATGGGGTGGAGTGGTGTAGAGTGGAGTAATGGAGTGGAACACAGTGTAGTAGTGAAGTGGAGTACAGTGGAATAGTGTGTCATAGCATAGAGTGGAGTAAAGTGGCGTGGAGTGGAGTGGCACAGAGGTGCGTAGAATGGCATAGAGTGGAGTGGAGTGTTCTAGAGTGGAGTGGCATAAAGTATGATTGTGCAGAGTAGATTGCCATAGAGTGCAGTGGCTTAGAGGGCTTTGATTTTGAGTACAGTGGTGAAGAATGCATTGGCAAAGAGTGCAGGGACATAGAGTAGAGTGGTTCAGAGTAGAGTAGAGTGCAGTGGCTTACAGTGGAGTGGCACAGGGCGGAATGATGCAAGGTGGTGTAGAGTGGCATAGAGTGCAATAGTGAAGAGTAGATTATTTCGGAGTAGAGTGAAGTTGTGCAGGGTAAAGCGGAGTGGTGCAGGTTAGAGTCTAAAGGTGTAGGGTACAGTGGCATAGAGTCACATAGAGTGCAGTGGGGTGGAATGCAGTCGTGCAGAGTAGATTAAAGTGGCATAAAGTGTAGTGGCCCAGAGTGCATTGGCATAGAGATGAGTGGTGCAGAGTAGACTATAGTGGCAATGAGTATAGCTGTACAGAGTAGACTGTTTCATTGTGGAGTAAAGTGGCATAGAGTGGAGTGCACTGAAGTAGTTGGAGTGGTGCAGAGAAGAGTGGAGTGGCCTAGATTGGAGTGCTGTAGAGTGCAGTGGCGAAGAACACAATGATGCACAGTAGAGTGTGTTGGCATAGAGTGGAGTAGTTGAGTAAAGTACAGAGGTGTAGAGTGCATTGGTGTAGATTGCAGCGGTGCACAGTGCATCAGAGTATGCAGTGGCATAGAGTAGAGTGCCACTGAGTGCAGTAATGCAGAGAACATTAGAGTTGCTTACAGTGGATTGGCATAGAGTGCTGTGTACCACCCTATATCCAGAAAGCTGTTGGTCTTGCATTTTTTATCTGCCCATCTACTGGATTCCTGACCACAGCGTCAGGATCTGGTGTAAAAGGGCCTGGAAGGAGTTTTCTTTTCTTCTATGATAAACTTTATTTCACAACTTCTAATTCAATTAAATGGTTTTCTGGGATGTGACAGGGTTCAAAGCTGTTTCACAAAAGTTCCTTCCTGCAGCATGTGTAAGAGGTGTATAAGGCACAACGTTCCCACTTGTCCATATTAGTCCTAGAAAGCAGAAGTCAGTCTTTGAAAGGCAGTTCAATATAAGGACCTCATTATAGGTCAAACCTGCAATACTTATATAAAGAGCAAGCATTGGCAAAACCAATTCATCTCATCTATGTAAGAGCAATTGGCTTTGCCAATGTGTTTTAGTCATGTTGTACACCAGCTTGGCAGCTGTTTAGTGTAGGAGACTGGCTCTCTGTGTAGTGTGCAAAGCTAGGCACACAGTGCAGGGAATCCAGGCAACCACATGTTAGTTTACAGAGGTAAAAACTAGACCACCTAATGCTCTAATTTGTATGGTAGCTTGGTCGAGCAATTAGGCCAAGCTTAGAGAAGTGCAAAGCATTTGTTGTACTCTCAACATCAATCATGCAACTCATACACTCAAAGGAATAAGTTGAGACAAATTTATAAAAATACTTTAGATTTTTATAAACATTTGAAGACCGAGATCATCAGAATTGGTCACATACGTTTTGAGATATGGATGTATGAAGTTCATTAAAAGTAGTCTTTTTGTGCATAATTACGCAGCATAGGAATCAATGGAGGATAACCTTTACAAATACATATAAAATCACATAGTAGGTTTACCAAGTTCTTCTTTTGCAGGTTGGTTGAGGTCATTGGTGGGCACACTGTGCCAGCTGGATAAGTTTGGGTGGCTCCCGGTTCCGGCTGGAGCAGCGGGAAAAGGTCTCTGGAGCTAGTGCAGGGCCACTGCAAGGGATCATTTGGAAAAGCACTGCACAGGTAAGTTTAAAGGTGAATCCTAGGGGTCCCTTTGGAGTGTCGAGGTCACAATGAGTGGTAGACCCTTAGGGCACAGCAGGTCCCTTGCTGCAGGGCACAGGGCATCTGGGTGCTTCACAAATCGGTGATCCAGGAGCTGTTCACAGGAGGTAAGTCAGTTCAAGGGTCGTTTGCAGGACAACAGTGGCATTCTGGTGGGAAGTCCAGGTTGTTTCTGAAGTCCCTCGACTGGGGCTTCCTCCTGGTTCTTTTTCAGTCCCAGCTGGACTGCTTTTCTAGGTATCTGAAGACAGGTGACTGATAACCAGGGTATAGGTACAATTCAGCTGCTAGAGGTCCCAGTGCCACCATGCTTGGCAGAGTTTGTCCTCATCTCCGCTACCATCTGGATAAAACCCTCCACTCCAGGATCTTCTTCCTTCTGTGTATTGGGATCAGCGGACATGGGATGGTGTGACAGATAATCCCCCGGGTTGCTCACACCAGGCCAGTATACTACCTCCAATGAATAATGTTGGAGTTGTATGGCCCATGTTTCGAGTCGAAGAGATCCGTTCCAAGCAGTGCCAGTGAAGACCCGCACGAGAGGCTTGTTGTCCATCACCACCTGAAATGCCTGCCTGCAGAGATAGAGGTAAAAATACTTGCACACCCAGCAGATCGCCAGGGCCTCTCTCTCTCAATTTGCACATACCTCATCTCTACCGCTGTAAGAGCTCTCCTTGCATACACAATAGGGAGCCACTCTCCTTCACACTTCCTTTGCAACAACATGGCCTCAAGCCCCATGGGGCGGGCATCAACTTTAAGTTCAGTTCCTCGTGTTGGACTGAAGTATGCCATTGTGACATCATGCAGCAGAGCCTTATTTGTGTCCCTGAATGCTCGAGGGGCAACACTATCCCACTTTCATGGCACTTCTTTTTGGGTTAGCAGCCTCAGGGGTTCCGAGAATGTGGCCAGATTGGGTATGAATCTGCCGCAATTATTAGCCATTCCCAAGAAACTTCTGACATCAGAGGGACTCTGCAGGATATCTGCTTTCCAGATTGCTTCCACTTTTGAAGAATTCAATTGTAACCCTTCCTCAGAAAACCTATATCTAAAGAAAATTTCTGGTGGTGGAGAGTTAGTCCCCTTTCCACTAATTGTTGTAGTGTCGCTTGCAGCTGCCTGTGCTATTCCTCTAGTGTCTCCAAGAAGATCAAGATGTCATCACTCACGTTTATCACTCCAATCAGTCTTGATAATGCTTTCTTGTTAGCCTCGTGAACGACTTTCGCTGCCGAAGACACCCTAAAACTTAGCTGTTTGAATCTCCGCAGGCCTACATGGGTGGAGAACATCGTTATGTACCTGCAGGACTACTCTCACATCAGCTGATGGTACTGAGAATTCAAGTCAATGTTAGAAAACCACTTGGCACTGTTGAAATCTGTCACAATTTAATCTGTTGTGAGAGTGATACACCTCTCTTTCTGAATTGCTCAGTTGGGAAGTCACATATCCATGCATAACCATATAGCACCGGGCTATTTGGGTTTCACACTATGACCAGTGGAGACACCCACGGGGTGGGCCTGGACACCTTCTCTATTACTCCAGCTTGTTCCAAATGTTCCAGCTCTTTTTTCACCAGCGGACGAAGATGGAAAGGAATAGCATAGGCATGGGCCACAGGCTTGACAGCGTCATGGAGCTTCACTGGTATGCCTTTCAGACATCCCCGCCCCTGAACAGCTCCAGAAAGTCTTTAAGGATGTCATCTGCATGAGATTGGTGCACCTGGCATGCAAAAAGGGCGACGCTGAGATTTTCTGCCTAGTAGCATCCAATTAGTGTGCTAGTGTTTTCTTGGGTTACATAAAACTCAGGACCAGATTTAAGAAAAGTGGCGCTGCACTCAGTGCACCGCCACTTTTCTTGCACTCCTTATCACCCCCTTAATGCCACCATGTGTGCGCCGTATCTATGATACGGCGCACAATGGCGGTAATTAGGGAACTAGGGTCAACATTTTTGACGCTAGTTTGAAGCTTTGCAGGATTAGAGTAAAAACTTTTGATGCTAATCCTGCAAAGCCCATTGAGGCCCTTTATAAATAATGGTGTGCCTCCTTTTAACGCATGGTCTGAGGAGGTGTTAAAAGTGCTAAAAAAAATCTTAGGTCTCAAATCCTAGATTTCTTGCACCATTTTTTTGGCCTCCCTAATGGGGAAACGCCCCCTTTGCATACATTATGCATTGCACATGCATAATGTACCGCAAAGGGTTACAAAGTGGCGCAGTGCATGCATTGCACCACTTTGTAAATCTGGCACAGCATATTTGGCCATCTAACGCCACATTTGCATTAAAAAAATGCAGCTGATGTGTCGTTAGATGGAGCAAGGGGCTCTCAACTCTGCCTCTTAGTTCTTGCCTGGATGTTTCATTTCGCCACCTCTCCCTCAATGACTCCTCTCACAGAAATTGACCCTGTTCTCCCATATGTATATATTCTCGCCTTTGTGGGGTTTATATTTGGCTAAGGATCCTAACTGAGAAATTGTTTGGCATCAATGACATTTACTGATGCCCCTATGTTGATGAGAGCAGTGACCCTCGCTCCTTCAACGTTCACCTCACACATGGAGGGTGGTAATTTTCTCTGGTTGCTCCTTCTAGTGAATGTTATGGTGAGGACTTAGTCCTTCTCTTCTTTCTCCACTTGTTGTTAGTTTCTTCTGATGCCTGTGTCGCACCTTCCGCATACCCTTCCAATACTAACTGTCGGACCTCCTGACCCTTCTTTCCTTCACCAGTTGTTGCATTCCCCGTGTTTGGAGTTCTGCATACTTTCACAAAGTGATTGCTACACCTGCATTTCAGACACTGCTTCCCTTGTTCTGAGCAAGCTGCCAAACATCTTGGTATTCCGTTTTGCAAACATGTCTTCACGAGTCCATGCCAGGTGGTGTTGCACTGCCTTCTGGCATGCCTCTCTGACCTTAATCTCTCTCCACAACGGTTGTCAGCCAGCTCATGCCATTGGCCTAGCATTAGTATGTCATCTAGTAAGACGCTGGGCTGTCTCAGAATGAGTTTCCTGAGGTTGGATGACCCTCAACCTTAGTTCAGTTGTGCTCAGCTTTCATTCTGTTTATCTATTCCGGTGCATGTGCTTGCCAGTTTGTGCAGCTGTGCAAAAAAAACATCTACGGACTCCCCTTCAGCCTGACAGGTCTGTCGAATCTTGAAACTCTCAAAGTCTGGATTCTGTTGGGGGTCAAAGTGCCTATTCAGGGTGGCTACAGTGGCATTTAAATCATCATCAGCTCCAGTATTGGGTAAATCCTCAAATAGTTCATACAGTTCATCTCCTCCAATATGTAGCGTTATGGTTCGCTTGACACACCATCCAAAATTCAAACTTTTGGTGTTTACAAAGACTTGGAACTCCGGGCTTATCAGGGTCCATCTTTCACTTACGGACTTCTGTAAGGCTACTTATTTATTGAAGGCCACATTATAACACCGCTTTTGCGAGGGCCTGGGTGGCCCTGGTGACTTTATTACCCATGTGGCATGGGCTTGCCTCGTTCCATCACCTCAAGCTTTTACTGAAGCTGTTCAGTTGGTGCTTCCCGGCTTGTCTGAAATTGAGAACTGTAGCAATATTAGCCTTGAAAAAGTCCTGTGGAAGAAACACGTGTTGACTGCTTCTATGGAGAATCCTATTTGTATTATAACAGAATATTGGAACAGATAAATGTTAGCAACTTGATCCTGTGACCACGTTTACTTACTTATCAAGGAGTTTTGGAATACTTCATAGTGTTTTCTTTGGTACCTTCTTCATAAGCTGTCCGGACTGTTTTACAGAACCGAATTTTGAACCCTAGGTGGCTGGGTGCTGTTACCATGTGAACACCACTCCAGGGACTCTTCTTTGCTCTCTGGACTCATTTACTCATTGCATGGATGACTGTTACCCCCGCTTGTTATGGTGTTGGTATGTGTGAACACTGAGCATAGCCACCCTTGTTTTTGATTGATTGATTGAGCATTTAAAAATCCCAGGTAAAATCCGATAAACACTATACCATACCGGACTAAAAGCTTGTATACTCAAATATTTTTAAAATAATACATTTATTAGGGGGCTATAACACCCCAAACCACCTCTCCCCTCCGACGATATTCCCCTGTGTATCGTTTACAAGTAACTGCTCAAAACATAAAGTCCAAACTAGGTGCTCCAAAGATATACGGTATTCCCTACACTGTTACTATTTTCAAGCCACTCGGACTTGCCACAGGGCATATCCATGCCTACATTCCCTCATGTTTATTAGTAGGCCTTGCCAGTTGGTTTGGCATGCTTTATGGGTTTTTTTTCCACTCGAAATTACTACGCAGCACCTCCAGCTGTATCAGGAATAAAATAGCCTTTCAGGCGACATGTGAACAACGCCATCCTGCCTTTCCCAGAATGTATATTTGTTTCGATGTGTATGTGTGTAATACTCCCCTGGTCAAGTATCCAAAACAGGTCGCTTTTTAAATTTAGATATTTATTTCTTTCCCATGACACACTTTATACTTGACTAGAGTTGGGGCATCACCTATACAATTCATTATATAATCAGGAGGTAGGATGTTGTCTAGAGTGACATCACCTTTTAATCTCTGCAAACCTTTAGGTGTCAAATATATGTGTTATTAAAAAAACATCTCAGGTGCTTCCACTACTCTTAGAATTTCCGTACATGCTCTGAAGCCCATCACCATTGACGGCACACTGGATACACTTGCATGTTTCCAAGCAAGGCGCTATAATTTATTTAGCCACGGTGGGAATGCCAGCAAAGCTTGTTCTAACTGCAAGTACTGTCTGCCCCATGAATCTCCCACTTCGGAATTTTGATAATTCTGGGGAAATGTCAACAGGCACAAGGGTGATTATCGTTCTCTGAGTTGTTTGAATTGAAGCTGGGTGGCTTCAAAGCCCTCACAACCATCAAAGTGCACTTTTCTGTATTTGTGTTCCTTATTTCCGCCTCCCACGCGCAGCCAAAGCTAACGAGTTGTTGGTGTACTTGTAATTTATGTCACGCTGGAATTTTACGCCAACATTAATACAGCTTGTTCTGGTTTTCTCCTGGAGGAGTATCAAGCCAACATCCTAATTGAATTAAACATACTTTTTAAGAAATTTCTTAACAAAACAAATTCAATGCCTGAGGAAACAGCTGTGTTTGGAAAAGGGCGTCTCATTTCCAGTGAACTGGGCAGTACTGGTTTTAGGGAGGTTGGTCAGAGGTAAACGCTGAGACAGTTAATGTGTGTTAAGAGGACACACACTGCCTAATGTTGTGACTTTCCAAGCGAACCTCGGTCTTACTGATCAGGAGCAATTTACAACAATGAATATAATCTTTCGGCTCAGTGTCTGTCAGGGTGCTCTGAGTTTCCACTTTACGGAATGCAGATGCTTCAGCAGGGCAGTGCTGCTCAGTGTGCCTTCCCTCCAGCCAGCTCTTGGTTTGCTTGGACTTTGCTTCGATAAGTAATGCCCGAGCTGAAGTGGACAGCAGTTTCCCTGGTGTCCTTAGAAGACTCTATTAAAACAGCCATGGAGGCTCGCGGCACCAGGGCTGACACAATCAACAAACGGCTAATGGTTTACATGTGTGTGAAAACTAAACCCGTGCTTCCCACTCACTTTGGATGTACACCCAGAATCCAGCTTCTCACCGTGCGTAGGCGCAAGCAAATGCTTCTCAGCCGTGCTTAGTTATTACCAGGTGTATTTTTACTTGTACCTTTCCTCAGTTATTTTGGCGTTCTTTGGAAGTCGTTTAGCCACCAGGCATTGTATCTCTGCGTACCTGGGCAAGAAACATCCTCCTCAGGCTTCCGCTGCCTACCTAGGGGCAAGATTTCAACAGACTGGTAACAAAAGAATGAAATATACACACCCATGACCTTGAGAAACATCTTCACTAACTTCAGAACTGCTGAAGCTCTTTCCTATTCAGAAAATACCTTAAGACACACCTCTTCAAAGGAAACAATCACTATAAATAATAGGGGCTTCCCTAAATAATCGCACCTCCCTGTGAATGACCACAAATCGGATCCAATGTCTCAAACTCAACGATCAGCACTCCCTTACTTTCCAGCTAGACTTGTGCTATTCAGGTTCGATACATCACAATGCAAGGCAATATCCATTAAGATTACAGGCAGTTGCGTGTCATTTGTGATGCCAATGGGCTCAATGACCTGAGTTATGGCTGTTAACACTTGCACTATGCTAACAGCAGAATTGCACCACACCGAATCCTAGTAGAACTTGACACTAAATTATATGAAAAAGTGATGAACAAAATGTTTGAAATAATATCAGCAACTAGTAATTACTCCGGGCCACATCCAGTCCATCATTATTTTGCACAACTTGACACCTCAGTTTGGACCCAGCCATATGCAAATCACTCTTGACCCTGCTCCAATGGGAACAGTCCTGCTGGAACTGCTAGGCCAGTTTTTGCTCACCAGTTTGGTATAGCTTAGTTCCAGTGACCCAGACTGCACAGGACCCACATCTGAGCATACCCCTGAGGTTTTGTCAATGAGATTGCTTTTGTCTTTTGTGACCTTTTCCAATGTTGAATCTCCTTTTTCACCTCCTGCTATGGTCAGCATTACCACTACATTCTTCTGTGTTGACCTTTGCTGGGGATTACTTTGGGCACTGTTTGAATCACAGTGAGCATTTTGATGGTGATGCTGATCTTCTCTCTATACTTTTCAAGCCATCACGGGTGCTGTTAGGTTTTGAATGCTCAACCTGTGATTTATTTTTTGATAATTTTAATTGTTTGGAGATTTATAGCATTGCCACCTGGCAGTATTTTACCAGCATGACTAGTATTTTAAAGTTGAGGCCAGAATAAAAATTAGGGAAATCACTTAAAACTGGTATTTTCCCCCTTATCAGTAAATATAAGATGAAAGTACTTTATTGTGTTCTAGAGCTGCCTACGTGACAAATAAAGTAGACAAATACAGAAAGGACGTGTTAAAAATGAAAACAGGCGATTTTCTATAAAGCAGTATGTATGTGTCATGTCCTTTGCCCTTTGCAGAATCTTAAAACATGAACAAGTGGCCAGTATCTTTCTCTGAGAAAGGTGGCAACATATTTTTATCTTCGCCACTGCTAGCTATTCTCAGTTTTCAGTCTTGTTCTTTTTATGTATTGGGTGCTTTGCAACACATGATCTAGTTGTATCTAGAATTGCCAAGTTTACTGTTTGCCCTTGATCTTTTATTATTTGTGGTTGTGTATGTTTGATCATTCCAATGACTTAAAATTAGAGGCATATTAATGTAGGTAATGTCTAGAAATGCTTACTTTCTTACACAAAGGAGTAATGTACTGTATATGAAAGGTACATCACCCTCATGAAAAGCCCTGGTGCTAACGTGGTTGTGACATGATAAGTTGCTAAGGTACATTTCCTCAAGCCACCCTGGACAATGAATTACCCACTTGTAATGGGGATTCTTTCTCCAGCCCTAATAGCATCCCTACCCCCTTTCAGAGTGCACTCTTGCATGTATGCCCTATTGCTAAAACAATTTCTTTTTTCCATTTGGATCTCGATTTTTTTCTTGTCTTTTGACAATAAAATTTAATAGGAAATTCTGTGTCTAACTTTATCCTCCCATTGTATGAATATCAGGGTGGTGACCTATGAACTTTTAATGGAGTAGTGTAAACTATTGTAGTATAGAACTTGGAACGGTAGCTTTAGTTGTCAGTTATGTGTAATCACAAATTAATCCCTCTTCACAACTGGCACTCCCACTGCAGCAATAAAAATTGAAGAACTACTCTGAATATTTTCACAATTCCAGAAACCTCATCATGTTCTCATAATTTCCCCTCCTCGTTCTCTGCCTTGCCTCTCCCCTCTTTTTCCTATATGTACATATCTCTGACTAGATGGCGACATCAAACTCTTTTGAGTAGGAGAAATGGGTGGGAGCAGAAGACAAGAAGTAAAAAGCAAGGCAGAATGAAAGAGGTCATGTAGCGAGAGAAGCGAGGTAGTGATTGAGATGAGGTAGAGATAGAAGTGCGAAGGAAGGAGTTGGTAGAGAGGAGAGGTAGATAGACAAGTGAGGTATTAGAGTGAGGTAGAGAGTGTTAGAGATAGGAAGATGGAAATTAGGTTGAGGGTGTTGAGGTACACGAGGAATGAGGCAGAGAGAGAGACACAAGGTAGAACAAGCATTTGCAATGCAACGGGTCTCGCGTTTGCTCATGTTAGAGCTGATAGCATTGTAAACTCCTAACCCGACTTTTCACCTATCTGCAAAAGTGTATTTATGTAAGTAACCCGAAAAAGTGCAATTAACTGTGTAAAGCGCTCGACTTCTGCCAAGTGAAATCGCGCTAGGAAAATAGAGAAAAAGTAGTCCACGAGCCGGACAGAAAACAGCGAGCCTCGCATGTTTTCTGTACTTGGTCGATGCGCTCGAGGAGGGCTAGCCACCAGAAAAGGCATGACGTATGCATGCCGTCGACTAATGAAAGCAAGCAGATTTTAATAGGCAAGCCCACGAACCAATGAAAAACACTGATGTGATGTCAACAGGGCTCCGAGCCCTTTTCTAATACCTAAAGCGTCTCGCTGCGATACGCATGCGCGAGCGCATGCAACGCAGGCTCGACCCTAAAAACAGGTTTGCTAGATGGAGGTAGATGAAGCGAGGTACAGAGGTGAGGATGTGAGACACAAATAAAGAGATGTAAAGTAGAGAGAGTGGTGAAATACGGAAAATGTGAAGTGGTACAGAAAGAGAGGTCAGAGTAACGCGCTAAGAAGAGCAATTGAGAGAAAGGGGGCGTGAAGGTGAAGTACAGAAGTAAAGATGAAGTGTAGAGAGGTAATACTAAAGTGTAGAGAGAAAGGAAGTGAAGTAGAGAGATGAGGTAGAGAAATTGAGGTAAGGTTCATTTTTGTAATAGAGAGAGGTGGTGTGAGCTAGAGAGTTGTGGGGTATAGAGGTAGAGACAGAGAGATAAGACCGGGTGCTGTATAAAGAATGAGAAGTAGGGAGTGAGGTAGCGAGAGGGGAGAGGGGACATGAACGGAAATAGAGAAGGAGGTCAGAGAGAACTGGAAGATCGAGGCAGAAGGTAATGACAGAAAAAAGTAGACAGAGAAAAGAGAAAGACAAAGTGGGGAGTTGAAGAGGTGCGATAGAGAGAAAATGATGAGGTAATTGTATACTATAGGTAGAGGAAGTGGTGCGAATAGAGAGAGGAGGCGGTGCAAGAGGTGACGTAGAAAGCAAAATGAAATAGTGAACTGAGGCAGAGAGTGGCGATGTAGAGAAAAGGCTGCGGAAGAGGTAGAGACAAGGTGAAGTATAGAAAGACAGAGAGAGAGATGATAGATGAGGCAACGCAAGAGACACGTTTGAGATAAGGAAGTGAAGAAGACGGAGAAGAGATAGAGATACTGAGTGAGGAGAAGAAAACAAAGCAGTGAGGCGCAAAGAAAGGAATGAATGGACAGGTATAGAGATAGGCGTGAAGAGAGTGGTGAGATCGTGGGAGAGAGGGAGAGAGTAGAGGAGTAGATAGAAGTGTATTGAGAGCAAGGTGAAATAGGCATAGATGAGGGAGAGAAAGTTGAGCCAGATAGAGGGACTAGAGAATAGAGATTAAGAGAGATAAGGAGAGAGGGACGAGGTAGAAGAGGTGAGGTTAAGTAAGGACAAAGAGAAAGATTATGTTTTAATTTATTAACTGCTTAAGAGCATGAGAAATAAATACGGCAGTCTGGGCCTGAAAAGATGTCTCATTAAAAAAGAATCTGCATTTTTTTAATTGTATATGCACACAGTTATTTTCCTGTGGGGAGGGGGCTTACAAGGAGTGGGCCTTTGTTTATTGCCCACTTTACCTATACCTGAAATGGCTGTGATGCTTTAATCTCCCGTAGTATGTTCGTGCGGAGAGTTTAACAGCTGTAATTAATACTTGTCAATGTCATCTTTGCCATTTCAGATTCCATCGCTGCTCTTTACTGATTTAGAAGCCATCTTGCAAATGCACTTGTGGCTACTGCTCTACCTGTCTGCTGCTGGTGGTCCGCCAGCAGAACAGAGGGGCTCATTTACAGCTTGGTGGACATGGTATTCCACCGGAAAAGTGACAGGGTACCCTGTCCACCAAACTCGCAATTCCCCTTTTCTGTTTAAAATTGAGGGAGCGTCATTTGACTGAAGGCTCAACTGACCTTGGGCCATTCATCAATGCAAGTCAGACTGTCTGCTCTATTAAAGGTGGATGATCTGACTGCTTTTTTTCCCTAGAGATTCCAAGCAGGAAATAGGATTATTGACGCCAAGATGCTTGAAAAAAACGAAAAAACTCAGAGCTCATGAATTTTCTGTTTAACTAACTCCCACTTTGGGAATGTGTTCTAGATCAGTGGTTCCCAACCTTTCGATTTCTGTGGACCCCCACTTTAACATTAATGGAACCCAGGGACCCCCACTGAATCATCATTGGAATCCGGGGACCCCCGCCTGAGTCATTACTGGAAGCTGGGGACCTAATTTTATTTTTTAATGTTTTTTAATTTTCTAAGCTCTCGCAGACCCCCTGAGAAGGCTTTGCGGACCCCCAGGGGTCCCCGGACCACAGGATGGGAACCACTGTTCTAGATAAAATATTTCCCTATGGCAGCACATAAAACCCACTGTTCCCACACAGTGAGTCATGTCGAGCCACTGTGGCGGCTTCTCTTATAGTTCGGAGATCCCCAACTACCCCACAGAAATGTCTAAATATGGCGGGATGTAGTCCATCAGTGTACTTGACTATATAACTCTGCTAACCTGGAGGTACAGAGTACAGGCGCTAAACTGAAAATAAGCCCAGAGTCGCTCAACATGGCAGCAAGAAGAGGCTACTGGGAGCATGATCACCTATAGCCCTAGTCTGGCTGAAGCGAGAAGCACATGTTAAAACACAGTGGTCCAAACAAGTGAGTGGTTCTAAATGAACAGCGTAAAACTCAATTCTCTAGTGTTCACGGCATCCAACTTAAATTAATCCAAATTAATCTATAAAGTGTGTTATTTCCTTTGAAACACTTTATTTATATAATTCAGATGTTCTCCTTCATTCAATGGTTAAAACCCAGGGGCCCAAAGCGTTTTAGGGTGGGCCCTTCACCAGAGGTAAGATTATGGGCTCTTTGACAATATAGACATTTTTACAATTAATAAGCTATCATTTATATGAATCCACAATAGATTCAAACACAGTCAAGGAGTAACTGAAGCAACCTGTAAATACCGTAAGTGTTCTTCCAAATTGAGTTATCAATTAACCTAAGCTACGTTTCATTTGGTTCACTTCATGTTTGTGTCAAATAAGCATCTAAAAACCTGATACATTCTGTGTGCGACTTAAACACACACAAGGGCCTGTTTGGAAAATCACATTATTGAGCAAAACCTTGTTCTGGTCACCATGCTACATCAAATTTAAAAATGTGATTTTCAGCATAAAATTGAATGCAGGCATATCACGACAATTATGCATATTAACCCCATTCAAATATCAAATAAATATCTGCACATGCATTTCAGGAAACACTAACGGATTGCAATTGCAAAAAACACCAAATGGTATGGGGAATAGGGGACCAGCAAAGAGCACTGACACCTTGTGTGGAAAAGGCCGCTTTATTAAAACAGGTGCACATCACATCATGTTCCTGGACAAACGCCTTACAAAACTAAAATCTCACTATACACTTGATTAGCTAATTCCCCCTCTCTCCCCTCCCCTACAAATTTTCCTCCCCCGCAACTTACACTGCAAAGGTGTACCCCCTGCTTGGGTTAAATTTCCTCCTTTGAGGCTTTCATCCTCTCATCCCGTTTAACTGTAACTATTAAACCTGTAACTAATTAAACTTGTTACTGAATCTTAAACTGTGTGCCCAGACATGCTCCTGCCTACCCGTTCCCTTTCTGTATGGATCGCCACTGCCAACAACAATAAACTTGGCTAACCCTTGCCAACTCTGCAAAAACCTCCACCCAGAAAAAGCAAAGCTTTGCTTCCCCTTTTTCTGCCCCCCTTTTTCTCGATCTCAATGTCACCTACCTGCAGGAGGTAAAAAACCTAACCCTCAATTTTTCTTTATGGCGACTTCCCAGCGTATACGCAACCCCTGAGCCACCACATCCCAAATGTGCAAGAGGTACAAGGCCTAAAAAAACTCAACTGCATTGTATGACAAATCTGTGTGTTCTATTCTCCCTACATTGTTTCTCCTACAAAAAGTCCTCGTCTCCTTGTTTATCTTCTGCCTATTTTTCTCCATTGAGGCTGGTTTGACAGCCCCCTCCACTCTCTGCACGGAATAAACTACATGCTTTCCTGACCATTGTTTTTTAATCTCTAACATGTCATCTTTCATCCCCCGCATCAATGCTACCCTCTTTTCGACCACTAGATCATTCTCACCCAGGTGTATTAGCAACAAATCAGGACATTAGTCTTTGGATCTGTAGTCTGTTTAAACATTGTAGGAGTTCTTTCCATCTCAGACCCCTTTCCCATACCATAAAAAATTAAGTAACTCAGAGTTAAATCCTAGGTTGGCACAGTGGTAACCCTCTCTTGCCTGCCTTTCTGCCCATTTAACAAATGAATGGCTCATGATCTGGGCTGCAAGAGCTGGCACATCCGGGCCTGGCACAGCCCCTGAAAAGCACAAAAAACTGTACGCCAACCACCCTTTACTGACAATCCATTTGTCCCCGTATGTAATGCCTAGAGCAGTCTGATGTCCATCGCCCTAATCTTTTTATGCTCCCACTTCCCCACCCCCTTTGCGCTGCTTCTGTTGTCACACCAATCCTAAAGGAATGCGTGCCATAGCCTGTTGCCTCAAACCCAATACTCATCAACACCTTCCTTAAAACAGCTAACAGCTGATACACCGTTACTGTACGACCAGATATGTGCAAGAAAACTTCCCCATCTCTGCTGTCCTCCTTGCCCTCAGCCAGCCTAACCATCTGAGAGGAAACACCGCTTCTACCGGGTAAGATCGCAATACAGCCTCCCTTTCTTTTCCTCTCTGGTCTGTCTTTGACCTGCGTAACCATACCTTCACACCCTTTTCGCTCCGAGACACTTCTTCCCATCTGATGCCTCTGCTCCTCTTATTGCCCAACAATGCCAACACCCTGAATGCACTTAAGAATATCCACCCCAACAATGTGGAGAATAGAATAATTTCATCCTCATCATGACAAGTCGTAGGCAGACCTCTCAATACTGCACAAAATAACTCCCATGTCAATGGTTTTCTTTTAGGACCTCGGCACCCCTGACCCCAAGCCCATTCTTCCAATATGCGTGCCCCAAGCTAACCCGATGATGGGGCATATCCCCATAATAACTTACCCATGAATGTAATACCGCCAGCTACCCAGCAATGGTCACACGAGACTGACCCTTCTCAATTAACATCAGGATAAACGGAACTACATCCTCTGCTCTGTCCTGTACCCCCTCCTCCATTGAGCCCCACTCCCCAAAAGTTCCTGCCAAGCCTGATTGTACACCTGTCTTGTCGACCCCGCCAAGGAATCTAGGACCATTTGTAGCATCCTCTGTCTCTGGCCGTCTACAGCTCGAGTGGCATCCAGTTCCTGACCTTCTGTGTGGCGTGTCCAACCCACGGAGCCTCTCCCACTGTGAACGTCATTGTCCACACCCGCTATGTGCTGTGCCCTAAATGTAATGTTGTGTTTCAGACAATGCCATACAAATATCCTCATTAGCTTTAATACCTGTGGATCCCTGACAGAATGTCTATTGACTATTTGTACCACTGCCATGTTGTCAATGAGAAACAGCACCCTCCTATTGCTAGTTGATGTGCCCATAATGTTACTGCCACTACCAAAGGAAAGAATTCTAGAAAAGCAATACTCCTCCCCCCCATTTCCATTCCCTGGGCCATTCCTCTGCACGCCATTGACCTGGCCAGTACTGCCCAAAACCGGTCACCCCAGCCGCATCCCAGTACACTTGTGCATCCCAGTTGGGCTCCTTTAATGACAATAGTGGTATTCCATTGAACAATTCCAAAAAGATCCCCCCACGTTTGTAAGTCCTCCTTAATTCCTCCTGACAATTGAATATGGTGATGTGGCAAAGCCTTGCCTGATAATGCTAGCCCCAGTCTCCTACAAAATGTCCTCGCAGCTCTGACTATCTGGCACGTAGAATTAAGGTGCCCTAGTAGCACTTGAACTTCTTTAACAGCCACCTGTTCTCTGCTCAACATGGAGTTCAACAACAACATTATTGTTAATTTTTTGTCAGTTGGCAAAAGTGCTTCCATGGCTTCTGAGTCAATCTCAACACCCAAGAAGGACAGCACCGTGCTGGGTCCTACTGTCTTCTCTGGTGCTAAAGGGCATCCAGATCCCCCATGACCTCTTGGAAGTCAGCCAACATGTCCTTGCATTCAGCCGTAACTGCTTTTCCCAAAAAGAAAAAGTCATCCAGATAGTGTGTCACCCGTGTCTGTCCCATTGCCCATGTAAAAGCCCACCGTAGGAATGTGCTAAAACATTCAAACAAAGCGCACGATAAAGATAAAGCATTCCATCGGAAGAGCCTTATCTGCGTACCATTGACCATCAAATTGTATAAAAAGCAACTGAAAATCTTGCAGGTGCACTGGCAAGAGTCTAAACACAGATTCAATATCACTTTTTGCCCATAAGGCGCCTCTTCCAGCACTCTCCACCATAGTAATTGCCACATCAACTGAGGAATACTTGACCAATGTTAACTCCTCCGCAATATAGTCATTGACAGAGTGCCCTTCGGGTCAAGAGTGGTGCTGAATCAAGCAGAATTTTCCTTCTCTTTTTTAGGTACCAACCCTATGGGGGAGACAATCAAGTCCGGCATAGGCCAATCATCAAATGGGCCTGCCATCAGTCCTTCCCTGACCTCCTTCGTTATTTTCTCCCACACAGCTTCCTTCAAAGATTCTACTGTTTTCAATTCTTTTGCCCACCTCCTTGCTCTGGGCCCCTGTTTCCCAAACACAAACCCCATGTGAACCCCTCCTCCAAAATCCTACTGTCTTCAGTCCTGTTGTAGTGAGCTAGCCAGGCCCTCATTCTGTCCAATTTAATGGGCTTTTTCCCGCAGGTCCTTGTCTCCCATGACTACCTTAGAAGCCTGAGGATTGATGATCCTGCTGATGCATGGCAGAGCCTTTTGCTGGTGCCCAGTTTCTGGTTGCTGTAGGTGGGTGTCTCCCAGCACCATAGCAGTGCACCAAGGCATGTCTACCCGTGCACTTAGAACATTTGTGCCGAAAGTTACAGTATTCCCTTGTGCAGAGACCTTTATTAAAGTCCCAACAAGTCCACCCTTGTCCAGTCTGCCCTTTGGCTGTGTTCCCCACCACTCCTCGAGTGGGGCGTCCCTGAAAGGGCGAATACACAACTGGCAACCTGCTATCCATGAAATTGGTCTTACCAAACCTGGTTGGACCCATTGTGTGGTGCCACAAATCAAAGTCAACCTCCCTCCATTGTATATCAGGATCTGCCGCCAATTGCGCGTGAAACACGTCATCATATTGCACCCAGCCATAACCCCCATAATTATTCTGCGCTTTCCTGATAGTGTCCATATATTAAAAAATTGCTACACACCTATCTGGCTGTTTCCCGCAATATATACTTGCATAAATCAGAAAAGCTGCCGTCCAATTCTCGATCATCAGGGGAACCTTCAGACGCTTGGCCAATTCATATTCCTCCTCCTTTGATCCTTCTTTTGCCATGAATTCACTGTGTAGAAGCTTCAGCAACTCCACATACTGCCCATTTTTTTTTCTTTGTAGCCTGCATGAGATGTGCCCCTAATGGCTTTGAAACCCCCGAAACTGGCAGCTTTTTAACCTTCAGCTCTTTGCTTTCTTTAGGTGCTGCCAGGTCATCTTTCTGTTCCTGCCCCCCACCTCTATCTGTAACTTTCCCGTCCAATTTGTTTTGTGACATTTCTTTCGCTGCTTTGTCCTTCGCCCCATCTCCCCATCGTCAGTTCTTCGTCTATTGTGTCTTCTTGACCCTTAACCTCTTTTACTGTTGCCTGATTGCCTTGTGTTTCCGTGCCTACCCTCATGTCCTTCACATACTTCCCACTGTGCAATCTCAATTTTCATTTGTGCCACTCTGCTGTGTCCACCCGGACTGAAACATGACTGCCCTTTTTGGAGCTCCAGCACCAGTCTTACCTGGCATCAGAATCGGCGCCTGTACTGGAGCCCTCGTCTTCGCCATCTGGTTTCCTCTAGCGTTCCATATCACTCCTGTGTTGATACCTCTGTCACCTGTCGACCCTGAAGCATAGGTACTAAAGAGACATGAAAATAGCCCCCCTTCTCCTCCCTGTGCCCATCATTCTTCTTCCTCCCTTTCCTGTCGTTCATCCTCAACCAACCAATTCAGCCTTCTCAAGAGTGTCCGCTTCATAGTCTAGATGGACTCTTTCTCCCTCCATTTCCTATGTTGTGCCTTCCACTGCAGCCTTGGATATAACACATCTCCCGTTCTGTCAGTCTTCAGAGGGGGGTGGGCTGTACCATGCCCTCCTTCCCTGTCCTATGACACCTGCCAGGGCCCAATGTGATATTCCTGGCCAGGAGCCGTACCCTGCTCTCTGGCTCGGTGCGCTGCTGAGGTCGTACTAAGCCTTCGTGCTGCAGCAATATTGACGTCCATCGCTGATGTCTGACTAGCCATATGGGGCCACACCTTCTCTTTCCCTCAAGGTCTTGGGACCGTACCGGACGTCCCCGAGTCCTTGTCGTCACTGCCTTTCGGTGTCTGAAAAACATGTATCAGATCTGTTGTACTAGCTGTCGTTTTGCGTCATACTCTTCCTTTAATCCCTTACTGTGTATAACCCTACCCATCGCATCGACCTCCCCTCCCAACTATGGGGACATGCTGTTTTCCTCTTCGTGTAAACTTTCAACTGCTTTAGCTCCTTTCCACTGCCTTCTCCTATTTTCACACCCAGACTACCTCAAATACTCTGATTCCGCCTCTCCCTCCTCTTCGTCACTGCACCCCAAGGCCCGTATGTATCCTTTTACCCCACTGCCAGAATATCTATCCCAGAACATTTGTAATATGTTTAAGGCCAGGTGCTCCTTCGCTCCCCCAAGCACCCTATCTAAGCATCCCTCCCTGCCGAACATCCTCACCCCTTCCTGCTCATCAGCCTCCTCCTTATCACTTTGAAGGTCTTCATCCCATGCACCTGTATTCACTCTTCCCTGCTATAGTAAACCCCTCTGCCTGCTCACTCTATTCTCTTCCTACCTGTAACCTCCCCCCCTTCATTAAATACCCGCTTTGTCCCTCCTTCCTGCACAAACCTCCTGGCTGCCCCTACCATCACTCTACCTCTGAGGGCCATGCCCCTAACATTACTGGAGGCTCTCCTGCCCCCTGTTCATGTACGCATTCATTTTCGGCAGCCAGTGCGCTATCTGTGCTGCTTGCCGCCTGTTAAGGCTTTTTTCAGCACGGAGCTATCCCGGCCGTATTGTCATCACGAGGCTCTGCCCCCGCACCTCCCGTCGCTTAACCGATCCACCTTTAGGTCCTAAGAGGCCCAGCGCCTCATGGCCAGTGCTGTCACTAGACCCCCGCCCCACACCCCCACCCCACTTTCTACCTGAATGCCTGCACCACTGAGGCTGCTCATTTACACGTAGCTATGTGCAACTTTCCGATTTGGGCGATAGATGGATATTTAATATTGTATCATGTTTGATGTAGAGGATTAAGGAATAAAATAGTTTTTCTAGTTATTTATGGTTAAATGGTGAAAGGTTTCACCGTATGAAACTTAAAAAATCTTTTATTCATGCCCTCTATTTATAGATCCGAGACTGAGAGCCAATTTGATGGCACAGGGCTCTTCCTAAGTATGATGATTTCAAAATAAAGGTGACCCCTCTGGTAAGTCCCGTGGACAACATTGGTACTATTATTAAAAAAATATTTTTAATCACGATTAAATCTTCTCCTTCACCCTATTTCTACACACTATTTTGGGGGCAATAAATTGGGCTGTGTATGTTGTGGATAAGACCCATATGGCACAATGAAATAATTACAATCATTAACAGATAGACTGATAATAGGTGATTAATTTATTGTGTTTTGCTCATATAGAAGTTATCCATTTGTTGGATTATCGTGAAGCAAAAAACTATTTGTGGGTAAGGATTTGTGATGAATGGTGAGCAGGTGTCTGTTTGACTTATGTTGAAGGCAGGTGACTGTAGAGAGTTGATGATGGGATAGTAATATGTGAATTTTCTTCACATTTAGAGACTATTGATTGTGCATTGTGGATTCCTCCATGTGATGTTTTCTATAAAGGAATCAAGATATTCTCCTTGTTTTTGGTATTTTATTCACATAAGTGATGGGAGGTGGTAATTAAGTTGAATGTATTGACATTGAAGATGTTTTAGATTTAAAGGGGATGTAAATAATTTGGGAATTTATGTATTTCTGTTAGTTTGTTCTTGTATAGATTTGCAAAATATATGTTGGGAGTGTATTGAACTGTCCTGAAGAAGGTGGTAGAAGGATCTTTAAAGACCACCGAACGCGTCAACGCAAATTAGACCGCTGGACCCATTGGAACAGGCTTAAAATTGAATAGGGATTGTGTTAACAAATCAATTGGCCTGTTTATACCAAAATTGGGACAGCAATAATATAATGGACTAAGATGGATGTCATTTGTTTTGTCTCCCTCATGTTTGACTTTTATATGTATGTTTTTTTTTGGCAATAGTTTTGTGCTGGTTTTTAAGGGTGATTTCATGTTGCCTTTTTATGGAAATAGCTATTAAATATTTTTTTAGATTCCTTTATCTGAGATTGATCATTGGAGTGAAGGAGTGGTTGATTTAGTGAGCTGTGTATTGAATGGTTTGTTGCACCCCTGGGGGATTTTTTCTTTTTACCCCTTTAGCTGTGGAATAGCTATTGTTCTCCCCACTGGCCATATGGCATGAGGGTCCAATATGTCATTACTGCCAATAGGTTATTTCTATAAACCAAGTTACTATAGGCTGCAATGGCCTCTGGCTCGAGGTTTTAGCAAACGCACTTCTCTGTATCCGTCAATGACCCAAACAACCCTGGCAATTCAATCAGATGGTTTCGTCCTCCCCCTGTCTAATTAGTTTGATGGTGTAGATGGGGTAGACTGAATTGAACCCAGTGGGGGGTAGTGGGCAGCACTACCGGAGAGGGTTGGGCAGGATACTTAGCTGGTTTGGATGTCATTGTAACAGGCAGTACCGTAGAGAGGAAGCAGATGGAAGAGGGCCACAGTGCCAAGGGCTTAGTTTGCAAGGGGTCGCTGGCAACCACCTAGACAAGTGATTGCCGAGGGTGCCTGTTACACATACCAATGGAAGATTTCTGTTTGGAAGGGACAGCCCCCTCAGATTTCCTACTCCCAACAGGCGCCACCAGACAAATAGATAGCCCAAGGCGAGAAGGACAAGCTTTATGTAGCGATCCTTGCCCAGAAATGCTGGGCACTTCAGTGCCATTTACAGGTAATGACAATCC
This sequence comes from Pleurodeles waltl, assembly GCF_031143425.1. Lineage (NCBI taxonomy): Eukaryota > Metazoa > Chordata > Amphibia > Caudata > Salamandridae > Pleurodeles > Pleurodeles waltl. Next base: position 457,806,126 of record NC_090439.1, read on the forward strand.
AGTGGGATTATCTAATCCTAGCCAATGTCATGCTAAATGCCCCCTTCTTGCTGCCAATGTATTGGTTTGTATGGAATGTGGCTGGGCTTGGGTCCAAATGATCTATTCCAGAGTGAGGTAAATTTATTGATTTACATTGCCTTTTCCAGAAGACTTGGTCTGTTCATCCTTTGTTTAGGCCATGTTATGTAAACTTCAGCAAAGAGGCCATCTCTAATGGTAGGGGTCACCCTTCTGGAAGGCTTTCCACTTGGGTTTTCACTGGACTGTGCTGCCAAGTTAGAGAAATCTCTGTGCCCTCCCAGGATATATTAAGCATTGCTTTAAGCACTGTGTCATACTTTTTATTTATGCAATGTGTACCTTAGGCCGGGGGTGGTGGGGCTAACCACGAGTCTCCCCTTATTGAGATGCTTGTGGGCGGTGATTTTAACTGTCAGTTTGAACCCCTGGATGTGTGTGAGGAGTCCATCACTTTAAATGAAGATAATATTTGGGGCATCCCATCCCAAGGTTGACAATGTCCCCAGTTATGAAATGGTCCATCTTGGCCCTACAAATTAACTCCCTTACTCCCTTACAATGAGATAGGTTCTTCCAGCGGCCAATGTGAGAACAAGGCTGGACCCAATGGGGAGTACTACCTTTAATCGCAACCCTGGTCTTATTTAAAAAAACAAAAAACGTTATCTTTGATTTTCAAACAACAACTTGCAGCAGTCAATGAGATGTCATACACAGTACAGTTGAGCTTATGGGGTTTAGAGTACATCATCTGTATAGTCATACATACTTATATTTCTCAATAGCATCCTTTGTACAGCGCCATATAATATGTTCCGTTTGATGCCCTCCCTACCCCTTATAGTTCCCTCCGTCAGTCCCAGCGAGGTCTGCCTCCCCATCCTCATCAGTAAATGATTTGTCATTGCTCTCTGATAGTTCAACTGAGGCCGGGGCCAGGAAGGCTGTGCATATATATCTCCCGATGCCCGGAGGTGTTACGCCAATTTATCATCCCGTCTGCACCTCCTCACATGGACCTCTTCCGCATGGTAGCCACACAGGGCCTTGCCTGCACCAAGGCCAGCCAGAGGAATTTATAATCCACCCGAAGTGTTTGGATTTCTTGATAAGGGCTAGTAGGCACTGCAAGGAGGTGCAATCCATGGGTATGCATGTAGTTCTATTTAATTCCATCACTACCTGTGTCGAGAATGTCTAAACTGCCTGATAGTACCCTGCTAAATGCATAAAGTCTGCTCCGTCCATACTACATCACGGGCATCTATTGTGCCTAGTAGGTGTTATGCGTTGCTGCTTCTTGGGTGTTAGATATGTTCTGTGGAGAAAGTTATAATGCACTAATTTGAAGTGGACATTAGTTGACACTGAATGCTTTAGGCTGCAAATGTTAGCTCAGTCCCTGTCACCCTGCGGCTCTGGTAAATCTGTGTCCCAAGCAGTGCGTGCTCGGCTCAGAGTCCCTGACATGTCTTTTCTCATTGCTCAATAGAGTAGCATTATAAGGTGTCGCCCCAACCCGTAGTTCAGAAGGATGTTCAATGTGGTGTGTCTGGGTAAGAGGGTCAGTTTACTTTCACCATTTCTGCAATTCCAGCATAATCTAGGAAGTTTCCTAGGCCCAAATCAAAGGCCTCACACGCTTGTTCATACGCAATGAAGTACTCGCCCAGATATAGGTCTCCCATCAGGCCACAACCGACCTCCCTCCATGCCTGAAAAGACAAATTATTCATCATGTGACAAATTGGCTTCAGTATCCATATGGGCAGCTCCCTATGAAATGGAGCCCTCTTTTGTGCCTTCTCAACAAAGTCCTGAAATATTTTGGCTGTGTGTCGAACTACATAAGGCCTATCCCTGGCCACACCCTCCATAAGGAATGCCGGAAGTTGTTCCATGTTCATGAAACCCACTAGGAGTCGCCCCTCGCATGTGTCCCCATCCACAAAACAAGTGGTCGCATGCTGTAGATGGGAGGCCCAATAATACTAAAGCAGATTTGGTACCTCCAGGCCTCCATCTTCATATTGTCTGGTTATTGTGTTTAATGCTATCCTACTACGGTTGCCTGTCCAGAGTAAAGTGATGAGCAGTGAGTTTAATCATTTAAAAATCTACTTAGGGATAGGACACAGCATATTTTGTGGTATATATAGCCTACTCATCAGTGAGAGTGGCAATTTGTTCCAGACAGCAATTTAGTGTTCCAGGGCATCCAACACCCAATCGACGCTGAGTCAGAGCAGTTGCTTTTCAGTATGGACCACCTGGGTCCCTAAGTAACGAAAGTTCACCATCTCCCAGCATAGTCCCAATGGTGGGAGCAGGTCCTGTGGAGTACTAGCAAGACCAGCTGTTGGAAATAGTAATGATTTATGACTGTTAAGGAGGAGCCTGGACACATCCCCAAAGCACTCTAAATGTTGCAAGAGTATGGGCATTGCTACACGTGGGGAGGTAATATAGAATAACGTGGACAATGTGATTATTGGTACCTACCCAGAATCCCCAATCCCAAAGACTATGGTGTGCCCACACCACCAGAGGCTTTATGGCGAGGGCAAAAAGGAGGGTGGAAGGGGGACAGCCCTGTCTCGTCCTGTGTGCCAAAGACCAGGTGTCCGGAACATTATTGCAGGAACAAAGACTCACCTGTACAGAAGTCCATTAACCAGAGGCTGACAAGAGCTTTACGGTATCCCCATTGGAGGCGTGGAATGGCATCCGCAAAGCGTATGTTGACCACCATTCTTCACATGTTCATAAAACGCTGCAACTTCGGAAATTCCAAGATGGCGGACATGTCAAGGAAGTCAGCAGTCTAGTGTTTTGAGCAGGAACTGGATTCAGCCCATGATCTGGGTGATCTCTTTGGAAGGCAGCGCGCTTCACTTGATCCTTTGGAGACGTTGGTAGTGTCTCTTCAGCGGAAGTGTGTTTCCTCAAAGAACGAAAACTTCCAGCAGTCGAAGCACCTCTGGGGATGTTCTGGCTTGTAGTTCTAGACTTTAGAAGCAGTGTTTCAGAGCTTTGTATCACAAGTATTGTCTGCATCTCCATGCTCACAGTTCGTAGTCCGAGTCTCAGTCAGTAAATTAGTTCAAGACGTAATTTCCTTTTGTGCAAAATACATTCAATTGAAGATAAAAATTACCAGCAGCATCGATATTTCCCACAGAGGAGACTTTGCAGACTGTTTATCCTGGCAAATATTTGATTACTCAAAAAACTTAAAATATTATTCAACTCTGTATTGCAATACAGAAAAGAAAGATCGAATTTACAAGTGAATCCTCATATCGGACATACCACTCACTCAAATAATACAATCTATAATATAATTCTTCATGTTAACTGTGATATTTAATTTATTAAATGACAGGATAATACATGAAAGAGAGGAGCGCTAGTTTTGCTAAATGGGGGTATGAGTTATTGAAGTATAACAAATACGAAAAGCATTTTCCCTGACATTAGCATATCTGTTAAAATGTAAATGTTCTGTTTGTGTTTGCCTTCCTTTACCGGTAGCTGTTACCTATAGCTCCAGAGAAGCAAGCAGCTAAGAATTCCCCCGCAAGACAGCCTCTCTTGTTTATCCATTTCCCCCTTCCCCATCGTTGATGTCTTGCGGTGACTGTATCATAAGTCGTCGCGGATATTGGTGAGGGTGCGTCGGGTCAAGCTACTGCTCCTGAGGAACTCAGCTGTTCGGTCCTGACACCAGGCCTCCAAATGTGTACAACCACTGTGCACCCCAGCAACTTGATTAGTATACAATACTTTTACCCAGCCCCAATAATATGGGCTTATACCCACAAACTCTAGTCCCTCCAGCAAGTAGCTCCAGTAGTGTATTAAGGGCCTTTTCTAAATCAATTGATACCAATGCCATTTCTACAGTGCTAGACTCAACTTCGTGAAGGGTGTGTGTTAAGCGTTGCAGGTTCCTACCTGTATGCCTGCTTGGAATGAATACGCACTGGCCCTCATGCACCAACTGTGACATATGGGGTGGCAGTTAATTAGCGAGCAATTTGTAGAGCATTTTTAGGTCTGCATTAATCATGGCACGTGGCTAATAGGCCGTTGGATCTGATGCATCTCCCATGGTTTTAGAAACATACAGATTTCCCCTTCCAGGATTGTAGGGGACAGGACCCCTTTTTATATGCTTCCTGAAATACCTCTAGGAGGTTCTGCATTATTGTAGCTGAGAAGGCTTGCCACATTTCAGGGAGGAGCTCGTCGCCTCCCGGTGCCTTAGCCCGTGAGATCTGTCCCAGTGCTGTTCTCAGTTCATCCAAGGTAACAGGGGCGTCCAGCTCTCCATGGCCAGCTGTGGCAGACTGGGAAGGCCCATGCCCCTCAGAAGTGGAATGTATGTAGCTGGCGTTGTGGCGGGTCCATTGTGTACACACTGCATATGTGCTGACAAAACACCCCCAGGACTCCAGCCTTGGTAGTGACCTAGTGCCATCGCTGGATATCAAATGTGTGACCAGAGGGGGTGGGTGCTCCCTCCGTAATATCCAGGTGGGCAATCATTCCGATTTGTCACCCTCCCTGTGTAACTGCTGTCTATATTGTTTGAGTGTGTACTTATCCAGCCTGTCCCATATATCTTCTATTCGTCTACGTAGTTGTAGTTCCCCATATTGTGCCCCGGTAACCGGTGAGTCCTCAGCCTGCAGAGACACCAACAAGGCCACTTCCCGATTCAGTTCTCACCCCAACTGCTTCTGTACACCACACACGAGGCCTATACAGATGCCCCTGAACACCGCCTTCAGTGCATCCCACTCTGTGGCCCTACTGTTTGTGGTACCCCAATTGTGAGCTATATAGTCTGTCAGTGCTGCTGAGAGGGGATCCCTGCCCTCCTGGTCCTCCAAAATGCCAGTTGACATTTCCCAGATCTACCCTCTCTGACTGGCTCCCCAATGGCAACACGCAACTCATATCTTCCACCCGTTGTAGACCTGTAACAAGAATCATATCTAGTCTACTGTGTGTATGGTGTGTGCTGGAGTAACAGGTGTATGTCCGTTGTGTTGAGTGCAGATTTGCTAGATGTCCATGAGACCAAAGTTTTGTATCACCTCCACAGCGCTGCCATCATCAGAAGCTTAGTGCCTGCTCTAGGAGGCTTTCTATCCAGCTCTGAGCCCAGGATACAATTAAGGTCTCCCAGTCACAAGAGCAGTGTGTCAGTGTGCTGCACTAATAAATCCTGGATGCCATGGAAGAAGGAATCAACCTCTGTGTTCAGAGCATATGTATTTAATATTGTTAGATTGCGCCCCTTTAACGTCTCTTGTATGTGGACAAACCGCCCCTCAGGATATGATTCCATATATGTGAGGGTGAAGGAGATCAATGGGTCAATCCAAATAAGCACCGCCCTGGCATACATAGAGAAGGATGCATGGTATAATTGCCCCCTCCATTTTTTCCCGAGCCGTGTGTCCCCCTTTTCGTTCAAGTGTATTTCCTGTAGGCATGCTATGGACACTTGATGCCTCTTAATAAAGGTAAGGACTCTATGCCACTTAATGTACATCCCCAATCGTCTGACATTCCATGACAGAATTTTCAAATCAGGCTCCACCATAGTGAACTCTGTAAGGTCTGATCAGGCCCCTCCCCTCCCTGCAATAACCTCTCCCAACCGCTGCAATACTTACAACATAAACAATAACAACATAACAAATCCCTCTCCCCAACCCACAGACAAGGATGATTCAACTAAGCGACCATCCATACCCACCTCTATCTGTGCCAGGACTCACACAGCTACCCAACCAATCCAATGGCGATTGGTATCTCAAACAATAACAAGGCATCCCGGTCGACAGCCCTCCCATAGGTTGTTGACAGTTGCCTTTTAACTCTCCGGATCTTGATTCAAGAGCAATCTCTGTCCTTTTCTTGGTGACAGCTAATGCACTTTCCGCATGTGGGTAGATCTCACCCACCTGCGACCAGGATCAGTGTCTGCCTGCTGCTTGTGTTCACTTCATTGGCATCCCAGGCCACCATTTGAATTCCCCCCCAGTTATTCCCCTAGTATGTATTTCACCATACCTTAGTCAGGTGCAGCTGTCTCCTTCCCTATTCACTACACCCCACCTCCCACCTCAGAGTCCATTAGTGTATTCAGGACAACGTCTGATGTGGGGCTAAGTGCTCTTGTGCCCATTCCATCTGCCTTCGTTGTGATGTTCTCCTCTGGCAGGGTCTCCCAGGCCACTCTTGCACTGAGCTGTAGTGTCCCATCTTCATGCACTGTGACCCTCCGTTGTCCCAGCAGATCCACTTGGGAGCCATCGCTGCTTGCGACCTGATGTTGTGTTTCTTCTCTCTGTCTAGTTTACCAGACTTTCTTGGGGTTGCGTCCAGTCTGTGATGGAATTGCCTCTTCCCGCACTTACAGGCTCTCATACGCCTCACTCTAAGTATCAAAGAAGTGGGGCTTCCCCTGTGCAACCACTTTCAATTTTGTGGGGCACAGGAGGATGTACTGAAGTTGAAGCACTCTTAGTTTTTGTTTGACTACAACAAATGATTTGTGTTAATCCTGTACCTGTTTGGTATAGTCCGGATAGATATATATCTTACTGTTGCCATATGTTAGCACAGTTCATTGTCGAGCTGCCCTAAGGATACAGTCCCTGTCACAGTAGTTAAGTATTTTTGCTATTGTGGCTCTCGGCGGGGTCCCAGGGGACAGCGGTGGCACCAGCGCCCTATGGGCTCTTTCCACCCCAAACAGTTCAGAGAATCCCATAGGTTTAAGCTCACTGCGCACCCAGTCCTCAAGGATTTGTTCAGTGGAGCTCCCCTCCGTGTGTTCAGGGAATCCTATCAGCCGCATGTTACTCACCGAGACTGGCCCTCTGCATCCTCCACTCTTCTCTCCAAGGCCATCATAGTCATGGTCATCTGTGCCATTTGCCGTTTAAGGGTCTTCACCGTCTCCCTGCAGCTCCACAATGTGGGCCCTCAGCAGTGGTGACTTTCTCAGCGATCTTTCACATATCCGCTCGTAGCAGATTGAGGTTGATTGAAACCTCCTCAATTTTGTGCTACAGAGCTGTTCAGGAACCCTGGATTGCCACCAGAAGCTCTGCCCGGGATGGCTTCCCATCTCTATTAGGGTCACTCCCAACCGGTTTTAGTCTAATTAGCCACATTTTAGTGGATGTTAGACTTTCGCCATAAGTAATCAATATGTCTGTCTTACCACGCTTCGATAGCGACCACAATGCCCTGGTCCTTGAAGTGGACCCCCCCTCTTCTAGACAGGGCTGCTAGTAAAGGTGACTATCCCGACCAAAAATTGCTATTGTCCAGTAACATGCGCAGAGTCAGATGGAGCTATCTGGCAGGTTTACAGAACCTTCTGGGGGAAATGTATTCCTTGGTTGTTGATAGCTTGAGTGACATCCTGGGTGGAGAGGGCGCTGCTCTAGCCAGGGAGTGGAACTTGAGAGGATCAGCTCTGCCCACAACAATCTTTTTGCTAGTCTTAAAGGTTTTTTCTATGTGGAAGAGAGTGGTCTTGCAGGCAAGAGGGCTAGTCGAACTTGGTGCAATAGTGCATGCAGGAAAGTGTGCACTGCACTGGTGTCTGCAATTAAAAACCATGACCAAGGTGAAGTTAAAATCTTGAGGGCTCTGTACAAGAAGACCATCTCAGCTTCCAAACAGGAATGGGAAATTGCAAAGTGGAAAGGGATGATGGATGCAGCTAGGAAGGGCAATCAGTGTGGGTTCTGGGACCTGGTCTTGGCAAGCACCTTGAAGGGTACTGCCTTGATGGGGCCAATGTACCTGCAGTGGAGTGGGTTACATACTTCTCCTCTCTGTATTCTTCAAAAGTAGATATACACCCCCAGTCTTACCCAGGGCTGAATGTTAAATCTCTGGATGGGGAATCTGGCTTTGGGAACGGTAACCTCTGTGGCCCGATATCAGTGGAGGAGATTAGAGTAGGGATTGCCAAAATCACTCAAAATGAAGTTACAGGCCTGGACAAAGTCCCATGGGACCTTTTTTAAGCAAACAGGGTATTTTGGGCCCCTATTTTCTGGCTGTAGTTAGCAATATTTTGGAAGGAGCCCCAACTCCTGACACTTGGGCTGTGGTGGAAATCGTCCTCCTCTTTGAAATGGGCTCCTCTGCTGATCCTCGCAGCTACAGACCAATAAGTCTAATTGATTGCTTCCAAAAACTTTTCAGCTCTATAATATTAGATCAATTGCATCTTTGGATGGAAGAGAATGAAATTCTAACAGGTCTCCAAGCAGGATTTAGGGAGGGCATTGGTACCATAAACCAAGTCTTTAGGTTTCAGTTTGTTTATTGGAAAACAATGACACTGGGGGATGGCAACCTATACATTGCTTTTGTTGATTTGCGTTCTGCCTTTGACCTTGTTCCAAGCCCCAGGCTGATCTGTTGGCTATCTTGATTAGACTCCACTGTGTTAATTGTGCTCAACTGCGCTGGGGATCGTGTGGTGAGTTGTCTGGCCATTTTCATGTGGCCTGAGAGTCAGACAGAGTTGTGTCATTGCGCCCACCCTTTATTTACTCTATGTTAACGATCTGGTGGCTTATTTGAACAGATTTGAGGGGGACGCTCTCAGGTTGGGCAACCTTAAGAACCTGGCATTATTATTTGCTGAGGGCACCATTTTGATCTCCAAATCGCCCATGAGGTTGCGAGCTATTCTTAAGCAATTTGACTGTTTCTGTGCAGAGCGAGGTTTAGAGCTAAATGTGAACAAAACATAATGTATGATTCTTAATCCAAGTCGTTCATCCAGACCAAACCCCAAATTAACTGGTGTCCCTCGGCTCCGGGTTCGAGTATTTGACTATCTGGGGTTGACCCTTACTGAAGATCTAGATTGAGGCGCCACCTAGAAAAGCAGAGGTTAAAACAAATACAGTGCACGGAGGCTCTCCTAATGGTATTTTATAATTCTTTATATCAACCTCTCACTCCTGCAAATCTATAAATCACAGGTTCTGGGTGTGACCCTTTATGGGGCTGAGCTGTGGGGAACTAAAGATCTGTCAAAATTACTAGTAACTGAGAATCACTTGCTTCATTCGTTGCTAGGGCTCCCAGGCAGTACTCTCCTTCTCCTGCTTATATTGGACCTGGACCCTAAGCCCATCACGATGAAGGTGGGGATCAAGCCTATTTTCTATTGGCGTAGACTTTGGGCCTTCCCGAGCTGCATTCTTATTGTGTTGGGCTCAAGGAGGTGCTAGGCATTGCTGGTTCTGGTAACATTCCATGGATAGATTTGTCAAAGATATATTAATGGAATTGGGATGTGGTACATTCTGGGAGAAATCAGAGGCAGCCCTGTTATTAGCATGCAAGAATTAAAACAGTTGTACTGGCAACACAAGCTGTCCCAATTTGTGGTTTCCCCAGTGCATGGAACTTTGATTTATTCTTTCTTCCAGGTTAAGGGTGCCTTCAGGTTCGAACAATTCTTAGATGAAATTGAGACCCCTCTTGCTCAGAAATCGTACCTCCAATGTAGATCTAGCTGCCGGCCAATGCACCTGGGCTGCTAAGGCCCACACTGCTAGGACTACGTACTATTTGTGGGGCGGACAGGGAGACAGAAGATCATGTTATTTTTTTCTGCCTGGCTTACTCAAAGAGCAGGAAAAATGGATTGCTGCTGCGTGCAGGCTTTTAGAGGTGAGGGAACACCGTGTCACACTTAGGATATTGAAATCCGATACTAGACAAAGCTTGGTCCATGCCGTTTCGCCTTTCCTGGTGGCAGTCTGGAAGATCAGGAGCAGACAGTATGTGTTGCCATCTTAGCTTTACTCCTTAATTTTTTCCAACATCCTGGGGATTCTAAAAGTACACATGGTAGGTGGATTATCCTTGAAGGGACTGAGAAATTAGCTAAATAGCCACATTTTGGGCTTTTGGGAAAAAATGGGAAAAAAGTGCTGCAGAAGAAGGCATCTCGCTTTTTCCCTACAAGAGGCATCAACGAAGGGTTTATGGTTGCTAAAATCACAATCTTCCAGAGTTTGACAGACGAGAATCAGAAAAACACATTTTTCAACACAGTTTTGGCATTTTAATGAGACATACCCCATTTTTCCTATTTTTGTACTTTCAACCTCCTTCCAGTCAGGGACAGAAATTGGTGTGGAACCAATGGTGTATCTTGGAAAGCTATACATTTCTGCAAAGTAGACAACATTCTGAATTCAGCTAAGGGTAATTTTTGTAGATCCTTTAAGGTTTTCACATAGACACAAATGGCTGTTTTTTTCAACTAAATTTCAATATGTTCTTTCTTTCTAAGTTTTTATCTGTAACATTTTCTAAGTACGGCAGATTTACCATTACATCCGCTGGACCCTTCTGGTTGGAGAGATATATGGGGCTTGTAGGTTCTCCAAAACACAAGCCACCCAGAGCCAATAACTGAGCTGCACCTTGCAATGATTTTCCATTGTGTACCAAGTATACAGCAATTCATTTGGTAAAAATAGGTATGAAGGAAACCTCTGTATTTCTGAAATGGGCACAAGATATGGAGTTTAGAAGTGGTGGTTATTTGCACATCTTTTAATTTGAGGGTACCCATACAAGCATACGAATTAGAAGGCCTTTCTCAAAATGATTTCTTTCTTTCACACTGTCTTACATTTGGAATTGCAGAGAAAGACAGTTGATAATAGCACTTCTTCTGCTACTCTGTGTTCCCCCAAGTCTCCCAATACAAATGGTACCTCTCTTGCGTGGGTAGGCTTAGTGTGCACAACAGGAAACGGACAAAAACGCAACGTGGATACATCACATTTTTCAACTGAAAACTGCCTCGTTTTTTAAAAATGTGCCTAGCAGTGGATTTCGGGCCCTAGCACTACCGGAAACCTAGCAAAACTGTACAGTTTTTGAAAACTAGCAAGAAAGGAGAATCCAGGATGGGGTGACCTGGTTTTCTCTCACCAGGTTCTGTTATCCAGAGTCCCCTGCAAACCTCAAATGTGTCTAAAAAACATATTTTTCTAATATTGCAAAGTTCTGGAAGCTAGGGGAGCCACAAACTTCCTTCTACCCAGCATTCTCCCAAGTCCCCCAATGAAAATGATACCTCACTTGTGTGAGTAGGCCTAGTGCCCGTGAAAGGAAACGTCCCAAAACACAACATGGACACATCATATTTTTGCACTGAAAACAGATTTGTTTTTTGCAATGTGCCTAGCTGTGGATTTTGGGCCCTAGTTCAGACGGCACCTAAGGAAACCTATTAAACATGTAAAAAATAAATAAACGGAACACCTAGGGGGAACCAGGATGGGGTAATTTGCGTGGCTGTCACCACATTTGTTTATCCTGAATCCCTCACAAATTTCAAAATGTGCCTTAAAAAAAACATTTTCCTCACATTTCTGTGATGTAAAGTTCTGGAATCTGAGGGGAGCCACAAACTTCCTTCTACCCAGCATTCCCCCAAGTCTTCAGATAAAAATGGTACCTCACTTGTGGGGGTAGGCCTAGTGGCCGCAACAGGAAACACACCAAAACACAACATGGACACACCACATTTTACACATTTTACCTCTGGAAACGAACTCCTTTTTTGCAATGTGCCTGCCTATGGACTTTGGGCTCTAGCTCAACCAGAACCTAAAGAAACCTGTACATTTTAAAAAACTAGACACCTAGGGGAATCAATGATGGGGAGACTTGTGTGGCTCTTACCTAATGTTTTCACCCAGAATCCCTTGCAAACCTCAAAATGTGTCTTAAAAACATATTTTCCTCACATTTCCGTGATGGAAAGTTCTGGAATCTGAGGGGAGCCACACATTTCCTACCACTCAGCATTCCCCTCAGTCTCCAGTTACAAATGATAGCTCACTTATATGGGTGGGCAAAGTGCCTGCGACAAGGAAGGGCCAAAAACATGTAGCGGTTGAGGGTGCGTTAAAATGTGTTCATAAGCGCAATTTTTTAAATATCTTTTTAGGCTGACTCTACTTTGGGCACCCACACAAGTGATTTATTATTTTTATTGGGAGGCCGAGGGGTACGCTAGGTGGTAGGAAGTTTGTAGTTTATTTCTGTTTCTGGAAGAAACAGGCACAGAAATGCAAGGAAAATGTGTGAGTTTAGTCACATTTTGAGATTTGCAGGGCATTGTGGGGAAGAAAACTTGTTGGGATCTATGAGAGGCAGACCCCCCCCTGCACTCCCCTGGGTGTCTAGGTTTTGAACATATCTAGAGTTGGCAGATCTTCCCTAGACAAGGGACAACTACGCAACCAAGTCTCTCATTTCTGTGATGTGAAAAGAACACCCATAGGTTTTGTGAAATAGCTCACTCACCCACCAATCTAGTTGGTGGCAGGCTTCACCTAGCGTGTCATGGGTGTGTTTTGATGCCTGATTACAGCGGAGCAACGTTTTTCATGAGTTGAATTCAGAACTGAGAGTAGAAGTGCAATTAAATTGTTTTGTGGTTACCCAATACTGTGGCATGTTCTTAATAGTGGTAACCTTGGGCAAAGGTTAAAAACTATGATTTTCATAATTTGAGTGTTTGGGACATCACAGAAGTAAGAGACTTGGTAGCGTGCTCGATTCTTGTGGCTGTTGATAGTAACTTGTGAAGGTGAGCGAGCTCTCTCTTCTCACACTCTTTACTGGCCCACACACACACTGGTTGGATTTGGCACAAGGGTGAGCGATGGTTCAATATTTAAAGTTTTCTTAACAAGAGATTTCACAAAAATTAAATTCACTGTTAATAATTGAAAGGTCAAAAATTGAACCAATGACTCGCTGTGACCGCTTTACAGTCTATTCACACACCTTTCATATGTGACACACACAAGACCATTCATGCCGCCAGCCGTTGGCCCAGCACATTACAACAGTCACATCAACAGACAGCACCATTGAAGGGCCCATCACTTTCATATGCTCACATGCCTGACACAGCAATCAAACTGGCTGACGGAGTATGTGGACTGGTGTTTGGCTAGTAATGTGTGTAGTGACTAGCAGCAAGTCACTATTCACATATCGCCAGCTATGTGCCAGTTCTTGCACACCACCAGGTAGAATCCAGTCATGCACACCTCCAGCCAAGCAACAGTCCATGCATACAGCCAGCCAAGCACCAGCCCACTTACACAGCCAGCCAAGCATGAGTACATGCACAATGGCATCACATTTGTTTAACAAAAAAGAAAATGCTAACCAATTATAAGTAAATAAAAAACTACAAGCACAACAGCTCTAACTAAAAACATAATTCTAATGCCAACCGTAAAACTGAACAAAAAGAATAAAACCATACAGGCCATACAGTTCACTTTTACACTCATGGCTGCTCCCAAAAAGTATTTTGAGTGTGGTACAATCTAAAGCAAGTGGGCACACATAGCCGAGGTTTAGAAGGACACTCAGGTCCGTGCATACAATTCTGCTGCATCCCTGTTGCATACAGACTTTACAATAATTGGTGTTTTTTGTGCGTGGGAGGAATGTGATTAAAAAAGTGGCGATCTTTCAATCTAGCCACATCCTCCACCACACCAACTCTAGGAACACTGCCTGTTCCACTACAAGGCTGTCTATCAAAGACTCCTGAAACTGAACAAACATCATCCTGGACTCTGGAGAACAATCCTTGAAGACAACAAAAGCATTGAAGGTTGCTAGATTAAAGAAATGGAAAGCCAACTTCTTACACCAAATGTAAGCCTTACAAACAGCACTGTAAGGTTCCAACCTCTTATCTACTCTATCTACGCCACCCATATGCTTATTGTAGTCTAAACTGAACACAGGACTGTGCACTTCAGCAACCTGATCCTAAACAGTCACAGGTAAAGCACTTTCATTATGGATGGTAGTCAGCATGTAGACATCCCTCCTGTCTCCAATTTTCCCAGCTAGCAGTTCGTCACTATGCAAGACACTGCACTGTCCCCTCTCAAGATTTTTACAAACAAGCTCCTTTGGATAACCTTTATGGCTAGAGCGGACTGTTCCACAAACAACAATGCCCACTTTGAACAATTCCCTAAACAATTGCACACCAGTGTAGACGCTATCTACGTATAGATGTTGACCTTTTTAAAAAAGTCCTCTACCACATTCCTACACAATTTTCTCACTAACTCCGAAAGTGCACAGACAACCAGAATGGTCAATAGTGGAATCTCTACCAGTGAACACCTGTAAATTATAGACATAACCTCTACGACTCTCAGACAGCATATACACCATAATTCAATAACGTGCCCTCTTGCTAGGAATCTACTGCCTACAAATCAACCAGCCCTTGAATAGGACCAACGACTCATCCACCGCTCTTTCTTTCTGGATCATAGATCTCTGAAAATCGATCTACAAAGTGATCAAGGACAGGCCAAATCTTAAAAAGACGATCACAATCAGGGTGATTTTGTGGCAACACTGAAGCATTATCAACAAAATACAGCATCCGAATCAGAAACAAATACTGATCACGACTCATGATTGCAGGAATATGGATGTTGCCATCAAGGGACTGGGAGAACAATATGAAACAGTGATGGCTTCTTATCAGCACTTTTAATTGGAAGCCGGCAGCCCCAAGCTGCAATCCAGATTCCTCTTGCTGCACTATCGGCACCTCAGTGTCCTATTCTAAAACAGGCACTTCCTCCGCACTGAGAGTGGTTCATCATCAGATTATTCCTCTTGGACAGAAAATTCACTGCCAGAATCTTGCACTTCCTTCTCTGCCTCAAATGTAGGGTCACTCTCATTATCATGGTCAGAGGAAAATTCAAAATGCATACCAACAACCTGCTGAGCGGTAATCCTGCGGCTAGCCATAATCCTTACTAATAATAGCGCCTTGACAAATATGTCAACAACAACCAACACTGTTTAAAATAAGTAAGAAACAAAGTGCAGCTTTATCACAAAGACCTATATACTCAAAAACGATACCATTCACTTGCCAGAGACAGCTAGACTCACTAGCACCTACTCTGCAGAGATACAGCAAGCACCAACAATATCCCACTAAAAAGGAAAACCAAAATAAAAATTACACATAAGACAACACAATATACATTGTGCACAAATTCAAGGAAAATTTCACACACAATAAAATATAGGCTAAATATGCTGCTATTATCACACCATTTAAAAAAAACTCATTCATGAATGACAACAATACTCATTTGGATAAACAGTACAAAAAAGTTTTTCTTATCAAACACATGCACCTACGCAAAGTGCAGGTCTACCACTGCCAAAACTGCAAGCAGGGGTCACAACAAAGGAATCAAAATCTTTGAACTAGAATAAAAATGAGAAATAAAACAATATGATCACAAATGTCAAATGAAGCAATCCACAAACCCCCCGCCACCAAACATTCAGAAATGTTCACTGGTGTCTAGTGGTTTTCTGCACCCTTTGGGGGCAGATGGGCCCAGAAAATGGCTGATCTGCCCCCTATGGGGGAAGAAATGGCCAAAATAAGGGAGTGACCTTTGCCCAAGGAGCTGCTCCTTAACAACTCTAAAAAACATCCCTGGTGGCCTAGTGGTTTCTGCCCCCTTTGGGGGCAGATGGGCCTAAAAAAGGCTGATAATTCTTAGGGTCTGATTTTTACTTTTTTTGCGCTGCATTAATGTCATTTATTGACGCAAAAGCTGCACAAACTTACAAAATACAATGGTATTTTGTAAGTTTACACCGCTTTTGTGTCGAAAAATGACACAAATGCGGAGCAAAAAAAGTATAAATATGGGCCTTAGTGTCCATGGCTACTAGTGCTCCATCATTATCTGAATTTACAAATGTTACACTATTGTTGTTTTTATAATTTTCTTAAGACACCATGCTCCTTGGTCGTACATTCTTTTCCATGGGGTGTCCTTGTACTTTATAAACCTTGAGTGACTAGTATAGCAATCAATTTATGAGGCACAGTGGACATCAACTTTGATGGTCTTTTAAAGATATTCTTTACATTCTCAAACAAATGCCTTAACCGTATCAACCTAATAAAATTGAAGAGGGCTATATCAGGTTATTACTCTTTGGAGCTACTAATTGTTACGAATCCCTTAAAAGGTAAAGCAGTATCTTTTGAGGTTGAGGTTCCAGGTTGATACTTCTGTGCACTGGGATCTTGGAGTTTGATGATAGGTTTATGTCAGTGCTTGGGAATTCATTATGTGGTATACTGGATTCGTTCAACATGTTTTTCTGAATGGTTTGTTCTCTCTTCTCTTTTAATGACATGCCTTTTTGCATGTGTATACATGAACCGAGGAGCACACATATGATATGTAAACTAAAACATGAAATACACATTGTCATCATAATTTTGCTTGATAAGACCTTAAGGCCAGGATCCACAAAAGCTTTTAGGGCCTTTTCGTGTATATGTGGTTGTGAGGATGGGTTAGTAGATCAATGTGAGAGTGAGATAGGTGAAGGGGGAGGTGACTCAGTGTATTGATTGATAAAACCAGTGTGGGCATAGGTGGGAGAATTGGTGAAGGGCTGGATGAACTAGTGAACAAGTGCATGGATGGATGAATATGTAGTAAATTGAGTTTGTGCATGGATGAGTGCTAAATCTCTCCATCGCTCATGTACAGTAAATGTGCCCCGTCTCTAAAAAGAGTTTCCAGGAGGTGATGCACACTCACCTTCCTGCAATAGGTCTACAACAAAAGAAGTTTGTTTGCTGTACATTAAAAAGTTCTGTATTGTAGGGGACACAGTGAATCCCTAACACACAAGGGGGAGGGAAAATGTGAAATGACCGACATGGAGAGTGTCTATAAACAAGTGAAACATTAATGTGTACTTAAAGTCTGGGTCCTGCTAGCTTCTCTGAACTTCCCTACGATCAAACCCTGTAGAGGGACACATGCATGAGATGGAATATGTCCCTCTGGCATCAGTAGCATCCTGAGCATGGCACTGACCAGGCTGCTGCTCTTCTGGGGAATCGTCTGGTGTTGCTCAGTACCTTCCCTGCAATGACACCCCTAGATCACTTTCCTGGTCTCTCTGCTGTGCGCCAGTCTTGTTTTTTGTAATGGTAGGCCTTCCTTTGTACTCGTTCACCATAGATGACTGTACTGAAAGCAGCATGCAAAGACTTGACAGACCACAGCATGGACTATTAGACATTTATAGTCATTTCTTCATAAATGTTGTACATCATTGAAATAGAAGAAATCACATGCAAATTTCACTATCAGATAGTAATTGACTGTTCTTTAGGTTTGGTCCTTGCAGCCTTTGTTCTGACTCTGAACTGAACACAAACGCGTCAGATATCTGCGCTATGTACCCTGTCATCTCACCTAGTGGACATGGCTCGTATTTACCCACAATGCATTTGACAAGGTCTCTTTGCACCCATTTATGCACTCACCCATTCATACAACTGTCCATCTATTCGCTCATTAAGCAATGTTGGCCCGGTGCTCAATGTCCATCACATGCACTCACACGGTACTTAGCTGTGTTCCCCTTCCCTCACTGATTTTCTAGACACAGAACCACACACTCAAACTCATCAATCAATGAAGAATCACTTTGACTTATAAATATCGAGAACTATTGGCTGTACCACTGCATATTTCGTTATTGTGGCTAGTTGTAATAGCAGTACTTTGCAAATGTAACAGCAATGTTGGATGTCTTCTGGCTCTTGCATTCACCAAGGGAATCCTGCCTCATCAATATTAATGAGGTAGGATTTCTGTGAATGATGCCAAAATGGCCCCTTTGTGCTTTGCCATATTAGTTCATCAGTAGACCGGGCACAGCACCAAGAACTGGTCATTTTGCATTTGCATTACAGATGCTGTGCCAACACTGCTGCCTTGCGATCCAGCTTGTCATACATCTGCCCACACACTGTCTAAAGTGACAACTCCTAGGATTCTGTTTTTCAGCATCTAAAAATGAAATACCATTTTGTGTTGATTTTTTTATAGCCAGAGTCATAAAGCCAGGTGATGGTAATAACTGTGAAATGAAAGCTTGCACTGTGTAACTGCTTCCCCTTGACAGCATGCACATAAAATGTATCCCTTTATGAATGCATTATAATTGTGCTGTCCTTGAAGTAAATTCACTGCGTTTGTCATTTCATGACATTGTTTATCTACAATGTTATTTATTGCCTCTGTTTATGTTTTGACTGTTTAAACAGCTCTACTGGTTGAGTGTCTTAATTAAAATTTCATTGAAGCAATTTACCCGCAAGATATTTCTGATGACTGGGGCAAAACTAATGAATATTTTTTAAATGTTAATGTCAAATATACAACATATTATTTTTGGTCACACAGAAAGTGTCTAAAATGTTTAGAACAAATAGGTTCAATAATGAGTCCAACACGTTTAGTCGCACTTAAGCACCCCTGGGTGTACAATGTTGCATTATTTATTTATATTTTTAATTTCCTCTGTATTGCATCAACATCTCTTATTCCAGCCACTTCACCATGCCTGAGTGTCTGATGGTACTTAGTGCTTCAACCACCTTCATTAGTAGTGGGCAAATGGTACTAGAGATATAATCTTGGAAAGAGCTAACATACTGTCAACCAAGTCCTCTATGACCCATGCGTCATTGGCATTGGTGACGAGGCCCAGAGAGAAGTGCCAAAAATCAACTCAAAGAGAATGAAACCATCACCTTTCTGTAGCTCTTCCCTGTATGCAAAAGGCACACATGGTAGGAAGAGGTCCTGTTTCCTCATCAATAGTCCTTTGAAAACACCCATCATTAAGAATCATTAGAATAGTCCACCAATCCATTGGTCTAAGAATGTTAGAAGGTGAAAACATATAGTTAACCTTACAACTGCCTTCATGGATGTAGACATGAAGAGGGTTTGGGTTCCATTGTCTCAAGAGATTTTATTTTTTAACCTGACCTGTATGAACATTTCTTTTAGAATACAGTCCACCACTGGGGCAGGCATAACTCTGAGGGGTACTGCTTTGGGATGTCTGATGGGATGGTACACTTACAGAACTTGTTAACCAAAGTGGTGGGAGAGTTCAGGGGACCAACAGTGTTCTTCAATAACCTCTCAAACAGAATCCCAAACTCTTGCAGTGTTTCCAGGAGATCTATTGACTGAGACCACGCTTACCAGATTTGGGACATGTCCTGCAACACTGGGGTGCCCTGAGAGGCACCTCGCTTTCCATAAGTTCTGGGAGGGATGGCTCACTATGAAACATTCCATAATCCCTAAAAACACTGAGGTGCCCTACTGTTCTTCAGTCCGCTCCTGGGCTTGGGTATGTATATAAACCAGAGTGGGGTACTATTATTATGCACACACAGACTCTGTTCTGTATGGAGTTCCCTCTTGCAGCAGCTCTAGTTATTCAAGGAAGTTTCCAGAGCAGACACTCCTACTTCTGGTGCTACTTCAGGGCATATATCTGATGGGACTGAAACATGCAAGTCTCCCCAGCATGCTCAGTAGGGGAAGGCAGCAGTGTAGCTCATACTTGTCTTCCTTCTGGGCCTAGAGCTTTTGCTTATGGGGCACCAAAGGTGGCTTCAAATACTGTTGAAAGATCCTCCCTATGTTCCAGCTTAACTAACTCAGTATGGTGTGGCGTAACAGCCCTGGGCTGCTAATGTCGGAGCTGGGGGAACCAGGTTCGAGTCTCGGCATCAGCTCAAGATCCTGTACTTCAGGGCAAATCACTTAGGGCCTGATTTAAAGTTTGGTGGAGGTTTACTCTGTCACAAATTTGACGGATATCCCATCCTCCCTATTACAAGTTTCCATAGGTTATAATGGAATTGTAATACAGCAGAAGGGATATCTGTCACATTTGTGGTGGAGTAACCCTCTCTGCTACACTCATAATCTCCCGGAACGTCCAGTTCAGTGCCTTGAGACCCTCACATATGATTTGCCATGCTTTACAATTCCTGAATTCGTTTTTTGTTATTTCCATCAACCCACAATTTGGAAGTTTAAAAAAGTGTTGCTTATTATGAACATTTGTCCAACAGTATTCACACTGCACTTTCTAAATGTTGTGAGGAGAAATGTTTTCCTTGCTAATCATTGTCATTGTAGTGCACACTGTGCAGAAAGATGTCAGAATTCCTTGGCATCCATGAGAGAATTTTACAGTCCTCTACCCGTACATTTATAAATACCATGACTACCTCAAAAAACACACCCTCCGATTCCTGGCTGATGTCAAATACTGGGTTGTATGCATATTTACTTGCCACAGCATGTAAGTAGCTCCCCCTGTAGGGGTTATTCCCAAAGCCATTCCAGATTCCGGGTGCATAGATGGGGAGAGCCTTTTGCCTTGATTTACCTTTTTACAATTCTTCATCTCCAGGCACAGGGTGTCCTGGCTGTGGGTATGCAAAGAGCTGCCACTGGACATGGTAAGCTGGTCTTTGAGACATGCAGGAATGCTGTTTGTGATGGAAATTAAGCTGGGTTTGAAGATGGTGCAGAGGACAAGGGGTACAAGTGGAGTTCAATCATCCTGGGGAGGATGTTGTCATATTTCTTCAGACCCTTGATGGCGCAAGCAGTGGCAGAGCCAGTATGGAGTATGGGAGTCTGTGGAGCAGGCCGTACCACCATTCAGATGTGAGAGTATGAAGATCTGGACACTACAAAGTACAGAGAGAAGGTGAGCTATCAGTCCTCCACCCCCTTCCAGCATTAGCTTTCTTGTATTTTCAATAGTTTGCCATTCTTACCTGGTGTGCCCAACAATGCCATAACATTTTGTGAATGGTTTGAGTATGCCATTTGTGTTTAGATTAGGGTTTCATGATGGGGTAGCTTTGGGCTTTTTTAGACTGTAGATCTGGCAAGAATGTAGCTTGTAATTGATATCTACTTTATGTGAATTGTTTGTTGTGTTTCCTTTGCTAACATGACAACATTTTTAATTACTGGCTTAGGAAGTGATTGTTGTTTGGATGCCCTAGCCTGCCATAAAGAACAGTGCTTTTCACTAATCACCCTTTTTGTGTTCATTGGTTTTACTTTACAGTCATGATGATACACATTGTTGAATATATAGCTTTTTGTTGCCAAATTAAATATCTGCATGCACATAGGCGTCCTTAAAGATGCCTTGAAAAAACAGGCCTTTTATAAAAGAAAACATATGTATAATTCTATAAAATATTTTACAGTATAGGCATTTTAAAATCACTACATACAATACAAACTTTCTATTCTGTCTGGTTTCGTAATTAGGGCTCCCGGTTTTATGGTATTCATTTTTTTACATGTCCATCTGTATTTATCTATATTTATTTTTTTCTTTTTTTTTCTGTATTTATCCATTTTTACTTTGTGCTTATTGTATAACTTAAGCTGCAATAAGTATTTTTCCACATTTATATAACTAATAAATATATACGCGCATTTGAATATCCCAAAGGTTTCAGCTGTATACAGTGCAATAGCGTAATATGAAATCACTTAAATTGTAGAATATCATAAATAACTGTAGATCTGCACTTAATTAAGCTTAATTAGGGAATCTATTGTCTTTTTTCAATCTCCCCTGATGTCAATCTGTACACCCACAGACCTGGCACTTGTGATTGACAGTAGAAAAAAATCATTCAAAGAAGGCCTAGTTTCCATATTTTTCTGTATTTAAAAATAAATACAGACAGGAAAACAAGTCGTTTTCTATATTTATCTGTAAAAATCAGTAAAAACAGAAAACTGGGAACCCTATTCATAATACACTTCCCCTAACAAAAAGCCAGACCTATTGGTTTTGCCGGTGCTTGGTAATAGGCTAATCTCCGCTGGGCTCAAAAAGACAAAGAACAGTTGTAGTTATCTTTGTTGACAACTCCCCCCTTGTAAACTGGGAACAAAGGCACCACTCTCCTCAGTGCTCAGAACAGCCTCCTTCTACACTGTGGCCTTACTGGCTGTTATTCAAGAGAGTGGTATTCTCTCTCTCCTGATGCAGCCAATTTTAGGTGTGAATCCTGGTCTTTTAAGTGAGCATCACAAAAATGGTAAATACTAATTCCATTTCTTATATAGCCAGCCTAAGCATCTCAATCATCTGAGAATTTGTTGACAGCAGTTTTACTTAGCCAATGTGTTCCCTAAAGGCAGTTGGATTCACCAGCTTCATTCTCCCCCTTAATCATCACAAATATTTACAGCATTTATAAAATACGTTGCAGTGACTCAGGATGTCTCAATCAGCAGCATCTTTTACCACCCCTTCACTGTCAATGCGGGAAGATCAGAAACATCATTCACATTGCTAGCGCAGGTGTTTTAATAAAAATTATTAATGAGCGTTCATGTATTTTGAATAGTGGATTTGTGTAGAAAATATAATAACGTAGAAAATAATGCACACATTTGAAAATGTGATCACGATGAGTGGCCGCCAATGTTCACAAAGTGTACTTATTAATAGTCTAATGCTGTGAGATGTGGAGCATATGTTTGACTAATGTAGTAATATGTCATATTAAGGGTTATGCATTAACTATTAGCTTTATTAATCATAGGCCTTAATTTAGCGAAGGTTTTGGCCTAGTTGCCAGGCCTCATGTCAAGCTGTATCTCTTAACATTTAATAAATGGCTGTCCTAGAGAGGTAAACTGTGATTTTCCATTGTATTGTGTAAATGTGCTTGTAGCTGAGAAAGGTTTTTCATGAGAACCGCCTGCTAGAAGATGCTGTTTTTGCTAAATGTAACATTAGGTGAGTAATGTGCGAAAGACTGACTTTCTCAGGAGGAGAACAATGGAAACACTAACTGGAGTAGAAGCTGCAACAACATTGTTACCTGACGAGCCGGATGATGAGAACATTGCAGGAAAAACCATTCAGCGACATGTGGACAGAGTAGTGATAGAATTCATAGATTGGGAGTTTTAGTTTTACTGGACAAAGTGTGAACATGCCATTCCTTGACCAAAAGAGATTTGGGAAGTAGTTTTAGTGAATTTACCTTAACGGGACTGCACCAAGAGATGATACGCCATTCTTTCTATTCTTCTTGAGGGTTTACCTCTATTCTTTTAAGTTGCTTAAATATTTTGCGTTTTCTGAACTTTGATGCTGGATCCTGATGCCTTGTTGATCGGCTGAAGTCCTGATGGCGATGATTATCTTGTCTTGCTGATCCAATTGAGGACAGGAATTAATTGTATCCATGTGTCTGTTATGCATATTTGCTTTTTCTTTCTAGGTACCAACCGCAGTGTTTTACAAGAGCCATAGTTAGATGTTTTTCCAAATTTGTGTTATTAAATTGTTTTGCATGAAGCCCAACATACCAATGGTAATCTGGTGTTAGTTAAGGATCCTCACTAATGAAAATCTAATAGGGACTAATGTTTGATGAATTTCTCTGCTGAATCAAAATGTATGTGATCTCATTGAGAAATTTGTTCTTGTTATTATTTGCACTGTAACTTTAGAATGTGTAATAGTTCAAGCTTTGATTAGATTACGTTTCTTCCGTCGATTTTGACAACCAGTATTGTTTCTGTATGCGTATCATTTGATTTTGAAGTTAATTCACATGACTTTAGCATTGTTAATATAGGGAAATAAATATTCTAACTTTTACTAAAAGGTGTAGTTATTCATGACTGAAAGGTCAAGGTGTGTGACAATTACTGACTCCATTGATTATTAAAGTTATTGATTTTCATTGATTATTGATGTTATTGATTGATTCGTGATTATTGATCTGCATGTTCTGGAGTTATGGTGGGATCATCTTAATTGCGAGTCAAAAGGTTCATCGACCTATTCGTGTCCCCTTGTAAGTTTACTTATTAAGGTCAGAAACGCTAGCAACTTCCCAATCAACTTTTACAAGTGCTGCTCCAGAACATTCAGGGATGGTAACCTTTTGCAATGTTAAGCATTCCCAAAGGCCATGTCCTCACACCTTTTCCAGCAAAAAACCACAGGCATTAGGGGGTGACTAATGACCTGGTGCTATTGGCAAACACGCTACTTCAGCAGTTTTTAATCTGTGGTCCTGGGACCGCTCGGGGTCTGCGACACCTACTGAGTGGGTCTGTGACTTCTTAAGAAACTAAATAATATTAACAGATTAATAAAGTGTATATAAATTAAAAAGCAAAATGGAAAATTTAACATTTTATAACATTCTGGCTATGACTTTCTACTATCTGCTCTATAATCATCATGAAGAGTTTTGTGATCCCCTCTGTGCTGCCTTCCCTTGCGTCACCCTCCTTGATCTTTCCTTTTTCTGCCTTTTTCTTTTCTTCTACTGTTCCTCTTGGTTTCTTCTTCTGCTGCCTATTTATATGGTATTTTCATGTATTCATACACAATATTTAATGGATGATCTCCCTGTGTCCCTTAGTCACTAGCATCTTTTTATTTTTCAGTGTACTTGCGTTGTTGTTATATATCGTCTCTACCTCTGTATTGATTGCCATGGGAAGCTTACTCATTGTCTAGTGGAATGTGAAAGGTCTTTGTAATCCCATAAACACAGATAGTTTTTATTCATTTATGTAAGCTGAAATGTCAAATTGCTTTATCACAAGAAACTCACCCTGTAGAACAAGATATGCATTCTTTACGAAAACTATAGGTAGGCCATACCTTTTGTTTACCTGCCACTAATCATAAAAATGCTGTTAAGATTTTATTTCACAAATTATAAGCCCTGGATGAAGTAACTGTTGCTAAAGATGATAATGTTAGGCGGCTACTTTTGACTCTCAAAATGAATAATATGCCTCTATTTATATGTAAAGTTTTAATGTCTCTCAAGAGTGGATTTCCTATTTTTGGGCCATTTTTCCAATGTACTTCAAATATGCTCTAAAGGTAATCCTATTGTGGGAGAGGATTGCAATCAATTAATAGACTCCATCATAGACTGTCCTTCCTCACCTGGATAAGTCCTTAATAAAATGCTAAATAATTTATGAAAGTTATTCTTTCTAGGGGACTTACTGATTTTTGGAGGTTTCTTCACCCATATACTTTGGAGTTTTCTTTTTATTCACCAGTACATGAATCCACCTCCAGGATAGACTAAATATTTGTGATACACAATATTTTATAACAAATCGACACAGGCTGACATTTGGTCTAATTACTGCTAAATTTTAATTTAATAAAAATTCTATTGAGCACGCATAAGGTTGCCTCTCTAAAATAAATGCCAAATAATATGGGGGTTGTAACAAACTTTTAGCCAATTATTTAAAAATATAAAAAGTCTAAAATTAATGTCATCAGAGACAAGCAAAAATCAAACCACCCTACTTACCCTGACATTTTAAAATGCTTTCAAGACTTTTACACTAATCTTTACAGTTCTGAAATCTCCCCTATTCAAGAAGCCTTCAATGCATTATTTGCCTCTATTCTTAGAAATCGCAATGTTTATTGACCTTTCCTCTCTGGTCAGGGATCTTTCAGTTGCTGAGCTCCCTGATGCTTTATCAAAATTATTCAAAGATAAAGCACCTGGCATGGATGGGTTTTTCGTAGAAATTTACCCCCAAACTTCTATTACTTTTTCAGCTATTTCTCTCAGTTAACAAAGCTCAAAGATCCTTTCTGCTTTGTTTCATACCTAAAAAAGACAACGTTTTAAACTTGTGTGGGACTTATAAACCAATTTCTCTCATAAATACGGGCTGAAAGATATTTTTTAAACTGCCGGCTTTGCAGATTAACTGTATAATCAGGACCTTATTGGAATGGAGTATTCTGGCTTTGTCAAAGGGGGACAGATTACTGATAACTTCAAAACCTTTTAAATATTATACGTCTTGCCTCTAAATGCACAGTCCCAGTTACAGCCATCCCCATAGATGTGAAAAAAGCATTTGTTGATATGGCTTGTGATTTTCTGTTTCGAGGTCTGAGATGGCATGGTTTAGTACCGGCTATTTTAAAATATGTCTGTTACACTTGATAACGCGTCCAGGCCTTATAAATTACCTGTACCTGGACACGTTGGAGGTTGGTGGACCTTTTAGCCGAGTTGGGCTCTCCTCATCCTTGAATAGTCGGGTTATTTAAATCAATAATCAATAACTGTTGTACGCGATAGCCAATACTCAATTAATAGATCGAAATAACACATCAGAAATCAATAACAGTTGGTATTTCGACGCACCATGACCTTTCAGTCATGAATAACCACACCGGTTTATTGAAAGTTAGTGAATTTATTTCCCTATATTAACAAAGCTAACACAATGTATATAAGTCTCAAAACCAAATGATATATGTATACGAACATTACTAGCTGTCCATAGCGGCGGAAGAAACGCAATCTATGCAAAATCTGAATAATGATACATTCAGTTATGGCAATACAAATCACTAATATAAGCAACTGAATTTGACTAATCTCGTACATTGGTCAGCATAACAAGATTTCAATTCAACATGGTGCATCAAGTTCATACCTCGACTAACCTCTAATTAGCATTGGCATGTGGGGCTTCATGCAAAACTAATTTAGTCAACACAAATTTGGAAAACTTCTAGCTTGGGCCCTATCAAAATAGCAGTTGGTACCTAAAAGGAAAAATACAATGCATAATACAATTATCCTTTCATATTTACCAATTACATTCAGCATTCAAGAAAGTCTTCGTCCTTCAGGTACGGGTTCGATCAGCATGGGGCAGAATTTCAAAAGGGCAAAGTTAAGGGCAAGTTTCCTTGCAACAGCAAGGAGAATGGGCAAAGTTACTGCATTGGCAAGACGGGGCAATTTAAAGTTAAAGTCTCTAGGGTGAGAATTCTCAAAGTCTCATTCTCAGTAATAGAGAAAAGGGCATCAGGATGTCGTCTAAGATGGCGTCTGGCGTTTGGCTTCAAAGATGGCATCAAGGAAAATGGCTGACTTCTCTTTGTCCGGTGGGTTTAAGTAAGAAACATTCCAAATTCAGCAGGGTCTTCCATTGGAGGGTTCATAGGGTAGCTTCAAATTGACCAATGAAAAATGTCTTTCTACTAGTACTCATTTATGCATACATCGTCCTTGGAGCCTTGAAACACAAGTTGCAACATGGTTTGCCAATTATTTTGATATCTGTACCCTCATTGTCCGCACCTGCAGACTGACCTTGGATCAGAGGGGATGAAACCGGCCTAGTACGAAACCTTGGAGATAAGTGTATTAGTCATCTCTACTGGAAAAATACAACTTTAAGCAAGAATATATGTTACATTAGTTCAAGGAAAAGCCACGCAGTTAGAATTTGAGACCAGGCAACTAGGCCAAAGCCTCCACTAAATTTAAGCCAAGCACAAACAGTTTCAATAAGAAATCATGACACTCATTTCCAATTATGATGGATTACTACAATTTTTCATGATTAATAAAGCACGTTTATAATATTGGCGAACTACTCCGAGGGCACAATTTCCCCCGTACATTATTTTCTTTACTAAAATCACACTACATTATACGATTTTGGTTACATGATATGTGAATATATGTAGGACCCTCTTTTTCTGCGTCATCAATCCCTCCTCTGATGACTAATCATGTCATCACATCAAATCTTCCCACAAATTTTCTTTCATTAAAATTCTGTGTTAGTAATTTGGCATTTCAGTCAATTCCCTCTTTCTTTTGGTTCCCTTTGATTTTTCTCTGTATATTTCTACTATTTTGTTTTCTATTTTCTCTTCTCTTTTCCTTTTGTTCCTTGCTTTCAACATTTTGATAGCTTTCCATATTCCCCAAATGCCTAATAAACAAATTAATATTATTAATATTCCCTTTATTATTTTCAGTAATAATCTGTTCCAAACGTTGCTGAGCCAATTTCCCACCGAAGCAAATCCTTTTCCAACCTTCTCCCATACTCCTGGTTCTTTCAATTCCTTTAAATCTGTACTTTCGTTAGTTAAGTTAGTAAGCATCTTTCTAATTCGCCCACTGCTGTCTGGTATGTACA
Organism: Pleurodeles waltl; assembly: GCF_031143425.1. Taxonomy (NCBI): domain Eukaryota; kingdom Metazoa; phylum Chordata; class Amphibia; order Caudata; family Salamandridae; genus Pleurodeles; species Pleurodeles waltl. The sequence goes on from NC_090439.1 coordinate 457,834,193, forward strand.
ACAGTGACGAGTACCAAGCATTTTGCAAACGCCGCCATCCTTTGATAAAAGAATGTCTAAGGCAAGCCGATTTTGAAGAGTCATAGCTCTTTCTGCAGCGAGTTCAGCATCCATCAGGATTATAGCTCCTGAGAATTTTGTCAGCATGTTATCGACAATAGTAGACAACTTTCGTATTTTGATTGAGTTCAATATGACTCCCACTGAAGGAATCAAAGCTTCAAATATATCTCCTACCACACCAGTGGCTGTCTCTCTCTTCTGAACATGATGTGATTCAGACAGCTTTGGAAATTTCTTTAAGTCGTCTAGTTGATAAATCTTTGGGAACACTATTCCCAAATAACATCTCCCATACCATCCTTTAGGAAGACAATAATAGGCGTTAAGTCCACAAATATAGTATATCCCTGGAATAACTGGGTCTTGTCCATTCAGCATGAACGTCCATTTAGGTTGAAACAAAAACGTGTGTTTACATTCACTCGTTCCCACAAAAACTGTGTCATAATATGATTTATGTCTATGTATACAGCATCTCCCTACGTGTAATGTATCTAAAGCTATTTTCCCTTGTGTCTTTATCGCAGGAAAAGCATAGTTATCTACAGATGTCCTCTTATGTAATTCCCTTTCCAATTCCTCCTTCATTTCTTTCCTCCTATCGTCAGTGCGGTCTAAAAAGTTTATCTCCAGCGGTGAAAGCAAGCATGTAAGGTTCTCCCTATGTGCGTGAGCTGTGTGAAAAGGTGACAACGGCTCAAAGAAGCCTCTCATCAATTTTATATAATAATCTCTGGCTACTTTACTCAGGTACTCGATTATGGGGACATATGCAAATGTAACATCATAATTAGAGTAAAAATAATGAATGTACTGCTGACCATAAAATCTGGACATTATTATACTACATGTAATTCCATACGTAAGAGGCATGCTATGATACGTCACCCCTTCCACTACTGAGGTAGGTATTTGTGTGCACACATAACAATCTTTCGCATCCATGGTCTCAACATACTCACTCAACAAGCGATAGAAAACATTAGACGAAAGTTCCTTTTTATCATGCAGATGTCTTTCATCTTGTTCGAGTCTCTTTAAAGCTGTTAGTTCAGTAGTAGTAGCAGGTCTAGAAGTATAAGCATCATTCGTCCCTTTCTCATCCTTCCCATGCATTCCAAGAACTATTGCTACAATGATTAGTACGCATGCAGTTATTAGACCTATACACATGTATTTACAACACTTCATTTTATGCCCCTGTGTAGTGTAGCCTGTCATGATCTGTATAGAATCAGAAAGTTGAAGACACTTTATCAAATCGGATTTGCAGATATATACAAAGCTGAACGAGTTCAATGTTCACACTGTTTTCTTTAGCGGCTTTGTCTTTTATCGGTTAGCAGCTTTGTCTCAAAATCGGTTTCAAAGTCAATCAAGTTTAGCAATGTCTTAGCCGGTTTTAAAAGTCAAACAGGTTATCAATGTCTTATTCGGTAACGTTCATGGAGTTTCACTCCTCAAGTGCCAAAGTGAAGTTCTGCCTCTTCGTTCTCGAGACTGAGAGATAAGAACTCGTCTGACCAATCGTTAGCGGCTATGTATGCCCACTCTGGACCAGAGTACCTTCTGCTCGGTATTCTTTTTCTTTTCAATTTTGCATCTCCCTTTGATTCTCTCTCACGGGTGCATTCTTCCTTGGTCAGGTCTTTCTCTTCATTGGGTGTTGCTATTGCGATAGACAGACACTTTTCTTTTCTTTTCTCTTTCAACTTTGGCTCTTCATTCTCATTTGGTATTTCTTTAATCCTTAGTTTCGCTGGTGATATACTTTGCCTCCGTTTCGCACTGTTTTCACCTGAGGGACCTGCAACCGGTTCCGGAAGGGGTTGAGCAATTTCACTTTGTCCCTCTTCTTTTTCTTCCTCCAGGAGGTCGATCAGATTTTCTTTTTCTTTTCTTGTATCGTCTGTTTCTGGGAAAGCCCTCCTCTGATGAGGCTCTCCTGCTTCTTCACTTGTTGCAGGCTCTTTGTCACCCTCAGGGTCTCCGTCACTCTCTGATGTCTCTACTCCGTTCTCCTCAAATGGATCGGCTGTTTCTTCCTCAGAGAGTATCTCTCCCTCCTCTAATTCTGCTTGTTCACCTCCAGATTCTCGTTGCTTTGTCTCAGTGCCTGGTACTTTCTTGTCAGTCACTGGTGATTTCAGTGCTTCAACTTCCTCTTCTGTGGGGCACGTCACCCTTTTTGTGTGACTGGCGTGAATCCAGTTGGGAACTCCCGCACACTTCACAGCAGTAGTAGTGGTCAGAATCACTTGGAAAGGTCCTTTCCAACGAGGTTCCAGACACGACTTCCTCACGGGCTTCTTTATCACTACCCAGTCGCCTGCTTTCAGGGCGTGTCCTGGACCCTGGATCGGTGGCAAGGTGGTTGCCTCCACCTGGAGAGAAAAAGAGCGCACCACATCAGCTAGACCTTTGCAGTAGTCCAACACCATATCATCTGTAATATTCAAAAGAGCATTTGCAGGAACTGCTGGAAGTCTCATGGCCCTGCCCATGAGGATCTCGTGCGGGGACAGTCCAGTTTTCCTATCAGGGGTGTTTCTCATAGACATTAATACCAAGGGCAATGCGTCAGGCCATTTCAAGTTTGTTGATGCACATATTTTCGCCTTCCTTGACTTCAATGTGGCATTCATTTGCTCCACTAGACCTGAGGCTTCAGGGCGGTAGCTACAATGCAACTTTTGCTCAATGTTCAGCGCTGCACACAGTAATTTTATTACCTCGTTATTGAAGTGACTTCCCCTATCTGATTCTAAAGAAATCGGGAAACCGAAACGTGGTATTAGTTCCCTCAAGAGTAATTTGGCAACTGTGAGACTGTCATTTCTACTTGTGGGGTATGCTTCAATCCAGTGACTAAAATTACACACAATCACCAACACATACTTCAAGCCTCCATGCACAGGCATTTCGATAAAATCCATTTGCATCCTGCTGAATGGACCTCCAGCCCTCCCAATGTGGCTCAAATTTACTACTGTTCCTTTCCCCGCGTTCATTTATTGACAAAGGACGCAACGGTGGCAAACTGCTTCAGCAACTTGACGGAATTTGGGGTTAAACCAATCAGTTTTGAATAGCCTGACCATGGCGTCCCTTCCAAGATGAGCCTGTCCATGGTAGAACCTGGCCAATTGTGTCAACAGGCTGTTAGGCAGAACCAATTTCCCTTCACTTGAGACCCACAAATCATCTGGTTTCTTTACACATTTCAATTTACTCCATGAGAGTTTCTCATCTTCACTAACATCGTTCTGTAAAGACTTCAATTCATCTATTGTATCTACAACCTTTAGAGCAAAGGCTTCGCTTGGTTCAAGTTCTGGCTCATTTATCAAGTTCCATTTGTCCCTGAGCAATATACAGTTCAATGCGCAAAACCTTGCGACTTGATCTGCATACCCATTTCCCAAAGAAACGTAGTCTTGTGATATTGAATGTGCGCTGCACTTTACCACCGCAACTTCTCCTGGCAACTGAATGGCATGTAACAACTCTCTTATTCTTTCACCATTTTTCACTGGTGATCCTGAAGAAGTCATGAAGCCTCTCTGTGACCACAATTGTCCAAAGTCATGCACTATTCCAAATCCGTACTGGCTGTCAGTATAAATGGTGACTTTCATCAATGCGGAAAGTTGGCAAGCTCTAGTAAGTGCTACCAATTCCGCTACTTGAGCGGAGTAAACTCCTTGAAGCCAAGATGCTTCCAGAACACCTGTTATCGTACATACAGCATATCCTGCTTTCAATATTCCCAGTGCATCTCTTAAACATGAACCATCGACAAAAAGGACTTGATCATTTTCTTCCAACTGGGTGTCTTTGATATCAGGTCTTGGTTTTGTACAAAATTCAGTCACCTGAAGACAGTCGAGCTCAACGTCTTCAGCGTTCTCAATTTCGACATTCTCACTGGGAAACAAGGTTGCTGGATTCAACGTAGTGCACCTTTTCAGCTGCACATTTGGTGAACCCAAAATTATTGTCTCGTACCTTGTAAGCCTAGCACCAGTCATGTGCTGTGGTCGGGAACGTGTCAAAAGTATCTCCACTGAGTGAGGGACCATGACTGTTAAAGGATGTCCCATCACTATTCCTTCACTCTGGGTTAGGCTGATACCAACTGCTGCTACGGCACGCAAGCACCCTGGAAGTGCTGCTGCGACCGGATCCAAAGTAGCTGAAAAATATGCTACTGGTCTGTTAACGCCACCATGGGCTTGAGTCAAGATAGACAAGGAACATGCATCACGTTCATGACAAAACAATGTGAAAGGCTTTGTGTAATCAGGCATGCCTAATGCTGGAGCCCTGCACATGCATTCCTTTAATTCAATAAAAGCATCCATCTCATCTCCTTCAACTCTATTTCATCCAACGCATCTTTCTGGGTCAGTTTCAGTAAAGGTTTTGCTAGAGTCGAGAAATTGGGAATCCATTGGCGACAATAGCTCACCATTCCCAAAAACTTCCTCACCTCTCTTCTCGTCTTCGGTGGACTCATCTGAAGTACACTTGTTATTCTTTCTTTCATAATTCTTCGCGACCCTTTCTCTATTTGGTGACCCAAATATTTCACTTTCTTCTGGCAGAATTGTAATTTCGAAGGGGACACTTTGTGTACGTTCCTTCCCAAATGGTTCAATAGGGCAATGGTATCTGCTGTACAGTCACTTTCTGTCTTAGATGCGAATAGCAAGTCGTCAATGTACTGCACCAATGTTGATTCAAATGGTAACTCCAACGATTCCAAATCTTTCTTTAGAATCTGATTGAAAATTGATGGTGATTCCGAAAACCCTTGAGGAATTCAACACCAACTGTAGACCTTGTCCAGGAATTTGAAACAAAAGAGAAATTGGCTGTCCTCATGAAGAGGTACAGAAAAGAATGCTTGTGACAAGTCGATGACTGAGAACCACTCAGCATCACAGGGAACTTGAAACATTATCACAGCTAGATTTGGTACTACGGGACAACATTTGACTATTATGTCATTTATTTTCCTCAAATCCTGAACAATCCGGACCTTTCCACTCAGCTTTATCAGTCTCATAATTGGTGAATTGCATGGACTGCTTAACACTTCTTTTAGTACTCCCTGTTTTACAAACTCGTCAATGAGTTGGGCGACTTTCATGAGGGTGTCTTGTGCCATATGGTATTGTGGTGTCTGGGGAAAAGTTACATTGGGTTTCACAGTCACCTTCACTGGTTCTACCCCTTTGACCAATCCTACTTCTTTCCCTGTCATATCCCACACTTCCTTTCCGACTGTTTCCTGTAACTCAGCGGGAATGTCTGCTTCAGTGAGCATTGGGTAAAGAGTAATCAGGGGATACTCCTCATCAACAGTTTCTGCCTCGTCCCCTTCTACGCTGTCCTCTTCTTCCCCATCACTGTTTGTCTGAATTTTAATTCCATCATTTGAACACATAATCGAACATCCCAATTTGCACAATAGGTCTCTCCCTAACAGTGATATCGGGCTTGAGTCACACACCACAAATTTATGTGACCCTTGATAGTTACCAATTCTGACTTGCACTGGATCAGTGATTGGGTTTGTCAGGTACCTATTTGCTACTCCCACTACTTGAACTGTTCTCCCTGAAAGTGGCAAATTTGGTACTTCAATGCTTCTAACAGTGGAGCGTGTAGCTTCCGTGTCAACCAAGAATAAAACGCGATGACCCATAACTCTTCCTTCCACATACGGACCCTTTTGATCAACTTCCAAAGATGCTGCAAGCATACAATTTCCCTCCTCATCTGAACTTTCATTCTCCCATACATCGTTTATTCCATTCTCACTGTGTAATGGGAATTGGTGTACTGTGCCATTTTGGTTCATTCCTTGACCCGTGACCTGTGGAGGAAGCATTATTTGTTGCTGATTCATTGGTGCTAACGGTATTTGCATTTGCTGATTAGGTACCATAGGAAACTGCTGTTGCATTGGCTGTAACTGTGCCATTTGTGCACAGGGCATTTGCACCTGTTGCGGTTGTATGGGTTGTGAACCCTGCATCTGATTCATATTATTCTGGAAATTTGGATTTGGACCCCTCAATTTCGCTCCTCTCATATTCTGAAATGCATTGACATCGTTGTTTTGCTGACCTACCCCTTCCTGCACCATCATTGGGCACTCCCGTTTCCAATGCCCGACGATTCCGCACGTGTGACATGGCATCACCTTCTTCATTGCCCGTATACCATTTGGAATCATAACAGTATTTATGTCAGGACCATTATTCACAAAACCTCCTCGACCTCTGCCTCTCATCTGCGGCTGAAACAGCATTTCCCTGCTGTTGCTGCTGCGGCATCTGTTGTTGAAACCCTTGCAAACCTTGCAAACCTGTCTGAGCTGCTCTAAGCTGCATCACCATCACCTTTTCCTTCAACCTTTTCTGTTTTGTCTCAATCTCATCACTGAAGTATTTTGCATAGTTCAACACTTCATCAATCGATTTTGACTGCCAACAAATCAAATGCATTTTAATCATCTGACTAACCTCGGGTCTCAACCCTTCCACAAATCTGAACACGAAATGGAGCATGTCCTTTGCATCAATCGTCTCCGTGCCACTGTAATTTTTAAACGCTTTCAACAATCTCTCATAGTACGCATGTATCGATTCTTTAGCCTCTTGTGCTGTTCTGTCGATCCTCTGCCAATCCACATTTTTCGACGCAACCTTGGTTTTCAAGTGCTCGATCACCTTATGGTATAAACTCATTACCGTAGGCGATGGTGCACCTGTGTCCCTATCTCTTTCTGGTTCACTCGTCGGCCAACCTACAGCTCTTTTACAGTCTTCCCATAAATCAGCCGGAACCACTATTTCAAATAAAGTATTCAGGTCTTCCCAGAGACATTTTGCGAGTTTCACAAATCTATCTGTCTGTTGATACCATTCTATCGGTTTCTCCCTCAATTTGGGGAAATCATCCGTAAAGGATTGAATATCACACCTGTGCCATGGTACATGTACAAGTTTTCCCCCTGCTGTCTCTCTTATTGGCAACATGGTTATCAGATCGTCATTCTGTTGTGCCTTTTCTTTCCGATCTGGAGTACTTTCCTTCTTTTTGTCCTTTTTCTTAACCCACCTGCTTTCCCACTTATCTAGGCATCTCCAGACCTGTGCGCTCTGCAGTATCTCCTTGAGGTGCGTTTTCATCCCTGCCGAACTCATGTGTTCAAAATCTTTTGTCTCAAAGTCTAGCCTGTAACTTCTGCTCAAATGTTTAGTCTTACCTATGTCAATCTCGTTTCTGTCTGCAATTTCTTGCAACTTCTTATGTATGCTGCTCACTTCTCTTGTAATCCTAGGGCACATGTACCTCAGCTCTTCTTCTGTGTATGATTCTAACCTGTTCAGACCCATTGTTCCCTCCACTAGTTCATCTGCCTCCATGCCCAATCTTATTTTATTCAGGTATTCTTCTCCCTTCCCGCTGGATGTACTCTGTGGGGAGTTCAGACTGTTGAACCATTGTGTTAGCTGTTGTGCGTTCAGTCCCATCAATGTAGCACTTACATCAACTGCTACTGATGGTTGCGGTAACATTTCAGTCTTTGAAGTTAACGGTATTAATAGTGGTGGACTTAACCTTACCACAGTCGACTGAGCACAAATTGGAATTGGACTAAATTCCGACAACTACCCAGATCCATTTGGCAGTGTTGCTATCGGAGTTGTTTGTGGAGGAATTTCTATGCATCTTCTCCCTATCTCACTTTGTGTCATTACGCCTTGGTCGCATACGTTTGAGTTTGCCTGTATATATAATGGTACTGGCGGACCCACAGTGATAGGCAGAGATATTGCATCTGGATTCTGTCTGTTCCCTGAATTCTGTGGCATGTTAATCCCCACATTATGATTCATTATTGCTGGCATACCTAACTGGCCCTCTGTTACTCGAGTGTGCCTCGGCACTTCTTGTACCTGCTTTTGAGGCATCAAAAATTGCGTTGATTCGGCTTGAATCAATGTCGGTCTTTGGTAACTCTGTCCTCCCTGAGCCCCTAAGCCAGAAGTCGTTCCCAAGTTATGCTCATCACAGCAGTGCCTTTCAATCTGCGGCTGATAATTATCGACAGGTTTCAATAAAGGCACGTCAGGATATATTCTCTGAACTTGTGGTATTTGTGGTGAAAAAGGCATATCGGAACCGTTCTGCCTTTGTGATATTCTCAAATTCGGTGTTACATTACCCAGTGTTGGTTCTGGAGGGGCAGTACTAATGCTTGATCCTTTTTTGCTTTCCACATATGGTGGCGGGCGATCATTCAGCAATTGTATAATAAACTCCTCATCGTCTGACTCGTCTAACCTTTTCGAGTTTCTGTTATTCTCTCTATCTCTGGACAGACCCCTATTTGTTTTATAGGTAGCTTTCCTTCCTTCCGTCTCTGCTTCATCAGTAATTGCTGGAAACAATTTAATTCCCTGTAGTACGTCTGATCTCCAAACCTTCTGTGTGCTATCCCATCTAGCATCCGCTAGCGTCTTTTCTACTTTTCTTATTCTTGTCTCAAATTTCTTTTGTTGTTGGTTTCTAGCTATCAACTCCCAAATTGCTAGTGCCTCAAACTGTGCTGGTCTTGGAGGTACTTTCATGTCGTATAGTGCAAACCTTAAATTCTCCAAAATCCTTAGGTTAAACGACCCATGGATAGGGAACGCTACACTTCCATGCTTCTCTGTTAACTTGCACCATTGCTTTAGCCAAAGACATGGTGCTACACCCTTTTCCTCAATCACGATGTAAGCTGGTGTACCCTCAGGCGGTGTTTCTTCTCCCACATTTGCCTTAATGTAAGCATCTCCCCTCATGGCACTCTTAAATGCTTTGAAAAATTTAATCTTTCCGTCTTTTATTTTTCTCAAATAAGTAATCAATAAGTGACTTTAATTCCCGGAATACTCTTCGCTTGCCTTTCCCCACCAACTGCGCTTTCACGGACTGCGTCCAATCCGCGCGCGACCCTTCTCACCAACCAACCTATCCCAGTGCGGCTCCTAGTGACGTCACACCCACACATTGCGGCTGACAAAGTCCCGTGGCTTGTCCTCTTTCATTCAGCTTCACTCGAAACTAATATTTGCAATATATCGCGAGCACTAACCAAAAAGAAGAAAACAAATCTGTTGGTTTACTACAGGAAGGGTAACACACTCGTTTCAGAAACCTTAGGGATTTTTCACTAGCCTCGGCAGCTATTCCATCTTTCTCGGTCTCCCACTTTCGCAAGTAAAATTTGACCCGCAAACTTTACTCTCAACTGATCAATGAACTATTCTAGCGCGCTTTAGAATTCGTCAAATCTCAAAGTCGAAAATTTTCTTTCATGCCTCAATATTCATACCAACTTGTTGACCACGCCCGATCAACCTATTAAACCGAACAGATTACAACATCAATCAAGTGTCTCATACACTTTTCAACATACTCGGGAGTCTCTTGACCTCGCAGGGCCCGTCTCAACATCAACAACCACGTGGGCAATTTTCCTGCACAAAGCGCTACACACATGTGAAGTTCGACGACTTCCCTACTCTCACACTTTGGAGTCACACTCCTCTAAAACTTCAATTGGAGTTCGTAACCCCGCTAAAATCCTCACAAACTTCTCAATTCATCTGCGGCAATAAGCTATGCAAGTGCAAAAACCCTAACTTCACTCATACCGTCACTAGAAACGCCGAAAACATTCTCACACCTCCATGTCCTCCATTCGCAAGCTCCGAGATCCCGGGAAAGTCATTGGGGACTTAGGGCATCATCATCTCTCCAACTTGTTTTATCAAGGAAAATTCTAACTTAACTCCGTCTATTGCTCAGATGGAGTCCCAAAGGGCGAAACCATCAATCTCTGCTACCATCTACTGATAACGCGTCCAGCCCTTATAAATTACCTGTACCTGGACACGGAGGTCGGTGGACCTTTTAGCTGAGTTGGGCTCTCCTCATCCTTGAATAGTCGGGTTATTTAAATCAATAATCAATAACTGTTGTACGCGATAGCCAATACTCAATTAATAGATCGAAATAACACATCAGAAATCAATAACAGTTGGTATTTCGACGCACCATGACCTTTCAGTCATGAATAACCACACCGGTTTATTGAAAGTTAGTGAATTTATTTCCCTTTATTAACAAAGCTAACACAATGTATATAAGTCTCAAAACCAAATGATATATGTATACGAACATTACTAGCTGTCCATAGCGGCGGAAGAAACGCAATCTATGCAAAATCTGAATAATGATACATTCAGTTATGGCAATACAAATCACTAATATAAGCAACTGAATTTGACTAATCTCGTACATTGGTCAGCATAACAAGATTTCAATTCAACATGGTGCATCAAGTTCATACCTCGACTAACCTCTAATTAGCATTGGCATGTGGGGCTTCATGCAAAACGAATTTAGTCAACACAAATTTGGAAAACTTCTAGCTTGGGCCCTATCAAAATAGCAGTTGGTGCCTAAAAGGAAAAACACAATGCATAATACAATTATCCTTTCATATTTACCAATTACATTCAGCATTCAAGAAAGTCTTCGTCCTTCAGGTACCGGTTCGATCAGCATGGGGCAGAATTTCAAAAGGGTAAAGTTAAGGGCAAGTTTCCTTGCAGCAGCAAGGAGAATGGGCAAAGTTACTGCATGGGCAAGACGGGGCAATTTAAAGTTAGTCTCTAGGGTGAGAATTCTCAAAGTCTCTTTCTCAGTAATAGAGAAAAGGGCATCAGGATGTCGTCTAAGATGGCGTCTGGCGTTTGGCTTCAAAGATGGCATCAAGGAAAATGGCTGACTTCTCTTTGTCCGGTGGGTTTAAGTAAGAAACATTCCAAATTCAGCAGGGTCTTCCATTGGAGGGTTCATAGGGTAGCTTCAAATTGACCAATGAAAAATTTCTTTCTACTAGTACTCATTTATGCATACATCGTCCTTGGAGCCTTGAAACACAAGTTGCAACATGGTTTGCCAATTATTTTGATATCTGTACCCGCATTGTCCGGACCTGCAGACTGACCTTGGATCAGAGGGGATGAAACCGGCCTAGTACGAAACCTTGGAGATAAGTGTATTAGTCATCTCTACTGGAAAAATACAACTTTAAGCAAGAATATATGTTACATTAGTTCAAGGAAAAGCCACACAGTTAGAATTTGAGACCAGGCAACTAGGCCAAAGCCTCCACTAAATTTAAGCCAAGCACAAACAGTTTCAATAAGAAATCATGACACACATTTGCAATTATGACGGATTACTACAATTTTCAATTTTTCATGATTAATAAAGCACGTTTATAATATTGGCGAACTACTCCGAGGGCACAATTTCCCCCGTACATTATTTTCTTTACTAAAATCACACTACATTATACGATTTTGGTTACATGATATGTGAATATATGTAGGACCCTCTTTTTCTGCGTCATCACACTCCACCCCTACCACTTCTATCTTTCTTAAGGGCCACCAATCCTCTTACTTTCAGTTGCATATAGGCTCTCAACAGGGATATTTCTTAATTATTGTTCATCCTTTCTCTCAAACCATTTTTGGAAAAGATACGTCAGTCGAGTTCTTTCTCCAGCTTTGAACATAAAAACATTGCGGTCACTTTATGATTTATGCAGATGATGTCCTCCTTTTTGTTTCTGATCCTATACAAACTGTTAGAAATGAGGTCTCTAGCTGGCAGTCAGTTTGCACCCTGTCCAAGTAGGGACCCTCACTCTAGTCAGGATAAAGGAGATGCCTGCTCAGATAAGCCCTGCTCACCCTCTTGGTACCTTGGCACGAGCAGTCAGGCTTATCTCAGAAGCAATGTGTTAAGCATTTGCATATAACAAACAGTAATAAATGAAGACACTACAAAAGGACACCACACCAGTTTTAGAAAAATAGCCAATATTTATCTATATAAAACAAGACCAAATACGATAAAAACTCCACCATACAGTAATAAAGATATGCATTTTGTAGAATTTTGCTTAAAAATTATAGTTCATTGAAGTCGATAGCTCCAGCTGGGGCTATGACGGAGTCGTGATCAATAAAACCAACAGTTCAGGCCGGCAGCATCATCGCGGGCCAGCTACGGTATCGGGAAGACCCGCAAACAGTACCTTTGGATTTGCAGGGCATCGTGATCCTCGTGGTGAGCTCCACAGAGCGGCATCCCTGGTGTCGCAGTGTGGTTCCGGACTCAGTGTGGGAGTCGTTGGGCCCTTGAAGTCACACGCGTTGCAGATCGAAACCGTGGCTGAGGAAGTCTGGAGCACTAGTGTGGATGGCGTTGGGGCTGCGGTGCGAAGCAGGACGATGTGATGGGTGGTGTCCCCAGGTCATGGTGCAGGCAGAGGATCGGTGATGGCATCCAGCGGCATTGGTGAGACAAGGGCTGCAGTGTGAAGTGGAGTGGTGCGGCACGAGGGGTCACAGTGTAGGCCGCGGCTTCGTTGTTGCTTAAGCGCTGTTGTCGGTAGGCCCAAGCCAGCTATGAGGGACAGGACGGTGCTTCGTGACTTTCATGAGCGGTGTCCACAGGCCACGGTGCAGGCAGGATGCATGGTGATGACACTGGAGTCGATAATGCTGGCGTCGGTGGGCCAGGGCTGCGGTGCGGGACAGGACGGAGCTTCGTATACCTCACGAGTGGTGTCCACAGGCCACGGTGCAGGCAGCTGCGCCGGTGTCAGCAGGAGCGGCGGCGGCGGAGATGCCCGGGCTGTAGTGTGAGCAAGCGATGCCGGAGTGTGGGGTCCATAGGTCACGATGCGACCAGCGGCTCGGTGAAGTCATCTGATGGCGGTGGCAGTGTGACCAAGGTTGGGATGCGAAACGGGGCAGTGCGACCCCGTGTGGCGTTGGCAGGTCACGGTGCAGGCCAGCAGCTTTGTTGGCGGTGCCGCTGTGGTTTGCCCTTTTGAACAGCACAAAACACACAGTTCCCAGTGCTGCAGGTTGAGAAAACTGAAGTCTTTAGTGTCCCTGAGACTTCCAACAGGAGACAAGCTCTACTCCAAGCCCTTGGAGAACTTTCTCAAGCAGGATACACAGCAAAGTTCACCCTTTGCTCTCTTTTAAGGTAGAAGCAGTAACCTCAAGCCAATCTAGCAAAGCAACACAGCAAAGGGACAGTACTCCTCCTCCAGCTCTTCTCCTTGACAGAGGTTCCTATTGATTCCAGAAATATTCTAAAAGTCTGGGGTTTTGGGTCCTCTTCTTATACCCCTTTCTACCTTTGAAGTTGGCAAACTTCAAACCAAAGTCTCAAGTGTTTACAAGATCCTTCCTTGTCCAGACCAGGCCCCAGACACACACCAGGGGGTTGGAGACTGCATTGTGTGAGGGCAGGCACAGCCCTTTCAGGTGTAAGTGACCACTCCTCCTTCCACTCTAGCTAAGATGGCTCATCAAGATATGCAGGCTACACTCCAGCTCACTTTGTGTCACTGTCTAGAGGAGAGGTATGAACAGCCCAACTGTCAAACTAATCCAGACGGGTAATCCACAAACAGGTAGAGTCACAGAATGGTTTAAGCAAGAAAATGCCTACTTTCTAAAAGTGGCAGTTTAAACTCACAATCTAAAAACCAACTTCACTAAAAGATGTATTTTTAAGTTGTGAGTTCAGAGACCCCAAACTCCACATTTCTATCTGCCCTCAAAGGGAATCTGCACTTTAAAGTTATTTAAAGGCAGCCCCCATGTTAACCTATGAGGGAGATGGGCCTTGCAACAGAGAAACCCAAATTTGGCAGTATTTCATTGTTAGGACATGTAAAAACACACCAGTACATATCCTACCTTTCAAATACCCTGCACCCTGCCCAAGGGGCTACCTAGGGCCTACTTTAGGGGTGCCTTACATGTACCAAAAAGGGAAGGTTTGGGCCTGGCAAGTGGGTACACTTGCCAGGTCGAATTGGCAGTTTCAAACTGCACACACAGACACTGCAGTGGCAGGTCTGAGCCTTCTTTACAGGGATTCTTATGTGGGTGGTGTAGGAAAGTACCATCTTGCCTGGCATGTTACCCCCATATTTCACTGTATATATGTTGTTTTAGTTGTATGTGTCACTGGGACCCTGCCAGCCAGGGCCCCAGTGCTCATAAGTGTGCCCTGTATGTGTTACCTGTGTTATGACTAACTGTCTCACTGAGGCCCTGCTAATCAGAACCTCAGTGGTTATGCTCTCTCATTTCTTTCCAAATTGTCACTAACAGGCTAGTGACCAATTTTACCAATTTACATTGGCATACTGGAACACCCTTATAATTCCCTAGTATATGGTACTGAGGTACCCAGGCTATTGGGGTTCCAGGAGATCCCTATGGGCTGCAGCATTTCTTTTGCCACCCATAGGGAGCTCTGACAATTCTTACACAGGCCTGCCACTGCAGCCTGAGTGAAATAACGTCCACGTTATTTCACAGCCATTTACCACTGCACTTAAGTAACTTATAAGTCACCTATATGTCTAACCTTTACCTGGTAAAGGTTGGGTGCTAAGTTCCTTAGTGTGTGGGCACCCTGGCACTAGCCAAGGTGCCCCCACATTGTTCAGGGCAAATTCCCCGGACTTTGTGAGTGCGGGGACACCATTACACGTGTGCACTACACATAGGTCACTACCTATGTGTAGCTTCACCATGGTAACTCCGAACATGGCCATGTAACATGTCTAAGATCATGGAATTGCCCCCCCAATGCCATCCTGGTATTGGGGAGACAAACCCATGATTCCCCGGGTCTCTAGCACAGACCCGGGTCCTGCCAAACTGCCTTTCCTGGGGTTTCACTGCAGCTGCTGCTGCTGCCAACCCCTCAGACAGGTTTCTGCCCTCCTGGGGTCCAGCCAGGCTTGGCCCAGGAAGACAGAACAAAGGACTTCCTCAGAGAGAGGGTGTTACACCCTCTCCCTTTGGAAAAAGGTGTTAGGGCTGGGGAGGAGTAGCCTCCCCCAGCCTCTGGAAATGCTTTCATGGGCACAGATGGTGCCCATTTCTGTATAAGCCAGTCTACACCGGTTCAGGGAATCCCCCAGCCCTGCTCTGGCGCGAAACTGGACAAAGGAAAGGTGAGTGACCACTCCCCTGACCTGCACCTCCCCTGGGAGGTGCCCAAAGCTCCTCCAGTGTGCTCCAGACCTCTGCCATCTTGGAAACAGAGGTGCTGCTGGCACACTGGGCTGCTCTGAGTGGCCAGGGCCAGCAGGTGACGTCAGAGACTCCTTCTGATAGGCTCCTCTAGGTGTTGCTAGCCTATCCTCTCTCCTAAGTAGCCAAACCTCCTTTTCTGGCTATTTAGGGTCTCTGCTTTGGGGAATTCTTTAGATAACGAATGCAAGAGCTCATCAGAGTTCCTCTGCATCTCTTTCTTCACCTTCTGCCAAGGAATCGACTGCTGACCGCGCTGGAAGCCTGCAAAACCGCAACAAAGTAGCAAAGACGACTACTGCAACCTTGTATCGCTGATCCTGCCGCCTTCTCAACTGTTTTACTGGTGGTGCATGCTGTGGGGGTAGTCTGCCTCCTCTCTGCACTAGAAGCTCTGAAGAAATCTCCCGTGGGTCGACGGAATCTTCCCCCTGCAACCGCAGGCACCAAAGAACTGCTTCACCGGTGCTCTGGGTCTCCTCTCAGCACGACGAGCGAGGTCCCTTGAACTCAGCAACTCTTTCCAAGTGACTCCCACAGTCCAGTGACTCTTCAGTCCAAGTTTGGTGGAGGTAAGCCCTTGCCTCCCCACGCTAGACTGCATTGCTGGGTACCGCATGATTTGCAGCTGCTCCGGCTCCTGTGCACTCTTCCAGGATTTCCTTTGTGCACATCCAAGCCTGGGTCCCCGGCACTCTAACCTGCAGTGCACGACCTCCTGAGTTGTCCTCCGGCGTCGTGGGATCTTCCTTTGTGACTTCGGGTGAGCTCCGGTTCACTCCACTTTGTAGTGCCTGTTCCGGCACTTCTGCGGGTGCTGCTTGCTTCTGAGTGGGCTCTTTGTCGTGCTGGACGCCTTCTCTGTCTCCTCACACAATTGGCGACATCCTGGTCCCTCCTGGGCCACAGCAGCATCCAAAAACCCTAACCGTGACCCTTGCAGCTAGCAAGGCTTGTTGGTGGTCTTTCTGCACGGAAACACCTCTGCGCGACTCTTCACTACGTGGGACATCCATCCTCCAAAGGAGAAGTTTCTAGCCTTTGTCGTTCTTGCAGAATCCACAGCTTCTACCATCCGGTGGCAGCTTCTTTGCACCCACAGCTGGCATTTCCTGGGTATCTGCCCACTCCCGACTTGATCGTGACTCTTGGACTTGGTCCCCTTGTTCCACAGGTACTCTCGTCAGGAAATCCATCGTTGTTGCATTGCTGGTGTTGGTCTTTCTTGCAGAATTCCCCTATCACAACTTCTGTGCTCTCTGGGGAACTTAGGTGCACTTTGCACTCACTTTTCAGGGTCTTGGGGTGTGCTATTTTTCTAACCCTCACTGTTTTCTTACAGTCCCAGCGACCCTTTACGAGCTCACATAGGTTTGGGGTCCATTTGTGGTTTGCCTTCTACTTCTAGAGTATATGGTTTGTGTTGCCCCTATCCCTATGTGCTCCCATTGCAATCTATTGTGACTATACATTGCTTGCACTGTTTTCTATTGCTATTACTGCATATTTTGGTATTGTGTACATATATCTTGTGTATATTTGCTATCCTCATACTGAGGGTACTCACTGAGATACTTTTGGCATATTGTCATAAAAATAAAGTACCTTTATTTTTAGTATATCTGTGTATTGTGTTTTCCTATGATATTGTGCATATGACACTAGTGGTACTGTAGGAGCTTCACTCGTCTCCTAGTTCAGCCTAAGCTGCTCTGCTAAGCTACCATTTTCTATCAGCCTAAGCTGCTAGACACCCCTCTACACTAATAAGGGATACCTGGTGCAAGGTGTAAGTACCCCTTGGTACTCACTACAAGCCAGGCCAGCCTCCTACATTGGTTGTGCAGCGGTGGGATAAGTACTTGCAACTACTTACCACTTTGTCATATTGTACTTTTCATAAGAGAAAAATATACAAAACAAGTTCAGTGTATGTACACCTAACCAAAAAGTTTTGCTTTTCTTATCTTACTCCTTTGCTAAGTGCTGAAAAGTACCTCTAAAACTTTCAAAAAGTTCTTAAAAAGTTTTTAATTTTTTTTTTTCTGTTCTTTAAAAAGTTCTGAAACTTTTTCTTTCTTTTTCTGTCCCTTAAACCTTTTCTATAATGTCTGGTACAGGTCAAACTGTTGATCTGACTAAACTTGCATATGATCACCTTAGCTGGAAAGGAGCAAGGAGTCTCTGCATTGAAAGAGGTTTAGAGGTAGGGAAGAATCCCTCAAGAGAACTGTTAGTTAATATGCTCATTAAACAGGATAAGACCTTAGTTGGCACATCTGTTGAGAAATTAGCTGATGGTTCACACTCTGACTCAGGGGCACCCCTAGTAAGAGAGTTAGGAGGGAACCTTCCCAGCCTGCCCCCTAGCAAGCCACCTAGCATGGCTGGTACTAAAGTGAGTTCCCATCACAGTAGGAGTGTTACTTCTGTAGGCCAGAATGTTAGAGTGCCATCTGTTAGGGACAGGTCTCCCTCTGTTCATTCACACCATTCTTCTGTGTCAAGGCATGCCCAACCCACCCTCCCTGAAGACAGAGTGTTAGAAAGGGAACTCAATAGATTGAGAGTGGAAGAATCCAGGCTGAAGCTCAAGAAGCAACAGCTGGATTTAGATAGGCAAGCATTTGATTTAGAAAAAGAAAGACAGAGGTTGGGGTTTGGACCCCTTGGTGGCAGCAGCAGTATTCCCAATAGTCATCCTGTAAAACAGCATGATTCTAGGAATCTGCACAAGATAGTTCCCCCTTACAAGGAGGGGGATGACTTTAACAAGTGGTTTGCTGCACTTGAAAGGGCCTGTGTTGTACAGGAGGTCCCTCAAAGGCAGTTGACTGCTATCCTATGGCTATCTTTCAGTGGAAAGGGTAGGGATAGGCTCCTTACTGTTAAAGAAAGTGATGCCAATAATTTTACAGTTCTTAAGAATGCACTCCTTGATGGTTATGGCTTAACCACTGAACAGTACAGGATCAAGTTCAGAGAAACCAAAAAGGACTCTTCACAAGACTGGGTAGACTTTGTTGACCATTCAGTGAAGGCCTTGGAGGGGTGGTTACATGGCAGTAAAGTTTCTGACTATGAAAGCCTGTATAACTTAATCCTGAGAGAGCATATACTTAATAATTGTGTGTCTGATTTGTTGCACCAGTACCTGGTAGACTCTGATCTGACCTCTCCCCAAGAATTGGGAAAGAAGGCAGACAAATGTGTAAGAACAAGGGTGAACAGAAAAGTTCATACAGGGGGTGACAAGGATGGCAATAAGAAGGATGGTAAGTCTTCTGACAAGGGTGGGGCAAATCTAAAAATTAGTCTTCATCAGGCCCACAAAAACACTCTGGTGGGGGTGGTGGGCCCAAATCCTCTGCAAATCAAAATAAAGAAAAGAAACCATGGTGCTATTTATGTAAAATAAAAGGCCATTGGACAACAGATCCCAGTTGTCCAAAGAAAAGCACCAAGCCTCCTACCACTACAACCCCTGCTGCTACACCTAGTGCCCCTAGTAATAGCAGTAGTGGTGGGAACAAACCTACTAATAGCCAATCCAAGGGAGTAGCTGGGCTCACTTTTGGTAATTTAGTTGGGGTTGGTCTTGTTAGGGAGACCACAAAGGCTGTGCTAGTCTCTGAAGGTGCCATTGATTTGGCAACCTTGGTTGCTTGTCCCCTTAATATGGATAAGTACAAGCAACTTCCCCTAATAAATGGTGTTGAGGTTCAGGCCTACAGGGACACAGGTGCCAGTGTTACCATGGTAATAGAGAAACTGGTCCACCCTGAACAAAACCTACTTGGTCACCAGTACCAAGTGACTGATGCTCATAACAACACACTTAGCCACCCCATGGCAGTTGTGAATCTCAACTGGGGGGGGGGGGGGTTACTGGTCCAAAGAAAGTTGTGGTTGCCTCAGATTTACCTGTAGACTGTCTACTAGGGAACAATTTAGAGACATCAGCTTGGTCAGAAGTGGAGTTGGAGGCTCATGCAGCAATGCTGGGCATTCCTGGGCATAGTTTTGCTTTGACAAGGGCTCAGGCCAAAAAGCAAAAAGGACAGGGTGACTTGGATCCTGGAAGAATGGACCAAGTGCTCCCTAAAGCTAGGGTTAGTAAAGGTAAAACACTACCTACTATCCCTCCCTCTACAGTGGATTCAACTTCTAGGAAGAAGAATTTCCACCCTGTGCAGAACCTACACCAGAGGAGCTGGAAGCAGACATTGCTGAGCTTTTTGGTGGAGGGGGGCCTGCCAGGGAGGAGCTGAGTGTGGCACAGCAGACCTGTCCCACACTAGAGGGTCTAAGACAGCAAGCTGTCAAACAAGCAAATGGGGATGTCAGTGACTCACACTGAGTTTACTGGGAGGACAACCTTTTGTATAATGAAGCAAGGGATCCAAAACCTGGAGCTGCCAGGAGATTGGTGATTCCTCAGGAATACAGAAAGTTCCTCCTAACTCTAGCCCACGACATTCCCTTAGCTGGACATTTGGGGCAAATGAAAACTTGGGACAGGCTTGTCCCCTTGTTTCATTGGCCTAGAATGTCAGAGGACACAAAGGAATTTTGTAAGTCCTGTGAAACCTGTCAAGCCAGTGGCAAAACAGGTGGCACTCCAAAGGCACCCCTTATTCCACTGCCTGTGGTTGGGGTTCCCTTTGAAAGGGTAGGGGTTGACATAGTTGGACCCTTTGACCCTCCTACTGCTTCAGGCAATAGGTTTATCTTGGTGGTAGTGGACCATGCCACCAGATATCCTGAAGCAATTCCTCTACGGACCACTACAGCTCCTGCAGTGGCAAAGGCCCTCCTGGGAATCTTTTCCAGGGTGGGCTTCCCAAAAAAGGTGGTATCAGACAGGGGAAGAAATTTCATGTCTGCTTACTTAAAGGCAATGTGGAAGGAATGTGGTGTGACATACAAGTTCACTACACCCTATCATCCACAAACAAATGGACTGGTTGAGAGGTTTAATAAAACACTCAAAGGAATGATAATGGGACTCCCTGAAAAACTCCGCAGGAGATGGGATGTCCTATTACCTTGCCTCTTTTTTGCTTACAGGGAGGTACCCCAAAAAGGAGTGGGCTTCAGCCCCTTTGAACTCCTATTTGGACACCCTGTAAGAGGTCCTCTAACACTTGTTAAGGAGGGTTGGGAACAACCTTTAAAAGCTCCTAAGCAAGACATAGTGGACTATGTACTTGGCCTAAGATCCAGAATGGCTGAGTATATGAAAAAGGCCAGTAAAAACCTTCAGGCCAGCCAAGAGCTCCAAAAGCAATGGCATGACCAGAAGGCTGTTCTGATTCAGTACCAACCAGGGCAGAAAGTGTGGGTCTTGGACCCTGTGGCCCCAAGAGCACTCCAAGACAAATGGAATGGACCCCACATTATTGTTGAGAAAAAGGGAGAAGTCACCTACTTAGTTGACTTGGGCACTGCCAGGAGTCCCCTTAGGGTGCTCCATGTCAATCGCCTAAAACCCTACTATGACAGGGCTGATCTCACCCTGCTCATGGCAACAGATGAAGGACAGGAAGAAGAGAGTGACCCTCTCCCTGATCTCTTCTCTTCCACAGAACAAGATGCTCTAGTGGAAGGTGTAGTTTTGGCAGATTGTCTTACTGCTGAGCAGAAAGACCACTGCATAAATCTCCTGGGTCAGTTTTCTGAACTCTTTTCTACTGTGCCAGGCACCACTTCTTGGTGTGAGCACACTATAGATACTGGAGACAGCTTGCCTGTCAAAAGTAAGATCTATAGGCAGCCTGACCATGTCAGAGACTGCATAAAACAAGAGGTTCAGAAAATGCTTGAACTGGGAGTGGTGGAGCACTCTGAAAGTCCATGGGCCTCTCCTGTGGTACTTGTACCAAAACCTCATTCCAAAGATGGAAAGAAGGAAATGCGGTTTTGTGTAGACTATAGAGGTCTCAACCAGGTAACCAAAACTGATGCTCACCCTATACCCAGGGCAGATGAGCTAATAGATACACTGGCATCTGCCAAGTATCTAAGCACCTTTGATTTGACTGCAGGGTATTGGCAGATCAAGTTATCAGAGGATGCAAAAGCAAAAACTGCATTTTCAACCATTGGAGGGCACTACCAATTCCCAGTAATGCCTTTTGGGTTGAAAAATGCACCTGCCACTTTTCAAAGGTTGGTGAATACAGTCCTGCAAGGGTTGGAGGCTTTTAGTGCAGCATATCTAGATGATATAGCTGTCTTTAGCTCCACCTGGGATGATCACCTGGTCCACCTATGGAAAGTTTTGGAGGCCCTGCAAAAGGCAGGCCTCACTATCAAGGCTTCAAAGTGCCAGATAGGGCAGGGGAAAGTGGTTTATCTGGGACACCTGGTAGGTGGAGAACAGATTGCACCACTTCAGGGGAAAATCCAAACTATTATAGATTGGGTTCCCCCTACAACTCAGACCCAGGTGAGAGCCTTCTTAGGCCTCACTGGGTATTACAGGAGGTTCATAAAGAAAGGTGCACTTTACTAGGGACTTACCAGTAAATCAAATATGCCAATTATGGATAAACCAATCAACAGTATAATGTATCTAGGGAGCACTTGCACTTTAGCACTGATCAGCAGTGGTAAAGTACACAGAGACAATAAACCAGCAAAAACAGAGTCCAGTAAACCATAAAAACCTGAGGGCAGCAACCAAAAAGACAGTGGAGACATGCCAAAATGCATGCATGCCAGGTCTAACACAAACTATTTCCGAATTGTTTGCCTTCCTAAAGGAATATTCATTGATATCAGGTTATAAATTGATCACTGATAAATAAAAGGTACTGCCCCTTAAAACATACTGGCCCTCATTCCGAGCCTGGCGGGCGGCGGAGGCCGCCCGCAAGGCTTCCCCCCTCCGAAATACCGCTCCGCGGTCGTAAGACCGCGGAGGGTATTCCGAGTTTTCCCCTGGGCTGGCGGGCGGTCTTCACAAGACCGCCCGCCAGCCCAGGGGAAAACTCCCTTCCCACGATGACGCCGGCTCGTAATAGAGCCGGCGGAGTGGGAAGGTGCGACGGGTGCAGTTGCACCCGTCGCGTATTTCAGTGTCTGCTTTGCAGACACTGAAATACTTTTAGGGGCCCTCTTACGGGGGCCCCTGCCGTGCCCATGCCATAGGCATGGGCACGGCAGGGGCCCCCAGGGGCCCCGTGACTCCCCCTCCCGCCATCCGGTTCCCGGCGGGAGAACCGCCAGGAACTGGATGGCGGGAGGGGGAGTCGGAATCCCCATGCCGGCGCAGCATGCTGCGCCGGCTTGGAGGATTCCTTTGGGGCAGCGGGAAACCGGCGGGAGACCGCCGGTTTCCCTTCTCTGACCGCGGCTGAGCCGCCGCGGTCAGAATGCCCCGCGGGGCACCGCCGGCCTGTCGGCGGTGCCACCGCGTCCCACGGCCCTGGCGGACTTGTTCCGCCAGGGTCGTAATGACCCCCACTGTCTCAATGAGATGTTTACGGATGTGGGTTTCACTTGTGACTATACCTCTATCAAATGCTTAGGAGTTAGATATTCTTCTTCTTTACAGGAAACTATACGAATCAACATATCAACAGTTAAGCAAAAATACTTACCCTTTTGGAACAATGGTAACCGTTATCGTTATCACGGTGGGGCCAACTAGACATGATTAAGATTATGATGCTGTCTATAAACAACTCCTACCTATCTATGTTACTGGTGAAGCTCCCTTAGTAATTTTTACGATCTTTAAATAGCTCCATGAGAAAATTTCTGTCAAACAAATAAAAAGCATACATTTCCTTGCTTAAACCCCAACAACCTAAAGCCCTTAGTGGATTGACTTTTCCTATTTTTAAGAAATATAACTCTGCATTTACTGTTTACTTACAGATTTGGACGTGAGAATCCAGCTCTATCCTCATTATTAGGCAATGGGTAGAAGGTTCTATTTACTCCACTTTTCCCCATCATCATTTGGTACGTATTTCACAACTTCCCAAATCTTTTTCTTTATCTCTCATTACTTTCTCTATCTCCTTAGCAAAACCTCTTATTACACATTCACATTCCTACAATGAGAACTTCATGATGTCTCTTCTTTGGTGTAACAAAAAAAAAAAAGTAATATTCTGGGAAGGACTGGTTCCAGAAAGGTATCAATGTGGTAAATCAGTCTTTTGTGACTCCGGTCTTCTCTCGTTTTCTACAATTGAAGCTCAGTTTGGTTTACCCACTTCCTGCCTTCCAAATTACAATCAGCTTAAGGCCTATTTTTTACATTCACCTTTATTCACAACAATCTGAACACAACTTTGTGATAATAGCTCTCCTACATTTTATTTACAATTTCTACTAAGGGTTCCATCATTTATAAAAGCATTGATAATCACCCAACTCCTTAGATGGGCCAAAAAAATCTAGAAACTCAATGAGAAGCTGATCCCTAATAATTCATCTCAATACAGTCATGGCACGAAATTTGGGCTGAAATACAGACCACCTCTCATTCTGCCAGCACCACACAGGCCTTAGGTTTCTTTTATAACAGGCTATACTATGAATAACACTGTTGGAAATGTAATAAAGAGAATAGTGATCTTGTTTATATGCTTTTTGATTGTCCCCCAATCCGCCATTTTTGGTCTCAAGTATGGGCCACCCATACTAATATTTGCTCCATCTCCTCTCCAGTTGATAAAGTGCATATTTTTCTGAGTGGTTCCTCTACTTTATGGATTAACTCTGTTATGATGGGGAAGCCTGATGACATGTCTATAGCAATTGTTTCACATGTCATCACATCCAGCTGGAAGAATGCTCAGGAAGTGAAGTTCATTAAATGGTGACATATGCTTTGCAACCACTACAGCATTTACTGTACTAAGGTCACTTCGACACAACAACTAATCAAATAAGATATGCTGTGGATGCCACTATCCTCTTTTCTTTTTAAACAACTGCACACTTCTCCTGCTGTTACTCATCAGTTTGATCCCCCATAATCAATTTTAACTTATTTTGATGTTACAGATCATCAACTCAATGATCCAGCTTTTTCGCCATAATAAGCTTCTTTTTCCTTTTCCCCTCCCCTTTCTTCCCTCTTCCTTTTCCAACGTGTTATAAAAATTATAAAATGCTGCGTTCTATTATCTTATTGTTCACCAGAATATTTATTTCAGGATTTGCATATGGTTGTAAGTTATCTGTGATATTATTACTGATCTTCATTAAGGTATAACAATACTTTCACTTATTCTATTCTAGTCATTTTTATTTCATTCATGTTGTACTTACGCTGATGTAAGTTTTTTTGCAACTCTTTAATAAAGCATTTTTGAACAGACAAAAAAAATTCTTGCTAAAAGTTAAAGTTGGTACCCTGAAATTGATTTGTGAGAGCAGTGCAAGTACATAAAACAGAATACAGAATGGATGATGGGTACCCGCAATTGAAATGAGAAAGATTGCAATCCTCCCATTAAAGTTGCATTTTGATTTTTTTATATATGTAAATTTAATAAAATAATTCAGCATTTTGTATGTGTTTTAGGAATGCTTGGTTCCATATTTTCTCTACAGTGTTTAACGGTTAAAGTCATCATAATTTTCCCCCAGGTTTCAACAATGATTCAATGACAGGACCTAAATTCCAGGAATGATTAAGTGGGGTATCACAGAAGTCAAAATGTTAAGAATCACTGCACTATCTGATTTCTCCCCTCAGAGCCTTCATGCTGCAAATTTACTCTTTGTAGGAGTTGCCAGCTCATGTGTTCACCATGTAATTATGGCTCTTTACCTAGTGGCCCTGTAAACAGTGCTAACATCATGTGGCACATGGTGGCACTGTGTGAGCTGGCAAGCCTACGTCATTTCAAGTACCAGTGCTGGTGGTGTTCTTAAACCAGTTGCCACATTGCTATATTAAAAGCATGGCCAACTATTTAAGCAGCATTAAACACACTGAGCATTAAAAGCAGGTGCCTTTCTGCTGCACCTTTTTTCCTTACCAGAAGCAAATGTGCATGGAAATTGTACCCCAACCCATCTCCAGCCTTTCATTAGTTAAAGATAAAGTATTTTAATCAGACTGCAAAACAAAATACTACACACTCCAAAGCTGGTCCAGTTACAGGGTGATCTCATCTATGAAATTGAGTATTGCGCTTGTGCTGTCTACAGTGCTGAAGACCAGGCCACTACAGGCATGCTCTTGTCTTCAGCAGATGGGCCTCTGGACTGATGCAGGACGTGCTTGTGTTCGCCAGATTCAACCTCGAGGTGAAATGCAGGCAGATGCTCATCTTTGGCAGCAGCTCCTCACATATGAACAACACCAATAGCATCACCAGACCTTCTGAACCCTGTGGTGGAAATGTCAGACAGGAACATTATGTTCTGTTTGCTGGCTTCTTAATGCAAATGACAACAGGAACTACATTGTGAGACCAGGTGACCCCTCACACTTCAGGTCGTCACTGTTCCTGACAGTAATTGGCTTGGGTATTCCAAGTGCTTCTTCTTCTGTACAATCTCTCTTCTGTTATGCAGACATTAGCCCTGGTTGCAAAGCAGTCCTTTGAGTACTCAGAGGAGCACTCTTTTCCTTGATCAAGAAGAACCGGGGGCTGCAAGAAAGTGGGGTGGTTTGGTTCTCACTTCTATACTTTTTTTCCTGGCAGCAGATGTGGGCTTACTAGCTAAGCTTTTGAAACCAGTTTGGGTTGGATCCCTTTCAAATGTCACTTTCAGGCTACTCTTTAGGGACATCCTTTGAGCAAGGTAATGGCTTTCAGAGGAACTGCCAATTATGTTGGCTCTAGGAATAACCAACATAAAGGTACAATGAAATGTTAGATCTCTGCACCTGGATGTCACCAGCCTTCCTGAAGCAGCAATAGGGGGCAGCCAAAAAAGTCAGACACTGCCTAGGTGCTTCCTCACCTTGAACAACAGACATTGCCATCTCATTCCTCACCGCTACCATCTACCAAATGGCAGTGCTCAGGAAGAACTAATGAGAATTTATTTGCTATCAAGGTCCTTATTGAAGGGTAGTACTGGCTTCATCTTCTTTCACTTCATTGTCTGGGTCTTTACCTTCCAGTCACAGAATTCAGCCTCTACACCTCCACTGTGTGGGGATGACATGTTCAACCTCCAGCTTGTGCCATGCTATACAAGGAGCCATCCAAAATGGACCACACTGGTCCTCATACTCAGACTCTAATCATACACAGCATCCTTCTTCCATCCATGTGTTGCACATCAACCACAAATACATACACTTGACACACACATAGAATGTCATAGCAGGTCTGGGGTTCACATTAACACTGAACTTTACACAAAAAGGATTGTTAGGCAGCCCTCTCTCCTGCCACAGAGAAAAAGTCTGGTCATACTAAAGAGTCTAAAAAAATGTGGTATCCTGCCACCACCGCTTTATGTGAAATAACTAGGACATGAACAGGAGTCCTATGCCCACTATAAGGGTACATCTAATGTGCCCCTCCAGGTACTATAACAGGTTATGGAGCTTATATGAAAAGGCACAGGCCTAAACTGGCATGCTAAATAAGTGTAATGCCAGGGCCAAACAAAAACTCAGGATAAGAAATTTGCACTCCCGTCACACACTCATGATGAGTACACCCCTGTTTATGAGGCAATGGACATTTCCATCCCAACAACTGATAATTACTCTCTTTCACATCTAGACTCCAGGAGACTAAGCAAGCATCTTCATAAAAGAAACAAAGCACATGTCTTAACATATGGACTAATCAGCCCCTCTTGTTTGATCATACTGACATCTATAACAATTCTCTTCTTTACTGAATTGTAATATCAACCCAATATTGGTGAAACTTTCATTAACCACTGAAGTGGTTCCCTCAATGGTCAACTAAGACTATACACATGAGTTACCACCAGCAGCTACACAGAATAGAAGAACGCCCCCTTAGCCAAAGCTTTGGAATGGGTAATGGTTTATACATGCAAAGCACTGCACTGCTCACCGTGATGATTCATTGGGGCATATTTACAAGCCCCTTGTGCCACCTTTTTTTTATTTTTTTAATATATTTTATTAACATTTTGTTATCTTACATCTGTTTACTCTCTCATTGCAACATTTCGTATTCATTATACATATCTCTCAAACAATTCGCATTTATGATACGTACTACTCGTAATTCTTTACTCAATTCCTAGGTATTGTAGGCTTTCTTCATGCTTTCATTAGTCACTGACTGTAGTGAGTTTATCACATTTACATTCTGCGCTACGCTACTCGCTGTTCTGCATTATCATTTTGGATCACGTGAGTCAGTAATTAGCTTAGTTCCGTTCTGATCCATAGCTTGAGTGAGAGACCACCAGGAAGGAGAGAGAGAAAAAAAGAAAACAAAAAAAAACGGAGTTGAGAGAAAAAATAAAATAAAAGTGAATTGGACAAGGAACAAGTGGTCAACATAGCGGCTTTGCATGGGTGGGACTTATGTCTGATGTTATAAAAAGGCACGGAAATATAGGAACACGGGAAGGAGGGCCAAGCCCCGGGCGCACCAGCGCATAGAGAGGCGGTCACCTACCTCCTTCATCTCTCCCCTCTATTGGTGATGTATAAGATTGCTAGTCGTGTGTTTCTATACTACCTCAGTCAGTGCATTTTGTTTGTAGAATTGGTTGTCTTCAGGCCCCTATTTGGGAACCTTCCCCATTGGGTCAGCTTCCTAGAGTGTGCTACTCATCCCTTATTACAACCTCTGGGCTGCTGCACTCTTACATAGACCATCCCAGCACAATACCAGGTCTTCCCATTCTGGGGCAATAGGGACCTGTCGGATTCCCCTGGCCTCTTCTGCCCTCAGAACCTGCAGCTCAGCCCTAGACCATTTCAAAACATCACCTCTCCAGTCAGTCTGTGAGGGGCGGCCAGGGGCCTTCCAGCCCCTCGCAATTAATCTTTTATAAAGGGCCAGGGCCAAGTCAAGGAATTTCCCTCTCACCCTCCCTTGTAGCGCAGCCGCCCTAAGACCCAGTAAGAACAGATCAGGTGTGGGCAACAATTCTATCCCTAGTAACTGAGCTAAGATATTCGTCGTCTCTCTCCAACCCGATTGAAGCTCCGGGCACCCACACACCATATGATCAAAGTCAGCATCTCCCCCCGACACCTCGGGCATGTCCCCGGGGTCCCCCCCGTATATACGGAACAGTCGATGTGGCGTCAGGTATGTCCTATGAAGGTAGTTGTACTGGATGTACCTTAACCGTGTGTTACGTGAGATCACCCAGGGGTAAGCCAGTGCTTTGTTCCATTCTGAGTCAGATAATTCCGTCCCTATTGTGTTCCCCCACCTTTCTCTCAAGGATTGTAAAGGATCCAGCATGGCCTCCACCTGGGCCCGGTATATCCTGGCGACCGAATGAGGCTCCGCCCCGATGTCAGTAGTAGATGCAGCACCCCGTGCGTAGTGGGCTCCGCGTTTATCGTGTCCCAGTGGTCTTTCAGAGTGTGTATTAGCCTACCAAAGAGTAAAAACTGACCCCGGGGGACCCCCTCCAACAGTAAGTCAGCGAATCCCTCCAGCATCCCCTCCTCGAAGAGTCCCCCCACTGTCTCAATCCCCGCACCAGTCCAAGGACCCAACCCCAGTTCTTCCGAGTCCTTCCCCCCGGGCCCCACCACCAGCGCCGCCAACGGCAGAGCTGGAGAATATGGCGGGCCTACTCCTACTCTTTTCGTACACTTTTTCCAGCATGCCAACGCGACCTTTACCATTATGCTGTTCTCAGGAAGGGCTATCTTCCTGCCTGCCATATGTGCCGCAATCCTTGCCGTACCTATTACTCCCTGGGCAGTACATAGGTCAAGGTCTCCTTTGCTCACCTGCCAGCCGGACACCCAGCTGGGCTGCCAGGTAGTATGCCTCGAAGTCAGGAGCGCCCAGACCGCCCATACGGGATGGTCTACAAATGGTTGTCAAAGCCGTTTGTCTGCGTCCGTCGTCCCACACTAGCTCCCTGAGCAATGTATTCAGGTCGCAAAACCATGTCGGAGGGATCAGCAATGGCAAGTTGGCGAAGTAATAGAGGAGTCGGGGAAGCATAATCATTTTGGCCAGTGCCACTCTGGCCATTATTGAAAGTTTTAGTGAACGCCAAAACCCAACCGAGGACCGCAAGGATCTAAGTACTTTACCAAGGTTACCGTCTCTGAGGTCGCCCATCTCATGGAATATTTGAATGACCAGGTACCTGAAGGTCCGAGGAGCCCAGCTCGCGTCTAACGGACACTCCCCCGGGCGCGCGGAACCCTGCAGCGTGGGGAACACGTATGTCTTGCCGCGATTAAGGCATAGCCCGACACCTCCCTGAAGTCCTCTAACACCCCCAGGGCCCAGGGGAGACCGCTAGCTCCGTCCCTGAGGTAGATCAGGATTTCATCCGCATACAGGGAGACAATATGCTCGGCCGGGCCCCATTCAATCCCCTTGCCCACCCCCTCCCCCCGCAGCTGGGCCGCCAGAGGTTCAATCACTAAGGCAAACAGGAGCGGGGACAGGGGGCACCCCTGTCGGGTTCCACAAAACACTGGGTACGCGTCTGAGATTGTTCTGCCCGTCCTCACTCTAGTCATTGGAGACGAATACAGCAGGTCCACCCATTTAACCCATTTCTCCCCAAGGCCCATTCTTAACATAGCTGCCCTCAGATAATCCCACCTAATCGAGTCGAAAGCCTTCTCGAAATCCACCGCCAGCAAGACCCCGGCAGGTGGTTTCAACTCGTCAGGCATGTACAGGATAGAGAAAAGCCGCCTGAGGTTCAGGGAGGTGCTGCGTCCAGGGATAAAACCATTCTGGTCAGAATGTATCAATGTGGTCATGAGGGGGAGCAGCCGGTTGGCCATAATCTTGCTAAGGATCTTAAAGTCACTGTTTAGCATTGATAACGGGCGGTAGTCGGCCACCGATGCTTCCCTATTGTTGGTCTTGGGGAGTGGCACTACCAGCGCCTCACGCAGCGTGTTAGGCAGTTCTCCACTATTCCACGCCTCTGCATACATATCCGCCAACTCAGGAACCAGTAGAGATTTATATTTTTTGTAGAAATCCATAGGGAGCCCGTCGATACCAGGGGTCTTCCCAGAGGCCAGTTGTGTTATTGCCTCATTTATTTCTTCTGTAGTCACCGGCCCCCCAAGGCTGTCTCTGTCCACCGGGTCTAGTATAGTTAAGGGGACCTGCATTAAGAAATTATCTAGAGTCCCTGTCTCCAGGTTGCTAGGTCTTCTATACAGGTACATATAATAATCCCTAAATGCGTCATTAATAGGGCCTGGGTTAAGTCTGCGGTTCCCCCCTCTGTCCAACACATTTGTGATGGGCTCGCTATCTCCGCTCGGGCGCACCAGCCATGGTAATAGCTTACCCGATCTGCCCTCCTCTGATTGTAGGGACGCTAAGTATCTTTGCATGTCATGGCATCTAAGCCATTCCTTGGCTTGGGAGTGTTCTCTGCAGGCGCGGTCATATTGTTCATCACCTTGTGTTGCTGGGCCTTGTCTCAGTTCCCCTTCGTGTTGGACCTTCTCTAGGGCAGTTAGCTCCTTTTCTAGTGTATGCCTCACTCCTGCTGACTGCCCAAGACAGAAACCCCTCGTCACCACCTTAAGCGTCTCCCATTCCACGGCCCTAGAAGAGGTGGATCCCTTGTTAGTCTCAATGTGTTCTGTCAAATGGCAACGCAGTGCCTCCCTGTACGCCTGATCCTCTAGCTCCCCAGGGGCCAACTTCCACGAAGGTATAGGGGGTCTGTCCTGTGGTATCCTCAGTGTTAACAGTAGTGGATTATGATCTGATATTGTGCGGGCCAGGTACTCAGAGTGGATCACGCCTCGAGCCAGTCCTGCAGTGCAGACCACCCTATCAATTCTGGTATGCACCCGGTGGAGGCCCGAATAAAATGAGTAGTCCCTAATGTCCGGGTGTCGTGTCCGCCAGACATCCACTAAACCCCAGGTACCCATCCACTCAACCAGCCTTTGAGCTATCTTAATTGACGTCGCCCCTTGTAGCGGCGGGGTGGATTTGTCCATGTCTATGTCCAATATTGTGTTGAAGTCCCCTCCTATTAGTACTTTCCAAGTGCGTTGGCGGGTGAGGTGTCTTGATAGGCCTGTCATAAATGAGGCCTGGTCCTGATTAGGGGCATAGATGCAACTTGACACCAATGGGGTCCCATGCAGTTTCCCCTCCAATATCACGAACCTACCTTCTTTGTCTATGTTGGAAGAATCTATCGTTAGGAGGACACGCGCTCTAATCCAAATTAGTACGCCTCTTGCATAGGCTGAACATTCTGTGGCAAACACCTGTCCCCTCCACCTGCGTCTTAATTTCTCTCCCTCCCCCGGTGCCAGGTGGGTCTCCTGCAGCATTGCTATCTGCACTCTCCTTCTTTTTAGGAAGGACAGAATTCTATGTCTTTTGGTCGTAGTGCCCATCCCCCTGACGTTCCAGGTTATGAGATTGTAGTCTGCCATTTTAATTCTGCAGCCTGGTAAGAGTGGGCCTGGTGCGCCCTGGGCACCGACCGAGTCCCCCGCATGTTCGCACCCCTACAATGGATGGACGTCTCCACCCACACTGCCGACTGAACTCGTATCTATAAACCCCAACTCCCCATCCCCAGGGCGCCTCCGGAACTGTAGGTGGCCCAGAAAACTGTGCCACAATGCAACTTGTTCAAAAACATAACTGCCGTATTCGCCAGCCAAGTCTGGCAGGCGAAAGTCAAGTCAAGGGGGGTGGCCAGGTCCGGAGGGGTCACATGTATACTCACAGTGTGCCAAGTCTCCAGGGACTGCTATCGTTCTGGACTATCCAAGTTCGTCGGCCGTTTGGGGCGTCACCCTCTGAGCACGAGCCAAGCTCCCCGAATCTCCGGCGGAGGACACCATCGTATCGTCAGACTCTACGTCAGAGCCATCCTGGGGGGACGCCTCTCCACCCACTGAGGCCGCCGCCTTGAGGGCCGCCTTCCTGCCCATTTCTCTTTGCGTTTGCGTTGGCGCCAGCTGTGGGCGATCCCTGGGTCTCTTCCCCCTCGGGGCTCGACGAGTCCTTCCCGCACTGGATTTTTCATGCGTGGGTTGCACCGTGTGGGACCCATGCCTCTCGAGCCACTCCCATGCCTCCTTTGGGGATTGGAAAAATGTGGATTTCCCATCCACGATCACTCTTAGTCTTGCTGGGAGGGAATAGCAACGAGTACTGGATCCCTTCGTCTCGCAAGGCTCTTTTAACCGCTAAGAATGAGGCTCGTTTGTTTTGAACGTCTAGCGTAAAGTCTGGGGACAGTGTCACTTCTCCATTTGCCCCTCTGAACGGGCCCATCTCTCTGGCTTTCTGTAGAAGGATGTCCCTGTCTCTGTAATGTAGGAGTTTAGCGATTACTGCACGGGGCGGTCTGCCAGGTGCAAGAGGCCTCGACGGCACACAGTGCGCTCGTTCCAGCGTGTAGAAAGGGGTCAGGCATCCAGGTGCGACCTCCGTGCTGAGCCACTTCTCCAGGAATTCCACCATGTTCGTCCCCTCCGACCCCTCAGGAAGGCCCACCACGCGCACATTGTTCCTCCTGTTTCTTCCCTCTGCATCTTCAACCCGCTGTTCGAGTCTTGTCACTCTGCCAGCCAGGGAAGCTACCTCCGCCGTCGTGTTTTTCTGTCTTGGCGCAATGTCTGCCAATGAGGTTTCCGTTGCTTTGACTCTGTCCACCAGCTTATGATGTTCCGCCCTCAGGAGCCCCACCTCAATTGCTATTTGGTTGATGTTGCGCTGCAATGTCGACTTTGTGTCCTCTATTGCTCCCAGTATCTTGTCTAGGGTGTCTTGTACTTTGGTTTGTGACTGATTCTGTGTGTCCGCCTCCTCGCCCCCAGCAGGCGCCACGTGGTCCATGGCTCTGTTCTTGTGGCGGTCCTTGGGGGGCATCAGACCGGCAAGGGGGTGTACCCCGGCGGGCACGGCAAGCGGTCCGGGCTTCTTCGTATGTTCTGCTTCTGGTTTGTCCCCCTGCGTTGGTCTCCAAAGGTTTAGCTTCTGCTCACGGACAGCCCCGGACCGGGCTCCAAGCGCCCCGCCGGCCAACTCCGGCGTCCAGCCGCGACGGCAGTGGGCTACGCGCTAGTCTACTGTTGTCGGTTGCCACCCACTTCGACAATGGATCCCTTGCTCATTACTCTTACCGGGTCTTTCCTCTGCGATCAGGATCGGGTGTACACCTCGACCTCTGCTCGGCCGTCTCCCTATACGGGGCATTCATCCACTCCCCAGCGCTTCATCCGCTGCTGCAGTCTTTTCTTAGTTCGTGCTCAGTGGCCCCATTCAGGGATCGATGGTGCTCCCGGGCGTTCAGACGCTTTATTAGTTCCTCAATTTGGGCGGTCATTCTCTCTTACTTTGTTGAGTGGGCCCCTTTCAGAGCGAAGCCTATGGGGCCCTGGCCCCCTCTCAGGGGACCTCTCATGCGGCCCCCGCGAGAGCCGGGGGTTCGCGAGTCCAATTCTATTCTCTAGTGCCCCACCCGGGCCCAGTTCGTCCCGTTCCAGTCGGGCCCAGAGGATTAGGGCCGTGTCCACTTCACTGCCTCCAATTAGGCTTTGTTCTTTGGGGCGGAGCCCCTCCGTGGCCCCCAGCCCCTGCCAGGTACCCCGGGGATCCTCACCACGGCTGTTGGGGCCACACGCGGCCGCCGCCACACGCAGGCCGCCCGCTCCGCTCCCAGGGCGGCCCGCTGCTTCACGCAAGGCCGTGGCTTCCCGAAAGAGGAGGGGCCGCAAGCCTCCTCTCGTGCCGGGCGTCCCGCCTCCGTCCCTCGCTCACCTCCGTCCCACGGCAGAGGATCGGTTGCGCCGGCAACCCGTCAGCAATCCGATGCCCGTGCTCCGGTGAGGAACGGCCCAGGCTGGCACGCTCTACAGGATTTTTGCAGCCGGCCCCTCCGGAGCTCAGGAATTAGATGTGTACCATGATCGGCGATTTGGCCACGCCCCCCCTTTGTGCCACCTTAGCGCCACCATAGCATCATTTTTTTTATGTTAAGGCGGCGCTAAGGTGGTTTTTCTGCTGCACCATATTTACAAAGTGGCGCAATGCTTGCATTACACCCCTTTGAGACCCCTTGTGCCACATTATGCCTGCATCAGGCATAATGTATACAAGGGGGGTGTTCCGACACAGGGAGGCCCAAAATAATGGTGCAGTGAAATTTGCATTTCACTGCGCCATTTTTTCTGTCTGCTCAGAGCAGGCGTTAAAATGACACACCTATAATATTCAATTGGCCTCCCTGTACAAATGTTTGATGCGCCGTATTGTAAATATGGTGCAGCCATGGTGTCGTTAGGTGCTGTAGGGGGGGGGCAAAAAATATGCCCCACTGTATGCTAGGGGAAGCTGACGTAAATCAAAAACGTGCCCCACCAATAAGCAGCCAGGTAGTCTAACTTCAATATTAGTTGAACAGAGCATTAGTAGCTGGTCTATAATTGGCTGGATTAACTAGATTGAATTTAGATCTGTTTAGATCTGTTTCAGAGAAAGACAATGCCAGCATATCACCCTACCTACAAGCGATCATAACTATCTATTTATCAGCAGGTATGAATGTAGTGTTTCTAGTGGCTAAAGAAGTGGATCCATTTCATTTTACCCAAAATATTGTAATCATCTCTCTTTTTTGGTTCATCTTCAGTGCACAGCTTCAAAACATTTTAGGTTAACGCACTTAAAAATGCTTAGAACTTCATTAAACTACCGTGGGAGCTGACCGTGAAAACGCACTGCGCTTTAGGGTTAGTAAAAAATCTTTAAAGATTGTAAAGAAATAGACTGCTTTAATCTCGCTTTCATCTGTTCTGCTTGTTTGAAGTTGTTTTGGTCTTGCACACTTTTTACGTGCTATAAAACCTGTTCATTTCTAGTTTACCAAGTTTCTGTCCTGATTATTTTTCAAATTCCTTTCATAGTTTTTATTCATCTTCCATTTCTCCTGAACTTCAAAAGTAATCTTTGGACTCCTAACTTCACAGTTAATGTCTGTGTAAATGTTTTACTAAGCACTGACTGCCCTTTCGTTGTGTGTCAGTATCTAATGCAATAAGTGTATCTGTTTGCAGAAGAGTACAGTGATTCTTCATGGATTTAATGGTGTATTGTTGTTTCCTCTGATGAAGTGAGTTGTTTCTTCACTCTCGACCTTTAGGATCCTAGTATAGTACTCTTAGCCCCCTTCACTCCTTGGATTATTTTGAATGGTTGCTTTTGTTGTTATTTTTGCCAGCAGGCCCTCACTGAGATGAAAGTGAACGAATGAGATCAATAAATGAGTGGGTGTTGGAGAAAAAAAAACCTAAAATGTTGTAGCTGTTACCTAAGCTGCCTCGGTGATGCTATTCTGCACTTCTTTGTTATTTAGAAAACCATTACACATAGTACAAATATATATTTTTACCCATTTTGTTGGTGGCAGTCGTAATTGTCATTCAAGCGAACATCAATGTTTGTATTTTGCCTATTTAAAAAAAATTATTGCTGGTGTAAAAACGTACACTTGTAATAAATGGAGTAATATAGACCACCTTTGCAATATGTAACATGGTGATAAATAGAGCAATCCATAGTATTAATTAGCACCACTTGGGCTGTTGATGTGACCCCGGATGAGGTAGCACATGTCAGCGCTGCTGCTGACATTGCGGCAGTGGCAGACAATCACAAATATATACCACTCAGACTTCAGAGAAAAATACGACTTTTTTCTTCTTGGCTCAGCAAACGGAATTGTTAGGTGTTTGGGTGGTTTAGGAGCGACCGGACTGTTTGATGAAGTTTCTGCTTTCATTATCCCAGCGGAAGACGGATATACATTGTTCCTGTGTAGTCATACATAACTTCCCGCCTCCTCACTGTTGACTTTAGCTGATTGGGCCACCTGTGACAAATGTAAGGTCAATAACATTTATTTTTACAACGGTCTGCACAGGACATGACTCCCAGGGTGATAACAAGGGGAAGTTGCCTTCATTCGTCAGAAAACAGTGCCAGAAGTCCGTGGAGACCACCCCTGCTCATTTTCTCATAGGTTTCTGTACAATGGATCACAAATAACCCCATTTGATGTCAGCTGGGCCCGAACAATGTCTACAGTTCATCGAGAGGAAAGACGTAATTATTGAGCTGCCTGGACAACCTTCCGTGTCAGCTCAGCTGCTTCCTCAATATTACATGTTTTAGGTCTTCAGTTGTTTGTTGGCAAACAATATATGGTTATATTGGGCTATGGGTCTGTCCCTTGGAAATGTTTCAGTAGGTTTCTTGCCTATTTCAGTTCCCTGTTCCTGATTCAGTGGCTTTCCTCGTTATTGTGTTCTACAGCCCATGAGACATTTATGTCTCACCATTCTTTCATTGGATGAGTTGTATCCTCCTAGGGCTGGTGTCTGGAAACTATTTTTTTCTTTTGCATGTTTGGAAAGTCTGGCAGTATGACTGGCGCTAGTGTAGGGCGCTAGTAAGTACGTGCCCCCGTGTCCCTTGACTCACACTTTATTTCACCCCTACAGGTTTTTCCTGTCCTGTGCACAGATGTGATGACTCGCCATAGAGACTGGGAGTTGGGAGATGCTTCAATTAACTATGGCTGAGTGACCACGGCCTCTCTCCTATCACTGGGTACGCTGCATTTCACTGCAGAGGAGATAAACTTGCTTACAAAGGAACTTGATTTGATGTGGACAGCCAAGCCTGGTACATCATCTCACTCGTGCCTGTTAATGATCACTCAACATAGCTACCCCCACCCACCCCTACAATTTGCAACTGAGTAAATATTTAACACGAGATTTTGAAAAGCAAGCATACTAATGTTATTTAACTGAGAATGTACACTGAAAAAACTGTCATTTTTATGGCTTTAGATGCTACCAATAGTAACACTAACATGGCAGCTGATGTAGTCTGTGGTGGTACTTGAAGCCTCTCCAAGATGGCCGCTGAAGTGCATCAGATAGCCTCAGTTTCTTCTCCATTTCAATAATCTTTTAATTGCCTTTGATTGCTCCCTGGAAAATTCTGAATATAGCATAATCCAGCAGAGAACGTCTAAGAAGCTGCAGTCCCAGGGGACGACAGAGAACCATGTCAATTTATTGGTACTGGGCATGGTGTGCTCCTCTAATTCAGTGTTTCCCAAACTGTGAGTCGGCCACTAGCCAATTTTTGGTATGTTGTGAAAGTCCAAGCAATAACTAAAGATGCCTCCAAATTCTATATTTTTCTTGTCACGTTTTCTGCACTTCAAAAACAGGGTTCAAATTCAAATGTCAGGCTATGTCTTCTGACAAAGTGCTGCTTATGTTTTTTAACATAGGGATTGGTGTTTACAAATGCCTTTCACTTTGCAGTCAGAGAAAGAAAAGTAAAGTGAATAATGTGACTATTTTACTGGGTTACAGGGAGTGTGAATGGAAAGGTTGTGGGATGTCATTTTTTGTAAGGCACAATAAAATGTAAATACATGTAAAATTAACTATATATTTAGCAGTTAGGAAAGCAAAACTGAAAAATGTTTTTGTAATTCTGAAGTCTGATGGAGACAACGATTTTAATAGGATCAAAACAAATCAAGACACTTTACTTGGTGATATACAAATGATACATATTCACTGAAATCGGATTTCCACACATTATCATTTGTGTGCAAAGTAGTTTTATCAATAAAACCATATGTTTGTGCAAATTTAGCGGCTATTATAATGGAAAATGTGCTGGCTGGGAATGAAAATCGGCTACCACGCAATGCGTTAGTTACATTAAAAAATTGCCTGTCTCATGTCCATTACAGCTAGGTGGGTCGCAATACTTTTTTGCGCTAAAAATTGGGTCGTGGTTCTAAACAATTTGGGAAGCACTGTTCTAATTTACTTCCGTGGAATGGCATATGGTCTGCTCTGCAACCCTCTTCATAGCTGGAAAGGTGAATGAACATACCAGTCTTGCTTGTGCAACTGCCAAGTATGTCATGTGTGCCACTCAGCTAGTCCTGACATTATCATACAGCATATTTAATTATCTAACAAGTATGGGTTTGAAAAGCCCATCTTGCAAAATACGGTTGAGTAAAAATCCTAGGTTTGCTGAATGTGCCTCATAAAACATGGGGCAGTTGTCACTATCCATTTTTGCATTATTTCAGGAGGAATTAATAAGAGCCTTTCCAGCAGTTGCTGCCCATAATGCACGCCATACTGGGCAGATTTGTAACTACTCTCAGTTTGCTGCACACTGGCAGCTCTCCCACTAAACTTTGGGCCGTTACGGAATGGGACAGATTACATTATTCCATCCCTATTGCAGAGGGACTGCCGTCAAATTTATAAATGACTTCCAAGCAAGCGGTCATTTATAAAGCGTTGGCAGGAACCGCCATTAAAGCAGTTCCTGTCAATGCACATCACTGTTTGGTGCAGAGCTGCATCAGCATGA
The DNA here is from genome assembly GCF_031143425.1 of Pleurodeles waltl. NCBI lineage: Eukaryota > Metazoa > Chordata > Amphibia > Caudata > Salamandridae > Pleurodeles > Pleurodeles waltl. The sequence goes on from NC_090439.1 coordinate 457,873,038, forward strand.
TTCAACCCTGCACCAAACAGTTATCTTTTTCTTTTTTTAAATAAATTAAAAATAATGCCCCCCTCACCATGGGAGTCATGGACCATTATTTGCTTTTAACAGCCCCTCACCACCAGGGTTTGCTAGAGGTTACTGTTGCGATGGAGTATACACACCCCTAAAATTTAAATTGGGCCCATAATATTTTGTAACTGACATTTTACCAAGTGGTGCAGTTACTTAAAAAAAAAATGTTACTGATTGTTTCATATAATCCTAGCCATCCAACATGAATACATTGCAAGCCCTAACATCACCTGCAAAAGTTAACATTTTACCTAAAAAAACAGAAACATAAAAAATTATTAAAAATTTTGTACGATAAGTTACTTTTTTTGGTAATCCCAATTAAGTTGAAAGTAGTATTTCTTTTTTTAAATTTAGAAGAAAAATTACAAGTAGAAGTTAGTATATTGATGTGCAAAAGCAGCAGTACCTGTGCACGCTCAGGAATTAGGGTCACCCACATTTCTTTGTACCCATTACGTTTTTTTGTATGTGGCCTGTGGGGGAGTAGGCAAAAAATTAAAATACCCCCATTTGACCCATATACCAGATCACACAGAGCATGAGAAGCAAGCAAACATGACCCTCTTTAGAATAAATTGCAAAGAAATGGACCCTCTGCAATGGATAAAGGTTCCTAGGGCAGGGAAAATACAATTAATGTCAAAATAACCGTGGCTACCAAAATAATTAAATTGACTTATTCTAGTAGCTCAGACAGGATAAAATACATATGTTTCTTTTATTGTTGTTTATTAATTCAACAATATCCTTAACATACTCCCTACATTCATTATTTTACATTGAATCATTAATAGGCATACTCATGCACCATATTTCTCCCACTCCCACATTTCTACCACATTTTTCTGCATACAAGCTCTCATACAACCTTCAGACCTTGCAAACCCCAAAATGCAAGTGATCACAAACAAAATATACAGAACTATTTGACTACATTTTAAACGATTTCTTCATCAATTTCTGACAATTACAAGCGAAAATCAATGTTTTTACAAATAAACAAGAATTCTTCTTTAATATGTTAGGAATAAAACTTGCTATTTTGTAAATATAACATGCTAATTGTCAAACATATAACATAAACTTTTTAATGTCTCGCACAATCACTGTTCACCAATTTGTGTAGCTTAAATTCTTTATTGTCTCTATGCGCGTTTCAGTGAACCAGCACCTACTTCAGGAAAGCCTCCTCCAGAAGCAAAAGTTTTGTCAATAACCTGAATAATATCCAGATACTATGCCTTAATTGCACCTTGGAAGGAGAAAAATCTCATGGAGGTTGAGAATAGTGAGCCTGCCTCAAACTGGCCTACTGCAAATGGTGAGTTTTCGACACCATCCAGTTAGAGAGCCTTACATATGTTTAAGAAAACGAGGTGATCACAGATGGAGTTAGGTCAAGTGATCCTGTATCACATACCACTCATCACTAGCAATCCCTTCCAGGACAATAGCAGGCTCTGATTCAGGAAACAGGTTTCAAGTAAATATGCAGGAATGGGATTGAGTTGTGTGATACCTTAACACTAGTCCATTAGGTTGATCGCCCACACGACTCAAAAAAATCTTCTCTTCTTTAGAAGAAATTCTTTCACCATTCCATTACCCATCTATATATACATCCACCCATCTGTCCAAGCCTTCAACTTTGCATCCACCCACTCATCAGAACCATTCTTTCTTCCATCCTCCCCGACAGCCGACATCCATGCTTTTGCCCTTTCATATATGCATCCATCCTTTCACAGATCCACTCATGAATATATTTATGAACCAATCTATTGATCGTTTCACCTGTTTTACTCTTTCTTCTTCCATGCTTTCACCCTTCCACCCATTTGTCCACCCGTATCTTTATTCCCACTTTCACTCTTCCATCTTTCCACCTATCCATCCTTTCAACCTTCTTACTGTTCAGAAGTACACGTTCCCTTCCATTACAGCTTTCCCCTTTTCATCCTTCTTTCCTTTCATGTTTCCTACCTTCATTTCACCCTTCCTTTCTGCTCCCATTCTTTTCCCTTTGTATACACACATCTTTTTTCTGTCGTCCATACTTCTTCCTTTCTGACTTTTCTCCCTCATGCATACTTTTTCATCATCTATCAATATTTTTCCTAATAGACATATTTATGAGGGTTTTGTCTGCTGGCCTGCAGACAGAAACCACCCATAAGTAGCTAATGATACTTTTAGTAGTGCCAAGTTCTCCATCCACAGGGGTCCAGAAGTGGCTCCTTCTTATGCTGCCAAAGAAGGGAGGGGGGTCACTACACCACTGTGACCTAGGTATTAGCATTGGAGATAAACAAACGTCTAGGTGGTTTTCCTCATGTGTTCGTGTATTTTTTTCTTCAAACATTACCCCATCAAATAAAAACTCATAACCCTCCATTTCACATAGTTACATCACAGCAAATTTGAAAAAAAGAAATGGAAATCAGTAAATCTGCTCTTGTTGATTCCTTTACATTTCCATTCTATTTCAAGAAGCAAATAACATATGGGGGGGGGGGGTGAAACCAGGTATTGTGCATTTGTGTTCACTAAGAATATAATGTAGGGTTTCCAAACCTTTCATTGTGGTGACTTTGTTTCACAGGCAATGTCATGTTCTCATTTTCAACATTAAGTGACTTAGTATATCATTGATGTGCCCCAACAGGTGACACACAGTACTACCATTTGCAGACACAAGAGGACTTGAAAAATAGTAACCGTAGTGAATAATTCCAAATGCCCTAGGTTTCTTGACAACATTTTGTAATTTCATTAAGGGCTTGAATGTAAGTGTTATGCTTTGCCTTTCTTTTAACACAGCAGCTCATAGCAAAGTATAGTAAAACTACAGGTCCCAAAGTAGTAACAATATCAATCAATCAATCATGATTGCTACTGTTACATGGCACTACACAGCTCCCTGAATATCTATACCGACACATCTCTACTTGAACGCTCCTACAAAAAGCCAAGTCTTAAGAAGGCAATTGAAGGTCTGCTCTTCCTTCACCTCCTGAAGGTACCAGGGGAGGGAATTCCAGGCAGAGGAGGCAAGAAATAAAAAAGAGAAACCACCTAATTTTTTCCTCTTCCACCTTGGAAGCACCGCCAACAAAGCATTAGATGAGCAAAGAGATCAACCCGGAAAATACGGTCTAATCCTTTTCTTCAAGTAACATGGCCCTTTTTAGTAGAATGCCCAGTGTGTCAGCATGATCCCTTTAAACCGGACACACTCTTTAATGGGTAGCCAGTGAAGTGCTTTAAAGTGCTGCTGGTTGTGACTCCTCTTTGACACTTTCACTAAGTGCTGATTTAAGGCGTTCTGCACTAACTGCGGTCTTCTCAGTTGACAAGCTGACAAACCCCAGAGAAGAATATTTTCACAGTGAAGGGACTACCATTTTCTGATACTGCTCTGGTAGGAACTACAAAAATGTCTTTAGAGATTTTAAAAGGCCATAACAAACACCTTCCACGCTGTCAACCTGAGCCCCAAACACAGTCAAGGTATCAAATTCCTCACTACAGAGGATGGAGCTTTAGGAGGGGGGTCCTGACTGGGCCAATATTGGCCATCCCACTTTGGGGGTGGAATACCAAACAACAGAATCTCAGTTTTGCTGAAATTGCACTGAAGATTACTTAGGCGCATCCAACGAAACACTACTGAAAGACAGGACCTGAAATTATTCAAAGAATTAGGTGTGTTCTTATCCATTGTGATGGTGATTTGAGTGTCGTCACTGTAGGATACCACCTGCACGCCATAATATTCAACTAGCGCCGCAAGATGGGACATATAGACATTAAAAAGTGTATTTCTCAAAGGTTGTAATACTATAGGGTGGGACAAGGTGTCAAAAGCTGCAGATAGATCGAGAAGCTGCAAAGCCACCTGCTTCCCCTGATCAACTGCCAGCTTAATGGTGTTCAATACCTCCGCAAGTGCTGATTCCATACTAAAACCGTGTTTTAAGCCTGATTGGGAAGGATATAATAACAAGTATTCGGACAAAAGTCGATTGACCGACTTCTCTAAAACTTTTGAAAAAGCAGGCAATAGAGAGCGATGGATCTAAAGTTAGCCAATACAAGCCTGTCGCTAGCCGATTTTTCTAGTAAGGGTATTTACTTAACCTGTTTCCAGCATCTCAGCATGAGCTTAAGGAACTGTTTAACAAATAACTGAATCTAGGGTTACTAGCTAAACAATAAGCTGCCAAAATCTGAGGAGGACATAGATCATCAGATGACCTCAATTTACAAGTTTTTAAAGCTTTTTCCGAATCGTGTAGCATAACAGCCTGAACTCAAGAAGGGAGCAGACCCCAAACTGGGCTGAAACTGCTAGTGATGCATCAAGTATATCTGTCTCTAGGGCGCCATCTGTTCCCTTAAGAGCATCCACAATGTCTCTGATTTTATTGTCAAAGTAATCAGTTAACTAAGCACCGAGCTTGGGGGAGGTATCTAACGGGAGATGAGGTGCTCCCGGATGAGTGAATTTTTTTCACGATTCTGAAAACATCTTGGGTCTACATCTAGAGTCTGCTAACTGCCTAGCAAGGAGTGCCACTTTTTTTTGGCCTAGATGGTGAGCCTTCAGTGCACTTTTATAGAGCTTGTTATCCTCTGGAAGATGGGCCTTGCTCCAGCCTCTTTCTAGTTTTTTGCACTGTATTGCAATAAAGGACTACCAAAAGACATTACACCCATATCCAATCCCCTGTAGCACAGTTCATAACATCAGAATACACAGGCATTGTATTCTCTTTTTTACATGGTGATTACTTTGTTTTCCTCAGTCATGGGAATGCATTGTTTAGGTCTCTGCTCATTTACTAGAAAGGCAAAAACAGCACTGAAAATCATCTCACACATAAACTGATTTAATCTATCCACTTAGAATTACATCAAATATTGTAAACCAGAGACAATATTCACTAAATCAAAGGCAAACTCTACTTGAAATATGTAAATAATAATAATACAAATAATAATAATCATAATACTAGTATAATTAAAACTTTGAGATGCAAATTTAGGAAATTCTTCATTTTACGGCAGGACCTTAAGGTGAGTATTATGCTAAGCATTTTAATCACATTTACAATTGGTTTGAATTAAAACTTTTTTAAAGTGTAATTACTTGACTAATCTTGACCAATCCCCTTTCCCAACATTTGATCAAGGCATTTACCTAACAAGTATGACTTTGTCGCCATTGCACCTCATGCTGAATGAGCTCCAGATCTTCTATATAATTTCCAATATCAGACATGATCCATTTTATCCACTGTCATGCCTGCCATATGTACTTGCCCCCACTCTCATCAACCTTTGTCCTAGGAATTATTGTCTGCCCTTTTCCCCCTTGCTCAAGTCATTTCCTCTCAAGATGTTATCCGAACTGCTGGGAAAAGAGTGATACTGCCCCAGAATGCAGCTGTCACATGTGTGCTGCCCACATGCAAATCGCCTCATTATAAGCACAGTCAATCCTGTCCTCATGGGGCTACCCCGAATGCTGTGACAATATACCTCATCTGAGTGGCTGCCTACAGTGGGGTCTGACGATCTACCACAAGATTTGAGGAACCCTGGATTCGAGAACCTGTCACAGCATTTCAAGACGCAATGATTTAAGGATCTTTTGCAGGATTCGCGGATTCCTGCAGTCTATAAAAGCTACAGCCCAGGGATAGCGAGGTGCTTGGCTTTCCTCACTGTTGATGAGAGGGAGCCTACGTGTCACGTTCTTTCTTACTGCCTTGTGCTGTGTATTGACATGATTATATGATTTCTACTGTGACGCCTGCAGGTTTCTCTAAATGTTGATTGAAGAACACCTACGACCCGTGTTACTGGCATTGTGCTCCTGAGACTTTTCCCAACATAAAAGCCACCTCCTTCTCCTCTACGTCCTTTGTGTGGCCGCATAATGCAATGCTCTGCTCTTCACCTGTGTTCCTCATTCTCCAGCTAAGACAATCTTCAAGCTTCACCAAGCTCATTACATCAGGCGTTTTCTGCTTTTGAAACATCTTGAAACTTTTTCTGCAGTTACTTCAAAGAATTTCTTTGCATTCCTGGAACTCCTCAAATAATTTCCGTGCATCCTTCGAACTCTTCAACCTCTTCCAGCACCAATTTCAGGCAACAAAGTTCACTGATTAAATAGAGAGAGACTTAGATTTCTGTATTTGGACTGTGAAACTACTGTTGAATTCTTGAATTTCCCCTTGCAATTGTGTACTGGAACTCTGCCTTTCCTTCTAATTTGTGCTGTAATAACTGTCTCCTGAGCCTTCATAGAATAACTTATAAATCCCGAGTAAACCTTCATTTCTGCTCAGTGTCTAAAGTTATGGAACTTTAACAAATGCGTTTAGGACATTGGAACAGGACGAGCCTCACAATGATTCCATTGGCTCTACTGAAATAAAGGCACTGAATGTTTACTATAATGTACCTGCTGGTAGAGTGATTCATGGGTTTCTTTCAGTTTCTGTAGAATGTTACCTTTCAAGTGAAAGCCATGTAAAAGAAAGAAAAATGCATGCAACTGAAATTGATGTAAGAGCAGAGTAAGAAATCTTGTGTTCTGTTTAGTATAAAAAATAAGTCGCTCATAAGAGGCTCCAGAACACCAAAGAGAGCCTCCATTTTATGAGATGAACTGCTTGTCTACAATCTCTTATGTGTCTTCTCTCATTTCCTTAAACCCCTCCCCCCCTTCACTTCACCATCAGTATCAAACACAGTCTTGGACGTGTTTAGCACTTCAAAAGGAAAGGAGTCTGGTGGGCTTCATGATTTTGCAGCAGCAACATTTGAATCTACTGGTTGTGGTAATTAGAGTCTGACTTCCACTTTGCTAATGTAGGTGTTAATTATAGACAGAAATGTTTGAAAAAGATATCAGTAGCTGTCTCGGTGAACTACACAAAGACGTGTATTATCTGGATACGCTGGATAAAATATCAGCCGTGGTAGTGGCTTGGTTCTCTTGGACAGCAACTTACCATTCAAAACCTTAACATCAGAAACTCTTTTACATGAGATTGGGCACAGAAGTAAAGACACTTTGGTTGACAGCTGTTTGCAGGACACTCCACATTAGCAGGCCATGTCTCCAAAACCTGAACACTATATTGACATTCAAAAGGGAACTATACATGGGTTCTGGGGAAACCCACTTGAGTATCTCCTTGATGAGTTTCTTATCTATTGGATGTTCTCTTGCCAGAAGATAAGATTAGACACTACACAATGGCCAGTTGAAATAATAGAACTGTTACAATGTATTCCTCCGTAGGCAAAATCCTGACTGGCTAATTAATTCCAACAACAAATTAAGCACCGAAGTCACATCTGGACCTATGGTATCCATATGACATTCAAGAGACCAGCAATTCATCTGGTCAAAGTGGAGCTATACATTTGTTGAGTTCCTGAAACCTAAGCCTGCTTGATTAAAAGAAAAGGCAGATTGCTGTGATAATTCAGACAGGAAACCATCCTACCCAAGATTCACCATGCCAACAATTGCGGGGATCTGGGAAATTAAAACTGGAGAGGCTCAGAACAATTGTCAGAGAATGGAAACCCACACATGTGTGACATGACTTTTGAAAGTGGTCTCTTACACCAACTCCACTCATTGTTGTCTGATCTGTGCAGTAACCCGTGGTATCATGACAAATGGAACAAAGGAATAATGAAAGTAGCCCTGTGAATCCTGGAGAAATGCATCCCTGCCTTTTGCCTCTGTGTTCAGGCACCAGCTGAAGAATTGATCTAGTTGGTGGTTCAACTGAGATGAAAAAAGTTTATAATGCAGGGGCCCCAGATGTCCATCAACTTCTAAAAACCTTGAGGATCCAGCTGCAAATCACCAGGATCCCGAAGGAATGTAGCACAAAAATCCATTTGATTCGTCTGTCTGCTCCTTTTCTGAGAAGTTATGCAATCTCATTGTCTATCAGAGTGAGTTGCTGCCTTTGGAAAATAGAGGCCGTGTGGCTTAGATGCCTACTTTGGGAGCCAGAGAATTCCAGGTGGAATCTTGAACTGTTTGGAGATCCCACGCATCTCTTATCTATTTCATCCTATGATTAAAATATATTTTTAATCTTCTCCCGAAATTAATTCCATCTGTTGGGATCACACTGCTCTGCAAATTTAGGTATGAATGAGTTGCCTATTTTTGCATGACTTCAGTACCAGTCTCTGTCACCTGAAAAGGGGGGAAATTTGAAAATGTGTCTTCCTGCCATTTGATCTGGTGTTTGCCTGCATTATATCTCTGGGGATCCTGTTGGAGGGAGCTTCCAGCATTGAGATCCCTATCACAACCAGCCTTTGCAAAAAGGTGTGGGCTAAACACTTTTTAAGGGAGAGATAAGCTGTGTCCAAAGACATAAAAGTATTCTCAAAGCAACCAAAACCTTTAATGAAATGATCTATGAAAAAAAGCCCTTAGGCATTGGGTTCTGCTCCCAAAGCCACACAATTACCCAATGTGTGTTCTAAGCATATTAATTATTAAAGAAAGTGAAATTGTTTCTTCCAGAAAGCAACTTTAGAACTGTTGTTCAAGTCCTCAGACTCTTGCATCTAGTTGGTGGTAGCTCTTTGCTCCGTGGCCTCCGTGTTGGCAGAAGAGCATCCTACATCACATGTTACTGCACTTCTCATCCAGGGCCTCAAAAAATATGATCATATCACCCAAATCCTGGTGGAAATCCATTGACTCCCCTTGTCAGCCCACTCGATCTTCAAATCCATCTATGTCATTTACAAAGCCATTATAACTAGCACCGCTGCTTATCTTGCAGTCAAGCTCAACATCACTGGTGGTGCTCGGCATACCCACAATTAGGGCACCATCACACTGGAGACTATGAAGTGCAAAAAATAAAAAATAAGGCAGCAGGCCCTTTCCATCTATACACCCCGGGATCTGGAGCAACATATCTGTATCTTAGAGCTGCTCCAATTTAGGGGAAAATTAAAGATACACCTATTTAAAGGTCACTACATTACAACACAGTAACTTTATGCGTCTCTTTCCTGAACACAGCTACCTGTCTGGCTACCTCTCCTATCACTTGACCTGCTTGCCTTTGAGCCTTTACAGCACTCTGCTGCCTTTTGGCTAGGGTCACACTATACAACTACCATAAACATATTTACATACATTAGAATGGATAGCCTTTGTTCCTTTGACAATGCACAAATAGTATTCCTAAGCATATAACTGTCTTATGAGGCCCATTCTGTGAATACATTTGGATCAACTAGTGCCTCAGGTCTCTGCTGGGAGCACCATTTCATAAGGGGCCCTGCCAGAAGCAACAGTGTGTCCTGGCAGCCGCACAAGGCATGATTCAGCCCTTGCTTTGGGTCCTCAGAGAATTTACCCATTAAGGTGGACATTTTTGGACTTATCTCCAAGGTAACAGCTGCTTTGCCATCCATAAAGGGTCTAGGGCATTCTGCTTTAAGATGACTCTTAACCTCCTTATCCAATGACTTTCCCAGCTTTGTGTGCATGTAGGATGCAAATCAGTTGGCGGGAGTCCAATCTGCGTACCAGGGATGGACAATATCCTCTAGATAAAATATATTTTCCAGTGGCAGGTAGAGGTTGCATCTACATGGCATCTTCATCTTCCATACAGGTTAATCTCCTTTTGGAACCTTGAGACAGGAAAGAATGGTGCCCCTCCTTTGGGAAGCCTTTTGAGTCATCAGACCCATAACCATCACCATTGTTTGAGGAATTTGACTGCTCTTTCTTTTGGATTTGATTCAGTAAAGGTTATGGGCTTTGGAAAAAATCTCTGCAATCTTGACCAAGAAGGTGCTGTTCAGTTTCTGAAAAGGATTTTCATGTAAAAAGGTGTTTTTCCTCAGGGTTTGGTATGAGGGAAGTTTGTTGTGAGCACAGAACTATTCATCTCTTCTGCTTGCTTGGAGATGATGAGTCTATCAATGGCATTCTGACAAGGTCATAGATTCTAGCATGGCCACAGACTCTTCTACCATGCTTGGGGCCACCTATCTTATAGCCATCATGAAGCAGCAGAATGGCCAGAGGCAAAGCCTGAATAGGTGCCCAAATCAACCTCCACGCTACAGAGGCAGTTTACTTTTTATGGTAGTTGTGTGCTGTTTTGCAAGCCTGTCGTATACTTGCAGGATTTTGGTAGAGTTCATCTACTCAGAAATCTTCTTGATGCCTCTGATTTTAAATAAAGTGAAACACACATTCTATCAATAAATTGCTATGGAGTCCTCATTCCCTTTTCTACAAAGTAAAGACAGAGAGAAATTCATTACACCTATCATTGATGACAGGGATTAGTCAATGTTATGTACTCAGGTTTTACCAGATTGTCACATTCAGCAGCTTTAGGTCACCTAAAATGCAGTGAAATTCTGCACTGAATTAAAAAACAAAACAAAATCATGGACCATATTTACTAAGTCTTTGTTTGGGCAAAATGCTTATTTGGGATTTATAAAGCAACTCCCGGCTTGAATTGTGTGGCTTTGTTAAGAAATATACAATGCAGCGACTTGTGCTACACTGCACGTCTTAATGGTAGGCGTTCCATGGCTGTAGCATGGGCATTCCTATGCATTCACCCATGGATTTCACTCAATTTCAGTTTACTAAGGTTTGTAAAGCTGGCATTGTGTGAAATTGATACGCTTACCACAGAGAGGTGTAACAAGAAGAAATATGTTTATTTCACCTTGTTACTTCCTCTTTTTATGTATGATGCATTCTGCTTCTTTATACACTGAATGAGTAGAATGCCTCTGAAGATTGTTTTTGTGCAAGAAAGCGTTCCTTTCTGCAAAAAACAATCCTGCTCATAACGCAGGCACCATATATTTGTAAGCATGGTACTCTTCAACTCTCTCTCATTCACGCAGCTCAAAAACTTGCCTTGCTGCGCTGCATTTTATAAATTTACAGTAAATCTACCACTTTGTCTCCTCACCTGTAGAGCCATGAAGTGGTGTCTTTTTGAAGTACTAATTAGCTTCAAGCTAGCATGTTCAACATTTAGATACATTCAGCAACTAAGGCCCTTCTGGTAAGAATAATAACAAGGTATCCCCAGTTTCATTAGACAGCGACATTTCTTCATATATTTCCAAATATAATTTAGAAAAATACCTTATTATACAAAATTGCTTCGAAATTTAAACTATTATTACTTTCCATCCAAAATAAAATTGCAAAGTTCTTTGTATCATAATTTAATCATCAGATTTCTCCAACTCCGAGATTATGAACAATAGTCTGTCTAAATGTAAGTGCTATCTGCTATTAAACTGGGCACATGGACTGGGCAAAGATGGAATAGGAAATAGGCAATTGGAAGAAAAAATACAAGGAAGTCCCCCTCGAAGAAGAGAAGTTTCCAAATGGTACTCAATGTTAACGCAAGGCTTGGACGGAGACTTTATCTTGTCAGATGAAACATGCAAGAGGGACCTGCCAACCCACGAGTTGACAAATTTATGGCAAGTATCGATGTCTGTTTTATGGTCTACTGTAGAATTAGCACCTCTCAGGAAAAAAAACATCTATATAAAGTGCACAGGGCGTATTGGACACCAAAGAAGTTATCAATCTTAGGCGGTCAGGAAACAAAGACTCGTCTGAGATGCGATATGGAAAGGGCAGATGATGTCCATACGTTCTGGCAGTGATCCCGCAATCGAGATCTTCTGGCAATAAGTGGGTAAGGCCCTAACAGAAATGTTTAGAAAGGAAATAGAAGTAAGCTTTGCACTGATGATTTTTGAGGTGCTAGATGGAGCTGAGTCCTTCCCAAAGTTACGGAAAAAGCAGGCAACATTATGATTATTCTTGCACGGAGAGATCTGTTTGAAATGGACGTACCTTCACTGTATACATACTAGGTAACTTCAACTCAACAAATAAACAGTTTGGATCGTAGCTGCCTTTTGAGTAAGAGGGTTGAGAGATGGAAATCATGGGGGAAATGACATAAGATGGGTCTCACAGACGTGTGAGAACACAAAGAAATATCAAACTTGGGTCCAATGCTCACAAAATAAAACAAGTTATAAAAGGAGAAGCAGCAGAGAGCACAAGAGTTTTCTCCTGTTGGTGGTTGTAAGATAATATGGACCAGCCACTGGGAAATTGCAGCTTGGTAGCTATGGCAAAACGTATTTTATTGTGTATGCCTGAGATCCTACCTCTCATTTTTGTAAATGAGGACTAAAAAATAGATGTTTCCAACGTTCTTGATAGAACATCTTTTGTAGAGAATTGTATATTATAGACAATCTATGAAACATGTGTTGTCTCGGGCTCTAAGGTTATTAACAAAAAAATAAGCAAAATAAACAAATCTGATCTCTTGTTACATTTGTTACAATTCACTTGGCGCATTACAGAAGGGGGAGGGTGTATAATGGAAGATGAGCAATCAACAATGTGGGAGAAATCTATGTATTAATTGGTATAAAGAGAACTTTATGATTTTACATTTCATGTTTTTATTTTGATTATTTTTATGGAAAATAAAGTCTTTAAAATTTCTAAACAATTTTGTATTAGTATCTATGTTATAAAGCTTTAGGTGTGTTTCAGCAGACGTATTGTTACCAATACTTTAACATTTACTTAGAGTGAGGTTTGGGTCTGCCCTTGCTTGTGATTCAGTGGCTTTCTTGTCTATTTTAGCTTCCTGCTCCTGATTTAATACCTTTCCACCCTAGTCTTGTGCTTGTCCAGGCACTAGGGTCCTTTGGTCTCATTAGATTTTGTCTGGATAAGTTATATCCTTCCGCTACTAAGGTCAGGGAACTATTTTTCCTGTTGCTTGATTCTACAGCATTTAACTTTTTAGAACTCGACTGGACAGACTGCCCCTTCTTTCCTCCTCAGTAACTCCTGACGTACCCTTCCTTTTTAGGTCAAGCACAGCAGCGTACAAGCGCTGCTCTTCTCAACATGTTGTAATCTATAGTGTGGGATTTAACCACACCCATCTCACGCCCATCACTTTCATTGGTTCCTGGACTGCCTTTCAAAAATCACTTGAAGTCGTTGGTAAATGCTTTACGTTTGTCCCGCCTTGAGGCTGGTTTGTTACCGCCTTAGAGACTGACCCTGTTACATGGATTATTGCACGATCAGCCATGTAACTTATCGTGGCACACTATTTTTTTCCTTTTGCCTCGCTGTGCTGCATGGCATTATGTTGTTTTTTCCTCTTCCTTCTTTTTGGGCATCTTCCTGTTTCTTTGCGATGTCTGCGGGGTCTTTTTTTATTTATTTTTTTGCAATTTTATGTAGCACAAACTAAACACGAAGGAATTGGAGCACTTTATTTATTTATTTTGCAGTTTTATGTAGCGCGAACTCGACACTAAGGTATTGGAGGGCTTTATTATAATTTTTTTGCAGTTTTATATAGCGAGAACTCGATACAAAGGTATTACAGCGCTTTACATGAGCACCGGTTACATTACACAAGAACACATTCATTTTTGGTAGCAAGGGGATATTGAGGGCCAGATGTAAGTAGATTCTGAATTGCGACCCGCAAATTGCGAGTCAGAGTCACCTGCAATTTGCAAGTCGCAATTCAGAATGTAGGATGGTGTCCCTGACACCATCTGTGACTCGCAAGGGGGTCGCAAAGGCCCACCTCATTAATATTAATGAGGCGGGTCGCAATTTGCGACCCCCTTGAAACTCGCGGCACTCACAAGGATGGTGGCCTGCTGGAGACAGCAGACCACCATGTCTGTGACTGCTTTTAAATAAAGCTGTTTTCTGTTGTTGTAATGCAGCCCGTTTTCCTTAAAGGAAAACGAGATGCATTACAAAACTAAAAAATGAAACGTTTTAGTTTCATATGGACCACTGCCTGCTCTGGAAAAATGTTTTTAATGCCGTTCACAAAGGGGAATGGATCCCATGGGGACCCCTTCCCTTTTGCGAATGGGTTAGCACCCATTTGAAACGGGTGCTAACTGCGATTGCTTTGCGACCGCGTTCGCGGTCACAAAGCAATCTGGCATTGCACTGCGACTCGCAATTAGGAAGGGGACTCCCCTTCCTAATTGCGACTCGCAAAACCCGTTTTGCAATTCGGTAACCAGGTTACCGAATCGCAAAAGGGGTTTTGTGCATTGCCAAGTGCAGTTTGCACATCACAAACAGCGAAATTCGCTGTTTGCGACGTGCAAACTGTGTGCTACATCTGGCCCTCAGTGATTTGCCCAGAATCACAGGATGTTAAGCCAGCGCCAAGACTCAAACCTTGTTCCCCAGTTCCAAAGTCAGCAGCTCCAGACCTTACGCCACATCCTCTCCTCTAGGGTTCTTTGTCTGGTGCGTGTTGGGGTAGTCTGGAAATAACTTGTTTTTTTCATATAGCTCTTGGTAGTACAGGTTCTGACATTTCATAGTGCTGCAAAGCAGGTGCCATTCTTAACAAAATCACTATAATTAATTTACATCAACCTTGCAGAGATGAAGAAGTAAAAAAATCTATGTCAGGATTGTAATCTGTGGCATTCTTTTTCTGTCAAGACCTCTGAGTGTGTTCATTAACCAACTAACTTGAGAAGAGCGTAACACTGGGTGATAGCACGTGCTCTTGGTAACCCTCTGGAGGGTCACCAACCAAACACATAGGTTAGTTCTAGGCAAGAAGATGGAGAAAGGTGTTGTCTCCAAAATGGTGGAAAAGGAGTCGCGACTCCAGACCCAAGCACTTCACAGCCATAAACTTGATAGCAAAAAATATCTAGCCTTTGGATGTAAATTGGGCCTCTTCAAATACAGTTCAGTTAGTAGAGGCAGCCATTTTTCCAACCCTGTAGTTCAAAGAACACAAGGGTGTCACAGTGGGAGGAGCAGCGTATCATATGGCACAAAAGTGGAGCAAACTCCATCACTTCCTCCTCTCAGAATTCATTGGTGTCATGGCTTTGACAGTACCCTCACAGCTACTGAAACCTGGCAGATACCACTTCCGTAAGCGCTGTTTAAAACAGCGTTTGAATAGCACTGCTACCTATTTGAAGAGACCCCACCTAGAATAACCCCACAGTCGCTGTCACAGGCGCAGAGCCTTTCCCATCACCCTCTGGACTCCTGGGTATAATATCACAGCCAGTCTGTAGGAATGAGGCAAAAACACTCCCATGATGGCAATTCTTGTTGTGTCCTTTCTCCTGCAGCGATAGGCCTGGGAGGGTTGCTGTGGCACCTGGCATAGATCCACTACACTCCAAACCAAAACACATAGGTAAAAGACATTGTAATTTACAACGCCAATAGTTCTAATTCTTACAAATTCGAGACCTATTGCATTGCAAATGCCTGTTTCCAGTTTCTGCCACTGTTGTTGCATCTCCCTATTTTCTGTAGCATTGTACGTCATTATTCGATGCCCCGTCCTCATTGCTCGCATCTGACTTGAGAACCCTCTTGCTAACGGCCTCACGTTTTGCAGCCTGAAATTGGAATGCGCCCTTTACAAATAGCAATACTTTGTCAATGCTTGTTTTTATTCAGCATTAATTTCCTTCTTCCTCATTAGGGGTTCTCAAAGGTGTAGAAACTCATTGGTTCCCATTCTCAAAGCTGATTTTGTGTGTGTGAGTTAAACTGACACACGCATGGAGGTCATTTACGTTTTTAGGGGTTCGTACTTATCACTGGCTTGCCATTCGCTATATCTGGTGCTATATCTGCAACCCCTGGCGATACAGTGGCAACACTATTAACATAGGGAAAACATGGCTCCCAAGCAGAGACGTTTTAGGGTGTGGGCAAAGTGGACTTTGGCCCAGGGCCCAAGCCTTTCAAGGGGGCCTTGATAGAGCCAGCTCTGTTCTGCAGAGTCTAGCCTTAATAACCTTAAATAATTCTTAAACAGCTTGTTTTAAATACCGTTTTCCTTTAATTTATTTTCAGTATGGGTGATGTGTGAGAGTATTACAGACATTTTGCAGAGAAATGTTGTATTCATGTTTCATGCGACATCCATAAAAAAAGTTTCTAATTGATCAAAACAGGACTTCACATATGAGCAATGAGAGGGTGTCACAGATATTATTTGCAGTCATTTTAGTGAGCTGCTGCTGTGTTACAGTTTTGAAAACATATCACTATCCCTGAATATTAGATCGAAGCACATTTAGGCCCTCATTACAACCCTGGCGGTCGGGGATGAAGCGGCGGTAATACCGCCAACAGGCCGGAGGTAATAAATATGAAATTATGACCACGGCGGAAACCGCTCAGACAGACAGCCACGTTAACACACCGACTGCCAGGACGAAACCAACAGGCACCACTGCGGTAACCGCCAACAGCCAGGCGGAAGACAATGCACCGCCCACAGTAATATGACACTCCTATCCGCCACCTTTTCAGGGGCGGTACCAACGACATCAAAAGCCTGGTGGAAACAGAACACAGAAGGGAAACGACTCACCTCTGGAGACTCAGGGAAGAACCACGCCGCCATGGAGCCCGAACTGCTTGTCTTCCCCATGCTCTTCTACCTTCTGCTCCATTACGAAACAACAACGCCAGCGAAGACGACCACTGTGAGTACTGCTGTCTAGCACACAGGAGAAGGGGGAGGAAAAAGAGAGTGACACACACACAACACGCAACACCCCCACCCCCAACACCACACACACAACCAGATGCAGTAACATAACCCCGTACCCCTCAGAAATAATGCAAGGACAACTACTATAGTGTAAAAAGGCTGCAATTAGATAAATATAGGTGAAATACATGCATCCAAATCAAAAAGTATATACATATTTACAATGCAAGGGACACTGCCCAGTCCTCAATGTCCGTGGGCCACAGGGCCACATCACAAAGTCCAAGGCCCAACCTCACTCCTGCACCAACATGGAGAGAACACTGCAGGGGCATCAGGTTGAAAATAGACAGGCACCTCAGGGGGATGGGGAATGGGGGGGCACCTCAGCCGGAAGATGGTACAACGCCACTGGTCCTGGAGGGGGCAACATGCCCTGTGCTCTGTCCTGGGGAGTGCAAGGCCACAGTCTCTCAAGTGGGTGATTTGCCCACTGCTTTGTCCTGGGGAGTGCAAGGCCACAGTCTCTCAAATGGGAGATTTGCCCACTGCTTGGTCCTAGGGAGTGCAGGCCACAGTCTCTCAAGTGGGTGATTTGTCCACTGGTTCTGGGGGGGGCATTATGCCCACTGAGCTTCATCCTGGGAAGGATGGGGTGAGTGGATGGGTTCTCCACTGGTTCTGGAGGGGGCATTGTGTCCAGTGAGCTTCATCCTGTGGAGGATGGGGTGAGTGGATGGCTTCTTCCACTAGTTCTGGAGGGGGTATTGTGCCCAGTGAGCTTCATCCTGTGGAGGATGGGGTGAGTGGATGGCTTCTTCCACTGGTTCTGAAGGGGGCATTGTGCCCAGTGAGCTTCATCATGGGAAGGATGGGGTGAGTGGATGGCTTCTCCACTGGTTCTGGAGGGGGCAACATGCTTGTGATGCAGATCTTGGGGAGTGCAAGGTCACAGTCTCTCACCTGGGTGCCAGACCCACAGGATTTGCTGGGGCCAGGCCGCACTACAGCCCATGGATGCAGAACTACACACTGTCTGCTGGCAGTGATGGCTACTCAGTGGTGGCAGTGATGGTGCTGGTGGTGGTGCTGGAAGTGGTGTGGGGAGGCTCCAGCCCATCCCTTGCAGCCTCGGACAGCTGCCCACTGGGGCTGCTGCTGCTGGCAGTGGTGCTGGTGGCGGTGCTGGTGGCAGTGCTGGTGGCGGTGCTAGCAGTGGTGGTGGGAGGCTCCAGCCCTTCCCCTGCAGCCTCAGACAGCTGCCCACTGGGGCTGCTGCTGCTGGCAGTGGTACTGGTGGTGGTGGCGGTGCTGGTGGCGGTGCTAGCAGCGGTGGGGGGAAGCTCCAGCCCTTCCCCTCCAGCCTCGGACATCTGAACCACCAAGGTTGGTGGTGGGGGCTCCGACTGAGTCCCAGCACCAGGCCTCTTGTCCTTTTTCCCTGCTGGTGCAGGCCCCTTGCCCTTCCTGCCAGCAGCTGGGGATGGCTCCTTGCTCCTTTTGGCAGCAGCTGGGGACTGCTCCTTGCCCTTCCTCTCAGCAGCAGGGGATTGCTCCTTGCCCTTCCTTTTACCAGCTGGGGGTGCCTCCTTGCCCTTCCTTTTTGTAGCTGGGGGTGGCTTCTTGCCCTTCCCTGCAGCAGCTGGCAGTGCCTCCTTGCCCTTCCTTGCAGCACTTGGTGCAGGCACCTTATCAGTGTGGCTGCCTGGTGCCCAGGATTCTCTACAACCTGGTGTAGCTGTGGACACTACTGTGTCCCTGGCCTGGGTGGCTGAGGTGCTTGCCTGGGTTTTGACCCCCTGGCCTGACGTAAGGGACGGGGGGAGGGCTAGGGAAGAGGTCAATGTTGGCGAGGAAAAGCTTCTTAGGGACATTGGGGCGGGAAGAGGGAGATGGGTTGGGTGTGGAGGAAGAGGGAGTGGTTGTAGGAGGTGTCAGGCTGCTGTGTTTGGGTGCAGGTGCATGGGCTGGATGCTGTTGTGAGGTGGATGGCTGTTGGGTGTCTGAGTGCTTGCGTTTGTGTACTTTGGGAGGAGGGGGCACAGACACAGTGGGAAAGGACACAGGGGACGTGTGCATGGAAGTGGGGGTGGTGAGTGCCAGTGAATGAGGATGTAGTGCATGCAGGTGAGAGTGTAGACGCAACTGGGAGGGTGGTGGAGGACGAGGAGGAGGTGGCCACAGTGGAGGCAGTGGGTGTTGGTATGTCTGCATCTGGATGGTGTTTGTGTGAGTGCCTGTGTGATGAAGTGCGGTGCTTGTGTTTGCCATGTCCACTCTTGTGTGTTGTCCTGGGTGCATGCTCGTCTGCCTGTGTGCTTGGGATAGGTTGGGGTTGAGGGGAATGGGATTGGGTAGAGGAAGTTAGAGGGGGGAGGCTAGAAACAGGGACAATGGCTGCCATCAGAGAGGAGGCCAGAGCCTGGATTTATCTATGTTGGGCTGCCATGCCAGTGTAAATGCCCTTCAGGAATGCTTTTGTCTGTTGCATTTTGGTTGCCAGACCCTGGATGGCATTCACAATGGTTAACGGCCCAACAGAAATGGATTACAGGAGGTCAATAGCCTCCTCACTCAGGGCAGCAGGACTAACTGGGGCAGGGCCTGAGGTACTTGGGGTGAAGGAGATGCCCACCCTCCTGGGTGAGCGGGCACAAGAAACTCGCTGAGGGGCTGCTGGGAGGGTGGTGCTGGTATGGGGTGGAAGCTGCACCTGTAGCTGGGGTGGGAACAGAGGTGTCGGCCACCACCAGGGAGCTTCCATCAGAGGAGGAATCTGTGCCCGAACTGTCCCCACCTGTCTCCGCCATGGTGCTCCCCTCACCCTCCGTCCCACTGGTGCCCTCACCGTCGGTGGATTCGGCCTCCTGGGTCCTGTGGGATGCAGCTCCCTCCGTCGCCGGTGCCTCTACTCCTTTGCCAGATTATACTAATGCACATAAGGACAGGGTGACAAAACAAAAAGGGGGGGAGACAAAGGATACACTTGGTCAATGGCGCCAACAACAGCACCGTTGGCGTACACGACACACACACACAGGGAATAGCCCTACGCACTAGGCAATGCACTACCAGTCACAATGCTAGTCACCAGGCCATGGATAGGGACACCTAACGCCAATTGCAGCATACCTGAGACCCACAGACCCCTGCCCAGTAGTGGATGCCTACTAGCTTGGTTGGAGGTATTTTACATCAGAACCCTGCACAACATGGGACCTACTCTGCAATGTCAAGGCTGGCCTAGCGGCACCCACAGACCCACATCCCCCACCAGGATACCACCCTACCAGGCGCAAGTTGTATATTGGGCCACTGTACTCACGCCCTTGTGGCTGCTGTGATGCCTCCAAGCACCCATTCAGCTCCGGATAGGCCACTACCAGTATGCGGGTCATCAGGGGGTCAGGGTTCGACGGGCAACCCTTCCTCGTTGGGAGGCCATCCCCAGCTGGGCCTCCACCGTCTTCCGTGCCCAGCGTCTCAGGTCCTCCCATCGTTTGCGACAGTGAGTGCTCCGCCTACCGTAGAACCCCCAGGGTCCGCACGTCCTTGGCGATGGCACGCATATCCCCTTTTTCTGATGGCCGCTGACCTGCAGGGAAATGGACACAGGGAAGGTATTAGTCTGACCGTCCTGCCCACCATGCTCCTTCCCATCCCCATTAGCATAGACATTTCCCACCATACACGCTGCACGCTGCCCAGGGCCCATCCACCACACCCCACCTACATGAAGCCTTCACACACAGCACTCCATGCATTCACGCCCCATGCATCGTACTCCTGGTGCACTCACCTGTTGGTCTGGAGGCCCATACAGCATTCGGTACTGGGGTAGGACCCCATCCACCAGTCTCTCGAACTCCGCCGAGGTGAAGGCAGGGGCCCTTTCTCCAGTGACACGAGCAATGATCAGTTCCAGACATAGGTCTCAGCAGCACATGCAGTGTAGGTCCTCTCCTGTTGAAGGTCAGGTAGCAAGTGAGCGAACAGATAGAAAATGGTGGTGACGTCTGCAGCGGTGCATACTGTCACCGCCGTCGTACATCACCATTGGCCACTGTACCCCACAGTGCCCAATGTTAACCAATGAGGAGTTGCACAGCGGTTTTTGACCGCCTTCCGCAACGGCGCACAACGTCACCGGAATTACCTCATTTCCACCTGTCCCTCCAAACAGGACAGGTGGATGCCATTTCAAGGGGGGGTGCAGGCCATGGCTCCTAACTGCGTCACAGTACACAAATGCACCATTTGGACCTCTCCAACAAAATACTGTTACAATCGCAACATGCATTGAAGTGTAGTGGTTGGAAATAAGAGATACTGACCAGCTGCTCACCATTTTGCCCCATACATTGCAACCGCTGCGGATAAATAGGAGAAGGAAACATATTCCTGTGTACAGACCCCTGGTGGACTTGACAACAATGGAGGACAGGCACATCATCATTACCTATAGACTGGACAGGGCCACAATTACAGAGCTGTGTGCCCAATTGGAGCTTGACCTAATCTCTGCTATACGATCCCCCCTCTTGTGCAAGTTCTATCAGTGCTCCATTTCCTGGCAGCTGGCTCCATCCAAGTGACAGTGGGCTTGGCAGCAGGAATGTCTCAGCCAATGTTCTCAATAGTGCTGACCAGAGTGTTGTCTGCCCTGATTAAACACATGTGCAGCTACATCGTTTTCCCCCAGGTGGAGGATTTGCCCACAGTGAAAACTGATTTCTATGCAATGGGACATATCCCCAACATTACTGTGGCAATTGCTGGTACACATATTGCTTTTGTCCCCCCCCAGCGAAATGAACAGGTCTTCAGAAATCAAAAGAGCTTTCACTCCATGAATGTACAGATGGTGTGCCTGGCGGACCAGTACATCTCCCACGTCAATGCAAAATATCCTGGGTCTGTGCATGATGCCTTTATCCTGAGGAATAGCAGCATCCCATATGTGATGGATCAACTCCAGAGACGCAGGGTGTGGCTAATAGGTGAGCCCTGGTTCCCACCCAGTATATGTTGGTGTATGGGTATGGAGTGGGCCCTAAGGGTTGGTGTGTGGCTAACAGTCGTCCCTCGATATTTGCAGGTGACGCTGGTTACCCCAACCTCTCATGGCTACTGACCCCTGTGAGGAATCCCAGGACAAGGCAGAGGAACATTACAATGAGGCACATGGGCAAACAAGAAGAATTATAGAGAAGACCTTTGGCCTCCTGAAGGCCAGGTTTCGTTGCCTCCATGGTGGATCCCTGTACTACTCACCCAAGAAGGTCTGCCAGATCATTGTGGCATGCGTATGTTGCACAACCTTGCCTTATGTCGCCAGATGCCTTTTCTGTAGGAGGATGAGTCTGGAGATGGCCGTATGGCAGCAGTGAACCCTGTGGACAGTGAAGATGAGGAGACAGAGGATGAGGATGAGGACAACAAAAGTGCAATAATTCGACAATACTTCCAATGACACACAGGTAAGACAGTGTAACTTCACATTTAAATGACTGTTTTGTGTTTGACATTGTCACTGGCAGTCTGATTTTCCCACTTCTATGGCCACTCACTCTACCCTTTGGCATCTCTATTTGCAGATATTTGTGCCCCAATATCACTCCTGGTGTGTTGACTGCAGCCAACTATAGATCATTTCTATGTATACATTACTGTACAGTTGATTTTCAATGTTTGAACCTTGTTAAACGAATACATACTTAAATCATTTGACATACTCTATACTTGCATTTTTTCAAATGGTGTTTATTTGAGTGCTAAGAAGTTGAGGGGGATGTGCAATGGGCTGGGGTGATGGTGGAGGAAAGTCAAGGGTAGAGTCCAGTCTATTTGTATCACAGGTGCACTGTCCAAGGGGGCATAGGAAGGGGAGCAATGGCAGTTTAAGGTGGACAGGGTGACAGAGTGGGACACAAGGGTGACATTCAGGAGAGTCTTATTTCCTGGTGGGGTCTCTGGCTTCTGCCTGGATCACAGGGAACGTTTGCGTGGTGGTTCTCCTTCTGCAGGAGGAGATGTGCTGGTGGCCTCTTGGTCTTGTGGCGGGCCTCTTGTCCACTAGTGGCAGTGGAGGTGGAAGGCAGTTCAGATGTCTGGCTAATGGCAGGGGCCCGCTGTTGTGAGACTGCCTCCTTCAGAATGTTGGCCATGTCTGCCAGCACTGCTGTAATGGAGACCAGGGTGGTGTTGATGGCCTGCAAGTCCTCCCTGATCCCCTGGTACTGCACCTCCTGCAGCCGCCTGTTCTCATGCACATTGTCCAGGATCTGGCCCATTGTGTCCTGGGAATGTTGATATGCTCCCAGGAACTCGGTGAGTGCCTCCTGAAGAGTCGATTCCCTGGGCCTGTCCTCCCCCTGTCACACAGCAGTCCTCCCAGCTTCCCTGTTGTTCTGTGCCTCTGACCCCTGAACCATGTGCCCACTGCCACTGACCCCAGGTTCCTGATCGTCCTGTGTTTGTGGGGTGGCCTGGGGTCCCTGTAGTGGTGGGCACAGTGCTGATTGATGTGTCCTGGGGACAGAGGTATGGGCCCGCTGGGTGGGTGCTGTGGTGGTGTTTCCTGAGGGGGGGGGCTCTGTGGTGGTGTGTGACTGTGTCTAGGTAACCGACTGTCCGGAGATTCCTGATGGGTCAGGTTGGTCATCCAGATCCAGGCGAGCAGAGCTGCTGTCATCACTGTGGGCCTCTTCTGGGGGGGGGACTGGATGTTGTTGGCACCTCTCCTCTGGTGACATTGGCTAGGGGAACTGTGGGGATGTAAATGCAGTGTTATTGTTTCTGCATGTGATATCATGTGCATGGGTGTGTTGCCCTCTATGGTTGTTTTTGCCCTGGCAGATTTGCCTTTGTGTAATTTACTATTTGGTGGGCTAGGTAATTCTCTCCAGTGTGCATGCATTGGTGATAGGTGTCCATGCAGGTCTGTGAGTGGTGTTAATGCATTGGTGTTACATGCAGAGCTTGGTATTGGGATGACTGGGTTGTGATGGTGGTGTATGTGGGAGGTGGTGAAGTGATGGGAGTGAGGGTGAGGGTGGGGGTTTGTGATGGCATGCAGGTAGGGGGGATGATAATAATAGAGATTTGACTTACCAGAGTCCAGTCCTCCTCC
The DNA here is from genome assembly GCF_031143425.1 of Pleurodeles waltl. NCBI lineage: Eukaryota > Metazoa > Chordata > Amphibia > Caudata > Salamandridae > Pleurodeles > Pleurodeles waltl. The sequence goes on from NC_090439.1 coordinate 457,896,882, forward strand.
TACTCCTTCCAGGCCCTCAGGATGCATGATTGTCAAGACTTGCTCCTCCCACGTTGTTAGATGTGGGGGAGGAGGTGGGGGTCCACCACCAGTCCTCTGTACAGCTAGTTGGTGTCTTGCTGTTGTGGAACGCACTTTCCCCCGTAGGTTGTTCCACCTCTTCCTGATGTCATCCCTTGTTCTTGGGTGTTGTCCCACGGCTTTGACCCTGTCCACGATTCTCCGCCATAGCTCCATCTTCCTAGCAATGGATGTCTGCTGCACCTGTGATCCAAATAGCTGTGGCTCTACCCAGATGATTTCCTCCACCATGAACCTTAGCTCCTCCTCTGAGAATTGGGGGTGTCTTTGTGGTGCCATGGGTGTAGAGTGAGTGGTGTGGGTGAGGGTGTGTGGGGTGATGTGTTGGGGTGTGTGATGTAAGGTGTCTGGATGGTGTATAGGTGATGATGTTATGTGGCTCTGGTTGTGTGGGTGCTCTTGCTGTATCTCTGTCTTGTGGCAATGATTTGTAGTCGTAGACGGTTGTGGGTAGTGTGGGTGTGTGTTTATATTGGTGTGGGTGTGGTGTGCGTATGTGTGTCAGGTGTGTGTAGTTTGAATTGTCCAATGTGATGTAGTTTTGTTTAAGTGTGTGTATTTTGAGCACAGCGGTTTGTACCGCCAATGGTTTACCTCCATTGAATGTCCGCCAAGGTGATTCGTGTGTCATAATGCTGTGGGTGTAGTTCTGTTGGCGTAACGGTGTGGGTTTTGCTACAACCAGTTTATCACTGACATTTGGGCTGGCGGACTTGTGTGTGTGGCTGTATAGTGACGGATTGGTTTGTGTGTGTCATAATATGGTTGGCAGTTATCCTCTGTGGCGGCGTTATGTGGGCGGCAGTCGGCATGGCGGTAAGCGGGATTTACCGCCAATGTCATAATGAGGGCCTTAGAATTTGGATCTTAGCAAAGGGCTCCATTCTCCTTTTTGTTCATTGTTTGAAAAGGTGGCCCAGTGAATCTGTTGTTCTGCAGTGGACTCTGAGCGTTTTCAGTGGGCGTCACCTTTATATTTCTGAGTCTTGCCTGTCTGGACCTAGTGAATTGTGCAATGAAAGCACACTCTTCCCACATTTGTGTGTTGGCTTGTCGCGTAGGCTCCTTCCCCCATTTGGGCAAGTACGGACAAATTCATGTGGCCAATCCTTTTCGGCCAGCAAAATATCATATATGTTTACGACGCGGTCCCAAAAGATTGCATCTATTGTGCATTCAGCGTCTCCTTCTAACTGTAACGTTACTTTGGACACCCTATCAGTCATGGAGACACGCATATCCACAGTTTCTACTCGTTGGAAGTCATCAGTTGCTTTCACCTCCATATGCTGTAGAAGATTCCTGCGATCAATTGTGACCTCTGCCGCGCTGTCTAGTAGCACTAGTGCCCACTCCTTGTTCTTCAAGAGATCCCTCTTCCTGAGTGGCATGTCGAACTGCAACTGCTGCCACCTTTTTCTTTTTGAATTGTTGCTTTTGTTGGGGAAGTTTATCTTCCCTTTTAACAGAAACTTCTGTTGAGCGTTGTGATTCCTGTCTTGGTTTCACATACTCAGTTCTTCGCTCTGACCGCCCACCTCTCTCATTGTGTTTTTCCGATGAGTCCTGAAAGGAACGAGATTGGCGTGTATCAGTATATTGCTATCTGTTAGGCGTTTTTATATTATCTCTATTTCTAAGATTATGGCCCTCATTACAACCCTGGCGGTCGGTGTTAAAGTGGCGGTAAAACCGCCAACAGGCCGGCGGAAAAAAAATGGAATCACGACCGTGGCGGAAACCACCAACATAGACAGCCACTTTAACACTCCGACCGCCACGGCGGTACAAACAAACAGCAGGTGGTCACCGCCAACAGACATGCGGAAGACAATGTACCGCCCACACCATTATGACACACCAATCCGCCACCTTTCCGGGGCGGATTCAACGCGAACAAAAACACGGCGGAAACAGGACTTGGAAGGGAAAACGCTCACCTCTACACACCCCACGAGAAACCAGGACACCATGGAGCCGGAACTCCAGATACTCCCTGCAATCGTCTTCCTGCTCCTCTACCAGGAGCACGACCGACAGCGGTGATATCCACGGTGAGTACTGCACCTACGACACAGGGGAGGGGGAGGGAAAAGAGAGTGATACACACATGCAACACGCAACACTCCCACCCTCACCCACAACAACACACACACCAATACATGCTGAAACATTACATTTACATCCTCCAACACCCCCTGGAAGAACGCAAGGACAAAAGGTAATGAGTTGAACGATTGTAATCAAGAAAAATCCATTACTCAAAAATATATATACACTATTAACAAATATGTACACCAAGGTTTGCCCACTGCTCTATCCTGGGGAGTGCAAAGCCACAGTCTCACAAGTCTTTTTCAGTGGGTGGTTTGCCCACTGCTTCATTCTGGGGAGTGCAAAGCCACAGTCTCACAAGTCTTTACAGTGGGTGGTTTGCCCACTGCTTCATCCTGGGGAGTGCAAAGCCACAGTCTCTCAAGTGGATAACAGTCTCCACTGGTTCTGGAGGGGGCTTGATGCCCAGAGTGCTTCATCCAGCCAAGGACAGAGGTAGTGGATGTGATTCTCCACTGGTTCTGGAGGGGGCTTTGTGCCCAGAGTGCTTCATCCTGCCAAGGACAGAGGTGGTGGATGCCTTTCTCCACTGGTTCCGGAGGGGGCTTTGTGCCCAGAGTGCTTCATCCTGCCAAGGACAGAAGTAGTGGATGCCTTTCTCCACTGGTTCTGGAGGGGGCTTTGTGCCCAGAGTGCTTCATCCTGCCAAGGACTGAGGTAGTGGATGCCTTTCTCCACTGGTTCTGGAGGGGGCTTTGTGCCCAGAGTGCTTCATCCTGCCAAAGACTGAGGTAGTGGATGTGACACTCCACTGCTGGTGGTGCTACATGCAAGCTGGCCAGGCCCCTGGCACTGACCACCAGCCTCGTACGAATGACCACTGGGGATGGCAGCCATGTCTGCGGTGGTGCCACTGGTTCAGGAAGTGGCGTGGCCCCTGGCGGTGCTGGCGGCGGGCTCAGTAGCGGCGATGCTTGCGGAACTCATTGGGCAGCGGTGCTGGTGGGGGGGCTCACTGACCTCGGTGCTCGCGACTGTGTCCTGAGCTGCAGTGCTGGTGGCAGCCTGACTGAGGTTGCTACTGGCGGCGGTGTCCTGAGCGGCGGTGCTGGTGGCGGCCTGACTGAGGTTGCTGCTGGCGACTGTGTCCTGAGCGGCGGGGCTAGTGGCGGCCTGACTGAGGTTGCTGCTGGTGACGGTGTCCTGAGCGGCGGGGCTGGTGGCGGTGCCGGTGGCGGTCTTGTCCGCCATGCAGATTGGCAGCAACTTGCCTTTCCTTCTCAGGCCCTTCCCCACCTTGGATGGTGGCGCAGCTGTCTTGCCACCCCCAACTGTTGTGTTTGCTGAGTCCTTGGTGGCAGGTGTTTTGGCCTTCTCCCTCTGGGATGTGGGCAACTTCTTCTGCTTGGGAGATGGGGGAATGTCCTTGGCCTCCACCCTTGGGACACTGGCAGCCCTGCTGCTTGGCGCACTCCAGAAGCCGGTTACTGCTGGCAACACTGTGGCCGGTGATGTGGTGGCAGGGATGGGACGTGGAAAAGGCAGGCCCTAGGGGATGGAAGGGGTGGGGGAGGTGAAGGGAAGAGGTCAAGGTTTGACAGGAAAAGTTTTTTCGACACACTGGGACGGGTAGATGGAGGGGGTTTGGGAGTGGAGGAAGAGGTAGTGGTTGTAGGAGGTGTTCGTTTGCTGACTTTGGGTGAAGGTGCATGGTCTGGAGGCTGTCGTGAGGGGGATGGCTATTCGGTGGGTGTGTGGTTGCATTTGTATAGTTTGGGAGGAGGGCTCACAGACACAGTGGGAGAGAACACAGGGGATGTGTGAATGGTAGTGGGGGTGGTGAGTGCACGTGAGCGGTGTGTGGTGATGGGCGTGCTGGTGATGGAGGTAGTGGCTGAGGATGTAGTGCATGCAGGTGTGAGTGGAGATGTGAAAGGGAGGGAGGAGGGAGACGTAGAGGAGGGGGACACAGTGGAGGCAGTGGTTGTTGGTATGTCTGCATGGGTATGATGCTTGTGTGAGTGCCTGTGGGATGTGTGGTGCTTATATTTTCCAGAGCTACCCTTGTGTGTTGAGGTGTGTGCATGCTGGTCTGATGGTGTGCTTGGGATAGGCTGAGGTACAGGGGATTGGGTCTGGGTGGAGGAAGTTGGAGGGGGGGAGGTTGGACACAGGGACAATGGCTGCCATCAGTGCTGAGGCCAGAGTCTGAAAAGCTCGCTGTTGGGCTGCCTGGCCAGAATGAATGCCCTCCAGGTATGCATTTGTCTGTTGCAACTGCCTCTCTACACCCTGGATGGCATTCAGAATGGTAGACTGCCCAACAGTGAGGGATCTGAGGAGGTCAATGGCCTCCTCACTGAGGGCAGCATGGCTGACTGGGGCAGGGGCTGAGGTGCCTGGGGCGAAGGAGATGCCCACCCTCCTGGGTGAGCGGCCACGGGGCAGACGCTGAGGGGCTGCTGGGAGGGAGGTGCTGGTAGGGGGGGTGGCGGCTGTACCTGTAGATGCGGGGGGCACAGAGGGGCCCACCACCGCAAGGGAGCTCCCTTCAGAGGAGGAGTCAGTGTCGCTGGTCTCTACTGCAGTCCCCGCCGTGGAGCTCCCCTCGCCCTCTGTCCCACTGGTGAATTCTGAGTACGTAGTCTCGCCCTCCAGGGCCATGTGGGATGCAGCTCCCTCCTGCTCCAGTGGCACAGCTCCTCCGCCTGATGATGCTAATGCAAACAAGAACAGGGAGATTACAAAAAGGGGGGGAAAGAAAGAAGAAAGACATGTTCAGTGCATGCAATACCGCTACCGTTGGCGGACACTACAGACACAGCAGCCCTCTGCACTACGCCATGCACTTAGAGTTCCTAATTGATCACAGGGACATGGGGTACATGGCCTATGCCCGGTTGCTGCACACATTGAAGTCACAGGAGCCTGACTGGGTGTACAGTAGATGGCTCTTACTGATGGAGGGGTTGGGGTGCCACTTGGCCTGCCTCACAAAGGGTCCTTGCCTACAAGGCTCGCCCTAGCTTAGGGCAACCCACAGCCCACCTCCCCCACCCAGACACCTCCAATGCGCGCAGAGTCAGATGGATGTGACTGTAATCACCCCCATGTGGCTGCTGTGATGCCCTCAAGCGCCCATCCAACTCCGGATACGCCACCGCCAGGATCCGGAACATCAGGGGAGTCAGGGAGCGACGGGCACCCCTCCCACGTTAGGAGGACATCCCCAGCTGGGCCTCCGCTGTCTTCTTGCTCCAGCGGCGAATGTCCTCCCATCTTTTTCGGCAGTGGGTGCTCCGTCTGTGGTGGACCCCCAGGGCCCGGACGTCCTTGGCGATGGCACGCCAAATATCCTTCTTCTGGTGGGCGCTGACCTAGAGGAATAGTACAGGGGAAAAGGGAAAACATTATCCGTCCGGCCCATCACAGTCATTGGCCCCCCTTCCCACCCTTGCCCTGACGCACATACACTCACCGTCCTATCATGCACGCCTCATCCCCCCCGCCCTCTCTCCCATCCACACCACTCCAAACAGGCATTGCCCATACAGCATGCTCACAGTGTACTCACCTGTTTGTCTGGAGGACCGTGGAGTAGCGTGTACTGGGGGAGGACCCCATCCACAAGTTTCTCCAACTCCTCTGAAGTGAAGGCAGGAGCCCTTTCCCCAGACACTTGAGCCATCGTCGCTTCCAGACTGAGGTCACAGCAGCACTTGCAGTGTAGGTCCTCTCCTGTCAAAGGTCAGGTATCAAGTGAGTGAATAGACAAAAAATGGCGGTCACGTCCGCGGCGGTGCGTACCGTCACCGCCGGCGTACATCGTCATTGGCTCCTGGGACCCATAGGGGCCAATGTTAACCAATGCAGGATTGTGCCGCGGTCTTCGACCGCCTACCGCGACAGTGTACAACGCCAGCGCAGTTACCTCATATCCCCTTGTCCCACTTTACAGGTCAGGCAGCTGCCATTTCAGGGGGCCACATGGCATTACTTTCAACTGCGTCACAAATATCTAGGCCTTGCATACACACTGAGACAGGCACATAATTGACTAATGTGCGCAAGAAATTTGTTATTTTCGTACCTCAATGTTGGCTGACCCTCTGATTGCTGTTCTCATCCATAGAGCACGTCCGCTGGGGCAGGTGAGGAGATGGCGGCATCCTCCGGTGTACAGACCGCTGGTGGACCTTTCGACAATTGAAGAGCGACATGTAATAGTCACCTACAGACTTGATCGTGCCACAATCCAGGAACTGTGTGCCCAGTTGGAGCCAGACCTGATGTCAGCAATCCGCCATCCCACAGGAATACCCCCTCTAGTGCAGATGCTGTCAGTACTCCATTTCCTGGCAAGTGTGTCTTTTCAAACTACAGTGGCCATAGCATCAGGGATGTCCCAGCCTATGTTCTCAAACGTGTTGTCTACCCTGCTGAAACACATGCGCAGCTACATCGTTTTCCCTGAGGTGGAGGATTTGCCCACAGTGAAAGGTGACTTCTATGCCCTGGGACATATCCCCAACATCATAGGTGCGAATGATGGGACACATGTGGCCTTGGTACCCCCCGCAAGAGTGAACAGATATACAGAAACCGGAAGAGCTACCATTCTATGAATGTGCAGATGGTGTGTTTGGCAGACCAGTACATCTCCCATGTGAACGCCAAGTTTCCTGGCTCAGTGCATGACGATTACATTCTGAGGAATAGCAGCATCCCTTATGTGATGGGGCAACTCCAGAGTCACTGTGTGTGGCTATTAGGTGAGGACATGGACCATATACAGTGTGAATAGGTGTCTGGGTCTGGGGTTGTGCCTAAGGGTTATTGTGTGTCTAACAGTTGTCCCTCATCATTTGCAGGTGACTCTCGCTACCCCAACCTGTCATGGCTACTGACCCCAGTGAGGAATCCCAGGACAAGGACAGAGGAACGCTACAATGAGGCACATGGGCGAACTAGGAGGGTTATAGTGAGAACCTTCGGCCTCCTGAAGGCCAAATTCCGGTGCCTCCATATGACAGGTGGTTCCGTATACTACTCACCAAAGAAGGTGTGCCAGATCATCGTGGCCTGCTGTATGCTGCACAACTTGGCTTTGCGACGACAGGTGCCTTTTCTGCAGGAGGATGGTCCAGAAGGAGGTCTTGTGGCATCTGTGGAGCCTTTGGACAGTGAAGAAGAGGAGGCAGAAGAAGAGAACATAGACAGCAGAAACACTGTGATCCAGCAATACTTCCAGTGATACACAGGTAAGAAGACATCACAGCCTCCTACATCTGATATAATTGTTCTACCTCTCATCTGTCTGTCACTTTGCCTTTTGATTTCACAGATGTGGGTCCCACTGTGTGACCTCTGCTATGTTACCTCATGGACTAGAGCTGTGTGACATAGGTATGTTGACAATACTATGGACATTGCTATTTCCCTCAGTTATTGCAAATACACATTAGTGAAAGCACAGTACCGTTGCCATCGTCTCCTGGGAATTATGGTACGCTCCCATGATGTTGGAGAGGGCCTCGTGGAGAGTGGGTTCCCTGGGCCTGTCCTCCCCCTGTCGCACAGCAGACCTCCCAGTTCCCCTGTTTTCCTGGGCCTCTGTCCCCTGAACCGTGTGCCCACTCCCACTGCCCCCAGGTCCCTGCTGTTCTTGGGGTGGTGGGTTAGCCTGGGTTCCCTGTAGTGGTGGACACACTGCTGCTTGACGTGTCCTGGGGACAGAGGTATGGGCCCGCAGGGTGGGTGCTGTGCTGGTGTTTCCTGAGGGGGCAGGCTCTGTGGTGGCCCTGTGACTGTGTGAGGGGAACCGACTGTCCCGAGGTCCCAGATGGGCCGGGCTGGTCATCTAGATCCAGTTGGACAGAGCTGCTGTCATCACTGTGGGCCTCTTCTGTGGGGGGAGTGGACATGTCTGGAACCTCCTGTCCAGTGACGTTGGGTAGTGGTCCTGCAGGGGTGTCAAAGCATGATTATTGCATCTGTGTGTGCCATGGTGTGCAATGTGTGGGTGCCCCTGTACCCCAGTGCTAACATTCTTGTGTAGCAGCTTGTGTGATAATTGTTTAGGGGTCTGTGTGGGCATGTGTAGTGGACATGCATTGATGATGGGTGCCATGCTTTGTTGTTGCATGCAGGGCTTGGTGTTGGGATGTGTGGTTTGTGATAGTGGGACATATGTGAGGAGTTGGAGTGATGGGGGTGAGGGTGAGGGTGGGGGTATGTGATAGCATGCAGGTAGGGTGGGGGATGTAGTAGTTAAAACTTTGACTTACCAGAGTCCATTCCTCCAGCTACTCCTGCGAGGCCCTCAGGATGCAGTATAGCCAAGACCTGCTCCTCCCATGTTGTTAGTTGTGGGGGAGGAGGTGGGGGTCCACCGCCAGTCCTCTGAATCGCAATGTGGTGTCTTGAGACCATGGAACGCAACTTCCCCCGTAGGTCGTTCCACCTCTTCCTGATGTCATCCCGTTTTCTTGGGTGCTGTCCCACTGCATTGACCCTGTCCACGATTCTGCGCCATAGCTCCATCTTCCTAGCTATGGAGGTGTGCTGCACCTGTGGTCCGAATAGCTGTGGCTCTACCTGGATGATTTCCTCCACCATGACCCTGAGCTCCTCCTCAGAAAACCTGGGGTGTCTTTGCGGTGCCATGGGGTGGAGTAGGTGATGTGTGAGGTGGTGTGTGTTGTGATGTGTGGGGTGATGTTTAGGGGTGTGAGGTGTTTTGTGCGTGGAAGGTGTATGGGTGATGGTGTTGTTTGCCTCTGAATGCTGGTGTGGTCTTTGCTTTGCTGTCTCTCTGCTTCTCAAAAATGTTAGGTTGTAAGGGTTTGTGGGTAATGTGGGTGTGTATTTTATATTGTATTGAGTGTGTGGGTGTGGTGTGTGTATGTGTATCAGGTGTGTGTATTTCGACTTGTCCAATGTGGTAGTGTTTTGTAAATGTGTGTGTATTTTGAGCGCGGCGGTGTGTACCGCCAATGGAATACCGCGGTTGAAAGACCGCCGCGTGGATTCGTGGGTCGTGATAGTGTGGGTGTATTCCTGTTGGCGTGACGTTGGAGGTTTTGTTATCGCCAGTTTATCACTGACCTTTGGTGTGGTGGACTTGTGTGGGTGTCTGAATTTTGGCGGATTCCGAGCTGTGGGTCGTAATAGCTGTGGCGGAATTCCGCGGCCACGGCAGTGTGTTGGCGGTCTTCTGCACGGTGGTAAGCGGGATTTACCACCGATGTTGTAATGAGGGCCTATATCTATTTTGTGGGGTCTCAGTGTGTGGAGATTCTCCCCTTTCTTTTTTAGGAATTTGTTGTTTTTTATCGTAGCGTTTCTTAGTACCCTCTGGAGCTTGCTTGGTAGAATCTTTATCAGATTTACTCTGAAATTGTGGTTTTATTGCTCTGGCCCCCAGACTTTCTCGACCAGTGCTAGAGTAGGTCTCCACAATATTCTTTGGCAGCTCGCATTCTTGATCCTGTGGAGAAACGTCCCGTAGCCACATGCGCACTGCTAATGCGACCGCATCTCCTTTAAGGTTACGTAACATAATTGAGGATACCATGGCAAAGTTGCCCATTAATTGCATCCCCAAGTCCAGGGCCGGAGCAGCCCCGTATTCATCTTGAATTTGTTTCAACACTTCTGGTAAATTGGCAAGTGTCGGTGTACTGTGTGCGGTTGTATAAAGCGTGGCAAATACTGTGCCCCATGGATTACAGTTATCTACTGTAGGAACCATCCCAAATGGCAAGAACATTGTTAATATTGTATGTTTATCGTGAGGTCCCGTATGGGGAAATACTGCTTCCAGCACATATTTTTTTTGAGCTAACCAAAATGAAATTTCTTCTCGTTTGGCGGGTACCTTACCCTTGATCGAATGTACAGTTGCAGGGTTAATGCCTGGCGTCACTGCATGTGGTTGTGTTGGTGCAGCAGGTGCTGGGTTTGTGTTTAATGTTTGCATCACAAACTGTACTAATCGTCTGTACATTGCCATCAGATCAGCATATAAGAGATGGACTTCAGCTACCGTTAGGTTCGCTGCAGCAGGGTGAGGTTTATAAGTGGCTAATAAAAGCCAGGTAGGACCATCATTACTTAGAGGACCTAACCTAATTTGCAAATTGTGTGGGGTAGGGCGCCATCAAGCCACTTATTATGTTCTTGATAAGATAGAGGTATTTCTAAATATGCATATGCTCTGTATTGTGCAGGTACGTTTGCAGGTGTATAGTGAGGAAATGTATGTGTGTTACCATCAACTGCTGGAAATGTGACCTAAGAATAAAAAGGTTCTGTTCTATAAGCTGCATACGTGTCAACAACAAATGTGACTGGACCCCCAGGGCCGTTAGGCCATGCGCCAATAAATGAGCAGTAAGGGGTGGTCTCATTTTGACTGCAATCGCTACCTGTTGTGGATTCGCCATAATAAATGGTTAGTTTGTTTAGAGATAAGCACACCAAATGGGGATTATTCTTTTATAGTTCGAGCTTGAACAACCTCCAGCATCAGATAGGTGTTCCCTACATAGCTGAGGAGGAAATCCTCAATACCACGAACGTCTCCGTATACAGTACTGAGGTGTCTTTGTATGTAGTGAGACAGAGATACACAGGAGGACCCAAAAATGAGAGCCTGACCAAACGTTAGCAGCGCCATGTCGCATAGGCTCTCATTATTCTAATGAGACTACTGGATTTGAGCGGCAGAATCGCCTGCGGTGTGGGAGACTGAGTCTTAACCCACTATAGGTGACACCTGTCGCCCCAATCCGGGTTTTGCTCCGGCTAACTAGCAGTGCCTCATCTCTACCCAAGAGCAGGGATGATTGGGCAGCCGAGCGCATGACAAAATTGACTCCTCAAGTAAATCATGGTTACTCAGATCTCATCCGTTTCTCTCAGTTACATTAGTCTCACATATACAAAGACAAGCAGAGGCAGTACATGTTTCAATAAGGTTTTAATGAAGCGACTACATCTTAGGCAATAAAGCATGTATTGCAATAACCAGGACGATAAAGCTTGACAGGATTAAAATTGTGACAAGGAGAGTAAAGCATAGAAATAACCCTACCATATTGTCACTAGAGTTAAATTGACTAATTCCTACCTCGGCTATACTAGAGCACAGCATGTTAAGCTCTAGTTCTGCCCTTCATGTTCCCCTGGGAAGACATCATCTCCCATACCTGAGCAAAGGCCTGAAGTCTGCATAAGCAGCTGTAGCGAAGCTTCAGCAATCAGCATTCAGTCGTGGTCCTCTGGCTGGAATCTCCCTCTAACGTGTATGGGACAAGGAAGTGTTTTTATATTAAAACAGCTGATGTTCTGAGAAAATGTCCCTATGTAAGGATGTGTGTGTTTCTATGAATACCATAGACAAAACGTTTACCACGTTCACCGGCAACCTATCTTACTGTAGCCTTGAGAGAAGCACAGAGTGCTTGTTTAAGAACACAGTGCTGGCCTAAGCAAAGAATAGCTAAATAGAGAGAAATAAAACAAGACTGCAAATGTGGCTATTGCTAAAATATTAAACAAAGCTTAATATAATATATCTAGGTTAAAGTGCAGAGCGGCAGACCTAGCATGCTAAAATAATATGCATGGAGCTATAACTAAAATGGCTACACAACAGGCTCTATAAGCAAATGAGGTCGCTCTCTCTCAGCAATGCAACTGAGGATACGTTGATCTGAAATCTTTGACACTTCCTTCTTGATATTTTATACTACTATATGTTACTAGTGTCTCTACTTTGTCAAGATGGGTGTTTATTTGTCTCAATAGCTTTGTTCACCTTTCTACGCAAGTCAGACCAAGACATGTACTACGGGGCAGATTTACGGAAAGTGATGCTGCACCGAGTGCAACACCACTTTCCCTGTGCACCTTAGCGCCCCCTTACTACCACCATGTGTGTGCCGTATTTAAAATATGGCACACCATGGCGCAGGGTAGGGGGCCATAGCGTAATTTCTGATGACGCTATTGATGTACTCTGCAGGAGTAGCGCCAAAATATTGGGGCTACTCCTGCAGAGTACATAGGGCCCCATTCTAAAGAATGAAAGCCCCCTTTCAACCCCTGCTCTTGAGCAGGTGTTAAAAGTGCCATAAAAAATGGCACAAGCAAATCTCATAGATTTCCTTATGCCATTTTTCCAGCTCCCCTAATGGGAGAACGCCCCCTTTGCATACATTATGCCTAGCGCCGGCTAATGTAGTGCAAAGGGTTACAGGGTGGCATCAATGCATGCATTGCGCCACCCTGTAAATACGGCGTGGGGATTTCGGCTTTGTTGGGCCACATTAACGTCAAAAATAATGAGGTTAATGTGGCGCAAGGTGGCGCTAGGGCATTATAAATATTCCCCTAAATCTGTTGTCATGCACCTCAGTCACGGCAATACTTAACATTACTCACAATTCATATGAGCAACTAGTGACTTGTTTTGAGTTGATGCATGGCCTAATTAAAAATGTAAGCCTTACATTACAACTGTATTACCTTTGACAATATATTTACTTCCCTGTGACTGTGGTGCATCTATGAGTCAATGTACACACAGAAGACCTACTGTAGTCCTTGTTCTTAATGTTTTTACATTCATCCTACACCATTCTCTCAGTCAAATGTGGCCATTCACTACATTACTTCAAGCAAATTACAGAGTAACTTTTTCCCCAGTGTTGAATAATCAGTGAAATTCTAACAGTCTACCTAAAATATTAATTATTCCAGGGTCGCCCTCTCATCCGTAGTTCTCTTACTAAAGAAGATAGGTTGGTTCATTGAAATACATCTGAATTTGTGACTTCTCTCACTAAAAGCCTGAAAGAGGTTTCAGATAATTCCAAAATTCCAGGTTTACACAAGGCCTATCAGGGCTAACTGTTAATTTCATGGCTCCCGGTCACCTACCCTTCTCTGATTATGACCAGTCATCCCTAGCCACTCTAGGAAAGTATACTTTGTTGTCATTTGAGAGCGGTTTAGCTGCTAGCCTACCTACCACTCTAAGTTTATCAAAGAAGTAAGTTCTCATTTCTTACTGGCTGTATGTCAGAATAGTATTAGCAAATATATTGTCTGAGATAATGTGTCCTCAAAGTCATTTAAAAAAATATCAGTCCATTGGGTGCAGATTTTCTATTATTAGAATTATAATCAGTGATGTTTGTGTAAACTATATTTATGACTTAATGTTTATACCATTTGATACTTTGGTTATTATATTAGGGTACCATGCAGTCTTGTCAGATTGTTACATCATTTTTAGGTTGACGCCTACCAGACAGCACAGCTGTCTTGCTTGCTAAAGATATCTTGGGGATATTCAGAAAGTTGAACTAGGAATGCATTCCGCCAACTGCTTACCATTAGGTTTGTGGTTTGTAACTCACATTTTTTGGCTTTCTATTTTCTGACTTTATTTGCTTTAGGCTGTGCAACTTGACTTCGTTCCTCCAATTGCCCAGAACGTGTTTACTGTATTTTTGCCACTAACTCGATTTTTGTAAAACGCCATTTAAATATTGTTCTTATCTTGTCACATTTGCTGCACATTCAAAGGTAGAGGTCAGTGGTAAGGCTCTCTCTTCCAGGGAGCTTGGTGGTTATTTTTCTTTCTCTGAATTCAAAGTGCGAGAATGTATGTCACAATCCAGCTGAGTACCTACGTGAGATGAGAAGGTGGGTTTTTTATTTAACATAACAAAAAAATGAAGGGTGCTGGTGTTTCAGAATATATCAGAATTGGTACAAATGATGCACTTTTTTGTAATTCTGAAATGTGATGAAAACAAATATTTGAATACATACAAAACACATCAAGACACTAAGGGCTCGATTTTGACCCTGGCGGACACCAGACTGCCAGGGTGACAGTGGAAGTCAGACTGCCGCGGTCGTGGCGGTCGGACGGCCACATTACGACGGTGGCGGAGCTGCCACGGTCCCACTGCTGACACCGCCAGGCTGCCGCCAGCCTGGCGGTCCCGGCGGTTGTAATCCGCCAGGGGGTTTACAAGTCCCCCATCCGCCAGCTTTTCCATGGTGGTTTATACCACCATGTAAAGGTTGGCGGAATGGGGAAATGGGGGTCCTGGCACTGCCCATGCACTTGCCATGGGCAGCGCAGGGGCCCCCATGCACAGCCCCATCGCGTATTGCGCTGCCCGAATTACAGGCAGTGGAATGTACAACGGGTGGTGCTGCACCGCCACATTGCCACCGGCTCCATTAGGAGCCAGCTGCAATGTTAAGGCCCTGTTCCCCGCTGGGCCGGCGGGTGAAAACACTGTTTCTGCCCGCCGGCCCAGCGGGTAACTCAAATTAGGGAAGGCATGGTTCAGGTCGCACATGCGGCTTGATGGCGGGATGAGTTTGTCCGCCCGCCAAACTCATAATGAGGGCCTAAGTGATGACATTTGCACATGTTATCATTTGTATGCAGTAAAACCATATTTTGGTGCAAATATAATGGTCATTTCAATTGAAAATGTGTTGTCTGTAATTGCAGTGTGCTACTACACCATGCATACTCCACACTACGCCACCCCACTCTGCTATATGCCGTTCCACTCCATGCCAAGCCACTGTATTCTACGACACTCCAATCCACCCTATGTAACCCACTCCAAGCTACTCCACTTCACTCTACCACACTCCACTTCACTGTACCCAAATCTACCCCACTCAACTCTACTCACTGCAATCCACTCAATCTAGTCCACCTTCACTTCAATCTGCCACATGCCACTCAAATCTACCGCAGTCCAGCCCAGTGTAACCCACTCCACCCCAATACACCCCACTCTACCCCCTCAAATCGACCCTACTCCACTCACCCCAACTTCCTAACTCAAATTGAAATAAGCTTTATTCTACAGATGTTGTCATAAAAGCATACATAAATAAAACAAGAGCAATACATTAACCACAAATAAAACATTAAAAAAGCATTTAAGACTCAAGTAGAATACATTGTGATAGGACCATATAAAACAGTAAAATGCAAGGTTTTGTAGTTAAATGCCGGAAAAAGAAAAGAAAAAAGGTATGAAACCTGTGAGGATATATTCTGTTCAAAATAAAACCATAAAAGCACAAGAATAAAAACAGAATAAAATATGTAAAATCACCCAACAGGTCTCATACGGCTATAGATATAGAATCAATCTCTCAGTCAATGATAAAATGTATTAATTTCCGGTGTCTAAGAATAGCCCATAAAAATTTAGACATGATGTTGCAAATATATATGGTTGGCACAGACTGTAAAAACATAGAAGCTGGTCGACATTGTATCAAGTCCATGGATCTCAATAATGGCAGCAAAAATATCTTTCTTGACGAATTATACAATGTAAAGAATAGAACCATAAGGAAAGTGCTTTGCTCAGTAGCCATGTCACACAGGCATTTAGCCATAGGCATCGACCAGTTATTTGTGTTTGGAAAACTCACCAAGTGGTGGAAAAAATCTAGCCTAAACCTGGTTAGAACAAATCTGTGCTCACCTCCTTTAGGTATAGTTGCATGCCAGGTGAGGTTAAGATCAACTGGTTTTTAAGAACACTTGGCTTAAGCAGTTCAGCAGATAGACTTAGGGCCAGATGTATCAACAAACCATTTTGCCATTCTCTAATAGCGATTTTTAATAAATCGCTATTTCAGAGTCGCAAAATGGTATGTATCATATTTGTGATTCGGTAATAGCGATTTCTTAAAAATCGCAAATGCTATTACCGAATCTCAAATTGCGATTCCGACCCCATCCGCACCTGCCCATATTTGTGAATTTTTTGCATTTCCCAAATTGCGAATTCCTAACTGGAATTCGCAATTTCGGAAATGCAAACCCCAGGGTGCTGGGGGCCTAAGGCCCCACTCTGCTGCACCGCCAAAATCCATTTGTGGACATGTAAGGCGCACACATGCCAAAGGGACATGTGTGCGTTACATGTCAATTTTAAAAATGAATTTATAATGCATTTTTAAAATTTGCACATGGTTACCACCAAATCGTATTTGGTGGTAATAGCGATTCCTTAATGCCCAATTTGCAATAATGAAAAGCTTGTTACATGTGCCTAAGAAATCGCAAATAAGGATTCCTTATTTGCGATTTCTTAAAATTGCATAGTGAATGCCTTTCATACATAATGAAAGGCATTTTTGCATTCGCAAACGCCCATTCGCACCGTTTGCGAATGCAAAAACGCTTGATACATCTGGCCCTTAGTTCTTCTAAATGTGACAAACAGTCTTTTTTCAGTTTTTTTCTTGTGACAGCTCATAATGTTCCTGGTTTATAATGATAACTGGATGTCCCAGATCACACAAAAAGTTTTTTACGTATCCAAACCATTGTACTCTTCCTACATGAGAGGACCTAAGACAATTCCCTATAATCTCTTGGTTCAGCTTGGTATACTCAGAAGTCCATATCTTGTGCCATAGCAGAATCGGTTGAATTTTAACTAGGTTTGAAATGAGCGGGACCCCTAGTTCAGAGTGGCATACATACGATGGACTACTCTGTGGGAGAGAGAGAAGATACTTCAGGAAGGCATTCTCTATCAGCTGCAAGGAGTCATGATTTACATGCCCCCCAAGGCCTGCCCCATACATGGCTGTTGTCATACATTTGGCCTTGTACACTGTTAATATCTCCCTAGGTGGTTTCTATCCAACCTTGCAAGCAAAGTTGTGCAAGGCTGCAACAGTTTTCTAAAAGTGTAGCCCCCTGGTTCTAATTGCCATCCACCATGTCCCTTTTGCATCAAACATGATCCCCAGATAGGAAAAGAATGTAACGTAATCAATCCTAGTATCTTTAATCATGGAGCTGAGGGTTTTTGGTATCACTTTCCCACACCTCATAGCAAATGTCTTGCTTTTATTAACTAATAGCCCCAGTTCCTCCATATAGGACACAAAGCACATTAGTAACTGTTGCAGTGCAAGAGGGGTTCGTGCCATAAGAAGAGCATCATCAGCATATAATAGGGCGGGAACGGTCCAGGACCCTATTTGGGGCAGGTTGTTACTATTTGCAGATAATACATTACCCAGACTATTAATGTATAAGGAGAAGAGTAAGGCTGCCAAAACACAACCCTGCCTTACACCCCTCTCTATACTAAAAGGCTTGGTACATTTGTACATTAGACCATATCGCACTCTGGCGCTGCACCCATGATATGTTTCCCTGAGAAATTGTATGATCGGCTGGTCCACCCCCATGTTTCCCATGATTGCCCACAATTTACCGTGGATTATGCAGTCAAAAGCAGCAGTGAAATCAACAAAGACCAAGTACAATCTCCCCTGTTTGATGGTGGAGTATTTCTGTTTCAGCATGCTTAGGTTCAGACCCTGTTTCACGGTCCCTACTCCCTCCAGGAACCCATACTGTAAGCCCAATAAGACGTTCTTCTCCTGGGCCCATTCTTGCAGTCTGTTCAAGATAACGCGACCTGCCACTTTCAGCATTGAATCTAGGAGAGAGATAAGACGATAACAGGGGGGAATGTGTCTATCTCCCTTTTTAAAAATGGGGACAATAGTTGATTCCCTCCAAGACCTCAGCAGGCCAACTTGAAACATGCATTCAGGACTTGAGTAAGCAGTGGCCTCCAGAGGGTCGTGTTGACTTTAAACAGATCTACAGGGATGAAATTTGGACCCAGTGCCTTGCCGGCTTTACTTGCGTTTAGGGCAGTAATGATCTCATCCAAGGTAAATGCAAGCTTGATTGGGAAAATAACGGGAGCAAAAGAGTCGTTGTCGGTCGCATCGGCTACTGTCAGCCTTAACTTGTCGGCAGGATTAGAATAAATGGTTGAGAAGTGAGTAATCCAGTCTCCCTCACTAATGGCCATTTCAAGGCGTGTTCCTGTGTCAGACTGGAGATAGGGCGAATTAATTACCCTCTAAAAAGCTGCGGGATCCTACTAACGCTCGCTTCATGCAATTTGTCCCATAATTCTTTTTTCAATACCACTTTTCTCTGCATTAAAACATACTTATAGTTTTTCCTAGCTGCCTTGACTTCATTTACACAGCGTGGTCGTTTGTGTAGGGCTAATTTCTGCATTCTATGGGCCTTGGTGCAAGGTTAATCAAACCACCCTCTTATCCTGTTGTTGCTACTGCCCCTACCTGTAATCACTAGTCCTTCCTTGATGTCCCCAGTAATCTTTTGAAAACTCTCAATGATATCCTCGGGGTCAGAACCCAAATCTAGGCAACTTTCCCTTGATGCCACATCCAAATCTATATTCAGAGGGTAGTGATCTCTGCATGCAATTGTGTGGGTGATAACATTTCCAAAAATCACACAAAGGAGTACGGGGTTCACTTATCACAGGGGGTGCTGCTAACAGGGGATGTATTTAAAACCCTGCCGCTCTCAGTCCATATTAGGATTGGTGGATGCTGTGAGGAAACGGATGTCGATGGTAGGGGGGAGTCTCCTTTAAGGACTAGGTGGTCTCACACACTATATAGTGTCATGCTTCATCATTTGACCACCTAGCCCCACCCAGGTAGGACAGTGCCACCTGGGCGGACTCAACCTCCCTGTTAAAAGAACAGAGGGGAGTGCGAAAATTTGTTCTGATCTGGAAAGATATGGGATCCAGCTAACCTAGGGTATAATTAAAAACACCTAAACAGCCACCGGTGTGAAAGTACACATTTAATAATGGTGTCTGTTGGTGTGATTAAAAACAAAAAATTGGGACACCTCCGTGAGAACAAGGACTCACTCGGTCACCTCTCTAAAAGTCGATTGCCAACATGTTTCTGCCCTCGAAAATGAGCCAAGGAAGTTCTCGGGCATTCGTCAGGGCCTTGGATCCCTACGTCTCAAACTAGTATATGAGAGCCTCCAAAGGAATGGAGAGTAAAGGAACAGTGATAATGTGTCAAAGCCCAGCTCACCTGAGTCCTTGTTCAGTTCTGATGGAGGTTGAAGACAATCCGACCCCACCCTGAAACTGCTTGTTCCAGCACACTAGTTTTTAAAACAGTGCACTAAGAACAGAAGCTCAAGGGAAGGGGGGAAGTGGATAAAATAAAAATAAAAGACAACAGCGTTCTTGCGTTTCCACTGTTGAAGTGCTGCACAAATCTGCGGCCCTCTCTGACTTCAGTAGAAACTGGTGCCTAATGAAACATAAACAAAGAACAGATAAGTACATCCTATTCCTAACTGGGTTCCTGACTATCCCTTTTTCTATTAAAAATGTTCTTCTTAAAGTACCTCTTGGATCCTGGTCTCTAGTTTCCAGGTTTGGAATGTGTTACTGCTCTGGGATGTGCTTTCTATTACTCTAAAGCTTCTAAAACATTAAACAAATACCGTTATCAGAATTATCAATATCAAACATTCATCTTAATATAACTAAAGCCTAAATTGCCAATAGCAGACTCACTTTTCCCATATTTCCAGAATCTTTTATAAAACAAATACTGTACTTTTACGTCAAAATACAGCATGTAATTTGTACAAGTCCTTGATTTACTGTTTGCCTGGCTGTTAATGGTTTCCACGGTTCGATTCTTAAAAGTTCCATAAAAAAATGTTTGCTTCACAAAGTTCCGCAAAGTACTGTTGTAACAAAGAGTTTGAATCACAATGTTCGTGGAAGGTATCTTGTTTCAAATTGTCTATACACGAATCCAGAAATTGTTGTCAAAGTTCTTTCAGGTAATAAAAGTTTTGCACTTACTTGTTGCTGGCAAGAGATACTGATCAGTCTAACCTTGCCTTCTTTCTCTTTTGCAGGTTGCTTGTAGGAGAGAGGCTGAGGCAAGGAGGAACCGGAAACCAGAAGAAGGAAGAGCCAGCAGCTGCGCCCATTGAAGCCAATGAAAGTCTGTAGAGAGCAGGAGTGCCAGCGCCGAGGGATCTGTCCTCAGGTAAGCGGGAGGTAGACGAGCACAAGCACTGGGCGAGGCTCGAGGGCTGCCTTTTATAGACAGGGCTGGGTGTGGTCCTCACATGCTGCACATGTTCTTGAAAGGTGTGCAGAGCTGGGTGTGGTTTGAAGAGCTGGGTGTGGTCCTCACATGCTGCACATGTTCTTGAAAGTTGTGCAGAGTTTCAGTTATTATGCAAATGAGTTAAATTAACACATGGCCTAGAGAGGAGTGTTTTAAAGAAGCCTTGGTAAAAGCAAGGCCCAATGTGTAAACAAAACAGCACATTAAACAACATACACAGAAGCCTAGGAGGGGGGGGAAGGTGAGATAACAAGAAAGGCTTTCAATAGTAAGTTTAAAAGGGAGCTATTACAGAACCCACTAGTGCAGTGAGAGGGGACATGCTCTTTGCTGTGCACAAACCCTAACATAATGGGCCTACCTTATGCAAGGAAATACCTTGTGGAGGCCCTATCCCTGAAGGCTACTAGCCTCTGGTAACCAGGAGAGGGAGTGTGATTTTCGGTTATACTGATAGGGAGTTGAGTACGGCTGAGTTCCTCCTATAGTGATCTTTTTACTCCCCTACTCTCCACATGTGTTAAGAATGATAACATTTCCAACCCTTGCGGCATCTCTATTTCTGACTAATATGTAATCTATCACTGAGTTTTTTCCTTGGCCATTGAATGTAGTTACAAATGGGATTGGAGAGCAGCAAATCTCGTTACAGAATGCAAGATCAGTGCTAAATATAAGTTAATTCAATTGCTCCCCAAAGATGGAGTGTGTAAAGTGTGAGTACCCAGCATTCCCCCTTTCACTTAAACCACAAATCTTCTCTGAGCCCCTAGTGCAAACTTCAGTTTTAAAATCTCCCTCCCCCATAGGAATACCAAATCCTGGAATTTTCGATTCCTAAGAGCTTCAACATCCCTTTTTAGAAGAGTCAAGGCCGTTTTTACCTCAGGTTTCAGGGTGTTATTATAAAAGTTGATTAATGCCAGCACGCATGTAGCTGAAGTTTCGAGAACAACAATCTGATGATAGGGTTGAGGTTCCAGCATAGTTATACTAGATGCCCTCAGGGTGTTTGATATGTAGGTACAGATCCCCCCATTTGCTCTCCCTGAGTTGGATGGTTCCGCTGGGGTATGATAGGTTCTAAAACCATTTAGATGGATGGGGTTTACTGCTTGTGTTTCTTGTACACAGACTACAGTAAAGCTATTAACAAAATCACACCAATCTGCTATTACCACCTTAGACAGTAAGCCTGCCACGTTCCGGAATGCTATCCTTGTCTTCCCCTCAGGAACGGGATTTTCACAATTGACTAATTGGTTCTGAGTAGGTAGGTGGGGTCTGTCCAAAAGGATACGGAGGGTGTTTTTAAAGTCAGCAGTAGAAGAAGCAGTCAAACAAGGGATATTTACATTGTTTGGGAGATATGGTAAATCAGCAGGGATTACAGATAGTACTCAGAGTCAGTCATTCTCATCTAGGGTAGAAGAGTTACCTGCTGAATGGTTGGTGAACCTGGCCCCGTGACACGGGGGGAGCCTGGGATACTTAAACTGAATGCAGGAGTACTCTGTTGTGCTTGTCCTTGGGTCTAAGGCCACCAAATTATCAACCAAGCTCCTGTCCCTAAGGGTCAGCTCAATCGTGACAAAACAGGTGTCTGGATCTGGCCTTCTAACTGTGTCCATTATGTCCTCACGTATTATGGAATAGCAGCCCCTCACGTGGCGGATCCAATGGATCGCCTTATTTCTAGCAGATTCTCCCCCTTCCCTTTGGGCTGGTAGATGTAATTTAGGGACGTTAAACATTAGGACAATGTTGTTAGAATTGGACTGATTAGCAACAGACTGTCCAGCACGATTTGGAACATTATCTTTCATTGGTCTAGCAAATTGGTGGTGAAGTCTTGGTTTGTTGCCCATGTTTAGACTATTGTGTGTGGGAGCCTGACTAAAGTTCTCAGTCCCACTGCCTACTGATGGATAGCCAGCACGGGGCACCAGTCTGGCAGCAGCAGGGGAAGGAGCACAATTGCAGTTCTAGTTACCAATGTTCAAGGGCAGGTTGGTCGACAATGTTGAGAGACCTGGGGGATTAAGCGTGGACCTACTGTTGCAGTCCCTGCTGGACGTTGCATCTACAGATGTTAACTGTTTGACCATTGTAATTAAACAATTAACAATGGATTTAAGCTCAGACACCTTGTTTTTTAGATCTTTTATGCATAAGATGTACTGAGCATTAGGCAGGTCTGGGCTTATGTCTGTTGCTCCTGCGTCTGCTGTCCCAACCATCAATACACTTAGATCAGGATCATGGGATACATCGTTTAGGGGGCTGAAGCGATTGGTGCAATGAAGGGCAATGCTACCAACAGGTAATAGCTCATTCGCTGGTGCTGATGGAATGTGAATAATAGCATTTCTCATAACTCCCTGCCATGTAGGAGCTAGAACCTGTGACCCACATTTTTTTAACATATATGGGATTTTCCTGTGGCCCTCCCTGACCTTGCTGGGGAACACTCACTCCGAATACCTTTAGAGGCTCTATACAGAGAGGAAGTCAAAATCTCCTCACAATCAACCAGAAGATTGTCTATCCTATCCATTAATCAGTTACTTGCTGCATGCTTTTGCCATTTGTATTTTTTCCTGTGTGCCACCCCAGACCCGCCCTCGGTCGCTTTCCTTTTACCTATTACAATTGCTTTCACCAGAAGGTGAACCCTTAAAGGTAAAGTAAGTCAATAAAGTTGTCCCCAGAGGCTATCACAAAACAGACATTCTGACAAAGCCTGCCTAATAATAGATGTTAGTGGGGTGGCCCAGCCCAGCCTCCTTCGGGCTCTGACGGGCTTCCCAACTCCAATCTACCACATCCAATCCGCTCCACTCCAATCCACCTCACTCCAGTCTACCTCAATCTACTCTACTCCAACCTACTCCACTACACTCCAATCTACCCCACCCTAACCCAATCTATCCCACTCCAATCTACCGACCCATTCTAATCTACCACACACTACTCTATCAAACTCCATTTCAACCTACTCTACTCCAATCTACCCACTCCAATCTACCACACTCTAAATTACTCCACTACACTGCCATCTACCCCACATCATCCCAGTCTACACTACCATAATTCACCTGATCCATCCCACTCTAATCTACCCTACTCCACTCTAATCCACCCCACTACACTCAAATCTACTCATCTCCACTCCAGTCTTCCCCAATCTATCCCACTCCACTCTAACCTACCTCTGCGTACCCCACTCCACTCTACCCCAATCTACCCCTCTCTAATCTACCCTATTCCATCCTATTCCACTCTACCCCAGTTCACTCCAATCTACCTCAGTATTTCCCACTCCACTCCACCTCAATCTACCCCACTTCAAGCGACCCACACCCCTGCTCTAATCTACCCCACTCCAATCTACCTCAATCTACTTCTACTCCAATCTATTCCATTCCACTCCGCTCCAATCTACCCACCCAATACCAATCTACACCACACTACTCCAAGCTACCCCATGCCACTCTACCACACTCCACTCTACCCAAATATACCTCACTCCAATCTACCCTATTCCACTCCACTCTACCCCACTGCACTCCAGTCTACCCCAGTATATCCCACTCCACCCCAATGTACCCCAATTCAATCTACCCACACACCCATTCAAATCTACCCCACTCCACTCTAATCTAATCAACTCCACCCAAATCTACTCCATTCCACCCCATTCCAATTTACCCCACTCACTAAACCCCAGGTTTAGCTCTTTATTGGACACCTTTACCTGCTATTTGGTAAGATCTGTTATTACCAATACATTACATACTTTTAGAGAGGGCCTGGGTCAGCTCTGTGCTCATGATTGGATGGTTTTGTTGTCTGTCTCACTTTTTTGTTTCTGATTTCTTCTCTACTCTTGTGTTTCCTCTGCTCAGTAACATTTCCCTCTCACTGTGCTTTAATCAGATAATGTAACCTTCCACTGCTGACAATATAACTGGCTATGCTCTGTGTGGGAGGGGTTATTTTCTTTCCCTGTACCTCATCCCCTGATATTCATCCTTCATCCACTCACCTAGTGTTCTCTTGCCACCACAGTCTCCTTTTAAAAAAAACTTTGGGCCTTATTTAGATCTTGGCGATGAAGGTCCCACCACTGGTTTTCCATCAGAAAATCAGTCTCCCACCTTGGAGGTCCGCCCGGCTCTTTTAGATGTTGGAGGTCCCATAGGTGAAAGAGCAATAGAGTCCTGCCAACTCCGCCTGCCAAGAATCTCCAGCCGCCTCGACGGCTGTCTTGAGATTTGGGACTGATGACTGGACTCCAGTCATCTTTACCCCGAAGCAGATTTGGATGTGCCTTACCACCAAGTCAACTGTAGGGGTCCGATATCCACACCTGAGTTGGCGGATTGGGGGGGTAGAATGAGGTCAAAAAAATCATTTTTTCCTTTTTCCACTTCTGTTTTCAAAAGGACATGACTGGACAACACCTTCCATTGCTGTTGCCACTGGACCACGGAGACGCCACGACCCCCCCCACCCATCGCCAGACTTCAAGGTAGTGAACCTGCACGGATTGTGTACATTGTGTGGGCACTGCATACAGGCATGAGAACATTGCAATCATATACATGTCACAGTAATGTTTTAAATTCCTGTGACATGCATATGTCTGGGACACATTTGGGTGGCACATGAATGGGGACACACTGGTACATGACACATATCGCACACATACACAACTGTCATTGTGTTGTCAGTATTCATTGCCAAGTGTGTCTGTATGTGGGCCCTTGTATGTGGGTTCAATATTGTTGTGTATGTTTGGTTGTGTGTTGTGTTGTTGTGTGCAACATTCAGGTGAGTGTTGTTGTGTGGTAGTCGATGTTGTGATGTGTGTAGTTGTGCTTGTGTGTGAGTGTGTTTGTGTGGATCAGTGTGTAGTGCCTACCTGCGTCAGTTGGTCTGAGTTGTGGGCCT
Organism: Pleurodeles waltl; assembly: GCF_031143425.1. Lineage (NCBI taxonomy): Eukaryota > Metazoa > Chordata > Amphibia > Caudata > Salamandridae > Pleurodeles > Pleurodeles waltl. The sequence continues at coordinate 457,922,016 of NC_090439.1, forward strand.
ATTGTGACTCAGTCAGAGAGTGAGAAAAACCTTAGGCAAACCAACAGCCGTGATGCCCATCCTGGATACTACCTAAGTCACAACGTGGCTCCGTCCTTGAGGTTGGCCAGATTTCTGACACAGACTGCAAGCACATACGGTGTGACACTGCAAGTAAGAGGGTAACTGTATTGTGTCATTCTAATTTTGACAATTGTTTATGTTGTTGTTTTGCTCATTAGAATTGGGAAGGAATTTACTATATCAATGCTGTGTTTGGGTGAAGTGGTCTCGTGCGAGACCCCTGCATATGTAATACATGGTGGTTCACTTCAGCGCCTGCTGGAGTTTTAATAAATAGAGTGCAGGGCGTGGTTACGGCAGTCACATCCAGACATAAGCTGTAACAAGTGTCTGTGTCAACATCTGTAGTGGTGGGCAGAGCTCACGGAGTTCAACTACATGGATTTCCGTGGAGTTGGTTTACAACTCTGTGGAATTCCACTGAGTTTGGCAAGCAGCAGAGTCCCGCCTGCCCTGGCCTGATAATACCTGATCACAGAAGCTCTAAACAGGGTCGGCTCTGCTTAGCGCAGCAGAGACCAGGCTCATTCAGGCCAGGGCAGGCTGATGTTTTCAGGCCTCTTCTGCTCCAGCCTGCCACAGGCCGGTGCACAAGAGGCCTGAAACTGGAGCCTAGGATGCCGCCTTCCCTGGCCTGAGTTGGCCCGATCTCATAAGCGCTAAGCAGGCCGTAGGGCCGTAGGTAGCTGCAGTTTCAGGCCTCTTGTGCACCAGTGTGTGCACCAACGATGAAACAAAGCAAGGACTTACCTGGGTCCTCCCAGGGGGTTCTCATTGCCAGTGGCCTGCCCCTTGCTCCCAGGCTGCTAGCAGAGAAAGGCCTGGGTCCGGATCTGCTGGCACCTGAAGCAGCTCCACTGCCAATGTTGGGCTGAGTGCGCACTGCAGCCCAGTTATGGCAGGGCTAGCGGAGTTTTTGGTCAAAGTCTGTGCCAAAAACTGTCGGAGCTCGCCACCCACCCCTAATCATTTGCTGCCTCGGCCGGACTGCATGTCTCGAGGCCGGCGTGAGCTAGCCTCAGTGATGGCAGAACACTTTTGTCGACCTCAAATTGTATACAAATTTATATGTGTAAACAGAGGACCCAGGGAAAGAAACATAATGTGAGGCCTCTGACTCTTTGTCTTGGTGGTGTGCGAGTGCAATAAAACGGGAATCCCATTTTACGTAAAACACATTTTAAATTAAAAGATTTATTGTAATATGGGAAGCCTTCTGGCTAGCCACTCGGGGAAGCTGAAAAAATTTTGCTTTACATTTCAAATGTTAGATTCCCTCATCTTTAAGGAACAGTGCTTAATTTGTAAAAAGGTAAATGCACGGGCTGAAGGTTTTCCTTAAAGCCCCTCATTGGCGAGCCGAATTCCAAGATTGCCCATTGCTAAGGCTTCCTAGTCTTGATTTTACTTCATGCCGCTATCTTCTGCTGCCGTTTTCTTCATGTCTCTTTATCTCAATTTTGAAGGCTGTTTCTCATCTCTAAATTTTAATTTTGCCATTTGTTTCCTATATTATTCTTTCTCCTTCGTTTCCCCTTTTCTGCCTTTCTTTCTCTTGCTCTGGGTTAAAAATAAAAAATAAATCCTGGTCCCCCAAAACAAGTGCCAGTGTTGACAATATGTCCCCACTGGCATAAATTACGCGATAGGTAAACTGTCCTTTATAACCTATATACAATATGTAGATTTGAGAACTATAAACATTCCTGAACCCTATGTAAATAAAGTCCAATTACTGGGTGTTGTGCCACTAAAGCTCCATCTCCCAGACTGAACCTTAGGAAAATACGATAAACGGTGAGGCCTTTTCTGGGCCATACATAAATTTGTGATGTCCCCTGTAAAAATGTGGAGGAGCCCCACATCACACCCAGGCCGACATATTGAGTAGATGTTAACGCTGAATTTACTAATGAATATTCATGTATGTTGAGTGTTGAAATTGTGTAGAAAATGTATTAACTTAGAGAAAATGAATGCACGCATTTGAAGGTGCGCCCACCAGAGAGGGTGCCAATGTTCACAAAGTGTACTTATTAATGGCTTATTAATGTAAAATGTTGAGCTTATGTTTGATTAATGTAGTAATATGTTGTATTAAGGGCTGTGCATTATGTATTAGCTTTATTAGTTGTAGCCCTTAACTTAGCAAGGTCTTGGCCTAGTTGCATGGCCTTGTGTCAAGCTGCAGTTTTTAGGTGTTTTATAAAATGCATGCTTAGAGAATTAAATTGTGATTTTTCACTGTACTGACCATGGGCCCGTAGCTGAAGTTAGTTCTCATGAGAAACTGCTTGCTAGAAGATGCTGTACTAGCTAGAGAAGCATTGTATATCGTAGTATGTGTAGGACTGACCTTCCCAGGAGAAGACAATTGATGCACTGACTGGAGTGTGAGCTGCAACAATACTGATACCTGACGAGCGCAATGACGAGAGCGGGAGAAGTTTAGCCAATCATCGACATGTGAACCAAGTAGAAGTAGAACTTTAGATTAAGGGTTTTCTTTCATTGGACTAAGTGTAAACAAGCGATTCTTTGACCAATAAGGACGTGGGAAGTAGTTTAGAAATCTAACTTAGCCGGACTGCACCGAGAGGAGAGAGACCATTCTCCGCCTTCTTTCTGAATGTTTAGTTATTATTCTTTTCAGAACTGCTTGAAGAGACTTTTGCTTTTTCTGAACTTTGATGCTGAATCCTGATGTCTTGTTGATCGAATTGATGTCCTGTTGACGAAGACTGTCACAGCTTGCTGAATCATAGTGAGGCAAGTTATGAGACGATGTTACTGATTATTATGTCTATTTGCTTTTGTTTCTAGGTACCACTGTTTTGATAGAGCCATAGTCAATTGTTTTTCCAAATTTGTGTGACTAAATTGTATTGCATGAAGTCCAAACATGCTATACTAATCTGATGATAGTTACGGTTCTCTCTGATGAAGTCCTATACTGAATATAAATGTGTTTTATTTCATTTGGGCAGTTATTCTTGCTATTAATTTATACTGTAACTTTGGAATGTGTAGTAGCTCAAGCTTTGATTAGAGTGCGATTCTTTGGCCGCTTTGGTCAGCCAGTATTGTTTTTGTATGTTTATCATTGAGACTAACATACGTGACATTAGCATTGTTAATATAGGGAAATAAACATTCTAACTTTTATATAAAGGTGTGGTTATTCATGGCTGAGAGGTCATGGTGTATGGAAATTACTGACTCTTATTGATTATTGATTATTGATGTCATTGATTGTTGTTGTCATTGATTTGTATTGGTACGGGGTTCATGATGGGATATACTCGAAGCACATTCAAAAGGTCCATCGGCCTATACGCTTCTCCCAGTGCAAATGGACAGGGGGTCTTGAGTCAGAATTCAGTGAGGGGAGGACTTAATGAGAATATCTGAGTAGCCTCTCCAATGAGACAGACTGTGACGGATCGAGATCATTGCTAGACCGTAGCCCATTCGGAGTTCCTCCAGATACTGTCATAGGGTTGAATATTAGTTAGAGCCTGAAATGAATGACGCCGCAGTCCCCAAATACAGTGGTGCAACAAGTGCCACATGCTCAGGCCAACAATATTTTGCTGCAAGGTTTGACTGCCTAACAATTGACTGAATGGTTAGACAAGCTGAATACCCTGCAGAGTGCTCCTATGGGAGAGGAGTACTTGAACTACACAAGATTAGGAATTGAAGTGGGTGAGCTCGTTGAGAGAACTATGGGTGTGAACAGACTAGAGTCCTACACAGAAGCAGAATTGAGATATCTGTGCCTGAAAATTACGAGGGAAGTGAGCAAGGTGCATCGAAGGCTAGCAGACCTGACAGAGAAGTACGGCATAGAAATAGAGAAAACAAAGCATTTGAAAAGGAGTTACAGGTTAGATTTTGACACAAAAGACTTCGAGCACATGAGATCTGCAGGAATGAAGGCAACCCTTAGGGAGTTATTCCAAAGTATCCAGACATGGGGAGCCTTAGACAAATGGGAAGGCAGATGGGTGAAGAAAAGAGACAAAAGAAAAAGGAATTCTGCGGAGCTGACTGGAAATGTGCAGCAGGGCAAGGATCCAGTGAAACATTTACCAATGAGAGAGATTCCAGGAGGGAATTTTGTTCATGTCCCCGGAACAGAAGTGACATTCTGTCTTTTACAAATGACTATCCCAGGTTGAGAGAGAAGCCAATAAAATGGTACCAGCAGACAGAAAGGTTTGTGAAACTTGCAAAATGTCTTTGGGAAGACTTGAACACTCTACTAGAGATAGTAGTCCCAGCTGATCTGTGGATGGAATGTAAGAAGATTATAGATTGGCCGACAAAAGAACCAGAGAGAGATCCTACCACAGGTGCTCCATCTCCTGAAGTAATTAAATATTACTATAAAGTGAATTAATTTTTGAAGATGAGAATTTCGCCCCAAAACATTGACTGGCAGAGAATTGATAGGACAACTCAGGAGGCAAAGGAGTCAATACATGCACATTATGAGAGATTGTTGCAGGCATTTAAGCATTCCAGTGGTACAGAAACGATCGAGCTGAAAGACAAGATTTATTTTGTGTTCAGATTTGTGGAAGGATTGAGACCTGAAATTAGCCAGATGATTAAGAGTCATTTGATTTGCTGCCAAGCAAAGATGATTGATGAAGTGTTGCAGTATGCAGAGTACTGTAGTGATGAGATTGATTTGAAGCAAAGAAAGTTGAAGGAAAAGGCGATGGTGATGCAGATTAAAGCGACACAAACAGGGATGCAGGGAGATTTTCCACAGCAGCAGCAGAGAAATGTGCTGTTTCAAAATCAGATGAGAGGTAGCGGTCACAGAAGAATTAGTAATGGAAACCGTAGTCCAGATTTGAGTACTGTAGTAGTCCAGAATGATGTGCAGGTAATGAAGAGATTATTGACTTGTCACGTTTGCGAGAGTGTCCGATGATGGTGGAGGAACGTGTCGTTCAGCAAACAAGTGACATCAGCTCGTTCCGAAACATGAGAGGACCAAGAATGAGAGGTCATAACCCAAATTTTTATATTCATAATAATGTGAATCAAATGCAGAATTTTCAACCCATACAGCAGGTGCAAATGCCACGTGTATCGATGACACAATTGCAGCGGATGCAACAGCAGGTTCAAGTGGTACCTAGACAGCAAATTCAAATACTGCAAGCCCTAATGGAAAAGCAGCAGGTGATGCTTTCTCAACAGGTCACGGGTCAGATGTTTAACCAGAGTAATAACACAGTTCACCAATTCCCGTTACACAGTGAGAATGGAATAAATGATGATTGGGTGAGCAAGAGTTTGAATGAAGAGAAATGTGTGCTTGCAGCTTCTTTAGAGGTAACTCAGAAAGGCCCATATGTGAAGGGAAAGGTGATGGGTCACAAGGTTTCATTCTTGGTTGACACAGGATCTACACGCTCTACAGTGAGAACTGCAGAGGGTACCAGACTTGCCCCTTTCACGAAAGACAGTCCAGATTGTAGGAGTAGCGAATCAGTATTTGTCCAACCCAATTACAGAACCAGTTCAGGTTAAAATTGGCAACTTTAAAGGATTGCACAAATTCGTAGTCTGTGATTCAAGTCCGGTATCCCTATTGGGAACAGACTTGCTGTGTAAAACCAGGTGCTTGATTACTAGTTCAAACAATGGAATCGAGATACAGATGAACGGCGATGATGAGGATGTCCTAGCTCCAGATACCGAGTACGAGACAATAAATGAGGAGTACCCCCAAATTAATTTCTTTACAGTATTCACAGTGAAGGAGCTTCCTCCTGATTTATAAAGAACGGTTAAAGAGAAAGTGTGGGATTTGACAGGGAAAGAGATAGGTCTGATAAAAGGAGATGAGCCAGTTAAAGTTCCTGTAATGCCGAACTCAATTTTTCCTCAGATTCCCCAGTATCACATGCCACAGGACATCCTTATGAAGGTTGCTCACATAATTATTGAATTTGCAAACCAAGGGGTCTTAAAAGAAGTGTTGAGCAGCCCATTTGTTTCAAACGGCTGGGTATTATCATGGTCAAGCGCATGTTGGGAGAGATGCCATGATTCGCCTTTTTAAGCAAAACTGGTTCAATCCGAGGTTTAGACAATTTGCTGAAGCAGCTTGCCATCATTGCATCATTTGTCAACAAATTAGCGTGGGAAAAGGGACAGTGGTTAATTTGAGCCACATTGGAAAAGCAGGAGGCCCACTCAGTAAAAATGCAAATGGATTTTATTGAGATGCCTGTGTGTGAAGGTTTGAGATATGTGTTGGTGATTATCTACATCTTTAGTCATTGGATTGAAGCGTACCCTAGTTAGAGAAATGACAGCCTCACAGTAGCGAAACTACTGCTTAGAGAACTTATACCAAGTTTTTGGGTTTCCGATCTCTTTACAATCAGATAGAGGAAGTCACTTCAACAATGAAGTAATAAAATTACTATGTGCAGCCTTAAACATTGAGCAGAAGTTGCATTGTAGTTACCACCCTGAAGCATCAGGACTAGTGGAACAGATGAATGGTACCTTGAAATCAAGAATGGCGAAAATTGTGTGCATCCAAGAATCTGAAATGGCCTGGCACACTGCTGTTATTTCTGATGACAATGAGAAACACAGCCGACAGGAAAACCGGACTGTCACCGCTCGAGATACTCATGGGCAGAGCAATGAGGTTGACAGCGGTTCCTGCAAATCCTCTTGTGAACAAAACAGATGATATGGTGTTGGACTACTGCAAAGATCTGGCTGATGCGGTTCGCTCTTTCTCTCAGCAGATGGATGCCACCACACTGCAACCATCCCAAGATCAAGGACATAACCTGAGGGCGGGTGACTGGGTTGTGGTCTGAAAACATGTGAGGAAGACGTGTTTGGAACCTTAGTGGAAAGGCCCTTTCCAGGTAGTACTGATCACTACCACAGCTGTAAGGTGTGCTGGAGTTCCGAACTGGATACACACAACCCATACGAGAAAAGTGTCATGTCCTTTGGACAAGAAAGAGGAACTGAGAGCAGATCTGAGCGGATTGAAAACAGTTCAGGCATTCCTGTGAGAGACAAAGAAGAAGACCTTCAGGAGAGTGACAATGAGCCAATATCGATTAGGCAGCAGGAGAGTCTAGTCAGGGGAGGGCTCCCCAAGAAGTAGACGATTTTGAGACACAACCAGAGCAAACACCAGACCCGAGGGGGAAGGAGTTGAGGCAGATCAAAGCCAATGTGATCTGACTCCTCCTGAACCAGTTGCAGGTCCGCCAAGAGAAAATCCTGCAGAGCAAGAAGAAGTTTCAAGTTTAACACTGAAAAGAGCATTGACCAAGGGTCCACTGAAAGGAGATAAGTGGCCACAGTCACAAGCAATGAGAAAAGAAGAAGTTGTTGTGACAACAATAGAGGAAGAAGTAGATACGACAAGGAGAGAAGACCTAAGTGAAGGAGAATTGAATAGAGATCGAAAGTTAAAAAGAAAGAGAATAGCAAGTCGAAGGTACGCAGGTCCTGAATGGGCGTATGCAACAGCAAGTGAATGGCAGACCGAATTTTTGTCTTTTTGTTTTTATCGAGGCATTCCAGGTCAATATTTTGGCACTTGAAGGAAATCACTAAACTGAACTGTTGAAATAAGTTGAGAAACGTACAAAGAAAAAAAAAGACTGTTGAAAGTAACTGGAATACCTGATTTGACAAAGATAACCTGATTTGACTAGCTGCTAAACAGATTTTGACAAAGGATCCTGGAAGTAAGACTGAGAGCTGTAAATAACTGCTGAAAGGAGATTGAAGATTTTTGTTTTTGATTTTGCTGCTTAATTACTAAATTTTTCTCTTCTATTTTCTGATTCTTCACAGATCAAGGGTAACATTAGCCAGCAGGGTAGGAAGCATAGGTGCTGTAAATACATGAGTATTGGTTTGGCAATTGTATGTGTGATATTGTGTGTGATATTGATTGTGGGTATGACTGTTCTTGACAAGAGTAAAGCCATCCATACTTCAGCTTTAGAGACAATTACTGCATTAACGGCAATACAGAAGCTTAGGTTAGATGTAAAGTATCTGCACGTAGACAATGCTCAAGGGGAACTTTCTTCTAATGTCTTCTATCGCTTATTGAGTGAGTATGGTGAGACGATGATGCAATGAATTGTTATGTGTGTACGCAGATTCCTTAATCAGTCGAAGAAGGAGTCACCTATCATAGTTTTCCTCTCACTTATCGGATAAGTTGTAGTTTGTTACTAGCAAGATTCTATAACCAGAAGCACATTTAGTATTTCTACTCTAACCACGATGTTGTGTTTTCATTTGTCCCCATAATTAGGTACCTGAGTAGAGTAGCTAAGGACAATGACATAGTATTAGTAAGGGCTTTCTTTGATCTCACATTACCTTTTGGCACGGCATATGCGCATAAGAATAATCTGACATGCTTGCTTACACCATTATAAAAGAGCTTCTTAGATCAGACAGATGAGAGGAGAAGGGCATTAAAGGAAAAGTTAGAAAAGAGTTTAGAAAAAAGGACTTTTAGAAATTATTATGCTTTTAGTGAAATAAGGACACAAGGGAAATTAACTTTAGAAGTGCAACACATATGGAAGCTTTGTGTATATAGACCTAAATCTAGTACTGACATTTTGTGGGAACAAGTACATGTAAGCATGTGTTTTTGTTTCAGAATAAATGGACATTTATGTTGAATGGACTTTTGCTTTTTCTGAACTTTGATGCTGAATCCTGATGTCTTACTGACCGAACTGATGTTGTGTTGACGAAGACTGTCACAGCTTGCTGAACCATACTGAGGCAAGGTATAAGACGATGTTACTGATTATTATGTCTATTTGCTTTTGTTTCTAGGTACCACCCGCTGTTTCATCTGACTAAATTGTTTTGCATGAAGTCCAAGCATGCTATACTAATCTGATGATAGTTACGGTTCTCTCTGATGAAGTCCTCTATGTGTAATAACAGTTTATGTCTTTTCTTTACTGAATATAAATGTATTTTATTGCATTTGTGCAGTTATTCTTGCTATTAATTTGTACTGTAACTTTAGAATGTGTAGTAGCTCAAGCTTTGATTAGATTGCAATTCTTTCGCCGCTTTGGTCAGCCAGTATTGTTTTTGTATGTCTATCATTGAGACTCAGTTACGTGACATTAGCATTGTCAATATAGGGAAATAAACATTCTAACTTTTACATAAGGGTGTGGTTATTCATGGCCGAGAGGTCATGGTGTGTAGAAATGACTGACTCTTATTGATTATTGATGTCATTGATTGTTGTTGTCATTGATTTGTATTGGTACCGGGTTCATGGTGGGAAATACTCGAAGCACAGTCAAAAGGTCCATCGGCCTATGCGCGTCTCCCATGTAAGTTTACTTAATAAGGTCTGACGCGCTCACACAGGTGACTGGTGGGGGTCCACCAGGGCCTGGAACTTGGGTGCTCCACTGCACACTAGGGTATGGGAGGGCTTCTGCATGGGGGTTCTTTGACTTGTGACTCTGAGTAACACATTCCCAGGAAGCATTACAGGTTTTAGCAAACTGGCAGAAAGAATGTTCGCATTGCACTTGCTATCTTTGTTATGTAATCAGATTCTCACATAGGGGTTGCAAACATCAAACGCACTGGCTTTGAAAAAATGATTAACTGTCTGGACACACTTCAGAGTGATAGACCATTTTCAACTCTGTCTCTAGGATGTGCCAACACCTTGGCACTGAACAAGTTTGCATTTTGTGATCTTCAGCCCAAAAGTGCCTGATCCAATCATTCTAGGACATGGCATGTGTGCGGAGCTTTATATCACGGTATGCCTTTGATCAAAATGGAGTGAAATGTCTAAAATCATTACAGTTAAAATAAGCAGTTATTTAATGTTTAATTACCTGTTTTCTCAGCTGCTGCTACTCCGGGAGGATGCCGTGCCGATGTGGTGACAAAAATGGGGAGGCCCGAGTGCATAAAGGAAGCTTTGATTCTGGATTACTAAATTCTGTGACAAAGGTAACAAAAAGGAAACAACAAACATAAAACAAATAGTCCAACATGTAAATGGGAATGCCTGTTTTTTTAATAGGATATTGATAGATTTCTTATCCTGGAAAATACCCTAGGATTTGAAAACAGGTGACTGCATTCGGTGTCCGTGTCTTCCCCTGCTGGTATCCAAAAGGGCATCATGTGACAATGTATTTGGAATACTCTTAAATGCTAAGAAGAAAAAGTGTGATTAAACACAACAGAATTTTCTTAATAAAACAGATTTGTTGATTTTTTTTCAGCATCAATAGGCATACCCTCATTAAAATATCTTGCGATATTTTAAGTCCATCGCATGTGTGGATATATATCAATCATATCGTTATCATTTTGTCCCAACTCCCAGCGCTGCCTATCCACCAAACCCGCCATCATATTGTTATATTTTTGTGCATAAAGTGCCCTTGCAGTACTCCTATAGTCCATCCAATCACCCTAGATTTTCTCATGCTCCTGCGAACATACCCTCAAAGGATGGATGGGTATTTCTAATGTCATACATTGGTCCATTGCCTGTGCCCAACTTTCAAAAGTGTGAGGATCTGGATTACACCACAATGGTGCAATATTAGATTTTGCCATTACAAGACCAGAGGTTTGTGCCAAGATCAAGTGGAACATACAAGAGTAGCAATTTCTGGTCATCCTCGATCTGCCAGTTAAGTATCTGGGTCATACCAGGTGTTAGGGAACCTGTGGACCCATTTCCATGGTTAAACACCATAGAATGGGTCCACAGGTGCCTTCCTCAAGCCCCAGGAACACCCCCACCCACACCAGAGGGACACCAGAGGATGGGGGACCCCATCCCAGGTAACTACAGGTAAGTATTTTTTTATTTTTTATTAAAGTGCCATCGATGGCCCAACCTGGGGCCCCCTGCATGGCACAGGGTGCAATGGCCATGCCGAGGGGACACTTGTCTCCTGTGACGGCCAATGGGGTGGTGGGCATGACTCCTGTCTTTTCTATGACAGGAGTCATGTGGTATTGATGGTTTTGCACCAGAAAATGATGCTAGGCTGGTTAGAGTAATTTGTTTTACTCCAAACAGCCTAAAGTCATTTTTTGGTGCAAAACCCCCTTCACCCATACCGCCAGCCCCACCCGGCTAGCGGCATTTTTTTTTTACGCTAGCCCACCTTTTGCACCGACTTGCACCATTCCATAAATATGGTGCCCGGCTGGTGCTCAGGAATGGCGCAAGCCAGTGCTAAACTTTTTTTTGGGTGTAAAACTGCGTTAGTGCAGTTTTGCACCAAAAAATATAAATATGCCCCTCAGTGTATTCCTCACCCAGTCCCAGAAGGGTTTAATCCTGGGGCATCACAGTGCTGTGTGCACAAAGTTCCTAGTGGAGCCCTAGGATGTCATACATTCTGGAGAATCAGTCTTCCTGAATCCTCCCAGTTTTTGATGCATCATCCAGTGTGAGGTGTCAATTGCCACCTCATGTGGTACCATCTTAGCTGTTTGCTGTTCTTCTTCAGAAAGTGAGCAAATATCTCAATCTTATGCCTGTCTGAGGGCGTCAAATGTGCCAAGGATGTGGATCACTAGTGAGTGGTACATTATAGATATCTTGTGGTCTTTAATATTCCCCAGAATGAGCTTTGTCTCATTTTGGTTAAAGTCAGAGAGGTCAGTCAGGTCTTTGACACAAGGGAGTAAGGCATGTTTTTGTTAAAAGTATTTATAAAGTTGCTTTTTATTCATATCATGTGCAGTTTGAAGATGTTCAAAGGAGCATATGGTGCCACCAATAATAGCATCCCATCTCTGGAATACTTTAAGACACTGATAGCTCCCAGCATGATACCCTCTCAAAGTGGTGTTTCCCTGGTAAGTCAGTTTTCCCATTCTACACTCCTCAGTGAGTCGTGCCACAGTCTAATGATGATGGCTGTGGCAGGTGGGATGTTCTCCCTGTACTAAAGAAAAAATGCACAGGTAAGTATCACCTATTTCCCATTTTCTGTTGCAAAAGCAGAATCTTTCTGGCAGTCCCCCAGCCAGTTATTTACAGTAATTAAATGTGCAGCATTATAGTATGCTATAACATCCACTGCACCTATCCCACAATCGTAGGGAAATTTTCAGCACTTAGTCATAGCTACACAAAGCCAATCCTGTTCATTAAAAGGATCATTTCATTACATTAATGCAGTTATAGAACACATGAGAAATAGTGTATGGATAATTTTGCAGCTGGTACAACTTCCAGGGCGGTGAGAACCATCTTAAAAATACTTCCCACCTCATCATGGGCACCGGGAGAAGGGTCCTCCCAGGCTTGTAATTTGTGCCTATCTATGTAAACTCCCCCAAAAATGGAAACCCATCAGTAGCTATCATTAGGCTGGCCACCCAATAGAAATTTATAATTTCTGAGTTTACATGGTATACTATAGTTTTCGCTAAAATTTCTCATAAACTTGTGTATGTACGAACAATTTGGAGCATGTGAAAGGCCCAGATTCTTCCAGCTTCTGGAGGAACAGCAGGAGCTCAATTGCTTATATTTGGTGCATCCATTCAACCACATTTAGGAGAGTATCAATTCTGATCCACTCCACCAGAAGCTTTATCACAATGGAAAGATCCAACCGTGAGAGCGGACATCCCTTCCTGGGTCCCATCAGGGAGCCTGCTGATAGCTCCACATCTATGCAGCTTCTCACCCACAAACTGTTGTATATAAGAAAAACATAACCAAGAAGCCTAGGTCCAAAGTTAAACTGTTTAAGCAGGCCATAAAGGTAGTCCTATTCCACGGAGTCAGATGCCTTCTTGAGATCTATTAGTAGTGTTGCCAATTGGCCCATCAGTTGATGATACAGGCTAGGGTATTGTAGAGATGACAGATGTTGTGTTAAATGGGTCTCCCGGGCATAAAAAAACACTATTCAAGGTGTACCAGCAGTCCAATAACCTTCAGTATATGGGTAGCTAATACAGAGCTGGACATCCTTGTAGTTGGTGCCTGCAGATGCAGGGGAGTGACTCCTTTACTCCAAGGGTGATTCCTCCTTACTTCTTGTGCAGGCTGAAGACTTGCCGCCCTCAGAGGATGCACAGTTGGGGAAGTGTTGCAGTTGATGGAAGGAGCTGGAGAAACACTGTTGCAGAGCAGAGTCATCACTGTAGTTACAGATTGTTTGTTTCTGTGGAGTCCAGTTGTGGTTTTGGTGGCCACAAGATGAAGAAAATGATGCAGAGGAGTCCTGGTGGAATCCTGCATGTGGACCCACCCAAGAGGGAGACCCTAATTAGCCCACGAAGGGGGTTTGGTCACCTAGCAGGGTGACCACCTATCAGGAGGGGTCTGTGATGTCACCTACCTGGTCTGGCCACTCAGATGGTTTCAAGATGGCAGAAACCAGTGGCCACCTGGAGGAGCTCTGGGCACCACCCCTGGGGTGGTGATGGACAGGGGAGTGGTCACTCCCCTTTCCTTTGTCCAGTTTTGCGCCAGAGCAGGGACCAGAGGTCCCTGAGCTGGTGCAAAATGGTTTATGCAAGAAGGGCACCAAATGTGCCATTGAAAGCATACCGGTGTCTTGGGGAGGCCACCCCTCCCAAGCCATGTAACACCTATTTCCAAGGGAGACAGCCACAGGAAATCCTTTGTTCTGCCTTCCTCTGCCTGAGCTGGTCAAGCAGCAGGGGGACAGGAACCTGTCTGAGGGGTGACAGCAGCGCGGGCTGTCCGTAAAACCCCAGAAGACTGGTAGAAGCAATGCTGGGGGTCCTGTAAGGAGTCATCAGAGTGCATGGAATCATACAACCAATACTGTACTGGCAACAGTACTGGGGTATGATTCCGACATGATACCAAACATGTTCAGGTTCAGAGTTACCATTATGTAGCTGGACACAGGTGACCCTGTGTCCAGTACACAAGTAAAATGGCTTCCCCGCACTTATGAAGTCCAGGGTAATGGAACTGGAGTTCGTAGGTGCACCTCTGCTCATACAGGAGTGCCCTCACGCACAGGAACCTGTACCCTTCCCTCTGGGCTAGGAGGGCCTACCATAGGGGTGACTTACAGTGACCTGGTGCAGTGACCTGCAGTGAAAGCATGCACGCACATTTTCACGCAGGCTGCAATGGGTGGCACAATACATCCTGCAGGCCATGGGAAACCCCTGGTGCCCCAATGCCCTGGGTACCTAAGTACCATATACTATGGACTTATATAGGGGTACCAGTATGCCAATTGTGGGGTGTGTGAAGTCCTAATCAACCAAATTTAGAGAGAGCACAATCACTCGGGTCCTGGTTAGCAGGATCCCCAGTGAAATCAGTCAACACATACTGACAGCAGGCAAAAAGTGTGGGTAACCCTGCCACAAAGAGGGTACATTCCTACATATATGACCACCCTACATGAGTCCCTCTGTCCTATTGGCATCAAAATGTGAATCTTGTGTTTCACTCATTTTAGTCTTTCCCTCTCAAGTGTCAAGAATAAATTCAGAAATAATCAGCTTATATTACCAAGCTTGTGGCGTCAAAACTATAGACCTGATCGCCTATCCACTGCCATGTCGAGATGCCGGACCTACACTGAAGTCCCAGTTTCCCTGAGGGGGAGGGGAAGTGGGCAGTCTCCTCCAAGGAGTCTGTGCCAGTGACCTTTTTTGCCTTCCTCTTGTGGCCATCAATCCTGCCATAATGTATCTTTTTCCATACACTTTCCTCTTTTGGTCCTCCCTGCATCTCTTGAGTTGTTTTCCAGTCTGTTGAATCCCCTTTATTTCCTTTCTCTCTGCTGTTCATCCCCAAGAGGCTGCTGGAGTATCAAACAAATAGGATTTAGACTGCAACATCACTTTGAGCTTGGCTGGATAGGAGAATATAATCAATCTGTATGGTTCTTAGTTTTTGTATCGCACCCTAAAAGGACTCCTTCTGTTGAACAAGTTTTGTATAGTATGGTAAGATAAAGATCTTATTGACTTCTTAGGTTACTGGGCCATATTTGCATAGCAACTAGAGAATAGCATCAAATCACTAATATTCAGGATTCTGGTGATAATTGGCCATTGGGAAGCACCAGTCAGAGGTTTCGTTTCTGCACTATCGAATGATGGGTCCTCTCCATGAGAAAGCAAAGGGCCAATTTTTTTGCAAGAATTGAAGGCTGAAAACATGTGGCTATAAAGACCTCCATCTTAGCTCCCTTCATAAATCCCACTAAACTCACATTGTTAAAGGAGTATCTGCCCTGGGCGTCCTTTGTCCTCCCCAGAAGGTTCTTTGTGGAGCATTCTGATACATGGACCTCAGATTTCAACCCTTGTGTCATATCTTCAACCTCAGAAATATTGCCTTCTGCCTCGGTTACCCTGTTGACAGCTTTCCACAGGTCTGCTGCAGAAGAATGACACTGGATCTTACTTTGGCAAAGCACGTTTCCAATAATTGGCAAGTACTTGCAACTGCGTACAATTTGACCACCATACCAGAGCTCGTACAGCTTGTGTGTTGGACCCTGGCCCCCAACACTGTGTTTGCCAGTGGGTTATGTTGTCCCAACCCCCCTTCCCTTCGAGGGCAGTGTATGATTTAAGAGTTCAGGGTTCCTTGTTTGTGGGCTGCCCTCCTGAGGATAAGAGGTCCTGGTTAGCCCCGATGGTTGGAACTAGGTGAGTGCGTGAGATGAGGAATCTCTCTCAACCCATAGGAATCATGCAGGAGAACTGGCTTTGCCACAGTGGCAGACGCTATTGGACTATGGCAATCAATGGGCCTCAGAAACAGTGAATTCAGTGAATACATTCTTCTGATAGCTAATTTCATACTCTTCAATATGGCCCTCATTACCAAGTCAATTCAATTTCCTTGTTGTTTGTTGTCTCATAGTTAAAATACACCAATCATTTTGCTATTGTGTTATTACAGCGGCTGGTTTCACATTCATTATGCTTTCTGAGTCTAAAAGAAAGAACCAAAAAACAGAGCAGTAAAAGGCATGCCTTGGCCACAACAATATTAGCATATATATATTGAAGTCACAGAGCTACACCGTCCGTAAATCCCACTGCTCACTGACCCCACCTTTCCACAGATCAATCTCAGCAGAGAAGGGAGGGCTATCAAATCACAATGGGGCACCTGGATAGTTCAATTATATAGCCATGAAAATAGGATACCAATCAGTTCATCAACATGGCAAGTTCTTCATTCAGTCCAAAGATAAACGGGAGCCGCAATGTAGAGTTTTTTAACAAACTTTTATTCTTCAGTACAAAAATCAAGCCCATAGCCAACTTTAAAAACACATAAAACGCATAAAGCAATGTACAATTCTCATGGCTCACCACCCAACTTGCAGTTACTTTTAGGACAAAGACATAGTAACCATCACGACTTCAAGACCCACAGCATATACATTATTTACAAACTAAATCCTATTTATCACATAATCAAAAATGCCCCAAGCGTCCCAGTTACCATATTCGATCCCAAAAACATCAATACATAATTCAATAATAGATTATTTACTGTTTCCTATATTGATACTCTAACAATGCCCAGTGCAATATATACTAACTAGACAATACTTACAAAAGAGAACAGTATATTGCTAATTCTGTTATTCATTCATAAACTAACTTCTACGCAAATGTGGAGGAACCTGTCACCACCACCATGCCATTAATAGCCACCAGTAAGTCATTGTGGAAAGAGGTGAGAATACATGGTTTGCACCATTCCCATGGCCAGATCCCTCATTTATCCATGTCCAACTAAAGTTATCATGTGTAGAAAATCTCATGTGTCTCACTCATTATCATACTTCTTATTCCCCCACATCATATACACGCCAAACCATTCCACCATCCCATTCTAAAACCTTTACATTCCTTTCATTATTTGCTCATTAGCCACCGATCATGTCTCTCTACAACATGTAACACTCAAAACTTTCAAAGCCAAACAACCGAATTGAAAAAACACTAAGTTCTCCCACAGAATTCAATATACAATGAGCCCTCCCTACTCCTCACTGTAAAAAATGCTCCATCTTCATGTGTACCTTCCTTCAGCCGGAATAAAACACCCTAATCAGTACCCTTTAATTTGTAGCAAGCACCATACAATGACACGCAGAGGAATTGATATTTCACCAATCCCCAAGAGTTACTTATTGTACCATTGTTAGTGATTCCCTCGAGACAGGTTGCCTACCTATCACCACATATCATGCTACTTGTGATTCTCATTTTTCTCCATAACTAACACACTCCATCTTTAAATGAGTGTCCAGCCACTCTTATTTCTAAAACAATTACTTCCTCCAATCATCTCCAACCTCCTTTGTCAACTTACTGCTCAGCCCAGCTTTGGCTGAATCTCCTTTCGCCTATCTCCATGGGTCAGTTGCATATCTAATCCAAAACCCCAAATCATCACATATGCCAAGTGAACGTATACTGCACACCCACACTGGTCTGCTATGTGCAAACCACACCTTTCTCACACCTCAATATGAACAAAATCTTTTGTTGATGCTCAATTACATGACAAACAGTATATTCACACACCAGTCCACTGTCCACAATCATTCCTATACACAGACTCACCAATCAAGCCCTTCCCCTAACATTCTCATAGTATTTATATGGGAAAGAACAATATAATCACACAACGGCTCACCACGTACATGATATCATGGCAGCACAAACAGTAAATTAACATGCCGGTCCACTGTGTGCAGGATACAGCTCAGCTCTATCAGAGCATCCCTGTCTCCCCAGCACACAAAAACCTGTGGACTGAAAGAAGAACTTGCCATCTTGGTGAACAGATTGATATCCTATTTTCAAAGCTATGTAATTTAATTAGCCAGGTGCCCCATTGTGATTTGATAGGGCTCCCTTCTTTGCTGAGATTATTCTAAAAGAGCATTCATCATTTCCATTTAAGCCAAAAAGAAAAAGGACTTTGATATGAATAACATGTCTAAATTGCAACAGCCTTAAGGCCTTATTTAGAGCCTGATAAACGATGTACTCTGTTAAAACCTGGGAAACATCTCATCCGCATTATTTCAAGTATCACAGCCTATAATGCACTTGTAATATTGCGAATGAGATATCTGCTGTGTTTGTGATGGAGTGGGAGTGTCTTGTCAACTAAACTCTAAATGAAGCCCTTAGGGGCATATTTATACTCTGTTTTCATCGGATTTGGGTTCATTTGTTTTACGCAAATCCAGCGCAAACTTAACTCCATATTTATATTTTGGCGCTAGACATGTCTAGCACCAAAATATTGGAGATTAAGTAATTTTTTGCCTGCGGAAAACTACCTTGTGTCAATGAGATGCAAGGCAAAAAATGACTCTAAGGCCCAGTTGCCTTATTTATCCTCCCGTGCAAAAATCATGCACTGGAAGGGAGACAGACCTAAATAATGACGCTAAGCTTGCTTAGCGCCATTATTTAACGCCTGGGTCAGGGCAGGTGTTAGGGGATCTGTGGGCCAATTTCCATGGTGGAACACCATGGAATAAGCCCACAGGTGCCCTCCCCAGGCCCCAGGGACACCCACACCAAAGGGACAGCGGAGGGTGGGGGACCCCATCCCAGGTAAGTATAGGTAAGTAGAGGCAAGTATTTTTTTTTTAAGTGCCAAAGGGGGGCCTACCTTGGGCACCCCTACATGGCACTGTGCCCACTGGCCATGCCCAGGGGACTTAAGTCCCCTGGGCATGGCCATTGGGCTGAGGGGATAACTCCTGTCTTTACTTAGACAGGAGTCATGTCCATGGGGTTGTGCATCTAACAGTGGCGCTAGTCAGGTTAAAGTCATTATTTTGACTATAGCCTGACTAGCGCCATTCTTTCATGCACAACCTCCAGTTTTCCCTATGCCTCCCCTACCCGGTTAGCGTCATGTATTTTGACACTAACCTGGCTTTATCGTCAGCTTTCACCATTCCTTAGATATGGCGCACGGCTGGCGTCCTGGAATGGCGCTAGCCGGCGCTATACATTTTGACACAAACCTGCGCTAAAGTATGAATCAGGCCCTTAGTTTTCTTAACTCAGCTGAAACAGACTAAGGGCCTGATTTAGATGATGGTGGTAACAGTCCCGCCATCGACTTTTTGACTGAAAACCCGTCCGCGATGGTCCACCTACCGTATTTAGATGTTGGTGGTCCCATAGATGAAAGCCTGCATTCGAACCACCGTCTCCGCCAAGAAAAACTGCCTGCGTTGATGGTGTAATAGGGAAAAGTGGCTGACGGCAGAACCCCAGACACCCTTCCTGCTGTGCAGATTTGGATGTCCCTTATCACCAAGAAAAAAGTGGCAGTCCCACCTCCATGTCTGGGTTGGCAGATTGGGGGATGGAAATGGGGTGAAACAATCACCTGCCATCATTGCTGGCACCGACCCACAGAGAAAACACCGCCCTCCCCCCCTCACCAGACTCGAAGGTAGGGACGCCACATTGCCAGGGTACATTGGGTAGACACTGCACAGGAGGTCACAGTAATTTTTGTAATCACTGTGACATGCATATGTTGGGGGAGAAGTGGGTCAGACATGGATGGGGACATACTGGCACACAACACATATCGCACATATATCACACACATACACAACTCTCATTATGGTGCCAGCATTCATGGGCAAATGAATGCTGGCACCACAGTGACGGTACATTCACACCTGTCAACTGTGTCCATGTTTGCACACTGCCAGGGATCCTGTCATGTTGTGCAGTGAGGTGTGGGCGTGTGTGTCAGGATGTGTATGTGCGATGCGATTGACTGTTTGAGATGGAGGGAACTGGAGTGGGTGATGTGGTTGTGTCTGTATGTGTGTCACTTGCATGTGACCGATGTAGTGTATGCTGTGTTGCTGTGCGTCACATTCAGGTGAGTATTGTGTGGTGGACATTGTCGTGCTGTGTGTAGTTGTGCTTGTGTGTTAGTGTGTTTGTATAGCTGAGTGTGTAGTTGTGTTCTTTGTTGTGGTTGTGTCCTGTGTGGGTGCAGTGTAAATGGTGTGTGTGTGTGTGTTGTGTCATGGATGTATGCCAATGTTTCCTTTCAGCATGTACGGATTGTATTGTGTTGGAATGGCAATGCGTTATTGTGTGTATGGTGTGTTGTATAGTGTATAGTGCAGGGGTACAGATATGGCTAAGAGACAGTGTGTGTGTGTTACTTACCTCTCTTCCATAGCCCCTGCCTTTCAACAAAGTCCATTGAGATCCTGCAGTCAGTCCATCACCATTTGATCTGCTTGCAGAATGGCAGCATCTAAATACGGCAGAGTTGGCTTGATGGTCTTTTCAGGTTCGCCGATAACGTGGCTTGGCGGTAACACTGCAACATCTAAATCAGGCCCTTAGTATTATCACTCTGTCTCTTTTCCTTTTATGTCTTTTCACTTGATAAATTCCATTGAAATTCATTTTTTCCTATTTGTTTTACCCATATGTTTGGTATTGTCTAGATATGGCATATGACTGATCATTTTGGTAGGTGGCTGTTCATGCTCTATAATGCATATTTAGGCAGGAAATTGTGCTGATAGTACATCTGAGTTTGAAAATGCGCTCCAGCTACAAATTCAAATGTGCTTTCACATATGATTTTTCGGTGAACTTTGACTATTTTTTATCCTCATAGCTTCTCTTATTTATTCTAGTATTTGGAGCCTTACCTTTTGTACGTCTGCAACCCATTGTTCCAATTGCATAGCCCTTTCTTTGGTAACTTTAGTTTGATGCTCACAAAACGACTCAACTACATATTGTTTTATTGGCATTGCTTTCATGTATGTCAGTGGTCTAAATTTTCATTTTCGTATTGTTGTGTTCAGCTTCTTGAATCAGACTCATATATTTTGAGATTTGTTTTGAGGGATGAAGCTCTTGGAAAAGAAGCCATTATTAGTCTGTTTTTTCATGCTTTTTCTTCTGTAGCACAGTAATGATTTATGTACGACTGCTCGAATGCCACTGTGGGCCAGATTTAAAGAAAAGGGGAGTCACTTTAGAAATGCAGGGATGTGCCGTATTTAAGGGAATACGGCGCACCCCTGCGTTTCCCCCTACGCCGGCGCTAAATTTAGCTGCCAATGCAGGCCTCTTTGCACCATTGTGCAAGGATTTCTGTGTTGAGGGGTGTGATTGTTTATGTGCGGGAAGGTGTCCCTTCCTGCACATAAACAATCACTAATGGAGCTTTGGCACTTCTGTGTGTGCTGCAAAATGCAGCACACACAGAAGTGCCAAAGCGTCATTTTCAAATGATTATTTATGTGCAGGAAGGGAAACCTTCCCGCACATAAACAATAATTTCTGGCATTTGGCTTTTTCTATGCGTGTGGCAGAATGCAGCACGCATAAAAAAAGCAAAAAACAATGAGGAATAAAAGTATTCCTCCTTGTTGCACCCCTGCTAACGCCACCCCTTTGGGGTGGCGTTAGATTTTGGTGCTGCCTCAGGTTTATGAAATTTTATAAATCTGAGGCAATGTCAAAATGCAGTGGGTGTTGTTGTGGCACGCCCACATCAACACCCATTGCACGCCCCTTCCACGCACAGTGCTGCTTGGGAAGGGGCCGTATTTACAAGGTGGCGTTAAGCCACAAAAAGTGGCTTAACAGCACTTTGTAAATATGGTGCTGAGCTTAGCTTCGCAGGAGCATCACAAAAATTGATGCTCCTGGTGACTAGGGGCCTAAATATACGGCACTGAGTACTTGCAAGCATACCTGATTGGTCTACAAAAATTATCTTTATATATGTTTATATTTATGTTATGTAGTCTAAAGTAGCAATACTCAAGGAAAAGCTTCTTTCAGTAAGTGCTCAAACAGTGTTTAATTTAACTATCCAAAGTTGGGTGCATAATTACAAAGAAATGAAAGACTAAAAATTACAACAGCATTTATTGAGGTAGCCCCTTATTTGAAGATACTTAAAGAAGGTTGACTGTGGAATGGGCAATTCTTTTTCATTGTATCAGTTGCCTTAACATGGAAACCTAGAAATAAATTAACTCATTTTCAAACTTGTGTTGTCAACTATGGAGTACATGGGGCGTTGTCAAAAATTACAAGTGTGTCTCTATGTCCTCAGTGTATATAGTGACAAGTAAATGGGGATCTGTAAGAGATATCTTTGCATTGGCTGGTATCTGATAGAATTTGTACTATGGTCCTATATTGTCTTATTAGGACATACGCAAACAACCATGCTAATGGGGTGCAGAGGCTAAGGGGCAGATTTATGGAAAGTGGCACCGCACCAAGTACAGCGCCACATTCCCTGCGCTCCTTAGCACCCCCCTACTGCTACCATGTGTGCGCCGTATTTAAAATACAGTGCACCATGGCGCCGGGTAGGGGCCAATAGCGTAATTTCTCATGATACTATGGATGTACCCTGCAGGAGTAGCGCCAAAACATTGGTGCTACTCCTGCAGAGTACATAGGGTCCCTTGCTAAAGAATTTAAGCTCCCTTTTAACGCCAGCTCTTGAGCAGGTGTTAAAAGTGCCATAAAAAATGGGGCAACACTAGGTGGCGCCAGGGCATTAGAAATATGCCCCTAAGTGTGCTCACTATTTGCATCCTGGGGAACTTCAGGAACTACTGAAGAAATCATAGCCACTTGCACTGTCCCTTCTGCAAAATGTATTGTGTTATCCCATTTCCTAGGTAAATGAAGGAATGCCTTTGCACTTAAGCCCACACGTTATTACCATTTATGACTCAGGGGTAAACTGTCTCTTGGGAGACACTCTGTGTCATCTTGGAAGTAGTGCATAGTTAGGGATATATTTATAATGACCTAGCGCCACCTTGCGCCACATTAATGTCATTATTTTTTAGGTTAATGTGGCCCAACAAGGCCTAAATCCCCGCGCCATATCTACATGGTGGTGCAATGCACGCATTGCGCCACTCGGTAACCCTTTGAGCTACATTATGCATGCGCCAGGCACAATGTATGCAAAGGGGTGTTCGCCCATTAGGGGAGCTGAAAAAATGGCGTAAGGAAATCTATGAGATTTCCTTGCGCTATTTTTTATGGCACTTTTAATGCCTGCTCACGAGCAGGTGTTAAAAGAGGGCTTCCATTCTTCAGAATGGGGCTCTATGTACTCTGCAGGAATTGCACCAATATTTTGGTGCTACTTCTGCAAAGTACATCAATAGCGTCATAAGAAATTATGCTATTGACCCCTACCCTGCGCTATGATGTGCCGTATTTTCAATACGGCGCACACATGGTAGCGGTAGGGGGGTGCTAACGGGCACAGGGAAAGTGGCACTGCTCTTGGTGCAGCGCCACTTTCCATAAATCTCCCCCTTAGTGCGAACCCTCCACATGCCTGCATTGACACCTTTTTGGTGGTGGCAGAAGTGATCCCAAAGACCTACATGGTAGTGCCATGCACCTGCCTGCGGGGCACCTCTGCCCTTACACAAATCTCAGGCCAAATATGGGGTGATGGTGTGAGACTCTCACTCCGCCTTTCACTTCTCCACTAAGACAAATCGTTCCTTCTCCCTGGAGAGTATTTGTTTTTAATCAGACACACCGACCTGGTCTGTGCTTGGTGCACTTGATGAGGATGTGCCAAGTACAGACTGGGACACAGTGTGCTGGATTACTGTAATATGGCATCTGGCCTTCCAAAATACATCATCAACCTGGAATATCCTATCTGCACAGTCCTCACGATGCAACGTCAGTACCCAGAGATTGTTGCATAGGTACTTCCAGACTACTAATAACAAGCAATCATACATCAATATGCATACAAAAGGAAGCAATGTTAACTACAAAGAAGGACCAAGGTAACTCCGCAGATGGTGCGTTAAGGATATATTACTATTTCCTATTACTTGTCTGGATCTCTATTACATGATCATAACTCTGTAAATAGCAGTATATGCGTTTATCACCTCAGCACTTGTGCTCGACTACTGAGCACATTCACTTTTGCGTCTTCTCTCATTTTCATATGCCTTCTCCCTTTTAATCCCTCTCATTTGCTTTCCTCTTTCCT
Source organism: Pleurodeles waltl (assembly GCF_031143425.1). Classification (NCBI taxonomy): domain Eukaryota; kingdom Metazoa; phylum Chordata; class Amphibia; order Caudata; family Salamandridae; genus Pleurodeles; species Pleurodeles waltl. The sequence continues at coordinate 457,946,206 of NC_090439.1, forward strand.
GTACAAATTTCAAGCACCTAACATCTACTTGTGTCTGTATAAATAACCACTAAAACTTCCTGATAATTCCCTCCTTCATGTTTCCAAACCTTCTGTGTAATCATTGCAGTATTAAAGGGGAGCCCACTGGCAATTTACAGCTTGCACCAACACACTCAGCATACCTTTTTACCTGCCCATCACCAGCCTCTGGCTTAACTCTATCAGACCATTTCTCGGGGGCCTATGGAACTCAGAGGTAACTGGGAAATCCTTGATATAAGTACTGCCTGTTGTCTCTACAACCAATTCATGCAGATGAAAGTGAAGTAACCCCTTTGTAGATTTTGACTTTCAGGTTGTGGAACAGCCAAAGCCTACTCTTGAAGATTGTTCCAAGGTAGAAACCCGGATGCAATGAACAATTAAATGAGGTGCAATATGTTCGGTCCTAATTCTTTTACAAAGAAGAAGATTATCATTTTTTGAGTTTCATAACTGGGCAGGTGGACATTAGTTTGGCAGTAGATCCAAATCCACCCTTAACAGGAACAGTGACTTCCTTTAACAATAGTAGTTTCGCTATACTGATGCCTGTAGGTAGGGCACATGGAATAACTAAGTGATCATGTTGATGGGTGGCCTAGGCACTGCTTGCCTGGATGTTCACTAGAAAAGTCAGCATGTTCTTCCAGTGGCCGTCTATGTTACATGTCTTTTGAGCCTTCAGATAACACCAATGCAGTTGTGGAAAATACCTTGCGGTAGCAAATGGTGCATTGGGTCACATAACAGTATTCGAGGTGTTCACAATGCAGACAGGGCACCCATGCTGGAGATGCAGGGCAAGTAGGGGAGAGTGTTTATCCTGGTGCAACTCATTGCTCATTCCAGGACACCTGACAAATTACTAGTGTAAAAGTAAAAAGGAAGGGGAAGCGTTGCCATCAGGGACAGTAGGACAACCTTAGCACACTTATTGAAAGGTAATAGTCAATCCAAGGCTTCTGGGCATCTCCACTTCTCACTGTCAGGTGCTACTTGCAGTGTGGATATCCCTCTCGCAAAGAGAGTGAGGCAGAGTGCAATAAATCTTGATCTTTGGTGTAATATGGGCTGTAAGGGTCGAGCTGGAAAGCAGCAATAGGGCTTTGGTTGACTCATCTCTTTGAGCTAGCAAGTCCTCACAGCAATATACTGAAGAAGATGAGCAAAGAGATTCTTCTAGCCAGTGCAAGCAGTTCCCTGAGCAGGACTTATTTTTCCGGACATTAGAGCAACTGCAAGATTTTTATCCGTAGTCCTGGGTTATGGTACATACTCCTAGAGAAGAGACAGCCAAGCATCCTATCCTTCATCGCATTCGTGTTTCTTTGCACAGAGCTCGCTGAGGCAAAGGTTAAAGATCTATATCAGAATATCAGGGAAAGTTAACGAGTAGAAGTAGCTGCAATTATTTTCAAGCCATTAAGGAATGTTGCCATATTTTACATTTTGGAGTGATTCAGTTAACGCCTTCATGCACCTTCCTCTGGGTATAGTTCAGTGACCTAAAACCACTATCCTATAATAAATATCCATCTGCATCTTCTGTTTATGTGGAAGGGTTTTTAGTACACTATTGAATTCACGGTGACTGGTGATTCTTTTTATTCGTTTCAGGATCAAGTTCCAGAGTTTGATCACCTCAGCATAGAACCAAAACCTGCAAATGTGTAACTTTCTGAATGGTGGGATGATTAAATGGGAGCCCATCCTGGGAAATAGTGTTCTATGTTCTATGACCAGTAAAGATGGAATTAGTTAGTTGGGTGAAAACGGGGGCTAGGTCAGTTTCTTTCATGGTCTTATAGGTATGTGCTTTGTGGGATCCTAGTTTTCAGTGTTGAGGGAATGGAGGGGTTAAATAGGATCAATTGATGGTCAGTCCAAGTGATTGAATAGATCTCAGGTACAGAGACAGTTCTAGAGGAGACAAATATTGTATCAAATGTATGTCTAATATAAGAGTGAACCACTGGTCCAGTTTTTGATAATTAATTGGTTCTGGGTTAGAGAACATGTGTTTTGATTGATATAAGTCATGAGTACTCACAAACATTTTCCCATGAGCCAGAACGTTTGGTCTGTGATATGATTGGGGATGCATTAATGCCAGCAGTCAGGGGCTTGGGGGGGCAGCCTGGGAGGAGGAGGGGGGTCTTGGTAAGGTGGGTATAGGGGAAGTGAAGCATAAACATTTAGGGGGTCATTCTGACCCTGGCGGTAAAAACCGCCAGGGCCAACGACCGCGGGAGCACCGCCAACAGGCTGGCGGTGCTCCCATGGGCATTCTGACCGCGGCGGTACAGCCGCGGTCAGAAACGGAAAACCGGTGGTGTACCGCCGGTTTTCCGCTGCCCTGGGGAATCCTCCATGGCGGCGCAGCTTGCTGCGCCGCCATGGGGATTCCGAGCCCCATACCGCCATCCTGTTCCTGGCGGTTTTGGCCGCCAGGAAGAGAATGGCGGTATGGGGTGTCGTGGGGCCCCTGGGGGCCCCTGCAGTGCCCATGCCAATGGCATGGGCACTGCAGGGGCCCCCGTAACAGGGCCCCACAAAGATTTTCAGTGTCTGCCATGCAGACACTGAAAATCGCGACGGGTGCAACTGCACCCGTCGCACCCCTTCCACTCCGCCGGCTCCATTCGGAGCCGGCATCCTCATGGAAGGGTGTTTCCCGCTGGGCTGGCGGGCGGCCTTCTGGCGGTCGCCCGCCAGCCCAGTGGGAAACTCAGAATAACCGCGGCGGTCTTTTGACTGCGCAGCGGTATTCTGCCGGCGGTACTTTGGCAGGCGGCCTCCGCCTCCCGTCAAAGTCAGAATGAGGGCCTTAGTGGCTGAACTGCACAATTTGAAACCAGAAAAACCTAGGATTAATCTCTGCTGCCCTTCTTAACCAAATTGTGTGATTCTAGTAAATTGTTTAATTTCCATTTTCCTCCCTTTTCTTCATCATCACAAATAAGAGGGCCTTAAAATACATGGCTTCAGGATGCAGGCCATACAAACCTTGTCCTGCGTTTGGTTTAGTCAACTATAATGGTGTTCATGTTTAACAGGAACCCAGGCCACCCAAAGAGTGCACATAACAACTGGCTTGCATTTTAGTTCACTAATCACCTTGTTGGGGGGGTCAGGGGAATGCTCCTAAATTCATTTTTGAAACTATCACTTTAAAAAAAATACTTTTCAGTGCACATATATATTCTGATGTACTAAGGTAAAACGGTTCTGTTTGTAAATAAAAGAAACGTTTTGAATTTTGAAGTGACTTTTGCTGCAAAGTGTGTTTAAAATAAAGGTGTTCTTTTCTTTCTCTTGGTTCACCTTCAAATAAATGATTGCCTGTTTATTTAACATCTCTTTATGCTAGTTCTGAATCCGGTAAATAGCAGCCCAGTGCTGCTGTTGACCAGGAGGCAGCATGTAAAGGTCAGGAGGGTCTCACAGCTTTTAATCTGGTGTCACCAACTATTAACCATGCCAAGGCTAAACACAGGATTAGTGGTCATCTATTTTAAAATAGGTACCTCTTTGGGTGGACCACTACTCTTCAGCAGTATCTAGTATGAAACATCGAGCGACTCCAAAAACAGGAAAAACACCTAGCATGAGACTTATGACATGGGCCTCTTGTAAAGAAAAACTTACTAAATTTGTCAGAATGAAGAAATAAGGAGCAGGGCGGCTACTGCACCAGTGAATTCCTGCATGAGATACAACCACCTCAATCTGAATGGCAACTTTTCACTTTCAAAGCTACACTTACACGCACGGGCGGCTCTCCCAAGGCAGCACTGGTGGTATCTGCTGCCCTGGTTCGACCTTCTCTTGCTGTGCTACAGGAGAACTTCAGTGTGTTATGATGTAAACTTAGGAATGTTGGGAATGTAATCTATAATGTGAGGGTGGAGGGGACAGTTATGAGGAGAGGCGACAACGGATGGATGTAGGTCAGGAATGGGAGACACCAGGTTGTGATTAAGGAATAAACTTAATCTCATTTACATTAAAGTTTATCGTGTTTCTTGATGAGAATGGCACTTCATTTTGGCGACGGGTTACAGCAAGTGAGGACCTGCACAACATCACAACCTGGTTTGACCCTTTTATTTTGCCTACTGGATAATGGCTGTCGGTGGTGAAGGAGAGTTCATTGAGCGTTGTTTGGTAGAAGAGGTTGGCTTACCAAGAAAACCTATTTCGAGGATATTGGCCTAGAAGTCTGGAGGAGACCCATTGACGATTGGAGCAGCTCGAGCAGCTTCTCGTGCACTCTCCAGTGACTGCAAACGTGTATCCACGGTGATTGACATGGTGACCAACTTGGTTTTGTCATCAGGGCAACAAGATGCTCCATAAACCAATAAGGAATATAATCGACGATCAGCACGCCCATGCTGATTCGACGTAGCGACATGGCAGCCATTTTGGTTGGGTCGTCAAGGCAACCAGATGCTAGATAGCGAAGCGGATTGGCGATCGGCACATCTGTGCTGATTTTCTTGGTACACGTCTCAGAACGAGGAGATGTGCAAGAGCAAGAAGGATCGACGATCAGTTCGCCGGTGCTGATTTTCACAATTCGACATCGGCGTTTGGGTGCCTGTGCTGGTTTTCTTGGTACACATCTCGGAACGAGGAGACGTTTCAGAATTAGCAGGAAGGATCAGAAATCAGCACACCTGTGCTGATTTTCACAATTTTGCTTGTCGTTGTTTACATATTCACACAGGAATTATGAACATATGGCAGTGCAGCGTTTAGTGAGTGCTGATTCATGGTGATTAGCACACCTTGCATTCATATACTCTCTTGTGTGTTGTATGTGTAAAATAATATGACTTGGCACACTATTTGTATTTCAAATTCACAAATATTTTTGAAAAGTTGAAAAGTGCATTTGTGGTTTAAAAAAAAAAAAGAAGAAGTGTAAATATAATAGTCACAATGGCTGCACACAATATAATTAGTCCACCTCCTATGTTTCTTAATTCACCAGGGGTTCCTGCTATAAGTTGGGAGGAATGGATATAAATGTTCGAGAACTACATTCTTCCTTTGGATGGTCAAGAATTCTCGCCCACTAGAAAGAAAGCCCTTCTATTGAACAATTTAGGCAGCGAAGGTCAGTAGCCATTTAAATAGCTACTTGTAACTTTAGGACCTAATGGTCAACCTCTGGACAATGTTTATATAGAGGCCCTCAAAAGACTAGAAGTCAGATTTGCTAAAGAAACCAATTTAGTTATGGCTAGGTACAAATTGTATACGCAGCCGCGAGCAGATCACGAGAACATAGAAGAGTTTGTTTCTAGACTTAGAGAGTTATCAGTCAAATGCCGGTTTGGGGAGATGACAGATGAGCTTATTCGTGACCAACCTATAGTACAGTGTAAGGACAAGAAGATACAAGAAAGATTGTGGGCTGCTAAAGATCCTTCATTAAAAGAAGCCATTGAGATGGCTAACGTCATTGAAGAGTGACAGCGGTGTATGAAAGAACTCAATAGTAGAGGTAGAGGTATAGCTGATGTTGCAACAATGAGAAACGATAGTACTAGTCCTGAAAGAGATATTAATATTATCAAGGAAAACACCTAAAAAAAAAAATAATCTTGACTGTAAGAATAAATTCCAAAGTAAGGATAAAGACTGTAGTAAGTGAGGGAGCACCTACCACAATTCTGATTCTAAAAAGTGTTATGCCTTGGATAAAGAGTGTAGGAGATGTGGATGCAAGGGCCATTTCACTAGGCTGTGCAAAGAAGCGAGTAAACAATACAAATATAAATCTAGAGTAGGGATTGTTGATACTTCAGGTCCGGACTTGGACAGAATCTTATTAGTAAGGGATGGTCACATGGACTCTCTCTATGGAAAAAGGTGCTCAAAGAGGCCGTTGGCTGCATTTGAAATTTGTGGGTGCCAAGTTAAACACATGATAGATTCAGGTTCGATGTACACCATAATTCTGGAAACTCTTTTTAGAAGTCATTGGAGTGGGGTTAATTTACTTACCAAAGATATTAATCCTGGGGGTATCAAGTCGATTGAAATGTTAAGATATTTACAGGGAATCGTCAAATTTGGTTCACGTGAAGTCTTTGGAAAAGTTTATGTGTCAACTGATGGTCCAGCCATTTTAGGGTGGGTACATCAGTATGATCTTAACATAGTGGTTAATCCAAGGGCACCCATTCAATTCATGGTAGTAGAGGAAATGTCATTAGATGATGTTGTTGAGAGTGCGAAAGGGGTATTTAAAGATAACTGAGGATGTCTTAAAGGTTATGTGCACAAAATTAATTTGAAGGAAAATGCAGTGCCAATGCAACATAAGGTGAGGAGGGTGCCCAGGGCTGTACGTGAAGAAGTCAAAGAGTTGTTGGATGATATTCTCAAATCAGGAGTGATTGAACCAATAGAGACATACATCTCCCTGGATTTCTCCAGTAGTGATCACACAAAAAGTGGATGGCCGATTGAGATTTTGTGTAGACTTGAGATCACTCAATCACAATGTAATAGCTGATACATTTCCTCTACCAAATATTAATGAACTTTTGATGACCATAAAAGGTGGCAAGTACTTTTCAAAATTTGATTTGAAGAATGCATACCATCAAGTGCAGTTACATGAAAATTCTAAAGCTCTTACCGGGTTTATCACCACAGAAGGAACTTTTCAGTTCACTCAGATGCTACTTGGCTTAGTATCGGCAGCAAGTGTCCAGCGCATGATGACAAAATTATTTTCTAGCATGGAGAATGTGGTTTATTTCCAAGACGACATTTTGGTTTTTGGAGACACGGAACAACATCATCATAATGTTCTTTTGAAGGCTTTGAGACAAATAGAAGAAGCAGGATTAACACTAAAAAAAGAAAAGTGTGTGTTCATGGCAAAGAACATCCATTATTTGGGTTATTTGGTTACTGAAGGTGGCATCAAACCAAAACAGGTCTTACTTGATGCCATTAGATTGTTGCCATGTCCAGCAGACAAAGAGCAGTTAAGGTCATTTTTAAGCATGATTGAGTATTATGCAAAATTTGTTAAAAACTTTGCAGATAAAACTAAAGGTTTGAGAAAAGGGAACAAATTTGTGTGGGTTGAGGAACAACAAACTTTTTTGAAAACATTAAGAAAGAGTTGTGTGAGGACAATATCTTATCTACATTTGACATACGGATGAAATATAGTATCACAGTTGATGCAACTGCTTCTAGATTAGGGCAGTGTTATCACAAGTACATGGAAAAACAGAAAAAACAGTTGCTTTCGCCTCACGTTCTTTGACACAATCTGAACATAACTATTTGGTGATTGAGAAAGAGGCCTTAGCAACTGCCTGGGGTGTTGAATATTTCTGCATTTACTTGTGGGGATTGAAGTTCATTTTAAGAACAGATCACAAACCTTTATTGAACGTATTACTACCTGGAGGCCCAGGCAAAGGCTCAGCTAGGTTGATGAGATTAGCTGCTAGACTGCAAGAGTATATGTCTGTTGTGGAGTTCATTCACGGCTGGAGAAATGTTCAGACAGATTGTCTTTCTAGATTACCGCTGTATTCAGGTGGTAATTCCAGTGCTTGTGGTGGTGAAGAAAGAGATGGTGCAGTAGCATGGTTACAGGATGTGGCACATTCAGCATTAGGTGCTTTCACCAAGGATGAGTGGGAAGGTGAGATGGAGGGTGATGTTGTTTTATCCATGGTAATGAAGATGATACGGAATGGAGCTTCAAGGGAGAGTGTGATCCCGTTAGCTGCAAGACCATACTTTAAAATATTGGATGAGTTAAGTGTTATTGGAAATTGTATAATCATAAGGGGAGACTGATTTGTACCACCTACTTGGTTGAGGAGTAAATTAATCGAAATGTGTCATGAGGGTCATTTGGGGCAAACTCTAACAAAGAAACGCGTGAAACGTAAGTTTTGGTGGCCTGGTATAGATAATCAAGTGGTTGAGTGGGTTGAGAGGTGTATGGTTTGTAAATAAAGTGAGAAGAGACTTGCGGTTGGGAGTGAGGCTGTTGAGGGTCATATTACTGATCCTGGTAAGCCTTGGCACACTATTTGTCTAGATTTTATAGGTCCCATGCATGAGTTACCGGGTGATTTATGTTATGCTCTAGTGATCGGGAATGTGTACTCTAAGTGGCTGATTGTGAAATTTATGAGAGATGTAACCTCCAGAATGAGAATAACAGAGTTAGGGCTTATATTATGTGAAGAAGGCATTCTGTCTTTTTTAATCACGGATAATGGTACTCAACTGATGTCTTTGTAAATGGTGCAGTTTCTTGAGTTGTGTGGAGTTAAGCACACACGTGCCTCTCTTTATAATCCAAAAGGAAATGGAATGGTGGAAAGGGCCAATCAATTGATAAAGGGTAACATTCAGATGGCTATGGCAAGCAACATTCGTGTCAAGGAATTAGTTGATGATATGATTTGGGCTTATCTCACGACAGTTTCAGAAAAATGGCCATTTCAGGAGATGAGAGAGAGGTCACCTGGAACTAAAATGGTACCGATGTGGTTGAAGGAGTGAGTGAGCTTGTCGGATAGTGGGTTAGTAAAGAATGGTGTTAATTCTACTCACTATAATAATTCAACCAACAAAATTGAGAAAGGAGATTGGATTAAAGTTAAATCTGGGTGAGTGGGAAGTGGTTTAACAAAATTTATGGGTCCTTTCAGAGTCCGTAAAGTTAGCAGATATTAAGTTGTTCTAGAAGGTGGTGATAGGTGGAATTTTAGAAGAGTGGCTCTCTATAAAAAGAAGGTTGAGCATAATGCCAAAGGGCATGAGGAGATTGCATCAGGTGTGATGTTTATGAGTGATGAGGAGTTGGGAGTGAAGAGAGTTGTGAGATTCGAAATTTTGGGAAGAGTGAGAGAGGACAGAAAGATATGTAAAGAGTCTGAATCTAGTGTAGGAGATGTCATTGGACAGGAATTTCACAGAGTACGGAGGTCCCATAATCCTCCTCGGTATCTAAAAGATTATGTTAGCTCAAAATGTGTAGGATTTTGTATATGCACATTTCTGTTACTTATTTTATATACATCCTGTACAATTTTTAGGTTTAATTGAAATGCTGTATTCTGTTTAGTTTTTATTAATTCACAAGTTTTTCCACAATTGGAGGGAAGGAGATGTGTTATGATGTAAATTTAGGAATGTTGGGTATGTAATCTAGAATGTGAGGGTGGAAGGGACAGTTATGAGGAGAGACGACGGCGAATAGATGTAGGTCAGTAAGGGGAGACACCAGGTTGTGATTAAGGAATAAACGTAATCTCATTTACATGAAAGTTTATCGTATTTCTTGATGAGAACAGAACTTCACAGGGTTTAAATACAACGGCTACAGTGTACGTCAGTGTGCCCAGCTTCTACCTGGAGCACGCGTGTGGGACTTGTTACTGATCCTCTCCAACCACCCTCCACCTTGAACTCCATAGAGCCTGGCCCTAAATGGAAATATAATCGGCAACTCCTTTTGTTACGTGGGCCATGGTGAAGCCAGATATACAAAGCCAAGCCTTTGCCTGCAACCTATCAGGAATTTACCTATCAAAGGCAAAATAAAGAGAAGACATGTGCTGATACCCATACGAGAATGTGGGCTAGTATTACACCTTCAGGCCTGTACTGTAAATAAGCAGTGAAAACAGTGTCTATCAAATGCATGTTATATGTAAAGTGGGGCATATATGGAGCTTGATGTAATTACTTTATTACCCACCATTTCTATAGTGCTTTAAGCAGAGTTGATTGTTTTTGGCACTTAAAAGTTGATATTAATTAACCTAGAAGGGATTCAAGCATAATCCTCGCAAGGCTTACAGTGATGTTTGTAGCGGGTGCATGACCAACTAACCGTTTTACTGGCATTGCAATATGTAATGTGAAGTTTGCACAACAATATCTGCAACAAATGTATTAACGGAAAGAGAGATGGTCTTAGTATATGAGCTTGTGGCCTATATGTTATATTCAGTGCTCTTCAACAGAGAGTTAAATCCTTTAAGTTATTTTCCGATGAGTCAAACCTGTGACTCACAGATGACGCAGATTGCTCTGAGGTAAAAGCATTAAGCACCTCTGCTCTCGCTCTCTGTCTCTACTGCAATGCCCTGGGATTTTGCTAGATACTAGTAAATCTCTACATGAAGTGCCTTGATATCATAACCTATCCTAAGAATTGTTCTGTTTGTTACTTATTAGCTAAGCCAGAAGAACTGTTTTTGTACATAGCTAGGCGCTGGATCCCAAACCATTTGCACGTAGGGCTATTACAAATGTTTGGTAGTGAATAGCAGAGCGTTTGGTGCACTGTTTTGTGCAAACACCCTTTACTATCTTATCATGAAAGTGGGTTTGAGGTAGTGGCATTGTGAGAAAAGAGCATTTATCCATATATAAGGAGGTGGTCCACAGTTGTGCTCTAAAAACAACACAACAATATTCCACAAAAACACATTGTCAGATTAGAAAGACCCAACACAGTACCACAATAATACAACAGTAATACAAGCGCACAATACAACAATATACCAGTATAAAAAATATTGTACTGTTAGAAATGGGGTTCTCTGGTGTGCAGAAGTATACACCCTTGTCCAAGTAGGTACCACAATCCTAGTCAGGGTAAGTCACAACACAATACAAATTATCCTGTGCCCGCCCTCCGGTGGCTTGGCACTGAGCAGTCAGGCTTAACTTGGAAGGGAATGTGTAAAGTATTTGTGCAGAACTTATACAATAACACAGTGAAAACATCACACAAGTTTAGAAAAATTAGAGAATATTTATCTGAATAAAATACTGTTGAAACGAGGAAACACAAGCAAAGTTATGAATTTATTAAGATTAAATCCAACTAAAGCGCCTAGAAACACAATAGCTCTGAATGGGGCTATCACGGCGTCATTGACGGTGTCGTTACCAACAATCCAACAATCCAACTCCACCGGTACTGTTACGGAGTCACACGGACCCCGAGGTACAGTACCTTTTGAAAACAAAGAACAAGGATGTCGCACGGAGTCAGAAGGAGGTGTCGTTGGAGTCAGTGCGGTGTCAGTCCCTTACAGCTTACAAGGAAAGAGGCATCAGTTCCGTGCTGCGAAGCAGGTGGAGGTGAGGAATTGATTCCATCAGGATGCAGGTGAGATAATGCGACGTTGTCCGCGATGCGTCGATTCCTTGTGACCCAGCGGGATGTATCGACTTCACAGTGTCACCAAGACCCTGAGTGACGTCAGGGGAGTCGCGATAACATTGGACTTGCGTTGCAGGGCACGGTCGTTGCGTGAAGTGAAGTCCACGAAGCGGGAGCAGGCTGCAGCATCAATGAAGTCATTCTGGAGTAGCTGGAGTCGGGTACTAGCAAAAAGTTAATAGTTAAAGTCTTTGCTGTCCCTGAGACTTCAGAATAGGAGGCAAGCTCAATCCAAGCCCTTGGAGAGCACTTTTGGGGGGAAAGCAGAGTCCTTCCAGAACACTCAGAGGCCAGCAGGACAACAGCAAGGCAGCAGTCCTTCTCAGCAAAGAAGTCCATAGAGTCCTTTGGGCAGCCAGGCACGTCTTCTGACAGAGTTCAGGTGCAGGTTCAGAAGTGTCTGAGTTGGTGGGGTCAGAGACCCAGTTTATATACCCAAAAATGCCTTTGAAGTGGGAGAGACTTCAAAGAGTGGTTCTGAAGTGCATAAGTTCCCCTTTCAATCCAATCCTGTCTGCCAGGGTCCCGGTGGGGGACTATCAGTCCTTTGTGTGAGGCAGGCCACTGGCCTTTGAAATTTAAGCATCAGGCCCTCCACCCTTCCAGCCAGGAAGACCCATTCAGTATGCAGATAAATGCAGATGTGACTGGGTGTCCTGTGTTTGTGGTTATCTGGGTGAAATGCACAAGGAAGCTATCAACCAGCACAGACCAGACATTGATTGGAGACAGACTGTAAGGCACAGGCATTTTTAAGTACAGAGAATTGCTCACTTTCTGAAAGTGCCATTTCTAAAATAGTAATATAAAATACAACCTCGCCAATAAGCAGGATTTTCTATTACTATTCTGGCCATACTAAATATCACTGGCTACCCCTTTCAGATTAGAATCTACCACTCAAAAAGTATATGAGGGCAGGCCTAATGCTAGTCTACGAAAGAAGCAGGCCTCACAGTAGTGGAAAACGAATTTAGGAGTTTTTCCACTACCAGAACACATAAAACACATATGTACATGCCCTGTCTTTTACCTACATAGCACCCTGCCCTATGGGTTACCTAGGGCCTACTTTAGGGTGACTTATAAGTAGAAAAAGAGGTGTTTAAGGCTTGGCAAGTACTTTTAGATGCCAAGTCAAAGCGGCAGTGAAACTGCACACACAGGCCTTGCAATGGGAGGCCTGAGACGTGGTTAAGGGGCTACTTATGTGGGTGGCACAATCAGTGCTGCAGGCCCACTAGTTGAATTTAATTCACAGGCCCTGGGTACATTCAGTGCACTTTACTAGGGACTTATAAGTAAACCAAATATGCCAGTTGGGGATGAACCAATGTTACCATGTTTAAGGGAGAGAGCATACGCACTTTAGCACTGGTTAGCAGTGGTAAAGTTTGGAGAGTCCTAAAACCAGCAGAAACTGTGTCAGAAAAGTGGAGGGAGGCAGGCAAAAAGTTGGGGGATGACCACCCTAAGGCTGTCAGGTCTAACATGTACCATGAGACTAAAACACACTGAACCAACACACCAACTACATTACAGCAACATAACAGCAAAAGAACACAACACAGTGGCATACCACAAACACACATCACCACAAAACATAACTACAACACAAACCCTGAACACAGCAAAACGTATCAGCAAATGAGCCAACACAACAACAAAATCAACAACAAAAATCACACAAATACAAAACGCATCACATCAACATAACACATCAGCACTGCAGCACAACACATCAACACACTGGTACAGCACACAGATACAAGACATCAACCCAAAACGCCACAACAGCACACTATATCATCACACCATCATACAAACAAAACCCACCTATATTTCTCACACCACTGCTTAACTCACTAGCATCACTACAAAATACAACAATACATCAACAAAACAGAACAAGCCACTTTTCAGGAGGGTATTGGATGATGACACCGGCGGAGAACATGGCGGCCGGCTGACGCGGGCCGCAGAGGAGCCCTGAGCAGGCCTGGAGGTGCGCACGTTGATCGTGCTCCGCCCCCAGTGCAGTGCCTCACGGGCGGCGGCGAGGGAGGATGGGGAAACGGCAGCAAGAAAGAACGGAGAAACGGCGGCCTTGCGGCCCACGATCTGGACGCAGGACGTCCATGAATTACTACTTGGAAGACGCGCTGTGACCAGAGTTCCCCTCTGGGTGAACAAGGGAAGTGGCAGCACAAGCTGCACTCCTGTTTTTTGGACCACGAGAATGCCGAACAAGGGGGATAGAAGAATAGGGAAGATTTTGCTTTTGCATTTGACTCCAACAGAAGAAAGAGGTATTGGGTCTTTGCTGGGGGGGCAGTCACATTTTATGATCCCCCACAACTATCTCTATCCCGGTATGGAGTGGATCCCTTTATTAACTCTAGGATGCAGAGCACAAAGGGGGTGACCCTAGGCAGAAAGAGAGGGGGAGGCGGAGGTGGGAAGAGAGGTGATTTGTGCTACTCCCTGGGAAGTAGCAAGAAAAATTCAAGCATAAAAAGAAGTGTAGTACCTCAGGTTATACCCCCGCCCCCTGTAAGGAGCTGGAGAACTAGTGAGTCGGCGGTGGTCGAGGGTCAGCCAGCAGGGAAGAGCAGCAATTCCAGTCAGCTAGGAGGGGCCCGGCCGAATCCTAGACACTCAATTTCGGATTCTAGAAGGACTAGAATTACCCCGGCGCTTAGGACATATTTTAAGGTCCTCCCGGGTACACAGAAGAAAGAGAAGGGGATGGAGGTAGCAGGTCTGGGGACCCCTGATGATAGCCCAGAAGGGGGTGTGGAGAGCAGCCTGGTTTCACAGACTGCACTCTCACCTAATAGGTTTCAGTTGCTAGAATCTCATAATCTACACCAGAGTAACAAGAGTAGCAGGGTCTCAAGTCAAGAGGTGGGTCTCAGACTCTCTGTTGAGGGCCCTATTATGTGGCAGGATGGGATGCCAACAGGGAAGCAAGGTGAGGATGAGGTTCAGCAACATGACGAGGTAGCTCCCACCCAGTGCCAGTCCCCAAGGGATGAACCTCTTGTTACGTCCATTGCAGGGATGATACGGGACTAAGCAGGGGAAGTGAGAGGAAGTTTTGAGACCTCAAATACTAACCAAAGAGAGATTAGATGTTTATGTGAAACTCTTGGGCAAAAACTGGACGATTTAGCCGAGCGGACGGCTGCTCTGAAATTCGAGGTTTCCGATTTGAGGAGAGTAACTGAAGAAAATAGGGAGGCGATTCATCAGGTGAAACTGGGGGAGGAAAGTCTGGAAGTGAAGCTTGAAACAATGGAGAACAGAATGAGGAGAAACAATTTGAGACTCTTGAGAGTCCCGGAGGAACTGGAAAAAGGGGATCTGAAAAGCTTGGTAGTCCGTTTGATTAAGCAAGGCACCCAGATTGAAGAGGAGGAGGAAGTCTTATTAAAAGATGTTCAGCATGTGCATAGAGACCCCTTTAGGAAAGCTACCAATAGGGATAAACCTAGAAGGATTCTGGTATGCTTCCACACATATGCTATTCTATTAAAGAATGGATTTTAGCCATGGCATTGAAGAATAAGACTCTAACTGCAGAGGGTATCGATTTTGAGATTAGATCAGACTTATCTACTGCGACTTTGAATAGACAATGGGAGCTAGGGAAAAGAATTGATGTTCTGAAGCGATTAGGGGCTACGGCCCAGTTGAAATTCCCTGCATCTTTGAAGGTGATGGCAAATAATAAAATGTATGTATTTAGAGACATTTGAGAGATAGACGGTCTGATTAAGACATTGGATAAGGACTATCAGCCTTGGGATAAGGAGCGCGTGTATGTACTTATTATTTTTCTTACGGTTAACTCCAGGCTGGCAGGAGCCTCCCACAGCGAGTTGCCGTGTGAAGAGAAAAGGTGGGTTCTCTCAGGGAAAGGGTGGCGGGCTCAGTGTGGGATAAGAGCTGGGGGAGGTTGGAGAAGGGCACAGGGTGGGGAGCATGTGGGAAAAACAAAAAAAAAATTCCTGATTCAGTTAGGAAATGGTCATTCTTTTCTAGGGCAAGGGTGTGAGCGTGTGTGAAGAGAGGAAATAGGGATGAAGGATGAAGAACTGAGGTTTCTCTCTTGGAACGTAAATAGTTTAAGAGTAAGGGCCAGACAACAGAGGTTATTGCAATGCTGCTGGGACTCTCAAGCTACAGTGATAATTCTACAAGAAACGCATCTGTCCAGTGATGAGTGTAGCAAGTTATTTTAGCCGCATAGTTGGATTCAGCATAGTCTATGCTCCACCCAGGCGGGAGGTAGCAAGGGGGTGGCTCTTATTAGTTAAGAACCATCCTGAGATCTCTTTCCAGGGAGGAATAGTGGACAGGGCTGGGAGATGGGTAATAGGGAGGTTGCTGGCTTTTAATCAGCCCCTCACTATAGTGGGATACTATGGGCCAAATAGGGATGATGTCCGGCCTCTGCGAGAATTATATTATCACGTGCTCCAGTATACAGATCCAATGATATAGGTGGGAGATTTTAATATTGTGCTGGACTATAACCTCGATCGGTCTAAGTCGAGCAGGGCAAAAATGAACGAGAAAATGACATCTCAGGTAATTAACATGATGTCCCATTTTGGGTTACATGACATCTGGAGAGAGAGGATGGGAGCTAGGCAGGGGTATACTTTTAATAACAAGAAGTATAAACATCAATCCAGGATTGACTATGTGTTAGTGGATGGGAGAGTGAGAGAGTGCGTTGAAGAGGTTCTGCATGTTGGTGTGCATCTGTCTGACCACTCAGCATTGAGGGTGTGCTTTAAGCTTGGCAGGAGTGTCAGGCAGTCAAGGTGGACGTTAGATAGGACTCTCCTCTTAGATGAAGCTATTGTGGGAGAGTTGAAGGACACAGAAGAGTATTATAGGTTAAATGAGGGTTCAGCAGCACCAGAGGTGGTTTGGGATGCTTATAAGGCGTTTTTACGAGGCAGATTGATGAGAGCAGCCTCCTTCAAAAGGAGAGTATATAGAAATAAGATTATGGGTTTTGAAGAGCTTATATAGATAGCAGAGGAACAGTTATATGGCAAAGATGGTCAGGTGGAAGAAAAGGAACAACTAGCTAAGGTACTCCAAGAATATCGCAATGAACTTTTAGCTGAACTAGACAGAATAGTCAAAGAGAGGTGTGAGGCTAACAAGATCTTCTTTGAATATGGGGAACATTGCAGAAAAATACTAGCATGGCAAAAAAAGCTAAGCAGACGAGGAATAGAGTGGTGGAGATTCAGGGGGGAATGCAGGAGCTTCCTGTACAGGGAATAAGGAAATAGAGGAGACGTTCTGGGAGTACTTTCGGGATCTTTATGGGGAAAGGTTAAAGGTACCTCCAAGGTGGTTCCAGGCCTGGATGCGGGTGTAGATCTCTTGTCCCTGGGTAATGAGGATGAGGATAGAGGAAACTTGAATGAAGGAATTAGGCGGGATGAAGTGAAAGGAGTAATTGCCTCGGGGAAATCCGGGAAGGCGTCTGGCCCTGATGGATTACCTCTGGAAGTGTATAAAGTTTTAGAAGACAACATAATTGATGTTTTGGTAGGATTGTGTGAAGGTATCTTTAAGGAGGGGGCACGGTTTCCTCCTTCTTGGAGGGAGGCAACGATTATTTTAATTACTAAGCCAGGGAAAGGCCCTACAAGGTGTGAATCATATAGGCCCATCTCCCTGCTGAATAGCGATTATAAAAATTTTGCAAACATGCTGGCAAATAGATTGGGTAAGCTTGCCGGTAAATTGATTCATGCAGATCAAAGGGGGTTCATGAAGGGCAGATATATATGCAGTTAACACATGGTTTGATAGGCACAATAGATTTAGCGAGTACGTGTAGGCTTCCTCTTGTGGTTGTGATGTTCGCCGCCGCCAAGGCATTTGACATGGTTAATTGGTCCTTCCTGGTCACGCATTGTGAACATCTTAATTTGGGGAGCAGGTTTATAAGGGCATTACGGATGATATATCATGATCCGGTGGTAAGGATTTTAGGTAATGGCTCCCTAACTAGCCCTGTTAGGACTGAGAGAGGAACAAGACAGGGGTGTCCGCTATCCCCCTTGTTATTCAATTTATATATTGAGCCCTTGGCTAATATAATTAGGCGCAACACTTCGATACTCCCCTTCCAGCATGGAAGCTGGTATAAGAAAGTAACTTTATTTGAGGATGATTTGTTAGTTTATACAAGCAATTTAAGTCAATCCCTACCTGTATTGGAAGAATTGATAACGGAATTTGGGGGAATGGCGGGATATATGGGTAATAAAGAAAAAACGGAGGTCATGGTTTGGAACATGCCCGAGATTACTGCTCTGTGGAACGTCAAGATGAGTAGAGAGGTGAAGTATTTGGGCATTTTGATAACAGAAGACCTGGGGGTGACCGCGGAAAGAAACTTTATGAGATTTACGAGTGAGGCATGTAAGCAAATGAAGAAGTGGGTTAATCTTCCTCTTACGATTTTTAGGTAGGGTCAACTTGGTTAAGATGATGCTCTTGCCGAGGGTGCTGTTTCTTTTCAATGCATTACTGTTGAGATTGGATAAAGAATGGATACATACATTTTAAGGCAAGATTGGTAGCTTTATTTAGGGAAAAAAAAGTGCTCGTATAGCATGGAGAAAGTTGAGGCAGAGGAAAGAGAAAGGGGGTTTAGCATGGGCAACATTTATAAAGAATATGA
Source organism: Pleurodeles waltl (assembly GCF_031143425.1). Classification (NCBI taxonomy): domain Eukaryota; kingdom Metazoa; phylum Chordata; class Amphibia; order Caudata; family Salamandridae; genus Pleurodeles; species Pleurodeles waltl. The sequence continues at coordinate 457,964,196 of NC_090439.1, forward strand.
GGAAGGCTTGTAGTGGTGCTTCCTCCTCTGATTTTGGGTCACTTTTCAAGGTAATGATGAAGGTGGCAAAGGTTCCAGAGGAGGGCTTTCTGTACAAATTTGGAGACCCTAAGGCCCATATTTATACTTTTTGACGCAAACCAGCGCCGGCGCTGGTTTGCGTCAAAACTTTTACTGCCGGCTAACTCCATTCCTACACACCATGCAGGCGCCTTATGTAAGGAATGACGTTAGCCGGCGCTGCGGACTGGTCAGAGTAAAAAAATGACTCAAACCAGGCAGCGCCGGCGTACGGGAAAATGGGGGTTGTGCGTCAAAAAAAGGTGCAACTCAGATTTGAGGCAAAAATCATGCCTCAAACCGGACTTGCGCCATTTTTTTACGCACAACCCCCATAGAGGCTAAGGCCAGGTTAATGACAAAATACATGACGCTAACCGGGTAGGGGAGGCATAGGAAAAACTGGAGGTTGTGCATGAAAGAATGGCGCTAGTCAGGCTAGAGTCAAAATAATGACTATAACCTGACTAGCACCACTGTTAGATGCACAACCCCATGGACATGACTTCTGTCTAAGTAAAGACAGGAGTCATGCCCCCTTGCCCAATGGCCATGCCAGGGGACTTCTGTCCCCTGGGCATGGTCACTGGGCACAGTGGCATGTGGGGGGCCCAAATTAGGCCCCCCCTATGCCACTTTCAAAAAATATAAAAAAATACTTACCTCAACTTACCTTTACTTACCTGGGATGGGTCCCCCCATCCATGGGTGTCCTCCAGGGGTGGGTGAGGGTGGCAGGGGGTGTCCCTAGGGGCAGGGAAGGGCACCTCTGGACTCCTTCCATGGTCAGAGACCATGGAAGTGAGCCCACAGGTCCCTTAACGCCTGCCCTGACCCAGGTGTTAAAAAACGGCACACATCAGGATGTGCACCGTTTTTTAAGGCCCGGAAGATACTTGGAAAGATCATCTCCCAGGAGTGCAGATTTCAGAGCTGTGGCAAGTATCTGTAGCTTTGTTCTATTCTGCAGTCAAACCGGCTTTGTTTAAGAAGGCACCATCTATTTACAATTCACAGGGTTTTTTGGACCCCGAAGAAACTGTCAAGAATGGAGTCGGGCAATAAGATATGCTGCTGCAAGTGTGGGGACGAGTCGGTAGGGGATCTGCATATGTTTGTAAACTGTTCCTGTCTCCAATGCTTCTGGTCGGAGGTGGGTGAAAGTATAAACCAGATTTTGCTCATAGATTGCAAGGTAAGCCCTTCCTTGATTATTTTTGGCTGTTCTCAAGGAGATAACAGGATAAAAAAAGACTGTGCTAAGCTGCTGTTTTATATGATTTTATTGGCCAGAAGAGAGATATGCAAAAAGTGGATCAGCCCGCTGCCCCCAACTTTTGAAGTCTGGAAAGGCTTGTTATGGGGACTAATAAATGTTCGGGATTTTGGGAGCCATTAATTAACTGGTTTGCGCAGTAGTAAGTTGCAGTTGGTCCAATGATTATACTCTTAGAAGTACAAGAAATTGTATACTTACTATTTCAGAGGGTTACCCAGCCCAAAGATGGACTTTTCCCAGGTCTGGACGTTGCTTGCGATAAACTAGATAAGGTATTTGGAGGCGGTCCTGACCAGGGAATTAAGGGAATAAGGACAAAAAAAAGAAAAAAAAGCCAGTTGTGTTCTGTTGGCATATTAGGTTACATTGCATTGGTGCGTTGGGTTGTTGTTATATCATGTTGACGTGCTGCTGCATAGTTTTGTGTTGTTCTGAAGGAGGGCTGAGTTGTATTTTGTTTTTTTCATTTGTCGTTTTGTTGTTGTGCTGTCTTGCAGATGTTTCACAGAATATGACCATGTGCACATTCATGCTGAATCAAGCCAACCATTGGGCTGCCACTGTTCAAAACGTTTAGATTGGCCACTGCTTACATTGGTCGCCACTTAAGGCTTGCTCCCGTATAACATCCATCTTATCACCTTTTAACTTTTGTATGTGCATGTTACAAGAATGGTCCTCACGTGCACTGCCACACTTAGTGACACATAAACATGCAACTAGTACGATGATTAACATTAACATCCAAGAAACAGAACATTACACACGAAACCACTTCCACTAATGTGCATCAAATAAACAACCTCATCCAGAACTGACAGATCCTGAAAACAAATACTGCTCGCGTAAACACTCTGCGTCATTCACAAAACGTGCAATGCGTTTAACACCTTCACCTTAACATCCCACTTGCATCCCTCACCTGTGCTAACGTCTTCCTTGTCTGTCCAGCTCCCAGAGCACTGCACATTCCAGACGGTCCAGGACATGTGGCAAAGGATCCCCCATGTGGCACAGTCGTGCTGCAATGCACATTCCGGAGAGCCCACGTCTCAACGAGGTCACATCAGTCGCGAGCATGTGCTATACAAATAGCAAGACATAAGTGATAGTTACTGCGAGCATGAGTGTTGAATGTATAGAACAGGCTGGAAGGAGCAGCCTGGTTTACGTATTTAGTGTAATTTGCTAAATTAAACACGTATGTTTATTATAATGTTACTTATTTACGGAAGAAGTGGCAAGAAATTACAGGAAGACATTTGGAAGTCATGTACACTTGTATAATAAGGTGCAGTGTTGTTACGACGGGGCAGGATGCAGTGATCCGCTCTAAAATATGATTCTCTGTTTCTCTAAGTGCGGCAACTAGGATGATCAGATGACATGTGGTGAAAACACCCGTTTTTCGAGACATGGTCTTTGTGCTAAAAAGTTCTTGTTGTAGATGCATCAGTGTAATCAGCTCAATTGAAAAAAAGAACCGAGACAACTCCCACAATGCATTGCTAGGTTAAATGAAAGCTAGGGCTGGTAAAGTGGTGTCCTGGTGACATGAATTCATCCGGTCACCCACAGGTGGTGACACTGTTCCTCTTCAACAGAACAAGTGAATTTATTTTGTAGCTTTATTAAAATATTTGGTTTAACCTGATGTTGGCAACCCCTGTCATGTTTTGAAACGGCATGGCTATTCAGAATTACTTTTCTTTACGATGTCCCATATTACGAGTTAAATGGTTTAGAGGTGCCGAAACAACTAGGACAGGATCGCCAATTCCGGGCAGTAATTATATCGCTGTACCATGACATTGTGAATTTTTACACCCAGAATGAGGATGTGTCCTGGAACTACTGGGTTCAAAACTGCTGGGTTGACAAATCCACTCCCATTTACATCCGGGTCACAGAAGAGGGAAAATAGGAACATGGGAAAGTGCAGTTTGTGAGATGAGGCTTGAGGAAGATGCCAGCAGGGTGGGGAATGGTTCGGGAAGTGCTGCACCGTATCCTGCGGGGTGGGGGGATGCTAGACTGAGCCTCTATCCGCAGTCATTGCCTGGATCTGCGCACATTTTACCAGTTGGGTTTTTCCGGGCCCCTTGTTCCCATTCCCAATAAATCCAGGTGTGGAAACACCAGACCTTCATGATCTAACAGAGCAGTATCCTACCTGGGGGTCTTACTCCGCCCGATTCACAAGCAGATGACACTTTATCGTAAAGATTATGATTCCTTTTTCTTCTTTATTTTGATCATATTGATACGCGTACACGTATTTGATGCTCATTTTCTCCATTTTCTCATTTGTTTGCTTCCCTGCATACCCTATGTAATATTAGTCTGGCCCTCCTGCACTGAGTGATGGCATTTTTCTGATCATATGTGGACGTCATCCTTAAAAGAATCAAATCCATTATGCTGACAGTACTTTTTCATTCGTTCTTTTTATATTTTTGTGTCATACTTGTGTGTTTGAACTATGTTTTCAGATTAGAGTAATTAATTGCTCCAACATGAATCATATATTTCAGTAATATGCTCTGGAACTTTACAGACTTGCTTAACCTGTCGGATAGAAATCGCCCATGCTCTTCTATTATTAATATTATAAGCAAGGGTGGTTATTTTTTTCAAATGTATTTTTTACTTCTAGCATATGTCTGCCATAATTGGGCGGTCCAATATGTTTTTTTTCTTTTTGTGACACATGCTTGCAATAAAAAATAACAAATAACTGTCACTCATGCTTGCCAAGGCCAGACCTATCTGCGTTGCCAGCGCGTTCTTTCCCTTTTCGCAGTCACTGAAATACTGGGGGAATTTAGCTAGGCATTGCAAAAAGAACCCGAGATATGTTTGAAAAAGAATATACAATTGCATGGAAAAACAAACTATTATAACGCCGGCAAAATGACGGAAAGACGATCGCATTGCTACCCAAAATTGCCTGCCATGGAAACAGAGCTATTTGATTGCAAATTCATTGAAAAATAAGCAGTATGAAAAACACACCACCAAATCATACAGAAATAGTCCGATGCACACACTGTGAATGAACCAGGGCATTCCCGCCTCTCTCCAGTTCCCTGCCATTTCAAATGGGAAATCTGTCAAACGACCACTTTGGAAAGCGAGGGGGCCGCACTCAGATGTATCTGCAAAAAGAACATTAATAGTTATTGCAACTATTTATATCTGTAATGAGTTGTCAGCACTGGCGCGCGCTCGATGCTCGTGAATCACAAAAATGGCGACGCTGTTATTCACGGCTGAGCAGCGTGGAGCGTGGAAGGGAGGCCAAGCCACGAGGCCTGCTTCTTCTGCCAGGGCCCGGCTCCCGGGAGAGATTATATTTAATGCTAGGATCACACTTCGGGAATTACACGATAACCTTTTCAAAGCGAATGCCAACGAGGCCTGCGAATTAGGAAAACAGACGCGCGCTGAAGCTTTAACTTTTTAATTTAGATCTTGTCACTGAAGCCGTGTCTGTTAAGTGAAGGAGCAACATTAGTGCTGACCTTTTCATACTTTGGAAGTAAATTGTTTATTCAACTGTTTAGCAGAAACTGCAAAACATACGTGAACATCACTCTCAACTGCTGAATTTAAGGATGTGGAAATGTGTCTGAAATGCTCAGAAAATGAATCAAAATGTATCCCCTTCTCAAAACTGGATGAACAAATTAAATTGTCAACATTGATCTGGTCGTATACCAGAATGTAATGAGATTTACGAGACCTCAGGCTACAATAGTTATTCATCTGCTTTGATCTCTCAGAAAAAGATTTTTACCTCTGGTTCGGTGACACTTAGGGGGTCTGTAAAGTCTTTTTCTCATGAGGTCAGCAATAGGTTAGAAAATAAATAAAGTATGAACAGATTAATAAAGCGCATGTAAATAAAGAAGCAAATTGTACAACATAATTTTTTTAAAACATTCTTTAAATGTGAAGAAATTTGATGCTGAAATTAAATTTGTATCCTCGGATTCATTTATGGGAGAGTGATTCAAACAGAAGATAGTATGGTAGTATGGACGATAAGTGGCCTCATTCGAATTTAGAAAAGGTACAACCATGCTATTAAAATTTGTTTGTGAATCAAATAAAATGTTTAGTATTTTGTAGATTTATTTGATGAATGTCTGTTTCTGTGTGTGTTGTGTGTTGTTTTGTAGTCCAAATCATCAAAAATGCTTAAATCAGGGTCCCTGACTTCCAGTAATGTCTTAGTGGGAGTCTACATAAGTCAAATGGTTAAGAACTACTGCCTTAGAAGAAAGACTGCAGCACTCTCACCTCAGTGGGGGCCCCAAGGAGAGAGGAAAGAACAGCCAGAGCTTAAGGGTCGTGCTGACCAATGACACAGCAGCCATATGGCAGACGTGTTCTGGCACTTCAATGCCCTTCCATCTAGGCGCACTATCTGAGGTGCACGCAGTCTGTTTCAGCATGCTGAATGACAAAGCTTTACGTAATGCTTTATTAACGATGCGTGAATGTAAGTCCAGAAGAGCCTACCTGCCTTTCCCCCATAGTTCTAGTTTTCCCATAGATAGGGAGGGCCAAGAATTGTGCTTTGGGCCCTGGGGAGTAAGGGAGTGATGCAAACAAGCAACCAAATTGCAAAAGCTCCAGGTGAGCACCATAGCAAGTCTTACTTTGTAGCTCCGAATCCCCTAGAACACAAACTAGATCTCAACTCAAAATTCTTCCAGCTAGATGTTATTAAATATAACATAAGATCTAGGCATTCTAGTCTCCCTATCCCCCAGTTGAGGTTATTTAATCCCTGGCGATCAATACCAAGGAGCAATCTTGCCCCAAGAGATTCCTATCCAATCTCTCTCAGACTGATATTGTCAACCTAGTTGCAAGTTAAAACAACCTGATAGGATCAGCCTCCTCCAATCTCTCAGGTACCACTACCGTAGACAACCCAAACCAATACAGAATACAGACTACTTCACTAACTAGGACTAAACATCAGTCACACTCAATGCAGGCACTGGTCAACAGGAAAATTATTCCTATTATGACTGACCCTCTTGCTGCCCCATGCTCAAATAAGTCACCTCTATCCCCGATAACGCTGCCTAAGGATTTTAACCACGCATGCTCCCTGTCGTGCCGCAGCCCTCCGTGGCCCGAGCGGAATGACCGGCTCGGGGTGCGGCTGGAGCCGCGCTTTATTTTCTCAGCACCAGGGCGTGCTGTATCCTTTTTTTCTGCTATTGTCTTGCACAAGGCATCGGGCCTCGGCGAGTTCAGGGCGTGGCACGCCCTCGAAATTACGAGTGGACACCCCACTGACCCCTCACTTACCAGGTGATACCTGTTATTTTCTTCTTTTCTCTTCTTTCTCCTTTTCTTCTTTCTTTCATTTTTATACATAGAAGCCATGTTCTTCTTTATCCCAGCATGCCTTTCTTCTACCTTTTTCCCTGCATGCATTAGGATCCTTTTCCAAAATGGCACCTTCCTCTATATTTTCATATGGTCCTTTACCAATCCAACATGGCGTCTTTTTTCTTCCTGTCTGTCACTTCCTGTTTTAGGGTATATAAGGAGTGAGATTCTTGCTCTCCTTGCGCTGCAACACTTCCTTTGGTGGCTATCACGCTATGGTTGTTTTTCCTCCAACCTTTTTCTTCGCCTGTTACAGTTTCTTCCAGCATTTGTTTTCTTTTATTTGGAAGACTTACCTTTTTGTGCTTATTCTCTGTTCCAGGGAGTTCCAGTCATAGAAGTTTTTCCCTTTGGGGGATTTTTCCTCTGGGACTCCTTCTGGAGGGCACGGACTGCCTTTGACGTCCCATTGTCAGCAGCACCATGGCTACCAGAAATGGGCACTCTCATCTTGGCCAAGGCAGAACTTACAAGGATCGATACCACTCCACAGTTCCAGTCGGCCTGGGTCACAAGCAACAAGTAATCCATGACAGATTGCAGTGGCAAAAGAACCAGTTTTCGTCAAACAGTATGGAGAGTACCTCAACGGCTGCTGCAGAAACCAACCAGTCGCTACTCATAACCATCCGACAGCAAGCAGGAATGCAGACTGGAAAAGAGAAAGAATCGTGAACCATCTCATGCAGGGAACCCACGTACCATCATCCATCGTTCCGAAGAGTCTCGACCTAAATTAAGAGAAAAGGCAGAAGGAGAATGGATGCCAATAGCATGGCCCGCTAACTGCTAGTGAGCTCGAAAATAGACAAAGAAAAGGATTATGGCCCTCATTACAACCCTGGCGGTCGGTGTTAAAGCGGCGGTAATACCGCCAACAGACCAGCGGTAAAAAAATGGGATTTGGACCCTGGCGGTAGCCGCCATCCAACACCACCACTTTAATACACCGACTGCCAGGGCGGTAAAGGCTGCTCGGCTGGAGACTTCAGTCTCCAGCCCGGCGGCTGTCACATTCCCACCCTTGGGATTACGACCCGGCCTACCGCCATGGTTTTCGTGCCAAATTTACTGCCACGAAAACCATGGCAGTAGGCACTATCAGTGCCAGGGAATCCCTTCCCTGGCACTGATAGGGGTCTCCACCACCTCCCACCCCCTCCCCAAAGTCCTCCCCCGCCCTCCCCCACCCACTTCTGCCCCCCGCACACCCACACGCGCACCCATATACACACATGCACACACGCATACCCACTTCCACCCAAGCATGCCTACATACATACCAACACACCACAACACACACCAACATAGCTTGTCACACACATGCATCCACAACACACAACACTCACAATCACTCATTCACGCATGCATCCAACGCGACTCACACCCGCATGCACGCATCCCAAAACATACACACACACACACCCACATACACACAACACCCCACCCCACTCTCCGGTCGGAGAACCCGAAGTACCTGCTTGCAGGGGGTCCTCCGGCGGGAGACGGTCTGCGGCGCTGCTGTCAGCAGCAGAGACCACCAGCAAAACACCATCAGGCCGTATCATTGCTCCTGATACGGTCGGCGGTGTTTTGCTGGCGTGGTGGTGCTGCTGTCAGCAGCGCCGCCTTACCGACATCCGTCGCCATTACCGTCGGCGGTGTTCCGCCAGATTTCTGGCAGAATACCGTCAGCAGTCATAATACGCATTGCTGGCTGGTAGCCACGGTGGCGGTATGTTGGCAGCCGTCGCCGTGGGGGTGGCAGTCAATACCGCCTATGTTGTAATGAGGGCCTATGTCTTTATTGTGGAGCTGCTGGCCATTTGCTTCGTACCTACTCAGTGCGTCCTGTGAAGTCTTTGGGAAATGCCAATTCCCCTCCTCTATGAGAAAGGAGGGGACGGGATTCTCTGAGATACCTTCTATTTGTTCTTCCAAAGAAGATGCAAATGCCCTGTTTCTGTTCAATCAATCAATCAGGAATTTGTAAAGCGCACTACTCACCCGTGAGAGTCTCAAGGCACTGAGGTGGGGGGATGAGAGGGGGTTACCTATTACACTGCAGTTAAAGGATGGTCGGGAAGAAAGGGCGTTTTAGCAATATTGGACTGTGGAGCGTGTGGAATCTATCTGGATGAGACACGGGCCACGGGCCATGAAACAAAAAAATTCCATGAATATCTAAGGACATTCCAGAACAGGTTCATGCAGTTGATGGATCTCTATTAGTTTCCGGTCCTGTCATCAGCACTACTCCTACCCTATGTCTACACTTTGGAAAACATCAGGAACATGTCTCTTTTGCTCTGATCTCCTCTCCTAATCATACAATAATTCTAGGAACACCCTCGTTTACACGCATAATCTTATATCAATTGGGAAACCAGAACTATTTCTCTGTCCTCCCAGTTCTGTCAAGACAATTTTTATGCCTCAGAAACATATTGGTCACCAAAGAAAATGTTATCAACAGTACCAGAAGTAGGGTGTTCATTAAACTCTATTCAAGGGGTTCCTAGTCACTATCTGGATTATACAGAAATGTTCCAAAAACCCACGAAACCTGTACTACCTCCACATAGAGAATACAATTGTACCATTTCCCTGGAATCTGGTGCTGTTGTCCCCTTTGGTAGAATGTATTCTCTTACTGATCCTAAAAAGAAAATACTCAATGAATAACTGCAAGAAAATATACAAAGTGGTCTGATTGCACCATCGTCTTCCCCCGCTGGTGCTCCCCTCTTCTTCGTGCCCAAAAAGACGATGGATCTATGTCCCAAAAAGACGATGAATCTACGTCCCTGTATAGACTTTCGTGAATTAAATAAGATTAACATAAAAGACAAATATCCACTACCTCTCATCAAAGATATAATGGAAGCAGTCATAGGGGCGCAGATATTTTCAAAGTTAGACCTTAGGGGAGCTTACTATCTTTTAAGAATAAAGGAAGATGATGAATGGAATACCGCTTTCCATACACCTTTTGGTCATTATGAATATCAGGTAATGCCCTTTGGTTTAACCAATGCCCCCTCTATTTTTCGGAGATTCATGGATTCGGTATTTTCTGACCTTTTAAATCACACCGTAGTAATCTACTTAGATGATATCTTAATATATTCCAGACATCCTGAACATCACACCAGATATGTAATGCAAGTGCTAGACAGACTTAGGCAACATCAACTCTTCTGTAAACCAGAGAAATTTGAATTTGACAAGACAGGTGAAATATTTAGGATATCATATTAGTAATGTTGGTATTTCCATGGATCCAGAGAAAGTTCAGGCCATCCTAGACTGACCATCCCCCTTGTCTATCAAAGAAACCTGTTGTTTTTTGAGACTGGCCAACTTTTATCGCCATTTTATTTTGGATTTTGCTCAACAAAACAGCCAAATCACACAAACTCCTAAAAAAGAGAGTTTACGAAACGGTTTAATTTGGACAGATGTGACTGAAAGCGCATTCCAAAACCTAAAATGTGCTTTCACCCAAAAACTCCTATACTATGGCATCCGGACACCAGCAAACAATTTATCGTAGTCACTGATGCTTCAGAAAGGGCTATAGGGTCTGCACTATTACAAAGACAGGAGGACGAGGAGGACGACGGATTAGAGCATCCGATTTTTTATCTGTCCAATGTGCAATCTGATTCTGAGCACAAATATTCAGTTTTGGAACGAGAACCTCTAGCTCTATAAATAGCCTGTCAGGAGTGGAGACAATTTCTTATGGGTTCTAGGGAACCATCTGAAGTGAGAACAGAGCATCTAAATTTACAGTGTCTACGAAACGTTCAATGTCGGAATAGTCGCAAAGCCCGTTGGGCTTTCTTTTTTAGCAAATTTGATTTTTATATCACCTATGTTCCTGGTTCTCAAAATATTCTGGCAGACACCCTGTCACGACGCTGCCCTGAAGGTATCAATTCCCCTTCACAACACCTCATTGATCCAGACAGAATTATTGGTCTAGTACAATCTTTCCTTGATAAAATACAGTCTGAGTGCTCAACCCTCTCAGAACTGGAAATGAAAGATTTACGTCCAAAATTACACAAGGTTAAAGGGTATTACTACCATAAAGATGCGTTGTTCCTACCTACTAAGATAGTGTAAAGAAAAGCACTACAAATGTGTCATGACTCCTCTGTGGCCGGCCATCGTGGTATCAAAGCCACACAGGAATTACTTCTTCATTCCTTCTGGTGGCCCATACTTAGGCAAAATACAGAGAGTTACGTGGTGTCTTGTCCCATCTGTGCTCAAACAAAAATATCCCATACTAAGCCTGCAGGACTACTTCAACCTTTACCTCTTCCACCAGCCCCTTGGCCTACCGTATCAACTGATTTCATGTGTTCATTACTACCTTCAGCAGGAAATCGAGTTATAATGGTAACTGTGGATTTATTTACTAAGATGGCTCAGTTTACTGCTTTAAAGAAACTACCCACATCTAAAGAATTAAGACAAATCTTTATACCAGAAATGTTTCGTCTCCATGGCCTCCCTCAAGTTCTTGTTTCAGATCGTGGCCCTCAATACATATAACGTTTTTGGAAGCATTTCTGTGAAACCCTAAATATTGAGGTAACTTTATCTTCTGGATTTCATCCTCAGACTAATGGGCAAACCGAACGCCTGAATGATGTTTTTGCAATACCACTTAGAGTAACTGGTCCACGTATTTACCCATTGATGAGTTTTCATATAAAAATACAGTACGTAGTGCCTCAAAAGTCACTCCTTTTTTCTGTTCATATGGTTTTCGTCCCAAGTCTTTTCCTGCTATTCCTAAAGACTGTTCTACACTTCCTACAATCACCTCCTTTTCTCAGAAATTACGTAGAATTCATCAACTTATACGTTCTAACCCTTTGTCTACCAAACAACAAATGAAAAGGATGGCTGATAAGAGAAGATTTGAAGCTCGATCTTATCAACTCCAAGACAAGGTCTGGCTTTCTTCCAGATTTTTACCCCTCCGTCTGTCACAGAATAAGTTCAAACCCCGCTATTATGGACCCTTTTCAATTCTTCAAAAGATCAATCCAGTGTCTTTCCATCTCCGTTTGCCTCTAACATGGAAAATCCATCCAGTATTTCACGTCTCTCAACTGAAGCCCTATAAGCCTGACCCTTTTCTTAGGCAATTCACTTTGTTAGTGAACGATGAACCCGAATATGAAGTCCAAGAAATATGTGATTCTCATATATTCCGAAACCATCTCCAATAGCTCATTCATTTGAAGGGTTATCCTCTTAGAGAGTGTTCTTGGGAAGATGCCTCTTCTGTTCACGCTCCTCTTTTGATTTGTTGTTTTTTCCGTCTGTATCCGAAAAAACCCGGGGCTCCGGGGTGGGGACCTACTGTCGTGCCCCGGCCCGCCGTAGCCCGAGTGGAACGATCGGCTCAGGCGCGGCTGGAGCCGTGGTTCATTTTCTCAGCCGCAGGGCACGCCACGCCCCTTTTTTCTGCTATTCTCTCGCACAAGGCCCTAGATTGGGCATCGGGCCTCGGCGGGTTCAGGGCGTGGCACGCCCCCGAAATTAGGAGTGGGCACCCCACCGACCTCTCACTTACCAGGTGATGCCTGTTCTTTTCTTCTTTTCTCTTCTTTCTCCTTTTCTTCTTTCTTTCATTTTTTCACATAGAAGCCATGTTCTTCTTTATCCCAGCATGCCTTTCTTCTACCCTTTTCCCTGCATGCATTAGGATCCTTTTCCAAAATGGCGCCTTCCTCTATATTCTTTTATGGTCCTTTCTCAATCCAACATGGCGTATTTTTTCTTCCTGTCTGTCACTTCCTGTTTTAGGGTATATAAGGAGTAAGATTCTTGCTCTCCTTGTGCTGCAACACTTCCTTTGGTGGTGATCACACTCTGGTTGTTTTTCCTCCAGCTTTTTTCTTCGCCTGTTCCAGTTTCTTCCAGTACTTGTTTTCTTTTATTTGGAAGACTTACCTTTTTGTGCTTATTCTCTGTTCGAGGGAGTGCCAGTCATAGAGGTTTTTCCCTTTGTTTTTTTTTTTCTCTGGCACTCCTTCTGGAGGGCACAGACTGCCTTTTGATGTCCCATTGTCAGCAGCACCGTGGCTACAAATAAGGGCCGCCCTTATCTTGGTCAAGGCAGAACCTACAAGGATCAAGACCACACTGCAGTTCCAGTCGGCCTGAGTCACAAGCAACGAGTAATCCGTGACACTCCGCTCATGGACTACATTATTGAATCTCTCACTCTGCCAAGGAACATTTCCTGACTAACTCAAGACTGAACATTTTACCATTCTCTCCTCAAAAAAAATCCTTTACAGATATGCATGACCTCAACAATTTTCACTTTGTCTCCAACCTCCCTTTCCTTGGAAAAATCATAGTAAGATGTGTAGCAGATCAATTTCCCAACACACCAAAGACAACAACTTCCTAGAGAAATAACAAGTCTGGCTTCAATCAAGGCTGCAGCACTGAAACAGGACTGCTTCAGGTATTTGATGATGCACTTTGAGTCCATGATTCTTCTTGACCTACCGGCTGCCTTTGATAAAGTAAATCATTTTTGGCTCCTTGGCACACTCAAAACTTGTAAGGGACATTAATGACGAGGTGCTTAAATGGTATGAATCACTCCTCATGGGCAGATCGTAGAGGATAAAAATTGATTATTATTTCTCAACACCAGCGACAATAGATAAAGTGGTCCCTCAGAAAATCTATTCTCGCTCCAACTTTATTCAAACCTATCAAGCCTCTTGGAATCTTACTAAAATAATCATCAGGGATCTTCTGTCACCAATATGTGGATGAAATCTAACCCTACTTAAAGGTCTCTTCTCCAAATGACGTCTCACACCTCAGCAACACTATTCAGTATTCAGGAATCCATGACTTCACATCATTGAAAATTGCACCCTTTCAAAAGTGAATTCTTCGTAATGCTCTCCTTGAAATTACCACTTCCTGTACAGTCATGGGTGACTCACTCAACATCCTTCTCAGTAAACCCACCATTGTTGACAGTGCCAAATCCCTAGGAGTCATCATGGGTAAAAAGCTCAACTTACAATCGCATATCAGTACCATGGCCACAAATGTGCAATATCAATTACATCTTCTCTGGGAAATTCACTAATACATGCCAGAGCAAGATCTGAAAACTGTAGTTCAATCACAGATACTTTCCAGAATTAACTCTGATCAGTCCCATTTACGAAGTACACCTGGAGCTTGGTCTTGACTATGTTGAGGACCAGATCAACCTTGCTCCTTTTTTATTTTGGGGTTCAGTTTCACGTAACCCTAATACTTCATTCAATCAAAGACGTTATTGAAGACTGTCTATCCTGTGATTGGGGATTCCAGATTCCCTGGCAACATTAAATTAAGTTGATCTATTTCTATTTTCCTTTGTGGAGCTTACAACCAAGAATATATTTTGCTCCAAACCAACCTCTGGTTAGAGCGGTATCTCAACGGCTGGCTAACATGTGGGGCGGGATGCTCTCAACAAGATTTAGATTGGGGTTTTTTAAATGTCGGCTTTGTTTCTTCATGGGCCAGTATGACTTTCAGTTGCCCATGCAATGAAACTCCGCAGCAGATCATGCTACATTTTGTATTTTTTATAAGTTCTATTGCCCATTGGCGAGGAAATATGTAATTCCTTTTCTTAAGTGTCTTATATTAACAAGATGTAAACACACTCTGTTATTCCTTCCAATGTCGCAGAAATTATTTTATCTTGTGAGAGAATGGGGGAGGGATTGCTTTCTTTTTTATGTTCATGGATTTTATCAGTGCTTTTTAATGTTGTAAAATCTTGGTTTAATGTATGTATTTATTTGTTTTATAGCTACTACAGTTCAACTTTACATTGTATGTGCTTTCATAATTTCTCTTTAGAGATTGAAAAAAGGTATATAATACAACTACTGTCTCTCTTGACTCATCTTCACAAGGTTCCTCTCAATCCTATTAAATCAGTCCTACATTCTGCTGCATCTCACCAATGCTTGTTACTCTCTGCTGACTGCCCATTAAATCCAGGGCCATATACAAAACAACTTGTATCACTCATTAGGCCCTATACACATCCATTCCACATTACTGGCTGACAAACATAAGGTTTCTGATGGCACTAGACCAGTGGCTCTTAACCTTTTGACTTCTGTGGACCTCCACATTATCATTACTGAAACCTGGGGACCCCCACTGAATCATTATTGGAATCTGCCCTCCCCTCCAACCCCTCTGCTGAGTCATTACTGGAAGGCGGGGACTCTGGCATAATCATTATGGATGACTTGAACTGCAAAAAAATACACATAAAATACAGAAACAAGCATTCATCAAACACATACAAAGCCAATAACACATTTTTTTAATGTTCAAACAAATATAAATAAGATAAATACATGTTTTAATTTTAATAGGAAGGATGGAACTTTTCTACATTCAAATGAAGCCACACATCATCCATACTATGAGCCTGATTAAAACCTTGGCCGAGGGGATTACTTCATCACAAATGTCACGGATATCCCGACCTGTGTATTACATTATATCCTATGAAACTTGTAATACAGCAGACAAGATATCTGCCACATTTATAATGGATTAATCCCCAATGCTAAGGTCGTAATCAAGCCCTATATTCTGGTTGATGCACCTGCAATGCTCCCACAAATCAACATGAGGATACTAATTTAATTGTTTGCCTCCAATTTCAAATTCCTTGACATTTACAGTACATTTTAACATTTTCAATTATATATTTAGCCACATTATATACACTTTATTCATCTGTTAATATTATTTAATTTTCTAAGCAGTCACAGACCTTCTGAGGAGACTTAACTGACCCCCAGGGTTCCCTGGACCACAGATTTGGAACCACTGCACTAGACTGTAATGAATCCTATCTTGTTTTAATGGGAAACAGGAATTAGCTTAGCCTTCTGACCTGTGCCCGTGTCACCTAGTGACTTTTACCCTACTTAGCTTGCTCTGTTTTAGCGCAATTATTTAATTATATGTTTTCAAGATGGCTACATTGTTTCTAGTTAGGCCAATGTTTTAGTTTCACATTATCAGTGCCACCGGGCTAAGGCTTCAAAATCAAGTGACAAAGATAAACAAACTGTAGGTATTCACATTAGGTACTTTCCTTCTTCACGCCGTTAATGTTTACATAAATTGGCGTCCAAAAGCATGTCTTGTTATCTATGGTTTGGGAACAGACCTACGTGAGGGGTCCGAGCAGATCTGTATAATTGCACCTCACTTAGACAGATAGTCAGAGGGTTTCCGACCAGATGCCATTGCTGCTGTCGATACTGCATGTCGCCTTGATGCTGACCCAGTCTCTGTGTCCCTACGGAGTCTGAGCTAGAGACCTCATTGCAAGGTAACCAGGGTTTGGGGTTCTTCTCATGGTCATGGCATTGGCAGATTAGGTTTAGCACACCTAGCTCTCTTTAGGTTAGGGGTTAGGTTCACCTTATTAGGGTATTGGGCTATATTTCACATCTCTTTTCATTTCATGCTATTGCAAGATGGAGGGGGACTTCGTATTAATGACTCTCATATTCACAATTCTGTTTCTTGCACTGTTCATTGTCCTAATCATTGCAGCCCCTGCAACTTATCATAGATTGCCATTTTGTTAAATAAAACCTACTGACAACTTTACTGCATCTCCTTTATTGCCTGTGTTTGATTGAGACATGTATTTAATGTGAGAAAGGGGTAATCTCTGTTTAACCACAACACTCCCTGAGATGTCACACTCTTGAGTCCATGCGTAATGGCTCCCACAAATCACCTTTCACTGTTTGGGTTTCTAGTGAGATGCTTCTTGTGAGCTGAGAGGATTGGGACGACAGTTGCAACTTGTTGTAGGATTACAAACATAAGTACTGTCATCCTTAAACCAGCAGTCTTGCCTAGAGCAAGAGTCAAACTATGACAAGACCATCCTGAAATGCCGAAGCACTGCTGCTTGACCCCTGATCTTTAAAAAGGAAAGTATCCTGGTACAATCCTTCTCAGGAAGCACAACCAAAATGTGGAACTCCATATCCCCGAACCTGTGTCCCACCACTTCAAGGTTGTCTTTAAATCAGAGCTGAAAGCCTTTCTTCTTCAAACACATTTTAGCTAACCTTTCTTCCCCAGTTTTGACCTCTCTGGTTTAATCTCAGCAAAGACTGTTGCTTTGAAAGTTATTGCACTACTTCCATTTAATTAGACTCTATCCTGAATATGGCATCAGTTGACAAACTGTTACACACATTTTTATCACTGCTACAACATATAATGTACTTCAGTATTCATGGCTTTTTAAATGCACCTACATCATTAGATTCTGTAATTACGAGCCTTATGTCATGTTCTGGCCCTATACTCTAATGTATCAACACCTTTGGGTTATGTAATTTTGTACCTTATGTAATCATCCATTTATATTGTAAAGCTCTCTAGAAACATTGGGTAATGTCCATGTTATATAAAAATTAATACACAATCAATAAATAAATAAATGGGTGTCCAGGAGCAGGAAATCTCACATGGGGAGGAAAGATGCAAAGCAAGAATAGTGGTCATACTGCAATACATAACACAGTCACTGAAGTCTACAAACAGGCACAGGGAAAGTAGTGGAAAGGATTGTAGTTACTAATCATGCTGTGGGAGGAGAGGGTGGGCAACCTAACAAGACAAAAGGGGGAACACGATGTTGTAGGGGAGAGATGGCCAGGGTGCTACCCCAGAAGCAGAGCTGGAAGGCTCAAGGCAGGATTGGCCTACTAAGTGGAGTAGTGGCGTAGAGGGAATTTTAGAGTCTTGTTCAACACCAAGTGCAGAAGGACAGGTCAAGGCACATCAAGGAGCAGCGATGGAGGGGAAGGGAGAGGCGGGAAGAGTGATAAAGGCAGCCTGCACAAAGCAGCAGGTTGGAGATGTAAAGAAGGGAGAGTGTCATCTGGTATGCTAGTGTCCCAGGACAGAGGATGAAGCAGGAGGTCCAGTGGGATTAGTAGGCAAATTCACAAATATGGTAACAATGCTAGCCTAGGTGCACAGTGAGGAAAGCTCATTACATGCACAGATGGCTGAACCAGTTTATGGATATCTTAAAGCTATTACACAGGGAGAAATGGTACTAAAACGGGTTTACAGAAGAAGAAATGCCATTGTCCAGGTGACTGAGGGTTTCTACTAACTATAACACCTCACCATTGCTAAATTATGTCAGTGTTTACTGTGTGAAGATTCCATATCAGACAATCTCACTATATATGCATATTGATGTGGTACGAATGACAGAAGTTAGCTTTGGTGTTATATTGTGGGTTCACTTAGATGAGTAATATAGGTCCAAAATCAGCAAAGCTCAGGCAGTGGTATGGGGAAGCTGAACATGGACCTATGGCTGTAATGGATGGCAACCAAGAGTTTGATAGTGACAGCACATTCAACTAGTGGTATGAACGTACAATACATGTCTTTACTAGTTCCCCCATTGCTGGGTCACAGCACAGTCATTTTCAACATCAATTTGCTAAGTTTAGTGAGAAATGTGGTACAATTCTGCCATGTGCCAAGTGTCCTGCTCCTGTTAGGTTAAATAGGATGGAAGAGTTATTGGGCTTTTGTCAAACTGGGAGGGAGATTAGAGCTGGCTTACATTTCAGTTTTAAAATATCTCCTAAGGGTCCAAAAATGGAAGCGATGGAGACAACCTAAGATTGGTAAAAGAACAGAAGGAGGTGGTTAAAAGTAAATTGGAAAGAGAGGTAAAGGAAAGGAGGATGGGAACACATTGTGGAAAGTGTTGTTGCAAGAGATGATTACATGCACATTGGGAACTGTACCCTTCAAGAGTAACAGCAGAGTTTAGAATACACCGCTTGAATCTGTGGGTCAGATCATGCCTAGGCTTCATGTCAGCCTATGAAATTTTACAGATGGTTCTGCAAACACCTGAATGGCTCAACAGGGAGTTGGGCCAAAAGCTAAGGAGGGTAAGAGAGCCTTTGCTTCCAAATAAAGACAGACTGAAAGTGTGTTCTTCTTTGTTTTGCTTCTTTCAAACTCTCTTAATTTCAACACAGACTAAGGGCCGGATTTAGAGTTTGGCTACATGTTACTCCATCACAACCATGACATATATCCCATCTGCATTATTACAAGTGCTGTAGGATATAATGCACTTATATTAAGGCAGACCAGGTATCCGTCACATTTTGTGATGGAGTGATCCTTCTGCTAAACTTGAAATCAGGTCATTAGCCTTTTAAGGTGAGTCAAGGAGAAAGACACCACTGGGCTCCCTTTCAGATACTGAGTTCCCCAGTATCTGGACTCTGTGAGGCCTCGGAGAAATGATCCAGGAGACAGGGACAGGGTAAGGGGTGAGATCCAGAGACAAATTATATATTTTTTTTATTGGAAAAGAACACATGTAGTTTCCTTGGAGAGATGGCCTATTATTTGGAGGGAGATGCAGGTCCTCATTTTTAGGTTGAGCGCGCAAGTGCTCTGGCCTGTTATAATCTATCTGTGGGCTTTTAATCACGCCCCCGCACGCCCCTCACTATCACTCATTCATGAGCTTGCTTTTGTTTATCATTGGTAAGTGCTTTCCATTTGTCCCTCCTTGGGGCATTTTTTGTTACCGCCTTGACCATCGACCCTGTTACATGGCTAATTGCACTTTTGCCGATACTTTTGACTGCAAGGAAACTTCTTTTTCCTTTTGTGTCTCTCTTTCACGCTCATGCTCATGGTGGCCATGGCACTTTAAAACGTCTAGCTTATGTCAACTGTTTTACTTTTCATTTTCAATTTATGTGCAAGAAAAGTCCAGTTATGAATTTACCATGCTAAGAGCTCTAAAACGTTCCTCTTTGCCAATACTTGTTTTGTTACAGCAGCTGTGCAGCCTTATAGGCTTCAAGTACAAAACACACTGGCTCATTCATTGTCTCAGAAAGAATAGCAACAAGCCAGCGGGCATGCTTTGTGGTAGGCATATAACAATCCTCTTCTTCGGTGCTACCTGTCCTTACAAAAGCCAGTGTGAGGCACCATTCAAAATGTGCAGAGTTAAAGGAGCCACCATTATTACTTGAGCAGGGAAACTATTGTGGTGCAGCCTTTCCTGTCACATGACTAATGACTAAATTTACATACCTATAATTCCGTGTCACTTCTGAGTTCTCCTGTTGTTTCTTTTTGTGGCAACAAGTGTTTTATCAATGTACCAGATTACAACAATTATTATAAATTGGTTGTATTTTAAAGGGTTTTCTGGGATAAACTCAGTAAACTAAATCACACAACAGTCTGTGGAATGGTGTTTCCTGGTGCCACAGACGGCAGCCATGAAATGTATACTCTGGTTTCTCTTCAAACCGAATAAATCTTTCGCCTTTTAGTAAAGATTTCCATGGAGAGGAACATTTAAGAGTTTTACTCAGTTTTTGAAAGCCCTGCCAGCTGCAGAGTTACCCTTGTTTACTAAACGAAAATATAACTATATAGTAGACGGATTGATTATTTGCTGGTTCCTCAAATGTGACAACATTCTTTTGTTATCAGTCAAAGCTCTTTTGGGGAGTAATTCTTACTGTGAAGCAGTTAACCTATAGCCTTGTTACATGACATAAAAGAAGGATGCATGCTGCACAAAAAAACTCCATATCATCCAAAAGGATCCACTACCATGTGGGAAGCAGCGATATATATATATATACCAATTGTGTTAAACTAAAAGGAAGGATCAAGTGGTAAATGAAACACGTAACTATCCAATCGGGGTTTTATTCCTCGATCGACTCTTGCTTCTCCTTTCTCATTGATTATTGAGATTTTAATGAAATCCCCTCTGTGACTCAGATGTGTTAAAGTATACATTTACAAACAAATATATATATATATATATATATATATATATATATATATATATATATATATATATATATATAACGTTCAACACTCCCTTCAATACCAAATGATTTACTTGGGTTATTTATGTGGAGCACTTTAGTAATGTTGTATCCATGAGTAAGGCTGTTGCCGAAACGCGTTGGATTTTTGTGCTGAAATAAACAGAATTTTCACAATGGAGGTGTCCTGGTTCTCCTGGTATTGAAGAGAGTGTTGAACGTTATATTAGGGCCTCTCGGAGCCCACCCGGGACCGCTGTGTTGTGCACCTGCATTCTGGGACTTGTGTACGAAATATATATATATATATATATATATATATATATATATATATATATATATATATATATATGTGTGTGTGTGTGTGTGTGTGTGTATATATATATATATATATATACGCATGTAAAATGTACATAGATTTATATCATCACAAGGTCTAACAGCCGACTTTGAAACTGGTGAATAAAGTTTGAATCTAGCACAATTACCCTCCTGTGATCCTGGGAAAACACTTAATCAGCCCTTGCCTAAAAATCACAAACAATAGCAAAGCCAATAGGTTGTACTTATGCAAGATCAATGGGCTTTGTCTATGCTATTTCTTGGCCATATACAGCAGCATGGTTGCTATTCAACGTGGCTGAAAGTAAAAAAAAAAGTGCTATGGCGCAGTCAACGCTTGCTCCGTCATATCGTTTTTTAATTTTGTTTTATTTTGAACCATGCTGCACAACAGCTGCGCAGCTGTACAACATAGCAAAAAAGATTGACAAAGCCAATAGGTCTCGCATAGGTGAGACCTATTGGCTTCATCAATGCTTTGGGAAAAAATCAATATGATGAGGCTAGTGCTGGACATGTTTAACTTGTTCATTAGGACGAGAGCACAAGCGCTTTGACCTGTTGTAATCTATCTTTGGGCTTTTAACCACACCCACTGCACGCCCATCACTATCACTCATTCATGGGCTTGCCTTTCAAAAACCCTTTCTTATCATAGGCAAATGCTTTACGTATGACCCTCTTTGGGGCGGTTTTGTTACCGCATTGGACACCTACCCTGTTACATGGATAATTTCATGTTTGCCAATACGTTTGACTGCGGGCAAACTTCTTTTTCAATTTGTGTCTCTCCTTCACGGTCATGCTCATTGTGGCTGTGACACTTTGAATCCACTCGTTTATGTCAACTGTTTCACTTTTAATTTTCAATTTATGTGGCAAGAAAAGTCTACTTAGGAATTTACAATACTAATAGCTGTAACTCAAGGAAATGAGAGACCTATTGCATTGCAAAGGCTCGTTTAATTTATTTTTTTACAAAATAGTTGAGAAAGCTTCTGGCCTCGATGAGATGGCCATGATTAGACTGTGTTGTAGGAGCTAATGTTTATGGGCAGACATAGCATGTTTTTCTATCACTATAGTAGTGAAGCATGTGCATTAGCAACAGGGTCCAGATGTGTGAGGAGCCTACCTCATGGCAGTCATGGCAGTTTTAATTGCTGTAGCTTAATGATGCCCCAAGGAAGGGGTTAGCCAAGTGTGGGAAGTTCTATTTTTTTTTTTTACAAAGACATAGACAGCCGGCTCTGCACCGCAGAACAATGGCTTCAGGGTCGGGGGAGCATGGGGTGACTAAGAAAATGCAGAGGAGACAAACAGCTTTACCTGGCCCTAATTATCATTAATGCAGCAAGTGCGATTACTTCAGGGCCCAGGCGTCTGGGGGGTGGGCATATGCACCCAATTTGGGCAGTATTACTGCCCAAAAGTATAGAAGGTTGTAACAGTTTTTCCTTGGGCATCACAAAGAGATGAGCAAGGGAATGGGCTGCAGTTATTACTTGTGCATTAGATGGAGTGGCTCCAGACCCAGGAGGGTGAGCTGTGTCACTATCAAAAAATGGGAGCAAGAAGATCTAATTTCAATGCTAATATTTAAGTGTAAGGCAAGCAGAGAATGTGGCAGCTCCCAAAGGGGCATCCATATAGGGTTTTGAGCCAAAGTGCGATGAGCAATGGGAGGGTGTGAAGGGGACAGAGAAGATAGCCTAAATTGCAGGGCCGTAGCAGCCTTTAGTGCAGCAGTTGCAGTTGCACCCGGGCACACTAGTGTGAGTAGCCAACTGCATCCCAGTTATGGGGTGCAGTGATTTTTTATCAATTTCTCTTTTCACTAGATGCATTTGTGATGTTAGAACTGTCAGATTTCCTGTGGATTAAGGGCTAAATAAAAGATAGCCTTGAAGTGCAAGCTACATCTCTCCATAAAGATTTTGTGGGGGAATGACTTGTAAATATTTTGCTCAGTGGGGGCTTGGAGCAAAAAAGTCCGAAGACCTCTGGTTTAGCCGGATGCATCATTTGTTATAATTGGAGTGGTTGTCAGTGATCATCACATTAATGTAAAGGCAGTGGAGCCGGCACAGAAATGCACTGTGGAAACCGTAAAGACAAAATGCAATATAAAGTTGGCCTTTAGAATACAGCTGGTATTCCTGGAAGATTTCTTCCTTTTGGAAATATAGTTTGCAGGTTAACTCTATGTGGAAAAAGCCACATCCAGGGGTTGTGCTATGCCATTCCTGTTTTTTTGACGTTGAACCCACTTGACATGGTGGGGCCAGCAACGACTCATATACTGTTATGAATGAAATTTGACTCATTAGCAAAGGATTCCACATTGCTAGTTGTTAAACAGAAGACCTTATTGAGTTGGTGGAGTTTCCAATGGAGAGATGACTATCCAAACAGATGCTAGAATAACATGTAGTGGGACATTTCACTTTTACTTTCAAAGTGGTGGCTCCAGACAGTTGGTTCTTTAGATTGATGCCACTGTCCATCATGGGCCAGCAAAAGAGCTCATAGGATATGGGCAATGAAGACACTGAGAAGGGATATTGCAGGTAAACATAGAAGTGTACAACTGCATATAAGTATGGCTGCCATAAGACCAACTCATGTGATGGATTGAATATTTTCAGATGCATTAGGGACCAATATATTTGGTATGTACTGGGGCAGGCAGAAGAGAGGCCGCCATCATTGAGAGCAAGTAACTCCAGGATAGTATCCCTGGACTTTTTCTCAGTAGTGTTTACAGTACTGTTGTGTAACAGTGAACTTGCCAACTATCTGTGGTGGACACCTAAGCAGTGGTAACAATAATCAATTACAATTAGCATGATAACTGGAGACGACTGGATACTGGAACTATTGAGGAATCTAGTATTACTGTACCTGGAATAGTGCATGCTTTTCAAGGCTAGAAGCATTTTGTGTATGGACAATAACAAAGCTGATGCTTTATCTCAAGATTATGTGGGCTGACTGTGATGGGGGTGAGGTGTGTGACACAAGTTTCGAAAGACAGCTGGTAGAAGATTTGTTGATGTCCTTAGTAACAATTACCTATAGACAGGCCAGGGAAGATATAAACAGGTGGACTTGCAACAGGGAGGAAAGGCTAGAAGAGTTGGGGAAAAAGGGAGTGACCATGTCAGTTTGTTACAGGATATGATGGAGAAAGAGCTAAAATCCATGGTTATTTAGATGGGTCCACTGTTGTTTGCCTTTGATGCATTTTAATGGGTCCTGGCATTATGATGTGGTGGCTTATGATCATTTATTTTTTAAAGTATATGTTTGTTACTTATGAACATTTAGATGGAAATGCATTTGACGGGTTTTGTTCATTTCCAAAGACATCCTTTGTGCATCAAATACCTTTTTACTATAATCTTTTAGAATATTCTTTGAGGTTTTACAGACAGGGGACAGTATTTCTCATGCTTGACTACAGAAACTGGGTAGGAGGAGAGTAGAGAGATAGCAACACAAGTGTTGTTGGAAAGTTGCTTGAAATTGCAGGGGTGCACAGCGCTGACAATATTTATTTAGATCCCATAGACATTGAGAGGAGTGTGAATAAGAAGGTAGAGGCAGAGATAAAGACTCTAACTTGCCTAGAGTCATATATTCTGACGCAAAGCCATCCATACCACATGACTACTGCCTCAGACAAGACAGGAGTCATGCCTACCACCCCAATGGCCAGCACAGGGGACCAGGGTCCCCTGGGCATGGCCATTGAACCCTGTGCCATGTATGGCAGCCCATTTCAGGGCCCCCTATGGCACTTAAAAAAAAAATATATATATTTACCTATACTTACCTGTACTCATCTGGGATGGGGTCCACATCATCTGCTGTCCCTCTGGTGTGGGTGGGGTTGTACCTGGGGCCTAGGGAGGGCACCTGTGGGCTTATTCCATGGTGTACCACCATGGAAATAGGCCCACAAGTCCCCTAATGCCTGCCCTGACCCAGGGGTTAAGAAATGGGGCAAAGCAAGCTTTGCACCATTTTTTGACCCCTCCTTCCTCCCGTGCACCATTTTTGCACAGGAGTATAAATATGGCGTTAAAGCCATAGAGTCATTTTTTTGCACTGGAACGCCTACCTTGCATCTCATTAAGGCAAGGTAGGTTTCCACGTCCAAAAAATGGCTTTCTCCATAAATTTGGCGCTAGGCAGGTCTAGCGCCAAAGTATAAATATGGAGTTAGTTTTGCACCGAATTAGAGTAAAAAGAAATTATGCTAATCCAGTGCAGACAGAGTATACATATGCCCCTTGATGTCAAATAGAGAATGGATGGAGGTAAAAAAAACAAGCAGTTATTACAAGGGCATCGGATAAAATGAATATTGAGATATCTTGGTTTTGGAAAGTGCTGGGTGGCAAGGGCATTGGTTACAAGCTCTCCTTGCTGTTTGGACAGGGTGGGGTTCACCTTTTAATATTATCAACTGAAATGCATCCCATCAAACTGATGGAGGTGATTTAAGTGTGGGAAAAATCAACTGAAACAAATCTCATGAAACTGATGAAGGTTATTTACGTGTGAGAGAAACCAACTGAAACATATTTCATGAAACTGATGGAGGTGAACTGTGGGTGAAATCAACTGAAACATATTTCATGAAACTGGTGGAGATGATTTAAGTGTGGGAGAAAAGAAAGAGAGAAAGTTAGCGGTGGTGAGGATGTCAGCCAAGCAAGAGGCAGTGAAATATCAATTTGTGTTGAATTGCTTTACGGTCACAAATGGATAGAAGGTATGGCGAATGTGGGCAGCAACGGTGCAAGTGTGGGAAAGCTGGCCAGCAGGCAAGTATGTTCACCTGATCAAGGACTGATGAGTTGAATCGAAAATTGGAGGCTGGAAGGCCTAGTGAAGGACCAGAATGACAACAAATAGTTAACAAGTATTGGCAAAGTCAAAAGGTCTCTCCTATACAAGAGCTAGCGTTTTTGGCAGTGTGTTTTTTGCCATGTTGTACACCAGTTATGCTGCTGTTCAGCATGGCTAAAAGTTAGTGACGTGGAGTGTCATAGAGTGGAGTGGGGGGATGAGTATCGTAAAGTTGATTCCTTGGAGTAGAGTGTTGTAGAATGGAGTGTGGGGAATAGAGTTGAGCAGAGGGGAGTAGAGTAGAGTTCAGTGGTTCAGTCACAGAGAGTGCCTTACAGTGGAGTGGTGTAGACTGGAGTGGGGTGGGGTGTAATAGGGTGGAGTGGGTTGGAGTGGATTGAGGTATTGGTGTGGATTGATTAGAGTGGAGTGGGATAGATTCGACTGAGCTAGAGTAGATGATTCTTATTTTCATGTCAGCAACAATTAAAGGATTAATAACCACAAGTGATGGAAAATAACCCAACAGTATACCCGATCACCTCACCACAGCAGCAAGACTGCAAGTAGGCAGAATCCTATGTATGGAGGGTCTCACATGAGTAACCTATTGGAAAGAATACTGGCGAACAATATCTTATAATTTGCACTGAGCTGCTGTATCGGCTGTAAAGAGACACCATTTTCTGGGATTTTCTATGCTTTTTTGAGTATTTTTTTGACTTTCAGGTGGAATAGCTAGGAAAACATAAACATGTCAAGTAAAAGTAATGTTAAACAGTTGTTTACAATACTCAATTTAAAATTAGCACAATGCTGTTGTTTCTATGTGTGTTACTTTATAATCTGTCAAGAGACACCCACAGCAGCACAGAAAAAAAATAATAGATTTATAGCAAACTAAAACTATTCTGTTTCTGTGAAAAATTATAAAATGTTTATTAAGGAAAGACTTTAGAATCTGCAGAAGACATTTCTAATTCACAAGAGCAAATTTTCATATCAGCCTTTATAAAAGTACAACTGAAAAATCAAACAAAAACAAAATATAACCAGAAGAAAATAATTAACGAAGAAAATACACGTTGCCATTTAACACATATCAATCTATTGTTTAGACTCAACTATGTCCTCTTATAGAAAGGGTTATTTTGAAAGGAGCTCAATTCTCATTGGAAATATCTGTGTGAGAAGACTGAAGGAATAGTAACCCCCAAGCAACAAAAATTTATTCTGAGATATCGAGGTTTAACCTTGCAGATAGAGGCCGAAGCTAAACCGGGGCCATTAAGAGCGTGAGCTTCCCCCAGGTCGGAGGAAAGACCGTGGTGTAAACTTTTCAAAAAGGGGAAAAATACGCCCTAAATGGATAGTACAGTAAACAACTGCTGTAAGCATATATAGTTGCTGTTGACTAATCCTACAAAGCAGGCCAATCAGAAAGAAAAGCACCAGATGGTGCATAGTGGGCTGCACAACAGCTTGTTCACTGTCCACCACCCTACATTGCACTCAGTTGCACCTAGTGGAGTCTACTAGGAGTTGTCAACTGTGCCACTAGAATAAGGGTTTAAATACACAACATCAATTGCCCATTTAGGAGCAGGCCACAGAGATGAAATAAAATAAATAAATAAATAAACAGCATTTATTCACACATGCAATAACACACAGTAGAAAATACTCCGCACCCTGTTTGTCCATCTGTGCCCTTAACTTCTAAAACCATGACTTGATGTATACCGCTGGCAGTGATGTTTTTTGTTTTCAACATGCTTCCCTAAGTGCTGTTAAACTTTGTGTCAACAGGTCAACGTATTTCCAGTCCTGTGCTTTTCTGTCATGGGTCATTGTTATCAGCTGTGTCATAAGAAATAGTTTGATTGTTGTCCATCAGGGCCACAACTCCCAAAATAAATTTGGTTGTGCAATGGAACATAGTGCCCTGTGAAGAGTTATACTAGCATCTTAATTTGGTAGGTAAAACGCGTATCAATGAGTTAAGCAATATTTGCAAACAATTGCCCACAATGCTATGAGGTAAATACCATGTTGGAATGTACTTTATAAAACTATGAGCAGTGTGGGGTAGCTATCCTGGGATGCAATATTAAGTGTGGAGGGAAATAGTGGGTGAGAGGTAATTCGTAAAGCAGCAACACTGAGAAGGGGACAGCATGCCACATAATGGCCAGAGCTGCCAGCTTTGGATCTGAGGAACAGAGATTGGCCCTCATTATGGCATTGGCGGTAAGTGCCGCTTACCGCCTTGCTGACTGCCGCCAACATACCACGACCGCAGCGGTATACCACTACGTGTATTATGACCCACAACTAGAAATCCGCCACTATACAGACACACACACACAAGTCCGCCAGCCTAAAGGTAGTGATAAAGTGGTGGTATCCAAACCCACACCTTTATGCCAACAGAAATACACCCACAGCATTATGACCCACGAATCACCACAGTGGTCATTCAACAGCGGGAAACCATTGGCAGTACAGACTGCCACGCTCAAAATACGCACAAGCTAACAATACAACACCACATTGGACAATTCAAACTACACACAGCTGACATGCATACACACACCACACCCACAGCCCCACACCACTATAAAACACACACACACTACCCACAACCCTTTATGAAAAAAAATGACAACTGAGAGAGAAACACGCCAGGAGCACCCACTGAATCAGAGCCACAGAACACCATCACCCATACACCATCCACGCACCTCATAGCACACATCCCAACACATAACCCCACACACCCTCACACACACCACACACACTATACCCATGGCACCACAAAGACACCCCAGGTTCTCAGAGGAGGAGTTAAGGATCATGGTGGAGGAAATCATCCAGGTACAGCCACAGCTATTCGGATCACAGGTGCAGCAGACGTCCATTGCTAGGAAGATGGAGCTATGGCAGAGAGTCGTGGGCAGGGTCAACGCCGTGGGACAGCACCCCAGAACAAGGGATGTCATCAGGAAGAGGTGGAACGACCTACGGGGGATGGTGCATTCCGTGGTTGCAAGACACCAGATAGCTGTACAGAGGACTGGCGGTGGACCTCCACCTCCTCCCCCACAGCTAACAACATGGGAGTAGAAAGTCTTAGTGATCATGCATCCTGAGGGCCTGGCAGGAGTGGCAGGAGGACTGGACTCTGGTAAGTCAAATCTTTACTACTTTCACCACCCCCTTACCTGCATGCCATCACAAACTCCAACCCTCACCCCATCACTCCACCACCTCACATATACCCCACCATCACAACCCACCCATCCCAATACCAATCCCTGCATGCCACACCAATGCATGGACCCCCATCACAGACCTCCAAGGACACACATCACCACAGCATGCACACTAGTGACAATCACTTAGCCAACCAAATCACAACTCACACAAGCCAAAGCTGCCTTGGTAATAACAACCATAGAGGGGAACATACCTATGCACAAGATGGCACACACAGTAAAAATGACACTGCACTTACATCCCCACAGGACCCTCACACAACGTCACCGGAGAGGAGGCGCCAGCAACATCCAGCCCCCCCCACAGAAGAGGCCCACAGTGATGACAGCAGCACTGCACGCCTGGATCAGAATGACCAACCTGGCCCATCAGGGACCTCTAGACAGTCGATGACCCAGCCACAGTCCCAAACCATCACAGAGCCTCCCCCCTCAGGAAACACCAGCATAGAACCCACCCAGCGGGCCCATCTCTCTGTCCCGAGGACACGTCAATCAGCAGTGTGTCCACCACTACAGGGACCCCAGGCAACCCCTCAAACACTGGTCGATCAGGGACCTGGGGTCAGTGGCAGTGGGCACACAGTTCAGCGGACAGAGGCACAGGACAACAGGGAAGCTAGGAGGACTGCTGTGTGACAGGGGGAGGACAGGCCAAGGGAACCGACTCTCCACGAGGCACTCACCAAAATCCTGGGAGCATGCCACCATTCCAAGGAGACCATGGGCCAGATACTGGCCAAGCTGCAGGAGACCCAGCGGCTGTAGGAGGGACAGTACCTGGGGGGGATCAGGGAGGACCTGAGAGACATACACACCACCCCGGTCACCACTGCAGGGGTGCTGGCAGACATGGCCAACACCATGAGGGAGGTAGTTGCACACCAACGGGCCCTTGACACTAGCCACACCCATGAACAGCCCTCCACCTCCGCTGACGCTAGAGGACAGGAGGCCCTGCCACAGGAACAACAGGCCACCAGCACCCCTCCCCCTGCAGAAGGAGAACCACCACGCAAGAGGTCCCTGCGATCCAGGCAGAAGCTAGAGAACATTGCCAAGACCCCGCCAGGAAATAGGACTCCCCTGATTGTCACCCTTGTGTCCCACTCTGTCACCCTGTCCACCTTGAACTGCCATTGCCCCACTCCCTATGCCCCCTTGGACAATGCATCTGTGATACCCATAGACTGGACTCTATCCTGGACATTTCTCCAGCATCAACCCAGCCCATTGCAATACCCCCTACACTTATTATCACAGAAATAAACACCCTTGGAACAAATACAAGTATGGAGTCTGTCAATTGATTGAAATATGTATTCGTTTAACAAGCTGTAAACATTGCAATTCAAATGTACAGTTATAGATACAAAGGTATGACCTGTAGTGGGCAGCAGTAAACACACCAGGAGCCAGAAAAGAGCACAGATATCTGAAATTAGAAATGCCAAAGGGTACAGTAAGTGGCCATAGAAATAGGAAAATCAGGCTACCATGTACAATGTCCAACACAAAACTGCAAAGGAAGGTGAAGTTACATTGTCTTACCTGTGTGTCACTGGAAGTACTGTTGAATTATAGTAGTTCTGTTGTCCACATCCTCTTCCTCTGCCTCCTCTTCGTCACTGTCCACAGGCTCCACCGCTGCCACACGACAATCTCCAGCCTCATCCTCCTGCAGAAAAGGCACCTGGCGTCGCAAGGCCAGGTTGTGCAACATACAACGATGATCTGGCACACCTTCGTGGGTGAGTAGTACAGGGATCCACCTGTCAGATGGAGGAACCTGAATCTGGCCTTCAGTAGGCCAAAGGTGTGCTCAGTAATCCTCCTTTTATGCCCATGTGCCTCATTGTAACATTCCTCTCCCCTTGTCCTGGGATTCCTCACTGGGGTCAGTAGCCATCAGAGGTTGGGGTAACCAGAGTCACCTGTAAATATCAAGGGATACCTGTTAGCCAGACACTCACCCTTAGGGACAACCCCACACCCATATACCTACATCAACTGGGTGGGGACCATGGGCTCACCTATTAGCCATACCCTGTGCCTCTGGAGTTGACACATCACATATGGCATACTGCTATTCCTCAAGATAAAGGCATCATGCACAGAGCCAGGATACTTTGCATTGACATGGGAGATGTACTGGTCTGCCAAACACACTATTTGCACATTCAGAGAGCGAAAGCTCTTTCGATTTCCTAACACCTGTTCATTTCTCTGGGGTGGGACAAAGGCAATATGTGTACCATCAATAGCACCAACGATGTTTGGGATATGTCCCATTGCATAGAAGTCAGCCTTCACTGTGACCAAATCCTCCATCTGGGGGAGTACGATGTAGCTGCGCATGTGTTTCATCAGGGCAGACAACACTCTGGTCAGGACGTTTGAGAACATAGGATGTGACATCCCTGATAGGTAAAAGACCAATGGGGTTCCCTGACCTGGTTACAGTAGCTCACCAGGGAAATATGAACTATAAAGTAAACCAAAGTTATGAGCTACTATTAAATACTACTAAAAGGATATTCCTAAAAAACAACAATACAATATACAGTATATCAATACAAATGATTATGTATGCCTTCAACAATATATATATATATATATATATATATATATATATATATATATATATATATATATATATATATATATTCACATTAAGACTTGAAGATTGAACACCTAAATGTTCGGTCTTGGTCTTGGGCTAAATGAATACCTTGATTTAAATCTCTAACAATATATAACATCTCAAAATCGTAATTATATCAACAATGTGTTATTTTATTACATTTATTTACAAATTACAAAATATAAAAAAAACTAAGCTAATACAAAAAAAACTACATAACTAGCCCAATCACCCCACATTCATACTCGATTAAGACATCCATAGAAAACAATGCAAAAAAACTAATATTCTTAATTACAAAACATTCCTAAAAATACAGATACAATTAGTGCATGTCCTGATACATGCCAGGAATTTATTTTTGTTAAAGTCCAATATTAATATTGCGACAATCTCAGACTCAGGTACAGTAGGAACCTATAGCCTACGTGCGTTTCGGTAATCCTTTTTTTTTTAGGCTACCTTCATCAGGGCAGTTCCCAATCTTCTAGTCCAGTATTGATGTAAACCCGACGACCGGACAATCTGATGACATCATATGCCGAATTCTGGATATATGCCACATGAGTAAATGATATCTGCAAAGTGGCACTGTTATAGTTTCTCGGATGCTCAATAAACAGATGTGTGTTTCTTAGCTAAGAAACACGCGTCTGTTTATTGAGCATCTAGATCCATTGATTTTTTGTATTTGCTTAGGTTTTTTAATATTTTGTAATATGTAAATAAATGTAATAAAATAACACATTGTTGATATAATTAAGATTTTGAGATGTTATATATTGTTAGAGATTTAAATCAAGGTATTCATTTAGCCCAAGACTGAACATTTAGGTGTTCAATCTTCATGTCTTAATGTATATATATTGTTGAAGACATACATAATCATTTGTATTGATATATATTGTATTGTTGTTTTTGAGGAATATCCTTTTAGTAGTATTTAATAGTAGCTCATAACTTTGGTTTACTATATGTGACATCCCTGATGCCATGGCCACTGTCGCTTGGAAGGAACCACTTGCCAAGAAATGGAACACTGACAGGACCTGTACTAGAGGGGGGATACCTGTGGGGTGGCAGATAGCTGAAATCAGGTCTGGCTCCAATTGGGCACACTCCCTTGGATTGTGGCCCTATCAAGTCTGTAGTTTAGGATAATGTGCCTGTCCTCCATTGTCGCAAGGTCCACCAGGAGTCTGTACACGAGGGTATGTCTCCATCTCCTATTCATCCTCAGCGGTTGAACTGTAAGGTGAAAAATGGTGAGCAGATGGTCATATTCAAACATATACTACTGATTAATATGCCTTTCTTTTTTTACAGAAACAGTATGTGAGCGTGTAGGTCCGTTGATGTGCCTATGTCTGCTGTGACGAAGTTAGGTGCCATGGCCTGTGCCACCCTGAAATGGCGGCCGCCTGACCTGTGAGGAGGGACAAGTGGAAATGAGGTCATTCTGCTAGCGTTGTGTGCCGTTGCGGGAGGCGGTCGACAACCACCGTGCAACACATCATTGGTTATCATTGGGGCCTACGGGTTCCAGGAGCCAACGCTGATGCTTAGGGGTCCTCGGCAGAGTGCTGCATGCTTGGTGGGCAATGTCTGTGCGTAAGGGGATGGGCAGGATATGGTGGGCCATAAGTATAACAGTCCGGACGGTATGAATAATACCTTTTCTGCGGTATCTTTTTCTGCAGGTCAGTGCCCATCAGAAAAAGGGTATTTGGCGTGCCATCGCCAAGGAGGTGCGGACCCTGGGGGTCTTTGACAGGCAGAGCACCCACTGTAGGAAACAATGGGAGGACCTGCGCCGCTGGGCAAGGAAGATGGTGGAGGCCCAGCTGGGGCTGGCCTCCCAACGAGGAAGGGGTGCCCGTCGTACCCTGACCTCCCTGATGTTCTGCATCCTGGCGGTGGCCTATCCGGAGTTGGATGGGCACTTGAAGGCATCACAGCAGCCACAAGGGGGTGAGTACAGATTCAGAATCAAAGGTGTTACCTGGGTGGGGGATGTGGAGTTGTGGGTGCCCGTAGGCGAGGGCGAACATGGCAGGGTAAGTTCCATGATGGGCAAGCTCAGATGCACTCCTACCCCAATAATGCTAGTGGGCATCTACTACTGGGCAAGGTCCTGTGGGTTCCAGGTGTGCAGCTAATGGCGTTAGGCATTGTACCCCATGGCCTGGTGACTAGCATTGTAACTGGTCGTGCATGGCCTAGTGCATAGGGCTGTTCCCTGTGAGTTGTGTTTGCCAACGGTAGTGTTGTTGTTGCCATTTACAAGTGTATCCTCTGTCTCTTCCCCCCCTATTTGTTTTGTCACCCTGTCCTTGTGTGCATTAGCATCATCTGCCGGAGGAGGAGAGGCACCGCAGACGGAGGGAGCTGCATCCCACATGGGCCTGGAGGCCGAATCCACCAACAGTGAGGGCACCAGTGGGACGGAGGGTGAGGGGAGCACCACGATGGAGACAGGAGGGGACAGTTCTGACAGCGACACCTCCTCCGATGGAAGCTCCCTGGCAGTGGCGGACACCTCTGTGCTCGCTCCAACTACAGGTACAGCGGCCACCCCCCCTCCCGTACCAGCACCACCCTCCCAGCAGCCCCTCAGCGAGTTTGCCATGCCCGCTCACCCTGGGGTGCCTGGGGTGAAGGAGGGTGGGCATCTCCTTCACCCCAGGCACCCCAGGCTCTGCCCCAGTCAGCCTTGCTGCCCTCAGTGAGGAGGCTATTGACCTCCTGAGATCCCTCTCTGTTGGGCAGTCAGCCATACTGAATACCATCCAGGGTCTAGCAGGGCATTTGCAACAAACAAATGCATACCTGGAGGGCATTCACTCTGGTGTGGTGGCCCTACCGAGAGCATTCCAGGCTCTGGTCAACTCACTTGATGGCAGCCATTGTCCCTGTCTCCAGCCTCCCCTCTCTAACTTCCTCTAACCAGTTCCACTCCCCTCAAACCCAACCTATCCCAAGCTCACCTTCCGACCTGCACGCTCCCAAATCAACACACAGAAGTGGCTCAGGCAAACACAAGCACCACACTTCATCCCACAGGAACTTACACAAGCACCATCCAGATGCAGACACACCAACAGCCACTGCCTTCACTGTGTCCCCCTCCTCCTCCTCGTCCACCTCCCTCCCAATTGCGTCTCCACTCACACCTGCATGCACTACATCCTCATCCACTACCTCCATCACCAGCACACCTATCACAACACGCCCCTCACTGGCAGTCACCACCCCCACATCAATGCACACATCCCCTGTGTCCTCTCCCACTGTGTCTGTGCCCCCGCCTCCCAAAGTACACAAACGCAAGCACTCAGACACCCAACAGCCATCCACCTCACAACAGCATCCAGCCCATGCACCTGCACCCAAATACACCAGACTGACACCTCCTACCACCACTCCCTCTTCCTCCACTCCCAAACCTTCACCCTCTTCCAGCCCCAGTGTCTATAAAAGGTTTTTCCTCTCCACCTTGACCTCTTCCCTGCCCCTCCTCCCCCGTCCTTCACTTCGGGCCATGGTGGGCAGAGCCCAGGCCAGCACTTCAGCCACCCAGTCCACGGCCACTGTAGTTCCTGCAGCTACTGCAGGTGTGAGAGGCTCCAAGGAGGCACCCGTCAGCACAGCCAGTGTGCCTGCACCAACTGCCAAGGGCAAGAAGGGGCCACCAGCTAGCAAGGGCAAGAAGGGGAGACCAGTCAGCAAGACGAAGGAGGCACCACCAGCCAGTAAGACGAAGGCGGCACCACCAGCCAGCAAGGGGAAGGAGGCACCACCAGCCAGCAAGGGGAAGGAGGGAACACCAGCCATCAAGGGCAAGAAGGGAACACCAGCTGGCAGAAGCAAGGAGGCACCACCATCTGCCAAGAGCAGGAAGGAGACAACAGCTGCCAAGGCCAATGTAAAGGGAACTGATGCCACAGGCAGGATGGATCTGGAGCCTGGGGCAGGAGCAGCATCTGGGCAAACAACACCAATCATGGCACTTCAGATGTCCGAGGCTGCAGGGGAAGGGCTGGAGCCTCCCCCAGCAGCACCACCACCTGCACCGCCAGCAGCACCGCCACCTGCACTGCCAGCAGCACTACTGCCAGCAGCCCCAGTGGGCAGCCATCTGAAGCTGCAGGGGACGGGCTGGAGCCTCCCCCACCACTGAGAACACCGCCACCTGCACTGCCAACAGCACCACTGCCAGCAGCAGCAGCCCCAGTGGGCAGCCATCCGAGGCAGCAGGGGAAGGGCTCGAGCCTCCCCCCACCACTGACAGCACAGCCACCTGCAGCGCAACTGCCATCCACTGAGCAGCCGTCACTGCCGGCGAGCAGTGTGTAGTCGTGACTAAGGGGGCTGTAGTGCGTCCTGGTCCATGCAACACCTGCAGGTGTGACACCCAGGGGAGAGACTGTGACCTTGCACCATCCAGGATCAGCATCACAGGGCACAAAGCCCCCTCCAGAACCAGTGGAAGAAGGAATCCACTCACTCCCTCCTTGGCAGGATGAAGCGCACTGGGCACAAAGCCCCCTCCACAACCAGTGGAAGAAGGCATCCACTCAACCCCTCCTTGGCAGGAGGAAGCACACTGGGCACAAAGTCCCCTCCAGAACCAATGGAGGAAGGCATCCACTCACCACCTCCTTGGCAGGATGAAGCACAGTGGGCTCAAAGCCCCCACCAGAACCAGTGGAAGAAGGCATCCACTAGAGAGACTGTGGCTTTGCACTCCCCAGGACCAAGCAATGGGCAAACCACCCACTTGAGAGACTGTGGCTTTGCACTCCCCAGGACCAAGCAGTGGGCAGACCACCCACTAGAGAGACTGTGTCTTTGCGCTCTGCACGATCAAGCAATGGGCAAACCACCCACTTGAGAGACTGTGGCTTTGCACTCCCCAGGACCAAGCAGTGTGCACACCACCCACTAGAGAGAATGTGGCTTTGCACTCCCCAGGACCAAGCAGTGGGCAAACCACCCACTTGAGAGACTGTGGCTTTGCACTCCCCAGGACCAAGCAGTGGGCAAACCACAGACTAGAGAGACTGTGGCTTTGCACTCCTCAGGACATTGCAGAGGGCATGTATCCCCCTCCAGGAACAGTGACGTTGAACTATCTTCTGGCTGAGGTGCCCCCCATTCCCTGTCCCCCTGAGGTGCCTTTGTGTTTTCGACCTGATGCCCCTGCAGTGTTCTCTCCGTATTGAGGCAGGGGTCAAGTGTGTCCTTGGCCTATGTGTTATGGCCCTGTGGGCCACAGGCATTTTGGAGTGGGCATTGTCCCTCTATCTGTATATATTGTATATACTGTTTATTGCTTTAAGGACATATATATATAAATTTGTAATATTACACTCACTTTAATCAATTCCTTTTCTCCTTGCGTTATTCCTGAGGGTTATGGGGTGTGTATGTGATGTTGTTGCATCTGTTTGTGTGTATGGTGTTGGGGGTGTTGCGTGTGGGTGTCACTCTCTTCTCCTCCTCCCTTGTGTGCTAGGTGCAGTACTCACCGTGGTTGTCTTCACCCCCGTTCGTGTTCCTGATGTAGGAGGAGGTAGACCAATATTGGAAATATGTGCAGTTCGGGCTCCATGGCGTCGTGGTTCTTCCTTGAGTGTTGAGAGGTGAGTAGGTTCCCTTCTGTGTACTGATTCCGCCGTGCTTTTGATGGCATTGGTACCGCCCCAGAAAAGGTGGCGGATTGGTGTGTCATGATAGTGTGGGCGTTACATTGTCTCCCGCCTGGCTGTTGCCGGTTACCGCCGGGGTGTTTGTTGCTACCGCCGTGGCGGTCGGAGTGTTAAAGTGGCTGTATGTTTTGGCGGTTTCTGCCATGGTCATAATTCCATTTTTCTTACTGCCGGCCTGTTGGCGGTATTACCTCCGCTTTATCACCGACCGCCAGGGTTGTAATGAGGGCCATAGTGTCTTGGTGTTGACTCCAAATCCTGTGATTTGGGGCGAACCACTTGATTTCCCCATGTCTAATGTAACCAAATAGTTTAACTGGGACTTATGTAAAGCTCTCCAATACTTTCTAGTCATGTTCGCACTATAAGCAACTGTAAAAATAAAGAGTTGGTGGGAGTGGAAAGTAGCAACAAAGCAAAAGAAAATGTGTGCTGTTACAGGCTGGACATAAACATGTGATGATAGTTGTAAAGCACATGCACTTTCGGAAGAATGCTTAACCCGGTTGCAGGACTACATACACATGAGATGAAAATTGTAAAACACCGAGACTCATGGAAGAGTGCTTAATGAAACAAGAAAAAGAAAGCGCTAAAGGACAAGGAACACAAAAAAACAGGCAACAGCAAACATGAGCAAGAAACAAAGAAAAAAAGTGTCCCACAAACAAACACATAAACACTGCAGTGAAAAGATACCAGTGCTTTGGCGGTGCTCCGTGGAAGGAAACAAAACACAACAAGCATTTGCAATCCAATGGGTATCGTGTTTGCTCGAGTTAAATGTATTAGAGTTGTAAACTCCTAACCAGACTTTTCTTGCCACATAAACTGAAAATGAAAAACAGTTTCACATAACTAGCTGGACTTTTCTTGCCACATAAACTGAAAATTAAAAAGAAAACAGTTTCACGTAAGCGGGCCGACAGCAGAAGTTCGCTCACAGTGAAAAGTATCTGCAAAAGTGCAATTATCCATGTAACCGGCAAAAGAGCAAATATCCATGTAACCAGCAAAAGTGCAATTATCCATGTAACCGGCAAAAGTGCAAATATCCATGTAACAGGATCGATGTCATGCAATGCGCTCGATTACTGCCCAGCGAGATTGCACTGCCTATGAAATAAAAAGAAATAGTCCAGAAACCATACGGAAAACATGGAGCCTCATATGTTTTCAGTAGTTGGTCTGTGCACTCGAGGAGGGATAAACAACGGAAAAGGCATGAAGTATGCATGCCTTTCACTAATAAAATCAAGCAAATTTTTAAAAGGCAAGCCCATGAACCAACCCAGCTGACTGGCGTGATATGGGTATGGTTAAAAGCCCACAAAGAGCTTATACCAGGGACAACGCACTTTGCATGCTTGACCCTAAAAAGGAGGGACAAAGAGGAAGGATTCCCCACTAGCAAGTAAGCATTTTTAAATGACAATCAAAGAGCGGAATCAAAAGGTAATGGGAGGGCTGTAAGCCCACAAAGTGTACACATGTCTCAAAGAGACAGCCCAAGAGCTGCTAGGCTCGACCTAAAAAGCCCAGATTGAGAAAAGTTGAGGAATTAGAAGAAGGGAAGTGGTGCTGGAGCCACAAGGAATGGATTGGTCTGTTTAGAGAATGGAGGAAATCATATGTTTTATATAAGTGTACGTATTAATGTATATGACAAAAGTGCAAATGATGTGTATTGTGATTTTTTCCATATCACTTCAATAAAACAACCTTTAAATAAAGAGCATATCCTTGTGTTTTTCATCTGTTTCTTAAAGATACTTTTCTTCTGTTTGCAATCCACATTCACCCAGAAATGAAAAGTAACTAGCAACATGTCACTAGGCTGACACAATCTTTTTCTAGTCAAACATTGCTTGCTGTCTATGACGTAACAAGATGGGTGTCTCTTTCCATTTTAGCTTTGCACATCAGCTCCAAGACTGCAGACACTTTGGGCATGTAGTAAAATCATTTCTTCAAACAGTGGTGACATTTTGATTCATTGGGAATTAGGAGCCCTATTACGAGTCTGACGGTCTCAAGACCGCCAGACTTGCGGTGGTGATCAGACCGCCATGGCTGTGATGGTCTAACCGCCACATTACAACCCTAGCAGTCGGACCGTCAAAAGACCACCATCTCGGCCAGGATCTTTTATCCTGATGGGATGAAGGTGGTTGTGGTTCTAAACAGCGTGCCGACATGCTGATTGCACCGAGGAGGTTCAAACAAGATGAAAAAGGCTGGCAGACATTGTTGTAGGCAGTGCAGGGGCTACATCCCCAGCACTGTCGGAATGCGCACTGTCTGCTTAGCAGATACTGCACACTCTGAGGGCACTAGGGGGATCCCTTGTGTGACAGCATTGGACTCAGCTCCATGTGGAGTCCAGTCCAATGCTGCTGCACGATTTCCATTGGGCTGACCAGCGGAAACTAAAAACGTATAATGGGTCCGGTTGGGAGCCCGCCAGCACCGTGGCAGTCTCCTCATTGGGAGTTTGGAGGTCAAGTTTTTCTGACCGCCAAACTCTTAATCAGCCCCTTAGTCCTGTTGCTTTCTGTTTTTTTGTGTATTGGACATATAGGGCCTAATTACGACCTTGGTGGAGGGGATTACTCCAGCCCAAATGTGACAGATATCCCGTCCGCAGTGTTACAAGTTCCATAGGACATAATGGAACTTGTAATACGGTGGACGGGATATCCGTCACATTTGGGACAGAGTAATCCCCTCCGTCAAGGTCGTAATTAGGCCCATAGATTTTGTTTAGGGATGTTGTGTGTGGATATACGTTTTTCTGGGCCTGTAATGTACCCACATTGTTTTCTGTATGGTCCACAAGTAACAATAACAACGTAACAATTGTTGTCGCCTGGTTCAACACCATCCCTTGGAAATTAGCAGAAGACAGTATTTGTTGCATTTTATCTGTCTAGTCCACTACTTCGTTGATTATGAACCTAAGTACCTCTCAATAGGGCACAGCAGTACTTCTGCCTGGTATCAACTGCTTGCAAGTGTTCCCCGCAGGCACATTAGCAGTCTGATGTGACTGCTCATTTTTTCAAAATGTGTAAGCATTCTGTTTGTGCAAGAGAGAATTGAAATAAAGACAAAGTAAAGAGAAGACACAAAGAAAGAAAGGGAGGGCTAAAGAAAGAGAAGAGTATGACAACAGAAAGTAGGATAGAGAATAAGAAGAAAGAAAGTGTAGGCTGACAGCATGAGAAATAAGGGAAAGAAAAAATAAAGGAAGAAAAAGTGAAAGAAGGACAACGAGGTGAGAAATACAGAGTAGAAGAAAGGGAAATGTTCAGTAAATAGACAAAATAAAGGGAAATGTAAAAGAAAGAGTAAGTTGATAAGATGAAAGGACTAAAGGCAATGATAGATAGAGAGTTTGTAAATAAATAAGTGCCAGAGCCCATCGGAAGCAACTGCAGGTTGCACTATGAACTGCCACATGCCAATATAAACTGTCCCTACTAAATATAATACTCCAATAAATGTGACAGTGTGGACGATTCCGGCGAATCCAAAGAAGTAAGAGTGGCCTGGATGCTGTAGAATTCTTTTTTCTGTTATTTTTCATGTGTGTTTAATGATTAAACGGATGTGCTCTGTGCACAAGTAGACAGACAGCACCATCATGTGCAGATGTTAATAATGAAGTGCTGGGTATGAGCACCAGCAAACACTGGTACAAATTAAGCAC
Organism: Pleurodeles waltl; assembly: GCF_031143425.1. Classification (NCBI taxonomy): domain Eukaryota; kingdom Metazoa; phylum Chordata; class Amphibia; order Caudata; family Salamandridae; genus Pleurodeles; species Pleurodeles waltl. The sequence continues at coordinate 458,005,467 of NC_090439.1, forward strand.
TGGCTAAAGGGACAGAAACATGAAAGGAAAAGATGCAAACCTGAAAGTCAATTTGTAGAAAGAGAAAGTGTGAGGCAAAGTAAGTAATGGGGAGCAGGAAAAAAGAAAAAAGTAAAGGAACAAAGCATAACATGATTAGAGAAAAAGAAAGAGTCAAAGAAACATAAAGACAGAACTAAAGAAGAAGACGGAAGGAAGCAGAGGAAAGTATGAAAAGTAAAAGGAAGATTAAAAAAAGAAACAAACATCGAACAAGAACGAAAAAAGAAAGAGCAAGTTGGTAAGAGGATGATGTAAAGGACGTTTGAATGGGAAAGAAGAGTGAAACAAAAGAGCAAATAAAGGAAGTGGAATGAAAAGTTAAGGTAGCAAAATTAGGAAAACAGATTGGAAGAAAGGGAAAGAGAATTTAGAAAAATGATGGAAGAAAAAAAGAAAACACCACTGGCATATGCTAGTTAGTGGTTTGGGAGTCTCAATAGCACCAGAGGAAGCATAATGTAAAAGTCAGAGACATCACGAGTGGTTAGTGTGGAAAGAAGGGAACAATTGTCTATTGTGTGGATCCAAACTGCTATGTGAGCTTTGAATGTTTATGCGCATATCAGATCTAACAACTCACAAGTGCTGCTGTTAGGATATTGACATACTCCACATCAAATGGGATGCAGCAGGAGAGACGTTATCACAGGGTAAACACTGAGATCACCTGCAACCCCATGCAACTTACTAGCTTGTATGTAGACGCTCTGCAGTCTCTAAACCATTATGGGTTATAGAATCCCTACAGCACCTGCGAGGTGGTCCCAAAAGACTCTGCCTGTGTTATCGGGTATGTAGGACTGCTCTGCTCTCTTTTGCCTTCTCCAGGGTTCTGCCTCCACCAAGGCCCTTTCTTCATCTTTCTGGTAGGACCACATAATGGACATTTTTCTAAGGTTGGAAGGGCTGGTGTGTGTCTGTAGTACATCTTGTGCTCATCTACTGACAAAAGCGGGGATGTGTGCAATCACGAGTGCCAGAAGGAAGATTGCTGTGTGTGGCAACTTGAGTACTTCAGAGATTCTGAGTGTTGAGGTTCAGCATCACACTCATAACTCAAAAGGAGCCTGGGCACAGGGCTGCTGTGTCTGTAAAGCAGTGGAGGCAGCAGCGAATAGGTACTTTTTGGCTATGCTCTGCGTTATTCCTCTCAGTTCGGCATTACTGATCAAGAATAAACTTTTTTCTGGACTTGGTTCCCTGTCTGGTAGTCTGCAGGAGACTAGTTTCCATACCTGTAGCCAGTAACTTATTTCAGCGACACTCTTCCTTTCATCTCTTCAGTAATTTCTTTCTGGGAATAGCATCCTTATTGTCTTATTTTAGGATGTGGCTCTTATGGATACAGCACACAATTTAGTACAATTTGCAGTTGACTGCTACCAAGAATATGCACAGACCAGGCAGGCTGTAGCTGAGGGAACAGTGGCAACTTTTAATATTTTGAAAGATATAAAGTCAGATCAAGAGTAAAAGAAGAGCTAAGAGAAATGAAAGAAACCACGTCTTTCTTTCTTTCCTCTTTTTATCTTTGTACTCTTGATCTGGCTTTCTTTCTTTAAAAATAATAAAAGTAGCCACTGTTCTCTCAGCTAGAGCCGGTTTTGTGAATATTCTAAGAAAGAAGAAAGAAAGACAGCAGGATGTGCCAAAAAAAGAAATCCAGGTGGACACAATGGCAGACAATGGGTTGAAAGAATGGACTAAGGCAAGGTAGGAGTGGAGCGATGGGGTGAGAATCGAAGGAGGCAGGTGAAGGGAACAGATGAGAAAAGAAGAGCGAAAGAAAAATACAAACAAAAAAGAAAGGGAGAAAGGCTGAGCAGAGTGATGTCAATCATACAAATAAAGGGGATGCGAAGTATGGGAGACGAGTAGTTTTGTAACAAACATCTTACAGATTGATGGACTATCACAGAAGAGTGGTTGCAAAGAACTGAACAAGATGTTAAGTACGTGAATGTGAAATGCTATATAGCAAGTGACTCACTGATCCTCGAGAGACTGGGCTTGGGAGCTCAGCGTTAGTATGGCAATTGCAGCAGAGCTGACATATGACCATGGAGTAGTGAGAATACGAAGTATATTCGCTCTATGCAGGGATTTGAAGCATAGATTTGTGCAAGTTATTATGGTTTTGTGTCCTAAGAATGGAAGTTGAGGGATGAGCCCTGCTGCACTCTCCAAGTTAAGTAAGTGGAAAGGTATGCAAGAAAGTTAGATGTTACACGACTCAAAGGACCATAGTAGCACCACTGCTTCCAGTCAGATATTCACAACAATCCTGGCAGAAATTCTGGTCTATTTCAGAATTCTGTTCTAGTCTAGGGTGCACAACTAAGCTTGACTTTATAATGATAGATTTTTCAAGTTTCCTGAAATCAAGGTTGTGTGTGGTGTCTGCATGGGAGAAGTGCAGGGTGTTATGTTTCAGTTGTTAGAAAGATAGGGGTTTCCAAACGTGAATGTGACAAATAATGGAACCGGACTGGAATGGGGAGGTTTTTGAAAAGATTTGACCTTAAACGTATCTGTACACATTTGGACACCTTAGCACCAGTAATATGTGGCTCTTATGGATACTGTACATTGGAGAAAAGGTGTACAAGGGTACTCAGAATGTACACTTCTGGCAAATGTTGGACGTTTACATTACACCTATGAAGTGAAACAGATAAACTCCCCATGTGGCTGCTGGCAAATGACTATGCAGTTGAGCGGTAAAATACCGTTTTCCCATTGTGTCCATCATGGCTGGGATAGAACAGAATGAAGAGATTGCTAGCAAGGAAAATATTTTACTTAAATGATGCTGAGAACATCATGATGCACTACCAGGGCCAGGAGGCCAGCAGTACTTGTACTGACAAAGCTGTGTTGCCTCAGCTGCTTTTAAGTATTGCACGCTAAAGTACACCAGGGTGAGCATGTCACTCCATCCCACTAACAACTTTGACAGTATAGTGAGCAAATGTGCTCATACATCCTGGCCACTTGCTCTAAAATCTCACAGTGTATAATGCCTACTGCGTCAGAAAGTCAACATTGTGGCTTATGCATGGGCATGTGCACATCTTGAAAACCACCCTGGCACTATCATAGTCAGTGTGGGGAAAGTCCAATTCTGTAATTTACCCTGATCCACCACCATGCAGCTTTGAGTTTGTAGTTTGGCACTTCGGTACACAACTCGCTAGACTGCACTCAGACAATGACGAGTCTCTCGTTGTGCCTGAACATCCAACTACAAAACCATTAGCCATCTCACCAGCCTGCCATGAAACCTGATGAAATTTGTTGAAAACATTCTCTTGTAAGCAGATTACTTCAGTCTTAAGTTGTAATAATGACACCATCACTTCCCCGATCTTAGCAGAGGAGTTCAGTCCATTAAATATTTCATGTTACAATTCTAAGAGAGTTAGGGGGTCATTACAACCTCGGCGGTCTGCATGGCAGACCACCGAGGTTGCGGGCGCCAGAATACCGCCATTGCTGGCGGTATGGCTGGCTCCCTATTTTGACATTTCCGCTGGGCCAGCGGAAAAGTCACATCAACATTGCCGCCGGCTCGTAATTGAGCCGGCGGCAATACTGATGTGCAGCGGGTGCAGTAGCACCCATCGGTGAAATGCGCGACGGGGCTCTGCCTGGGGGCCCCTGCACTGCCCATACCAAGTGCATGGGCAGTGCAGGGGCCCCCAGGGGCCCCCTGAGTCCCCTTACCGCCAGCCTCTTCCTGGCGGTGCAAACCGCCAGAAACAGGCTGGCGGTAGGGGAGTCATAATCCCCAGGGCAGCGCTGTTGCAGCGCTGCCCTGGTGGATTATCACCGCCGGGGTTAAAATGGCGGTATACCGCCGGCCCCGGCGGTGCGACCGCAGCGCTACCGCCGCGGTCCAAATACGCCGGGAGGCACCGCCAGCCTGTTGGCGGTGCTCCTGTCGTTTTGGCCCTGGCAGTCAAAGACTGCCAGGGTCATAATGACCCCCTTAGACTTGTTCTTGATTTTATATTGATTTGTTATCTAGTGTTAAAACTACACATCTTATGTACTCAAATCCAAAGCCAAATTCAAATCGATTTATAGAGTGTGACTTATCATCGCGGGCGTATCCAGTCGCTGGGTGTTGAAGTTGCGAGCTGCTTGGCTATTCTTCAAAGAACCATGTTTTGAGTTCCTCCTGGATTTGATGAGGGTGTGTGTGTGGTCTGCAGATGAGTGGGTAGGTCATTCCAGTTCCTGGCAGCAAGGTAAGAGAAGGTGCAACCTCAGCTGAGGTTACAACTAATTCTCAGGATTTGGGCGATGGTGAGGTTAGTTGATCAGAGCTCTCTGGCGGGGAGGCGGAAGGCGAGCCTGTGGTTAATGAGTGTGTGTCCAATGTTGTGGAGGTCTTTGAAGGCAATTGTTTGGTCCTTGAACTTGCTTCTCTTGTCCAAGGGCAGCCGGTGTAGGTCCCTGAGGCAGCGGGTGATGTGGGCCCTTCTGGGTAAATCCAAGACAAGTCTTCTGGCTGCGTTCTGAATGGTCTGTAGTCTGTGGAGAAGTTGGGCAGGGAGTTTGAAGTGGAGGGAGTTTCCATAGTCTAGTTTGCTGGTGATGTGGGCCTGGGTTACAGTCTTTCTAGTTTTGGTGGGATCCCTTTGAAAATCTTGCGTAGCATGCGAAGTTGGTGGAAGAAGGATGATGCCATGGTGTTTACCTGATGTTTTGAAGGTGAGTTTGTTTTCCAGGATCAAGCCAAGGTTTCGGGCATGTTCTATCGGGGTTGGGGGTTGTCCGAGAGTGGAGGGCCAACCCGAGTCATTCCGGGGGTGGGGAGGAGTTTTTCCAAAAAATGATCACTTCTGCTTTTTCGGTGTTCAATTTTAGGCGATTGGATTGCATCCAATTAGCGACGTGGATCATTACTTTGCTGAAGTTGTCTCTGGGGGAGGCATGGTCTTCGGCAAGGGAGAGGATGAGTTGTGTGTTTGTTGGCGTATGAGATGATGTTAAGTCCATGGGAGGGCATGATCTCAGCCAGTGATGTTATGTAAGTGTTGAACAGGGTGGGGCTGAGGGAGGAACCCTGTGGGACTTGGCATATGGTGTTCTTGGGTACTGAAGTAAAGGTGGGAGGCAGACTCTCTGTGCGCGTCCTGTGATCTTCTCAGTTTTGCTATCTTCCTATTTTCCTCAATGTGATCCCTCCCCTTCCCCTACTTTTACCTCCTGCCCTACCTGCTCATCCCATTTTAACTTAAGTCCTCTAGGGTGACCGATATCGAAGCACCTGCTCCACTCCCACCCCAGCAGCCCCAGCCCCGAAAAGGTGTCCAAGTCCATGATTATTTTTATCCCAAGAAAGGGGCAAGAGTTATAATAGCAAGGACATTCTTTATATTATATTATGCAATATATATTATATACTTCCTTTTACTTAGGTATACCAAACTTCAAGACTGTTGTATTTTATCAACATATGATTTTAATATGATAAATATAAGTATAATGGGTTGTCTGCTTCACGGTGGGCCTCCTTCCTCCAATCATTTATCATTCCCTTTGGCCACATTTCCTAAGTGCAGAAAATAGTGCATTTTGTGTATATAATTTTCAGCTTCACTGGTTCCTGTAGATAAACAAGTGTGACAATTTTCCGAAATTAAGATATTGCCTGACATAATCACCACCATGGATGAAAAAATCTGCTCATATATGAAATGTCAAACCATCAACAGAGACTGAAAATGGAGGCCTGGCATACTCCTAAATAACTTGGCAAGGTAGGAAGTTGCCAGCGTATATCAAAATTGCTTTGGCTTTCTCATGTGTTTGTGAGTCTGGTGTTGTTCTGAACAGAAATCGGCTTACTCTCTTTACCTGCCTACTCATTTCCCTGTCAGCTAAATTCTTTAAAAACTTCTGAAGCAACTGTACAATATAGCCCCAAGCATATTTTCCTTTGCCTCCTTCCAGGATTCCCAAAATATTCAGATTATTCCAACAGAGCTGATTCTCCACGTCCTGGGCATCCACATTACATCTCCAGCTTTTGCCTTCTGTCTAGTTGCACAATTACCTACCTTATCTGAAATCTGCTCCTGAAGCTCAATTCTCTGTCACATCTTGGTTACTATTACAGCTAGCACAATGCCACTTTTCAAATGGCTGCTTTATTTTTTATATTTGCTCCTTTAACTGTTAAATGCTCCCTTCTATTTTCTTCACGATATGCAGTATTTAATTTGGAGATAGCAGTATGCATGGATTCTGTGATGAAGTAATTGTATTCCTCTTGCATCTTGTTAGAAAGTAGGTTATTGGTTGACTAGGGTGTGAGCCCTAGTCAAGCAGCAACCACAATCCTAGTCAGGGTAAGCCACATTCAAACCCTAAACTAACCTGTTCTCAACCCCTTGGTATCTTGGCATAGAGCAGTCATGCTTGACTTAGAGGTAATATGTAAAGTATTTGTGCAACAGTTCAAACTGTAAAACTCTGAAAACACGTCACAAAAAGATCCCACACCTGGTTAGACAAATAGAGTGGAATTCAATAAATAAAACAAGACCAAAGTGACAACAGTGCAATCAATAAACCCGAAGGTATGAATAAATGCAATATAATTCCTGAACACATAAAGGACTGGACTAGGTCAAAGTTAAAAATTCAAACTGACCATGATGGAGCACAGTCCTAGACTAGTCCACGTGAAGGTTTACCTTCTCAAGTTTTGTGTCAAGAGTCTGCGTGCATTGGAGAGAGTTACATGGAACAAGGAGAGCATCACTGGTAGTGGTTGGCATGGTGTGAGGAGTAGCAGGTTCACAGGTGGTGGGCTGGTGCTTCCTGTGGGCGGTCCCCCATGAGCAGTTGAAGCCAGTGGCAGCTCATGCTGATTTTCAGTGGAACCGCACAGTTTAGCTGTGAATGTACCAGTTTGCAGTTGCAAAAACCCCAAAAACCTTACTTTAAGAGCTGAGGAGCCACACCAATGGTCCAGGACTGAGAGGCACCTCTTGGGGTCAGGAATTCACTGAAGACGGGTCCAGGAGCTGTTGGGGAGCTGTTGTGTCACTGAGGCTAAGATCAGGAGGCCAGCAGACTAGCCCTTTGAATCATTCTGGAATCCTGGGTTCAAGATAGAGTTGCAGGTCCACTTCTTTTTCCCCAGGCAAGAGGGCACCAGGCCAGCACAGCAAGGCAGCAGCTCCTTCAGAGTATCAGTCCAACAAAGTAGCAGTCCTGAAGCAGCAACACAGGCTTTCTTCCTGGCAGAGTATCCACAGGTCCAGAGTGGACTGAAGTGGCAGTGGCTGAGGTCCTTTTTTTATCCACTGGTGCCCTTGTTCTGGAAGGTGGGAGAAGCTTAGAAACATTTTCTTTGAAGTGCATGGAATTCTGTGCCTCCCCCACCCTGGCTCAAGCTAGCTGAAGTGACAATACAGGATCGTTAAGCCCTTTGTGTGGAGACAGGACACAGCCTATTCAGGTGTAAGTGAGGCTGGGCCCAGCTCCTACCTTCCATCCTGCCAGTGATGGCCCATCCAGTCACACCTAAGCTCCCATTGTGTGCAGCTTTCTAGGAGGTGTATGCAAAGCCCAACTGCCAACTTCATCCAGTGATGTGACCAGAGACAGGCTGCAGGACCCAAACGGCTAAGGCAAGAAAATGCCACCTTTCTAAAAGTGTCATTTTCAGAATTGCAATTTAAAATATGACTTTAGCATAAGTTAGGATTTTAAATTAGGATTCCAGAGGCACCAAACATGAACCAGTTATCTTTTCCCATTTAGAAATTACACTTACAAAATGCAATAAGGCAACACCAATGTTATCCTACAGGAGGGATAGGCTTTGCATAAGTGAAAAACAAATGTGAGTTTTTCAATACTAGGACATGTAAAACCTAAAAGTACATGTCCTCCCTTTTAAATACACTGCACCCTGCCCTCTGGGCTGTCCAGGGCCTTCTGGAGTGATGACTTTTATGTATAAAAAGAGAAGGTTTCGGTCTGGTAAAAAGGTTTATGTTGGGATGTCAAAATAGCAGGTCAAAACTGCACACACAGACTCTGCAATGGCAAGCCTGAGGCATGTTTAAAGGGCTTCTTAAGTTGGTGGCACATTCAGTGCTGTAGGCCCCCTAGTAGCATGTAATGTACATGCCCTGGGCACATGTACTGCAATTTACTAGGGACTTATAAGTAAATTAAATATGCCAACTTGGGAGAAGCCTATGCAACGATGTTTTAAGGAGGGAGTAGATGCAGTTTAGCGCTAGCTAGCAGTGGTAAAATGCATAGAGTCCTTAAACCAGCAAAAATTAGATCAGAAAAAATAGAGGAGGAAGACAAAAAGTAGGGGGGAAAACTACCCTAAGGCTGACAGGTCTAACACATCTTCATCAATACCATGCATAATATTGTGAGTTGTCCCCATATCTAAATTTGTCTTGGTTAGTGTGCAGTCAGCATGAATCGTTAACTCATTGCCTGTGATTCCCAGTGAAGGTTTCCCAACTCCTCTTTATGTTCTTCTTCATTGCTCACCTATAAGACATGCCTAGTCTCACCTGTTTTTTCATTGGGCATAATATCTCCCCAGGACATAATATTTATAAGGCCTGGGTGGAAAACTCTGCTCTGCTCGCAGAGTTGGGGCACTTCGCGCTACGCAGAACTCCAGAATTCTGCCATCTGACATGAAGCAAAGTTATTTTTTTTCTTTTCGCGTGCACAGGTTTTATGTTTGGTGCCCGCTTGCGCCACAATATTCCCAGGCTGCTAGGGAGCACGTGTGAGATTTTGCATCTGCTTGCGTGGCTTTCGGCTGTAATGGCACTGATATAGTGCCCCTCGTGTTCGCAAATGTACCTCAAGTAGATTTTCAACACGAGAAACAGCAAAATCTGCTGAAAAATAGGTTTTTGAGTGGATTTTCTTCTCCAACAGACTGTTCAAGTTCTTTTTTAGTGCGAGAAGCCTTTTTTTTCCTTTTTTCCAACAGGAAGGAAGAGCCCCAGAGACACCAATGTCCTGTTCCTGAGGCTTCTCCCAGTGCTTTGTCCATTTCCTGGTCACTTTTCACTTAAATTTCGAGGTGGAAGGATCACTCTCCTTGCCTCCTGGATATATAACATTAGATTTAAGGACTTTGGGCTAGATGTTTCAAAGGATTTTGCATTCGCAAATGTGTGAATTTTAGAAATCGCAAAAACTGCAAATTTTTGCTATTGAGAGATGAATTTGCATGTCGCAAGCAGCGTATCGCAAATAGCAACATGATTTACCGAATCGCTGTTAGCGAAGCGCTAATTGCGATACAGATTAGCGAATCGCACATAATGATTTCCAAAATTGTGCCGCTATTTGCGAGATGTAGATTGCGACACGCAAAAATGGATTCGCAATGCGATGTAGCAAAAATTCACAATTTGCGATTATTCGCAGAATGGCTGTTTGCACATGCACATTACCACAAACTGAAACCAGGTGGTAACCAGGTGCAACCTATATAAAGAGGCCCAGAATTCCTCAGCCCCTCTTCCACAATTGCTGCACTCTACCTCATGGCGAGGAGAATGAGAATCTTGGCAGGTTTGAGGAAAGAGAGGAGGAGAAAGGAGCGCATTTTCAGAGTGCGCATAACCCTTTTTGACCAGAGTGAGGAATGAGGAAGGTTAAGCTCAGCAATGATACTTGACCTTATAGCTGAGCTACAACCCATGCTGCAGCGCACAGCACACAGGACCAATAGCATACCCACCGATGTGGAGGTATTATGCTCCCTGCACCTACTAGCCTCAGGGAGCTATCAAGGGGTCATAGCAGCAGCTGGAGGGGTATCACAGAGTGCCCTCTCTAGATTTTTAAATGCGTTTCTCTTTTTGAATCCACTTCAATAATATGTTTTTCAGTAGTTAGCATCTTTTATACCTTGACTTCAGGTAAACATTGTGTCAGTAGGATATAGCTATTCACAGTGGGCAGACATGATCTATTAACAGTTCACACTATTAGCATCATAGCATGACTTAATTACACATGTTGAGGTGGTCCCCTGTAGCCCTCAACATCACTTCTTTCGTCCACGCACTCCACTTGAGTGCTCAGTGCCCTCGCTGGCACCTCTAGTAGCAGGTTCACCTGCAGTACTGTGTCTGGCACTGCGACGCCTCGGATCAATCACAGGGACTGCCAGACTGCTGAGGCTAGAGGACTCCTCACTGTCACAAACACCCAGTTCGCTGGTTGTGGCACTGCGTGCTGTCTGCAAGGCATCCACTACGTTGGTAATTTGCACCAGTCCCTGTGCAATGTCCCTACTAGAATGTACCATCTCCACCTGTGTGGCAACGGCACACCGTGATATCAGGGCTGTTGAACTTGCAAGCCGATTGACTGATCTACAGAAGCTGTCAAACTTAGCCAAATATTGGTGATGGCACCTGCGCGGGCTGACACGCTCCTGCTGTATCCCTGTGCATAGTTCCCCAATGGCCTGTGTCAACTCCTTGGTGTTCTCAGCAACTCTTTGCTGTCCCTCAATCAGGGTCTCCAAGTGCTTGTTTTGTAACCCCATATTGTTATTGTGAGACACAAACTGTCTGTGCAGTGACTGCAAATGTTTGCATTGCAGGTGCTGCACCTTCAGCATGGAAGCTTCCAGGCTGCCAAAAATTGATGGGCATACTCCTTCTTCTATGCCCTGTCTGCCTGCATCTTGACGCCTCCTGAGGGGAGTAGACTGGCGCTGGTGCATGGACTGCTGTCTTCCTGTGAGACTCAGCTCTGGTGGAGGTGTGGGTTCATGTTCTGGCTTCTCATTTGAGTCCAGGTTGTACTCTGGCAGTGGTGACACCCTTGCCCTGCATCTAGTCGGAACAATACTGTAGGACTCACTTGTATTTGAGTCGGACTGTGGCTGTGTTTATGCTTCCCCCACTTTTTCTGATCCTGCAGCAGCAGGGACCGAGTCATCTGCAAGGATAATGTGCAGCATGTCAGTTCTAGCATTCGTCACAGATTTCCACAGTGTTGCTTTATATGTACAAATAAATTGTGTCACCCTGAGTAATTTGTGGGGTTTCTCTATGTGGCTGCCCACTATCTTGCTATTTATGTTGTGTATTCACCTTAGGGTTGTGTACTACCACTCCCAGAAGGCACTGTTGTGTTGCATGTAAGATGTGACATGGACTACTTTTCATTGTGCCTCAAGCTAGGTTCTACTTCTTAAGGGGCATGTGTACATGCAGATGTGGGGATACACTTAATCACTGGCCTTACCCTTGCTGGTGCTGGGTGTCCCTGAGGTGTCGATGTCAGTTACACCACTGACAGCTTCTGGCAGCAATGTGGACTCCACCAGGTCTTCCATAGGGGTGGAGGGTGTGTGGGTGGATGGTCCGCCTCCGGTGCTCCTTGCTTCCCTAAGCCTGCTGGCCACCCTCTCCTTGGCACAGGACCGCAAGTCATACCATTGCTTGCGTATCTCCTCCACAGAGCACTGCACAACACCCACTGCGCATATTTTTGTCTCTATGTCAGACCAGAGTTTCCGCTTCTCACTCTCAGGTACTTGGAGTGAGCTCTTGCCAAAAAGTCTGTCATGGTTCCCAACAACCTCCTCAATGAGCACCTCCAATTCTTTCTCACTGAATTTCAGCTTCCTCTTCCTGTCTCCCTTCTCCTACCATTGCCAGCATTGGCCATGTTGCAGTTTGATCCTGGCTTCCTCACAATGCTGACTCCCTGGTGCTGGGCTGTGTCTCTCTCACTGCTCCTTTGGGTGTGGCTCCTGGAAACAGCATGGGGTGACTCACTTCCTGGTTGTGATGTCATCGCTATTTGCAAATTTCATTTACTGAATCGCAAATTTCTTTACGATTCGGTATTTGCATCTCGCAAATTGCGTTTGCGAATTTTAAGAAATCGCTATTTGCGATTTTCAAATTTGATACATCACTTTTTGCATTTCTAAAATTGTGATTTCTTAAAAATCGCAATTTGGAAATCACTAACCAAAATCTTGATACATCTAGCCCTTTGTTTTTGTGCTATCACACAAGTTTTAAAAAAACTATTGTATAAGTGTGTTATTTGTTTGATAGGGCATGGACTAGTATTTCTTTGTACTTTATTTGATTTTTTAATTTCATCGTGGAGGCTGGCCCAGAGTTTAAGTATGAGCCTAGTCAGTTTTGTTGCACAGCTCAGTACCTTTTCTGCATGTTTGTTACAGTTGCAATATTCATTTATTTTACTATGGCCTAGACTTCCAATGGGCCATCTAGCCAGTAGGCCCAGTACTAGTAATCAGTGCACGAAAGACATGCTTCTGTGGTATATGGTTTTAAAACTTCATTTAGGGCAGGAATGGCATTTGATTAGATAAAAAATGTTGGCTATTGTTTGCATTTCATTTCTTTCTGCAAAATGTGTATATGTGGGGTAATTGATGGCACAGGAGGATGTGTATTGTTGTATTGCTCAGTGTTGTTTTACCATGTGGGTGGCAGCTTTTTTGTGCATCCAGCCAGTGTGTTTTTGCCATGAGCTTGCATGGGTTCTTTTTTTCTCCATGCCTCCTTGCTTGCTGTTGTTGTCTGATCATTTGGCTGGTGGCCATTTTGTGCATCCAGCCAGTGTGCCTTTGCCATAGGCTTGCTTGTGTCCTTTGTTCTCCATGCCTCCCTATTCGCAATTGTTTGACCATTTGGCTAGCCGCCCTTTTGTGCATCCAGCCAGTGTGTTTTTGACATAGGCTTGCTTGTATTCTTTGTTCTTGATGCCTCCTTGCTCTCTGTTATGGTTTGATCATGTGGCTAGTAGTCATTTTGTGCATCCAGCCAGTGTACCTTTGCCATAGGCTTGCATGTGTTCTTTGTTCTCCATGCCTACTTGCTCACTTTTGTTGTTTGACCATGTGACTGGCTTCCATTTTGTGCATTCAGCCAGTATGCCTTTACCATAGGCTTGCATGGATGGATGTGATACCAGTTAATAATATGCTAGGGAATCATTGCAGACTGTGTACACTAAGGGCCAGATGTAGGTACAAAAAAATTAGCGACTCGCAATTTGCGAGCATGTGCGACTCGCAAATTGCGTGTCGCTAATAGGAATGCAGGTACAATATCCGGGGACAAATTGCAACTCGCACCCGAAGTCGCAACGCAGATAGCGAGTCCGCTGTCTGCGAGGTCGCTTTTTGCGACCGCGCAAAAAACGGACATGCAATTTGCGAGTGGGTGTCGCAAATTGCGATTATCATGTAAATTGATTGCAGGTGCTGCAGAACACTCCAGAAACCACTCCAGAACACTCTGGAAACACTTCCTGGCACATGATGATGACATCACAGCCAGGAAGTTTACTAATACACCTGGGAGGAGGGAGGACCACACCCTTTTTAACATCAGAACTGCAAACAGAGCTACAGCAACATGGCAGACACTCCCAGAAAGAGGAAATTGAAATTTTCTGAGAAGGAGCTGGAGGTGCTGACAGAGGAATGCTGTCAGCACTATGATGATCTTTTTGGGAAGGCAGCCCTCAATGTGCCAGACTCAACTAAAAAACAAATTTGGCTGGATATTCAGGAAAAGGTGAGCTCCCTGGGGGTCAGCCACAGGAGTGTGGATGAAATAAAGAAGAGGTGGTATGACCTCCTGTAAGAAGTTGGCTCTGTATGTGCTATTTCAAAGTAAGGAATAGCATGCACAGAGTCCAAGGGTTCCCCTTAGAGGTAAAATAGTGGTAAAAATAGATAATACTAATGCTCTATTTTGTGGTAGTGTGGTCGAGCAGTAGGCTTATCCAAGGAGTAGTGTTAAGCATTTGTTGTACATACACATAGACAATAAATGAGGTACACACACTCAGAGACAAATCCAGCCAATAGGTTTTTGTATAGAAAAATATCTTTTCTTAGTTTATTTTAAGAACCACAGGTTCAAATTCTACATGTAATATCTCATTCGAAAGGTATTGCAGGTAAGTACTTTAGGAACTTCAAATCATCAAAATTGCATGTATACTTTTCAAGTTATTCACAAATAGCTGTTTTAAAAGTGGACACAGTGCAATTTTCACAGTTCCTAGGGGAGGTAAGTATTTGTTAGGTTAACCAGGTAAGTAAGACACTTACAGGGCTTAGTTCTTGGTCCAAGGTAGCCCACCGTTGGGGGTTCAGAGCAACCCCAAAGTCACCACACCAGCAGCTCAGGGCCGGTCAGGTGCAGAGTTCAAAGTGGTGCCCAAAACACATAGGCTAGAATGGAGAGAAGGGGGTGCCCCGGTTCCGGTCTGCTTGCAGGTAAGTACCCGCGTCTTCGGAGGGCAGACCAGGGGGGTTTTGTAGGGCACCGGGGGGGACACAAGCCCACACAGAAATTTCACCCTCAGCAGCGCGGGGGCGGCCGGGTGCAGTGTAGAAACAAGCATCGGGTTTGTAATGGAAGTCAATGGGAGATCTAGGGATCTCTTCAGCGCTGCAGGCAGGCAAGGGGGGGGTTCCCCGGGGAAACCTCCACTTGATCAAGGGAGAGGGACTCCTGGGGGTCACTCCTCCAGTGAAAGTCCGGTCCTTCAGGTCCTGGGGGCTGCGGGTGCAGGGTCTCTCCCAGGTGTCGGGACTTAGGATTCAAAGAGTCGCGGTCAGGGGAAGCCTCGGGATTCCCTCTGCAGGCGGCGCTGTGGGGGCTCAGGGGGGACAGGTTTTTGTACTCACAGTCTTAGAGTAGTCCTGGGGTCCCTCCTGAGGTGTTGGATCGCCACCAGCCGAGTCGGGGTCGCCGGGTGCAGTGTTGCAAGTCTCACGCTTCTTGCGGGGAGCTTGCAGGGTTCTTTAAAGCTGCTGGAAACAAAGTTGCAGCTTTTCTTGGAGCAGGTCCGCTGTCCTCGGGAGCTTCTTGTCTTTTCGAAGCAGGGGCAGTCCTCAGAGGATGTCGAGGTCGCTGGTCCCTTTGGAAGGCGTCGCTGGAGCAGGATCTTTGGAAGGCAGGAGACTGTCACGACTCACGTGCTGCTTGCGCCTGGAATTTGCAGATCTGGTGGCGTGAATCTTCAATGTTCGGCTTTGGCCCAAAAAGGGGCGACTCTTTCTGGTAGCCACGGTGCTGTAGGCAATGGAGACACCAAGAACAGACCGTGCCCTTCAGAAAGTAGCGCCAGAGGGAAAAACCCCTTCCAAGGGGAAAAACCTCCAAACAGGAAAAGTCCTGGAGAAAAACAAGAACAACAAACAGGAATCCAAAAGGAGCAAAAATCAGAAAATACAGAATGCTGAGTCCAAAACCAAAAGGCAAGGAAATCAGGAGCGAAGACACCAACTGAGCAGAAAGTGTTGCAGCGCAAGGAAAGAGGAAAAACACAGCCCTTATATACCAACAAACAGGAAGTGACCCACAGGAAGTAAAAGGACACCATCTTAGATAGGGAAACAATATATAGAACAGAATAGTAGAGGAACCATAGAGAATAGGGAACAAGGAATGCTGGGAAAGCACAGGAATCTGGGAAGGAGGAAAAGACATAAAGAAAGGCACACAACAGACTGCAAACAGAAGAAAGGACAAAGAAACGAAGAAAAACAGGTAAGAGGGTTCATAGACCCCTGGGACAGTGAAAGGCAGAAGGAAGAACGAGGCCCCAAGCAAATCTGGGGCCTCGAAACGCGCAGGAGAGGCTGGGGGCGCGCCGCGTCTTAATAACGCGGTGCGCGGCCCGAGCCGAACGCCCGGTCGAAGTCGAGCTCTCGGCTCGCGCAGCACCGCGTGGCGCGACAGTAGGTCCCCCTCCCGAAGGCCCAGGTTTAAGAGGGAATAAACAGTGAAAGCGTTGAGTCAGGAGAGGAGCGTGAACGGAAGAGGCATCTTCCCATGAACATTCACTGAGAGGATAACCCTTCCAATGAATCAGATACTGAAGTCGTTTATGAAAAAGACGAGAGTCACAGATTTCCTGCACTTCATATTCAGGAGCATCATTCACAAGGACAGGAGGTGGACAAGGAAACTGACGTGAGTAAGGATCAGGCACATAAGGTTTAAGCTGAGAAACATGAAAAACCGGATGGATCTTCCATGTATGGGGTAAGTGAAGACGGACAGTGACAGGATTGACCAACTGGAGAATACGGAAAGGCCCATAGTAACGAGGTGTGAACTTGTTTTGAGAGAGACGTGAGGGCAAGAATTTGGAGGAGAGCCAGACTTTATCTTGCAGATGATAATTTGGATTGGTTGTACGTCTCTTGTCTGCAGCCTTCTTCATATACCTCTTGGTATGTAACAAATTAGATCGAATTAGTTTATGGAGTTGGAGAAGGCGTTTGGAGAAATAGTTAATAGCAGGTAGAGGAGAGTTGGATTGTGGAGAAGTAGGGAAAGAGGTAGGATGAAAACCATAGGAACAGAAAAAGGGAGTGACCTTGGAGGCACTATGGACTGAGTTATTGTAGGAAAATTCAGCTAAAGAGAGGTAAGTGCTCCAGTTACTTTGGGTAGAATTGCAAAAGCATCGAAGATATTGCTCTAGTCCTTGGTTCAGACGCTCAGTCTGTCCGTTGGTCTGAGGATGGAACCCTGAAGACAGGGCTCTATTCATATTCAGTGTTTTACAAAAATGCTTCCAAAATCGGGAGATGTACTGAGGTCCTCTATCAGAGATTATGGTATGTGGAAGTCCATGGAGACGGAAGACATGATCTATGAATATTTGACCTAGTTCTTGGGAAGTAGGCAGCTTTTTTAGGCCAGTGAAATGAGCCATCTTTGTGAAAGAATCCACTGTGACCATGATAACCCGGTTTCCTGCTGATGGTGGGAGCGAACACATAAAATCAGTAGAGATAGTATGCCATGGGGCCGATGGAACAGGCAAAGGTTGTAGTAATCCTGCCGGTCTGGTGTGAGGTATTTTGACTTGGGCACATATGGGACAGGCCTGAACGTATCTTTCCACATCCAGTTTCCAGGTAGGCCACCAAAAAAATCGTGAAAGTAATTCTTGTGTGGCTTTGATGCCTCTGTGACCAGCTACAGGGGAATCATGGCACATTTGTAATGCTTTCTTTTGCACCTTGTTTGTAGGGAGGAATATCAGGTCTTGGTAATAAAAATATCCTTGTTTCTTGTACAATAATGGTCTTAGTTCTTCTATGTCATGGTCCGATAGGTTGGCGTATTCTTGTTGTACTTCTTCCAGGAAAGACTGAGCCACTCCAATGATCTTACTGGGTTCTAGAAGATACTGGGATGAGGAAGGAGAACACTCTGGATATCGGCGAGACAGAGCATCAGCCAGAATGTTTTGGGATCCTGGAATATATGTAATATAAAAATCGTACTGACTGAAGAAAAAGGCCCAGTGGGCCTGACGACTATTCTGGCATACAAAATTTCTTAAACATTGTAAATTACGGTGGTCTGTCCTCACCTCAAATGGTTCCTTGGAACCCATCAGAAACTGCCTCCACTCAAGGCAGGCTGTTTTCAGAGCCAATAATTCCCTTTCAAGTACGGAATAATGTTGTTCAGCTGTGGAAAGGATATGAGACAAATAGAAAACAGGATGTTCAAGGCCATCATCCTCTTGTCGTTGGAGTAAGACAGCTCCGATGGCTCTCTCAGAAGCATCAGTTACTACTATAAATTGCTTGGTGGTATCTGGATGTCTTAAGATGGGGGCTTGGGTGAAGGCTCTCTTTAAGCTTTGAAAGGCTGCTTCAGCAGCCTCAGTCCAGACAAATCCCTTCTTTAAATTGTCCTTCTTTAAGGTGTGAGTTATGTGGCTAGTCTGACTGGCAAAGTCTAGAATGAATTGTCGATAGAAGTTTGCTAAACCTAGGAAACATTGTGTTTCTTTTATGGTAGAAGGAGAAGGCCACTCTAGGATAGCTTGTACCTTTTCTTGGTCCATAGCTATGCCGGTGGGACTTAAATGATAGCCCAGATATTTGACTTCCGTTATGTCGAACTCACATTTCTCTGGTTTGCAAAATAGTTGATGATCACGAAGTCTTTGAAGAACTTGTTTCACATGGGAAGTATGGAGTTCAGGATTTCTAGAATAAATAAGAATGTCATCTAGGTAGATCACGACTGTCTGATTAAGTAGGTCTGAAAACACTGAGTCCATAAATCTCTGGAAGATTGCCGGGGCGTTAGTAAGACCAAACGGCATAACCCTATATTCAAAATGGCCAAATGGGGTCCTGAATGCTGTCTTCCATTCGTCGCCTTCTCTTATGCGTAAAAGGTGGTAGGCTCCTCGTAAATCCAATTTAGTAAAACGTTGGGCCCCTCTGATTGCTTCCAGTATGTCCCTGATGAGAGGCAAAGGATAACGATCTTTAATGGTGATTTTATTCAGACCTCGAAAATCCAGGCACGGACGAAGATCCTTATCTTCTTGGGCACAAAAAAGAGAGGGGCCCCAGCCGGAGACGACGATGGAACAATAAGACCACTCTGTATATTTTCGTCCAGATACTCCTTTAGAACTTCCCTTTCGGGTTCCGTGAGGGAGTACATCCTCCCAAAAGGAACAATTGTGCCGGGTTCTAATGGAATTGCACAATCATATTCTCGATGTGGAGGCAGCACAGGTTTTGACGGTTTTTGGAAAATATCCTGAAACTCCAAATAGTGGTCTGGGACCCCTTGGACCGTATTAATGGACATACCAGTGGCACCTTCAGTAGCTAAGGATCTTTTCGGAGACCAATACTTGTCGGAAGTAAAACAGTTCTCGTGACAAAATTGCGAAGACAAAGAGACTGTCCGGGTAACCCAATTTATATATGGGTTATGTCTAATGAGCCACGGAATTCCAAGAATGATGGTATGGTTAGGGGACGTAATAAGATCGAAGGAGATGTGTTCTTGATGGTTTCCCACCTGTAGACTTAACATCAGGGTAGTGGTGTCTACAGGACCAGAGGATATCAAAGATCCATCCACAGTGTGTACCTGTTCGGGTACTTCTTTTGCTTGAGTAGGAACTAGGTTAGCAGCAGCCCATGTCTTGTCCATGTATATACCACTAGCACCACAGTCTAGTAATGCCATAGTCTTTTCTTGACGACCGTCAGGAAGTTGTAACAGGACAGGAAAGATGAACAAGGCAGTTGTATTGTCATTAAAGGAGCTGATGGAAGGTATAGCTGTAGATCCCGTCCCCTCCCTTCTTACAGAGGACGGGAGGTGGCGTTTCCCGAAGGTCTGGACGGACGTACTGGACAGGTACGGAGTATGTGACCAGCAGAACCACAATACAGGCACAACCCTCTCTTGCGTCTGTCTTCTCGTTCACTAGCAGAGAGCGGACCTCGGGTAGTATCCACCTGCATGGGTTCCCCTTCGATGTCTCTAGCAGGAGTGCGAGGTTCCTCGGAACGCTGCAGGTATGCACGGGAGCTACTTGGTTGGGTAAACCCTCTACTCCTTTTCTTTTCCGATCTCCGTTCCTGAAGACGATATTCGATGGACAGTGCTTGATCCATCAGGCCACGAAGATCTTCCGCTCTGGTAGAATGCACTAGTTCATCCTTTATTTCTTCTTTGAGTCCTCTACGAAATAATGTTACCAGAGTACGTTCCACCCAAGTGGTCTCTGCCGCCAGCTGACGAAAACGGGTTATATATTGCAGGACGTCTTGGGAGCCTTGTTGGATGTCGCACAAGGCTTCTTCAGCGGAGGCTTCCAATCCAGGACGGCTAAACATTTGTTTGAAGCGACTCACAAAGGCGGAATAGTCTGACAATACAGGGTCGTCGGAGGACACCATCGGGGTTGCCCAGGCCAAGGCTGGGCCGGATAAGGCACTGATAAGATAACCCACCTTGGTCCTGTCGTGGGAGAATTGAGTAGGTCGGAAGGCGAAATACACCGTTAAAGCATCCAAGAACTCGCGAAGCTTGGTTGGTTCACCAGAGAAACAAGGGGTAGAAGCGGAGATTGTCGGAACATCACTGGTGCGGAGGGCCAAAGCCTGTCGTAACGCAGCATTTTCATTACGTAGTTGTTGCAACTCCTGGGCTTGTTGCTGAATCGTGGTTAACAGAGATTGCTCCGGATCTGCAGCAGCCGCCACTGTATTATCCATGGTGTTTAAGGACGTCGGAATGGTTAGGCGCTGCAATCTGTCACGACTCACGTGCTGCTTGCGCCTGGAATTTGCAGATCTGGTGGCGTGAATCTTCAATGTTCGGCTTTGGCCCAAAAAGGGGCGACTCTTTCTGGTAGCCACGGTGCTGTAGGCAATGGAGACACCAAGAACAGACCGTGCCCTTCAGAAAGTAGCGCCAGAGGGAAAAACCCCTTCCAAGGGGAAAAACCTCCAAACAGGAAAAGTCCTGGAGAAAAACAAGAACAACAAACAGGAATCCAAAAGGAGCAAAAATCAGAAAATACAGAATGCTGAGTCCAAAACCAAAAGGCAAGGAAATCAGGAGCGAAGACACCAACTGAGCAGAAAGTGTTGCAGCGCAAGGAAAGAGGAAAAACACAGCCCTTATATACCAACAAACAGGAAGTGACCCACAGGAAGTAAAAGGACACCATCTTAGATAGGGAAACAATATATAGAACAGAATAGTAGAGGAACCATAGAGAATAGGGAACAAGGAATGCTGGGAAAGCACAGGAATCTGGGAAGGAGGAAAAGACATAAAGAAAGGCACACAACAGACTGCAAACAGAAGAAAGGACAAAGAAACGAAGAAAAACAGGTAAGAGGGTTCAGAGACCCCTGGGACAGTGAAAGGCAGAAGGAAGAACGAGGCCCCAAGCAAATCTGGGGCCTCGAAACGCGCAGGAGAGGCTGGGGGCGCGCCGCGTCTTAATAACGCGGTGCGCGGCCCGAGCCGAACGCCCGGTCGAAGTCGAGCTCTCGGCTCGCGCCGCACCGCGCGGCGCGACAGAGACAGGCCGGTGAGTTTCTGGAGCCAAGGCAGTTGTCGTCTTCTGGTCTTCCTCTGCAGGGGTTTTCAGCTAGGCAGTCCTTCTTCTTGTAGTTGCAGGAATCTAATCTTCTAGGGTTCAGGGTAGCCCTTAAATACTAAATTTAAGGGCGTGTTTAGGTCTGGGGGGTTAGTAGCCAATGGCTACTAGCCCTGAGGGTGGGTACACCCTCTTTGTGCCTCCTCCCAAGGGGAGGGGGTCACAATCCTAACCCTATTGGGGGAATCCTCCATCTGCAAGATGGAGGATTTCTAAAAGTCAGTCACCTCAGCTCAGGACACCTTAGGGGCTGTCCTGACTGGCCAGTGACTCCTCCTTGTTGCTTTCTTTGTTCCCTCCAGCCTTGCCGCCAAAAGTGGGGGCCGTGGCCGGAGGGGGCGGGCAACTCCACTAAGCTGGAGTGCCCTGCTGGGCTGTGACAAAGGGGTGAGCCTTTGAGGCTCACCGCCAGGTGTCACAGCTCCTGCCTGGGGGAGGTGTTAGCATCTCCACCCAGTGCAGGCTTTGTTACTGGCCTCAGAGTGACAAAGGCACTCTCCCCATGGGGCCAGCAACATGTCTCTGGTGTGGCAGGCTGCTGGAACTAGTCAGCCTACACAGACAGTCGGTTAAGTTTCAGGGGGCACCTCTAAGGTGCCCTCTGTGGTGTATTTTACAATAAAATGTACACTGGCATCAGTGTGCATTTATTGTGCTGAGAAGTTTGATACCAAACTTCCCAGTTTTCAGTGTAGCCATTATGGTGCTGTGGAGTTCGTGTTTGACAGACTCCCAGACCATATACTCTTATGGCTACCCTGCACTTACAATGTCTAAGGTTTTGTTTAGACACTGTAGGGGTACCATGCTCATGCACTGGTACCCTCACCTATGGTATAGTGCACCCTGCCTTAGGGCTGTAAGGCCTGCTAGAGGGGTGTCTTACCTATACTGCATAGGCAGTGAGAGGCTGGCATGGCACCCTGAGGGGAGTGCCATGTCGACTTACTCGTTTTGTCCTCACTAGCACACACAAGCTGGCAAGCAGTGTGTCTGTGCTGAGTGAGAGGCCTCCAGGGTGGCATAAGACATGCTGCAGCCCTTAGAGACCTTCCTTGGCATCAGGGCCCTTGGTACTAGAAGTACCAGTTACAAGGGACTTATCTGGATGCCAGGGTCTGCCAATTGTGGATACAAAAGTACAGGTTAGGGAAAGAACACTGGTGCTGGGGCCTGGTTAGCAGGCCTCAGCACACTTTCAATTGTAAACATAGCATCAGCAAAGGCAAAAAGTCAGGGGGCAACCATGCCAAGGAGGCATTTCCTTACACAACCCCCCCCCAAACGAAAGAGGATGAGACTAACCTTTCCCAAGAGAGTCTTCATTTTCTAAGTGGAAGAACCTGGAAAGGCCATCTGCAGGTCTGTGTTCCACTATAAAGTCCATTCCCTGTAGGGAGATGGACCACCTCAACAGTTTAGGATTTTCACCTTTCATTTGCATCAGCCATTTGAGAGGTCTGTGGTCAGTTTGAACTAGGAAGTGGGTCCCAAAGAGGTATGGTCTCAGCTTCTTCAGGGACCAAACCACAGCAAAGGCCTCCCTCTCAATGGCACTCCAACGCTGCTCCCTGGGGAGTAACCTCCTGCTAATGAAAGCAACAGGCTGGTCAAGGCCATCATCATTTGTTTGGGACAAAACTGCCCCTATCCCATGTTCAGAGGCATCAGTCTGCACAATGAACTGCTTAGAATAATCTGGAGCTTTTAGAACTGGTGCTGAGCGCATTGCTTGTTTCAGGGTGTCAAAGGCCTGTTGGCATTCCACAGTCCAGTTCACTTTCTTGGGCATTTTCTTGGAGGTGAGTTCAGTGAGGGCTGTCACAATGGATCCATATCCCTTCACAAACCTCCTGTAATACCCAGTCAAGCCAAGGAATGCCCTGACTTGAGTCTGGGTTTTTGGAGCTACCCAGTCCAGAATAGTCTGGATCTTGGGTTGGAGTGGCTGAACTTGGCCTCCACCTACAAGGTGGCCCAAGTAAACCACAGTTCCCTGCCCTATCTGGCATTTGGATGCCTTGATAGAGAGGCCTGCAGATTGCAGAGCCTTCAAAACCTTCTTCAGGTGGACCAGGTGATCCTGCCAGGTGGAGCTAAAGACAGCAATATCATCAAGATAAGCTGTGCTAAAGGACTCCAAGCCAGCAAGGACTTGATTCACCAACCTTTGGAAGGTGGCAGGGGCATTCTTTAAACCAAAGGGCATAACAGTAAACTGATAATGCCCATCAGGTGTGGAGAATGTTGTTTTCTCTTTTGCTCCAGGTGCCATTTTTATTTGCCAGTACCCTGCTGTCAAGTCAAAGGTACTTAAGAATTTGGCAGCACCTAATTTATCTATGAGCTCATCAGCTCTTGGAATTGGATGAGCATCTGTCTTGGTGACAGAATTGAGCCCTCTGTAGTCCACACAAAACCTCATCTCTTTCTTTCCATCTTTGGTGTGAGGTTTGGGGACTAAGACCACTGGGCTAGCCCAGGGGCTGTCAGAGCGCTCAATTACTCCCAATTCCAGCATCTTGTGGACTTCCACCTTGATGCTTTCCTTAACATGGTCAGATTGTCTAAAGATTTTGTTTTTGACAGGCATGCTGTCTCCTGTGTCCACATCATGGGTACACAGGTGTGTCTGACCAGGGGTTAAGGAGAAGAGTTCAGGAAACTGTTGTAGGACTCTCCTACAATCAGCTTGCTGTTGGCCAGAGAGGGTGTCTGAGTAGATCACTCCATCTACTGTGCCATCTTTTGGGTCTGATGACAGAAGATCAGGGAGAGGTTCACTCTCTGCCTCCTGATCCTCATCTGTTACCATCAACAGATTCACATCAGCCCTGTCATGGAAGAGCTTAAGGCGGTTCACATGGATCACCCTCTTGGGGCTCCTGCTTGTGCCCAGGTCCACCAAGTAGGTGACCTGACTCTTCCTTTCTAGTACTGGGTAAGGGCCACTCCATTTGTCCTGGAGTGCCCTGGGAGCCACAGGCTCCAGAACCCAGACTTTCTGCCCTGGTTGGAACTCAACCAGTGCAGCCTTTTGGTCATACCAAAACTTCTGGAGCTGTTGGCTGGCCTCAAGGTTTTTGGTTGCCTTTTCCATGTACTCTGCCATTCTAGAGCGAAGGCCAAGCACATAGTCCACTATGTCTTGTTTAGGCTCATGGAGAGGTCTCTCCCAGCCTTCTTTAACAAGAGCAAGTGGTCCTCTTACAGGATGACCAAACAGAAGTTCAAAGGGTGAGAATCCTACTCCCTTCTGTGGCACCTCTCTGTAAGCGAAAAGCAGACATGGCAAGAGGACATCCCATCTCCTTTTGAGTTTTTCTGGGAGCCCCATGATCATGCCCTTTAATGTCTTGTTGAATCTCTCAACTAAGCCATTAGTTTGTGGATGGTATGGTGTAGTGAATTTATAAGTCACCCCACACTCATTCCACATGTGCTTTAGGTATGCTGACATGAAGTTGGTACCTCTGTCAGACACCACCTCCTTAGGGAAACCCACTCTGGTAAAGATACCAATGAGGGCCTTGGCTACTGCAGGGGCAGTAGTCGACCTAAGGGGAATAGCTTCAGGATACCTGGTAGCATGATCCACTACTACCAGGATATACATATTTCCTGAGGCTGTGGGAGGTTCTAGTGGACCAACTATGTCCACACCCACTCTTTCAAAGGGAACCCCCACCACTGGAAGTGGAATGAGGGGGGCCTTTGGGTGCCCACCTGTCTTACCACTGGCTTGACAGGTGGGGCAGGAGAGGCAAAACTCCTTAACCATGTTGGACATATTGGGCCAGTAGAAGTGGTTGACTAACCTCTCCCACGTCTTGGTTTGTCCCAAATGTCCAGCAAGGGGAATGTCATGGGCCAATGTTAGGATGAACTTCCTGAACAGCTGAGGCACTACCACTCTCCTAGTGGCACCAGGTTTGGGGTCTCTGGCCTCAGTGTACAGGAGTCCATCTTCCCAATAGACCCTATGTGTTCCATTTTTCTTGCCTTTGGACTGTTCAGCAGCTTGCTGCCTAAGGCCTTCAAGAGAGGGACAGGTTTCTTGTCCCTTACACAGCTCCTCCCTTGAGGGTCCCCCTGGGCCTAAGAGCTCAACCTGGTAAGGTTCAAGCTCCAACGGCTCAGTTCCCTCAGAGGGCAGAACTTCTTCCTGAGAAGAGAGGTTACCTTTCTTTTGCTGTGTTGCAGTTGGTTTCCCAACTGACTTCCCTGTTCTCTTGGTAGGCTGGGCCCTTCTTCCAGACTCCAGCTCTACTTGTTCACCCTGTGCCTTGCACTGTGCTCTTGTTTTCACACACACCAGTTCAGGGATACCCAGCATTGCTGCATGGGTTTTTAGTTCTACCTCAGCCCATGCTGAGGACTCCAGGTCATTTCCAAGCAGACAGTCCACTGGGATATTTGAGGAGACCACCACCTGTTTCAGGCCATTGACCCCTCCCCATTCTAAAGTAACCATTGCCATGGGATGTACTTTTCTCTGATTGTCAGCGTTGGTGACTGTGTAAGTTTTTCCAGTCAGGTATTGGCCAGGGGAAACCAGTTTCTCTGTCACCATGGTGACACTGGCACCTGTATCCCTCAGGCCCTCTATTCTAGTCCCATTAATTAAGAGTTGCTGTCTGTATTTTTGCATGTTAGGCGGCCAGACAGCTAGTGTGGCTAAATCCACCCCACCCTCAGAAACTAGAGTAGCTTCAGTGTGGACCCTGATTTGCTCTGGGCACACTGTTGATCCCACTTGGAGACTAGCCATACCAGTGTTACCTGGATGGGAGTTTGGAGTGGAACCTTTCTTGGGACAGGCCTTGTCTCCAGTTTGGTGTCCATGCTGTTTACAGCTATGACACCAGGCCTTTTTGGGATCAAAGTTTTTACCCTTGTACCCATTGTTTTGTGAAGAGGCTCTGGGCCCACCCTCCTGTGCAGGTTTTTGGGGGCCTGTAGAAGACTCTTTACTATTTTTAGTTTTGGTTGTCTCATCACCCTTCCCCTGGGGAGTCTTTGTGACCCCTTTCTTTTGGTCACCCCCTGTTGAAGTCTTGGACACCCTTGTCTTGACCCAATGGTCCGCCTTCTTTCCCAATTCTTGGGGAGAAATTGGTCCTAGGTCTACCAGATGCTGATGCAGTTTATCATTGAAACAATTACTCAATAGGTGATCTTTCACAAATAAATTGTACAGCCCATCATAATTACTTACACCACTGCCTTGAATCCAACCATCTAGTGTTTTCACTGAGTAGTCTACAAAGTCAACCCAGGTCTGGCTCGAGGATTTTTGAGCCCCCTGAATCTAATCCTATACTCCTCAGTGGAGAATCCAAAGCCCTCAATCAGGGTACCCTTCATGAGGTCATAAGATTCTGCATCTTGTCCAGAGAGTGTGAGGAGTCTATCCCTACACTTTCCTGTGAACATTTCCCAAAGGAGAGCACCCCAGTGAGATCTGTTCACTTTTCTGGTTACACAAGCCCTCTCAAAAGCTGTGAACCATTTGGTGATGTCATCACCATCTTCATATTTAGTTACAATCCCTTTAGGGATTTTCAACATGTCAGGAGAATCTCTGACCCTATTTATGTTGCTGCCACCATTGATGGGTCCTAGGCCCATCTCTTGTCTTTCCCTCTCTATGGCTAGGATCTGTCTTTCCAAAGCCAATCTTTTGGCCATCCTGGCTAACTGGATGTCCTCTTCACTGGGGCTATCCTCAGTGATTTCAGAGGTGTTGGTCTCTCCTGTGAGGGAACCAGCATCTCTGACTATTATTTTTGGAGTCAGGGTTTGAGGGACCCTGTTCTCCCTAGATAGGATTGGTAGGGGGGAATTTTCCTCCAAGTCACTATCCTCTTCCTCTGAGTTGCCACCCTCAGAGGGGTTGGCCTTTTCAAACTCTGCCAAAAGCTCCTGGAGCTGTATTTTGGTAGGTTTGGGGCCCATTGTTATTTTCTTTATTTTACAGAGTGACCTTAGCTCCCTCATCTTAAGATGGAGGTAAGGTGTGGTGTCGAGTTCCACCACAGTCACATCTGTGCTAGACATTTTGCTTCTAAAAGTTGGAATACTTTTTAAGAATCTACAACTGGTTCTAGAATCTAATTCAAACTTTTACAAACTTTTAAACTCTAAAAGAAATGCTAAACAGGATCTAACACAAGGCCCTAGCAGGTCTTTTAAGAATTTAGAAAACTTTTCAAATTGCAAAAATCAATTTCTAATGACAATTTTGGAATTTGTCGTGTGATCAGGTATTGGCTGAGTAGTCCAGCAAATGCAAAGTCTTGTACCCCACCGCTGATCCACCGATGTAGGAAGTTGGCTCTGTATGTGCTATTTCAAAGTAAGGAATAGCATGCACAGAGTCCAAGGGTTCCCCTTAGAGGTAAAATAGTGGTAAAAATAGATAATACTAATGCTCTATTTTGTGGTAGTGTGGTCGAGCAGTAGGCTTATCCAAGGAGTAGTGTTAAGCATTTGTTGTACATACACATAGACAATAAATGAGGTACACACACTCAGAGACAAATCCAGCCAATAGGTTTTTGTTTAGAAAAATATCTTTTCTTAGTTTATTTTAAGAACCACAGGTTCAAATTCTACATGTAATATCTCATTCGAAAGGTATTGCAGGTAAGTACTTTAGGAACTTCAAATCATCAAAATTGCATGTATACTTTTCAAGTTATTCACAAATAGCTGTTTTAAAAGTGGACACAGTGCAATTTTCACAGTTCCTAGGGGAGGTAAGTATTTGTTAGGTTAACCAGGTAAGTAAGACACTTACAGGGCTTAGTTCTTGGTCCAAGGTAGCCCACCGTTGGGGGTTCAGAGCAACCCCAAAGTCACCACACCAGCAGCTCAGGGCCGGTCAGGTGCAGAGTTCAAAGTGGTGCCCAAAACACATAGGCTAGAATGGAGAGAAGGGGGTGCCCCGGTTCCGGTCTGCTTGCAGGTAAGTACCCGCGTCTTCGGAGGGCAGACCAGGGGGGTTTTGTAGGGCACCGGGGGGGACACAAGCCCACACAGAAATTTCACCCTCAGCAGCGCGGGGGCGGCCGGGTGCAGTGTAGAAACAAGCGTCGGGTTTGTAATGGAAGTCAATGGGAGATCTAGGGATCTCTTCAGCGCTGCAGGCAGGCAAGGGGGGGGATCCTCGGGGAAACCTCCACTTGATCAAGGGAGAGGGACTCCTGGGGTCACTCCTCCAGTGAAAGTCCGGTCCTTCAGGTCCTGGGGGCTGCGGGTGCAGGGTCTCTCCCAGGTGTCGGGACTTAGGATTCAAAGAGTCGCGGTCAGGGGAAGCCTCGGGATTCCCTCTGCAGGCGGCGCTGTGGGGGCTCAGGGGGGACAGGTTTTTGTACTCACAGTCTTAGAGTAGTCCTGGGGTCCCTCCTGAGGTGTTGGATCGCCACCAGCCGAGTCGGGGTCGCCGGGTGCAGTGTTGCAAGTCTCACGCTTCTTGCGGGGAGCTTGCAGGGTTCTTTAAAGCTGCTGGAAACAAAGTTGCAGCTTTTCTTGGAGCAGGTCCGCTGTCCTCGGGAGCTTCTTGTCTTTCCGAAGCAGGGGCAGTCCTCAGAGGATGTCGAGGTCGCTGGTCCCTTTGGAAGGCGTCGCTGGAGCAGGATCTTTGGAAGGCAGGAGACAGGCCGGTGAGTTTCTGGAGCCAAGGCAGTTGTCGTCTTCTGGTCTTCCTCTGCAGGGGTTTTCAGCTAGGCAGTCCTTCTTCTTGTAGTTGCAGGAATCTAATCTTCTAGGGTTCAGGGTAGCCCTTAAATACTAAATTTCAGGGCGTGTTTAGGTCTGGGGGGTTAGTAGCCAATGGCTACTAGCCCTGAGGGTGGGTACACCCTCTTTGTGCCTCCTCCCAAGGGGAGGGGGTCACAATCCTAACCCTATTGGGGGAATCCTCCATCTGCAAGATGGAGGATTTCTAAAAGTCAGAGTCACCTCAGCTCAGGACACCTTAGGGGCTGTCCTGACTGGCCAGTGACTCCTCCTTGTTGCTTTCTTTGTTCCCTCCAGCCTTGCCGCCAAAAGTGGGGGCCGTGGCCGGAGGGGGCGGGCAACTCCACTAAGCTGGAGTGCCCTGCTGGGCTGTGACAAAGGGGTGAGCCTTTGAGGCTCACCGCCAGGTGTCACAGCTCCTGCCTGGGGGAGGTGTTAGCATCTCCACCCAGTGCAGGCTTTGTTACTGGCCTCAGAGTGACAAAGGCACTCTCCCCATGGGGCCAGCAACATGTCTCTGGTGTGGCAGGCTGCTGGAACTAGTCAGCCTACACAGACAGTCGGTTAAGTTTCAGGGGGCACCTCTAAGGTGCCCTCTGTGGTGTATTTTACAATAAAATGTACACTGGCATCAGTGTGCATTTATTGTGCTGAGAAGTTTGATACCAAACTTCCCAGTTTTCAGTGGAGCCATTATGGTGCTGTGGAGTTCGTGTTTGACAGACTCCCAGACCATATACTCTTATGGCTACCCTGCACTTACAATGTCTAAGGTTTTGTTTAGACACTGTAGGGGTACCATGCTCATGCACTGGTACCCTCACCTATGGTATAGTGCACCCTGCCTTAGGGCTGTAAGGCCTGCTAGAGGGGTGTCTTACCTATACTGCATAGGCAGTGAGAGGCTGGCATGGCACCCTGAGGGGAGTGCCATGTCGACTTACTCGTTTTGTCCTCACTAGCACACACAAGCTGGCAAGCAGTGTGTCTGTGCTGAGTGAGAGGCCTCCAGGGTGGCATAAGACATGCTGCAGCCCTTAGAGACCTTCCTTGGCATCAGGGCCCTTGGTACTAGAAGTACCAGTTACAAGGGACTTATCTGGATGCCAGGGTCTGCCAATTGTGGATACAAAAGTACAGGTTAGGGAAAGAACACTGGTGCTGGGGCCTGGTTAGCAGGCCTCAGCACACTTTTTCAATTGTAAACATAGCATCAGCAAAGGCAAAAAGTCAGGGGGCAACCATGCCAAGGAGGCATTTCCTTACACCTCCGCTCCCGGACCAAGGAGAGGGTGGCAGAAAGGCTCCGGGAGATGAGAGGCACAGGAGGGGGACCATCATCCATACCACCACCCACACCCCTGGAGGAAAGGGTGAAGGAGACCCTGGAGCAGGAGGCTGTTACGGGATTCGGAGATCTGGACACCTCTGAGCCCACAACATCAACCGGTGAATACCATGTGATATGCCTGTACCCCCATCAATGCCATACCCCCACCCACCATGTACACAGGGGCATGCACAACCAAGATAGCTCCATTTCAGGGTAGCAAACACCAGAATGATGCATTATGGGCAATGTAGTCAAGTAGGTAGTCAATAGGCAAATGTTTATTAGGAAGTGTGCAACAGATAGTAGACACTGACAGTCTGTTCCCCATGCCCCACAGGTCTCCCACAAGACCCCACCACCAGCCACAGCAGCCAGGTGCCAACAGTCAGCCAGCCCCATGAGGAAAGCACAGGAGCTGCCACCACTCCCACCTGCACCACCAACACCATCCCCTTGATGACAACACCTGCTGCAACAGTGGTTCCGGAGGCTGCACCAGCAACAGCCAGGAGTGCCACAGTACATCTCACAGGGCATCCACCGCTGCGCAGGCGACGCAGGTTGAGGAGAGCAGGGCTTCAGGCATAGTCCGGGCGTCCATCCACCACCATGACCGAGGCACAACTGCTACGTGGTCAGCGCCTGCAGAACCAAATGTTAGGGAGGATTAGTGGGGTTCTGCACCGCTTGGTAAGGAGCAATGAGAACAGCATGCAGCAGCTCCATGCACAATTGGACGTCATAGGCAACAACACTGGGGACCTAGCCCTGTCCATGCGGGAACTGGTGGCTGGACTGCTGTCACAGAGCGAGGGTGGGCGGCGCAGGGACCGCCAGCTGCTCCAGAGGCTGGACAGGATGGCCTCATCAATTAGCAGACTGGCAGTCAACACCACTGGGCTGTCAAGAAGGACAGTCGGCCTCCAAGTGGAAATGGGCCACTTTGCAGGGGATGTGGCAAGAGGCCTGGGCCGGATCACCCATGTGATCGATCTAATGGAGGCACGGCATGTGTCCAGGGGTACAGGGGACACCCCACAGGACAGCGAAGAGGGCTCCACTGTGAGCAGTGTCTCTGCTGGTGACATCAGGGTGCTCCGGAGTGGGAGTACGAGGCAGAGCACTGCTGAACAACCTGGGACCAGCCAGGCTGGCAGAGGCCGCCGTAGGTCATAAACTAAACACTGTCCCTGATGTTGGGGCACATGACGGCAATGTGCCCCATGCATGGTTGGCTTTCTGATCTCCCTGCACAGTTTGTCATTGTAAATAGTTCAATTTCTGCACATATTAAATAGTTTTTTTGTTCCACTTAACAAATGGAGTTTTTGGTCAATAGGTGAGTATGGTTGAAGTTGACATGTACCTTCCAAAGTATTGGGTTGCGATGTGTTGCCGTCTCAGTCTGCCTTGATTTGCGATGCTCCGATCTCCATGATGGCGATGTGGTTGCTCTTGCTCTTCATCCTCAGAATCTGGGTCTGCAGGGGTGAGAGGTAGCCCACGTCGGGTGGCAATATTGTGCAGGATAGCGCATGCGACAACAATTTTGAATGCCGTAATGGGTGTATACTGGAGGGCATCTCCACTTCGGTGGAGGCATCTGAACCGTGCTTTCAGCAATCCGAAGGTGCGTTCAATCAGGTTCCTGGTCCTCTTATGTGCACTGTTGTATCGTCTCTCACATTCTTTGCTGGGTGTTAAGTACGGAGTCATTATCCATGGCCGTAGTGCATATGCACTGTCACCTGTTGGGCACAAACAGTACACTGTTAGAAAGTCCTGGTTGGTGTGCACATTGATCTGTGTGTATGTCTACAAGGTGTATGCAGCTCTACCTAAGAGGTATCCGTCTCCAAACTCCCCACGTTCCAGGCGTTGGTGTATCCCACTGTGCCTAAAAATGTATGAGTCATGAGTACTGCCTGGAAATTTCGCTACAATGTCAGTGATGACATAATGGGCGTCACAAACAACCTGAATATTGAGTGAGTGGGTACACTTTCTGTTGCGGAACAGGTATTCCAGGTTTGCAGGAGGGCATATTTGAATATGTGTCCCATCTACACACCCTATGACATGGGGAAAGTTGGCAATCCGGTAAAAGTCCAACTTGGTGCTGTTAATTTCTGCCTTATTCCTGGGTAGGTATATGTAGTGAGACGTGTATGAGTATGGCATCTAGGAATGCCCTGAGGAACCTTGATAGTGCACTTTGAGATACCCCACCTGCCACAGCAATGACCCCCTGATAGCTCCCCGAGGCCAAGAGGTGCAGTGAGCATAGCACTTGCACATGCGTAGGGATGGCGCAGCCGCGCAGAGTCTGGCGTTCTAGCTGTGGTTTGAGTAATTTAATTAATTCTAGTATAGCTGCGCTGCTAAGTCTGTATTTGTCGTAGATCTCTTCCTCAGTTTGCTGAAAAAGAGTCTGCCTTGTTCTGTAAATCTTCTCCTGTCTCTGGCTCCTCCTCCTCCTCTGCTGGGCTGCGTGGACTCTCCTCCTCACTGCTATCAGGTATATCTCT
Source organism: Pleurodeles waltl (assembly GCF_031143425.1). NCBI lineage: Eukaryota > Metazoa > Chordata > Amphibia > Caudata > Salamandridae > Pleurodeles > Pleurodeles waltl. The sequence goes on from NC_090439.1 coordinate 458,038,113, forward strand.
GCCATCTTGAGTAACCCAGATGCCTTCTGGGTCTCCTTTTATACTTTGGTAATGATTACCACCTGCTCTGAGTTAGTGGTAAATGGGACATGCAAACTGGGCTTTTTGCGACTAGTCGCAATTTGCGAGTTGCAATTGCATATGGTTTGCGACTCGCAAATTGCGAATTCCTATTTGCGGGTCGCAAAATGGGGTCGCACATTTTGCGAGTCGGTAACGGCTCGCATCGCTTTTTGCGAGTCGGAAATGGGATTTTTGCATCCTATTTCCGATTTTGCGCAGTCACAAATAGCGATTCGGGCCATTTGCGACTCGCAAACCTTTGCTACATCTGGCCCTAAGAGTATGATTTTAATGAACAGTGCTTATCATTTTACATGCTTGCTTGCATTTTTTATTTTGCACCTCCTTGCCTCACAATAGGTTTCTTTCTTCTTATCCTCCCATACAAACATTGGCAACTATTGATAATTTTTTAATTTAATTTTAATTTTACAATTTTTTAAAAATATTTTAGTTTAACATTTTCTATTTTTGTTTAGTTTTTATTTTAGATTTTTTAATTTTTTTAATTTTTAATTTTATTTCATTTTTTACATGTATTTATTTAATTGTTTACATTTTGCCCTAATCCATCCATCCACCATAGGCGCACAGCCATGCTACAGCATTCAGTTTCTATAATTTCATATCCTCCTGGACACCCTGGCTGTGGTGCACTACAGACACATCAGCAGCATCATACATTTTTTATTCCATTTCCACTGGATCACCTTGCCACCATAGTTTTTTTAAAGTATTATTCCATTTACCCCTGTACCTCTCTGATTACCACACGTGTTTCCTTTAAAACAGATGAAGATAAAGCAAAGAGCTATAACTTTATGTTGTGTTGCCTGCTTTGCAATTAAATGTTATGGTTTGGTGGAGATGTGGTTTGACCTTATAAGTTACAAACAATGTTTGGATCAATTGTTATTTATTACATAATTAACCAACCACACTAATATTGCATTTATATGCACTATTTCAACCAGCAACAATGCCACATTTCACAAACTACATGTTTTTCTTGCTTGGTTGCTTATAGGTGCACAAGTGAAGGAGAAACATCACCCACCGTACTGCCAAAGAGAACGTCTGTACAGTTATTTCAGTCCTCCAATCCCTTCCGCTTGCACATCTTAGTGCCACTGCCAACTGAGAGCTTTAAGATGGCCCCAAAGAAAAGTGTTCCTAAGAAAGTGGTCAGTGAGAAGAAACAGCTTTCCACCAGTGGCATGCTGACTGCAACCATTTTCAGGCAACGCGTGCCTGCCACACTGGCCTCCGGGGAGGAATCTCGGAGCAGCACTCCTACACCAAAAGCACCACCCCAACCAAAGCCCAAGACCATGTCTGTCAGTGAGGCAGCCACTGCAATCATGGTGATGCTGATGACCAGTGATGCTCTTTTTAATCTGTCTGAATTTGGAGCACAACAGGAGGTCAAGCTTCCTGCCAAGCAAGAACCTCATTGGCTCCCAGATCTCAAGCAAGGCAAATGAAGGGTACTACTCCACCATTTTCACCAAGAACCACTTGTGATGACAATAATAGGGGCATGGAGCGGATCCCGGAAGAGTCCAGGAGGTACGAGGTGAGGCAAGGGAAAAGAAAAGTTACTGAAAGTCTTAGAATCATGGAAAGGGATGATAAGGAGGATGATGATGATGAGCCAGTCATTGTGGAAGATGGCACATGGGAGTCCAACATTACTATTCAACCTGCTCTGAGGAATGTGGCAGAGGTAGCACCACCAGCTCCCATATTTGTGAGGCCTCCACTGAGTCCTGCACCAACCCTTACCTCAGTAGAAGTATGCACTGCAGAGAAGCAATCGACAATACACCAACCTACCACCAGTATTTTTTTCAGGCATTGGTACTGGCCCTGTGAGAAAGTACTTCTCCTCAGTTTGGGACTTTTTTCTGATTAGCAAACAGGAGGAAAACATTGCAATATGCTCCATGTGCCACACGATTGTTGGTCGAGGTAAGCCTGGTTCACGTTATGGTACTGGAGGCCAGACAACCCATATGTAAAAACATCACACAATCCGGTGGGAGGAGCACCTTAAAAAATTGCTAAACGTGATTGTGGTGGTGAAGGTAAGAAGAACCAGGAAACATCATCTACAACTCGTCAAATCATGGTGGAAGGTGAGGAAGTAGACAGTGACATCCTCACGCAAAGCAGCCCTGTCCCCACCATTGCTCCTGAATCACCCTGCTCAGTGACCTCACAATTGCACAAGAAGACTCAGAGTCCGATGGAGACACGGAATACAGTGACTGCCCCATGACACACATTGAGTCTACCACCACCTATTTCTCAAAAAGTCTCCTGCGTCAGTGGCCCCAGAAAAAAAAGAAAATCCAGGCTACTATTACGGGCAAGTTGAAGCAGGAGGGGCCTTATGACCACAACCACCCAACAGCATATTTCTACAATAGAAAGCTGGCAAAAATGAAGCTTTGGACCTCCTCCCATTTTCTTTTGTGGAAGAAGTGTGATTCTTACAATTTGTGCCAGCCATCTGCCTAAAATGGAAGTTTCCAAGTTTTACCTATTTTGCCAGAGTTTCTGTTCCAGTGCTGCATCTCGATGTACTACAATTGGTTTAACAATTGGTTTAACAAGCTTTGCAGCAAAGCGTTGTCTACATTATCCACCTGAAGACAGACATGTGGGCCAGTTGGCAGGCGACTGATTACATGTGCATGACTGCACACTTGATCTCTTTTGTGGGGGTAAAGCGAAAGCTATCTAAAGGTCTTGGCCCTGAGGAAAGTCTTAAGAGCATTCAGCGGCATGCAACAGTAGCCACGTTCATCATGGAAAAATCACATACAGGGAGTGCAGAATTATTAGGCAAGTTGTATTTTTGAGGATTAATTTTATTATTGAACAACAACCATGTTCTCAATGAACCCAAAAAACTCATTAATATCAAAGCTGAATATTTTTGGAAGTAGTTTTTAGTTTGTTTTTAGTTTTAGCTATGTTAGGGGGATATCTGTGTGTGCAGGTGACAATTACTGTGCATAATTATTAGGCAACTTAACAAAAAAAAATATATACCCATTTCAATTATTTATTATTACCATTGAAACCAATATAACATCTCAACATTCACAAATATACATTTCTGACATTCAAAAACAAAACAAAAACAAATCAGTGACCAATATAGCCACCTTTCTTTGCAAGGACACTCAAAAGCCTGCCATCCATAGATTCTGTCAGTGTTTTGATCTGTTCACCATCAACATTGCGTGCAGCAGCAACCACAGCCTCCCAGACACTGTTCAGAGAGGTGTACTGTTTTCCCTCCTTGTAAATCTCACATTTGATGATGGACCACAGGTTCTCAATGGGGCTCAGATCAGGTGAACAAGGAGGCTATGTCATTAGATTTCCTTCTTTTATACCCTTTCTTGCCAGCCACGCTGTGGAGTACTTGGACGCATGTGATGGAGCATTGTCCTGCATGAAAATCATGTTTTTCTTGAAGGATGCAGACTTCTTCCTGTACCACTGCTTGAAGAAGGTGTCTTCCAGGAACTGGCAGTAGGACTGGGAGTTGAGCTTGACTCCATCCTCAACCCGAAAAGGCCCCACAAGCTCATCTTTGATGATACCAGCCCAAACCAGTACTCCACCTCCACCTTGCTGGCGTCTGAGTCGGACTGGAGCTCTCTGCCCTTTACCAATCCAGCCACAGGCCCATCCATCTGGCCCATCAAGACTCACTCTCATTTCATCAGTCCATAAAACCTTATAAAAATCAGTCTTGAGATATTTCTTGGCCCAGTCTTGACGTTTCAGCTTGTGTGTCTTGTTCAGTGGTGGTCGTCTTTCAGCCTTTCTAACCTTGGCCATGTCTCTGAGTATTGCACACCTTGTGCTTTTGGGCACTCCAGTGATGTTGCAGCTCTGAAATATGGCCAAACTGGTGGCAAGTGGCATCGTGGCAGCTGCACGCTTGACTTTTCTCAGTTCATGGGCAGTTATTTTGCGCCTTGGTTTTTCCACACGCTTCTTGCGACCCTTTTGACTATTTTGAATGAAACGCTTGATTGTTCGATGATCACGCTTCAGAAGCTTTGCAATTTTAAGAGTGCTGCATCCCTCTGCAAGATATCTCACTATTTTTGACTTTTCTGAGCCTGTCAAGTCCTTCTTTTGACCCATTTTGCCAAAGGAAAGGAAGTTGCCTAATAATTATGCACACCTGATATAGGGTGTTGATGTCATTAGACCACACCCCTTCTCATTACAGAGATGCACATCACCTAATATGCTTAATTGGTAGTAGGCTTTCGAGCCTATACAGCTTGGAGTAAGACAACATGCAATAAGAGGATGATGTGGTCAAAATACTCATTTGCCTAATAATTCTGCACTCCCTGTACATACAGCTGCAAACATCTTGGACAAATTTAACAGCAAAGTGTCTGAATTGCTGAGACCCAGAGGTCTCCTAATTGGATTTGTTGCCTTGGTACATAGTCAAGGCCGTGGCAGACAGTGGCTATTTCAGGATCCTCTGTTTGGCACACTGCATCAACCTGTTTGTGCAAGACTTTCTCAAAAAAGAAAACATAGTCAGCAGCATACTGACCACCTGCAGATGAATCTGCACTGATTTCAGCCATTCTTTTAAAGCCCAGAAGCAGTTTCGGATTATTCAGCATGCTAATAGAGTACCAGTTAAAGCCCTGATACAGGAAGTGCCAACACATTGGAATCCGACCTTTTATATGTTGCAACGTCTGTTTGAGCAGTACAGAAGGTCAATGACTATGTCATTCAAAGAGGAGGGGATGCAATTGGGAAAGCTATGATCATGGATTCGGACATATGGGGCCTAGTCAAATGCATGACACAGATGCTGCTCCCTTTTGAGGTTTTAACATCGGAAGTTAGAAAGCAAGAACGTAGGACTGGCCAAGCTATCCCATTGTTGCATCTGCTACAGGACCAGCTAAAGAAGGTGTCTGAAAGGTTCACACTCTGAGGTGTGAATGAAAACACAGAAGTGCCTGCGTTGGTTGAGAGCTTAAGCTATCGCTTGACTCATAATCCAAGGCTGAAAAATGATATTATCTCATCCAAAGAGTACATCTGTGCCACCCTACTTGGTCCACGCAAAAAAAAAAATTCTTCCCACTTTCATTCCTTTTTCTGAAGTGGATGTTTCCAAATATAAGAGGTGGATTGTTGAGCAACCCTGGCACCAGGACGAACAGTGGCTGGAACTTAGAGTCCCACACCACAGTTCTGGAATGCCGCTTTCAACTTCCAGAGAGGGCAGTCTTGTTTCATCACAGAAGCCAACACCGGCAACAAGAGCAACAGAAGAATTGGACCCAACCTCTCCATTGGCTTGATTTCAAGTGGCAGGTCTTAAGTCCAGTGCAGAGGCGAAGGTAAAAGAGGTCAAGCAAGTGGCAGCACCAATGACCATTCAGAGGATGTTGTAGGAGTATCTGGATGACCCAAAAGAGGTGTATATGGATCAATATTAGTTGGTAAATTGGTTTGGGTAGATGCACCAATGGCCAGAGCTCAACAGGCTGGCAATCAAGTAGCTGGCTTGCCCTGTAACCAGGGTGTCTGCTGGGTATGTGTTCAGTGCTGCTGGTACAGTTGCTACAGTGAGAAGGACTAGTCTCTCACCTCAAAATGTAGAGAGATTGACCATGATCAAACTGAACCAACATTTCATACCACCTGATTACCATTCCCGAAACACCACAGGAAGAGGAGGATGATTTATCAGAATGAAGTGTGTTAGCTGACCAATGTCTGGGTAAACCACCTGAGTTTGAGGACAAACGCTACTTCCCGGACTGAGTAGGCAACTTAATTTCTTGCAAAAATATAAAAGGAACCAGTGGAACATTGTTTGTGTCTGATTTAATGTTATGCTGCCCGCCATGTTTTAGTCACATATCTGTCCGGACTGCAGTTAGACCTGTGTGCATTAAAGAAGCCACCAGAATACCTTCATGACAGTGGAGACAATTCCTGCCTCCCACCTATGAATATCCTTTTTCTGCATCACTTAGAAGGAGTGCCCCAGAAGATCATTTATTTACAAGAATGCCAATACAATATTACAATTGTGTACCTAGCCTACCCAAGCTTGGACAACTATTGCAACAATGAGTGAGTAATTGTGGTTGATGGTTGATGGTTTATGTGGTAGCAGACAGTGTGGAAGGATGTTCAATTAATAGTACATTTTGATAAATCTTTGGTGCCTGATGGGTGATCATTTTTCCTGAAGGTGACTGGCCTTTACAAACTTACTAAGTGAAAATTTACCTGTATGGCATACTCCTTTTATCAGGTTCTTCAGACCAGACCAGTCACTATAGTTAACAAACACAAATCTATACAGCATACAGAAATTATTTTTCTCTACTTGTTCTTCAACAGCAGTTCACTAGATGTCTATCTTGCTCGGGTCGGGACTGGGACAGAGTTACTTGGACTCAGGAGTTGGATGGAAGGACTCAAGATGGGACTACCTCAACAGCTAGAAGAAGAAAGTTATCGGCTTCAAAGGGAAACCATGGCTCTGAGGCCTAGTACTCAGCTATGAGGAATGGAGAGAGGTGCCTTGATTTGGGGACTGCTGCTAAGTGTCTGCGTTGTAGTGCTGGCAAACATGATACTCCTGTTGTTGCTCTGCCGCTGAGTCTTCTTGGTACACTTCTCATGAAGCTTACCTTCCTTCTGCCCTTCTCCTTGCAATCAGCAGGCCTTCTCCTCTCCTTCCCAAACAAAAGGTGAAAGCTGAGCACAACACTACTGCTTACCTATTGGACTGGTTCAGACAGGCACCCAAGAGTGATGGACATTCATCAGAAGAATGCAGATGCACCACCCAATTTGGCAAAACAGTATCATATTTCTATTAACAATTATATTTTTTAGAGCTGGATAGGTTCAATTCAATCCTCCATAATTAGATTTGTTTTCGAACCTAGAAGACAAGAACATTTCGATATCTAATAACTTGGGCCTCTGGGGCCGAAGGACTGTTTGCAATGCATTTTGCTGAACTGTGCTATACTCATTCCTTCGTTTCCTTCCACAACAGACTGATGATGATGATGTATTACTCATCGCCCTGATTAATTTTGTTCTTGTATTGTGTTTGTCTTTGTCACACCTTTCCTCAAATCCCTTTCCCATCCATTCATCAAACCCCTATTTCTCTTCCCCCGGGCTGTGTGATTTCTTGAGGTGTAACTTAAGTTGATTTACACAAAATTGATTGCACACTTGGTGGGGCAGATGTGGTTAAATGCAACACCAACTCACGGCTGGATCTTCTACTACCTAAGCAATAGCTCACACCAACCCCACATACCCTACCATGCATAAGTAAGAAATATGTTGAGCATCATTCTTCAAAGTCAACATCATCATTCAAGCCTTTGTTATTATGCATCAATTAACCACTTAACCTTGTCGACTACAAAGAACAGACTTTGAGTACATTTTTCATGACTTGAGGATTTCATTACTTTGGTTTTCAAATTCCATGCTCATCATTGCTCAGAATAATTGACTATTGCTAGTTTTTTATATGAGGTATTCTTTGATGTGTTGATGGTAGTAGTTGGTCCTCAGTCTTTCTAAAGCTATAATATAAATGTATATGTATAACCTACTAACTCTCAGTTTTTCCTTACATTTAGTTGCATGTGATCCTTTTGATTAATCCTACAGTTGGAGGTCATCTAGGTGGGGGCGGGACCTCACTGCGATGCCTTCCCTGTTAGCGCACTACCATAAAGAGGACACCTTGGGAAACCCTTCTGTAAGGTGTTGAAACTTGAAAGATTGACAGAGGGAGCTGCCGCCTGCCATCTCTTCATCTTTTCAGGAAGGAGAACTATGGGGTGAAGTGAACTACTTTACTTAGTATGTAAATATAACTAACCTACTGCAGTTGAGATAAGTGCTTGTTTAGCTATGTTTCTGTAGGCAATATAAAGAATGGCAGCATACCCTCCTAACTGGCATACACTAAGAGAAAATGACTAAAACTATAGACTGTTGAAAAGGCGTCAGTGCCCTTAGTCGGCTGCAGCACGGTAAGGTACAGGAAACAGTCTGGGAAGGTGTGGTAGAGGTTTTGCTATAGAAAACTCGGGGGCAGGTTTACTGACAATGTAGTTTAGGATTAGTCAGTCACTGTAATTGAAAATGAAAGTTGAAGAATGTCAGATTTGAACAGGCGTTAATCCATTATATAAGCCATATGAAGTATGGACCACTACTCCGAGCCGTAACAGTTGACACATGCAAGGATTTTTTTTCAATGTGGACAGAAGGTAGGAATGAATAGTGTGGTACTAGGGGAGGTGACTGAGTAGGCACTGGGAGGGTAGGGAAAGACACCTTTTTTTTGTTTCGGTTTGCAATCCATGGAAAGCATTGTGAATGCTACATTAACAGAAGCAGACACACATTGCACAGCCAACACTGCAGTGCCAGATTTAACAATGCTGCAGTTGGGTGGGGTCATCATCATCATCTTTGTCATCTTGGCTCATGGGTCGTGACTCGCAAAGTGCCATGGGCAGGGAGGTCATGGATGATGATGGATGGGTGGGATCAGCCTGACTTAACAAATGCAGTGGCTTTACTAGTAATTGTCAATAACTAAGAAATGTGACTTACCATCACCCATCCCCACAACTGCAGAGACTCCCCTTTCAGGTGCTGCATCCGGCGCACTGGTGCTGGCTCTGGCACTGCTGGTCTGTGTGGCTTGAAAAAACAACATTACACATTTTAGATGCCACATACCCCCTTTTTTTTTTTTTACAAAATACAACTGCAACCCCTGACTACAGTTGAGCTCACAGTATCTCCTCTCTCCAATCTAAAATATCACTTTGGGCATTTTGCTGGTTGACAATGTTAGAAGCCAGCAGTCAAGCCAACCGTAATGGATGATGACCGGAAGTCGCTTGAAGCTCAATGAAGGAGTAGAATAAATTGGTCAATGAAGGACGTATGGTTTAGGTTTGGTTGGCAGTTTTGGCAAATGCAATGGGACCATCCTCATACTACTTTACTGCCATGCTGCACTGTCATTGGAACTGCTGGGATAATACAACACAGCATAATGTATTTTGCTGTGATTCTATTTACTTTAGAGGAGGAGATTGGCTTAACAGAATGAATCTGTTTAGATTTTACAGCAGTGTCATTATTAGAATTAGTCTCATTAACTTCATTCAGCATCAGCATCTACAGTGATACCTCGGGCATATCTATTTACCAGAATGTTGTCTCTTCTCTGATGGAATTGGTCTGTACCGTGGCAGAAACTGCCTTCTCAACTTGCTCAGTACTGGATTACTTACCTCCCTTGAATAACTGATGGCTGTCGAGGAGAATGTGGGTGGTACTGGCCTGTTTGGATCACTTTGCTCCAAGCATTGCTGAGTCTGCAGATACTTCTGGAAACTGAACTCTAAGCAGGCTTAGATCTCCTGCTTGTTTAAGCAGGCGATTATTTTTTCCAAAGGCATCACAAATTTATGAAATATTTTACTGTCAGACAATGAATAATCAATAAACTAGAAGAGCCAGTTAGAAGCCATTAAGGGATTAACTATCCTAAATATTTCTTTGGAAGAGGATTTTATTGGCATACTAGGCAACCCCCATCATCACATTATCAAGACTTGTTTTTTTTGTAATGCCTAGGTACTTCTTTCACAGCTGCCTTTGCCTTCAGGTAGTAATTGACATGGCATGTGTGTGCCAGCTTCTTACATCTCATCTTACCATCTTTAATTATGGCATCATACCAGGGCACAGAAAGTCATCATCTGCGTGAAAAGCCAATTGTCTTAGAGAAGAACTGATATATGACTGCCAGGGTCCAAATAGATAATGAGTCATAGTCAGAGTAGACTGTGGAATTCAATGTTGTGCAAGCTAGTTCTGAGGCTGTAGCGGCAAATGCTGTGGCAGAAAACATCACCCACTGGAGGAACTTTTCAGTTTGCAGATAGGGAACCAAGTGTTATTAATATATACATATTGTTAACAGAGGGGAATGCAATACAAAATTTAATTTGTCATATGACCAGACCAGAGACAGGATTTGGTCACAATTTATCAATGCTGGAGGGGCAAACATTAGTGCTAAACAGAGCCAAGCCTAGTACCTGAGCAGTAACTTGTTGGCGGAGATTAAGGGCTGCCAAACAATTAATGAGAGTGGCTGCAGGTGGATTATTAGGCACATCAGACCAGATATTACAGCCCTCGAGCACAAGGACACTGCATGACTAAGTAATATCAGGGATGTGTGCCAATGATGCGTGGAAAGGCACAGACTGGCTTGCCTTTCATGTTCCGCCTGTGTCTTGGCAGCAGGTCCGCGCAGCAGGTGTTCTTAAATTCTCCCTTAAGTGCCTGCACATGTGTTCCTCCTGAGCCTTTAGACTACTAACCAAGATAGCTGCCAAGATAATCTCACTTTGTGAGGCAAAATGTCTGAATTGGATGGTGAGCACTCCACTTCACTCCAGACTTTTGCTAACAACGAACTGTGGGTCAGAAATACTAAGGCATTTTGCAGTCACAAAGGACCCGATTCTCAAAATCTGAGCCTTTTAAATCACAAAACAGCCTTTTGGTATGTATCCAACCCAAATTGCTATTTGAGAACACACTATTGAATATTGAATCAACATTTTGATTTGCTACTTCATACTGAAACGCTATTTGGAAGTGGCATGTTTAAGTCATCCTTTACAAATAGCAATTCACAAGGGGATGTGTTAGACCAGACATCCTTAGGGTGGTCATCCCCCAACTTTTTGCTGGCCTCCCTCCATTTTTTGACCGTGATTTTACTGATTTTAGGACCACTGCTGACCAGTGCTAAAGTGCATGTGTTCTATTCTCTACACATGGTAACATTAGCTCCTAGCAAATTGGCATATTTAATTTACCTGTAAGCCCCCATCAAAGTGCACTAGAGGTGCCCAGGGCCTGTAAATTAAATGCACTGATTGTGCCACCCACATAAGTAGCACCTTAACCATGTGTCAGGCCTGCCATTGCAAGGCCTGTGTGTGCGGTTTCACTGCCACTTAACTTTGCATTGGAAACTGCTTGCCAAGTCTTAAACTCCCCTTTTCTACATTTAAGTCAACCCTAAGTAGGCCCTAAGTAACCCATAGGGCAGGGTGCTATCAATGTAAAAGACAGGACATGTATTTATGTGTTTTACATGTCCTGGTAGTGAAAAACTCACAAATTTGTTTCTCACTATTCTGAGGCCTGCTCCTCTCATAAGCCAACATTAGAACTGCCCTTATATACTTTTAAGTGGTAGATTCTGATCTGAAAGGAGTTGCCATGTCGTGTTTAGTATGGCCAGAATGGTAATAGAAAATCCTGCATACTGGCGAAGTTGGATTTGATATTACAATTTTAGAAATGCCACTTTTAGAAAGTGGCCATTTCTCTGCACTTACTGCCATCTGTGCCTTACAGCTTGTCTCTAATCCAGGTCTGGTCTGTGCTGGTTTACAGCTCCCCTTGTGCATTCCACCCAGACAGCCATGAACCCGGACACTCAGTCACATCTGCATTCATCTGCATAATGAATGGGTCTCCCTGGACAGGAAGGGTCACTGGCCTGCCCTCACACAAAGGGCTGATAAGCCCCCACAGGGAACCTGGCAGACAGGACTGGGTTGAAAGGGAAACTTGTGCACTTTAAAACCACTCTTTGAAATTTCCCCCACTTTAAAGGCATTTTGGGTATATATACTGGGCCTATGACCCTCAAAAATGGGACACTTCTGGATCTACACCTGGACTTTGTCAGAGGGACAGCCTGGCTGCCAAATGACTCATATGGACTGTTTTGCCTAGAAGGAATGTTGCCCTGCTTGCTGCCCTGCTGCCTCCTGACCCCTGACTCTGCTAGCGGTACTCTGCCTTCCCCGCAAGTGCTCTCCAAGGGCTTTGATTGAGCTTGCCTCCTGTTCTGGGGTCTCAGGGCCACAAAAACTTCACCAAAGGGAAGAAAGTCCCTGTGCGTCAGAAAATCGATGGAATGCCTGCAAAAATCAACGCCACACCTGCTTACAGGCAGAAAAATCGCTGCATTGCATACCGAATCAACGCAGCGCCTTCTCACCTGGTGCATCAAGGATTTTCAATGTATCATCTCTGGGCATCTAAATATCCCTTTGTCACAGTGAGGTCCCAAGGTGGCACTCTTGGAATTGATGCATCACGTTGCAGCATGGAAAGCCACAGCGCATTGTCTGTGCCATGCTGGAAAATCAGACGCAGCACCTTATTTTTCAACATATCTCCTCCCCTGCGGCGCCTGTGAGTCATTATTTTTCACGCATCCGAGGTACTGTGTTTTAAAAGGATACAACCACTGATTCTTACAGATTTAGACTCATTTAAACCTTTAAAACGTGATATTTTGACTTGTGCATATTGGAATTTTGTTGTTCTGGTCTTATTTTGTTCAGATAAATATTATCTATTTTCCTAAACTGGTGTGGCATACTTTTTGTGGTGTTTTCATCGTGTTACGATATGAGTTATTACAGAAATACTTTACACTATGTTAAGCCTGCCTGATCTGTGCCAAGCTAAGAGAGGGTGAGCACAGGATAATTTGGATTGTGTTGTGACTTACCCTGACTAGGACTGTGGTCCCTACTTGTTCAAGGGGGTATACCTCTGGAACCAGAGACCCAATTTCATATAGCATGTATTAATGCTTTCTGACCCAAATTTGGTGGCAAAACTTTAATATTTTCCCGACTACTAAAAGGCAATGGTAGCCTATTCTCAAAAGGGAAGAAACCCCAAATATTTTTTTAAAAACACATTTTTTAGGAGTAGGCAGTGGTCCATAGGACCACTGCTTCCTCATAAAAATGTTTGTAAAAGTTTATTTTTTTAATGCATCCTGTTTTACCTTTAGGGGAACAAGCTGAATTTTAAATAAAGTTTGCTTTATTGAAAAGTAATCACAGCCATGGTGGCCTGATGATTTGCTGATTGAAGCCAATCATAGTAGGGTGCAATTTGTGACCTACCTGATGCGTATTAATGAGGGAGATCAGGTTGTGACTCCATAAGAATGGTGATTTTGTGAATCAATCGATTAGTACATAGGTCCACTCGCAAAATCAGAGTTGATTCAGTAAAAGTCAGTGCACAATTTGAAACCACTTTTACCAAATCGATTCTTAGTTCATCTGACCCTACAATCTTTAACTATCTGTCAATTATTAATTAGAGTGGCACAAGTATGAGCAAAGTACTGAAGAAGAAGCTAATGAACCAACCCCAAATGCAAATGGACATCCCCACTCCCTCTCAGTCTACCTTACATTAAAAATGAAAGTAACATGAAAACACAGGGCTTGATTTAGATTTCGTCAGATGGGTTACTCCGTCACAACAGTGACGGATAGCCCGTCTGGAGAAATATAAACCCAATAGGAAATAATGGGATTTATATTTCCGCAGATGGAATATCCGTCACCATTGTGGTAGAATAACGTGCCCTCTGAAATTTAAATCAGGCCCACAGTATGGTAAAAGAAACAAATCAGGCATTGAAAGTTCAAAGTCTTGAAAATGCTAATGTCTCTATGAGCCACCTTGGGGCTACCAACACAGGTAAGCAAGTTCAGGCAACCATGAGGGATCCTATATGTCTGCCCCAGGGGTATGACCTGTTACGTTATGTGATAATGATTTGTATAGCCTCCTTCTCACTTCTTGAGTCCCACAAGAAGCTGAAGATGTGGCTCTTTTTTATAAGCACTTTGGGGACCACAAAACTATAGACATGTCCAAGTGCCTGGATATCCTTTTGGGTGATTAGTGAGCTATACAAATCAATTTAGGATAACAAAGATATTAGGCAACCAAGAGGAATCTTATTTGTCTGCCCATGTGGTATAACCTGTTAATAGATTTTGGCCTATCAACACAAGCCTCATCCTTGCCCGGCTTCAATTCAAGTTGTAGCCCAGACTTATGTGAATTACAAATGAATTTGGATGGAATGACCGCTCACTGTCTTGTGTGTACTTGTTGTCACTTAACCATTTATTGTGCTACTACCTGCCCCCACCCCATAGCCAGTGTAGTACATTTCTAGTGAGTTACCAACAGTGGTAGAGGTGGTATAAGGGTCTAATTTGCATGTATGTACACGTGTTTTGCAACCCAAAATGTCTCATGAGTGTGAGGTACCAACCAAGATACTGGACAATTATATGTCTCCTAACGTTTTCAGAGAGCTGTTGATTGTATATAGGTATCTTTTGCCTTCATGTGACAGGGATACATGTAAATAATCTTCCAGGGTAAGACAGAAAGCCATCTGTGCATGTGTAGTTATTCCACTTAGATGAAATTCACATGGTGGATTTTTGGATCTCTGCTGGTCAGGATTGAGTGCACACCAGACCAGGACAAAGGGCCACTGCTGAACAGGTTAGTACCAAACTCAGACCAAGCTATGCTATCTGGGGGTATAGTTAGTGCAAGAAGGGTTTCATCCAGTTTTAGTGTGGTTTGCCAGCTCAGCAAAGCCCTGCTGCCATTTTATGAGATCCCTCTCCTTCCTGGCAGGGATATCACTGCCTTCCAGTATTCAAAAGGTGTGTTGGATGCTCTGAAGGAAAAAAATATGCCTAGTGTTCACCAGGAGTGTTTTTGGTTCCACTTATTCTTGTTTGTTTTAGTGAAACAAACTTCTGAGTTTACAACTTCTTAGTGAATTGGCCCAGAGTTATTCCCATGTCCTTGCACAGGGCTCTCAGCTCACTGATCCTGAGGGAGTACAGATTGTCTAGGTCCGTTTCCATGGTCCCTTATTTTTAAAAAGCTGAACAAATTGGAATCACCAGTAATTTGGATAAATTAAAAAGTGACCCAATTAAAAATGGCACAATTAAAAATCAAAAACAAAGTTTGCCTTATGTCAATTTGGAGGATTTTTAATTTCATAGTTTTCTAGCTGAGTGGTACTGCTAAACACAAGTTCTGGATTATTATATGGTGTGGTTGTGAGATCTCACCATGTAGTATTGTCACAATCTTTATCAGGTAAAATTTGTTTTTTTGACAAAGCCCATAGCTCAGACCTAGGTAGCTGTGACACATAACAGGCAGGCATAATCAACAGAACAAACGTAAAGCATTTAGAAGTAACAATGTGACCAAGGGTGTCCAGTGCAGGTCCAGGTGTCACTGGTCCACTGGTCCCCCGGTTACAGAGGTCTCAGGGGTTCTTTACAAGTGAGTAAATCTTTTTCTCTGGAGGACCAGAGGGCACTCTGATGCTGGTCATGGGCCCAAGGGACTTGGGGGCACCTCATAAGGGTTAAGACTTGGTCTCCGAATGGGCACTTTGGCATTGAGCAGTGGCACGTTTGTGGGAAAGGGGGGATCACTAGCCGATGAGGCAATAGTTCCCAAAAGACACCCTTCATATAACTTCCTGGGGGTTTAGCCAGCAAACAATCCTAGGATACCTCTACTACACCTGGATCCAAGATGATTCAAGCCTTCTTCCACCGTGAGTAGCCCTAGGCACATCACTTAGGGTTTACACAGCCTAATGAGCCACTCATCCTGGAAAACCAGTTCTACAGTGGGTTTTCTCCTCTGATGGATATGCCAGCCTGTCTGCCTACACAAAGAACTGGGCAGGCGAAGTTGTGATCACCATTTGCTTCACTGAGGCTGTATCCTCTTTGAAGTTGGGCCATCTGTGGCCACTCCTAGATAGTCATCCTGCTGGAAGGTCATACCTCCTGCCTTCAGCAATTCACTTTGCTCCCTGATTCTGGGTATGCTTCACACTTTCTAGCAGAGGGACAGTATATTTTCCCAGGTGACAACTGCTGTAGATATTCAGGAAATACTGTTGGAGGTTTGGCAGCAAAGAAGTGACTCTAAAGTCACCTTTCTATGAAATTTTACCTTTAAATCTGATCTCAGCAATGCATCAGGTTTAATTTAATGATTAATGTGATACTTTTGAGTATATCTTTAATTTTCCCAAATGGCATTTTGCTCCTAGCGTGGCGGCTAGTGAAACACCATTTTAGCCAGTGGGACCATGGGTCTGGCTACAGTGAAAACTGCAATTTGGTGTTTACATTTTTGGGGCATGTAAAGCACAAAAGGAACATACCCTTCTTTTTAATACTAAGCACCCTTCCTTGTGGGCCATGAAGGCCTTCTCTACGGGTGGCTTATTAATATTAAAAAGGAAGGATTTGACCTGGCAAACGGGTTTATTTTTCTGTGTCAATTTGGGCTGTTTAAAGCTGCCCAATCAGGCTACAGAGCAAGCCTATTATCAAGTTGTTCAGCTTGTCACTGCAGTGGTGGCACAAATAATTGCTACACTCCACTAGTGACATTTAACTTAGTAGCCCTGCGTACCTCTTGTACCTTATACTAGGGGTTTATAAGTAAGTTAAATAAGTCACTCAGGTATTAGCCAATAGTACATATACTTGTGGGGTCAGAGCACATGCATGAGGACCTGGATAGCAGGGTCCAGTGTACTACAGAGTAAAAAAAAACAGCAGCATCTGTCCAAAAACTTGACAGGGTAGATAAGCATACAAAAAGAGCTACTTTCTTATAGTTTGTTTCACTAAAACAAAAAGCAACGACCCACATGCACATAGATGTTTCTACCACAGAATGGAAACCATTGTGGGTTTTCTCAGACCTGGTTTACTATTGCTGTTGTGAACTGGCACTGAGAAAATGAGTGACAGTTGCCGGAACTTACGAAGGCAGAGTAACAATCACTGTGACCTGGAGGTCCAGAGTTGGACAAGCAATTAGTCCAATGGGGACCTACTTCAGAGTCACAGTGAAAAAACTTAGCAGGCCCCATACCTCTAAATGGGGACAAGGCTGTGAGTTTAATGCCATGTGGGCACCTCCGGTTTAAGGTAATACTCCCACCCCACTAAACAGTAAATTACATATTATTCTTCTTTCCATTTTAAGTAGGAGAGCGCCATAAACATAACATCTCTCAAGATCACTAAAGCTGAAATTGGTGATGACTACCCTTTGTGGCTGCTCTATCCCCTACCTCCCTCCCACAGAAAAAAACTCTAAAAGACCAGGGGCCAGATGTATCAAAGGAATTTGCATTCGCAAACGGTGCGAATCAGTAAATTCCACCGTTTGGGCATGCAAAATCACCTTACATGATGTATGAAAGGCATTTGCAGTGCCATTTTAAGGAATCACCAAAATAGCGATTGCTTAAAATTGCACCTAGTTTTTGCTAATCACAGAATCGATTCTCAAATAGCAAATCCCAATTCAATGTATCAAGATTGTGATTAGTCGCAAAAGTGGGTTTTTGCATGTGCAATTTATCACAAATTCATATCAGGTGGTAAACAGATGCAACCTATATAAAAAGGCCCAGAATGCATCAGCCCTTTTCAACAATGGCTGCACTCTAGGCCATGGCAAGAAGGATGAGTATCCTGGCAGGTTTGAGGAGACAGGAGCGCATTTTTAGAGTGCTCTCTACCCTATTTGATCAGACAGAGGAGGAGATTTATGACAAGTACAGGTTGAACTCTGCCATTATACCTGACTTAATAGCTGATTTACAACCCCTACAGCAGTGACACACACACAGAACCAAGGCCATACCCACTCATGTGCAGGTACTATGCTCCCTGCACCACTTAGCCTCAGGAAGCTAACCAGGGTGTCATAGCAGCAGCTGGAGGTGCTTTCATGCTTCTTTAATGCATTCCTAAATGCCATGTTAACAAGACTACATCTGCACATAAAATTTCCCAACACCCCACAGGATTTGCAAAGAACAAAATGTGATGTCTACCAGGAAGCCCAATTTCCACACATCACTGGCTGCATTGATGGGACACATGTAGCAATCTGGCTACCATCTGCAACAGAGTATGTATATAGGAATAGGAAAAGTACACATTCTATGAACATCCAAGTCATATGCAATGCCTCCAACATAATAAATGGCCTTGTGGTCAGATTCCCTGGTAGCACACATGATTCATACATCTTCAGGCACAGTGGAATACACACATGGCTTCTTGCTGGGGAGGTTGGCGAAGGATACCTACTTGGTAATGTAACAGTAAACAATGTTGCATAACGTCTATGTGATCCCACAGATACAAAAACACAAATTTCACACTCCTGTCATTATAGGAGACTGTGCATATGCAGTGCAGTCCTTCATCTTGACACCCTATCTCAATCCTGCCAGGCCAAGTGAATGGAGATACAATCCGGCACACAGGAGGACACGTAGCGTGATAGAGAGGACCTTCGGCCTACTGAAGAGTCATTTGCGATGCCTGCATAAGAGAAGGGGCGTACTGCAATACAGTCTGGAAACCACATGCAAGATCGTGGCCACATGTGCAATGTTGCACAACATCGCAACGACTAGAGGCATACCAGACGAACCCACAGAGACAGATTCCGATGAGGATGACGACCCCTTGCCACCCCTTCACCCAGCAGACAGAACCAGAGCAGCAGATGCCAGCCAAAGACGTGCTGAGATTACGAGCAACTATTTCTGATGTAAGTAATGACAAAACCACGTCTACTTTCATTTTTTTCTGTAGGTTTCACATTTATTGCCTTGATTTCAGGTAATATATGTGTGAATATGACATAGGTATACAAAATACACAATCAGGTCCCAATTACAGTGTGATACTATTGACATCATAGTATCAATGCATTGATACATGATATGCAAGGCCCCTGCATTTCTCAACATTGCGTTTTACATCCATGCACTCCACTTGAACGCTCAGTAGGCTCAGTGGCACCTCTCCTTGCGGGTTCAGAGACAGAACTGTGTCTGGAACTGTGACGCCTAGGATCCTTCACATGGGCTGTGACACTGCTGAGGCTAGAGAGCTCCTCACTATCCCCACCACCCATATAGCTGTCTTCAGCACTCTGGGCTGTCTGCATTGTCTCCAATACATTGGTGAATTGCACCAGTCCTCGTGCAACGTCCTGGCTGCAATGTGCCATTTTCACTTGCATTCCCACAACACATTGTGACAGCAAAGCAGTTATGTTAGTGAGCCGATTGACAGATCTGCTGAACCCATCCAACCTACCCATCAATTGGTGATGGCGCCTAAGGTGGGTGACATGCTCCTGCTGCATTACTATGCAGAGTTCTTTAATGGTATTTGTCATCTCCCTTACATATTCTATTGTAGCTTGCTGTCCCTCATGCAGCTTGCACATATTGTGATCGAGAGACACCAACTGCCTAAGCATTGATGTCATGTGTTTACATTGCAGGTGCTGCACTTTCAGCATGGATGCATTAAGACCACCGACCAGAGATGGGCCCTCACCTTCCTCTGTGCTCTGTCTGCCTTCTTCATGGAGCCTCCTGAGGGCAGTCGACTGATCCTGGAACAGGGACTGCAGTCTGTCGGTGCTTCTACCTTCTAAAGGTGGTGTGGGTACATCATCCGGCAATTCGTCTGAGTCCAATGAAACTCAGGGAAGGGTAGCACTCTTGCCCTGTGCCTGATTGGTGCTGGCATGATGGACTCACTGGTGTTTGAATCTGACTGTGGCTGACTTTCATCATTCCCCCCTTTTCCAATTTCTGCTGCGTCAGAGTCCAGAACATCTGCAACAACAATGCGCAGCATGTTATTTTTGTTATTCACCTTGCATTTGTATTCTTACAGTTACTTTTATTATAACATTTCTCTTGGCATGTTGTCTCTCATTGTCTGTTGTGTTGTTTCTCTGTTTGGTTTTGCACTTTACTGCTTATGTGGTAGGTGCACTTCGGGGTATGGACTACCACTCCCATAATGCATTGTTGTGTTGAATGGAATATGTGGCATGGACTATTTCTTACAGTGTATAGTACCATTGCAGTTTTCCAGGGGACATTTGTATATGCACATATGGTGATTCAAATCATTACTGCCCTTACCTTTGCTGGTGTCGGGTGTGCCTGAGGTGTCAATGTCAGTGACACCACCTACTGCTTCAGGCAGCAGTGTTGACTCCACCATGTCTTCCAAGAGGGTGGACGGTGTCTGGGTGGATGGTCCTCCACCAGTGCTCCTTGCTTCCTTCAGCCTGCTTGCTACCCTCTCTTTGGTATGTGATCGCAAGTCGTACCAGCACTTGCGTATCTCCTCGATTCAACGGTGCGCAACACCCACCGCACAAATTTTGGTCTGGATGTCAGTCCACATTTTAATCTTCTCACTATCTGGGACCTGTAGTGAGTGTTTGCCAAATAACTGGTCATGGTCCTTGACCACCTCTTCTGTGAGCACCCCCAATTCCTGCTCACTGAATTTTAGTTTTCAGAATACAAAATCTCAATTTGTGATTTTCAAATACTGATTCACTATTTTACCGAATCACTATTTGGTACTCGCTATTTACGATTGTGACTTTTAAGAAATCACAAAAAATTCTGCTATGGCGTTGTTACATTGCATTTCGGGAATCCCAGTTAGCGATTGGGTAAAAATCGCTATTTGGTATTCGCAAATGCAAACCTTCATACATCTGGCCCTAGATGTTTATAAGTGGGAATAACATTGAACACTTCAGAAGTCACAGGCAAAGTAGTTCCTTAAAAGAAAGCTAAAAATTAACAGTAAAATGAAAGAAACCCTCTCAAATCATTTGTAGTTGTGGAACCACCCTGCCACACCCTAGTGTAACCCAGTTTGATTCACAAAGGAAGCAGCTCAGTCTTCCAGAACACTAAGAACTCCCAGAAGAGGTTCAAGCATACTGATTGACTGCTGAGTACCCATCAAGCTACTCAAACATTCTGTTGGTATTTGCAAAAATTCACATTACTTCTGAGAATGGTTCCCCAAGATCCTTCCATACCAAGGTAAATTGCAAATGCACCATTGTATGAGGTTTTTTTTGTAGCCGATGTGCAATGAAGAGATGACCTTTACATACATGAAACTGAGACAGTGTTTTGATCCGTGAATTTAAAGTTTGCTTCAGAAAGGCAATGAAAAACGCTCTGAATGGAAGCTTTCCCTATAGCTGGAGTATGTGCAGCACCTGTAGCCAATAACACAGAAGAAAGATTTCTACTTCTTCTCAATGGTGCATCTCCCTGGCTGGACAGTCATTCGGGAATTCTAACTTTTCGGAGTCGACTGCAAACTAACTAGGGGCACCTATTTAGGCTGTGTAGATTGTTGTTCCATTTCAAACACCACCAATTTGCTAGGATTTTATTTTTTCGTCCTGGTGGGACAAAATTTAAAAAGTGTTTACTCCATGCAGTGCTCTTCTGACATAAGACACAAAGCTACTAGCACAAAATCCAGGTATCAGGTTTTCAAAAACGTTTTTGGTCATATGCACTTACCTCTGCAGCACTTCTGAACCGGCAGAATAGTAGAATGCAGGGTAATCAAATTCCCATTAAAAAACAGACAGCGAAGTGCTGGCATTTCACAAGGAAACATTATTAAACATAATGAAGCTCTCTGCGTGGGACGCTAGAACCATGCAGTTTTCCTTTGCTTTAATACTTCATCCTTTATTTACGCACACAACGTGACGCCAGAAACGCAGATCATTTTTCCGTAAGGATGTGATTTAGAAGAAAATAAAATCTAAAGATCAGTTTGCCCCGTTCCACTTGCAAACCAAATGTAAGAGAACACAAAGATATTTTTGGAACAGGAGAAGTGAAAAAAATACTCAGCATGATCCAAGTCCAACCCGTACTAACAATATGGTGAGCAGCGTGAGGTAACAGCATGCCAGGGCCGCGAAGAACTGCATACCAGGCGATCAAGCCCCCCTCAGCTGCCAGCACTGCTGGAAACATCGATTTTTAATTATACTCCAACACATACATTTATGTTCTGTAATGTAGTGAGCCGTAGACAGGAGTTTTTCCATATATATATTATGAATTTGCCCTTCCGCCACGTCGCAGGGATAAGCATGAATGCTCAAGCACCGTGGTCACACACTGAGAGGCACTGGCACATCTGATTGACCAGGAAATTGATATAACACCAAATCTTCGTTTGTTAACTTTGGTCTGACTAGAACGTGGATTAGTGGACGAATTTCGAAAAACATGCCCCTCATGATATGCCCTGAAATCCTACAATGGCAAGTAAAGCAGAGGAAAGCCGTGCAGATTGAATCACACAAGAGAACATATTTACAAGTAGATTTCTTTTCTGGACCACTGTTGGAGTGTGTCTTTTAAAATTAATGTTAATTAAGTAATCTTGCAAGTATATTGTGTGATGAAGCTGCATAGAAAATGTGTTAACATAGAAAATAATGCACGCATTTGAAATGTGCCCACTGGGAGTGGCTACCCATGTATACGAAGACTAATGAAAAGCTTATTAATTCTGAATTTATTGTGCAATAATGTTTTGAATTTGTATTAGAATATCATAATTAGAGTTATATGTTAAGAGTTTTGCTTTATTAAATTAGAGGGCCTTAGCTTAGCGAGGGTTTGGGCCTAGCTGCCTAGCCTCATATTGAATTGTATTTTTCTAATGTGTAAATGCACTGTTTTCCTGAAGGACACAAAGCTGTATTTTTCTAGGGGCTATATGCGTGTAGCCGTAGTAAGTTCTTTCTCTTGAGAACCGGCTTGCTCAAGGCGACATTCTTGCTGCATGCAACAGTGTAATTCGTAACAGGTGCAAGGTTAACCGTACTAGGAGAAGACAATGAAGACACTGACTGGAGCGTAAAAGTGTAACATTTTCTACCTGACATTCCAACCATGAAGACGTCAATAACATGGACCAATCAACGACATGGGAACTGCAAACGAGGAAAATTCTAGTAAGGCGCTTACTGAATTATTGGACAGAGATAACGATGCACCAAATTTTATCCAGTGAGGAATTAGGGAACAATTAGATGGTTTTGATTAAACGGTGTAACCCAAGGGAAACAGGGGCCGCTTTTTTCCTTTTCCACTTTTATGGGGACATTTGCATTTTCCTTTGCCATAACACTTATGTCACTTGCCATTTTCTGCACACTTCAAACCCATACTTTAGAGTTAAATTGTCCTGTCACTTCAAACCATCCTCTACCCCATTCTTGTCTGATATTAACTTCTCTTCCATCTGAGGGAAGAAATTTGTTTTCTGAACTGTGCTATCTTGAGATTTTACCCCGTCTTATCTTTGCTGATGGTGCATCGACTGATGTCCTGAGGACAAAGACTGACGCTGTTTGCTGATCTGTAGGATTGGTAACTATCCTATGCAAAATTTGTGATTGTCTGTTTGCCTTTTCTTTCAAGGTACCAAATGCTATTTTGATAGAGGCCTTAGTTTAGATGTTTTCCAAACTTGTGTTTACTAAAATGTTTTGCATGAGGCCCAACATGCTAATGCTAATTCGTGGTTAGTTAAGGCGTTCACAATTATCCTATGCAAATAGACAAATGACTGAGTTCTTGCTTTATTGAATAAAATGTACTAATGAGACTATGCTAAGTTGCTTCATATTAATGATGTGCATAAATATTGAATTAATATAGCTGATGCATTGATTAAGTTGTGCTCTGATTGCTAATCGTTAGTGTTCTGATGAGTTTTTTGTTAATAAGATTAACAGACATGATGTTAGATTGTAACCAATAGGGAAATAAATATCTTAACTTTTGACTAAACTGGTGTGGTTATTCGTGAACTGAGGAGTAATGGTGAGTTCAATGGTTAAGATTTATTAAATGTTTATTGATTAGCGATTATTATTATTGATTATTTATTGATCCATTGATTGGTGATGCCAAGAAAATATTTTGTGCTGGGAAGTCCCCAAATGTGGTCAAAAGGTTTGTCGACCTAAACGCGTCTCATTGTAAGTTTACTTATTAAGGCTCTGACGCACTAACAGTTTTTGGTAGCAGAGGTGATGGTTTGGCCCTTTGGGGCCCCAGTACGAAGGATTACGGTTTGATAGAGTTGATGGTACAAATCACGGTTTGATAGTAGAGGTGTTGGTTTGGCTTTGGGCCCGGTGTGAAGGGAGTGTGGTTTGGAGGTTTGGCTGGTGTACCAAATAAGTTGGGTTTTGTGTTTTTTTTTCTTCAAAGATTCAAATTGGAGAGATGATGTGTCCCTAAGTCCCAAATGACTTTCCCGGAATCTCGGAGCTTGCTGAAGGGAGTTTAAGTATGTTCTCGGCGTTCTAGTGACAGTGTGAATGAAGTAGGGTTTTGCGCTTGCACAGCTCATGCATATGGCAGGTGAATTGTGATGTTTGTGAGGATTTTAGGCCAGATGATGATGTTTTAGTAGGAGTGGGTATACTCCGCAGTATGAGAGTAGGGAAGTCGGCGAACTTTATGTGAGTGTGGTGCTTTGTGCTAAAAAATTGTCCACGTGGTTGTTGATGACGTACGGACCCTGCGTGGTCTAAGACTCTGGAGTATATTGATAAGTGTATGAGACACTTGGTTTATGTTGTAATTTGTGCGGTTTAATAGGTCGATAGTGAAGGCGACGGGTCGAGTTTGAGTCAAAGTGAGTGAATGAAAACTTCGATGGAGATTTGGTGAGTTCTAAAGTGCACTAGAACAATAATCCATTGACAAGTCGAGAGTAGAATTTGCGGGTCAAATTTTTCTTGCGAGTGCGGGATCTGAGAAGGAGAAAGTAGCGGCCGAGGCTAGGCGAAAGCTCTGTAAAGTTCTGAAGCGATTGTGTTACCCTTTCCTGTACTAAACCGGCAAATTTTGAGTTTATTTTGGTTGGTGCTCGCAATATATTGCATTAGTTTGTGTGAATTGAGAGTGGGAAGACAAGCCGCAAGACTTTGTCAGTCGCAGTGTGTGAGTGTGACATCATTTTGAGCCGCGCTGGGATAGGTTGGTTAGTGAGAAGGGTCGCGCACGGATTGGCAGCCGTCCGTGAAAGGCAATTGGTTGAGAAGGTAGGCGAAGAGAGATCTGTGAATTAAAGTCATTTCCTGATTTGATTGTAAACACAATAGAACACAGAAAGATGACATTTTTCAAGGCTTTAAATAGCGCTTTGAGGGGAGACGTATATATCACCGCAAGTGTAGGGTACACCAGCTTATATTGTAATGGAGGAAAAGGGTGTTGCGCCATGTCTTTGGCTAAAGCAATGGTGCAAAGCCACGGAGAAAGAGGGATGCTTAGCGGTTCCTGAAAATGGAACGTTCAATTTGGGGGTTTTAGTAAATTTGCGAAGGGTGCTAAATGATCTGAAGCCACCTCCGAGACCAGCACAGTTTGAGGTGCTAGCAATCTGGGAACTAATAGCAATACGGCAACAGTAACAGAAATTTGATAGGAGAATGAGGAAAGCAGAAAAGACACTAGCGGAGGCTAGTTGGGATAGTGTACAGAGAGTTTGGAGCAGAGAAACAATAGATGGAGTTAGGCTGTTTCCAGCAATAGCTCAAGAAGGTGAAGACAAAGGGAGGAAAGCTACTTGTAAGACTGACAAAAGTCCTTCCCAAGATAAAGAGGTCAGGAAGCCCTGGTCAGAGGCAGATGACTCAGATGATGATGAGTTCCTTAATCAGTTACTGAATGATCGACCACCGCCATATGCGATAGACGAAAATAGATTGAGTGCCCGTGCCTGTCCTGCAGGTTCGACACAAGAGAAGGTGACAATAAATCCGACACAGGTTAGTCCTGCCTCGACACAAGTCCCGGTGCAGAGTAATTTTGGCGTGTCCACTGCCCAGGTTATGCAACCTCAGCTGCAACCGCCACAGGTTCAGAAACTTACCCTGATGTACCCATTTTAGAGACTACCACTAATCTAATGGTGCCGACAGAGCCAGCATATGGAAGACCAAAGTTGATACAGACGGAGCCAACTCCACCTTTACTGCCCCAGGTGCAGCCGCAAATGATTCCGAGATATACTTTGGTCGCAGGACCGCAGTCAGACATGACACCAGTGATGAGCCAGAATATGGAAGTTAATCCTCCACAGGTTTTGGGGAACAGACACACACCAGCTGCCATATCTTTGCCTATTACGGTTGGTCCACCAATGCCAATTTTATGCACAAGCGAGGCCAAGTGTATGTGATCAAGGAGTAATGACACAAAATATGACAAGAGGAGGGTTTGTAGGAAGCTCCCAAGGAACGACTCCAGTGTAACCGACGTTTGAAGGGTCTAGGTCTTTGTTAGATTTCAGTCCGATTGGGGCTCCTCCAGAGGCCATGAGACAGACAGGTTTGAGACTGCTGACACCACAAATCTCGAGTGTGAATGTACCACAGACACCTGTAGTGCAGGCTGGGAATATCTCATTACAGGGTTTAACAGCACAACAGCTGACCGATTGGTTAGACAAGCTTAATACTCCACAGACTGCTCCTGTAGCCGCAGGGAGGGTGGAAGGAGAAGAATACCTGAACCTTGTGAGGTTGGGTATGGAAGCCAATGAACTTGTTGAAGGGAGCATGGGTGTGAACAGGCTAGAGTCATACACGGAAGCAGAATTGAGGTATTTGTGTCTAAAGATAACAAGAGAAGTGAGCAGGGTGCACAGAGGTTGGCAAATTTGGCAGACAAATATGGCGTAGATTTAGAAAATACCAAACATTTGAAGAGGATTTACAGGTTAGATTTTGAGCCCAAGGAATTTGAACACATGAGGTCTACTGGAATGAAGGCACACCTCAAGGAAATACTGCAGAGTACACAAGTTTGGGGAGCCTTAGAGAAATGGGAAGGCAGATGGGCGAAGAAAAGAGACAAGAGTAAGAGTGATTCCATAGAGCAGTCAGCTAAAGCATTACCGGATACAGGTACGGTAAAGATGTTACCAATGAGAGAGACTGCCGGAGGGGTTCTCATCCATTTACCTACGACTAGAGGGGATATTCTGTCTTTTACGAATGACTTCCCCAGGCTGAGGGAGAAGCCAATAGAGTGGTATCAGCAGACGGACAGGTTTGTGAAACTTGCGAAGTGTCTTTGGGAAGACCTGAATACTCTCTTTGAGATCATAGTTCCAGCTGATTTGTGGATGGAGTGCAAAAGGAGCGTAGATTGGCCGACTGAGGAACCGGCAAGGGACAGAAACACAGGGGCACCGTCTCCTGATGTGATGAAGTATTATTATAAGGTGATTGAGTTTCTGAAAACGAGAGTTTCGCCGAAGAATATTGATTGGCAAAGGATTGATCGCACAGCTCAAGAAGTTAAGGAGTCGATACATGCCTATTAGGAGAGGTTGTTGAAGGCGTTTAAACATTACAGCGCTACAGAGGTTATTGAGGCGAAGGACATAAATCACCTTGTGTTCAGGTTCGTGGAAGGGTTGAGACCTGAGATTGGCCAGATGATTAAGAGTCACTTGATTTGTTGGCAGGCAAAGCCGATTGACGAGGTGTTGCAGTATGCAAAGTACTGCAGCCATGAGATTGAGTTGAAGCAGAGAAAGTTGAAGGAGAAAGCGATGGTGATGCAACTTAAAGCAGTACAGACAGGGATACAAGGAAGTTGTCTATGGCAGATGGTGCAGCAGCCGCAGGGAAACGGGTTGTTTGAGGCGCAGGTGCGAGGTAGAGGTCGAGGAGGTTTTGTGAACAATGTAGTAGTTCAAAACGATGCACAGGGAATGAAAAGGATATTACCTTTTCATGCTTGCGGGGTCGTGGGACGCTGGAAGCGGGAGTGCCCAATGATGGTGCAGGATGGTGTTAATCAACAAAGCAATGATGTCAGTGCATTCCAAAATGTGAAAGGACCAAGACTGAGGGGTCCAAATCCAAATGTTCAGAACAATGTGAATCAGATGCAGGGTTTTCAATCCATGCAGCAGGTGCAGATGCCACGTATACAGCCAATACAGTTACAACAAGCACAACAGCAAGTCCCCATGGTACCTAGACAGCAAATGCAAGTGCCCTTAGCGCCAATGGAACAGCAACAGGTGATGCTTCCTCAACAGGTCACAGGTCAAAGAGTGAGTCAGAATCACACAGTGCAACAGTACCCATTGCGTGGTGAGAATGGAATAAACGATGAATGGTCGGATGAGAGTACAGACAGTGAAGAGTGTAGGCTTGCAGCGTACCTAGAGGTAGATCAGAGAGGACCCTGTGTTCAGGGGAAGGTAATGGGTCACAAGGTTTCTTTCTTGGTTGACACAGGAGCTACACGCTCTACAGTCAGAAGCGCAGAGGTTCCGAAATTGCCCCTTTCAGGACGAACAGTTAAGGTAGTGGGAGTAGTAAACCAACTCCTGACTAACCCCATCACAGATCCGGTTCAAGTTGAGCTTGGCACTTTCCAAGGATTGCACAGATTTGTGGTTTGTGATTCAAGTCCTGTATCCTTACTGGGAAGAGACTTATTGTGCAAGACAAAGTGTTCAATCACTGGTTCTAATGAGGGAATTGAGGTACAGACAAACAATGATGATGAAGGGGAGGAACAGGGTTCAGAGCCTGAATCTGTGACAATGGATGAGGAATATCCTCTGATTAACTTCTTCCCGATGTTCACAGTAGCTGATCTCCCGGCAGACTTACAGGGAACAATTCAAGAAAGGGTGTGGGACCTGACAGGGAAAGAAGTAGGGTTGATAAAAGGAGTAGAACCAGTAAAAGTCAGTGTGAAGCCTAACGCTGTGTTCCCCCAGATACTGCAGTATCATCTGGCGCAAGATGTCCTTATAAAGGTTGCGCAAATCGTTTCAGATTTTGTGAAACAGGGAGTTCTGAAAGAGGTGTTGAGTAGTCCATGCAATTCACCAATAATGGGACTGAGAAAGCCTTGTGGGAAGGTTTGGATAGTCCAAGATTTGAGGAAGATCAATGACATAGTAGTGAAGTGTTGCCCAGTAGTGCCAAATCCTGCTGTGATTATGTTTCAGATCCCATGCGATGCAGAATGGTTCACAGTAATTGATCTGTCCCAAGCGTTCTTTTCTGTGCCTCTTCATGAGGACAGCCAATTTCTCTTCAGTTTTAAATGTTTGGACAAGGTCTACTGTTGGTGTCGAATCCCTCAAGGATTTAATCAGATATTGAAGAAGAATTTGGAGTCATTGGAGCTGCCTTTCCAATCGACTCTAGTGCAATACATTGATGATTTATTGATCGCATCTAAAACAAGGGATGAGTGCAAGTACGATTCGATTGCTTTGCTAAATCACTTGGCAAAGAATGGGCACAAGATGTCCCCGAAGAAATTGCAATATTGTCAGAAAGAAGTGAAGTTTTTGGCTCATCAGATCGAGAAAGGGTCCAGGAAATTGTCCAGAGAGAGAATAAGGGCAGTGTTACAGATGAATCCCCCAACGACAAGGAGAGATGTTAGGATGTTTTTAGGAATGGTGGGTTACTGTCGTCAGTGGATCCCAAATTTTTCAGTCATTTCTAAACCATTGCAGAGGCTGACGGTCAAAGAGAACCAGGATGCCATAGTTTTGGGAGAGAAGGAAATGAGGGCGTTCACTGAATTAAGGGAGAGCATGTGTAGGGCTCCAGCTTTAGGTATGCCTGATTATACAAAGTACTTTGTTCTGTTTTGTCATGAACGTGATGCATGTTCTTTGTCTGTCTTGACACAGATCCTTGGAGGTGTGAACCGACCAGTAGCATATTTTTCAGCTACTTTGGACCCAGTTGCAGCAGCCTTACTAGGTTGTCTGCGTGCAGTAGCAGCAGTTGGACAAAGCCTCACACAGTGTGAAGGCATAGTGATGGGACATCCTTTAACAGTCATGGTCCCTCACTCAGTTGAGATCCTCCTAACACGAACGAAAACGCAGCACATGACAAATGCGAGATTGACCAAATATGAAACAATTATATTGGGGTCACCAAATGTAACGTTAAAAAGATGTACAGTGTTGATCCCGGAAACGTTGCTTCCAAGTGAAGAACATGATTGTCTAGAGGTAACAGAAATGTGCACCAAACCAAGACCTGATTTTAAAGATACCCAACTGGAGGAAAATGAACAAATTATCTTTGTCGATGGCTCATGTTTGAGAGACTCAATAGGAGTGCTGAAAGCCGGATATGCTGTATGCACGATTTCTGGTATCCTGGAAGCGTCCTGGCTTCAAGGAATGTATTCCGCTCAGGTAGCTGAACTGGTAGCTCTTACCAGAGCTTGTCATGTCTCTGCTCAGATGAGAGTGACTATCTATACTGATAGCAGATATGGATTTGGAATTGTCCATGATTTTGGCCAACTATGGTCACAAAGGGGTTATTTGACGTCCTCTGGTTCGGCAGTGAAAAATGGTGAAAGAATTAAAGATGCAATTCAGTTACCTCATGAAATTGCCGTGGTGAAATGCAGTGCACACCTGAAGTCACAAGACTTTGTTTCAATGGGAAATGATATGCGGATCAAGTCGCAAGGTTTTGCGCATTGTACTGGATATCATTTAAGGATCAAAGGAAATTGTTGCCTGAAAAAGAAAATGAGACATGTACAGGGTATGCATTGAGGGTGATTGACACATTAGAAGAGCTGAAATTGTTGCAGGGTCGTGCCAGCAAACATGAGAAGCGTTCTTGGGTCAGGATGCAATGTGTACAAAGACCAGATGATTTGTGGGTTTCAGACGAGGGGAAATGGTTTTGCCGAACAGTCTCTTGTCACAATTTGCAAGGTTTTACCATGGCCAAGCACACATTGGGAGGGATGCCATGATCATGTTGTTCAAGATTGACTGGTTTAATCCAAAATTTAGACAAGCTGCAGAGGTGATATGCCATTGTTGTATCATCTGTCAACAGATGAACGCCACATTGGGAGAACCGGCGGTCCATTAAGCAGAATGCAATTGGATTTCATTGAGATGCCTGTGTGTGGAGGTTTGAGATATGTGTTGGTGATTGTGTGTATTTTTAGTCACTGGATTGAAGCTTATCCTACACGCAGGAATGACAGCCTCACAGTAGCGAAGCTGCTGCTTAGGGAATTGATACCGCGTTTTGTTTTTCCTATCTCTTTAGAATAAGATAGGGGAAGTCACTTCAACAATGAGGTGGTTAGGTTACTGTGTGCAGCACTGAACATTGAGCAGAAGTTGCATTGTAGCTACCGCCCTGAGGCATCAGGACTAATGGAACAGATGAATGGTACCCTGAAATCGAGAATGGCGAAAATGTGTGCAGCCACGAATTTGAAATGGCCCAACGCATTACCTTTAGTGTTAATGTCAATGAGAAATACCGCTAACAAGAAGACAGGACTGTCTCTGCATGAGATTCTCATGGGTCGAGCTATGAGACTGCAAGCAGTACCTGCAAATACTCTTGAGAATATCACGGATGATATGGCGTTGGACTACTGCAAGGGTCTGGCTGATGTGGTCCGCTCTTTTTCTCACCAGGTGGAAGCTACCACCCTGCCACCGATTCATGATCCAGGACACAACCTGAAAGCTGGTGACTGGGTTGTCATCAAGAAACACATAAGGAAGATGTGCTTGGAGCTGCGTTGGAAGGGACCCTACCAAGTGATACTAACGACTACCACTGCTGTGAAGTGTGCAGGAGTTCCTAACTGGATCCATGCCAGTCTCACGAAAAAGGTGATGTGTCCGACTGATGAGGAAGTTGAGTTGTTGAAAGTACCAACAACAGAAAAGGAAATCTCAGGGCTGGAGAGAAATCGAAGGGGAACTGAGACAGAAGCAGAGCCGTTGAGGATGACTTGGTCACCCCAGTAAGAGACGAAGGAGAAGAGATCCAGAGAGGTGACGGTGAGCCTATCTCAACTGAGGCAACAGGGGAACCTAGTCAAAGAGAGATTCTCTCAGAAGTAGACGATTATGAGAATGAGCCAGAGCACTTGACAGACCCAGAAGGTGAAGGAGTTGAGGGGAAAGAGAGTCAGAGTGTCCAAACTCTTCCTGAGCAGATTGCAGGTCCATCAAGCGAAAACACCATAGAGTCAAGAGAGAAAGAAGGATTGCCACAAGAAGGATCAAAGACCAGAGAGATACTGAAAGGAGACAAGTGGCCAGAGTTGCAAGTGAAAAGGGGGAAAGTGGTTGTCGAAGATGCTATAGAAGAAGAAATTGACACAACAAGGAAAGAAGATCTAAGTGAAAGAGAGTTGCAAGGGGATCGCATGTTGAAAAGGAAGAGAGTAGCAAATAGGAGGTACGCAGGTCCTGAATGGGCGTATGCAACGACAGCTGAATGGCAACAGGAGTTCCTGGCATTCTGTTTTGATCAAGAGATCCCAGGTCAATATTTTGGCACCTGAGTCTGGCTGAAGGATCTGAAAGGGTGTAAAGATTTGACCTAAGATCGAACTTGATAAAGAGACTGAGACATTACCGGATGAGACTTTGAAAACCTGAGCTGACTTTTGAAAACTGATTTAGACAAGCTGCTAACCTGAATTGACAAAGGATCCTGGGAGAAATACTAAAAGCTGCAAATAATCGCTGAAAGAAGATTTGCTTGTTCTGACTTTTGCTGCTGGAGAGAATTATTAACCATCCTCTGTTGTTTTGAATTAGCTATCCTTCACTTTCTGATTCTTTACAGATCATGGCTAACATAGGCAGGAGAATGAAGGGAGTAGGCGTTGTAAATACTTGAGTCTTGGTTTAGGTACTGTGTGTATGACATTGATTGTGGTTGTGATTGTGGGTATGACACTAATGGATAAGAGTGGGACTAACAATGCTACAATTCCTGAGACTACCACTGCACTAACAGCTTGGGAGAGGTTTGAGCTGGACGAGAGATATTTGCATGAGGGAACTAATGCAAAAGGGGAACTTTCCACTAACGTTTTCTATTGCTTGCTGAGTTATTATGTCGAGACAATGGAAGCGAAGGATTGCTTTGTGTGCTCACAGATTCCTGTTTCGGTATAAGAGGGGGTTACCTATCATAGCTTGCCTTTAACATATGGGGTAAGCTGTAGTCTGCTACTAACAAGATTTTATAATCAGGAGGAGGTCCAATACTTCTATTCTAATCATGATTTGGTGTTTTCTTATGTTCCTATAATAGAGGATTTGAGTAGTATAGCTAAATACTACAGTATAAAGTTAGTTAAAGGATTCTTTGAGCAGACATTGACAATTAGTACGTCTTATGCACATCGCAATAATCTGACATGCTTGCATACACCTGTAGAGAAAAGCTTTTTAGATTACACGGAGGATTGAAGGAGGTCATTAAAGGGTAAATTGGAAAAAGGATTGCAGCAGCGAGCCTTTGCTAGTAGTGAAAGTTATGGTGCAATTAGAGAACAAGGGAAGCTAGCTTTAGATGCATTACACAAAGGGATGCTTTGTATATCTAGGCCGAAATCATATTATGATGATGTGTTTGTGGGAATGAGTGAATGTAAGCATGTGTTTTTGTTTCTGAGTAAATGGATGTTCATGTTAAATGGGCAGGATCCAGCGATCCCAGGGATCTATTACATCTGTGGGCTCAATGCTTATTACCGTCTTCCAAAGGGATGGTATGGGACATGTTACTTGGGGATAGTTTTCCCAAAGATATATCAACTTGATGATTTGAAAAGGTTTCTGAAATTGTCTGAATTACATCGTACTAGACAGAAGAGATAGACCACTGCTGATATAGTGGGAGACATATTTGGGGCGATAATTCCTTCAGTGGGAGTGATCTTAAATTCAATAAAGATTTGAAAGTTGTCTACTACAGGCTTGCCTTAGACATTCTCTTAGTGAAAAATGGCGGAGTTTGTAGGATGCTTAATGAGCGTCATTGTTGCGCCTAATTATCAGATAATAGTAATGAGATTAGAAATATGCTTACTAACTTGACTAGGGGTAGTACAGACTTGAAGGATTTGAAAGAACCTGGTGTTTGGGAAAAGGTTGGAAGAGGTTTTGCTTCAGTGGGGAATTGGCTTAGCAACATTTGGCATGGGATATTGTCTAAAATAATACAGGGGATATTGATTGTTATAGCTTGCCTATTTGGATTATGGGTGGCATGTAAAATTAGCAAAAGATAAAATTGAATAAGGCGAAAAATAATAGGAGGAGGGAAGAAAAAGAAAGGGAAAGTTGTTTAGGGAAAAATCAAGGGAAAAGCCAATAAATGAAGAGATTGAAATGACTAAATTCTGACTGATGTAAAATTTGTGGGGAAGGTTTTGTGTGATGACACGTGTCATCAGAGGAGGGATTGTTGGAGTGTGTCTTTTAAAATTATTGTTAATTACGTAATCTTGCAAGTATATTGTGTGATGAAGCTGCACAGATAATGTGTTAACATAGAAAATAATGCATGCATTTGAAATGTGCCCACAGGGAGTGGCTACCCATGTATATGAAGACTAATGAAAAGCCTATTAATTTTGAATTTATTGTGCAATAATGTTTTGAATTTGTATTAGTATATCATAGTTACAGTTATATGTAAAGAGTTTTGCTTTATTAAATTAGAGGGCCTTAGCTTAGCAAGGGTTTGGGCCTAGCTGCCTGTCCTTATATTGAATTGTATTTTTCTAATGTGTAAATGCGCTGTTTTCCCGAAGGACACAAAGCTGTATTTTTCCAGGGGCTATGTGCGCGTAGCCATAGTAAATTCTTTCTCATGAGAACCAGCTTGCTCAAAGCTACATTCTCGCTGGATGCAACAGTGTAATTCATAACAGTTGCAAGGTTGACCGTACTAGGAAAAGACAATGAAGACACTGACTGGAGCATAAAAGTGTAACATTTTCTACCTGACATTTCAACTGTGAAGACGTCAATAACATGGACCAATCTGCGACATGGGAACTGCAAACGAGGAAAATTCTAGTAAGGCGCTTGCTGAATTATTGGGCAGAGATAACGATGCACCAAATTTTATCCAGTGAGGAATTAGGGAACATTTAGATGGTTTTGATTTAACGGTGTAACCCAAGGGAAACAGGGGACATTTGCCTTTTCCTTTGCCATAAGACTTATGTCACTTGCCATTTTCTGGACACTTCAAACCCATACTTTAGAGTTAAATTGTCCTCAAACCATCCTCTACCCCATTCTTGTCTGACATTAACTTCTCCTCCATCTGAGGGAAGAAATTTGTTTTCTGAACTATGCTATCTTGAGATTTTACCCCGTCCTATCTTTGCTGATGGTGAATCGACTGATGTCCTGAGGACGAAGACTGACACTGTTTGCTGATCTGTTGGATTGGTAACCATCCTATGCAAACTTTGTGATTGTCTGTTTGCCTTTTCTTTCTAGGTACCAACTGCTATTTTGATAGAGGCCTTAGTTTAGATGTTTTCCAAATTTGTGTTTACTAAAATGTTTTGCATGAGGCCCAACATGCTAATGCTAATTCGTGGTTAGTTAAGGCATTCACAATTATCCTATGCAAATAGACAAATGACTGAGTTCTTGCTTTGTTGAATCAAATTTACTAATGAAACTCTGCTAAGTTGCTTCATATTAATGATGTGCATAAATATTGAATGAATATAGCCGTTGCATTGATTAAGTTGTGCTCTGATTGCTAATCGGTAGTGTTCTTATGAGTTTATTATTACCTAAACGCGTCTCCTTGTAAGTTTACTTATTAAGGCTCTGATGCGCTAACACCACTGAAGAACATGATAAACAGGGGCGGTTCCTCTTAAAGAGATGAAAATAAAATGGCATAGTAAGCCATTTTATTTTGCCAGCAGTTTGTGCAGTGTGAGCATGAGGGGGGTCTGAATCCTGCGATTACAAAATGACTGCTGCCCCCTTTCAGTGCACATGTCGGGTTGGCAGGCTCTCTTGCTACGACCAGCCCGGCATGTGCATTGTAGACACAGCAATTCCAGGGCTGCCAAACAGCCAGGGGATTGCTGACACAGGACCCCAGCCTCAAAATGAGCTCTGGGTTAGCATGCTTCCACCAATCTTGGAGATGATCTCATGTTGTGCAGCTCCAGGATTGGTTGGATTTGCGTTCCGCTGAGCAGAGAGGAAGTCCTTCCATTCCTGCTTGTGGACACCGGGAAAAAGTGCCCCACGGGGAGCCTCATATATGGTGAGTTTAGAGCAATCTTGCCCCACCACATTTTGGTTCTGCTAGCTGCCTCTGATGATAAATCATTCTGGGAAACAATTCAAAAAGTGAAAAAGGCAGCTCAATTAAAAGAAAGCGCTTGCCAACAAAGATGTATGAGAAACAGATAAGAGAAGTAACAAAGTTATGTAAATGTTTTGTAAGCCATGGGAGCCAAAGCTGTACCGTGCAGTCTGCATGTCTACCTTGTATGCAGGTTGGCTTGTTCTATGTTGAGACTGTCCTTATTTGCGATCTTGATTTGATTGCAAGATGAGGGCCCACATCGGTGACATAAGCTCATGACATAGCTTACCCGGTCAGATTTCACTTTAATCTTCTGCTTCAGTTATTGTGCCAAAACTGACCCAATAGGTCCTACCCACACTTTCCAGAGGACTGAATCTCAGAATGTTGAGCACAAAAACGTTTTGCTACCAAAACATTGCAGGACAAATTTTAACTACAAAAATATCATGAACGTAAGTATAGTTTGGTTAGTATGTATTTACTATTCTTAACTACACATTAATGGACCTTGAAAATATATATATATATATATATATATATATATAGTTAAGATGCATATATGTGGATCTAAGTATAATAAATCCATACTTATCTTTATATACTTACCGTTGCACTATTTTTGTAGTCAAAATTCTGACTACAATATTTTTGATGTACAATATTTAAAATCAATATTCCAGTAGTATATACTCACGAGATGTGTACTTAAGTATATGTGTATGTATGTATATATGTATGTATTTGTGTATATATGCATGTGGTATATAAATATGTATGTACATGTGTATACATGCATGTGGTATTTATATTGCCAAGTCTAGCCAACAGTTTGCAGAGCTCTATACCAGCTCAAAGGGAAGAATGCAGTCAACAAGTTATTGACAGCTGGTTTGTGAACTGTTACTGCATCCTGATGCAGTGTCCTTCAAAAAGATGTGTCTTCAACTCTTTCCTGAATTAGACCAGGGTTGGAGCGTCATGAAAGAAAATACCTTTAAATATTTACTCCTGTCCAAGTAGAATGAATGTCACCCCTTTCCAAAGTATACTTTTGTGCAGACTATTCATCTCACCTCAGTTTATATATTTCTACCTAAGGTTTGTAAAAAGATGCACACGGAAGCACAAAAAAGAGAATCCACCTGACCTACTGGATTACGGAAATAATGTGAAAATAACCAAAAAGGTTTCAGTAGGATTTAGTTGAAATGCCAACTAGGATATTGGATAACTAAACCCACTAGTGACTCCCACTGGGCTAATTCATGGGGGAAAAAAGAATGATGCAACCCTATTTTTATTTCTAAGATTTGAGTAATATAATGTTCTCAAAAGGGTGATATAAAATGAAACCCTGCAGCTATCGTTTTTTTGTGAAAAAAACGAAACATTTCATTATTGTAGTTAACATTTATCACTGGGTAAAGGAAATGAAAAAAATCACTTAATTAGACACACGGGTATTTTAAGTGCCAGAAAATTTGACAAGAAGTGGATAGGAATTAGTACAGAAATTATGAGAAGATGGAAGTGCCAACTATATCTTTGTAAATCGTACTGCTTTTGGAGATCTTATGTTCAAACACATCATTAAGTAGCTGGCCTGCTAGTAATATTATTGATATATGTTTTAATTGCTTTGCTTGAATCTGCAACACTGGCCGTCTTTAGGATAACATAACACTACATTTCTTTTTTGCAGTGCTTGCAATATACAATGTGAGATTCTTCCAAATTATGTGGCACTCTTGTCTTCTGCATAGCACATCACACATCATGTGTACTATTTTTCATTTGGATGTAAGAACAAAAATAAGGAGAAACTCTAATTTTCAGTTTCCGGAAATATGTGTAGGACAAACTGCAAGAGCATGGACAAAATCACTTCTAAGCCAAGATTGGCTCTGTAAATCTCTTTGTATTTAATACATTAGTAAATTATCTTTAGAACAGTTCAGGTACTACTTCTCAGAAAGACTGGTTGTTTATTTAATCACCATCATCCAGAAAGCTGTTCATCTTAGGGTATTTCCGTAAAAATGTAAACATGACCACAGAAACTTTACATAGTTGAATTCTAATGAGAGAATGTTGGTACATGAACATGTTTAACACAAATATCCAACATTGACTATTGGTCTGATTGTCAAGCAGTTAAGAGCCGTTGGCTAATGTTTCCGTCTATCTCTTTCTGGTTGTTTCAAGTTCCCAGTTCTTCGGAAAGGAATACTTTACACACAAATCTAGGCCTCTTTTTCTACTCCCAAAGGCCTTCGCTTTTAAAAATATATAGCATTTTTGCTAGTTTCCTGCCTCTTTGATCACAAGAGAACAGTCTTTAGGGCTTGCAAAGGCATCTTTCAAAGACATTTCTTCATGATCTCTTCTGGTATTATTTGCTACTGTTACCCAGTTATCTCAAAATTCATACTTCTAAGCTTGTGTCCAAAGACCTCCAAAGACCTCCAAACAGTAATTGGAATCTCTGGCCTCTTCACCTTCACCTGGCCAGCATTTTTTTCTCATTTGTTCTTCTAGAATCTTTCAGTAATGGCCTTTTGAGATATTTAGGTCCTTAATCTCTAATAATTGTGGCCTCCGTTTTATGGTTTGCTTTTGCCTGCTCTAATCCTTTTGTATACAGAAAGAGTTCCCAGACCTTCCCTATAGGGATTTAGTCATGGACAGATGATCTAATAAGATTGGACAACACAAAAGCAAAGATTGAGTACAATCAGAAAACGTCAACTACATAAAAGACAATAAATCTAATATCCTCACATTGAATTTGCATTCAGGACTTTGTTTGAATTCACTTTCATGGTGTTTTGAATGTTTTGAATGTTTTTTTTGCAAGTAAGACACAGAATCACATTTCTTTCTTGTAGTCTGTACTTCGTGTTTCCATCACCTTTGAACATTCAGCATATCTCTTTGAGCTATTCTCAGAAGCAACCTGATTTTCTCTCATATTATTAACATCTCTTTCACCCTTTTTGATATCTCAGTGCTATTCCTGGTACATTGCACACTATCATAGGGACCGGAGGATGGGGTAGAAGAACCTGCCAAGAAAAGATGATAAAAACAAGTGGACAAAATCTCCCCTTTCCCTGCCAAGGTTAAATTTGTATTTACAGTAGGCTACATGAGGTTGTGCAACAATAAAATAAGGCCTAAGACAGTTCATTGGTTGACCAGGACATCTATAGTATAGACATTTCGATTTTCCTGTTTGCCCCCATGCATCAAACATTTTGTATGGTGCTCCATTTCTGTGAATACGCATTATGCTGCTTTTCTTAAAATGGGTCTCTATTTTGGAAGCTAGAACTTAAAAGGTTTTGAGGAGTTACATAAATCCTACATACACAAAAGGTATTTCTCTCCCTATTTTAGAGTTGGCCCCTACACAAATGAGGAGTCTCTAAAAGAATAATCCGTGGGAGAAGTTGGGTGCTTCAATCTGTGGCCCCAACAAGAGAGTTTGAGGGAATCTTTTTTAGGCCCTTTTTTGATCTCCTTGTATATTTTTACAATATATTTTGGAAGAAAAATTCTTTGGGAGTTAAGAAAAAGTGGAATAAAAAATTCACACCTAATGGTTGAAAGTGGTCCAATCTAAATCTGATAAATGACTATTGTGAGCAAACTTTATCCCACTATTGTTTGCTTTGTTGATACAATAGATTGTGTTTGGAGGGTGAAAATAGTGTGTATTTATGTTCCCTTTTTTGCAATGTATTAAACGGTCTAGTTATCTCTGTCCATTAGTCTGCCCATTTTTAAAACCTCGTGGACATTCCTGATGGAATTCTGGGTATCAATTGTGCCTATCTATTGCATGACGGTAGCCCGAAACAGTAGTTCCCATCTTTAAATTATTGTGGCCATTCTTGTCATAATTCTTCCTAACCTTGGCAGAATGATGGTCAAGTTCAATGCCATATAATGGACATGCCTGTTATTTCATAGTGAAAATAAATAGGCAAAGAATGCAGTCCATGCATGACAGTAATACGTGTAAATGCCTGGTGAAAATGATAAAGTGATGCTTTGGAGATGTATTTAGTAAAAATGAAAATCCAGTATTTTAGGACAAAAAGTTTGACAAAAAAATGAAATTCCAACTTCTGTTTAGAGTGGAAAGTCCAATGCATATGTTTCTAGGATAGAAAGACATAGGTACAACTAGTTGATTTAAGAACAATGTATCACTCAGAATTTATAAAGATACATTTTCCTTCTGTTTTTGAAGCGTGGACAT
The DNA here is from genome assembly GCF_031143425.1 of Pleurodeles waltl. Taxonomy (NCBI): domain Eukaryota; kingdom Metazoa; phylum Chordata; class Amphibia; order Caudata; family Salamandridae; genus Pleurodeles; species Pleurodeles waltl. Next base: position 458,078,596 of record NC_090439.1, read on the forward strand.
TCCATCATAACTAGGTCCAAATAGAAATAGCTACTGTTTCCAGACTACACTTTTTGCTCTGGATGATCTTCACATTTTAAGTAGTGATCTAGATTTAAACATATTTTTTTGGAGGCCATTCCTCAGGATTGCGGCCCGAGCAGAGAGCCTTGGCTTCTGAGCTATTATAATGGATGTGCAATCATTTATTGCAGGAAGTTTGGTAACAGTACCTGGTTGATGTAGGAGATCATGAACAATATCAGAAGAAAAGTCCATCAGACACTGATCCAGATCAAGAAAACTTTTGAGCTCCAGTGGACCCTAGAACTTTTTAGGTCTGAGTTTATCATCACTAGCATGACTACTGGGTCCAGTAGGCTATACCAATGTTCCTTCTGCCTAAGCAAGGGTTGTAAGGCTAAGAATTTTCTCCTGATCTGTCTGATTTCATAAGAAAACTCAGAGGCTAGTGACATTTCATGATCTTTGTAAGAGAATTGACCATGTTTTTAGCAACCTTTATAATCATGTATGTCTGCTGGTGGCGAAGGGGACTCTTTATGATACTCCTGAGAGAATCTTTCATGTTGTTCCATTTTGGGCAAAATCTGCGTGCCTTCTGAAATCTTATTAGGGGTATAGATTCTATATTGAGGAGGTGTGGCGGAAAGACAGAAAGACAATCCTATTGTCCTTTTAGTCATTCTCAGGGACACCATATAAGCAGACATTATGCCCCTGACTTCCATCCTCCAAGTATGTGACCTTCTTTTGCAAATTCAGCCCCCCCAGTATTTAATTCATATATGGGGCAGCCAATAGTATAACAAAACTTGAGGCCTCCCTCTGGACTCACTCAGGAGCTCTCGGGCCAGGATACTGTGCTGATGGGGCCCACAGTAGCTCAGGACTTCCCACACTGCAGGGGCTATGGAGGTCTTTGTTATGCCACTGGGTCAGCCTCCAACATAGTGTTTTAGAAGGCAGACATCTGCATTGCAGCCAAGCCCCGCCCCTAGCAACACTCTAAAAACGGAAAACAATACTCTGTCAGTGTGGCGGACATGTTTCCTTGGATAGGGAGTACAACCATCAAATGGTAAATGGTGTCATTAGCTTACAGTGTAGTGGTTTAGTTTACATATGGTGCAGTTTCATGTTATCCTTCCCTCACAAAGAGTTCTACAGCCTTACCATAGTATAATAAATCATGCTATATATCACCAACCTGTGCCTGATAGCTATATCTCGAATGTAAGACCATTATCTCCATCACATATCTCCAAAAGAAACATGGATAAAATTACCAACTCTAAACCACATACATGATCCATACACATATCCACGATCATTCCGATCACCCTGCCGCATAACTGTTCCTTAATAAACAGCCACCAAATGGAAATGACTGTGGTCATCAGTATCTTTGCGCTTCTATTTATTTACTAAAACAATATTCCTACCCTCTTCAAAACTATATTGATTATTCTACCACCTCAAACCTTCTTCATAATCCATGCGAACTGCTCTTACAAAATAGCAGGCAACCTTCACTTTACTCACTAAAGTCAGGTCAATTTCTCGTTAAACTTGATTATGGAATTTTATCCTTCTCTTTTCGAACACATCCTGACAAACTGCTATTCTGTACCAAATTTACCATCCTTGCGGCCTCGATTGCTCACTCTGTAAAGAAATGTAAAAATCACTACACATCCAATCACAGAAGTTTGTGGAGTGGAACAGCAGTCATAAGCAAATGAAGCCATAGAACTATCTTGCACGTATGTTTACCCGAAGAACTCAGTTTAAAAAATAAATAAAAGCGCAATACTGAAAGGAACCGTGGATGCTTAAAAATAAAAAGGTAAATGGATCGCCTTCCCTGAAGAATGTTTTCTGCAGATGGTCAAAGAGATGATCCAGTGTCTGACACTATTACTTATTTCTTTGGGCCTGATTAATCTTTTTCTAAGCTCTTAGGGGTGAAGAGAAATACATCCCAACATTCAGTTTAAATCACAGTGCAAACCATTTGGTCACACATTAAATCTCAGATGCAAAAAAGATAATTCTAAAGATTTATTACAAATTCAAAGCCAACTAATGTAAATGAGCCTCAAAAACATGCTATACAAGTACAAAATTACCAGAGGTGAGTTAATGCATCTGACACAATTGAAACATACCAGCATTAAACAGATGAAGACTTCAGTAGCAAAACATACAGTACATAAAGAATAACACTTGATGCTCCAAGTTCAAGCTTTGAATCTTCTGCCTAAACATTGAAACTATAATTGTCTAACTACTCTGGTAAGCTGCACAGAACCCTAAAATGACCCAGCTTGAAATATTGGAAATGAAGCAAATTGTCAGCACCACAGAACCCTCAGTAGAAGTTTCAGCAAGAGAGATGTATGTAGCATAAAGCCACATCAGCCAAGCAAAAAGAAACAGAGGTCTGTACCTCTTTCAGTCTCTAAGTATCTGCTCTAGTCAAAGGGCAGAAAGGGTCTGAATTTCTAACTAGCTAAACACCGTTATCCACTCAAGCTTCAGATAGCAGACATCACTCCCAGTAACTTTTCATTGTCCATGCACTGAACGGTGTTCTTTAATTAGGCTTTCATCTCATGGTTCAGGCATCAAGGAGACCTTGGATCTTTTTCATCTTCAGGAATCCAGAGGGGAGTTCTACTTCACGACTCCTTGTTAACACTCCCATACTTGGCAACCAATCTCCAACGTGCCCCCTCTCATGTACACCTAAAAATAAGCTTCTCAGTAAAAAAAAGGCTTCTGTGAATGCACCTGGAAGCAAAGAAAACACAGCAAAAATACATTTCCATGTTGAATATTAAACGCAAAGAGAGCGTTTTGGGGCCTCATCTCCTTCTAACTTAGCATAACACATTCAAATACATGGTTATATGTGTATTTCAGATGAGTAAAATAATTGAAGAATAACTATGAAAATTTTAATTAACTAAAAAATCATAATAATTATTCAGGAATAATACTGCATACATGTGATTTGGGTATGACCATCCTCCATTTCTACTTATAAATGCATTTCAGTTCATGACTCCTGTTTCCTTTTTTCCATCAATACATTTAAACACACATTATATATGTTGTCAAGTGCATTTCCGTTCTCCATGTGGAACACATAATGGCACAGCCAAGTTATGCTATCTCATCCCCCCGATGAGGTATTAAGTCATTGAAACCCTACTTTCTACTGAAATGAGACTCTCTAGAACCTTGTCATTTTCATTAGCTTTTGCCTCAACTACTCCAGAGTTCATATCATCATTATATTTTTCACTGACTATCTTCCATTTCAACATCTCTTTGTTTTTCTTCCCTTCTGAATCTTCACTCCCTGGAAAACCTCATATCCTCCCAGCAGACCTATTGCAATTATTGCACTAGCCAACAATGGCTTCAGAACAAACCCCACAGTTCCACTTCCTAGGTTCCAAAACCACCTGCCTATGGCAGAAAATCCATCTCCAATTGTTTCCCCTGTACCTGTTGCTTCCAGGTCTTTCAAATCCCTCGTCAACCCTGAAATATTCCGGATATATTTCTGCAAATACTTACTCTTATCCCGAATGTAAGTACAAGATTGCTGAAACATCAACATCTGGCCTACTCCGCCCTCTTTTGCAAGCAATAAATCTAACACAAGTCTCTTTTGCAAAACCATAGATCTTATCACCACCATCTCTGTGTTTGCAAGCAACAAAGAATTTGCTGTGCTAGTAGCTAAATTGTCCACTACGGCACACAACTTTCTAATCTTCAGGTCATTCAGAATCACTCCTGCAGATGGAATCAATGTACCAAAATATTTCCCACTATTTCTGCAGCACTTGCTTCTCATCTAGTTCTAGGTTTTGTCTTCCACACAGGGTCCTCTAGACGTTCCACATGATAGATCTTTGGGAACGCTATTGGTAAATAACATGTACCATGCCATGACTTTGGTAACTTAAAATAAACATACAGTCCACAGATAAAATACACTCCAGGAATCACAGGATCCTTCCCATCCAGAAATAATTCACTCTTGCCTTTAACATCAGAAACATGTTCACAATCACTCTGCCCTATAAACAACGGGTCTATGTAACTCTGATCAGTGTGTATGTATAGTTGTCCTTTGTATTGCCAATCAAAAGTCAAGGCTAGTAAATTTCCTTACACTTGATGTTCAATTTCCTCCTTTTTCCACATGTGTTGTGCTCTGAGATTTTTGTCAGTTTGGGTTTGGATTCAAATTCTCTCATATCTTCCACAAATTTCAAAAATGTATTTTATATCTCAGTTATAGAACAGGTCATATTGTCTCTGTGTGCATATGCAGTATCTAAAGGCTTTAGTAATACAAACTGTTTTCCTGCTATCTCTGCACCTTTAAAATAAGGACTCGTATTCAGATGCTTAAACCAACGGACTTCTGGCAACACTAGATCATAATCTGAGAAATAGTATTCAAAGCTTCCCTCATTATAAAATATGCTCAGTAAAAAACTACAAGAAATCCCACATGTCAACAGAATGTGATGGAATGTAACGTCTTCTGACACAGAAGAAGGTAATTGTGTGCAGATGTAACAATCCCTGGCATTCATCCTAATTATATTCATACAATGACCTAAAATATAAATTTTCAGAATAATCTCCTCGCCTCCTCTAGATGTAAAACTTTCTCATCTAACATTTTGAGGCTATTATTTTTAGGGCTTACTGTTTGCAGGGAAACATAAGGGGGTAATTATTTTTCTACAGAAGGTGGAGGGGAAAAGGCTTCTATTATCAATACAACTAATACCACAAGGAAAATAAGCAATTTTGCACCTATTATATATCTACATTTACTTCTCATTTGTGCTCCATTACTTCCCCAAAATCAGATCTACTATCAGTTAAAAAGCAGCAGCAGCAAAATTATCTCTTTGTTAATTTCACCAATGCAAACAGCAAAGTTCAAATGTTCATCAATAACACATATGCAAATCTTCGTGAGACTTCCCTAGCCCTACTCTGTTTTCCCTACCCCAGTCAATATACATGTGTCTAATGCTTACAGAGGCCAAACTCATTGATGAAAATGAAAATTTAAGGCACAGTTCAACTACAATGCTCAGTTCATGGAGGTTCAGTCGAACTTGTATGGTGACTCCAGTATTTTCAGAACTCTTTATCTGTGTCATCTGCAAAGTAGGTCCATTCAGGTGAAGAGTACCTTCGACAGCAAACTCTTGTTCTCGTTGATTTTCTTATACCCACACCTTTGTCTTTGCTTTTGCTCAAATCAGAGTTTTCAGTCTCCTCAGCAATTATCTGTGGCAATTATCTGTGGCACATGTACTTTAGGCCGTCTCACTTTCTTTCTTGCTTGCCTTTTAGGCCATCAGTCTCCAGCTTCCACTCGGTTTCGTCCAGCATTAGGTCCTTCATCAGGATCTAATTCTGAATTTGACTTGTTCACTACCACAGGACAAGACTACATTTGCTCTGATTCAGCTTCATTTGCAGCTTGTTTATGACCCCCCCCCTCAGACTGTTTGAGTGCTGTTTCGGGCTCAGCTTGGTCCTCAACAGCTTGACTAACCTACTTCTGTCACCTTTCTCTCACTACTGATTCGTCTGTAACACGCGCTGTCATGTCAAGGGGACAATCAACTCTGCAAGTACGAAAAGCATGAATCCAGTTGTGGAGACCTCCACACTTCACAGCAGTCATGGTGACCAAGATAACTTGATATGGCCCACGCTAATGAGGCTCCAAACACATCTTCCTTACATGTTTCTTTACCAGGACCCAGTCGTCAGGACTAAGGTCAATGTACTGTTCTTGATGTGGAAGGGCTGTAGCTGCTTCAAGCTGATGAGACACACAACACACCACATCAGCCAGTCCTTTGCAACAATCAAGGGCCATAATATTTGCAGTGTTCACAAGCGCATGCGCATGAATCACTGGTAGTCTCATCGCCCTCCACATGATGATCTTGTGGAGGAGACAGTTCAGTCTTTGGATCAGGTACACTGTGAAGACTCATCAACACCAGATGCAAAGTATTAGGCCTGTTCAAAGATGTCAGAGCACACACTTTTGCCAGCCTGGATTTCAGTATGCCATTCACCTGCTAGACAAGACTCGAAGTCTCATGTTAAACTGCAATGTAATCTCTGCTCTATATGCAGTGCTGCACGAAACAATTTCAGGACCTCATTATTGAAATGAGTCCCTCTATTCGATTCTATAGAAGTCGGGAAGCCAAATTGATGGATGAGCCCCTTAACAGCAATTTTGCTACAGTGAGACTATTGTTCCTTTTAGTTGGATATTCCTCAATCCAGCGAGAAAAGATGCAAAAGAACCAAACCATACCCCAACCCATTGCACACAGGTATCTCGATGAAGTCCAACTGCATCCTGTTAAAAGCCCTCCTGATCTTCCTGTATGACTCAGTGTGACTGCAGTTCTCTTCCCAACATTGTTTTGTTGACACACAATACACCTATGACACAACGGTTTTGCCATCAATCTGCATTTAGGATTAAACCAGGTCTGTCTGAACAATCTCACCATAGCATTCGTGCCAACATGAACCAGACCGTGGAAATGTTTAGCCATAGAAGGTAGCAAACTATTTGGCAACACTGGTCTTCTATCCATTGATACCCAAATGCCATCATCCCTCCTGACACATCCAGCTCTGACCCAACTCTGTCGTTCCTCCTCAGATACTTCCTCTTGAAGCCTCATTACCTCGTCCAAGGTATCAACTGTAATCAATAAAAGGTTGTTAGTTAGTCTCATCCATTCTCTCATTTGTGTGTTCTCCATTAAAGGTACAAACATTGTGTGCACAATCCTTGGCAATTTTGTCTGCATACGTATTGCCTAATGTCACATTATGATCTCCAGAACGGTGTGCAGGCCACTTAATCACTGCAACTTGCTCAGGGTGGAGATCCAGAGGATGTCATCAACACCCACTGGGACCATAGTTTTCCAAAGTCATGAACAACACCACAGCCATATTGACTATCGGTAAAAATTGTCACTTTCAATTGATCAGAGAAACAGCATGCTCTAGAAAGAGCAATCAACTCAGCCACTTGTGCAGAAATATTTGCTGAAGCTAGGAGGTTTCATCAACTCTAGAAAGGGTACACTCTCAGGCTTCCTCCACTGTCTCACAGACAAGAACCATCAACATAGAGGACAAAATCAGATTCAGGTAATGGTTCATCTTGTATGTCTGGTCTGGCTTGGTGCATAGTTCAGCAACATTTCAGACACTCATGGTCCACTTCATATTCATGATTACTTTCCTGACCAGGTATAGGTAATAAAGTTGAAGGATTCAAAACACCACAGCATTTACCAGTCACATTCTTGGCAGTCAAAATTACCTGTTCATATTTGGGGAGACAGCTGCTTGCCAAAGTCTGGGTTCCAGCTCTTGTCAACAACAACTCTTCAAAATGTGGTAAATACACATTTATCAAATGATCCATAACAATGTTTTCACATCTCTCTATACTTGTGCTGTTTGCTGCCATCATTATTGGCAACCAGGCAGCGCAGAAGCTAAAAGACCACGCGTGGCTGAGAAATTAGTCACAAGTCTGTAGGCATTCCCATGTATTTGTATAAGCACTGAGAGAGCACAGCCATCCCTCTAAGTGCAGAAAAGTGCAAATGACTTGTTATAATTAGGCATTCCCGGTGCCAAGGCATGACAGAGACATTCTTTCAACCGTAGGAAGGCAACGAGACAGTCATTATCCCATGGTACCAGATCAGACACATCCTTGAGTGTCATTTTTGCAAAAGCTTGCCACCAGAATAATGTTGTTATTGACTGACAACAGTAGCCCACCATTCCGAGAAACATCCTGACTTTTCTCATTGTGGTTGAAGGACTGGCTGAGATTCTCTTGTAACCCTTTTCTTGCTTCTTTCTCAATGTGGTGTCCAAGGTATTGAACTTCTTTTTAGCAATACTGCAGCTTTCCTGGGATACTTTACTGGCAGTACTCCATTGGCTCTGCTTCAGCTTCGTTTGCAGCTTGTTCAAGGCCCCTCTCAGGCAGTTTGAGTGCTGTTTGAGGCTTTGATTGGTCCTCAACAGCTTGTTTAACCTGCTCTGTCACTCTTCTCTCACTATCGGTTCTTCTGGAACAGGTGATGTCAAGGGGACATTAAATTCTGTGAGTATGGAAAGCATTAATCCAGTTGGGGATACCTCCACACTTCACAGCAGTCATGGTGACCAAGATGACTTGGTATGGCCCATGCCAATAAAGCTCCTAACACATCTTCCTTACGTGTTGCTTCAGCAGGAATCAGTCACTTGGACTGAAGTCATGGCACTGTTCTTGATGCGGAGGTGCTGTAGATGCTCCAACCTGATGAATTAATTCTCAGCCAGGTTGCTTAACAACGCAATTGTATCCTGTCAGCAAGCTTCCTGAGAGTTAGTCACAATCATCAGGTCACTGATGTATTGGATAAGAACTGAGTTACATGGCATAACCAGAGATTCCAGATCTTTCTTTAGAATCTGGTTGAAGATGGAAGGGCTCTCAGTGTACCATTGTGAGACTCGGCACAATGCCAAAACACAATTTCTAAACCAAAATGCAAAGAGGAACTGGCTGGCTTCATTCAACAATATCGAAAAGAAGGCTTGGCATAAATCAATAACAGTGACCCACTCAGCCTCACATGGAATCTGAAACAATATCACAGCTGGATTCAGTACCACAGAACAATAAGGAACAACACTGTTATTTATCTTTCAAATATCCTGCACAATCCTGTATTTACCACTCGGTTTCTGAATGCCCCTATTGGTAGTATTACAAGGACTTCCCATTACTTCCTTCAATATTCCCTGCTGAATCATTGACTTAATTACAGGAGTTATCCCAGCAATTGTTTCAGGGGTCAGATTGTATTGGGGTGTTCTTAAGACTTCAGCATTTGCTTTCACAGAAATTCGGAGAGGCCCAAAACCTTTAATCAGTCTGGTGTCCTTTCCTGAAGTATTCCACACTTCATGTTTAACTGTCTTGTTTAAATCTGAGGACAAATTATCAACTATCAACAGTGTCAGTAAAGTGCAATGTGATCCATTTCTAGTTAGTTTAAAACCAGCATCTTCATCATGTGTCTGTATCTTATTGCGCGCTGGTGTACAAAAGATTATACCGTTTAAGTTGGAAAGAAAATCCCTTCCCAAAAGGTTAATTGGACTGGAATCACATATTATACACTTGTGTTTATCCTCAACAGACCTTTTTTCACTGAAACTGGGGCAGTTTCCTGAGTTATCATCTGCTTGCTCTCTACACCTATTACTTGGACTGTTTTTTCCAAGATTGGTAGGTTTGGGACTCCTACTGTTCTCAGAGTAGAACAGGAAGCACCAGTGTCAACCAGAAATGACATAGGACAGTCATCCACCAGGCTATCTATGAATGGTCTGCTCTGGTCTACCCCCAAAGCTACGCCAAGCACACAGTCTTCCTCCCTTCTCACGTAACATCTGGCTGACTGATCGGAGCCATAGCTCTTGTGCGGTTCAAATAAGGAAAACTGTTGGAAAGGATTATTGTCTTGATTCACATTTGCATTCATTCTCAAGCCCTAATTTAGATTTTGTCGAGGTCCAACAACACTGTGCTATGGCATCGGACGTTCTGGGACTTGCACCACCAGGGCTTGAGGCACATTAAAAATCTTACTCCAGGGTCTTTGTATACCTTCCATCTGTGTTGTATTATAACTCTAAGAAGACCCAAATCCTGCATTTTGGAACTAATTAGCTGGAGTTTAACAACATTTCCGTTTCCAGTGTCCCACCTTATCTCAGATGTGACAAGGAGTTGACCTTTTTAAACTATTGACATCCTTTCCTGTATTTATATCAATCAGGTCACCTCAAGCTCTACCCTGCTTTGGATTAGAGGCCTGCTGATAAGCACCCTGCATTGTACCAACATTACCCACATCCAGCTGCATCTGTCTTGTTGTCTGAGCTGCCTTCATCTGAGCAATCATCAGCTTCTCATTTAGTTTTTTCAGGTTCATCTCAAACTCATTATTACAATACTTAGGGGGTCATTCTGACCCCGCGGGCGGCGGAAGCCGCCCGCCTGGCGGGAACCGCCAGAAGACCGTACCGTGGTCAAAAGACCGCGGCGGTCATTCTGACTTTCCCGCTGGGCTGGCGGGCGACCGCCAAAAGGCCGCCCGCCCGCCCAGCGGGAAAGCCCCAGCAACGAGGATGCCGGCTCCGAATGGAGCCGGCGGAGTTGCTGGTGTGCGACGGGTGCAGTTGCACCTGTCACGATTTTCAGTGTCTGCCAAGCAGACACTGAAAATCTCAATCGGGCCCTGTTAGGGGGCCCCTGCAGTGCCCATGCCAGTGGCATGGGCACTGCAGGGGCCCCCAGGGGCCCCACGACACCCGTTCCCGCCATCCTGTTTCTGGCAGTGAAAACCGCCAGAAACAGGATGGCGGGAAGGGGGTCGGAATCCCCATGGCGGCGCTGCTTGCAGCGCCGCCGTGGAGGATTCCCTGGGGCCGCGGGAAACCGGTGGGAAACCGCGGGTTTCCCTTTTCTGACCGCGGCTGTACCGCCGCGGTCAGAATGGCCCCAGAAGCACCGCCAGCCTGTTGGCGGTACTTCCACGGTCGTTGGCCCTGGCGGTCCATGACCGCCAGGGTCAGAATGACCCCCTTAGTGTACCTCAGACTTTCATCAACTGACTTATTCTGCTAACAAATAAAATGTTGTTAAATCATCATGCTAATCTCGGGTCTCAGTCCTGTCACAAATCTCGACTCAAAATGACCTTAAACTCTAAAACCTCCATTCCACTAGACTGCTGAAATGCCTGCAAAAATCTCTCATAGTAGGCATGGATTGACTCCTTTGGTTCTTGAGTCGTTCTGTCAACCTTGACCGAATCAATATTTCGGGGAGGCACCTTTGCCTTCATAAAAGTCATTACCTGTTGATACCTTTTCATTACCAACAGCAAGAGAACTTTTATGACTGGATTTCTGATCGGTTCTGTCTCAGGCCACTGAAGAGCTACCTTAGAATGTGTCCATAAGTCACTCTGAACAACAATGTCAAACAACATGTTCAAATCAACCCACAACACCTGTGATATTTTCACAAATCATTCAACTTGCCTGTACCATTCCACTGGTTTCTCTTTCAGTTTAAGAAAATCGTTGGTAAATGATGCAAGATTACTTCTGCTCCATGGCACATGTGCATACCCTTCACCAGGCACTTTCTTTTTTGCCCATTTAGCTCCAACTTGTCTAATTCATTCCACCTCCAAATATTGTGTATTAATTCTCTAATCTGCATTTTCATTCCTGGGATTCTCATGTAACTAATGTCTCTTTCATTAAAGCACATTTGGTAACTTGTCTGTAAAGCTTTTGTTTTATTCAAGTCAACTTCAATGTTTTAGGGTCAGTTCTGCTAATTTATCATGAACTTGTCCTGCTCATCCTCATGATAAAGTCTCTAATCATTCCAATAGATGATTTCAACTGATCATTTCATCTAATTCCAGTTTAAGTTTCAACATATCCACTAACCTCTCCTTTGGGGATAATTGAATCATTCCCCGACTCACTTCTGTACTCACACTTTCTCTGAAAGGGGCACCCTCATTAAAAGCATTGAACCAATCATCTATTTTCTTAGCACTGTGGGGTTGTGTCACCACAGAAATCTCAGGCATGACATTGTTTCTCTGTACACCATTTTCACAATTTAGAGGTGGTTCCTATATAGGGAATCCAGTAGTGGACATTTTCGGGTAAGTACCATCCATAAATATTCAAAGTACCAATGTATGTACATCCATAAATATTCAAAGTTGAATCTCCACTCACTGCACATGAGGTACTAGTATGTGGCGGAACCAGAGGGTCAAATTCTCTAGTATCAAGTCTAGTGGGAACTGCACCCTGTCCAACAGTATTTGGTACAGTCAAATTATAAGTGTTCTTTCTGGAACCTAGAGATTTATGCATAGGAACTACCAGGCCAATAGTAACTGGGACAGTAAGAACATCAACAGTACTCACGATAGGGTCAACTGGGGCACACTCTTTCAAACCCTCACTTCTTGGTTCATAAGGTACATTAGATGAAGTAGCTCCCACAGGACTAGGAGTCACATTAGTTGGAGCAGTGGCAATTACAATATTTCCAATACCACCAGCACCACCATTTCCACCTTCCTCCCTTACTTCATTATATGGAGGAGGACATTCTGACAGCAACACATCCACAAGACTATCTCCGGAATCGCTATGGCTAACTTCACTCATGTCATCTGTTTTTTTTAATGTCTTCTCTTTCTCTTTCTTAGTCATTTTCTTTTTCTTTTCTCTCTCAGCTGGATCTATTGTTAAGGCTGGGTACAGCCTAACTCCCTCTATCATGTTGGTTCGCATCTCATCTGCTCTGCATCCCACTTAGTGTCTGCATAGGTAAGTATAGCTTTCCGTGCTCTACTCTGATATTTCTCTATCTAGCATGAGCAGCACGTTCCCAAGCATTAAATGCTTCATTTTATACAACACCCTCATCAAATTTTTTATAATACTCAAAGTGAATTTGCCATATCATGGAAATCTCAGTGGACATTCCTTTTCTGTGACCTTGTACCACTTGACCAAGTCAAACACATGTATAAAGCCCTATGTTAATTGCCATATAGTGACCTGGGGTATCTTCTTGAGGTGCCTCTACTCCCTCTCTCCTAGGAATATGAACATCTCCCCTAGACAAATCCTGCATGACATTTATTTTTATCTAATTAAATGTCGACCATCACAACTAGACTCTCTGTTCAATTCAAAACAGCTTTGTATCCCCAATTCCTTGCTCCAAAATGACAACCACTCACAGCACAATTCCTTATGATGTGTTCAACCAATAGCAGTGCAGCGCAGCACTACACCAACTGACCTATACCTGCTTGGTACGCTATGACATCAATCTCGCTCCTCACACCAGTCTCCCCTCCTTTACATTCTCTACGCACTCTCTCTTCTCAACATCGCACACATTACAAGTAGAGTACAATTATCTTTGTCTGCTCCCTTTAAGGATCAACAGTTTTCAGTCACACAATATGTCTCCCAAGCGCTTTGAATGAAACCTCGACTTGTGTGTACCATCCAGATTAATATAAGTTCACTCCGCGCATTAGGATCCACTATTCCAATTGTCTCATATTTACACAAAGATAAGTCCCTGTTTCAATTGTGCCATTGTTGACATCTCACAATGAACACAACCACTTAGCAGACAATTTAATATGGTGTCATCTGCACCTTTTAATACTATCCCGGGATCTCAGGCCACATCAGACCCCAAACCTCTTCAACTTCTTTACAAAGCACCACACTCACACAACATACAAAACATCTCCGCAAGACACTACCCAATCTCACAGCCACCGCAAGCTAAACATGAACTGCCACAATTCACACTAACACCTCCAACGCCACTATGACTTTTCCAGGTCTCCGCAACTTCGCCGATCTTCCAGAGTCTGTGCATGGGCAGTAGGGATTGGACTCTAGGGATTAAGGGCCAGATGTAGCAAACTTTTGCGAGTCGCAAAGGGCCCGAATCGCAATTTGCGACCCCGCAAAATCGGAAATGGGATGCAAAAATCCCATTTCCGACTCGCAAAATGCGATGCGAGCCATTACCGACTCGAAAAAATAGCGACCCCATTTTGCGACCCGCAAATAGGAAGTCGCTATTTGCGAGTCGCAAACCATATGCAATAGCCACTCACAAATTGCGACTAGTTGCAAAAAGCCAATTTTGTACTTTCAATTTACCACTAACTCATAGCAGGTGGTAACCAGAACCAAAGTATAAAAGGAGATCCAGAAGGCACCTGGGTTACTCAAGATGGCGGAGATATATGTGATAGCAAGGAGGAGGAGAGCCCACGCCGCACAGCAGATGAGGAGGAGGAGCCAGAGACAGGAGAAGATATACAGAACCAGGCAGACACTTTTCCAACAAACTGAGGAGGAGATATATGATAAATACAGACTTAGCAGTGCAGCAATCCTAGATTTAATAGATCTACTCAATCTGCAGCTACAACGCCAGACTGTGCGCGGGTGCACCATCCCCACACATGTGCAAGTGCTCTGCTCACTGCACCTCTTGGCCTCGGGTAGCTATCAGGGGGTCATTGCCGTGGCAGGTGGGATATCCCAAAGTGCACCCTCACGGTTCTTCAGAGCGTTCCTAGATGCCATACTCACACACATGTCCAGATACATATACCTACCCAGGAATGAGGCAGAAATCAACAGCACCAAGTTGGAATTCTACAGGATTGCCAACTTCCCCCATGTAATAAGGTGTGTAGATGGGACACATACACAAATATGCCCTCCTGCAAATCTGGAATATCTGTTCCGCAACCGGAAGTGTACCCACTCACTGAACATCCAGGTGGTATGTGACGCCCATTATGTTATCACTGACATGGTTGCCAAATTTCCAGGGAGTACACATGACTCCTACAGTTTCAGGCACAGTGGGATACACCAACGCCTAGAACGTGGGGAGTTTGGAGACGGCTATCTCTTAGGTATTGCTGAATACACCCTGAAGCCATACACACAGGTCACTGTTGAAACCATCCATGCCCTGCTAACATTGTCCATTTATGCCAAACAGGTGACAGTGCATATACGCTACGTCCATGGATACTTACCCCGTACTTAACACCCAGCAATGAGACAGAGAGGCGATACAACAACGCACATAGGAGGAACCGAAATATTATAGAAAGGACCTTTGGACTGCTGAAGGCAAGATTCAGATGCCTCCACAGAAGTGGAGGTGCCCTCCAGTATGCCCCAATAACAGCTTTCAAGATCGTTGGTGCATGCGCTATACTGCACAACATTGCCACCAGACATGGGCTACCTCTCACCCCAGAAGACCCAGATTCGGAGGATGACGAGCAAGAGCTACCATATCACCATCATGGGGATAGAAGCATTGCAAATCAAGGCAGACAGAGACGGGACCATATTGCAAACCAATACTTTGGAAGGTACATGGCAAATGACACCACACTCACTAATGTCACACACAAAGAGTTCAGGTGTGAAGTGGAACAAACAAGGAATTTAATAATGTGCACCAAAAAACTATTTACATAAACTACAGTTCAGGGGCTGTTAAAGTCCACCTGGCATGAGGACACATTAACCTCATGTGCCTCCAGTCAAGGACAGTGCGTAGCTCACACTCTACGCCGTGCTCGCCCAGCATGGCTGGTTCCTGGTGCGTCTGCAGTGCCCTGCCTTGCGCTACCACTGCGCAACACCCTGGTGTCTGTGGCTGAGACACTGCTAACGGTGGAGCCCTCCTCACTGTCCTGCGGCGTGTCTGCCGCGCCCCTAGCCACCTGTCGTGCTTCCATAAGATCTACTGCGTGGCTGATACGTCCCAGTCCACGTGCCACATCACTGGCAAAGTGGCCCATGTCCACCTGGAGGCTGACCGTGCGCCGTGACAGCCCAGTGGTGTTAACCGCCAGCCAGACGATGGAGGCAGACATGCGGTCCAGCCGGTGGATGAGCTGCAGGTCACGGCGCCTTGCACCCTCTCTCTCCGTGATTAGTTCTGACACCAGTTGTCTCATTGAGAGTGCAAGGTCACCAACATGGGTACTTAGCGGTTGCAGCTCAGTGTGTACCAGTTGCACCCCTGTGTTCTGGTTCCGTTCTATGCGCCGCATGGCCCCTGATATGTTTCTTATCTCTCGTGTCTGCAGGCGCTGACCACGTAGGAGTGCAGCCTCGGCGGCGGACATGGAGGCGTCCCCTGCCTCACCCTGTGGCAATGGAGGGACATTGAGACGTCGCCTGCGACGCAGTGGAGGTTCCGTGTCCTGTACACCGGCACTGTGGCTGGAACCGGGTGCTGGCTCACTCTCCAGTATGGCCACTGGTGCATCAGGAGGGGACTGTGTTTGGGTGGTGCAGGTCCCTGTGGCGGCTGGTCCTGAGTCCTGTGCTGGCTGGTGGCTGACCTGTGGCCCCTGGACGCTGTGGCTGGAGGTGGTGTTGTGTGGGAGACCTGTGGGACATAGGGAACACACTGTCAGTATCTACCATCTGTTATCTGCTTCCTAATAAACTGTTACCTATCAACTGCCTACTTGACTACATGGCCCATAATGCACCATGCAAGTGGTTGCTACTCTGAAATGGAGCTATTTTGGTTGTGCATGCTGCTGTGTACTAGGTGGGTGGGGGTATGACAGATATGGGTGTACATGCATGTCTCATCTTACTCACCGGTTGATGGTCCTGTTGCTGACGTGTCCAGCTCTCCCATCCCGGACACTGCCTCTGGCTCCAAGGTCTCCGCCACTCTTTCCTCCAAGGGTGTGGGTGATGGTATGGTGGATGGTCCCCCTCCAGTGCCCCTCATCTCCCGGAGCCGCTCTGCCACCCTCTCCTTGGTCCGTGAGCGCAGGTCATACCACCGTTTCTTCAGTTCCTCGATACTCCGGTGGCTCACACCCAAGGAGTTGACCTTGTCCTGTATTTCTGTCCAAATCTGTATTTTTTTCACCTCAGGCACACTGAGGGCTGCCCTCCCAAAAAGTTGTTTGTGGTGCTGGCAGCATTCCTCAGTCAGCACCTCCACTTCTTTTTCAGCAAATTTCAATTTTCTCTTTCTAGGAGTGTCTGCTATTGTAGCTGCTGTTCCTCCTGTTGGCTGTTCAGTAGTTTAAAATGGGTGTGGTCCTCCCTCCTCCCAGGTGTATTAGTAAACTTCCTGGCTGTGATGTCATCATCAAGAGCCAGGAAGTGTTTTCCAGAGTGTTCTGCTGCACCTGCATTCAATTTGCGGCACAGTTGCAATTTGCGACACCCACTCGCAATTTGCGTGTTCGTTTATAGCGCGGTCGCAAAAAGCGACCTCACAAACAGCGGACTCGCAATCTGCTATGCGACTTCATTTGCGAGTCGCAAAATGAAGTCGCTTTTTCTGCTTGGATACCATTTAGCGAGTCGCAATGACTCGCAATTTCCGACTAGCTAATTTTTTACTTCCTACATCTGGCCCTTACTCATCTAGAATATGGTTCCAATTCTCCTCACTTTGGAAAGAGAAGCATCCTCTGCTACCATATTGATCCAAAGTCTGGCACTATTACTGATTTCTTTGGGCCTGATGAATATTTTTCTAAGTTCTGAGGGGTAAAGAGAAATACATCCCAACATTCAATTTAGATTACAGTGCAACCCATTTGGTCACACATTGAATCTTAGAGACATAAATTAAAATTCATAAGATTAATTACAAATTCAAAGCTAAACTTATGTAAATGAGTCTCAAAAACATGCTATACAAGTACAAAACTACCAAAGGTGAGTTAAAGTGTCAGACAAAATTGAAAAGCACCAGCATTAAACAGACCAAGACTTCAGTAGCAATAGTACAAAAAATAAAGAATAACACTTGATTCTCTGAATTCAGGCTTTGATTCTCCTGCCTAACTATTGAACATATAACTATCTAACTACTCTAGTAAGTTTCAGGAAACCCTAAAATGATCAGCTTGAAATATTGGAAATAAAGCAAAGTGTCAGCACCACAGAAACCTCAGTAGAAGTTTCAGCAAGAGAGAGGTGTGTAGCACAAAGCCACATCAGCCAAGCAAAAAAAAACAGAGATCTGTACCTCTTTAAGGGCCTGATTAAGAGCCATGACAGATATCCCGCTGGCCGTATTACGATTTCCATAGGATATTATGGAATCATAATACGGCGGACGGGATATCCATCACGTATGTGATGGAGTAACCCCATCCGCCAGACTCTAAATCAGGTTTTAAGTCTCTAAGCATCCGCTCTAGTCAAAGAAAAGAAAGGGCCTGAATCTCTAACCTGCTAAAGCACTCTTATCCCCTCAAACTTCAGATAGTTGATGTCACCCCAGTAACTTTCTATAGTCCATGCAGTTATGAATGGTACCCTTCAATTAGGCCTTCATCTCTTGGTTCAGCCATTGGGACAACCTTGGATCTTTCTCGTCTTCATTAATCCGGAGGTGAGTTCTTCTTCACAACTCCTTGTCAACACTCCAGTCCTTGGCAACCTGTCTCCTCCTGCCTCCTTATCTACAACTAGCAATAAGCTTTTTCATTAAAAAAAGGCTTCTGTGAATGCACCTGCATGCAAAGAAACACACCACAAAAACATACTTACACGGTGAAGGTTAAACACAAAGAGAGCATGTTCAGGCCACTTCTCCAGCTATCTTACTGAAAACTTTAATACACAATCAAACATATGGTTATACATCTATTTCACATGTGTAAAATAATTGAAGAATAATTATGAAAATGTTGATTAACTAGAAAATCACAATATTCATTCATGGAATAATACTGCATACATGTGATTTTCATATGATAATTCTACCTTCCTACGTATAAATGCATTTCAATTTATGACTCCAGTTTCCTCGTTTACATGAATACATTTAAACATACATTATATATGTTGGTGGGTGTATTTCAGTTCACCTTCTGGAACGCAAAATGGCACAGCCAAGTTATGCTCTTTCACAAATATGGCAGACAGGACAACTATTTGCCAATTGGAGATAATGATTTAGGACTTAATCCAAGGGATCCTATGAGTTTGCCTGTTTATTTTCGAATTAATACATTTCTTGCACATTTTCAACAGGTTTTTAAGCTACTAAGGTTTGTTTTCTTTGAACCTAATGAAGATAAGGTATAAACAATTTGAGAGATCACTTCTTTTTTTAAGCAGATTTTTGAGTAAAGCATTTGAAAGACACCAATGCGGTTTAGGGGACTTTAAAGAAGGTACTTAAGGGCCAGTATATGTTACGTTTTGTGTTCATATAAAAACACAATAGGATTGCATTCATGAAGGCAGAAATATTTATCCTCTTATTCTCCTGAAAGTGATGAGAGATACCATGGGAGGAGAAGGCATGTTTTACGAGAGTGAAACTTGTTTTATAATGTGTCAGAGGGATAGATAAATATGATGGTAAAGTCTATACCAGATGCGCTTAATAGACAGGATCAAATTTAGTTCAAAATATATAGTGGGCCTCAACTAAGAGTTCTGCATCTTCTTAGAAGTCATTTTCTTCTCCCTTCTCAGTACCATCACCATGGTCTTCTCTGAATTATGATGAGAAGGATTAAGCTGGAGATTCTTCATGTCTCAGTACAGCCACAACGATGAGTTTCACGAGTTTGTCTATCACCTGTCTTCAAAACAATCCTTTCCATCTGATGAAGAGCACCTAACTACCAGTGGGGAATGGTTTAGACAGTTTAAGCAAGTTGGGCAGTTGCATAGTCTATCCGTTCCTTAACCTCACATTAATGCAGCTGCTCAGGGTCTCTTGAAAAGAGAATTGAGAGATCTTGAGAGCATCAGTTCCAAGATTCATTGGTAGATTGTACCATATTGCAGAAAGGAACTTCGAGTCACTAGCTTTTGCAGTGCAGATATCGGTTATTAGCATACGTGCCAATGCAGGCAAAGTTTCTGTCAGATTTCACATTTAATAATCTTAAGTCTCTGGAATGGCTTCTGGAGGAGTAGCTGAAGATCACTGACATCTATATCTTAGAGGATGTAAGGTAGATGCAGCACAGAAATCTTGTTTACTAAAAATAGCATTTTCTGGGAATAGAAAGCTTGGTGAAGAGCTGGAGTCAGCGATTCAGATTCATTTAAATATCAAAACCATGTCCAACCATTTTGTCATTAGTCAAAGTATTTTGAAGGGAATGGAAACCATGTGATAACGCTAGACAAAATAAGTTTGAGCCAGCATCAAATCCCAAGTTTAGCCTAGTGGTCACCAGGGCACTTTCTGCTTGTGAAATTTTCAGCAACCTTAAGGAAATCAGTTTTAATGTTCATGCATTTGCCGGAATGACCTGCATTCTAATTCCTTTTCGAGGTCATTTGTCTCTATTTCAGAAGGTATGTAGAAATTTTGGCAAAGGCAAATGGGCACTGTGGATAATTTCACCTGGATATCCAATTAATTTCCTCCAAATTCAAGGTATCTTCCAAACTTGTGTCCTCGCATTATCAACAAGAGTAGGGCTTTACATGTCACTATGCTAGCTCTAGTGGAGAAAAGAGCAACTGTTTCAGTTCTCCATCAAGAGAGGCATTTGGGGTGGTACTGAACAGTATGTCTTGCATGAAAAATATCAGTCAATTTCAGGCTAGAAATAGACTTGGCGGACTTGAGTCTTTCTCTGACAGCAATTCAAGATGAAAAATTTACAGCAGACTGTTCCTCCAGTGCTGTAGTGGGATTTTCTTTCTGCATCAATAAATCAGCAGGATGAATATCTCTATATTGTCATTACAAAAGCACATCAGACGTTTCTCACACCTGAGGTAGGGAGATGCATTGGCATTTCAGGTCCTACTGTTTGGACAGGAAGTGTCCCCCAGGTTCTTTATAAAGAGTCTAGCATGAGTGATGTGGTTCTTACACGATGAAGGAGTACTAGTCCACTCTCACCTGGATGATCTTTTGAAAGCTTCTAACTTTCAGGAGCAGACCTGGACGAACACAATGAGAACTGTTAAAATGTTGTGAAAGTCTGATTTACAGCTAAAGGACCAGGGCTCATCTCGAGCCACCAAAGGGCAGTATCCCGTTCTACGTCTGGTCAGATCCTTCCAGATTCCATCCAACCCTGATCTACTTGTGGAATGGCAGCTCCACTGTAGCAACGGGGCAGGGGTTCTATTGCTGATATTTGAGTGGCAGCTACCTGGGCTAGCCCATCCACATGTGTTGAATTTGGCTCAGGGCTCGGAGCTCATGTCTAAATCACTTACCAGTATCTCTTCATTATGCCAATCCCCCATTCCTCACACTAGTGCTTATGTTCCCTCTCTCCCTCCCTCATTAATCTTTTTCTGGAGAGCCGGAGCTTGATTATAACAGCTCCAAAACTGTGACTTACCTCAATTTACCTGTGTGAGGGAGATTGGTCCTTCAAGGAAGACTGAAAAGGAAAAATATGGTTGGACAAGAGGTGGTGGTTGAAGGAGATTTGGGGCCAGATGCGTCATTCTTCACAATAGCGATTTTTTAGCGAATCACTATTAAGTAATCGCTATTGGGATGTATGAAACTCCAGGAGTTTCATACTGTAATTCGCAAGGGCTCGCAAATGGACCTACCTCATTAATATTCATGAGGCAGGTCGCAATTTGCGAGCCATTGCGAATGGCTACAATCACAGGGATGGTGGCCTGCTGGGCTCAGCAGACCATCAGGTCTGTGGTTGCTTTTCAATAGGGCAATATTTTCTTTTGTTTGTTTTAAATGCAGCCTGTTTTCCTTAAAGAAAAACAGGATGCATTTAAAAATGAAAAGTGAAAAGTTTTCTTTTCATTTTTTAAAACTAGGCAGTGGTCCGTGGGACCTCTGCCTGCTCTTAAAAAACGTTTTTGCATGCAGTCACAAAAGTGAAGGGGTCCTTTGGTACCCCTTCCTCTTTGCGAATGGGTTACT
Source organism: Pleurodeles waltl (assembly GCF_031143425.1). Lineage (NCBI taxonomy): Eukaryota > Metazoa > Chordata > Amphibia > Caudata > Salamandridae > Pleurodeles > Pleurodeles waltl. The sequence continues at coordinate 458,100,260 of NC_090439.1, forward strand.
GCCAATTTGAAATTGGTGGTAACTGCAATTGTTTTGCGACCGCATTCACGGTCACAAAACAATCATACATGCCTTGCGATTGGTATTAGGAAGGGATGCCCTTGACACGCCCCTTCCTAATACTGAATCAATATGTAGTCGCAAATCCAATTTGCGATTCGGTAACAAGTTACCAAATTGAAAATTGGACTTGTTACATACCAAAATGCATTTTTGTGATTGGAATCGGCCCGTTGGCCCGTTTGCGATCACAAAAATGTGTGATACATCTGGGCCTGAACCTCATCGAAAAACGAAATCAGGTGAAGAATGGGTTCACAGTAATAAGGCTTACTGATAAGTATTCTGAGCATAGCCCCCACCTCCCCAACCCCCTCCCCCAAGGTGCCCCAAATGAGAAATGCGAGGAATGGTGCAGTTAACAAGCACCTGCAACTTAATACAGCCCATTGTATCACAAAATGCAAGTGCGAAATCAGCAAATCAATATTTGCACCTGACGGAATAAGGGCCAATGTATGTTTGTTTTGCCACATTATGTATTTCTCACCACATTTCTTAAATAGCAGAACCCAAACAGTGAGCTTTATTGTGTATATTTAAGATACAAAAAGTCTTAAATCACCTTCACACGGCCTAAGACTGCTTCAGGGCTTTTTTGTTGGAGAGGCCCATCCATCACACAGGAGAACAGAGTTTCAGGCTGCGAGGCGGGCTCGCGCCACCGAGCAGCAAGAGTTAAATATATCTCCTGAAAGTCACAGGGGCCGGGCTTCCTGACACTGCTCTGAGTGTCCTCAGCTCAGACACCAATGTGACTTTGCGGGCTGGTGAGAGTCTGTCACAACTGCAGTCACTTGCCACAGGCGAGTAATCCGGAGACACCGACCTTGGCAACAGCACATTTTACACCTCAGCGCCGTTCTAATGCTTTCTGAATTGAAAGAGGGGACGATGGAACAAAGAGATAAGCCGCAGATACCGGGGAGGGAGGATACAAGTAAAGGCGATCAAAGTTGACAATGAAACAGTGCAAAATGTTTGTTGGTCATAAAAGTTAACACAGGTCTGATTCCTAAAGAGTGGAAACGATGTTTTCCAATGGCGACATTCTTCGTGAATCCTCCCCGTATGCTAACGAATGCAGCTCTTCATGCAACGCTAGGGTGACCAAAACTTAAAAACCAAAAGCCGGGACATTTAAAAAAAATAGAATAAGGACTACATTTTTACAGCAACCTAGCGTCACAGAATGACAGCGCTCATCAGCATAGAAACACAGAATATGTATTAAGAAAATACACAAAATGTTGTTTTTAAACCCAGTACCATACCTGTTAATCATATTGTTGTTATCTTATAACATCTGCTAACTAACCTGCTTTGGAACACATAAAAATGTGCCTCATGCTGCTTTCAGTCGATCCTCTTTAAAAACCGGTACACCGGGTAAATTTAACAAAATTTGCCGGAACAGCTGGTTGAAAACGGGGAGTGTCCCGGCAAACGCGGGACGCCTGGTCACCCTATACAACGCTGCCTTTCAGAAATAAGGAGAGCGGTGACTGTGAGATGGAACTGTATCTCCCCACATAGCCTGGCTTATAATTAGAGGACTGGTGAGATAATTTAGCATTAGCAGTATAGTAGGGTCCCAATCCTGGTCGTTATTTTGACTTTATTTAATCATGCTGTTCAATAAGATAAGACTGAGTTACTTAATGAAACACATAGTTAAGGTATACAAAGTCAACTTGGTTCGTGTTACGTGTTATTATTTTTCGTCATGCCGTTTTATATTAATTTCCCAAAGCCATGTTCAGGAGAACAGTCCCAGCCCTGGTTGTGGATTACCGGGATCGGGTAACACTCTCCGATGTTCTTGTCTCCATGCTTCCTCATTGAAGAGCATCTTCTGATCCAGGCACTGTAAAATGATGGTCACATTATCTCCAAAGAGAAGGACCTGCTCTGGCTAACCTTTGGCATATTTTTTGACGCTTGGTGCATTCCCTACTAAGCGTCAATAGCCATTCACCATCATACCTGAGGAAAAACGCTAGCCATCTCGGAGCATATTTACAAGGCTCTAGTCGTGCTTACCTGCATCACATTAGCGTCACTTTTGTATGCTAATGTGGCGTTAGGAAGGCTTTTTTGTTGTGCCGTATTTACAAAGTGGCGCAAAGCTTGCATTGCCCCACTTTGCACCCTCTTGCACCACATTATGCCTGCGCCAGGCATAATGTATGCAAGAGGGACATTCCAGCACTAGGAGGCCGACAAAAATGGTGCAGTGAAATCTACAAGATTTCACTGCGCAATTTTTGGCGTCATTTTTAATGCCTGCTCAAAGCAGGCATTAAGCCCTTCGCTGCCAGGCCTTTTTCCCCTCAGGTGGCAGGCCTTTTTTTGGCTATTTGGGGCAGTTCGCGCTTAGGTCCTCATAACGTTTTGTCGACATAAGCTACCACTGCCAAATTTGCATCCTTTTTTTCCAACATCCTAGGGATTCTAGAGGTATCCAGAGTTTGTGAGTTCCCCTGGAGGACACCAAGAAATTAGCCAAAATACAGCGATTTTCTTTTTTTTTTAAACAAAAATTGGAAAATAGGGCTGCAGAAGAAAGCTTGTGGTTTTTTCTCTGAAAATAGTATCAACAAAGGGTTTGCAGTGCTAAAATCACCATCTTCCCACATTTCAGGAACAGGCAGACTTGAATCAGGAAAAACAAATTTTCCAACACGATTTTGGCATTTTACTGGGACATACTCCATTTTTACTATTTTTTTGTGCTTCTAGGCTTCTTTCAGTTAGTGACAGAAATGGGTGTGAAACCAGTGCTGGATCCTGGACAGCTAAACATTTCTGAAAAGTAGACAACATTTTGAATTCAGCAAGGGGTCATTTGTGTAGATCCTACAACGTTTTCCGACAGAAAATAACAGCAAAAATAAAAAAATATTGAAATTGAGCTGAAAAAAAAACAGTAATTTCTTTCCACATTTTACTCTGTAACTTTTTCCTGTCCTGTCAGATTTTAAAAGTAATATACCATTACGTCTTCTGGACTCTTCTCGTTGCGGGGATATATAGGGCTTGTAGGTTCATCAAGACCCTAGGTACCCAGAGCCAATAAAGAGCTGCACTTTGCAATGGGTTTTCATTGTATATCGGGTATACAGCAGTTCATTTGGTGAAATATAGAGTGAAAAATAGGTATTAAGGAAAACTTTGTATTTCCAAAATGGACACAACATAAGGTGTTGAGAAGCAGTGGTTATTTGCACATCTCTAAATTCCGGGGTCCCCATACTAGCATGTGAATTACAGGGCATTTCTCAAATAGATGTCTTTTTTACATACTGTCTTACATTAGGAAGGAAAAAATGTAGAGAAAGACAAGGGGCAGTAACAGTTGTTCTTCTATTCTATGTTCCCCCAAGTCACCCGATAAAAATGGTACCCCACATGTGTGGGTAGGCCTAATGCCCGCGACAGGAAACGCAACATGGACACATCACATTTTTACATTGAAATCTGACGTGTTATTTGCAAAGTGCCTACCTGTGGATTTTGGCTTCTAGCTCAGCCGGCAACTAGGGAAACCTACCAAAACTGTGCATTTTTGAAAACTAGACACCTAGGGGAATCAAGGATGGGGTGACTTGTGGGGCTCTCACCAGGTTCTGTTACCCAGATCCTTTGTAAACCTTAACATTTGGCAAAACAAAACTTTTTCCTCACATTACGACGACAGAAAGTTCTGGAATCTGAGAGAAGCCACACATTTCCTTCAACCCAGCATTCCCCCAAGTCTCCCAATAAAAATGGTACCTCACTTGTATGGTCAGGCCTAGTGCCCGCGACAGGAAATGCCCCAAAGCACAACCTGGACACATCACATTTTCCCAAAGAAAACTGACCTGTTTTTTTGCAAAGTGCCTAGCTGTGGATTTTGGACTCTAGCTCAGCCAGCACCCAGGGAAATCTAGCAAACATATACATTTTTGAAAACTAGACACCTAGGGGAATTCAGAATGGGGTGACTTGTGGGGCTCTCACCAGGTTCTGTTATCCAGAATCCTTTGCAAACCTCAAAATTTGGCAAAACAACACTTTTTCCTCACATTTCGTTGATAGAAAGTTCTGGAATCTAAGAGGAGCCACAAATTTCCTCCCACCCAGCATTTCTGAAGGTCTCTCAATAAAAATGGTACCTCACTTGTGTGGGTAGACCTAGTGCCCACGACAGGGAATGCCCCAAAACACAACGTGAACACATCACATTTTCCTAAAGAAAACTGACCTGTTTTTTTCAATGTGCCTAGCTGTGGATTTTGGCCTCTAGCTCATCCGGCACCTAAGAAAACCTAGAAAACCTGTACATTTCTGAAATTAGACACCTAGGGAAACCCAGGATGGGGTAACTTGTGGTGCTCTCACCAGGTGCTGTTACCCAGAATCCTTAGCAAACTTCAAAATTTGGCAAAAAAAAAACACTTTTTCCTCAGATTTCAGTGCTACAAAATTCTGGAATCTGAGGGGAGCCACAAACTTCCTTCTACTCAGCATTTCCCCAGGTCTCCCGAAAAAAATGGTACCTCACTTGTGTGGGTAGGCCTAGAGCCCGCGAGAGGAAATGCCCCAAAACACTATGTGGACACACACAATTATCAAATGCAAAACTACCTGTTTTTGCTTTGGGGGGCACCTGCGCTTTTGGTCCTGGGCTCAGCAGCTATCTAGGGAAACCTACCAAACCCAAACATTTCTGAAAACTAGACACCAGAGGGAGTCCAGGGAGTTGTGACTTGCGCCCAGTGTTTTCTTACCCAGAATTCCCAGCAAACCTCAAATGTAACTACAAATGACATATTTCCCACATTTCTGTGTGGGATCACTGCACCAGCACAAATTTCCTACCACCCAACGTTCCCCTCAGTATCCAGGTAAAAATGATACCTCACTTGTGTAGGTGGGCAAAGTGCCTGTGACAGGGAAGAGCCAAAAACATGTAAAAAATAAGGGGGAACCATAGCGGGTCCAAAAGAGCAGTTTGAAAAAAAACATTTTTAGTCTGACAAGTGGGGCAGATGTTTTATCAGTATAGATGCGACAATGCTGGTGGTAGGAATTTTGTGGATTCCTGTAGATTCCTGAAGGTTCCATCACAAAAATGTGGGAAAAATGTGTGATTTCCAGCAACGTTGGAGGTTTGCATGGCATTGTGGGTATGAAAATGATGAGGGGTGTATGTGAAGCACACCACCCTGGACTCACCCAAATGTTTAGTTATCAGATGTGTGGATTTTTCTACATGGCAGCGTCCCAAAGTCCAAAAAATGCAGTCTTCACCATTCCAAGTGGGACAATTTTGAGCTCTCATGGCCCAAATGTAAAACCAAAACCCCAAAAAATCAAATGTCCTCTTGCTTGCCGTGGGATAAGATGTTTTAGTGTGCGGGGGAGAGCTGCAAGACTGTTACACTCTTCAGTTGGGGTTGGAGCATAACCATGCCCATACAGGTTGGTAGCCCCCACCCCACTATTTTTTCATTTTTTAAAAATTCCCTGGCATCTAGTAGGTTTCTGCCCCCCCCCTGGGGAGTGGATCGGGGGTAATTGCCCCATCTGCCCACCGGTGGACAGAACAATTTTGTCCCCTTTTATTTGGGGTGGAGGTATGGCCATTCCCTGACCCTCTGTTTTTGAAAAAAATCTTCCCTTGTCTCTGGTGGGCTTTCTGCCCTCCTTGGGGGGCAAATGGCCTTACAAAAATATGCTGATCTGCCCCCAATGGGGCAGAAATGGGCTAAAATAAATTTTCCCCCCAAGGGGAGCGACCCTTGCCTAAGGGGTTGCTCCCCTTGTGTGAAATTAGCGCAAAAAAAATCCCTGGTGTCTGGTGGTTTCTGCCCCCCTTGGGGGCAGTCTGGCCTAGGAAAAATAGGCTGATCTGTCCCCAAGGAGGGGCAGAAATGGCCTAAAATAAAAATTCCCCCCAGGGAAGCAACCCTTGCCCAAGGGGTGGCCACCCGTTTGTAAAAAAAAATAATTTAAAAAATCCCTGGTTTCCTAGTGGTTTCTGCCCCCCTTGGGGGAAGATCAGCCTAATTAATATACGCTGATCTGCCCCCAAGGGGGGCCGAAATGGTTTAAAAAGATTTTGCCCCCCAGGGGAGCGACCCTTGTCTTAGGGGTTGCTCCCCTCCTGTAAAAAATAAAAAAGCAAACAATTCCTGGTGTCCAGAGGTTTCTGCCCCCTTTGGGGGCAGATCAGCCTAATTACAATAGGCTGATCTGCCAATGGGGCGCAGAAAAGGCCTTAAAAAAATTGCCCCCCTGGGGAGGGACCCTTATGTATAAATATAGAAAAAAACAAACGCCCTGGTGTCTAGTGGGCATTTCTGCAGCTTGATGATATTGCAATCGGGCTGCAGAAATGCTTACAGAGACATGAAAAGAAAGGAAAGGCCTTTCCTTTCATGCCTCTGCCTGCTCCCACCTCCCAGTCGGAAGAGAAATGCTTAGCATTTCTCATCCACATCGCACTGGAAGCACAGCTTCCAGCACAATGGGAGGCGACCTCTGTTGAGCTCAGCAGGCGATCGCACGCTGACATCATCAGATGCCACTAGGAGGTGTGGGGGGGGGGGGGCCGGGGGTGGAAGGAGAAGCGATTCCCCTTCCATCCCTGCCGTGGGCACATGGGGATGAGGCTCCCATGAGCCTGTCCAAGGACGTAATGGTTACGTCCTTGGCGCCTCAGTGCCGCAGCCAAGGACGTAACCATTACGTCCTTGGCTGCCAAGGGGTTAAAATGACGCACCCATAGAAACATATGGGCCTCCTTGCACTTTGCTGCACTAGTGTCAACATTTTTGATCCTAGTGCAGCACAGTGCCACAATAGCGTCACAAATTTTGACGCTATTGGTCTAAAGACCACCATGGGTCACTGTATTGTAAATAGGGCGCACCAATGGTGTCGTTAGGTGGCGCAGGGGTGACACAAGGAAACTGGCGCATCAGCACTGATGGATTAGTTTCTAGTAAATATTCCCCTCATGCGGGCAAGGCAATATAAGGAGACAAGGCTTAACGTAGCCTCGAATCAAGACGTGCCCAACATAAGAGAAACTCAGGGACCATCTCATGAAAGGAGCAGAACAGCATTGGCCGTTGGCGACTGTTTTCACACTCCCAAACACACAAAAGAATCCCCTGAAGGAGAACATTTTTCCTTACTACTTTGTTTGATGGAATGAAGTATAAGATATATCTGCTTCCTTTACAACCATATGTAATCAATAGCAATTCAACAATGCACTACATTAAATATGCAGTGTACTTCTCAATATACAGACACCAGAAATCAAATACAATTTATAATTTACAAATGGATGTTAAAACAAGGGGAAAATGAATTGCAAAGTAGAGTTAAAGAACACAAAATCAATAAATTGCACTTTCCAATTGTAACACCCAGATCATAACAAACAGACCAAAGAGTGATCTGAGGTATCACGGGGATCACCCAATATTTAACTTTTCCTTATAGAAAAAAAAATTGTTTAAAGTGAGGGATTTGCAACTCTTTATGGTTAAGCTATTGTGGTGATCATAGTGTTGACGTTTCGGTCTCCAAACGCCAGATGAATGTGTCAGGCATAAGTCCTTAGGACTAATTATCGTATTATGTACAATAATGTATATATGTATGAATAAATCAGCTCCTACAGATCGATAGACTGAGATTTGTGACTTTTGCACCTTTCCTCATACAATTCTATTGATCGGGAGGAGCTGATTAATTCATATGGTGGTTTACTCACTCCATATTCTATGATTCTGTGTAATGGCTCATTTATGGTGAGCAATAACTTTTGGATCCATTGACCAGTACTAGATTGACATTTTAATTCACTGTGTGTTCATTTCTTGTGTTGCAGGAGTATTGGCAAAATTAAAAAGTTGTTTGCCTGATGCATGAGTCTTATTCCTGATTGTGTCTTCTTCCTTCTGGGTAGAGAAGAAGGTATACTACTTGGATATTCTTGCAGTATGTAAGAAATGGAACAAGGAAAGGTAAGGAAGAGGTAATGGCTAGATTATTCACAGGTAATCTTCATTATTCTAACTTCTTCTCTCAAACTAGTACTAATGTTCCCTCACTTTCTCGCTAATCTTCGCAAGAATGGGAGCTTGATTATAACAGTCTGAGAAGTTTGAGTTAGCTCACTTTAAGTGCATGAAAGGGGCCTGTCGTTCAAGAAAGATTGACAGGGAAAAATAGGCTTATACAAGAGGTGATGATTGAATGAGGTGGAGCTTCATGCCAATAGACATCCTTTGCTTGGAACTTGGACCTGCCCCCCAGGTTGTAATGATAATGACTATCAGAAAACTATGCTGTGGAACAACCCCATTAAAAGGACGGTGCTGCCTTCAAATACAAAATCACTGCAGAGGAAACGCCTACTTGAAGGTGATCTTGAAGGATCACCTCCAATTGAATATAAGTCGGAACCACGAATGCTGGAACCACCCATGCCTAAACAACGCGGTCGGAACAACAACCGCGTTGTTACCACGAGTGCCTTTACCACGAATGCTAAAACTACCGTGACCCCCCAACCCCCCAAAACCTAAACTACCCCGCCCCACCACCCGCCCCTAAAACTACCCCTAAAAACTGAAAATACCCCAACCCACCACCCCGCCCCTAACTCTACTGCAACTCCCCCACCCCCCCTAAAACCTAATCTACCCTGACCCCCCACCCCTGCCCCTAAAAACTAAAAATACCCCAACTTCCCCACCCCGCCCCTAAAATGACAGCGACCCCCCAAAAACCTAAAGTAACCCAACCCCGGCCCCTAAAACTACTGTGACCCCCCTTCACCCTCCCTAAAACCTAAACTACCCCAACCCCGTCCCCTAAAAACACCCCACCCGTATAACTACTGCGACCCCTCACCCCCTCTAAAACTTTAACTAGCCCGACCCCCCACCACCACCCCTAAAAACTAGAACTACCCGACCCCCCCTTCCCTGCCCCTAAAACTACCCCAGCCACCCCCAAAACCTAAACTACTCCTTCCCCCCACCCCGCCCCTAAAAACTAAAAATACACCGACCCCTGACCCCGCCCCTAAAACGGCTCCTCCTCAGAAGCTGACTCCCTTCTTCTGTGACTTAACCACGCCTGAGTGTTGTTCAGCACATGCATGGTTAAAGCACAGAAGAACAAAGTCGTGGTTAACGAAAGCGTTCTTCCGGAGTCGTGATTCGGGATGTTTCCCCCCCCTATTCCATCGTTTTTTTCCAAAGCTGAGAGACAGAAGGAGTTAGTAACCAGGTCACACTCCTTTATAAATGTATTTCCATCAACCGTGGCTCAACCTAAGGAGGTTACTAAAGTATAGAACCTAGAAGAGAACTAGAAGATGGTTCCTCAGTCTTACCCTTTCAAAATGTGATTGATTAAGTCATAAATCTTCATGTCTACTTCTGCTAGAGTTTACTGTATAGATTGTCGAAGTTGGGACTATATTATGCCCTCAGAGCCTAGCTACTATCCCTAAAGGAACTTAGGACTTATTTAATATCATCCCAAGTGAAGAAGCACTACTTGACCATGACCTTTTGTTTACACCTGATTTATTCAATTTAACCAGTGACTATTAACAGGTGGCTGAGGCATTGCAGAGGATCCGGGGGCTTTTTTACACTGTTGGAAAAAACTACCTCCAATTAAAACCCTAACTTAGAGATGTTATCAACTATTTTAAGCACCATAGTCAAAGATTCCAGCAATGTTGCAGATTATTATCCTCTCTTACCTATAACAAACATATGCCTTTTAGTCTCTCCTCTCCCATCTTACTTGTGCCTTGCTCAGGAGAGAGTAAGACTATGAGCAACATGGCAAATCAATCAGGTCACCCAAAGTTAAGGCAAACTGCAATCATAAATGCATAAACGGATATGGAGTATAGTATCATTGTGGCCCACATTATCTATGGGCACTGGTCACTCTTTTATGAGAATTAAGGACCTCATTTACAAGCTCCTTGCTCTGCCGCTGCATCATTTTGTTTTTTGACTCAGCGGCGGCGTTAGCAGTGCACCATACTGTTCCATATTTTCAAACTGACACACTGGGCCCAATGCTTCAGTTTGTAAAGCCCTGCGTCACATTATACCTGTGCCAGGAATAATGTATGCAGGGTAGGCATTCCCACAGAAAAAAACCCACATTGAACAGACACATTGAAATAGAAATTTACAACTTTTCACTGCGTCATTCTACAACTTCACTGCGTGAAAATTTTACCGCCTACTCAGACCAGGCATGAAGTTCATGCAGAGCTTTTTCCAATGGAACTCTCCTCACATTGCTGGAGTTGGAGTTAACAATGCAACTCCAGCAACAGGTCAGTTTAGCGCCAACAGCTATGTCAGAATTTCTGAAGCATCTGTGAAAACGTGCGCCATGGAGCTCTGTATTATAAATACAGCACATCCTTGGTGTCCTGTGCGGCAGGAGCAAGAAATATGATGCACCGATGACAATGCATCAGTTTTTTGTAAATGAGGCCCTTTGTTTGGTCTTCTGAAATTCTTCCTTTGTGTTGCAATATATATATTCATACATGGATGTGCGTACTAGATTTCAATCATTGCTATATGTATTTGATTGTAGATTGTATTAGAAGTATATATATTTTTCTAGCATTTTGGTATTTATTTCTGCTATTCTTTTGAGTTGGGGGTTCTACTTTGAACGGGGGAGAGACTGAGTTTGTGTTAATCAGTTTTTTTAAATATAGAGGGTTTTTGAAAATACACTCAGGGGAGCATACTTTAGTCTTATATGTTTTAAGACAATTGGTCCAAAAACCTTATTTGACACCATTGAATAAGACATCTGCAGACAAGATTGAAAGGTTACCTTGTTACACGATTTTTAATAAGCAATCTCAGGCAAAGCTATCTCTGTCTCTTCAGTGACAAGAAAGCAAAAGGAAAAAGGGGAAAACAAAGAGGTGTAGAATTACCAGAAAGGCCTGAAACTCCTCTAATTTCACTCATATGTCACTGAAAACTTTGATTCTAGAGACTCATCCAAGTAACTGACAAATATAGCATCAACTAGCTGTTCAGAATTGGTCATGCAGATACTGGTAGAAAATAACCATCTGGTTGACTAGACAATGATCCCATCTACTGTTGAACCCTGTTTTATCTGCTCAGAAATTTTCCCGAGGAGCATGTTATACTGTTCAAGACACCAATTCACATCTCTACTGCAGAAGAGAATATTACATCTTTATTGGAATTATCCAGTGTTTTTGGCAATAGAAGGCTCCCACTAAATAGACCAGGAATTGTAAGTCTTCTCCATATAAATATGCAACTAAAACTATTGAGCAACACAGACATAAAACTAGTTATAACTCGAAATGATTGCATGTCTATGCACTTCAGCATGGAATGCTTATCAAATCTTACTCTGTCTTTAATTTTGTGATTTTTTTCATATGATTCTAGGGGCATATTTACAAGGAACCGGAGTAGGGCATCATTGCAAGCCTTCTTGCTACTCTGCCCCATGCCACTTTGACAGGGCAGGAATGCACTGCATTTACAAGATATGGTGCATTTGTGCCCTTACAGCCAGCCCTGGCACAAAATTTGCTGCCTGGCACCAACGTGGGCACCCTTGCACCATGGGGCAAGGGTGTCTGTGTTGTTGGCAGGATTTGTTTTGTGCAGGAAGGGACACCTTCCTGCACAAAAACAATCCATGGAGGCTTTTTCCTCTTTCTATGTGTACTTCAGATATTTTGCCTCGTTACGCTTCCCCTGGAGAGGCATACAGTTTTGAGGCATTCCCAGTTTACTGATCCTTGTAAATCTGGGAATGCTTCAAACCCCATGAGTGTTGCATGGGAAAACCCACTGCATCGCCCATGAAATACCCTTTGACGTAGTGCAAGGCAACGTAGTGAGTTATGCTACTTTGGCTTACACCATACCTATGAGGCCATCACTCTGCATCACCTGGGGGGGGAGGCAGGTGACTAATTTTCCTTATTAGCTTGTGTCCGGAATAATAGCAAGCAAGGAACAAGCCCAGTGTGCTTAGTAGGAGTTTGCCTCAAGAGGCGTTTTACCTTTAATTTAGTAAAATGTATGTGTTTTTGATTAGGGATATTGGAATTTCCCATTGGAATACACCACAAAAAGACTCCACACCAGGTATGGACAATAAACCATATTTCCATGAATAAAACAATACCAACACAACAAAAATCCAATAAGTAGAACTTGAGATATGAATTTTTGAAGAATAAAGTGTAACAGAGTGCTTAGAAATCAATAGTGCTAAAAGGTTACCTGAAGTTACGCTAGACCAGTGTGCATCCAAAGTTCAGTCTGACAGCAATGGAAGGCAGGCCGGCTACAGGACCCACGCAGGGGCCGCCTAAAAGTTCCATGAATGGAGGGTCATGTCAATACCGAGGAGGAGATGCAAAAGCGGTGTGTCTGTTCTGTTCCACGCAGTCTGGGGGATGCGTCGTCATTGAGCTGCGCAGTCGTTAAAGTAATGTCCTCAAAGTACGGCATTGAACTCTTTGCGATGAAGGCAATGCATTGTCATTGGGCCATGCAGCCGGCGATGTGCAGGTGAAGAGCTGAGGCTGGTGGTGATTTGTCGATCCTGAGCTGTGCAGTGATCGATGCGGAGACCTCTTTTTTGGCGGCAGCTGTGATGCATTGGCATCAAGGGAGGGTGCAGTAGTTTGGTTCGGGGGCAGCGATTTTTGTAGAAGAAGAGCTGCAAAGCCCCCTTCCAAGGCCCAAGACTAGATTGGCACCTATTAGCAGGGCAGGACTCACAGTTAGCAGAGTCCAGCAGCTGAAGCAAGATGGAAGGAAGTCTTTGAAAGCCCTGGGACTTCAGAACAGAAGGCAAGCCAGCAAGCCCTTGGTGTCACTTATGATCTTGAAGGATGTAGAGAAGCAAGTCCAGTCCTTCTCACTCACAGGCAAGAGGCAGCAAGCAGCTGGGGGGGGGTCGGGATCCAGTACTTATGCCCAGTTGGGCCTTTGACGTGAAGGAGACATCAAAGAGAGGCCTTTTGAAGTGCACAAGATCCCTATCTTTCCTTCCCTGGCTCCAGACACCCTACAGGGGGTTATGCAGCTCATTATGTGGGGTCAGACATAGCCCTATTCAGGTGCAAGTGTCAGGTCCTCTCTCCCATCTAGCCCAGGAAGGCTCATCAACCTTGTGATGGGCCATCAGGATGTAAATGTCACACTCCTGATCCCTTTGCGTGTGACTGTCTAGAGGGAATTTACAGAGCCAAGCTGTCACCCACCCAGATGTGTATTCAGAGACCAGCAGTGGTACAGAATGGTTAAGGTAAGAAACTGCCAACTTTCTAAAGCTGGCATTTTCAGACTTACACTTTAAAATCCAACTTCACCATAAGTTATGATTTTAAATTGTCAGTCCAGTGACACCAAACTCCAAATTTCTATCTTTCCCCTATTGGAAATTACACCTAAAGACTGTTTCAAGGTAATCCCCATGTCAACCTATGGGACACATAGGCCTTGCAGTAGGGAAAACAAATGTAATAGTTTTTCACTACCAGGACATGTTAAACTTGTTAAACTTAAAGGTACATGTCCAACGTTTTAAATATACTACACCCTGCCCTTGGGGATAGGTAGGGCCTACCTTAGGGGTAACTTACATGTTGAAATGGCAGTTTGAAACTACACACACAGGCTCTGCAGTGGCAGGCCTGACACATGTTTTATGGGTTACTGTAGTGGATGGCACAATCAGTGCTGTGGCCCATTAGTAGCATTTAATTTAAAGGCTCTGGACACGTATAGTGCACTTTACTAGTGACTTACAAGTAAATTAAATATGCCAATAGTGGATAAGCCAATATCACCATGTTTAGAGTACAGAACACCTGGACTTTAGCACTGGTTAGTAGTGGTAAAGTGCACAGAATCCTAAAGCCAGCAAAAATGAAGTCAGCAAATCAGGAGGTCAGAAGACAAAAAGTCTGGGGAAACCACGCCAAGGATGCCAGGTCTAAGGCTTGTCCCCTCAAGCTAAAAGTAGGGAGAGCTACCCTAACCCAACCCCATGGGAGTTCTCTTCACAAAGGCCGAATAACTTGGTGAGAGCATCAGCATTGGCGTAGTCTGTTCCAGGGCGATGTTCGACCATAAAGTCCATTCCCTGTAGGGAGATGGACCACCTCAACAGTATGGGATTCTCATCCCTCATCTGCATTAACCATCTGAGGGCCCTGTGGTCTTTCTGAACCTAGAAGTGAGTGCCAAAAAAGTAGGGCCTTGGCTTTTTCATTGCCTAGACCACAGCAAAGGTTTCCCCTTTGATTGCACTCCAACTCTGTCCCCTGAGGAGTAACCTCCTACTAATAAAGGCTACAGGTTGATCTAGGCCCTCTTCTTTTTACTGTGAGAGCATAGCCCCTATTCCATACTCTGAGGCATCTGTCTGCACAACACACTCTTGGGAAAAATGAGGGACAGTGAGCATGGGCGCCAAGTACATGGCTTCCTTCAGAGTGCCAAATGCTTTCTGGCACGCCTCTGTCCAGATTAAGTGGTGTGGCTGCTTCTTGGAAGTCAGCTCCGTCAAGGGAGCAACAATGATGCGATATGCCCTGATGAATCTCCTGTAGTAACCAGTGAGATCTTAAGAAGGCCCTTAATTCTGACTGGGTCTTGGGGGGCTCCCAAGCCAGAATGGTTTCAATTTTGGCCTGGGGGGGCTGTAATTTGCCACCTCTTACTTGGTGACCCAAGTAGACCACTGAACCCTTCGCTGTCTGGCACTTACTGGCCTTAATAGTCAAGCATAACCTCTGCAGAGCCTGAAGCACTTCCTTAAGGTGGTTCTTCCAGCCAGAACTGAAGACCGCAATGTCATCTATGTAGGCAACACTGCAGTTCTCCAATCCAGCTAGGATCTGATTTACCAACCTCTAGGAAGTGGCAGGAACATTCTTCAACCCAAAGGGCATGACCCACAACTGGAACTGTTCTTCTTGTGCAGAGAATACAGACCCCTTTTTTGCCCCTTCGGTCAAGGCAATCTGCCAGTACCCAGACTTTAGGTCAAACGTGCTGAGGAATGTGGCAGCTCTAAGGCAAATTATGAGCTCATCAGCTCTGGGGATGGGGTGTGTGTCAGTCCTAGTGTCTGCATTGAGCCCACAGTAGTCCACCCACATGAAGTGGAATTCAGGTGTGACACTGGGTGAGTCAACCTTGGTGACTAGCACTACTGTGCTGGACCAAAGGATGTTGGAAGGTTCAATAACCCCTAGTGCCAACATTTTGGAGACCTCCTCCTTAATGTTGGCCCTCACTTTATCAGACAACTTGCACATTTTATATTTTATAGGTGGATTGTCCCCAATGTCAATATCATGGGTGCACCATGTAGTGACCCTTTGGGTAAGTGAGAGGAGAAGAGCAAACTGCCACAATATCTGGTGTCAGTCTTTCTGTTGATCTAGGGTCAGTATAGGTGAGAGGATGACATCTTCCACTGACCCATTCTGCTCCTTGGAAGACAGGAGGTTGGGGAAAAGTTCACACTCCTCTTCCACCCCCATCATCAGTTACCAAGAGCATGGTAATCTCAGATTTCTGAAAATGGGACTTGAGGCTGGTTCACATGCAGGACCCTCAAAGGTTTCCTAAGAATTGTGACGTCCACCAGTAAGGTGACATTGCACTTATGCACCTTTCCCTCATAGGGCCCACACCAGTGGTCTTGCTGAGCACGGAGCTCCACGGGCTCCATTACCCACACTTTTTGGCCAGTCTGAAACTCAACCAGAGGGGTATTCTGGTCATACCAGCATTTCATGTCACCCTGGCTGGCTTCTACAGTGTCTTGGGCGCGTTTCCTGAAGTGTACTATCAAGTTGCAAAGGGCCAGTATGTAGCTGACCACATCCTGGAGGGCTATCCCGGGAGCTTGCTCCTAACCCTTCTTTACCAGACTGCGAGGCCTTCTCACAGGGTGCCCATACAAAAGTTCAAAGGGGCTATAGCCAACCCCCTTCTGCTGTACCTCCCTGTAGGCAAACAACAGGTATTGCAGGAGGACGTCCCACTTACGCCTCATGGGTTCGGGTAGACACATAACAATGCCCTTGAAGTTACGGTTGAATCTTGCAAGCAACCTATTGGTTTGGGGGTGGTAAGGAATCCACACTCCTTCTACATGGCCTTCATTTTGTTAGACATGAAGTTGGTACCCTGATCAGATACCACCTCGTTGGGGAAACCCAAATGGGTAAAATTCCCCATCAGTGCACTGGTTATGAAGGGTGCAGGCGCTGTCCCGAGAGGGAAAGCTTCCATGTACCAAGTGGCATGATCCAGCAAGACCAGAACAGATCTGTTGCCCATGGCTGTCTTGGGATCCAGAGGTCCTACAATGTTGATGACAACCCACTCAAAAGGAGTGCTAACAACAGGAAAAGGTTGCAAGGGGGCTTTGCACTCTCCTGGCAGGTAGGACAGGACCTACAGTACGCACCTTCCTCCTTTGAGGCCAATAAAAGTGGTTGACAAGCCTATCAAAGGTCTTGTCTTGCCCCAAGTGACGTGCCAGTGGCACATCATGAGCCACACCCAGTACGAAGGCCCTGTAGCACTTGGGGGGGGGGGCACCAACACGTGTTACACCAGGCTCAGGAGCCTTAGGCTCACTATACAGGTGATCATTCTCCCAGTAGATCAGGTGGTTGTCAAAGGCATTACCAGCTGTATGGGCCTCAGCCTGCTGCCAAAGACTCACAAGAGTAGGGTACTCCTTCTGTGCCTTGCAGAACTCCTTTCTTGTGGGACCCCTTTCCTGCTGCCAATTGGACAACTCAGACAGTTTCCCTAGGTTGGCCACTTCGTCCCTTGTAGGTACCAGGGTCTCCCCCTCAGGCTCAGCATTCTCTTGGACTATGGGAATCTCAGGGACCGGTTCCCAGCACCCTTTGCCCTTCCTCATTTTGGCAGGATCCTGAGCCATTCTTCCAGGCTCCAGATCCTTCTGATCACCTGCTTGAGCTGTCATGGACCCTGTGGTCAGGCACACCCACTCAGGCAGCCCCATCATTCCAAAGTATGACCTGAGCTCCACCTCCTTCCAGATGGTATGCCCCAGGTCATTGTCCAGAAGACAATCCACAGGCATGGATGGACTCACAGCTACCTTAAGCAGACCTGAGACCCCCCGCCCATTCAAAGGGAACGAGAGCCACTAGGTAGTGGCTCTCACGGTTGTCAGTAGCAACAATTTAGTGAAACATATTAGTGACTATCTGCTCTGATGATACCCGATGACACCTGATGGTTGTCATGCTGGCTCCTGTGTCTCTCAGAGCCTCCAGTCTCTGCCCATTAATGGTGACCCACTGACTATACTTCTGGGTATTGTCAGGCATGTGGGTCTTCTGCACCATCTTTCTGTCACTCAGGGACACTAGGGTAACTTCTGCACTTCTTCCAAAGCTATTTAGGCAATCTCCTCCCCAAGCACTACACTAACCAACCCCAGTGACTGCCCACCGGTGGTAGACTGTGTCCTTTCAGGACACTTGGCATCTCCCTTGTAGTGTCATTCTTGCTGACACTCATAACACTTCATAGGAGCCTTCCCTGCAAACGTACTGTCAGGTAACCACATCTTTTTCTTCTCAGCACAGGGAAAGGAACCCTGAAACACAGAATTAGTTTAGGGCCCTTTAGAGAACTTCTTCTTCTACCCCCCACCTCCTTTTTCTGGTAAGGTCCCTGCCCACAACCTTGTGGCGATCCCCCCAGTGCAGATACCTTCTGGTAGACCCTTGTGCTAACTTATCAGTCCACCTCCTTAGTAAGCTCTCTGGGGTAAGGGAACTTACTGTCAACAAGGTGTCAGTGCAGATCTGAATAACAAAGATTGAACAAGTCCTCTCTTGCAAACAAATTGTACAGCTCCTGGCAATCCTTTACCACACTACCCTTCACTGAGCCATCCACTGCCTTGCAAAAGGAATATACATAATCCACCCAGGTCTGTTAGGGTAGCTTCTGATTGTCCATAAACATTTGCCTGTTCTTTTCTAGGGTCAGACAAAATTTCCTGATAAGGGCCTCCTTCATGGGGGGATACGTCATCCTGTCTCACCCTTCAAGGGCCAGTAGAGTGCCCCCCCCCCCTCATAAGGAATGTGCCTAGAAAGACTAGGTCCTCATTCCCCCTCAGGGACCCTGTACATATATAGAGCAATTTCATAGGCCTCTAACCATCTGTCTATGTAATCTCCAACCACATAGTCAGACACCAGACCCTTTGGTATGTGCACTCTCCTGTCAGAAGGCACTAAAAAATTGCTGCCACCATCTTGGCTGAACTTAGCCCTCCTGGCTTTGATATCCAGCTCTCTCTCAGGCTCAACTCCTGAGTCAACAATATTTGCCTTTCCTCTGTAGCTAATTGGAGCTTAGCCAACTCCAGATTTAACATTCTCTTCTCCCTCCTGTCTGCCAGCTCCTCTGATGACAGGCCCTAGATGAAATGCTGCTCCCTGGCCTGTGAGGAATTACTGCTCCTTGCAATGTATCTGTTGGAAATAGCCCTTATTGCAGGGTAATCTCCAAACATTTTGCCTTCTTCCTCCTAGTTCTTCAGGTCTATCTTTGCTGGTTCATTGTCTTTGTGCACTTTACCACTGCCAATCAGTGCTAAAGTGCAAGTGCTCCCTAGGTAAATTGAACTGTTGATTGGTTTATCAATGATTGGCATATTTGTTTTACTGGAAAGTCCCTAGGAAGGTGCACTGGAGGTGCCCAGGGCCTGTAAATCAAATGCTACTAGTGGCCTGCAGCACTGGTTGTGCCACCCACATTAGCATCCCTGTAAACATGGCTCAGACCTGCCACTGCAGTGTCTGTGTGTGCAGTTTTAAACTGACAATTCGACTTGGCAAGTGTACCCACTTGCCAGGCCTAAACCTTCCCTTTTAGTACATGTCAAGCACCCCTAAGGTAGGCCCAGGTAGCCCCAGGGGCAGGGTGCTTTGTATGTTTAAGGTAGGGCATATACTAGTGTGTTTTATATGTCATAACAGTGACCTACTGCCAAATTCGGTTTTAACTGTGCAAGGCCTATCCCTCTCATAGGTTAACATGGGGGCTGCCTTTAAATATCCTTAAAGCTCAGATTCCCTTTGAGAGCAGATAAAAAGGTGGACTTTATGGCCTCTGAACTTACAATTTTAAAATGCATATTTTAGTGAAGTTGGTTTTTAAATTGTCTGTTTGAAAATTCCACTTTTAGAAAGTAGGCATTTTCTTGCTTAGCCATTCTGTGACTCTGTCTGTTTGTGGATTGTCTGTCTGGGTCAGTTTGACAGTTGGGCTGTTTTGTACCTCTCTAGACAGTGACACAAAAGGGGGCGGGGTGTAGCCTGCATGTCCTGATGAGCCATCTAAGCTAGAGGGGAGGGAGGAGTGGTCATTCACACCTGAAAGGACTGTGCCTACCCTCACACAATGCAGTCTCCGACCTCCTGGTGTGCGTCTGGAGCCTGGCCTGGACAAGGAAGTATCTTGCACACACTTGACTTTGCTTTGAAGTTTGCCAACTTCAAAGGCAGAACAGGGTATAAGAAGAAGACCCAAAACCCCAGACTGGTACAATCTTTCTGGAATCAAGAGGAACCTCTGCCAAAGGGGAGAGCTGAAGAGCTGGAGGAGGAGTACTGTCCCTTTGATGTGTTGCTTTGCTGTACTGGCCTGCAGTTGCTGCTTCTGCCTGAAAAGAGTGCAAAGGGTGAACTTTGCTGTGTGTCCTGCTTGAGAAAGTTCTCCAAGGGCTTGGAGTAGATCTTGCCTCCTGTTGGAAGCCTCAGGGACACCAAAGACTTCAGTTTCCTCGACCTGCAGCACTGGGAACTGTGTGTTCTGTGCTGTACAAGAAGAAAAACCACTGTGACGCTGCCAACGATGCCGCTGACCTGCACCGTGACCTGCTGACGGCACACGGAGTCGCATTGCCCCACTTTGAACTGCGACCCTGGTCTCACCGCCGCCGTCATCGAACGACTTCACCGAGCTGCTGCTCGCACCGCGACCTGTGGGCCCCGCACTCCAGTATCACCTGCTCACACCGCAGCCTGGGCATCCCCGCCGCCGCTGCTCCTGCTGACACCGGCACTGCTGCCTACACCGTGGCCTGTGGACACCGCTTGTGAGGTACACAAAGCACCATCCCGCACCGCAGCCCCGGTCTACCGACGCCAGCAACATTGACTCCAGTGTGGTCACCAGGTATCCTGCCACACCGTAGCCACCACTCATGAGGGTCACAAAGCACCGTCCCGTCTCGCACCACTGGCTTGGGCCTACTGACGACAGCGCTTCAGCAACGAATATGTCACTGCCTACACGTGACCTAGTGACACCGCCCTGCTTCACACTGCAGCCCTGGTCTCACTGATGCCGCTGGATGCCGTCACCGAGCCACTGCCTGCACTGTGACCTGTGGACACCACATGTGGCATCGTCCCACTTTGCACCACAGCCCGATACCATCCACGTCAGCGCTCCTGACTTCGTCAGCCTGGAGTTCGATCCGCAAGGCGTGTGACTTCAAGGGCCTGACGACTCCCGCACCGACTCCGGAACCGACACCACGACACCAGTGACACCACTTTCCGGAGCTCACCGCGAGTATCACGACACCCTGTAATTCAAAAGGTACTGTTTGCGGGTCTTCCCTACACCGTAGCTGGCCTGCGATGCCACGGCTGGCCTGAACTGTTGGTTTTGTTGATCACAATGCTCTGATAGCCCCAGGTGGAGCTATCAACTTCAAGGAACTGTATTTTTGAGTAAATCTTGCAAAAGTCATATCTTTAACACTGTATGTTGGATTTTTTTATAGTTTTGGTCTTGTTTTACACAGATAACTATTGGCTATTTTTTTAAAAACTGGTGTGTCCTTTTGTAGTGTTTTCACATGCTTTACACATTGCTTCTGAGATAAGCCTGACTGCTAATGCCAAGCTACCAAGGGGGTGAGCAGGGGTTATCTGAGCAGGTATCTCCCTTATCCTGACTAGAGTGAGGGTCCCCACTTGGACAGGGTGCAAACCAACTGCCAACTAGAGACCCCATTTCTAACATTATCCTTCTCCTGACCCACAGGCAGTCCCAGATTATCCTCTGAATCATGGTCCAGCTCCTCATCATCCTCTATTTACACATCACCATCCTACTCAGGGTCCTCATGTGCTACATCCTTAGATTCCATCCAGGCCTTCCGCACCTTTTGCAGCTCCACCTTCTTGGTGAAGTATTGGCAAAAAACCCAAACGCCTTGCACTAATTCTTAAGCTGGGTCACTGTCTACGTCTCCAGCTAAGCCAACTCAAAACTCAGGTTTGCATGTACAGATGCAGTTGTGGGACCTTTAATCAGAGGCATGATTTACACAAAAACAAAAAATCCAATGAAGGAGAATCAAAAAATTCTATAAGTAACAATTCTATCAATCAGTAAGAGTAGAATAATGCCCAATGGGGAATCAGAGTCAATTGATTCAAATTGGTCTAGATGAGATTGGTAGTGTACACCAAATTACTATAAGGTACTGCACATACACAAGTCCTATCCCACTGCTGCCTCCAGTGTTAGAAATTGGGTCTTTAGTTGGCAGAGGTATGCACCCTGTCCAAGTAGGAACCACAATCCTAGTCAGGGTAAGTCAGATACACAACCTAAGTTAACCTGTGTCACCCTAAGGTAGCTTGGCTCAGAACAGTCAGGCTTAACTTAAGAGGCAATATGTAAAGTAGAACACTTAAATTACAGTAACACAGTTAAAACACCACAAAAAGACTTCACACCAGTTTAGGAAAATAAAGAATATTGTTATGAATAAAACAAGACCAAAACGACAAAACTCCAATAAGTAGAACTCAAGCTATGGATTTTTAAAGAATAAACTGCAACAGGATGCTTATAATTCAATAGCACTAAAAGGTTACTTGAGGTCACAGTAGACCAGGTAAATCCAAAGTTCTGGCCGACCGCAATGGAGGGCAGACCGGATACAGGATCCATGCAGGGCCCACTGAAAAGTACCTTCAATGAAGGGTTGCATCCACATCGAGGAGGTGATGCAAAGGTGATGTCCATGCAGTCCAGAGGATGCATCTTCATTGAGCCACAAAGTCATAGAGGCAATGTCCGTGAGGTGCAGCATTGACCCCTTTGTGATGAAGGTGATCCACCGTCGTTCAGCCATGCAGCCGGTGAGGCGAAGCACCAATGCTGGTGGTGATGCATTGATCCTGAGCCACGCAGTTGTTGATGCAGACCTTATCCTCAGTGGCAGCAGTGATGCATCGATGGAGGATGCAGCAGATCCGATCGGCACAAGGGTGTTTATATTGTGTGTGTGTTTGGGTGTGTTCTGGATTCACGTCTTTATGAATGTGCAAGCATACATGATGAGAAAGGGGAAAAGATAAGAGAACATAGCACTTGAACTTCATGTGTGTTATCTCGATGTGCTTGAAGATCTTTGAGGTGATGGACTATGGCGTGCTCTCTTTTTTGCCTTTGTGGGTGGCTTGTGGATAACGATCTTCATAATAAGTAACGAAATGTCAGCAAGGTTAGCGCTGCTGGAGTGTTGACGCATGTGGGTGTCATGCATAATGTTGTTGGCTTGTGTGACACATCACTTGGGAATGGGGCGTATTTACAGTGCCACCACCCAGCCCACAGCATGCTCCTTTAATACAGCCGCACACTGTTGTCGTTTAAACAAGACGGTGCTTCTGCTGCTTTCTAAGCTGGTTCCCTACAAAAACATCGGATCACCTTGACCTAGAATAAAAGCTGCTGCTATTGACACAAAAGACAACAGAAAGCAGATGAATCACCACAAAAGTATATTGTTCACCCAGACAAAATACAGCTTTCAGCTTTGTCAAAGAAGGCCTTCATGTTCCTTCTTGCTCTGTAAACAGCCTCCAAATTCTAAGTCGAAAGTTCACATTTTATAATATTGGTATTATTATTAAAGCGCCCGTTTTTCCGCGCAGGCAAAGAATATCATTATTTTTGCGGGGTATTGCTATACTTTGCAATGAGTGAACAGACATAAGGGATACCTTACATGGTAAAGGGAATCCCTGCATTGGTTTCTATTCTTGGGATGAAAAGCGGCCATTCGTAGCTAAAGACTTTGAAGCTGTTGACACAATCGGACTACCTGCCAAACACGATGCTGCCAGCTAACATTGTTACAAGGACTTCTACAGAAAAAAATAAACACAAGATGGGATTGGAAGGCCAATGACAACAGTGAACAAAAGGTCAATGGATCACCAAAAGAAGAGATTGGACATAATGCCTGGCTGCTGATCCAAGCCCTCAGCAGGAACTCAAGGCAAACGCCTCTCAGTAGAACACTGAACTCATACTGCTTATGAAAAGCAATGTATTAATTGTTTCCAGGCACACAAACATGCTCTAGCTTATGAAAGTCCAGCCCGACGCGAGTAATCCCAACATCTGTACAGGCAGAGGGTTCTTACAAATACCTGAAGTGGAGACACTCAGAGGGAAACGTGGCAGGTTAAAGTCAAGTACGAGCAATGTTCAAATAAAGGGATTGTGTTTTTTCGTACGCATGATTTAAGAAAAACAGGTGAGTGAGTCTACCTGCTGACATGAGGAAGCTAGTAAGTTGGCCCACCTGCTGTTTGAGAGTTGTGTTTCCCCGTCCTTTGTCAATCAATAAATCTGGGCAGCCCCCTGAGAAAATAGAATCTGCGAGTGAATAAGCCGTGACTCTCTGGGGGCAGAGAGGAGTTTAAAATTCCTTGAAGAGCTACAAAGGCAGGTGCAGAGCGGACAGTTGTTGGTACTTTTGTGCAGTGAGGGCTGCCACTGAAGGTGGGTGGCGGGGTAGGGGAATACAAAAAAGGAAGAAAAAAAACCACTTAACTCTTTCCTACGGAGACAGGTTTGTTTCCTCCGCCATCTTCCCAGAAGCACACAGGTTTCCAGACTCCCCTCCAATCACGACGCTGCTGTCACCAGCATGAACACAGAGAGAGTGGCACCCTCTGCACTTTCTTCTCCCCGCTGTTAAATACAGCCAGGTGGGGAAATGCAAAGTGCGCATGTCTGTTTGGCCGGCAGAACACGGCCAGCCAAACACACATGCGCACTTATGGTGCACCAACCACTTCTCCATCCAGCCCCCTCCAGCCCTGCCCAAACTGGGTCACCAAAAAATAAAATGATAATAAGGCTTCACTATTATCATTTGATTTTTCCTTCCCCTTCTGCTGAAAACAGGGGGCGACGCTTCTCCGCCATAACGGAGGAGCCGTCCCTAATGTGTTCTGATATTGACTGAAGTCCTCCCGGCTAGCCTGTCTAGAAGGCTGGTTAAAGAGCTGTTTCAAAGGAAAGCCTTTGAACTGATCGCAACCAGTCATTCTTGTGCGGGCATGATGGTTTGAAGCCAAGAAAAATGCTATCTTCATTTTCGATTTAACAACTTTACTTTGCATGAGAGAGGGGCAGTGGAGGATAAGAAAGGGGCTAGCTTCAATTGGTGTATCAGCTGCAGTGGCACCAGGCCCCAGAGGCCTAAGAATCCCACTGAACTGTGGCTATTGCTACAGTTTTATTATTCAAACAGCATCAGAGTGGGGGAGTTAGAGCATTTCTCTGCTTGCACTAGGGCCTATGGCACATTGGCTGCACCACTGAGGATAAGGTAGTCACGTAAATAGGCAAAATGATTTGTAAACAAATGTTACAATATTCCTCCGGCTTTGGTTTCTGCATTTCCCCAGTATTTTAAAATTCATCTAAGAGATCTGGTCATAGTATGCCGGATCTCCTCACTATGTCCGACCGGTAGCAGGTGAAATATTCTCTGTTCAGTTTATGATCCACATGAGTGCGGAAAGGTGCCCATTTCTTCACACACTTCAGTAGTTTTTGAACTACAGCCATCATATTTTCCATCACACATAGTTGCCACATTTTGGCTTTGGAATACAGGGACATCAATATCTGGGGTACAGTCAACCTGGTAGCCAGGAGCATAGTTGCTACTAGTTCACTCAGACTTGACATTAATTGATATTCACTTCCATTTGTATAGCTCAGGAGCAAAATAAGTGGATCAGGTGGATTCACCACAATGAATGGTTACTGAGAAGCTTCTTACAGGATGGCATGACCTTGGGTTCTAGCATATTGGTGCTCATTTATTTTAAAGGGTTTTCCTTTGAATCTAGAACATATGGATTAAAAAACTCAGTAAAAGCATACAACTCAGTAAAAGCATACAACTCTCTGCTCCAGTCCAACCATTCAATGCCTTGCTGGTGTTATCCAGAAAATCCACCCAAGACTGGTTCAGCATCATTTGGCTATCCCTGAACCTAATGCTGTACTTTACTGGGGTGAGTCCAAACTAGTTGATAAGGATATTGTTCACTGGGATATACCTCAATTGGTCCCTCACCTCCAATGTAATCAAGGTATCCCTCCCCACTGTAGGCATGTGTATTCAATGTGATGCCCCCCAAAACTCTTCTGGGACTCTGTTCATCCTAAGGGCCACAGAATAGACAGAAAACCACTTGTCTATGTCATCCCCTACCACACAGCTGGGCACCAGAGCTTTCAGTATATGAACTTTTTTTAACCCCTCCAGGCACTGTGAGTATGCTGCTACCATTGCTGCTGGGCTCTACTTGTCTAGCTCTTATGTCCAGCTTTATGAGATTTAACTCACGGTACTTACTTCTCTATTCTATGGCCAGCTAATCTCTTGCTGAATCTCTCTCAGCCCTAGCCCTCTCCTTTTCTGCTTCCAACCTGAGCATGGCTATTTGCAACTTAAGCTCCCTCTCAGCCTTTCTGTTTGCCAGCTCTTCTGGGGACAGACCTTGTGAAGACACAATCTATGTTCTGGCAGGGAGCTTCAAGTCAGGAGCTTCAATTCATCCCCCTCTTCTGAGTGCTGCAGCTCAGGGCTTGCATCCAGATCCTGCTCTTCCATAACATCCTCCCCATTCACATTCTCTGTGGTTGGCATAAGTTTGAGAGCCTCTGCCCAGGCCCTCATGGACTTCTGGATGTCTGGTTTCCTGGTATTACTCTTGATTGGAAGCCCCTCTCCTTACAGAACTCCTTGAGCTCAGCCACAGTGTAGACATCTATGTTGGCAAGTACAAACTCCATTCTTACAGGTAGGGTGACAGGCACAGACAGGCAGAGTGACACTAAATTTGAAAAAAGCCAACAAGTCAGTCAATGAGAATTTAAAAACTTGAATTAGAATCAAAATATTTATTTGGTATTTTAGTGTTCCACAAAATCACTGTATGGTGATTCACAAACACAAGTCTAAATCCTCACCACTGAACACCAATGATGGAAATTGGGTTACTGGTAGAGGGGGCTAAAACCCTACTCAAGCAGCAGCAACTGTTTCTATCAGAATGAACTCACAAACAGCCCCAAAGTATGCATCTGGTAACTTGGCACAAAAGCAGTCAGGCTTAACTTAGAGTCAATGTGTAAAGTATTTATGTAGCACTCAAACAATAATAAAGTGAAAACACAACACAAGGAAAATCCCACAACCATAAAAATAGAGCAAAATTGAATACATTATTTGATACCAAAACAACAAAAATCCAATCAGTAGAACAACAGAAATGCAATTTAAAGGTTTTGAGTAAAAACAGTGTTTAGAAGCACAATATGCCAACATCATCGTCAAGGATTCCATTGACTAGGGGCTTGTGATGCAAAGTCAAGCGCAGAGGATGCATCATGCAGCAGGGTTCCAAAGAATCTGCAGGGTTGCAGTTGGAAGTCCTGCATTGTTGTCGAGGATGCCATCAACAAACCACTTGCGATGTGAAGGCTTAAGTCAAGAATGCATTGTGCAGCAGCAGTTTGGAGGGAGCTGCAGGCTGCGACTGAAGTCCTATGTAGGGGATGCACTGCCCTGCTGAAGTTCTAAAGCAGCTGTGAGGATATACACCTTGCTGCATTGGTTCTGCTCACTGGACCATAGCTGGGCTACCATAGCACCTTCAGGCTACTTCCAAGGGTCCAGTCCATGACTGGGGTGGCACCACTTGTGGGGCTGAACTCACATCAGATAGAGTCCAGGTGCTGGATTCAAGGTGAGGGAGCCTTTTCTGTCCCTCAGACTCTGACCAGGAGGCCGCCCAACTAGCCCCTTGAGTCATTCTGGTGGTCCTGGGTTCTAGATGCAGGTCCAGTCATGCTCTCTCAGGCAGCAGGGCAGCAGAGTAGCAGTCCTTCTTGCACAACAGAACATTAGGCCTTCTAAGTCTTGCACAGGTCCAGAGGTGTACTGAAGGGTGGTTTCCACTCCCAGAAGTGGTTGGAACTTCCTGCCTCCCTGCCCTGGCTTCAGCTCGTCTGACAACACAAATTGCTAGTATCAAAACTGTTTGTGAGTGTGCTGAGCAGAGCCTTTGTGTTGTGCAAGTTGGTAGGTGACAGTTCCTTCCCCTCCTTAAGCCAGAGATGGCCCATCCTGCCAATACCTATTCCCCCATTGTGTCACTGTCTGGGAGCACTACACCTAATGACATGATCAAAGATAGACGCTCCAGTCACCAGGTGGTTGGGACAAGTAAATGCCAACTTTCTAAAAGTGGCATTTTCAGAATCATGACTTAAAATACAATTGTACCTTTAAATTGGGCTTTACATTATAATTCACTGGACACTAAACTCAAGGTTCCTACCTCCTCCCAATTGAAAGTTATTACTTATTAAATGTATTAAGTTGACTCAATGTTATCCTATGGGAGAGGCAGGCCTTGAAGTAGTAAAAATGAATTTAAAAGTTTCTCACTACCAGGACACGAAAAAGTTAAAAGTACATGTCCTATTTTTTAATTACACTGTACCCTGCCCCATGGGCTCTTTAGGGCCTTCCATAGGCTATACTTATATGTTTTAAAACTGAAAGTTTAGGTCTGGGAAAAGCTAAATATGGGGGTGACTAATGAGTGATATGGCGCTCCTGCTTCTTTAAATATAGCAACAATTCTATTTTTAGTGCACGGTGCCAAATACTGGGGTTGCACCCTCCAACCTCCCCAAAAGAAGTAACAAAATGTCACCTATAATCAAATAAACGGTATTAGCACACATGCAATGATATAAAGAAAAATGTATGATAACCAGTAAATATCATACTAATAAATTGCACATTTTTTACACATTCCAAATGAAATTTAATATAACAAAAAAAGCATCAGCTGTCAATAATCTGCTCCTCTGAAAAAGAAATCTCCTCAGCAGTTTGGGAGCAACGTTAACGAGCGGCCATCTTGTTTGCTCCGGCGCATAATCGTTAATGGTCCAATATCCTTTTAACGTTAGTATAAATAAGCAATTTATTAGTATGATATTTACTGGTTATCATACATTTTTCTTTATATCATTGCATGTGTGCTAATACCGTTTATTAGGTCTGGGAAAGGTCTACTTTGTTAGGTTGAAATGGCAATTTAACACTGCACAGATAGGCTACAATGATAGGCCCGAGACAGGTTTAAAAGACTTCTTAAGTGGTTGGCACTGTAAGGGCTGTAGGCCCACTATTAGCATTTAATTTACAGGCCCGCCCGGGGTACATGTGGTACCACTTTACTAGGGACTTACAAGTAAATTAATTGTGTCAATTGTGTGTAAGCGAATTTCACCATGTTTGAAGGAAAGACCACACACACTTGCACTGGTTAGCAGTGGTAAAGTGCACAGTGCTAAGGACAACAAAAACAAGATCAGTAAAAGGAATAAGGCAAAAGTTTGGGGGAAGATCCCACTAAGGCTGACAGGTCTAACAAAGTGTCTCTCAGCAATGTAATGGCAATCATAAAATGTATGTACAGCAGAAAGAGAAATGAAATGCTGCATCATTACTGACGTTAAAAGGATATTGGACCATTAACGATTATGCGCCGGAGCAAACAAGATGGCCGCTCGTTAACGTTGCTCCCAAACTGCTGAGGAGATTTCTTTTTCAGAGGAGCAGATTATTGACAGCTGATGCTTTTTTCTTTTCAGAAAATGTTGTGAGAACTTGCAGGGAGCAGTATGGTGAGCTTTCTAATATTTTTACCTCTGTTTTTTACAGAGTTTAATTCTTTCAACCTGCTGCTCCCCTCCTCACAGGAATGTGGCCATCATTTTGAAAGGACAGCTCATTTTTATTCCTCAATTTTTTCTTTGCTGCGTTCTCAACTTATTTACTACTATTTTAACTAATTGGAGAAATACATGATTATTTGACACTTTGGATGTTGCTTCTGAGAATATTTTAAGCAATTTATTCTGGGAACTCTCATTTAGCTTTGAATATTCGTCCTTTGAGGTGACCTAAACGGCTGTACAGGACCATTAACCTCAATATTGTATTAAATATTCATAGTATTGCTAAAATGGAAGCTCCACATACTTCAAAAATTTCTCTATCCTCTGTTTCTAATTCTAATCGTCGCAAAGATTCCGGGG
The DNA here is from genome assembly GCF_031143425.1 of Pleurodeles waltl. Classification (NCBI taxonomy): domain Eukaryota; kingdom Metazoa; phylum Chordata; class Amphibia; order Caudata; family Salamandridae; genus Pleurodeles; species Pleurodeles waltl. Next base: position 458,129,938 of record NC_090439.1, read on the forward strand.
GCAACAAAAGAGCTAAAAAGGATCCATCCTCCCAAACTAAGGGGGTCATTCTGACCCTGGCGGTCCACGACCGCGGGAGCACCGCCAACAGGCTGATGGTGCTCCCATGGGCATTCTGACCGCGGCGGTACAGCCGCGGTCAGAAACGGGAAACCGGCGGTGTCCCGCCGGTTTCCCGCTGCCCATGGGAATCCTCCATGGCGGCGCTGCAGGCAGCGCCGCCATGGGGATTCCGACCCCCTTACCGCCAGCCTGGTTCTGGCGGTTTTGACCGCCAGAACCTGGCTGGCGGTAACAGATGTCGCGGGGCCCCTGGGGGCCCCTGCAGTGCCCATGCACTGCAGGGGCTCCCTAACAGGGCCCCACCAAGATTTTCAGTGTCTGCCAAGCAGACACTGAAAATCGCGACGGGTGCAACTGCACCCGTCGCACCCCTTCCACTCCGCCGGCTCCATTCGGAGCCGGCATCCTCATGGAAGGGGGTTTCCCGCTGGGCTGGCGGGCGGCCTTCTGGAGGTCGCCCGCCAGCCCAGCGGGAAACTCAGAATAACCGCAGCGGTCTTCTGACCGCGCAGCGGTATTCTGACGGCGGGACTTTGGCGGGCGGCGGAGAATGACCGCCTAAGTCTCCATTACCACTCACATTTGGAGACATTATGGATGAATTAAAGTTAATAAAGCCTTTTTGTCATGGAGACAAATATTGTGTTACAATGAATTGAAGAGAAATGGTTGCATCTGGATTCTAGACTTTCTGAGGTAGGGCAGAGGATCAGTGATGAAGGCCAAGATTTGATAACATTTTTGCAAATTCATATCCCTAAGATTGTTGGTTTACAGATAACTACAGTCCTCAACATCCAGCGAGCTCACCGTATTGGTCCTTCTTCTACATCTAAACCAAGAGGAATTATCGCCCTCTTTCTCCAATACTCGGATTTAATGACAGTTTTAAATTGTGCCAAACAACGTAAACAAATGTTATGGTCAGGCCAAAAGATTTTCTATAGTCAAGATGTGTCCACGGCGACAGCTAAAAGAAAAAAATAATTTCTGGATCTTCAACCAGCTCTAAGATCTATGAATGTTAGGTTTAGCCTTATTCACTGTGTTTCTTTAAGGTTACCTTCAAAGACAAAATAACTACTTTTGAGAATCCCTCTGATTTGAAGCAATTTATATTACCCATAAAGGGGAGGCAATGGAACTCAGCAAGAATGATTAGTTAATGTGGGATTCTTAATTTTTATATTTTTATTCACAGGTGTTTAAATTGCTGACATGTCAAGTTGAGATAATCCCCTTTTCAAGTGTGTCTGTATTCCTGTATATCTCGACATCACAGTGTTCTTTCCCTTGTTGGTAAGTCACGTCGTCAGTTGTTCATATTGTAATGTACTTATTTCTGTTCTTGTTTCTCTCCTCCCTCTGGCCATCTAATTATTTTAACTCCTAGGGTGTACTGTTGCTGACTGGACTCTAATTTATTTTTGTTCCTCCCTTTCTCCCATGCAAAATATATTTCTTTTTTTCAAGACAATTATGAATAAAGCTCTTTGGCTTTTCATCATCTTTTTTTTCTTCTATCATTGGGGTGCTTTTGCTACCTCCTTACATTTCTTTCTTTCTTGTACTTTCTTCTTCTGTCTCTCTTCCTTTTTTCTGTTTCTTTTTTACCTTATAATGCATTGTTGGCATCAGCACGCAACCACACATAGATATGTGTTCATGATTTTCCTTTCCACCTCATTCTATGTTTCACTTGTTGTCTGTATTTTGGGATTAGTTATGGTTCTGCTGTCTAACTGTTTCCATTTATTCCATAAATGACCAGTCTCCGTATTATTTCATGGAATGTCAACGGTTTACATAACCCCGTTAAAAAACAAAGAGTGTGCCAACATCTTTCTAAACTAAATTGTCAGCTTGCTCTTGTACAAGAAACACATCTTAAGGAACAGTATTTTAAAAGTCCGAATAGAAATTGGGTAGGTAATGTTTTTGGTTCCTTTGCAGTTCATAACAAGAATGGGGTAATAATTTTGTTTCATAAACCCTTACAAATACAGATTATAGAGGAGATTAAAGATGTTATAGGCAGGTGGATTTTACTGACTGCTAAAATTAATTGAGTGCTATTTTCCATCTGCAATGTTTATGGTCCAACTGGAGTAGACCCTCAATTCTGGGTTAGTTTTTCTTCTTTATTACTACCTTGCAATTCAGAAAATCTTGTGGTAGGGGGTGATTTCAACCAACTTTTGGATCCTTTTGTGGATCGTCGTTCTCAAACTCATTATATCCCTAATAAAATGCAAAAAGCATTTCATCAAGCAATTTCCTCCAGAGGTCTACACGATGTATGGAGAGCTGCTCATCCAGATGTATTTGAATTTACATTTTATTATTCAGTACATCACTCGTATTCTAGAATAGATTAGTCTAGGGACCCTATAGGTGCTATTACTCTAGATGCTGAAAAAACCTTTGATCGAGTTTGTTGGGATTTTATGTTTGGAGCATTAAAATGGTATGGTTTTAATTCTCATATTATTAAACTTATCAGTATTTTATACTCCTCACCCTCCACATCTATTTTAGTCAACGGCAAACAATCTCATTACTTCCCCCTACACAGAGGTACTAGACAAGGTTGTCCTCCTTCACCTCTTTTATTTATATTAGCCCCTGAGCCTCTTCTAGAGCAAATATGTAGGTCGTCTCATTTTTATGGCTTTAAGCATAAAGACATGGAGATTAAATTCACAGCATATGCTGATGATATTTTGCTTTTTATCTCTAATCCTCAAAAAACTATTCCGGAATTTTTTCACTTATTGCGAGAATACTCAAGTGTCTCAGGGTGTAAGCTTAATGTAGACAAATCAGAGGTTTTGCCATTAAATGCTTATTGTTTACCCGACATGTTTAAAGATACTGGTTTTACTTGGAATCCAAAGCATATTAAATGCCTGGGCATATCCTACTCCAATTGTATTAAAGAAACTTTTCGAATTAATCTCAAAGAGGCCAAGTCAAAGATTTTGAAATTGCTCGACAGATAGTACCCTCTTTATTTAACTTGGTGGGGAAGATTGGCCACAATCAAAATGATGTTGTTGCCCATTTTACATTTGTATCTAACTATGCTCCTAGTTAAACTTCTCTCTGTTTTTTTAAAAACTTTAAATACATTATTTATGAAATTTTTATGGAACAACGAAAATCTCGTACATCTTTAATCAAATTACAAGAACCTAGAGATAATGGAGGTGTCAATTTTCCGTGCCTTAAAATATGTCATTCTACTTTTGTTTTCAAATAAATATGGCTGTCCCTCTCTCCCACCTTTGAAGATGTGACCACTATATGGAGTGAATTGGAACACTTGCAAATTACACCATTTACCTTTAGAGATGCAATTCAGCTTTCAAAACCCCCTAAATCCCTTCTCTCTCCAATAATCACTCATTCTATCTCTATTACCGAGCCATTACTTACTGCCTCTCATTCCTCATATGAGAACCTTCAGCAAACTCCTATATGGTACAATAATGATATTAAATGGCATAATAGAACTCTAGTCTGGAAAGAATGGATGCATAAAGGCATTATAACTCTAGATCATTTAATTTTAGATAATGCTTTACTTGAATTTCAAGATATTCAACAGACATTTCATATTTCCTCTTATTACGCTGTGTAGTACCATACTCTCTATGCTATTCTCTATAAATTGTTATCTCATTCTTTAGATACTCCCCCTTCTACACAGCCTATTTCCCAGCCTCATAATTTTTCCTCACGTCCAAGCGTCCTTTATATACAGAACCCTTATACATACTGGTCTTGTGAGACCAAAGTGTAAAATAGAATTAGCATGGGAGCAAGATCTCAATCAAAACTTTCCTATATCTACATGGAAACAAATATGGTCAAAACTCCATACAACATCCCGTTCAGCATCTACAACCCAAACATTATTTTATTTTTATAATAGGCTGTACTATACTCCTATAGATCTTCATAAATTTAAACTTACTACAGACAGCAAGTGTTGATCATGCTCTAAAGAAAATAGCCAATATATGCACAAGTTTTTGATTGCCCTTCAGTTCACACATTTTGGGAACATGTTTGGGATAAAATTAATCAGATTTTGTCCACCAATGTACCTTTCAGTATATTACATATTTTATTGGGTAGTTTCTCATCTATTTGGCATTCCCAACCCCTGCTTAGTACACTGGTTGATTTACTCATTGCTAGTGCACTGCAAATTATAACTTCTAATTGGAAAGATGCCACAAAAATATCTGTTGTAGCTTGGTGAAATCTGATTTGTGATAATCACAGAATGGATCGAGCAAATGCTTATACTAATCAGTTGGTAATTAAAAGAGACAAGCTATGGCTTCCACTCACCTCTTTTCTTTCGCATCACAAGAGCTTTCATACTGCTGTTAATACTGTTTTTGAACCTCCTTGAATGTTCTTTTTTTAGAATTCATGGTTGCTCTATTGTGAGCATGTGATTTTCATTTTACACTATTTTAACTTTTCTTTTCCTTTTCTTCTCTCTCTTCTCTTTCTTTCTTTACTAAAACATAACAAAAATGCTAGTATTTTGTAGTACAATATTCTATTCCGGTTGTGTATATAAATTGTTTTTTAGGTACAATTATCTTTATGTTTCTTTGGTTCAATATATATATCTTATTGTACTATAGTATGCTAACTTATTCAACAAAGCATTATTAAAAAAAAAAAAGGATATTGGACCAGATTTGGAAATATTTGGGCCATGATTGTGTTTTACTCTAGTACATGCAAGAGCAGAGTAATACCAAAATTTGAAAAAAGTCACATCTCACAGAAATATTTTTGAATTGGCTCAATTTTTATATTTGTACATTTTCCTCCTGTCAGAGGAGGACTTGCAAGACCCTATTTTAGCAGTGTCCAAAGACAGTTGAGATTAACCAAAAGAGTGAAAATCTTGGATCATTTAATGTGAATTGGCCTCTGATTTGTTTATAGCATTTTGAGTTCAAACTTTACCTTAAAAGAAAACTGTGGCATAGTAATTATGAATTATCAGATATTTGCATTAAAATGCATTAAAACAACAATATTCTATCATCCAATGCGAAGGTAAGTAGTTACATCAACTGGAATTAAATTAAAAGAATGTAGACAGATGAGAGGGTACTGGAAATTATTGATGGGATGCCGGAATATCTTGTAAGATAACACCACTGTGCAAACATAAGATGTTACCCAGGGGAGAACAGTGCTGTCCGAAAAAAACATATTTCTGTCTGTAAAGGTTTGCAGTAGGCCTAAATGGTAATCCTTAGATCAAGAAGCTTCATGTCTTCCCTCTGATTTCACCAGAGTAACTAAAACAGGTTTTTCACAAACGCTTTTGACTGACGCTATTGCATATCCTATGCGATAAGTAATGGACTATTTGGTGAAAGCATCTTTTATCACTGTATTATGAAAGCAGACTTGATAAAATGTGACAAGAATGTTTATGTTTTCTTGTTGTGTTGCATTTGTTTGTGGTGATGATGTACTGTATTGGTTTTTGTGATGTGTTTTTGCTGCATCCTTGCATTTTGTTTTTGTTATGTTATACTGTAGTTGTGTTGCTTTCTGTTTTGGCTGTTGTTTTGTGTTGTGTTGTGCCATTATGTTTTTGCTTTGTTCTTAATTTGCTTTGTGTCAATCATTATGTTGTTTTCTCTTCTGCAGTATAATTACTTTAGTTGCCAAAAACTGATGCTACATTTTTAACCAAACGCAGCACAACCCCTTTAACGTTCCAGAGAAAAACAAAAATTTTACTGTTTTCTAAAGTTGTAAATTAACACTGTTCCAGCTCTTCACCTACTTAGGGAATTAGTCAGCCCAGATCTGCGGCACTGACCAAGCCTTAAAATTAGCAATTCCAGTTCTCATTTTTAGGTCGAGCGTAGCGTTCGACATGTTGTATACTTTTTAAGTATACTTATACTGTGGGTTCCAGTGATTTCATTTGTTGGTTCCACTGTCATTCGAAAATCCTTGCTTGCTAGTGGTCAGTTCTGCCTCTTTGTCCTGCCTTTTTCTCTTTGGGAGCACCACAAACTACTGTATAATTACACTATGTCCTATTTATCTCTTCTGAAGAAGACTTTTTCTTTCAGTATTGGCCTGTTGCTCTTACACTGTGGGTGTATAATCAGCCCTCCTCCCCACCAGCTCCCTCTGTAAACATAAACCAACAGCAGTGGGGGGCTTTTCCAGGGCCAGCTCGCTCTCACTCTCTTCCTCTTGGTTTTAGTAGTGGCTTTGGGCGAGCCTACCAACATTCTACTTCCGCTCGACACAATAGAACATCATAAAAAGCAGACACCGGCAAACATACTTGCTTTTAATCGAGTTTAGGTGTGTTCATAAAGAAATTTAAAGGTAAAGCCTGGTTTTCGTTTTGGCAGAGTTCTCCCTGCTCCTAGAACACCAGCCCAGTTCCCTCCCAGACTCAGCCTGCGGCTTTACCTTTCCAGCAGTGCCGAGCCGGAAGCGCGCTGAGAAGTGGAGAAGATCCCACAGAAATGGAACCGGGAATAGCGAGCAAACTCCTCCTGGAGGCTCACATCAATAGGCGCGGGGAGTGGGGCAGCTGCAGTGCACTTTTTCTGACTGCAGGAGGCTATGGGTTCTGGTTCCCTGTGCCCACAAATGTGGCAGCAGCACCAGGTGCTTGCATCGTGGCACTAAAGGTGCCTTCACGCCCAACAAAAACAGAAATATATCTCTGGCCTGGGTCCGCGGGCTGTTTTCTTATTATTTCAGCAATAATTCACTCAGAAGGCAGCCCTGATTGTATCCTGCCATTGAAAACGAAAGCAATACAAGTACACCAAAAGCCAATCTTAGAAAACTTCACCTTAAAAAAAATGAATGTTGTTCTCAAAAATAAAACTGAATTGGGGAAAAGCATCAGCGCGAGGAAAGGAGCCAGCTTCAGAAGTCTGACTTGCCACCCGAGCGTCATGGAAGCCGTTTTTATTTGACTTGTGAGGCGCAAAAGCAGCGTCCACAAATGTCCTTTAAATAATCAAATGCTGAAAATATAAGTGTGTGCCTGGAATGGAAAGGCGCCTGAGTAGGTAAGGCTGTAATGAGGGAGACAGGAGCAGGAAAATCACGCTTGGAAACTATTGTCTACTGCTTAAAGCCTGCCTTAGGTAACATTTCAACCCAGTTTTACAGCATTTATAGTGCTGATATAACTTACAACTTTTTATTGATGCATTGGTGTTGTATAGGAGTCGTCGGCCAGGCTAACTGGTCTGGAAAGGACTAAGACACACACACAAAATCAAACAAATGCAGATATTCTCTCTCCCTCTCTCACACACACACACACACACTAGTACAGAATCTAGCTAACACCGACATTACAAACTCATACACCAGCACAGACACTCAGACAAACACAAATACACATAAACACGTACTCGGACACACCCAAAGACACACTTACACACCAACACACACACCTACACATTCATACACACAGATACGCACAAAGACACTGACGCACTTCATTGATACACAATCACGCAACTGCACAGCCATTCTCACAAATACATGCACAGAGATACACACTCAGACAAATACACAGACATACACACACCCACCCACAAACTCAAACAAAGACCTACACACAAACTTAGATACACTCCCAAAGACACACGCACACTTACACACACAAACACGCACATACATTTCTATATGATGCCCAGACAAATGCACATATTCAGACGCACACCATGCAACTGCGCTCACTCACCTACACCCACAGATGCACACACACCGGCCTCCCACTATTGCCATCGTTTTCCTCTATACACCAGTTGTCATGTGACGTGCGCCCTTAAAACAAATAAAAATGTACTAAGTGTGATACAATATACGAACCCTCAAAGCATAAATGCAGAAAGACAATAAAGCAACATTTACCACAACACAAAGAGATGCCTGTCAGCTGTCCCTGTTTATCATGGGTTATGTGAATACACTGTCTAGTTAAGTGCACATAACCGAACCCATTATTAATGGCTTCTTATCCAAACTGAAATGCTACTGTTCACATATGATATATAATTATCAGTACTGCACGTCTGTCACTCTTCCCCACTGCCTGTGTGTTATCTATAGAGTGCACAAACCATCTCACAGGGCCACGTAAACCGGGGCCTCAGCTGAGTGGGTCCGAGTAAGACAGCTACATTGTGGGTCCAGGGTAGGGATGTAGGCAGTATTACACGTCTCCTTCCTCATGTGTGAGAACCAATGTGCAACTACACTGTTTACTGGCCAAGTCTATTTTAAGCTCTGTTGTCTTAACTGCAAGAGTGGATTTAAAACAGTCAAGGCAATGAGCCCTATTTCTTCTCACTAATATGGAACAGGCTCACCATATGTCTACACATTAGGTATTTCCCTTCTATACGCAACTTTTCATGGGGAATATGGAATGAAACAGTAGTGTCAAAGCAAACGTATATTTTGTACAGCTGTGAACATTGATCAATATACTGCAGTTTGTGCAGGTAAGCAGTTAAGACAATCAAATTGTATTGCTCCGCACAATACATGTGTAATATTGTTGCTGACCAATTAACTATATGGACATACTCCTACAGTCTTACATACCACACACACACATACACATCAGGCTCCCTAGTTTGTTACCAAAGCATTCTTGCACACACAGGGGATGCTAGGGGCTAAATATATGGTTACACTGTATTACGTTCTGCCATTCTGTTTTCATGTGGTTATGCTCCCTTGGGGCTGACATGACCATGTTTCTTACAAATGTTATTTTTATAGTGGTGCTCTCTATGGGCTGTTCTAAGCATTAGAATCAAGATACTACAATATTAGCTGCACACGGAAACTCGTCCCATAATGCTTTGCAGGGCACTGCTTTTACAAACATTTTTGCCCATAATTCCCTGCAGGACATGCTGTTTCTGTCTAGGTCATCTCTAGGTCGGGGGGTGGGGGACCCCGAAATAATAATATAAAAAATATATTAAATAATGGCAGTATTTTCATTTTTTGTTGCAGATAGAGGAAAAAGATAAATGGAAGCGCTTCAGTTATATGCAGGGCCACTGGAATTATGTGGCCCCCATTATGGGGCAGTATTGACCAATTTATGTCGGAACAAAAGTCCAGTTATGCATTTACAACAGCAATAGCTCTAACTCAAGCAAATGCGAGACCTATTGCATTACAAATGCTTGTTATGTGAGGCGACCCAGATGCGCGTTAACATTTTCTTGCAAGTGTTCAATAGAGGAAATCCTCTCACGCTAAGACTGCATATGTGTGAAAGATTTTTTCACAAGTTTACTGTAACAGAAACAGTTCAGTGCTGAAACCAGATGTGGGCTTTCTTCAGTAACTTATTCCCTTTGACTTTCTAACTGGATAGATGTGCTCAAACCTTTTCTTACAACGCCCTGTTTTTTTCTAATTTTTGATAAATTTTAAGAATGCTTCCCATTGGAAACCTTGTCCTCGAGCTTTTATTTTTGTAAATGATAAACTCTACTTTTCGTACCAACAGCAGCAACGTTCCTTTCCTGTCCTTCCTCTTTATCTGGTCATTGTTGATTTGGAAACAGGAAATAGCATATCATAGCACTGGCGGGTCACGCTGAACTTGGTGAATGCTCGGGGCTTCACAGAGGTGATGCAAACTCTCCCCCTAAATTGCACCGTCTTGTAGGCTTAGGTGTACTTGGAAAGACGGGTTGACAGGACATTATTTTTCCTTTCTCTGTGTCACTTCTGCATCTGAATGGCTACCTCTGCCTTTTCACCAATATGGCTGTTTACCCCACGACTGCCTACAAGAAAAAGAAGAAACTACATTTCATTTTGCTTTTTCAGAACTCTGCGCTTTGGTATAATAACATAGGATGCAATCATCTATTTGTGTTTTCTTCAAACAACAACATGTTGCATTGTGGTGCATGTAGTTTTGCTTTTAACAGCTTTGTTATGGGCTTAACATCCCCTACATGCAAAGTGCTGCTGGCTAAAATGCCAGAATAGGCTGCAGATGTTATACATGATATGGAGCCACTTGTCAGCTATATTTTAAAAATTACAAAGTCACACGGACGCATTTAAAAAAACTACTTATTTTAATGTGTAAAACCAAAAGTAAACTCTGCACACATATTTTGTAAGTGTTCAGTCTCTTACTCTCATTAAGCATTATAACAAGCATTGGAAATGTGAATCAGTATTTCTCTTATTTGTAGTGAAAAGGTTTATAGTGAGTTTCACAACGCAATAAAGGTATAACACAGGCACTAGCAGTGCAACATTCCTAACACAAATATTAAGTTAAGGACAGGTGGCAGTGGCAAAAGGAACATCACAGGATTTTTTTACACAGGACAGATATAGCACAAGTAGCTAACACACTAAGGGGCAGCTTTAAGAAAAGTGGTTCTGCACCCAGTGCAGCGCCACTTTCTTGCGCCCCATAGCGCCCTCCTACCCCTACCTTGTGTGTGCCATACTTAAAATACAGCAAACCATGGCGCAAGGTAGGAGGCAATAGCATCGGAATTTCTGACACTATTGATGTACTGTTCATGGTTAGCGTCAAGATTTTGCCGCTAACCCTGAACAGTACATAGGGGCCTATTATAACCAATGGTGTGCCCCCTTTTAATGCCTGCTCTGAGCAGGCATTAAAAATGCAGAAAAGAATGCCACAAAGAAATCTTTTCGATTTCTTTGTGCCATTTCATTGGCCTCCCTAACAGGTGAACGGCCCCCTTGCATACATTATGCCTGGGGCAGGCATAATATGGCACAGGGGGTTACAAAGTGGTGCAATGCATGCATTGTGCTACTTTGTAAATCTGGTGCACATATTTTGGCCTCGTTGGGTCACATTAGCATAAAAACCAATTACACTAATATGGCACAAGGAGGCGCTAGGCCCTCTTAAATCAGGGCCTAAATAGTGAGTGAGAAGCATTAAAGAACTTTTGTACGATTTCCATAAAGAAACATTAACATATAAGAAGGATAAAACTCCTGGAAGAAACAGACAGACCTCTTATGGACTTACCATACATTAATGGACTCATACAGGATTATAAATACCTGCCTTTTGTGGTATGCTTAATTAGTCAGTTCCATTTTTGCACTGGAAAACATTCAAGAGCACTGCTGTTCAGTTGTTGTGCAATCGCCTAGTTAATGGTTCCCTAGTTTGGGTGTGGGTAGGTCCCTTATGTTGACATTTATGATCTTCCTTTGTTAAATTGTCACACCTATATTAAAGGTGTATGCGGATGAGATAATGTTTTTTTACTGGTGCCTCCCTGCCACAAGGTTAAAAACAGAGGGGCTGCACAATGGACCCTCCTTCTCTTTTTGACTCGCATATTTTGGTGCTGGGATATTGCCCCTGTGGGCTTTGGTGTCTTCTTGAAGATTTTCTGTTTGTGTTGATTCTTTGGTATTCCATGTATTGAGAAGTAGCCCTCATCTAGTACGTCATTGTTATTTGGAGCAGCCACACCACAGCATAACTAACTATGCTGACAGGTGCAAACTTCTTCGAAAACGTTTTGAATGCGCATGCACCAGGCACAGGGCAATCCCAGGGTCGGTGCTACACGTGTTCAAATTGGTGAGGGCCGTCAGTGTATCATACCATCACACGCACCCCTGCTAGTGAGACAATGGTTTCCGCTGCTTTTGACATTAGATTCTACCTGAGGAACATCTCCCACAAAGCTTCGAATCGTATTCCCCTTTCTCCAGCGGTGACCTTTTCCACCTCCTACAATCTCTAATACAACAGGTCCCCTATTTCCATATTTTTAATCGAATTATTTTTCGCTGTTTATTTCATTCTTAACCGATTGTCGAAGTTATTTTTGAAAATAATGCCAGTAAAGCGTATATTTTTGCTTCATGGTTGCCTATTGCGAGACTCCCTTTATTAACACATGAATTAATTAACACACTGGCACTCAATAAAATGTTCAAATATGTAAAATTTAAGAGAGATCGTGTTATTACAGACAAATAATTGATGAGGTAATATTCTCAGTGCCCTTCGGATATCTACTTACTCTCGACTTCCATATTCATTAAATTAAAAGAAATCGTTTTGAGGCATATGCACCACTGTACTCCTTTATACATGTTGAACAAGAAGAGCATGTTCTTAAAACTGTAAGTACGATCAGTACCTACTTTTGTACTAGAAAGCTGCCCAGAGCTTTTAAGGTTTTCTTTAAATATTGGAATGCAGGGCTTGCTGAAGAGGGTCACTGGAACTGCCCTTCTCAGACTGCGTGGGTGTTTTATATACTGCAGAAAGGTTTATAAACTGGTGCAGGAAGCACACAAGTCAAAGTAATGTTACTGACCTGTGGCTAATGAAATTGCGTTGCGGCTAGTTTCTCCATGAATCATTAGCTACAGGGCTTAATACATGTTGGGGTCTTGCGCTTGGAGCAGGGCAACGTAGTGGGAAGATTTTTCCAGTTCCTTTTATAATGCAGAGCCAAGCTTTAGCATACTTTTTCTTTCACGATTTTCTTCAATCTGTTTTTGTAGGATATCATGATTCGCCCTCACTATTTCATATGCTTGTAACCCGAATTTCAAGGTAGCCGTGGACTTCACCTTGTAAATTCCATGACAATTCTCTGTTTCTGCTCTACTGACCTGGGCCATTTTCGTAATTGGCGACTTTTTTTAAAAATAAAATCCAGCCTTTTTACGCCTACGAGGCTCTCTCTTTGGGGAAAAACGTTAAAGTGATAGCAGGACAGCTTTGCCACGGTAGCTTAAGTAGTTCTTCTATGTTGTTTTTAAATACATGCCATAAAAGCAGGGGGGTCTTTGGCAGTAACATAACTAATGCCCTCCACGAGTTTAGAGTGTGTCTCTCCAGCTCGTAGATGATATTGCTGGGTTTTTTCTTAAGAAATTCCTATGTTGACATTGTAGTCTAGGGCAGAACCTATGCTGAAGGCAATAGCATCAGAGGGGCCGTCCTAAATGTGGCAGTCTCTCGAATACCATTCCTGCAACATGACTAGTAACAGTTTCACAGCAGCACTGACTCTGCTTTTGGGATAACAGCACTCTCTCAGCCTCTAAATAAGGTAATAAAGTGGGTGGATCCAAGACGAATGGTTTGGGACAGCTGCCATTTTTTGGGCGGATGTCTCATTCGCACCATTTTGTAAGTAAGCCCCAAAGACTGACTGACTATCTATCTATCTATCTATCTATCTATCTATCTATCTATCTATCTATCTATCTATCTATCTATCTATCTATCTATCCACACACACACACACACACATATATATATGTATGCATGTGTGTGTGTGTATATATATATATATATCCTCCTTTGTTCCAGTGAAAAATCGCTCCTGCCTGTTGACTTGGGTGCACGGCGCACTTCCACATGCACTTTAAATTCAATACTCGTTTCTACTCTTCGATCAAAGAATAAAGAAACCGGCACTCCAAATTTTTCTTCAAGCTATTTACTGGCTTCTTTGTTCTTCGATCGAAGAGTGGGGACAAGTATTGAATATATATATATATATATATATAACTCCTACTTGCGGTCACCAGTATATAACTCCTACTTGCAGTCGCCAGTAAGTAGTTACAATCAGGATCTAGTTTCCATAGGAAAATCTTCACAACATTTTCAAAACTAATAAAGCAGTTGGTTCAGCTGCTGTCTTGAAAGTTTCTGGTGACCTGTGAAGCCGGGGCCGCGAAAAAGCAGGGGCCCAAAATACCTTTTCTCCATGCATTTTCTGAAAGGGATTTTGACCACAACTGCAGCCTGAACCGCTGGACGGAATTACATCAAATTTATCAGAAAGCTAATGTTAGCGCATCAGACCTTGATAAGTAAACTTACAAGGGGACGCGAATAGGCCGATGAACCTTTTGACTCGCATTTATGATGTCCTCATCATAGATATATTACATTTAAATCAATAACTAATCACTAACATCAATAATCAATAGGAGTCAGTACTTATCACACACCATGACCTTTCAGTCATGAATAACCACACCTTTTAGTTAAAAGTTAGAATATTTTTTTCCCTATATTAACAATGCTAAAGTCACGTAAATTAATCTCAAAATCAAATGATAAAAATACAGAAACAACACTGGCTGTCTGAAGCGTCTGAAGAAACGCAATCTAATCTAGGCTTGAGCTACTACACATTCTGATATTACAGTGCAAATTGATAGCAAGAATATCTGCGCAAACGATATCACATACATTTAGATTCAGCAAAGAAAGACGTCAATTGTTATTCCTTGTAGCAGACCTCATTAGTGAGCTCCCGAACTAACATCAGATTAATATCAGCATGTTGGGATTCATGCAAAACAATTAAGTCAACACAAATTTGGAAACATCTAACTATGGCTCTATCAAAATAGTTCGGCTGGTACCTAGAAAAAAAAGCAAAAGGCATAACAAAACACATGCGTAGCAGTATACGTCTTCTCAAATGGATCAGCAAGCTAAGATAGTCTTCGTCATCAGGACATCAGTACGGTCAGCAAGACATCAGGATTCAGCATCAAAGATCAGAAAAGGCAAAGTATTTTAAGCAATAAAGTTAAGCATGTCTCTTCGCAAGATGCAAAGGAATATGATGGCGGTCTCTCCTCTCTGTGCAGTCTGGCTAAGTTAGATTTCCTAAAACTACTTTCCAAGTCCCTATTGGTCAAGGGATTGTACATTCACACTTTGTCCAATAAAACGAAAACATCCGATCTACATTTCTAGTAGTACACGGTTCGCATGTCGATGATTGGCTCTTCTTGTAATATCCTTATCCATCTGGCTCGTCAGGTAACAATATTGTTGCAGTTTATACTCCAGTCAGTGCCTCTATTGTTTTCTCCTGAGAAGGTCAGTCTTACACATGTTACATTTACACTGTTGCATTCAACATGAACAACATCTTCTAGTAAGCAGTTCTCATGAGAAAGACTTTTAGCTACAAGCACATTAGGACAGCACAGTGGAAAATCACAGTTTAATTCTCTTAGCAGATATTTTATTAAACGCTTTAAGAAATGCAGCTTGATATGAGGCCGTGCAACTAGGCAAAGACCTCTGCTAAGTTAAGGCTTTCAATTTATTAAAGCTAGTACATCGTGCATAACCCTAAATATGACATATTACTACATTAATTAAACATATGCTCAACATTTCACATTAATAAGCCATAAATAAGTACACTTTGTTAACAATGGCGGACACGCATCATGGTTACATTTTCAAATGCTTGCATTATTTTCCCTACGTCATTACACTTTCTAAGCAAATTCAACTCTCAGGATACATAAATATTCATTAATAATTCTGTTAAAACTCCTGCTCTAGCACTAGCTTTTGAGCCAGAAACTGTGCTTTTTTGTGATTTGGGATACATCTGTTCAGTAGTTTTAAAGATATTGAAGGAAAAAGAAATATAGCTATCTAGAGAGGCGGATGTTCCACAGATCCCGGGAACCTCATGCTGAGATCTGATTGGCTGCCAACACTTCAACCTGGAAGTGTTGGGAGCCACTTTAGGGGTCAACCTCAAATAAAAAAAATAAAAAATTTAAAGAAGAGGAGGCAGGGTAGGTATACCCTCACACCCTAGCCTTAATGCTGGGGTCCCCCTAGAACCCCACCAGGGCAAAAAAGCATTTTTTTAAAAAAAATTCACCAAAATTCACAGAGGATCCGCAAATCTGCCAAATTTTGTAAAAAAAAAAATCAGCGTGGTCTCCCACACTTGTCCTTACTTTAGCCCTATGTTTGGGCTAGGTCCCGTGGGCATGCCCATATAAATAAATAAAGGAGGGGCACACAGGGCCCCCCTCCTACAGCTCATAGGATCCCTGTGGACCACCACATTTCTGGGGCATTATTATTATTTTGGAGGAGGGCCACGCAGACCCTTCTCCTGTGGCTCATTGAGCCCCGGGGACCACCACCTCCATGGTGCTTAATGTAATAAAGGAGGGGGGCGCACAAACTCCCATCTTGAGTCCTTTATGTGCTCCGGGGACCACCACCTACCTTGGGCTAATAAATCACTAATAGAGAGAGGGGCGTGCAGACCCACCTGGGCCCCGGGGACCACCACTGCCCGAGGACCAAATACATATTTAAAAAATGGGAGGGGCACTACACTGCCCCCCTCCTGGGCCATTTGTGGCTCCAAAGACTACCACCACCCCAGGACAGGCCCATGCACAACAAAGGAATGGGGCTGCATGGAGCCATTAATGGCCCTGGGGGCCACCACTCCCTAAGGCCAGCTCCTGCTATCTCCGAGGTGCCCACCTTCAGGAGATAGCTGTTTGCTTTCACTTGGCAGGAGCTGTGACTGCTCCCACAAACAAGAGCAAGCTAACTCTACTTCCAGCAAGCAGGAGCGAGAAAACTGCTCCTGCTTGCTGGGAGCAGAGTTTTCACTTGTTTGCCTGCCCCCTGTCATGCAGGCAGGGAAAGAGAAGAAAGATTGGTCCTGCACACAGGGAGTTGCATATTTAACAGCTCCCTGCATGGGAGAGCAATGCTTGCTCCTGCAGGAGGCGCAGAGCTGACTGGGACCACCGGGGCCTTAAAGCTCCCTCCACGGTCCCCATCAGAGTGATGGGCAGCTCAATGAAAGGTCCCACAAGTGCATTTCCCACCGACATTGAAGACACGTTCTTGATGCACAGGAATATGATCACATTTCTACCAAACAAAAAAGCACTTCCTTAAAGTAAAAATCATCTTAACGCCTTGTGCATGGCCAGGGCAAAAAAAGTGTGTTTTCTCTGCAGCTCTACCTTCAAAAGTTATCTGTAATCCTTGATGGAGGTGTTTGCATCCTTGCTCTTTCGAGCAAAATATCTTATGTGTTGATACTACGAGCATATAAAATGGCCTAGAAGCCCTCCCCTATATACATTAGTGGTTTGCAACATCTTCTCTGCCTTCGCCCAGGGAGGCGGACAGCTTACTAAAAGGCCACTGAGTGCGTTTCCTGCCAATTTTGGAGACATGTTCTTGAAGCACGAGAATATGATTGCATCTTCTCCCAACAAGGAAGCACTTCTGTAAAGTACAAATGATCCTCAAGTCTTGCACATAGCCAAGGCTAAGCATGCATGTTTTCTCTGTAGTTCTACCTTGAAAAGTAATCTGAAATCCTTGATGGAGGTGTTTGCATCCTTGGTCTTTCAAGTGCAATATCTTATGTAGTGATACTATGAGCTTGTAAAATGACCTAGAAGCCCCGCCTACTTGGCCCCACCCAAAATACTTTAGCTTGTCCAAGGACTTCGCTCCTTTTTCCAGGGCGATGAACAGATTTTTGAGGCGCGTTCTTGATGCACATGAGTATGATCGCATCTCCACTAAACTAAGAAACACTCACTTTTGTAAAGTACAAATCATCCTCAAGTGCTGGGCATAGCCAAGGAAAAGCAAGTGTTTTTTCTGCAGTTCCACCTTAAAAAGTTGTCTGTAATCCTCGATGGAGGTGTTTGCATCCTTGCTCTTTCGAGCACAATACCTTATGAAGTGATACTACGAGTATGTAAAATGGCCCACAAGCCTCACCCATTTGGCCCTGTTCCATATACATTAGTTGGAGAAATGTCCTTTTCTACGCAGCCGGAGCAACATGTAGTGTAGCCAAGCAACTGTTACCACACTTGCCTCAACTATGTCTGTGCCTGAACCATGCAAATGCGTGGTTAAGGCACTATGCATATGCGTGGTTCAGGTACACAGCAGGAACAACCAGGAGAGTAATGCAGCGGCAGGGTAAGTGGTGCTGGGGGGTGGGGGATTTTCAAGGGCAGGGTATGTTTTATTGTTCAGGGTGGGGAGCGGGTGGAGCGGAGTATTTTTTAGGACAGGGTGGGGAAGGTGTTAGCGTTCAGGGCGGGGTGGGGGATTGAGATAGTTTTTAGGACTGGTGTAGGTTTTAGGGTTCAGGGCCGGGGATCGGACTAGTTTTTAAGATAGGGTGGGATAGTTTTTAGGACAGGGTGGGATAGGTTTTAGGGTTTAGGGCGGGGTCAGGGTAGTTTTTAGGGCAGGGTAGGTTTTAGGGTTTAGGGTCAGGGTAGTTTTAGGACAAGGTGGTGTAGGTTTTAGGGTTCAGGGTGGGGGCAGGGGGTTGGGGGGTGTTTTTAGGACAAGCTGGAGTAGTTTTTAGTACATTGTGTGTTTTAGGGTTTAGTGCGGTAGGCTGGGGTAGTTTTTAGGACAGGGCGGGATAGGTTTTAGGGTTCAGGGTGGGGGCAGAGGGTTGGGGTCGTTTTAAGGACAGGGTTGGTTTTGGGTTTCAGGGTGGGGGGTCTGGTAGTTTTTAGGACAGGCCAGGGTAGGATTTAGGCTCAGATGGGATGGGGGTTGGGGTAGCTTTTAGGACAGGGTGGGGTTGTTTTTAGGAGAGAGTGGGGTAGGGTTTAGGGCGGGGGTCAGTGTAGTTTTTAAGACAGAGCAGGATAAGTTTTAGGGTTTAGGGCAGGGGTGGGGGTCGTGGTAGTTTTTAGGACAGGGTGTGGTAGTTTTTAGGACAGGGTTGGTTTGAGGGTTTAGGGCGGGGTCTGGGTTGTTTTTAGGACAGGGAGGGGTAGTTTTTATGGCACAGTAGGTCTTAGGTTTTAGGGCGGGTACAGGGGGTTGGGTTAGTTTTTAGGACAGGGTGGGGTAGTTTTTAGGACAGGGTTGGGTAGCTTTTAGGGTTTGGGGGGTGGGGGTCGTGCAGTTCTTAGGAGAGGGCACGGTAGGCTTTAGGGGTTAGGGTTGAGGTAAATTTTAGGACAGGGTGGGGTAGTTTTTAGGACAGGGTGGGATCGTTTTTAGCACAGGGTAGGTTTTAGGATTTATGGTCAGGGTAATTTTTAGGACAGGGCGGGGTAGGTTTTAGAACAGGGCAGGGTAGCCTTTAGGGTTTAGGGTGAGGGCGGGGTTGGGGTGTTCTTAGGACAGGGCAGGGTAGGTTTTAGGGTTTAGGGTCAGGGTTGGGGTAGTTATTAGGACAGGATGGGGTAGTTTTTAGGACTGGATAGGTTTTAAGGTTTAGGGCGAGGGTGTGGGGTTGGGGTAGTTTTTAGGACAGGATGGGGTAGATTTAAGTCAGGGTATGTTTTAGGGTTTAGAGTGGCAGTGGGGGGTTTGGGGTAGTTGTTAGGACAGTGCAGGGTAGGCTTTAGGGCTTAGGGTAATTTTTAAGACAGGGTGGGGCCTTTTGTAGTGCAGGGTAGGGTTTAGGACGGGGGCAGTATCACACAACCACACAAGGCGTTACCACATATACCTTTAGAAACATGCTTTTACAACAAAATTCGCTGTAAAGGCATGCGTGGTAAAGACACAGTCGTGGTTCTGACTGCATTGTTAAGCCGATTATGGGGATTCATTCTTGATGCACATAAATTTGATTACATTCCCACCAAACAAAGGAGCAGTTCATGTGTGGCATGTGGTTGGGTGCTTATGGGGTGGGGGTCAGCCACTGGGCCCGGCCAAAGGCCAGTCCCTGTGGCAAAACTCTGCCACCCATGGCCGAAGGCTATGCTTTACACGGGGTTGGGTGGTCATAGGGAGTAGGCCGCAGTAGTTGGATTAACATAAAGAGATTAAAATTACTTAACGTTAAAAAAAAAACATAGACATTTACTGAAAAAAACAAAGGTTACAGGGACGTTATAGTTAAGAAATAGATTTTTTTTAAACTTGGAAACTCTGAACCATCATAGACAACCTCAGGGTAAGGAAAACCTTACCTCAGGAGAAAGAGTAGCCTTAAATAGATTACTTGAGAATGACAGTATTATCATAAAACCTGCAGACAAAGGAGGCAACATAGTCATCTTGAATTGCAAAGATTATAACAAAGAGGCAATATGAGAACTTGGGGATGCCAATAATTATAAAAATTGGGCAAGAATCCCATGAATGAAATGATGCATAATGTTAACTTGAAATTACAGGAGTGGCATCAAGAATTGCTGATCAATGAAGAAGAGTTAAAATTCCTTAAACAAGACTATCGAATTATGTTTTTTCCCAAAATTCATAAAACACTCAAAAACCCTCCAGGGAGACCGATTGTCTCAGGTTTTGGATCGGTTTATGAGAACATCTTGAAATATGTGGATTTTAATTTATCACCTTTGGTAACATCACTGAGTTTTTTATATTAAAGATACAAGGGATTTTCTGAGGGCAATCTCAGACATATCATAGCAATCAGACTATCGATTAGTTACCATAGATGTGTCCTTACTTTATACCTCCATTTAACATGAAATAGCCCTTCATGCCTTGGGTTATTTCCTTAAACAGAGGAATATAAAGGAAACCAAACACTCTATCATGCCCTTGAATATGGTTGAGATGTGCCTACAAAACATCTTTATATTCAACCATCAAATCTATAAACAGACACATGGAACTCCATGGGCATTTCTCTATCCCGAGCTATGCTAATTTAACCATAGGATGGTAGGAGAGAGAGCTGACCAGGAACATCTCAATAGGATTGTCCTTTGGCTATGCTATATTGATGACTTATTCATAATATGGAATGGTTTGGATAAAGAGTTTGACATGTACTTTGATAAGATCAATAACAATGACTGTGGTCTCTAGTTCACATATAACATAGATGCAACATGAGTGAACTTTTTGGAAATCCTGGTTTATGTGGAGAATGGCAAGTTACAAACAACCATGTATAGGGAAGAAATAGCCACTAATAGCATCCTACATGGGACAAGTTTCCATCCCAAACCATTGTTAAAAAGTATTCCATTTGGCGAATTTTTGAGAACCAGGAGAAATTCTTCAAATGATGAGGAGATGGAAATTCAGTTTGCAGACGTGAGTAACAGGTTTCTCCAGCGAGCGTACCCAAGAACACATATAGAACTAGGTGCAACAAAAGCGAGAGACAGAAGTCACCAGCAAACCTTAATAAACACATCAACAGACATTCTAAAAGTGGATAATGGATGTCCTCGATTAATACTCATGTATAGCAAGGAAAGTAAAGCAATCGTGAACATTTTCAAGAAACACTAGAAGATACTGAGGAGTGACCAAGATATTAGGTGAACAGTAGGGATCAGACCTCAAATCACTTATAGAGAATTGCGTTTAATTAAAGATCTTTTGGTGAGAAGCCATTATACTCCACAGTCAACAAAAACCTGGTTAAATAAGGAGTTAAATGGTTTCTACAAATGTAACAACTGTAAGGCATGTCAAGTGGCCAAAAATATGAAAATCTTTACAACCTACAGAGGAAGAGAAGTTAAGATTTAACAAAGAATAACATGCAACAGTCAATACATGGTTTATTTAATTGAGTGTGAATGTGGCCTTCAGTACGTGGAAAGCACAATCTACCCACTGAAAAAGAGGATATTGGAACACACCAGAGCTATACAGAATCATGAACATAGTTATGCTTTGGCCAAACATCATAACAGACAACATACCACGGGTTGGAGAAGTATTAAGGGGCATATTTATACTTGTTTTGCACCACATTTGCGTCATTTTTTTAAATGCTAATTTGGTGCAAAACTAACTCCATATTTATACTTTGGCACCAAATTTATAGAGTTAAAGCCATTTTTTGGACGTGGAAACCTACTTTGCGTCAATGAGATGCAAAGTAGGCATTCCCCTGCAAAAAATGACTCTATGGCCTTAGCGCCATATCATCCCCCGGTGCTAAAATCACGCATGGGGGGAGGAGGAGTCAAATAATGGTGCAAAGCTTAGCACCATTATTTAACGCCTGGGTCAGGGCAGGCGTTAGGGGACCTGTGGGCCTATTTCCATGGTGGAACACCATGGAATAAGCCCACAGGTGCCCCCCCCAAGCCCCAGGGACAACCCCACCCACACCAGAGGGACAGAGGAGGATGGGGGACCCCATCCCAGGTAAGTATAGGTAAGTAAGGGTAAGTATATTTTTTTAAGTGCCTTTGGGTGCCCTGAAATGGGCCCCCTAAATGTCACTGGGTGCATTGGCCATCCCCAGGGGACGCTGGTACCCTGTGCTGGCCATTGGGGTGGTGGGCATGACTCCTGCCTTTTTTTAAGGGAGGAGTCATATGGTATGGATGGTTTTGCATCAGAAAATGACACAAGGCTGGTTAGAGTCATTTGTTTCACTCTACCCTGCCTAATGTCATTTTTCGGTGCAAAACCCCCTTCTTTCATACCGCCAGCCCCACCCAGCGAAAGTCTTTTTTTTTTTTACTCTAACCTACCCTTTGCACCGGCTTGCACCATTCCATAAATATGGTGCCCAGCTGGTGCTCATAAATAGTGCAAGCCAGTGCTAAACCTTTTAGTGCAGTTTTGCACCTAAAAGTATAAATCAGGGTCTAAGTTCTTTGGACTGGCTATGGTCAACAGAAATTAACGGGGCAAAAGGCCATTGAAATTATGCCAACTCAAGAGCAAATTCATCATTCGACTCCGAACTAAGATCCCTTATGGGTTCAATGTTGATGAGGAGCTTTTTGTACATTTATAGGAGATGACATTGAACAATGAGGTGTAAGTTGAGAATATCTGAACATTATTTGAGACATTGCAAGATTATTCATATAAAAGTTTTATGTGAGAGACTTGAAATAAAAGGTGAGATGTGCAGCGTTTCATGGATCAGGTTGATTTGCGTGACATAGGAGGATACCATACAAGCATTTGGCACTCAGCCGGTACTGCAGTGATAAATAGTCAAGTTGATTAATCTCACTTGTTTATGTTGAACCTATTTTAGAGCATAGGCACTTAGCTGTTATATAATGTTAAGTAACATAACATGTCAACACCGAGGCATAAACATCCTGCTATATTGAAATTGAGGAAATCGTTATAAGTCTCTCAATAAATATGTGAATTTATGCCTGAGTGACCATCATAGCAGATACCATAATATATAATAGCACATTTGTAACTTTTTGTCAATTTTTGTGTGTAATTTCCATATTGGTAACTACGATGTCCAGAATGCATCATGTTGAGCAGGATGGAATTTTACTATTTAAGGAGAATAGCAAAAGGACTTACTAGCTGTGAACAAGACTTGTAATAAGTCGAAACGCGTTGTTGGTTACTGACTGCTTGTAATAAATGTGACATACAGGACCCTGTGGAGTGCGGTGAATTTATTTGCATAACATATATATATATAGTTGAGAGAGACGTGAGACATGAGATTGCTTCCGCGTTGGATGCAGATCCAGCACAATGCATTATGGGATGGGAGATGTGGAAACACTCTGAACAACCGCGGTGCACCGGCATAGCTTTTTTTGTGGGTGTCCAACTATAGTGAGAAAAGTATAAAGCAATGTCGGAGACCCAAATAATATTGTTACGTGACAACAATTGGAAAACATATCAAGGATGAAATAATAATCTCAGAAGACGCACAACTTGAATTTCTCTCCCTACTCCCATTACGGTAAGCGGCAACATAGGAATTGGTTACGAGAGACTGTTTTTAGGAAACGTATATAATCTTTGCACCTTCACGTTGTTTTCTCATATTCTGATTGTGCTCCTCTCTATCTTTCCGGGACAGTAATTATACAATTATACTTGTCAGGGGGAATGTTGATTAAAAGATACAACACACTTCATGCTCCATGTGTTTAATCAAGAGTGAACTCACAGTGTAAATAAATGAATGGAAATGTCCGGAAGGACTATCAAAGACATTGCAAGTGTACCTCCATTTCTCTCAAAAATGTGGTTCCACAATTTGTAATGGATTAAGTGACGATGAATTGAAAGAACCAATTCAAGAACCAAAGTGGATATAAAATTATATGTTACATCAAAGTGCTGGGTGCACCTAGATTTGAGTTACTAATTCACTATATAGAGCTACTATTGGATCGCTAACCATGGCTGAAAGAATCTCTAGATGGGAACAAATCACGAAAACTTTATTTGAGGAGGGAGGAGAAAGAAATTTGCAAGACCTTCCACTTCAAGAAATTGGGAATTACTTCTTAATATATTAATAAAAGAGTCGGAACAAGCAAAAATAATGGAGATCAACAAGTGGTGGGAGAAAGCCACACTACAAAAATACATTGAGAGTGGGAGAGTCCCGAGGAGACTGAGGATTTTGTATTACCAACTTTAAATTATATGGTTTGGGATTTATTTAAACAGTGGCAGACAGACACAACGCAATGTTCTATGAAGTTAATGCAGACACTTATAACACAGGCAGAGCGAAATTTAGAGAAGACCTTACAGAGAATTAAGGATATTGAAGATCAACTAGTCTCTGTACAGGCTGTGAAAGACATGAGAAAGATGATGGGAGAAATGGAGAAGAAAGTGGAGAAACATGAAAAGGAGATACAATTGAAAAAAGCAAAGAAATTCAATAGAGACAAAATGGACTACTTTATAGGAAGGATATATACATTTGCAAAATGTTTTGACTCCTTTTATTGTAAACAAAATATGGACACATCCATTGAAAAAGATAAAGTCCCCTCAAGTACTGAAAGTTCTGATTTAAGCTCAGGGGACGAGCTACCAACAGTGGTAGGACCGAAACTGGATTTTTCTGGAGAAATGCGCCTGTATCATATGGAAACAAGGAGGCGAGGAAAAGTAGTACAAAACAGAACAGGCACAAGGGCACAAGGAGATCCAAGAGGAAGGGGCAAAAGATGAGGAGAAGGATAAAAGATGACAACGTAACAGTACAAGAAAATTTGGTGATCAATCTCTCCCCCAAAATACTTTACATTAAATATTTGAGACTATTGAATAAGGGATTGAGCTTCTGTCCGATCACACATATGGATCTAGCAACTGCTAGAATTGACTTCTATAAGTCCTCTAGAAAATTAAAATTGAAACAATTCTACGCATTAAAAACTCAGATAGAAGAAAAGACTAAGGCACTCATTATTACATTGGCAGTAAGTACCGCTTACTGCCATGCTGTCTGCCGCCAACATACCGCCGCCGCAGCGGATTACTGCCACCCATATTATGACCCACACATGGCAATCCGTCACTATACAGCCACACACACAAGTCCCCAGACCAAAGGTCAGTGATAAACTGGCAGTAGCAAAACCCACATCGTTACGCCAACAGAACTACGCCCACAGCATTATGACCCACGAATCACCACAGAGGACATTCAATGGCGCTAAACCATTGGCGGTACATACCGCTGCACTTAAAATACACACAACTTAACAAAACTATGCCACATTGGACAATTCAAACTATACACACCTGACACACAAACACACACCAAACCCACACCACTATAAAACATACACCCACATTACCCACAACCCTTTCCCAATACAAACAAGTGCCACAAGAGAGATAGCAAGACCACAGACACACACCACAATCACCTATACACCATCCACGCACCCTACTTTACACACACCAACACAGCACCCCACACACCCTCACCCACACTACTCACAATACACCCATGGCACCGCAATGACACCCCAGGTTCTCTGAGGAGGAGCTAAGGGTCATGGTAGAGGAAATCACCTGGGTAGAGCCACAGCTATTTGGATCACAGGTGCAGCAGACGTCCATTGCTAGGAAGATGGAGCTATGGCGGAGAATCGTGGACAGGGTCAACGCTGTGGGACAGCACCCCAGAACAAGGGATGACATCAGGAAGAGGTGGAACGACCTACGGGGGGAAGGTACGTTCCACAGCAGCAAGACACCAAACAGCTGTACAGAGGACTAGCGGTGGACCCCCAACTCCTCCCCACAACTAACAAATGGGAGGAGTAAGTCTTGGCAATCATGAATCCTGAGGGCCTGGCAGGAGTAGGAGGGCTGGACTCTGGTAAGACAAATCTCTATTACTATCACCCCCCTACCTGCATGCCATCACAAACCCCCACCCTTACCCTCACTCCCATCACTTCACCACCTCCCACATACCCCACCATCACAACCCACTCATCTCAATATCAAGCCCTGCATGCAACACAATTCCATGGACACCCCTCACAGACCTGCATGGACACCCATCACTAAAGCATGCACAGTAGAGAGAATCACCTAGCCCACAAAATCACTACTCACAAAAGGCAAAGCTGCCAGAGCAATAACAACCATACAGGGCAACACACCCATGCACAAGATGACACACACAGAAACAATAATACTGCATTTACATCCCCACAGGTCCCCCACCCAACGTCACTGGAGAGGAGGTGCCAGCAACTTCCAATCCACCCCCAGAAGAGACCCACAGTGATGACAGCAGCTCTGGATGCCTGGATCTGGATGACCAACCTGGCCCATCAGGGATCTCCTGACAGTCGGTAACCCAGGCACAGTCCCATACCACCAGAGAGCCTCCCCCTCAGGAAACACCAGCACAGTACCCACCCAGCGGGCCCATGCCTCTGTCCCCAGGACACATCAATCAGCAGTGTGTCCACCACTACAGGGACCCCAGGCCACCACACAAACACAGGACGATCAGGGACCTGGGGTCAGTGGCAGTGGGCACACAGTTCAGGGGACAGAGGCACAGGACAACAGGGAAGCTGGGAGGACTGCTGTGCGACAGGGGGAGAACAGGCCCAGGGAACCAACTCTCCCGAAGGCACTCACCAACATCCTGGGAGCATACCACCATTCCCAGGAGACGATGGGCCAGATACTGGACAAGTTGCTGGAGACCAAGCGGTTGCAGGAGGGGCAGTACCTGGGGATCAGGGAGGACTTGAAGGACATCAACACCACCCTGGTCTCCATTGCAGGGGTGCTGGCAGACATGGCCAACACCATGAGGGAGGCAGTGGCACACCACCGGGCCCCTGACAAGAGCCAAACCGATGAGCAGCCTTCCACCTCAGCTGCCGCTAATGGACAGGAGGCCCCGCCACAGGAACAATAGGCCACCAGCGCCCCACCCCCTGCAAACGGTCCCTGCGATCCAGGCAGAAGCCAGAGAACATTGCCAAGACCCCCGCCAGAAAATAAGACTCTCCTTAATGTCACCCTTCTGTCCCACTCTGTCACCCTGTCCACCTTGAACTGTCATTGCTCCCCTTCCTATGCCCCCTTGGACAATGCACCGGTGATACAAATAGACTGGACTCTATCCTGGACATTCCTCCATCATCACCCAGCCCATTGCACATCCCCCTCTAATTATTAGCACTTAAATAAACACCATTTGAACAAATACAAGTATGGAGTCTGTCAAATCATTTAACCATGTATTCGTTTAACAGGCTTTAAACACTGCAATATAACTTTACAGTAATGTATACATAGGAATAACCTGTAGTTGACTGCAGTCAACACACCGAGAGCGATAGTGGGGCACAAATATCTGAAAATAGATGACAAAGGGTACAGTAAGTGGCCATAGAAGTGGGAAAATCAGCCTGTCAGCGACAATGCCGAATACAAAACTGTCAATGTAAAGTGTAATTACAGTGTCTTACCTGTGTGTTATTGGAAGTACTGTCGTATTATTGCACTTCTGTTGCCCTCCTCCCCATCCTCTGCCTCCTCATCTTCACTGTCCACAGGGTCCACTGTGCCACATGCCCATCTCCAGCCTCATCCTCCTGCAGAAAAGGCACCTGGCGACGTAAGGCAAGGTTGTGCAACATACAGTATGCCACGATGATCTGGCATATCTTCTTGGGTGAGTAGTACAGAGATCCACCTGTTAGATGGAGGCAACGAAACCTGGCCTTCAGGAGGCCGAATGTCCTTTCTATTGTTCTTCTTGTTCGCCCATGTGCCTCATTGTAACATTCCTCTGCCCTTGTCCTGGGATTCCTCAGACAGGTCAGTAGCCATGAGATGTTGGGGTAACCAGAATCACCTGAAAATGTCGAGGGACAACTGTTAGACACACACTAACCCTTAGGGCCCACACCATACCCATGCACCAACAACCCCTGGGTGGGAACCAGGGCTCACCTATTAGCCACACCCGGTGCCTCTGGAGTTGAGCCATCACATGGGGGATACTGCTATTCCTCAGGATAAAGGCATCATGCACAGACCCAAGGTACTTTGCATTGACATGGGAGATGTACTGGTCCCCCAGGCATACTATCTGCATATCCATGGAGTGAAAGCTCTTTCGATTTCTGAACACCTGTTCATTTCTCCAGGGGGGGGGGACAAATGCAATATGTGTACTATCAATAGCCCCATCATTAATGTTGGGGAAATGTCCCATTGCATAGAAATCAGCTTTCACTGTGGCAAAATCCTTCACCTGGGGGAAAACGATCTAGCTGCCCATGTGTTTAATCAGGTCAGAAAATACTCTGGTCAGCACTATTGAGAACATTGGCTGAGCCATTCCTGCTGCCAAGCCCACTGTCACTTTGAAGGAGCTACTTGCCAGGAAATGGAGCACAGATAGGACTTGCACAAGAGGGGGGGATCCCGGTGTGCTGATGGATAGCAGATATCAGATCAGGTTCCAGTTGGACACACAGCTCTGTGATTGTGGCCCCGTCCAGTCTATAGGTAAAGATAATGTGCCTGTCCTTGTAGGAAAGTACCATCTTGCCTGGCATGTTACCCCCATTTTTACATGTATGTAAGTTTGTTTTTGCCTGTCTCACTGGGATCCTGCTAGCCAGGACCCCAGTGCTCATAGTTTGTGGCCTGAATGTGTGTACCTGTGTAGTGACTAACTGTGCCACTGAGGCTCTGCTAACCAGAACCTCAGTATATATGCTCTCTCTGCCTTTAGAATTGTCACTATAGGCTAGTGACCATTTTCAACAATTCTAATTTACACACTGGAACACCCTTATAGTTCCCTAGTATATGGTACCTAGGTACACAGGGCATTGGGGTTCCAGGAGATCCCTATGGGCTGTAGCATTTATTTTGCCACCCATAGGGAGCTCAGACACATCTTACATCTGCCACTGCAGCCTGAGTGAAATAACGCACATGTTATTTCACAGCCATTTTGCACTGCACTTAAGTAACCTATAAGTCACCTATATGTCTAACCCTCAGTTAGTGAAGGTTAGTTGCAAAGTTACTAAGTGTGAGGGCACCCTTGCACTAGCCAAGGTGCCCTCACATAGTTCAGGTCAATTTCCCTGGACTTTGTGAGTGCGGGCACACCATTACACGCGTGCACTACATATAGGTCAATACCTATATGTAGTTTCACAATTGTAACTCCGAATATGGCCATGTAACATGTCTAAGATCATGGAATTGTCCCCCCATGCCAATACTGGTATTGGGGTGCCAATCCCATGCATCCCTGGGGCTCTACTATGGACCCCGGGTACTGCCAAACCAGCTCTCTGGGGTTTCTCTGCAGCTACCACTGCTGCCACCCCACAGACAGGATTCTGCCCTCCTGGGGTCTGGACAGCCCAGTCCCAGGAAGGTAGAACAAAGAATTTCCTCTGAGAAAGGGTGTTACACCCTCTCCATTTGGAAATAGGTGTTAAGGGCTGGGGAGGAGTAGCCTATCCCAGCCTCTGGAAATGCTTTGAAGGGCACAGATGGTGCCCTCCTTGCATAAGCCAGTCTACACTGGTTCAGGGAACCCCCAGTCCCTGCTCTGGCGTGAAACTGGACAAAGGAAA
Organism: Pleurodeles waltl; assembly: GCF_031143425.1. Lineage (NCBI taxonomy): Eukaryota > Metazoa > Chordata > Amphibia > Caudata > Salamandridae > Pleurodeles > Pleurodeles waltl. Next base: position 458,159,704 of record NC_090439.1, read on the forward strand.
GGGAAGTGACCACTCCCCTGTCCATCACCACCCCAGGGGTGGTGCCCAAAGCGCCTCCAGTGTGTCTCAGACCTCTGCCATCTTGAATCAAGAGGTGTGAGGGCACACTGGAGGCCTCTGAGTGGCCAGTGCCAGCAGGTGACGTCAGAGACCCCTCCTGATAGGTGCTTACCTGACTAGGTGGCCAATCCTCCTCTGAGGGCTATTTAGGGTCTCTCCTGTGGGCTTTTCCTCAGATAACGACTTGCAAGAATTCACCAGAGTTCCTCTGCATCTCCCTCTTCGACTTCTGCCAAGGATCGACTGCTGACTGCTCCAGGACGCCTGGAAAACTGAAACAAAGCAGCAAGAAGACTACCAGCGACATTGTAGCGCCTAATACTGACGGCTTTTTTGACTGTTTCCTGGTGGTGCATGCTTTGGGGGCTGCCTGCCTTCATCCTGCACTGGAAGACACAAAGAAATCTCCCGCAGGTCGACTGAATCTTCCCCCTGCTCCTGCAGGCACCAAACTTCAGCATCACCGGTACTCTGGGACCCCTCTCATCCTGACGAGCGTGGCCCCTGGAACACAGGTGGTGGACCCAAGTGACCCAGACTGTCCAGTGGTCCAACTGTCCAAATTTGAAGGAGGTAAGTCCTTGCCCTCCCTCTCCAGACAATAATCCTGTGCACCGTGTGAACTGGAGCTGCTAGGGCTTCTGTGCTTATTTCCAAGGAATCCTTCATGCACAGCCAAGCCCAGGTCCCCAGCACTCCATCCTGCATTGCTCAACTGCCTGAGTTGACCTCCGGCTTCGTGGGACCCTCTTTTGTGGTGTTGAGACGACTGCCGTGCTCAGTCTTCTTGAACCCGTGTTCAAGGACTTCTGCGGGTGCTACCTTCTTGCGTGTGGGCTCTCTATGTGGCTGAGGTCCCCCTCTGTCTCCTCTCCCAAGTGGCGACATCCTGGTCCTTCCTGGGCCCAGGCAGCACCCTTTTTCTGTAACCACGACCGTTGCAGCTAGCAAGGCTTGTTTGCGGTCTTTTTCCAAAGAAACAACTCTGCATCCTCCAGCACTCTGTTGGACATCTGCATGAAGGAGAAGTTCCTAACACCTTTCGTTGTTGCAGAATCTTCAACTTCTTCCATCCGGAGGCAGCCATTTTGCACCTTCATCCAGGGTTTAGTGGGCTCCTGCCCCCCGACACTTTCACGACTCTTGGACTTGGTCCCCTTCCTTTACAGGTCCTCAGGTCCAGGAATCCGTCTTCAGTGCTTTGCAGTGTGTTGTGGTCTTTGCAAAATTCTCTATCACAAGTTTAGTGTGTTTCTGGGGAAGTAGCAGCACTTTACTCCTACTTTTCAGGGTCTTAGGGTGGGGTATCTTGGACACCCTCAGTGTTTTCTTACACTCCCAGTGACCCTCCTCACACTACACTAGCCTAGGGGTCCATTCGTGGTTCGCATTCCACTTTCTTAGTATATGGTTTGTGTTGCCCCTAGGCCTATTGCATCTTATTGTATTCTATAGTGTTTGCACTATTTTCTGACTGTTTTACTTACCTGATTTTGGTCTGTGTGTACATTTTGTGTATTTTACTTACCTCCTAAGGGAGTATGGGCCAGATGCAGGAAAATTGCAAATTGCGTCTCGCAATTTGCAATGCAGAACGGTGTCTCAGACACCGTCTGCGACTTGCTATGGGGTCGCAATGACCCACCTCATTAATATTCATGAGGTGGGTCGCAAATTGCGGCCCCATAGCGAGTCTAGGCACTCGCAAACATGGAGGCCTGCTGTAGTCAGCAGACCTCCATGTTCGTGACTGCTTGTAAATAAAGCAGTTTTTTTTTTTAAGTGTAGCCCGTTTTCCTTAAAGGAAAACGAGCTGCACTTAAAAAAAAAAACGAAACCTTTAGTTTCTGTATTTTTTCAGGGCAGGCAGTGGTCCCTTGGACCACTACCTGCCCTGAAAAAATTGTTTCGGGTCCATTCACAAACTGGAAGGGGTCCCATGGGGACCCCTTCCAATTTGCGAGTGGGTTACCATCCACTTGAAGTGGATGGTAACTGCGACACCATTTGCGACCGCATATGCGGTCGCAAATGGTATTGCATACCACTCCGAATCGCAAATAGGAAGGGAACACCCCTTTCTATTTGCGATTCTGAAATGCATATTGCGAGTCGGTCCCGACTCGCAATATGCATTTCTGCATGGCAAAGAGGCATTTGCGCCTCGCAAACGGCGATTTTCGCAGTTTGCGACGCGCAAATCCTTTGCTACATCTGGCCCTATATCCTCTGAGATATTTTTGCCACATTATCACTAAAATAAAGTCCCGTTATTTTTAGTAACCCTGAGTATTATGTTTCTTATGATATAGTACCTATGTGATATAAGTGGTATGGTAGGAGCTTTGCATGTCTCCTAGTTCAGCCTAAGCTGCTCTGCTATAGCTACCTCTATCAGCCTAAGCTGCTAGAACACTACTAATCTACTAATAAGGGATAACTGGACCTGGCACAAGGTATAAGTACCATCTGGTACCCCCTATAAGCCAGGCCAGCCTTCTACAGTCCCCCATTGTTGCCAAGTCCACCAGGGGCCTGTACACAGGGGGATGTCTCCATCTCCTATTCATCCGCAGCGGTTGCAATCTAGGGAGCAAACGGTGAGTAGCTGGTCAGTATTCCATATTTCAAAACACTACACTTCATTGCATGTTGTGACTGTAACACAATATTGTTGTATAGGCCCAAATGGTGCCTATGTGTACTTTGACGTAGTTAGGTGCCATGGCCTGCCCCCACCCCCTTGAAATGGTGTTGGCCTGTCCTGTGTGGAGAGACAGGTGGAAATTAGATAATTCCGCTGACTTTGTGTGTATCATTGCAGGAGGCGGTCAAATACAGCCGTGCAAATCCTCATTGGATCCCATTAGGCCCTATGGGTTACAGTGGCCAGTGGTGATGTACGCTGGTTGTGAGGGTACGCACCGCCGTCGACGTGACTGACATTTTCTATCAGTTCACCCGCTTGCTACCTGACCTTCAACAGGAGAGATACTACACTGCAAGTGCTGCTGTGACCTGTGTCTGGAACCGACCATGGCTTGTGTCAGTGAGTAAAGGGCCCCTGCCTTCACCGCTGCAGGGTTGGAGAGACTGGTGAATGGGGTCCTACCCCAGTAACGAATGCTGTATGGGCCTCCAGACCAACAGGTGAGTACACTGTGAGCACGATGCATGGGGCATGAATGCATGGAGTGCTGTGTGTGAGGGCTTTGTGTGGGGGGGTCGGGGTAAGGGCCCTGGGCAGCGTGCTGCATGTATGGTGGGCAATGTCTGTGCATAAGGGGATGTGAGGGCTATGGTTGGCCAAGAGTGTAACAGGCAGGACGGTCTGACTGATACCTTTTCCTACGTGTATTTCTCTGCAGGTCAGCGCCCATCAAAAAAAGGGCATATGGCGTGCCATCGCCAAGGATGTGCAGACCCTGGGGGTCTACTACAGGCAGAGCACCCACTGTCGTAAACAGTGGGAGGACCTGAGACGCTGGACACGGATGACGGCGGAGGCCCAGCTGGGGATGGCCTCCCAACGAGGAAGGGGTAACCGTCGAACCCTAACCCCCCTGATGGCCCGCATTCTGGCGGTGGCCTATCCATAGCTGGATGGGCGCTTGGGGGCATCACAGCAGACACAAGGGGGTGAGTACAGTGCGCTAATATACTACTTGCGCGTGGTGGGGTGGCATCCAGGTGGGGGATGTGGACCTGTGGGTGCCCCTAGGCCAGGCCAGCCAGTGCAGGGTAGGGACCATGTTGGGCAGGGTCTGATGTCAACCTCCTCCAAACAAGCTAGTAGGCCTCCACTACTGGGCAGGGGTCTGGTGGTCTCAGGTATGCTGCAATTGGCGTTAGGTATCCCTGTCCATGTGCTGGTGACTAGCATTGTGACTGGTAGTGCATTGCCTAGTGCGTAGGGCTGTTCCCTGTGTGTAAGTGTGTTGTGTACGCCAACGGTGGTGTTGTTGCCGCCATTGGCCAAGGGTATCCTTTGTCTCGTTCCCCCCCTTTTTGTTTTGTCACCCTGTCCTTATGTGCATTAGCATCATCTGGCAGAGGAGCAGAGGTGTTGTGTAGCCATTTTAAGTATAGCTCCATGCACGTTATTTTAATACACTAGGCCGCTGTGCACCTTGACCTAGATATATTTTATTCAGCTTCGCATTGTTATTTTTACAATAACCAGTTTTAAGGTCGTATTTTAATTTCTTCTATCAAATTGTTTTGCTTAATTTAGCACTGTGTTCTCAAACAACGCATTCTTGATCACCCTGTGCTTCAGTCAAGGCTACAGTCTGGTACATTGCTGGTAAACGTGGTAGAAGTTTAGGGCCATATTTATACTCCGTTTGCGCCGAAATTGCGTCGTTTTTTTTGACGCAATTTCGACGCAAAACTAACGCCAACTAACGCCATATTTATACTATGGCGTTAGAGGCGAATAGCGCCAAAGTTCCCGGAATGTGCGTCATTTTTTAGCGTGAACCCCTTCCTTGCGTTAATGATATGCAAGGGAGGCGTTCCCGTCTAAAAAATGACTCCCAGGCCTTTACGTGGTATTTATACTCCCGGGCAAAAGAGACGCCCGGGAGTTGGCGTGGCTAAAAACGGCGCATTTGCGCCACTTTTTAACGCCTGCTCAGGGCAGGCGTTAAGGGGCCTGTGGGCTCAAAATGAGCCCACAGGTGCCCTCCCATGCCCCCAGGGACCCCCCCTGCCACCCTTGCCCACCCCAGGAGGACCCCCAAGGATGGAGGGACCCACCCCAGGGACATTCAGGTAAGTTCAGGTAAGTATAATTTTTTATTTTTTATATTTTTTTTTGGTGGCATAGGGGGGCCTTATTTGTGCCCCCCTACATGCCACTATGCCCAATGACCATGCCCAGGGGACAGAAGTCCCCTGGGCATGGCCATTGGGCAAGGGGGCATGACTCCTATCTTTACAATGATAGGAGTCATGTTGATGGGGGATGGGCGTCGAAAATAAATGGCGCAAGTCGGGTTAAGACGATTTTTTCGACGTAACCTGACTTGCCCCATTTTAAGACGCCCATGCGCCATTTTCCCCCTACGCCGGCGCTGTCTGGTCTACGTGGTTTTTTCCCACGCAAACCAGGCAGCGCCGGTCTGATTGCGCCGTCTAACGCCATTCCATAAATACGGCGCCCGCATGGCGCTTCAGAATGGCGTTAGACGGCGCAAAACTTTTTGACGCTAAACTGCGTTAGCGCAGTTTAGCGTCAAAAAGTATAAATATGGGCCTTAGTCTCCAACATTCGTAGAAAATACATATCCTGACGTAGGGACATTTTCTTAGAACATATGCTGTGTTAGTTATAAAAACACTTTCTAGTCCTACTACACATCAAGAGGGCGATTCCAGCCAGGGGACCACGACTGTATGCTGAATGCTCCGCTGCAGATGCTGACGCAGATCACAGACCCTTGCTCAGGTATGAGGGTTGATGTCCTCCCGGGAGAACCTGAAAGGCAGGATTAGAGCTTAACATGCTGTGCTCGAAATATGATTTAGATAGGGAATAGTCCATCGACTTTAGTGACACTATGATAGCATTATTCTTATGCTTCACTCTCATCATCACTATTCTAATATTGTTGTGTTGTGTAGTTCTGGTTATCGCAGCTCATGCTTTGCTATCCAAAATGCAGTAGTTTTATTAAACCAATCTTTAAAACTTATACTGCTTTCATTGTCATTTATATATGAGACTGCACTGTGTATGAGAGAACCGGTTGTGACCTGAGTGACCACGACTTCCCTGAGAAGTACCAATATGTCATGCGCTCGGCTGCCCAATCGTCTCTACCTCTTGGGAGAGATAAGGAACTGCTAGTTAGCTGGAGCAAAAACCTGGATTTGGAGTGACAAGTGTCATCTACCGTGGGTCAGACTCAGTCTCCCACACTGTGGATGATCTTGCTGCTCAAAATCCAGTAGTCTCATTAGAATAATGAGAGCCTACGCGACATGGCGCCGCCATCGTTTGGTCAGGCTCTAATTTTTGGGTCCACTGGAGTATCTCAGTCTCATTTTATATAATGACACCTCAGTGCCATGTACGGAGACGTCCGTGGTACTGAGGATTTTCACCATAGCCGTATAGAAACCCCATCTTGGTGTGCCTTCTCTGAACTCATAGTGCTTCTATCATGGCGAATCCCCAAGTTGTACAAATAGCTGTTAACATGAGACAACCTCTCACAGCACACTTATTAGCAAATGGCCTAACGGCCCAAGGAGGTCCAGTCACATTTGTGGTGGACGCCGACGCAGCTTATAGAACACAACTTTTTCACTCTTGGGTCACATTTCCAGCAGTTGATGGGAACACAAATACATTTCACACATTTACAGTTGCGAACGCGCCTGGACAATACAGAGCGTACGCATATTTAGAGATACCTCTATCTTATCTTGAACATAATAATTGGCTTGATGGCACCCTACCCCATACAATACTACCAGTTAGGTTAGGTCCACTAAGTAATGACGGTCCTACCTGGCCTTATTGGCCACTGATACACCACATCCTGCAGTTGGGAATTTAGCAGTAGTTGAGGTTCGTCGCTTATACATTGAATTAATAGCAATATACAGACGATTAGTACAATTCGTGATGCAAACATTAAATACAAACCCAGCACATGCTGCTCTAGCACACCCACATGCAGTAACACCAGGTATAAATCCGGTGACTGTGCATTCGATTATGGGTAAAGTACCTGCCAAACGAGAGGAGACTCCGTTTTGGCTAGCACAAAAAATAAATACGCTGGAGGCAGTATTTCTCCATACGGGACCTCAGGATAAACATAGAATACTAACGATTTGCTTGCCCTTTGGGATGGTCCCTACAGTAGAACACTGTAATACATGGGGGCACGGTATTCGCCGCGCTCTATACAACTGCACACAGTACACCGACACTTGCCAACTTACCGGAAGTGCTGAAACAAATTCAAGATGAATATGGGGCTACCCGGCCCTAGATTTGGGGATGCAACTGATGGGCAACTTTGCCACAGTATCTTCAATCATTTTAAGTAACCTTAAAAGGGAAGCAGTTGCACTCGAAGTGCGCATCCGGCTCCGTGACGTTCCGCAACAAGATCAAGAACGAGAGCTGCATAAAATAATAGCGGAAACATAGTCAAGCATCGGTTGAGATAGCTTAGTAGCCAGACCACAAAAACCTCAATTTAAGGGTAAAACAAATAAAGATAACTCCAAACAGCAACCTGAGGGTAATAAGAAATGCTGGGATAAAAAGCAACAAAGGCCTAAAAAAGAAAGGGGAGAATCTCCACGTATGGAGACCCCACAGAATAGGTATAATCTCAGAAACAGAGATAATATAAATATACTGATACACGCCAATCTCGTTCCTTTCAGGACTCATCGGAAAAGAGAAATGAGAGAGGTGGGCGATCAGAGCGAAGAACAGAGTACGTGAAACCGAGACAGGAATCGCAACGTTCCTCTGAGGTTTCTGTTAAAAAGGAAGAGAAACCTGCCCAACAAAAACAACAATTTAAAAAGAAAAAGGTGGTAGCAGTCGCAGTCTGACATGCCACACAGGAAGAGGGTCCTCTTGAAGAACAAGAACTGGGCTCTAGCATTGCTAGACAGCGCGGCAGAGGTCACAATAGTTCGCCGGAATCTTCTAGAGCATCTGGAGGTGAAAGCAACTGATGACTTTATACAAGTAGAAACAGCGGACATGCGTGTCTCCGAGCCTGATAGGGTGTACAAAGTGACACTGCAATTAGAAGGAGACATTGAACGCACAATACACGCAATCTTTTGGGATTGCATAGTCAAAGTATATGACATCTTGTTGGCCGAACAAGATTGGCCGCCTGACTTTGTCCGTACCTGCCCATATGGAGAAGATGTCATTAAACCTTCTTTCTCGCCCCTTGTTCCAAAGGAACGCGCTGAATCCTATTCTATTGAATGGGCTCTAGCACTGGCACCCAGGTTATACAGAAATCATGTAGGGTGGGATAGGGACTCCTCCTACCATGTCATTCCCATTAAAAGTGAACCTCAGCCACAACTGCAGTATCCCATAAAAAATGAAGCAAGGGCACCGGTGAGAGAAATACTAACGCAATTAGAGTACCAGGGTGTGATTGAACCCTGTGTCTCGCTGATGAATAACCCTTTATTTCCTGTAGCTAAACCGGACCATTCATATAGATTAGTCTTAGACTACAGATGTTTAAACAGTCATACAAGCACATATGCTATACAAAATTCACATAGCACTGCACTAATGAGCAACATAGTGCGGAAACAATACAAAACAACTTTAGACATTTCAAATGGGTTCTTCTGCCAGAATATAGCGCCTGAAAGCAGGGACTTAACAAGCTTTAGTGCACTAGGCTCTCAGAAAAAAATCTGTTGTTTGCCTCAGGGGTATATGAACAGCCCAGGACTGTTTGCAGCTCGTGTGACTGCCATTTTACATGAGATGGACTCTGAAGCATTGTCATATGTAGATTATATATATCTCATGGATGATGAGTTACTACAACATTTAAGACGGGTAGCCCTCATTGTGGTAGGGTTTGCCGAACTTGGCTACAAATTTAACTTTAAAAAGACAAAAATTGCCTTCCTCAGCATCCTGTTCCTGGGATATGAGCTTTCGAGTGAAGGGAAGAGCCTAGCGCCACAATTTTTAGAAAAATGTGCACAATTACAACCACCGAATACGATTAAAAAACTCCAATCATTGTTGGGTTTCTTAAATTTTGGCAGAACCTACATTCCCGATTATGCTACGCGCATAAAACCTTTATATGACTTAATATGTCCCGAATTTTCAAGTAAATTCTGGACAGTTGAACATACACGCACTCTTCGAGAGTTGCAGACAGACATGCTAGCAGCAAAACATTTACACACAATGGACAACAAAACACATTTGGTCATCAGGGTAATAGCTGGGGCCATCGGTTTCACCTATGTGACATTTAATGAAGGTGAGACAGTCCCGATTGCATACAAATCCCATTTGTATTCAGCAGCTGAACAACGCTTTGCACCCACAGAGAAAATTCTCACTGCTGTACAGATGGCTGTTATTAAAGAAAGACCTCTTGCCCAAGGAAAATGCATTATTGTCGTTTCTCCAATTCCAGCCCTAGAGGCTGTTACAAAAGCTAGCGTTCCCAACGCAAAAGCACTACATCCACGTTGGATACAATGGGCTGCGTCTTTAACAGCCACTGATGTAGACTACATTTTTGATCCAAAGTTACAAACTCAGGAATTTCTACAATATGAAGTAGAATATCCAGTTCCAGCAAATACCTTGCCCATCGATCAATATCATAGAGTCATGTACACTAATGGCTCTGCACAACCGGCGATTGGAACTAAACATCAATATTCTGCTGCTTGCACAGTCATAAGTGGCTATATGGAAGGGGATAAATTCTGTCCCCTACACACCTTTACCCAAACCTTAGGGGATTGTACAGCACAATTGGCTGAGCTAAAAGCTCTGCTGATGGCACTAGAACATACGGATCCGGCACAGCCTACGCTGATTGTTTGTGGTTCATATTACTGTGTCCAGTCCTTTAATGAATATTTGCATTATTGGGGCCAGAATGGGTTCAGAGATTCCAAAGGCAACACCATAAAACACAGACTTCTGTGGGGGAAGGTAGCAGATCTGAAAGAGATGCTACAGAGAGTCCATGTTGTGCATACACTTGGACACCAGCGCGTTGGAATACACGCTGCTGGAAATACTTTGGCTGATGAAGCTGCAAAGTCAGCAGTGGCAGTAGCACCTGTAGCTGCAGTGACTCGTTCGAGTTCCAATCCAGACGCAGACATTTTGGCTGCCATAATCCTAAAGGATTCCCTAACAAATATCAATACTATATGGGAAGTATGCTGAACGCTGAAGCTAAAATACCAGGCGTAGGCATACGTGACATCCCTAACGATATAAGACCACAATTGATCAAAGCAGCGCATGAGGGGGTGGCATCTGCACATGCTGGTGTGGCAGCTACAATTTCAATCTTACAGGCCTGTTATTGGTGGCCCGGTCTCTACAAAGAGACTAAGCACTATGTCCTTTGTTGTGACATCTGTCAACAAATGAAAGTTTCTACGGCCAGGCGCCCGCCGCAGACACCCCTCTTGATTTCAAGCAAACCGTTACAGTGTGTGTCCTTGAACCACTGCGGTCCACTAACACCTGATAGTGCATACAAATAAATATTGGTCGCTGTTGATTCATGCTCCAGATTTGTATGGGTGTGGCCACAACGCTCGGCTGACACTCGGACTGTTATTAAAGATTTGTGAGTCTTTATCGGTACATATCCAGTTGCTGCGTTCCACTCGGACCAGAGCCCTACTTTCGCCTCAAGGGCATTCAGGGACACCATGGCTTCATTGGGGGTCCAACTGCAGTACTCGTCTCCATTTCATCCCGAGGGAAATAGTGTAGTGGAGCGATTAAACCGCGATTTAAAGCAATCCTTAACAGCCAGATTCTTAGGTACGGGTCGTAGTTGGCTTACCCACCTGTATGGAGTTCAGAGAGCACTAAATAACTTGCCTAGAAGGTCCCTGGGGGGTCGTACTTCATATGAGTGCCTGTTCGGAACTCGAATGTTCCGGATCTTGATGGTCCTGGTGTGGGGGCAGCAGAAACACCTTTTGACATAAATGAACGTGCCACTGTTTTACAGGAATTACAACAGTTCCGTGAAGATAATTCTTCTAAAAGTGCTGCCTCCACAGGAATTAAGGATGTGTCTGTAACATCTACCGGCTGGATTCCCAGAGTTGGGGATCTTGTTTGTGAAAAGGTTGCAGTGAAAAAGGAATTTGGCCCTTCTTATCGAGCACCAGTCCCTGTACTGGAGATACACAGTACTAGAACTGTCATTCTACCACCTTTGGCAGGTGCCAAAGAAAATCGTTTTGTTTCAATTGACAATGTCAAATTACACTATGTGGCCGATCCTGCACAGCCGACCAAGAGGAACATCCAGTAGTTCCCGAATCCCTCTCACTACTGGAGAAGAAGTTCTGCTACAAGTTGTTTATACCAACACTGATACCTCTCCGTGCTTGGGGAGGTTGGATGATGATCTTTCAATAGTTCCACTAACATCAAATAATTTAGAAACATTTTACCATGTCAGCTCGACTACAAGCCAAGCGGATGGTGCTGTCTACAGTGTGCCACCACAGGAAACTCCAACTCCACTATTGACAACGGTTACGCCATTTGCACGAACTGCCTCGGAGTATTTTGCTGAATTCAACGATGATTTCTCTGACTCATTCACTTCTTCGACAGCTGATTTGTCAAGAGCACGTAAGCTAACAAAGAGGCTTAAAGAAACATTCTTTATTTTCCTTGGAATTATGTATGGCTCTCTTTGACTGTCCTAGCCTTTCTACTTTGGATTGGTTTTGTTATTACCTTTTTCTTATTAAGACATGGTCATTTTCTTCCCGAGAGATCTGCGATTGAACAGGTGGAGGAGGTTTTGAAACCCCATTTTTCATCACATAAGGTCCGAAGAGACTTATCCTTTGTGAACATTTCCGCAGTTCCAATTCCTGATGGGATTGTTTGGGACAAAGTAATGTTCGATATAAATGGTCCCACGGAAATTATTCAAATACCGTATGTGTTAAAATTATCAATGAATGATATAGTCATACGAGGCATTGTATATGATGATTGGGACATGAAAACAGTTGATTCTATGATGGCAGAACTACAACAATATACTGTCTTTGAAAACGAAGATGTTTACCAATTCAAAGAAAATTATGGTGATATGTTTTGCTATAATTATTATGGGCACCACTTCATACATAGAGCGAGTAGTCCCAAAACGATATTTAATTATACGCAATTGGAACATTGTCCAACTCCACCGCAAGGGAGTTCTAAAACCTATACTGAAAAGTTTGCGTATTTTTCTGGGCATCATCAAAGGAATGCTAAGTCATATTATTTTAAAGTAACTCCTACTAAAGATATACATATGTTATTGACCAATACGAAATTTATATATTCAGAATCATTTGTTTCCCGGTTATTGATAGAAGTTCATGAATATTGGTCCAAATCTATTTATTTGAAAAGTGTTTGGGGAACGAACAATTGGCAGATCAAGGGAAAGGAAACATTGTTTAGAGCAAGTCTCATCCCTGTTCAAATGATCTTTTTAAATGAAACAGTGCAACAAACAAGTTGTTTAGGCTTAGCAACAATCAGAGAATTAAACAAGCCTAGTATAACTGCCCCTGCAAAATTTGACAACTGGCAAAAGTACACGAATGCAACCAAAGATGAGCTCAATGAGTGGGTCCAGAATGGTATGTTTAATGCTTCACTGACACGTCCAGGCGGGTGGTTATTGTGGCCCATAGATATCAACGGGTGTCATCAACGTTTTGTCACCTCCTCAGGGGGTTTTAGGACAAATAGGCCGGACCCTCGCTATATATCACCAGAACATGCTGATATAATTACAACATATAGGGCCTGATTCAGACCGGCCGCCCGCCAAGGTCCCGCCGACAAATGACCGCACCGCGGTCAAAAGACCGCGGCGGCCATTCATACATTTCCGCTGGGCCGGCGGGCGCTCTCCAAAAGAGCGCCCGCCGGCCCAGCGGAAATGCCCCTGCAACGAGGATGCCGGCTCCGAATGGAGCCAGCGGAGTTGCAGGGGTGCGACGGGTGCAGTGGCACCCGTCGCGATTTTCACTGTCTGCTCAGCAGACAGTGAAAATCATGGTGGGGCCCTGTTAGGGGGCCCCTGCACTGCCCATGCCTGGGGCATGGGCAGTGCAGGGGCCCCCAGGGGCCCCACGACACCCGTTACCACCAGCCTATTCCTGGCGGTGAAAACCGCCAGGAACAGGCTGGCGGTAAGGGGGTCGGCATCCCCATGGCGGCGCTGCTTGCAGCGCCGCCATGGGGATTCCCTGGGCCAGGGGAAAACCGGCGGGAAACCGCCGGTTCCCCTTTTCGTCAGAATGGCCCTGGAAGCACCGCCAGCCTGTTGGCGGTGCTTCCTCTGCCCTCTGCCCTGGCGGTGTTACACCGCCAGGGTTAGAATGAGGGCCATAGTGTAGGAAAATTGTGCCAACAGTGGCTTAAATCATCCTCACTAAATGCGGTTAAAGCACACCTCAATCTCTTGTCTAACACCACTGACTTACAAGATTTCTTGTCAGGCCCCAAAATACCACGTAGGAAACGTTTCTTATATGCAGTATACAATGAAATATGGAAACTTTCCCAACAAGATGCTGCAGCCCGGTTAAGGCAAATAGATCAAGAAAATTTGAAAAACACCTTGTCCGACTGGATATATACAATTAACAACATTGTTTCTTCTGCTATAGACATTATACGATCTGATATGTCTTCTTTATACCATGGACAGAGTCAGACCAGGTCCATTATGCAGTTGGGTTGGATGCTTCAAACAATGAAGGTGGGTCGCATTCCGTGGCAGCAAGTTAGTGCCAGAGATATATTTTTCTCCTTTAATTTAACGCGGCAACAACAACTAATGGCTAAGAAAGAAGTAACTTATGTCATGCTTAACATAGAGAAAATAGAGAGGTTGCCTTTCACCGTGGCAGAAATACCATTGGCAGAGTGGTTAATACACGGTGTTATTAATCTGCCTGTTTCAACACTACAATTCACCTCCTGTTTGAAACACATTCCAGTAGGCAGATATGAAAAATTGAGAGATAGTTACATCCATGAAGTGTGGGAGCGTCCCTGCTCGTACAAATGCCTTATTGGCATGAAAGAGGTCTTTCTTAGCGGTAGATTTGTAAACAGCTGTCCTTGCATAGGGCGTGTAACACCTCGGCTGCAAACTTGGCTTGTTATCTGAAGGGAGTTCCAGTCCCCTTGATTAGACCTACGTTCCAGGTGCTTTCAAACGGCAGCTACGTCCTTCTTAATAGTGAAGACTTTTGTGGCATGCGGGCCGGAATAGTTTACATTGTTTCGGTCTCTAAGGTCGTTACATGCTGCTGGAACGTGGTGTTTCCCCCCACTAAATCAAAGGGGGTAGCTGATATCTGGTCTCATATTGCTACTTCAAAGGTGAATTTTGACAAGTTGAGTAGACTCAAGGCTTTAGTGTTTCAGAAGCATGTGGCCCTTACATCTGCATGCAAGACCTACGCACTTCAAGTGGCAAGGTCGTCGGCAGAAATACAGTCACTGTTAAATACAAATTTTCCAAGACACTTTGGTGAACTCGTGGGACGTATATTTAATGCATCCAGCACGGCTGGATTAGCACATTTCTTCAAATCTGTGGGTTTCGGTTTTGTTCACACCTTCTCCTCCATATTCGGTTTGATACCTTCAGCTATCCATTCAATTTTCGGTAGTATTTTTGGGGGATTTCCGATAACTTTGGCTTTATTAGCCAACATTTTGCTGTTGCTGTTGTTTTTTCCGCAATGGCTGTCCCGTCGCAACAAGGACAAGTGAAGGAGCTCCCATCAGCGCAGCTGTGTCGTGAACGTATGATGCAGCAATTTGGAGCAACACTCCTGGAACATTTGGGGTGTGACTGGTCTTTGTCATTCAGACCAGTTTTGGATTGTGTGCAGCCCTTGTTTCAGTGCCTTTGGTGCTCTTTTGAACATGTACTGGAAGTTTGTCTTCACAGCAACGCCCCCCGCAATTGATGCTGATCTGTTGATGTTCTCGCTGAGGGTTCATTACCAGACATGGGCACTGAGGTTGAGTTTGCTACGTGAAGCTGATTACGAGCTACCCAGATTTGGAGCGACAAGTGTCATCCACCGTGGGTCAGACTCAGTCTCCCACACTGTGGACGATCTTGCTGCTCAAAATCCAGTAGTCTCATTAGAATAATGAGAGCCTACGAGACAGAGGCACCGGCAACCGGGAGAGCTGCATCCCACAGGGCCCAGGAGCCCGAATCCACCGAAGGTGAGGGCACCAGTGGGACGGAGGGCGAGGGGAGCACCACAGCAGAGACTGGAGGGGACAGTTCGGACAGTGATACGTCCTCTGATGGAAGCTCCCTGGTGGTGCTGGACACCTCTGTGCCCACCCCTACTACAGGTACAGTGGCCCCCTCCCATAGCAGTACCCCCCTCCCAGCAGCCCCTCAGTGTGTTTCCTGTGCCCTCTCACGCAGGAGGGTGGGCATCTCCTTCGCCCCAGGCACCTCAGGCCCTGCTCCAGTTAGCCCTGCTGCCCGGAGTGAGGAGGCTATTGACCTCCTGCGATTCATCTCTGTTGGGCAGTCAACCATTGTGAATGCCATCCAGGGGCTGGCAGCCCATTTGCAACAAATGCATTCCTGGAGGGCATTCACTCTTACACAGGGACACCAACAAAGTCACCACGAGCTCCCACTATCAACAACACAGAACACATGCACTTCCTGATCCACATCAACAACAACTCCACCCTCAGAGGTACTTTAATCTACAGACCACCAGGACCACGCCCCGCCTTCTGCGACATCATCGCCGACACCATCAGCTCGCACGCCCTCACCTCCACAGACTACATCCTCCTCGGTGATTTCAACTTTCACTTAGAAAACCTACAAGACCACAACTCTACCGCCCTCATAGACAACCTCACCAATCTCGGACTCAAACAACTGGTCACCGCACCCACCCACTCAGCAGGACACACGCTCGACGCAATTTTTACCGCAAGCCAACACAGCCTACACCCACATCACCGAACTCCTCTGGACTGACCACCACTGTGTCCACTTCTCCTTCACCAAACCCCCCACACACTACCATCAACACACCACACCCTACCGCATGTGGGACAAGATCCCGACAGAACGACTAAACTCCCAACTGGCCCACAACCCCCCCCCCCCACGCCAACGACCCCAACACAGGAGCACACAACCTCTCCAAATGGATCACCACCTGCGCAGACACACTAGCCCCCCTCAGAAAACACATCACCACCCGCAACATCAAGAACGCCCCGTGGGTCACCCCTGAACTCCAAGACTCCAAACGCAAATGCTGCTAAGCTGAGAAAATATGGCGACTAGAACCCTCTACAACCAACCTCGCCACCCTCAAAACCAGCATGCGCACCCATCACCAACTCATACGCACTGCCAAAAGAGATCACTGCAAGACACGCCCTAACAACAACTCTCAAAACAGCAAAGAACTTTTCACCATCATTAATGAACTTACCAAACCCAAAGCCAGCAACGTAGACCCCTCACACACACAGCCCCTATGTGACACCCTTTCCAACCACTTCCTCCACAAAATCCATAACAGCTTCATACCACACACACCCACCACACACACACCCCACTCACTCACCCAACCCTACCCCCACTCTTGACCCACCCTCCACACTCTCCACCTGGACCCACACCACACACGAAAAAAACAAAAAAAAATGAACTCCATCCGCTCCGGATCCCCCTCCGACCCCTGCCCACATCGCATCTACAACAAAGCCATCCCAACCATCGCCCCCATACTCAGCAACATAATCAACTCCTCCTTAGACTCCGCCACATACCCAGACCCCTTGAAGCACGCGGAAATCACCGCTCTCCTAAAAAAAAAACAAGCCGACCAGGAGATCCTCTCCAACTACCGCCCCATCTCCCTCCTCCCTTTCCCCGCCAAGGTTGCCGAGAAACTAGTCAACGCCCACCTATCCCACTTCCTCAAAGTAAACAACACTCTTGACCCCTCACAATCCGGGTTCCGCAAGAACCACAGCACGGAAACCGCTCTCATCGCACGCACTGATGACATCAGGACCAAAGTCGACAAAAGCGATACCGTCGCACTCATCCTCCTAGACCTCTCCGCAGCCTTTGACACCATCTGTCACCACACACTCCGCACACGCCTCCACAACATAGGAATTCGCCACAAAGCCTTAGACTGGCTCACCTCCTTCCTCACCGACCGGACCCAGTGAGTCCATCACCCACCATTTCACTCCAACACCACCAAGATCACCTGCGGAGTCCCCCAGGGGTCCTCCCTCAGCCCCACACTCTTCAACATCTACATGATCCCCCTAGCCAACATCCTCTGAGCACACGGAATCACTATCCTCTCCTATGCAGATGACACCCAACTCATCCTCTCCCCACCCGCAACCCCACCGCCGCCAAAACCAACCTACACGCTTCCCTCCTCGACACCGCCAACTGGATGACCACTAACCACCTCAAGCTCAACTCCAACAAAACCAAGATCATCATCTTCGGTCCCAACAAAACCACATGGGACGACTTCTGGTGGCCCACCACCCTCGGTCCCGCACCCACCCCCGCAAACCACGCACTCAACCTCGGCATCACCCTGGACTCCTCCCTCTCCATGACACAGGAAATCAGTGCTCTAACCTCCTCCTGTTTCCAAACACTCCTTCAAATGTGTTCCCCCAGAGACCAGGAAGACAGTCACCCACGCACTCATCAGCAGCAGACTGGACTACGGTAACGCCCTCTACGCCGGCACCACACTCAAACTCAAACGCAAACTCCAGAGAATCCAGAACACAGCAGCACACCTCGTCCTTGGCCTCCCCCGCCACGAACGAATTTCATCACACCTCAAATCCCTTCACTGGCTCCCCATAGACAAGAGAATCACATTGAAGATCCTCATCCACGCACACAAATCCCTCCAAAACACCGGCCCAACCTACCTCAACGAAAGAGTGAACTTCCACATTCCCACACGCAACCTCCGATCAGCCGACCTCGCCCTAGCCACAGTCCCCTGCATCCAACGCACCACCACAGGAGGCAGGTCCTTCTCCTACCTCGCCCCCAAAACCTGGAACACCCTTCCCACCAACCTTCGCAAAACCAAAGACCTCCTGCTCTTCAGAAGGAACCTCAAGACATGGTTGTTCGAGCAGTGACCCTCCCTGCCCCCCCCTTTTTGATCTCTCTACCCCCCCCCCAGCGCCTTGAGACCCTCACGGGTGAGTAGCGCACTCTACAATTTTTTTTGATTGATTGATTGATTGATGGCGGCCCAACAGAGATCAATCTAGGCTCTGGCCTACTCCCTGATGGCAGCCATTGTCCCTGTTTCTAGCCTCCCCCCTACAACCTCCTCTGCCCAATCCCAATCCCATTCCCCTCAACCACCCCCCTATCCAAGCACACAGGCAGACCAGCATGCACCCAGGACAACACACAGGAGTGGTTCAGGGAAACACAAGCACCACACATCATCACACAGGCACTCACACAAACACCATCCAGATGCAGACATACCAACATCCGCTGCCTCCACTGTGTCCCCCTCCTCCTCCTCGTCCACCTCCCTCCTAGTAGCGTCTACACTCATACCTGCATGCACTACATCCTCATCCACTACCACCGTCACACCTATCACTACACGCCCCTCACTGGCAGTCACCACCCTCACTTCCATGCACACGACCCCTCTGTCCTCTCCCATTGTGTCTGTGCCTCCTCCTCCCAAGGTACCAAAAAGCAAGCACTCAGACACCCAACAGTCATCCACCTCACAACAGCATCCAGCCCATGCACCTGCACCCAAACATAGCAGACAGACACCTCCTACAACCACTTCCTCTTCCTCCACTCCCAAACCTTCACCCTCTTCCCACCCCAATGTCCCTAAGAAGCTTTTCCTCTCCACCATTAACCTCTGCCCTACCCGTCCACCCCCTCCTTCACGTCAGTCCAAGGTGAAGAAAACCCAGGCACGCACCTCAGCCACCCAGTCCAGGAGCACAGTATTGTCAACAGCTACTGCAGATGGGAGAGGATCCCGGGCACCAGGCAGCAACACTGACAGGGTGCCTGCACTACGTTCATCAAGAAAGGGCAAGGAGGCACCACCAGCTGCTACTAGGATGGGCAAGGAGGCACCACCAGCTGCAGGTGTGAAGGCCAAGTGGCAATCCCCGGCTCCTGACAGGAAGGGCAAGGGGCCTGCACCAGCAGGCAGGAAGGACAGGAGGCCTAGTGCTGGGACTCATTCGGAGCCCCCACCACCAACCATGGAGGTTCAGCCATCCGAGGCTGCAGGGGATGGGCTGAAGCCTCCCCCCACCACTGTCAGCACCTCCACCAGCACCACCGCCAGCACCGCCACCAGCACCGCCACTAGCACCAGTGCCAGCAGCCCCCGGCGGCAGCCGTCTGAGTCTGCAGGGGATGGGCTGGAGCCTTTCCCCACCACTGCCAGCACCGCCACCAGCACCGCCACCAGCACCACTGCCAGCAGCAGCATCCCCAGTGGACAGCCATCTGAGGCTGCAGGGGATGGGCTGCAGCCTCCCTCCACCACTGCCCGCACTGACACCAGCCCCGCCACTGCCACCACTGAACAGCCGTCACCAGCGGCAGACAGTGTGGAGTTCTGACTCCATGGGCTGTTGTGCGTCCTGGCCCCTGCAAATCCAGTGGGTCTGACACCCAGGTGAGAGACTGTGACCTTGCATTCCCCAAGATCTGCATCACAGGGCACAATGCCCCCTCCAGAACCAGTGGAGAACCCATCCACTCACCCCATCCTTCCCACGAAGAAGCACACTGAGCACAATGCCCCTCCAGAACCAGTGGAGAAGCAATCCACTCACCCCATCCTTCCCAGGATGAAGCACACTGGGCACAATGCCCCCTTCAGAAACAGTGGAGAAGCCATCCACTCACCCCATCCTTCCCAGGATGAAGCATACTAGGCACAATGCCCCCTCCAGAACCAGTGGAGAAGCCATCCACTCACCGCATCCTTCCCAGGATGAAGCACACTGGGCACAATCCCCCTCCAGAACCAGTGGAGAAGCCATCCACTCACCCCATCCTTCCCAGGATGAAACACACTGGGCACAATGCCCCCTCCAGAACCAGTTGAGAAGCCATTCACTAGAGAGACTGTAGCTTTGCACTCCCTAGGACCAAGCAGTGGGCAAACCACCGACTTGAGAGACTGTGGCTTTGCACTCCCCAGGACCAAGCAGTGGGCAAACCACCCACTTGAGAGACTGGCCTTGCACTCCCCAGGACATCGCACAGGGCATGTAGCGCTCTCCAGGACCTGTGTTGTTGTACCATCTTCTGGCTGAGGTGCCTCCCATTCCCCGTCCTCTTGAGGTGCCTGTGTTTTTTTGACCTGATGCCCCTGCAGTGTTCTCTCTGTGTTGTTGCAGGAGTGAGGTGGGGCCTTGGCCTAGGTGTTGTGGCCCTGTGGCCCATGGACATTGAGGACTGGGCAGTGTCCCTCCATTTGTAAATATGTATATATATTTGTAATTGAATGCACTTATTAATGTTCTTTAATCATATTACACTAACTTTCTTCCATCATTTTGTCCTTGCATTATTCCTGAGGGGTACGGGGTAGATATGTAATGTTAGTGCATCTGGTTGTGTGTATGGTGTTGGCGGTGGGGGTGTTGCGTGTGTGTGTCACTCTCTTTTTCCTCCCTCCTCCCTTGTGTGCTAGGCGGCAGTACTCACTGTGGTCGTCTTCGCCGGCATTGGTGTTCGTAATGCAGGAAAAGGTAGACGAGCATGGGAAATATGTGCAACTCTGGCTCCATGGCGTCGTGGTTGTTCCCTGTGTCTCCAGATGTGACTCCTTTGACTTCTGTGTTCTGTTTCCGCTGTGCTTTTGATGTTGTCGGTACCACCCAGGAAAAGCTGGCGGATAGGCTGGTCATAATGCAGTGGGTGGTACATTGTCTTCCGTCTGGCTATTGGCGGTTACCACTGTGGTGTTTGTTGCTACAGCCGTGGTGGTCAGTGTGTTAAAGTGGCTGTCTGCCTGAGCGGTTTCCGCCGTGGTCATAATTCCATTTTTGTTACCGCCGGCCTATTGGCGGTATTGCCCCCGCTTTATCACCAACTGCTAGGGTTGTATTGAGGGTCTAAATCCCAACAGATCTCTCCCTTGAATACATCTGACCTGGAGCCATTGAGAACACTGCTGGCTTTAGAACTGGAATCAGAGAAAAATTCAGAAGAACTGACCTACAAAGATTTATCTGATTATGTACTGTGTCACACATTAGGATGCACTATTTCTAGTCAATGCAAACTTAAATCATGATTTTGTCCTCAACTCCCGGCTGGTAATAAGATAGATATATTTCAAGAGATAATGACAGATGGACTAACAAAGATGGCTTTGGGATCATCAAAAAAAATCAAAGAAACGTGGATATATGAATATGACACAAGAAGATTAGATAGCATTAAAAGATTTACGAGAAGACAAAACAATTGTTATCAAAACATCTGATAAAGGAGGGAACATTGTGGTGATTGATTGTATGGACTACATTAAAGAAGCTAAGAGACAATTGGAAGATAGTGAGAATGATAGTAAATTGGAAAATAATCCCATGGAGACACACATTGCAGGTTACCACCAGAAACTACAAATATGGTTAAATAAGGGATTATTAGAGGAGGAAGAATATAGATACCTCAAACCTGAACATCCAATTATCCCTACAATATATTTATTGCCAAAAGCCAAAAACATTAAAAAAAAGTCCAACCCACCTGGATTTCCAATTGGGAGCTCCATTGGATCACTACTTGAGAACACCTCTAGATTCATAGATATCTTTATGTCTCCATATGTCTTGAGCCTTCCATCATATTTAAGGGATTTCATGGACTTTTTAAATAGGATTAATAACATACCATGGAAAGATAACTATATAAAGGCAACGATTGATGTAGTCTTCCTCTATACCTCAATAAAGCATGAAAATGGTTTGGAAGCATGTTGACTTTTCTTAAGATCTTGATCCATCAGTCTCTTAGAACACACTGAGATGCTATTGGAAATGCTGCAATACTGTCTGACCCACAACATTTTCATATTTGATGGAAAATATTATTTACAGAAACAAGGAACTGCCATGGGGACTTCCTTTGCACCAACATATGCAAATATCACAATGGGATTGTGGGAATCAGAAACAGTGTGGCAAGATAAAAATCAAGAAATATTAAAACATATAATTTTGTGGGTATGTTACATTGATGATCTCTTTCTTATATGAGAGGGAGAACAAGAGATTGTAGTGCAATTTATAACCTCCCTTAACAACAATCCCCAGCAACTGAAATTTACCTATGAAATCAGAAGTACGGAGATACATTTTCTTAGATTTTGGAGTTTACATTAAAGATTAAAAATCTGCACAAGAATGCACAGGAACCCAACTAGTGCAAAAAGTCTATTATATGCAAACAGTGGACATCCTAAAGCTCTAAAATAGAGTATTCCATATGGTGATTTGTTAAGAGGGAAATGTCATTGCTAAGAGGATGTGGAATTGAAAACCCAAAAGGATGACATGTATGAGAGGTTCTCCCATAGAGGGTATCCCAGATCCGTTCTTATTGATGCCATGAGAAGGGCAATGCAACGTAGAAGGGATGAACTACTGATACCGAAGCAAAAAGACAACCAGGATGGTTCAGGAAATAATGATGTGAGGTACATCATGCGGTTTGATGTAGCTAGTCACAAAATGAAGAAATTGCTTGAAGATAATTGGAAATTGTTGTTATTAGATGAAACATTACATAAGACATTGTCTGATCACCCACTGATTACCTTTAGGAAAGCACCATCATTGGGTGACCACTTGACAAGCAGTTAGATGGTCCCTCAGAATAAATGTGGATCTAACTGGTTGATGTACAATCAAAAAGGCTTCTGGAAATGTACAAAATACAATGCATGCATGTTTGGGAAAAACACAACAACATTCATTTTATTTTATTCATAAATTAAAACATAACATTTTAAACTCAAAGATAACTGAAATTCATCAGTTATAGTGTATTCAGCTAACTAGAACTTGTGCCTGACCATGCCAAGTGTTGTCATCAATGATGTCATTTGAGATGTTATCAGTTACGTAATCAATGCTGTCACTGAATATATCATGGGTTATACAATTGGTGAGGTCATAAGCAGAGCATGGTGTGAGCAGAGGTTCTAGATAGCTATGTCAACTATAACTGATACATTTCAGTGTATATTTTTAATTTAAATGTTATGTTTTAACTGACATTTTCACCTAACTATAACATCACTTTAACCTTTATTTTCTTCAATGAATTTTTAAGGTGTATTTAATGTAACATAGGATGGTATTATCATAACTAACAATAACGTCACATTAACCTTTGTTTTTCTGGTGAATTTCCAGTTTTTTTTAACATAATGTAACAACTTATTATAATACCTAACACCCCACATGCGGCCCACACCCTTCGCACATGGCATGGAACTGGGTGCTGAACCTAGCCTGTGGCTAGGTCCTCTCCAACCCCTCTGCAGGAGGCCAACCTGCATCACTGAAAACATAAAGGTTGACGTATAAAAGGTCATACATACCTTAACCATAATACCTTGACTTATGTTAAAAAAATTCTCAGAAGTACCTCTAAAAATACAGTTAAAATACAATTCTAATTACTAATCAAAAATGAAAAAGCCCTGATATTTGAAAGTTATGGTTGGGATTACAATCTATAACTCACACAACAGTTATGCAAACCATCAGTCGCCTATCAAATTCAATGCTCACAACCTCACACTGAATGAAAGAGATTCAATTACAAATGTTGCAAATTATTTTCCGGTTATCTTTACCACCCTGTTAGAGACAACTATAAATGTACTATTATTATTTGTTTGATTATGTGATGTACTTGAATTACATTTTGCTTTTAGATTATGTTATTTATTGGTATAAATGTTGGGAGGTCATAAGCATCGAAGTTGGTGTTATAGAACTGCCAATTATAACTTGACTTTACCCTTTTGTTTTTTTTCTGTGGATTTTTGTGTTTTTTGATCATATGCTCCATCATATACTGTATCAAAGAGTACCCCATGCCCTGCCCTCAACCAGTTGCCAATCTTTTGTGTGCACAGCCTGTGCAATGGCTGCTGGCCGCAGGGTCTGGTCTACAACCAGACCCTTCATTCTTTTTGTTATTGCTATATTTTTTTGATAGATGGGTCCAAAATGGGATCCACAGATCCAGAGCAATCTTTTCTGGCCTGGTGTCACATGGCCTTGCAAGCCTCATTTGCTTTTACTGTATCCACGGATCCAGGTTTGGTCAGGCTCTTTGCCAAATCCTCTGTCGGTGGCTTGAAGGCTCCTTGGAACTGAGCAAGGCCCAACAGTGTGGATTAGAAGGTCATCTGCCGATTTGAGAATCCTTTGAGGCTCCCTGGAGCATGATTGAGTTGGGCACCAACCAGGGAAGCCTGCACAAGTCCCCTGCACCAGGGTGGAGAAGCTCCTTCTGGATTTGTGGATCTCATTTTGGATTGACAGATCCAAAACAAATGTAAGAAAACAAAAAAGGGAAGAAGGATCTGTTCGTAGTTCACGTATATGGGGCTTTTGCAATGACAGTTGGCTTCAGCGTCATGAGAGGAAGATCCTCAAATCTACAAGGGGGGGGCCTCCCTGGGGTTCAAGGATCCTTTGAGGATCCCATGAGAACATCTAATGTTTGCATTATTTTAAACACAGCAAAGAATTGTTTGGGAATCCTTACCATGGGCCTGGAGATCAAAGTGTGCTGTCCCTGGCCTCTCATGTAATGAGTTTTCATATCACCTGTACAATAAGCTGCATAATTTATTGGGTAAATTAAAATGTTTTGAGGTTAAGGTGACCCTTTCTATAGCAACCGTGGCTGTGCTGTGCAGCTCACCAGCAAATCTAACAGTAGTTCACGTCAAGTTGCTTTGCTGTAAATGGAAGGATGGAGCTATGTTAACTGAAAGAGTAGTGCATTAATATTTTGGGTAACCTGCATCAGACCGGGCATCAGAGTTCGTACTGTTTCGTTTTTTTGGCAGTGTTCACAGAAATCTAAGTGACATACTGAGTAAGTATGCCGTCCAAGACAGATATATACTACTATTTCATGCAACACAGAACATCAAGAAAAGTTGCTGCACTGCATTATATGAAAAACAGAGAGCAGAAATGCTCGACAGTAACAAATATTTGGAACATTTTTGCTCTCTTCATGTGCTACCTAGCGCCAACACGGACACCCATGCACCATAGCTCAAGGGTGTCTGCATTACGGACAGGATTATTTTTGTGTAGGAAGGGATACCTTCCTGCACAAAAACAACCCTTAGAGGTATATTCTCTTTCTATGTGCTGCAGAACGCAGCGCACATGGAAAGAGTAAATAAGTAGGAGAAATAAAGATATTTTTCCTTGTTACGCCTCACTGAGAACGGTGTAGCATTTTGACACATTCCTAGATCTATATGCTTTAGTAAATCTGGGAATGTGCCAATTCCATGGGTGGATGCATGGGAGCGCCCGCCATTCTCCACCCATGGAACGCCTCCCAGCTTGGAATGTAATGTAATGCAGTGCCAGCAGCTGCCTGATCCTAAATAAACCTAACACTGCTGCATAAGGCTACACACAAAGCAAGATCATTTTAAGTACAAAAAAACTATGATCCAATCACCCAGAATGCAACAAAGCCCCAACAGTTCCTCAAGCAGACTACTCGAGTCAGGCAAAGTATTTTCAATCATGAGTACGTTTGGAATTCGTCACTTAGCTTGGTCTGATATATGAAAGGGTCCTATATTATGTATGTGCTAAAAGGCACTGATTCTTAAGGGGCTAGTTTCTTTTAAAGACAGAATATCACCTGAATCCTTAGACTAGACCTTAATATCCATGGTCTATTTTAATGTACCAACTGGTACTCTTTTATGGTGGTTTTGAAGGCCTACTCCTCAAAATGCAGAATTCAAATAAGTCATCTGTCGGAATAAGAGAGTTCCAAATTGATTGTAGGTGGAAAGGCAGCGGAAGCAAACGCAATAAATAACAGTTTTAGGGCCCCATTCCAGCAGTACGGAATTATCTTGCAGTAAAACCACCGTGGAGCTAAATTCGTTACAGCATCTTGAAGTTTTCCACAGGGCTATTTTACTACCCTAATTGAGTCTCCAAGCCAGAAGTTACAACTCCCAAATTCTGCACGTTGTTTTTATACTACTCCAATACTGAATCAGGACATGTTTGCATCCTCCTGGCATTCACAAGTTTCGGAAAATGAGTTCATTAAATTCTACAGTCAGAATAGTTGTGTCTCGTCACCCAATGTGTAGTATGTATTCAATGGCCGTACATATATAGAACTGTTTTAGTGAATATATGTAACCTTTCCCATAAGCAATTTCCTCTTCCTGTCATTCTTATTTTCTCTTGGGTTCCGATGCTGTGCAAAATTAGTTTGGGGCTACTAACTGTGACAAGACTTTTCCACTTCTGGCACCAGAGGCATATCACAGGCCCCTGCGGTGCAGCCCCCCACCTTCAGGGTCACCCCGACATTTCAAGGGACCCCATTCAGCCTAAGGTCAATGAATATGCGAGATATGGGAGACTCAGGGGCCCCTCTCCACAATCTGCAGGGAAGCTAGTTACGCCGCTGTCTGAATCTCTTTAAAAGACATTGAAACAATTTCTCATTGAGTCACACACTAGAACGTCTAAATCCCCGAGCCAGATTCATCGTGTTAATTTGCTGCATTTCTAGACTGTTACTGTGCGGTTTAGCAGTTGGTGCGCCAGCCGAGAGTCAATGGGCGGCCCTCTTCACAATGCCAATCTCAGGCTGTGTGCTGCACAAAACACGCGCAACCAAGTCGACCGCGAGCGTTTGAAAGGGCAAACACTCCCATCTTTCACGGGCCCAGCAGGGTAAAGCGGAAAGCCAGGCCCTGCTGCCACCTTGGAAGCAAGCACAGCTAGACCGTCATCTGCTTCGACATTATCAATGCACAGCCCCGTCTGTTTGGAGAAAAGGCGGGAGCCCAAAGTGCGGATTAGCTCGGGGTTTGGCGGCTAAGCACTCTTCACAGAAGACTCCGTGGCCTGCTCTCTCAATAGGCACATCTCAATAGGCACGCATTCGAGACAGGCACGCCAAGGACCATTTCAAGAGCATTGTTGTTGATCCCATCCCTTCTTAACCTCTCCTGGCTCATTCAAATATTGTTCGTCATTGTCTAGAAGTGCTGCACCCTCCTCAAGTTTTCAAGTAGCATAAACAGCTCTAAAACTGCCGTTGTGGAACCAAAAGCACAGAGCACTTTTAGAGAAGCGCAGTGCAAAGGAAGGTCACCGAGACCCTGTCTGGACACCTGCCCCAGCTGCGGTTCTAGGGATGAGTGTTTCCACATCTTATTCACTTGCTATGAGCGGTGCACACAGCAGTGTAGTCGTGTTCTTGGCAAGGGCCATGATGTCTATGAAGGAATATATTGCAGAGAATGTAATTCTACTATTGTTCTTACTGTGCAGCAAAAGAACATAAATATTTATATATACAATACAATGAACAAAACAAAGCAATAACTTAAAGCTACAATTGGTCCCCTTCCCAAAACATGCTGCAGCTAGGACACTAGTGCATCTCCGTACACAGTGTTGTCAACTCGTTAGCCAAACTATATTACCTATAACTTGCCCCTCCACCATGTATAGTGGTCTCATAAATTGTCATTTGAGATGTCATGAGTTTTGCTATGAATGCTATCATTTAACATGCTATAAGTGATGTAATATGAAAGGGTATGAGAAGTGCATGGGGAAGGTGTGAGTTATAGTTACGGTGTGGCTAGTGAATAACAAATAAATACCAGTCAGCGGTAAAGACCTCAGAACACTTAATGATCTTCCATGGTAGGGAGAGCATTGTTTGCTTTTTACTGTCCCTCACCGCCAGAGTTTGACTGGTAGTGACAGGCAGTAAAAAAGGGTACATGTCTGCCCATCCTGATTAGGTAGTCACCATCATAGCCAAACCTAAAGTCTGCTGCAATTAAATCTAGAGGACAGGCCTATTGGCGGTATTTATGATCTGTCGCCATTGTAATGCAGTATACATACCATCAACGTGTAAATCGGGACCTAAGTCTCTTCTATTGTGGAGCCTTTTGGCAAATCTCTCTTCCGATTCCCAAAGGGAAGCAGCTAAATGCATTAGGAATCTTAATAAACAAACTTTTATAGGGGTTGATGATGACCTTCACACTGAGACTTAAAAAATATATGCTGTGGCCAAAATTACTCCCTCAGCTATTGTCATTGTTAAAGAAAACTTGGATACCCTCGTTGGCAGCATAGGGCTCTCAGAGTGTTTTACAGAGTTCCTTTGAATTTTCTGAAGGACTCTGCCTTCTTTACAGAATTACGTTAATCTGACAACAACGGTTACCAGCTTGTAAACCTGCTCACTAAACACTATGGGGAGGCCACCATCTGAATTATAACACACAATGAGTGATTCCACACATGCCAGTTGGTTTATTCATGGCATTGTTTCATTTCCAGTGTCATGTTTCTTCAGGTACTTCTGGAGTCTCAGACTTACATTGCAATTCTGTAATGAACAAAATATGATCCTTTTGTGATGCATGTATCAGATTTACCCTACCATTTTCACCACTGCTGTAATCAGCACCTCTTTTTTGTAATTCCTTTCCCTCACTCTTTGCTTTGCGATGAGATCGCGGTTCACTCTCCAGGCAAGCTTTCAAAAGATGGCCTTCTCTGGCAACTCAAGACTAGCACCCGCTCCCTTGTCACTCTGTGCTAATCTTTAAAGCCTACTGGCAGCAACATAGTGAGATATTTTGACTTATGTTGTGGGCTTCACCCTACATAACTGTATATCATAACTTTTCAAGCCCCTTTGAAGTGTAGAGATGTTCACTTCTCACACACAGCCTATCCTTAATGCGTTGGACTTACATAAATTAGTCAAGCTACCGACACCATTGACAAAACTTAGATTTTTAACATCTACAGCCAGAACCACTGGAATAATGCAGCAGGGGTAAGACCAATTTATGCAGGAGGATTGACTAAATAATGAGGCAGGATTGACTAAATTATACAGCAAGAAAAGGCAATTATGCAGAGTAATGCAGTACATTTTGTGATAGTATTATTCCATTATTTTGTCATGTTTACACATAGTTACACTGTCTGAGCAAAGATTTCACCTTATTAGTACCAGTTTGACACAAACACAGCTATATGCAATTAAAAGATGGCCGCTCATCCTTTGCGAAGGGCCTTCTACTGTGCAGGAACACGTGCTGTCACGTTTTTATTAACTTTTGATCCATTTGAACAAGAAATATTTATTTTTTTAAATGTGCAGATTATGTAGCAGATGCTAGATTTTGTGACAAATGTGGCAAATCTATAATTCTGCAAAAACGCTACGGAATCACATAATTCCAGTGGCCCTATGTATAGCTAACTACTTTAATGCGCACTCAGCAAAGACTACGATAAAATGAATACAATTGTTCAACACTGCTTTTCCTACATTTTTGTGAATGTTTTGCATGCAGTCTTTGGCAGCGAAACACTACTGGTGTCACAACAGCACTCAAATACTTTGGAAGCAGGCTTGTTCATGTGTTTGAATGTGTTTTTTGAGTTTTGATTTCTCTGCTTACTCACACCATATTTTTCTTTTACGATTTGTGTCACTTTCGCTCATCACATCCGTTTTGCTTGAGATGTTTATACTTTAAAAATGACTTGAACATACTCAAGTGTACAATGCAGTTAGCCTATCCTGTTAGATATTAGAGCTACCTTAATTACTGACATATTTCAGGATTACAGATTGTCCTTCAACAAATTCTAATCACCAACTGCAAGGCCCTCACTCACTGATGTGTCTGTGATCAGGCTATGGCTGTGGACTTTCTGTTGGAAATTACAACTCAGTTGCTTTTTTAGGATAGACTCCTGGAAGAACCTTTCATCACCTACCATTTGTTCTGTATTCTATCTTTTTGGCCTCTGTGTATCTACCGACCATCCACCTGTGGGTGCCTCGCAACAAATGACTTACTTCTACGAGGCTGTTCTCCGAAAGGCATAATGATCAACTACATAGTCTGCTGCAACTATTGCAAAGTTCTATTTAATTGACCACCTTTCAACCTCTCTGCTTAGAACGTTTTCAACAGCTTCCTTTGTCTGTTCTCTCAATTGCTGACATACCAAGTCAACACTGATGCCAATTTTTACCTGTTTTGCCCAACACTTTGTACTCATTTTTTAGATATGGTGCTGCTGCAAACTTGCCGAAATGAATCAGCCTTCCTTCCCCCTTAGTACCTCTGAGGATTATATTGAGCCCCTGAGATAAATAGTATTTTAGGTGAACTGGCAGGATTCCACCCTTTAAGTAGCATTTGGGTAACTCCTCATGAACTGCTGGGCGTGGCTCATAGAATGGTGAAGCGTGGGTGCAAAGAAAATCAACGTACGGAAGCAATTAGTCTCTATTTGTCCAAATAGGTTCACTACAGTCATAGGAAAACACATCATTCATAGTGAAGCAGTCAACTTAATTACCATGATCTGGTGAATAAAATGTCCTACATGAAATAGGCAAATGGCCTATCACATACTCAAATCAAGTTGCCAGATGTTAAAGTTGTCTGTGATTCCTTTACCAGATTTCCCATCGCTAACTGTATTCCAGATTGAGGGCCTCATTACGGCCCTGGCAGCCGGCGGTACACTGGCGGTAACACCGCCAACAGTCTGGCGGTGTACCGGCAGTGAATTATGACCGTGGCACATTAGCCACGGCCATAACGCTGGCCTCTCCCCAGGGGATTATGAGTCCCCAACCACCTGCCTGTCCATGCAGGTAAACACCGCCATGGAAATGCTGGCGGTAAGGAGGACTCAGGGTGCCTCTGGGGGCCCCTGCACTGCCCATGCACTTGGCATGGGCAGTGCAGGGGCCCCCAAGGCACAGCCCAAATTTCGGGCAGCGAACTGCTGAACCCACTGCACATCAACATTGCCGCCTGCAATGTTGATGTGACTTTTCCGCTGGCGCAGTGGAAAAGTCATAATGGGCCAGCCATACTGCCAGCACTGGCGGTATGTTGGCTCCAGCGGCTTCGGCGGTCTTTTTTAAAGACCACCGAAGTCGTAATGAGGGCCTGAATCAACTTTTAAGTGTATATTACGAAGTAAAAGAACTTAATGAAGCAAAGACCTTGGAAGTATCTCTTTGCAAAAATTGAACGCGTGATTTAGCTAACCACTGTATATAAAATTATGATTACAACTAGTCTATATATCCAAACACAAATTATATGCCTACTGGCTTAGTTTCCTGGGGTGCAGTTGGTATTTTCAGGAGCTTTTAAAGAAATGCTACAACAAACAGCAGACATGTTACTGTTCATTTGTGGGAGGGTGTTATTAAATAACAAGATATTGGGTGCAGAATTAAAAGTGTAGAATTAACATGTAGGCCTGGAAACGAAAAAAAATGTTTTTATTTTTCATTTCTGTGCTTCTTAGCAGTCAGAAACACACAAGGCAACAATATACGTAGACTTTAGTTGAAGACTGCATCATTGAGCACATATTTTACTTGGTTATCCTTATTGACCTAGGCCAGCAATGTATTACGAATAACTGTTAAATTTAGTTTGAAACTCTAAACAATAGTTCTGACAACAAAAATATATTCTTTTAACCTTCACACGTTCATAGGTTCATTAAATGAATACAATGTTTTTTTTGAAATCACAAAATCTGTTTCTTTATGAGTAAATTAGATAGAAAGGGCATATGGGAAGGAAATGTGATGTGCAAATATGCATTACATGAACCATGAACCTTTTCTCTTCTATTCTTTACAATTGTGTGAACCAGTGGATAGTTTAGTTGCAGTGCTAGAACATGACAAATAAAATGTTTCATACCTGCTTTGCTTAGATAGATTAGTCAATAGAAGATGTCCTGTTCCTATGAAGACATCGATGTTTGATTGGTTGAACCAATAATAGAGATGAGGAAAGAAGTTAAAAGTTATGTTGTTGGTTTATTATAAAATGCATAGTTCTAGGGTCGGAAAGGGCTTTTTGATGTACTCGGTTGGCTCAAAGGATGGACAGACACTTAGGGCCAGATGTAGCATGCAGTTTTGCCCATTCTGTGTCTATGGGAAAATGTGTTCGTACATATGGCCCTTAGGCACTCTCACTTTCCAGACACTTGTCTGAGATATTTTTTTCTCAGACTCAATTTGAGATTCTTTAAACGTTACACTTAGATTAATTCTGAGAATCTTGGCCTAAAAATTGTTTTGGTTTGGAAACTTTACTGAGTTTCTTAATGCTTTCACATCTCTGATTTTCAAACTCTTTATGGGTCCTTCTAACTAATTGATTACTTCCTTTTATAAAAACATCTTTTAGATTAGGCTATGCAATTGAATTGTATAGAACATGCTTTATGCTTTGTTCTGTTTGTTATTGATACTAATGATCTCTGATCATTAAAATTGTTTTCTGTCAATAAAAGATGAAATACTAACAGCTGATAATATATATTCGGAACCATCTTTCAACTCTTATCCTTGACTCCTCTAAAGAAATGTCATTGATAAATTCAAAATATTTGATTTTTTAAATTGCAGCTTCTCCATATTCACTCACCACAAAGGTCCATAGGCTATGGTTCAGTAATAAGCAGAGATCTTAAATGGGGTATACTAAAACAATTATTTATTCCAAGTCTCCACTCTCACATTTACCTTTAAGAAGTTGCCAGTTTGGAATAGGAAACACACATCTTGTGAAATACTTACCATGGCAGCTGCATCTACATCTGCAATATTTGGTACATGGTGTGTCTGTAAACTCAAATTCTAAGACGCCAGCTCATTATTTTCTTCTTCTAGTGGAATGGAAAACGTATTGTGTTCTTCAAAAATGTCTAGCAGCATTTCACAATGTTCTTGATCAAAGTTCAGCACATATGGATTAGTGAGCCATGCAATAACTGGTATTCCTTTCACCAAAACACTTATTCCACCTACCCAAGAGAAGGATTTTCTTTGGGGAAGAAAGAATTGACAAAAAAGTAGTGATGGCAATATCTGGATACTGTAACCACCTTTAGGTAATTGGCATCTTTTGTTATGACAGACTGCAGTACATTGTGGAGAAGATCATGTGCATACTCTGCACAATTCAAAGTGTTGGCGGCTGGAGATTGCACAA
This sequence comes from Pleurodeles waltl, assembly GCF_031143425.1. NCBI lineage: Eukaryota > Metazoa > Chordata > Amphibia > Caudata > Salamandridae > Pleurodeles > Pleurodeles waltl. The sequence goes on from NC_090439.1 coordinate 458,192,971, forward strand.
CATGCAGCATATGTCTGCATGACTGATGAAACAATACTGTCTAAGGCCATGAATAAGATGGAGCAGGCTTTTCTACATCACAATCTTCAGATGTAATCATTAAATAACCCCTACCACTGGCCAAATGGACCTTTGTTCATCGACAAGGAGAAATAAGAAAGAGCAAACATCTACATTAATTCAATTACATGATAAATCATTAATGACTTTAAGTGCAGTCAATAACGATGATTTATGTGAGTTAAAGGGTTTTATTTTCAATTCTTTTTAAGATTACATTTTTCTATTCAATAAGAATTAATCTTTTATGTATCAGCATTAAAATATATTTTAATTTAATAATTGATACTTCAATATAAGAAATAATACAATATTACTTAGGATAACGGAAGTGTGTTCCATAAATGAAGTTCCCTAATCTAAATTAAATGGGATTAAGGTAGAATAAGGAGTCAGTTCAGATATTCAAAAGAGAGTTCTGATGAGAGAATAAATGCATAAGCATAAAGCCTTTGCATGTCAAGCTGGAAGGTATTCTCAGCTATAAATCAGCAGACATCAAAGAATTTAGCTAAACAACCTCTCATGTGGAGAGCTATAAGAAACTCAGAGATGTGTCCCCAGCCAGTGTGAGAGAGAAGCTCGAAGGAAAATGTCCTGTCTTGCTTTAGGAACATGCTGCAATACAGACACACACTATTCTATGTGGCAACATATTGTCTCTAGTGTTCTGCATCCTCCAATAGAATTTCAGCAAACTCATGGGCATAAGCAAATTCTGTTTTCTCATGTTTATACAGTGGTCTATAGAGGTTAGACTCTGAAACGTTTATTTGTTGCCTCCTCTCCTCCCTGTGAGATCCTCACTATTAATTGTTGTAAAGAAATGGCTCCCTGTTGCAGTTACCCCCCACTTTTTGCCTGATACTGATGCTGACTTGACTGAGAAATGTGCTGGGACCCTGCTAACCAGGCCCCAGCACCAGTGTTATTTCACCTAAAATGTACCATTGTCTCCACAATTGGCACAACCCTGGCACCCAGGTAAGTCCCTTGTAACTGGTACCCCTGGTACCAAGGGCCCTGATGCCAGGGAAGGTCTCTAAGGGCTGCAGCATGTCTTATGCCACCCTAGGGGCCCCTCACTCAGCACAGACACACTGCTTGCCAGCTTGTGTGTGCTGGTGGGGAGAAAATGACTAAGTCAACATGGCACTCCCCTCAGGGTGCCATGCCAACCTCACACTGCCTGTGGCATAGGTAAGTCACCCCTCTAGCAGGCCTTACAGCCCTAAGGCAGGGTGCACTATACCACAGGTGAGGGCATAGGTGCATGAGCACTATGCCCCAACAGTGTCTAAGCAAAACCTTAGACATTGTAAGTGCAGGGTAGCCATAAGAGTATATGGTCTGGGAGTCTGTCAAAAACAAACTCCACAGCTCCATAATGGCTACACTGAATACTGGGAAGTTTAGTATCAAACTTCTCAGAATAATAAACCCACACTGATGCCAGTGTTGGATTTATTAAAAAAATGCACACAGAGGGCATCTCAGAGATGCCCCCTGTATTTTACCCAATTGTTCAGTGCAGGACTGACTGGTCTGTGCCAGCCTGCTGCTTAGAGACAGGTTTCTGACCCCATGTGGTGAGGGCCTTTGTGCTCTCTGAGGACAGAAACAAAAGCCTGCTCTGGGTGGAGGTGCTTCACACCTCCCCCCTGCAGGAACTGTAACACCTAGCAGTGAGCCTCAAAGGCTCAAGCTTCGTGTTACAATGCCCCAGGGCACTCCAGCTAGTGGAGATGCCCGCCCCCTGGACACAGCCCCCACTTTTGGCGGCAAGTCCAGGAGAGATAATGAGAAAAACAAAGAGGAGTCACTGGCCAGTCAGGACAGCCCCTAAGGTGTCCTGAGCTGAGGTGACTGACTTTTAGAAATCCTCCATCTTGATTTTGGAGGATTCCCCCAATAGGATTTTGGATGTGCCCCTCTCCCCACAGGGAGGAGGCACAAAGAGGGTGTAGCCACCCTCAAGGACAGTAGCCATTGGCTACTGCCCTCCTAGACCTAAACACACCCCTAAATTCAGTATTTAGGGGCTCCCCAGAACCTAGGAAATCAGATTCCTGCAACCTAAGAAGAAGAGGACTGCTAAGCTGAAAAACCCGGCAGAGAAGACGGAGACACCAACTGCTTTGGCCCCAGCTCTACCGGCCTGTCTCCCCACTTCTAAATACACTGCTCCAGCGACGTTCTCCCCAGGGACCAGCGACCTCTGAAGCCTCAGAAGACTGCCCACATCTAGAAGGACCAAGAACTCCCGAGGACAGCAGCTCTGTTCACCAAAGACTGCAACTTTGAAACAAAGCAGCAACTTTGAAACAACTTGCGTTTCCCGCCGGAAGCGTGAGACTTGCTACTCTGCACCCGACGCCCCGGCTCGACTTGTGGAGAACAAACACTTCAGGGAGGACTCCCCGGCGACTGCGAGACCGTGAGTAGCCAGAGTTGCCCCCCCTGATCCCCCACAGCGACGCCTGCAGAGGGAATCCCGAGGCTCCCCCTGACAGCGACTGCCTGCTCCTCACATCCCGACGCCTGGTAAAGACTCTGCACCCGCAGCCCCCAGGACCTGAAGGATCCGAACTCCAGTGCAGGAGTGATCCCCAGGAGGCCCTCTCCCTTGGCCAGGTGGTGGCTACCCCGAAGAGCCCCCCCCTTGCCTGGCTGCATCGCTGAAGAGACCCCTTGGTCTCCCATTGATTTCAATTACAAACCAGACGCTTGTTTGCACACTGCACCCGGCCGCCCCCGCGCTGCTAAGAGTGTACTTTCTGTGTGGACTTGTGTCCCCCCCGGTGCCCTACAAAACCCCCCTGGTCTGCCCTCCGAAGACGCGGGTACTTACCTGCTGGCAGACTGGAACCGGGGCACCCCCTTCTCCATTGAAGCCTATGCGTTTTGGGCACCACTTTGACCTCTGAACCTGACCGGCCCTGAGCTGCTGGTGTGGTAACTTTGGGGTTGCTCTGAACCGCCAACGGTGGGCTACCTTGGACCCAAACTTTAACCCCGTAGGTGGTTTACTTACCTGCAAAAACTAACAAACTCTTACTCCCCCTAGGAACTGTCGAAAATTGCACTGTGTCTAGTTTTAAAATAGCTATATGTGATTTATGTGAAAAGTGTATATGCTATTTTGCTAATTCAAAGTTCCTAAAGTACCTACCTGCAATACCTTTCATTTGAAGTATTACATGTAAATCTTGAACCTGTGGTTCTTAAAATAAACTAAGAAAATATATTTTTTTATACAAAAACCTATTGGCCTGGAATTGTCTTTGAGTGTGTGTTCCTCATTTATTGCTTGTGGATGTACAACAAGTGCTTAACACTACTCCTTTGATAAGCCTACTGCTCGACCACACTACCACAAAATAGAGTATTAGCATTATCTCTTTTTGCCACTATCTTACCTCTATGGGAAACCCTTGGACTCTGTGCATACTATTCCTTACTTTGAAATAGTGCATACAGAGCCAACTTCCTACAATTGTATAGTATAAAACAAATGCCTATTCTCTAACAAAAGACTTCTGGAATGTTACAACATCTTGTGCAAAATAACTGTTCAGCATTGTAGTGAAAATAAGTAGGTCTGACCACTGACTTTGTGTTTCACCACTGTGCATATTAATTGCTCAATGTTCACCAGTTGCAGATTACATTTTGTATTCAGTTTAGCTGCCTATTGGCTTTATCGTGGCGTTAGACATTACATTTTGTATTCAGTTTAGCTGCCTATTGGCTTTATCGTGGCGTTGGTCAACTAAGCTTGTGTTTTTCGTATTTTGTCTTACCAAACACGATAGTATGTTAAGGAAGTGCATATTTTGTGTTTTTCTTTAGTGCAGAAAACAATTTGACCTTGAAAGGCGTGTCTCGAAACAATGGCCAGCTTTCGACACATTCCTGTCAAGGTTTACCTAAACAAGCCAGCATTTTTTAATAATTCCCATCTGAGAGGGAAGGGCCTTTCAGAAGGCTTTTTCTGATGATTATTTAACCTATAAAAGGTGTCCCTGGGCAACAGCGAGAGGAATTTTCCGAGACTTCAGTCAGGATTGGATGTCAAATCATCAAATGCCTGGCACAGACACTTATCCCTTGAGGGTGGAAAACTCTTTCTCGCATTTGAACAGGGGTCATCAACTTGCTGGCATGAGAAAGATGAAGAGCAGTGACAGGCCCTACGGTGATGAATTTTGAATTTATTCTTTGCTTTGCAATTATGCTATAATATAATCACATATATTTGCTGTGTACATTGCAGTTGAGAATCACTTTGACATATTTTCCTTTCATTGCTGTGACTATTTTTAAATGTGTGCCTCCGACCTACTAATCTCCTTTCTCAGGAACCTCGTGGTGAAGTAATAATGAATGTCTTCTTTAAACTAAGAAGTGCATTCAAGAGATTTTTGTCAGCTCGGTCATTAGTGAAAGCAAAACGAGCATAAAAAGAGGCCTTTCAATGTTACTGCATTAATTCCAGTAAACAAGGCATCAACAGTTAGGCTTACTTAGATCAGCACCTATTTTTTCACCTGCAGGCTTATAACATTTAAGTATGATTACCTACTTAAAAATTTTGCGTTTAGTGTATATGCTATTTAGAGGTACGCTTTTGAACATTTTTCATAAAAAGCGTTTTGGTTCACAAATGAAATTTGCTATGCAAGCCTTAACCAAGATACATTGTTAGTTGTCACAGGCTCTTGTTTTTCTGTAATCTCGCGTGCTCACTGCCAAATTGACAAAACAAATTCCAGACTTTAATGTGTGCCACTCCATAGCACATTGATGCCAATTGACACTCAGCTGGGAGATGAGCAGTCAATGTTCTGTCAAAACCGAGAACTTTCTATATACATTCGCCGTGATTTTAGATGCAGTGGTTGAAAAAGGACAATCACTGTATCATCCTCTAGAAAAACAGTGGTATACAACTTGATTTCAAGCTTGTCTCCTATAGGCTCATTAAAGTCCTTTTCACTTGATGAATCTAGCACACTTCAAAAGCATCAGTCATGATGCAAACAAGTCATGAATGCGTGGTTTGCTTGAAACTTCTTTCATTTTAGAAGGATCAATGTGTGCACACTAGCAATTTTTGGCACGCAGTGCACTTATCAACCACTTCAGATTTGGCTATCATTTTATTCTGACAACTCCCAAATCTTTTCTCTCCTTTCCTACTATAACACCTCCACCTCCAATCACACATCACAAACTGCCTCACCACATGCAGATATTGAATGGCATCATGGTCAATTATGTTGAAAACCTCTAAAAACTGAGGTCACGTAGTTTCCGTAATCAACAGCACCATCTCTCCTACTGATGCCATCCACTTGCCCCCGCTCTCTGAAAGTTACCCCATCATTCAGAAATGTTTAGGTTCTTTTCTGCTCTTCCATGAAAATGGAAGTGTTTGTTACTAACATAGCTTTTGGAGCTTATTTCCATTTACTGAATATACTAAGAATAAGAGCACACACCCCATTCAACACAGTCACATCAGTAATCATCTCATTTGTATTCAGCATTCTGAACTGCTGCAATAATGTTGTAGCTGGCCCCTCCCAATGCTTCTTCCCTCTACCAGACAAGGTCATGAACCTTGGTACACAAACTGTATGTTTTACCAAAGTATGTCCGCCACTATGTCAGCTGACTCACCACACAAAACAGGCCTTGTGTCAGTTTCTGATACTTGCTTTCAGAGCTGCAAATAGTCTGGCACCAGACTACCTCTCAACATCCTATCCTATTAGACACCTGTTGGAAACCTATGATGTACTAACCACACCTTTCAGGTTCTCCTAAGTCACTATGACCCATCTTCAAGTTCTGATCTTTCAACGTTCTAAGCCCTATCCCTACCACCTACCATTTAGGTAACTCTCACTCTACAAAAATCCAAAACACCACTGGAAAGTCACTCTTTGCAGCTCTTTGTAACTTAGCAATTATTCTCCGGCCTTGCTTTGTATTCCATGCCTATATGATTATTTTGCTAGGTATATGTGATGGCCTTGGTCAAATTCCAATCTCTACTGAGCAACCAGCACAGTCAGTATAACAACTGTTATTTAGTCAAAGCTACCTCATCCTCACTGATATATGTACTGATGATCTCAACATTCACTTCTGAGTAACAATCTTAATTTTGTTCTGGATATTGAAGCGCAGTTTGTACCTGTCAAAAAGCCCTTGCGGTATTTTTCTGTGAGTTGTTAATAAACCATTGACAAGTACCATCAGAGTTTGTAAAATCGACCTACAAAAATATCATAGGCACTATACTAACCTTGCCACTAAATCGCAGGGTAAGGCTATGACAGTGGATGTGAATTTAAGCATGATACGTGATGTTTTGATTGCAATTTAGTAATATACAAAACCTTCAGAGACAGTTCCAACTGTAATGCAAATCCAAGAGTTCTATAATTTACTAGTGACAAATATACAACCTTGTACATAGCCTTCGCAAAAGTTCAGACGGAGACAGTGAGGCGGTCTACTTGTTTTGAAAAAGATTGACCATTTGCATAACTGTGCTTGCATTCAAAGTTAACTTTTGTACGACTATTGAAGCACAATATAGTTCTAGGTTGTTTACAGTACATCTGGAAAACATCTACTTACACACTGTCTACAGTAGAAGCAGTAGAAGCAAAAAATGCTTTGCTTCACAATTTTCAGTAAAATCATGTCTCTTCTTTGACTAAATGACATGCTTCTTTGACTAAATGAAATGCTACTCAAACCATCTTCATTGTTCAATGATCTTTATTTTGTCACTAATATCCATCCATTATGTTTGCGCTTTGTTGAGAGTCCTCCTACAGGCAAAATGACCTTAAGTGGCCATTTACCGTTTTTGGAGAGACGGCTGTACCTCAGTAAATCAGCAGTCCACCTGCCCTGACATACTTGTAGTGCCCCCTTCATTTACAGATCAGTAACTGCTAACTGTTCATCAGTGGAACTACAGATGGCTTCATTGACAGTCAGTTAATTGTAGTGGCAGTCTGCCACAGGGTTGCAGTCTTTGATACACCAAGAAGTTTGGCCTATTTGGGATGGTTTTCCTGATGTACTTTCTATGGTAGGTCAGGGCAGGAAAATAATGTGCAGAAAAAAGCTCCATTTGCAGCAGGACCATTATCTTTTTCTTTTTTTAGAAACAATTCCCTGCTTTGAAGGTTTGTCTGTGACTGTCAGACCTCTTTCGTGGGGCTCAGGACAGACAAGGGCTACTGAGCCCCCACTGTGATGGTTAAGGTGGTTGAGGTGGCTTGCCACTGGTGTCCTAGGATAAGTTTTACTGTGGCTCTATAAACTAAGCCAAGTGCAACCCTTTCCACTGTTGACTGTCAGATAAATGAGGGCACGCAGACCCAGGCCCCTCAAGAAGCACTTTTTGTGATGGGCGGGGGGCAGGAGCTCAGAACTTAACAATCAACCAGCATACATGCTAGGCCTGATTCACACATTGCACTTTATTGTATGTTTTGTATTACTACATAACGTACCACAGATTGCAATTTACAATCTACGTGTGGAGTATTATGCCTCCCTAATACCCATACTTATGTATGTATAGTTTTTTGCCTTGACTGTGGAGTCTCTGCACACTTAACTATACGTTTTAGTATTGAATGTGGGTGGGATTGGAGAGAGTTATTGGAAAAAGGGGCACACTTAATACACAATTGGATAGGATTAGGGAGGAGTAAGAAGGGTCTAGGGAGGGACAAGAAAGGGTGTAGGAAGGGACATCACCCACCAAAGCAAAGGGTGGAGACATGTAACACTTTTGTATTAAGTTTGCAATAGGAGTACATGAATACCCAAGTAGTAAACTTATTCCAAAGTATAAAATTCCTCAAAACTGTATGTTATCCTTGTAAATCAAATCTGATGACTTCAATGTCCAGCCCAGTGTTTGCTTTTTGATAAAAAATGAAGTACTTCTAATCAGCAGCACATAATACTGCACAATCCAAATTAGTCGACTAGCCAGTGATCCTGGTTGTGATTCCTCCGAGTGGGTCCACACCTGCTCTGGTCCTCAGCTAATCCCACCCCGGATGATCTCTTGATGGATCGTCCCTCCCAGACATTAGGGACAAAGCATGAATCATTCTCAGGCAGTTTAAAATATCAGTTTTCTGATGTGTTCAGGGTTTCTGACGTCTCTCACATCTAGTGGGGTAGTCTGTAATGCGATAGTCCTTTAAACCCCTCTTTAAATGGAACTAGCTACCTCAAAGTTGTTCTTGCAGGTGGAGCCCTCAGTGAGCAAAGACAGTCTCATGAGTTGTCAAGTAGGCCAGGTTCAGCCTGTGTTTCCATATGCATGGTCACCTTGATTGACTTTGCAGTGCTGCAACTACCACACTAAAGCACAGGTGTGGGCCCAGCTGTTTCAGCTTCCAAATGACTGCAGGATTGATTGATCCTGACCTGTACAATCAACATCCAGGCCCAGACTCGGATGTGCTAATTACCACAGCAGATGAAACACCAGCTGGACCTCCCTCAATCAGGCAGATGTCAACCACACGGCAGATGCATCCCCACGAGGGTCTGGTACAGGCAGTTGCAGCCTTGACTGGGCCAATACAGGTACAATGCCTGAAGTGTCTCCAGCCAGGAATCAGTTCTGAGACACCAATGGGACCCTATGTAGGATAGGTCATTCCCAGCTCATTCTCAGGCTGTCAGTTTCCTTTGAAAGCACTTTAGCCATAGAGATAGGCTGAGCTTCTACTCACGGAAAGTCTCTCTTCCTGTAAGTCCAGGCAGACTCTTTTCCTCTATCAGCAGCCACGCAGGCAACTTCTAGGCACTTAGCACACATTCAACTCCTCAAGCAGAAAGTACAGACTTCAGATGATGTCCCCTCACTACTGCGAGCAATGTCTGTCAGCCAGGCACTAGTCCTGGTCATACAGCAGCTCTTCAAGTACTATGTGGAGCACTCCTTTTCCTGGTCTTAAAGGCCTTTGAACTGGAAAAAAGTTAAGTGGTTTGGTTCCCAACTTTACGCACATGTTCTAGACAAAGGATGAAACTTTGGAAATGGTTTGTGGTAGCTCTCTTTTCAAGTGTCTTTCTCAGGCTCCTATCCAGGCACAGCCTTTGTGTAGAGGCATGCTTCTAACAGCAGGTAGCAATGGAACTGGACAACTTGGAGCCCTGACAATATAGGCACAATGAAGTGTGAGATTGTTACACCTGACTGCCACCAGCCTCTCTTAAGCAGTTATTAAGGATGGACCAGAGGGCAGGCCTGACCTAGAAATGGCCTCACCTTGCACAACAAAAACTGCAGTCCCAGCCGTCACCCCTAACATTAACCAAATAGCTGTGCTCAGGAAGAACGAATCAGCAGTACATTGCTAACAAATGTCCTCATGGAATTTCCAAATGTAACCCTGTTTCCATCCTCTTCATGTCAGAGTCTGAATCTCCACCCTCTAGCCACAGGAATAAAGGCAGTACACTTCCACCATATGGGTAAACTGTCTATATCTTCCATCTTGTGCCATGCCACGCCAGTGGCTCATTCACAAACACAGCTCTGACTACTGTGCTACCCACAACAGTACACATGCACACACACACTTAATATATACACAGGCTGCTCCTGCAAAGTGCTGGACATGCACATAAAAGTGGCGCTTTCACAAGAGGGGCCTATAGGCCACACCTAGTTATGCTGGTAAAACCTCTGATCACTCTATCAATCTCCTGCAACAACATATGTTGTGACCACCACTTCATGCGTTATACCCAGGACAGGACCACCGGTCCTCTGTTCTCTAAGAGAGCACATTTGGTGATCCCTTACATGTCACAGGACAGATCCAGCACCTCACATAGTCAGGGAGAGGCCTATGTCTCTGCATACTTACTTAAATGAGCTCATTTCTAGGGCCAAAATAAGTCAGGATACCAGATATACACAGAGAGGCACTCTGAGTAGAAGAACACTCCTGTATAACTTGCAGGGGGCATTTTCATTCCAACATTGAGAAATTAAAGTGAGTGCCCAGCAGGTAAAAAAACATGTCATCTCACGTAGCGTTCATCTTTACTGAAAGTACATCGGCAGCATCAACAGAAGAAAGAGATAACAACCAGGCAGTCTGTATACCTCAATATATCAGACCTCAGTTGTTTGTTCAGTAGCTGCCCTTTCCCTCCCATCTACTAATTCTCTAACCTACTGCAAATGATTTTCTTCTATTACATCTGTCACCTCTGCCACTGCTTCTGAAACTGAAGGCTTATTGATACTTTCCCTTGAAGTGCTTTAAATTCCTACATGGTAGAAACCGTGCACCAAATTCCCTTCTGTGAGCTATTTTATACAATAAAAAACTCTCTTGCATGCACTTTATAAATACATTCAGAAGAGTGTCTATCGAGCCCAGTAAACTGCCTTGTACAATATACATTTTTATATTCTGTTTCTATGCACCACCATATTATTTGAAATAATTTCTTAGAGCCTCGATGGAGCCTGCTCTCATTTTGCAGAGTGACTTAAATTCCCTTGGTAAAACTGATGGGTGCACATGGCTATTATACATAAGTGGACATTATATCTGCATCTATCTAAGGTACCATTTCCTGTTTTCCAGTTGAAATCGGTTTCCATGCTGATTCTGATATTTTCTCCCATGGGCAGCCACAGGCAGCAATATCACTTCACAGATATGTTTCATAAAAGCGATTTGATGCTGGAAGTGTGTATTCACGTCCCTTCAGAGTAGATAAATAAACTGCTTATCTCAATATTCGTAGAGTGTTTTCGTTTCTTAGCAGCTCTTTAACTAGACTATCTATAGTATTACTTCCATACAAGAATACACAAATCCTCTTCAGAAATATGCTTAATCTGGAGTTGTATTTGTATATTTTATGTCTTTGATTATAGTTGCCCTGCACTTATATAACCCTTTTTGAGTCTTTCCTTTCCCATTATCCACTACATTATATTTGTTTTGGAATGTTTTAATTTTTACACCACCTATATATTTTTTCAACGATAGAAAAATGCTAGCAATTGGGACATTACAGTGTGTCGATGTCATGGCAAGTTGTAGTATTGGGACTGTTGCTGTAATGGTCTGCCAGGATAATGGTTGTTGAGGTGAATAGGTAACTATTCAGTGCTCAACAAAGGAGTCCAATTTTCGTTCCTTCCTCTAGGCACCGTTTTACTCATGACACACCTGGCTCGAAGGCTGCTTCTGCCCTCTATTTTATTTGTAGGTTATAAGAACTAGAATATGAACAACTGGGAAGAGTCACATTCTGAGTACAAGGGTTCATGATGGTGTGATATACACTGTGGGACATTTTTAGGCAGCAGACATCAGAGATGTCTGGTTGCAAAGACCTATTGTGTGCTTAAAAAGAACATATTCAATGTCTTTTCTTGTCTAAGCTTGTGTGTGTTCCTCCCCTGAACATAGCCTCTTTATCATCTCTCTGATTAGCTGGGTTCTATCATTCCACTACTCACTTTTGGGGAATTACTTTTTTCTCTATGTTTAGCACTCTATGAGACACTATGGGGGTCATTACAACATTGGTGGTAAAAGCCGCTTACCGCCGTGCAGAAGTCCGCCAACACACTGCCGCGGAATTCCCCCACAGCTATTATGACCCACATCTCGAAATCCGACAAAATTCAGACACCCACACAAGTCCGCCACACCAAAGGTCAGTGATAAACTGGTGAAAACAAAACCTCCACCGTCACGCCAACAGAAATACTCCCACACTATCACGACACACGAATCCACGCAGCGGTCTTTCAACCGCGGTATTCCATTGGCGGTACACACCGCCGCGCTCAAAATACACACACATATACAAAACACAGCCACATTGGACAATTCGAAATACACACACCTGATACACATACACACACCACTCCCACACACCCAATACAATATAAAACACACACCCACATCACCCACAACCCCCTACGACCACTATTACAGAGAGAAGGCCAGAAAGAGACACCACCATCCACAAACTAGCAGCCACAGGCACTCAACACCATCACCCACACAACATCCACGCACAAAACACCACACACCACTACATCACCACACTTATCACCACACACACCACCCCACACATCACCTACACCACCCCATGGCACGGCAAAGACACCCCAGGTTCTCGGAGGAGGAGCTCAGGGCCATGGTGGAGGAAATCGTCCGGGTAGAGCCACAGCTATTTGGAGCACAGGTGCAGCACACCTCAATTGCAAGGAAGATGGAGCTATGGAGAAGAATAGTCGACAGGGTCAACGCAGTGGGACAGCACCCAAGAAATTGGGACAACATCAGGAAGAGGTAGAACGACCTACGGGGGAAGGTGCGTTCTGTGGTCTCAAGACACCACCAGGCGGTTCAGCGGACTGGCGGCGGACCCCCACCTCCTCACCCACAACTAACAACATGGGAGGAGCAGGTCTTGGCGATTCTGCATCCTGAGGGCCTAACAGGAGTCGGTGGAGGAATGGACTCCGGTAAGTCAAAACTTTAACTACCATATCCCCCACCCTACCTGCATGCTATCACATACCCCTACCCTCGCCCCCACCCCTATCACTCCAACTCCTCACAAATGTACCAATATCGCAAACCACACATCCCAACACCAAGCCCTGCATGCAACACCAACGCATGGACACCCATCACTAAAGCATGCCCACTGCACATACCGAAACACCCCCCTAAACCAGCATCACACAAGCCCCCACACAGGAATGCAAGCACTGGGGTACACGGTCACCCACCCATTGCACACCATGACACACACAGATGCAATAATCATGCTTTTACAGCCCTGCAGGACGACTACCCAACGTCACCAGACCGGAGGTTCCAGACATCTCCACCCCACCCACAGAAGAGGCCCACAGTGATGACAGCAGCTCTGTCCAACTGTATCTAGATGACCAGCCCGGACCATCGTGGGCCTCGGGACAGTCGGTTCCCCTCACACAGGCACAGGCCACCACAGACCTACCCCCCTCTGGTAACACCAGCACAGCACCCATCCAGCGGGCCCATACCTCTGTCCCCAGGACACGTCAATCAGCTGTGTGTCCACCACTACAGGGAACCCAGGACAACCCACCACCCCAACAACAACAGGGACCTGGGGGCAGTGGTAGTGGGCACACGGTCCAGGGGATGGAGGCCTAGGAACACAGGGGAACTGGGAGGGCTGCTGTGCGACAGGGGGCGTACAGGCCAAGGGAACCCACTCTCCACGAGGCCCTCTCCTCCATCATGGGAGCATACCACCACTCCCAGGAGACGATGGCAACGGTCCTGGCCAAGTTTCAGGAGACCCAGCGCATGCAGGAGGAACAGTATTTGGGGTCCAGGGAGGAACTCAGAACCATCAGCTCCGCCCTGGGCACCATCGTAGGGGTGCTGAAGGAAATACTCAACACCAGGAGGGACACTGTGGCACTCCAAGGGGCCCCTGACACTAGCATGCACGATGAACTGCCCACCGCCTCCGCCGGCGCTAGTGGACAGGAGGCACCGCCACAGGACCACCACACCAGCACCCCACCCCATGCAGATGGAGAACCACCCGCAAGCGGTCCCTGAGATCCAGGAACAAGACAGAGCACGATGCCAAGAACCCCGCCAAGAAATGAGACCACCCTGATTGTCATCCTACTGTCCCACTTTGTCACCCTGTCCATATTGTAACTGCCCCAGCTCCACTTCCCATGCCCATATGGGCAATGCACCTATGAGACAAATAGACTGGACTCTGCCATGGACACTCCTCCGCCATCACCCCTCACCATTTAACTTCACCCTCCAATGTTTTGTATTTAAATAAACACACCTAAAGCACCAAAAGATCTGGAGTCTGTCTGTGATTTTGCAATAGTGTATTTGCAATGACAGTGACAACATTTCCAGGAATTAGTAATGTCAACATACCTATGTCACACAGCTCTAGTCCATGAGGAATCTAAGCAAATGACACACGTTGGGACCCACATCTGTGAAACCGTAAGGGAAAGTGACACCTCAGTGACCATACACTGGGTGAAAACGACAGACAGGATAGAGGTAGAAGTGTAAAAGTACATGTAGTAGGCAGGAACGTATTCTCACCTGTGTTTCACTGGAAATATTGCTGGATGACTGAGTCCCTGTTGTCAATGTCTTCTTCCTCTGCTTCCTCCTCATCACTGTCCACAGGCTCCACAGCTGCCACAACACCGCCCTCTGGACCATCCTCCTGCAGAAAAGGCACCTGTCGTCGCAAAGCCAAGTTATGAAGCATACAGCAGGCCACGATGATCTGGCACACCTTCTTTGGTGAGTCACCTAAACCTGGCCTTCAGGAGGCCGAAGGTGCGTTCGATCACCCCCCTAGTCCGCCCATGGGCCTCATTGTAGCGTTCCTCTGCCCTGGTCCTGGGATTCGTCACTGGGGTCAGTAGCCATGACAGGTTGGGGAAACCAGAGTCACCTAATAACCACACCCGGTGCCTCTGTAGTTGACCCATCACATAAGGGATGCTGCTATTCCGCATGACGTAAGCGTCATGCACTGAGCCAGGGAACATGGCATTCACATGGGAGATGTACTGGTCGGCCAAACATACCATCTGTTCATTCATCGAATGATAACTCTTCCGATTCCTGTACACCTGTTCACTCCTGTGGGGGGGGGGACCAAATCCACATGGGTCCCATCAATGGCACCTATGATGTTGGGGATATGTCCAAGGGCATAGAAATCACCTTTCACTGTAGGCAAGTCCTCCACCTGAGGGAACATGATGTAGCTGCGCATGTGTTTCAGCAGGGCAGACAACACTCTGGACAATACGTTGGAAAACATAGGCTGGGACATCCCTGATGCCATGGCCACAGTTGTTTGAAATGACCCACTTTTAAGGAAATGGAGCACTGACAGCACCTGCTCTTGAGGGGGGATTCCTGTGGGATGGCGGATTGCTGACATCAGGTCTGGCTCCAACTGGGTACACAGTTCCTGGATTGTGGCACGGTCAAACCTGTAGGTGATGATCAAATTTCTTTCCTCCATTGTCGACAGGTCCACCAGCGGTCGGTACACCGGAGGATTCCGCCATATCCTCACATGTCCCAGCAGATGGTGCCTATGAAGGACAACAGCGAGCACAGAGTCAAACAACTCAGAGGTATGTACCTACAGTCTACACAGAACACGATTCATACACAAAATCTGTCCTGTATGTGTGTTGAGAGTAAGCCTGGGTATGTGTGACGCAGTTGGTAATTAGGCCATGGGGGCCCCTGAAATGGCGGCTGCCTGTCCTCTAAAGCGGGACAATGGGATGTGAGGTAACTGCGCTGACGTTGTACACCGTCGCGGTAGGTGGTCGAAGACCGCGGCGCAATGATGCATTGGTTAACATTGGACCCTATGGGTCCCAGGAGCCAATGACGATGTACGCCGGCGGTGATGGTACGCACCGCCGCGGACGTGACCGCAGAGGACGTGACCGCCATTTTCTATCTGTTGAATCACTCGATACCTGATCTTCGACAGGAGAGGACCTACATTGCAAGTGCTGCTGTGACCTCGGTCTGGAAGAGACAATGGCTCGTGCGTCTGGTGAAAGGGCCCCTGCCTTCACATCGGAGGAGTTGGAGAAGCTAGTCGACGTGGTCCTCCCCCAGTACACGCTACTCTACGGTCCTCCAGACCAACAGGTAAGTACACAGGGAGCATGTTGTATGGGCTATGCCTGTGTGGAGAGGGCTGGTTGTAAGAAGGAAGGGGGCAGAGTCCTGCGTGCATGAAAGACGGTGGGTATCTCCTTCGCCCCAGTCACCTCAGCCCCTGCCACCTCTGCTGCCCTCAGTGAGGAGGCCATTGACCTCGTCAGGTCCCTCACTGTTGGGCAGTCTACCATTTCGAATGCCATCCAGGGTGTAGAAAGGAGTTGCAACACACAAATGCATTCCTGGAGGGCATTCATTCTGGTCAGGCTGCCCTTCATCGAACCGTTCAAACTCTGGCCTCAGCACTGATGGCAGCCATTGTCCCTGTGTCTAGCCTCTCCCCTCCATCTTCCTCCACCCAGACCCAATCCCCGGTACCTCTGCCTATCCCAAGCACACCATCAGACCAGCCTGCACACACCTCACCACACAAGGGAAGCTCAGGCAAACATAAGCACCACACATCCCACAGGCACTCACGCAAGCATCACACACATACAGACACACCAACATCCACTGCCTCCACTGTGTCCCCCTCCTCGTCGTCTCCCTACTCCCTCCCAGTCTCGTCTACACTCACACCTGCATGCACTACCACTACAGCCACTATGTCCCGCACCAGCACACCCACCACCACACCCCGCTCACGTGCACTCACCACCCCCACTACCATTCACACATCCCCTGTGTCCTTTCCCAGTGTGTCTGTGACGCCCCCTCCCAAGATACACAAACGCAGCAACACACCCACCCAACAGCCATCCAACTCACGACAGCCTCCAGCGCATGCACCTGCACTCAAATACACAAAACTTACAACTCCTACAACCACCACCTCTTCCTCCACTTCCAAACCCCCTCCAGCTACCCGTCCCAGTGTCTCCAAACAACTTTTCATGTCCACCCTTAACATATTTCCCACCACCCCCCGTCCAACTCATTGGTCCCGCACTAGCACCTCAGCCACAAAATCACGGGGACCAGTGGTGCCTGTTGTGACGGGTATGTGGAGTGCACCGGCCACCAGGCCAGCCAGTGTAACACGGAGCCAGAGCACAGCCAGTCCCCCCCCTGTCAAGCACCAGAAGTTGGCCAGTGCCCGGCGAGAGAGGGGGAAGACTCCAGCCACCCAGCGCGGCTCACAGGGGTCCCAGGGGGAGTGTGGACTCAGCTGTGACTCCTCCCAAGGTGGGGAAGGGGCAGAAGAAAGGTGCAAAGTCTGGGAGGAGCAGCACGGCGGAGAAGACCGCCATCATCCCCGCTGGCCAGGAGGCCACCGCCAGCCTCATCGTCACTGCCCAGGAGGCCACCGCCAGCCCCATCGTCGCTGCCCAGGAGGCGACCGCCATTCCCCTCGTCGCTGTATAGGAGGCCACTGCCAGTCCCCTCGTCGCTGTACAGAAGGACCCTGCCAGCCACAGCCCAGCTTCCCAGGAGGGCCCCGCCAGCCACAGCCCAGCTGCCCAGGAGGGCCCCACCAGCCACAGCCCAGCTGGGAAATGAAGGCCCACCAGCCCCAGCCCAGCTGGGCAATGAATGACCGCCAAGTCAAGCATCGCTGAACAGGGCAAGCACTGCTGAACAGGGCATGGACCGCCAACTCAAGCACCGCTGAGCAGGGCAAGGACCGCCAACTCAAGCACCGCTGAACAGGGCAAGGACCGCCAACTCAAGCACCGCTGAACAGGGCAAGCACCGCCAACTCAAGCACCGCTGAACAGGACATGGACCGCCAACTCAAGCAACGCTGAACAGGGCAAGCACCGCTGAACAGGGCAAGGACTGCCAACTCAAGCACCGCTGAACAGGGCAGGCACCTCTGAACAGGGCAAGGACCGCCAACTCAAGCACCGCTAGCCCATGAGCGGCAGGGGCAGTGACGCAACAGGGACCGTCACGGGGTGAGTGATGCACTCTGGGCACCAGTCCCCCTCAAGAACCAGTGGAGACATGCATCCACTCCGTCTGTCCTGCACAGGATGAAGCACCCTGGGCACCAGTCCCCCTCCAGAACCAGTGGAGACATGCATCCACTCAGTCTGTCCTGCACAGGATGAAGCACCCTGGGCACCAGTCCCCCTCCAGAACCAGTGGAGACATGCATCCATTCCGTCTGTCCTGCACAGGATGAAGCACTCTGAGCACCAGTCCTCCTCCAGAACCAGTGGAGACATGCATCCACTAAGTCTGTCCTGCACAGGATGAAGCACTCTGGGCACCAGTCCCCCTCCAGAACCAGTGAAGACATGCATCCACTCCGTCTGTGAGACATGCATCCACTCCGTCTGTCCTGCACAGGATGAAGCACTCTGGGCACCAGTCCCCCTCCAGAACCAGTGGAGACTGTTATCCACTTGAGAGACTGTGGCTTTGCACTCCTCAGGATAAAGCAGTGGGCAAACCACCCACTGGAGAGACTTGAGAGACTGTGGCTTTCCACTCCCCAGGATAAGGCAGTGGGCAAACCACCCACTGGAGAGACTTGAGAGACTGTGGCTTTGCACTCCCCAGGATAAAGCAGTGGGCAAACCACCCACTGGAGAGACTTGAGAGACTGTGGCTTTGCACTCCCCAGGATAAGGCGGTGGGCAAACCACCCACTGGAGAGACGTGAGAGACTGTGGCTTTGCACTCCCCAGGATAAAGCGGTGGGCAAACCACCCACTGGAGAGACGTGAGAGACTGTGGCTTTGCACTCCCCAGGATAAAGCGGTGGGCAAACCACCCACTGGAGAGACTTGAGAGACTGTGGCTTTGCACTCCCCAGGATAAGGCGGTGGGCAAACCACCCACTGGAGAGACTTGAGAGACTGTGGCTTTGCACTCCCCAGGATAAAGCGGTGGGCAAACCACTCACTGGAGAGACTTGAGAGACTGTGGCTTTGCACTCCCCAAGATAAAGCGGTGGGCAAACCACCCACTGGAGAGACTTGAGAGACTGTGGCTTTGCACTCCCCAGGATAAGGCAGTGGGCAAACCACCCACTGGAGAGACTTGAGAGACTGTGGCTTTTCACTCCCCAGGATAAGGCAGTGGGCAAACCACCCACTGGAGAGATTTGAGAGACTGTGGCTTTGCACTCCCCAGGATACATCAATGGGCATGGAGCCCCCTCGTGGATCTGGCGTCGTGCAATCATCCGGCTGAGGTGCCCCCCCTTCTCTTCCCCCAGAGGTGCCTGTTGTATTTCTATCTGATGCCCCTGCAGTGTTCTCTCTGTCATGTTCGGGTATCTTGTGTGGGCCTCGCCCATGCATTTTGGGCCCAGTGGTCCACGGACTATGAATGGTGTATTACCTGGACTACTATTCGTGGTGTATATTTTGTTAATAGTATATATATGTATATTTTTGCTTACTCTATTTAGATATTATACAATGGTTACACTCATTTCCTTTTGTCTTTGCATTCTTCTGGGGGGGTTGGGGAGTGTTACTGTAATGTTTGAACATGCTGTATTAGTGTGTGTGTTGTAGTGGGTGGGGGTGGGGGTGTTGCGTGTGTCTGTCCCTGTTTTTTGCCTCCCCCCTCCCCTATGTCGTAGGTGCAGTACTCACCGTGGTCTTCGCCTCCGGCGTTGGTGCTCCTGGTGCAGGAGCAGGAAGACTAGCACAGGAAGAATAAGGAGTTCCGGCTCCATGATGCCCTCCTTCCTCGTGGAGTGTGATGAGGTGAGCGTTTTCTCTTCGAATTTCCTGTTTCTGCCGTGTTTTTATCCGCGGTGAATCCGCCCCGAAAAAGGTGGCGGATTGGCCTGTCATAATAGTGTGGGCGGTACATTGTCTCCCGCCTGTCTGTTGGCGGTGACCGCCAAGCTGTTTGTCTGTACCGCCGTGGCGGTCGGAGTGTTAAAGTGGCTGTCTTTGTTGGTGGTTTCCGCCACTGTCACAATTCCAAATTTTTTACCGCCGGCCTGTTGGCGGTCTTACCGCCACTTTAACACCGTCCGCCAGGGTTGTAATGACCACCTATGTGTTTTCCAGCTCTTTCCCTTGTGTGCTTCTCCCTCTCCACTCAACGTTGCAGTCTCCCTAGGCATTGCAATCTCAAAATACAGCGTCGGCCAACATAAATTGTAAGTAGTGAGGCGGGTGGAGGAGGTATGGGGGAGTTAATAAAAAAACACCTGGTGCTGAAGGCCACCTCGTGCTCCTCTGTTTCCTGGTCCCAGCAGTCCCTGGGACAGCTCTGCTGTACCAGTGCTGCTCTCATGCTATTCCCAAGCTTGAAAGCAGAGCTGTGATTGGCCTGAGTGGGTTGGTTTTGCCGCTCGCTCAGGCACAGGCAATCTGTGTTGTTTCTCCAACCCAGCTGTCAAATACAGCTGGGTTGGAGCAACCTAACTGCGCATGTCTGTTTGGCCGGCCTAGAACGGCTGGCCAAACAGATATGCGCAGTTGAGGGCACACATTACTCCCCTTCCCTTCCTTCCCCCCTCCCATGGCCCAGCCGGTCCCTCCCTGCACTCACTGGCTCAGCCGGCAGCAGAAAAATAAAAGGATATGAGCCAGCGGGGCGACGCTCCTCCGCCATTGCGGAGGAGCCGGTGCTGTCAAAATATAATATATATCTCCCTCTCCTCTCTCTCTCTCCTCCGTTCTTCCCCGTGCCCACCAACTTTTCATTTTTGTATTTCTTTGTGGTGGAGGGACAGGCAACAAATTGCTGACAACCCCCTGCATTAAAAATTGCTGTGGTTTCTTTTTTTTATTATTTTACTGATACAACTTGGATCTGTAAATTAAAAAAAACGGTGCCTGCACCATTTTGTCGGTGTGAATGCTTAACGCTGCATAGTATCTTTCTGATGCTCACTAGCATTTCCAAAAGGCATTGGCAAAGCCAATAGGTTCCAAACGCGAGACCTACTGGCTTTACAGTGCTTTTGGACATGTTTGAAATGCCCTTCGGATCTGAGCCTGTGGAGTTTATGTGAAGGATTTGGCTGCAGTAATGAAATGTATGTTCAAAAATTCCAAATTCTAAAAGAAAAAATGAAATGTAATTGTTTTGTTCATGACTTCCAGACACTGTGCTAAACACAGCATCTTATTGTAGTTTGTTATGGTTGTAGGAAACTGAAAACAATGTAAATTATAAAATTAATCACCAACACAGATTAATTCAAAATAAAAGGTCAAGCTCGTTTGATATAGATTTGAAATACCTCTCCAATCAAACAAAATGATGTTTCCTGCAGCAGCTGGTCAGGTGCCGATTCCACTTTAGTGTAAGGAGAGTAATTTCGTGTACAGTTGTTTTTTTTTTATTATTATTTTAACGGCGCTTCCAGCGGCTCGCGCTATTGTAATTACCAGGGCATGTTCTGAAAACATAGCCTGTGTAGAAACACTTATTGGACACTGGGGCACTAGGCAATTTCACGCACCACGAGCGAAAAAGCACCGCGCTGAATCTATTCTCGGTGCTGCCTTCGTGCTGAGTCCACATTTGAAATATACCTTTGCAAAACAACATTTCATGTAGAAAATCTGGACCGAGCCAAGAGCCCCCTTGCAAAATTAGGAAACCCAAAATTAATAGAATCTATTCCAGCTGAAAGGACAAAAAAATGAACACCTCTTTTCCATTTTTTAGCATTCCGACAAAAACAAAACATCTTGGTCAATTGTCAGTACTTTCAGTCGCTGCACTGTTCAGATCCATATCTTCCCATGCAACTTAAATAGCGTTAAAGCGCCAACAACAGAGGACAATGTAAAGGACTGCACCATAGAAAGCCAGACATTCTGACCTTTGACCTATCTGCCTGTATCAATGGCACTGATAATACCCTGTAAGCCGGTATTATATAAAGAAGCATTAGATAAGGCATATGAGGTCTTTCGATGGTCCAGCCAGAGAAATTGCATCACAAAATGCCTGAATTAAAGTTAAAAAAATCAGTGCAACAATGATTCTAGCAAGGGGAGACATGATAATGCATTTTAACTTTTTTGTTGTGTTGTAGGCCCTTCTTTTAAGGTTTCGTCTCAGTAACTCCTATGAGAGAATTGGGAATGACTATTATCGGTGATACATGTAATTCTGCGATGCAAAACTACAACAGGATTACGAATGATTCCTGCGTGGAATGCAGGGGCGGCTCCTCCATGAGGCTGGAGAAGCGTTGCTCCCCTGCCAGCAGCGGCAGCTGCAAAACCTTTCTAAGGAAATGATAATAAACAGTGTTTATTATTGTTTCCCTGTAAAGGGGCGGTGCCACGGGATGACGAGTGTGAGGGGGAGTGCTGAGTGTTTGTGTTTTTGGCCGGCTGTCTCGGGCCGGCCAAACACACATGCGCACTGGGGTCTCTCCAGCCCAGCAACTTTGTTGCTGGGCTGGAGAGAGCCTGCACAGGCTCCCAGTCTGCATGGGAGTGACCTGGCTGGGCACTCCCAGCCAATCCTGACGCTGCGTTGAGCAGCGTCAGGTTTGGCCACAGGCTGGGAGTCTGTGCCTGCTAGCAGAGGAGCGTGACGCTGCATGGCGCTCGCAGCTTTCAGGTAAGTTTATTTTCTTTTTACATTTTGTATTATTATCCCCCCACAGCCCTTCCCCCCTCTGTTTACCCTCCCCCCTGCACACGCTGCTCCGCCCCCTGTAAACCAATGAGCCGCAACTGGTGGAATTGGGAATCATATTGGAAATCAGTGTTACCGCACTATTTTCATCAAGTGATGCTCAAACTCCAGGTTATTTTCCGGGGAAAAAATCCTACACATTTGTCCTGGTGAATTTGTCCCAAGAAAAACTCACTGTAAATCCTCATGCAATTATACTGCCTCCCAATTTACTCCATCCCTCGTAATCCCCAATGTGATATATATGGCTGTCTACAGTGTCTAAACGTATGTGATCATTTATTTTATTTACGTTTTTTAGGTGTTCTGCTTTGTTCTGGGAGTATTTTTCCCTGCCTTTGCCATTAATTGGTATTAGAACTTTGGAATGTTGGCAGCTCCATTGAAAACAATGGAGTGCTCCGGGTTTTTTAATGGCCGGTAAAAGCCCGGAGCGCCAACATTCCAATCTTCTTTGTTCACAGCAACAGCTGTGAACAAAGCCTCACGGAGCCAGAGGGGATTCCCCTCTGGGTCCGTGAAGCCTTTGTTTTATTTATGAGAACATTTTGCCCTCTAATGGCAGAATGTTCTAATAGCCTTAGAACCCGCCGTAGCTCTACCAGCTACTAAAGGCCCTCTCAAACACAATAGCCGGTAGAGCCCGCTACCGCAGGTTCTAAGGCTATATGAGATTCCCTTTCAGAATGTGTGACTGATCTTGTGAGGTGTGTGACTTACTCCAGAGCTTGGCTGGAATAGAGTTAAGTCTGTATGATTACTGCAGTAGATGTGGATGTACTGCTGGTAGCGTTGAAGTTATCCTTTATTCCGTGTGTTTTTGTATTTGCATGGCCCTCCCTGTGCCACTTCTTAATTTTCACTTTCCTCCTCCCATATTTTCACATGCATTCCACTTTTTCCAGCCACTCTTACTTGCCACTCCTGCATTTACTTTTAAAATGTATACTTATGTGATGGCGATGAACTACTTTAACAAGAGATGAGGACAGGTGTGTGCGTATGTAAAAAAATTGGGTTATTAGTTCTGGTGAAGTAATAATCACAATCTTAGCAAGGGTGAACCACTGAAGTCACTAAATAAACCTAAGCTCAATCCCCTGGTAGCTATAGCACAGAGCAGACAGGCTTAACTGAGAGACAATGTGTAAAGTATTTATGCTGTACCAAAACAACAATAAAGTTGAATAGCAAAACAACAAAAATCTCAAAATGAATTAGAGAAAAGAGTAACATTTAAAGAACATAATCAAAATAATGGAACCACATTTTTTGGTCAAAGAGTTTGATTCCAGCTCTTTAGGTCCCAATCCACCTCTGGAATACACCTCTAAAGCCACCAGGAACTTAGAGGAGATCTTTAGAGACTCACAGGGTAGAAGGCAGAGTCTAGTCCAGGTCCAGTTGGCACTGATCTGCTTGGTAGGTGCAGGAAAAGCATGTATCTTGTTGTACCCCAGTAGCTTGGAAAGGAGTGTCTGCCTTCAAACTCTTGGAGTCCACTTCTTCATCCTGAGTACAAGAGAGACACTGAGCAGATCCAGTCCTCCAGGGCTCTTCTGAGGTTGGAGACTGCAGGTTCTGTCCTCTTCCGATCTTTCTTAGGTCCAGGTGTGTGAAGTGGAAGTTACTGGAGGTGCCACATTTATGCCTAGCACAAGCTAGTGGGTGAGACTGGGCGATGTGGATGCCCTGACCAATAGGGTAAAAGTTCCCAGGGCTAATCCTACCCACGCTGGACACTTTCAAGAAGGCCAAAGTCTATGGCCACAATAGAATTGAGCTCTGAGGTTTGGGGTTGTGCGTGGGGAGTGTAATATCATAAACCTACTGTTCTCCCACATATAACATTAAAATCCACTTTAGGCAGTCCCTGTACCCTCAGCATCCTCAGAGACAGACGTCTGGTGGAGCAAAGTTGAGTTTTCAGCAACCAGACATGAGTTACACAAGTATTGGTTTGGCATTCTGCCTTTGTTCTTTGAAGTGCACCCCTAATGTGATATGTAAACGCAGTAGACTTGTCAAACAGGCTGTGACACTGTAATGTCAAAAAGAGACCCTCTATTAATTTAGGGGGACAAAATTACTTGCTGGCAAACGTTGTTGCACAAAATGCAAATTTAGCTTCCAGGCAAATTTAGCTTCCAGTGACATCAGGCAGGAAAAAGGTAACGTTCTCAAAGTTATTTTTCTGTAACATTTAGAAAATGTAGAAATTTCGAAAAAATTGACTTCACCATTGATTTGGATTTTTATTAACTATGAAAAGTAGTTGCTTCATTATTTTTCTAGACATTTCCATTTCCAGTGTTTTCCTATGGAACAGCCAGTCTTGCTACGGTGAAAGAGGCACTAATCACTGTATGGCCATGTTTGAAATTACTTATTAGACTTGTCAGCCGTAGAGTGGTCTTCAACCAAACTTTGGCCTGCTTGCCTCAAATTTTGCTAAATTCGTTTTGTTTGACTTAGAACTCCGTGCACTTTACGACTGTTAAACAGTACTAAAGTGCTTGTGCTCACTCCCCTAAACATGGTTTTGATTGGCATATACACAATTGTCATATTTAATTTACTTATACATCCATAGAAAAGTTCATTACATATGCCCAGGGCCTCTAAATTAAATTCTACTAGTAGGCCTGCGGCACTGATTGTGCCACCGCCTTAAGTAGCCCTCTAAACATGTCCCAGGCCTGCTATTGCAGCCTGAATTTAGTGTCACACTGCTGTGACTACTTGGCATTTAAAACCTTAGCCAAGCCTTAAAACTGCCTTTATAAGTCACCCCTAAGGTAGGACCTAGGTAGCCTTTAGGGTGAGGTGCTACGTATTTAAAAGGCAAAGCATTTACCTTTCAGTTTTACATGCCCCAGTAGTGGAAAACACCCAAATGAATTTTACACTACTTTGGGGTCTACCCCTCTCATAGGTTAGCATTGGGGATTCCCTGTTACATTTAATGAGCTGTAATTCCTGATTGAGAGGAGGTAGATCTGTCATATTTAGTACCTATGGGTTGTAATGATGAATCCTATTTAATGGTAAAGTTTGATTTATTGTTACAATTTTGAAAATGCCACTTTTAGAAAGTACAGGATGGGATGGAGGAGCCAGTCCACAGCCTCACACTTTTTTTTTTTTTTTTAATATATTTTTATTAACATTTTGTTTTTACACGGTTTCATATTTGTTCATTTTACATGCATTTTTTGCTTATATTGTTGTATTCTTTTTTGTGCTCATTGTTTGCACTCTTTATTATCGTTGGTCTTAATGATTTCTGTTCCATAAATTGTGCACATTTACTTTGTTAATGTATATTTCCTTTCTGTAATTCGCTGTGCTGTGTATTCAACAATCAACCAACAAACTTGGACCCCTTCTTCCTTGTAACTTGGGAGAGTGGTGCTCGGGGCTAGATACAGGAAGGTAAGGGTGGTGGGAGGAGAAGCGGAAGGTGAATGGGAGGGAAACCCGAGGTGTGCGATGTACAATTTCTGTTGACACTCGTATTGAGCTAGTTGGAGGTAGGGAAAGGAGGAAGGGGGGAAAAAAGAAAATCAAAGGACCACAAACGGTCAACTTTACGGCTTCGTGCGAATGGCTTTTGTGGTTGCTAGCTTGAAGGTACTGTAATGTGCCCATTTTTGGGTGAGGGAAGATGGCAATCCAGGGCGCACCGGCGCACTGTGTAGGTGGCGGGTCACTCACGTTGCTTACTATTATTGTCAGTGGTTCAGGGGTCAGGGATCCAACTATCCTCCCACCTTTACTCTTGGTGCGATCTATGTGTGGTTTGGGTCTGATTTTGGGTGCCTGTCTATGTGCTTCCACCATTTGGTTCCATCCTCGGTGTGGATTGAGTTGCACTGGTTTCTCCTACTGGGCTTGCCAGCCTCCTATTTATACTCTCCCAGTTCGTCATTAAATTCTCCCACCCCGGGGCTATAGGAACCTGGCGAATATTTCTGGCTTCTTCTGCTTTTAGGACCTGCAGTTCAGCTCTAGACCATGTTGATATATCCCTTTTCCAGTCAGACAGTGGAGGGTGATCCGTGGCCTTCCAGCCCCTCGAGATTAGTCTCTTATAAAGGGCCAAGGAAAGGTCCAAAAAGCGCCCCTCCACTTTTCCGCAGAGCGCAGCTGGTCTGAGGCCCAGCAGGCACAGTTCAGGGGTGGGTCTCAACTCAGTTTCAAACAATTCAGACAGGGTGGGCAATATTTCCCTCCAGCCCGTCTGGATCGCTGTGCAAGTCCAAACCATGCGGTCAAAATCTGCCCCTCCCCCTCCACATCTCGGGCAATTCCCCAAAGCCCCTCCATATATACGGAACAGTCTGTGAGGCGTGAGGTAGGTTCTGTGCAAATAATTATACTGAATGTATCTTAGCCGTGTATTACGTGATATGGGGTAGGCCAGTGTTCTCCTCCATTCTGAGTCAGTTAGTTCCCGCCCAATTGTGCCCTCCCACCTTCCTCTCAGCGACCGTAATGGGTCCAATGCTGCCTCAACTTGGGCCCGATATATTTTAGTGATCAGATGTGATTCCTCCCCTAATGTCAACAGCGAGTGCAGGACCTCGTGTATGGTAGGCTCTGCGTTCACTGTGCCCCAGTGGGTCTTAAGAGTATGTATTAGTCTCCCATAAAGCAGGAACTGCCCCCCGGGAACCCCCTCTTCCGTTAATTCAGCAAATCCCCTCAGCACTCCCTCCTTGAAGAATCCTCCCACTACTTCTATTCCAGTTGACAACCAGGGGCCAAGTCTGGTGTTTCCCGGCCCTCTCCCCTTGGGTTCTATGGCAAGCACCGCCAGTGGCAAAGCTGGGGAATACGGGGGGCCCACTCCCGCCCTCTTCATGCATCTTTTCCAGCATGCCAGCGCCACTTTTATCATTATATTGTTCCCAGGGGGGGTTATCTTTCTGTTTGTCATGCATGTCGTAATCCACGCCGTGTCTATTGCTCCTTGGGCTGTATATAAATCCAGTTGGCCCTGGCCCGCAAGCCAGCCGGGTATCCACTGTAATTGGGATGCCAAATAGTATGCCTCAAAGTCGCGGGCTCCCAGGCCACCCGCGTTGGGTGGTCTGCAGATAGTTGTAAGTGTAGTTCGCCTGCGCCCATTGTCCCATATTAGTTCTCTGAGTATTGCGTTCAGGTCGCGGAACCATATTCGGGGTATTAGCAGTGGCAAGTTGGCAAAGTAGTAGAGAAGTCGGGGGAGCATGATCATCTTGGAGAGCGCCACCCTGGCCATCATCGACAGCTTCAGAGAGCGCCAAAATTCTACAGAGGGTCTCAGGGATCGGAGCGCATTACCAAGGTTGCCCTCTCTCAAGTCTCCCACGTCATGATAGATCTGGATCCCCAGGTATCTAAATGTCCGTGGGGCCCATTTCAGGTCTGTTGGGCATGTTGCAGGACAACTATATCCAGGCACCAGGGGGAACACATATGTTTTATTACGGTTAAGTCGTAATCCTGACACTTCTCCAAACTCCTCCAGGGCGTTCAGGGCCCAGGGGAGACCACTGGCCCCATCTCTAAGATAGATCAAGATGTCATCTGCATATAGCGATATAATGTGATCAGTTGGTCCCCACTGAATCCCTCTGTCAGCTCCCTCCCCTCGTACCCAGGCCGCCAGGGGCTCCATCGCCAGAGCGAACAACAATGGGGATAGGGGGCATCCCTGTCTGGTTCCTCGGTGCACTGGGTAGGCACCAGAGATTGTCCTACCTGTCTTGACCCTTGCCAGCGGGGATGAGTATAACAGGTCCACCCATTCGACCCAGCCCTCACCCAGACCCATCTTTAACATTGTCACCCTCAGGTAGTCCCACCTAATTGAGTCGAAGGCCTTTTCAAAGTCCACTGCTAGCAGGGTCCCGGTTGGCGGCTTCGATTCACTGGGCATATGTATGATAGAGAAAATACGCCTACGGTTTAGGGAGGTGCTGCGACCAGGTATGAAGCCGTTCTGGTCAGGATGTATCAGGGTGGGCATAAGGGGCAACAGCCGGTTGGCCAGGATCTTACTGAGGATCTTAAAGTCGCTATTTAGCATTGATAGTGGGCGATAGTCTGTCACTGATGCCTCCTTGCTATTTGTTTTAGGAAGTGGCAGCACCAATGCCTCACGCAGTGTGCGTGGGAGTTCTCCGTGCTTTGCCGATTCCGTATACATTTCTATCAGTCTGGGGACTAGTAAGGTTTTATACTTTTTATAAAAGTCCATAGGAAGACCATCTGTACCAGGGGTCTTCCCAGGGGCCAACTGTGCAATCGCCTCAACCGTCTCATCCGCAGTCACTGGGCCCCCCAAGCCGACCCTGCCATCTGGGCTCAATACCGGTAAAGGTATCCGAGTTAGGAAATTGTCGAGGGTCCCCCTCTCCATGTCTGTGGGCCTCCTATATAGGTGTGTATAGTAATCTCTAAATGCGTCGTTAATGGATTCTGGGCTAAGTCTGCGTGTTCCTCCCCTGTCTAATACACTTGCAATAGGGTCACTATCTCTGTTCGGGCGCACCAACCATGCCAATAGTCTACCAGATCTTCCCTCCTCTGACTGTATGGATGCCAAGTATCTTTGCATACTATGGCATCTAAGTCGCTCCTCAGCCTGGGAGTGCTCTCTACGTGAACGATCGTACTCTTCATCCACTTGCCCTGCAGAGCCCTTTCTCAGCTCCCCCTCATGTATGACCCTCTCCAGCGCGTTTAATTCTCTCTCAAGCGTACGTTTTATCCCCACTGACTGTCCAAGACAGTGACCCCACGTCCCCACTTTGAGTGTCTCCCACTCTATGCCTCTGGAGGAAGTGGATCCCTGATTAGTTTCTATATGTTCTGTAAGGTAGCATCTTAATTCCTCCCTGTATGCCTGATCTTCAAGCGCTGTCGGGAGCATTCTCCATGACGGTATGGGGGGTCTGTCCTGTGATACTCTCAATGTCAGTAATAGAGGGTTGTGATCTGATATTGTGCGGGCAAGGTATTCAGCATGGGTCACTCTACGAGCCAGTCCCGCAGTGCAAACTATCCTATCGATTCTGGTGTGTACCTGGTGAAGACCCGAATAAAACTAATAGTCCCTGGTCGCTGGGTGTTGTAACCGCCAAGCATCTACCAGCCCCCAGGCGTCTAGCCACCCAACTAATTTTTTTGCTGTTTTGGTTGATGTTGCTCCCTGTAGTGGGGGGGTAGATCTATCTAGGTCAGTGTCGAGCACTGCGTTGAAGTCTCCACCTATTAGTACTTCCCCCGTGTGCTGACGAGTAAGGTGCCTAGACAGGTTCGTCATAAATGTTGTTTGGTCCTGGTTGGGGGCGTATATACAACTCAGGGTCAACTGGAGCCCCTGTAATCTCCCTTCTAATATGACAAACCTTCCCTCATTGTCAATGTTGGAGGAATCAATCGTGAAGGGGACCCCCGCCCTAATCCAAATCAGGACTCCCCTTGTGTAAGCTGAATATTCTGTGGCAAAGACCTGTCCCCTCCATCTCCGCCTTAGTTTCTCTCCCTCTCCGAATGCGAGGTGGGTTTCCTGTAGCATAGCTATCTGCACCCCTCTCCTTTTTAGAAAGGAAAGGATTCTATGTCTCTTAGCAGGAGTACCCATCCCCCTGACATTCCAAGTTATGATATTGTAGTTCGCCATCCTATTCTCATGGCCTGCTGTATGCAGGGTCGGCACGCCCAAGGCCCCGATCGATTCCCCCACAAGTTTGTACCTTCCTCATGCTCGTACCGTTTCGCACGTGTAGCCGATATAACTAGTAACTGCAAACCCCAACTCCCCATCCCCAGGGCACCTCCGGAACTGTAGGCTGCCCAATAAGTTCTGCAACACTGCAAAGTATTCAAACACATCACCGCAATACTCGCCAGTCAGGACTGACAGGCAATCGTCAGGTCCGGGGGAGCGGCCAGGTCCGGAGGGGCCATTTGGCTTCTTATCTTGTCTCGCCTTTCAGCGCTGGTGCGGGCACGATCTATGCAAGTTCGTCAGCGGTCTGCGGGGTCACTCTTGGCGCGTAGGTCGAGTCCCCAGAGCCGTCGGGCGAGGACACAACCGTATCATCCGATTCTTCTTCAGAGATCTCCCGGGGCGGCGACTCTCCACCCACCTTGGCTGCTGCCTCCAGGGCCTCTCTCTTGCCAGTTTCCCTCTGTGTCCGCGTTGGAGTTAGCCTCTGGCGGTCTCTGAGTCTTTTCCCCTTCGAGGCCCGCCGGGTCCCGCTCGCCCCGCGGTTCTCCGGTACTGGTCGCGTCGGCCGTGTCCCCGATCTTTCGAGCCATTCCCATGCCTCCTCTGGAGTTTGGAAAAACATGTTCTTCCCCTCCGCAATCACTCGTAGTCTTGCTGGGTAGAGCAGCGAGTACTGTATCCCCTCTTCTCGCAAGGTTCTTTTAACGGCTAGGAAGGAGGCGCGCTTGTTTTGGACCTCCAAGGTGAAGTCAGGGAATAATGTCGCTTCGCCATTGGCTACTTTAAACGGGCCTGTTTCCCTGGCTTTCTGCAAGAGGATGTCTCTGTCCCTGTAGTGCAGGAGTCTAGCTATTACTGCTCGCGGTGGCCTGCCAGGAGCCAGCGGTCTAGCCGGTACACGGTGTGCTCGCTCCAGTGAGTAGAAGGGGGTCAGACATCCTGGTGCGACAACTGTGCTTAGCCATTTCTCCAGAAACTCCACCATATTCGGCCCCTCGGCCCCTTCAGGGAGGCCCACCACGCGAATGTTATTCCTCCTATTTCTGCCTTCTGCGTCTTCAGCACGCTGTTCAAGCTTCGCCACTCTGCCAACCAAGGAGGTCACCTCCGCTGATACATCATCTTGTTTTGGGACTACTTCCGCTAGCGTTGCCTCCGCTTCTTTTACTCTGTCAGCCAATTTGTGATGATCAGCTCTCAGGAGGCCCACCTCTATCGCCACCTGATTGATGTTGCGTTGTAATGTGGATTTGGTGTCCTCAATGGCACCCAGTATTTTGTCAAGAGTGTCTTGCATTTTGCTTTGCGACTGGCTTTGCGTGGACGGTTCATTTTCCCCCAGTGGTGCATGTGCCGGAGGGTCCATGGTTTTGCTCTTATGTTTGCCCTTGGGGGGCATTGGCCAGGCAGGTAGGGGCGACTCAATGAGGCTAGCGCCCAGTGCGCTTAGGCCCAGATCCACCAGCGGCCCCCCGCGGACCGAACGATCGTGAGTGCGCCGTGCTCAGTCCCCCGGTCGTGCCACATCTACTCCATAGGCAAGAAACCAGTTTTGGGCTAAACCGGGGCTGGCATGCTTTTGTAGATTTGCGTTGTTGTGCGTATAAGTGATTGGTTCAGCAAGGCCTTCCGGTCGGGATTGGTCCGGTTAACCAGAGGGGGCTCCGCACCCGGGAACAAGGGCACCCGGCCCCCAACACTGGTAGATGACAGCAGATGGTGCAAGGCGATTCCCCGTTGTCTCGCCCCACAAAGGACAATCAGTACTCAACCTGGGACGCCCTGAGCGTAGTAAGTCCCGTCATCGGCATCCGGGGGCTCCCGGGCAGCAGACACCAGGGCTCCGGTCATGCGTTCTCCAGGGGGGCGCACCCAAAGTGGACTCCTCACCGGGCAGCTCCGGGGGGCCCCCCGTCCCCGCGTCTCTCCGTTGTGCGTAGTCCCTCAGTCAGGGGGCATCGGGCTCCGCCTCCCGAGCAGAAGGCCGATCCGCCGCCGGCAGGTGCCCCCAGCAGACGCTCCAGCCTGCACCCCCCCTTCAGGGTGGGCCCGCATTCAAGGCCAGCGCCGGGCGCTGCGTACCGCTCAATCTGGGGCCGCGGCCGCAACCCGGTGGCAAACCACGTGGCTCCAGGCCCGCACCGGGGCGCACGAGTCCGCCGGAGGCCGCCCCCGGGGCCGCAGCCGCACTCAAGCCGCTCCGGTCGCGTCGGCCGCTCACCTGCAATGCACCGACACGGGAAGCCCCCCGGCACAGCGCGCCTCGGCCCCGCCCACGGGCCGGGCCGCGGCCTCCTCGCAGCCCCGAACAGCCCCAGTCACTCGGGGGCCCGCTCCAGGGGGGCAAGACCGCACCTCCGCGGTCCCCCCGTCCACAGCAGTCGTCCCACTCCGCTCTAGACACAGGACCGCCCGCCTCAGCGCGTCCAGGCACCGATTTAAAGTCGGCCCCTCCGGAGCCGATCCGTTAAGCGTGCGCCATGCTCGGCTCCGTGTCCACGCCCCCCCACAGCCTCACACTTACAGCTGAATAGGCTGTGTCCTGTCCCCACACAAAGGGCTGCATACCCCCCTGTAGTTAGTCTGGAGCCAGGGCAGGAAGGGAAGACCTCTGTGCACTTCAAAGACTCTTTTGAAGTGTCCCCCGCTTCAAAGGCACCACTGGGTATAGGAAATGGACCTCAGACCCTACCCTACAGTACACTTCTGGACTTGTGAATACTCTGCCAGGAGGAAGGACTGCTGTGCTGCTACAAGGACTGCCATCCTGCTGGACTGCTGCTCTGGAAGAACTGTTACCTAGCTGTGCTGGCCTGCTGCCTGCTGCCCTTTCTACCTGGGCGAGAAGGACTTGACCTGCACACCTCCAACTGAGAACCCAGAGTGACTACAAGGGCTATCCGACTAGCCTCCCGATTTGAAGTCTCAGAGACATAAAAGTTTTCCAACCAACCCAATTAGAAAATGCCAGCTGTGAGCCCGACCTGTCAAGTGATGCCACCCCAGCTCTGGACCTTTGGAGGTAGATCTTCAGATGCTGCACCAGCAGAACCACTAACTCCCTGCCATTGCGTGGACAGAACCGGTGCTGTCCTGGTGCATGGCTTTGAGAACCAGCACTGCAGCAAGGCATCTGCTTTCCCGTTGATGACATCCTCAACAATGTTCGTATTGCCACCACTGCACTCATCGGAATCAGCGCATCACCTCGACATCGATGCGGCTGGCTACTTCACCCGAACTTGTTCGCATCTCGGCCCTGACGAATCATCCCCGCTGCATGGGGAACATCAGTGCATCTCTTCCACTGCATGGAGAAAATGAATACATCTCCTCGATAGCGTGGTTCAGAATCACAACGCTCCCACACTAGGATTTTAAGGTACTTTGGTTTGGCGAGGCTAATTGGGTCCCCTTAGCGGGCTCGCATTTCATCACGGTTGACCTGAACATTTGACTTTGTTCCGGTCTGGTACAACCAGATTCCCCTGATTGGTGCTTTTTGCTTCCAAACGCATTTCTACAGTTTATTCTTTAAAAATTAATAACTCAAGTTCTACTTATTAGATTTTTGTCATTTTTGGGTCTTACTTTATTTATTACATTAAGTTGCATTTTTCTAGCAAAGTGCTGCATTTTTTGAGTGGTGTTTTCGCTGTTTACTGTTTGAAGAGGTGCAGAAATTCTTTACATGTTGCCTCTTAAGTTAAGCCTGACTGCTCTGTGCCAAGCTACCAGAAGGTAAGCACAGGTTAATTTAGGGTTTGTTTTTTACTTACTCTGACTAGGAGTGTGGTTCCTGCTTGACTGCGTTGCATACCTCTGTCAACCAGAAACCTAATTTCTAGCAATACTTTTATATATCCTACATTTAAACACTAGGCACACTGCTTTAATGACAATAAGACCAAAATAAGGGTGACTTATATAAAAGGAAAGTTTAGGCCTGTCGAGCAAAAATTATTTTGACAAGCCAAATTTGCAGTTAAAACCTGCATAGCCAGGATACAGGTGGCAGGTCCGGAGCCATGGTTACATTTTCACTGCAGTGGATCGCACAATGTGTGTTGCAATCTGCTTGTGACATCTAAGACCTTGTCCTCTGTAGACCTTGGTACCATAGACACAGGACATATAGGTAGATTAATATACCAATCAGGTGTATGCCAATTGCATCATATTGATGGGGAGCACAAGCAATCGTTAGTAAAGGTAAAGTGCACAGAGTTCTATAGTTAGGAAAATAGGATTCAGCAAAAAGGCAAACAAATCCTGGGTGACCTGGCAGAAAGGGCAAATGTCCAGCAGTGTAGCATTTATGAGTACATGAACCAGTCCTACAGGAGTACTTCACACACTCACAAATGTCTTGCGTAAATACACCCTTAGGGTCCCATAACTGTAATATTTGAAATGACAAAAAAATACAGAGAAGGCTATTCTCTTGTAAGCTCTGTTGAAGGATCTCTCTAGTGACAGTGCACTTTCACTTTTATTACCAGTGCGAATCCCTCTATCTCCCAAGAGAGTTGAAAGTGATTCATGATGAAAAAAAGTGACTCCAAATTGGGCTGCTGGTATCCTTCAAAAAGCAAGCCTTTCAGCAGAGGTCCAATTATTCATCAAGACCAATTTAATAAGACTATGTTTGAACACATTACTGCTCTCTCATCTATTGACAAGGTGCAATCCTAACACTGTAGAGTGTTTGGACGTCAAGTTTATGCCAGTAGTTGTAGAAGCAAGGATCCACCATACCCATTACCTATTTCAGAATAGTCAGTTGTAGATCTTGCAGATGGGAAAATTAAGCAAAAGGCAAGTGAAAAAAAGTGTTGTACACAAATAACGGCAACAAACAGCAAAGTGTTGTAAGGAATACTTTAATTAATTTCAGTCACTGGGGATCACTTGAGACATGCACATCAAAATTGCACACACGATTCCAAAAAGAAAGGTTCTTCATAGACCAATAGGTTCTACATACCACAGAAAAGAAAAAGTTATTTCTTTTAAAGCACAAGCCTCCACTCACCTTACGGTGACATGCTTCATCATAGGGCTGTGCTCCTCGTCAGGCTGGCGCTGCAATGCCTGACGGGCCCCACGAGGGGGCTCTTTGCCGGAGATCTTGTTTAAGGAGAAATGCACAACCGGTCAAAAAGAAGTGTGGAGGATTGGTATAGTAGTGGTTAAAATTGTCTAGAGGTAGAAAATAAATACGTCTTTAATTTGGTGTAGATACCTCTGACAAGGTTAAAAACAATAAATAGGGAAATGGTAAAATAATGTCTACGCTCCCCATAAAAAGAGAAATTATTATTAATAGCAATTACTGACTCTCACATTGGGGAGTAGTATAAATGAAGCAAGTAGACACAGGGTCCCCTGTGCTACTCTACATCACAGGTCAACATGTTTCTCGCTAAATGGTAGTCAAAAATGATCTTAGTGCGATTCGTCAGGACCTTAATAAACGTACCTAATCCTTTAGATATTTGGAAAACCCTTATTTAGGGAGAACAGAGCCCTCATAATTTATATGTAGGGCCTCATCAGGGAAAGTAATAACTTGAAGCTATCCTTGGATATGGATAGAATCGTGTGGGAAGACCTAATGGTATCAACACTCCCTATTGGTCTATGAAGAACCTTTCTTTTTGGAATCGTGTGTGCAATTTTGATGTGCATTATATTGGGAACTTCACACACGGGACCGGGAGTCTTTTCTCCGAATATCCCTTTCTTTTGCCCCTCCTTTGTTGGTTTTTGATGATCACTTGAGACAACCTTCCAGACCATTTTTTTGTTAACCAATGCTACTCAAGATAAACACTAACTGTAGGAAACTAGTCTGGTGTGTAGTGGGTACCCAAGGTACTTACACCTTATACCAGGTCCAGGTATTCCCCCTTAGTGAAGCGAAGGTATTGTCTAGAAGCCAGGCTCTCTAGCGGTAGCTGTGGATGAGCAGCCAATGGTTATCTAGGAGACATGAAAAACTCATACAAAACCACTGTAGTCACACAGCACTTATACACATGAATGAAAACAGTCAGTTCTACAAAAGTAAAGGTACTTTATTTTTGGTCACACAATACCAAAAAATACAAGAAGGGCAACCCTCCAATAGGAGGTATGTAATACACTAATTCTATACATCAGAAAATAGTATTAGGCATAGAAAAGGTTAGAAAATAGTGTAAATGCAAATGACCCAAAGGTGACCCTAGGGCAGAGGTCTTCAAACTGGGGGCGGGCCCCCCTAGGGGGGCTCCAGACTCTGGCCAAAAGCAGCATTATACAGATAACAGGCCTTTGCTTTAAGCAGAAGCATGTTATTGTATTTTTAAAAAAGGTAACATTATTTAACTGCAATGTTTAAATAGGTCTAGACATATTTAAACATTGCCATCTTTAAAAAGTAATTGTGAAAAAGTCTGAGGGGGACCCAATGATTTTTATTTTTCAACAGTGGGGACCCGGCATTAAAAAGTTTGGAGACCCCTGCCCTAGTGGGAGCCCAAACCATATACCAAAAAAATTTAGGGGCAAATTTATGGAAAGTGGCGCTGCACCAAGTGCAGCACCACTTTCCCTGCGCCCCTTAGCACCCCCCTACCGCCACCATATGTGCGCAGTTTTCAAAATACGGCGCACCATGGCACGGGGAAGGGGACAATAGCATAATTTTTCATGACCAAAATGTTGGTACTGCTCCTGCCGAGTACATGGGGGCCCATTCTAAATAATGGAAGCCCCCATTTAATTTAATGCCTGCTCTGAGCAGACATTAAAAGTGCTGTAAAAATGGCACAAGGAAATCTTGTAGATTTCCTTGCGCCGTTTTTGTGCCTCCACCACTAACGGGAGAACGCCCCCTTTGCATACATAATGCCAGGCACAGGCTTAATGTACCGCAGAGGGTTACAGAGTGGCGCAATGCATGCATTGCGCTACTCTGTAAATCTGGCGCAGGGATTTCGGCCTCGGTGGGCCACATTAACATAAACAATAATGACGCTAATGTAACGCAAGGTGGCGATAGGGGATTATAAATATGCCCCGGAATCCGAACACAGGACTCACACCTAGGTACGTGGAATGTGTAGAGTGGTGCTGGGAGTACTAGAAAACCACAAAGTTAAGTAACACAGTACCCCCCATCGACCAGGAAAGCAGAAGTAAATCACTGGAATTTCCCCCAACCACCGAAAAGGAAGGAAAAGGAGAAAAGGATACACCCAGACAAGACTGCAAGAAACCAGTGGTGGATTCTTGAAGAGGAAGACCTGTGGGGAGAGTGGACCAAGTCCAAAAGTGTCAGTGGAGTGCAGGAGGCATAGGAGCTATTACCCATCCATCTATACTGGCAGGAGTTGGTCGACAGTGAGGAAGAACAGTTCAGCACTGCAGCGCTTCCGCCAGAGAAGAGTTCCTGTGGAATGCAGAAGATGTCTCACGCTGGAATGAAGATTGCATGTGGGTGCTGGTGCAGGAATTCTACCAACAAGCCTTGGCATAGTCAAATTCACTGTTAGTGGAAAGAGGACTCAAACCGGGGGGGGGAGATTCACAGGGGACCCTCAGCGACACAGAGGGCCCACAGGAGAAGAGGTAGCACCCACAGGAATCCCAGAGGACGGGGACACAGAAGTCCCAGAAGAGGCCCATGCAGCACTACAGAAAGGGATCCCAAGCCACAGGAGAACCACGCAGAGGGCTGTGCATCACAGGAAGGAGTGCTAGTGGCTGGAGCTGCACATAGCCTACAGTTCCCTTGGAAGAGATGCAAACAAGCCTTGGCAGCTGCAAGGAACGTGGTGACGCCTTCACTCCAAGGGAGATTCCTCCTTCCTTCTCATGCAGACTGAAGACTTGCCTCCCTCAGAGAATGCACAACCGGTGGCATGTTGCAGGAGCTGGAAGGAGCAGTGGAAACAATGTTGCAAGAAGAGTCTTCTTCGTGGATGCAGATTGTCAGTTCCTGGAGGATTCAATCGTAGTGCTAGTGGCTAGAAGTTGAAGTGGAGGTTCCAGAGGAGTCCTGCTGCAATCTTGCAAGCCGAATCTGAGGACCCATCGAAGATAGAGAACCTAAATAGCTCTGAAAAGGGGATTGGTCCCTAGCCAGGTGACCACCTATCAGCAGGGGGCTCTGATGTCACCTGCCTTGCTTGGCCACTCAGATGCTCCCGGAGCTCCCTGCCCACCTTGGATTCAAGATGGCAGAACCCAGGGACCTTCTGGAGGAGCTCTGGGCATCACCACTGGGGTGGTGATGGACAGGGGAATGGTTGGTCCCGTTTTCATTGTCCAGTTTCACGTCAGAGCAGGTACTGGAGGTCCCTGACCCGGTGTAGACTGGTTTATGAATGGAGGGCACCAAATGTGCCCTTCAAAGCATACAAGTGGCTTGGGAGGCTACCCTTCCCAAGCCTTGGAACACCTATTTCCAAAGGGAGAGTGTGTCACCTCCTCTACCAAAGGAAATCCTTTGTTCTTCCTTCCAGAGCATGATCAGATCAAGCAGCAGAAGGTCAGAAGCCTGTCTGAGGGGTGGCAGCGGCTTGGGCTGCCCGGAAAACCCTAGAAGACTGGTTGTAGCAATGCTGGGGGTCCTCTAAGGAGCCCCCAGAGTGCATGGAATCATACTTCCAATACTGGCAACAGTATTGGGTGTAATTCTGACATGTTTGATACCAAACATGCCTAGTTTTGGAGTTCCCATTATGTAGCTAGACATAGGTAGAAACCTATGTCCAGTAGATGCATAAAATGGCGTCTCCGCAATCACGAAGTCCATGAAAATGACACTGGAGTTTGTTGGGGCACCTCTGCAGTGCAGGGATGCCCTCACACACAGGTACTTGTACCCTGCCCTCTAAGCTAGGAGGGCCTGTCATAGGGGTGACGTCTAGTGACCTTGTGCAGTGACCTATGGTGCATGCACTCTTTCACGGAGGTTGCAATGGAAGGCCTGCAGAACACTTTGCCTGGGCTCCCCATGTGTGGCATAATACACGCTGCAGCCCATGGGGATCCCTTGGTACCCCAATACCCTTGGTACCTGTGTACCATATACTAGGGACTTAAATGGGGGCACCAGCAGTCAAATGTGGGATGAATATTGTACAAGATACCAAGTTAGAAGGGAGAAAGAATAATCAATTGGGCCCTGGTTAGCAGGACCCTAGTGAACACAATCAAACACACCGACAACAGGCAGAAAATGGGGGTAACCATGCCAAGAAAGAGGGCACTTTCCTACACTAACCATATGCAAATTAGTGTTGATGGTGCTTAAGTAGAAAGGTCCAACCCAAATTGTCATACCCTCCTAGGCAGGAACACAAGGGAGCACAAACAACTCCAGATTTGTATAAGTCTACATAGCCCTTGTCAGTGAGGTGTAGCTTGAGACAACATGAGCATGAGACTTGCTTCTGGGTATACTGCAACAAATAGCACAGTGATGAATAAATTCATGTCAGCCACTGCTAATCATTCAGGCATAATTCTGTACTGCAAGGGCAATAGTCCTGTAAGTATCTTTACATTAAATGACCACCACAAGCATAGTGAGCATAAATAAGTGCATGCCAAACAGAAGTGAGCGTTACATGTTATTTTTCAACAACCGATTTGAAAGTGACCTAGGATTTCATTTAGAATTTTACAGCACTGCTGTACTAGCATGTGTCTCAGCACCATTACACATTTACCAAACAAAGGGCATGATTTAGACTTCAGCGTAGAGGGTAATCTGTATCTATAGAGATGGAGCATCCTTTCCACCAAAGCGAAGGTCCACCCTCCACATTTATAGTCGGGGAGCACTTCAATATGTAGACGGTGGAGACTACTCTGTCTCCACCGCCTACATAAACCTCCGATTGCCCAACGAATTAAGGACCATCTGAGGTTTGGCCATGTGTTTGCCCACCCTATTTAGAGTGGGTGAACACATGGCGAGTTTTCACTGTTCATCACTATCAGGTAAAACCTGCCAGCAAGGGGCAGTGGAAACTTCAAATTACCCCCAGACCATGAGGGAAAACCCCAATGGTGAGGGAGCCAATTCTTTTTTTATTTTCATAATAAAATTCCAGGTCTGGGATTTTAAATTCGAAAATAAATAAAAACATTGATAGTTTGACTAATGGCTCCGTTATGTTGGAGGAGCAGTCCATCAAATGTTCAATGCATCTACAGAAACCAACCATGATGGTGGTTTCTGTAAATGCAAGAGATGTCCACTGGGCTAGCGGACATCTCGAAATTTGGGGGGTGAAGGAAACTCACCATGGCAAGAGTAAAGTGTTCTGCAATGGCAACAATGAGAATGTATTGCAGCCATATTGAGATCTATTGGTTGAAATTGTGACAGTAAGTTTGACACTCACAAATGAATTTGACATATTTTCAACTATGATGTGCTTAATTGCCTACATGGTACGTCATGGCCTTACATAGTTAGTTATGAATTTATATGTTTAGTTGCTTATTAAAAGTTTACATTGTTTGACATCCGACATGGATATTTTATTTTTAAATTACCGTCCTTTGGGTATTGTTTTCACCATGGAAATTTCCTGTATGAACTTGGAGTGACACATAGGAACAGAAATGGGGCACTTTTCTGCACAAGACTTAATTATGTTTGAAAGACTGACTTGGTCCAAAAGACATGTACAGTAAAGTTTCTGTCAGAAAATGTATGTATGTGAAATTTTAATGTTGATGAATCAGTACTTATAGGCCTTGATTTGTACACCATTTCTTGATCATAGGTATGTAGATGTGTTTGTGGTAATTAAACTATGATACCTTTCCTTCATTACCATGTGAGTAGGTTTGTTCCCAATGCACGGCTTCTGTATTGGCCTATGTAATCATTGTGTGACTATTACTTTGATTAAGTGAGATGCAGCAAATGTTGGCAGTTTGCAGCATGTATCCATTCATCTATTACATTGATGAAGAATGTCAATGTGCTTTATTGTGAATGTGTATTATTTGACTGTGAATGTTGTAATGGCTGCTTTATGCCTGCCATTTTCTCTTGTAGGTGGTCATTATGAACATGGCAGTAAACACTGCACTGCCGGCGGTGGCAGTAACTACCGCCAACAGGCTGGCGGTCCAGCCCGCCAAATAATGAAGCACATGAGAAACAAGTAGCGGTCCATCCACACACCGCCATCTTTTTAGTCCCGACAAGGATGGAAGAGGCCGCCCACAGGCCGGCGGAAAGACCCTACCCACCCACCAAATAATGAAACACAAGACCGCCAGCAGTTCCGGGCAGAAACCACCACCAGGCAAAGCATGGCGGAAATGGACAATATAAAAGGAAACACTCACCGGAGGTACACAGAACCTGCCGAGACAGACATGGAGCGAGAGTTGGAAATAATGCCACTGCTACTCCTTGCCATATTCCTCCAGGAGCGTGACCGACGACGAAAACGATGGCGGTAAGTACCGCAGCCTAGTACACATGGGAAGAAAGGGCACAGTTACACATCCACCCCACCCACCCTGCAATGCACTCCCAAACCCTCCCACATCCCAAGCCATACATACCATAACAAGATGTACTTACCAGACACAAACCAACAAAGACCTGCACCAATTTACACACATGTGCACACCACCCCCCACAGTGAAACGCTGAACAACGTCATAATATTGTGCCAACAGCACTACTGGGCACTTAAATTTTATTTTAAGGAAAAAAAGTAATGTCCAAATAAGGCCATTGGCTAGTCCATTTCAAAGTCCCTGAAGGGCCAATATAGCCCAAACTTGATTCCCACGTGGGCAAAGGGTA
This sequence comes from Pleurodeles waltl, assembly GCF_031143425.1. Taxonomy (NCBI): domain Eukaryota; kingdom Metazoa; phylum Chordata; class Amphibia; order Caudata; family Salamandridae; genus Pleurodeles; species Pleurodeles waltl. Next base: position 458,234,975 of record NC_090439.1, read on the forward strand.
GTCCACTGGAAATGGGCATTAATGGGCCAGCCAGGCACCTCAGGGAACAGGGGCAGGGGGTGGCAGGTGTGGAGATTTAGGTCTGTAAGGGGGGTCTTGGGCTTACTTTTTGGAGGTGGAGGGGGTTTGGGCTTGCCCTTGGAAGGAGTGGGAGTGGGCCTAGCCTGGGGGGTGGCAGAGGGACCTGAGGGAACAAGGGTCCTCTTCCTCCCTGAGGAAGGGGCACAGGAATGGGAAGGGTGGACTTGGATGAGGATGGAGTTGACTGGGCAAGGACATGGGCATGTTTAGGGACAAGACAGGGTGGGCCAGTAGGTTCAAACAGGTCAACATGGGATAGGAAAAGCTTCTTAGGTGCAGTTGGAGGGGATTTGGAGGCAGGTCTGGGAGTGGAGGTTGAGGGAGTACTCGTATCAGGTGTAGGTGTGCTGGATGTGGATGCTGGTGCCCATATAGAATGCTTATGTGTTGTGGATGTGTGTGGTGTGGATGTGTGCAAATGTTTGAGTGTTTTGGGAAGGTGAAGGACACAGTGGGAGAAGACAAGCTGCCATTGTAGATGGATGTTGTCTGGGTGACTGCAGGTCTTGTAAGTGTGATGCAAGTGTCTGTAAATGTAGTCATGGTGAGTGCAGGTGTGGTGTCAGGGGTGCATGTCTGGATGTCAGATGTTGTGGTGACTGCATGAATGGGGGCAGCAGCAGTGACTGAGGGTGCAGTGCGTGCGGGTGTGTCTGGTGAGGTGACAGACAGGGTGGAGGGGGTGGTTGACACACTGGGGGAAGTGGATATTGTTGTGTGTGCTTTGATATTATGGGTGTGTGCCAGCCTGTGGTGGGAAGTGTGGTGCTTGTGTTTGTCTGTGTGCTTCTTGTGTATTGATCTGTGTGCATGGCTGTCTGTATGTGTGCTTGGGATGGGTGAAGGGAGTGGGGTGCTGGAAGGGGTAGAGGTGGTGGGAGGGCGGACGGAAAGAGCAGGGACACTGGCTACCGTCAAAGAGGAGGACAGATCCTGAAAAGATCTCTGTAGGCCAGACATGACACCCTGAATGCCTTCCAGGTATGCATTGCTGCATCTGGGATGGTAGCCCCTGGATGGCATTCACAATGGTTGTCTGCCCTACAGAGATGGTTCTCAGGAGGTCAATAGCCTCCTCTGTGAGGGCAGCAGGGCTGACTGGGGCAGGGAATGAGGTGCCTGGGGTGAAGGAGACGCCCACCCTCCTGGGTGAGCGGGCACGGGCAACTTGGTGGGGAGCAACTGGGAGGACGGTGATGGTATGGGGGGTGGTGGAAGATGACAAAGAATGGGTGGGCCCAGTAGGGTCTGCCATCATCAGGGAGCTCCTGTCGGAGGAGGTATCAGAGTCACTACCTCCAGTGGTATTTGCCTCCCCGTGGTACTTCCCTCGCCCTCCAACCCACTGGTCCCCTTGGAGTCAGTTGACTCTGCCTCCTTGGAACCGTGGGCTGCTGCATCCCCACTCGCTGGTGCCTCAGCTCCCTCACCAGATGATGCTAATGCACAAAAAGGACACAAGAACACAGGGGTGGGGAAATAAAACAAGAAAGAACTATGTCAAATCCTGAATACATGTACCCAGGTCACGCACGTACCCTCAGCAGAAACAACATATGTAATGAATGTGCCCCTGACTAGTGGGCATGACCCCAGAATACACCAAATAACCCTCATGAAACACCACCCTGATACACTGTGTGAAATGCACTCATGAGAGACCATGCCCAGCCAATGCACTTATAAGTCCATAAGGCCACAATGAATACCAGATGACAGAAAGGGGACCCCTCATAGTCCTACAGAGCCTGCCAAAACTAGCTCTTACAACATCCCAAGGACTTGGAGGGGGCGGGACTGCAGGAACACACATGTCTAAGTGCCTGGCACTACAATACATACATCCCATAGCACCAAAATTCAACAATCAAAGTGGTATCACAACTGTTTTGGTACTCATCCTCTTGTGGTTGCTGTGCTGCCTTCAAGCGCCCATCCAAATCCAGATAGGCCACTGCCAGTATGCGGGCCATTAAGGGGGTCAGGTTCCGATGGGCACGCCTTCCTCATCCTATCTGTGCTCCATTTCTTGGCTACGGGCTCATTTGAGGTGACAGTGGGCATGGCTGCAGGGGTCTCACAGCCAATGCTCAGCCACAGCCTGTCCAAATTCCTGGATGCCTTTGTTCAACACTTGCAAACTTATGTCCAGTTTCCCCAAAGGGCTGAACTCCCCACCATCAAATCGGGATTCTATGCCTTCGCTAATATCCCCCATGTGATAGGTGCCATTGATGGAACCCACATAGCTCTCATACCCGCAAAAGTGAATGAACAGGTGTATACGAATAGTAAGAAATATCACTCCATGAATGTACAATTGGTATGTACTGTTTATCAGTACATATCACATGTCAATGCGAGGTTCCCAGGATCAGTCCATTATTCATTTATCCTGAGAAACTGCAGTGTGCCACACATCATGGGACAACTACAAGGGGACAAAAGGTTGGCTCATAGGTGAGTGTGATGACCCTAGATCAGCTACATTGCTGACAGCCAGGCTGTATGCAAGTAAAGCCCCAGCTGGGCCTATCCAGTCTTCCTGGCCCAGCGCATCTGGTCCTCCCACCGCTTCCTGTAGTGGGTGCTTTGCCAGGGTCCGCACTTCCTTGGCGATGGCTTGCTACAGGCCTTTCTTTTGATGGGCGCTGCTTGCATGGGACACACAGAGCAAAGAAACAGATGTCAGTATGGGTGCACCGCATACAAATGCCATGCCCAAGGCCTCGTAAGCAGCAATGGACTATGGCAATGCCTTCTACGCAGGAACCACGGCCAAAATCCAGTAGAGGCTGCAATGCATCTAGAACGCCTCCGCAGGCCTCATCCTGGACATCCCCGCCACTGCCACATCACAGACCACCTGAGAAACCTGCACTGGCTCCCAGTCAACAAGAGAATCACCTTCAAACTCCTCACCCACGCTCACAAAGCACTGCACAACACTAAACAGAATACTTCAACAGACGGCTCTCCTTCTACGCCCCTACCTGGCATCTCCACTCCACCGACCTCACCCTCGCAACCATCCCGCACGTCCGCAGAACTACAACCGGCGGTAGATCATTCTCGCACCTCGCCACCAAAATATGGAACACTCTTCCCACCCACCTGCGCCAGACCAAAGACCTCCTTACCTTCAGGAAACTTCTCAAGACCTGGCTGTTCAAGCAGTAGCAGCACCTCCCCCCTCCTGCTTCCACCCCCTCAGCACCTTGTGACCCTCACTGGTGAGTAGTGTGCTTACAAATTCCTGATTGATTGATTGATTGATGCTGTTCCATATGGAACATCCATTGTTGACATGCATTTGAACAAATTACAGGCAGAATGTGCCAGACAAACTACGGCTGGGCAGTCACACATCGAACACACATGCGTACAGGTATACGCCACAATCACACACCTCTACGGATGACAGATGGCAACTCACCTGCTCCTCTGGTCGCCCATACAACTTTGCATACGGGGGTAGGACCCCATCCACCAGCTTCTCCAGCTGCTACACGGTGAAGGCCGGGGCCCGTTCCCCCATGACACGCGCCATCTCAGGGACCAGGGTCTGCCAAAATGGCATAGGTACCATGACAGTGTGCTCCGTCACCGGCGGCGGCAATCATGATTGGCCAAGGTTCCCGATTGACAACCATGTAATCCAATGATCAGGTGCATGGCGGTGAGCACCGCCTTCCGCCATGAAGACTAACGCCAGCGGAATGAAGTCACCTCCACTCTATCATACCTGGATGGCAGGAGGCTGCCATTTTGCTACCACCACGTCTCTGTAGCCTGGCTGGGGGCCTCATCCAGGCCCCATTCTCTCTCCCCTTTGTCGCCGTCTGACATGATTCTATGATCCCCACATGTACCCATCTTTGGAAGTGTGTCCACACTGTGATGCCATTATGACAGAGAAACCTCAGCACACATTTGCTTGACGATGTACCTCATTCTTTGCTTTTCTGTGCCTTACCTATGTGACCCATTTTGAAAAGTACGATGACATCATGTGATGCAAGTGTATGTTGACACTCAAATGTCTTATTTCCTCCCCATAGGTACAGACCCATGTGGTGAGGGAAGGCTCCATCTGTATACAGACCCCTGGTAGATCTGGACACTATGGAGGAACATCACATCATTATCACCTACCGACTCAATAGAGCTACAATCCATGATCTCTGTGCATTAATGGATCCTATTCTGAAACCAACCAATCAAAATCAGCATGCCATCCCTACAACTGTGCAAGTGATATCTCTGCCCCATTTCTTGGCTACGGGCTCATTTCAGGTGACAGTGGGCATGGCTGCAGGGGTCTTACAGCCAATGCTCAGCCACATCCTGTCCAAATTCCTGGATGCCTTCGTTCAACACTTGCAAACTTATGTCCAGTTTCCCCAAAGGGCTGAACTCCACACCATCAAATCGGGATTCTATGCCTTCTCTAATATCCCCCATGTGATAGGTGCCATTGATGGAACCCACATAGCTCTCATACCCCCAAGAGTGAATGAACAGGTGTATACAAATCGTAAGAACTATCACTCCATGAATGTACAATTGGTATGTACTGTTGAGCAGTACATATCACATGTCAATGCGAAGTTCCCAGGACCAGTCCATGATTAATTTGTCCTGAGAAACTGCAGTGTGCCACACATGATGGGACAACTACAAGGGGACAGAGGTTGGCTTATAGGTGAGTGTGTATGACCCTAGATCAGCTACATTGCTGACAGCCAGGCTGTATGCAAGTAAAGCCCCAGCTGGGCCTCTCCAGTCTTCCTGGCCCAGCGCATCTGGTCTTCCCACTGCTTCCTGCAGTGGGTGCTTTGCCGGTTGCAGACCCCCAGGATCTGCACTTCAATGGCAATGGCTTGCTACAGGCCTTTCTTTTGATGGGCGCTGACCTGCATGGGACACACAGAGCAAAGAAACAGACGTCAGTATGGGTGCACTGCATACAAATGCCATGCCCAAGGCCTCGTAAGCAGCAATGGACTACGGTAATGCCCTCTACGCAGGAACCACGGCCAAAATCCAGTAGAGGCTGCAATGCATCTAGAACGCCTCCGCAGGACTCATCCTGGACATCCCCCGCCACATCACAGACCACCTGAGAAACCTGCACTGGCTCCCAGTCAACAAGAGAATCACCTTCAAACTCATCACCCACGCTCACAAAGCACTGCACAACACTGAACAGAATACTTCAACAGATGGATCTCCTTCTACGCCCTTACCTGGCATCTCCGCTCCACCGACTTCGCCCTCGCAACCATCCCGCACGTCTGCAGAACTACAACCGGTGGTAGATAATTCTCGCACCTCGCCACCAAAATATGGAACTCTCTTCCCACCCACCTGCGCCAGACCAAAGACCTCCTTACCTTCAGGAAACTTCTCAAGACCTGGCTGTTCAAGCAGTAGCAGCACCTCCCCCCTCCTGCTTCCCCCCCCTCAGCACCTTGTGACCCTCACTGGTGAGTAGTGTGCTTACAAATTCCTGATTGATTGATTGATTGATTGATTGATTGATGCTGTTCTATATGGAACATCCATTGTTGACATGCATTTGAACAAATTACAGGCAGAATGTGCCAGACAAACTACGGCTGGGCAGTCACACATCGAACACACATGCGTACAGGCATACGCCACAATCACACACCTCTACGGATGACAGATGGCAACTCACCTGCTCCTCTGGTCGCCCATACAACTTTGCATACGGGGGTAGGACCCCGTTCACCAGCTTCTCCAGCTGCTCCACGGTGAAGGCCGGGGCGTGTTCCCCCATAACACGCGCCATCTCAGGGACCAGGGTCTGCCAAAATGGCATAGGTACCATGGCGGTGTGCTCCGTCACCGGTGGCGGCAATCATGATTGGCCAAGGTTCCCGATTGACAATCATGTAATCCAATGATCAGGTGCATGGCGGTGAGCACCGCCTTCCGCCATGAAGACTAACGCCAGCGGAATGAAGTCACCTCCACTCTATCATACCTGGATGGCAGGAGGCTGCCATTTTGCTACCACCACGTCTCTGTAGCCTGGCTGGGGGCCTCATCCAGGCCCCATTCTCTCTCCCATTTGTCGCCTTCTGCCATGATTCTATGATCTCCACATGTACCCATCTTTGGAAGTGTGTCCACACTGTGATGCCATTATGACAGAGAAAACTCAGAACACATTTGCTTGAAGATGTACCTCATTCTTTGCTTTTCTGTGCCTTACCTATGTGACCCATTTTGAAAAGTACAATGACATCATGTGATGCAAGTGTATGTTGACACTCAAATGTCTTATTTCCTCCCCATAGGTACAGACCCATGTGGTGAGGTAAGGCCCCATCTGTATACAGACCCCTGGTAGATCTGGACACTATGGAGGAACGTCACATCATTATCACCTACCGACTCAATAGAGCTACAATCCATGATCTCTGTGCATTAATGGATCCTGTTCTGAAACCAGCCAATCAAAATCAGCATGCCATCCCTACAACTGTGCAAGTGATATCTCTGCCCCATTTCTTGGCTACGGCTCATTTCAGGTGACAGTGGGCATGGCTGCAGGGGTCTCACAGCCAATGCTCAGCCACATCCTGTCCAAATTCCTGGATGCCTTCGTTCAACACTTGCAAACTTATGTCCAGTTTCCCCAAAGGGCTGAACTCCCCACCATCAAATCGGGATTCTATGCCTTTGCTAATATCCCCCATGTGATAGGTGCCATTGATGGAACCCACATAGCTCTCATACCCCCAAGAGTGAATGAACAGGTGTATACAAATCGTAAGAACTATCACTCCATGAATGTACAATTGGTATGTACTGTTGAGCAGTACATATCACATGTCAATGCGAGGTTCCCAGGATCAGTCCATGATTCATTTGTCCTGAGAAACTGCAGTGTGCCACACATGATGGGACAACTACAAGGGGATAGAGGTTGGCTCATAGGTGAGTGTGTATGACCCTAGATCAGTTACATAGCTGACAGCCAGGCCCTATGCAAGTAAAGGCAGTTTGTTCAAGTCCTCTTTCGCCCCCTTTTGCAGGTGATTCTGGCTACCCCAACTTGCAATGGCTCCTGACACCTGTGAGGAATCCCAGGATAGATGCAGAGAGGAATTATAATGAGGCCCATGGACGTACTAGGAGGGCGATAGAGTGCATTATAGGACTCCTGAAGGCAAGATTTCGTGGTCTCCATCTCTCTGGGGATCCCTGTGCTATGTACCTGACAAGGTGTGTAAGATAGTGGTGGCCTGCTGCATGTTGCACAACTTAGCTATGAGGAAAGTTATCCCACTTCTGGAAGAGGAGGGTGCTGTTCAACCAGCCCAGCAACCTCATAGAGGAAATGAGAGTGATGGTGAGGAAGAAGAGGGGGAAGATCTCAACTCCAGGACCCAGCTAGTCTGGCTATACTTCCAGCTACAGTCTGTCTCATGTAATAAGTACTGTGGTGTCTTTTGTCAGTGACAATGCTAACTGATGACTGAAGTGGCATGTGCCAGGGACCCAATATTAGGTACATTGTGACATACTTCAAACACTACAGTGCATTGGATCCCTTCCTGCAATAAAAGTGTGATTATGATAGTAACTGGCTAATGCATACACAATCACAATTAACATCTCATATTGATGAGGGATATACGATTTGAGTGCATAGGTGTATTTATTCAATGGCAATATATACATAAATATTGGGACAGTGAAAGGGAGTGGGCACATGATGAAAAAACATACTCAGGTACATATGCTTAACTGATGGTAGCACTGGGTTTTGGTCCATGTGGCCATTGGATGACGGTGTGATAGCAGTGGCATGTCAACAAGGTAGCTCAGTGGCACACAAGAGAGACAGTTCAGGGCACAGTCACTTCCTGGTGCTAGGCTTGGTCTTGGCTGGTGTTTCAGTGGCATATCTGGGTCTGAGGGCACATTTGCAAAGGTGCAGCTGGGCTGCAGGGGTAGGGTTGTTGGGTTCCTGTGTGTCCTCTGGCAGTGCCACCAGTCCAGTAGTTGCTGCTGATGTAGAAGGCAGGGCAGTGTCCTGGCTAATGGTAAGGGCTTGCAGGTGGGTGGAGGACTCAGACTGGCTTTGGTCATAGTGCTGCAGCATCCCTGCAATGGAGGCCATGGTGACATTGATCTGTTTCCATTGCTTCATGGCCTCCTGGGGGTGTGCTATCTTCAGCCTCAGATTCTGCTCCAGGGTGACCAGGATCTGCCCCACCCTGTCCTGGGTATGGTGGTATGTTCCCAGGACCTCAGATATCACCTCTTGTGCTGCTGCACCCTCCTTTGGCCACCCCCCTGAGCCACTGATGCCCTCCCACTGGCCCTTGCCCCCTGTGCCTGTGACCCCTGCACAGGTCTGGCAGTCCAACTTGCAGTTGGTCCTTCATCATCCTGCCTGTTGGTGGGTGGAGACTCTGGCCTCTGTACATGTGGGAATCCAGTCCGTGGCTGGGAGACACTGGTGTGGGGTTGTTTGGCCAGAGCTGATGTTGGTGGCTGAGTGGTAGGGGTGTCAGTGGTATCCTGGGTGGGGCTTCTGGAGGGTGACAGTCCAGGACTGTGTGATGGGCCAGGGAGTTCCTCTGTGTCCAGACATCCCTCTGCACTCTCCTGAGTGGGGCATCTGTCTTCAGGTAGAGGTCTGGCCCTCCTTGATGTCTCCATCCATGGGGTATGGGTAGTGGTGCCTGTGTGTGGGGGAATAGTCATGTGGGTGTCAGGTACTTTTTCGGCAATTGCTGCACTGGTCTGCACTATTTGATGCTTATATTCCCCTGTAGTGGCATGTAAGGTCCTTTTGTGTACATTTTGGGGTTGTACATGCATTACAGGTGTGATGGAGATAAAGAGATTTTAGCTAACTTACCCGAGTCCAGTCCTCCGGTGAGTCTGGTGAGGCCCTTGGGTGCAGCATAGCCAGGACCTTCTCCTGCCCATTGGTGTATTCGGGGGGAGTAGGTGGGGGACCACCACCAGTCTTCTGTACGGCGATGTTGTGCCTGGATGCACTATTTGATGCTTATATTCCCCTGTAGTGGCATGCAAGGTCCTTTTGTGTACATTTTGTTGCATTTTATGTGGGGTGTGGAGGTGCATTGGGGGTGCTGTAGTGACACTGGAATTCCATGCTGGGGTAGGTGACTCTGCACAGGGTGCTGGATGGAGATTTGTTTGTGGGAGTGTGGGCATGCAGGGAACTTGGCTGTGGGTGTTGTGGACTGGGTAGCGGATGGGGTCCTGGTGGTAGTGAGTGGATGGGGTGGTACATGCATTACAGGTGTGGTGGATATGAAGAAATATTAGTTAACTTACCCAAGTCCAGTCCTCCAGTGAGTCTGGTGAGGCCCTCGGGTGCAGGATAGCCAGGACCTTCTCCTCCCAGTTGGTGTATTCGGGGGGAGTAGGTGGGGGACCACCACCAGTCTTCTGTACGGCGATGTTGTGCCTGGATGCCATAGACCGAACCTTCCTGCGCAGGTCGTTCCATCTCTTCCGGATGTCGTCCTTTGTGCATGGATGGTTTCCCACTGCGTTGACCTTGTTGACTATCCGCTGCCATAGCTCAATCTTCCTGGCCCTGGGTGTCTGCTGCACCTGTGCCACGAATAGTTTTGGCTCGACCCTGAGTATTTCGTCCACCATGGTCCTTAGCTCCCTGTCTGTGAAGAGGGGGTGCTTAGGGGATGCCATGGTGTGTGTTGTGGGTGGTGTGTTGTAGGTGTATTGGTGATGGTGGCGTTGTGTGGTTGGGTGTGCAGCTTGTGATGGTGTTTGGAGTATGTATGGGTTTTGGTGGTGTATTTGTGTGTGTGACTTGTGTGATGTTGAGTTCAGTGTATGCGTGTTGTGTTGTCTAGATCAGTCGTGCTATTGGCATTGCAAAGGATTGTGGGGTGTGTATGTGAGTGTTTTATAGTGTTGTGGATGTGTGTCAGGTGTGTGGGTTTCAGACTTGCCAATGTGTGCATTTGTTGTTGGTGGGTCCCATTGCTGGCCGTGGCGGTCCCTACCGCCAATGGTCATTCGGCATTCACTGTCCGCCAAGCTGATTTGTGCATCATTATTTGGTGTGCAGAGGATTTGTCTGCATGGCGGTGGCAGGGTGGGGTGTACTGCCTTTCTGCTGTTGTTGGCCCTGGCGGTGGGTGGAGGTTGCAGGATTTTTGGAGGTTTTTCTTTTTGGTATCATTATTTGTCGGTGAGCAGTCCACCGCCACTGGCGGTTTCTCTGTTCACCGTCGGCGCGGCGGTCGGTGGTGATTACCGCCAAGTTCATAATGAGGGCCTTAGTGTGACATATGTACTTATAGTACATATTAGTTACATTATTTGATCCAACACTTTCAGTGCATGACAATCATTGATATCTGATGGTCCTTTCACATTTGTGGTCCTAAAAAATTCATCATCCAACAGATATACTGCCATGTGTGAAACAGATACTTTGGATGTGAAGATTTTGCCTACAACATTTTGAAATCAAGAGAATTAGCATATATTCCCACCTTGATACACCATTGCACACACACACACACATTGAACACATTGTTGAGGTTGTTCCTTTAATGCTAGCTTCAAAACAATTGTGGGGCACATGGTTTGTCATTTTCTATCAATTCAATTACACTGTGTGTGATTCTGCCACCTCACACAGTATGACAGGTCACAACACGTAGCACTATGTATTTTTTCATCCTTCCAGTTCTTTCTCTGTGAAGTAGTCACACATTGGGACATAAATGGCTACATGTCTGAGTGACATACTACCACTAGGTGCACATCACACATGATCAAAACCCAAACATAGAGATGAGTATTCAGTCATCCATTTCAAAATAGACAAAGTAATGGTACTCACCAATAAGTAGGCCATTCCCATAATGGCCATTCTCGAACTGCTCATTCAATCAGTCAATCAATGGATTTATATAGCATGGCTAATCAAGAGGGGATGGTAACCAGGCACTGGCGCTCACGAGCTCAGTCAAAGAGCCAAGTCATCAGTGCCCTTTGGAATTCCAGGAGAGAGGAGTAGGTCAGCAGCTGTAGGAGCAGGTTGTTCCATGGTTTGGCCGCCAGGTAGTAGAAGGAGCATCCTCCACTTCTGCAGTGGTGGATGAGGGGTGTGTGGGCTAGGGAGAGGGAAGAGAAACATAGCTGTCTTGAAGGGTGATGGAAGGTGAGGCATTGGTATATGTAGGCAGATCCCTGGTTGTGTAGAGCCTTGTATGCATGGATCTGCAGTTTGACTTGGCATCTTTTATGTATGGGGAGCTAGTAGACTTCTGAGGTGAGACGGGGAGGTCAAGGATGAGTTTGGGAGCAGTGTTCTGTATGGTCTGCAGTCTCTGTAGGAGGTTGGTGGAGATCCCTGCATAGAGTGTATTGCCATAGTCCAGTCAATTGGCGATGAGGGCCTGTGTGTACGTCTTGTGTACTTGGGAAGCCACTTGAAGATTCTTCATAACATGCATAGAGTAAAGAGGGAGGCAGATGAGACTGCATTAATCTGGGATCTCATGGTGAACTTTTCGTCCAGGATGATGAGGTATCTGGCATGTTCTGCGGAAGTGGGTGACGATCGTTGATCCTTGGACCACCAGGAGTCGTTTCAGGCTGTGGCATCATTGCTGAAGATGAGTACTTCCGTTTTGTCAGTTTCAGTCAGATGTCCTTCAACCTTGTTGTGCCGCTCGTAATGCACCTGAGGAAGTTGGTTCTGGTGGTCGTGGGGTCTTCGGATAGGAAGCGTATGAACTGGGTGTCATCTGCGTACAATATGATGTTGAGTCTGTGGGATCTGATGCTGTCGGCCGGGGGGGGGGGTCATGTAGATGTTGAAGAGGATTGGGATGAGGGATGATCCTGGAGGGACACCACAGATGATGTCTTTGGGGTTGGAGGTGAATGGATATAGGCGGGCCTTTTTAATTCTTCTGGTGTGGAAGGAAGTGATCCATTTGAGTGCAACACTTTGTATTGCAGTATAATCTTGTGATCAGTCTGTGTGAGATACAGTATCTAAGTCTGCCAAGAGTTTGAGGAGGATGAGTGCAGCCATTTCTCCTTGGTCAAGGAGGGCTCTGATATCAATGGTTGCAGCTATCAGAGCGGTCTTGGTATTGTGGTTAGTGTGGAATCCAGACTGAGAGGTATGGAGGAGGGGTTCTGTTCCAGATGGCTCATGGGCTGCATGCTCATGCTTTTCTCCTGGACCTTGTCCAGGTAGGGGAGCAGGGAGATGGGTCAGTAGTTTTTGAGTTTGTGGGTCAGCTGGTGGCTTCTTGTGTAGTGGATTGACCTCAGCATGTTTCCAGTCTTCAAGGAAAGTGGCCGTGGTAAGAGTGGTGTTGAAGAGAATGGTGAGTTTGTGGGTGACTGTGGCAGGAAATGTAGGCATCATGGGCACTTCCAGGGTATCTAGCCAGAAGGTTTATGTAGAGTTCCTGATGGTCCACTATTGCCTTGACATTTATTGAATATTTATGCTTCTGGTTCCTGTAGGGATGGGCAGTGACAGTAGGGGGTACATGTGTGCAATCTATGACACCAAACACACCGGGTAATCCGGCAATATTGTAGAACCCTTTTTTGGTATTCAATTGCTGTTGATTAGTTTTGGGGAAGAGTAGGTATGGTGGGGTCAGTTATATTATGGTATCCAACACAGATGGGAGAAAGGCAGATAATGCTTCCTATGATATGCCTGCCAAACTTGCTGCTGTAATTTGGAATAATCCAGATGCCAAGATGTGTAGCACAGACATCACTTTGATGTGTACTGAAATAGTGTGGGTCTTTGTAGTTGCTGTCTGAAGACTTGTACCTATCTTTTCCAGCAATTCCATGATGGATTCCCTCTTTAATTTGTAAAACTGTATGACCTCCTCCTCACTGGGATCGATGAGAGATATGCGTTAGGGATAAATATGTTCCTTCCTCCATCACTACCTACGTGGTGGACTCCTAGCTACTCCCAGTTCCATTATGACAACCTCCACGGCATCGTTGAGCTTGCTAAAATGTTCAGTGCTGTTGGGTATTTTATACTACAGCCACTGTGTCATTTCCTACGGCTAGTTTACTAATGGGCAGCAATTCTGGAGCATTGCTAGCTTTGCATTGGGCAACTCCATGAAGCCTGATGGATTGCTAAATGCAAATATCCCTGCGTTACGGATGTGTTGGATTTTGGGGGGGAATGCCTACACTGCATATATTAATTCCTGAGTGACACTGCTGGATTCAGCTCAGCTTTTGCCCTATACAAACCTTAAAAACTGACACATTTTTACAGATGCGTTGTTTTTTAAACATGACTTACTGCATGCGCTGGTCTTGCGTTACAATACGTGACACAATGCTGGCACAAGCCACTAAAAATATGCCGCTGTCTTCACTGTCAAGAGCGAAGAGACATGGAACAACTTGGCCTTACCACAATATTTAAGTATGATTTTATCTCCCTCTAAAGGAAACAACGTTGAACAAAATGGATGATTAACTAGCTGGGCCTGATTTAAAATAATGTGCTTGGCTTCAAACTGCAAGTATAAATAAATAATAAAAATACATTATTTTTCAAAGTACAAGATTTCCACATAAGACGTTAAGTACTTTAATCTAAGAAACAGGAGTAATACGTAAGGTTTTACACAACATACATATCTACAGCAGCTGGAAGAAATCTGGGCATATGCATAAGTGGATTTATGCAGGAATTAAACTGCATTGTCAAACAAACATAGATGTCTGTTGACAATGAAGATCTTAATTTCTTTGAAAATGCTCTTAGCAGCATGTCTAAAGTGTGCAAATAAGAAAGCACATGATTATCCCATTTGCCAGCCGACAGAAATATAATAACGTATATTGATCATTGAGTATTTTTCCTGTGTAATCAGACCGAGCAAGACTTTGAGGTAAATTCTATTTCTTACTAGCGTGTGATTAGCAGTAAGGTGCTAGAGAATATGGAAAATCTCATGTTCTTGTTCATAACAGTCTATATCATGGTGGATCAATACCATCACAGACCCTAAGGACAATACTGAAATCATAATTCATATGTTCACACACAGCTCACCACAATTATGGCTAATTTACTAAGGTGCACACACATAGGGGGTCATTCTAACCCTGGCGGTCGGTGATAAAGCGGCGGCCAACCCGCCAACAGGCAGGCGGTCCAAAAAATGGAACTCTGACCCTGGCGGGAACCGCCAACACTGCCGCCACATTAACACTCCGACCGCCACGGCGGGACCGACAAACAGCGCGGCGGTCACCGCCAACAGGCAGGCGGCAGACAATGTACCGCCCACCCTATCACAACTCACCAATCCGCCACCTTTTCCGGGGCGGGAGCCCCGCCGATAAAAACACGGCAGAAACAGACTACGAACGGGAAAACGCTCACCTATACACACTCCACGAGGAAGGAGGACAGCATGGAGCCCGAATTACACATCCTACCGGCTATTGTCTACCTGCTCATCTACCAGGAGTACGAACGCCGGCGCAGACGACAACGGTGAGTACTGCACCTACGACACAGGGGAGGGGGGAGGAGGAAAGGTTACGTGCACACACATACGCGATACACCCACCCCCCCAACCCACCCCCCCCAATACCTACACACCAATGCAGAGCAACAAGTCAGAGTGACACCCCCCAAGCCCCCCGGAAGAATGCAAAGACATAATTCAAATGAAGTTTAAAATTTATGTATAAAATAGGTTCATTGAAGTCATGGTAAATATGCCATATGAAATATAAAAAAGAAATAATGAACATAGTGCAAAGTATAAACATAGTCAATAAGTCCTGCACAGTCCGTTCAATATCCATAGTCCGTGGGCCAATGTGTACAAACACATGGGCAAAGCCCACACAGGAGACCGGATACCATTGGAGAGAACACTGCAGGGGCATCAGATGATAAAACAACAGGCACCTCAGGGGGAAGGGAAAGGGGGGCACCTCAGCCACATGAGTCCACGACTCCAGATCCACGAGGGGCCTCCATGCCCACTGTACCATCCTGGGGAGTGCAAAGCCACAGTCCATCAGATGGATAACCGACTCCACTGGTATTGGAGGAGGCATGGTGCCCAGAGTGCTTCGTGAACACCTGCTCGACACAGAACCGGCACTGTCAATGGACCAGCGGTGCTTGAGACGGCGGTGCCCAGCGGAGCGGTGCTTGAGACGGCGGTGCCCAGCGGAGCGGTGCTTGAGATGAAGGGCCCAGCGGAGCGGTGCTTGAGATGAAGGGCCCAGCAGAGCGGTGCTTGAGATGAAGGGCCCAGCAGAGCGGTGCTTGAGACGGCGGTGCCCAGCGGAGCGGTGCTTGAGATGAAGGGCCCAGCGGAGCGGTGCTTGACAGGAAGGCCCCAGCGGAGCGGTGCTTGAGATGAAGGGCCCAGCGGAGCGGTGCTTGAGATGAAGGGCCCAGCGGAGCGGTGCTTGAGATGAAGGCCCCAGCGGAGCGGTGCTTGAGATGAAGGGCCCAGCGGAGCGGTGCTTGAGATGAAGGCCCCAGCGGAGCGGTGCTTGAGATGAAGGGCCCAGCGGAGCGGTGCTTGAGATGAAGGGCCCAGCGGAGCTGTGCTTGAGACGGCGGTGCCCAGCGGAGCGGTGCTTGAGATGAAGGGCCCAGCGGAGCAGTGCTTGAGATGAAGGGCCCAGCGGAGCGGTGCTTGAGATGAAGGGCCCAGTGGAGCGGTGCTTGAGATGAAGGGCCCAGCGGAGCGGTGCTTGAGATGAAGGCCCCAGCGGAGCGGTGCTTGAGAAGAAGGGCCCAGCGGAGCGGTGCTTGAGACGGCGGTGCCCAGCGGAGCCGTGCTTGAAATGAAGGGCCCAGCGGAGCGGTGCTTGAGATGAAGGGCCCAGCGGAGCGGTGCTTGAGATGAAGGGCCCAGCGGAGCGGTGCTTGAGATGAAGGGCCCAGCGGAGCGGTGCTTGACAGGAAGGCCCCAGCGGAGCGGTGCTTGAGATGAAGGGCCCAGCGGAGCGGTGCTTGAGACGGCGGGGCCCTCTTCAGCGGTGCTCTTCACGGCGGGGCCCTGTTCAGCGGTGCCTGTCTTGGCGGGGCCCTCTTCAGCGGTGCTCCTCACGGCGGGGCCCTGTTCAGCGGTGCCTGTCTTGGCGGGGCCCTGTTCAGCAGGTGCCTATCTTGGCGGGGCCCTCTTTAGCGGTGCTCCTCACGGCGGGGCCCTGTTCAGCGGTGCCTGTCTTGGCGGGGCCCTCTTCAGCGGTGCTCTTCACGGCGGGGCCCTGTTCAGCGGTGCCTGTCTTGGCGGGGCCCTCTTCAGCGGTGCTTGTCCTGTCTTTCAAGGGACCAGACCTGGCCAAGACTCCCCGCTTAGTCGGCCTCCGACCTTGCGGTAGCGGGGCCCTCCTGTGATGGAGTCTTGTGCCCGTGGGTGTCGTCCGTCACACCCGGTATGGGGCTGGTGGGGCCCTCCTGGTGCACTCGGCTGCTGCATGTCTTCTCCGCCCTGCTGCCCTTACCCTCCTTCGCTGCAGCTCTCTGGCCCTTGCCTCCCTTAGATGATGTGGCAGGTGACGTGGCAAGGCCACTCTCCTTGGTGGCAGCCGTCTCAGGCTTTTCGCGCCGGCCCTTAATTTTTCTTGTCCTCTTCCCAGGGGATGGGATGGCTGTCCCCTTGCTGCTGGCCGATGTTCCTTCCCTAGGAGCTGGTGGACTCCAATAGCCCTGCACTATGGTGATACTAGATGCAGGGCTGGTGGTGGCTGAGGTGCTCTTTGGACTCTTACCAGATGGAGGGGGTGGGTCAGGTGATGCAAAGAGGTTAATTTTGGAGAGGAAAAGTTTTTTAGGAGCAATGGGAAGGGTAGGTGCAGTGGGTATGGGAGTGGAGGAAGAGGATGTGGTTGTAGGAGAGTCAAGTGTGCTGTCTTTGGGTGCAGGTGCTTGGGCTGGAGGCTGTCGTGAGGTGGATGGCTGTTGGGTGGGTGGCTGCCTGCGTTTGTGTGGTTTGGAAGAGGGGGTGACAGACACAGTGGGAGAGGACACAGGGGACGTGTAAATGGCAGTGGGGGTGGTGACTGCACGTGTGCTGACTGTAATGGAGGGTGTGCTGGTGATGGAAGTACTGGCTGATGGTGGTGTGCATGCAGGTGTGAGTGGAGACGTCACAGGGAGGGAGGAGGGAGACGAGGAGGAGGGGGACACAGAGGTGGTAGTGACTGTTGGCATGTCTGCATCTGGATGTTGTTTGTGTGAATGCTTGTGGGATCTGTGGTGCTTATGTCTGGATGAGCTGCCCTTGGGTGTTGAGGTGTGTGCAGGCTGGTCTGATGGTGTGGATGGGATAGGCTGAGGAACAGGAGACTGGGACTGGGTGGAGGGAGTTAGAAGAGGGAGGCTGGAGACAGGGACAATGGCTGCCGTCAGTGCTGAGGCCAGTGCGTTGAACGATCGCTGATGGGCAGCCTGACCCGAATGAATGCCCTCCAGGTATGCATTGCTCCGATGCACCTCCCTTTCCACCCCCTGGATGGCATTCAAAAGGGTAGACTGCCCAACAATGAGCGTCCGGAGGAGGTCCATGACCTCCTCACTGAGGGCAGCAGGGGTAACTGGGGCAGGGCCTGAGGTGCCTGGGGCGAAGGAGATGCCCGCCTTGGTGTGCGAGCGGGCACGGGGCGAACGCTGAGGGGCTGCTTGGAGGGCGGAGCTGGTGCTCTGGGTGGCGGCTGTACCTGTAGTTGCGGTGGGCACGGATGTTGCCGCCACCGCAAGGGAGCTCCCTTCCGAGGACGTGTCGGTGTCGCTGACGTCTCCACGGGTCCCCGTTGTGGAGCTCCCCTCGCCCTCCGTCTCACTGCTGAACTCGGAGTCGGTTGCATGGCACTCCGGGGCCATGTGAGATGCAGCTCCCTCGTGCGCCGATGCCACTTCTCCTCCGCCTGATGATGCTAATGCACACATGCACCGGAAGAAAAAGAAAATGGGTGGGGGGGAGAAATGAAGACAGGTTGAGTGCATGCATTGGCAACACCGTTGGCGGAGAGGACAGACACAGAAGCCCCCTGCACTACGCTGCGCAATCGGGGTACACTACTCAGTTCTTGTGACTAGGCCTACAGGTCTATGGACGACAAATGCACACATGGGTGATGCAGGACCATGGATAGCTGTACTTGGCACCCTACAGAGGTGGGGGGCGGGGCACAGGGCCATGGCTAACGGAGGGGACTAGCCTACAGAAAGCGCCCTGGCCTTGAGTTACCCACAGCCCTCCTCCCCAACCCAGACACTTCCACTGCGCGCAAAGATAGCAGAATGTGCTGATACTCACCCCCTTGTGTCTGCTGTGATGTCCTCACGCGCCCATCCAAATCGGGGTAGGCCACCTCCAGGATCCGGGACATCAGGGGGGTCAATTGGCGGCTGGCACCCCTCCTACGTTGGGAGGCCATCCCCAGCAGAGACTCGGTGGTCTTTCTGGTCCCGCGGCGGATGTCCTCCCACCTCTTTCGGCAGTGGGTGCCCCGTCTGTTGTGGACCCCCAGGGCCCGGACGTCCTTGGCGATGGCACGCTAAATGTCGATCTTCTGATGGGCGCTGACCTATTTGACATGTACAGGGTGGGAAAGGAAATATCATCACTTTTCTGCATGGTAGATGTGAATGGCCCCCCCTCCCCAACCTTGCCATGTGGCACATGTTCCCATCTGTCGTGCGTTGCACTCCTCATTCGCTCCCCTCCCCACCATCTTACATACACCCCACTCAACACAGGCATAGCCCATTCAGCGTGCACCCTGTGTACTAACCTGTTGGTCTGGAGGACCGTAGAGTAGCTCATACTGGGGGAGGACCCCATCAACAAGTTTCTCCAATTCTTCGGAAGTGAAGGCAGGGGCCCTTTCCCCAGTCGCAGCAGCCATTGTATCTCCCAGACCGAGGTCACAGCAGCACTTGCAGTATAGGTCCTCTCCTGTGGACGATCAGGTCTCGAGTGATTAATCAGATAGAAAATGGCGGTCACGCCCGCGGCGGTGCGTACCGCGGCGCACATCGTCATTGGCTCCTGAGACCCATAGGGTTCAATGTTAACCAATGCTGCTTTGCGCCGCGGTCTTCGACCGCCTACCGCCACGGTGTGCCACGCCAGCGCAGTGACCTCACATCCCACTGTCACACTTCACAGGTCAGGCAGCCGCCATTTCAAAGGCCCACATGGCATGATTTCTACTGCGTCACACAGGCCTAGGCCTTGCATTGCCACTCATACAAGCCATTCCATGCATAGCGATTCGTGTACTGTGCAAGCTGTGTGAACGAACCTGTGGGTTGCTTGACTCTGTGCTCCATGTTGTCCTTCCTAGGCACCGTCCGATGGGACTTGCGAGGAGAAGGATGAATCCTCCCGTGTACCGACCGCTGGTGGACCTGTCGACAATGGAAGAACGACATATCATACTTACATACCGGATTGACAGAGCAACTATACATGAACTATGTGCCCAGCTGGAGCCAGACCTGATGTCCCCCATTCGCCAACCCACAGGGATTCCCCCTCTGGTGCAGGTTCTGTCAGTACTCCATTTTTTGGCAAGTGGGTTGTTTCAGACGACAGTGGCCATATCATCTGGGATGTCTCAGCCTCTGTTTTCTAAGGTTTTGTCCAGAGTGTTGTCTGCCCTGATGAAATACATGCGGAGCTACATTATTTTCCCTGAGGTGGGCGAATTGGCTACAGTGAAGGGTGATTTCTATGCCCTTGGACATATCCCCAACATCATTGGGGCCATTGATGGGACCCATGTGGCTTTGGTTCACCCCAAAGACAGTGAGCAGGTGTACCGAAACAGAAAAAGTTATCATTCGATGAATGTCCAGGTGGTCTGTTTGGCTGACCAGTACATCTCCCATGTAAATGCCAAGTTCCCTGGGTCAGTGCATGACGCGTATGTCATGCGAAATAGCAGCATCCCTTGTGTGATGGAACAGCTACAGAGACACCGTGTGTGGCTAATTGGTGACTCTGGTTACCCCAACCTGTCGTGGCTACTGACCCCAGTGAGGAATCCCAGGACAAGGGCAGAGGAACGCTACAATGAGGCCCATGGGCGAACTAGGAGGATCATAGAAAGGACCTTCGGGGTCCTGAAGGCCAGGTTTAGGTGCCTGCATATGACAGGGGGATCCCCCATGTACTCACCAAAGAAGGTGTGCCAGATCATCGTGGCCTGATGTATGCTTCACAATCTTGCATTGCGACGTCAGGTGCCTTTTCTGCAGGAGGATGGTCCAGATGGTGGTGTTGTTGCAGCTGTGGAGCCTGTGGAGAGTGAAGAGGAGGAAGACGACGGGGACGACACGGACAACAGGGATACAGTCATACAACAATACTTTCAGTAGCACACAGGTAAGAAACAGCCACCCCAATTTACATTTACTTAAGGCCTCATGCGTCTCCACTGTCTGTGTTTCCCCCCAGTTCCTGTTAACTGATTTGTGACTTTTCCTTCCCTTTTCAGAGCTGTATGACCCACTGCCTGACTTCAGCTTTGTTTGCCCATGGACTAAAGCTTATTGAAATTGGTATGTTGTCATCACAAAGTAACTGGACATTATTGAACCGTTATGTGTAATACATTTGTTAAGAATACAAGCAGACTCCTGTTTATTTAAGTGGAATAAGTGATTTATTTAAAGTGCTAGATATAGGTAAATGATTGGGAAGCGGGGATGGGTGGGGGTGGAGTAATGTCCATGGCTGAGTCCAGTTCTCAGTCGCACAGGTGCATTGTCCATATGCCTGTGGAAGGATGGAGCAGGGGCAGTTCAAGGTTGGACAGGGTGACAATGTGGGACAGTGGGATGACATCAGGGGTTATCTTAGGCTGGCGGGGGTCTTGCATTCCTACTCTGTCTTCTTGTGAGATCTCAGGTTCCGCTTGCGGGGTGGTTCTTCTTCTGCAGGAGGTGGGGTTCTGGTGGCCTGTCGTTGTGTTGGGGCCTCCTGTCCACTGGCGCCGGCGGAGGTGGTAGGCTGTTCCTGGCCTGGGCTAGTGACAGGGGCCCTTTGGGGTGCCACATGGTCCCGACGATCTGGGTAAGGGCCAGGACGATGGTCCCCATTGCGGAACCGATGTTCCTCAGTTCCTCCCTGAACCCCATGTACCGTTCCTCCTGCAGTTCCTGGATCTCCTGGAACCGGGCCAGTACCGTCGCCATCGTCTCCTGGGAGCGGTGGTATGCTCCCATGATGGAGGAGAGGGCCTCTTGGAGAGTGGGTTCCCCTGGCCTGTCCCCCCCCTGTCGCACAGCAGCCCTCCCAGTTCCCCTGTGTTCCTGGGCCTCTGTCCCCTGGCCGGTGTGCCCACTACCACTGCCCCCAGGTCCCTGTTGTTGTTGGGGTGGTGGGTCAACCTGGGTGCCCTGTAGTGGTGGACACACCGCTGATTTACGTGCCCTGGAGACAGAGGCATGGGCCCGCTGGGTGGGAGCTGTGCTGGTGTTCCCAGAGGGGGTTGGGTCTGGTGTAGCCTGTGGCTGTCTGTGGGGAACCGACTGTCCAGAGGTCCCCAATGGGCCGGGCTGGTCGTCTGGCTCCAGGGAGACAGAGCTGCTATCATCGCTGGGGGCCTCTTCTGGGGGAGGGATGGACATCTCTGGACCCTCCGTGGCGTTGTGGTGGCGTTCGGGTCCTGCAGGGGTATAAAGGTATGGTTATTGCTTCTGTTTGTGGGATTTCGTGTGATGGGTGGGTGTCCGTGTACCCATGTGCAGGCATTTCCTTGTGGGGGCTTTTGTGAGGGTGGCTTGTGGGGGTGATGTGTGTGTGCAGTGGGCATGCTTTGGTGATGGGTGTCCATGCTTTGGGGTTGCATGCAGGGCTTGGTGTTGGGATGGGTGGGTTGTGATGGTGAGGCTTTTGCTAGGGGTTGGTGTGATGGGGAGGGGGTGAGGGTGGGGATATGATTTGGCATTCAGGTGGGGTGGGGGTGGGAAGCAGTAGTGAAGATTTGCCTTACCAGAGTCCATTCCTCCGCCTACTCCAGCGAGGCCCTCAGGATGCAGGATGTGCAAGACTTCCTCCTCCCACGCGGTAAATTCTGGGAGAGTAGGTGGGGGTCCGCCGCCAGTCTTCTGCGCCGCTATGTTGTGCCTTGATACTATGGAACGCACCTTCCCCCGTAGGTCGTTCCATCTCTTCCTGATGTCCTCCCGATTGCGTGGATGCTGTCCCACCGCGTTGACCCTGTCCACTATCCTTTGCCATAGCTCCATCTTCCTGGCAATTGTGGTGTGCTGCACCTGTGCCCCGAAGAGCTGGGGCTCTACACGGACTATTTCCTCCACCATGACCCTGAGTTCGGCGTCACTGAACCTGGGGTGTCTTTGGGGTGCCATGGGGTGGTGTGGTTGAGGTGTGGGGTGGCGTTTGTGGTGATGAGTGTGGTGCGTGTGGTGGTGTGTGGTGTTTGGTGCGTGGATTCTGTGTGGGTGATGGTGTTGTGTGCCTCTGTGTTGTGGGATTCTCTATTCTGTGCTCTGTCTCTAGCCTTCGTCAATGATTTCGGGTCGTAGGGGCTTGTGGGTGATGTGGGTGTGTGTTTTATATTGTGTTGGGTGTGTGGGAGTGGTGTTAGTATGTGTACCAGGTGTGTGTATTTCGAACTGACCAATGTGGCTGAGTTTTCTATGGGTGTGTGTATTTTGACCGCGGCGGTGTGTACCGCCAATGGAATACAGCGTTTGAAAGACCGCCGCGTGAATTTGTGGGTCGGAATGGTATGGGCGTATTTCTGTTGGCGTGACGGTGGAGGTTTGGTCAGCGCCATTTTTTCGCTGACCTTTGGTGTGGCGGATTATTGAGGATGTCGGGTTTTCGGCGGTTTGGCAGTTGCGGGTCAGAATGACTGTGGCGGTTTACCGCGGCCGCGGCGGTGTTATGGCGGCCTTCTGACTGGCGGTAAGCGCCTTTTACCGCCGAGGTCAGAATGACCCCCATAGTCCCTCAGGATTAGCACACACACACCCAGAGCCATTATTGATTTTTGTTGTGTCAAATCGGACTGATATACACATGGTTTATCTGCTGCTGTCAGCTTGGATGCATCCATGCTACACTGATGGTATTCTGCTAAATTATAGTGAATTTGTAATGTTGATGTTTTAGCTGATAGCTTTGTCTTCCTCCTGTGGTAGGTACTCTTTACTTCACCTTTGTATCTTCCTGATTGCTCTTGATGCATTTTCCCAATAACATCTGTTCGTTTCTGTGAGGATCTGGGTGTGCTATATGATATGGCTAGTAGCCTTCCCATGCAGTACACTCACAAATGCCATCTTGGGTACAGCAAGGGACATTTACTCAACCTTACACTCAAGCATAGGTAGTTGAGGCTGCAAGCAGTAAGGATCAGGAAAGGAAGAATGTGTAAAGCATTTAACAACACCAAACAACAGACTATAAAAAGTCAGACAGCATAAATGAAATAGGACACCAGGTTAGAAAAATAGATTTAGGGGTGTGTGTATAGGCCCGTAGTGCCACAGGAGCTGGCGCTAAGCACTGCGCCGTATTTACAAAGTGGCGTTAAGCAACATTTTGTGGCTTAACGTCACCTTGTAAATACGGCCCCTTCCCACGCAGCACAGTGCTTGGAAGGGGAGTGCAATGGGTGTTGCTGTGAGCGTGCCACAGCAACACCAATTGCATTCTGATGCTGCCTCAGATTTGTCAAATTTCATAAACCTGAGGCAGCACCAAAATCTAATGCCACCCACATGGGTGGCATTAAGCACGACGCAACGAGGAGGAATACTTCTATTCCTCCTTGTTTTTTGCTCTTTCTGCATGCTGCACTGTACTGTACAGCAAACATGTAAAGAGCAAAATGCCAGAAATGATTGTTTATGTGCGGAAAGGTGTCCCTTCCTGCACATAAACAATCATTTCAAAATGATGCTTTGGCACTTCTGTGTGTGCTACATTCTACAACACACACATTAGTGATTGTTTATGTGCAGGGAGGGACATCTTCCCGCACAGAAACAATCACACCCCTCAACGAAGACATCCTTGCACGATGGTGCAAGGATGCCTGCGTTGGCGCTAGAAGATGAATTTAGCGCCAGCACAGGGGACAACACAGGAGTGCACTGTATTCACTTAAATATGGTAAATCCCTGCACTTCTAAAGTGTTGCAGCGCCGCACCACTTTCTATAAATTTGGCCTTTCATTTTTATGAACCTTTTGAGATCTTGATCATCAAAATCCACTGGAATGTTACGGAGATATGGATTTTTAAAAGAATAAATAACTTAACCACAAACAAGCATTGGTCAACCAAAACTTTGAAAACTTTTGAAAGGTTTGGAAAAAATAGCTCAGGAAGTCCACCATAAGTTGGGCAACCACCAGGACAGAGGTCCAGGGGGCCAAAGATGATACTTTGAACAGTTACCTGGCCACCAGAGTGTTTTTAGAGCAAGATCCAAACTTTACAGGATGACCCCATACACGATAATGGAATGGTCCTGATGCTGAAGGATGCAGGCTCAAAGATGCCCAAGGATGCCCCAAATGTTGGGTGGTCCACGGGGTGAAGTCCGATCAAGTCTTCAGTTCAGAGGTGCCTGGAAGTGGCTCAGGCCAGGGAGTTCGGGGTCCCACAAAGTCCTCTTTGCAGAGTTCCAAGGGCTGCAGATGCAGACCTTGCACTTTTGCAACACAGCAGTCACGGTGCTATCCTTTAATGGAGGCTAGTATCCTTCTTGAGTGACTAATCTGGTCACAACCAACACTCACATGTCCAGCATATACAGTGCACTTTTTGGCTATCTCCAAATTGCCCTTGCGGGTGCCCACCATCCAGTAGTAGCAAGACTTCTGCGGTGGCTCCCAGGGATGCGACTTGGGCACCCGCAGATTTAATGTCCCCAGTGTTGTTCTGGGGGGCCACCAAATAGGCCATTTGAGTCTGTACTTCGGTCTGGGGCCAGCTTTTCTCTGAGATAGGCATGCAGAACAGGGTCCAGAATCCACTAGCCCAAAGTGCATCAGGTGCAGTCGCTCCAGCGTCGCAGCCTCTCTTTGTGCACTTCCAAGTAGTGTACAGTGGTGTTCTTCTTGTCTCTTTCCAGATCTCTTTCCAGACCCAGCGAGTACTGAGGGTCAGTATGCCAGGGGTGCCATATTTGTCCCAGGAAAGTGCCCTGAGAGGACCACGGGGTAATTAGTCAAATGGGCTACTGGGTCCCCTGCTAGCTAGTGATGCACTTCCTGTGATGTGTGGCACCTGTCTATCGCAGAATGCCACATTCTTTCCCCCTTCAAGATGTCACGACCCTTCCTCAGTCATGAAGAGCAAGGTAGCCCATCCTACAGGTGTGGCTACCTGGGGACAACACATCCATGATAAAAATCAATTTGGGGTGAGTTTTCTCCACACTGTCTACAAGGACAAAACGCATCCTGCTCATAGGTGTTGAGTCAGGCGGCCCATAAAAGGCGGCTTCCCCTTTGAAGCATGCCTCTGGGCTAATCCCCGGAGCTACCTTGCTGGCAGAGGGGGTGACACCTCACTGCTGCAGTACTGCCCTTGTCCCTGACCTGGGCTACGTTCACACGTTTTCCCAGATGGTCAGAAAGCTGTCTGTGTATGTGTGCCGCTGGGAGAGCAGAGCACAGAGTGGTCACTTTTCTAAAAGTGGCCAACTATTAATAGTGGCATTGATTTTGGTCTGAGCATTAGATCGCATTTAATGTCATTATTAATTTGATACCTCACATGACCCAGTTTGGTAGTTCAAGCCAAAGGTTATCCCGTGGGGATATCCCCCAGTAACCCAATGAGCCAAAGGGGCTACCAACTTTCTCCACAGCAAAATGACAATTTGGAAGTGTTGCTGTCAAGACATATCGAAATACATATGTCTTATTTAACAAAGTGTAGCTCAGTGTGACAGGGCTCCATAGGCCTTCCCTATGGGAGACTTATATATAATGTCAAGGGGATGGATGGCTTTGCTATAGGTTTGAATGGCAAAGTTGAACCAGCAGTGAGCACACCATTCTTCCAGTCTGCAGTGGCAGGCTGGCAGACATTTTGCACCTTGTCACATGAAGGGTGGCACAAGCAGTGCTGCAGGCCTGAGTAGACACTCTGCCTTACATGCCCTGGGTACCATGTAATCGGGACTTATAAGTAAGTTAGGCCTTGTCACTTGCTTGAATACAATTCGACATTTACTTAGAATGGGGTCAGAACACTGGCACTGAGGTCTAGTTTGCAGGCCCTAGTGCACTCTCAGAGTCGAAAAACCAACAGCATCAGTCCAAAAATGTGGGGGTGAACATGCAAAAAGAGGCATTTCCTTACAATTCCTCAAATGTATAACCCTCCTCTGATGACGAACAATATGGCTTAGGATACAAATGGGTTCCTCTCATCAACTAATATAGTACTCCCACAATTGATGAGGGCCTTACAGCTAATGTATTCTTTCCTTGATCCTCTGTGGAAATTGAGATTTCTCATTTACCTATCTCCTCCACAACTCTTAAAGAATAGATTGTGCCCACGTGTAGTGATGGTAAGGCAGTGCGTTCCACCACTGTGCCTTTGAACCATCATCATGGTCAGAAATCTCTCTTTCCTCCTAATTCTGCTCCCTTATTCTGACCTCAAAATCCTGCTTAACTCCATTGTGTTGCCCTTCATAAATCCAGTACCTGATGTGCATTTGACTTCACCAGTGACTCACCTGGTGCCCGCTGCCTCCACTTTTTTTATATCTTTGAAACCTCCACTGCCCTTCTAAATCCATATCTGTTATGCCCCCGCTTGCTCCCTTTTCCTGTGTTCACTCTCTTTGGTTCAATTCTCTCCTTTAGGCAATGTAACCATTACAAGTGGATGCAGTACTGTGAGCAGTGCTCCAGCTGCTGGATCTTCTACAATCCACCTTTCAGTCCCTGCAACAGCACTTACCACACCAACTCCATGGGCTCTTTCCAAACTAAGCACCAATTCATGGAGGTAGCAACTGCCACAAACAGGTTAAGACAAGTAGGCATGACAGTTGATGAAAAAAGCAAATTGGGCAGTTTAATAGTGGGGAGAAGTAAATACCAAGTGAATGCCACTTTTGTGACAACATATATGTCAACTTACTCGCATTTAGTAAGTGTCACCCTCTTTTTATTTCTATTCACCTGCTTAAGAAACAAAATACCTCCATACACTTTAATTTAATAAGGCCAGCTGCTTTTATATCGTTCTCCAGAAAAGTGTTAATTTGTCATTCCCCTTCATGAAACGCATGACTTATTCACCCACATTTTCAGTCAAGATTTTGACAGATATGGAAAATGTCTTTTAAGGTTCAGCTTTCCTACTCTGTTGAGCACTCTGCTGTTTCCAGTGGTTTTGGTATTTTGTGTTTTCTCTTTCAGCATGCTCTTTCTCCAAGTGCAGGCGGTCAGAGGTAAGGTGTAGCCAAGGTGGAAACGTTAGAGAGCAACAGATAGTGAACCCTGATAAGTGCTGGGTTGGCTTATAGTTCTGCAAGCCCTGATGTGCTGTGGCCTTCTCCATACACACTCTCCTTATGACGACTCACTGAGGCACAATGCAGGCAAAATGGCCCCTGTGCAATGACTGGAAAGCATGGTCAGTCAAACATAAAGCTCATTGACTTCAAAGACATACAAGAGATCCTTGTTCCATTTTATTATAGTGCTAACTTTGCGAAGAAATACCACAACGTCTGTTTATGTTGGATGAAATGCACAGTCCGACTTTAACTTTTGTGGTTGGAAACATGTTCTTTACATGATAGTATCAATTTGGTTAATAAAGAAAGACATGTCTAGTAGTTCCATGTCATTTGCCTCAGCCCCCAGCCAGCCCCTTAGCTAGTCCTGTTTTTTCAATCAAAAGTATTGTGGAATCTGGGATTTGTAGTTTACTTCCCTCCTTATAGCTATGACCTTAAATATCCCAGCGCTCAAAATACTGAGCTGCTGCTTAAAAAATCAGGGCTACTGAAGGTTCAGCATATGACATGGGAACAAATGGCACCTATGCATTTCATCTGTTATCTACCACGACAATTTACACGTGCCTAAATAGGGCTTCCACATTTGGATGGACACAGCTTGTGTTTGGCCGCAATAAAATAATATGTTTTTAAGTCATTACACCATCAGTTTCTCGTTGTTTCCTCTACCAAAGAAACTGACAATGTGATTGCTGCCAGTGACTTGCTGACTCCACAAGTACAGCAAATGTGGGGTAATCATTGGACAAAGCACATCTTATTGCCGATCGAAATAGACAGTCTCGCTCATGGCTGTTTGGGTCACAAGCGATGTGACTAAGATGATTCGGTTTCTGCTCTTTTCAGTCAACACAGCTGCTTTGCTCAAGACTTACGATTAACTACTGGCGCGGTTGTACTTCATGGCACATTTACATTTAGACCATGGCATTGTTGCGGTTATTGATGAACACTGTAATGGCCTACGAATAAAGATAATTTGCCCGGAGCTGCAAGGATGCTGATCGCAGCATAAACCTCATGAGTGTTCACTTAAAATCAATGTTGCATTTCATGCAAATAAAGCTCAATTCTGTCCAGAGAGAGATTATGCGGATCTACAAATGCACAACAACTGTTTTCTCTTTAAACAAGTAACCATTGCTTACTCATAAATTTCAGTAGTGAGAGTACTCCTTTAGCATACCTAGGCACGTGCTGCATTTAAGTTACTTATAGAGAGACTGGATTGCTTAAAGATACACGCTTTTTGTCTGGGGCAATGATGTGCACATCTAAGAATACATTGTCACAAGGGTACTGTGAAAGCAAACCTGTAATTTTACTAGTAAGTTTCATTTGAATGGTAAGAAATCATGTAGAAGCGGAGACTGGAAATGTTCAAGCACCAAACAACTCGTCAACAAACACAAGCAGTAAGTACTGACCGTGTGCTGTGGAACTGGACCACAGAACCTGCAACTAGCCCATTGTGTGCCCAACCATTTCCACCATGTGGCTCCGGACCCTGCATCCAGCTGCCCATGCAACCAAACTGCCACTGTCCACACAGCAAATTAAGTCAAGTTCTGGTATCTCAACTTTCAATCAGATCAATCAAAGGGTGCCAACGTCTTTAACAGATCACAGTTTATTTTCTCTCCTTTCAACTTTACACCGCTCCCTTGGTCTGCACGAAACATGAGATCCCTCCAGTGAGCCTTATTCTTCTAACTGCTTGGAAAATTTCACTACTTAAAAAATTACACCAGATCACAAAAAACACACATTCTGAGTAACAATTTCATACTAAGTGTGAGAACTGGCCTGCAAGCCACAGGACAATAAGGGTTTACTATTTTTAATCGAGGTGACTGAGTCTGTTTGCTTCCTGGTGTCATGGTGGTACCAGGTTGACCAGTCCAAGCCTCATTCACTGCGGTGGTGTAGCAATTAGCGACTGAGAAATAATAGCAAATATTATGACTGTCCAGCCAGTGCTTTATGCTTGTAGGACAAAAAACATTTTGTCTACACACAACGGGCAAATATTCAGCACAGATCAATGAAGAATAATACTTGGGGGAAGAACTAACACTATGAGAAATAGACGGAAAAGTGTGAAAAGTGAATCCGTTTCTGCACTTTACTTAATTCCAAAGATAAGACCATGAGCTTTCAGTACTACAGTGTTCTTTCACTGCTGTAGGCCTCAAACAGAAAACAGGTGTAACTGGCAGTATGTATGCTGGTATGGTCCTCAGGGAGACTGTTCATTTGTGCAGAGAATCTAATTCAAGTGGTGCACTGCTTTTCTTCAGACACCCAATCACAGCTCATTCTTACACCCAGCCTGCCTCTTCTCCAATCCTCCAGGCTTGCAGAGCAGTTGCAGTGGTGCTAGATAAAGCGCAGATCCACCCAAACTAGAGAGAAATCCAACCAAATACCCATTTAGTGCGGATGATGTTCTGTCAGACAGTAGATTGTGAGTTAGTACAGGGCCTAAAGTTGACCTTTACAGCATGCACTGCAGGACCCCCGGGCTGCAGAAGCAAAAGTCACAACAGCACATTCCACAACACTGTAGGTCCCCATTTGCCAGGAAACAGACACTTACCTCTTCGGAGACCTGGTGGGGAAGCAAGCTTAGTGATTGGAGATACCCAGACTCGCAGAGCTCCTTATTAGGTTAATGATTAGTGTAAGTTCAGTCCATCAGCCCTACCTACCTCTGCTAGGTCAAAGAAGAAAGAATGAGATGCTTTCATGGCCCACTTGTAAGGTGCCAGGACAGGTACTTCAGCAACTAGGGTGCTAAGGACCTCCCCACAGTTCACTGCAGTGCCATTCTCTGCTTGACATTTTTTGCAATAAGCAGTTGCATGCACTTGCACGTGAAGTCGCCCCCCTCTCTCGGCAGCTCCTCCATAAAACAGCCATTACAGGATTCTCCTCAGGGCGACTCCCTTCAAAATGTCATCACAAGCACCCCTTTCTTGGCAACAATGCAGGGCCTTCAACCAAGGCAGGTCTTCAGCATTTCCACCCTAAAAAGGCAGACCCTCACCTGACTGTCAAAAACACCAGCACTGGATCTCAGAAGATTCTCCAACACCCAACAGGACATCACCTCCACCGGTCAGCAAGAAGTCCTGGAAGTCATGGAACACAGACTTGTGGTTTTAGTCAGACATAATTAGTATAATGTCCTGTCACAGTTCTGAAAATGGTCAGCAAAACACTTTGTGGAGGGATAATCTCTTATTCTGAGAGACCCAAAACATAGGGGCAAAAGGGAGAGAAGCCATTACATCTCCCATTCATCAGCATTTTGGGAGAAGCACCACAATATCAAAAAGGCAGGTCACCTCTTTCTCCTTCTCTGACTACTGCCTGCCAACCTGATGGGGGTGACACCTGAAAAAAGGAAACCTCTGCACGTCTAAAGACACCACTGTCTGGTCATCCAAAAGCCTCTGGTCTGGGAACTCCCTCGAGCTTCAGAATGTCAGCAATAAACATTGCTAGTCTGGCAAACAACCTCCAGCCTCAGTTTTGTACACCTTGCTTTCAGAGAAGCTCCAAAACAGATTCCGCTTTGTCCACAATAGTCCATGAAACTGCTAGAGCGCAGGGCCCCAGAAACTTCCTACTCTCCAGTTCCGGGCTCAACTACCATCAGTGCTCGGGAGTGAGACAACACCACAAACTCTCACTCTCTGAGGTCAACTGAATCTTTGGAGTTGGGGAAGAGTGTAGTAGTCAGACTAATCAAACCACAAATGAATGACATTATACCACAATAAATAATAAAGACCATGACAATTTAACACTAACTCAAACTCCAAACCTAATAAAGTTTCAAAGCTTTGTTACAATCCCAAAATCAATGTCACGTTAATGGTGCGCAAAACTAAATTATAAACAGACATGAAAACCATAGGCTGACCGAAACATCTGAAAAGATTCAACCTACTAAACATCAATACTGTTAGACACTCAAAAATAATAATATAAATTAGCAACAACACAATATGCACATAATTAATAACATTCAAAGCAGATGATAGTGACATCAGTAAATCATCAAAATACAATTTTAACAATTAATTTCAGAGCTGGGCCATTTCTGACACTAACCAAAATTGGGACTTGCTTGTGTGGAAACGGGCTAACACATGCAGGCAAAGCAAAAATAAAAGGAAGACAAAAATAATTTGTAAAACATCTAACGATGGTATCTTGCTAAAAATATGCTGGTGTATGTGACTAAGCTAGAAAGGAAACAAGAAACCACATTTAGTTATACCTCTCCTCATGGGACAGCATGCAGGAAGATACCACAGGAACGGTCAACTTCTTCCAACGTCAGTTGATAGCAGCATCAGAATGGTGCAGAACACGGGCTGCACATAGGGCAAATCAGCAGTTCTGAATTAGTTAGCCTTATTATTGCTGAACCAAATAACAGAATAGGGCAGTTAAGACTATGATGAGGAAACTCATCTGAGAACTTAGAGAAGAAAATGTGGCAGCAGACCTAAGCAAGCATAGAACTGACTCTAAGGAGATCTCAAGACAGACTGACTTTAGCTTCCAAGATCTTCACTAATTAAATACAAATGATTAATTCACTGGTTCTTCAGGTTGGCACACTCTGGGCATCAATTTCAACATCCAATCACTGCAGATGGCACCACCAAATTCTGATACTTTAAGAATCTTCTGAGCAAAACTGCGTTGTTTGCTGTATGACAATGTAATTCTGCTGAAATATTACATTTTGTAATAATTTGCTACTTACAGTTCCTTTTTCATGACCCACAATAAACTAAACTAATATTCTTTCACATGAACATCGTGATTTGCTATCCGATTTAACTGCTAGAACAAATCATGTTACATAAACTAAATTTGAAACATGCTCTTCTCCTGCAATAAAATAGAACATTCAACATTACATTAGCAGCCTAGGAAAGAATTCAAGTCAGAGGGGACAGAATAAATAAGTGATTTTCCGTTACTGCAGCAAAATGAATTTTCTGCTTCAGGCCTAAACAAGTGAAAGAATCCTTAATACACATTTACAAATTTAATATATTAATACACCTATTGCACACCTTACAATTCAAATTATATATGCAAAGCAAATTATTTAATTTCAATTATTATTCACATTATGTCAAAGCAATTTTAAACATATATTTTTCTTTGCATGTTAGTGAAATTAATTTAATTCAATACATGTGTGTTTAATTCATATTCATTTAATACCCATTACATATTTTATTTGTACTATTTCCACCTAAAACTAATACTTTCATTAATATTATTCGTTAATAATTCACACATTTTTGAATGTCCAATATTTTTATGTTGATCGTGGTTTCAAAATACGAATGGTAGGCACAAATGTCCACCAAACTTAAACATGTACATTTTAATTTCTACGTTATTTTCTCTGGTATGCCATTGAAATTACAGATTTATTAGCTGCCATATGCTACTTCTATGCCACTAGTTTATTAATAAATGTTGCTCTATCTCAATCCATTCCTCTGATGGCAATCTATGCCATTACAAAATAATTATTCTCATTACAATGAGACAATTCAAAACTTTGTAGTTTGATAATGCATAGGTCTAGGTTTGCGATAATTGTCAATTCTTTTCATTGTCTGATAATATCTGTTTCTCATATTATCCATTTTCATTTGTTCCGTCCTCTTTTTATACTTTGCTCTTTGTTTTCTCCAGAAATTGTAAACTTTGTAAAATCCAAGTGCACAAATTATGCACACTGTCACAATCAATAAAGGTTTCAGGATAATTTTCACAAAACCATATCCCAAGTTACCAAAACAAGATCTTAACTTAGAAAATCCTTCACCTATTGTTTCCCAAACATTTGTCTCCTTTAGGTCACTCAAGTCATTTTTCAAACTTGTCAGATTAGATAAGTATCTCCTTATCTCTTTACTGTTACTCGGTATGTAAGTCCAATATTGCTGTGATTTCAAAACTCTGCAGACTCCACCCTCTTTTGCTAAAAGAATGTCTAATGCAAGGCAATTCTGAAGAATCATAGACCTTGCCACAACCATTTCTGTGTCCATTAGGTGCATTGTACCTGAAAAATCAGTTGACATCTTAGCTACAATATTTGATAACTTTCTTATCTTCATGTCATTCAACATCAGACCCACTGAAGGAATTATAGCTCCAAAAATATCTCCTGTAAACTCTGATCCACTTGTTCCTCTTTTAAATCGCATTTTAGGTCCCTCAATCTCTTCTGGATTGTCAATGTTGCCCACTTGATACATTTTCTGGAAAGCCATTCCCAAATAGCATGTGCCATATGAACCTTTCAGCAATTTGTAATAAACATTCTTCCCACGGATGTAATAAACATCAGTTACAGTGGGTCTTGTCCATTTTGCAAAAAGTCCCACACACTCTTGAACAAGAACACAAGTCTGCATTCACTCGTGCCTACAAATATATTGTCAGCTCTTGATTGTGGCCTATAAATACAAAGCTTTCCTACATGTTGCCTATCTGAAGCTCAGCATCCTTGTGCATCAGGTGTGATGTGAACTGATTTCGTCTTGCTAACTATACCCTCATCTATCCTTTTTTTCATTGCTTTTCTCCTATCATCTACTTGATTAATGAACTCCTTTTCTACCTGTGTGAGAACACAAGTTAAGTAATTAACGTGTGCATATGCTGTGCCAAAAGTCAGTGTAGGCTCAAAGAATCCTCCTACTATGTCTATGTTTCTAGCTTTTGCAATGCTGATCAAATGCTGATTAATGGGAACAAAAGAAAAGACTACATTGTAAAAATACTGAATGTACTCCTGGTTATATAAACGTGTTAATAATAGACTGCAACTAATCCCATAAGTTAGTGGTAAGCTGTGATAAGTGATCCCTTCCTGTATTGATGAAGGAATTTGTGTACACACATAACAATCACACACGTTCATTGTCATACAGCGAGCTATAATATACATTGGAAAATAAATCTCCCTTTGTGTCATCTAAACGAAGTAGTCCCTTGCCCTTATAAAACCTATCCTGCTTAGATGTTGTCATTCTCAGCGCTGGAGTTGCTGTCCTTTGAACCTCTACTTGAATTGAAACACTCATTCCAGCAATCAAGAAAAAGGCATGCAATCATATATACTATTATCAAACTTAATGCCACATATTTAGACCTACTGTGTTTGCCCTGACCAGGATTCATGGCTTCTCTAGAATCAGATAAGGAAAAAAAAGAAAAATATAAAAGCGAGCAAAAATCAACAAAAAAAAAACTTTGAAAGTCTTTGCACTATAAATGGCGATACTCGATCTTCAAGAAAGTTCTCCAAGATTCACTTAAAAACTTAAAAAAATAGTTCAATGTTTGTTTATAATAGAACACAGTCTGGCAATCACGAATTATTATTTTCAGAGTGTAATGTCTTTGTTGATCAATTGCCAAGGTTATACCCAAAACTGAGGCCCTCATTACGACTTTGGCAGTTTCCGGGCAAGAACGCCATGCAGAATCCCGCCACCATACTGTCAGTGTTGGCGGTACAGGGACCGCTGTATTACGAGTCACAAAGTGAAATCCGCCCAAAAACAGCTATAGATGCAACACTGCAAGGCCGACCGATGGCGAAAGAATGACTGTCCGACTACTAGCCCCACCACGTCAACACCATTTCGTCCGCCCTATCACATGTCAGTTCCCTGGCCAGCTGTCCATGCATGGCGGAACACGAATGGAGGTGCGCACCACCGTGGTTCTAAAAGGTACCGCCAATAGTAGGCATAAACCACACACACCTGCTCATGGCACTATAAACTTCCCCCATACCCCACACAATCCCTTGTGAATCCTACGAAAAGCATACATAGTGATGACCCATTCACACAGATCCCATTCACCACGGGCATATACACACTGTCCCCGCAGCACACACCACACAACTGCATGTATTGCACTAGGCACACATCACTCTCACACACCACGACCCACCTGCACCCGCATCCAAACACCCCCACCCCACCAAAATTGCTCGTCAAAAGCACCCACGCTTCACTGACAATCAGGTTGAAGGTCATGGTAGGTGAAATCATCAGGGTAGAGCCACACCTTTTCAGAGCCCTGGACCAGCAAACATCGATGGCAAGGAAAACAACTGAGTTATGGCAGAGGATCGTTGACAGGGTCAACTCAGTGGGCACACATCCACGCACAAGGGAGGACATCAGGAAGAGGTGGAACGACTTACAGGGGAATGTGCGTTCCATGGCGTCCAGGCACCAGATCGCCCTGAACAAGACTGGCGGAGGGCCCCCATCTCCATGCCCTGAGCTAACATCCTGGGAGGAGAAGGTCTTGTACATCATGCATCCTGACTGGAATCATCAAGGGGTTCAACTCTGGTAAGTCAACAACACCCCCCCAGCATCAGCCACTCCTGCCCAGCATGCGTTCCCACCACCCATCACTCCCCAGTTCACCCCATCCCACACTTCAGCACCCCCCAGGCACCCCACACCCTTCCCTGCATGCCACACCACTTCACTGCCACCATCCTTAGACAGTCACTCCCTAATGTACGGATATCAATCGCAATGCCAAGCACCACAACTCCCACTATGCAACACTCCCTACATATCAGAGGATCACATTCCCACTTCACAGTGCAACACCTGCATGGAAAACCAAACCACATGCCACACCAACTGGCAGCCTCAACTGCGTTCCAACACATGGCAATGACAGTTATCCACTATCCTCAACCCCCAATTGCACGTGGAAACAATGGCACAAGCAGCATCACCTAAACAATTTCTGCATCATTGCAGCCGTCATTGCCATTACTGGGAAGCAAGTCAGGCTACACCCTGCATCACACAATGTGGCCAACAAAGACATCTACAAAATGAAACTCAATCCCTTTCCATCCACAGGTCCTGTTGCCACTGTCACCCGCTGGTGGATGCCAGGGTCAGACTACCCTCACCAGGATGAAGGTTCTAGCGGATGTCTAGACAGTGGCGACTTGCCTGGCCCATCAGGGACAACTCATCAGTCCATACTCAGCAGCCCCACCTTGGACACACCGGACTCCCCCTCTCATGTGGCAGCCACACCAGAGTCAGCCTTTCCTCCCCAAACCAGTGCCCCAGGGATGGGTCAATCAGAAGTGTGCCCCACAGTACAGGAGCCAGAGTCAAGACACACACTCGAGATAATGAAGGTCCTGGTGCTACTGGGAGTGGGCACACTGTGCCAGGTGCACAGAGGGGCAGGGGTAGTGAGAGGGGACCTGTGGTCTAAGGGATGGGGCAGGCACATAAACAGACTGCCCAGATGGCCCTCTCCCAAGTTCTAGGTGCATACCACCAAACCCAGAGGGAACACCATCAGGAGGCCGTGCAGCAGTGGCAGGCCCTCAATGCCACTATGGCCTCTATTGTAGGGGTGCTCAAGGAACTGACCACCATCCTGCATGGGTCCTCCACCCACCAGAAAACCCCTTCCACTAGCCACATTCCAACTGAGCCCTCCACTACAGCAGCAACTAGTGAAATGGAGGCCCTGTCTGAGGACCCGCAGATAACCAGTACCCCTCCCCATGAAACTGAGGAACCCCCATGCAGGTGAGGACATCCAACCAGACATCCTGCAGGTAATGATGTCAAGACCAACACCACTGCCAGGAAGTGACCCTCTCTTGAACATTCTCCCTTGTGTGCCAGAGAGACACCCTGTTGACTGTCATCTCTCCGTTCTCCTATGGCCCTGTTTACTGAACCCAGACCACACACAGCTGGACAGTATACACTGATGAGTTCACCCACCAGGACCCCACCCATCACCCCTTTCATGTTTTAGTCACAAATAAACACTATTGAGCACAGCTACTGTCTACGTGCTTTATTGTAAGAAGTACCATTTGCTGTGGCATTACATGTTTAACTGTCAACCCACTGTCCTGCCAAAGTCTGTGTAAGTGACAGAAGGGGGAGCAATATGCAACATGGATGATAGTGGTGCAGGCAAAGGCTGGACACATGTGTCAAGGGAGGCAACAGGTGATGCAGGAACCAGAGTGCACCACACAAATGCCCTGCAAGTGGGAAAAGACAGGGACAACAATTACTATAGGAGTTAAAAATTTCCATACAACACATTTGCAGCACAATTAAAAAGTCCCAAGGGTGAGTTGGTAAGTGTCAGCTCTGGCCATAGCCCATGCCACACCCACATTCCCAAGACAACCATCCCCAATGGTCCTTCCATCACAGCACGCAAAGCTAAACTTAAGGCATGTTCCACTGTCAATACAGTAATGTTGCACTGCCTTCCAATGTGGGCTCTTAGGTGAGGTAGCAATACTGTTGACACCACAATGTATAGCACACATGTTGCTGATGTGGCAGTACAGGAAACAACTGAAAAGCACAAACATGGTACATGTGAAGCAACACAACAGCAGGGAGATGATTGAACTGAAATGTGCACAGTAACAATCCCACTGATGGTGATATGTGACCCCCTCAAACCCACCCAGAGGCAGAGCTGCACCCAATTCCACCAGTGCTAGCAGACACCAGGAGGCTCTATGTCACAAGGCAGCCAGGAGTACAGGTCACATAACATACATCTGACACATACCTGTAGCTCAGTGCAAGTATTATTGTATCATCTCTGCTCTCGAGTCAGCTTCATCATCATATTCTTCATCCTCTTCACTCCCCATGTCCCCATCATCAGCCACTGGTCCAGCTGCCCCCTCCTTTGCATCCAGCAATGGAATGTGACGTTTATCAGGGCCAGATTGTGTAGCATGTAGCAGGCAACCACGATCTGGCACATTTTCAGTAGTTTGTAAAGTAGGGCACCTCCGGAGATGTGTAGACACAGGAATCTTGCCATCAGTAGCCCAAAGGTTCTTTCTAACACACGCTTTGCCCTTCCGTGGGCTTCATTGAATCTTTTTTTGCATCTGGAGTCAGATTTCTCACAGGTGTCAGTAGCCAGGGAAGGCTGGGATAAGCAGAGTCATCTGTGTACACAGAGATAGGACCCGTGTCAAGACCGGGAGGGAGATAGGTCAGGGTGTGAAGAGAGTTGAGGGTACAGGGGCACCCATATAATTGGATACATACTGATGAGCCAGGCCCGGTCCCTCTGTAGTGGTGCCATCATGTGTGGGACGTTGCTGTTCTGCTGAATGTAGGAGTCATGCACAGAACCAGGGAACTTGGCTGTCACTTGTGAGATACTTTGGTCAGCGAGACACACCACCTGCACATTGATAGAATAAAAGTTTTTTTGGTCACTTGTTCATTTCTCCTTGGTGGCACCAAGGCGATGTGTGTGCCATCTATCTCCTATCACCTGAGGGACATGTGCCACATTGTGGGAGGCACCTTTGACAGTGGTAGAATCAGCATGTTGGTGGAACCTATTGTAGCAGAGCGGATGTCTTTTGCAGGGAACACAGTACACCCCTCAAAACGTTACTGAACATTGACTGTGACATCCCTGCTGCCAAGCCCACTGCCATCTGGAACGACCCTGTAGCAAGAAAGTGGAGGACTAAGAACACATGTGTTGTGGGAGGTATGGCATTGGGATGACGGATGGCAAGCAACAGATCAGGCTCCAACTGGGGCACGAGCTCCATGATGGTCTAACGGTTCAGGCGATACATCTGAATGACATGTCGCTCCTCCAGGGTAACAAGGTCGACGAGGGGGCAGTACACAGGAGCATGTTTCAACCTCAACACTGCACCGTATTTGGGAATATGAGGGGGAGAAGTCAGAAAATGCTGCATTGACTGTGTGGATACAGTAAAGCTGTGTAATAGTTACAACTTTCACCCATGACGCAGCTAACATTTAGCCCCTATTCACAAGATACACGTAAAATGGCAGCTGCCTCTCCTGTATGCACAGAACAGATAGAAGTTACCTCATACCGCCGGCAACCGCCGTGCAACTCCTCATTGGATAACATGGTTGTCTATGGGAGACTGAAGCCAATAGTGATCGCCGGCGGCAGTGACAATAATGCCCGCAGTGGACGTGACTGCCATTTCATGTTGCAAAGCTCACTTGACTCCTGACACTCCTGCACACAAGACCTCCACTGCGTGTGCTCCTGTGTACTGAATCTGGTAGCCAAGATGCCACATTCTGCAGGTGATAGGGCCCCAACCTTCTCCCAGGAGGAGCTCGAGAAACTTGTGGATGGGGTCCTACCCCTGTATGGACAATTGTATGGGACACCAGAGCAGCAGGTGAGTCTCATGTCACCGTCCTGTCTGATAGCGATGCGTATGTGGATGTAAGGCTGTGGGACGTGGCAGATTGAGTGGATGCATGGAGATAGGTGAGGAGCCTGACTGTTAGTGGCATGTAGACATGTGAGTGTGGCCATGAGATGTGTGAGATGTGTGCTGTCCACTGCTGTCCCTGTGTAGCCACTCTACATGACTTACTCCTTCTGTCTGTGTCACCCATGCAGGTCAGCGCCCATCAGAAGAAGGGGATTTGGCAGGCCATCGCCAAGCACGTATGGATCCTGGGGATCCATGCCCAGCAGAGCACCCACTTCAGAAAGAGGTGGGAGGACCTGAGACGCTGGGCCCGGAATACTGCAGAGGTCCAGCTGAGGACGTCCTCCCATTGAGGGAGGGGTGCCCGTCGGACCATGACCCCATAAATGGCCCGCATTTTGGCAGTGGCCTACCCTCAGGTGTATGGGTGCTTGAGGGCAGCACAGCAGCCAGAAGGGGGTATACACACTCTCACCTGGTTAATGTGTTGCTTAGGTGTTTTTGGGTTGTGGACTAGTGGGAAGCTGTAGCGTAGGTACTAGGTAGATGCCTGGTTACTATGGGTCTCAGTTACCTTGCCAGGACTGGTATCACAGATGTGTTCCCATACCATGCAGTCAGTGACTTATGAGGGCAGGTACTTCCAATATGTAATTTGTGGGGTCACCCACAAGCAAGTTTTGGAACACAGCTCCTGCCAACGTCATCAGTACACCTGAGGTATCAGGACATTGTCATCGGTGTTTTCCGACCACTGTGCCAGGGGAGATGAGTGACTCATTCTGATGCATTGTGCTGTATGTGTAGTGAGGAAGCGTGGGGCAAAATGTCAGTGTCTAGATGTCAATGGCTTAGTAGGCATGCTACCTACCCATGCAGGATTCAGCTGATACAGGAGTACAGGAATTGTTTCTCTAAACGGCCATGTGGAGTTGGCAAGTACTGGGCATGTGTGACTATTGTGACTCACATCAAGTACATGGGTACAATTGCACCACCATCAGCAGTACACATCAGCATAGCTGTAGTTTGCCCCATGGTGTCCAACTGTTGTAGCATGCATAGGTGAGGCGATGGAGTGGCATGGCAGCAAATGATGATGTTGTTACACTGTGTGAATGTTGTGCTGGCACTGGCCTATTGCACCCTGTCTCTCTCTCTCCCTCTCCTCCTCTGTCTTTCTGTGCATCAGCATCATCAGGCAAAGGAGAAGGGGCACCGGCGAGTGGGGAAGCTGCAGCCCAGGAGGCTGAATCCAGCAGAGCCGAGGGGACCAGTGGGACGGAGGGCAAGGGGAGTGCCACGGGGGAGACAGGATCGGAAAACACCATCTTCAGATTCCTCTTCCGATGGCTGCTGCCTGGCGATGGTGGACCCATCTGAGACCACACCAGTGACATCCTTGTCTGCCAACCCCATTTCCAGTACCGCCCCCTCCCTGTAGCTCCCCACCCAGTTGCCTGTGCCTGCTCACCCAGGAGGGTGGGCATCTCCTTTGTCGCAGGCACCTCTGCCCCGCACCAGTCAGCCCTGCTGCCCTCAACGAGGAGGCTATGGACCTCCTGAGGTCCATCTCAGTGGGACAGTCAACTATTGTGAATACTATCCAGGGACTGGCATTGCATATACAGCAGTCCAATGCGTTCCTGGAAGGCATTCACAGTGTCCTGGCTGGCCTGAAGAGATCGTTCCAGGCTCTGGCATCCTCATTGATAGCAGCCAGTGTCCCTACTTCTTCCGTCCCCCCTCCAGCTACCTGTTCCCAATCCCACATCTCTTTTCCCCTCACCCATCCACATCACATTTTCTGGCCCACATGCATCCACATCAACAGACACGGTATGCAAAGACAGACATAAGCACCACAAACCCACCACCACCATGTAGACACACGACATTCAGATGCTGACATGACAATATCCACTCACTACACCGACTCCCCTACCACCGCTCCCTCACAGCTACTACACCACTCACACCTGCAATCACCACCTCATCAGTCCCAGATCCTGCCACAAGTGCACTCACTGCCACCGTCACCACAACATTAGACCCACATACATGCACCACATGCGCACTCAGCACGACTGTCAACAACCCCCCATGCAGCACACCCTTCCCACCTGCAGACACCACCACAACATTCACTCACAGCTCCCCCCGCAATTTCCCTTCATCTCTTTCTCCCACTACATCTAAACACCCATAGCCACCCACCAAAGAGTCACACACCACACACATATCATCCATCACGCACCTGCACCCAAATCACCTCAACGTACTCACCTCTCAACCACCCCCTCTACCTCCACTTCAATACCTTTCTGCCATGACCGTCCCCGTGCCCCCAAGAAATGTTTCGTCTGTGAATTTTTCTTTGTTCCCCACCAGTGAACTTGTCCCTGACACCCCCAAGCACCCTGTTACCCTCCCCACATCACTACCTTCCACCTCCCAGTCCTTCCGTGGCTGTCACCCTGCCACTCCACCCACTAAGACTTCCACCCCCACCAAGTCCACAGTCACCCCTCCAAAGCCCAAGACCAAACCCACTCCCCCCAAATTTGAGTCTAGGCCCAACCCCCCCATCCAAGCCTAAGGACCCCCCCTCCAAACCCAAACCACCAACCCTGCCCCCCCTCACCTCTGAGGTGACCGCATGCCCCATTGAATCCCCTGCCCAGTGGAGGGCAACAATATGCAGTCAGGAGTCAAGTTGGGCCCTCATTCTGTGCCTAGTGTGCAAGTGGCTCTACGGACTGGACCTTGTGCCCCTTTGGACATGGTTGCCTAAAATGGTTTTATAGTTTTTAATATATATACAGCACTGCACTGTTGGTGTTGATGGTAACAACCTTGTCCTGGCTTTCCTTCCACATGTATGTGTGGTCAATATGCAATTTGGTGTGTGTGTATGTGTTGGTATGGGTGTTTGTGTGTGTGGGCATGGCTTGCTGTGCCGTGTCTGTGTGTTGTGTGTGTACTAATATCTTTCCCTCCAGTGTGTGCTAGGCGGGTGTACTTACAGTTGGTGTCTGCGTCGCTGGTCTTGGAGTTCAATAGCCAGCAGGAGCATTGGGAAGACTTGCAATTTGCTTGCCATGGTGCCTGCGGACATGCCTCTGTTCCTGGAGGTGAGTGTCCCCTTTTGAAAGATTTGTTTCCGCCAGGCTTTTCATGCGGTGCGACTTCCCTGGAAATCCTGGTGGTGTGAATTCTCGTAATAGGGTCGTGGGAAACTGCCTCACCCCCAGCCTTAATATTCCTGCCACCAGCCGCGGCGATCCCTCCGCAGTGGCGGTTTGAGCGGCAACTTGGCTGTGTTCTGTAGGTTCTATCCCCGTGCTCATAATATGGTGGTCTGCTCCACTGGGGCTCCGGCGGTGCGACCGCCACCTCCACCGTGGAGGTCCACAGACTACCAGACTCGCAATGACCATGTCAATTCAAATGCAATTTCAAGTTCCCAAGTGTTCAGCTGAATTCTCACGGTCAAAACAAAAGGCCATAAACCTGTTCTCCTACTAATTTGTTGCAAAATAGATCCATTCAGGTGAAGAGTATCTGCGAATTGGCACTGTTTTTCTTTT
Source organism: Pleurodeles waltl (assembly GCF_031143425.1). Lineage (NCBI taxonomy): Eukaryota > Metazoa > Chordata > Amphibia > Caudata > Salamandridae > Pleurodeles > Pleurodeles waltl. The sequence continues at coordinate 458,278,590 of NC_090439.1, forward strand.
CATTCTCCTTACAGCACCATCTTTATCTTCACTCTGGTTTTACCTTTCAACTTCTTCTGTTACTGATGGAAGTTTGTCAACAACCAGTTCATGTGCAGTACAGTTCTCTTTCCAAATGCAATTGTTATCACAATGTTTGCTGTGCTGGAAGGAATCGATTGATTTTGACTTTGCTCTTCTGAACTTTTGTCTGTTTGCAAGCTGCTTGCACCTTTGTCTGTGCCTTTTTCTGTGTTATCTGCATTTTTATCTGTATTTTTATCTGCATACAAACCACTTGTGCCTTCACCACTTCGCACGTTTGCTGCATCAGCCACAGGTTCAGTCCTCATAGCTTGGTCAAGTCGAACTCCTTCTTCATCAGCATTTGCTTTTGCAAGATCAGACTCTGTGTTTTCAAGAGGACACAGAACTTTGCATGTGTGGCTTGCATGTACCCAGTTCGTAAGACCAGCACACTTCACAGCTGTCGTCGTCGCCAAGATGACCTGAAATGGACCTTTCCACCTTGGCTCCAAGCAAGTATTCTGCACATATTTCTGAACCAGCACCCACTCGCCAGCCTTCAGGCTGTGGACCTGTTCTTGAGCTGGTTGAACTGTTGCTGCTTCAACCTGATGAGACAAAGAGCAAATCACATTACCCAGACCTTTGCAATACTCCAGCACTAAGTCATCTGTAACGTTCACAAGTGCATTTGCATGTACTGCTGGTAGTCTCATTTCACCACCCATGAAGATTTAGTGGGGAGACAGCTCTGTCTTCCTGTCAGGGGTGTTACGCATTCTCATCAGGACAAAAGGCAAAGCATCAAGCCATTTCAACACTGTAGAGGCACAAACCTTTGCCAATCAAGCTTTCAGTGTTCCATTTATTTGCTCTACAATTCCAGATGCCTCTGGTCTGTAACTGCAGTGCCATTTTTGCTCCATTTTCAGTGCTGCACAAAAAACCTTTATGATTTCATTATTAAAATTAGTTCCTCGATCTGATTCCAAATAAGTCGGGAATCCATACCTCAGTATTAGTTCATAGAGCAGCAGGTTAGCTACAGTGAGACTATCATTACTATATGTTGGATACGCCTCAATCCACTTAGAAAACAAACACACGATGACTAACATACTTCGGTCCATTGCAGGCAGGCATCTCAATGAAATCAAGTTACATTCTATTAAATGGACCTCATGGTCTGCTTATGTGTCTCAAATTAACCACTGTTCGTTTCCCTACATTCATTTGTCGGCATGTAATACATCTGTGACAAACCGCTTCTGCAACCAATCTAAATCTGGGGTTGTACCATGTCTGTTTGAATGTGTGAATCATTGCATCTCTGCCGAGATAAACCTGACAAAGATAATACCTAGCCATCGAGTTCAACAAACAATCTGACAAAACAACTTTCCCTTCATTTGTAATACAGACATCATCTCTCTCTCCTTGATCACAACCTGCTTTTATCCAACATCTGTGCTCTTCCTCTGTTGCCTCTGCTTGCAACCTCTTAGTCTCATCCCAGGTATCAACCACTGACCGCAAGAAATTTTGATTTGTCTCACTGGTGTCACTTTCATTGTTCCACTCTTCATAGAAGGTGACGTAATGGAGTGCTCAGTATCTGGCAATTTGGTCAGAATTGGCATTACCCAACGTTACATAGTCATTTGACCTTTGGTGGGCCATACACTTAACAAAGGCAATCTTCTCAGGTAACTGTAATGCATTTAGCAACTCATTAATTTTCTCTCCATTTTGAATAGGTGTTCCAGAGGAGGTCATGAAACCTTGCTGGTGCCATAACTGCCTGAAATCATGGACAACACTAAATCCATATTGACTATCTGTGAATATTGTCACTTTGAGCTGCTCTGATACCCAACATGCTCTTGTAAGAGCAACCAATTTGTCTACTTGGGCAGAAACAACTCAGTGAAGCCTTGAGGCTTCGACCACTCCTGAGAGGGTGCAAACTGCATAACCTGCTCTTAGAGTACCTTCAATGACTCTTAAACAGGAGCCATCAAGAAAGACAACATGGTAATTTTCTACTAAAGGAGTATCCTGAATATCAGGTCTGGGTTTAGTGCACAGTTCAGTGACATCGAAGCAGTCATGTTCCATTTAATTAACGTCAATTGAGTCGTCAACATTTTTAGGCATTAGTGTGGCGGGATTCAAGGTGGAACATCTCTTGATCCCAAGATTTGGGGATCCAAGAATTAACAACTCATAACGGGTAAGACGAGCACTGGTCAAATATTGAGTCTTGGACCTGGTCAAAAGAATTTCAACTGAGTGTGGGATATAAACAGATAAATTATATCCCATTACAATACATTTGCATTGAAGGATACTTACTCCAGCCAGAGCCACGGCTTTCAGACAGCCGGACAGAGCAGCAGCGAAAGTATCCATTGTGGTAGAAAAATATGTCACTGGCCTGTTTGTTCCTCCATGGGACTGTGACAACACAGAAAGAGCACTGTCATCATGTTCATGACAAGACTGTGCAAAACCTTTCGTATGATCAAGTATTCCCAAAGCTGGAGCTCTACACAAACTGTCTTCAAACTCAGTGAAAGCTTTCACGCACTCTTCTTTGAAAGGGACTGGACCTGTGACATCTGTGTGCGTCAATTTCTGCAATGGTTTGGAAATTACGGAAACATTCAGAATCCATTGGCGGCAAAAACATTCTGACATCTTTATGTGTAACTGGGGGATTGATTTGCATAATGACTGCAACTCTCTCTCAGGGCCCTTTTCTCTCACCTTTCTCAATTTGGTGACCCAAAAACTTAACTTCCTTCTGGCAATATCAAATTTAGCAGGGAAAACTTGGTGTCCTTTTTCACTCAATTGATTCAATAATGCTGTGGTATCTTGTCTGTAGGCTTCACATGTATTGAACGTAACCATCAGGTCATCGATGCATTGCACTAAAGCAGACTGAAATGGCATGTTCAAAGACTCTAAATTCTAAATCAGGATCTGATAAAAAATGGACAGAGATTCCGAAAACTCCTGTGGAGTACGACACCATGAATGCACACGGTTGCTGAACCGGCAACAAAAGAGGAACTGACTATTTTCGTGAAATGGCACTGAGAAAAAGCTTGTGACAAATCAGTCACTGAAAACCACTCTGCTTCACATGGAATCTGAAATACGATCACAGCTGGGTTTGGCACTATGGGACAGCAGGATACTACAATTTCATTTACTTTTCTCAAAGTCTCAGCAGACCTATAATTGGTGTATTACATGGGCTGCTCATAACTTCTTTCAACACTCCCTGCTCACCAAAATCTGCAATTACGGGGGTAAATACCTTCAATTACCTGTGCGGTCATGTGATACTATGGTGTTCTGGGGAAAACTGCAATTGGTTTTACAGTAATTTTGACTGGTTTAGCACCTCTAATAAGTCCAATGTTTTTTCTAGAGAGATCCAAAACTCTCAATGTTACTGTCTCTTGTAATTCACCAGGCAAGTCCTTAACTGTCATGGCAGGAAACAACGTAATGAGGGAGACATCGCACCAGTTTGACTGTAAGTTTCATCATTGCTAATGGTTTTATTTTCTATCCCTTCTTGTGTACAATTGATGGAACATTTTAATTTGCAGAGTAAGTCTCTTCCTAGCAGACTAACAGGACTTGAATCACAAACTACACACAGACTTGAATCACAAAATTGGAACCTCAAGGGTTCCAATTTTAACTGGAATGGGCTATGTAGTGGGATTTACCCGATGATGATGATGATGTTCTACTCATACAACCTGAACTGTCCTTCCTGAAAGGGGCACATTAGGGACTTCTGCATATCTGACAGCGGAACGTGTTGCTCCTGTGTCAACAAGGAATGAAACATCATGAACCATAATACTCGCATTCACATATGGACCATGCTGATGTACCTCCAAAGAGGCAGCTAACACACATTCTTCCTCTTCCAAACTCTCACTCATGTATTTTTCACTCACTTCATCATCACTGAAATCAAATAATGGGTATTGTGTGATTAACTGATTTGCATTTACTTTCTGGTTTGCGTTCTGCTGAGGAACCATCACCTGTTGCTGTGCCATCAGAGCTTGGGAAATCCGCATCTGCTGTGGGACATTATTTGCTGCTGGGGAAACTGTACTTGCTGCTGGGGATTCTGCATTTGGACTGCTCTTGTAGAAAGATTCATATTTTGATTTTGGGGCCTTTGGACGCTTGCATTTTGAAATTGACTATTGTCAACCATCTGTGCAACACCACCAACTTGCACCAATTTATTTACCTTATTAAAAGGAAACTCCCAGTTCTAATGTCTGAAGCCACACACATGACAAGGCAGAATTTGCTTCATGCTCTGAACATCAACCACATTCACATTCGGATCTACTCGAACTCCACGACCTCTACCTCTAAACTGAGGCACCATATTGCCGACTGTTGCATCCCTTGCATTCCTCCTGCATTCACCGTACCTTGTGAGCTCTGCATTCCTGTTGCTTGGGAAGATTAAACCCACATCACCATTACCGTTTCCTTCCACCTTTTCTTGTTCAGGTCACTCTCATCACTACAATATTTTGCATATTGCAGCACTTCATCAATCGGCTTTTCTTGCCAGCAAATCAAATGATTCTTAATCATATTGCTAATTTCAGGCTTCATTCCCTGAACAAACCCAAACACAAAATAAATCATGTCTCTCTGCTCAATAATTTCTGTGCTACTGTATTGTTTGAATGCTTTCAGCACCTTTCATAGTAAGCATAAACAGACTCCTTTGCCGTCTGAGATGTCCTGTCATTTCTTTGCCAATCAATGTCTTTAGGGGAAACTCTACTCTTCAAAAACTCAATCACCTTGTAATAGTTCTTCATCACTTCTTCAGACTGCGCACCTGTTACCACATCTCTCGGCGGCTCATGTGTTGGCCAGTCAACTCTTCTCTTACACTAAACCCACACATCTGCTGGAACCACTATCTCAAATAAAGTTTTTAGATCTTCCCACAAACACTTCACACTCTTGACAAACCTCTCAGTTTGCTGGTACCATTCCACTGGTTTCTCTCTAAACTTTGAGTAGTCATTTGTCAATGACAGTATATTACTTCTACTCCAAGGGACATGAACAAAATTCCCTCCTGGAAATTCTCTCATTGACATCAGTTTTACAGCTTCTTCAGCCTGCTGTTCATCATTTGAAGATGCAGTCGGCTTTTTCTTCTGATCTTTTTTTGTCCATCTGCCTTCCCATTTATCTAATGCTCCACGTGTTTGTGTGCTTTGAATCAACTCCTTAATGTGAATTTTCATTCCAGGTGATCTCATGTTTGCAATGTCTCTCAAATCGAATTCCAATCTGTAACTCTTCTTCAACTGTTTTGATTTATTCATTTTTCTCAGCCAAATTAGCTATTTTCTCATAAGCCTGTCCTGCACGAAGAGTGACATCTTTGAACACGAAGCGCAATTCATTTTCATACTGTGAATCTAGTCTGTCCATCTCAAGGGTTCCCTCAATAATTTCATTTAATTCCAATTTTAATCTGGCCATATTCAATGTCCTTTCTCCCTCAGGCGTATTTCCTGGAACTGAAGTTCCACTCAAATTGCCTGACCATGCAATCAATTGTTGGGCTGTCAATCCTTGCAAACTAATGTTATTACCATTGTTTCGGGGAACAAACTGTGGAACATTGTAAGAGATGCTCATAATTTCCTCTTGAATCATCCCAGATGATCACACGGAACATGGGGGACACGTCACATCAATTAGTGAACCACCTCCAGAATGTGTCTGGTTAGAACCAAGAGAACTCTTTGGGGTCATGGCGGGCACTGTAGTGCTCAGTCTCTCCACTCTGCATTAGATCCAAAAGGTGAATTAATTGCTGATGCTGGATTGAAATCTGGGGACCATTCTCCTTATTACCCTGGGCATACAACGGGACTATTGGACCTTTGGTTACAGGAACTGTTAATGCTTCTGGTCTTGTCAAATTCGACTGACTTTGTAGGAACATTAATTCTTTACTTTGACTAGTTAATACTGTACCATAAGCTTTATTTGACTGATTCTGGGCAATATTCTGTGGTGTCATCACTGGGAAATACATTGACATTGTCTGTCTCTGGTTCATGACTTGTGCAGGTGTCTGTACATTAGGTGTGAGCTCAAACTGAGTCATTCCTGCATTCTGAGTTGGCTGTGGCATAATTTGAACTGGGACATTCTGAACTGTATTAACATTTGGAACTGTCGGATAAATCAATGGCACCTGTGGAACATTGGCAATAGGCATGTTTGGAATTATCTGAACCTAGATATGTGCAATTGGAGCTGTGGCAACACAGGACTACGTTCTGATTTACTGATTTAACTGCATTATACAGTGGGGTAGCAATTCTGTAACAATTGAGTTATAAATTCATCATGTCAATCATTCTTGACATCTGTTACCTTTTTTTCACCCAATTTCTACTCTGTATCTCCTTCAGGTTTGTTTTTGGCTTTGCGCTTAACACATCCATCACCTTCCTGGGTAATTGCTGGAAACAGCTTCACTGCATGTAATGTATCCGCTCTCCACATTCTCTGCTCTGCATCCCATCTAGCTTCTGCTAGTGTCTTCACTGCTTTCCTCACTCCTTTTAAATTTCTGAGCCTCTTTCTTTCTCGCATCAAATTCCCAATTAGCAAGTGCTTCAAATTGTGCAGGTCTAGGAAGGGGCTTTGATTTATACAACACCCTCCTCAGATTCTCCAAAATTCTCAAATGAAAGGTTCCATAACTAGGAAAAGCTAAGGTGCCGTCCTTCTCAGTTATTTTGCACCATTGATTTATCCAAAGACATGCTGAAACTTCTCTTTCTTCCAGTACCATGAATGCTGGTGTACCTCCAGGTGGAAACTAACTGGGATAAAAACATTTCCTCTCAATGTACTCCTTAATACTTAAAAAACTTAGGTGGTCATTGCAACATTGGTGGTAAAAGGCGCTTACCGCCGTGCAGAAGACCGCCAACACACCGCCGCGGAAATCCGCCACAGCTATTATGACCCACAACACGGAACCCGCCAATATTCAGACACCCACACAAGTCCGCCACACCAAAGGTCAGTGATAAACTGGCGAAAACAAAACCTCCACCATCACCCCAACAGAAATGCGCCCACATTATCACGACCCACTAATCCACTCGGCGGTCTTTCAACCGCGGTATTCCATTGGCGGTACACACCTCTGCGCTCAAAATACTCACACATCTCCAAAACACAGCCACATTGGACAAATCGAAATACACACACCTGATACACATACACACACCACTCCCACACACCCAATACAATATAAAACACACACCCACATCACCCACAAACCCCTACGACCACAATTACTGAGAGAAGGCCAGAGAGAGACACCACCATCAACAATACTAGCATCCACAGGCACACAACACCATCACCCACATAACTTCTACGCACCTCACACTACACACTACACACCACTACATATCAGCACACTTATCACCCCACACACCACCCCACACATCACCTACACCACCCCATGGCACGCCCCAGGTTCTCGGAGGAGGAGCTCAGGGTCATGGTGGAGGAAATCGTCCGGGTAGAGCCACAGCTATTCGGAGCACAGGTGCAGCACACCTCCATTGCAAGGAAGATGGAGCTATGGCGAAGAATAGTGGACAGGGTCAACGCAGTGGGACAGCACCCAAGAAATCGGGAGGACATCAGGAAGAGGTGGAACGACCTACGGGGGAAGGTGCGTTCTGTGGTCTCAAGACACCACCTTGCGGTTCATTGGACTGGCGGCGGACCCCCATCTTCTCCCCCACAACTAACAACATGGGAGGAGCAGGTCTTGGCGATTCTACATCCTGAGGGCCTCGCAGGAGTAGGTGGAGGAATGGACTTTGGTAAGTCAATTCTTTACTATTACATCCCCACCATAACTGCATGCCAGCACATACCCCCACCCTCACCCTCACCTCCATCACTCTAACTCCTCACAAATGTCCCAACATCACAAACCACACATCCTAACATCAAGCCCTGCATGCAACAACAAAGCATGGATACCCATCACTAAAGCATGGCCACTGCACATACCCATACACCCCCCTAAACCATCATCACACAAGGTCCCACACAGGAATGCAAGTACTGGGGTACACGGTCACCCACCCATAGCACACCATGGCACACACAGATGTAATAAACATCCTATTATACCCCTGCAGGACCCCTACCCAACATCACCGGACAGGAGGGTCCACACATGTCCACACCACCAACAGAAGAGGCCCACAGTGATGACGGCAGCTCTGTCCAACTGGATCTAGATGACCAGCCTGGCCAATCGGGGACCTCGGGACAGTCGGTTCCCCTCACACTGGCACAGGCCACCACAGAGCTTCCCCCCTCTGGAAACACCAGCACAGCACCCACCCAGCGGGCCCATACCTCCGTCCCCAGGACACGTCAATCAGCAGTGTGTCCACCACTACAGGGAACCCAGGCTAACCCACCACCCCAACAACAAACAGGGACCTTGGGACAGTGGTAGTGGGCACACGGTCCAGGGGATGGAGGCCCAGGAACACAGGGGAACTGGGAGGGCTGCTGTGCGACAGGGGGAGGACAGGCCAAGGGAACCCACTCTCCACGAGGCCCTTTCCTCCATCATGGGAGCCTACCACCACTCCCAGGAGACAATGGCAACGGTACTGGCCAAGTTTCAGGAGACCCAGCGCCTGCAGGAGGAACAGTATTTGGGCTTCAGGGAGGAACTCAGAGCCATCAATTCCACCCTGGGCACCATCGTAGGGGTGCTGAAGGAAGTACTCAACACCAGGAGGGACACTGTGGCACTACAAGGGGCCCCTGACACTAGCCTGGACGATGAAGTGCCCACCAGCACCGCCGGCGCTAGTGGACAGGAGGCACCGCCACAGGACCACCACACCAGCACCCCACCCCCTGCAGAGGGAGAAACACCTCGCAAACGGTCCCTGAGATCCAGGAAAAAGACAGAAAACAATGCCAAAACCCCGCCAAGAAATGAGACCACCCTGAATGTCATACTTCTGTTCCACTTTGTCACCCTGTCCATCCTTAAACTGCCCCAATTCCACTTCCTATGCCCATTTGGGCAATGCACGTGTGAGACTAATAGACTGGACTCTGCCATGGACATTCCTCCGCCATCACCCCTCACCATTTTGCAACCGCCTCCAATATTTTGCACTTAAATAAACACCCTTGAAGCACAAAACAATCTGGAGTCAGTCTGTGATTTTGAAATAGTGTATTAGCAATTACTGTGGCAAAAAGCTCTTTCATTTGTAATGTCAACATACCTATGTCACATAGCTCTAGTCCATGATGAATCAAAGCAGAAGTCGCACTGTGGGACCCACATCTGTGAAATTGTAAGGGAAAGTGACAACTCAGTGACCATACACTGGGTAAAAACGACAGACAGTAGAGAGGTAGTAGTGTTAAAGGACATGTAGTAGGCAGGTTTGTATTCTTACCTGTGTTTCACTGGAAATATTGCTGGATCACTGAGTCCCTGTTGTTCATGTCTTCTTCTTCTGCTTCCTCGTCTTCACTGTCCACAGGCTCCACAGGTGCAACAACACCGCCATCTGGACCATCCTCCTGCAGAAAAGGCACCTGTCGTCGCAAAGCAAAGTTGTGAAGCATACAGCAGGCCACGATGATCTGGCACACCTTCTTTGGTGAGTAGAATAGGGATCCACCTGCCATATGGAGGCACCTGAACCTGGCCTTCAGGAGGCCAAAGGTCCGTTCGATCACCCTCCTAGTTCCCCCATGGGCCTCATTGTAGCGTTCCTCTGCCCTTGTCCTGGGATTCCTCAATGGGGTCAGTAGCCATGACAGGTTGGGGTAACCAGAGTCACCTGCAATGGCGAGGGACAACTGTTAGACACACACTAACCTGTAGGGATATCCACCGACCCAGACAACCATTCCCACTGTCTTGCTTCCAGGTGCTCACCTAATAGCCACACATGGGGCCATATTTATACTCTGGTTGCGCCGAATGTGCGTCAAAAATTTTGACGCACATTCAGCGCAAACGATGCCCCATATTTATACCCTGACGCCCGATGCGGCGCACAAGGGGAATGGCGCTATGTGCGTGAGTTTTTGGAAGCGGCACCCCGCCCTGCGTTAATGACATGCAGGGTAGGCGTTCCCGTCCAAAAACCCACGCATACAGCGGTGCGTCGTATTTATGCTTCCGGGCAAAAATGACTCCCGGGCCGTAGGCGGCGCAAAAAAATTACGCAAAACACGAATAGCGTGAAATTTTAACGCCTGGGTCAGGGCAGGCGTTAAAATGGGGCAAACACACCTGTACTTAAGCAGAACACACAGAACAAACAACAGAGCAGCAGAGCAGCAACAGGGAGCTATGGAGGTGCTTTTTCTTCAACGTGCACGTAGACGCAGAGCCCTGCAGCAACAACAGCAGCTACAACAACAGCAGCAGGGACCCCAAAGACAGCGCAGAAGGCAGGACAGGATATTCCGCCCAAGAACAACCCTGCATGGCCTCAGGGAACGGGACATCATCCAGAGGTACCGGTTGAACTGGCAGGCCATTCAGCAGCTGCTGGCAAATATCGAACAACAGTTGGCCCCCACTTTAGTGACACCCCGCACTATCCCAACTGAAACAAAGCTGCTTGCCGTACTACACCTGCTGGCAAGTGGCTCCTTTCAGACAACTGGTGCCCTGGTTGGTGGAATATCCCAACCATCATTCTCTGCATTCCTGCCTAAAGTCCTGGATGCCATCATTCGCCTGACACCCCGCCACATCTGCTTCCCTAACACACTGCAGAAGCAGCAGGAAATTAAACAGGGGTTCTACGCCATCAGTGGCTTCCCGCACGTCCTTGGTGCAATCGACTGCACACACGTACGCCTTGTGCCACCTGCTGATTCAGAACACCTCTACCGCAACAGGAAGCACACACATTCAATCAACGTCCAGGCCATAGTCGATCACCAAGGACTGATCACCAACATCGTGGCCAAATATCCTGGGAGTGTACATGACGCATTCATCTTCCGTCACTCCACCATCAACCAACACTTCCAGGATGGACGCTATGGGAATGGACTACTTGTTGGTAAGGACAAAAAACAAACCCATACACACACCGCACACAAACCCTCTAGGACAAACAACACATACACCACAATAGCAACACCTAGCCAGGAACACACTGAGGTACTCACATCACTAGCCATGTGTCAGAAGTCAACATTTAACCTGTCACACATTGGAATTTAATCCACAGCCTAATGTGAAGACATCAATGAGTGTGGTTGGCCAAATGTCACTTTACAGATTGGAAGTCTCAAAATAACCTGTACACTAATACAATGCATAAGTCAAAAGGTATGGGATGGCCTGGGCTCATTCACATGAAGGTGTCAAATACACTTTCACGTTTTAACTCGGCATGGAACTAACATCACACCCCCACTGAGGACACACAGACAACTGTATCACTAGTCACAATGCTAGGGAGGGAACACTCTACTGCAACAACAAAAACAGTCCTTCTGACAAACGGTTAGCCAACAAACACTTGCTCAGCCAAGGGAAAATATATCAAAGCAAACTTTTCAACAACAACCATAGGTTGGAACATTAGTACACAAAAGAGTCACAGACAACACAAGACAACTACAGCCATCAAAGATCCGTACAACACTGCCTCCTACATCTAATTCAATCCATTCTCTTTCTCTTTCAGCTGATCAGGGGTATGGCATCCAGCCTTGGGTGATGACACCATTCGGGAACCCAATCACTGCTGCAGAGCGGGCATACAATGACGCCCACAAGAGGACCCGCAGCATTGTGGAGAGGACCTTTGGGATCCTAAAGTCTAGGTTCCGCTGCCTTGACATCACTGGCGGGAGCCTACTCTATTCCCCAGAGATGGTGTGCAAAATCATCCTCACTTGTGCCATATTGCACAATATATGTGTCCAGAGGAACATTCCCCTCCTTGAACTGGACCCAGGCATGCCTGAGGATGACGAAGAGGAGGATGCTGGGCCGCAACAGGAGGGGGGACAACCCAACACGGCAGCAGGACAGCGTAGGCGCCAGCAGCTTGTAAATAATTTTTTTGCTTAATGTATAATAATCACCTGTATTACACTATTGTAAATAAACACAGATATCAAACACCACATCATGCTTTGGTCCATGCATTACTGAGCACCTTTACTTATAAAATGCTGACGAAGAATGTGGTCTCCTTGACCAACAATGCCATAACAATCATCACAACAAAAAAGAACATTTCAATTGTATGCACAGAGGGTAGGATGTGACATGATACATTGCCATACACAGAGGCCCACATGAGTACAAATGTGGCAAATCCACATGCTACATCAAAACACCTGAGACAGTCTTGCACCAAGACAAAAAAAGTAGATCATGTGAAAGTCACATCACATGTGGTCAGAGACAGGGTGGGACCATCCATGTGTACGTCACCATGTCATCAATGGCTTCTCTCCAGTGGGTGATATGAGCAAAACACAATTGGGACAACATTAGCTGCCACTAACTCAGGAGGAGACCTGGATGTCACAGTGACAACATACACCCAGACAGGTGATAGTGGATCCACATACCAACACACATGTACACATATGTCATACAATCAACCAAATTATTGAAAGTAGACCATCACAGTCGGGTCCCAGTTTGAACCTAGCAGGAAGAATGTGACATGCCACTTAACCAGTTAATGCAGAAAGGGACACAGACACCCACTAAAGAATATTCCCCAGAACATCAGGAACGCTCAGAGTCTTCCAAACATAGTCATTGGGAAATGGTAGGCATGTCAGCTCAAAATCATCATTACTGCAAACTTCTAATGGGCTAATGAGATGAATGAATGGTCAACAGTCATACATACCATATGGCCTTACATTAGCCTGCTGCTGCAGGTTTCCCATAAAATATTAAGCCAAGCCATGGATACTGTAACTAATCAGGATGGTCAAATCCTAGGGTGCTGGGGGCCTAAGTCCACTTCTACGGTCCCACAAACATACACAAATCCTGTACTTGTGAGCCAAACACATGCATAAGGTACATGTGTGGCCTACATGTCAAGAGTAGAACACAAAGCACAAACACAAAATGAGGCTAGGACATGGTTAGCCCCATAATAACTGTAAGTGACCATTGCACTCCCTGTTAGGACTCCAGATAAAAGCATCACCATCATAAGTGTGGACCAAATTTGGAGAAGGAATACATCATGGTATCCCATCCATCATTTCCAAACAGCCATCAGCAATTGCCACAAATATGTTGACAAATATGGAAAAGACATTATGTAACGTATCCACACCATTACTGTGTGAATGCCTGCCATACATACAACAATGGACATGTGGCATATCCAAACACAAATGTGTATCACATTGCCCCGTTTGACCCTGACAAATCACCTTCCCCAAGTTAAAAACATGAAGACGTAACAAAAAGATTTGATCATAATTCTACGCATACAGCATGGGTGTCATATTTTGGTCACGTACATGAGTGCACAGAATGCAGAGTCAAATCTGAATGTATACAAAAATTTCACAGATTTAGACAGCAAAATATAAGTTACATCATATTTCAGATTTGACTCAGCAGCATGTGCATTCCTGTACGTTTCAAAAATATGACGCCCATCATGTATGCGTCGGAAAAAATGACGCAACATGCACATATTTTCGGACATCTTGTACAGTAAATGAATCTTAATATTCATATCATATTTTTTCACTCAGCAGCATTAGCACTCCTGTAGGTGGATAAAATATGACGCCCATCATGTATGCGTCGGAAAAATGACGCAACATGCACATATTTTTGGACATCTCGTACAGTAAATAAATATTAATATTCATATCATATTTTTACACTCAGCAGCATGTGCAATATTATGCGTCATAAAAAATGACGCGAAATTATGTATGCGTGAAAATACGATGCAAACCGCGATTAAAAAACGGCGGCCATTTTATGCAGGAAGTGATGTAATAGGATATCCTGTTTGCCAAATCTGTATTGGAAGTTGACTTTCACTTTCACTTTGCAGTCTCAGATTGTTCTAGACTGTGTGGTTCAGTGAAGAGTGTTGTCCTGTGAATTACTGCTTTGTTGTCCTGTGTAGCTTGTCTTTTGTACTTTGTTCAGTCTAATATTGTTGTGTATCATTGTCTCAGTCTGTTAAGTCTAGTTTTGTCCATTCCTGTATTTGTTTGTATTGTCTGTGGGAGTCTGTTGTGGGTAGGGTAGTTATTGGGGTTAGTTGGGCTATTTTCTCCTTTTCTTAACTTCACACCTCTACCTTTCCCCATTTCCTACTTTATTTTTTCTGTTTGTCATCAGTCATAATGTCAGGGAGGCCTCGCCTGTCCAGGATGGGCGAAGATGAATTGGGGGGATTTATCTGGCTAGTGTGCCATTTCCTCCCACTGATGCTGGAGGCTGGGGGCCGTGTGATACAGGGGTATCACACGGAGGCCCGGAAAATTCGCTGGGAGAAGGTGCGCCATCACATGGTCCGGGTCCATGGGAGCATGCGGAATGTCCATCAGTTGAAACACCGCTGGGCCGATCTGATCACGAGGGAACAGGACCTGCTGGACCACCTGGGAGTCAGGATTGGTGGCCATGTTGGTGAGTAGCAATCAATTACATGGACATGATAGTAATCTGTGTGTGAACATGTGATGAATGTTACCCAATCTGCTAGATAAGGAGCTGCCTATGTGTAATGCTAGGGAAACCTAGGCCCTTGTCAATATATATTGATATCCCCAAATTGGCTACACTTTTTCTCCCTCAAACAGCAGAAACTTAATACATATATCTGTATTTGGCAGGTGTGGCCCATCTCTGTGTGATGCAATGATGCAAATGCTGCCTTACTAATGTTTACATATGTGCCCTAATGTGTACGTGTTGCACAATGTGTATGAAGACCTATGCTAGCAGTCAGATGGCTCAGTTGTTCTACACATACCAGATGGCTGTAGCTGTATGTAATGTAGTGTAGCATTTGTGTCAGACAAGCAACACGTTAATGGCTCTATTTGTACTCTACATGTCATAATGGGCAATGAGTAAGTCATGTCGAAACAACATACCTACATATGTAGACCCCATCGCTCGAAATCTGATTTGAATCCCATGATGATGATATACATGTGTGTTTTATACACGTCACATGAAGTCAGATATGTTTTCCACAGATATGTCACATGTGTGTGTGGTTGCTGTGTGTTGAACATGTCCACATAGGCTGTTTGACTGTGAGTGGTCATGCAGTCCTCATGGAACAAGTGTCTGGATGTCTCTCTGGAATGCACATGCTGAGATGTTTGGATAACAATATTGTCGGGGCATAATTATTGTGAGTAAACTTGGACGACACCTGACTGTCCTGGCCACTGCATGTGTGTAGTAGGGTGTGTAACTGTAGCAGGAGAATCATCCAATGTTAATGTTGAATACAAACTCATCCATGCAGTATGAGCATGTGTGAAAGTGTATCATTACCATGTCATATTCTCACAGTGTCATTGTAACAGAATTATTTTGTCAGTCCACCCAGTCTGAGTACATTCTTCCTGTCATGCTTTACAGGTGGACCAGAGCCTTACACCGTGGGAGAGGTGGCACACTTCGACGACCCCGATACCTACAGTGAGTGTTGCCTGAGTGCTATTTGATATATTTATTTGCCAATGACGCAAAATGGACTACTGTGTGTTCAAGAGAAATCATGATGTGATGCGCTGGCCGTTCATTGCCATTGTCGTGTTAGTGTGATATCAAATTGGACTTATGTTTCTGTTAAGCAACACCTAGCCATCTCTGAGATTGAGGGGCTGTAGGACATTACAGTTGGGCCGCAATGGGGAATGGGATGAGTTACTTAGAATACACTGGTCAAAGTAAGACTTGGTCGGGGACTTGACATGAACTGAGTCTGCATATCAGACTGACATTCTCCCATATAGCTTAGGCACATGGCTGTGATGAAAAGTGCATCTTCCTAGTTGAGGATGGACTGTGCACACTGTAGGTTGGATCTTCCGGGGGCATGTACTTACACAAGCTGAACTAGGAGTGTGTGTGACTTGAGTGCAATGGCCTATGTGTTCTGTTGAATCATGAGAATGGGTGTTCCACCGCCTCTGTGTGTGTAGTAAAACATGCCTCACTGATAGTATGTCATGTTGGCAAAAGTCATGTCATTGTGACATGTGTGGTCCATGGATGTCACAATGTTTGCCTAAGTCCAACGTGTTGCTAGCCATTCATAGGTCTTGTGTGTGAAGGCACATACTTGGTGAACGTTCAATACACTCCTGGGTGTGCATTTCACATGGGATTGGTGGTTGTTCTTCCCACACCACCCTCAACGACTGGGATGTTAATGTGAAACAGGCTACCTTGGACTGTAGCAACCAGTATCTCACACTTACTTGACACCTTTTGTGTCGTGAGTCAGAACCTAGGGCCAGATGTGCCAAACTGTGTAAAAGTTGATAAACTCATAATTATTGTGTGTGAGTTGCAAACATCTGTTTCCTATTCCGAAATGTATTAGGTGATCATGAAAATATATGGGAGATTTTATTCCTAATCCTAAATATGAAGGCTTTTTCCAGTCCTGTTTGCAACTGACAGTGGTATGCAAGTCCATTTGCAATGGAGTTTGTGGTTGCTAAGTGAGTCGCAGTTATCATCCACTTGAAGTGGATGGTAACCCACTTGCTAGCTGTAAGGGGTCCCCATTGTAACCCATCACCTTTCCGAGTGTACCAAAATAATCCTGTACAAAACAGGCAGTGGTCCAAGGGACCACTGCGGCCCGTATTTATAATTTTTTTGCACCACATTTGCGCAGCTTTTTGACGCCAAAACGGCGCAAACTTACAAATTACAATTGGAATTTGCAAGTTTGCGCGGCTTTTGCGTCAACAAGTGACGCAAATGCGGCGCAACAACAAATATAAATACGGGCCTAAGTGCCTTAAATTATTCAATATTGAAATTGTCGTAATTTATTTCTAAGTGCTGCTCATTTCCCGTTGAGGTAAACGGCCTACACTTGGGGAACATGTTCTGCGTTATTTCCAAGCGGTCACGGACATGGAGGTCTGCTGTTCCCAGCAGGCCTCCATCCCCGTGAGTGCCCATAGTTGCAAAGGTGGAGCAACTTGCAACCCACATCATTGATGTAAATGAGGTGGCTCTTAGCAACCCCATAGCAACTCACAGACGGTGTCAGATACCCCATTCTGCATTGCAGATTGTTCGTCCCATTTCCCATCTTCCTACATCTGGTCCCTAGTGTAGACATTGGGTTATAGCCCATTGGTTCAATCTTAGCACACAACCAATTCCAGATGGCTTAGAGTGAGGAGTGTGATAGTTATCACATATAGTGACATATGTAGTGAAGTAAGTATGCGGAAGAGGTGCAGCCATGATGTACAAAACCGTAGGGATGATTAGGATGAGTAGTGTAGGGTGATGTCATCCATCATGTAGAGACCTGGATATTCTAGGTGTGATATGCCCTTATGTATGCATGCTTCACATGTACTTCCTCTGAGCCCTTCTGTGAACTATGTTGTGACAATTGCTGCAACCTATACATTTCTAGTAATGTACAAATAACCCATTGTGCTATCCCACCCAATGCAAAGCCAAAGGTCAATATCTGCCTTTTCTCTTCACAGCTGCTAACATGAGGGCGGCCGATCGCATCCATTTTGAGCGGCGTGCCATCCGTTACAGGCACATCCTGCAGGTGCAGTCTGGGTATCGGCGGATGGGCCGCAGGTATCACTCCGAAAGGGCCTCCGGGGCGTGGTGGGCCACACCACAGCCTCCAACAAGTGTGCCACCTACAGCCACCAACGACACAGCCACCAGGTCTGGCCCAGTGGTCCCATCTACTTCGGCTGCCATGGACCCGCCGCATGCAGCACGACCTGGACCCAGCCGTGTGCTGGCAGCAGGACAGTCACATGTCCCACCAACAGCTGCCACTAGCTCGACCTCTGCTGGCACACAAACCCTCCCCACAGACCCTCCCGTGGACCCTGCAGCCTTCCAGGCATTGTCCCTGAAAGTGGACCAACTTTTGAGGAAGGTGGACAACCTGACTGATGACATGAACTATGTAAAGACCCGGGTCCGCGACATCAGGTGCACACTAAGGGGGGCAAACCTCTAGTTCGTTTGCCCTCTTAAACTTTTATCCCTCCCCTCTCACCTCTTTCCTTTTTTTATCCTGTTAGTTGGGCTTTGGGGATTAGTATTAGGATTAGGATAGGTATGTAGCTTAGTTAGTGTTAGGGAAGAGGGTGGGGGGTCCTTGTTATTTTTCTCAAATATTTGTGTGTGGGTGGGTGGGTGGGGGGCAATGTTGGGATTCATGTTTAATAAAAAAAAAAAAAAAAAAATTAATAAAAAAAAAAAAAAAAAAAAAAATATCTGCTTGTTTAGGATAGTGTAGTATGTGTGTAGGTTAGTATGTTTTGTCCTGCATGTGTCCTGTCTCATAATGGTGGGTGGGGGGTTGATGTTTAGATCGTTTCGTTACATGTGTAGAGTAAGTTTAGCTTAGGTTAGATAGGGACAGTTGTGGGTTATTAGTAGTCAGGTTAGATTAGTGTAGGTGTACCTTTCCCTTAGTTGCCTCTTGTAGTACTAGATATAAATAAATATTTTGTTAACCCTTTACTTGATGCGTTAGGTGCTACTTTATCATGGCCTTGACATCCATGTTGCAGAATGATTTAGTGTGACATTTGTGTCCTATGCTCAGCATCCCCTGGGAATGGATGTTTAACATCCCATCTACCCGTGTGCTCACTTGTTAAGTATCCTCAAATTGGGAGACTCCCCATTGGTAGTGTGCATTGTACACCAAGCTTTTGTTATGATATGTGTCCAACTTCACAAAGAGTGCTTCATTACATGTCAATGTGGGTTAATTGTTAGGTCGGACAGCAGTGTGAAGCTCAGGGAGATCTTTGTAGATGAGGAGTTGTTCACACTCATGTATTGCTGCTTTCATTGCTGAGCTACATCATGTGTGTACTGAAGCAGCATGAATTTCCTTCATGGAAGCCTACTCTGTAAGGGAAGTTAATGCAGTGTGATTTGTACACGATTCATTACATTAAGCGGCATCCATTCTTATTTAAGTCTTGCATGGAGCCTACATTTCCCAGCCACCATTTGCTCTCTGGAATAGCGATAGATGGTGCATCATTCTGACCAACACAGCATGATTGTGTGTGCTTAGTTCCTTCCTCAGTTATTTCCCTCAGTATGGTAGGGCTATGATGCAATCCTGGCCAATGCACAGATGGATCTGAATATATGACATCAGGACAGTAGTATAGAGATTCAACAGGGTTGCCACACAGCCACTTTGGAGTTAGGTACTGCACAGTTGAAGTGTGAAATGACACAGAGACACAATAGGTGAGCAAGTGCGATTTATTTACAGGTGTTGTAGTGCAAATTGTCCATTCAACATTTTTGCTGAGTCCGTTCTGGGGCATCATTTCTTGGTGAGCCTATAGAAGGTGTCAGTGCAGAGGGACAGGATTACCAAATTGTAGGAGAGAGACATTCACTGGCAATGTGGACAAGTCAAACAGTGGATTGCCAAACAGTCATTGAGTGTAGGTGTTCAGAAACTGGGCTTTGACTAAACGCAGGACCTTGGTCAGAGTAGGCCATGGTGCAGGGACTAGGGCTTCCGGGTACTCCTCCGTGTGAAGGTTATCTGTTCCACGTCTTCTTCTTCTGATGTGTGTGTTGCCTCCTCTGTCCTTGTTGTTGTTGGTTGTGAAGGGGCAACACACACCTCAGTGTTAGAAGACATGGAGGCAGACATCCCGGGGGCTAGTCCCTGTGGACTTAGGAAGGGCAATACTGCAGCAAGGAGGGCCTGCTGGTTTCTCAGAATGGCAGCCACATCCCGATGGTAGGCAGCCAGGTCAGCCCTGAGGGGTTCGATGTTGCATTCGTGCACCCGTTGACTGGCTTGCATTCTTAGTTGTTCCGTCAACTGGATGACAGCTGTGGCGATTTGCTTTTGTGTTTCTACAAGTTCCTGCATGTGCGATGTTAGTGCTTGCATCACAGCTGTCTGATCAGCAGGAGGGATCATGCACGAACGCACCCCCTCAAGGCTGGCTGCCATAGTTTGCATCCCCACCCGCACCTCCTTGGCCAGCTCCCGCTGGACCCCAACGACGGTTCTTTCAAAGCTGGTTCCAGTGTCGTCGGAGTCCTCAGCTGTGTTGGAGCTGGCAGGTATTACATTTGGGGTGGCAGGTGGGTCTACTGGGGTGGCTGCTTCTTCTGGGCTCCTCCTTGGGACTGAAGGTGGGGTTTGGAGGCTTCCAAAGACCATGTTGAAGGTTTGTGGGGAGAGGTTGATGGGGTCGTCATCGATGTCATCAGGGAAATCAGGGTCAGGCATATCGGCAGGAGATCCATGTTCCTCTGCAATGAAACAGGGTACAATTAGTGTGTCTGTGTTGTAACAAGTTTGCAAACAGTTACAGGCGTTTGGATGCCTTATCTTTGGTCTCTGTTTTTTTCTGGGTATCTGCTGTCCTTCATATGGGCATTGTTGTAGGCCTATGGCCCACCTGTGTGTCACATGTGTGATGTGGAGCTACCAGACTTGTCTGCCTAATTGCCGCTAGGTGTTGCTTTGTAACATTTTGTGAATAGGCATCTTTGTGTCCTACTAGTCCCTCCGTGATTAACTATTCTTATGTAGAGACATTTTCGAGGGTGTGTTCTCATTATCCGACCTGAGCTGACTTGCTTACGAGGCAGCAGGATAGCTAATGGTGTGATGGACTGAGTCTGACCCACTTTTAATTGACTCTGTCACCCTGATTCTTTCATTTTGCTCTAACTAACTAGCATTGGCTCATGTCTCCCACAGCAAAGGAATGATTATACATCCGAGCGCATGACATCTTTGGAACTTTTCAGGGAAGTTGTGGTCACTCAGATCCCAACATCTTCACTCTTTTCCAGTATGAACTCATACACAAAAGTCAAAGACAGTATTTGTTTCATATGATGATCTCTTTGAACAACTGACTTGTCTATATTTAGGTGTGAGCCACAATAACCCAAATACTTCAACATGGTAGACTTGAAATAGTCAGCAGGAGAGTAAGACATTGGTCGAAAACTATCATGGTGCCTAACAGTTTGTACTCTCCCTCTGCTTGTTCTATTTATAGCACAGCATGTTAAGCTTCTAGCCTGCCTGTCTGAATCACTGGGGAGACTTCATCCGTCATATCTGAGCAATGGCCTGTGATCTGGTTTTGCATCTGCAGCAAGGCAGGCAGCGTCTGGTGTTTCTCTGTTTGGAGACTCCCTCTTGTGTGTCTTGGGACAAGGAAGTGATTTTATAAGTCCTAAGTCATGGTGATGAGATAGTTTCCCTATGCAGGAATGCCAAATCAGAACCCCTACCCCATCTATCCGCAAAGTACCAGACTGTATCCTTGACTGGGGCACAGAGTGTATCTGTTCTGGCACACTCCAGTGCAGATGTAGGCAAAACAGTGTGATTGGACTTATTAACAACACCCTAGGACTGGCTATTTGGTATATTTCCTGATAGGAAGGCCAATGAGAAGCATGTAGTGCAAAGTGCTCAGAGGCTCTTAGATGTGAGCATATGCGTAAGAGTACATTCATGGTAAGGTGCAGAAAGGCCTACAGCCTGAGGCTAATGCGCAAAGTATACATTACACTTGCCAGAATACACATTGACTGACTGTGGGTGTTGTGAGTTCCCTGCCAACACACTTGCCTCTCAGGACCTGCCCCATTCACTTTTGATTCACATTGCATGCAGTGTACATGTTCCGTGCCATTTCCTATGCATGTTCATGTTTGGATGTGGTGTGGATGTAAACATTGTTGATGTTTGAAGATGAAGGTGGGTCATGTGTGTTTGATTGTATAAGCCTGTTTATCGTATGAAGGTCCGATTTGTTTGTCAGACTTTGCAGGTGTGTTTGAGTGACCAGTTGCCTATGTCTCCTCCTCAGGTGTTGTCTGAGCAGTATGACATTAGTGATGTAGCCTTGTTATCCAGGCATGTGAGGGACCCTGACGTATGCAGCATGTGTGTGTGGTTGGTGCTGTGTGGGTCCTATTGCTGTTTACTTTGGCTTATGTATGTGTCAGGTATGGACATTGGGCATTTGAGTGTACTGGTGCGTTTGTATTTTTACACTGACTTGTTGCGGATGTCAATGTCACCCCCTAATTTGTGTATGTATATTCCATGGGGAGGTTGCTGCCATTTGGTACTGTAGCTGCACAGAGATGAGAGGCGTTATTGTAAGGTGTTGTGGCAGTTACATTGCAGTTGTTGCTTTGCCTACTGGGTTACTGATAGGGACCTAGTTGCTGTAGGATAGATTTTACAAAACAAGTGCCTGGATGTGAGTTTGCTGTAGTGGCCTTCCTACCTGTCGCTGCTTTCCCTTGGCTCTATTGTTGTACTTACAGGATGTCCCCATGGGGCTGTACTTGTTGCTGTGTTTGGTGGTGCCCCAGCTTCAGTGTGTGCTAGGCATGCCCCCCTACTGTGCTCCTTTACCCATGCCACTCTATGTATATGCTGACTTACATGCATTGTGTAGTAGGTATTCCCCCCCTGGTTGCAGTTAACATTAGTGCATTATAATTCCCCATGCGACTTACCCTGCATGTGCATTGTGTCTTGGTAGTCTGCACTGTCCTGCCCTTGAATCCCTGTGACGATCTCCTCGGGGATGGCGGCTGCAACCATCTCCTCCATGTGGTCCAGGGCCTCCTGTTGTGCTGGACTCCCACCTCCAGTCTGCATTGCTGCCTTCCTGTTCCTGGCCATTTTCTCTTTGGTCCTGCGTTTACAGTCATGCCAGCGTTTCTTACACTCAGTGACTGTGCGGCGTTCTTCAGCCACACTGTTGATCTTGTCCACTATTTGCTTCCATATGGCCTCTCTCCTACTGAGTGGCAATTTGGATGTAATGAAAAGTTGGTGCTGGTGTTCCGTCACCTCTCTCACCAGGATTTCCTGCTCCTCTGCACTGAAGCGACACGTTCTTTTCTTTTTTTGGTTATCCTGGTTTGTTTGTGGGACCTCTTGGCTGGTTCCTGGTCTGCTGTCATCATCCTGGGCTCTGTTGTGTCCACTGGGATCCATGTTGGCTCTCTGGTAACACTGCAGTTTTCGCGCTAGAATTTGACGCAATTGCGTGAGAAAAACCAGCGCTTTCACGATTGCGCTGTCTTAAATCGGCCCACGGTGATGTGCGTCGCCTTTACGTGGTTTTTCCTTACGACTTGACGCCGCTGTGTGCGTCACAATATCCTGACGCCCACCTGTTGGTTGCGCCGCCGTACGTCAAAGTATAAATTTGACGCCCGCACGGCGCATCCAAATGGCGTTAGACGGCGCAAAATTTTTTGACGCAAAACTGCGTTAGCGCAGTTTTGCGTCAAAAAGTATAAATATGGCCCATGGTGCCTCTGGAGTTGACCCATCACATAAGGGATGCTGCTATTCCGCAGGATGTAGGCGTCATGCACTGAGCCAGGGAACTTGGCACTCACATGGGAGATGTACTGGTCGGCCAAACATACCATCTGTACATTCATCGAATGATAACTCTTCCGGTTTCTGTACACCTGTTCACTCCTATGGGGGGGGACCAAAGCCACATGGGTCCCATCAATGGCACCTACGATGTTGGGGATGTGTCCCAGGGCATAGAAATCACCTTTCACTGTAGGCAAATCCTCCATCTAAGGGAAAATGATGTAGCTCCGCATGTGTTTCAGGAGGGCAGACAACACTCTGGACAACATGTTGGAAAACATAGGCTGGGACTTCCCTGATGCTATGGCCACTGTTGTCTGAAATGACCCACTTGCAAGGAAATGGAGCACTGACAGCACCTGCACTTGAGGGGGGATTCCTGTGGGATGGCGGATAGCGGACATCAGGTCTGGCTCCAGCTGGGTACACAGTTCCTGGATTGTGGCACGGTCAAGCCTGTAGGTGATGATCACATGTCTTTCCTCTATTGTCGACAGGTCCACCAATGGTCGGTACACCGGAGGATGCCTCCATCTCCTCACATGTCCCAGCGGATGGTGCCTATGAAGGACAACAGCGAGCACAGAGTCAAGCAACTCAGAGGTACGTACCCACAGCTCACACAGAACACCAATCATAATCCAAAAAGTGGCCTGTATGTGTGTTGAGTCTAGGCCTAGGTATGTGTGACGCAGTTAAAAATTAAGCCATGTGGGCCCCTGAAATGGCGGCTGCCTGACCTCTAAAGTGGGACAATAGGATGTGAGGTAACTGCGCTGGTGTTGTACACCGTCTTGGTAGGCGGTCGAAGACCGCGGCGCTATGCTGCAATGGTTAACATTGGACCCTATGGGTCCCAGGAGCCAATGACGATGTACGCCGACGGAGACGGTACGCACCGCCGAGAACGTGACCGCCATTTTCTATCTGTTCAATCACTCGATTCCTGTTCTTCGACAGGAGAGGACCTACACTGCAAGTGCTGCTGTGACCTCGGTCTGGAAGAGACAATGGCTTGAGTGTCTGGGGAAAGGGCCCCTGCCTTCACATCGGAGGAGTTGGAGAAACTCGTGGATGGGGTCCTCCCCCAGTACACGCTACTCTATGGTCCTCCAGACAAACAGGTAAGTACTCTGGGAGCATGCTGTATGGGCTATGCCTGTGTGGAGAGGGGTGGATGTAAGAAGGAAGGGGGTAGAGTGCGGCGTGCATGAAACAACGGTGTGTGCATGTGCCACGTGCCAAGGGTAGGGATGGGGGCCAATAACTGTGACGGTGCAGTTGGTAAGAAGTTTCTTTTCCCCCTGTACAAATCATGTAGGTCAGCGCCCACCAGAAAAAATATATTTGGCGTGCCATCGCCAAGGACGTCCGGATCCTGGGGGTCTACCACAGACGGAGCACCCACTGCCGGAAAAGATGGGAGGAGGCTCAGCTGGGGATGGCCTCCCAACGTGGGAGGGGTGCCCGTCGCACCATGACCCCCCTTATGTTCAGGATCCTGGTGGTGGCGTACCCGGAGTTGGATGGGCGCTTGAGGGCATCACAGCAGACACAAGGGGGTGAGTACACTCTCATTCTGCTGATTTAGCACGCAGTGGAGGTGTCTGGGTGGGGCAGGTGGGCTGTGGGTTTCCCTAGGCCAGGGCGAGTTTAGTAGGCAGGGTCCCTCCATAAGGCAAGCCATGTGGCACCCACCCCACCTCTGTAGAGTGCCAAGTACACCTAGGCATGCCCCTGTGTCATCCATGTGTGCAGATGTCGTCCATAGCCTACTAGGCCATTTCCCTGAAATTGAACAGTGAAGCCCAAGAGCGCGGCGTAGTGCAGGGGGCTTCTGTGTCTGTCGTGTCCGCCAACGGTAGCGGTAATGCATGCACTCAAAATGTCTTTCTTCTGTCGCCCCCCCCCCCCCCTTTTTGTGGTCTCCCTCTTCTTGTGTGCATTAGCATCATCAGGCGGAGGAGCAGTGGCACCGGAGCAGGAGGGAGCTGCATCCCACATGGCCCTGGAGGGCAAAACTACAGACTCGGAGTTCACCAGTGGGACGGAGGGCGAGGGGAGCTCCACGGTGGGGACAGGAGCTGACACCAGCGACACGGACTCGTCCTCTGATGGGAGCTCCCTTGTGGTGGCGGCAACATCTGTGCCCCCGCATCTACAGGTACAGCCGCCACCTCCGACAAGCACCACCCTCCCAGCAGCCCCTCAGCCTTTGCCCCGTGCCCGCTCATCCAGGAGGGAGGGCATCACCTTCGCCCCAGGCACCTCAG
Source organism: Pleurodeles waltl (assembly GCF_031143425.1). Classification (NCBI taxonomy): domain Eukaryota; kingdom Metazoa; phylum Chordata; class Amphibia; order Caudata; family Salamandridae; genus Pleurodeles; species Pleurodeles waltl. Next base: position 458,304,649 of record NC_090439.1, read on the forward strand.
GCCCTGCCCCAGTCACCCCTGCTGCCCTCAGTGAGGAGGCCATTGACCTCCTCAGGTCCCTTACTGGTGGACAGTCTACCATTTTGAATGCCATCCAGGGTGTAGAGAGGCAGTTGCAACAAACCAATGCATTCCTGGAGGGCATTCATTCTGGTCAAGCGGCCCTTCAGCGAGCTTTTCAGACTCTGGCCTCAGCACTGATGGCAGCCATTGTCCCTGTCTCTAGCCTCCCCCCCTCCAACTTCCTCCACCCAGACCCAATCCCCTGTACCCCAGCCTATCCCAAGCACACCTTCAGACCAGCATGCACACGTCAACACACAAGGGAAGCTCAGGCAGACATGAGCACCACACATCCCACAGGCACTCACGCAAGCATCACACACATGCAGACACACCAACATCCACTGCCTCCACTGTGTCCCCCTCCTCCTCGTCTCCCTCCTCCCTCCCAGTCTCGTCTCCACTCACACCTGCATGCACTACATCAACAGCCACTACGTCCATCACCAGCACACAGACCACCACACCCTGCTCATGTGCAGTCACCACCCCCACTACCATTCACACGTCCCCTGTGTCCTCTCCCAGTGTGTCTGTGATGCTCCCTCCCAAGATACACAAACGCAGGCACACACCCATCCAACAGCCATCCACCTCACGACAGTCTCCAGCGCATGCACCTTCACCCAAAGTCAGCAAACAAACACCTCCTACAACCACAACCTCTTCCTCCACTCCCAAACCCCCTCCAGCTACCCGTCCCAGTGTCTCCCAAAAACTTTTCCTGTCCAACCTTGACCTCTTTCCCACACCTCCCCCACCCCGTCCGTCTCCTAGGTCCCGAACTAGCACCTCTGCCACAACATCTCCAGGACCAGTGCGGCCTGTAGTCACCGGAATCTGGAGTGCACCGGCCACCAGGGCAGCCAGTATGGCATGGAGCCACAGCACGGACAGTCTCCCATCTGTGAAGCATCAAAGGTTGGCCAGTGCCCGGCGGGAGAGGGGGAAGACTCCAGCCAACAAAGGCGCTCCCAGGGGTCCCGGTGGGAGTGTGGAGTCAGCTGCGACACCTTCCAAGGTGGGGAAGGGACACAAGAAACCAGGAAAGTCTGGGAAGAGCAGCACGGCGGAGGAGACTGCCATCATCCCCGCTGCCCAGGAGGCCACAGCTGTCATCCCTGCTGGCCAGGAGGCCACAACCATCATCCCCGCTGCCCAGGAGGCCACAGCCATCATCCCCGCTGCCCAGGAGGCCACAGCCATCATCCCCGCTGCCCAGGAGGCCACAGCCATCATCCCCGCTGGCCAGGAGGCCACCGCCATCATCCCCGCTGGGCCAGAGAGGACCGCCAGCACAAGCCCCGCTGGGACAGAGAGGACCGCCAGCACAAGCCCCGCTGGGACAGAGAGGACTGCCAGCACAAGCCCCGCTGGGCTAGAGAGGACCGCCAGCCCAAGCCCCGCTGGGACAGAGAGGACCGCCAGCACAAGCCCTGCTGGGCTAGAGAGGACCGCCAGCACACGCCCCGTTGGGCTAGAGAGGACCACCAGCACAAGCCCCGCTAGGACAGAGAGGACCGCCAGCACAAGCCCCACTGGGCTAGAGAGGACCGCCAGCACAAGCCCCGCTGGGCTAGAGAGGACCGCCAGCACAAGCCCCGCTGGGCTAGAGAGGACCGCCAGCACAAGACCCGCTGGGACAGAGAGGACCGCCAGCACAAGCCCCGCTGGGCTAGGGAGGACCGCCAGCACAAGCCCCGCTAGTCTAGAGAGGACCGCCAGCACAAGCCCCGCTGGGCTAGAGAGGACCGCCAGCACAAGCCCCGCTGGGACAGAGAGGACCACCAGCACAAGCCCCGCTGGGCCAGAGAGGACCGCGAGCACAAGCCCTGCTGGGACAGAGAGGACTGCCAGCACAAGCCCCGCTGGGCCAGAGAGGACCGCCAGCACAAGCCCCGCTGGGCCAGAGAGGACCGCCAGCAGCTGAGTCACTGCAAAGGAGCCCGCCGCTCCAAGCACCGCTAAACAGGGCACCGCCGCCTCAAGCACAGCTGAACAGGGCACCGCCAACTCAAGCACCGCTGAACAGGGCACCGCCGCCTCAAGCACCGCTGGCCCATGAGCGCCAAGGGCACTGATGCTATTGAGTCCGTCACGGGCAGGATGAAGCACTCTGGGCACCATGCCCCCTCCAGAACCAGTGGAGAGATACATCCACTACCTCTGTCCTTAGCAGGATGAAGCACTCTGGGCACAAAGCCCCCTCCAGAACCAGTTGAGAGATACATCCACTATCTCTGTCCTTAGCAGGATGAAGCACTCTGGGCACAAAGCCCCCTCCAGAACCAGTGGAGAGATATATCCACTACCTCTGTCCTTAGCAGGATGAAGCACTCTGGGCACAAAGCCCCCTCCAGAACCAGTGGAGAGATACATCCACTACCTCTGTCCTTAGCAGGATGAAGCACTCTGGGCACAATGCCTCCTCCAGAACCAGTGGAGACTGTTATCCACTTGAGAGACTGTGGCTTTGCACTCCCCAGGATTGAACAGTGGGCAACCCACCCACTGTAGAGACTTGAGAGGCTGTGGCTTTGCACTCCCCAGGATTGAACAGTGGGCAACCCACCCACTGGAGAGACTTGAGAGACTGTGGCTTTGCACTCCCCAGGATTGAACAGTGGGCAACCCACCCACTGTAGAGACTTGAAAGACTGTGGTTTTGCACTCCCCAGGATTGAACAGTGGGCAACCCACCCACTGTAAAAACTTGAGAGACTGTGGCTTTGCACTCCCCAGGATTGAACAGTGGGCATGTGGCCCTCTCGTGGATTTGGCGTTGTGCACTCAACCGGCTGAGGTGCCCCCCCTTTCCCTCCCCATGAGGTGCTTGTTTTCTTGCTCTCTGATGCCCCTGCAGTGTTCTCTCCGTCATATTCGGGGATCTTGTGTGGGCCTCGCCCATACCGTGTAGGCCCAGTGTTCCACAGACTTAATTGGAGCACTACCTGGACTACTATGCTTGGTGTATATTTTGTTTATGGTGTATATATATATTTTTGCCTACTTGATTTTAATATATTACAATGGTTCCACTAATTTCCTTTAGTCTTTGCATTCTTCCAGGGGGTTTGGGGGTGTGAATATCATGTATTAATATGTATTAGTGTGTGTGTTGTAGTGGGTGAGGGTGGGGGTGAGGGTGTTGCGTGTGTGTGTCCCTGTTTTTCCCTCCCCCCTCCCCTGTGTGGTAGGTGCAGTACTCACCGTGGACTTTACCGCCGGCGTTCATGCTCCTGGTAGAGGAGCAGGAAGACTATCGCAGGGAGAATTTGGAGTTCCGGCTCCATGGTGTCCTAGTTCCTCGTGGGGTGTGTAGAGGTGAGCATTTTCCCTTCGGAATCCTGTTTCCGCCGGGTTTTTATCCGCGGTGAATCCGCCCCGGAAAAGGGGGCGGATTGGCCTGTTGTGATACAGTGGGCGGTACATTGTCTTCGGCCTGTCTGTTGGCGGTGACCGCCAGGCTGTTTGTTTGTACCGCTGTGGCGGTCGGAGTGTTAAAGTGGCTGTCTTTGTTGCCGGTTTACGCCACGGTCGTAATTGCAAATTTTTTACCGACGGCCTTTTGGCGGTCTTACACCGACCGCCAGGGTTGTAATGACCACCTTAATTTTTACGCAAATCTATTTCACAAACAAAAATCTATGAAACCAGGAAATAATTTGCAATCCCACAATCCCTTTCACAAGCCGATCTCAACCTATAACAGCACAGTCTTGTCTACCAATCCGTGCGCAGCTTTTCTCACCAACCGGCCTATCCCAGCTCGGGTCAAATTATGTCAACTCACTCTGTTCAGCAGCTGCGACTCACTTCAGAGCTGTCTCATGCACATCTCTGCCCTGTCGGATAATGTTTCCGCCCACCACCAGGCTGCTTGACGGAGGAAGCCTGGCGGTGAGTGAGGGCTGCCGATGGCGGCCCTCACCGGGATCATTATGTGGCGGTTTGGCCCGCCAAGTTCATAATGACCACCTGAATGTCTATGGGGCTCCCAAGTATTGGTGCCTACAACAACTATGCCACTGCAGTAGCAGCCCTGAATTTACCGTCCAGCACATAAGCAAATCCCAACAAATGTTTAGTTTTGCACCAAGAGAAGCAAGCCTGCATAAGACAATTGAAATCTTCTACAGGTGTCCACAAGGTCTAGCCAGCACATGCAAGCTTCACAAAGTGAAAGAGCAGCCACACACCCAGTTCATACAAATATGTCGCTCCTCATCCTCCACAAAGAAATCCTAAAGATGCACTTAGCCACAATGCTCGCACAAGGGAGAATTAATGAATTAGAAGACACAAGAGCAGCCCATGTTGAACAATCTTTAACAGCAAAAGCATTCAAATCAGAGCCAAGTAACCACAGTAGACAGGCAAATGTCATGCCAAGCAATCAGTCAGGTTGAGAGCCAACCAGGCCTTCTGGGCACTGAGAAACACTGTGGTACTGTATGCCCAGCAAAAGCCTGGACCTGTTTGTCATACAGCCAACTAAACCATTTCACAAAAGTCTGCAAGTCAACCCATTCAACAAAGGTACAGGTGGGGGGAAAAACAAAGAAGGACAAGCCTATGGTGTGGCATATCAAGTCTAAACATTGGAGGGAGGTACACAGAGAAGACTCAGACAAAACTACATTCCCTGGCGTAGATCAAGTCCAAGTAATAGCATCATTTGGGGACCCACAAGAACCCTCTACCTGCCTGCAGCCTGTGTCACCTAACATTCCAACAACAGCCAACGAACTGCCTCATTGACACCAATGCCACTGTATATCTAATGGCAATGTCTGAATATTAACCGATGCGCCCACCACCGAAGCTATCACCGACAGCAACAAAATTATGTGCCTTTGGTAGCACCACTTCTTTTGACCTAGCAAGCACACCCACCACAAAGATTGTGCACCAACACAAGTCCATATCCATAAAGTTCTTAATCACCAAGTCAAAAGGAACCACACTAATCAACTGCAGGGGAGCGAAAGCCCTCCAGCTCATCACTTTTGCAGTACAATTTCAGGAACAGTCCATCTCACAAATGCTGCCCAAATTCAAAGAAGCATTCCAAGGAACAGGGTGTCTGAAAAAGAAAGTTGTTAAACTTCACATCAAACCTATGATTCAACCAGTTGCATAGCATCACAGGAGAATCTCATTCCACATACGGGCCCAAGTTGAACACAAGCTTGAAGGTTTGAAGACTGCCAAAATCATTGAAAAGGTAGAAGGCTGTACCCCAAGGGGATCAACCATTGTGGTGGCACAAAACCAAAGCAACCAGGTGCTGTGGATGCCAAACAAAGCAGTCAAAAAAGAGCGCCTTTTAATACCCACTGTGGATGGCATCATCACCGAAATCAAAAGTGTCAAGTGTTTCTTGAAAATTGGCCTAAAGTCAGGATACCACCAAATTAGTCTCAACGAGGGCTTGCCATATATAAGAACATTCTCAACTCATGCTGGACTTAGATGCTATCACTAGCTAAATGTTGGCATCCCAGGTGCTGCTGAAGTCTTTCAAAACTGTATTCAAGAGATGTTGTCAGGACTTCACAGAGTAATAAACGTCAGTGTTTAAATCCTGGTGTTTACCACAAAAAATTAACAATATCACCATTGCCTAACAGCTCTGCTACAGAACATAAGAGAGGGATAACAATGTAAGAAGTATGAGATCCTTAACATAAACGCTGAATTCTTTGGGTAGAGGTTCTCTGATAAAGGAATGTCATCCAACCCAAAGAAGGTGCAAGAAATCCAAGAAGCCAGTCATCTGGCAAACGTGTCAGAAGTGCAGAGTTTCATAGCATGGTTACCTACTGTATATGATTAATAAAGGCCCTCACCATGCTAGCCAAGACACTGCAAGATCTTCTTTAGTCAAACTCACCGTGGAAATGGGGGCCCAAAAAAACAGCAGGCTTTTGAAAACACAAAGGCTGCTCTACAGGCTAAGCCAAACATTAAGTACTATGATCCTGTCAAACAAGTTGAGTTAGTGGTGGATGCCAGCCCCACAGATTCGGAGCAGTCCTGCTACAACAGCAGTATACTGGCATGTGGGTTCTGGTCTCATAAACCAGTTGGTTGCTCACTGAAAACTAAAAAGAGGCACTCCACTATGCCATTGTGGTACTTTGAGGCACTGCTAATTTTATCTGTACCTCTATTGAAGCACTTTACACTTATGCACCAGTCACAAAACCCTAGTGCTAATATTTCAAGGATCCAAGGTGAAACCACACCCGAATTTGAAAAAAAGATCCTGCAACTCCAGAAATATTCCTTCAAAGTTGAAAACCGACCCAGCCATGACACCCCACTGATTGCTTGTCTCGTAACTACTAAACAGCAACCATAGCCAAGCAAGACATGGCCTCAAAAACTGAAGAAAAAGTCTGCCTTGTAATCGACAGTGTGAGGCTCAAACCGCTCACTATTGCTAAAATCAGTCAGGCGCTCCAGGCTGATGAATGCTTCCAGCACATGAAGCGAGCTGTGGAGACCAACAATTTGTGGGCTACCATGAAAGACCAATCATGTCTGATGCCAGAAACCAAGAGGCGGATCCGGGCCATGTACAATGCCCACGATAAGCATTCAGTAGCAGTAGACAGACTGCTACTACATGAAGTCTGGCTCACGATTCCCTGCAACCAGTGCCACAGCTCCTACAAGCTGTTTACAACTCCCACCCAGGGATAGTTAAAACCAAAATGAGTCTCTATCAGAAAGTCTGGTTTCCTGATTTAGACATCCAGGTCGAACAAATAGTAACTGCCTGTCTGACATGCAGAGCAGTAGGGGCTAATGAACCACCTGCACCCATCATAACCAAAGAAAGCCTGAGCTCAGCCTCGATCAAACTATGTGCAGATTTTCAGACTTAGCCTGGAAGACAACACCTTCTTGTGGTCATGGATTATTCCATCAAGTACCTTGATGTAGAGGTAGTCAATTCCACTGCTACAGATGACATCAAACCCACATTTTCATCCTTCACAGGAATCAATGCTCTTCGAGGTGGATGAATCTTAGGACCCAATAAGTAGTGTGGTAGAGCCATCAACAAATTTCAATACAAAGCCAAACAGTTAACACCATGACCAATCTGTCTACAGAAGGAAAACTCCAATCAGGAAATATTGTTACAAATTTGTTACAAACAAGCTCAAAATCATGTAGACAATGCGCGAAACCAAGTTGTAAAGATACATAAGCACCAAGGGTTGCCCAAGGCGCTGAAAAAGATTTACGTGAACTACAACAACAAGAATATCTGAGTTACAGAGATGATATGTTGTTTTGAGTTAACAATCATCAGTCAAATCAAATTAGCAGAGTCCATAACCTTAGCTGGGCACAGGTCAAGCCTACAACCAACTAAATCAGGGAAATGCATGTGTGGGGAGAAACATGTGGGCAAAAAACAAAAAGCACAAAGAGACAAAAATAATTTGGAAAAAGATGATATCCGACTTCAGGTCACTAACTTAGTTAGGTAAAAGATAAATACAAAGGGAAGGTGTCCGCATATCAGAAGCTCATTCGAGACTCTTCTGAAGGGAAAATAAATGAATTTCTAAGCCTTAAAGGGCATTTCAAAGGGGCAATAATTGGAGCGGAAGATACCTCTCAAAGGGATATTGCATTCAGAAATTCTTCATCAGCAAAAGCATCAGGACAAGCAAGGCATCTGCAAGTGTCAGAACATCATCTGGAAACTGCAAGGATCATTCAGGGACTGCAATTGCTCAAAGTTCCAATGTCCATCGATATTTCAGAATTCCCAAGGTATTCTGATTCATCGAAGGTATCAGTTAATTTCACGTTGAATTGACATTATCCAATAGAAATTGATCATAGGACTCTAAATTGAAACAGTCCAGTTCCTTCCCATGCCTGTCATGGGAGCATCTTCCATCCGTGTGACTCCATGCAAGTTTGAAACAATTGTATACAATGTCAGTCTATGTTCCACGATGTTCTTCCATCAAAGACACTACATTTTCACTATACTTAAACATTAGAGCCTATTACTAACTAGCTAAGCTTCTCATGAGAACGTAACCTAAATGAAAGCTCACGTTAAAATACAAATTCAACAGTCTTCACTCATGCAACACAAATAAATTATAATAATGCATTTACTTAATATGTTTAGTAGAACACAGATAATATGCAAACCTATAAATTCAACATTAACATTACTTCATTAAAATGAGCAATACATTTCATTTTAAACAGAAAATCTTGCTCCTGTATTTTATTACGTATAACAGAGAACTATATCTCTCTAGTTTTTGTACGGATTTTTAAAACATTAATCATCAGAAATTCAATACTGCTTCTATTTGCACTATTACTCTATAGCCTAAATTACACTCTGACATCAAATTTTAATCCTCTAAAGTGATTTAATTCAAATGCCCCCTAAGTCGAACCTTGAAATTCATACTAATGCTCTTTTAAATTGCATGTTAGTGCAGCTCCTACTTTTAACTGTTGCCACTTTGATTAACATAGAATGTAAGCTGTCACAGTCTGATGACTTTTAGGACACAAGGGGCTCTACTAAAAGGCAGACTTCATCAATCCTTAACTTTGACAAAATGGTTGCCACTGTGACTTTAATGGAAGGAAAAAGATTTGAGACATTTGAGTGAAAGGGGCAGTTTCTGAAGAGTTGTAGAGAGGGAGAAGAGGTTTATTGGAACAAAGTAGGAAGGTCCTGACAATGTATATGATGACGTACGTACCCCTACTGTATATTATGAGGCTATTGCAAGCCCAGAGGAGTGTCTCAACTATGTAGAGAAATGTATTGCTTTATACTGTATAAGAATTTCAAGATGGCTTGCAATATCCTTTTAACGTATGACAGATGGTATTTTATTCCTTATAATACATGGTCACACGATCATTATCGATACTGCTGGAGTGACAATCTCAGTTAACTTATCGGTTAACAAGATAAGGTTAACAACTCATCGGGGAGAAATCCCTGCTATAATGTTTCCGTCAGGTCTGTAGATCTTTGTCGTTTGAGTAAGAATAAATCAGGAGCTGTGAATCACATTAAAATGGCATCATAGTTTCTATTCTACCTTTAGCCAATAATGAGATCTTGGAGTAAGTTCAAAAGCTTTTTTAATCAAACCTTTAGTAGTTCATCTTTATTAGAATCAGTATAGAAGTTAATCAAGCTCAAACATTAGTTTGTCAATAATCAATATGAAGTAAATGCATTAAGTGCATTCCATAAAATAAAGAACCCCTATTATAAAATTAGGATAAAAGGTGCCAGCTAGAAACTCATAAAGAATATCAAAATCAAAAAAGTGAAAACCTAAGCCTAAAGCTTCAGCATCAAAATCAGCTGAATTGTCAATGAACAGCACTTCTCTTTAAGAGAGGTTCAAGAAACTCAGTAGTCTCTGCATGAGCAGCGAATGGCATAGGCGAGGGAAAGTGGTAAATGAATGAGGTAGCTTATGTAGGGAGACGCACTGATGTAGACATCACATTCTAAGTTTTTGCAACATGTCGCTTTTTCTTTCTTAAGTCAGCCAATCAGCTTTCGATACCCTCAGGGGAACAGGATCACTCTTCCTCTTCTCATCAGGAATACAAAAGTCCAAAGACAGGAATGTTGAGTGAAACATTTCTTAACAAATGCAATGTTATATTTCTTAAATTTTTCAATATTCATTGACTTTAGGAATGTGGCATCTTTGTGTATGAACGTCTCCATTATCTAACTGAATGACCACGCTCTGTTCATTATTTAACAGTGTAATGTGTTTATATAGAAACATTTGTAGAGTTAAATGAAAACCTTTATGAAGCTACCATTATTCATTATGAAAAATGTGTCAGCGAGAAGGCCAAGAAATAAACATGTTGTGCACATTTAGCATTGTCTAGTCATGTCTGCTTGTCAGGCAAGGTTGCTTTAACTATTTAGGCCTAATACGAGTAAATATGGTTGCATACTCCAATTTTTGCATTTAAACACATAGGCCCATATGTATACTTGTCTTGTGCCGCATGTGCGTCATTTTTTGACGCAAAAGCGGCGCAAACTTACAAAATACAGGCCCGTATTTATACTTTTTTTGCGCTGCATTTGCGTCGTTTTTTGACGCAAAAACGGCGCAAACTTGCAAAATGCCATTGTATTTTGTAGGTTTGCGCCGTTTTGCGTCAAAAAGCGGCGCAAATGCAGCGCTAAAAAAAGTATAAATACGGGCCACAATTATTAAGTTTGCACTGCTTTTGAATAAAAAATTGTGCAAATGTGGCGCAAAAAAGTATAAATATGGCCCATATTTTTTATTGACGCCTATACATTAACTCAGCACGCTACTATTATTAAATGCATTTTTTTATTTTATAAAACCTCCCCAACATCACAAAATATTTATTCTATCACTCCTTCATATGAAAGAAATATGATGGTTGCAGACATACAAAAAATAAAACTGGAATTATACAGCAAAACTACAGTCACCAAAAGTAGTTATTAATGTGTGGTAAAAACATATTAGAATCACTTTAATGTAAACTAGATTCCATGCATCATAGTGGTTTAATAGCTGATGATGGGAAATTTGACGATTTCCGGGGAGACAAGGGAAGAGCAGAAAAGAGGTACCTTGGAGATAAATGCTGAAGAAGTAATAAATGGAAAACAATCATTCTAGGTAAGTTTTAAACATGTGAGTTTTAGAACTTTGTGGAATTGAAGAAAGAAGGTCCTTAGAGCATCTTAGATGATTTGGATGCAAGTCCCATAGAAAGGGTGTTGTTTAAGAGAAGTAATGTTTGGCACGTTTATAAGATTGGCATTTTCTGGTTTCCAGTCTTGTTTCCGGTGATTCTAAGGTACTTAAGGAGTTGATTGCGTAATATTACTGATTCGTGGATGGTAACTAAAGTTGAATTGCTCTTTTTCCTTTGCCATTCTTTGGACACACTTCTACATATGCTCACCTTTCTTATCCCAGACTATTGGCACTGATCCACACACCCTCATACACATTACAAGAACAAGTGTACATTACATATCTATTCACCTTTGTAAAACCTGTATAAGGACGTGCAGACATTGACTACTACTCTTTCCTAGTATTTAGGTGCACAAGACCTGCAAATACTTTGTGAATCAAACTTTTTCAGTGCACAAAAGCAATACTAAGGGCATCATTCACCTTCCCGCACAATCCTGTCTGGTAATTGAGCACCCAATAAATACCCACATCGCTGGCTGTGTTATGGGTATGGGTGCCCAATTACCACACAATTCTGTGTTTAGGACCTAAGAATGTCGGCTAGCCCTCTAACTTACCCCGTCTTGGGGGCCGTAAACGCAGAATGTGTTTAGTTTGCAGGAAAACAAATTCACAATGTTTTACTTGTAGGAAATTGTGCGGGTAAGCACCTGTGGGTGTGTTAATTCACGGCACCCGAATTGGCATTTCGACCGTAGAAAGAGGGCGATAGAATGGGCGTATGTACCTTAGCTATCAAGGCGGAAGAAACGAATTAAGCTGTTGCTGTGTTTTTAGAGCTGCAGAAAAGACAGACACATACAATCCAGATGGCTGCGATTTTCAGATTTCGCAAGGGGATAAAGGAGTGCCACATTCTTTAATATTTCTACGTCTGTTCCGGTGTTTTTTCATGTTTCGTCCCCATGTTTTCTTTTGTATCAACGCCTTGTGCTGTGAATCTTTCGGGTATTAGCACTGCAAAGGAAGTTTCATTGCAGCGTTGAGTCTTTTATTGTTCTGCCAATAAAACACATTCCCAGACCATTTGCACGAGCCAAAGTACAAACATATTCTTAACAAGGGCTGCTGATATCTGTTGCAACATGCTCCTGGCAGAGCTGCTTTTTAATGTCTTATTGAAAAACGTTAGCTTGCGGATCTGTCTAAAATTGAACTGCAAATCCGACGTTTGAAGAGAAAAGTCATCATCATTCTGCCCATCTTTTAAATGGGTTTTTACTGAAGAAGGCAATGTTCAAATGCACCAAAAGGTTTCATATTATTATTCATTAACAATTGTTGTTGTCGAGGTATGTGCAAGAGGAAATCTATTTACCTCCCAGGTATCAATTCGCTGACCTCCCACGTCTTACATTAACTTGAAGCTGTTTTGCCTCTGAATACAGGCACCACTTTGACAAATGTACCTGTGTGACACACTGGCAATAGTCAGTGTATAGTTATGGTTGGTCAGTTTCCACTGAAAAGCTGTTTTTCTCCTAATATCTTTGCACTGTTTGACGAATCTGTATGAAACTTTACCAAAAAGTCAATCTGATTTGGGTTTGGCATAGCAAGATTTGTGCAAAACTGTCAAGGGTGGTGGAAATAAAGTACGAGTCAAAAAGTGACATTAAACCACACATCCTCAACAGATTTGTGAATTCTTAAAGAAATTGCAAATCCAGTTTAGAAAATAAAGGCACACTAAAGAACCAAGGGCCTTTTCCCCATCGCTTATTGCAGATTTACAAATCCATTGGAGAATACATAACTTTGCTGCACTTAAAGAGGCTGGCATTTTCAGAAACATTATTTTTTTGGTTGTCGCCATAACTCATCACGGTTGGGTAAAATAAAAATAACAATGGCATTAGAGGGCTGGGAGAGCCTACCCAGATCCATAGTTGGAGTTGACTGTTTGCGTATCACAATATTTCTTCTCAAGAAATAACACCTAAAAGCAAAATGTAATTATAGAACAACAATGCTTGTATGTAACCCATAGTCATGTCATTCAAAGTAGCACGGGTATTGTGATATGTAATTTCATCCAATTTGAAGGACTAATAATAAAGGACCACGGGGTAACGTTGTCAACTGCCTCTTGGATCAATCATATGGTGTGTGCTCCAAATTCTTTTAGACCTGATGATGACCTGGAAATCATTCTAGGTTGAAATGCCCTTGGCAATCTTAGCACTTGGCCCTTCATTGTTAGTCCCTCCATTCAAGTTGGAACACTGATTACATATTTTTACCATTACTACTGACTTTATCTCATACAAAGTCAATTTTATGCACACTTTAATGCTTTTTATATTTTACTGTGTGATCACATGAGCACTGAGCACCACTGATATGTAACTTTCATAATATTATGGCACTTTGGGGGTCATTCTGACCTCGGCGGTAAAAGGCGCTTACCGCCGGTCAGAAGGCCGCCACAACACCGCCGCGGTCGCGGTAAACCACCACGGTCATTCTGACCCTCAAGAGGCAAACCGCCAAAAACCCGACATCCACAAAAGTCCGCCACACCAACGGCCAGCGTTAAACTGGCGAAGACCAAACCTCCACCGTCACGCCAACAGAAATACGCCCATGCCATTACGACCCACGAATACACGCGGTGGTCTTTCAACCCCGGTATTCCATTGGCGGTACACACCGCCGCGCTCAAAATACACATACAGCTCCAAAACACAGCCACATTGGACAATTTGAAATACACACACCTGAGACACATACACACAACACTCCCACACACCCAAATAACTATAAAACACACACCCACATCACCCACAAACCCCTACGACCACAAATCAGAGACGAAGCCCAGAGAGAGACAGCACAGAATAGAGAACACCATCACACAGAGGCACACTACACCATCACCCACACAACAACCACGCACAAAACACCACACACCACTACACTCACCACACTCATCACCGCAAACACCACCCCACCCCACACCTCATCCACACCACCCCATGGCACCCCAAAGACACCCCAGGTTCTCAGACGCAGAACTCAGGGTCATGGTGGAGGAAATAGTTCGGGTAGAGCCCCAGCTCTTCGGGACACAGGTGCAGCACACCACCATTGCCAGGAAGATGGAGCTATGGCAAAGAATAGTGGACAGGGTCAACGCTGTGGGACAGCATCCACGAAATCGGGACGACATCAGGAAGCGGTGGAACGACCTACGGGGGAAGGTGTGTTCCATGGTATCCAGGCAGAACATCGCAGTGCAGCAGACTGGCGGCGGACCCCCACCTCCTCCCCCAGAATTTACAACATGGGAGGAGCAGGTCTTGAACATCCTGCATCCTGAGGGCCTCGCAGGAGTAGGCGGAGGAATGGACTCTGGTAAGTCTCATCTTCACTACTTCATCCCCCCCACCCCACCAGCATGCCAACTCATACCCCCACCCTCCCCCCCACCACCATCACACATCCTAATTGCTAATGTCTCACCATCACAACCCACCCATCCCAACACCAAACCCTGCATGCCACCACAAACCATCGACAGCCATCACCTAAGCATGCCCACTGCACATACCCATCTCCCCCACAAACCGCCGTCACAACAGCCCCCACAAAGGAATGCCAGCACTGGGGTACACGGGCACCCACCCATTGCACGCTATGGCACACACAGAAGCAATAACCATACTCTTATACCCCTGCAGGACCCGAACGCCACCACACCGCCCAGGAGGGTCCAGAAATGTCCATCCCACCCCCAGAAGCGGCCCCCAGTGATGACAGCAGCTCTGTCTCCCTGGACCCAGATGACCAGCCCGGCCCATCGGGGACCTCGGGACAGTCGGTTCCCCTCAGACAGCCACAGGCTACAGCAGACCTACCCCCCTCTGGGAACACCAGCACAGCACCCACCCAGCGGGCCCATGCCTCTGTCTCCAGGACACGTCAATCAGCGGTGTGTCCACCACTACAGGGCACCCAGGTTAACCCACCACCCCAACAACAACAGGGACCTGGGGGCAGTGGTAGTGGGCACACGGTCCAGGGGACAGAGGCCCAGGGAAACAGGGGAACTGGGAGGGCTGCTGTGCGACAGGGGGGGGACAGGCTCAGGGAACCCACTCTCCGCGAGGCCCTCACCTCCATCATGGGAGCATACCACCACTCCCAGGAGACGATGGCGACGGTCCTGGCCAGGTTCCAGGAGATCCAGGTACTGCAGGAGGAACAGTTTATGGGGTTCAGGGAAGAACTGAGAAACATTACTTCCGCAATGGGCACCATCGTTGTGGCTCTCAACCAGATTGTCACCACATTGCGGGACCATGTGGCACCACAAAGGGCCCCTATCACTAGCATGGACCAGGAACAGGCTACCACCTCCGCTGGCGCTAGTGGACAAGGGGCCCGACACAGGAACAACCGGCCACCAGAACCCCACCTCCTGCAGAAGAAGAACCACCCCGCAAGCGGGTCCTGAGATTTAGGAAGAAGACAGAGTAGGATGCCAAGACCCCCGCCAGGAAAGGATACCCCCTGATGTTATCCCACTGTCCCACATTGTCCCCCTGTCCAACCTTAAACTGCCCCTGCTCCACCTTCCACAGGCATATGGACAATGCACCTGTGAGACTGAGAATCTGGACTCTGCCATGGACATTCCTCCACCATCACCCATCACCGATTTTCAACCATGTCCCAAAATTGAGCACTTTAATAAACACACTTATTGTACACAAATAATCTGGAGTCTGCCTGTATTTTTGAAAATATGTATTAGACATAAACGTGCCAAAATGACAAGTTACATTGTGATGACAACATACCACTGTCACACAGCTGTAGTCCATGGGCAAACAAAGCAGAGGTCACGCAGTGGGGCCCACATCTCTGAAATTGGAGGGGAAAGTCCCAACTCTGTTAGCATACACTGGGTGAAAAGGACAGACAGTAGAGAGGCAGGAGACAGTAAGTAAATGTAAAATGCCGGTGTTGATTCTTACCTGTGTGTTATTGAAAATACTGCTGTATCACTGTGTCCCTGTTGTCTGTGTCGTCCTCTTCGTCTTCCTCCTCTTCACTCTCCGCTGGCTCCACAGCTGCTACAACACCACCATCTGGACCATCCTCCTGCAGAAAAGGCACCTGGCATCACAAAGCCAGGTTGTGAAGCATACAGCAGGCCACGATGATCTGGCACACCTTCTTTGGTGAGTACATTAGGGATCCACCTGTCATATGCAGGCACCTAAACCTGGCCTTCAGGAGGCCGAAGGTTCTTTCTATAATCCTCCTAGTTCGCCCATGGGCCTCATTGTAGCGTTCCTCTGCCCTTGTCCTGGGATTCCTCACTGGGGTGAGTAACCACAACAGGTTGGGGTAACCTGAGTCACCAATTAGCCACACACGGTGTCTCCGTAGTTGTTCGATCACATAAGGTATGCTGCTATTTCGCATGATGTACGCATCATGCACTGACCCAGGGAACTTGGCATTTACATGGGAGATGTACTGGTCAGCCAAACAGACCACCTGGACATTCATGGAATGATAACTTTTTCTGTTCCTGTAGACCTGTTCACTTTCACTTGGGGGTACCAAAGCCACATGTGTCCCATCAATGGCACCAATGATGTTGGGAATATGTCCAAGAGCATAGAAATCACCCTTCACTGTAGGCAAATCCCCCACCTCAGGGAAAACGATGTATCTCCGCATGTGTTTGAGCAGGGCAGGCAACACTCTGGACAACACCTTGGAAAACATAGGCCGAGGCATCCCTGATGAAATGGCCACTGTTGTTTGAAATGACCCACTTGCCAAAAAATGGAGTACTGACAGCACCTGCACTAGAGGGGGGATCCCTGTGGTTTGGCGGATGGGTGACATCAGGTCTGCCTCCAGCTGGGCACACAGTTCCTGTATAGTGGCTCGGTCAAGCCTGTATGTCAGAATGACATGTCGTTCCTCCATTGTCGACAGGTCCACCAGCGGTCTGTACATGGAAACATTCCTCCATTCCTCCATCTCCTCGCAAGTCCCAGCGGACGGTGCCTAGGAAGGACAACAGCGAGCACAGAGTCAATCAACCCACAGGTACGTAACCACAGCTTGCACAGTACACGATTCTCTATGCATTGAATGGCTTGAGACGCGTTGCACCGGACGGACGAGGCGCTCCCCACCTTACCTACAGGGTCACCTTTGAAGGCTTATCAGGGCCTTTACCCTTATTTCTTTATTTCCTATCACTGGACTACCAAGCAATTGAAGGAACTAGACGCAGTGCCTACTACCTACCTTCCTTTACATCATTTTGCTGCTACCTCTTCCCAGGCCTTACAGGCCCAGCCTTGATAAAGTCACTTGTGTGACGAAACACGTGTTGGCTGTTTTCTGCAAGACGATACTTACCTACGACAAAACTGGTCTAGGAATAAAGACACTATCCAACACCAACTGGGAATCAACGTCTTTCTTTTTGCTTCTGGATTCGTACTACCAGAGATTTTCTTCTCCTTTCACATCATTGGACTCTCTTATCTCTGTGTGCCTTGGTCTTTTTGCTATTTTGGCTTGTATGAGTGTCGATGCAAGGCCTAGGCATGTGTGATGCAGTAGAAATTAAGCCATGTGGGCCCTTGAAATGGCGGCTGCCTGACCTGTGAAGTGCGACAATGGGATGTGAGGTCAATGCGCTGGCGTGGCACACCGTGGCGGTAGGCGGTCGAAGACCGCGGCGCAAAGCCACATTGGTTAACATTGAACCCTATGCGTTTCAGGAGCCAATGACGAAGTGCGCCGGCGGTCGCGGGACGAACCGCCGCGGTACGCACCGCCGCGGACGTGGCCGCCATTTTCTATCTGCTTAATCACTCGAGACCTGATCATCCACAGGAGAGGACCTATACTGCAAGTGCTGCTGTGACCTCGGTCTGGAAGATACAATGGCTGCTGTGACTGGGGAAAGGGCCCCTGCCTTCACTTCTGAAGAATTGGAGAAACTCGTGGATGGGGTCCTCCCCCAGTATGCGCTACTCTACGGTCCTCCAGACCAACAGGTAAGTACAGTGGGAGCATGCTTTGGGGGCAATGCCTGTGTTGAGTCGGGTGGATGAAAGATGGTGGGGAGGGGAGCGATTGAGGCATGCATCAAATGACGGATGAGAGCATGTGCCACATGGCAAGGGTGGGGATGGGGGGCCACTCACATCAAGCATGCAGAAAATTATAATAATGTTTTTTTTATCCCCCTGTACATGTCACATAGGTCAGCGCCCATCAGAAAATCAACATTTGGCGTATCATCGCCAAGGACATCCGGACCCTGGGGGTCCACAACAGACGGGGCACCCACTGCCGCAAGAGGTGGGAGGACATCCGCCGCAGGAGCAGGAAGACCGCGGAGGCTCTGCTGGGGATGGCCTCCCAACGTAGGAGGGGTGCCACTCGTCAATTGACCCCCCTGATGTCTCGGATCCTGGCGGTGGCCTACCCAGATTTGGATGGGCGCGTGAGGACATCACAGCAGACACAAGGGGGTGAGAACCAGCACATTCTGCTATCTTAGCGCGCAGTGGAGGTGTCTGGGTGGGGGAGGAGGGCTGTGCGTATCCCTAGGCCAGAGGGATTTCTGTAGGCTAGGCCCCTCCGTAAGGCATGGTCCTGTGCCCCCGCCCCCCACCTCTGTAGGGTGCCAAGTACAGCTATCCATGGCCCTGTGTCACCTACGTGTGCAGTTGTCGTCCATAGGCTTGTAGGCCAAGTCCCAATGATTGAGTAGTGTACCCCAAGTGCGCGGCGTAGTGCAGGGGGCTTCTGTGTCTGTCCTCTCCGCTAACTGTGTTGCCAATGCATGCACTCAACATGTCTTTATTCCCCCCCCCCCTTTTTTGCTGCTCTTCCTGTTCATGTGTGCATTAGCATCATCAGGCGGAGGAGAAGTGGCATCGGAGCACGAGGGAGCTGCATCTCACATGGCCCTGGAGGGCCATGCAACCGACTCGGAGTTCACCAGTGAGACGGAGGGCGAGGGGAGCTCCACAACGGGGACACGTGGAGACATCAGCGACACAGACACGTCCTCGGAAGGGAGCTCCCTTGTGGTGGCGGCAACATCCGTGCCCACCGCAACAACAGGTACAGCCACCACCCAGCGCACCAGCTCTGCCCTCCAAGCAGCCCCTCAGCGTTCGCCCCGTGCCCGCTCGCACACGAAGGCGGGCATCTCCTTCGCCCCAGGCACCTCAGGCCCTGCCCCAGTTACCCCTGCTGCCCTCAGTGAGGAGGTCATTGACCTCCTCAGGACGCTCATTGTTGGGCAGTCTACCCTTTTGAATGCCATCCAGGGGGTAGAAAGGGAGGTGCACCGGAGCAATGCATACCTGGAGGGCATTCATTCGGGTCAGGCTGCCCATCAGCGATCGTTCAACGCTCTGGCCTCAGCACTGACGGCAGCCATTGTCCCTGTCTCCTGCCTCCCTCCTCCAACTTCCTCCACCCAGTCCCACTCCCCTGTTCCTCTGCCTATCCCAGACACACCTACAGACCAGCCTGCACACACCTCAACACCCAAGGGCAGCTCATCCAGACATAAGCACCACACATCACACAAGCATTCACACAAGCAACAGCCACATGCAGACATACCAACAGCCACTGCCTCCTCTGTGTCCCCCTCCTCCTCGTCTCCCTCCTCCCTCCCTGTGACGTCTCCACTCACACTTGCATGCACAACATCATCAGCCACTACGTCCATCACCAGCACACCCACCAGAACACTCCGCACACGTGCAGTCACCACCCCCACTGCCATTTACACGTCCCCTGTGTCCTCTCCCAGTGTGTCTGTCACCCCCTCTTCCAAACCACACAAACGCAGGCAGCCACCCACCCAACAGCCATCCACCTCACGACAGCCTCCGTCACAAGCACCTGCACCCAAAGACACCACACTTGACTCTCCTACATCCACATCCTCTTCCTCCACTCCCATACCCACTGCACCTACCCTTCCCACTGCTCCTAAAAAGTTTTTCCTGTCAAAAATTAACCTCTTTCCATCACCTGACCCACCCCCTCCATCTCGTAAGAGTCCAATCAGCTCCTCAGCCACCACAACCCCTGGACCTACAAGGACCATAGTACAAGGATATTGGAGTCCACCACCTTCAAGGGCAGCTACATCGGCCAGCAGTAAAGGGACAGCCAGCCCACCCCCTGGGAAGAAAACCAAGAAAGGCAAGGCCCGGCGCGAGAGGGCAGAGACGGCAGCCTCCAAAGGCACTACCCTGGCACCGTCAGGAAGTGGGGTGCCACCTGGCACATCTACAAAGGGAGGCAAGGGCCACAGAGAATCACGGAAGGATGGCAAGGGCAGCACGGCCGACAAGTCCGGCAGCAGGCGAGCTGTCCAGGAGGGCCCCACCAGCCCCATTCCGGGTGTGAAGGAGGACACCCACGGGCCCGGGACTCCAGCACAGGAGGGCCCCGCAAGCGAGAAGTCGGATGGCGAGTGAACTCCATATATTGGCCGGATATGGTGCCCTGGAGACACATGTCAAGAACCGCTGAACAGGGCCCTTCAAGACAAGCACTTCTGAACAGGGCCCTTCAAGACAAGCACCGCTGAACAGGGCACCGCCGTCTCAAGAACCGCTGAACAGGGCCCTTCAAGACAGGCACCGCTGAAGAGGGCACCGCCGTCTCAAGAACCGCTGAACAGGGCCCTTCATCTCAAGCACCGCTCCGCTGGGCCCTTCATCTCAAGCACCGCTCCGCTGGGCACCGCCGTCTCTGCACCGCTCCGCTGGGCCCTTCATCTCAAGCACCGCTCCGCTGGGCACCACCGTCTCTGCACCGCTCCGCTGGGCCCTCCATCTCTGCACCGCTGCGCTGGGCCCTTCATCTCAAGCACCGCTCCGCTGGGCACCGCCGTCTCTGCACCCCTCCGCTGGGCACCGCCGTCTCTGCACCGCTCCGCTGGGCCCTTCATCTCTGCACCGCTCCGCTGGGCCCTTCATCTCAAGCACCGCTCCGCTGGGCCCTTCATCTCTCGCACCGCTCCGCTGGGCCCTTCATCTCTGCACCGCTCCGCTGGGCCCTTCATCTCAAGCACCACTCCGCTGGGCACCGCCATCTCTGCACCGCTCCGCTGGGCACCGCCATCTCTGCACCGCTCCGCTGGGCCCTTCATCTCTGCACCGCTCCGCTGGGCCCTTCATCCCAAGCACCGCTCCGCTGGGCCCTTCATCTCAAGCACCGCTCCGCTGGGCCCTTCATCTCAAGCACCGCTCCGCTGGGCACCGCTGTCTCTGCACCGCTCCGCTGGGCACCGCCGTCTCTGCACCGCTCCGCTGGGCCCTTCATCTCAAGCACCGCTCCGTTGGGCACCGCCGTCTCTGCACCGCTCCGCTGGGCCCTTCAACTCAAGCACCGCTCCGCTGGGCCTTTCATCTCAAGCACCGCTCCGCTGGGCCCTTCATCTCAAGCACCGCTCCGCTGGGCACCGCCGTCTCTGCACCGCTCCACTGGGCCCTTCATCTCAAGCACCGCTCCGCTGGGCACCGCCATCTCTGCACCGCTCCGCTGGGCCCTTCAACTCAAGCACCTCTCCGATGGGCACCGCCGTCTCAAGCACCGCTGGCCCATTGGCAGAAGGGACAGGCCCGCATCTGTGTCGGGCAGGGCTGCACGAAGCACTCTGGGCACCATGCCTCCTCCAGAACCTTGTGAGACTGTGACTTTGCACTCCCCAGGATGTAACAGTGGGCAAGCCACCCACTGTAGAGACTTGTGAGACTGTGGCATTGCACTCCCCAGGATGGCACAGTGGGCAAGCCACCCACTGTAGAGACTTGTGAGACTGTGGCTTTGCACTCCCCAGGATGGCACAGTGGGCAAGCCACCCACTGTAGAGACTTGTGATACTGTGGCTTTGCACTCCCCAGGATGTAACAGTGGGCAAGCCACCCACTGTAGAGACTTGTGAGACTGTGGCTTTGCACTCCCCAGGATGGGACAGTGGGCATGGAGGCCCCTCGTGGATCTGGCGTCGTGGACCCATTTGGCTGAGGTGCCTCCCCTTCCCTTCCCCCTGAGGTGCCTGTAGTTTTTCTATCTGATGCCCCTGCAGTGTTCTCTCCAATGGATTCGGGTCTCCTGTATGGGCTTTGCCCATGGGTTGAGGCCCATTGGCCCACGTACAATGACTGGAACCCAATTTGGACAGGACAATTTACATATGTGTATATAGTTATAGATGTTGGAATTTTTTTTTTTACTTAGCCTTACAATATATTTGAATTTCATGGTCATTTTATTTTGTCTTTGCATTCTTCCGGGGGGCTTGGAGGGTGTCACTCTGAGTTGTTGCTCTGCATTGATGTGTAGGTAGTTGTGGGTGAGGGTGGGTGTGTCGCGTATGTGTGTGCCCGTAATCTTTTCTCCTCCCCCCTCCCCTGTGTCGTAGGTGCAGTACTCACCGTTGTCTTCTGCGCCGGCGTTCGTGCTCCTGGTAGAGGAGCAGGTAGACAATAGCTGGTAGGATGTGTAGTTCTAGTTCCATGCTGTCCAGATTCCTCGTGGAGTGTGTAGAGGTGAGCATTTTCCCGTTCATAGTCTGTTTCCGCCGTGTTTTTATCGGCGGGGCTCCCGCCCCAGAAAAGGTGGCGGATTGGTGAGTTGTGATAGGGTGGGCGGTACATTGTCTCCTGCCTATCTGTTAGCGGTGACCGCCGCGCTGTTTGTTTGTCCCGCCGTGGCGGTCGGAGTGTTAAAGTGGCGGTCAGTGTTGGCGGTTTCCGCCAGGGTCAGAATTCCATTTTTTGGACCGCCTGCCTGTTGGCGGGTTGGCCGCCGCTTTAACACCGACCGCCAGGGTTGGAACGACCCCCTTTGTTTCCACTAAGAACGTTTCCACTAACAACCCTGTCATTACAACATTGACAGTCCTTGCTTCCAGGTGGTCGATGGACAACTTCTGTTACATAAATATTCTTGATCTTGCAGCACAGCAAATCACAGTAGGTGGTTAAGCAGTGGTTGAGCCTTACCTCAAGACTGTTGTTTCTTGTTTGTCCTTTCTTAGCACATCAAGCTCTTCATGGTCAATTTCCCATCCGCCAAGGTGACCTGAAGATGGCTAACTCTAAGGCCTTGATTTATACTTTTTGGGGCAAAACTGCACTAACGCAGTTTTGCACCAAAAGGTTTAGCACCGGCTTGCAGTATTTCTGTGCACCAGCCAGGCACCATATTTATGGAATAGTGCAAGCCGGTGCAAAGGGTAGGATAGTGTAAAAAAAAAAAGACATTAGTCGGGTGGTGCTGGCGGTATGGAAAAAGGGGGTTTTGCAACAAAAAATGATGTTAGGCAGGTTAGAGTAAACAAAAATTACTCTAACCTGCCTAGAGTCATTTTCTGATGCAAAACTATCCATACCACATGACTCCTGTCTTAGAAAAGACATGAGTCATGCCCACCACCCCAATGACCAGCACAGGGGAGCAGGGTCCCCTGGGCATGGCCATTGCACCCTGTGCCACGTATTGGGGGCCCATTTCAGGGCACTTTAAAAAATAAAATACTTGCCTGCACTTACCTGTGCTTACCTGTACTTACCTGGGATGGGGTCCCCCATCCTATGCTGTCCCTCTGGTGTGGGTGGGGGTGTCCCTGAGGCCTGTGGAGGGGACCTGTGGGCTTATTCCATGGTGTTTAATCATTGAAATAGACCCATAGGTTCCCTAACGCCTGCCCTGACCCAGGCGTTAAAAAACAAGCTTTGCCCCATTTTTTAACCCCTACTTCCTAACTTGCACCATGCTTGTGTGGATGCTTGCACACCATCTTTTGCTGTCGCTTATGCTCTTTTAAGAATTATTACCTACATTCTAAGGTCTACTTCTACACTTACTCATGACTACAATCCTCACAGAGCTTCTGACTATCAGTAATCTAAGCCACACTAACCAGTTCATTAAGAACTACTCTTCTAATCACAGTCTCATCCTTGTGCATCACTGTAACTATTATCTCCCATACATATGGTCTGAGCCTGTACAGATGAAACACAGTACATGCTTCACCACATAATAACATACTTATTATATTTCAGTGTACCCACTACATAAACATCAGCTTTCTGGCAACACACAGAAAGGGCCAGATGTACAAGCCAGTTTACATTTCTTAATGGATCAAATCGCTATTTCGGGCTGTTAAGAAATGCAAAATGGGCTTTTCTGAAGTACAAAGCCCTTTAAGGAATCACAAATTGCGCTTTCTATCCTGTAGAAACCGCAATTTGCAATCCCCAGAATCTGAAATCGCAAATCTTTCATTTATGAGAATAGTTAGGAACTTAGATTCAATGGTTAGGCAGGAATATCTGAGTCTGAATTCGAAGCACCATATGCTGTTCCTTATTTTCTGCATTGTCGGTATTGAATTATCAGTCTTTTATATGTTAGTGAAATGTAATATTGTGCGGCATTTTGATTCTCCTTTGGTGATGATATACATATATACCATGTTTTTGAGACTCATTTAATTAAGTTTGCCTTTCAGTCTGTAATAAATCCCTTTCTAAAACTTAAAGTTTGTCTCTGAGATTTAATGTGTAGCCAAATGGGTTACACTATCACTTAATGGAGTGAGAGATGTTTCTCCTTGCCCCACAGGACTCCTACAAAGATTCATCCGACCTAGAAAGAGAAAGAGAAAGAAAGGACAATGCTGGATCAGGGTTACCCAGAATACCCATGTTGAAATTGACACAAGGAAACAAAATTAAAAGTGTAAACGGTATGTTTTGGATTAGTTGCAAGATACTGTCTTGCATGTTTTGTGGTTCACTGTTACTTTTCCAATTTTTTTGCAGAAGTTGGAAAATTATTCCATGAACCGCATTGTCTACATTTCTGATCCAGTCCTGAGAACCCAACATTGTGAGACTAATTATGGCTGCATTACTAACATCCACATCAATGGGAGTATTAATTATGCTTTGTTGACTTGGACCTTCACAGTGGTTGGCCTGCCAGTCGGTCCTTTGGATTGCGCAAGCGATAGCCACTTTAGCGTTGATGTACCACAACGTTTGAAACATCACAACTCCCTCCAGTGAGACACTGGATTCTGTTGTAGGGAACGGATATACCGTTTGAAGCTAACTTTCTTCTCGGGTGATAAATAAGTGTTCATTCTGATTTTGAGCTTGTCATCAGTCCCTTCATCAGGAAACTCCCTGCATATGTCTCTCACATCTCACACCCACTAATGGAAACATCAGACACCCTCCTTTGTTCCCTCGTCATCCATTAGACCTGTGACCACTATAATGATTTAAACTCACGTAGCCCTCAATTCAATTGTAGACCACAGTGCATTAGGCACTTAACTGTTATATCTATCTGACATCCTCGGCATAAACATTGCAAGTTTTATAACAATATGCTCAGTAAATCCTCCTCCGAGGGGCATGCGTCACTTATAAAGAAGGGGTAGAAGAAAATGGGTGCAGGACAGAGAAAGGTATTGATTTGCAGAAAAACATTTTGCTGTCTGAATTGCTGAACACATGTAAGAACCCTGTGCTTGAAATGTGCTGCCACGTGTTATAGTTGTGGAGAAAAGCGAGAGGTCGAATAACTTTAATACTTATCGAATAAACCCACCACGTTCTTTGGCAGCTTATAATGCAGATGTGTGAGTCTATCCCCATTCAAGAAAAACCTGTGCAGCATAGCAGAATTGTAAACTCCCACAAGAAGGCATACGTGCAAGAAGCAGGTCCCAGGCCTGAAGCCAGTGGGCAGGGAGACCCGCACAAATCCAGAAGTGCCCTCTGCACTAGGCCATGAACCTCAGTGTACCTCATGATGTAGAGGCCTGAGCAGTGTTGCAGGCTCAGAACCGTCTGTGCGACGTTGCAATAGGGTCACCGAAAGCACAATAATACGACTCATAGGGCAAAGACAATGCAACGGTCCCCACTGTTCCAATTTATCACCAATATTCTGTTCTTAATGACAAATTAGGTCTCTGACTCTGTATCTGTATTTCATAGCACATAGAAAATCTTGCCTACTTCTAAATCCCTAACTACTGTAAACTCAGCTGTGAGAGAAAGATGTACCTGAAGCAAATTGTGGAATGGGAGGCTCTGCTGGACATTGTTGTTTTTGTCATCACACTGTGTCTTCCTTGCTTACACCTCTCTTCAAAACCTGTTCTATCACGTGACATGATGACAGGGAACACACTATGAAAAAATTATTAAATTGCAGACAAACTGTGATATCCTCCAAAATGCGGGCCCATTGAAAGCTGAGAAAATTAAAGAAACATGCAATCAATAACGATAATTACAAAGCTAATACACACAAAATGAACGAGCTACTTTGCCTCGTTGAGACATGAGGAACTCGGAGAACCATCTGCTAATAAATGTAACACAAATTTGAGCGGAAAAGTTTATTCAAAGGAAAAGTCGATTGAGGTGTTATTATAGACAAAGAAGCTCTGTTTACAATGCTGCAAAACCCTGGGATGAGTAAAATTGGTACCTTGCCTTTGGTTGACCAATGCTTGTGTCCTCAGACTCTCCAGACTTAGGGGGTCATTCCGACCCCGGCAGGCGGCGGGCGGAGACCGCCAAAAGACCGCACCGCGGTCAAATGACCGCGGCGGTCATTCTGACTTTCCTGCTGGGCCGGCGGGCGACTGCCAAAAGGCCGCCCGCCGGCCCAGCGGGAAAAACCCAGCAACGATGAAGCCGGCTCCGAATGGAGCCGGCGGAGTTGCTGGGGTGCGACGGGTGCAGTGGCACCCGTCACGATTTTCAGTGTCTGCAAAGCAGACACTGAAAATCATTATGGGGCCCTGTTAGGGGGCCCCTGCACTGCCCATGCCAGGGGCCCCACGACACCCGTTCCCGCTATCCTGTTCCTGGCGGTAGAAACCGCCAGGAACGGGATGGCGGGAAGGGGGTCGGAATCCCCATGGCGGCGCTGCAAGCAGCGCCGCCATGGCGGATTCCCTGGGCCAGGGGAAAACCAGCGGGAAACCGCCGGTTCCCCTTTTCTGACCACGGCTTTACCGCCGCGGTCAGAATGGCCCAGGAAGCACCGCCAGCCTGTTGGCGGTCCTTCCGCGGTCATTGGCCCTGGCAGTCGGTGACCGCCAGGGTCAGAATGACCCCCTTAATTCCTTGAGTGAAAGGGGGCGAAGTGTGCACTGTTGTTATTGTATGTTAGAAATGGGGTTTCTGACTGGCTAAGATATACACCTCAGCCAGACAGAACCCACCACTCTAATCTTGGTGAGTAAGTTACACAACAAAGATAACCTGTGCTCATCCCCTGGTAGCTTGGCACAGAGCAGTCAGGCGTATCTCCAAAGGTCATGTGTAAAGCATTTGCACAACACACGCAATCCAGTGACGCAATAAACTACACCACAAAAGAAACTCCACAGCAATTTTGTATAAAAATATAAAGTACGTGATTCATAACTCTTAGACTCAAAACATCATATAACAGTGATTCTTTTGCCAATTAGTCAATTGTCAAATTATCATAATTAATGCAATAAAATAAAGACTCGTAGGCTGCACACGTCGTGACAATCACCCTCCCTGTGCATACAAGGGTGATCCGGTAAGATGCCCGTTACCTTGCCAAGACAAGAATCAAAACGACATACATCATAACATAAGATGCATGTAATGCCAGTAATGTCAGGGGAAAGCCTATAAATCATCAGATATCCCCATCAGCACATCAGCAACAGTAAGAAAACATGGATCAGGAATACCAGCCCTTCTACCAGCAGGGTCACGGTAATCACAATGGGCCTACTAAAACTAGTGCATTTATGAATGGCATCTAGGGCACAGGAGGCCCTGTGCACCTATTACCGCTGATAAGGTAATGTCTGTAGTACAATCCCACCAGACCCAAACAATAGCAATACAGTGTAGACCTCCCAAGTTATGCACATCAAGCTATTACTCGTCATTCTGTACACAATAAGGTTACAACAATGAACATGTATGGACTTTTCACATTCTCAGGTTTCTTGAACATCGCCTTAGGTACATATCAACCAATTCCCCAGAGCTTTATCCAGCTGGGCTCCTATTAGATCCTTTATGGTACTTTAATATGGCCCAAGTACTCAGGTTGAAGTCAGGACTCCAAATGCCCCAACAACACTTAAAAGTGAGTGGGGGACTGAAAGACGGCTAAATGGTGTCCCATTAGCTGCCCGTGATGTTGTGTGATCAGCGAAAGGCACGGTCCCTGCTCCCTAGCGCCTCCAGGTACAGATGCAGCTGTGGGGAGGTGAGGCGCACGGCAGCCCGGCTCGGAGATAAAGGCTGGGCTAGGGCATGCACACCGGACAGAGACTCCCACAGTGCTTTCTTATGAATATACAGGTGTGCTGCTCTCCAACGTAGTTGATGAGAGGTTCACACCACGCCACCTACAAGTCCAGCACATCTCCGTTGCATAGGCGACTGAAGGTGCTGTAGCGGGACACATGTGCCAGTGCGAGCACAAACTTAGAATTCATGCGTGCCCGCAGGAAGGCAGAATCAGACCTCCCCATAAAGGTTTGAAAACCT
This sequence comes from Pleurodeles waltl, assembly GCF_031143425.1. Lineage (NCBI taxonomy): Eukaryota > Metazoa > Chordata > Amphibia > Caudata > Salamandridae > Pleurodeles > Pleurodeles waltl. The sequence goes on from NC_090439.1 coordinate 458,333,123, forward strand.
GAGCACTCCAGAGACAATGCGGCCCAGCATGCAGGGTGGCCTTCACATAACCACCACAAAGCTTCTGTAGAGGGGATCACAGCGGGAGCACTACACCCCGGCAGTGCTGCAATCCATCCAATGCAGATCCTGGTAAGGCGAGGCCTTAGTGGGGGATATGGAGCACTCCTCACGCGCTCAGAGACCAAAAATCATCCACCACATACTATCAGTGACGGCAAGACTCCATAAACAGCGCTCCCCTCCCACTGATAGTTGAAAGCACAGGGCAGGCCACCAATCCTGGGAGACAAGGTCATCTAGAAGGGTCCAGTCCTTCTCCTTGCAGGGTGGGCACAGCAGGCCAACACAAAGAGCAGCAAAAAAGTGGCAGTTCCTCCTACAATCCGGCACTCAGCAGCAGTAGGCCAACACGGAAGTTTAGTGCACAGTGGCAGTCCCTCCTGACAGCCTGGCAGTCCTTCCTGGCAGAGTGTCTGTAGGAAGTTGGCTCTGTGTGCACTATTACAAAGTAAGGAATAGTATGCACAGAGTCCAAGGGTTCCCCTTAGAGGTAAGATAGTGGCGAAAAGAGATAATACTAATGCTCTATTTTGTGGTAGTGTGGTCGAGCAGTAGGCTTATCCAAGGAGTAGTGTTAAGCATTTGTTGTACATACACACAGGCAATAAATGAGGAACACACACTCAGAGACAAATCCAGGCCAATAGGTTTTGTTATAGAAAAGTATCTTTTCTTAGTTTATTTTAAGAACCACAGGTTCAAATTCTACATGTAATATCTCATTTGAAAGGTATTGCAGGTAAGTACGTTAGGAACTTTGAATAATCACAGTAGCATATATACTTTTTTCATAAAACACAATAAGCTGTTTTAAAAGTGGACACTGCAATTTTCACAGTTCCTGGGGGAGGTAAAGTATTGTTAGTTCTTGCAGGTAAGTAAACCACCTACGGGGTTAAGATTGGGGTCCAAGGTAGCCCACTGTTAGGGTTTCAGAGCAACCCCAAAGTCACCACACCAGCAGCTCAGGGCCGGTCAGGGGCAGAGTTCAAAGTGGTGCCCAAAACGCATAGGCTTCAATGGAGAGAAGGGGGTGCCCCGGTTCCAGTGTGCCAGCAGGTAAGTACCCGCGTCTTCGGAGGGCAGACCCGGGGGGTTTTGGAGGGCACCGGGGGGGACACAAGTCAGCACAAAAAGTACACCCTCAGCAGCGCGGGGGCGGCCGGGTGCAGTGTGCAAACATGCGTCGGGTTTTCAATGGTTTTCAATGAGAGACCAAGGGATCTCTTCAGCGGTGCAGGCCGGCAAGGGGGGGGGCTCCTCGGGGTAGCCACCACCTGGGCACGGGAGAGGGCCTCCTGGGGGTCACTCCTGCACTGAAGTTCCGTTCCTTCAGGTGCTGGGGGCTGCGGGTGCAGGGTCTTTTCCAGCCGTCGGGATTTCAGAGTCAGGCAGTCGCGGTCAGGGGGAGCCTGGGGATTCCCTCTGCAGGCGTCGCTGTGGGGGCTCAGGGGGGACAACTTTGGTTACTCACGGTCTTGGAGTCGCTGGAGGGTCCTCCCTGAGGTGTTGGTTCTCCACCAGTCGAGTCGGGGTCGCCGGGTGCAGTGTTGCAAGTCTCACGCTTCTTGCGGGGAGTTGCAGGGGTCTTTAAATCTGCTCCTTTGAAACAAAGTTGCAGTCTTTTTGGAGCAGGGCCGCTGTCCTCGGGAGTTTCTTGTCTTTCTTGAAGCAGGGCAGTCCTCTGAGGATTCAGAGGTCGCTGGTCCTTTGGAAAGCGTCGCTGGAGCAGGTTTCTTTGGAAGGCAGGAGACAGGCCGGTAGGACTGGGGCCAAAGCAGTTGGTGTCTTCTGTTCTTCCTCTGCAGGGGTTTTTCAGCTCAGCAGTCCTCTTCTTCTTGTAGTTTCAGGAATCTAAATTCTTAGGTTCAGGGGAGCCCTTAAATACTAAATTTAAGGGCGTGTTTAGGTCTGGGGGGTTAGTACCCAATGGCTACTAGCCCTGAGGGTGGGTACACCCTCTTTGTGCCTCCTCCCAAGGGGAGGGGGTCACATTCCTATCCCTATTGGGGGAATCCTCCTTCTACAAGATGGAGGATTTCTAAAAGTCAGAGTCACCTCAGCTCAGGACACCTTAGGGGCTGTCCTGACTGGTCAGTGACTCCTCCTTGTTTTTCTCATTATCTCTCCTGGACTTGCCGCCAAAAGTGGGGGCTGTGTCCAGGGGGCGGGCATCTCCACTAGCTGGAGTGCCCTGGGGCATTGTAACACGAAGCTTGAGCCTTTGAAGCTCACTGCTAGGTGTTACAGTTCCTGCAGGGGGGAGGTGTGAAGCACCTCCACCCAGAGCAGGCTTTGTTTCTGTCCTCAGAGAGCACAAAGGCTCTCACAGCATGAGGTCAGAAACTCGTCTCTCAGCAGCAGGCTGGCACAGACCAGTCAGTCCTGCACTGAACAATTGGGTAAAATACAGGGGGCATCTCTAAGAGGCCCTCTGTGTGCATTTTTTAATAAATCCAACACTGGCATCAGTGTGGGTTTATTATTCTGAGAAGTTTGATTCTAAACTTCCCAGTATTCAGTGTAGCCATTATGGAGCTGTGGAGTTCGTTTTTGACAGACTCCCAGACCATATACTCTTATGTTTACCCTGTACTTACAATGTCTAAGGTTTTGCTTAGACACTGTAGGGGCATAGTGCTCATGCACATATGCCCTCACCTGTGGTATAGTGCACCCTGCCTTAGGGCTGTAAGGCCTGCTAGAGGGGTGACTTACCTATGCCACAGGCAGTGTGAGGTTGGCATGGCACCCTGAGGGGAGTGCCATGTCGACTTAGTCATTTTCTCCCCACCAGCACACACAAGCTGGTAAGCAGTGTGTCTGTGCTGAGTGAGGGGTCCCTAGGGTGGCATAAGACATGCTGCAGCCCTTAGAGACCTTCCCTGGCATCAGGGCCCTTGGTACCAGGGGTACCAGTTACAAGGGACTTACCTAGGTGCCAGGGTTGTGCCAATTGTGGAAACAATCGTACATTTTAGGTGAAAGAACACTGTTGCTGGGGCCTGGTTAGCAGGGTCCCAGCACACTTCTCAGTCAAGTCAGCATCAGTATCAGGCAAAAAGTGGGGGTAACTGCAACAGGGAGCCATTTCTTTACACAAGCCCCCCCCCCCCCCCCCAGCCCACAGGCCAGGAGACTCAGCCAAAGCTGGGAGAGTCTTCCTAGTCTGTCAGGCGAGGAAGAGTAGAGGAAATAGGCTGGTTTGTTACAGGGCCTACTCTGCCTTACATCCTCCTGTTCAGGTCATTCCCTCTGGGGAACTGACCCGCTTCCACAGTGATAGGACCTAGTCTGAACTGCCTCTTGTCTGTGTCTTTAATGTCTCCACCCATTCTCTCTATTCTGGGGTTAGAGGTATCCACCTCTGCTAATCTTATCTTTGCCAGGGTCACCCCTAGCTTACCCAAAGAGGTTACCCAGAGCTGGAGTAACCCCACCATGACCAACAGGGTCAGGGGGCCTAACTTGCTATTTGGCATGGGGTCAGACCACCATGCCAAGGATAGTGCAGCCATAAAGGCTAACACCCAGCAGAGGCCACTGACAGCTGTCAGTGCCCAGAACCACACCTTTAGCTCTTCACCTACAAGGGAAGGGGCTAAGTTACAGGCTTCTTTGGGTTCAGGGTGCCTGTCTGCTGTATTAAAGTGGGGGGTTACCACATCTTGTAGTAAACACCCTTCTTCCAATCTTTCTTCTGTTAGCTGAGGAGCCACCCACTCAGGCTTAACAGTGGCCTGACTAGCCAGGACTTCTTGTGGGTCAGGTTGGACTTTACCAGTGCCACTTTTGGAGTTCTCCCCTACTGGAGCAGAATCTCCTTGGCTTGCTGGAACCTTGGCTAAAGGTTGTCCACCCTTCCTACACTGTTTTCTTTTCTTTTTCTTCTGGGGCCGGCTTGCAGTTACTGCAGGGGCAGGACCTCCAGAATCCTTGGGAGAGGACTGGCACTGGACCAGTTCCTCTCTTGGGCTCTGACTAACCTCTGGGTAGTCATTTCCAAGGAGACAATCAAGGGGGAGGTCTGTACTGACTACCACCCTTCTCCAGCTAAAAGTCCCACCCACTTCTATGGGCACAAAAGCCACAGGCCTATCAGTGACCCTGTCTGGGCTAACTCTTACTCTGGCAGTCTCACCTGGGATGTACTGGTTTGAGAACACCAGCCTATCATGCACAATAGTGTGACTGGCACAAGTGTCTCTCAGGCCAGTGGCTGGGATTCCATTCACCAGTAGGTGGTGGAAGTGTCTACTTCCCTCTGGAATCTCCAACTCACCTGTGGGGCCCTTTTTCCAGTTCAAGGCTATGAAGACCTCCTCATCTGAGGAGTCATCACCAATGGCTACACTGGTCACCCCTGGGATTTTGCTAGGGGGTTTGTTTTTGGGACAAGAAGTGTCCTTGGTGTGGTGCCCTGTCTGTCTACAGTTTTGGCACCATGCCTTAGTGGCATCCCAGTTCTTACCCTGGTACCCACCTTTGTTTTGGGTTGTGTCTCGGGGCCCACCCACCTGGTCTGGTTTTTGGGGGCCTACAGAGGACTCTTTTTCTTTATTTCTAGTGTCACCCACTTTCTCCTGGGGAGGCTTTGTAACCCCTTTCTTTTGGTCACCCCCAGTGGAAGTTTTGGTTACCCTAGTCTTGACCCAGTGGTCTGCCTTCTTTCCCAATTCTTGGGGAGAAATTGGACCTAGGTCTACCAGATACTGATGCAACTTTTCATTGAAGCAGTTACTTAAAATGTGTTCTTTCATAAACAAATTATAAAGCCCAACATAGTCATGCACTTCATTTCCAGTTACCCAACCATCCAGTGTTTTCACTGAGTAGTCTACAACATCAACCCAGGTCTGGCTCGAGGATTTTTGAGCCCCCCTGAATCTAATCCTATACTCCTCAGTGGAGAATCCAAAGCCCTCAATCAGGGTACCCTTCATGAGGTCATAGGATTCTACATCTTTTCCAGAGAGTGTGAGGAGTATATCCCTACCCTTTCCAGTTAACGTTTCTCAAAGGAGAGCACCCCAGTGAGATTTGCTTACTTTTCTGGTTACACAAGCCCTCTCAAAAACTGTGAACCATTTGGTGATGTCATCACCATCTTCATATTTAGTTACAATCCCTTTAGGGATTTTCAACATGTCAGGAGAATCTCTGACCCTATTTATGTTGCTGCCACCATTGATGGGTCCTAGGCCCATCTCTTGTCTTTCCCTTTCTATGACTAGGAGCTGTCTCTCCAAAGCCAATCTTTTGGCCATCCTGGCTAGCAGGAGGTCATCTTCACTGAGGCTATCCTCAGTGGTTCCAGAGGTGCTGGCCCCTCCTGTGAGGGAAGCAGCATCTCTGACTATTATGTTTGGAGTCAGGGATTGAGAGTCCCTGATCTCCCTAATTAGGATTGGAAGGGGGGAATTCTCCTCCAAGTCACTGTCATCCTCTGGGTTGTCATCCTCAGAGGGGTTGGCCTTTTCAAACTCTGCCAAAAGCTCCTGGAGCTGTAGTTTGGAAGGTCTGGGGCCCATTGTTATTTTCTTTATTTTACAGAGTGACCTTAGCTCCCTCATCTTAAGATGGAGGTAAGGGGTGATGTCGAGTTCCATCACATTCACATCTGTACTAGACATTATGTTTCTAAAAGTTGGAATACTTTTTAAGAATCTAAAACTAGTTCTAGGTTCTAATTCAAACTTTCACAAAACTTTTAAACTCTAAAAGAAATGCTAACAGGGACTAACACAAGGCCCTAGCAGGACTTTTAAGAATTTAGAAAAATAGCTCAAATTGCAAAAATCAATTTCTAATGACAATTTTTGGAATTTGTCGTGTGATCAGGTATTGGCTGAGTAGTCCAGCAAATGCAAAGTCTTGTACCCCACCGCTGATCCACCAATGTAGGAAGTTGGCTCTGTATGCACTATTTCAAAGTAAGGAATAGTATGCACAGAGTCCAAGGGTTCCCCTTAGAGGTAAGATAGTGGCAAAAAGAGATAATACTAATGCTCTATTTTGTGGTAGTGTGGTCGAGCAGTAGGCTTATCCAAGGAGTAGTGTTAAGCATTTGTTGTACATACACACAGGCAATAAATGAGGAACACACACTCAGAGACAAATCCAGGCCAATAGGTTTTGTTATAGAAAAATATATTTTCTTAGTTTATTTTAAGAATCACAGGTTCAAATTCTACATGTAATATCTCATTTGAAAGGTATTGCAGGTAAGTACTTTAGGAACTTTGAATAATCACAGTAGCATATATACTTTTTTCATAAAACACAATAAGCTGTTTTAAAAGTGGACACAGTGCAATTTTCACAGTTCCTGGGGAGGTAAAGTATTGTTAGTTCTTGCAGGTAAGTAAACCACCTACGGGGTTAAGATTGGGGTCCAAGGTAGCCCACCGTTGGGGTTTCAGAGCAACCCCAAAGTCACCACACCAGCAGCTCAGGGCCGGTCAGGGGCAGAGTTCAAAGTGGTGCCCAAAACGCATAGGCTTCAATGGAGAGAAGGGGGTGCCCCGGTTCCAGTCTGCCAGCAGGTAAGTACCCGCGTCTTCGGAGGGCAGACCCGGGGAGTTTTGTAGGGCACCGGGGGGGACACAAGTCAGCACAAAAAGTACACCCTCAGCAGCGCGGGGCGGCCGGTTGCAGTGTGCAAACACGCATCGGGTTTTCAATGGTTTTCAATGAGAGACCAAGGGATCTCTTCAGCGGTGCAGGCTGGCAAGGGGGGGGCTCCTCGGGGTAGCCACCACCTGGGCACGGGAGAGGGCCTCCTGGGGGTCACTCCTGCACTGAAGTTCCGTTCCTTCAGGTGCTGGGGGCTGCGGGTGCAGGGTCTTTTCCAGCCGTCGGGATTTCAGAGTCAGGCAGTCGCGGTCAGGGGGAGCCTGGGGATTCCCTCTGCAGGCGTCGCTGTGGGGGCTCAGGGGGGACAACTTTGGTTACTCACGGTCTTGGAGTCGCCGGAGGGTCCTCCCTGAGGTGTTGGTTCTCCACCAGTCGAGTCGGGGTCGCCGGGTGCAGTGTTGCAAGTCTCACGCTTCTTGCGGGGAGTTGCAGGGGTCTTTAAATCTGCTCCTTTGAAACAAAGTTGCAGTCTTTTTGGAGCAGGGCCGCTGTCCTCAGGAGTTTCTTGTCTTTCTTGAAGCAGGGCAGTCCTCTGAGGATTCAGAGGTCGCTGGTCCTTTGGAAAGCGTCGCTGGAGCAGGTTTCTTTGGAAGGCAGGAGACAGGCCGGTAGGACTGGGGCCAAAGCAGTTGGTGTCTTCTGTTCTTCCTCTGCAGGGGTTTTTCAGCTCAGCAGTCCTCTTCTTCTTGTAGTTTCAGGAATCTAAATTCTTAGGTTCAGGGGAGCCCTTAAATACTAAATTTAAGGGCGTGTTTAGGTCTGGGGGGTTAGTAGCCAATGGCTACTAGCCCTGAGGGTGGGTACACCCTCTTTGTGCCTCCTCCCAAGGGGAGGGGGTCACATTCCTATCCCTATTGGGGGAATCCTCCTTCTACAAGATGGAGGATTTCTAAAAGTCAGAGTCACCTCAGCTCAGGACACCTTAGGGGCTGTCCTGACTGGTCAGTGACTCCTCCTTGTTTTTCTCATTATCTCTCCTGGACTTGCCGCCAAAAGTGGGGGCTGTGTCCAGGGGGCGGGCATCTCCACTAGCTGGAGTGCCCTGGGGCATTGTAACACGAAGCTTGAGCCTTTGAAGCTCACTGCTAGGTGTTACAGTTCCTGCAGGGGGAGGTGTGAAGCACCTCCACCCAGAGCAGGCTTTGTTTCTGTCCTCAGAGAGCACAAAGGCTCTCACTGCATGAGGTCAGAAACTCTTCTCTCAGCAGCAGGCTGGCACAGACCAGTCAGTCCTGCACTGAACAATTGGGTAAAATACAGGGGGAATCGCTAAGAGGCCCTCTGTGTGCATTTGTTAATAAATCCAACACTGGCATCAGTGTGGGTTTATTATTCTGAGAAGTTTGATACTAAACTTCCCAGTATTCAGTGTAGCCATTATGGAGCTGTGGAGTTCGTTTTTGACAGACTCCCAGACCATATACTCTTATGGCTACCCTGCACTTACAATGTCTAAGGTTTTGCTTAGACACTGTAGGGGCATAGTGCTCTTGCACATATGCCCTCACCTGTGGTATAGTGCACCCTGCCTTATGGCTGTAAGGCCTGCTAGAGGGGTGACTTACCTATGCCACAGGCAGTGTGAGTTTAGCATGGCACCCTGAGGGGAGTGCCATGTCGACTTAGTCATTTTCTCCCCACCAGCACACACAAGCTGGTAAGCAGTGTGTCTGTGCTGAGTGAGGGGTCCCTAGGGTGGCATAAGACATGCTGCAGCCCTTAGAGACCTTCCCTGGCAACCGGGCCCTTGGTACCAGGGGTACCAGTTACAAGGGACTTACCTAGGTGCCAGGGTTGTGCCAATTGTGGAAGCAATCGTACATTTTAGGTGAAAGAACACTGTTGCTGGGGCCTGGTTAGCAGGGTCCCAGCACACTTCTCAGTCAAGTCAGCATCAGTATCAGGCAAAAGGTGGGGGGTAACTGCAACAGGGAGCCATTTCTTTAGTGTCCTTGTCCCAGTAGAGTTCCAAAAGTGCTCTAACAGTAGTGTTACAGCCCCTCTACTTATAGTCAAAATGCCCAGTTTTTAGAAGGTGGGAGAAGGTTCCAGACAGATCTTACCAGTTCTGAGAATGTCCCTTCTCCTCTATTTTGATTCCAAACATCAATAGGGGATAAATGAGCCCTTTGTATGAGAGTAGGACACAGCCTATACAAGTGTAAAGTGCACCCTGCCTCCCTCTCTCCCAGCCCAGGAAGACCATCAGAATGCAGATGTAACCCTGTCACACCTAACCCTCCATGATGGTTGGCTGTCTGGGGAGTATGCAAAAAGTGGAGCTGTCACTCTGCCCTGGGTGTGGACTGGAGTCAGGCTGCAAAACACTAGAGTTAAAAGTGCAGAGAAATGTCCACTTTCTAAAAGTGGCATTTCTAAAATAGTAATGTAAAATCCACCTACACCAGTAAGCAGCATTTCTCATTACCATTCCAAACATTCCAAACATGCCCACGCTACTCCTTACAGATCAGAAATTAACACTTAGACATAGATAGCAGAATTCCCAATGTAAACATACGAGAGAAGCAGCCCTCACTGTAGTGGAAAACAAAATGGGCTGTTTGTCACTACTAGGACATGTAGCACATAAAAGTATATGTCCTACCTTTTACATACACAGCAACCTGGGCCTACCTTAGGGGTGACCTAGGTGTAGTAAAAAGGGAGTTTAGCCCTTGGCAAGTAGTTTGACTTGCCAAGTCAGTGTGGCAGTAAACTGAGGTGTGACTCAACAAATCAAATGTATAAATTACAGTGGAGCACATTAGCTCCCAAACCACTACGATGATGACAGAGAATGGTAGATTTGCAGAACATGAAGGTTTATTAGCAGATTAGCAAAGTTACAAACTCAAATCGTTTGATGATGTCGAAAATCAATACATGAATATGTAAGCATGATTCAATTAAATTCAAAATAGCAAATACAGAGACTAATTGCTCAAAATTGTCATAAAGCAAATCAAACAGTCCCAGCTTCCCATGAAGGGAAGTTCCCTAATTTGCTAAGCTATGACATCAGGTAAGTTGGGGAGAATGCAGACAGAGCGTGTCAGCAAGTAAAGACTGTAAAGGTAGAATCAAATTAAAAATTCAGTCATGTAATTGAAAATATCTTTGCCCAGGAGTCTAACTGCTTTAGGCATGAGCAAAGAAAGCATCGCTCTGAGGAGAGGTTAAGTGCACCTGAATCTAACATACTCATAAATGCACAGTTAAATCATGCCAATGTTCACGGTGAAAAGCAACTCCCTACAGTTCCCATGAAGAGAACCAATCAGGATCAAACATTTCATGATAACTCAGTGTCCGCCCTCTTTCCAGCCATCACACAATGGAAGTCTCTACTGCTTGACCTTCAGTAGATATCTTATAGCAGGATGATATGGTCCAGTCAGTGTGTTCTTCGTGCAGGTCAAGAGGTTCATTCTTTAACTCTCCAACAAACACATATAGATAAACATTCACACAGAAACTAAAACATGACAATACAATTCAAATAACATGTAGTGCTGCACCTTGGCTCCTGAAACGAAAGAAAGGAAAAACACACAAAAGGCAGAGACATTTCACTTGACATGAACCATTTTTAAATTGACACCTTCACTAACTATGGTCAACTGCAACGTTAAAATCTCACTCTATATGTGTGTGCATGTAGTAAAGATTAATATAAATGTTGTGCAAAACGTAAAACGGTGAAAAGTCATCACTAGTGGCCACAAACTCAATTTAGCTAACACCGGACCTGCCAGCTGCATTAAAGGCTCTAGGGTTGACACCATCTGAATTGTGCCATGTCAATTAAGGGATTTGCATGCCTCGTTTAAAATGCTCCTTAGTGTGTTACACTTTCACTGCTGCTGCTCTTTCTCCCACCCCTGTGACAGAAGGGGGCCCTGACACTTCAGGTGTCCCCACATCCCTTCAGGGCCCCCCTAGTTAGCCCAACGCCAACAAATATCTATGAGATGTGGGAGACTCCGGGACCCCCTGTTCACATCCTGCAAGGGGCCCCATCCTTTGGTGCTACACCACTGCCTCTCAGTCGCCATATAAACAGAGCCCCTCACCGGCCCCTTTTGTGCAGAACATGTTCACACTGTGCATGATTGCTTAGGCACATGCTGTCCGTGGCAATCAAGATTCCCTGCTTGAGACATTGTAGTCCTCTCTTGGACCTGCCCCCTCGTCCTCCAAAATGGCTGAATGCCAATTTGGTTGGGCGAGGACTGGACAGAGGGTTAATAATGAACAGGAAGTGGGCAAAGCTCTCGCCACTTCTATCTTTCAACCAGTGAGGGTACTGCCACGGGCCCCCTTCCTAAAGCACGCAGGTAGGAATGCCTCGGAAGGAGAAGGGCCAGAGCAGGGAAGGGGAAAGCGGAAGGTATAAAATGTGAACCATGATTATGGAAGAGGTATGTATGTAGAAATAATGTTCCTTTTTTTACTAGGTTGATTACCAGGTTGACATTTCGTGCACAATATTTTAAAACGAAAGATCACTATGAATCTCCGCACATATCAGAATTACGAGTTTTGCTTTTTTTATCTTACCTGATACATACTGATAAAAACAGCCTTTGGATAAATATTGGCAGGTCAACCCTCCTTATATTTACGGAGGGAACTAATTCGATGTGAACACCAGGACAGGTGGATTTTAATGGGTTAAGCACCAAAAATCTGCATGAGCCATTTTAGGGCAAAAATCGTCACAGGCGATATTTATGGCACCCAATATTTTTGTACACATTGGTGTCATTTTCTTGGACTGCAAAAATTATTGCACATAAAGTCTAGCCACTCACAATGGAGGCTTGGAACGACAAAAAGCAGTGTGCCAACCATCTGGTCTCATCCTTATTAGCCCGCTAGGCCTGACCCTCGAGAAAAGGAATTCAAAAGATATTTGCCGCAGATCACCTCATCAACGTCCTACAAACACCTTAACAGTCGCACTAAAGAAGTTAAGGCAAATAGGTTTCACATGTGTGCCCTAGAGTACACCTGCCACAATGTGGCCACCAACAAGTTTTCCTCAGGGTAATGACAACAGACCCTAGCTTCCTCCGTGAGCCCGCTTTTCTGTGCCCCCTCCCCTCTCACAGAATAACAAAGTCGTCTTCAGCCCAACAAAAAGTCAAACCCAGATGTAAAAAGCCAAACAACGTGCTGATTTTGGCCTGCGCCGTTCATAATGGAAAGGTCGGAAGCTCCATCTCCTCGACTTCGCAATGCCAGACTGATCTAAAAGGAAAAAATAGGACACGGACACCCCCAGGCAAGTCTGAGTTTAAATGTGCTGGCTGCGAGGTATGGCTCCAGTAAACACCACACGCTGCCAGACAGATCGCTCCCTGGAAATCATTGCACGAGAACAAGCAGCACTTAGTGAATTGAAAGCGATAAGAAACGTAAGGGTATGTTTTTTTTTGGAAAAAACAAAACATGCTGCCAGACGTGGACAACATTGCATTAAGGGTGATGGAGAACATTAACTAAGAAGATAACCCTAAGGGGAAATTTCATAATGCAGTAAATTATTATAGATAGATATATATATATATTTTTTTTTTTTGCAGTTTTGCATAGCGAGAACTCGATCCAAAAGCAGTGGAGCGCTTTATTTAACCACAAGTTACATTGTACAAGGACACATTAATTTTTAGGTTTTGCCTAGACCAGTGGTTCCCAACCTGTGGGCCGGGGACCCCTGGGGGTCGGCGAAGCCTCCTCAGGGGGTCCGCGGCTGCTTAAAACATTTAATAATATTAGGTTCCAGCCATCAGTAATGACTCCTCGGGGGGTCCCTGTGTTCCAATAATGATTCAGTGGGGGTCCCCGGGCTCCAGTATTGATAAAATGGGGGTCCACAGAAGTCAAAAGGTTGGGAACCACTGGCCTAGACAGTGCATGCGCTGTTTCTGCAAGACATTTTGGGACTTATTTACTAAGGGGCTGCATTGCCCTTGCGGTGACTCAAAGGTAAGTGCCTTGAGATTTACTGTGCCACACAGAGCCTCCTTGCGTGCCTCAGCGTGGAATAATAAACCAGGGGGCATATTTAAAAGCACAACTGGAGCATCACTTTTTTTGATGCTCTGGTGGCACAGTGGCCTGCCCATATTTACAATGCCACGCAAAGTCACTGTGCGTGGCTTTTCATGGCCTTGTAAATATGGCCCCCAATAATGCATTATTCTGCGTGAAATGGGTATTCCAACGGGTTTTGCTGTGGGTGTTCCCATGCAACACCCATGGAATCTGATGCATTCTCAGATTTACAAGGCTGGGATTGTGTCAAATTCCTATGCCACCCCGGGGGTGGCGTAAAAGTGGCACAACTAGGATAAATATCTTTATTTCTCCTCATTTTTTTTCCTCTTTTTATGTGTGCTGCACTCTGCAGAAAAGGTGCAGGAAGGTGTCCCTTACTGCACATAAACAATCATCCCTGCAACGTAGGCACCCTTGCACCATTGTGCAAGAGTACCTGCGCTACAGCTAGGTTTCAAAGTGTACTGTATGCTATCACATTCTACTCATCACCACTCTACTCTATGCCATTGTGCTCTATGCTACTCTACTCTATTCCACTCTACTCTGCACTACTGCACTCTACATCAGTGTACTGCACTTTACACTGGCCCACTTTACTATACTCTACACCACTTCACTCTACTGTATGCCACTCCTCTCTATGCCACTCCACATCACTCCACACTGTGACACTCTATTCCACTCCACTCCACACAATAACATTCTACTCCATGCCACTGTACTCTATGCCATTCCAAGTCACTCCACTCTACTCAGCTCTACGCCTCTCAACTCTGCAGGGCTTTATTCCACTTGTGGTCACTCTACTCCACTCCACTATACTCTACGCCATGCCTGTTCACTGTACTCCACTCCACTCAGCTCCTCTCGAGGTCACTCCACACCACTTCGGTATACACCACTCCAGTCTATCACACTCCACTCTGTGTCACTGCACTCTACGCTGCTCTTTCCTACGTCACTCCACTCTACTTTACGCCACTCCACTCTATGCTACTCTACTCCACTCGCCACTCTACTCCTGTGAGAAAGTCATCCTTTTGGCCCTGATCACCCCCATTTTTGACTGATACTGTTGGTTACTGAGTCTGATGTGACCAGGGCGCTGCTAACCAGTCCCAGGGCCAGTGCTCTGCTTCTCTGCTTAGAAGATATATGCAAATTAGGCATATTATAATAGACTCTGACAACCTACCTGTAAATCCCTAGTATATTGAAGGGCATGTAGGTTTGTGGACCACAGTGGAGTTAGGGCACCCACAGGTACCCTGCTGTGGTGTCTGGTGTCATTTTAGAGGCAGGCCTTTCTTGCAGGCTGCTTTTAAATTAAACCCAAATTCAACTTTGGAATTAAAAGTACTTCCAAAGTCTCAAACTACTTTATGTTTACATATAAGTCACCCCTAAAGTCTGCCCTAGATGCCCCAAGGGTTGGGTGCAGTGTAAGTATAGGCATGGACATTATAAAAGATGTTTTACAAGTCCTTCTGAGGGAAAGATGGCAAACTTGTTTTTCCCCATTGTAGTGCCTTAGCTCCATAGGCTAACATTGAAAGGCTTTTTAAAATAATAAAGTCTAATTTCGCATAGGAAAGGGCTAAATATGTCATGGTTAATTTTGATCTAATTACTATTTAGAATAAAACCATCAGCTTGCCAATGTTGAACTTATAACTTTTACATGGACAGAGTTTTAGAACCCTTTCTGAAAGTTACCAAAATCAGTGCTAAAGTGCCCTTTCCTGATTGGTCAGTCTCTCACAGCCTGAGCCAAGCTACCTTAATGAGGTGTGAAGTGGCCTGGACTGAAACAAAGGAAGCATCTGGGGGGAGGAGATCTGCTGTGGCAGATGGCAGAGCAGGAAGTGGGTAGGGTGGCCAAACCAATCTTCAAAAGAGGGAAAGCCACCTGGGACAGAAACCTGACCTCCACCCTTTCCTGCTCTCCTAGCCAGATGGGAACCCCAGTAATTAGATTAGGGGAGGGGCTGAAGGGGTTGTGCTAGGGAAACATAGTCACACCAGTGGTAGGCTCAGTTAGATCTAGCCTCCCAGGTGAGATTTTCTCAATATTTAATTTTTGAAGAATGTTGCTTTCTATGATTGACTTCTGTCACACTTTTCAGGAAGTGGTCACCCCAGAGGGTGGCACCCTGTACTCCATTGGTCAGGGGTGCCTCCCCGCTTGCCAACCCAGGAGCAGAGATGTCCAGCAACACAGATTCCTGCTAAGAGAAAGACTGAAGAAAAAGGATTGCCCTGCTGAACCCCTGGTCTGCTCCTGAAGGACTACACCCAAAAGGACTACATCAGCTGCACACTCTGGGTTTCACCACCAAAAGGACTTTGCCTTACTTCTGAAGAGCCAGGAGTGGACTCCTTGTAAGCAGCAGTAACAAAGGAGCTACCCAGAGTCCCCTGCATAGTCCCCTGCATCAAGTCCTGCAAGAAGAGCCCTGCTGACCAAAGTATAGTGGCCTTTTGAGGCTTCTGACCAGGTGCATTCTGGGAATTGTAGGCCTGACTCCCATGGAACAACTTAGAGCTTCTGGAACATTGGACCAAGCTTGTGGATACTGCAAGACCCCAAACAGGATTTCTGGAAGAAGATCCAGACGTTTGGAGAAGTTTGGAGCAACTTTGTATAAAGCTCAATAAGGTGACTGACCCATCGATGAGAATCAGGTCGGCGAAGTTGAACCGCAACCCTGCCTGAATTTCAGGTTTGTCCCGCTAAAGCTCTGCAGGTTTTCCCTTTCAACAAGACTTCCAGGAGTTGACTGGAATCTCACGCTGAGCCAAGCGAATGACATCACATTGCAAACCGGCCTGAAGAGGAGTCTTCCTCGACGACAAGAGAAAAAGCTCCAGAAAAAAGACTAAGGGCCTGATTCAGAACTCAGTGGATGGGTTACTCCGTCACAACACTGACGGATATTCTGCCCACAGAAATTTAAATCCCATAGGATAGAATATAGCCTTAGAACCCGCCGTAGCGGGCTCTACCGGCTATTAAAGGCCCGCTCCCGCGTTAAATGCCCGAGCCAAAGGAGCGGGCCTTTAATAGCCGGTAGAGCCCGCTACGGCGGGTTCTAAGGCTATTAGAACATTCTGCCACTCAGGGCAGAATGTTCTATTTAAAAAAACAAATTGCTCACGAAGCCCGAGGGGATTAAAATCCCCTCTGGCTCCGTGAGGCTTTGTTCACAGCTGCTGCTGTGAACAAAGCGAACATTGGAATGTTGGCGCTGCAGGCTTTTACCGGCCAGTAAAAGCCCGCAGCACTCCATTATTTTCAATGGAGCTGCCAACTTCCAATGTTCTAATGGGATTTAGATTTCAGCAGATAGGCCATCCGTCACTGTTGTGATGGAGTAACCCACCTGCTGAGTTCTAAATCAGGCTCTAAGTCCAAATGTAAAATTTTGACTGAGGACTACCGTTCAGTGTATCTACTTGGGCTCCATCACGGTCGGCTTCAAACTTTGACTTTGCTCTGGTCAAGCATGACCAGATGTCCACAGTTGTTGCTTTTTGCTTTTAGGCACTAGAAAGCAAATGTTTACATTAAGGGCCAGATGTAGTAAAATTCTGAATTGCGACCCGCAAATTGTGAGTCAGACCAACTCTCAATTTGCGAGTCGCAATTCAGAATATAGGATGGTGTCCCTGATACCATCTGCAACTCGCAAGGGGGTTGCAAAGGCCCACCTCATTAATATTACTGAGGTGGGTCGCAATTTGCGACCCCCTTGAGACTCGCGACACTCACAGGGATGGTGGCCTGCTGGAGACAGCAGACCACCATGTCTGTGACTGCTTTTAAATAAAGCAGTTTTTTTATTTTTTGCAATGCAGCCCATTTTTCTTAAAGGAAAACGAGATGCATTACAAAACTAAAAAATGAAACGTTATCGTTTCATTTTTTCAGAGCAGGCAGTGGTCCATAGGACCAGGTTACCGAATCGCAAAACGGGGATTGGGCATCGCGATGTGCTTTTTGCACGTCGCAAGCAGCAAAATTCGCTGTTTGCGACGTGCAAAAAGTTTTGTACATCTGACCCTAAATCTTTAAAAATTCATATCTCCGGTTCCCTCCATTGGACTTTTGTCGTTTTGGTGTCATTTTAAAAATATTAATATTTCCTATTTTTATAAATTGGTGTTAGATTTTTATTGTGCGGTGTGTTTCACTTCTCTACTATTCTGTTGATAATAAATGCTTTACACACATGTCTCCTAAGTTAAGCCGAACTGCTCACGTGACAAACTACCAAGGGTTGAGCAAGGATTAATTTACTGATGTGAAATCGTGGCCTATTATTAAGTGTAGATACCTATCTGCCCTTACTAATAACCCACTTTCCAACATTTGTGGTCCACAGTGGTGGGATCCAGTACATGTGTTTAATATCACCATACAGTATTTTAGTGAAGGAAATAAAAAATCCTCTAAATTGCCCTAGTGCATAAATTGTTTTGGATTTTTAATTTCAATTTCATTTTTTTGTTTTTTCTAAATTACTGGCTCAATTTTTGAAAAGTTTATTTTGTGACCCAAAGCTTAGAGATACTATAGAGCTTGAGCTGACTAGTCTACCCACCCTTATTGTAGTTCACCTTAGGGACTTGTGTAAGGACAGGGGATTACCTGCAGCTACTAACCTAAGTAAGTCAGAGTCTGGTTAAGTCCCTTAGGTCCTGGGCCGAGGCCCAGCAGGAAGTCACAGAGGAAGCGCCAGAGGTAGAAGGAGAGAGGGAAGATGACTCTTGCAACCTCCCAGGGGAGGAGGATCCTCTAGACCTCATTATTGAGGAGGGAGAGAGGTCATCCATCAACACAGTGACCAGGACCCTGCCTAGAGCTAGTTGGAGGACAGGGTTTCCCACCGGAGCAGAAGGGCTGTCCTTCAGGAAAAAAGAGCTTGAGGCACAGCTAAGCCCATATAGCTTTGGAGGCAGAGAAGTTGACACAGGAGAGGAAGAAGTGGGCAAGAAGAGAACAGAGAGATGGCGGCAGCGATATAGATTTTGAGGTGTTCAGGGGTGGTGGGTTTGACCCCAGACTACCCAAGGGGATTGTTGCGAAGTCCCAGGTGGGTGATGACATTGACAAGGGCTGACAGCCTTTGAGATGGCTCTCAGGATGAGAAGGGTTAGTTATTAGCATTGTGTTTCACTTCTGTGGGAACTGATTCCAGTGTTTTGAGACATAGGCTCCTGAAACCTAGAGGGGGAAGAGGCAGAATCCTACCCACATCGAAAGAGATGTCTCATCAGGACATTTGGTCTCACCTCAGAGCAGTACAGAATGAAGTTTAGGGACACCCAGAAAGTAAATACCCAGTCCTAGGTTGACTTTGTAGACACCTCAGTTAAGATACTAGAGGGCTGGATTCAGGGTAACAAATTAGGTTCTTATGAGGGGCTATACAATTTAATCATGCAGGAGCACATCATGAGTACTTGGACCACAGAGAAGTTACACCACTATGTAGTGGACTCTAAGCTGTCTAGTCCCAGGGACCTGGGAAAGACAGCTGATGAGTGGTTGAGAACCAGGGTTTCCGACAAACACCAGTGAGTGATCAGAAGGAAGGAGGAAAAGGTCCTCCCAGGCGAAAGCACCTGGGAAAAGATGATGAAAGGTCAAGAGTCCTCACAAGAGCCACAGCAACCTGCACAAGGGGAGGGGGTGAGCAGTTCCAATTCTAAGCGGAGGGGTAGCAGGGGAAACACTTTGATCCTGCTAAGGCAGGGTAGTTCTTTGACCTCACAAAGGCAGGGAAGTGTTTTGATTGTTTTAAGCCAGGACACAAAAGAGGAGATGCTGTCTGCTCCAAGAAACCCTCCACTGGTGGGCAGTCCCATGGGACTGCTAGTGTAGGTTTGGGGGTGGATGTTCGCCCAGAGATGGGGTCAGGATATACCTTTCAATCCGTTGGTGAGGTGGATGTTGCAGCTCTGCCCACCTTACCTCCAGGTATGGAGCGGCCTAAGATCAACAGGAGTGAGGTGGAGGCTTTGAGAGACACAGGTGCCAGTGTGGTCATAAACAAACTGGTTTCTCCAGAGCAGATCCTATCTGGTGTATTTCACCAGGTGACTTATGCAGACAGCTGAGCCACACTCCATCCCATGACCATGGTGAGGTTAGAATTGGGAGGCGTGACAGGCCCTAAGATGGTAGTTGTGTTTCCTGCCCTCCCAATAGAGTGTCTACTGGGAAATGATCTTGAAGTATCTAAGTGGTCAGAGGTGGAGAGAAAGGTCCATGCACAGGGGTTGGAATTCCAGGAGTGGGTATGTGCTGTGACCAGGTAACAGGTTCACAACAGGGAAGTGCTGGACACTTGGACCCTGGAACAATGAGCCAAGCCTCCAGAAGCAAAGGAGAGGGCACTGGTTCTGGTGAGCCAGCCCAAGGAACTAGAGAGGTGCAGGAGTAATCCAATCCTGAGGGGGAGGATCTGACCTCTGAGGTAGGGACTCTACTCCTGCAAGATCTATCTGACTTGGCAGGGTTGAAAGGAGCCGGTGGACCCACCAGGGAAGAGTTGTGCCAGAGACAAAGAGAGGGTCACACTCTTGAAGGCCTGAGGCAGACTGCCTCCAGGAAAGTGCAGAGTCATGTCAATGGATTCCACAAGGTGTACTGGAAAAATGGAGTCCTCTTACTGAGGCAAGGGACCCTAAACCAGGGGAAACCAGGAGAGTGGTGGTCCCTCAGAAGTAGAGGAAAATCATCCTTACATTGAGATACCCTTGGCAGGACATTTGGATAAGACCAAGACCTGATAGACTCAAGGCGATTTTATAGCCCGCATCTTTTGAATTTAGATACGCGTGTTGACACTCTGCTATTTTATGTGTCGGACATTCATCCTCGCAAAATATACAATAGAGAATTTCATAACACACAACTGTGGGCACAATTGTCGAGATGGGGTTTACTGTGTGGCACTGATCGCTCGTTGACACTGATTTTGACTGAGTTTTTACTAATATTGCCTGGTTTTCTTATTTGTCATGACTGTTATTAACAATTGTCATGCACAAACATTCTGTGTTTCCTGTAGCACCATCTTTCCCGCACAAATACAGCACACTTAACCAAGAACAGATGTTGCTACCCTTATGAGCTATATTAATGGAGTATATATTTACCTTGTGTCTGTTGATGATTTTTGTTTACTATTAAGCAGAGTTTTTCCAAGTCCCCGAAACGTGCATCTTAAGGAGCCCTTTCCTGACTAAGGGGATGGTAAGCCTTTTTTCGCATTAACGACTGCCAGTTTTATTTCAGAAACTCACACTTTTTACCTTGACATTCACAATAATAAGTGTTTTCGTAATTTTTGTTGGTTCTTTGATTTATCCTTCTCTGTCCCCTAGGGTGACCTGACAGTGACGTAGCCAGTTTACTTGAAGTGTAAGTGACCGGTACATATAGTTAATTTTCGTCACTTTTTTCCTTCTTTCCTTTTTGTTAATTGGAGAAGAATTGTTTTAATAATTCTTGTTTGGTCCTGATGAAGCGTCACTGGATCCTGTAGGACCACACGACGCGAAACATGTCGACCCACACTTGAGGGTACTGTTTATAATTACAGTGCCTTATGTTTTGTCACTCTTTGAAAGTAAATGAGCATCAATACTCAGTTTATTACTTTCACTTCTGATTTTAATCTTGGTCTTCACCCTATATATTGATTAAAGGAATGAAATATTTTTCTGGATGAATAACCAATTTTAGTTTCACATCTTTCTCTCCGAGCGTTTGCTGGTGCCTGAGTATAGGCATTCCTGTCTGATGAGGCTTCATCAGAACAGTACGGCTGAGTGCCCTCCTTTTTAGGGGAGCCCGTCAGGCGTTGCAGCGCCGGCCTGGCGAGGAGCAATTCCCAATGATGATGCTAGTCATCCATTGTGATGCATGAGGGTTTTGCTCCTGATACCACGGGTGCCCTAGGCTTTTTGAGCACATTTGGAACAGTGTACCTTGTGTATATTATATTAGTGGGAGACTGTACACTGGACCATATATCCTCCCGGTCCCTCCCCCCCTTTTGCTCAAGACCTGATACAGGCTGGTCAACCATTCTGATTGGCCCAACAAAGTGAAGGAGTTCTGTAGCTCCTGTGTCACCGGTCAGGCCAGTAGGCAAGCCAAAGGCTCCCTTAATACTACTGCCAGTGGTTGGAGCGCCTTTTGTGAGGGTTGGGATGGATATGATTGGTCGCCTAGACCCACCCACTGCCTCAGGAAACAGATACTTTTTGGTGGTAGTGGACAATACCACCAGGTATCCAGAGGCAATACCCCTCAGAACAGTCACTGCTCCCACATTGGCTAGGGCCCTACTTGGTGTATTCACCAGAGTGGGCTTCCCAAAGGAGGTGGTCTTAGATAGGGTCACAAACTTTATGTCTGCCTATCTAAAGGTGGTGTTACTTATACATTCACCACCCCATATCATCCGCAGACTAATGGCCTGTTGGAAAGATTTAAATAGACCCTGAAGGACATGATTTTGGGTTTGTCTGACAAAATCAGGGGGAAATGGGATATTCTGCTTCCATGTTTTCTTATAGGGAGGTGCCACAAAAGGGGGTTGGCTTCAGCCCTTTTGAGTTAGTTTTGGGCCACCTGTAAGGGGCACATTGTGTTTGGTGAGAGAGTCTTGGGAGAAGACTATCAAGGAGTCCAAGCAGAATGTGCTTGACTATGTGCTAGGCCTGCGGTATCGCATGGCAGAGTACATGAAGAAGTAAGCAGCAACCTGGAGGCCAGCCAAGAGCTCATGAAGCTCTGGAATGATCAGAAGGCTACTATGCCTGAGTACCACCTAGGTCAGTTGTTGTGGTTGTTGGAGCCCTCCAGTCAAAATGGACAGGGCCCAATCCCATTCGGGAGGAAACGGGTTAGGTCACCTACATAGTAGACGTTGGTACCCCCAGGAATCCACAGAGGATCCTGCATATAAACAGACTTAAAACCCACCAAGACAGGGCAGAGATGACCATGCGGATGGTCACAGACGAGGCAAGAGAGGAGGAGAGTGAACCTCTGCCAGACCTCCTCTTTACCAATGTGCAAGCACATTTTTACATTTAATCTTTAAAAATTCATATCTACGGTTCCCTACATTGTAGTTTTGTTGTCATTTTAAAGATAAAAATATTTCCTATTCTTACTTATTTACTGTTTTGTTGATTTAAATGCTTTACACATTTGTCTTTTTAAGTTAAGCCTAACTGCTCGTGGGCCAAACTATGAAGGATTGAGCAAGGATTAATTTACTGAGACCTTGGCTGAACCTTATGTGAGACTGTGGCCTAATAATAAGTGTAGGTACCTACCTGCCCTTACTAATAATCCACTGTCCATCAACTCCACTCTAAGCCACTTCATACTACTCAACGCCATGCCACTCCTCTCTATTCTAGTCTACTCTGTTGTACAACATGGCTAAAAGACATTGGCAAAGACAATAGCTCTCGCATAGATAGAACCTTTTGGCTTTCCCAAGGTTTGTTGTATTTAGGGTATGGTCTTTGTCAATACTTGTTGTTTATTAGGTTTCGCATGTATCGCCCTTGTGCTGTACTTGCAAAATCTACTGTAAACAAATAAAATCTTTAAAAGGACTTACAGCCTGCCATTGTTTAGCTTTATTTACCATTGGTTGGGTTCCACCTATTTCTTGTTTCCTTGCTTCCCACTGGTCAGCATCTCCTCCTCACCTCTGGCTTCCTGTTGGGTCTTTGTCTGTGTCCCTGCCATGGAGCATGGACCAAGTTTAGTTTCCTGCCTGTGGCCAGTGTCCTTCCACTGGCCGGAAACTTCATCAGGTAATCTTTTTATACTTTTGCACATTCACTATTATAGAGTACATGTGTCTGCAGTGCCTCCATTTACCATCACTCATAGCTTAAAGTAAATAAAATCAAAGCTCTATGGCATGGTCAGGATGGCTATGGGCTTTGAATGGTAAGGGCATTTTTAGGTTGTGGGGCGGGTATGGGTTTTGGGGTGGTAAGGGCATTTTTAGGTTTTAGGGTGGGTATGGTTTTTTGGGTGGTAAGGGCATTTTTAGATTTTAGAGTGTGTATGGGTTTTTGAATGGTAAGGGGTGTTTTGGGTGGGTATGGGTTTTAGGGTGGTAAAGGCATTTTTAGCTTTTAGGGTGGGTATGGGATTTAGGGTGGCAAGGGCAATTTGAGGTTTTAGGGTGGGTATGGGTTTTAGGGTGGTAAGGGCAATTTTAGGTTTTGGGGGAGTATGGGTCTTGGGGTTGTAAGTGGTGTTTAGGGTTTATGGTGGGCATGGGATTTTGGGTGGTAACTGAGTTTTTAGGGTTTAGGGTGAGTATGGGTTTTGGGGTGGTAATGGCATTTTTACATTTTAGTGTGGGTAAGAGTTTTGGGGTGGTAAGCACATTTTTACATTTTAGGGTGGGTATGGGGTTTGGGTGGTAAGGGGTGTTTAGGGTGGGTATGGGTTTTTGGGTGGTAATGGCATTTTTTTATTTTAGGCATGGGTTTTTGGGTGGTAAGGGGTGCTTAAGGCTTAGGGTGGGTATGGGTTTTATGGTGTAAGGGCATTTTTAGGTTTTTATGGTGGGTATGGATTTTGGGGTGGTAAGCGTAATTTTAGGTTTTAGGGTGGATATGGGTTTTTTGATGGAAAGTAATGTTTAGGGTTTTTGGTGCGTATGGGATTTTAGGTCGTAAGGGCCTGTTTAGGGTGGATATGGGTTTTGAGGTGGTAAGTGCATATTTACGTTTTAGGGTGGTATGGGTTTTTGGGGTTGTAAGGGCATTTTTACATGTTAGGGTGGGCATGGGCTTTGGGGTGGTAAGGGCATTTTGAGGTTTTAGGGTGGGAAGGGTTTTGGGTGGTAAGGGGAGTTTAGGGTGGGTATGGGATTTTGGGTGGTAAGGGCATTTTTTCATTTTAGGGTGGGTATGGGTTTTGGGGTGGTCAGGGCATTTTTAGGTTTAGGGTGGGAAGGGTTTTGGGTGGTAAGTGGAGTTTAGGGTGGGTATGGGATTTTGGGTGGTAAGGGCATTTTTAGGGTGGATATGGGTTTTGGGGTGGTAAAGGGTGGTAAGGGGTGTTTAGGGTGGCTATGGGTTTTGAAAAAAGCAGTTCTGCACTTCTGCCAGCCTCGTCCACCTGTCAGGGCTGTTTCTGGAAAAAATGGGCACAGATCCCATTTCAATATGTGAAGAGTTCTTCATCTTAAATGTTTCAAGGAAGATTCAGCACACAATGTGTCAGCATTTTCAATGTGATTGTTACAAGATAATTCTCCTCGTTGTGCCTGCCCTGGGGAGGTGTACAGTTTTGACGCATTCACAGGTTTACAGATTCTTGTAAATCTGGGAATGCGTCAAAACCCATGGGTATTGTGTGAGAAAACCCACAGCAAATCCCATGGAACGCCTTCCTGATGCAGTGTAAAGCAACGCAGTGACTTGCGCTGCATTGCCTTACACCATATCTACGAGGCCATGAAAAGCCACGCAAAGTGCCTTTGTGTGGCCCTGTAGACATGGGTTTGCACTATGCGCTGCTGCTGTGTCACAAAAAGTGATTTACTGGCAGTGCAAGGGGGTTGTAAATATGCCCCTGATTTTTCATCCCCAGACTTTGACCCGCAGAAAGAGAAAGACAGCCAAAAAAGAGAGGCGGGGAGAGAAATATAGGAAAACAGTGAAAAAGGGAGAAAGCACGGATGCAAAAAAGAACCTGAAAGAGTGAGATAAAGAGATAGAAAGGGAGGGTAACAAAAGAAACAAGCATGAAATGGAATCAAGGCCAGGCAGCCTTGGAATTTGGCAAACCTGGCATTAGCTGAGGTGGTGGCAGGCTCCAAGAAAATACTTTGGGCCTTGCACTTTTTTTTTTTTTTTACTGATTGAACAATGATTATGCCTATTCCAAATACTAGCACATGTGATCCTATTGAAGTTGTCAGTTGAGTCCTATCACCCTCAGACTTACTTAGAAGAAGGGAACTTTAGTGTTAAATAGTGGCTATTAGGCTTGCATTACATCCTTATCATAATGTCGTGCTGGGTGGGCTTACCAGAGACATTTTGGCAAATATCATTACTATGATGGCATCAGTTTCACTGAAAACAAACAATACTGCCAGGAAACAATAACAGTGTACATGATTTACTGGACGTTTTCTCGCATCATGTGGAGAAGGCGTTTTCTTCTTTTTCCAATCTCGTACCACCATGCTGAACAGAGCAAGGCTTCAGACACTGCATCAGCAACGGTCCAGAGTCCCTGAGGGTACATCAGACAGTAGATCATATTTGCATATGAGGAGGAGGAGGGGCTGTGAGCTGGGAGAATGGGACACTGAAAATTTGTGACAGGTGTCCCATTGGAGCCCAGCTCTAAATAACAAATCAATAATGAGCAGTTAACTGCATAATTTCAAGGGCATTTGGGTGATCTTCTGAGATGACACTCTATTTACACTTTAAAATGTCAAGTGTTGTGTGTAGCCAGTATAGGTTGTTCACATTTATTGACCTACACCACCATTACAGCAATACAACTGCACAGCTAGGCCTCCCTCATCAGGGCAGGCTTTAGGATGCTGCAACCAGAGCAGCCACACTTGGCACTGACCATCTGGGGGCTGTTGAGCTGCAGTCAGTGTTTAGAAATAACCTATGATTTTAAAAACACTTGCTGCACAGTTTATTGTGTGTCCAGCAGTTTTCAGGCAACAATAAAAATGTCAAGAGAACTCTGGTGATTAATGCTTCTGCTGGAGAAAGAGTGGAGTTTTGGCTAGAGGCAGTTTTGAATCATCCTAAAGTAGCATGGAGGGTAAATATGCCTGCTGCAAAGAACATGTATCATACAGATTGCAGAACTGTATTTTATGTGGATAGCTCAGACAGTTACTGCTTTTCTCATAGAGATCATTTTGTTACTTCCAGTTCAGAAGTTACAATCCTACTGTATCACATTGACCTATGAGCTTACATCAAAGGGCTGCAGATAAATGCATGGTATAGGTTAGACTGCTATCTCTGTTTTCCCCAGTCTTTCAACAGCTATACCTAATGTTGCTAAAAAGGATTAATCTGGGTAGAAATACATTCTTATTAGTTATGCCAACCCTAACCACTGAGGTACGTTTTACATCCTGAGTTTATGCTTCTACAGACCAAGCACTCTTAATATATACTTCCTACTAGTATGGATGGCATGTGACTCCTACACCTGGTAACCCTCATTGTTTTATGTAACATTTCCTATAGACTGATTTGCACACATAAAATTAATTATCTCTGTATAATGTGTGTGTGATGTAGAGTGGTATGACACCCTTCAATGATATGAGTTGAGCTATTAAACAAATAAAATGTATGTGAGAGGGGGCTACGGAGAGATGAGGGGCACTGAGGGAAGGTGGTAGTAAGGCAATCTGTGGAGATGGAGGTCACGGGGGCAGCAAAAAAGATTGGTGCAATGGGAGCCACCAGTGCTATAGCCAGCCCTGTCCCTCATTAAGTGGCACTCAGTAGGTGCCATCTATTCCACACTAGAAGGCTCTGACGTACGTGCATTCTATCTCTACTAAAGACCAATGTTCAACATTAAGCAGATGCTTTATCTGAAAAGATCAATGCTGATTGGCTCGCCATTCACAACCGAAAGGCCAGGATGCACTGATGTAGCTAATACACTGAAAACTGTGAAAGAGAGTAGACATGGGTGTCCTTTATCCTCTCTGGGGTCTAACTCAGTGATGGAACCTATAATTTGACTCTTTAACTTCGCTCTGCAGGCAGATTAGTTTGGCCTTTTGTGAAATTCTGTCCAAATCAAGTGCAGAGTTAATGATCAAATTGTTGGTAACAAACCAAGCGCAGGAATTCCCTTCAGAAAAATAGGAACCAACAAGAACACGATTCAGAAGACAAGACAAATGCAGAGTTGAGAGGCCAGATGTAAACATTTTAAACTCACTAGAATATGTTAGTGAAACGATCTGAAAGCATGGTGTGCTCAGTTGCTCAATATTCTGTCAGTGGCATTTTTTGAACAAAAAGATATACAACAGTTACATTGGACAGAAAATTGATAAAAAGCAAAACAATGGTGAGAAGCTGCATTAAAAACAATTCACAAAGTGCACTGCTTATATCCACCTGCATCATCAGTGTGTGTTCTGAATATGAAGTACGGCATATAGTTATACCTTATTATCATACCCAGAATATTGAGAACAAAAATATTAAGAAGTATGCATGGATTTTCTATACCTAACTCCACATATATGTACCATGTTGATAGATATGGACGAGTACAGAAAAGAATGGTACATTTATACTTTCCTATAAGCACTTACTTTTCAATAGTCTTGTTCTTCATATTTTGGCTGCAATATTGAGGTATAACGATATTCCCTGCTCGATATTCCAGGTATCAGCCATTAACCAATGACCACTCCGTCCTAAAGGATGCATTTGCATTTCTCTGGGAAAAAAAGTGTGTGTTTTTCACAATCGCAGTGCGGCATAGGTACATGGTCGCTGTTATTCATACATAGCCTTCTGCACACCTGGTAGGAGTAGTCAGAGACCGCCTAATGCAGATGCTTAACTCAGTGTACGTGCTCAAGTTGTACTTTGCAGCCTGATTTACTCTTAAGTCTTTCCAGACTTGCTAGTTCTGTAACCCATGGCAATATTGGACCACTGTTCTGAAATTGTGCATATATTCTCAGGAGGGTTATATTGAAACACAAATTCTCCGAATCAGCATGACTGTTGTGGTCTCTGACCGCCTGTGAAATCTCATCATGTGAGAACTTCCTCACTGGAATCAATGAGGCGCACTGAGTCAAGAACAATTATGTTGAAAGCTATTGCTCTCAGCAATAACTTTTCAAAATATTTCATTCCATCCCTCCAACTTTCACTTTTTTATAGCCACTTAAAGAATAGCCTCTAGCCGTCCCTAATTGCCTCCAGGAATGACTGCGACAACGCTGACAGAGAGAAAAAATGTTTCATGTAAAAATATTTTACTAATCGCTTTTGATATGGTATTTTGCTCACAACCATGCAAGGCACATGTCTCGGAAAGGCAGAAGCTGCTTTCTTAAATAGGAACCTCTAAGTCAGAGCTTTGCACGAACACAAGTATACGCTAAAGATGTACCCATGTCAGGCATGGCCGCCTGCCCACCAGCTTACATTAGCCACAGGGCCCATGAGGATTGCCAGAGACTGTCTCCACCCTATTGATAGTAGTGCCCGGATTAATCACTGGTAATCTTAGTTACTATGAGTCTTCCTTCCTCACCCCAATAATTAGTAGTCTGAGGTTTATCTTCATTTTCCATAACTGATCACCACTTCTCAAAACTTTTTTCTCTTTCCATGAAGCGCCACAGCTGTGCCTCTACTATAAACTGCACAGCCCTCCAACATGACTTCCTGATTTTCTTTGTGCCCCTTGTGGGGTTGCTACTTTCTTATAGCTTTGAAGGTTGCTTTGGCACCTTCATTTTCTCAGGTATATACTTTTCATCTGTTACCTTTCCTTGCAGTTCCTCGAGGCCACGTTTGTTTTACAAGTCACGCTCTCTGCAGCTGAGCTGAAGCACATTCAGCGACAGCAGGCAAGAAAGCATACTTGGTTAGGTGGTGATTTATTCTTGTCTCCTTCACAAATGACCAAAAAAATAATAATAATAAAACCCATGGCACAATTGAAAGGCTAGTTATATAAAAAGTGATCCTTAAACATTTTCTTATTTTTATTGCAAGCAAATGGCAGCAACGTTTCGGTGATTGCATGTTTTCCGCATTTTGTTTGTGGCATATTCTTGCAATAAGAAAAAAAAAATCAACATTGTATCAGCTTAGAAGGCTAGACCTACTGGCTTTGCTAATGCTTGTTGTGTTATGCACCCCTCTGCACAACCATTCCTGGCTTACCCTGCACATGCCCTCATTTGGCTCTGCTATAGCCTTATAGCCCACCGTAGTGAGCTATACAGCCATTAAAGGCCTACTCTAGTGTTAAAGGCCCAAGCAAAAGACGAGGGCCTTTAACAAGGGAGCCGGCCTTTAATGGCAGGGATACAGCCCAGCTACAGCAGGCTATAAGGCTATTAACACATTCTGACCTTAGAGGGAAAAATGTTCTAATACATAAAACAAGGGCTTCACTGAGCCTGAGGGGACATAAATCCCCTCGGGGTCCATGAGGCCTTTGTTAACCTGTGTTGCTGTGAGACAAACATTGGAAAGTTAATGCTCCAGGGTTTTACAAACCATTAGAAACCCAGAGCCGCTCTATTGCCTTCAATGGAGCTCCCAACATTCCAATGTTCTAATAAAGGTGAAAACCAAAACATATCCAAGAAACTGCACGGGAAAAGAATATGGCAACATTCTTGCCTATTTGTACCTATCTACACAGTTTATTGGTTCCCGATAATTAGGGTACAATATTTTTGCATATCAACACTTTCATTGCCTATTATAGTATATCACTACAGGCACAATAACCTTTGCTGCTGAAGGTGCAAAACAAAGTGCAGAAAGAGTGAGTACCACCTTCTCTTGCCCACGCTTGTATTCCCTAAGAGGCAATTTCATCATAGAACCTAAACACAGACAGGGCGGGGTGTCAATGGGCCCTCACCCCAAAACAGCCTGGAGATCCAAAACTCCTAGGCCTGGCTTACTTTGTATCCATCCCCTTTCAAATTGATTATAGTATCATTTATGCATCCTGCCCTGATGGATTTGGATAGCGAGGAGCATAAAAGTTATC
Source organism: Pleurodeles waltl (assembly GCF_031143425.1). NCBI lineage: Eukaryota > Metazoa > Chordata > Amphibia > Caudata > Salamandridae > Pleurodeles > Pleurodeles waltl. The sequence continues at coordinate 458,362,725 of NC_090439.1, forward strand.
CTTCCCTCTTCAGCCTTGCAGGATACTCCTGAACCACGCCAGCAATCAAGTTCCTCCTAGACACTAGTACCACGCTCACTCTCTAGACCTGAAACATGTCAGGGCACATGTAACATAAAGATGTGAAATGGAAGTATTTCAAAAGGGCACTTCCATGCTACTATCTGATCTCTGACCACGGCCTCTCGAACTTCCAGTAAAATGACTTCTTTTTTACCCCAACTTAATATTATCCTTCTGGTGAAGAAGCCGGTACACAACTCACCCATGTCCCTTGCGTTTGCCCTGAAGCCTTAAACAGCCTAATAGCGGCCAATGAACTATTTTTACCCATTTAAACTCCCTGACTTCTCTTCCTAGTTTTTGAATCCACATACTCAATCTACCCACATTTTCAATGCCAATTTATTTAGTTTGGAGCCGCTAAATTTCGGAGGCCCAGCAGGAACAGTGCCATCCTTTCTTCTGCATTTGAAAGCCTAAAATTTAAAATGAGAGAGTATCTGCAACTAGATTATAGGTATTTTGCAAAATTCGGTAAAAGACCATGATGTTAATTTTCAAATAGTACTTGATCTTGTCCTGAATAACTACACTATATTGGGCAGTTCACAATAATTCTGTTCCGCACCTGTCCCACTGTCCTAGAGACCAGAACACAATGTTTTTTGTTCACCAAGTGCTCACCCCAGATCACTACTACAACCAATAAGTTGATACTTACTGCAGGTCCAGAATCATTCCACAACTCCAGCCACCTCGTGGCACACTTCCTCTTGCCTACGCTTACCTCAAAAAATCAACACAACCAGCAGCATTAGTGATGAGCTCTGAACCTTGGACGGGCACTTCCTCACTGCTTCACAGACACATATCATTGAAATAACCTAGAAACCTGTCCGAGATTTTCAGGTCCTCCTTTGACCCACAGACTTTTTGATAAACAGGGCCTCTCCTTAACAACTACTTTCGAGAACCTCAGGAGAAAAGCCTAGAAAGCAGGATCTTGTGAGTTTCAACATTCAACAGGTCTAGAAATGTCTGTGGTTGGAGCAATATAGGTTTGTTTCTCCTGTTGCAAACAGAACATTGCTGTTCATCTAAATGCCTCCACCATGTGTTTTGGGAGCCTGGGTCCTTGTTTGACCAGGTTCTGCCTACCTTTTCCTGAGCCTCGCCTGTCTCTTTCTATATTGGAGATGTCATCATATCATTGATGTCATCAATTATATCTTATTACATGTCATGAATGATGTAATATGTGAGCTCACTGCAGTGCATGCCGTGCTGTGAGTGCAAGTTAAAGTTAACTCAGTAAATGATAACTGGTGAATTTTAGCTTTTTTCTAATGTTTGCATGTTAGATATATATACATGTGTCAGTGCATATGTGTGTGTTTTTTCATAAAAACTATGTACTGCAAATGTTACGTTGATACAATCAATCATGTTATCAAAGATGTCACGAGTGGCGTAATTTGGGGGGTAATTAGCAGTGCATGGTGAGGGAGTGAGTTAAAGTTACCTTAGGGCACAAGCTATAGTTACTTGAGATAACTATAACTAGTAGAGTTCTATGGTTTTGTACATTTAAAATGTGAGCCTAACTATAATGTCCCTGTAAACTTTGATGAGTGGGTCTGTGACTGGGTGCATGAGTGTCTGAGTGGGTCTGTGAGTGGGTGTGTCTGAGTGAGTCTGTGAGTGAGTCTGTGAGTGGGTGCGTGAGTCTCTGAGTAGGTCTCTGAGTGGGTCCATGAGTGTCTGAGTGGGTCGGTGAGTGGGTGCATGAGTCTATGAGTGGGTCTGTGAGTGGGTGCATGCGGGTATGAGTGGTTCTGTTAGTGGATGCATGAGTGTCTGAGTAGGTCTGTGAGTGGGTGCATGAGTGTCTAAGTTGGTCTGTGAGTGGGTATTTCAGTGTCTGAGTGGGTCTATGAGTGGGTGCATGAGTGCCTGAGTGGTTCTGTGAGTGGGTGTGTGAGGCACTGAGTGGATGGGTGAGTAAAAGTCTAAGTGGGTCTGTGAGTAGGTGGGTAAGTCTCTGAGTTGGTCTGTGAGTGAGTCCACGAGTGTCTGAGTGGGTCTGTGAGTGGGTGTGTGAGTCTCTGACTGGACCATTGAGTGGATGTGTGAGTGTTTAAATGGGTCTATGAGGGGGTGACTGAGTCTCTGAGCAGGTCTGTGAGTGGGTGCATGAGTCTCTGAGTGGGTCTGTGAGTGGCTGCATAAGTGTCTCAGTGGGTCTGTGAGTGGCTGTGTCAGTATCTGAATGGGTCTATGAGTGAGTGGATGAGTGCCTGAGCGGGTCTGTGAGTGGGTGTGTGAGTGTCTCAGTGGGTCTGTGAATGGGTGTAACAAATGCAAAAACAACAGATGATGGACGGAATGCAGAGCAAATCAAACATTCACCCCCAGTCACAGATCTGGGTTTAATTCATCAGTTTTTTTGCTTGCCATGCCATTCCAGTTTGGACCCAGCCATATGCAAATCAGTCTTGACCCTGTTCCCCATTGGAACAGTCCAGCTCGAACTGCCAGGCCAGGTTCTCCCTGGACTAGAAACAAGCATCCTGGGACCGGTTTCAGGGTATCACCTTTCATCAGCCATGAACAATGGATTAAACACAGATCTGTGACAAGAAGTGAGTGTTTGAAAAGTTTCAACACTCCGTCCATCATTCTTTTGTGTTGCTAGTGAGAGAGCGTAGTTTATATAACCTACATTAGAACAAAATATCTATATATTAATGTGTGATGATACTGCATAGAAAACTATAATAATAGCGATTCTGCTTAAATGTGTACTGGAATCGTGACCACGATGAGTGGCCACCAATGTAGACGCAACTAATAATGATGAATAAAATGTTTATGTTATGTTCAATTAAGCTTATATTAACGTTCGTATTGTTGAAACTGTATTGAAATTCTTCATAGGCCTTAAGTTAGCGTGTGATGCATTTTAGCTGCTCGTCTCTCATATTAAATGCATTTTTCCTGTTTTTCAGTGTGCTGACTCACAAGGGGCCATGACCCTGTAAATGTTCTTTTTCTTCAAACTTGGAAGACGAATGTAACAACATTAAGGGCCGTATTTATACTCTGGTTGCGCCGAATTTGCGTCGTTTTTTTCGACGCAAATTCGACGCTAAACTAACGCCAACTAACGCCATATTTATACTATGGCATTAGACGCTTCGGGCGCCAAAGTGCCCGGAGTGTGCGTCATTTTTTAGCGTGAACCCCTTCCTTGCGTTAATGATATGCAAGGGAGGCGTTCCCGTCTTAAAAAATGACTCCCAGGCCTTTACGTGGTATTTATACTCCCGGGCAAAAATGACGCCCGGGAGTGGGCGTGGCCAAAAACGGCGCATTTGCGCCGCTTTTTAACGCCTGGGTCAGGCATGGCGTTAAGGGACAAGTGGGCTCAAAATGAGCCCAGAGTGCCCTCCCCTGCCCCCAGGGACCCCCCCTGCCACCCTTGCCCACCCCAGGAGGACACCCAAGGACGGAGGGACCCATCCCATGGACATTAAGGTAAGTTCAGGTAAGTATTTATATTTTTTTTTTGTGGCATAGGGGGGCCTGATTTGTGCCCCCCTACATGCCACTATGCCCAATGACCATGCCCAGGGGACAGAAGTCCCCTGGGCATGGCCATTGGGCAAGGGGGCATGACTCCTATCTTTACAATGATAGGAGTCATGTTGATGGGGGATGGGCGTCGTTAAAAAATGGGGCAAGTCGGGTTAAGACGATTTTTTCGACGCAACCTGACTTGCCCCATTTTAAGACGCCCATACGCCATTTTCCCCCTATGCCGGCGCTGTCTGGTGTACGTGGTTTTTTTCCACGCACACCAGGCAGCGCCGGTCTGGTAGCGCCGGCTAACGCCATTCAATAAATACGGCGCCCGCATGGCGCTTCAGAATGGCGTTAGACGGCGCTAAATTTTTTGACGCTAAACTGCGTTAGCGCAGTTTTGCGTCAAAAAGTATAAATATGGCCCTAAATCCGTTCCCAGGCACATCTTCGGTGCCCTGAAATTAATGTTATAAAATATTGAAACAAGTGTAGATTAATGTTATGTACAAGGTCACTTAGACCGGTGAACAACGAAACTGCTGACCCAAAGGATGTGCCAAGAGATGCCAAAATATGAAGTAACACCGGATGTGGCACTTCTGAAGACGTCAATTATGAAGACCAATCAACGATCAGTAAAATAATGTAGGGTGACAATGTAGATTTTCCTAGTTTATTACGGAAAGTCTTAATTTTATTAAAGACACGGAGGCGAGTATTATGCGTTTCTCTTCTCGCTTTATTAACACAGCAGTCAAGAAAGAAACATACAAAACAACAAATCCCATGTGGCTAAACCAGAGAGCCAATGGGATTAGAAACGTAGTACATCATATGTTAACCAATAGGAACACCCTCGTGCCATTATGATGTCACTTGACTGCAAGCAGCCCTCTTTTCTTGCGAATGAAGTCAATTGTTGAATAATAACGGAAATAAAGAACATAGAATAAACAAAGCCATCAGGAAAGCAAAAACGTCCGAAGAAAAATCCAAAATCCTACAAAGGAAGGAATGCTCCAATAAATCAGGAGAATACGATCCCATGCTTGTGATGAATGAAGTCTTCCCAAGGTGTGAAGAAATCGTACTAGGACCCTGGTTGAGCGGCTGGAACTGTAGCTAGAAGAAAGGGAGGGAGAAAAACAGTGTTTAAACTAGAGGCGGGATAATACTCGCCTCCGTGTCTTTAATAAAATTAAGACTTTCCGTCATAAACTAGGAAAATCTACATTTTGTGACAAGACCGGAGGCTCCTATTATGCGAGTTTAAAGCATATTAATTACATTTAGTGAAACATCGTCAACAGGTTTGCAATAAAATACTCTAAAGGTATTGTCATTAGACCAGTCTGCAGATTTCAGAATATCCTCTAAACGGGAGCCTGCCCAAAAGGCTTTGGAGGCCATAGCCCCTCTGGTAGAATGGGCACCAAAACTGGAAATATCGATACCCGCTAGGGACATAATCCACTTGACCCAACGAGCTAAGGTGGCAGATGAAACCGGGTGATAGGGTTTTCTAAAGGAGATAAGAAGTTGGGAAGAGGATGTTCTCAAATCTGCAGTTTTCTGTTCATAAACTTTAAGACATTGGCCCACACATAATTTGGGATGCTGTGGGAAATATGGATAAAAAACTGACGACAAACTGGTCTTTGTACGTTGTACAACCGAAAATAGCACTCCTGTAGGGGTGAACTGTCGGTTGGAGACGTCCAAAGCCTTTACATCTGATAAACGTTTGATGGAAACTAGACACAGTAACATTGTTAACTTAGCAGATAACATCTTTAGAGAAAGAAAAGGATTATCCGGTAAAGAAATCAAAAATTTTAGAACGATATTAGCGTCCCATAATTGGTTATATTTAGGTAAAGGAGGTTTGGAAAATGTACTCCCTTTAATAATCTGGACACCAGTGGATGTTCGCCTATCGGTTTCCCATTGACATGGATATGGTTAGAAGAGATAGCTGACCTATAAAGGTTGATAGTACGGAAAGCTTTACCTTTACTGGCTTCTGCGGCCAGGAAATTAACAACAAAGATTACATCTGCTGAAAAGGGATCAAGATGCCTTCCCAAACACCAGTCATCCCATAAAGACCAGGCTGACTTGTAGGCTTTTTTGGTACCAGGGGCCCAGGAGTTTGAGATATACTGGGAAGCTTCTGACGAAATGATAGGGAAAGGTTGGGAATTCCTGAGATCTTCCAAGCGGATAGAGTAAGAATGTTGTCCACAATGAGGGGATGAGGACGCAGGAGAGGGTCCAACAGTAATTCTGGGAAGGACGGAATTAACAATGGAAAATCCACTGATAGTTCCAGAAGGGACGGAAACCATACTTGGGATTGCCAAAACGGAACAATGAGAATAAGAGAAGCGTGTTGACGTCTGGCATGAGCTAGGACCCTGTTGATCATGATAAAGGGGGGAAAGGCATAATTGAGGGAAAGAGACCAATCCTGTAAGAAGGCATCTGATGCCAAGGCTAAGGGATCCGGGCGCCAACTGTAAAATTGGGGAAGTTGAGTGTTCAGTCGAGATGCGAAGAGATCTTTCGAGAACGGACCCCATAAGGAATGAATCTTGTGAAAAATTGAAGGGTGAATTCTCCAATCGCTGGAGTCTAGTAGATGACGAGAATGCCAGTCTGCGACTGAATTGAGAGCTCCTGGAAGGTATTCTGCCTGTACCGAAAGATGGTTTGAAAGGCAATATTCCCAAAAACTCTTGGCCAAATCCGCTAGAGGTTTGGATTTTGTGCCTCCAAGATGATTTATGTACCTTACTGCAGAAATATTGTCCAACCTGAGGAGAATTGCACAGTGCACTTTGTGCTTTGCCAGGCTTTTGATTGCAAAGGAGCCGGCAAGCATCTCTAAACAATTGATAAGCAATTTGGACTCCTCGGAAGACCATGTACCTCCAGTCGAGATGGGACCACACCGGGCCCCCCAGCCTAGACGACTTGCATCGGATTCTAACACAAGATCTGGGGCTGATGGAAAGATACTTTTCCCGTTCCAGGCATCCAAATGGTCTATCCACCATTGAAGCTCTGTGCGGGACTCCATATCTAAGGGAATGAGGTCGGAGTATGCTAGACCCTTCCTCAAGTGTTGAATCTTTAGTCTTTGAAGGGAACGATAGTGAAGGGGACCTGGAAAGATTGCCTGTATGGAAGAGGACAGAAGGCCTACTATTCGAGCTAAAGTCCTGAGAGAGATAAGAGAACTGCGAAGGACTTGCAGAATCTCTGACTTTATGGATCTTATTTTTGCGGAAGGAAGAAGCAGAGTGGCTGAGATGGAATTGATTTGAAATCCCAAGAACTCTAAGGTTTGGGAAGGCACTAGGAGAGATTTTTCTCTGTTTATTATGAAACCCAGATTCTCTAGAAGTGAGCTGGTTGTTTGTAAGTGTAGAAGGAGAGTCTGAGGAGCTTGACTTAAAATTAGGATGTCGTCTAAGTAAATTAAGAGCCTTATGCCCTGGGTTCTTAGGAAAGCCACAACAGGCTTCAGGAGCTTGGTGAAGCACCAAGGGGCGGAAGATAGCCCGAAGGGTAGAGAAGTAAAGTGATAAGTTTGGTCGAGCCAGTGGAACTGAAGGAATTTCCTGGAGTCTGGGTGAATAGGAACCACTAAATAGGCGTCCTGCAGATCCAGTCTGACCATCCAGTCGTTTTGAAGGAGTATATCTCTGAGGTGGAGAATTGTTTCCATTTTGAAATGTCTGTATACTACAAATCGATTGAAATGTTTTAGATTGATGATTGGACGCATCTTTTTGTTCTTCTGTTGAACAAGGAAAATTGGGCTGGTAAATCCCGAAGGATGGGGTTGGGCAATAGAGATTGCTTGTTTTTGCAAAAGAGAGCTTACTTCGAGAGATATTAGGTGGGTCATTTCTGTGGAAAAATGGGGAAGAGGAATGGAGAACGTTTGCACTGGGGTAGAATAAAGGTCTATCATGTAACCCTGTACAGTATTTAGTACCCACACATCCGCAGTAATTGTTAACCAATTTGAAAGAAAATGGAAAATGCGACCCCCTGTTGGAAAGGAACCAACTTGAGGGCTTACCTGTTGGATTGGCGGTCTTATTGTGTCTAAAGGATCTGGCACGATAACCTCTGCCGCGCTGGGGATAGAATTGCGGTCTGAAGTCTTGTTGGTAAGAACCATAGTACCCTCTGGAGCCTTGGGTGGTGTTACCTCAGCCGGTAAAGCGGCCCCTGCCTCTACCAGCCCTGGCAAAAACACGTTGGCTGAACATTTTTCTCATGGACTGTTGTGCTTTGTCCAAAGAAGTAAAGGTGGCAACATATTTGCTGAGGTCTTTGATGAATGAGTCCCCAAAAAGTTGTCCCTCAGTGTGAATCTGAGGTTGAACCGTGGCCAAGTTGACTAATTTAGGGTCTAATTTTATAAGGAGACCCTTCCGTCTCTCGTGTATTAGGGAAGCATTAGCATTGACCAGCAAACAAAAACAACATTGGATCCACAAAGAAAGTTCTTCTGGATCCAAGAAACTACCATCCAGTCTAGCCGTTTCAACCATGTAAAAAATTCTGGTAAGTGGACCAATGACGTCCAACAGTTTGTCCTGACAGGACGACCATGCTTTGTCTACCCCTTTGCGAGGGTCTTTGCCCTGTTTGTTGAAAAAGGTCAGCATCTGTTGGTCGATGGAAGGGGTAGAAGTAGCCTTATGTGGAAGCACGGGGCGAGGGCATTCTGATTTGAGTTTAGCTCTGGTTTGCTTGTCAAGGGGAGAAAATAATTTTTGAGCCACGTAACGACCAACATGGTCGGCAGGAAACCATTCAGTAGAATTGGGACGGAGAATGTGGGAAGGGTCAAACATGGGAAAGCCTTCTGCATCAAAGAGAGTAGGGGAAACATAGGGAACTTTAGGCTTCTTATGAGGGGGGGAGAAAAGGAATCGGTATCATCTTTATCAGATACCACGTAATTGGAATCCGCATCAGGGATATCATCGTCTGAGTCAGGAGTAGATGCAGAGGGTACGGGTAGGGAAATATTGCGTTGTTTTGCTGTTCGTTTTAGGGAAAGTTTAGGAACCATATTATTATACTCCTTGGCAGGAGCCTTGTGAGGAACCGCGTCCTCTGTCATATGTGAGGTAAACTCACTCTCCATTTGAGTCGAACCCGTAGGGTTGACAGGCTGGCGTTGACTGCATTCCCCCGCAGACTGGGCCGAAGATTTTGATAATAAATTAGAAAAATTTGATTCTAAATTTTTTGATAGTTTTTGCATGGATGACGCCATAGCCTGTTGAACAGAACTCTTTATAAGATTTCGGAGTTCATTTCTAATATCCTCAATATCATTGGGCACACCTTGTTCCCCAGAGGAAGTATTAGATTCCATATTAATATTTATCTTCTTTAAAATTCAAATAAGGAAAACAACTCCTGAGAAAAAACAATTGAAAGTAATAGGAATTGACTTGAAAAGGCTGTAGACAACCGGGGGTTAACAGAGCAGGAAACATCAAGTGAACTATGGAACCAAAACCCCTCCTATCGGAGGGCGGGCCCAAAGGAGGTGTTGACAGCAAAGGGGAAAAAACGACTTGCGTAGGAGGAACGGCTGAGGCAGGTAAATTGAAGCCGGCGCGTAGAAATTAGTGGCTTCCTCGCGTCAGGAAGAAAAACCGAGTGACGGTTATTCTCCAGACGCGAGAAAGAGCCTGAGCGCGTGGCGCGCGCAGCGCGCCTGAAAACCGTTGAATCTCCTGTCTCGGGAAACGGTTTAGTCGCCGCCCGAGAGCAGGAAAAGAAACGGACGCTAGCGCGAGGCTGCGCCAAATAAACAATGCGGCAAACTTGCCGTCTACATAGGAATATACAGATTATAAAAATAATATCATAAATACCACATATCCTCATAAAACGTTTACAATATCAGAGGAAATAAAAGGAGAACTTATCCTTGACTGCAGCAGCAAGAAAAGAGGGCTGCTTGCAGTCAAGAGACATCATAATGGCCCGAGGGTGTTCCTATTGGTTAACATATGATGTACTACGTTTCTAATCCCATTGGCTCTCTGGTTTAGCCACATGGGATTTGTAGTTTTGTAGTTTCTTTCTTGACTGCTGTGTTAATAAAGCGAGAAGAGAAACGCATAATAGGAGCCTCCGGTCTTGTCATAAAATTGGGATTACCGAATGTATTCTCTGATAGTTTAAAGATAGTGGGGTATAGTAAGTGTCCAATAGAATTTTGGGGGAATGTACTACGAAAAGGGGATAAAAACTCATGTCACAAAAAGGTCAAGAGAATTAGGTAGGGAATGCTATTGATTTTATCCAGAAACTCTGTCACTCTGTTTGGTGACTTGAGACTTTATTAAAACCATCCTTGTCCTTAAACTGCCCATTTACACTTTACCTCCTTAGGAGAAAAGTGCCCTTTATGCCCTTTAGTTAAGTCCTGACGATGGCGATTTGACTGATGTCCTGAAGAAGAAGACTGAACCTGTTCGCTGACCTAATCTTTGGAGGGTAATTATGACAATGCAATTGTAATTTGTCTGTTTGCTTTTCCTTTCTAGGTACCAACTGCTTGCTTTGACAGAGACCATAGCTAGATGTTTTCCAAATTGGTGTACTAAATTGTTTTGCATGAAGCCCAACATGCGAATGCTAATCAGTGGTTAGGACAGGTGTTTACCAAATTGACGCAAATAGACAAACGACTGAGACTATGCTTTGTTGAACTGACGTGATATCAATACTCTGTTATATTTTGATCCATGTTTACGCCGTGCTATGTTCTAATGTTTGTGATTTTTGCCTTAATGAAATCTTATCAAAGTTGCCACATTGTGACTATGCTGTTATGTTTCTTGGTTTTGAGATTAACGCACTTAATCTTAGATTGTAATTAATAGGGAATAAAAATTCATAAAATTCTACTAAACCGGTGTGGTTATTCATGACTGAAAGGTCATGGTAGCGTCTTGAATTGATTAATGACTTTGACTAAGGTGAAATGTATTGTTGTGATAAATATTGATGACGTTATTGATGTATTGATTGACATATTGATTAGCTATCTCATCCTACGGTGTCTCTCAACTGGGTCAAAAGATTCATTGGCCTAAAACGAGTCCTAATGTGTAATAAATTAACATGAAGGGATGCGTTATCACTATGATTCATAAAATGGCAGTCGCAACTTTCTGAACAGTTTGGAGGCAACCAATCACAGTATGCAAGGATTCAACTATGGGTAGCGTATGCCTTACGTCCCTATATATACAAATTTAGATTTCGTTTAATTTCTCCAAAACTACTGAACAAATTAATACCAAACTACAAAAAGGGCTCTTTCTGGACCAAGAGCTACCTTTCCGCCAAATTTGGTGTGACTCCGTCCAGTGGTTCAAGTGCTATCGCTGCTCAAAATTTCCTCAGGGATTTAACTTTGGAAATACTCCTTTTTTCACCCCCACTTTATCTCGGCACCCACTTGATAGATCACCCTGAAACTTTCCACAGAGCAGCTGATGTGACTGTCAAATGTTTGGGGAAAATTTCATGAAGATTTGCCAAGCCTGCCAAAGATATAGGCAAGTAAAAAACAGCTTTTTTCTATAGAAACTAGGACCTAACTATAACTACCTCGTGGCAAACCCCACTAGGTAATATATATATATATATATATATATATATTTATACATCTAATGAAAGAGAGAGAGAGATACATATAATGAAATGAAATAATTATTTAGCCTACACTAAGTGCACCAGATCACAGATCTGTTGTAGCATCCATTACTAAGTCAATTGGATTAAAGCCCAACAATGTAGTTTGGTCATATGTAAGCTATTGTGTGGCAAAGGTTTTAACTGAAATATAACAGACAACTACTGCTTTGATTGCATAACTATTGTATTACAGCTCTTTCCCGCTACGCTGGTCATTATGTTTTGTAGATTTGTCTAGGACGGCTTGTCACCCGTGATGGTATTCAAGCACTGAGGAGGTGTGTAGGGCTGAGATCGAGCTTGGATGCAGGCTGTCTCAGCAGGTCCTGCAAGGTTGATTGAAAAGCCAAGTCTTCAACTACTTGTGGAAAATTGATGGTACCACTATCAACCGCTAGTCTTATTCAATGAAATATTTTTTACCTTTGCCTGTCTGGGCCACATTTAGCATCCCTCTTGATATTCAAACACCTAATGACCTCATTTAGTACTATTTTGGGATTCAGGATTGGAGGGCTTTAAAGGAGCATCAGTTACATTACACAAAGACACATTCATTTTTGTGTTTTTCTTTAGGCACAGGGAGATTAAGTGATTTGCCCAAAATCACAGGACGTTGAGCTTATGTCGAGACAGAACCTGATTCCTAAGTCTTCAAAGTGATCAGCTCTGGCCCTTACGCCACATTTCTCCTTGTTCTGCATGTGCTCATTGTAGACTTGTGTGGCCTCATTTAGCAATACCTTTGGTCTATACAGGTTTCGAGATGGTTTCGAGGTGGTCCTGTGGGACTCATGTAGCACGAGCTTCATTTGCGCTAGTGATTGCAGGTAGTGAGCACTAGCACTCATTCTTTGGGACCAGGATTTGTTTTAGTCATCAGAGTGTGACCAAGGAAAAGACAGGAAAGGGAGAGAAGGATGAGTACAAGTACAGAAATACAAATAACAAAGAGAGAAGCAAGGGATGAAAAATAAGGTGCAAGAGTGAGCCAAAAAGACAAGAAGTGTAGGGTGGTGGAAGAGAGGCAGAAATTGAATTAAGGCTTCCAGCCTTACTGTTTGGAAGCCCTCACATTTAGCAGAACTGGCCGTCAGCTCCTAGGAAACATTTTGGTGTGCTAAACCTTTTTTGGTACAAAATAGGTATTGTATTTTGCACAGCAATTAGCCTCTAGCACCTCTTGGATGCCTTGAATGTCCTCGTAAAGCACTCCCTTGTTCTGCACTGTGCGGCTGCAGACTCTCGTTTAGGCCATCTCATAAACTACCCAATTCACTTTTCAGCCCTGTATGGTCCTATTTTACAATCTTCATAGTCTGTCCGGACCTTATTTGTAGTCCTGCATAACTTCATGCTAAGCTCCCTGGGTGTACTCAATTTTCGATCCTGCATGACCTCATAAGAGCAATCCACAGATCAGACAATGAGACACCATCCTACAGATGACAATAGGGAAGAATCATGAAGGAGAGAGGGCGACAGTGGAGCTTAAAGGATTAGAGAATCGTGTCTTTCAGGCAATTGTTCTGAAAGAAACAAAAGTATTTTTACATTTTCCGCTAGGAAATCATGACGTGGAACAATGGTAACCATACAAGGGTCCAAATTTTGATTTGCTGTTATAATAGCTGAATTTTAGGAAAGTGAAATAAGAAATCAGTGAAAGCAGCACTGGGCCTTGATGAGGAGCTGCCACAACCGGGGACCCATGACAGTTGAAGAAACCATCAATTATAAACGGTAAAAATTCGTCTTTTTAAATTCTGTGAGATATTTAGCAGAATAGGTGAGAAATACACTATTCAGGCAAGGCTATAAGAATCCTCAAATTTGCTCCCCTGAGCTTTAAAGTCAAATTTCAACCTCAAATTGAGAGTCGCCATCTATCAATGCAAAGCCCTCAGTCCTGGGAAATTATGAGTGGCATGTGCACGCTGGAGTATGTAACCTCTCTTCTGTGACTTCAGATCAGCAGTTGCAAGCCTGAAGATTCCTCGAAGAGCTGCTCTTGCGCTATGGATATGGGCATAAAGGGTTTTTATACCTTGTTGCCTTTTTCTCGCTGCTCCTTTTTGGCACTACTTTCGAGAAGTATCCTTCTGTAACCTATATCATTGCCGGAACAGACAGTGGGAAGTCTGGAAGGAGTGGCTCTTACTTCCAGATCTAACCTCTACATCCAGGATTTAACATCTGCTTCCCGTCAACCTTCCCTCCTGGACATCCGTAGCATAAGGTGGGACAAAAGAACACCGGTCTCTACTGTGGAGTGTCTACAGTCTTCCAGCTGCCCTGGCCGTGTAATGTTAAACAGGGCTCTTTACACCTCTAGGGGCTCTTCTGGGTGGCACAATGTGTCGCACAAGGAGTATGCTTGTGCTTTATTTAATTATAGATCACTTGAACCATAAACTACATTGCAAATGTCACAAGTTGAGATTAGGGGTTAGGTGCACTCTGCTGCCTGAGAAGCAACGAATTGCACTTGTATAATCCTCAGTATCAAGAGTGTTTCACTCATCAAACTGTATTTCTATATAAGGACATAGCACATACTTCATTGAAAAACAATCACAGAATCCGAGGAACCTAAGTGAAAAAATAACTCATTCTCATGTGTTTTCAGCTGTGCTCCTCATAAATAGAAGTTGCTTGATCGTATTGGATAGATCCACCAGTACTCAGTAAAGCCAGCTTTCTTCAAACAGTTGTGTAAGAATGCGTGCCAGACAGTTCCTATCATCTGCTCAACAACTTCAGCCTAGCACTTGGCAGAGAAGATGCAGCCAGAACCATCTCTGCGTTGAGAAACATTTATTTGAGTGTCTTGTAAACGTTTATTGTTTCAGCCGTAGCCATAACAAATAACACGGTAACAATATTTATTCTAAAAAATAAGGAAAAAGCATTTAAAAATCAGGTACAAAAACACATAAAAAAGAAATGATAAATATAAGTCATAATATCTATAGAGAAAACCTATTAAAAGTATGCATAATACTTAATGGACAAAACAGTTACCTATCTTCTTATATCGGAGACCTCCTTCTTCACCAATAATCATGAGGAGCATAAAAAATATGTGACTGATACAAAGATCAGATCTACATCTATTCTCTAGCAAAACTGCAGTGCATCTAGATAGAATCTGATGGCCGCTCCTCTGCAATGGTGAAGGAGCATCGCCCCACTCGCTGCGAGCCAACAGCTGAAAAATATAATGATAGTTGATTATTGTTTTATTGAGCCAGCATGGTCAGAGAGGGGCGGGGCTGGGCCAGGGGAGGGGGAGGAGGAGGAGTGGCGTGAGTGTCCTTAAGTGCGTATGTCAGTTGGGCCGGCCGTCTTAGGCCAGCCAAACATTCATGCGTACTTAGGTTTCTCCAACCCGGCTGTGTTGCACAGCCAGGTTGGAGAAACAGCACAGACTCCGGTGCACTGTCTGAGCGGCAGACCAAGTTACTCAGTCCAATCCTGGCCCTGCTATCATGCTCTTCATTAATAAACAGACTTCCAAACCTCTAAATAGAATCATTTCAAGTACAACATTATCACTTCGTTATGACTATATTTATGAAAAATAATTAGTTTTCAAAATAATTTGTTACCCAAATTTGCACAGTTAATAAAAAGCTTTCAGACCCAATACGAGCAGGGTTACCTAAGTCCGCTAGCAACCCCTTGACATGATTTGCCCAACAAATAGTGTCAGATTCTAAAGCAGTTCTAATAAAGATCTTAGAACAGGAAGTGACAAGGTGATAATCATTCAATCAAATCCAGTATAATACAGGGCAAAGGGCAAGAAGATCTGTAATTGAGGAATTAGGGGGTGCTGGGTCCCAGTTTTACCAGAAAGCATAAAAACACGTGTTCCTCTGCCTGTAGTTCTTTAGATTTAGTATAAACCCAAATCTCAGCACCATACAGTGCTGCCATAACTCCCTTTTGCCTACATATTTGTAAAACTATGCTCAGCGTTTGGCTGCCACCTTGCTTGCTTGCAAACTTCAATACTGCATTGGAGGATTGCTTAAGAGTGACAGCAGCTCTCTCAATGTTTCAGAGCCATTTAAGATATTGTCGAAAGCAAGGAATAGAAAGAGCTCACTATTTCAAGTGACAGCTCCTTTACAAAAAAGGATCTTCAGAGAGACAAAGCAGCTTTCATGAGAATAACTTTGATCTTCAACAAATTATTCGTCATTTAATTTGCACAACAAAAGTTTGTCAATCAGTTTATATGTTTAATTTTTGGTTAGGGACATTAAAACCTCATCATCTTCATACACTAGGACTGGCAAGCATATTTGGGACATCAAGATTGAAATCCTACAAGTATCCAATAACATAATTCGCAAATAGGCTGAATAACAAGGAGCCAGTATTTCAAAGGCATTGCTGCAATCTCCTATTAGACCATAGCAGACGTGAGCAGCTGTCTCAGTATGGAGGTTAGGGGTCTATTCTTAATATACATATTTTTTGTAAATAGCATAAAATAGGAATGATTGATCCACAGTCCCCATTCCTTTTCTGAAGTTGATTTGAACATTCTAAAGTATACAATTTGCATCAACTCTACCGAAAAGGCCATTCAGAAGCACCTAGCCTCAGAATTTTTCTATCCTGTCCAGCAATGAAAGCAGCCTAAATTTGCTGGATCCCTATGACTATCTTTCATATGTAATAGGATTATAATAGTTGACCATCAAGATGGAGAAATCGAATTTAGGGTGAACACAGCATTATACACCTGTGATAGGCCAAGTTAAAGAATAACACGTAGCTCAGGAGTCAGGTAGGTATGTGATTTGTTGATGAATATAGTGAATGATGAATATGGTTTTTCTCTGTGTTTCTTGTCGTTCTCAGATGGTTTTGTATTTGGTTCCCTGGATCTTTTATGTCTTCTTGGTTCTTTTCTTCTCTTTTAGGGCTCCCGGGACGCGCATGCGTATAAAAGAAGAAGAAAAGTATCGGTAAGTGGTTGGCTTCACTACCTGTCTTTTCCTTCTTTCAAACCTCTTCCTTTCTTTCTACCTCTATAATTCACTCTTCTTACTGGCTTTTTCTCAGAATTGGTACCACTCTTTCCTGGTATTTTGGTATCCTCTTGCTTTTTTCCTTCCTGCCAGTCGCTTTCCTTAGTTTCTTACTGCCTTTCTCTTTCTTCTTGCTTTCTGTATAGTGCTTCCGAGGGCCTTTCTGCTTGCGTAAGTATGAGTGCCTTCTACTATGCAAGTGCTGCTATAAAGCACCCCTTCTCTCCATACCCGTGATGCTATAAAGTGTCCCTTTTCTCCATACCAGTGATGCTATAAAGTGCCCCTTTTCTTTCCCCGTTGGTTTACCTCCCACCGCCCACTCCCCCTTGTTTACCGATCCCGCTCCTCCCATACTCCCTTTCCCCAGCTTCTTTTTAGTATGGTGTGGTCACGCACCTGTATAGGCCACGCTTCTCCAGAAGCGTGGCGGGATTTGGGGTTTCGCCTCCCGGGGCCACCATGGGTTGCAGACCTCCGTCTGCCGCCTCTTTGTCCTTTTCTCCCCAGCTGGGGAGAAACCACTCTCCAAATTGCTTGTCGCTCTCCTCCGGTTCGCCTCGCTCTTCCCCGCAACTCTCCTCCTTGTCGCCCTCCGCTCCTCCAGACGCCGACGCCGGCCTTTTTACCACACCTTCCTTCCGGGTTCCAGCTTGGAGTTCCGACGTCAGGGACGATGATTGCCTCCCATAGGTTCTCGCCCTGTGCTGTTCCTGAGCACCATGGGCAGCGTCAGCACAAGTCGGCTTTGTGCACGGGCCGTCTCCAGCCGGCCCATCACAACACCTTAATTAAGAATGGATCTTGACCCAAAGATTGAGATCCGCTTAATACAAATCTGACAGAACCAGATCAGGTTGGACTTCTGATCATTGATGCCACTCGCCAGCCCAGAAAATAATACAACTAGATTAAATGCAGAGGAATACCACTGACCTAGTCAGTGAACTGCTCTGCCTCCCGTAGCTCTACTTGCTAAATAGATCCCTCGTTCCTCTGAACTCCTGACCCCTGTCAGGAGTTCGAGGCCCTCCTCCACCCAAAGGCATCTGCCTGCGCCTCATCCCTGGTGTCTAGTTGGAGAACTCTGCTTTCCAAATAGGCTGCCTCTCTCCTCCTTCTCGCTGCTTCTCTCTCTGTGTGCTCTCTTCCGTGTCTGCCCCCTTGTGCCCCTTTTTGCTGTTCGCTCTTGTTAGGGTGCCTGACCTTAATAAGTAAACTTACAAGGTGACGCAACTAGGTGGATGAACCTTTTGACTCGCAATTAAGATGATCTTACTACAGAGCCAGCACATAATCAATGGAGTCAGTAATTGTCACGCACCATGACCTTTCAGTCAAGAATAACCACACCTTTATTAAAAATTTAGAATGTTTATTTCCCTATATTAACAATGCTAAGGTCATGTAGATTAATCTCAAAATCAGATGAAATACATTCAGAAACAACACTGGTTGTCCAAAGCGGCGGAAGAAACGCAATCTAATTAAAGCTTGAACTACAAAACTTCTAAAGTTATGGTGCAAATCAACAAAGTAAATTGTGTCAATGTCATAACATACATGAAATTCAGTAGAGAAATTCATCACGTGTTATTCCCTGTTATCATAAGTCATTAGTGAGAATCCTTAACTAACATCAAATTAGCATCAGCATGTTGGGCTTCATGCAAAACAATTTAGTAACACAAATTTGGAAAAACATCTAACTATGGTTCTATCAAAATAGCGCAGTTGGTACCTAGAAAAACAAAGCAAAGACAGTTCAAATATACCTATCCCCAGGGTGGATCAGTAAAGCAAAATCAGTCCTTGTCCTCAGGACATCAGTCGATCAGCAAAGCATCAGGCTTCGGCATTAGAATTTTAAAAGGGCAAAGTCATTAAGCATTAAAGTTAAGCAAGCCTCTAGTAAAGATGCATATGAAATATCGACCTTTCGGTCAGCAAGCAAATGGCCAATGAATCTGCATAAAGGCAAGGGCAGAATGAGCTAGAATGTCCTCGAATGTCGGTCTTCTCACTGTGCAGGCAGTGTCATTATATTAAAGTTACCTAAACTATCCCCTAATTCCCTATTGGTCAGTTAATTGTATGTTCACACTCTGTCCAATACAACTAAAATCCCAAATGTATGAATTCTAGTATTTCTCCATTCTCATATTGTTGATTGGTTCGTCTTGCGATGTCCTCATCATCTGGCTTGTAAGGTAACAATATTGTTGCAGCTTCTACTCTAGTCAGTATCTTCATTGTTCTTGTCCTTGGAAAGTCAGTCTCACACATAACACATAAAATGTTGCATTAACAAGAAAATCATCTCCTAGCAGTTGGTTCACATGAAAAGCTTCCGTTATGAGCTCATTTAAACAATACAATAGACATTCACAATTTAAATTCTCTTGGTCAGCAGTTTTATTAAATGCTAAGAAATACAGCTTTTACATGAGGCCTGGCAAAATAGGCCAAGGCACTCGCTAAGTTAAGGCCCACAATTAATAAAGCTAAAGTATACTTCATAACCCTCAATTTGACATTTTACTGCATTAGTCTAACATATATTCAACATTTCATACTATTTAATCATTGATTAGTAAAATTCAATAACATTGGTGGCCATTCTTCGTAATCACATTTTCAAATGCATGCATTATTTTTCTACGTTATTAAATTTTCTACATAAACTTATAATTAAAAATAAACACTCATTAATAATTTTTATTAAAACATCTGAGCTAGCACTCTCCTCTGTGCTCTTTCTGACTCTTGCTTTACTTCTGCGCTTTCCCCTCCACTCTCTCTCTCTCACTCTCCCCCTCTCTGTCTACCCCACTGCTGCTGCCTCTGCGGCCCACCCCCTTTTCTTCACGCCATTTTTCACCCCCGTTCCTGCCTCCCAGCTGTCCTCTCCTCCCCCCTCCCTACTTAATGGTGGCCACATTGCTTGCACGTCGAAGGCACACCAAAGGCAAGCCTGTCTGTGCCTGTCCGCGCCTGGACTGTGCCCAGCACCGGAACCCCTGGCTCTCGCCTCCCCACCACCGCTACACCCATCTTCATTACGACGCCACCACCCTCCATGCCCTAAACACCGGCCGCTCACCCACCTGCCATCAAACCACCCCCCAGCTCACCCGTGGACCCTTCTCCTGCCGGAACTGCACCTTCAACGGCCTCCACACCAATGACCCACCCACCAAGACAGGACGCAACAAAATCAGATACATCCTACTTAACACCCGCTCTGTCCACAAACACGCCGTCGAACTTTGGAATCTACTCGAATCAGCTTCCCCAGATGTCACCTTCCTGACCAAGACCTGGATGAACCCCTCCTCAGCACCAGACATTGCAGTAGCCATCCCGGATGGCTACAAGATCACCCACAGGGACCGCTCCAACAAACCAGGAGGAGGCATCGCCATCGTCCACAAGAACACCCTCAGGATCAAGACCAGCACCAAAGACACCCTCAGCACCGCCGAACACCTGAACTTCCAAATCCACACCGACTCAAACACCACCCTCCGAGGGATCCTTGTTTACAGACCCCCCAGCCCCTAACAGCAGTTGAGCGACTCCATCACCAACGTCATCAGCACACACGCTCTTGCATCCACAGACCACATACTCCTTGGGGACTTGAACTTCCACCTCGAGAACACCAACGATAACAACTCTACCACCCTGCTTGACAACCTCTCCAACCTCGATCTCAAATAGCTCGTCACGACACCCACCCCATTTTCTACGCCAGCAAACACATCTCCTTCAGCCACACCACCGAACTCCACTGGACAGACCACCGCTGCATCCACTTCTCCGACGAGAAACCCACAACACACCATCACCCTCAACGGTTTCCCCACCGCAGAAGGAACAAGGTCACTGAAGACCAACTGATTACTACCCACTCCCGGAACCCATCCATCGACACCGCCGACAATGACGCAGCTGCCAGCAACCTCAAGCGATGGATCGATGACTTTGCCAACACTTTCACACGATTAAAAATCCTTCCAACGAACGCCCCAACAGAATTGCCTTCTGGCTCACCGCGACCTCCAAGAATCTAAGCAAACATGCCGAAGACTCGAAAAGAAGTGGCACCAAGATCAGACACTGGACAACCACACAGCTTTCAAAAACACTATCCGCAGACACCACCAACTCATCCGAACCGCTAAGAGAACATCCTTCAAAGAACGCATCAACAACAATGCACACAGCAACAAGAAGCTCTTTAACATCGTGAAGGAGCTCTTCAACCCTGGCTCCAACATCAACAACATCCCACCATCACAAGACCTCTGCGACTCCATCGCGACCTTCTTCCAATGCAAGATCGCAGACATCCATGACAACTTCAGCACTCAGACCCCCAATCGACCACCAACACCACAGACCCAGTAGCCTCCTGCTCTCCTGGACCCACGTCAACGACAACACCACCATCGAAATCATGAACACCATCCACTCCGGCTCACCATCCAACCCCTGCCCTCACCACATCTTCAACAAAGCAAGCTCAGTTATTGCACCCTAACTCCGGAAGATCATCAACAGTTCCTTCGAGTCCACCACCTTCTTGGAGAGCTGGAAACACACCGAGATCAACGCCCTCCTCAAGAAACCTAAGGCGGACCCAAAGGACCTCAAGAATTTCCAGCCCATCTCCCTGCTCCCCTTCCTGGCAAAAGTCATAGAGAAAATTGTCAACAAACAACTGAACCGCACTCTAGACCCATCCCAATATGGATTTTGCAGCAACCACAGCACCGAAACTGCCCTCATCGCCGCCACCAACGACATCAGAACCATACAGGACAACAGCAAAATCGCGGCCCAAATCCTCCTGGACCTCTCAGCCGTGTTCAACACCATTTTCCACCACACCCGCCTCAGTGACGCAGGAATTCACAACAGATCCCTGGACTGGATCACCGTCTTTCTCACTGGCAGAGCTCAGAGAGTCCATGTCCCTACATTCCGCTCTGAAGCTACCAAAATCATCTGCAGCGTACCCCAGGGTTCGTCCCTCAGCCCGACCCTGCTCAACATCTACATGGCTCCGCTCGCTAACATTGCCCGATCCCACAACCTCAACATCATCTCATACACCGATGACACCCAGCTGATCCTCTCCCTCACCAAGGACACCGCCAAGACCAACCTCCATGAAGGAATGAAGGCCATTGCCGAATGGATGAAGAACAGCTGCCTTAAATTGAATTCCGACAAGACTGGAGTCCTCATCTTTGGCTCCACCCCCTCCATGTGGGACGGCTCCTGGTGGCCTGCCACACTGGGAACCGCACTGACACCCACCGACCACGCACGCTACCTGGGATTCATCCTGGACTCTTCACTATCTATGACCCAGTAAGTCAACGCCATCTCCTCCTCCTACTTCAACACCCTCCGTATGCTTTGGAAGATCTACAAATGGATCCCCACTGAAACGAGAAGAACAGTCACCCAAGCCCTCGTAAGCAGCAAACTGGACTATGGCAATGCCCTCTACGCGGGAACCATGGCCAAACTCCAGAAAAGACTGCAACGCATCCAGAACACCTCAGTACATCTCATCCTGGACATCCCCCACCACTGCCACATCACAGCCCACCTGAGAGACTTGCATTGGCTCCCCGTCAATAAGAAAATCACCTTCAAATTCCTCACCCACGCTCACAAGGCACTGTACAACACCGGACCAGAATACCTCAACAGATGGCTCTCCTTCTACACCCTGACCCGACAGCTTCACTCTGCCAACCTTGCCCTTGCCACCGTCCCACGCATCTGCAGAACAACCACTGGCGGCAGATCATTCTCGCAACTCGCCGCCAAGACAAGGAACACTCTTCCCACCCGCCTGCGTCAGACCGTGGACCTCCTTACCTTCAGGAGAAATCTCAAGACTTGGCTGTTCAAGCAGAAGCAGCCCTTCCCCTCAGTGCCTTGAGACCCTCACAGGTGAGTAGTGCGCTTTATAAATTCCCTAATTGATTGATTGATGTTTCTAACTCCTTATCCAGATCTGTGTTTATAACAACTGACTGAGCTGCTTCATAATTTTTACAGTAAAGGTTTTGCAGTCAGATACCCAAGCCTTACGTGCTCTACCTTTCTTTCCCTTCGTTATATCTGGAAGCTACTAATTCATAGAATCTTTTAACATCTTTTTGTTATGCAGCATTGCGTAATTCACTACATAGCTTAGTTTCAGAATCTATTTTTTTTATTCATTAGAACTTCTTGTAATTGCTCCTTAGTTCACAAATGTAGGAATCATGTCAGCTAATAGCCTGTTCCCAAGGGCTGTAGCTAGTTCCCCTTTTTCTCCCAACATTCCATATCAAACAAGCCTGGGGTACTACAAATGAGCCTTCCTATAACTCATTTTGTGATTTGCCCTATTTCTAAGACCTTGTCAACTACTATCCTAAAGGAATCTGGGACTAACTCATCTTTGTTAGAGCGTCGGTCCTTAATAAGTAAACTTACAAGGGGACGCGTATAGGTTGATGAACATTTTGACTCGTTTAAGATGTTCTTGCCATAGCTCCAGAACAGAAAACAAATAATTAATACACAATAATCAATAATCATTAGTTAAATCAATAGAGTCAGTAATTGTCACGCACCATGACTTTTCAGCCTGGAATAAGAAAACAAGTTACTCACCTGTACCTACAGTTATCCAGTATTGGTATCTTTCATAAATTCACATGCTTGAATCATTCCCGTCATCGAAGTGGGAGTCCCACGTTATATCAAAAAAGCAGTAAGTAAAAATTGTCAAAGGCTATCATGCTAGCAAAATCACACATATATCCTATCCATGTGCTTTTGTAAAAAAGAACCAAACCTGACTTATGACCAATCAGGCTGCAGCACCCTCTAGAATATTCCCCAAAGAGGCTCACTCCCTAAGATTTTCTAGCACAAGAGTGAAGAGTATGTAATGGAAAGGAAAGGTGAGCCTCAAAGGGGAGGAGGGTGGGTTTCATGTGAATTTATTAAAGATACCAATACTGGATACCTGTAGTTACAGGTGTGTTACTTGTTTTCTTATCCAGTATTGGATCTTTCATAAATTCACATGCTTGAATCTGAATAGCCAGCAGTACTCCTAATAACCGTTATGCCCGCAGTGGATGGTGAGTGAGAGCATTGTAATCTTTCTAATTATATGTGTATATATATATATATATATATATATATATATATATATATATATATATATATATATATATATTTCTACATATATAAATTAATACATATCAAGCAATAATTGCGTAGGAGTTAGAAACCATTGTATATTAAATTAAATATGCACACTCAAGTAAAAATCTCACCTCAATGAAATAAATGATGCAGGACCACCTGTCCAACTAGTAAATCAGTTCTTTGTGTTGATTCCAAAAAGTAATGCTGCCGAAAAAATGTGTGGTCTTCCACGTTGCCGCTTGACATATCTTGTCCAAGGCGATCCCTTGAAATAGAGCAATTGATGCTGAAATTTCTCTTGTGGAGTGTGCCTTCAGACAGCTGGTCAGTGGCTTTCCAGACTTTTCTAGGCAAAACCGAATGGTCAATGCAATCCAACGAGCTATCGTTGCTTTAGTAACTCCTGTACCCTGACCACCCTGGCCATAGGATACTAATAGCTGGTCTGTCTTCCGGAGTTGTTTAGTACGCTGAAGGTAGAACTTCAAACATCGTTTGATATCCAGTGTGTGGAGAGTCCTTTCCCCACAGTTGACGGGTTCGGGAAGAAGGTTCTTAACATCACTGGTTCATTCAGGTGAAAAGATGAAGGCACCCTAGGGATGTATCTTGGGTTTGTTCTGAGAAGGACAAAGTCGTCTGAGAAAATGAGGTAGGGTTCCTTAGTGGTAAAGGCCTCTATATCGCTGACTCTCCTCGTGGACGTAAGAGCAAGGAGAGTTGCCACCTTCCATGTGAGATATTTCAGATCCGCTTTGTGAATAGGCTCAAACGGGGCTTTCATTAATTTTGAAAGGACAATGTTTAAATGCCATTGAGGAGGGGGTGGTCGCACAGAAGGGAAAGTGCGAAACAGACCTTTCATAAATTGTTTTATTAGCCTGGATGAACCAAGGGAGGGCGCATCCGCAGAGCATCTGTAAGATCATATAGCCGCCAGATGGACCTTAACTGATGCATGTCCGAGCCCAGTTTTTGATAGAGCAACAAAGTATGATATAATTTGCTCTGGCAAGACCTTTAACGGATGGAAATTGTTTTGTTGGCACCAGATACAAAACCTCTTCCATTTGAGCCTGTAAGTCTTGTTTGTACTTCCAGCTCGTGCTCTGGACAAAATTACTTTGCATTCTTCATCAATGTTCATGCCCTGCAGTTCATGGAATTAAGGAGCCATACATGCAATTGGAGAGATGCTGGATCTGGATGAAATATCTGACCTTGACTCTTCGTTAGAAGGTCGTGCTTGCTGGGATGTCGTAAGGGATTGGCCACCGACAAGAGAAGGAGTTCTGTGTACCAATACTGTCTGGGCCACTTGGGTGCAATGAGTAGGAGCTTGCAATCCTCTGATTTCATCTTCTTGAGAAGCCTGGGGATTAATGGGAAGGGGGGGAAGTGGACCATCGCATCAAAAGAGCATTCCATCATGACCCTGGGAGAGGGTATTGACTGGCATAAAATTGGCATTTGGTGTTTTGATTGGTGACAAAAAGATCCATAGTTGGCTGTCCCCAGCATATAAAGATGTTGTCCAGTTCCCTCTGATCGAGTTCCCATTTGTGGCAGTTGTTGTCCTTCCTGCTGAGAGAGTCCACTAGGGCGTTGTTGATACCTGGAAGGTGTTCCACTCTCAGACAAATCTTGTGAAGAGTGAGCCATTCCTACAGAGATTGAGCTTCTCTTGAGAGGGAAAGAGATCTTGTTCCTCCCTGCTTGTTGACGTAGAACATGCTTGTTGAGTTGTCTGTACGGACCAACACTGAGGATCCTACAATCTGCGGAAGGAATGTTTTGAGCGTAAAAAATATCGCCTTTAACCCTAGCAGATTTATGTACAGTCTCTTCTGCAAGCTTGACCATTTCCCTTGAATGCACATGTCTTGCACATGACCTCCCCATCCCTCCAATGAAGCATCCGTTGTGATAATGAAATCTGTCATTGGGGTTAGAAAGGTCAATCCCTGATAGATATGTTCAGTCTGGGACCACCACCGCAAGGCCTCCACGCTCCTTGGTGTAATATTGATTAAATCCTCGAAGGATCCTTGAGATTGGGTCCATTGCAGCTGCAATTCCTCCTGCAATGGCCTCATTTTCAACCTTTCTAGGTGAACTAAGGTGATTGATGAGGAAATCATTCCTAGGAGTGACTTGAATGTTCGTACTGAAACAGACTTTCTTTTTGAGACCCTGATAGCCATGTTGGTCAGCTTCTGTTGCCGTGCCTTTGAAAGATAAGCCTTGCTTTGGACGGTGTCGAGTTCTGCACCCAAAAAAACTATCTTGTGCGTCAGAAGAGTGAACGATTTTAGGAAGTTTACTGTTAGGCCTAGGTTGTGAAATAATGCTAGGCAGGCGTTGGTAGCTTTGGACGCCAGCTGCGACGTAGGAGCCTTTATCATCCAGTCGTCCAGATACGGGAAGACTTGAAAACCGTTGTTGCGAAGGAAAGCTGCTATCAGAACGAGACTTTTTGTGAAGATTCTTGGCGCTGACTTTAAACCAAATGGGGGAACTTTGAAATGGAAATGGGCACCGGCCACAGTGAAGCGGAGATATTTGTGATGCTTTGCGTGTATAGTGATGTGGAAATAGGCATCCTGGAGATCCAACAATGTCATGTAATCTCCAGTGCTGAGAAGGTGCAGGATATCCGACAGTGTGATCATACGAAAGGATTGTTTCCTAAGGAACTTGTTCAATTTTCTGAGGTCTAGGATTGGTCTCCATTCCCCCGACTTTTTTCTTATTAGAAAGAACCGGGAATAGAATCTGAGTCCCCTCTGATGCACAGGGACCTCTTCTATCGCCCCCTTGGAGAGCATTAGGAAAACTTCTTGCTGAAGCAAGTGAAGATGAAGTGGGTGTGATTTTCCCAGAGGGTGGTGTGGTGATTTTTGTACAAATTCCAGCGTATGACCGTGAGCCACTATAACCAGCACCCATTTGTCCAATGTTATGGTTTTCCAATTCTGTAGATAGTTTGAGATGTTTTCTCCGACTTGATGGAATTGTGAAAACATGGAAGCGTAGCCAGTGCCAGACAAGAATCATTGCTTACGAGGTTGATCCTGGGTTTGCAAGCTCTGTTTCCTTCTCCCACCTTGTCTTATGTAGGAGGTCGTGGCTAGTTGTCTATAAGACTGATGATAGGCCGGTCTGTATTGTGGCTGTTGGTACTGCCTATGGTAGGAGCCACGAAACGTAGAGAAACCCCTACCTCTGGCTCCCCGAAAGGGTTGCTTCTTGTACTGCAGGGTACCCAGAGAACGAGCAGTGTCCGTGTCAGTCTTGATGGCCTGTAAGGCGTCATCTATATGCTTGCCAAAGAGAGTTTCGCCATCATAGGGCATGTCTAATATCCTGGACTGGACCTCTGGCCTGAAAGAGGTCGCTTTTAACCATCCCTTACGGCGCAGTACAGCTGCTCCGGCAAGCTGCCGGAAGCCTGTGGAGGCTACATCTAATGCTCAGTGAATGATATCTTCTGAAGTACGTTCTCCCTCCTGCAGTATTTTACGTGCCTCAGGTTGGTTGTTCTCAGGAATGAGCTCTATGAAGGCGTTCATGTCAGACCACATCTGGCGATCATACGACCCAAAATCAACAGAGAGCTGGCTGCACGGACAGTTATAGCTGACATGGACGAGAATCTCTTGCCCACGTTGTCTAGGTGTCTGCCTTCCTTATCTGGTGGAGTAGATATAGGTGTCGACGGATTCTTGGAATGCCTTTGGGCAGCCTGGGAAATTACAGAATCTGGCTTTGGATGCCCTGTCAAACACGCTGGAGAGTCCTGTGCAGCCTTGTACTTTTTATCCAGCTTGTGTGGAACTGGTGGAACTGTAGCTGGATTCTCTATAATGTTCATGCCTTCACTCCAAATAAAGTATATGATTAAAATTGCTCTCATCAACTTTCTTGCTTGTTCTTTAAAGTCATGGAGGAAGCATTCTGACTGTGAGACAGATGTTGGCAAATGAAACTGTGTGGCCGCTCTGTCCATTAAATTATGAAAGCCTCCTACATTCTCCGGTGGAGAACCCGATGGGTGAGGAGGTGGTGGTGATGGTGTAGGAGCTAAATATTCGTCCCATTCATCATTAGGATGTTGAGGTGTTGAAATCTCTCCTTCTTCCCTTTCATCCTCTGAAGAGGAAACGTCCTCTCTGGGAGGGGTGGCTATTTTAGACTTAGGTGTAAGCCCAGGAGTTGCTGGAGGTGGGGGTATACTCCTTGGTGTAGCAGGAGAGGAAGGAAGAGGCGGCTGCATCTCAGTTGAGATTGGAAACCTCCTCTTATAATCCTGTACCATAGACTGCAAGTCTTGAATTAAAGAGGCCGGCATTTGCACAATGTCTCTTGGCTGATGTAAAGGCTCATTATAGCATCTTTGATTAGTATAATAAGACTGATACTGTTGTCCGTACTCATACTCATCATCATCCTCCTGATATTTGACATGTAACTGGGATGGGCTGTGGGCATCACCAAACGGCCCTTCATCTGACTCCTCCCAGTTGTAGGAGGCTGGCCTGGCTTGTAGTGGGTACCAGAGGTACTTACACCTTGTGCCAGGTCCAGCTATCCCTTATTAGTGTAGAAGAGGTGTTTCTAGCAGCTTAGGCTGATAGAAGGTAGCTATGGCAAAGCAGCTTAGGCTGAACTAGGAGACATGTAAACCTCCTACTATACCACTGGTGTCATATGCACAATATCATAAGAAAACACAATACACAGATATACTAAAAATAAAGGTACTTTATTTTTATGACAATATGCCAAAAGTATCTCAGTGAGTACCCTCAGTATGAGGATGAGAAATATACACAAGATATATGTACACAAACCAAAATTATGCAGATAATAGCAAAAGGAAGTAATGCAAGCAATGTAAAATTACAGTAGATTGCAATAGGAGCACATAGGTATAGGGGCAACACAAACCATATACTCCTAAAGTGGAATGCGAACTACGAATGGACCCCAAGCCTATGTGAACTTATAGAGGGTCACTGGGGCTGTAAGAAAACAGTGAGGGTTAGAAAAATAGCCCATCCCAAGACCCTGAAAGGTAGGTGTAAAGTGCACCTACTACCCCCAGAGAGCACAGAAGTCGTGATAGGGGGATTCTGCAGGAAGAACAAAACACCAGCAATGCAACAACAGTGGATTTCTGGACCTGAGTACCTGTAAGACAAGGGGACCAAGTCCAAGAGTCGAGACAGTGTCGAGAGTGGGCAGGAGCCCAAGAAATGCCAACTGAGGGTGCAAGGAAGCTGCCACCTGTTGGAAGAAGCTTGGTGTTCTGCAAGAACGAAGAGGACTAGGAACTTCCCCTTTAGAGGATGGATGTCCTATGTCGTAAAGAAGCTTGCAGAGGTGTTCCCACGCAGAAATACTGCAAACAAGTCTTGCTAGCTGCAAGGGTTGCGGTTAGGATTTTTTGATGCTGCTGTGGCCCAGGAGGGACCAGGATGTAGCCACTTGGATGAGGAGACAGAGGGGGTGACCAGCAAGTCATGGAGCCCTCACAGAAGCAGGCAGCACCCGCAGAAGCACTTGAACAGGCACTTAGAAGAAAAGTGAATCAGAGTCCACCGGAAGTGACTAAAGGGAGTCCCACGATGCCGGAGGACAACTCAGAAGGTTGTGCACTGCAGGTTAGAATGTCGGGGACCCAGGCTTGGCTGTGCACAACGGAAATCCTGGAAGAGTGCACAGGAGCCAGAGCAGCTGCAAATCACGCAGTACCCAGCAATGCACTCTAGCGTGGGGAGGCAAGGACTTACCTCCACCAAACTTGGACTGAAGGGTCACTGGACTGTGGGAGTCACTTGGACAGAGTTGCTGAGTTCCAGGGACCACGCTCATCATGCTGAGAGGGGACCCAGAGGACCGGTGATGCAGTCTTTTGTTGCCTGCGGTTGCAGGGGGAAGATTCCGTCAACCCACGGGAGATTTCTTCAGAGCTCCTGGTGCAGAAAGGAGGCAGGCTACCCCCAGAGCATGCACCACCTGGAAACAGTCGAGAAAGCCGGCAGGATGAAGCGATACAAGGTTGCTAGTAGTCGTCTTGCTACTGTGTTGCGGTTTTGCAGGCGTCCTGAGCAGTCAGCGTCGATCCTTTGGCAGAAGGTGAAGAGGGAGGTGCAGAGGAACTCTGGTGAGCTCTTTCCTTCGTTATCTGGTGAGATCCCCAAAGCAGAGACCCTAAACAGCCAGAAAAGGAGGTTTGGCTACCTAGGAAGGAGGATTGGCTACAAAGAGAGGTAAGAGCCTAACAGAAGGAGCCTCTGACGTCACCTGCTGGCTCTGGCCACTCAGAGCAGTCCAGTGTGCCACATACACCTCTGTTTCCAAGATGGCAGAGGTCTGGGACACACTGAAGGAGCTCTGGGCACCTCCCCTGGGAGGTGCAGGTCAGGGGAGTGGTCACTCCCCTTTCCTTTGTCCAGTTTCGCGCCAGAGCAGGGCTGGGGGATCCCTGAACCGGTGTAGACTGGCTTATGCAGAGATGGGCACCATCTGTGCCCATCAAAGCATTTCCAGAGGCTGGGGGAGGCTACTCCTCCCCAGCCTTCACACCTATTTCCAAAGGGAGAGGGTGTAACACCCTCTCTCAGAGGAAGTCCTTTGTTCTGCCTTCCTGGGCCAGGGCTGCCTGGACCACAGGAGGGCAGAAACCTGTCTGAGGGGTTGGCAGCAGCAGCAGCTGGAGTGGAGACCCCAGAAAGGCAGTTTGGCAGTACCCGGGTTCTGTGCTAGAGACCCGGGGGATCATGGAATTGTCCCCCCAATGCCAGAATGGCATTGGGGTGACAATTCCATGATCTTAGACATGTTACATGGCCATGTTCGGAGTTACCATTGTCACGCTGTACATAGGTAGTGACCTGTGTAGGGTGCACGCGTGTAATGGTGTCCCCGCACTCACAAAGCCTGGGGAATTTGCCCTGAGTGATGTGGGGGCACCTTGGCTAGTGCCAGGGTGCCCACACACTAAGTAACTTTGCACCCAACCTTCACCAGGTGAAGGTTAGACATATAGGTGACTTATAAGTTACTTAAGTGCAGTGGTAAATGGCTGTGAAATAACATGGATGTTATTTCACTCAGGCTGCACTGGCAGGCCTGTGTAAGAATTGTCAGAGCTCCCTATGGGTGGCAAAAGAAATGCTGCAGCCCATAGGGATCTCCTGGAACCCCAATAGCCTGGGTACCTCAGTACCATATACTAGTTAATTATATGGGTGTACCAGTATGCCAATGTAAATTGGTAAATTTAGTCACTAGCCTTAGGAAAGCAGAGAGAGCATAAACACTGAGGTTCTGGTTAGCAGAGCCTCAGTGAGACAGGTATGCATCACACAGGGAACACATACAGGGCACATACTTATGAGCACTGGGGCCCTGCCTGGCAGGGTCCCAGTGACACAGACTAAAACAACATATATACAGTGAAATATGGGGGTAACATGCCAGGCAAGATGGTACTTTCCTACACCAGTCTATCAGGTGACTAGAAAGTAAGGTTGTTACCTTACTTAGTGATGAATCTGCCGGATAAACAGTAGATCTAGACATCGTAGTAATTTTCACTGTGGCTTGAAGGTCGGGAGGTCCAGAAGAAATAGGAATCACACTGCCTTGACTGCCAGGAACTAGTGGCATCGTCGATGGAGTCGATGACAATGGTCACGTTGGCGTCATCTACGATTTTTCCATCAGCTACAGTCTCGTCGACAGTGATGTCATCGACGGTGCTCTCGTCGACGTTGTCGACGTTGATGGTGCTCTCGTTGACGATGGTGTCAAAGACGATGCTCTCATCAACAATGGTGTTGACGACGGTGCCCTTGTTTTTGATGTTTTCATCGGGGTACCCTTTAACAACGAGGTTTTTTCTGGAGCAGCTTTCATCAACGGCTCCGGAGATGGATGTAACTTATCCGTGACTCTGACTGAAGGATTTGGAGCCTTTATAACAGAAGTCGACGTAGTCGTAGTCGACGATGGTCTCGTCAACGAGATGGTGGAGACGGTAACTGTGGAAACCTCCGTTGTCGTCACTGTCGTCAACTGCTTTGTCTTGTCGACTTGAAATTAAGTGAAACCTTTCTGAAAGTGGAAGGCTCTGATGAAAGAGAACGGTGGCGGGAATCCTTTCTGCAACGAAGAGAGGATGGCTCAGAGGAAATTGAGCTTTGTATGTTCTTGGCACCCTCTTTATGGTGCATCTTGTGATGTTTCCTGGTTTTCTCAGCCTGCCCAGGTCCGCAGATCTGGACCTTTTATGAGGCCTTTCTGTATCACTCTCCTCACTAGAAGTATGGGATTTAGCCTGTAACCAGATTAACAGTCTTCCTTCTCTGTCTCTAAGAGTCTTAGAGAGAAGGTGCAGCATATCTTACAGTCTCTTACCTGATGTACAGGATGTAGGCAATATAAACAGTCCTTATGTGGATCATCCACATGCAGCCTCTTCTTGCCACAGGTCTTACAAGGTTGGAAAAAGCCTTTCCTGGAAGAATCAGACATCTTATGAAGAAAAAAGTTATCTTGAGAGGAAAAAACTGAGCAGAGCTCAGGGAGACTCCCTTCACATGACGTGCGGTAGAAAATCTGAGGGAATGAGCCTCTTTGGGGAATATTCTAGAGGGTGCTGCAGCCTGATTGGTCATAAGTCAAGTTTGGTTCTTTATTACAAAAGGACATGGATAGGCTATATGTGTGTGATTTTGCTAGCATTACAGCCTATGAAAATTTTTACTTACAGCTTTTTTGATATACCGTGGGACTCCCACTTCGATGACGGGAATGATTCAAGCATGTGAATTTATGAAAGATCCAGTACTGGATAACCACACTTTTAGTAAAGTTTAGGAAGTTTACTTCCCTTATATTAACAATGCTAAAATCATGTAGATTAATCTCAAAATCATATGAAACACATGTAAGAACAATACTGGTTGACCAAAACAATGAAAGAAACGCAATCTAATCAAGGCTTGTATCACAACACATTCTAAGGCAACAGTGCAGTTCAATAGCAAAGTCAGCTGCAATAGTGCTATATGATACATAGAATTCAGCAAGATAGTTCATCAAACATTTGTCCCTGTAATTCGTCCGTCATTGTATGAATAGCCTCAACTAACCCAGATTAGCATCAGCATGTTGGGCTTCATGCAAAACAATTTAGAACGCAAATTTAGGAAAACATCTAGCTAAGGAAACTATCAAGACAGTGCAGTTGGTACCTAGAAAGGAAAGGCATTAAATGAAATTCAGTCACATAGTCATATCTACCTATCCACGGTATGGGTCAGCAAACAGAATCAGTCTTTGTCCTCAGGTCATCAATCGATCAGCAAAACATCAGGCTCTCAGTCAGAGAGTATGAGCCCAATGACAGCATCTTGAGTCTCTTCTTCTTCTCAATATTGCATCTCAAAATGGGGTAAGGTCTGCCTAAAATCTCTCTGAATAATTATCCTCTGTCACGTTGTTATATCAAAGTCACCTCAACTATCCCCTAATTCCCTATTGGTCAATTAATCATACGTTTATACACTACCCAATAATATTTCTACACTAAATCTATGAATTCTAATATTTCGCTTCACACAAAGTTGATTGGTCTGCTTCACGATGTCCTCATCATCCGGCTCGTCAGGTAACAAATTTGTTGCATCTTCATCTCCAGTCAGTGTCTTCATTGTTTGCATCCTGGGAAAGTACATCATACACACATTACACACAGCTTGTTACAATTCTAGGAACATCATCTCCTGTTAGTTGGTTCTCATGGAAAGCTTCTGCTAAGCACTTTTAACAAGACAATTAACATTTTACAGTTTAATTCACTCCATCAGCATTTTTATTAACCGCTAAGAAATACAGCTTCTGCATGAGGCCTGGCAAAACTAGACCCAGACACTCGCTAAGTTAAGGCCTACAGTTAATTAGCTAGAGCACACCTCATAACCCTAAATATGACATATTACTACATTAATCTAATTCATTTTCAATATTTCATTAGTATTAATCATCAATTAGTACATTTCGAGAACAATAGTGGCCATTCTCCGAGGTCACATTTTCAAACGTGTGCATTATTTTCTCTACATTATTCATTTTCTACATAATTCATTATTCAAAACACATAAACACTCATTAATAAGTTCTAATTAGTGTATTTTCTACTAGTAGTGATTCTATGTTGTCATTAATGTTTTTCATTAAAGATGGAAAATCACTATACATTTTCTCCCCTATCATATTGGCCTCCTGTTTGTAGTTGTTATCCTGTTTGACAGACAGTTAAACATGGTGGCATATACATCTTCAGGGACAACAAGGTCAATTGACAGGGTGGCCATCAATGGATCACAACCATTTTCTAATGTTTTTACTGCTTTCATGTCCATTCTTCTTTTGCAGGCCTATATGTTAATTAGAATATAATCTATATTTTCTTGAACAAGAAGTATAACTGGTGATCAGAAACAATACGGCCAATTAGGAAGCGTAGTCAGTTATTTAACAACAGCATCATACCATCTTTCCCTCTCACCACATTACTTTCTAGCCCAGATTATGGGAACATTGACCTCCACCCTCCCAACTTAGTGAATATTAAGGTCACTGCACAACAGTAATATATAGTGATCTTGTTGTTTCAGTCCTCAACCGCTCTACCACGCTTTCAAGGGTGGTG
Organism: Pleurodeles waltl; assembly: GCF_031143425.1. Classification (NCBI taxonomy): domain Eukaryota; kingdom Metazoa; phylum Chordata; class Amphibia; order Caudata; family Salamandridae; genus Pleurodeles; species Pleurodeles waltl. The sequence continues at coordinate 458,397,072 of NC_090439.1, forward strand.
ATCACTTTCTTATCATTATAGCGGCAGCCTGGAGTAACATAAACATTCAGAATACCCACCATCTGTTTTTGTGCTGGGGATCAGGTCAACTGTACATGTAAAACTTCAGATTGAGTATTACAGACAGGTAATTTCTTCATATTACAGTGGAGGTGAGTTGAAATAAAAATTGACAAGCCCCCTGCTTTGCCATTCTTCAGCCTTTATCAACTTTGTCCTTCAGGAATGCAAAATGATGTGAACCCATCCAGGTTTACCTCTGCTAAAGCCCACACCTCCTGAAGACAAAAGATATTGTTAGATCGACTGACATTATTAAGTAAACTTACAAGGGGACGCTAATAGGTCGATGAACCTTTACACAATATCAATAATCAACAATAATCAATGACATTAATAATCAATAGAGTCAGTAATTTTCACGCACCATGACCTTTCAGCCATGAATAACCACACCTTTTAGTAAAAGTTAGAATATTTATTTCCCTATATTAACAATGCTAACAACATGTCAATTAACCTCAAAATCACATGATACACATACAGAAACAACACTGGCTCTCCAAAGCAACGGAAAAACTTTATCTAATCAAAGCTTGATCTAGTACACATTCTAAGGTTACAGTACAAATTAATAACAATAACAAATGCACAAATGAGATCACAAACATTTAGGTTCAGCATAAAATTCATCAAGCATTCTTCCCTATTTGCAGATTTTCATTAGTGAGAATCCTTAATGAACACCAGATTAGCATCAGCATGTTGGGTTTCATGCAAAACTATTTAGGTACACGGATTTGGAAAAACACCAAACTATGACTCTTTCAAAACAGTGCGGTTGGTACCTAGAAAGAAAAAGCAAATATGCATAACAGACACATAGGTACAATTACTACATCTCCTCAATTGGACCGGCAAGACAAGATAGTCTCCATAATCAGGAAATCAGTCGATCAGCAAGGCATCAGGATTCAGCATCAAAGTTCAGAAAAAGCAGTCTTTAAACAACTTGAAAGAATAGAGGTAAACCCTCAAGAAGAATAGAAAGAATGGCGTCAGGCAAAGTGCAATGGCTCGAATGCTGGTTTCTTCTATGTGCAGTCTTGTTAAGTTAAATTCACTAAAACTACTTCCCAAATCCCTATTGGTCAAGGGATCGCATGTTCACACTTTGTCCAATAAAACTAAAACTCCAAATCTATGAATTCTACCATCACTCCGTTCACATGTTGCTGATTGGTTTTTCCTGCAATGTCCTCATCATCCGGCTCATCAGGTAACAACATGGTTGCAGCTTCCACTCCAGTCAGTGTCTCCATTGTTCTCCTCCTGAGAAAGTCAGTCTCACACACATTACATACATATTGTTACATTTAGCAAGAACAGCATCTTCTAGCAGTTCGTTCGCTTGAGAAAAGATTCTCAGCTGTGACCACATTTACACAACACAATGGAAAATCACAGTTTAACTCTCTAGGACAGCCATTTATTAAACATTAAGAAATACAGCTTGACATGAGGCCTTGCAACTAGGCCAAGACCTTCGCTAAGTTAAGGCCTACAATTAATAAAGCTAATACATAATACATAACCTTTAATATGACAAATTACTACATTAGTCAAACATATGCTCCACATTTCATAGTATTAGACTATTAATAAGTACACTTTGTAAACATTAGCGGCCACTCATCGTAATCACATTTTCAAATGCGTGCATTATTTTCTACTTTATTATATTTTTTACACAAATCCATTACTCAGAATACATGAACACTCATTAATAATTTTTATTAAAACACCTGTGCTAGCAATATCCACTGTCATTAAGAATGACTGCCATTTCTGATCATCATGTTTTGCACCTAGACTTTCAATATTCCATGAAAGGAGGTGGCGTATGTTACTGATGTAAAGGGTACTTTGAGTCATACCAGTGGACAAGGATGGAATATCATTAAATAAACTCAAAGGTGGGTACAGTAATTGTGTTGCTTTTGGTACTTTTCAAGACGTATGTTAGCCATGTAAAAACTGCTGTTTGTGATTCGTCATTAATGGAGTCAGTCATTGGCCATATTTTTAACATTCTTTTGTTATCTTTTTTGGTAATTATCATTTGACTGGTCTCCCTCATTTGGTTTATTAGTGGTTTGTTTGGACTTTCTAAAGCCAGAGATATTGTCCTAGTTCTGGCAATCCGATTGTGATGCGAACTCTTGGACAGTGGAAACCTGGTTATAACATGAAAGCCCATACCTCAAACGTAAACATATTATCAAACATGAGTTTACACATGCTGTGAGAGCAAAATTCCACTTCCGTTTTTCATGTGGCATTTCCTTCATAACCCTCTTGTGGACTGGAGTCAATCTGTTTTATATCACCAGTGGTTAGCTTCAGCTGCAGTATAAAGTAGAATACATTTAGCATCCATGATCTAACGATTTTAGCGGTTGTGCATCAGGGACCACATTATTGAGTCCAGGTTAAATGTGCTTATATAGTTATTGGCTATTGGCGGGTTTTGGTGAACCAGAACAATTATTTCAGTAGAAACTTTGTGGTTCCAAGTAGTGAAAGAAGCTGGAAATGGGTTAAGAGGCTGATCACCTGTTTCCAAAGTAGATCATTTTACTTCACTATATTAATATTTAATTTGAGTAGACCTCACTGAGTCTATCTCTGATTTCCATAGACAGGTTCAGGCCCATTTTCTGTAAAAACACGTTTGATAGAATAATCAACATCAGCTTCCTCTCGCTTCTTCCCTTTCTTTTTTTCTGTCATTCCGTGGAGGACTATTTTGAGCTCTTAGAGCCATCAACATTGAAACCTGCTTTCCGGTCCGCCACATTTAGCTTCCACCTGCCTATATCAGTTTTTAGTTCTCCATCTTGCACTTGAATTTGAGGTGTCTCCCCAAGCCTAGTGTCAATTTCTGTATTCCTTCAAAGGCAGCTATTATAAGAGCACTGATTTGGGTGCTCCTTGCTGCAAGAAGTAGCCACTATATCTAAGTGGCTGCCTAAGCAGCTTTTACTGTTTGAATTTCAGGGTTAATAGTCCGTTGAGTGAGAGCTTGTAATATTGCTGTCCACAATCAAGAGATATAGGTCCTGATTAGAGCATTTGGGTAACAGTCCAGTCATATATTTTTCAACGGAAAACCCATCCGCTGCCTTGTCAGTCTTCCCACCCAATTTAGATATTGGCAGCCCCATAGGTGAAAGAGTGCATTAGTCCCACCAACACACCCAAGAATCTCCAGCCGCCTTGACTGCAGCATTGGGATTAGAGTCTGACGGTGGGACTCCAGCCACCATTACCCCTGAGCATGTTTGGATGTGCCTTACCGCCAGAGCAACTGTGGTGGTCCGACCTCCACACCCGAGTTGGCGGACTGGAGGGGGAATGGGGTACAAACCTGCCTTTTTTCTGTTTTCCATTTCCGATTTTGACTGGACATGGCCCTCCTTTGCTGCTGCCACTGGTCCATCGAGGAAGCACGACCCCCCGTCACCAGAGTTAAAGGTAGGGAACCCGCATTGGCTGTGTACGTTGTATGTTCCCCCGCATATGAGCTCGGGACCACTACAGTTATACACATGTCACAGTAAGTTATTTGAATTACTCTGCTCTGCATATGTCAGGAGCATATGTGTTTGGGACAAGGATGGGGACACAGTGGTACATGACACACATCGCACACATACACAACTGTCATTTTGGTGTCAGTATTCATTGGCAATGAATGCTGGCACCAAAGTGATGTTACATTCATGCCTGTCAATTATGTGCATATGTACACATTGCAAGGTGACCTGTATCTGTGATGTTGCACTTCCAGTTATATATGTGAGTCAGTATGTCTGTGTGTGTGCGATTTGATTGGCTGGTTGAGGCAGAGGGAGCTGGAGTGGGTGATGTGGTTGTGTCTGTATGTGTGCCACTTGCATGTGGGTTAAATATTGTTGTGTGTGTTTGGGTGTGTGTTGTGTTGCTATGTGCAACATTCAGGTTAGTGTTGTTGTGTGGTGGTCATTGTGATGTGTGTAGTTGTGCTTGTGTGTGAGTTTGTGTAGCTGAATGTGTAGTTGTGGCATGTGTTGTGGTTGTGTCGTGTTGGGGTGCAGTGTCAATAATATGTATGTGTTTTTTCATGGATGCATGGCAACATGTGTTTTCTGCATGTATATGTTGTGTGGTGCTGAAATGGTAGTGGACTATTGTGTATGTGGTGTGTTGTGTGGTTTGCAGGGGGACACATATGGCTAAGTTACTGTGTGTGTGTGTGTGTGGCTTACATCTACTCCATCACGACAACCACTGTACGATGACCATTGCGTCCAGCGACGAGCTCCCTCCATCAGCAAACCGCCACCAGAATACCCCTGCAGTACTCGTCATGTCACGATTCACCCTGGGCTTACCGTTGAGGTTGGAGAGAGGTGGTAAGCTGCCCCGATTCTTGCAGGTCCTGCTTTGGACGAGGTAGGGGCGACCCCTTCCGGTAGCCACGGTGCTGTTTGACAATAGTAAGCCAATACAGTCCGTGCCCTCCAGAAGGAGTCCCAGAGGAAAAACCCCAAAAGGGTAAAAAACCTCCAACAGGAACTCCCTGAAACAGAAGGAGGACACAAGGACGTTAGGACTTAAGATTCTGGAGTTCAGGAATTCTGGAGACGGCAAACAGATCAAGAACAACTGGCGTCACAAGAGGAAACCAGCCAGAGCGTGACTACCACCACAGGAGTGTTGCAACGCAATGAGAAGAAAGATTAATTCCCCTTATATACCCCTACACAGGAAGTGGAAAACAGGAAGTAGAAAAGCCACCATCTTGGTTTGGGAAAAAGATCAGAACTAGCATAGAAAACATGCTCCTAAGAAAAGGGAAAAAATGCATGCAGGGAAAAGAGGAAGTGAACAGCATGCTGGGAAGGGGAAAAGCATGCATAAAAATGACCCATGTGCATGCATACGGCTTTTGGCCGTGTAAAAGGTAAGTGGTGGCAAGGAGGGTTCCCCGGGGAATCCCTAATGTGTGTTTATTTAGAATATGCTGCGCACGCTGAGTGCGCTAGGCGCGGCAAGGATCGAGACCCGACTCGGGGTCTTTTATCCTGCCGCGCCTGCCCAGGAACAGGCGGCCGGAGAAATGGGCCGCGGCATGTGCCGCGACCCTGACTCCGAGCCGCGCCTTTCCCCGCGGTCTGCCCGCGGGCTACCGCGTTCCCTGTATGTTGCGGGGCAGCGGCCCTAGAACGCTGCCGCAGCACAACACGTCATCGGGAATCACCCAGCCTGACGGCTAGGATGAGCACTCCGTTGTAGTGGTCTGTGGCTCAGCTGCAAAACATCTAAATACAGTGAACAAAACACCTTTGACTTGACAGTGTTTTCAGGTCCGCTCCATGGCAGATTGGCGGTATTACGGCCAAGGTCTAATTTAGGCCCATGGTTTGTTCCAGCGGCTGCAACATCTCCAGTCAACCAGATTCCTACTCACACACATCCCCCTCATACATAGAACCAACCCGATGACCAGGCAATCTCCTACCTTGCTCCTAAAGCCTGCAAAAACCTATCCCTGCACATCAAAGCCACCTCTTAAGTTTCTGAATTTTGCAAGAAATTGATAACATGGATTTTCACCTGCTCTTGGCCCTGGCTTGTTGTTGTGGTCCAAGCAGAAGAGATTCAGGAAGCCTTTGAAGGTACCTCTTTTATTGATATTTTACTCCTTTCAGAGGAACCACAGCTTCACTGCTCCGCGACACCAACCATCCTCATTGGAACTCGCGGAGACTCCACGGCAACAGACCTCCCCGCACGCGAACATTTCAAACACCGAACATAACATATTATCTCCCTTTTTTTCATTAGTAAAGATAAATAAACCATACATAAAGATAAGAACAAAATATTAACACAAAATAGAATGAGGGACAAAGTACTTATGCCGCAAAGCTGCAAATTGGCCTAATATCTATAACAATTCTTGAGCTTCTAAGGTACTTTTTTTTACGAATAGATTTTCGTGGGAGGTGTTCGTGTTCCAACTCCTCACCCGCAAGACCGGACAAGTCATTATTCCTGTTTCTGGACAAACCACTATCAGTTCCATTATTCGACTCATCAAACTCATTCCCTCTAACCTTAATAACCTTCCCAACAGTCCACCAATGTCCCCCTCCGACCATCACAGAGTTGCCACACACCTTCTTCACCAGCACAGGTTTGCCAAAACTAGCATTTCCTTTTTTGACAACGTTTGAGACTTGACACGTACCACATCTCCAGGACAAAATACCTGTACTTTAGTTGATTTTTTAAAGTCATACCTAGACTTCATTTTTTTTGGTGTGTGTCTTTCACTTTCACTAGCATTTTGCCCCGGTCTAATTTACCATTGAGTTTACCTTCTACCGCCTTAGCTAACCAGGCAGGAAACAATTTGGACATAGCCTGCCTTCCTTCAAAAGTTCAAATGGAGAGACCTTTGTGAGGGAATGTGGAGGAGTGCGATAAAACCAAAGCATGGACCTCATCGCTTCCTTGACGTCATACCCACTATTTTTAGCCCACTTGATATATTCCACCACCACTCTGTTCATTCCTTCCACCAATCCATTGGTTTGAGGATGATAGAGGGAACCTCTCAAGTGTTTCACTCCAGCCCCCTCCAAAGAAATCTCCATCTCATAATTAACAAACTGGACACCAGTATCAGACACAATACACTCCAGAAACCCTTCCCTCATAAAGGTATCTTTCAAAAATTATATGGCGCTGCCAGCCTTGGGATCTGAAAAAAATTGACATTTGCTGTGATAGTCCATCAATACGAAGGCCTACCATGAGTGACAAGGAAAAGAATGAAACGGTCCTACCATGTCAATACCAACTTTCACCTAGGCTTTCTCAGGCATAAGTATAAGTTGTAAAGGGGGCGTCACAACTTTATACCTCTTTTCAGCTCGACTATAAACCACGCACTTATTTACCTACACATCCACCTCTTTGTCCATGGAAGGCCACCAATAATGAGCTCTCAAGCATCTCTTTGTCATGGTAGAACCTAAATGCCCTTCATGAGCATTGTGAGAAAGTTCCCTCTTTCTAGCATGGTTACTCCCACTTTTGGCCTGTTTGTGAGTGTCTGTCGGTGTGTTTTCACCGTGTTACTGGGATCCTGCTAGCCAGGTCCCAGTGCTCATAGATAAAAACCTATATGTCAGTGTGTTTTGCCTGTCTCACTGGGATCCTGCTAGCCAGGACCCCAGTGCTCATAGTTTGTGGCCTAATGTATTTGTTGTCAGTAGTGCTTGACTGTGTCACTGAGGCTCTGCTAACCAGAACCTCAGTGCTTATGCTCTCTGCTTTTAAATTTGTCACTGTAGTCTAGTGACTTCATTTACCAATTTCAATTGGCGTACTGGCCCCCCTTATAAGTCCCTAGTATATGGTACTTAGACTTCCAGGGCATTGGGGTCCTAGGAGATCCTTAGGGGCTGCAGCATTTCTTTTGCCACCCATAAGGAGTTCAGACAAACCCTTCCACAAGCCCGCCATGGCAGCCTGCGTGCAATAGTGCACACACTATTTCACAGCCATTTTCACTGCCCTTAAGTAACTCATAAGTCCCCTATATGTCTAACCTTCACTTGCTGAAGGTTAGGTGCAGAGTTACTAAGTGTGAGGGCACCCTTGCACTAGCAAAGGTGCCCCCACATAGTTCAGGGCAATTTCCCAGGACTCTGTGAGTGCGGGGACGCCATTACACGTGTGCACTACATATAGGTCAATACCTATATGTATCTTCACCATGGTAACTCCGAATATGGCCATGTAACATGTCTAAGATCATGGAATTGTCCCCCATTCCAAATATGGTATTGGGGAGCCAATTTCATGCATCCTGGGGGCTCCACCATGGTCCCCAAGTACTGCCAAACCAGCTCTCTGAGGCTTGCACTGCAGCTATAGCTGCTGCTACCTCACAGACAGGGCTCTACCCTCCTGGGGTCTGGGCAGCATAGTCCCAGGAAGGCAGAACAAAGCATTTCCTCTGAGAGCAGGGTGTGACACCCTCTCCCTTTGGAAATAGGTTTTAGAGGCTGGGAAGGGGTAGCCTCCCCCAGCCTCTGGAAATGCTTTGAAGGGCACAGATGGTGCCCTCCTTGCATAAGCCAGTCTACACCGGTTCAGGGACCCCTTGTCCCCTGCTCTGGTGCAAAACTGTACAAAGGAAAGGGGAGTGACCACTCCCCTGTATATCACCACCCTAGGGGTGGTGCCCAGAGCTCCTCCAATGTGTCCCAGACTTCAGCCATCTTGCTTTGCAAGGTGTGGGGGCACTCTGGAGGGCTCTGAGTGGCCATTGCCAGCAGGTGACGTCAGAGACCCCTCCTGATAGGTCCTTATCTGATAAGGTAGCCAATCCCCCTCTCAGGGCTATTTAGGGTCTCTCCTGTGGGTTCTCTTCAGATTCTGCTTGCAAGTTTCCTTCAGGAATCCTCTTCAACTACTACTTCATCCTCTGACCTCGGATCAACCGCAGCCTGCTCCAGGAACCGCTGTAACAGCAAAAAAGTATCCACAAGGGATACTTTTCCTCTGCAACTTCAGCCAGCAATGGCAACAGGTTCCACGGTGTGAACACTCTGAGGACTCCCTGTCTTCATTCTGCACCAGAAGGACCAACGAAATCTCCCATGGGGTGACAGAGTCACTCCCCTGCTCACGCAGGCACCTTCCAAAATGACGACCGGTACCCTTGAACTCCTCTCACAGCAATGAGCGTGCTCCTAAGGACACAGAGGGTGGATCCCATCAACATAGACTGTCCTGAGGTCCTGTTGCCTGGCATCCGGAGGGCTCTCTAAATTGCTGAGAGCCCCCTCTTCCTCCTCACACAGAGTTGAGGCACCCAGTTCCCTCCTGGGTCCAGCCAGTGCTATTTTGTCGTAACCAAGGCTTGTTGGTGACTTCCAATACGAAATCACATCTGCATCCATCTTCACGTCGTGTGACATCCTTTTCATCTCGCAGGAACCCGCTGGCATCTTCCTAGTGTGCATTCCTGCAGTCTTTGTCCAACCGGGGACTCTTCTTTTGCACCCTCTTCTGGGTTGGCAGGGGCTCCTGCACTTCCTGGAACTTCTTTCAACTTCTGGACTTGGCTCCCTTCTTTTGCAGGTCTTCAGGTCCAAGAATCCAGCAGTTGTTGTTTGCAGACTTGGTTGGTTACTGCAAAATCCCAATCACGAGGTGTAGTGTGTCCTAAGGAAACTTGCAGTACTTTACTCCTGCTTTCCTGGGCTCTGGGGTGGGGTAATTTACTTACCTTTACTGTATTCTTACTCTCCCAGCAATTCTGCACACACTACACTTGTGTAGGGGGGAATTCGTGATTCGCATTCCACTTTCTTCGTATATGGTCTGTGTTGCCCCTAGACCTATTTTCTCCCATTGCATTTTATAGCATTTCCTATTTTTTGCACTATCCTATGACTAATTACTTGTCTAATTTTGGTGTCTAGTGTATATATTGTGTATAATGCTTACCTCCAGAAGGAGTTTTGTCTCTAAGATATTTTTGGTACTGTCTCACCCAAATAAATACCTTTATTTTTGGTAACACTGAGTATTGTATTTATTTGTGTAAAAGTACTGTGTAACTATAAGTGGTATTGCATGAGCTTTGCATGTCTCCTGGTTCAGCCTAAGCTGCTCTGCTATAGCTACCCCTATCAGCCTAAGCTGCTAGAACACTACTACTTCACTAATAAGGGATAACTGGACCTGGTATAAGGTGTAAATACCAAAGGTACCCACTACAAACCGGCCAGCCTCCTACAAGCATGTTCAATCAACACAGAATGGATATCCCACAGGGGTACACATTTTTCATTCCTCAACAGAATACCGTCTGCAATTGACAATTCTTCACTGATTTTTTTAGTAAGGTTGCAACTCAGTGCTTAAACACCTTTCGTTGGGCCACCCACTGACTATAAACACCTTTACTCTATTCAACACTTAGGTGGTCATTACAACGCTGGCGGTCGGTGTTAAAGTGGCGGTAAGACCGCCAACAGGCTGGCGGAAAAAATTTGGAATCACGACCGTGGCGGAAACCGCCAACAAAAACAGCCACTTTAACACTCCGACCGCCACGGCAATACAAACAAACAGCGCGGCGGTCACCGCCAACAGACAGGCGGGAGACAATGTACAGCCCACACTATTATGACAGGCCAATCCGCCACCTTTTCCGGGGCACATTCACCATGGATAAAAACACGGCGTAAACAGGAATCCCGAAGGAAAAAGGCTCACCTCTACACACTCCACGAGGAACGAGGACGCCATGGAACCAGAGCTTCACATTTTTCCAGCCCTCATCTTCTTGCTCCTCTACCAGGAGCACGAACGCCAGCGGCGAAGACCACTGTGAGTACTGCACCTACGACACAGGGAAGGGGGAGGGAAAAAACAGGGACACACACACACGCAACACCCCCACCCACACCCACTACAACACACACACTAATGCGTATCAATACATCACAGTTACACCCCCCAAACCCCTGGAAGAATGCAAAGACAATAGAAAATGAGTGTAACCATTGTAATATATTAAAAGCAAGTAGGCAGAAATAGATATATATACCATGTACATAATATATACCAAGCATAGTAGTCCAGGTAGTGTTCTAAGAAAGTCTGTGGAACACCGGGACCACACGGTATGGGCGAGGCCCACACAAGATTCCCGACCATGACGGAGAGAACACTGCAGGGCCATCAGCCAGCAACTAAACAGGCACCTCAGGGGGAGGGAAATGGGGGCACCTCAGCCGCTTGAGTGCACGATGACAAATCCATGAGAGGGCCACATGCCCACTGTTCAATCCTGGGGAGTGCAAAGCCACAGTCTCTCAAGTCTCTACAGTGGATGGGCTGCCCACTGTTCAATCCTGGAGAGTGCAAAGCCACAGTCTCTCAAGTCTCTACAGTGGGCGGGCTGCCCACTGTTCAATCCTGGGGAGTACAAAGCCACAGTCTCTCAAGTCTCTACAGTGGGTGGGCTGCCCACTGTTCAATCCTGGGGAGTGCAAAGCCACAGTCTCTCAAGTCTCTACAGTGGGTGGGTTTCCCACTGTTCAATCCTTGGGAGTGCAAAGCCACAGTCTCTCAAGTCTCTACAGTGGGTGGTTTGCCCACTGCCATATCCTGGGGAGTGCAAAGCCACCGACTCTCAAATCTCTACAGTGGGTGGTTTGCCCACTGCCATATTCTGGGGAGTGCAAAGCCACAGTCTCTCAAGTCTCTACAGTGAGTGGGTTGCCCACTGTTCAATCCTGGGGAGTGCAAAGCCACAGTCTCTCAAGTCTCTACAGTGGGTGGGCTGCCCACTGTTCAATCCTGGGGAGTGCAAAGCCACAGTCTCTCAAGAGGATAACAGTCTCCAATCGTTCTGGAGGGGGCATAGTGCCCAGAGTGCTTCATCCTGCTACGGACAGAGGGAGTGGATGTATCTCTCCATTGGTTCTGGAGGGGGCATGGTGCCCAGAGTGCATCATTCACCCCGTGACGGACTCAGTTGCGTCAGTGCCCTTGCCGCTCATGGGCCAGCGGTGCTTGAGACGGCGGTGCCCTGTTCAGCGGTGCTCGAGATGGCGGTGCCCTGTGATGTTGGTGCCCTGTGTAGTGGTGCTTGAGACGGCGGTGCCCTGTTCAGCGGTGCTTGAGATGGCGGTGCCCTGTTCAGTGGTGCTTGAGACGGCGGTGCCCTGTTCAGCAGTGCTTGAGATGGCGGCGCCCTGTGCAGCGGAGCTTGAGATGGCCGTGCCCTGTGCAGCGGTGCTTGAGACGGCAGTGCCCTGTGCAGCGGTGCTTGAGACAGCAGTCTTCATTGCAGGGTTTCAGCTGCTGGCAGTTCTTCATGGCTCAACTGGGCTTTTGCTTGCGGTCCTTCATGGCCCAACAGGGCTTTTGCTGGCGGTCCTTCATGGCCCAATGGGGCTTTTGCTGGCGGTGGCCTCCTGGGCAGCTGGGCTGGTGCAGGCAGTGGCCTCCTGGGCAGCAGGGCTGGTGCTGGCGGTGGCCTCCTGGGCAGCAGGGCTGGTGCTGGCGGTGGCCTCCTGGGCAGCAGGGCTGGTGCTGGTGGTGGCCTCCTGGGCAGCAGGGCTGGTGCTGGCGGTGGCCTACTGGGCAGCCAGGATGATGGCGGTCTTCTCCGCCGTGCTGCTCTTCCCAGACTTGCCAGGTTTCTTGTGGCCCTTCCCCATCTTGGAAGGTGTCACAGCTGACTCCACACTCCCACCGGGACCCCTGGGAGCGGCTTTGGTGGCTGGAGTCTTCCCCTCTCCCGCCGGGCACTGGGCAGCTTCTGATGCTTCACATGTGGGGGGACTGTCTGTGCTGTGGCTCCGTGCCACACTGGCTGTCCTGGTGGCCGGTGCACTCCAGATTCCGGTGACTACAGGCACCACTGGTCCCGGAGATGTTGTGGCTGAAGTGCTAGTTCTGGACCTATGAGATGGACGGGGTGGGGAGGTGTGGGAAAGAGGTCAAGGGTGGACAGGAAAAGTTTTTGGGACACACAGGGATGGGTAGCTGGAGGGGGTTTGGGAGTGGAGGAAGAGGTGGTGGTTGTAGGAGGTGTACGTTTGGTAACTTTGGGTGAAGGTGCATGCGCTGGAGGCTGTTGTGAGGTGGATGGCTGTTGGGTGGGTGTGTGCCTGCGTTTTTGTATCTTGGGAGGGGGCGTCACAGACACACTGGGAGAGGACACGGGACGTGTGAATGGTAGTGGGGGTGGTGACTGCACGTGAGCGGGGTGTGGTGGTGGGTGTGCTGGAGAGGGACGTAGTAGCTGTAGAGGTAGTGCATGCAGGTGAGTGTAGACATCAATGGGAGGGAGGAGGGAGACGAGCAGGAGGGGGACACACTGGAGGCAGTAGATGTTGGTGTATCTGCATGTGTGTGATGCTTGCGTGAATGCCTGTGGATGTGTGGTGCTTATGTTTGCCTGAACCACCCTTGGGTGTTGACGTGTGTGCATGTTGGTCTGTAGGTGTGCTTGGGATGGGCTGAGGTAGAGGGGATTGGGTCTGGGTGGAGGAAGTTGGAGGGGGGAGGCTAGAGACGGGAACAATGGCTGCCATCAGTGCTGAGGCCAGAGTCTGAAAGGCTCGGTGATGGGCCGCCTGACCAGAATGAATGCCCTCCAGGAATGCATTAGTTTGTTGCAACTGCCTCTCTACGCCCTGGATGGCATTCAAAATGGTAGACTGCCCAACAGTGAGGGACCTGAGGAGGTCAATGGCCTCCTCACTGAGGGCAGCAGGGGTGACTGGGGCAGGGCCTGAGGTGCCTGGGGCGAAGGTGATGCCCACCCTCCTGGGTGAGCGGGCACAGGGCAAAGCCTGAGGGGCTGCTGGGAGGGCGGTGCTGGTAGGGGGGGTGGCGGCTGTACCTGTAAATGTGGGGGGCACAGATGTTGCCACCACCACAAGGGAGCTCCCATCAGAGGACAAGTCCATGTCACTGGTCTCAGCTCCTGTCCCCGCCGTGAAGCTCCCCTCGCCCTCTGTCCCACTGGTGAATTCAGAGTCCGTAGTGTCGCCCTACAGGGCCATGTGGGATGCAGCTCCCTCCTGCTCCGGTGCCACTGCTCCTCCGCCTGATGATGCTAATGCACACAAGAACAAGGAGACCACAAAAGGGGGGGGGGACGGAAGAGAGACATGTTGAGTGCATGCATTACCACTACCGTTGGCGTACACGACAGACACAGAAGCTCCCTGCACTACGCCGCGCTCTTGGGCTCCACTGTTTAATTCCTGGGAAATGGCCTACAAGGCTAAGAACGACATCTGCACACATAGATGACACAGGGGCATGACTAGGTGTACTTAGCACTCTACAGAGGTGGGCTGGGGTGCCACATGGCCTGCCTTACGGAGGGGCCTTGCCTACGGAACTCGCCCTGGCCAAGGGAAACCCACAGCCCACCGCCCCCACCCAGACAACTCCACTGAGCGCAAAGTCAGCAGAATGAGAGTGTACTCACCCCCTTGTGTCTGCAGTGATGCCCTCAAGCACCCATCCAACTCCAGGTACGCCACCACCAGGATCCGGAACATCAGGGGGGTCATGGTGCGAAGGTCACCCCTCCCACGTTGGGAGGCCATCCCCAGCTGAGCCTCCGTCGTCTTCTTGCTCCTGTGGAAAATGTCCTCCCATCTTTTCCGGCAGTGGGTGCTCCATCTGTGGTAGACCCCCAGGGTCTGTACGTCCTTGGCGATTGCACGCCAAATATCTTTTTTCTGGTGGGCGCTGACCTACATGAAATGTACAGGGGAAAAAGAGTAGTTATTACCAACTGCACCGTCAAAGTGATTGGCCCCCATCCCTACCCTTGCCATGATGCACATGCCCTCACTGTTGTTCCATGCACGCCTCAATCTCCCCCCCCATCTTTCATCCACCCCACTCCACACAGTCATCGCCCATACAGCAAGCTCACAGTGTATTTACTTGTTTGTCTGGAGGACCGTAGAGTAACGTGTACTGGGGAGGACCCCATCCACGAGCTTCTCCAACTCCTCCGATGTGAAGGCAGGGGCCCTTTCCCCAGACACTCGAGCCATTGTCTCTTCCAGACCGAGGTCACAGCAGCACTTGCAGTGTAGGTCCTCTCCTGTCGAAGATCAGGTATATCGTCATTGGCTCCTGGGACCCATAGGGTCCAATGTTAACCAATGCAGCATTGCGCCGCGGTCTTCGACCACCTACTGCGACGGTGTACAACGCCAGCTCAGTTCCCTCACATCCCATTGACCCACTTTAGAGGTCAGGCAGCCGCCATTTCAGGGGCCCACATGGCTTAATTTCAAACTGCGCCACACATACCTAGGCCTAGACTCAATACACATGCAGGCCACCTTTTGTGTATGATTGGTGTTCTGTGTAAACTGTGGGTACGTACATCTGAGTTGTTTGACTCGGTGCTCGCTGTTGTCCTTCATAGGCACCGTCCGCTGGGACATGGAAGGAGATGGCGGCATCCTCCGGTGTACCGACCATTGGTGGACCTGTCGACAATGGAGGAGCGACATGTCATAATCACATACAGGTTTGACCGTGCCACAATCCAGGAACTGTGTATCCAGTTGGAGTCAGACCTGATGTCAGCAATCCGCCATCCCACAGGAATCCCCCTTCAAGTGCAGGTTCTGTCTGTGCTCCATTTCCTAGCAAGTGGGTCATTTCAAACAACAGTGGCCATAGCATCAGGGATGTCCCAGTCTATGTTTTCCAACGTATTGTCCAGAGTGTTGTCTGCCCTTCTGAAACACATGCGGAGCTACATTGTGTTCCCTCAGGTGGAGGATTTGCCTACAGTGAAAGGTGATTTCTATGCCCTGGGACATATCCCCAACATTATAGGTGCCATTGATGGGACACATGTGGCTTTGGTCCCCCCCACAGGAGTGAACAGGTGTACAGAAACCGGAAGAGTTATCTTTCTATGAATGTGCAGATGGTATGTTTGGCAGACCAGTACATCTCCCATGTGAATGCCAAGTTCCCTGGCTCAGTGCATGACGCCTACATCCTGTGGAATAGCAGCATCCCTTAGGTGATGGGTCAACTCCAGAGGCACAGTGTGTGGCTATTAGGTGAGCACCTGGAAGCAAGACAGTGGGAATGGTTGTCTGGGGTTACCATACATGTTAGTGTGTGTCTAATACTTGTCCCTCGCCATTTGCAGGTGACTCTGGTTACCCCAACCTGTCATGGCTACCTACCCCAGTGAGGAATCCCAGGACAAGGGCAGAGGACCACTACAATGAGGCCCATGGGCTAACTAGGAGGGTGATCGAGTGGACCTTCAGCCTCCTGAAGGCCAGGTTCTGGTGCCTCCATATGACAGGTGGATCCCTATTCTACTCACCAAAGAAGGTGTGCCAGATCATCGTGGCCTGCTGTATGCTTCATAACTTGGCATTGCAACGACAGGTGCCTTTTCTGCAGAAGGATGGTCCAGATGGCGTTGTTGTTGCAGCTGTGGAGCTTGTGGATAGTGAAGACGGGGAAGCAGAGGAAGAAGACATGAACAACAGGGACTCAGTGATCCAGCAATATTTCCAGTGAGACACAGGTAAGAGTACAGACCTGCCTACTACATGTACTTAAACACTACTACCTCTCTACTGTCTGTCGTTTTCACCCAGTGTATGGTCAATGAGTTGTCACTTTCCCTTACGATTTCACAGATGTGGGTCCCACTGTGTGACATCTGCTTTGATTCCTCATGGACTTGAGCTGTGTGACATAGGTATGTTGACATTACAATTGAAAGAGCACTTTGTCACTGTAATTGCTAATACACTAATAACAGACAGACTGCAGATTGTTTTGTGTTTTAAGTGTATTTATTTAAGTGCTCAATATTGGAGGGGGGTAGTGAAATGGTGAGGGGTGATGGCGGAGGAATGTCCATGGCAGAGTCCAGTCTATTAGTCTCACAGGTGCATTGCCCAAATGGGCATAGGAAGTGGAGGTTGGGCAGTTTAAGTATGGACAGGGTGACAAAGTGGGACAGTAGGATGACAATCAGGGTGGTCTCATTTCTTGGCGGGAGTCTTGGTATCGTGCTCTGTCTTTGTCCTGGATCTCAGGGACCGTTTGCGGGGTGGTTCTCCCTCTGCAGGGGGTGGGGTGCTGGTGTGGTGGTCCTGTGGCGGAGCGCCCTGTCCACTAGCGCCGGCGGAGGGGGTGGGCAGTTCATCGTCCATGCTAGTGTCAGGGGCCCCTTGTAGTGCCACAGTGTCCCTCCTGGTGTTCACGAGTTCCTTCAGCACCCCTACGATGGTGCCCAGGGTGGAGCTGATGGTTCTGAGTTCCTCCCTGAAGCCCATATACTGTTCCTTCTGCAGGCACTGGGTCTCCTGAAACTTGGCCAGTACTGTTGCCATTGTCTCCTGGGAGTGGTGGTAGGCTCCCATGATGGAGGAGAGGGCCTCGTGGAGAATGGGTTCCCTTGGCCTGTCCGCCCTCTGTCGCACAGCAGCCCTCCCAGTTCCCCTGTGTTCCTGGGCCTCCGTCCCCTGGACCGTGTGCCCACTACCACTGTCCCCAGGTCCCTGTTGTTGTTGGGGTGGTGGGTTAGCCTGGGTTCCCTGTAGTGGTGGACACACAGCTGATTGACGTGTCCTGGGGACGGAGGTATGGGCCCGCTGGGTGGGTGCTGTGCTGGTGTTTCCAAAGGGGAGAAGGTCTGTGATGGCCTGTGCCAGTGTGAGGGGGAACTGACTGTCCAGAGGTCCCCGACGGGCCGGGCTGGTCATCTAGATCCAGTTGGACAGAGGTGCTGTCATCACTGTGGGCCTCTTCTGTTGGTGGTGTGGACCCTCCTGTCTGGTGACGTTCTGTTAGGGGTCCTGCAGGGGTATAAAAGGATGGTTATTACATCTGTATGTGCCATGGTGTGCAATGGGTGGGTGAGCGTGTACCCCAGTGCTTGCATTCCTGTGTGGGAGCTTGTGTGATGGTGGTTTAGGGGGTTGTATGGGTATGTGCAGTGTGCATGCTTTAGTGATGGGTGTCCATGCTCTGTTGCCTGCAGGGCTTGGTGTTGGGATGGGTGGTTTGTGATGTTGGGACATATGTGAGGAATTGGGGTGCTGGGGTGAGGGTATGTGATAGCATGCAGGTAGGGTGGGGGATGTAATAGTTAAGATTTGACCTACCCGAGTCCATTCCTCCGCTTGTTGTGGGTGAGGAGGTGGGGGTCCGCTGCCAGTCCGCTGAACCGCCTGGTGGTGTCTTGAGACCAAGGAACGCACCTTCCCCCGTAGGTCGTTCCACCTCTTCCTGATGTCCTCCCGATTTCTTGGGTGCTGTCCCACTGCGTTGACCCTGTCCACTATTCTTCGCCATAGCTCCATCTTCCTTGAAATGGAGGTGTGCTGCACCTGTGATCCGAATAGCTGAGGCTCTCCCCGGACGATTTCCTCCACCATGACCCTGAGCTCCTCCTCCGAGAACCTGGGGTGTCTTTGCCGTGCCATGGGGTGGTGTAGGTGATGTGTGGGGTGGATTGTGTGGTGATAAGTGTGCTGATATGTAGTGGTGTGTTGTGTGAGGTGCGTGAAAGTTCTGTGGGTGATGGTGTTGTGTGCCTGTGGATGTTGTTGTTCTTGCTGGTGGTGTCTCTCTCTCTGGCCTTTGTTCGTGAAATTTTGTCGTAGGGGTTTGTGGGTGATGTGGGTGTGTGTTTTATATTGTAATGGGTGTGTGGGAGTGGTGTGTGTATGTGTATCAGGTGAGTGTATTTTGAATTGTCCAATGTGGCTGTGTTTTGTATATGTGTGTGTATTTTGAGCGCGGCGGTGTGTACCGCCAATGGAATACCGCGGTTGAAAGACCACCGCCTGGATTCGTGTGTCGTGATAGAGTGGGCGTATTTCTGTTGGTGTGACGGTGGAGGTTTTGTTTTCGCCAGTTTATCACTGACCTTTGGTGTGGCGGACTTGTGTGGGTGTCTGAATGTTGGCGGATTCCGAAATGTGGGTCATAATAGCTGTTGCGGTTTTCCACGGCCACGTCGGTGTGTTGGCGGTCTTCTGCATGGAGTAAGCGGCTTTTACCGCCAATGTTGTAATGAGGGCCTTAAACTTTACTGTCAGCATCCTTCCAAGCAGTTTCCGAACAAACCTTTGATACATCCACGTCAATGGCTGCTATAAAACAATCTTCCATATCTCCATCAATGTCAAAGCAATCCTGTTCAGAAATGGGTAACCGTGACAAAAAATCTGCCGTAAAATTTTCTTTCCCAGGAATGTATTTCACCTGAAAATTGTCCTGTAATAACTTTGTTGTAAGACGTGCAATGCGTGGAGTAGTGTAGTAAATTCTTTCACCACTCAGAATGTACACCAACAGCTTATGATGTGTTTGTAAAACAAAACTCCTTCCCGAAACATAACTTCTGAACTTTCCACTCACCCAAAAACAAGCAAGTAATTCCTTTTCAATTACAGAGTAATTAAGCTCTGACTCACTCAGCACTCTTGACGCATAACTAATGATTTTCTCATCTTCATTGGAACCCTGAGACAAGCCTGCACCCAACCCATACTTACTGGCATCCATTCCTTGCCAGGGTCATAAGGACTCAACGGTCTAGCAGTGGTTACTCCTGTTTGACAAAGTCAAAGGTTTTTTGACACTCACTGTCCCACACGAATGGAAGCTTGTTTTTCAACATATTAGACAACACTTTCATTTTAGAAGCATACGCTGAGATGAATCTAGCATAATACTCACACATGCCAATGAATGAGCGCAACTCATCTTTGTTCTTGGGCTCGGGAGCATCCAACACAGCTTTACCCAAGCCCGGCCTAGGTGCTATACCTTTACTGGATACACAGTGCCCCAAAAATGAGATTTATTTTTTCCAAAATTCACATTTTTCTTTTTTCACAACAACACCATTCATCTAAAAAAAAATTCAGAATCGATCTGATGACTCTATCATGTTCTTTCGAACTCTCAGTAAAAATCAACACATCCTTTTGGAAAACCAACGCACCCTTGATGTTTCCCAACAACGTATGCATAATACGCTGGAAGACCGAAGCTGCAGATGCTAAACCAAATGGCATCCTACAAAATTGAAATGTGCCAAATGGCGAATTGAAGGCTGTATAATGGTGAGACTCCTCATCCAGCACCACTTGGTGGTACACTGATGCAAGATCAGTCTTCGAAAACCACACAACGCTCTTTAGTTCTTCCAAGAGATCACTAATCTTAGGTAAAGCATATGAGTTCACCCATATTTCCTTGTTGAGACTCCTCAAATCAACACACAAACGCATGTCTCCGTTGCATTTCCAGGCCACAACCAATGGTGAAAGCCATAGACTGGACTCAATAGGTTCTATCACACCCATACTCTGAAGTTTGATCAGTTCGTCTTTAAGATTGTCTCTTAAGCTATATGGGACTGACCTAAGTTTATGTTTCACAGGTATAGCCGGGTATATCCTTGTCACCAAATAAGTCTGTTGTGGTCCAAGCAGTTATTTTACTCCATTCAGAGGAACCACGGCTTCACTGCTCCACGACACCAACCGTCCTTGTTGGAACTCGCAGAGACTCCACAGCAACAGACCCCTGCACGTAAACATTCCAAACATCGAACATAACACTTGGCCCAAACCAATCCTATGTTACAGTGGTAGGATACACTCCATGGTGAATTGTGTGCTCTATCAATGCCCATAGCATAACACAACACAACACAACATAAGGCAACAGAAAATGCCATAACATAGCAGAACATAACATCCCACGGCCATTCTGCCTGTTGCTAGCCAGCTATAGAAAGATTCCTTCCAGCCTCTGATCACCCATGCCACCACAACTAGTTGTCTCTTCACAGTCACTTGAGGGCCAGGAGCTCATGGGCAGAATCTGGCTCTAGCATGAGCCATTGCAAACAGCAGAGTACTAAACCCCTGCTAGCAAATCAGACACAGTGAGGCTGGCAAACAAGAGAGCAGCAGAGCAGCAGGGCAGAACAGACCAGAACAGAACAAACGGAGTGGAGGCATGAGAACGTCTAGCTGCTTCTGTGTGCTCATTCTGCTTCTTATCAGGAGGAGGGGCAAAGAATCTAAAGAAATCAAAGTGCCATGCGTATATTGCTGGAAGCATAGTTTGTGCCACTGAATTAATACTTCAGAGGATCCCACACATACAGAACTTCAAGATGATTTAAAATAATGACTTAATTTTATACATATTTTGCAGACAAGCTTGTGTTTTCAAGGGGCTTTAAGTAGTGGGCACTACTATTTGCTCGCTCAGTTGCACTTACTTTATACACAGAAGAAGGAAAGACTAATGGGGTAAGTTTCTTTTAGGAATCCTTGAATCCACAAGCCTCTATGTAACCTGCTCATCCACCAATTTCGTCATCCCCCACCCAATTTAGGGGAGGTAGAACAGGAATTGCTACTGAGCTCTTGATCCCAGATCCAGTCTGTCCTCTATGTACGTCAGGGTCACTGTGAGTCCACCACAGTGGGGAATGTAGTGGGAGGTGCTGGAATGCCCCATTGGGACAGATTCTCGTGAGCAGGTTTGACGGAATACCCAATGGTAGCCATCCCCACCCCACTGCAGAATAAACTGTGAGCTCCCCCTTTTCCCAGACACCAACACACTCAGATGTGGTGATCCTGTCTTGGGCCCACCTATCCAAGTGGGTGTCAGTGAGTGCTCAGGGAAGCGCCACAGCATTCGAATAATCTGTGGCTGGTAGGAGGAGACAACTAAAAATAGCATCTCGGTACTGCATATCTTGTCGAGGATGAAAAGTTGTTCCTTATTCCTGCAGCCTTTGAGGATCAAGTAGGTCAGATAGAACGTAGAGATACTTAATATTGCCCATGTATGGAGTATGGGAAATCTATGCACAGTGAAAATACTGGAGAATGGATTAATGACAGTGCTTGAATGTACTTGCATTGTTGGGCCTCATAAAGTTTGACTGGCGCTCTTGTTACTAATCTGACTCTCTTTCGACCTTATGTGTTTTTGCACGTATTAAAAATATGTCCAATTCTTTTCATATTGCCAAGTAGGAGTTACAAGACTGCCTTTAACCCGTTTAGGAACATGTCTTCCTCTACGTCATTGACACTTTCATGCACATTTGCATGCATATTTCTAGGTATGCAGTCTCAAACATGTGAATTACTAATTAGGTGGAATATTGACTAATAAGGGATGTGATCAAGGCCAACTTGTAAAAATATGCAATTGTGCTTGTGCATTTTACATAGAAAACAACCATTTCCATTTCAGCAGTGGTGGCTGCTATTTACACAAATGAGGGGCCTTGGCCCCACAGTTCATGGGAGGAGAGAAAGAGCAACTGTGCATGTGCCAGGCAAGGGTCTGTGTCTCCCATTACGCACAAGCCAGGGAAGTTACATCAGGGGTGAGCCAAGGTATAGTTTTATCCACTTTAATCTTTCCTGCCTAGGGATGCCCATTTATGTGGCCCGCTTGGGGGGAGTTGTCAGCAAAGTTCCATAAAGAATCATAAGCCAGTATATGGCGGGCTGGCAAAGTCACGTGGGAGTGCATGTTTTTTGGTAGTGGGATCCACCCGTCCTTACATTTTCATCACTGGTTTGAAGTTGGGAAGGAGGAGTTAAAGGAAAGCCAGTCTGTAGATCTGAGGCATTCTCCGTTCATGTGGCGATATAGTTGTGTTCCTGTACTGGAAGAGAGCCCTAGTGCTAGTGAGTGCTCTAAAGTTTGAAGTCATGCCTGGTCCAGACCTTTTTGTTCTGAAGTTGCTCTGGAACACCTCCTTTGTATTGCTGTATGACTGTCATTAGCAGCCAACCCTCCAGCTCACTGCTGCAGGATAGGTTCTCTTTTGCCTAACTGACTGGAGCACAAAGTGCAAAACCAGCAATAAAAACACCTATATCCATGACTTGAAACACACATACAGCATACTTCTCCATCCAATGCAGGATCAATGATTTAAAGATAAAACATTACATTACTTGCAGTGTTTCTTTATGTACATTGCGAGAAATGAAACGTTATGTAGCATGAATCTGCCTGACTCCTTTACCATCCCAACAGATGAAGTAAAGCATTAAAATTGTGTGGAGTTAACTTGTGAAGCAAAGCCACTATCTATAATTTGCCTTCTTGGTGACTACAACAGTGTCACAAAAAACTTAAGCCCCTCCACTTTTTAAAGTCACCAGCCACCACTGCTTTTTAGGTCTGTCCTCCAGTGTTTGGAAGATAGGAAGCCTGGTCAGTAATGTCTTTATACTATGGACTCAGAGTGTGGCTCTTGCTTGCCAGTCCAACTGTCAACAGAAACCTCCTGTTCACAAACATTGCAGGGGATACTTGCACTGAGTTTAGAAGAAATGTTACTAAATGGACAGAATGATGAGAACGTTATCAAAGCAGAGGAGGAAATAGTACTGAGCACACATTTCAATGAAAAGCGAAAATGACAGTGAAGTAGAAGTTTAGACAATGATTCTGTCAGTTACAAATGCAGATCCCTGCAGTTTTCTTTTGTGACCGTGGACCTGGCTTCAATCGACAATGTTGCTATGGCTCTAGAGCATTGTAGGTAATTATGAATTTAGTAATAGAGCTAGTCAATGTACTGTTTGAGGATCAGTTATTAAACATGTAGGTCCAGATTTACTAGCATTTTGCAAAAGGTTTGCCTTACGCAACCCCTCGCAAAGTGTTGTGGTGGTATTTATTTTCTAGGGCAAATCAGGATTTCCATTGGAAAGTTGGTAAGAGTAACGCAAAGTAGTGCCATGCACTACTTTGCGTCAAGCAGACATTCCATGGGCGGTACATGGGTGTTCCCATGCAACCACCCATGGGTTTTTACACAGATCCCGACCTACTAACCTCTTAAGGTTTAAAATGCCCCACATTTTCCAGTTTTGAATGTGTTCTGCACTGTACACGACACCTACAAATTAGAAAAGTATTAAAGCATAATTTTTGTAGAGAGTCCCCTTCCAGTACAAAACGTATGCTTGAGAGAATGCACAAACTTGACTAGATATCATTGTAGCACACTCACAAATTTGCAATGACACAGATCTTGTAATAACTCAATCATCTTATACATTTGAGAAAACCGCTACAACTGCAGGGGTAAATGTAATCGAATCTGTGACAACCATCCCTTGTCTCGTAACTGATAAAATACCTCTGTCAGTTTATGCACGACGGCGGGAGACAATATATTATTTAAAATGTACCTGTTACACTTGGATTTTTACCACCCAGAACTATTCACTGATTTAACTGACAGCACTACAAAATATTAGTGTTAAAAACCGAACAAAAAGTAAATATGACACACGACCGAGGTTTCATATACCATAAAATATCATATCGATGTTTGACCAGTTTGAAGTGTTCCTGTTAAAGCAAATAAAAGAGGAAAGCTTGTTCGACCAGATAACGTTTTCGATCAAGCAAAACAGCTGTGATTTCAATTCAGGTTAACTTGTTGCACAGTGTAGCCACTAAACCACATCTCCACCCTGGCGAACCGCTCATTTAGGCAGACATGAATACTATTACGCGTAGCTTTAATTACAAAAAGAGAAGCCTTGATACTCCAATCCATAGTACCTCTTCTCTCCTGAAAAATACTGGCACTCTCCTATTAAAATATCGCAGCAGTGTTGAAAAGTGCAGGTACTCTCCATTTCGAATGAAAGAAGTGCAGGTACTCAGTACGAAACACCACCTGCCCAATCAAAGCACTGCTATTACACCAGGTGAGCAGTAACGTTCAGTTACACGCAGCCTGTATGGCGCAACGGATAAGCAGGTGAAATCGATAAATTAAGGAACATACATTTCACGAAGCACAGAAAAGTAGAAAAGGGGGCTTATTCTGAGGTTTACTTTTGAGCAATACAATCGTCATTGTAGTTCTTTTAAATGACCGTTATATGTTCAGAAAAGAGTGGTGGCATTAATGTGTCAATGTTTTCGATGGACTAGCTTAGCTGTTTGGTAATGTTCGGTGGTTATGCAGTGCAGAAGCTGAAAGGGTCCAAATCTTTCTCTCTGCCCATTTGTAGAGGGTGACGTGTTAATTACGGGCAGACAGACTTTACATGGGCAATTGTGGCTTTTTTGTGCACTGACAGGTTCTGCAGCAGAACCCCGAGGCTAACAGAAAAAAAAGTGTTCCAGTATTACACAAAGAAAAATAAAATCCCAAAACAGATTTAGTGGGAATCAAACTGTTATTTTAAGAAGTTAATATAAAAAGACTGGATTGGCTCCTAAAAGCATCTTTAGAAACTTGTGGAATGGAAGGAAACAAATTCTCCCTCCGGCAGCTGCTGCCATTGGAGATCTTTTTTCTTAGAAAATTGAAGAAATAGCAGAGAAAAATAAAATTAACAAAAGCAGCTTTTTATCACGACGGAAGGCTGTGAACGGGCGCCGAATACTGGCTGACAAGGCTGTGATGTCTGCACAATGGAAGTCCTAGCTTAAACCCGAGGAAACAAAACACAAGGGCTGAGGGAATACAGTTGAAGCCCCCAGGCTCTTAGAGACTCGGTTCTAACAAACATTCTTTTTGCTTCCTTGCGCATTCAGTGGTCTCTTGCCGGGTTGGCAGCCATAGTGGAGAGGATGACAAGCGAAGGAAGGAACATGTCCCTGGCACTGTTGAACAAGGAGGCGGAGAAGCAGGTGCGCGCCTGAGGACTATCCTCATTTCTCTGCTGTAGACTGAAGTATTGAAAGTCAGCCCACACCCCAGGGACAAACAACTTCACTGGGCCTACTTGGCATATGTGACCATGAAGTCTGGGCAGGGCCTTGCCAGGCGCTTCTTGAGTCCCTGGCTACAGGGTGGTGTCCTAATTCCAACATCTTGCAATCTAATTGGTCCCGGCAGCAAGAAATCCCCAAACCTATTCATTCATACCTTCTGAAGAACATTAGGGAGCATTTTCTGAGTAGGAAGCACCCATTTACAATAACAATCTGGAGCTTTCCATAGAACACCAGTAGCTTACAAAACTAGCTCAAATGCTCTTGGGGTCTTCTTATGCAGTTTTGCAGTAAAACAGCTGTCAGTTGTGAAAATCCAAAACATAGATACCCAATTTGTAACTTTACAAAAACATTGTTTGTTTTTCCTCTCCTGTTATACAACAGTGCTGCACCTTTCACAAAAGTGTTTCCAAACGACTTAAGTGTATCCCATAAAGCAATGAAGGCATTCATTAATTCATTTATTAAGGCAGTGGTTCGCTTCCTAAGCAGTATTAGCCTCCACATAGGGACACAGAGAAAGCACACAATAGGAGTAGAATCAAGCCTCATTAGGAGTATGAGATCATGAGGAACATGTGCAAAGAACCCTGTAAGACTGTTAGGTGGAAGGTTTAGTGCATACATTGCTAGACTCCTTATGTGCATACAAGAGAACATTCTTTAACTGTCCTCTCCAAAAGAGACAGCACAAAAGTGCATTAGGCAACCTGATCCTTCCAGTAGTGGAAGAGTAAAATGGTGGCTCCTTGAGATACAAGTGGGATCACCGCTCTCATGGATTACAAGGTATGTGAGTGAGCCTCACTTAGGCACTGAGATAGCTGAAGTTATGGGACGGCATGCTGGACTGATCTGTGTGTCTCTATTCCCGACAAAATTTCAGAAGTGAACATAATAGGTGCATGGCTTGGCGCCGCCGCCTCATCTCGTAGTTCCACGGCGGCTTATGAGGGCCTCTGACCTCCTCTCGGCTGAAGTGTTCGTACTCTGTCAGAAATGCGTGCACATGCTGTATGAAGGTTTCCTACTTGCGGACATATCCTTAGTTTGCAGCAGTAAGCGGTAAATACCACGTTTTCTTGATAGTTCGGCTGAAACGTCTTCCTCTCGAGAGACTCACCCACCGTTTTGTTCCTGCTTTCTGCTTGCGTCTATAGCCTTCAGCCTCTGGTGTGCAGCACGCTACCAGAAAGTACCATTACGTTTCTATTTCATTTAACTTTGAGGCATTTCTCATCTTTTATATTCCTCACAATACTCTTTAAAAATTGTGACTTTTACTTAGAACCTAAGGGAAAATCCAGGGCACCCTTGCTGCATACAAGTGGAATCAACACTGCCTATGAAACAGCTGTGCCTACCTTCTCTCATATTTCCTCAACGACTATCATGTATGGTAAGCATCTATGTAGTTATTTTTCCATCCCATATCCCAAAACCTTCACTGGCATGTAAAATAGTTTTTTGTTTTTGAGGAAATGTTTCTTTAATCATCCATGCAACTACTTCCCTTTGAAGTTTGCAGCGCTAACTACTGTTGATAAGTCTTTGGATCTGCATATATACTTTAAAAGTTTAATTGTGAATGGCATTGAGTGACTGAATTCTACTACTATATAACTCTCATGCACTACGCTTCAAGCTCCAATTTCCCTTACAGTGAAACTATCTACATCATGTTAACCTGCTAATAATGGCAAGGCAAGCTAAGAAGAGAAAGACAGGAAGTTATTTTCACTCTATCATCTATGTTTATGGGGTGAACTAAGTCTCTCAGACACAACTCTGCAACGTTAACATCACAAACAAACTCTATCTTACAAGAAGGTATGGAAGAGTCAGAACGTAATAACCTGAATTCCGCCTCGAGACCATCAACATCAAACATTCCTCTTCCAACTACCAAACTTTCTTCTAAACCACCTGCTTCTTCAATGCTCTCACCAAATAAGAGGGTCAAGAAAGATCCCCCCTCAGCTGCAAAATCTCCTCCACCAGTATCTGTGGAGCTCCTTTTGGAGGAAATATGAGCTCTCAGACCATATGTGGAAGAAACAAACAGACACTTACAAACCTTGGATGACAAATGGTCTATTATTGATGATAAAGTTGCAAAAATGGAGCAAAAGGTGGAGTCCATTCACGTTATTACTCAACAACTTCCTCCTTTAAAAATCAAAATATCTCATCTTAAAAAACAGGGGGAGGATCTTGAAAACCTCAATAAGGGTAACAATTAATGCATTTAGGGTTTCGCAGAGGGCTTGGAAGCATCCAATCCTGTCAAATTTTTTCAGTCTTATCTTCCAAAAGCACATAGACTGGGTCATAGTCCATGCGCTGCATCTTCCTCTCAAAAGCCAAGAGGTGTCATTCTCTACTTTTTGCAATATACTGATTTTTTGAAGGTCTTACTGGGGGCTAAACTAAAACGTTGAGTATTATAGCAAGGATCTACATTGTTGTTTTCTCAAGACTATGCCAAAGTTATGGCAGATAAACAAAATACATTTTTTAATATGCAACCAGTACTTCGGAATCTCAATGCCAGATTGGTAGTCTTCCATCCATGTCTTTTCAAAGTAACCTATGAAAACAGAACAACCACTTATGATGATCCTTCTTTACTGCAAAGTTTCATAGACAATTAAAGAGAAGATGAAATGGAAGTTGCAAGATTGTCTACTACTTGTCTATGTGTCATGAATATTCCTCAAAGCGCTCTTATTCCATCTACTATTTGTTCTTTCTTATGTCCATAAGATGTCCTGATCAATAACTGTTTCTTTCCTCTGTTCGTGTTAGGTGATGTCTTCTTGTTTATTCATCTCTCTTCTGTTTGGATGGTCCGCCCTGGGGCTAGAACCATTAGAGCTGTCATCCCAATGTGACTTCACCACCCTTGATTCATGTTTGTGTTTTCGGTATGTCATTTTGTTTATTCTTGATATGTATTTCATCTCTTTCTCTGGCTTCCTTTTCTTCTTTTTTTTTTTCTCCTTCTCTTTTCTCTTCTATGTCCTTTTTCACATTTCCACTTCATATATTATTTACTAGCTATCTTTCTTTCGTTTCAGAGAGTGTTTTTGCATGTTAAATTGTAGTTTTCATTTACCATACTAACTTTAACATGTATTTACTAGTTATGATTCCTTATTAAGCGACGTTATGCATTATTTCTTGGAATATTAAAGGTTTGCATTCACCAATTAAATGGCAAAGAGTACTCACTCAAATATCCAAATATAAGGCAGACATAGGGGGTTATTCTAACTTTGGAGGAGTGTTAATCCGTCCCAAAAGTGACGGTAAAGTGACGGATATACCACCAGCCGTATTACGAGTTCCATAGGATATAATGGACTCGTAATACGGCTGGTGGTAAATCCGTCCCTTTTCCATCACTTTTGGGACGGATTAACACCTCCTCCAAAGTTAGAATAACCCCCATAGTTTTTCTACAAGAAACTCATGTGGTTGTTTCAGAAGTTCAAAAACGTAAACGTCAATGGGTGGGATATGTTTTATCTTCTCCTGGCTCTGAGAGAAGAAATGGAGCTATTATTCTTTGCCACAAAAAGCTTTGCGTTACACTCCTGTCCCAGGAGTCAGATGATGATGGAAGATGGGTGATCACACATCTCAGAATTAACATTGTTCCTATCTCCCTGTTTAACATATATACGCCTACTAAAATTGATAATCTGTTTTGGCCTGCTATCTCTACTAAAGTCTATATCAGCAGAATATATAATATTTGGTGGGGATTACAATTTGGTTTTAGATCCTTATATGGACAACAGCTCTAAGACAACTTTTGTCCGGTCTACCATGCATCAACAATTCATTACGACTATTCATCAAAGATCTCTTGTTGATTTATGGAGATAATGTAATTTACTATTATGAACCAAAATTGAATCTGTTCTCATCTCAAATTCCCATCCTATTTTTAAAGATTCAGAAATTCTAGAAGAATTTAGGGCATTTTATACTTCTCTTTACAGTCCTGAATCCATCCCAGATCCAGATGATGTACAACAATACCTATCTTCTATTCAGAAAACAATTCTATCCCAATATAGACTTTCCCACAGTGGAAATGGATATATCCTTTAAAGATATACCTCAAGCAATGAGATTGATTAAAGCAGGGAAGGCTCCTGGACCAGATGGTTTTCCTTTTGAATTTTATTCATACTTTTCCAAGCTTCTACTTCCAATACTTAGTCACCTTTTCTCTCACTTGATCTCTTCCAAAGCCTCAAGTAGTACTTTTCAGGAGGCACTCATTTGCCTCATGTAAGGAAATGCCTCCTTGGCATGGTTACCCCCTGACTTTTTGCCTTTGCTGATGCTAAGTTTTGATTTGAAAGAGTGCTGCGGCCTGCTAACCAGGCCCCAGCACCAGTGTTCTTTCCCTAACCTGTACTTTTGTTTCCACAATTGGTACACCCTGGCATCCAGGTAAGTCCCTTGTAATTGGTACCCCTGGTACCAAGGGCCCTGATGCCAGGGAAGGTCTCTAAGGGATGCAGCATGTCTTATACCACCCTGGGGACCCCTCACTCAGCACAGACACACTGCTTACCAGCTTGTGTGTGCTTGTGAGGACAAAACGAGTAAGTCGACATGGCACTCCCCTCAGGGTGCCATGCCAACCTCACACTGCCTATGCAGTATAGATAAGTCACCCCTCTAGCAGGCCTTACAACCCTAAAGCAGGGTGCACTATACCATAGGTGAGGGCATAAGTGCATGAGCACTATGCCCCTACAGTGTCTAAGCAAAACCTTAGACATTGTAAGTGCAGGGTAGCCATAAGAGTATATGGTCTGGGAGTCTGTCATGCATGAACTCCAGAGCACCATAATGGCTACACTGAAAACTGTGAAGTTTGGTATCAAACTTCTCAGCACAATAAATGCACACTGATGCCAGTGTACATTTTATTGTAACATACACCCCACAGGGCACCTTAGAGGTGCACCCTGAAACCTTAACCGACTATCCGTGTAGGCTGACTAGTTCTAGCAGCCTGCCACACACCAGACATGTAGCTGGCCACATGGGGAGAGTGCCTTTGTCACTCTGTGGCTAGTAACAAAGCCTGTACTGGGTGGAGGTGCTTCACACCTCCCCCTGCAGGAACTGTAACACCTGGCTGTGAGCCTCAAAGGCTCGTCCCCTTTGTTACAGCACCACAGGGCACTCCAACTAGTGGAGTTGCCCGCCCCCTCCGGCCACGGCCCCACTTTTGGCGGCAAGGCCGGAGGAGATAATGAGAAAAACAAGGAGGAGTCACTGGCCAGTCAGGACAGCCCCTAATGTGTCCTGAGCTGAGGTGACTCTGACTTTTAGAAATCCTCCATCTTGCAGATGGAGGATTCCCCCAATGGGGATAGGAATGTGCCCCCTCCCCTCGGGAGGAGGCACAAAGAGGGTGTACCCACCCTCAGGGCTAGTAGCCATTGGCTACTAACCCCCCAGATCTAAACACGCCCTTAAATTTAGTATTTAAGGGCACCCCAGAACCTAGGAACTCAGATTCCTGCAACCTAAGAAGAAGAGGACTGCTAAGCTGAAAAACCCTGCAGAGAAGACGGAGACACCAACAGCTTTGGCCCCAGCTCTTCCGGCCTGTCTCCCCACTTCTAAAGCCACTGCTCCAGCGACGCTCTCCCCAGGGACCAGCGACCTCTGAATCCTCAAGAGGACTGCCCTGCATCTAGAAGGACCAAGAACTCCCGAGGACAGCGGCCCTGTTCACCAAAGGCTGCAACTTTGAAACAAAGAAGCAACTTTGAAACAACTTGCGTTTCCCTCCGGAAGCGTGAGACTTGACACTCTGCACCCGACGCCCCCGGCTCGACTTGTGGAGAACAATCACTTCAGGGAGGACTCCCTGGCGACTATGAGACCGTGAGTAGTCAGAGTTGCCCCCCCTGAGCCCCCACAGCGACGCCTGCAGAGGGAATCCTGAGGCTCCCCCTGACAGCGACTGCCTGCTTCTAAGATCCGACGCCTGGTAAAGACTCTGCACCCGCAGCCCCCAGGGCCTGAAGGATCCGACCTCCAGTGCAGGAGCGACCCCCAGGTGGCCCTCTCCCTTGCCCAGGTGGTGGCTACCCAGAGGAGCCCCCCCCCTTGCCTGCCTGCATCGCTGAAGAGACCCCTTGGTCTCCCATTGAAACCTATTGAAAACCCGACGCGTGTTTGCACACTGCACCCGGCCACCCCCGTGCTGCTGAGGGTGTACTTTCTGTGTGGACTTGTGTCCCCCCCGGTGCCATACAAAACCCCCCTGGTCTGCCCTCCGAAGACGCGGGTACTTACCTGCTGGCAGACTGGAACCGGGGCACCCCCTTCTCCATTGAAGCCTATGCGTTTTGGGCACCAGTTTGACCTCTGCACCTGACCGGCCCTGAGCTGCTGGTGTGGTAACTTTGGGGTTGCTCTGAACCCCCAACGGTGGGCTATCTTGGACCCAAACTTGAACCCCGTAGGTGGTTTACTTACCTGCAAAAACTAACAAACTCTTACCCCCCAGGAACTGTTGAAAATTGCACTGTGTCTAGTTTTAAAATAGCTATATGTGATTTATGTGAAAACTGTATATGCTATTTTGCTAATTCAAAGTTCCTAAAGTACCTACCTGCAATACCTTTCATTTGAAGTATTACATGTAAATCTTGAACCTGTGGTTCTTAAAATAAACTAAGAAAATATATTTTTCTATACAAACATCTATTGGCCTGGAATTGTCTCTGAGTGTGTGTTCCTCATTTATTGCCTGTGTGTGTACAACAAATGCTTAACACTACTCCTTTGATAAGCCCACTGCTCGACCACACTACCACAAAATAGAGCATTAGTATTATCTCTTTTTGCCACTATCTTACCTCTAAGGGGAACCCTTGGACTCTGTGCATATTATTCCTTACTTTGAAATAGTGCATACAGAGCCAACTTCCTACATTGTTGGATCAGCGGTGGGGTACAAGACTTTGCATTTGCTGGACTACTCAGTCAATACCTGATCACACGACTAAATTCCCAAAATTGTCATTAGAAACGGATTTTTGCAATTTGAGCTATTTTTCAAAAATGTTAAAAGTCCTGCTAGGGCCTTGTGTCAGTCCCTGTTAGCATTTCTTTTAGAGTTTAAAAGTTTTGTGAAAGTTTGAATTAAGTTCTAGAGATAATTTTAGATTCTTAAAAAGTATTCCAACTTTTAGAAACATAGGCGGTCATTCGGTTACCGCGGCGGCCATTCCAACTTTCCCGCTGGGCCGGCGGGCAACCGCCAAAAGGCCGCCCGCCGGCCCAGCGGGAAAGCCCCTGCAACGAGGAAGCCGGCTCCGAATGGAGCCGGCGGAGTTGCAGGGGTGCGACGGGTGCAGTGGCACCCGTCGCGATTTTCACTGTCTGCTAAGTCGGCCCCGCGACACCTGTTCCCGCCATCCTGGTTCTGGCGGTGACAACCGCCAGAAACAGGCTGGCGGGAAGGGGGTCGGAATCCCCGTGGCGGTGCTGCAAGCAGCGCCGCCATGGAGGATTCCCTGGGCCAGGGGAAAACTGGCGGGAAACCGCCGGTTCCCCTTTTCTGACCGCGGCTTTACCGCCGCGGTCAGAATAGCCCAGGAAGCACCGCCAGCCTGTTGGCGGTGCTTCCGCTGCCCTCCGCCCTGGCGGTCATGGACCGCCAGGGTCGGAATGACCCCCATAATGTCTAATGCAGAAGAGAGTGTGTTGGAACTCGACCTCACACCTTACCTCCATCTTAGAATGAGGGAGCTAAGATCTCTCTGCAAAATAAAAAAAATAAAAGCTGGCATAAACCCTTCCAAAGCACAGCTCCAGCAGCTGCTGGCAGAGTTTGACAAAGCCAACCCCTCTGAGGATGACCTCCCAGAGGATGAAGCTAGTGACTTGGAGGAGAATTCCCCCCCTCCAGTCCTAATTAGGGAGATCAGGGCCCCTCAAGCCATGTCTCCAACTGTGATAGTCAGAGATGCTGCTTCCCTCACAGGAGGGTCCAGCACATCTGTAATCACTGAGGATAGCCTCAGTGAAGATGACCTCCTGCTAGCCAGGATGGCCAAAAGATTGGCTTTAGAGAGACAGCTCATAGCCATAGAAAGGGAAAGACAAGAGATGGGTTTTAGTCCCATCCATGGTGGCAGCAACATAAATAGGGTCAGAGATTCTCCTGACATGTTGAAAATCCCAAAAGGGATTGTAACTAAATATGAAGATGGTGATGACATCACCAAATGGTTCACAGCTTTTGAGAGGGCTTGTGCAACCAGAAAAGTAAACAGATCTCACTGGGGTGCTCTCCTTTGGGAAATGTTCACTGGAAAGTGTAGGGATAGACTCCTCACACTCTCTGTAAAAGAGGCAGAATCCTATGACCTCATGAAGGCTACCCTGATTGAGGGCTTTGAATTCTCCACTGAGGAGTATAGAATTAGGTTCAGGGAGGCTCAAAAATCCTTGAGCCAGACCTGTGTTGATTTTGGGGACTACTCAGTGAAAACACTGGATGGCTGGATTCAAGGCAGTGGTGTAAATGATTATGATGGGCTGTACAATTTATTTGTGAAAGAACACCTATTAAGTAATTGTTCAAATGATAAACTGCATCAGCATCTGGTAGACCTAGGACCAATTTCTCCCCAAGAATTGGGAAAGAAGGCGGACCATTGGGTCAAGACTAGGGTGACCAAGACTTCCACAGGGGGTGACCAAAAGAAAGGGGTCACAAAGCCTCCCCAGGGGAAGAGTGTTGAGACATCCAAAGGGAAAAATAGTAAAGAGTCTTCTTCAGGCCCCCAAAAACCTGCTCAGGAGGGTGGGCCCAGAGCCTCTTCACAATCCAATTTTGGGTACAAGGGTAAAAACTTTGATCCCAAAAAGGCCTGGTGTCGTAGCTGTAATCAGCCTGGACACCAAACTGGAGACAAGGCCTGTCCCAAGAAAAGTACCACTTCTAACTCCACTCCAGCTAACACTGGAATGGCCAGTCTCCAAGTGGGATCAACAGTGTGCCCAGAGCAAATCAGGTGTCACACTGAAGCTACATTAGTCTCTGAGGGTGGGGTGGATTTAGCCACACTGGCTGCCTGGCCTCCTAACATGCAAAAATACAGGCAGCAGCTCTTAATTAATGGGACAAGTGTAGAAGGCCTGAGGGATACAGGTGCCAGTGTCACCATGGTGACAGAGAAACTGGTTTCCCCTGGTCCATACCTGGCTGGACAAACTTATCCAGTCACCAACGCTGACTATCAGACTAAAGTACATCCCATGGCTATGGTAACTTTAGAGTGGGGAGGGGTCAATGGCCTGAAACAGGTGGTCGTCTCCTCAAATATCCCTGTAGACTGTTTGCTTGGAAATGACCTGGAGTCCTCAGCATGGGCTGAGGTAGAACTGAAAACCCATGCAGCCATGCTGGGTATCCCTGAACTGGTGTGTGTCAAGACAAGGGCACAGTGCAAGGCTCAGGGTGAAAAAATAGTGTTGGAGCCTGGAAAAAGGGCCCAGCCTACTAAGAGAAAAGGAAAGACAACTGGGGAACCAGTTGCAACACAACAAGAAAAATAGAACCTCTGTTCTCCGGAAGAAGTTCTGCCCTCTGAGGGAACTGAGCCTATGGAGTTAGGACCTTATCAGGTTGAGCTCCTAGGCCCAGGGGGACCCTCAAGGGAGCAGTTGTATAAGGGGCAAGAAACCTGTCCCTCTCTTGAAGGCCTTAGGCAGCAAGCTGCTGAAGAGTCCAATGGAAAGAAAACAGGAACACATAGGGTCTATTGGGAAGATGGACTCCTTTACACTGAGGCAAGAGATCCCAAACCTGGTGCCACTAGGAGAGTGGTAGTGCCTCAGGAGTTTAGAGAGTTCATACTGACCTTAGCCCATGATATTCCTCTTGCTGGGCATTTGGGACAGACCAAGACGTGGGAGAGATTAGTCAACCACTTCTATTGGTCCAACATGTCCCAGAAGGTCAA
This sequence comes from Pleurodeles waltl, assembly GCF_031143425.1. Classification (NCBI taxonomy): domain Eukaryota; kingdom Metazoa; phylum Chordata; class Amphibia; order Caudata; family Salamandridae; genus Pleurodeles; species Pleurodeles waltl. Next base: position 458,432,519 of record NC_090439.1, read on the forward strand.
GGAGTTTTGTGTCTCCTGTGCCACCTGTCAAGCCAGTGGTAAGACAGGTGGACACCCAAAGGCCCCCCTCATTCCACTTCCAGTGGTGGGGGTCCCCTTTGAAAGAGTGGGTGTGGACATAGTGGGTCCACTTGAACCTCCCACAGCCTCAGGGAACCTATACATACTAGTAGTAGTGAATCATGCTACTAGATACCCTGAAGCAATTCCCCTTAGGTCGACTACTGCCCCTGCAGTGGCCAAGGCACTCATTGGTATCTTTACCAGAGTGGGTTTTCCTAAGGAAGTGGTGTCTGACAGAGGTACCAACTTTATGTCAGCATACCTGAAACACATGTGGAATGAGTGTGGGGTGACTTACAAATTCACCACACCATACCATCCACAAACCAATGGTCTTGTTGAGAGATTCAACAAAACGTTGAAAGGGCATGATCATGGGGCTCCCTGAAAAACTCAAAAGGAGATGGGATGTCCTCTTGCCATGTCTGCTTTTCGCTTACAGATAGGTGCCTCAGAAGGGAGTAGGGTTCTCACCCTTTGAACTTCTGTTTGGCCACCCTGTAAGGGGACCACTAGCTCTTGTGAAAGAAGGCTGGGAGAGACCTCTTCATGAGCCTAAGCAAGATATAGTGGACTATGTACTTGGCCTACGTTCAAGGATGGTAGAGTACATGGAAAAGGCAAGCAAAAACCTTGAGGCCAGCCAACAGCTCCAGAAGTTTTGGTATGACCAAAAGGCTGCAATGGTTGAATTTCAACCAGGGCAGAAAGTCTGGGTTTTGGAGCCTGTGGTTCCCAGGGCACTTCAGGACAGATGGAGTGGCCCTTACCCAGTGCTAGAAAAGAAGAGCCAGGTCACCTACCTGGTGGACCTAGGCACTAGCAGGACCCCCAAGAGGGTGATCCATGTGAACCGCCTTAAGCTCTTCCATGACAGGGCTGATGTGAATCTGTTGATGGTAACAGATGAGGACCAGGAATCTGAGAGTGAACCTCTCCCTGATCTCCTCTCCACAAACCCTAAAGATGGCTCAGTTGATGGAGTGATCTATTCAGACACCCTCTCTAGCCAACAGCAATCTGACTGTAGGAAGGTCCTGCAACAGTTTGCTGAGCTCTTTTCCCTACCCCCTGGTCAGAAACACCTGTGTACCCATGATGTGGACACAGGAGACAGCATGCCTGTCAAAAACAAAATTTTCAGACAGTCTGACCAAGTTAAGGAAAGCATCAAAGTGGAAGTCCACAAGATGCTGGAATTGGGAGTCATTGAGCACTCTGACAGCCCCTGGGCTAGCCCAGTGGTCTTAGTCTCCAAACCTCACACCAAAGATGGAAAGAGAGAGATGAGGTTTTGTGTGGACTACAGAGGACTTAATTCTGTCACCAAGACAGATGCCCATCCCATTCCAAGGGCTGATGAACTGATTGACAAATTAGGTGCTGCCAAATTCTTAAGTACCTTTGACTTAACTGCAGGGTACTGGCAAATCAAAATGGCACCAGGAGCAAAAGAAAAGACAGCATTCTCCACACCTGATGGGCATTATCAGTTTACTGTTATGCCCTTTGGTTTAAAGAATGCCCCTGCCACCTTCCAAAGGTTGGTGAATCAAGTCCTTGCTGGTTTGGAGTCCTTTAGTGCAGCTTATAATGACGATATTGATGTCTTTAGCTCCAGCTGGCAGGATCACCTGGTCCACCTGAAGAAGGTTTTGAAGGCTCTGCAATCAGCAGGCCTCTCTATCAAGGCATCCAAATGCCAGATAGGGCAGGGAACTGTGGTTTACTTGGGACACCTTGTAGGTGGAGGCCAAGTTCAGCCACTCCAGCCTAAGATCCAGACTATTCTGGACTGGGCAGCTCCAAAAACCCAGACTCAAGTCAGGGCATTCCTTGGCTTGACTGGGTATTACAGGAGATTTGTGAAGGGATATGGATCCATAGTGACAGCCCTCACAGAACTTACCTCCAAGAAAATGCCCAAGAAAGTAAACTGGACTGTAGAATGCCAACAGGCCTTTGACACCCTCAAACAAGCAATGTGCACAGCACCAGCTCTAAAAGCTCCAGATTACTCCAAGCAGTTCATTGTGCAGACAGATGCCTCTGAACATGGGATAGGGGCAGTTTTGTCCCAAACAAATGATGATGGCCTTGACCAGCCTGTTGCTTTCATTAGCAGGAGGTTACTCCCCAGGGAGCAGCGTTGGAGTGCCATTGAGAGGGAGGCCTTTGCTGTGGTTTGGTCCCTGAAGAAGCTGAGACCACACCTCTTTGGTACTCACTTTGTAGTTCAAACTGACCACAGACCTCTCAGATGGCTGATGCAAATGAAAGGTGAAAATCCAAAACTGTTGAGGTGGTCCATCTCCCTACAGGGAATGAGCTTTATAGTGGAACACAGACCTGGGACTGCCCATGCCAATGCCAATGCAGATGGCCTTTCCAGGTTCTTCCACTTAGAAAATGAAGACTCTCTTGGAAAAGGTTAGTCTCATCCTCTTTCGTTTGGGGGGGGGGGGTTGTGTAAGGAAATGCCTCCTTGGCATGGTTACCCCCTGAATTGTTGCCTTTGCTGATGCTAAGTTTTGATTTGAAAGTGTGCTGAGGCCTGCTAACCAGGCCCCAGCACCAGTGTTCTTTCCCTAACCTGTACTTTTGTTTCCACAATTGGCACACCCTGGCATCCAGGTAAGTCCCTTGTAACTGGTACCCCTGGTACCAAGGGCCCTGATGCCAGGGAAGGTCTCTAAGGGATGCAGCATGTCTTATGCCACCCTGGGGACCCCTCACTCAGCACAGACACACTGCTTACCAGCTTGTGTGTGCTAGTGAGGACAAAACGAGTAAGTCGACATGGCACTCCTCTCGGGGTGCCATGCCAACCTCACACTGCCTATGCAGTATAGATAAGTCACCCCTCTACCAGGCCTTACAGCCCTAAGGCAGGGTGCACTATACCTATACCATAGGTGCGGGCATAAGTGCATGAGCACTATGCCCCTACAGTGTCTAAGCAAAACCTTAGACATTGTAAGTGCAGGGTAGCCATAAGAGTATATGGTCTGGGAGTCTGTCATGCACGAACTCCACAGCACCATAATGGCTACACTGAAAACTGTGAAGTTTGGTATCAAACTTCTCAGCACAATAAATGCACACTGATGCCAGTGTACATTTTATTGTAACATACACCCCAGAGGGCACCTTAAAGGTGCCCCTGAAACCTTAACTGACTATCCGTGTAGGCTGACTAGTTCTAGCAGCCTGCCACACACCAGACATGTTGCTGGCCACATGGGGAGAGTGCCTTTGTCAATCTGTGGCTAGTAACAAAGCCTGTACTGGGTGGAGGTGCTTCACACCTCCCCCTGCAGGAACTGTAACACCTGGCGGTGAGCCTCAAAGGCTCACTCCCTTTGTTACAGCACCACAGGGCACTCCAGCTAGTGGAGTTGCCCGCCCCCTCCGGCCACGGCCCCACTTTTGGCGGCAAGGCCGGAGGAGATAATGAGAAAAACAAGGAGGAGTCACTGGCCAGTCAGGACAGCCCCTAAGGTGTCCTGAGCTGAGGTGACTCTGACTTTTAGAAATCCTCCATCTTGCAGATGGAGGATTCCCCCAATAGGGATAGGAATGTGCCCCCCTCCCCTCGGGAGGAGGCACAAAGAGGGTGTACCCACCCTCAGGGCTATTAGCCATTGGCTACTAACCCCCCAGACCTAAACACGCCCTTAAATTTAGTATTTAAGGGCTCCCCAGAACCTAGGAACTTAGATTCCTGCAACCTAAGAAGAAGAGGACTGCTAAGCTGAAAAACCCTGCAGAGAAGACGGAGACACCAACTGCTTTGGCCCCAGCTCTACCGGCCTGTCTCCCCACTTCTAAAGACACTGCTCCAGCGACGCTCTCCCCAGGGACCAGCGACCTCTGAATCCTCAAGAGGACTGCCCTGCATCTAGAAGGACCAAGAACTCCCGAGGACAGCGGCCCTGTTCACCAAAGACTGCAACTTTGAAACAAAGAAGCAACTTTGAAACAACTTGCGTTTCCCGCCGGAAGCGTGAGACTTGACACTCTGCATCTGACGCCCCCGGCTCGACTTGTGGAGAACAATCACTTCAGGGAGGACTCCCTGGCGACTACGAGGCTGTGAGTATCCAGAGTTGCCCCCCCTGAGCCCCCACAGCGACGCCTGCAGAGGGAATCCCGAGGCTCCCCCTGACCGCGACTGCCTGCTTCTAAGATCCGACGCCTGGTAAAGACTTTGCACCCGCAGTCCCCAGGGCCTGAAGGATCCGACCTCCAGTGCAGGAGCGACCCCCAGGTGGCCCTCTCCCTTGCCCAGGTGGTGGCTACCCCGAGGAGCCCCCCCCTTGCCTGCCTGCATTGCTGAAGAGACCCCTTGGTCTCCCATTGAAACCTATTGAAAACCCGACGCGTGTTTGCACACTGCACCCGGCCACCCCCGTGCTGCTGAGGGTGTACTTTCTGTGTGGACTTGTGTCCCCCCCGGTGCCCTACAAAACCCCCCTGGTCTGCCCTCCGAAGACGCGGGTACTTACCTGCTGGCAGACTGGAACCGGGGCACCCCCTTCTCCATTGAAGCCTATGCGTTTTGGGCACCACTTTGACCTCTGCACCTGACCTGCCCTGAGCTGCTGGTGTGGTAACTTTGGGGTTGCTCTGAACCCCCAATGGTGGGCTACCTTGGACCCAAACTAGAACCCCGTAGGTGGTTTACTTACCTGCAAAAACTAACAGACTCTTACTCCCCCAGGAACTGTTGAAAATTGCACTGTGTCTAGTTTTAAAATAGCTATATGTGATTTATGTGAAAACTGTATATGCTATTTTGCTAATTCAAAGTTCCTAAAGTACCTACCTGCAATACCTTTCATTTGAAGTATTACATGTAAATCTTGAACCTGTGGTTCTTAAAATAAACTAAGAAAAGATATTTTTCTATACAAAAATCTATTGGCCTGGAATTGTCTCTGAGTGTGTGTTCCTCATTTATTGCCTGTGTGTGTACAACAAATGCTTAACACTACTCCTTTGATAAGCCTACTGCTCGACCACACTACCACAAAATAGAGCATTAGTATTATCTCTTTTTGCCACTATCTTACCTCTAAGGGGAACCCTAGGACTCTGTGCATACTATTCCTTACCTTGAAATAGTGCATACAGAGCCAACTTCCTACACCTCATCCCTAAAGATGGACGAGACACACGTTTGTTATAGACCAATTTCTTTAGTTCTTTAGGTAAAATTCTTGCCCTCCATTTAGATCCCTTTTTATCACTTCTTATTGGTAAAGAACAGTTCGATTTTATTAAAGGCAGATATATTTCTGAAAATACTAAAATGTTTTTAATATACTAAGTAAGTCCAATAAATATCCACACTCATTGCCAGCTATCTCTTTAGACATTGAAAAAGCTTTTGATCACATTGACTGGACTTTTATCTTTCATACGCTTTCCTGGTTTGGTTTTGGCCCCTCTTGGCTATCTCTTGTATATCCTTATTATATACCGCACTGCAAGCCTTCATTTTTGAAAATGGTCTCATTTACCCTTCTTTTTCCCTACAAAGAGGTGTAAGGCAAGGATGTCCCCTCTCCCCACTTCTCTTTCTTCTTGTACTAGAACCTTTTCTTCCTAAGATTAGACAAAACTCTAGCATTCTTGGCTTCCAAGATGGAAATAGTCATATTAAATTGTGTGTCCACGCTGACAATATCCTTCTATTCCTATCCAAGTCTGAAACTTCTCTCCCAGCTTTCATGGCAGAAGTTGATTCCTTTTCCACTCTTTCTGGTTATAAATTAAATTGTGATAAGTGTAAAATGCTCCTTCTTAATATTTTATGTTTTAAACAGGACTTCTCTCAATCCACCTTTACCTGGAGCCCTCATAAAATTCAATATCTTGGATTATGGTTTTCATCTTCTATTAAATACACTCTATCTTTAAACCTCAATGCATTTATCACTTCTTTATCTGTTTTAACTGGTAGATGGCATTCTCTTTATCTCTCATGGTGGGGTGGGCTTGATACTATTAAAATGATGCTTGCATCCATTATTTTTTAAACTATTTCTGCCATCCCTCTTACTGTCCCTGCTCACTTTTTAACAACAAATCCAGTATGTCTCTTCTCAAGTTTAAGAGTAGCAAATGTCAAGGAGGCGTGAATTAGCCTGATTTTTAGTCTTATCATACAGCGTTTCTACGTAAACAAACTTCCAAATGTCTATCAGAGTCATCTATGGAATTTTCTCCCATATGGAAAGATATTGAACTATCCTTTTGATCCTCTTTTTCATTCAAAGATTTTCTGCCTTTTTCCTCAGACAGCACACTTTCTCTCATCCCCCATTCATAAAACTATTTATAAACTACTAAAGCCACTACTTTTCTCACATCTTTCTGAGTCAGAGCAATTCCTTCATTCCTCTATTTGGCACAATAATCTTCTCAAAATCAACAATAGACCTATTTTTGGAAATCCTGGAGGGATAAAGGTTTACTTTGGGTCCATCAATTATATTGAAATGACTCGTTTATTACATTTCCACAAGCACAATCATTATATAACCTCCCAAACCCATATTGTAGTACATTCAACACCTTAATTTGAGCAATTACCCACACCTTAACATCTTCCACATCCTATAGTCCTACCCCAACAACTAACAATCATCTTTTTTCTATACTATATATAGATAGATCAGTGTACCTCTTTCATTCCCACATTCATCCATTATGGTCTGTGATAAATATTCTAGGCATTCCTTGTCCTCCCGTCTCTGCACCTTCCTAGACCCTCCTTTTTTATACTGTTGATTACACACACACTTCCAAATCTTGATATCCTGGCATTCCCTCGCACCTACCTAGATCGGTTTATCCTATTATCACCTTCTCAGGCAACAATTTCAGTTTCAGTATGAATCTTTATATAATTGATAAACAAGATCAGCTTTCACATTACATAAATTAAAGTATGCTAGTGCTGCCTGACCTAGTCGCAGAGTCGAATGCTAGGTCGTCCTCCACCCAAGGTCCCCTGAGCATCTTCTGTCTTATCTTTGCGTCACCTTAGATTGCTGTGAGGGCTCCTGCTTAGCTGTGCTCTCAGCATCCCATAAAGCGCAGGCCATTTCTGGCACAAAAACATCTGGCTTGTTAAAGAAAACCTGTGCACACACCAGTTGAAGCAGAAAGGGTTCATTAACAATTCATTACCTGTGAACATTGTCAACCCTGGGGTTCCCCGGCAATCCTTCTTTTGCTTGAGCTAATAAAGCAAAGGCATATAGATTTCTTTATACCTGCTTTTAATAGAGATCACATAACTTAGTAAAACAAAGAAGTACACAGGTGCCTGAGGCTGAGATCATGAGAAAGGAAGAAGACAACCTTCAATTGTAACAAAACTTTTTCAGTTGAGCAAGCTCAACAATACTTTTATATCTCAGGAACTAAGACGTGAAAGGGAAGCTCTGAAATATCTTTTAGTTAGCATGAGCAAGAAAAGATGGCAGTTACAGATATGCTAAGGACATAATAATGTGCAGCTAACATCTGCTGAAGTTCTGTAAGTGACCATACACACATGAGCAGTTGGACAATATTAATGCCCGTTTAGGCCATTTAATACCAGGGCATGCTTACCACGCTCAATATATTTCTCCTGTCCATAGTTCTGATGCCTGTTTTGGATCCACAATCCTTAGACACCACAGCGTTTAACGGTTGCATGATGATGGGAGCTGTGTATCATGCACATTTGTGGCTCACACCACTAGCTCTGTCTATTGCCTCTAGAATCTGAGCCCTGGGGTGTCAGATTATTTTTCAAGTTGCAGAAACACAGTTAAGCATTTGTAAGAAGGTCTGTTTAATGGATGATCAGATTTAGAAAATGTGTTTCAGGCCAGGGATCACATTATTGCACTGAAGATTGATCTGTTTGATAGGTGAAAATTGACTTGCATCTGTCGCTAATGACAGATTAACTCATTTTTTCTGAAAGTCTACTCCATTGTTTTAGTAAATCAGCTGAAGCAGATGGAGAAGTGGGGTGGCTCTTGTGTTAGTAAAATTTATCAAGTTACATGTTAAGGAATGTCTCCTCTCTCGTTAATGTCTAGACCTAGTACTATCTTTGTCTGAAACCTAGCTATATGTGTTACAAACCTGTAGGGGGGGACACAACCCTCTCAAACTCCTTGGTAGGCTTTATTAGTAATAATTTCTGAGGCCACAAGAAAGTTGTGCTTCTCTGAACATTTAAACACTGAGAGAATGTGTCATGAGATGAGCTGGCCCCATAAATTGAGGAGGATCTTAAAACTCTAAGTTTCATTAAATTAGGTCTCTTGCCTACATCGAGTAAAGGACTTAAGGTGGATTTTTATCTCTTAGCAATTTATCATCTGTAATCATTTAGGGGGCCCCATTTTGCCTGAATTTACCACCTGCTACTCACTTGCCAGTTAGAGGCATGCACAAGGTGGTAGCGCCGTCCCCTTTTACAATAGCTTCCCTTAAGAAGGTGTCAACATCAGGACAGTGCGCGCTCTACGGGCGACGTAATGCAAAAAGCCAATCCTTATGTAATGTAATAATTCATGCATTATGTGTTAATGCAGTATGTTAACCTTTTGCATTGCAGAGATTCATCTTGAAACATCATTAATGCTGTTTGCAATGTATTGCTAATTTTCAAGACTTTGCTGCAGGATTACAGGGTGTGATTAGGGTATGGTCCCTATTGTGAACCTTTCTAGAATCCTTTCCTGCAATCTGGCTGGGTGTGGCATGTGGGCGGGGCCTGGGTCTATTTAAGGAACCCAGCCCAGCTCCCCGTGCTCACTATTCAGAGGTCCCGGTGCAGAGCAGCAGCATTTTCCTGAGCTCCTGTTCCGGAGGCCTACATAGGATTTCCAGGCCCTGTCCTCATTTCCTTGGTGATCTTCAAGCAGGGCGGTAAGGCGGAGGTCGGGTTAGGCCCCCGACTCCGTTTTCAGAAATACTCGGGTTTTGGGCCTTTTGTTTAAATCGCGTATCCGATGGTTTTCGTGGCATCTAACTCTTGCAGTTCAGATCGGCAGTGTGCGCGATCGTATCTTGGCATTTAAACCTTCATGGTTGAATCAGCAGCAGTGGGCACGATTCATTCTTGACATTTAACTCTTGCAGTTCAGATCAGCAGTGTGCTCGATCGTATCTTAGCATTTAAACCTTGATGGCTGAATCAGCAGCAGTGGGCATGATTCATTCTTGGCATTTAACTCTTGCAGTTCAGATCGGCAGTGTGCGCGATCGCGTCTTGGCATTTAAACCTTGATGGTTGAATCGGCAGCAGTGTGCGCGATTCATTCTTGGCAATTAACCCTTGCAGCTCAGATCGGCAGAGGCGCAATCGTATCTTGGCATTTAAACCTTGATGGTTGAATCGGCAGCAGTGTGCGCAATTCATTCTTGGCAATTAACCCTTGCAGCTCAGATTGCCAGAGTGCGCAATCGTATCTTGGCATTTAAATCTTGATGGTTGAATCGGCAGCAGTGTGCGCAATTCATTCTTGGCAATTAAACCTTGCAGCTCAGATCGGCACAGTGAGCGATCGTATCTTGACATTTCAATCCTGATGGTTGAATCAGTAGCAGAGTGCGTGATTCATTCTTGGCATTTAACCCTTGTGTTTCAGATCGTCAGAGTGCATGATCATTTCTAGGCATTGAAATCTTAATGCACAGTTTGATATTAAAGTGTATAATAATTTCTAAGCAATTGAATCTTGAAAGTTCAAGACAGAGTGTGACCTTGCAATATCCTTCATGAGTCTATTGCAGTTCATTCATGAAAACTAATATGTTCATTGATTCTTGTTATAATGTAGTTGCTATTCCAAGAACTAACTTGAGACAGTTTAATGTTCAAAGTATAAGGTGTTATTCTAGGAACGCTCAGATGAAAGCTTGCATAATCCTTCTTTATTTTCCAGGTACCCAGAGCTAATAAGGTCATGTTATAGAAAGGCTCTTGATCATTCATGTTATGAGTATATAAATATTAGGAACAAAGTTTATGAAAGTCAATGTGCATAATCTTGCAATCGTGTTCTTAACTCTTGCTCCCACAGGTCTCCTTCCCCGCTGTTCCCAACCTAAAACCCCATCCCCCACTTGGCCATTCTTTAACTCTGTGTTCTAATAGCTTATAGAGTTTGGAGCTGCCAGGAGGTGGACATATTGGGAACAGGCGCAAGCCCCGAGGATCCGGTCTCCCTGACAGAAGGATAGTAAAGTTTCTTGCCCTTGATAATTGAAGCAGATTTATAGTCTTAGGGGCTGGTGGATATAATAATTTTCAAGGAGAGCTCAGCCTTGAATCCAATACTGTTATGTCTGCTATTAATGAGCTAGTACATATAAATATAATTTCAGCACAAACAAGAGCACTCCCACTTGGTACACCCAAAAATCAATTGCCAAATGGCAAAAGAAGACATGAAAGGAACATCTTCCTGCTGACCCTAGAGCTGAATTCAAGGCCCAAATATAAAGTAGAATCAAGCAAAGCAAAATTATTCAAAGAAACTCAATCGAAAAAGCACTTACCATACCCAATGTATGCTCCAGGCAATCCAGAAATGATGCCCTCAACATTTGAAGCAGCAAGATGCTCCCTCCGCTCGAATAAATTGTGAAAGAGGCAGATGGTGTTTAAGTGCTAGAGGAGGAAACTCCTGAACAATAATGTGTTGTTCCGATGTGGGTTTCCTGTATACACTGGTCACTAGATCATGTTAAGTTGATTCTATGCTCACATCAAGAAAAGCAATGTGGTGCTTGTCTATCATGTGAGTAAAGGTTATGCGGGGATTTTTCTGATTTAAGTCACTGATTTGTTGTTCCAACAGGGGTTTGGGGACCTTCCAAATCAAGAAGATGTCATCAAAGTATATGTAATAGATCAGTAGATGATCCTCCCAAACTGGTCCCCAAAGAAAGCCATGTCCTTACATAGGCAAGACTGAATGCATGATAAAAATCAGGTTGACTGAACACAAGAGCATGATTTGTAACAAGAACAGAAACACTTTAGAGGTTCATTGGGTCGAACACAACCACACCATTGCTCAACTGAGGTTTACTATCATAGAGGTGGTGGGCTTAAATCCAGAAATTGATAACTACAGAGTACTAGTACAAAGAGAAACTTTTTGGATAAAGTACTTAGATAGCCTCTTGCCCCATTGTTTGGATGATAAATTGGAAATGTTTTGTTTTCTTTAATATGTTTGCTTTCTTGAACGTATTGTGTTGAGCTATTTTACGTGGCACACATGCCTCTTAGTGTCAGTATCATGTGCCTAGTCAGTGTGTTTGTGCCAAGTTTTGAACACATGGGATAGGCTGTGTTTATAAGCACCTGCTTAGAGCAGGTCACTTTTATTGTAGGCACACTACTACTCTGTATGTTAACCTTGTTTACTTTTGCGCTCATAGGTATTTATTTATTTTTGGGGGGAATTCTGTGCTTGTATTGAGTGGAACTACCTGTTTTCTATTGTTCCTTTTTCACCCTTGGCACACGTTGTATTTATTTCTCAGCATGGTTTCTTGTTTTGGATCACTGGGTTTCCTCGCCACTGTCTTTTCACTGGTTGCATGGTGGTTAAGTTGGGTGGATTAGTCTGTCTTCACTTTTGTCTATGGCACGCCAGCTGTTATAAATACTTGTTCACTTTTGCCCGCACGTAGTGAAGGGACTCACTTGCACTCAGGTTTACGGCTCTATAAAAAGGTATGTTAATTTTTGAAAACGTGAGCATTTAAATCCTTTAAGTATGGGCCAGACTATCATTTATAGCCTGTTGTGTTATCAGTGCTTTAAATTGGCTGGTACTGTCCGGTACTGAGTAAAGGCACTTTTTTATTTTGAGAGGGAGAGTACTTGCACTTCTTAAAACAAAACGCAATACTTTTAATTGGAGGTAACCGGCACTTCTCAGAAACAAGCAGGTACTCTGGTATAGAGTACCTGCACTTTTATTTTTCCATTTCAAGCACTGTGTGTTATGCTTTGCACAGGGAGGTTCTGATGCGCTATTGGCATTTTATGCTGCAGACACGAGCTTCAGCTCTTTAACAGTGGCGAGTGTCCTGACACTGCACATGGCAAGTTGGTCACTTCACTTGCTGGATGTTTCACGTAGTGAGCCTTCCAGATATTGAAGTTCTTGGTATGTTTCTCATTGCTAATTGGAGATTAGCCTGATTTGTGGGTGTTTCTTTGCATTTTATGTCCAGTTCTGTTTTTACTTTATTCTGGGTATGCAAACATGGGGTGGAGGTGTTTGGTTTCTTAAGGGTGTTCTAACATACTCTAATATTCACTGTTCTTGCATACTATTTTTAAGTTTGACTGACAGTCGTGATGAGAGCACACACGTTTTCTATGGTGCACGCAGGCACCTGAGTTGTAGGTTGTACTCAAAGTATTAAGCAGCATGTCCATTCACCTTTCATCATTCTGCTACGTAAGATTGGCGGGTTTTGCTTACTGCACCAAGCAGCATGCTCATTCACCTGACATCATTCAGTCATGTAAATAAGATTTTCCATGTCTGGCTTCTGTGTACAATATATGTCAGGCGAGATGGCAAAATAACCAGACCGCGTTCAAGAGAGTAAAAGGCCGCTCTATTGGACAGGTAAGCAGTTCTGAAATCTTTAACACATTTTACAAAATATAAACCATGGCCTCACTAATACACAACCAATACTAACACCCCACCCTTAAACCTCACCCCCAAACAACTCAAAACCTCAGAGCAGTCTTCAAGGCTTCAATCTTCCCCAATTCCTTTTCTTTCTTCCACTGACCTTGCCCGTGACTCCCCCATCGCTCCCAGTTGTCCCCTCTGCCAACCCCTCCTCTGTAATGACCCCAATCCTTCCTGTTTTCTGCACCACCAGGAAAAACCCTGATAAGGAGTTATTTCCTGACCCACCCCCTAACTCTGGTTTGAATTTTTTTTTTTTTAAACTGCCGTCAGAGCAGCTATGCATCGCTAAAATGCCTTGCTGTTAAATTAACAAAAATAACTAACTAAACCCAACCTTACGCTTACCAGCACCATCTCTGGATACCCAGCGTGGATGCAACTTTTTCCCTCATTTCAAGAAGATATAGTTCGGTCCCCATGAAAGAAAGATGCACCCCATCTTGTCTAAAAAACTGAAAATCTTCCTTTTTTATGTCATGATGCTCTAACCAACCCAACCCCCTACCTTTGCAAAAACTTGACATTTCTCTATTCACTTTCCTTCTTGTCCTCTCTACCGCTGTGTATTTCACCGCCTCCCTCCAGATCCTTCTAGGCACTAGTGCCGTTACCACCACTTTCATCCCAGACAATGACCTCCCAATGACATCCAAATCCATCTTCATTTCTTTAATTAAACTCAAACCTGACAAATGTACTAAATCATTTTCTCCTAGATGTAACATAAGGACATCAGGACAAACTCTGACAGAAACCAAATCTGATAAATAAGGAAGCAACTGTCCCCATCTCATGCCACCCTTGCCCCACCATTCAATTTTTACCTAATCATTCCTGAAACCCAGATTTTTTCCGAATGGCCGTTTGCTCGCTTGCTTTGCTGCCCATTTAACAAATGAATGTCCAACTATCCAAATTGACATGAATGTTACCGCCGGTCCGGCTACATAACCTGAAATAAGAGAAAATGAATTAGACATGCTATACATGTTAGGCCTCTTCAAGATCCCTAATATAACGAAGACAGCAATCAGATGACCACCTCCCAATTTTCTTCACATCTTTGATTGAAAATCCCAATCGTGCTGCTTCAGATTCTGCTCCTATACGGAAAGAGTGTATTCCAAAACAAAAAGAATCCAAACCTACATAACAAAGTGCTTTCCTCAAAACCCCCAACACTTGTACTGCTGTAAGCCTCGTACCATCTTGATGACTTGATACAAAACCAAACTAACCTCTTTTAAGTTCTTTAAAACTGAACCAATTATTCACAGGGCATACTATACCTCCGATCCCCTTAAATGACACAGTTGCTCCTCTTTTCTTTGATTCTGTCTTGGATTGTACAAGGAATATTCTCACACACTCACCAGACACCTTGACGTGTTCCTCCCTCAGCCCAGATTCCTGGTTTGTCCCCAATAACTCAGATATTCTAAATGCTCCAAAAAACAACCATGACATGCATAACTTGAACAATGTTTGATCAAAATATGAAAAAAATACCTGCCCCAAACTTTTAAATAAATTTACCAACATCCTCATGGAAATAGAATCCCTGCCTGGGTGAGTTGACTGCTTTTCTTTTGCCCATCCTTGTAGTAATCTTCTACCCATTTCTCCAGCCGAGGGCTCTTATCCCCAGAAAAACTTGCCGTAGAAACTCAAACCAGCCAATTTACCAGCATTAGTTGTGGCCGTAATTTGTCTTTCAATATTATTCATTATGAGGCTCAACACATCATTTCTCCTTTATAAATAGCCTTGTTCATCATGAGGCCTATACACTGCCCCTGTACACAAGAACTCCTCCCAAGCTCTCCTGTAAGCACTTTTAGTGCTCTCTGCTAAAGACTTCTCAATCAAAGTTAGCATCCTCATTCTGCAAGCTCCCATACCTCCTTTGGGACCAGTGTTTTCAATAAGTCTGCTCTGGGAGCCAAACCACGGAATCTCAGTCACTGTGAACGAGATAATGCGTCTGCTATATTATTGTTCACACCTGGCACATGTTTGACACTGAATACGATATTAAACATCAAGCATCCCAGCATAAATCTTTGTAGCATTTTCAATAGAAGCCTATCTTTGACCCTCTGACCATTTACCAAATCCACCACTGTCATGGTATCTACGCTAAAAGTAACTGTTTTATTCTCTAGGTCCTTTCCCCATACTGCTAAAGCAACCAACAAAGGAACAAATTCAAAGAAAGCAATACTTCGGTTCTCTTTTAACCATCTTTCCGGCCACTCTTCTGCACACCATTTTCCATCCAAAAACACCCCAAATCCTTTTGCAGCTGCTGCATCTGAAAAAATCTGGACAGTACAAACAAAGTCTGAGTCGGGCAACCACATAGTTATCCCGTTAAAAGCTCTCAAAAAAGTTAACCAAAGCACAAAGTCCACTCTTAAGCCAACTGTGATTCTTACTCTGTGGTGTGGCAAACTGACTCCTGACATCGCAACACCTGCAAAACGATCTACCAGCTCTAACCACTTTACAGGCAAAATTAAGGAGACCCAACAGACGTTGTATTTGATGCTATTGCAATTTATTTGCTTGGATTGCTTCTTCTAAAGCCTCCATAATTTCCTCCACTTTCTCTTGTGCAGCCTGGTTTACATTTTTACTGTATCCAATTCAATCCCAAGATAAACTAAACAAGTGCTCGGACCTTCAATTTTCTCCTGAGCTTAAGGAACCCCTAAAGCACCTGCCATATCCTGAAACTGCTGCAGTGCAGCTGCACACACCTTGTCTCCACCTGAACTTGCAACAAAAGACCATCCAAATACTGCGTAATAAACTAATTTCCAGTTAAATAAGTAAAACACCACTGCAAAAAAAGTACTGAAACATTCAAACAAACTATAAGAAATAGCACAACCCATTGGTAACACCTTATCCACATATAATCGATTTTCAAACTGCATTCCTAACAATGAAAAATCCAAAGGATGTACTGGCAATAATCTAAGGGCTGATTTAATCTCACATTTCGCCAGCTCAGCTCCAGGGTCCACTGTTCGCACTAGAGCCATGGCCACATCTACTGCTGCAAATTGAACAGCAGCATCCTCCCTTGCTATAAAATCATTGACAGATGAACCTTCTGGCCAGGAAAGATGATGTATAATCCTGAACTCACCCTTGCTCTTTTTTGATACAACACCTAAAGGAGATACTATCAAATCATGTAAAGGCCAATACTCAAAAGGACCTGACATCCTGCCATCTGCACCTGCTTTGTCCAGTTTTTCTTTTATAACAGCAAGGTGCTCTTTGCTGATTTCAAGTTATCCGCAAATCTCCTAGTTCTTGGACCCTGGTAACGTAACCGCAAACCTTCTTTGAATCACCACTCCAACTTCACTGCCTCTTCTCTGTTGGGGTAACATTTTAACCAGTAACTCAAGATGTCCAACTCAATTGGAGTGAAAGCCCTTTTGTCCAAACTGAGCGGATCCTCCCCTCCCCTTGCCTTGATCACCTGTGTGAAAACCTCCTTGCTCCCCAAAACATTGTAAAACTGCATGCCTGCCTCTGCACTTTGAGCATTCATGTTTGTATCTGCATGGGTTCCTCGGACAGTACCCCCTATTGAAACTCCAGCATGCTCCTGAATTGGTATTCTGACCACATCCAAATGCACCCACCCCTTCCAGGGTGGGTTTCCCGAGAAAACGCTGCGACTGCACTGCCAAACCGCTGGCTGTATGCATCATAGGTGGTGGCCTCTGTGGATACATCCACTGGACCCATAGCTCATTATAGAGTTCCCCCTTCATGGTTTCTCAGGTAACAGAATCATTCTAGCCCTGAGCTCGTCATCATAATGTAACCAAACGAAACCTCCAAATTCTGAAGTTGCCTTCCTGATTGTGTCAATGTATATGAATAAAGTCACTGCCCTATCAGCAAATGTTTCACAACTAACGCTTGCAAATATAACAAAATGCTGACGTACACGAATCAGTTGTAGTTGGAACGCTAGCTCTCCTCACCAACTCCCATGCTTCTTCTCTAGATCCTTCGTTTTGACTGTATCTCCCTATGCAAAAGCTTATCAACATCCATAAATTCACCTTTCCAAATCTTTTCTTTCTTTACCGCACTCAAATGCGACCCAAAAGGCATTGATAATCCCATGTGTGGTAACCTTTTCAAACCTTCTGTTCTACTCTTTGTTCCTTCTCCATCAGTTTTCTTTATGGTATTCCCCCTCAGTTTGGTCCCCACCTTTCTCTACATCTTTGTCTTTGGATTCATCCTTATTCTCTATTGCAGTCACCTCCTTACCCGTTGGTCCTTCCTCAACTCCAGATTCGGTTCCAACACTCTTATCAACTGAACCTTTGAAAACTGTTTTATGCCGTCCCCCAAGTTAATCTTGCCTGTTGCTTCCCCCCCAACTGCACCACCACTGTGTCTCACCTGAACTCAAATTGTTTCTTGTGTCCGTCACCATCTTGCGCTTTTCATTCTTCCCTCACTCTCTCTTAACACCCCAACTCTTTTTTGCGTAATCAGAATCACTAGAAACCTGCAAAATACAATCTTTTGACAAGAATTTAGCATCCCCTCTATACCCTTTGTTTTGTACACTTTCTTTTTCTTCCCCATCCTTTTTCCAGTGTGGTATCTCCCCTCCAACTCTTCACTTCCTTCATCATAGTCAAGCTCAGACACCTCCACCTCATCCGGTGCCGCAAAACTTACTCCTGGGTGTTCCCCATCTCCCACCCCACCATCCAAATTTTTCCCATCAATACTCTTTTGTTGTACCACAGGTGAACGCATTTGCTGCTCCCTTGTTTCAGGAGGGTTGCTCTAAACCTCTCTGTTACTTCCAGCCGGTATACCCAAGTTGCTCAAACTTGGCTCTAAACTTCCTCGCTACATCTGCATTCATTATGCAGCATGCTCCCATCGGCGCCCTGCAAGTCGCCACAACCAGCAGGGACTGTGGTCTTCCTTTTTGCTGCACACTACACTCTCCCTACCCACCTCACTAGCTAGTGGCACCCACAACCACCTTCCCACCTCGGATTGGGTTGTAGGTGGATGGTGTGATTCATTCATAACTTGTTTGTAGCCTGTACTTAATATTTCTTCTTGTTTTGCTTCAAAATGCTCATTTGTATTAGATCCCAAAGGGGCACCCACTCGTACAATATTTGAAAACCTTTTTCCCCCTCAGGACCACCCTCCCACCATACAGGCCTCATGGGCAGCAACTCCCTTTCAAAACCCTCAACTGATAACATCTCCTCAGCATGGTGGCACAAGCTTTCAAAAATATTTGTTTTTCCCCTGACATTCCGTGTCGACGCATTGTTGAGCAACTGCTCCGTTTCAAGCACATTTTCTTGCCTGTAGCATACATTTCCTGTTTGACCGAGCGTTTCTGTCAAGTCATGCCCTGAACCGCCTTCTACTTCAGGGGCACGTTCCTCAGAGGCCCACCCCTCTCTCAGGCCAGTTCACAGCTGCGTCCTGAGCGCGCGCACAGCCCTGGCCTCACCTCTCATCCTCAACTGACAACGTCGCAGTCGGTAAGCTGCTTGGCATAATCAGTGCTGTTTCTTTTTTAATTATTTTTTTTTGTTCACCTAGACAACGAGCATTCATACTTTTAATGCCACATTGTTGCGGCGGCGAACAAGCCAACACAGCTGCCGCAACACCACGAGCCGCAACACGCTTAGGACATTTAAAGCCAGCCCAGGCTTGCGATAGGACACCTGGTTGAATCAGGTCATTCCTACCAGTGTTGCATATTGTCTTAAGAGCTTCCCTAACCGCTGCTGCCTGTTCTGCCATAATTTATAAGTGAAAACATGTAAAATTATTTAACCAGCCAAGAATTGTCTTTTCCTAGCCTACTTCACCACAGCACCGGAATAACGTGCCTCAGAAAAATGGCTATTCTCACCGTTAATCTGCATTCATTGCCATGACAATCAATCAGCTGTCACCACGCACCTGGGCTTTCCCAGTCGCCCAAAGCTGCCAGGGAATGGACATCCGCTGGATGCCACCCCCAGGATCCCACATTTTGCATTTTTCCCTGGCAAAGGGTTTCACCCGAAATGCATTGGGACTGAACATAAGTTGTTGATTTCCCGGCCATGTTCAATTGTGAAGCAACATTTGGATCTCTTTGTGTATAACAAATCACCTGCAATAATAAAATTGTAATACTGCATCACTTCCGATTTGGGGAATGATGAACTGTTGAACTGACGCTGTTTGTTAATTTCGGTCATGCCAACATAGGTGGTAAACCTTCCAGATCCACTCTTGAGCAATGGATCAAAACTGTCATTTCCTTTGATTACATGCAGTCTGGTTCTAAGTTTCATGTGTCTATTGAGGCTCATTCTACTCAGGTTATGGCTGCTTCCCTGCTGAATGGGCTAGGGTTTCTGTGGCAGATATTTGCCCTGCAAAGACATGGGCCTCTCTGTCCACATTTGTGTCCCACTATAGACTGCATGTTGCTCAGGGCTCTGAGTCACAGTTTGCTTCTGGGATTCTTTCTAAGGCTGCTTCACATATTCCAGAGTGAGCTGTTCCGCTCTGGGGGAGTCTGGTGTGGCCTTTCTTACAGTACAGACATTTGGGGCTTGTAAGCTGGTTTGCTTTATTTCCAATACAGAATTACTGGCTCCTGCTTGTCTCAGTGTCTTGGTTTTCTGTTGGTCTGTCTGTGTTGATAAAAGGGCCTTTTACTTGATTATTTCCTCAATTAGTAAGGGCTGGAAGGAGGAAGAGGATGGTAATGCTCGGATTACTTACTGGTAATCTTCATTACTCGGATTCTCTATTCCACGTCCCAGTACTTAGGGCCTTCCCTCCCTGGTTTCCTGGCCTTCGTATCTGGGCTTCTTTGGACTATTCTTAGGTAGAGCTCAGGAAGTGCAGAGGGTTAGGGAGGGTTTTATGGGAGGAGTTTAGAGGGAGAGTAGAAATAGAAAAAAGGCCTGGTCAAGTTTTGGGAAAAGAGGCTAGAGGAGGTATACCTAATTTGGTAAATGCTGGGACGAGGAGGAGAGAATCAGAGTAATGAAGATTACCTGTAAGTAATCCGACCAACCACTCCTTTGCTTCTAAACTCTGACATTGGCATTGGAATCTCACCAAAGAAGATGATGGTGGTGTTCCATATGAACCTTAGAGTACAGTAGTTTTAATGGGCACGGGGATATATAACAGCTCCAGCTGCAACCATTTTAAAAGCGCGAAACATAACATTAAACAGCAGTCCTGGCTCGTGATAAAAATGTAAATGTTATAAAGAGAATGAAGGCGTTGTCGAGGCAGTGAGAAAAAATGATGGAGTCTTTACGTGGAAGGAAGGATATTGAACACTACTGAATTCGGACTGCACAAACAACTGGAAAGCAGATACATTTTACAGCCATTAGAAAAAAACTTAATAATGCACTGCTTTGCCGTTAAAAGGTTTACTTATTTGAAGCCGCTGAGCCTGGCTTCATTCTTGCGGGGTTCATCGCACTGGGAAGCACAGAAACACAGTAAACAGATTTGCGAGTTTCCATTCATGTTGCCAAATTTCCAGGACTGTTGAAAGAATTTCAGAAAGAAAAAAGCTGCGTCCACGGTTCCCTACTCTTCGAGGCCCCTTCTTACCTACAAAATTGGAAAAACTGAATGCAGGAGAGACAAACTCACATTTGGAAGATTAACTTCAAAACGTACCCTTCCTCAAAAAGATTCAGCTAAACAATTTGTTCGTAATCCGTCTCTTGTGTTTCTCCAGCTCTGTGGAAAGTTTTAAACACTGCAGGCTGCCAACAATGGCACTGTCCAACTGCGAACTGCAGTTTATTTGGAATGAATGTATTTTAAGTACCTCTGAGCCGTACACTTACCACGAGAAGAACAGAACCCCATAGCGCTCGTTTAATTCATAGTCAAAGTTACAGGGAGCCAAACATTTTAGCAACGTTTTGCTTGTAAACTTTTTTTCCCCACCCTTTGCCCTCTGACAATTGTTTTTGCTTGCAACATGTTACTCTTCTAGAAGATGCGACATTTGTTGGTATTTGTGCAGGGCCAATACTGTCAAGTGTCCAAAGTCCATGCTAAGTACCTCTGCCGGTCCAGGTTTTCCCTTTGCTTTGTGGGACTGGTAGTCCGAACTTTAGAAATGTATGAGCAGGACTACAAGTCCTACAGTGTAGGGCAAAAACCTGGACTGGATGAGCTACGCACACACGGAACCGGGAATCCCGAGAGCGCAGAAGGGATTCTCTGACTTTTGTTTGAAATCCTAGCACTGGGAGAGCGGTAGTAAACAAACGGGAGCGTCGGCAAAGTAGTTTGGGCTGAGAATGAATTCATATTTTCCATATACCTCCAGTCAGGAATTTAACAATGAGCAACTGTAGTTGCACAAAAGGCAAAACTACATTTGGACATGTACGCTTTATGAGAGCTGAACAAACTGGGCGTGTATAGGCCTCGCATGTGTAGCCATGAATGAACAAGGCAAATCACATCCAGGCTACTTCGAGTTATTCTAAGAATAACATAACCCTGACTGAGACAACAGGGCTTCGATGGTATGTTCAGATTTTTTAAGGTTACATCAGCTTAGCCATATCAAACTCTAGCGATTACATTCATGCACCTATACTTGCCTATTACAGGTTGCAAAGAAGCTGGGCTCTCACATATGGTCCCCACTTCACAAATATCATTTTAACTTCAGTGTTTACATCATATCTAGACTTCCTTTTCCCAGCCCTTAGAACCAACCCTCCCAAGGCTGCACCTCCCTTCCAGAACCAAACAGGGCTTTTATTCCACTGGGCAATTACGCGGTGTGCTTGAGCCCTTGAAAGCTGGTTTTAAAATAAGTGGTGTAGCTAGGTTGCCATGGGCCCTAGTGCAAGCAAGCTAACTGGACCCCCTCACTGAGGTGACATCTCAGTCTGTCAGCTGCACCCAACACTCCTTAACTTCTTTAGTCTGCATCCGCCATATCAAAACTCACTACCATTCTCATACACACAGTATTGTAGTTCCACTCCATGCACTGCATTTCTGCAAGCCAAATCCATAACCTTAAAAAGTATAACCAAAACCAGTAGGCTTGGACCCACTTTCACACTGTTGCTCTCACACTGCACTCTCACAGGCATATGCCTCAAACTGCACTTGCACAGAAACAACTTTCAACCAGCAGACCATTTACTCTGCACTCACAAAATACACTGTTAATTCTCCAGTCAAACAAGGTGGGTATCCTGCTCTCACACAAGAACCCTGCTCACACATGGGTACACCACTCACTAGGAAGGAGCAGAGTTGGAAAAGATGGTGGCATACAAGGCACACAGTGAGTGTCTGTGCAGAGGTCCACTAATACCATTCAAAGCTATTGAGGTAAGGTGCTCTGAATCCTGAATGTCCTCTAAGGTTATTCACTCTCCGATCAGCCACACTTGGACCAGCACTGAAGGCTATGTGAGTCTGATCTTTGTGGTCGTTTGTAGGGAAGAGTCTTGACATCAAAAAATGTCCTCCTTGCCTTCTGAAATACAAGGTGGTGGTGTTCTTGCTAGTCTAAGCATAGAAAGAAAAAAGAAAGAAAGGAAGAGAAACATAGGCCAACTTAATGTAGAGGGCATTACCTTCAATAAAAAGTAAAGCTTCACAGAGTATACAGAATACTATTTCAAGATGGTCCCATTGGTTTGAAGCTTGAAGCAGTGATGTCTGCTGCTCTGCATAAAAAAAAGTTGTGGTTCAGTGGCAATGGCAACTGAGCTACTGGTACTCTCATTACTCAATTACCATATGTCTGCAGTTGCAGTTAAGCTCATGGGGAGAAACTAAAGGAAATATCTTCTTTAGTCAAACTCCTCTGGATGAAGAGTAACACAGAGTAAGCATGCACAATACTGTTACTCAGTCTACCTCACATCCTAAAGACTAGTAGTTGTCTACAAGGAAGAGCCAAACGTTAGCAACACCAGGTGCAGCCCATCATTAAGGGCAGAGAGGCTCTGTCACCTCCCTTTTTCAAGCATGATGAGTGTCTTGTCAGTCAGAGGGTTGATGCCGGATATGAGGCTTCTGATGACGGGCAGACCAGAAGGCCCATGTTTTAACAGTCTTGGTCTACCAGAGGTAAGGGTGACTCCTTCTAGTAGCCATGACACCGTCAACACTTGGTAGTGCTTCATAAGATAGTGGCTTCTAGAAAGAGCCCCAATAGAGGAAAAAGTCTGAAGGCAAAAAACCTCCTAGATAACATTGAGACTCCAGAGGCCCACAGACGAAGATGAAAAGTGGACATGACCTCGCCACGGAAAAACAGGGAAAACTTCCCAGCAGAACACCTGGAGAAAGCTTGGAGCAAGGAAACATACCAACAGCACTAATGAAGTTGTGCCACAAGGAATATAGGACTACCTCCTTTAGAAACCTTAGAAAGAGGAAATTACACCATGAAGCATGATGCCGCCAGTTTTCATGGCAGGGCGCCATTTTGGATTGGGTTAAATAAGTTCCTGCTATGGGAATTCTGGAAAACAGAATTCCTCAGAAACATGGATACACAGCAGACATCTCCAATCAAGGCACCCTCACCCCACAAGAGAGAAGAAGAAGATTGCATGAGCAGGTAGGCTGCCTTGGGGCAAGCCTGGTGTTGAAGTATGGCAGCCCACCGGCACTTACCAGCCCTGACTCGCACCTGGTAGGCTGCGTATCCCGCTCGCCCAAGACAGACTCAGGGATTGGTGCCAGGCAGGGCACCATTGGCGTAACACTGCCAGGCTGAGCAAAGGTCAGCCTGATAAACACTTACTATGTTGAAGTCAGGCAGCCAAGCAGCCTGAGCCAAGCTTCGCCAGGCTAAGGATTACACAGCCAACCACAGTCTTGTGAGAGCCTACCCTCATGATGAGGGAGAGCATCACCAATGGACTGAGACCTGGGCTTTTCAGTTTTAAGTCCTGAAGTGCCCAGGGTTGAATGTCTGTCAAAGGCTATCTATCAGGGACACCTTGTCATCATTGGGATGGGGTCAGCAACTCTCATGGAACCCACCCCTCTCTGCTACTAGTTAGGGAAAGTCCTCCTCTCATTGACTGACCCATAGCAAAGTCAGCCAATAAGAGGGGTCAGCAGCATCTCCTATCAGTTCCTTCATGAAGCTCCAGGAACCATCAAGGCCTTCCTGCTTCTCCACCTGTTGTCACTGCCACAGCCTGGTAAGTGTTTGTTGAATGTTGAGTATGGGTGTGTGTATGTATGTCTTTCTGCGCATGCGTGCTGTGTGTGTGTGTGTATATGTGCTTGTGAATAGTGGGTTTATGGGCGTATGCTTGTGAATGGATGGGAGTTATTGTGCACATGGATGGGTGGGTGAGAGTACATGTGTGCACTTGTAAGTAGATGGGTGGAAGTGAGTGTGTGTGTGTGTGTGTGTGTGTGTGTGTGTGCACCCCACTGCTCAGCCACATTACAGACCACCAATGGGCAACAAAGCCAATAACTGAAGACTTCTGATCCAATGCCCAACTCTGTGTATGCTGTTCTGAAGGGCTAAACTAACACATGAATGACACTCTGTCTGATGAGCGACTGAAGTGGGCTTACCCAAAGCCCATGTTCTCTCAGCAAGATTATATATTATTTTTGAGAAAACATGAGGCTAGTGAGACAGCCAAATCAATCTTTTGGTCAGATCCAAAACACACAGAAATAGACAGAGCACCTGGAGCATGGGTGCAGCGGGTCCTTGGCTCACACACATAAGACATACAGCACTGGTGAAAAGCATAACAATCTTCCCTGAAAGACATGGAACAAGTGTAGTACTGCAGGACCAGTGCACGTTTCCTCCAAAGATGTGGAACCTGTTTGGTACGGCAGTACCAGCTAGTGGAAGCTTAATTCAAAGACATGGAACACGTGGGGCACAGTAGGGCCATACAAACGTCCTTCAAAGACTTGGAACAAGTGTGGCATTGGACTGATCTATGAATGATACTCTGATGAATAACTGAAGTGTCCTTACCCAAAGCTCATTTTCTTTGACCAAGATTATGTATTATTTTTGGAGCTGGCCCCTTTTGCAGGCTCATCCTCAAACGTTTTACCTCCTTCCTCCTATTTTGTTTACCTGTTTTTGTTGGCTTTGGGACTCTGGGCACTTTACCACCGCTCACCAGTGCTAAAGTGCATATGATCTCTGTTTAGAATGTATTGGTGATTGCTTTAGCTGTGATCAGCATATCTGATTTACCAGTAAGTCCCTAGTAAAGTACACTATGTGTGCCCAGGGCCTGTAAACCAAATGCTACTGCGGGCCTGCAGAACTGATTGTGCCACCCACATGAGTAGCCCTGTAAACATGTCTCAGATCTTCCATTACAGTGTCTGTGTGTGCAGTCTGACGTGTTTACCGGGCAAGTGCACCCACTGACCAGGCCCCAATCTTCCCTTTTAGTACATGTAAGGTAAACCTAAGTTAGGCCCAAGGTAGCCACATGGGAAAGGTGCAGTGTATTTAAAAGGTAGGACAAGTACTGGCGTGTTTTACATGTCCTGATGGTGAAATACTGCCAAATTCGTTTTTCACTATTGCAAGGCCTAGCTCTCCCATAAGTTAACATGGGGATTGCTTTGAAATATCTTTTCAGTGTAATTTCCCATTGGGAGCAGGCAGAAATGTGGAGTTTGGGGTCTCTGAACTCACAATTTAAAGATACATTTTTTTGGTGAAGTTGGTTTTTAGATTGTAAGTTTGAAAATGCCACTTTTAGAAAGTGGTAATTTACTTGCTTCACCATTCTGTGCCTCTGCCTGTCTGCTGGAATACACGTCTGGGTCAGGATGACTGTTGAACTGTTTGTGAATTCACTCTAGACAGTAACACAAAGGGAGCTGAGGTGTGCCCTGCATATCCTGATGGGTCTTCTTGGGCTAGAGTGGTGGGAGGAGACGATGCTTGCACCTGAATAGGACAGTGCCTGTCCTTAAACAATGCAGTCTCCAACCAGGGCAGGAAAGGCAGGGTCTTGTGCACTACAAAGACTTTCCTTTGAAGTTTGCCCACTACAAAGGCAGAAATGAGTATAAGCATTGGACCCAAAAACCCAAACTGTTAGGACACTTCTGGATCAAGAGGAGACTCTGCCAAGGAGAAGAGCTGCAGAGCTGTGAGGAGGAGTACTGCCCATTTGCCGTGTGTGCTTTGTTGGGTTGGCCAGCAGTTGCTGCTCCTGCTTTGGATATGACAAAGACTGAACTTTGCTGTGTATCCTGCCTGTGAAGATTCTCCAAGGGCTTGCACTGAACTTGCCTCCTGTTAGGAAGTCCCAGGGTCCTCAAAGAGTTCACCTGCCAGCCCCTGGGTTCTGTTGCTGAAGACCCTGACTTGCCAAGTGGTTCCCACTCCAGATCTTGGGCCCTTGTGAGTGAAATCTGACAAAAAAACAGAAGAACCCTGCACATGACTCCAGGTGACTCTAGAACCGGCACTGCTGCCCAACTCCATGCCGCTGCCTGCACCTGAAGCTGTGGTCCTTGCTGAAGTGTGACGACTGTGACACACACAGCAGGCGCAATGCTGCTGCAGCACTCTTCAAGTCCCGCAACAGTGATGTGTCACTGACATCCGTGACACCCGGCTTCTCTGCAGTGTCTGTGGCCCCATGGTGTGACCGCGAAACCGCAAAGTCACCTCATCGCATCTTTTCCCACTGGACTCATCCACCCCACTGGATCATAAGGAGTTGATGCCTCACCACCACCGATGTCTAACCTCTGCTGCCTTCATAAGGAACCGAAGCCTCACCTCCCTTATGTAGCAGTTAGGAACTGATGCCTCACCTCCTGCACTTCAGTATGGAACCGATGCGGCACCGGCTCAAGCGATGCCTCACCTCCCAACTCCGTGCCATGTTTGTGACTTTGCCTTGTTTCTAAGGTACTGTATCTGGGGTCCATGTGACCCCGTGCTCCTTGACCAGTGCCACACTTCCTCGTGAGTGGCATTAGATTGTTGGGAACGACTCCTTCAGAACACCATGATAGCACCAGTTGCAGCTATTGTGTTTCTAAGCATTTTATTGGGATTTAATCTTTAAAAAATCATATCTTTGCTTGTGGATGTTAGAATTTGGTCGTTTTGGTCTTGTTTTACTTAGATAAATAGTAACTATTTTTCTAAACTTGTGTGGTGTCCATTTGTAGAGTTTTCACTGTGTTACTGTGTGTGGGTACAAATACTCAAGTCTGACTGCTCATGCCAAGCTACCAAGGGGGTGAGCAAGGGTTATCTTAGGAGTTTGACCTTCTTACCCTGACTAGAGTTGTCTCTCTAGTTGGACAGGGTGTAAACTGACTGCCAACTAGAGATCCCATTTCTAAGAATTCTTTTTTTTAGAAAACATGAGGCTGGTAAAACAGCCAAAACTGTCTTTTAATCAGACCTAAAACACACAGAAAAAGTCAGAGCACAGGGAGTTGGAGAGCAGCAAATCGTTGGCTCACAGAGATAGGACACACAGCATTGGTCAATAGCAACACAATCTTCCCTGAAAGTCATGGAACAAGTGTGATACAGCAGGACCAGTTCAAATTTCCTTCAAAGGCGTGAATCATGTGTGGTACTGCAGGGCAAGTCAGTTCAAGCTTCCATCAAAGACATTGAACAAATATACTACATGGTCACTGTGGAATCCATTCAAAGTCATGGAACATGTGTGGCACTGCAGGGACAGTGCAAGGTTCCTTCAAAAGCATGAAACAAGTGTGGCTCTGTAGGGCCAGTGCAAGCTTCCTTTAAAGACATGGGGCAAGTGTGGTACTGCAGGGCCACTGTAAGACTTCTTCAAAGACATGGAATAAATGTGGCACCAGGCAGCACCATTTAATACATCCATTAGATATATTGCAAAAGCAGCATTTCGGAATTGCACAAGTGTAAGGAACTGCATTGGCGTGTATGGATGCAAGCTTTAGTCATACGCATAGCAAGATTTCCACATGCAAATCATGTACAGCATGGCGCAGGAGTACACATTTTCCTATAGCACACATATACTATTCGGTCAAGAAACAATGCAAGCTCTACTCATATGCACAGATCATGGACAGCATCTGTATAAGCAGTCCACGTCTGCATCTAAAGGTGCACACACAATGTGCAGCATTTGGCAGCAGTGTAAGTTCAACTCACACATAGCACGAGTATAAGTGCAGCAGTGCAAGCTAAGATATCCTCACATGCAAAACAAGCATCACACTGGCAGCAGCATCTAAGCTTGCTTCAGGCACAGAATACTCTGAGGAAAATATAGATGTGAGTGAGCCACTGAAGGCTGAAGCCAGAATGCAGGCTTTGGTTCAGCTTGAGGTCCTCTTCAAACCTAGAGCCCAAAATAAGCAGAGTTTTCACATGGTTCCAGACTCATACTCATACTCTAACCTCATGCACCAAGAACAAAAGACAAAGCATTAAACTTTGATGTCAAACAGGAGGAAGAAAAGGATACCAGTGGCTGAATTACACAATGCGAAACCAGAAAACCTAGGGTAAACCCCAGCTTGGCAGCTTAACCAAATTGTTTGCTCCTAGGCAATTATTTTATTTTATCATGCCTCCTATTTAATTTAGTATTGCATTCAAGCAAACCTTGAAGTATGTAAGGATGCGTGCTTTACAAAAATTCTCTTGTGGTTGATTTAATGGACTGTAATAATGCTCTATGTAAGATAAGAATATAGCCTCCATAGCGGGGAAACATGACAACTATCTTGCCTCTTAGTTCACTAATTGTATTGCCATTATGGTGGTGGCTGGGGGTAATGAACGTTTCTAATATTATATTTAAAAACTGTTACTTTTATTAAATGCCTCTCAAGATAGTGATATAAGTGGATGTACTAAGGTGAAAAGCTTGTTAATAAAATATACTAGTTTGAATTTTGAAGACACTTTAGCCCTCATTACAACCCTGGCGGTTGGTGATAAAGCGGGGGTAATACCGCCAACAGGCCGGCGGTAAATACTGCCAAATTATAACCATGGCAGAAACTTCTCAGACAGACAGCCACTTTAACACACCAACCGCCAGGGCGTAATCAACAGGCACCACTGCGGTAACCGCCTACAGCCAGGCGGAAGGCAATGTTCTGCTTACTGTATCATGACACACCAATCTGCCACTTTTTCCGGGGTGGTACCAATGCCATCAAAAGCCTGGTGGAAACACGGCACAGAAGGGAAACAACTCACCTGTGGAGACTCTGGGAAGAACCACGCCGCCATGGAGCCCGAGCTGCATGTCTTCCCAATGCCCTTCTACGTGCTGCTCCACTACGAATACCAACGATGGCGAAGATGACCACGGTGAGTACAGCCACCTAGCACACAGGGTGGGGGGGAGGAAAAAGAGAGTGACACTCACACGCAACACCCCCAACCCCAACACCATACGCACAAGCAGATGCAACAATATAACATAGTACCCCGTACCCCTCAGGAATAATGCAAAGCCAAAAGGAATTGATGAAAGTGAGTGTAATAAGATAAAAAAGTAGAAATACATGCATCCAAGTCACAAAGTATATACATATTTACAAATGTAGGGACACTGACCAGATCTCAATGTTCATGGACCACAGGACCACATTACAAAGTCCAAGGCCCCACTTTACTCCTGCCACAACACGGAGAGAACACTGCAGGGGCATCAGGTCGAAAATGGGCAGGCACCTAAGGGGGGCGGGGAACGGGAGCACCTCAGCCGGCAGTTGGAACAACACCACTGGTCCTGGAGGGGGCATCGTGCCCTGTGCTCTTGATCCTGGGGAGGCTGGGGTTGGTGGGTGTCTTACCCACTGGTTCTGGAGAGGGCATCGTGCCCTGTGAGCTTCATCCTGGGGAGGATAGGGTGAGTGGATGGCATCTCCACTGGTTCTGGAGGGGGCATCGTGCCCTGTGATGCAGATATTGGGGAGTGCAAGGTCACAGTCTCTCAGGTGGGTGTCAAACCCACTGGATTTGCAGGGGTCGGGCCGCACAACAGCCCATGGACGCAGGTCTAATGAATGTCCATCGGCGGTGACGGTTGTTCAGTGGTGGCAGTGGAAGCTCCAGCCCATCCCCTGCAGCCTCAGACGGCTGCCCAATGGTGCTGCTGCTGGTGGTGAGGGTGGGAGGCTCCAGCCCATCCCCTGCAGTCTCGGACAGCTGCCCAATGGTGCTGCTGCTGCTGCTGCTGCTGGTGGTAGTGGGGGGAAGCTCCTGCCCATCCCCTGCAGCCTCAGACGGTTGCCCAATGGTGCTGATGGCTGTCCTGGTGGAGGTGCTGGTGGCAGTGCTGCTGCTGCTGCTGCTGGTGGGAGAAAGCTCCAGCCCATCCCCTTCAGCCTCGGACAGCTGCCCAATGGTGCTGCTACTGCTGGTGGTGGTGGGGGGAGGCTTCAGGCCATCCCCTGCATCCTTGGACGGCTGCCCAATGGTGCTGGTAGTGGTGCTGCTGGTGGTGGTTGGGGGAAGCTTCTGCCCATCCCCTGTAGCCTCGGACAGCTGCCCAGTGGTGCTGGTGGCGGTGGTGCTGGTGGTGGTGGTGGGGGAAGCTCCAGCCCATCCCCTGCAGCCTCGGACAGCTGCCCAGTGGTGCCGGTGACAGTGCTGGTGGTGGTGGGGGGAAGCTCCTGCCCATCTCCTGCAGCCTTGGATGGCTGCACCACCATGATTGCTGGTGGGGGCTCCGACTGAGTCCCAGCTCCAGGCTCCTTGCCCTTCCTTCCTGCAGCACTTGAGCAGGCTCCTTGCCCTTCCTTCCTGCAGCACTTGGGGCAGGCTACTTGCCCTTCCTTCCTGCAGCACATGGGGCAGGCTCCTTGCCCTTCCTTTCTGCAGCACTTGGGGCAGGCTCCTTGCCCTTCCTTCCTGCAGCAGTTGGGCCAGGCACCCTTTCCGTCTGGCTGGATCCTTTCACACCTGGAGTTGCTGGGGACACTACTATGCCCGTGGTCTGGGTGGCTGAGGTGCTTGCTTGGGTTTTGACCACCCTGGCCTGACGTGAGGGATGGGTGGGGGGAGGGGTAGGGAAGAGGTCAATAGTGAAGAGGAAAAGTTACTTAGGGACATTGGGGCGGGAAGAGGAAGAAGGTTTGGGAGTGGAGGAAGAGGGAGTAGTTGTAGGAGGTGTCTGTCTGCTGTGTTTGGGTGCAGCTGCATGGGCTGGATTCCGTTGTGAGGTGGAGGGCTGTTGGGTGACTGAGTGCTTG
The DNA here is from genome assembly GCF_031143425.1 of Pleurodeles waltl. NCBI lineage: Eukaryota > Metazoa > Chordata > Amphibia > Caudata > Salamandridae > Pleurodeles > Pleurodeles waltl. The sequence goes on from NC_090439.1 coordinate 458,463,637, forward strand.
CATATGTGTAATTTGGGAGGAGGGGGCCCAGACACAGTGAGAGAGGACACAGGGGAAGTGTGCATGGATGTGGGGGTGGTGACTGCCAGTGAGGTGTGGGATCTGATAGGTGTGCTGGTGATGGGGATAGTGGATGAGGATGTAGTGCATGCAGGTGTGAGTGTTGACACTACTGGGAGGGAGGTAGAGGACGAGGAGGAGGGGGATACAGTGGAGGCAGTGGATTATGGTATGTCTGCATCTGGATAGTGTTTGTGTGAGTGCCTCTGGGATGAAGTCTGGTGCTTGTGTTTGCCATGTCCACTCTTGTGTGTTTTCCTGTGTGCATGCTCATCTGCCTGTGTGCTTGGGATAGGATGGGGTTGAGGGGAATAGGATTGGGATTGGGAAGGGGAAGTTGGATGGGGAGGGTGGAAACAAGGACAATGGCTGCCATCAGAGAGGAGGCAAGAGCCTAGATTGATCTCTGTTGGGCCGCCAAGACAGTGTGAATGCCCTCCAGAAATGCATTGGACTGTTGTCTTTGGACTGCCAGCCCCTGGATGGCATTCACGTGGTTGACTGCCCAACAGAGATGGATCACAGGAGGTTAATAGCCTCCTCACTTACGGCAGCAGGGCTCACTGGGGCTGGGCCTGAGGTGCCTGGGGCAAAGGAAATGCCCACCCTCCTGGGTGAGCGGGCACGGGCTACTCGCTGAGGGGCTGCTGGGAGGGCGGTGCTGGTACGGGGAGTGGTGGCTGTACTGGGTGTCCGCCACTCCCCGTACCACCAGGGAGCTTCCATCGGAGGAGGTATCCATGTCCGAACTGTCCCCACCAGTCTCTGCCGTGGTGCTCCCCTCGTCCTCTGTCCCACTGGTGCCCTCAGCGTCAGTGGACTAGGCCTCCTGGGTCCTGTGGGATGCAGCTCCCTCTGTCACCAGTGCCTCTGCTCCTCTGCCAGATGATGCTAATGCACATAAGGACAGGATGACAAAACAAATATGGGGGGGAAGAGACAAAGGATACACTTGTTCAATGGTGGCTCCATTACCACTGTTGGCGTACTCACAAACAAGGCAATGCACTACCAATTACAATGCTAGTCACCAGGCCATGGGTAGGGAAACATACCACCAACTGCAGCATACCTGAGACCCACACACCCCTGCCCAGTCATGGATGCCTACTAGCTAGGTTGGAGGAATATCACATCAGAACCCTGCCCAACATGGGACCTACTCTGCAATGTCGGGCCTGGCCTTGGGGCACCCACAGGCCCACATCCCCCACCCGGATACCACCCCACCAGGCGTACGTTGTAATGAAGGGCACTGTACTCACCCCCTTGTAGCTGCTGTGATGCCCCCAAGCGCCCATCCAGCTCCGGATAGGCCACCGCCAGGGTGCAGGCCATCAGGGGGGTCAGGGTTCGACAGGCACCCCTTCCTTGTTGGAAGCTGGGCCTCCGCCGTCTTCCGTGCCCAGCATCTCAGGTCCTCCCACTGTTTTCGACAGTAGGTGCTCCGTCTGCCGTAGACCCCCAGGGTCCGCACATCCTGGCACTCCATATACCCTTCTTTTGATGAGCGCCGACCTGCAGAAAAATGCACACAGGGAAAGGTCTTAGTCACACCGTCCTGTCTGTTACACTCATGGACCACCATGCCCCTTCATATCCTCATTAGCACAGACATGGCCCTGCATACATGCTGCACGCTGCCCAGGGGACATCCACTCCCCTACACAAGGCCTGCACAAACACCACTCCATGCATTCATGCCCCATGCATCGTGCTTACAGTGTACTCACCTGTTGGTCTGGAGGCCCATACAGCAGTTTGTACTGGGGTAGGACCCCATGCACCATTCTCTCCAACTCCGCCGAGGGGAAGGCAGGGGCCCCTTCCCCAGTCACACCAGCCATGGTAGGTTCCAGACACAGGTCACAGCAGCACATGCAGTGAAGGTCCTCTCCTATTGAAGGTCAGGTAGCAAGTGAGTGAAATGGCGGTCACGTCCGCGGTGGTGCAGACCATCACCGCTGGCATACTTCACCATTGGCCACTGTAACCCATAGGGCCCAATGATAACCAATGAGGAGTTGCACGGCGGTTCTCGACCGCTTCCCGCAACGGCGCAGAAAATCAGTGGAATTACCTCACATCCACCTGTCCACCTGTCCCTCCATACTGGACAGGCAGACGCCATTTGGGGGGGTGGGGGGGTGGCAGGCCATGGATCCTAAATGCATCACAGTTCACATTTTCACATTCTGGACATATGCCACCATAATATTGTATGAATCACAATATGCATTGTACTGTAGTGGTTACAATGTACAGATAATGACCAGCAGCTCACTCTTTTGCCCCATAGAATGCAACCGCTGCAGATGAATAGGAGATGGAGACATACCCCCATGTACAGACCCCTGGTGGACTTGGCAACAATGGAGGACAGGCACATTATCCTCACCTATAGACTTGACAGGGCCACAATCACAGAGCTGTGTGCCCAATTGGAGCCTGACCTGATATCTCCTATCCGTCACCCCACTGGGAACCCCCTTTTGTGCAAGTGCTATCAGTGCTCCATTTCCTGGCAGCTGGTTCTTTCCAAGTGACTGTGGGATTGGCAGCAGGAATGTCACAGCCAATGTTCTCAATAGTGCTGACCAGAGTGTTGTCTGCCCTGATCAAACACATGTGCAGCTACATCGTTTTCCCCCAGGTGGAGGATTCGGCCACAGTGAAGGCTGACTTCTATGCAATGGAACATATCCCCAACATCATTGGTGCGATTGATAGGACACATATTGCATTTGTTCCCCCCCCCGACGAAATGAACAGGTCTTCAGAAATCGCAAAAGTTATCACTCTATGAATGTGCAGATGGTGTGTTAGGCGGACCAGTACATCTCCCATGTCAATGCTAAGTATCCAGGCTCAGTGCATGATGCTTTTATCCTGAGGAATGGCAGCAAACCAAATGTGATGGGCCAACTCAAGAGGTACAGGGTGTGGCTAATAGGTGAGCCCTGGTTCCCACCCAGTGGATGTTGGTGTATGGGTATGGTGTGGGCCATAAGGGCTAGTGTGTGGCTAACAGTTGTCCCACAATATTTGCATGTCATTCTGGTTACCCCAACCTATCATGGCTACTGACCCCAGTGAGAAATGCCTGGACAAGGGCAAAAGAACGTTACAATGAGGCACATGGGCGAACTAGAAAGATAATTGAAAGAACCTTCAGCCTCCTGAAGGCCAGGTTGTGTTGCCTCCATCTAACAGGTGGATCCCTGTGCTACTCACCCAAGAAGGTCTGCCAGATCATCGTGGCATACTGTATGTTGCACAACCTTCCCTTGTGACGCCATGTGCCTTTTCTGCAGGAGAAGGAGGCTGGAGATGGCTGTGTGGCAGCAGTTGACCCTGTGGACAGTGCAGAAGAGGAGGCAGAGGATGAGGATCAGGACAGCAAAAGTGCAGTCATTCGTCAATACTTCCAATGACACACAGGTGAGACAGTGTTATTTCACTTTTCATTGACAGTTTGGTGTGTGACATTGTCACAGGCAGGCTGTGAATTCCTACTGCTATGGCCACTCACTGTACCCATTGGCATCACTTTTTGCAGATGTTGGTGCCCCACTATTGTTCCTGGTGTGTTCAGTGCAGCAAGTACAGGTCTTTCCTATGTAAACATTACTGTACAGTTGAAGTGCAATGTTTGAACCTTGTTAGATGAATACATTTTGAAATAATTTGACATAATCCATACTTATATTTTTTCTAAGTGTGTTTATTGCAGTGCTCTGATGAAAAGGGGGAAGTGCAATGGTCTGGGGGGATGATGAAGAAAAGTCCAGGTTAGAGTCCAGTCTATTTGTAGCACAGGTGCAATGACCAAGGGGGCATAGGAAGGGGAGCAGGTTAGAGTCCAGTCTATTTGTAGCACAGGTGCAATGTCGAAGGGGGCATAGGAAGGGGAGCAATGGCAGTTCAAGGTGGACAGGGTGACAGAGTGGGACACAAGGGTGACAATCAGAGTCTTATTTCCTGGCGGGGTTCTTGGCAATAGTCTATGGCTTCTGCCTGGATCACAGGGAAAGTTTGCGTGGTGGTTCTCCTTCTGCAGGGGTAGGGGTGCTGATGACCTGTTGGTCCTGTGGCGGGGCCTCCTGTCAACTAGCGGCAGTGGAGGTGGAGGGCTGTTTAGTAGTCTGGCTGGTGTCAGGGCCCTCTGTTGTGCCACTGCCTCCCTCATACTGTTGGCCATGTCTGCCAGCACCCCTGCAATGGAGACCAGGGTGGTGTTAATGGACTCCAAGTCCTCCCTGATCCCCAGGTACTGTCCCTCCTGCAGCGGCATGTTTTCCTGCATCTTGTTCAGGATCTGGCCCAGCGTCTCCTGGGAATGTTGGTATGCTCCCAGGACCGCGGTGAGTTCCTCCTGGAGAGTCGGTTCCCTGGCCCTGTCCTCCACCTGGTGCACAGCAGTCCTCCCAGCTTCCCTGTTGTCCTGTGGCTCTGTTCCCTGAACCATGTTCCACTGCCACTGACCCAAGGTCCCTGATTGTCTTGGGTTTGTGGTGTGCCCTGGGGTCCCTGTAGTGGTGGACACACTGCTGATTGACGTGTCCTGGGGACAGAGGTATGGGCCCGCTGGGTGGGTGCTGTTGTGGTGTTACCTGAGTAGGGAGGCTCTGTGGTGGTGTGTGACTGTGGCTGAGTAACCGACTGTCCGGAGGTCCCTGATGGGCCAGGTTGGTCATCCAGATCCAGGCGACAAGAGCTGCTGTCATCACTGTGGGCCTCTTCTGGGGGGAGACTGGATGCTGCTGGCACCTCTCCTCTGGTGACATTGGGTGGGGTACCTGTGTGGATGTAAATGCAGTGTGTAGGAAAGTACCATCTTGCCTTGCAGAGAACCTCAGTGCTTATGCTCTCTCTGCCTTTAAAATTGTCATTATAGGCTAGTGACCATTTTTACCAATTCTAATTGGCACACTGGAACACCCTTATAATTTCCTAGTATATGGTACTGAGGTACCCAGGGTATTGGGGTTCCAGGAGATCCCTATTGGCTGCAGCATTTCTTTTGCCACCCATAGGGAGCTCAGACAAACCTTTACACAGGACTGCCACTGCAGCCTGAGTGAAATAACGCACACGTTATTTCACAGCCATTTTCACTGCACTTAAGTAACTAATAAGTCACCTACATTTCTAACCTTCACATGCTGAAGGTTAGGTGCAAAGTTACTAAGTGTGAGGGCACCCTTGCACTAGCAGAGGTGCCCCCACATAGTTCAGGGCAATTTCCCCGGACTTTGTGAGTGCGGGGACACCATTACACACGTGCACTACATAGGGGTCAATACCTATATGTAGCTTCACAATGGTAACTCCAAATATGTCCATTTAACATGTCTAAGATCATGGAATAGTCCCCCCCATGCCAAATCTGGTATTGGGGTGCCAATCCCATGCATCCCCGGGGCTCCACTATGGACCCAGGGTACTGCCAAACCAGCTCTCTGGAGTTTTCTCTGCAGCTACCGCTGCTTCCACCCCACAGACAGGGTTCTGCCCTCCTGGGGTCTGGGCAGCCCAGTCCCAGGAAGGCAGAACAAAGAATTTCCTCTGAGAGAAGGTGTTACACCCTCTCCCTTTGGAAATAGGTATTAAAGGCTGGGGAGGGGTAGCCTCTCCCAGCCTCTGGAAATGCTTTGAAGGGCACAGATGGTGCCCTCCTTGCATAAGCCAGTCTACACCGGTTTAGGGAACCCCCAGTCCCTGCTCTGGTGCAAAACTGGACAAAGGAAAGGGGAGTGACCACTCCCCGGTCCATCATCACCCCAGGGGTGGTGCCCAGAGCTCCTCCAGTGTGTCCCAGACCTCTGCCATCTCGAATCCAGAGGTGTGAGGGCATTCTGGAGGCCTCTGAGTGGCCAGTGCCAGCAGGTGACGTCAGAGACCCCTCCTAATAGGTGCTTACCTGACTAGGTGGCCAATCCTCCTCTGAGGGCTATTTAGGGTCTCTCCTGTGGGCTTTTCCTCAGATAACGACTTGCAAGAATTCACCAGAGTTCCTCTGCACCTCTCTCTTTGACTTCTGCCAAGGCTCGGCTGCTGACTGCTCCACGATGCCTGCAAAACTGCAACAAAGTAGCAGTAAGACAACCAGCGACATTGTAGCGCCTAATCCTGCCGGCTTTCTTGACTGTTTCCTGGTGGTGTATGCTTTGGGGGCTGCCTGCCTTCATCCTGCACTGGAAGCCATGAAGAAATCTCCTGTGGGTCAACTGAATCTTCCCCCTGCTCCAGCACGCACCAAACTTCAGCATCACCGGAACTCTGGGACCCCTCTCATTCTGACGAGCGTGGCCCCTGGAACACAGGTGGTAGACCCAAGTGATCCAGACTGTCCAGTGGTCCAACTGTCCAAATTTGGAGGAGGTAAGTCCTTGCCTCCCCTCTCCAGACAGTAATCCTGTGCACAGCGTGAACTGCAACTACTAGGGCTCCTGTGCACATTTCCATGGAATCCTTCGTGCACAGCCAAGCCCATGTCCCCAGCACTCTGTCCTGCATTGCTCAACTCCCTGAGTTGACCTCCAGCTTCGTGGGACTCTCTTTTGCAGTGTTGAGATGACCGCAGTGTTCAGGCTTTTAAACCCTTGTTCAAGTGCTTCTGTGGGTGCTACCTTCTTGTGCATGGGCTCTCTACATTGCTGAGGGCCCCCTCTGTCTCCTCTCCCGAGTGGCGACATCCTGGTCCTTTCTGGGCCCGGACAGCATTCTTTTTCTTCAACTGTGACTCTTGCAGCTAGTAAGGCTTGTTTGTGGTCTTTTGCCAAAGAAACAACTCTGCATCTTCCAGCACTCTGTGGGACATCTTCTGCATGAAGGAGAAGTTTCTAGCACCTTTCATTCTTGCAGAATCTTCAGCTTCTTCCATCCAGAGGCAGCCATTCTGCACCTTCATCTGGGGTTTAGTGGGCTCCTTCCCCCCCTGGACACTTTAACGACTCTTGGACTTGGTCCCCTTCCTTCCCAGGTCCTCAGGTCCAGGAATCCGTCTTCAGTGCTTTGCAGTCTGTTGTGGTCTTTGCAAAAATCCTTTACCACAAGTGTGTTTATGGGGAAATAGTAGTACTTTACTCCTACTTTCCAGGGTCTTGGGGTGGGGTTTCTTGGACACCCTTAGGGGCATATTTATACTCCATCTGCGCCGAATGTGTTAAAAAAATTTGACGGACATTCAGCGCAAACGTTGCCCCATATTTAAACTTTGACGCCCGAGCCCGCGGATTACAAAAGTCCGCCGTGTGCGTCATTTTTTGGATGCAGCAACCCACCTTGCGTTAATGATATGCAAGGTAGGCGTTCCCGTTGAAAAAATTACTTAAACGGCTGTGCATCGTATTCATGCTTTTGGGAAAAAATGACGCACGGCCGGGAGGCGGAGCCGGAAAATGGCGCACAGCCCGATTTGCGTCAAAATTTAACGCCTGGGTCAGGGCAGGCGTTAAAATGGGGCAAACACACCTGTATTTAATCAGAACACACAGAAGCAACAGCAGAGAAGCAGAGCAGCAAAAGGGAGACATGGAGGTGATTCTTATCCAGCATGCACGCAGACGCAGAGCCCAGCAGCTACAACAGCAGCTACCACAACACCAGCAGTGTCCCCAAAGGGAGCGCAGAAGGCAGGAGAGGATATTCCGCCCCATAACAACCCTTCATGGCCTCAGGGAACACCACATCATCCAGAGGTACAGGTTGAACTGGCAGGCCATTCAGCAGCTGCTGCGAAACATTGAGCCGCAGTTGGCATCCACTTTGCTGACACCCCGCATCATCCCAACAGAAACCAAGCTGCTTGCCGTACTTCACATGCTGGCAAGTGGCTCTTTTCAAACAACTGGTACCCTGGTTGCCGGAATATCACAACCATCATTCTCTGCATTTTTGCCCAAAGTACTGGATGCCATCATTGGACTTACACCCGCCACATCTGCTTTCCTAACACACTGCAGAAGCAGCAGGAAACAAAACAGGGGTTCTACCTCATTAGTGGGTTCCCACACGTCCTTGGTGCAATCAACTGCACACATGTACGCCTTGTGCCTCCTGCTGCAACTGAACACCTCTACCGCAACAGGAAGCACACACATTCCATCAATGTGCAGGCCATTGTCGATCACCAAGGATTGATCACCAACATCGTGGCTAAATATCCTGGGAGTGTCCATGACTCATTCATCTTCCGTCACTGCACCATCAATGAACACTTCCAGGATGGACAGTATGGCAATGGACTACTTGTTGGTAAGTACAAAAACCTACTTGTATACACACTGCACAGCAACCCTCTAGGACACACAACACATACACCACAACAGCAACATGTGAACAGGAACACACTGAGGTTGTGACATCGCTAGCCATGTTTCTTAGGTCACCATTGAACCTGTCACACATCGGAAATTAGTGTACAGTCTAATGTTAAGATGTCAAAGATCACAACGTGTAGAGTGGGTTGCCTAAATGTCGCCTTGCAAATTGTAATTGTCCCAATGACGTTTACATTAATCCATTGCATAAGTCTAAAGGTATGGGATGTCCAGGGTACATTGATATGAACGTGTTAACAGCACTGTCAAAATGAATCTGTGTATGGAACTATCATCTCACCCCCAGTGAAGACACACGGACACCTGTATCACAAGTCGCAATGCTAGGGAGGGCACACTGTACTGCAAATCCCAAAACATACTGCTGACAACTGGTTAGCAGCCAAACACTCGTTCAGCCAAGGAAACAACACAATGCAGATGGTACATCCTACAAGCCTAGGATGCGACATTATAACACAAAAGAGTCACAGACGACAGAAGACAACTACTGCCATGAAAGGTGATTTCAATAGGGCTGGCTACATCAACATGATCCCATTCATTTTCTCTTGCAGCTGATCAGGGGTATGGCATTCAGCCATGGATAATGACACCTATTGGCAACCCGAGTACTGCAGCAGAGCGTGCCTACAATGACACACATAGGAGGACACGCACCATAGTCGAGAGGACCTTCAGCATCCTCAAGTCAAGGTTCCAGTGCCTCGACATCACTGGTGGTAGCCTCCTATATTCCCCGGAGATGGTCTGTAAGATCATCCTAACATGTGCTATTCTGCACAACATTTGCATCAAAAGGAACATTCCCCTCCTGGAACCAGAGCCACACATGCCTGAAGAGGAGGAAGAGGAGGATGCTGGCCTGCAACATGAGGGGGAACTACAGAACACGCCGCTGGTATACGCAGGCGGCAACATGTCGTGAACAATTTCTTTTAAATATAATCACCATCACCACTTTATGAACTAATTTAAATAAACACATATAATAATCACCATATCATCGTTTGGCTATTCATTTTTGCACACCTTCATCTCTAACTATCATGACTCACATTGATCATTTGTGGCACAGTTCAGCATGATTACCTATTTGGATGTAAACTTAGACAGCTTTATTCATGCAGTTTTTGTAGTGTTTGCTTAGATTTGTGTGCACTGTTATATGTGTTAGTATTGCATGGTGACAACATTTTGCTGCCACTATTTGGTGACTTAGATATCCCTTGAGGAAGCATTAGTCTGTCCAACACAGCATAATGGTTATGGTTTCTCACTTCATCAGATATTACCCTCAGGAAGGGCAGAGTATGATGCAATCATGGCCACTGTGCAGCTTTATCTGACTACATAATATCAGGACAGTTGTATTGACAAGCTACGTAATTTGACAGTAGGCACATTTCAGTTATCTACTGCACAGTTGATATGTCACATTACCCAGAGACAAATTTGTTGTGTAAGTGCTATTTATTGAAAAGTGCTGTAGTGCTATCTGTACATTGTCCATGATTGTGAGTCCATTAGAGTGACATCTTACATTGTGATCCGACACAAGGGGTTACGGTAATGATTTTGACATGCTGGGGTGATGTTTCAGACAGTGCAGACGGACAGGATTTGCCAATGAGTAGGAGAGAGACAATGGCAAGACTGGCATGTTACAAAGCGCAGGACCTTGGTAATAGTTGGCCATGTGGCAGGGACTAGTGCTTCCGAGTACTTTTCCATGTGAAGGTGATCTGTTCCATGTCTTCTTCTTCTGATGTGTGTGTTGCCTCCTCTGTTCTTGGTGGTGGTGGTTGTGAAGGGGCAACACACACCTCGGTGTTAGAAGACGTGGAGTCAGACATCCCGGTCGCTGCTACCTGTGAAGGTCTTAAGGGCAGTACTGCAGCAAGGAGGGTCTGCTGGTTCTTGACAATAGCAGCCACATCACGATGGTAGGCAGCCAGGTTGGCCCTGAGGGGTTCAATGTTGCATTCGTGCACGTGTTGACAGGATTGCTGTTGTAGGTGTTGGGTCAACTGTATTACAGCTGTGCTGATTTCCTTCTGGGTTTTTTGCTGTTCCTGCAAGATAGATGTTAGGGCTTGCATAGCTGCTGCCTGAGCTGCAGATGACATCATGCACGAACGCAACCCCTCTAGGCTGGCTGCCATAGTTTGCATCCCCACCCGCACCTCCTTGGCCATCTCCCGCTGTACCCCAACTACAGTTCTCTCAAAGCTGGTGCCTGTGTCGTCTGAGTCCTCAGCTGTATTGGAGCTGGCAGGTCTTACAATTGGGGTGGTGGGTGGATCCTCTGCAATGGCTGCTTGTTCTGTGCTCCTCCTTGTGACTGAAGGTGGGATCTGGAGGGTTTAAAGGACCTTTTGGATAGTCTCCTGGGGAATGTTTATCAGCTCGTCATCCATGTCATCAGGGTAATCTGGGACAGGCATATCCGCAGGAGATCCATCTTCCTCTGCAATGAAACAGGGTACAATTAGTGTGTCTGTGTTGTGGCATGAGTGATGTGACATGCCTGCCTTGTGATGAATTCACATTGTGATCTTGTTTCTTCTTTATTGCTCCAGTCTTTCAGATGGGCATTCTCCCAGGCCTATGGCCCACTTGTATGTCACATGTATGTTATTAAGTTATTAGACTTGTCGGCATCATCTCTTCTAGGTGTTGGTTTTGGCCAAATAGTGAATTGCCACCTTCTTGTCCTACTCAACCCTCCGTCTACATGATTCATGGGGAAGTTACTGCCATTGGCTACTTGAGCTGCACACAGAGCGGAAGTGGTAGTGGCAACTGTTGTCGCAGTTACATTCCAGTTGTCGGTATGGCTAGAGGTTGTTAAGAGGGCCCTAGTTAATGTGGGGGGTATGGTGGCTGACGTGTGCCGGGATGTCAGTTTAACGATGTGCCCTTCCCTCCTGGCGTGGCTTTGCCTTTGCCTGGCATGGCAGCATGCCCCCATGGGACTGTTGTTGGTGTAGTGTAATGGTGTGCCCCAGCTTCTGTCTGTGCAGGCCATGCCCCCATGCCGTGCCCCTTTACCCATGCCACTCCATGTATTTGATGACTTACATGCAATGTGTAGTAGGTATTCCCCCCCCTGTTGCAGTTGACATTAGTGCATTTCAATTCCCCATGCGACTTACCCTGCATGTGCGTTGTCTCCTGGTAGTCTGTGCTGTCCTGTCCTTGAATCTCTGTGACAATCTCCTCAGAGATGACGGCTGTGACCATCTCCTCTATGTGGTAGAGGGCCTCCTGGTGTGCTGGACTCCCACCTCCAGTCTGCAGTGCTGCCTTCCTGTTCCTGGCCATCTTTTCCTTGGTCCTGCGCTTGCAGTCATGCCAGCGTTTCTTGCACTCGATGACAGTTCTGCGTACTTCAGCCACACTGTTAATCTTGTCAACAATTTGTTGCCATATTGCCTCTCTCCTACTGATTGGCAACTTTGAGGTGACAAACAGTTGGTGCTGGTGTTCCGTCACCCCTTTAACCAGAATTTCCTGCTCCTCTGCACTGAAGCGACACTTTCTTTTCTTCTTATAAGTGTCCTGGTTCTTGTGTGGGTCCTCCTGGCTGGTTCCTGGTCTGTTGTCATCTTCCTGGGGTCTGTAGTGGCATCTGGCTCTCCTCTGGTGAAATGGCAGTGTTAACGGGGTTTTTTGACGCTATTGCGTCAAAAAACGGCACATATCCGGTTTGCGGGGTCGTAAATCGACCCACAGTCATTTCCGCTGCGTTAACGTTATTTTGCTTTACGACTTGACGCTGCGGTGTGCGTCAAAATAAATGACTCCCACCTGAGATTTGTGCCGCCGTGCGTCAAAGTATAAATTTGACGCCCGCACGGCGCACCAAAATGGCGTTAGCTGGCGGTAATATTTTTGACGCAAAACTGCGCAGTCGCAGTTTTGCGTCAAAAAGTATAAATATGGCCCTTAGTGTTTTCTTACACTCCCAGCGACCCTCTACACACTACACTAGCCTAGGGGTCCATTCGTGCTTCGCATTCCACTTTCATAGTGTATGGTTTGTGTTGCCCCTTGAGCCTATTGCATTCTATTGTATTATACAGTGTTTGCACTATTTTACTAACTGTTTACTTACCTGATTTTGGTTTGTGTGTATATTTTGTGCATTTTACTTACCTCCTAAGGTAGTCTATGCTCTGAGATATTTTTGGCACAATGTCACTAAAATAAAGTACCTTTATTTTTAGTAACCATGAGTATTGTGTTTCCTATGATATAGTACCTATATGATTTAAGTGGTATAGTAGGAGCTTTGCATGTCTCCTAGTTCAGGCTAAGCTGCTCTGCTATAGCTACCTCTATCAGCCTATGCTGCTAGAACACTACTAATCTACTAATGAGGGATAACTGGACCTGGCACAAGGTGTAAGTACCATCAGGTACTCACTATAAGCCAGGCCAGCCTCCTACACAGTGTTATTGTTTCTGTGTGTGACATATTGTGCATGGGTGTGTTGCCCTCTTTGGTTGTTATTGCCCTGGCAGCTTTGCCTTGTGTGAGTTGTTATTTGGTGGGCTAGATGATTGTCTCTAGTGTGCATGCTGTAGTGGTAGGTGTCCATGCAGGTCTTTGATTGGTGTCCATGCATTGGTATGGCATGCAGGGCTTGGCATTGGGATGAGTGGGTTGTTATGGTGGGGTGTGTGGGTAATGGTGGAGTGATGGGAGTGAGGGTGGGGGTATTTGATGGCATGCAGGTAGAGGGGTGAAAGTAGTGAAGAGTTGACTTACCAGAGTCCAGTCCTCCTGCTACTCCTGCCATACCCTCAGGATGCATGATTGCCAAGACTTGCTCCTCCCATGTTGTTAGTTATGGGGGAGGAGGTGGGGTCCACAGCCAGTCCCCTGTACAGCTAGTTGGTGTCTTGCTGCAATGGAACATACCTTCCCCCGTAGGTGTCGTTCCACCTTTTCCTGATGTCATCCCTTGTTCTTGGGTGCTGTCCCACATTGTTGACCCTGTCCATGATTTTCCGCCATAGCTCCATCTTCCTAGCACTGGATATCTTCTGCACCTGTGATCCAAATAGCTGTGGCTCTACACAGGTGATTTCTTCTACCATGACCCTTAGCTCCTCCTCAGAGAATCTGGGATGTCGTTGTGGTGCCATGGGTACAGTGTGAGTGGTGTGGGTGAGGATGTGTAGGGTGCTGTGTTGGGGTGTGTGATGTAAGGTGCGTGGGTAGTGTATAAGGTGATGGTGGTATGTGGCTCTGGTTGTGTGGGTGCTCTCTGCTGGCAATTATTTCTTGTCATAAGGGGTTGTGGGTAATGTGGTTGTGTGTTTTATAGTAGTGTGGGTGTGGTGTATTTATGGGTGTCAGGTGTGTATAGTTTGAATTGTCTAATGTGGTGCTGTTTTGTCTGTGTGTGTGTATTTTGAGTGCGGCGGTATGTGCCGCCAATTGTTTACCACCGTTGAATGTCCGCCGTGGTGATTCGTGGTCATAATGTTGTGGACATTGTTCTGTTGGTGTAACATGTGGGTTTTGATACCGCCAGTTTATCACTGACATTTGGTGTGGTGGATTTGTGTGTGTGTCTGAATTGTGTCATAATATGGTTAGCAGATATCCGCTGCGGCGGTGGTATGTTGGCTGCAGTAAGCATAACGGTAAGTGGGATTTACCGCCATAATGAGGGCCTTTATCATATTTGTTGGACAAATTCCATGCAAATTATTCCATAGCTCAATTTGTGTCTGGGCACTTAAAGCCAAGACGGGCTCTTAGAGCCAAAAGAGTCTCTTGGATTGGCTCTCCATGTTAATTTGTTGAATCACCTCTACTACAGTATTGTATATGACAGGTGCATGTGTTCCCACCTCTCTCAGGCCTATATTTATACATTATATTTTGTAAGTTTGCGCCTGTTTTGCGTCAAAAAGTGACGCAAATGCAGTGCTACAAAAGTATGAATATGGGCCTCAGTGTCTTAATCTGGGAAACAACATAGTGTTTTCTGAGATACTGGATAGTTTCCATGGGTTACAGAAGAATAACTACTACAACTTTGTTTTTAATAAGGAATGGTTGTGCATAAGTGACCCCAGGATGTTGTTTTAAAGTTACCTGTGCATTTCTACTATAGAAAGGAACAAGCATCGGTCAAATAATTCATTTTCCCAGTTCCAGCAGTCTGTCCTAAGTAAGTCTATGTTCTTTTACTAAGCACCATCTTGTGTCCTCCACCCATCAGGCTGAACGCATTGATTACTATGACTCTCTTGTCTTCACAAGCCATGCAGCAGCATGGGCATAGCTTCTTCTTTGACCTCTGCTGACAGCACGCAAAAGCGAGCATGTGCATTGCTCGGCCATTCCATGCATGTTTAATGAGGACTTCGCAGGGTCCCCACAGGTGCTGTAGTGGATTCTGCTGCTCAGAATCAGACTCCTGCTGCTATGGGAATTGAACAAATCTCACAGCAAGCTCCCAGTGCTGTCTGAGCTCCCATAGCCTTAGTAGGCAATGATGCTGGAACAATATTCAGACTGGGGGGCTGCCCTCAATGTTACATCACTGAACTCATAGGAATTTTGCAAAATCTAGGCAACACACACAGAACAAGCAACTCAAATTAGCCATGCCCATTCACCAGAAGAGTGGTAAAGGGTGTAGTATGTAGTTGGTGTTGCATTTAGGAGTACACTGTCACAAATAAATGACTAAAGCACAATGTGGCAGTCCACTGTCATTTACAGAGAACATATGTTCCATTGAAATGACCACTAAATCTGCATTGTCATATAGTTTTACTGATAAAACTATATACTACACAAAACGTAATGTGGATTTCAGTGAAAATTTGTTACTTGTACATACCAAGTAAAGTGTCTAATTGGTTTCCATCCTATTGAAATCTTTGTTTCCAGTACACTTCAGTAATAGAAAAAGTGATTATTCTGTGCTTTCCTAGTTGTTTATTTATTTTGAAATATTTGTACAGTTCACTTATAGGTATTTACATTTTGTTGTGTGTTAGAAGAAAACAACATACTACAGCCTTTCCTTACACACCAGCAGGCTTTTCGCATAGTTCACTTTACAAAATCCTCACACATTGGAATAGAAGAAAAAAAGTAAACTTCTATCTCCATGTTAAAAGAAGAAGCCACAATTTGTCAGTCTAGACTGACATTTGACCTCTGTCTTCTAATCGCAGAGCAAATGTGACAAGATAAAACAAAATTTAAAGTAATCTTTAATGGTCATTCACCTTCGGAGCTCCATCATGGTTACTTTGGAGATGCTGAAGCACCTGCTGCACCCCTACTTTCAGCACCTATGCTATTAGGCGCCCCCTCAGGGACAAGGGGTGGTTGTAGTAGGGTCCCCTCCTACCTCTGGGTCCCGGTGCATTGCAGCAGCTGCATCACTGGTAGCTATGCCTGTGGTGTGTGCTCACCTGTCTACACTGTTTCTCAACTCTCTAGTACCAACAGGAGTTTGAGAGGTTAGCAAACATGCCAGTATTGAACTTTCAAGTAAAGCCAAAAAACATAGGTTCAGGTATTACATGCCTGCATTAGCCTACAGAGTGGGACTTTCAGAAGACCTAGAGGGCCAAATTTACAGGGATTTGGTGTAGGGCAGCACAGCAAGTCACCTTGCTGTGCTGCCCTACTCCAAAGTGAAAGGGCACGAATGCACTGTATTTATGCAATACAGTGCATTCCTGTCCCTTCCCCCTGCACTGGTGCAGTTTCGGCAACCTAGCTCCAATGCAGGAACCCTTGCATCATGGTGCAAGGATGCCTGTGTTGTCAGCAGGATTGATTTTGTGCAGGAAGGGGCACAGAGATAATCCATAAAGGCATTTTCCTCTTTTTATGTGTGCTGGAGAATGCAAACCACATGGAAAGAGTTAAAACAAGGAGAAATAAAAATATTTTTACGGCCTGGGGAGGCGTAATGTTTTGACGCATCCCCTGGTTGACAGGCTCTCATGAATCTGGGATGTGTCAAAATCCATGGGCATTGCATGGTAAAATGCACCCATGGAACGCCTTTCTGGCGCAATTTGTGCTGCGTTACCTTACTCCAAATCTATGAGGCTATGGAAAGCCATGCAAAGTGGTTTTGCGTGGCCTCGTAGATATGATTTTGTAGTCTGCACCGCCGGAGCATCAAAAAGTGATGGCCTAGCGGCGCACAGGGCTCATAAAAATGCCCGGGAATGGTACACAAATTTATATGACCCTACTTTTGAATCTAGAATCTAGACACTCAAGACCAGAGATTTAACGGCCTGATGAGATGCGCCAAATCAGACACTGAACGGTCAGACGAGCATCAACCATACATAATAACACAACACATAAAGCAACATACGTATGGCTTCAGCCTCTATCCTATTTTCAGCCTTGAAAATGGTGTCACATTACCCTCACAGGAGTGAACCGCACGCCGGCTGACATTTAAATGGAAATGTATTAACAAGGAAAGGTGACTTGACCCATTGTGACACTGGAGTAACTGGATCCATGCCAATAAAACCACAAATTGACACACAGCATCCTTGGAATGTGTGAAACTATTGCTTCTAGAGGGTACTTTAACGTTTCAACAGGAGTATCTCCTATTCTCTATTCATTTTGTATTTCTTCACTGATTGGGTAAAGAGGCCGCCATCAGAGGGAATTAAATTTGGCAACATTACTAAAGAAAGAAAACATAAAGGCATGTACTTGGATCACGGTTTTCCAGCGACATCACTAATTTTGGTTTGTGACCATATTGGTATGTTGCAAGCACACACATAGAGTGACGCTAACTAGCAATGTACTCCGATTATGGCAGGGACATTCACATGTGAAAGTTGGCAATGGTTTCCATGGAGATCATTTTCAAAAATGCATGCTGCTAGTAATGTGTAGCTTCTGACCTATGTCTATAGTGTTGTTCTTATCGGACATTGTACCATTGTACCAATGTATGATTGCATAATGATGTTTCAGTGGTGACAATGGCAGTTGCCACTGGAGTAAGACGCAGTTGGTTCATCCTCCAAGGGACAGACTAATACCGCAATTGGAGATGAGGCTGGCATGGATGCAAAGCAGACCTAAAAGGATGAGGAGATGACAGGGCCAAGCAACTCTATGGTGGCACAGTGGAAGCAACATCATTGCTCCCGAGGTGTTCTCTGCTCTGTTCCTCTGCTCCTGTTGTGAGCCTTGCCCCACCTCCTGCATGTGCCTCTTCGTCCTTTCCCCCTTTCTGAAATGGCCATGGGTTCCACCTAACATTCATCCTGTGGAATGTCTATGGTGTCATATTTGATACGTGCCTACCTTAATTTCATTTTTGTTCACACTCCCATGCAGCGTACCTAACACCACTTTTCCCATCTAAATGTGAGACCTCTTTTTGTGTTCGATACTCAGTCTCCCACCACAACCTCATGCTTCTCCTTGATTTGTTAATTTCTATGTGTGCCTACACATAAACACCCATGAGTAGCAGGCTAAGATCAGAAATTACCAGACTCACAAATTCAACTGGACGGAAGATAATTCCCTGGGCCTAAATAGTTCCAAAGCTGTAGTCCTGATCACAGGAAACCATGCCAACTCTTCACTCCCACTGAACTGACCACTAAAATTGGGTATTACTGGGGAGTGTGGCCAGACTCTGACGAAGATGGCCACTAGCTAAAACGACTCCTCCAGCCTAAACGCTTAACGCCCCCCATCTACACACAATCCCGCCCCACAATGCTGCCCTACATTGTGCGATGAGAGGACACCCCTGTGGTAATCCCGATACTGAACTTTTATTGATTTGAGACAGGCCAGTGGGCAGTGGAGATACACAACCTTATCCCATGTGTGGAGCCATGGACTAGGGTACCAGCAGCCGTGCCTCGGCGGGAAGCTGAGAAGTTGGGGCACCAGCAAGGACAAGGAGGAAGCCCACAATGGCCACAAGAGAAGTGGACCTGAAAGAGGAGTGGCCATGGACCAGCAGATGCAGAGGAGACTGGAGGAGACTGGGCCCTGACCCAGCCAAGGACCATTTAACGGGCACGGGTCCTGCCAGGCTCACCGCTTCGGGTAGGCACAGGGATAGTGATGCCCCCCAGGGACTGGGCTGAGCTGGGAGAGAGGCCCACAGTGAAGCCTCTTGGGCCACTGCCACTTGACAGCTGCAGACTGATGCCCAACCTGGGGCCAGACACAAATCCGCAGGACGACTGCCAGCCAGGGGGAACCACAGATCAACAGAATTGCCACCAAGTCCCCAAGGATACACCTTGTGGCCATGGTGAGTGACAAGGGAGCAAAAGGGGCACAGAATAAAATAAAATGGTCAAGTATGCAATGACCATGACAACTGAGGGGCCCAACCAGCAGGGTATCATTTAAATCATTGAAAAGGGGCCAGAACGTACAAGCATGGTGCTAAACCTCTTGCTGACAGATGTAATGGCAGCAATATGGCAGACACAGATGCACTGGAACCTAAAATAGACTCTCTCACCAATGAAGTAACCCTCCTGAGAGCAGACTTACACAAATTGAATGATAGCGTTTCATGCATGAATGGTTGCTAACCACGCTACAGGAGAAATCTAAAACCCTCAAATCAACAGTGGCCCAACTCGCTAAAGACAACGCAATTATGATGGCATGGATAGAAGACTATGAATGGCACATAAGGCGCAACAACATCGAAGTGGCAGGGGTCCTGGAATGAGCAGTGGGGCTGAGCATAGAACTCTTTCTTGAGGACTTGATCAACAACACGCTAAAGTCCAAATGACTGTCAAAATTCTTTACTGTCGAGCAGGCCCACATAGTGGTGCTGACCCATTGGCCGGGTGCCCCCAGCCCAAGGACTATAATCTCCCGCATCTTTAACTATTGAGAAAGGGATGGTATCCTTCAGGCTGCAAGATCAGAGAACAGCATCCAGTACGACAATGCCACGATCAGATTCTCTACAAATTTCACACTAAAAGCTCAGAAGGATCACCGCAGCTTTGAGGAAGTCAAAAAAGCACACAGGGCCTGAGAGCTTTGCTAGGTGATGCTGTACTCAGCCAGGCATAAGTACTGCCGGTTGGGAAAACCTGGCACTTTGAGATGCCCAGTGAGGCATGGAACTGGCTTGAGGGCTGGTGCCTGGCCAGGCCATTCAGAGACTGCCCAGGGGGCAACAGACCAACCTAAGCTACCCGTGATGAAGTACGGGGCAACCATTCACCATCGCAACACTTGAAACCAACACCAGAGAGCAGCAAAACCTCAGAGGGAGACAGGGAAACCAATGGGCCCTCCTGACAACGAGAGAAGACAAAAAAGCCACTAGAATAAACATCACCTTCAAGTCAGAAAAATATGATTTGCCACTGGAATTGATGTGGTGACACCATCTGGGGCATAACATAAAATGAAACACTCAAAGGAAGATGAGTAGCTTTGGGCATTACTAGAGGTGGCCACAGCTCACCCATCTGCAAGTGGCTTATAATTAATTGGGTCACAGGCACTCTGAGAGCTGGGGGAAGCGGGCAGTTGGAAGCCCGCTATGCAGGGGAGAGAGGAGTTAATTAGGTGGGAGACTTGTTTATGGTTCATGGGTAAAGTTCAACGCTGCAAAGACCTGCATGACATTAGAGATAGTGACCCACCTAGCAATCTAATGCAGAGGCCTCCAGAGTTGGGATCTACCTCTGCACACTCCACGAAACCCCTACACACAACCACACCATGTCTCAAAATCAGACACTAAAATTGCCCAGGAATGCCAACGGTCTAGGCAACCGAATGAAATGGACAGGATGCCCAAATACCTACAATTGTGGTTGTCACTGGGCCTCACATTGGTCAAATAAAACATTGCTAGTTGTTGGGGAAGGGAAATTTACCATCTGCCACGGAATGGGCACAGGTTATGGACTGGTGCCTGATTGCTGAAAAAGTAGTATGCAAGGGGAGAGACTAACCCAAAAAATGGGAAAAATGGGAGGCCTGGAAGGTCCACTGTGGCATCTAAGAAAGTGTGATGCTACTCTCTAACACAAATTTGTATGTTAAAAGTTTTCAGGATGGTTAGGAGGGGAATGAGAAGTCCCAACCGTACCGCGTGGTGGGAAGATATTAGAGCATTGCAACTACTCTCTGTAGGTGTAATGGTGAAATTAGTTGTAGTGTTGATATATAAACTGAAAAACCCGATAGAAAGTTTTTTTAAAAATGGGCAGTGCTCCGACACCAGTACAAAATTTTAAAAATATGAGTTTTGTTTGAATATGGTCTCGCAACCTAAAGATTACTTCGGTAGAGAAGCATGCCAACATTCAGATAAAGAGACTGGGAAGGGCCTTCTCTCTACTGCAACTAGGTCACAATATCTAATTTACTAGCCCACTGGTATTGTTTTAACTAGTCTACTGTAATAAAGTGCCTATCTGGGCTCCAGATAGAGAAATTCAGAAACACAAGAAGATACAAAACCTAACTGTGGCACTCTGTTTAAGCATTAAAAAAAAATTGAATCTCACTACCCTAGCCCTAAAAGAATTGCACTGGCTCCTAGTAGATCTAAGAATTACATTCAAAGAATGTTTTGCTATATTTAAATCTTTTTGAGCAGAGAAAGCTCCTTGTATCTTGTTAGAAATGGGGTCTCAAGGTGGCAGTGGTTTTCACCCTGTCCAAGTAGGGACCCTCGCTCTAGTCAGCGTAAGGGAGTCACACAGCTAAGAAAAACCCTGCTCACCCCCTTGGTAGCTTGCACGAACAGTCCGGTTTATTTCAAAGGTAATGTGTAAAGTATTTGTACACACACAGTAACATAGTTAAAACACTACAAAATGACTCCACACCAGTTCAGAACAATAGCCAACATTTATCCGAGTAAAACAATACCAAAACAACAAAGATCCAACATACACAAGTAAAATTACGAATTTTCAAATATTAAATGCAGTATAGTGCTTAAAAACACAATAGCTCTAACTGGGGCTATTCAAACGGCTTGACAGAGTCACTTCCAACAGTCTGGCGCCAACTTCTAACAAGATACAAGGAACGTGGGCCAGCTACGAAGTCGTATAGACCCCGGTCACAGTACCGTGGTAAACAATGAGGAAACAAAGATGTTGCACGATGTCGGGGAGGTGATGCATCGCTAGAGCCAGTGCAGTGCAGTTCCTTACTGTCACCCAGGAGAGGAGGCACCTGTTCCTTACTACTAGGCAAGGGAGGTGAGGCATTAGTTCCTTATGCTTGCAGGAGAGATGATGCAGCATTGGCAGCGAGGCGGCGGTCCCTTACGACAAGGCAGGGTTGATAAATCTAGCAGGTCAAGATGTGAGGCATTAACTTCCTGGTGTTGTGATTACACCATGGGACAACAGGTGCTGCGGTGGAATCGGAGTTGGGTATCACAGATGTCGGTGAAACGGCCCTCTGGACTCTCACCGTGATGGGACTTCAGAGGCGCTGCATCGGGGAATGGGTTGTAAGTCGCGGTCATCTAACTCAGTGGGGACCACAGCTCCGGTGCGGACAGCGGTGCTTGGTCGGGGAGAGGCACTGGTTCCCAAGTCGCTCTGGAAGTTGATGTGCCAGTTTCTTACTGGTTGCACCAGAACCCACTCCCAAGGGCCCAGGAAATTGATTCTGCACCTCTTGGCAAGTCTGCACTCTCAGCAAGAGAGCCCAGGTGCTGGCAGATGGCCCTTAGACCTCTTAACAGGAGGAAAGCTCAGTTCAAGACCTTGGAGAACACTCAAAGAAGGATGTAGAAAGCAAACTCCAGTCCTTTCACTCCCAGGACAGAAGCAGTACACAGCAGGACAGCACAACAAAGCAACAGGCAGAGTGCCAGTCCCTCTTACAGCATCCAGTTCTTCTTCCTGGCAGAATGTCCAAAAGTGGTCTAACTATGTGGTGTCAGAGGTCCTGTACTTATACCCATTTCTGTCTATGAAGTAGGCAAACTTCAAAGAGAAGTCTTTTGCAGTGCACAAGACCCTGCCTTTCCCTGCCCTGGCCCCAGACACACTATAGGGGGTTGGAGACCACTGTGTGTGAAGACTGGCACAGGTATATTCAGGTGCAAGTGTCAGCTCTTCCCATCACTCTAGCTCAGGAAGACCTACCAGCCTGGTGATGGGCCATCAGGGTATGCAGGGCACACGTCGGCTCCCTTTGTGTGACTGTCGAAAGTGAATGCACAAACATCCCAACTGTTATCCTGACCCAGATGTGTATTCGGCAAACAGACAGAGGCATAGAATGGTTAAGCAAGAAAATGCCCACTTTCTAAAAGTGGCATTTTCAAACCAACTTCACTAAAAGATGTATGTTTAAATTGTGAGTTCAGAGACCCCAATCTCCACACTTCTACTCTGCTCTTACTAGGAAAATACACCTAACAGATAATTCAGGCCAATCCCCATGTTTGCCTACCTTATAGGAGATATAGGTCTTGCAATACTGAAAAGCAATATCAGTAGTGTTTCATTATCAGGACATGTAAAACACACCAATACCTATCCTACCTTTTACACTGCACCCTGCCCAGGGGGCTGCCTTGGACCTATCTTAGGGGTGACTTACAGGTAATAAAAGGGAAGGTTTTGGGCCTGGCAAGTGGGTGCACTTGCCAGATCGACATAACAATTTAAACTTACACACAGATATTGCAATGGAGGCCTGAGACAGGTTTGCAGTGCTACTCATGTGTGTGGCACAATCAGTGCTGCAGACCCAATAGCAGCATTGGATTTACAGCCCCTTGGCCCACCTGGGGCACTATACTAGGTACTTACTGGGGTGAACCAATCGCCAATACAATTGAGAAAGGGAGCTCTTGCACTCTAGCACTGGTCAGAAGTTGTATAGTGCCAGACTGCTAAAAACAGCAACAACTAAATACAGCACAGGATCAAAAGCAGGAGTTCAGGAGCGAAAAGACAGGGGAAACCATGCCAAGAGCTGCCAGGGCCAACATATCTCTATAGATGTACTCATCATTACACACCTGGAAATGACCTCAAATCCTACAGCACCTGCGTGATCAAAACATCCCTAGAATGTCAGGAATTCTTCTTTGGTTGCTTTGGACCCATCAGTGGGTGCCATTCTCAATTTACCACCTTTCAGTATAACACTAGAGAAAACTATTCAAAGATACCTGTGTCCTGAAAGAAAATTCTAACAGGGCCTCTCCTCTCGCTCAAATAGGGCCATTTACCTTCTAATAGAGCTCACTTTCAAACTTCCTACTTGTCTGTCATGAATGCAATCCTATACAGCCCTTCAATCAATGTGTATTCTAGATTCACCTCATCCACTTCTACACAGACAACAAAGTGACCTTGGAGTCTTTTTAAGCATTACAACTCAAATAAATACAATCAATGTATTGTTATGTCAAATACATCTTACTCATTAACCTTGAACTTTTGTATTTAACCATTTGTTGTTGCCAAAGTTTTGGTCAGATTGAGAAACTCCACTTCTGAAGGACCATGGTAGGCATGGATTTGCAGTGCACAACAAAACTCTGGTAGTCCTATAATTTGTCAGTCTATGCCCCAATGTGATATTAATATGTCCTTCAATTAGAGAAGGGTCCTAACATGACTTCTCCATTTAAAAGCAAGTAGTCCAAGCTTTACCTCTGTATCTTCCCCCATCACATTCCAAGTATAAGGTAAGGCTGACATACCAGATGGTAGCTCCCCCACCAGCACCTTTAATCAAATGTTACTTGTGTCAGTACTTTAGGCTTCAAAAATGTGGATGGACCAGTCACCAAATTTATGGTAGCCAGTCCAATATAATTTTTGATGCTGCCAACATCAACAAAGTCTGTCATGTCTTACTCTGTGGTCTTTTCCAGAACTACATGTATATGCCTTGAAGAGGCTTTAAAAACTCCCAACATGCATGGGTATGTCTGACATGTATTGGCACTGTAACACCACTTTAGCATTAAAGTCCACCACGACACATGTGAAATCTGCCTTAATCATGGTAGGTACCAGTGAATATGCATAACTTTCCTCTGCCAGTGCCAGTTTTGCCTATTAAAACACTCTCCAAGTGTAAGTTACTACGACAAAACGTAGTAAGTCCAGCACCACACTTGGCCAACCAGTGGTACTGCTACACCCTTCCATGGAAAACAATGGAGGTAGGAAATTAAAATAAGGCCCCATGGGAAATAATGGGAAATTAAATTATATAAAATAGTTAAACATATAAATAAATATAATTTGATGTTAAAAGGAATGTCCATTCACCTTGACTGAACTGCGACAAAACGGAAGTCTTGAGGTTTAGGCATACTTCTTGTTGGCACTCATCGTAGTGGCCTCAATCCCTTGCCATCTGTCGTACCCCTGCTACAAGTGCATACAAACTACAAACTCTGAGCCATTTTTTACTCTAAGCTGCCTTTAAATCATATATCAGCAAGCTTACTGCTACTTGCTTTCTCACCATGAAAGTTTTGAATAAATCATGGCATTCATTTCTCAGACTTCCATGCAACTATTGTTTCAGTCACTGATCATGAGCAACCTAGACTATTGTTTTTTTATTAAATATTTTTATTGTCTTTATATGAACAAATTCATTCAACAATTACCACCATATTTTAAATCGTCATCACTTCACATTTTGAGCAGTATCATAATGCATTTACGTCACAGGTCCACTTAAATAAGACACTTATCATTTTGTTATTGTGGACAGAGTTCATTACACATCACTGCTTTAGCATACTTCTATTCTTCAGTAGGTCTAGCCAATAGCAACATAGTCAATCGACCCCAGATGTCTTTTGGCATGGAGCTTTGCGGTAGTTCCTCTGCATATATATCTAGGTGATCCCGGCAATATGTCAGGTCCTTCAGCCACTGAGGCACCTTGAGGGGCCATGTGGCTGTGCCAATGTATTGCTTCTCTTCTCTTTGCCAGCGCGAGCTCGATCGCCCCGAATTTTCGATTAGACGGCTGTAAAGGTTTGACCAGGCCAAGGAGACACATCCTAGGTGTGCATTCTACTTTTTCGGATATCATTTCTGTGAGGATCTCGGTCATTCGTTCCCAAAATTCAAACACCTTCATGCAGCTCCACGTCATGTGTATAAACCCCGCAACCCCCATTCCACATTTTACACCTGCGAGACCATGACTGAATATTTGTAATGGGGTGTAACACATTTGCTGCAGGTATTTAAAATAAATAATTCTGAAGTTACAATTGGGTGTCAGCATCCCTGTTAATACACAACAGGATCGCCACTCTTCAGGGCTCAGGGGCGTTTCTAACAATTCATTCCATTTCTCGTGATCCGCCTGTTTCTCTAGCTTCGCATCTTTTTGAGATTCTGCCTATAACTGGGTTACTGGTGCGTGTGGGGAGGAACCAGTGAGCAGTGTCTGAAATGCACATAGCGTGGGAGGTTCTGTTGGGAACATTAGGTACAGACCTTTCATGGCGGTTTTCAGTCAAAGACATGTAAAGGGCCATAACACAGTTTGTTTCTGCGTTTGTGGTGTGTCAGTTAGGTCTATGAATTTCCCTTCTATATATAAATCTCCCATTGTTCTTAGTTCGTGATCTTTTAGAAGCGCTATTGTGCCTTTGTCCTGCAAGACCGAAAGGCCAGGATGAAATTGCAGTGGCAGGGCTGGAGCATAGAGTGGACATTTGTCTACATGGGTTCCTAGGTGCTTCCTGGCCATTACCGTACAGTCTACTGTGTTTATTTCAGCATAAGTCTTCAATGGCTTGCAATGTGATAATATTGCCGAAGGTGGGATGGGGTGGGTGTCATCTTCTTCAGTGGACAGGTGTGGCATATATTGTGGTTGCCGTAGCCAATAATAGTGGGTGATATTAATCTATTTCCGCTGCTGAGGCTGTGTTGCACCTATCATACAGGTTCTTGTAGTAGTGTGTAAAGGTAGAGAGTATGCCCGGCGTGATATAGTGATACCTACCGTCTTCCCCCCGCATATGGGTTATGTAAGTGTTCGCCCAAGGTTCCCTGATTTTGGTTGCCAAATGTTTGCCAGATCTCCCACCCTCACAGTATCTCCGAGCCACATGATACTTTGCTAGGTAGAGGAGTTCTTGCTCCACTGTTTCGTGGTATGTCGTGATGTGGTCTAGTATTTTTGCTAATATATGAGGGCTTGCAGTATTTTCATATTGGGTTTCAAGTTCTTTTATATTATGCTCCATTCTTTGAATCTGAGTGCTTATATCTCGCAATACTCCTGCCTTCAAGCTAATACAGATCCCTCTAAGGTGGAGCTTGAAAGCTTCCCAAAGGGTAGCTGCACTGTTCACAGAGCCAGTGTTGTGTTTTAAATATTCTAATATGGCTTTATGTAACTCTTCTTTAAACACTGGGTCCTTCAAAACAGCAGGCCGAAACCTCCATGTAGAGGGGGCAGGGGTGGATGCTGGCAACTGAAGCACCAGCCTTACCGGGGGAGTGATCTGACAATGTTCTGGGCAAATGGCATATCTCCGCAGCCCACATGCTAATCTCTTTGGTTGCTAACCAATAGTCAATCCGGGACCATGTGCCATGTACTGACGAAACATACGCCCCCTCCCTTCCAGATGGATTTCGCAAATGCCATAGATCCACCAGGCCACCATCCTCCATCCCGTCCCGCAGGGTGCGGGCAGAGTGCTTACCCTGCCAGTCACCGATGCCTGACCTGTCCAGACTAGGATTTAAGTAGGTGTTTAAATCATCCCCCATAGTACCAGCGCCCGTTGCAATTTGTGTAGCCTAGTCAAGACCTCAGTGTGGAAGTCTGGGTCATCTGTATTCGGGCCATATGTTCTCAGTGTGGTGAATGGTGTAGCGCTGGTGCAGGGGACAACGCAGGGGTGCACCATATTCTATTAAATACGGCGCATCCCTGACTTGTGAAAATGATGGAGTGCGGTGCTGCCAATCATTGGCGCATTGTCACGTTCCATCATTTTCTGTTAAATATGGGCCTTGTGCGGTATCAGGGTATGGGCTTATAGAGAGGATACCTTGAATTACCTGTTATGCTTGTCAGGTTTCTAGGTGGAGTTGTCGCAATGACCAGGTTCTACTTTTCTCAAGTCTCCAAAATATAGTCAAGTAGGGGCAAGGCCGCCGTATGGACATATACAGGACAGTCACTTTATTGTGATATCCCCTTAGTCCCTTATGCTAGTAGTGCTATCCAGGAATCGATAGTTCTATCCCAGCCTCTCTCTTGTTTTGTCCTTGGTATTTTTTCTTCTTGTGTTTTTATTTAATTTGTTTGTGTTATTTTTGTTTTGAGGGATATTGTCACCGGCAGATGGGAGGTTTGTGCATCCTCTCTTCCACGAGGCGCGTCCTGGCTTTGAATACACGTTCGACTACGTGATGGGCTCGACAGGGCAGCTAAGAATGGGGGCATGCCTGTGTGCAGTTACCTCTGCTGCTAAAAATGCGTGTGGTTTTCTGGGGGGTTGCAGTTGAGCGTCCAACTCTATCGCAGCCCCGTTGATTCTTTATTGCATTCCCCAGGGCAGCCCACTGCTCCAGGCACACACAGGGCCTCTCTTGGCCCTGTGGGCTGCCTCCCATGGTTCACTAGCTGTCAGAGCCACTCCCCCCCGACCTCCGCCCAGCCGCCCCCTGCACCCACCTTCCTGTCTGCCTCCATTTTGATGAGCTGCAGTACATCTTGCTCTGGTGGATGGGGAGTCGTCCCAAGAGCGCCTGTTACACAAGGGATGGAGCCGGGCACCCCCAGTATTTGTCTTTACTGCATTCACCTGGCGCAGCTATTCGTGGGAGGCAGCCTACTCAACTCTGGCACACAGGTTCCTCCCCCAGTCCCGGCAATGAGGGGAGCCGCCATAGGTTCTGAGTCTGGGCAGGCATGCACCCAGCAATCGAGAGCAGATCAGCAGTGGGGTAGGTTTACGGGTGCTTCAATGTGTGTCTCCACATTCACGTGGGCACCATTTTAACGTCCTGCCTCCATGACGGACAGTTCACTAGCTGCAAGTTTAGTACTTATCTCGTCTCTGCCACACATACCGGTGGCATAGGCAGGAGCTTCACAGCCTGGTGTTCCCTCTTTCTTATTCTTTTAAACTAGCAATGGCAGCCTTGGGCATGGATATTGTACGTATATGGGCCCTAGCCAGCAGAGCTGCATCTTCATGTGGGCTCTTTAGCACCCCTCCCCACCCCTACAAACTTGACTATTGTAATGTGTAATATTTCAGTTAATCTAAAGAGCCTGTACTGGCCATCTAGAGGATGCCGGAGGTCAACCTGTGGAGGCCATATTCCCCGTTTAGGTGGCGGCTCACATTGCTTTGACCACCTCAATACCTGAGCCCATCCAAAGAGGTCTACAAGGTCGGAAGAAGCTGGGTGAGGAGCACCCATCCCCTGGAGTCTGATCAGCACTCCCAGAGCACCGGTTCTCAAGTGTGTGAAAGGACAGGACTGAATAAAATGTGGTGATGGGTCAGAGCTCGATATCAGGCGACCGTCCCATCCACCATTTTTGACATGCCTTGCATGGTGGGCATAACATAATAATTGTCTGAGCATTCCCCTTTTTTTAAATTCACTTTGTCAAACTCAAATAGTTCAATTGCTTTTTTGTTACAGAACCTTGTGCATATTATGCGGGATTGCCATGTACTCTGGTAGTCCCATATGAGACATTACATAGTTTTGTGAAGTGATTATTGAGGCAAAAATATAATACTACATTCCAATATTGCAATCTCCAGGCATATAGGTTCTTTCAAAACTTTTTTCGCCGTCACATTGATTAATTTAGAATTTAGTGACCTACAATTTATCTGTAATTCACCTTGCATTCTAACGAGGGAGACAAAGAAATGAAATGGTTATTTCACCCTCTTTAATAAATATTTGACCAATATAAGTACCCTTTGGAATTACAATTACTTCCTTTGCATTATACAAGATAGTTGTAGCCACGGAAACTGGATGAGGAATATTAATACATTAGTTCATAATTTATAGAAGTGACACTGGATTCTAAAAAATATTTTAATTCATTTCACAGAGAAAGGAGGCAAACGTAGTGGCGCCAACAGACCGAGGACGGGAAAAGAAGTGATCTGACAGTCCTCTGATCCTGATGAGCCGGACGAGAACACGGACGTTTGGTTCGACACTGACTGGGTTACTCTGCCGGAGACCCTGCTGCATCCCACCACAGTCAAGGGCGACTGCGATTTGGGCGATGAGTGCTAGGGACACGGTGAGGGGAGGGGGGGCGGGAGAGAACTGCTTGCCACCCTGAATTACGTTTTCTTTGTGTGTGTGATTTGTGTGTTACATGCGGTGGGGAAGCATTTGGGCGAAACCTTAGCCCGGATCACCTGAGCCAGCTGCTGAACAAAGGGTAGAAGAGACCCTGTGGTATAATTGCAGCCGGTCCCTGTGTTATCTTTATAGAAGTGTAGGAAGTCGGATATCACAGGTAATTCCTTTAAATAAATTGAGAACGCAATGAAGAGAAGATTATGCGTAGTTTTATTGACGGGTCCACGGCAGGCACAGGCACGTACACACAGGACGAAGACCTCAGTGCAAATGCCAGGCGAGGGCCCCCAGAGCTCTAGAACCTAAACAAAGTTCCACTTGCCTAACGGTGAAAGAACTTAGGAATAACAAAAGCAAACACAGAGTAATGTAACCTAGCAAGAGTAAAAATGACACAAGTAATAAAACGTAACATTATTAAACCTGTACATATATATATATATATATATATATATATATATATACTACATCCTCTTCCTTCCTTACAAACGAAAACAAATAAAGCAGAATTTCATTCTAATATGAAATCATTAAACTTGGATGGAATTTTGACAAGCCTGTGGCTGCGCGTGTACACAGGTTCCGCAACTAACGATGCTGAAGTGTTATTGAGTCCATCATCATCATAACAAGAATTCTCCATATGACTTGAAACACCACCATCTTCATGACTACGATCTTCGTGACTTGTTCCACTGTTCTCTGTCTGTTTCAACCTCGGACCTTCAATGAATGTACTACCCAAACTGGCACCATCTTCCCTCCCTGCATATACACTTCGGAAAATCTTTGTTTGTGGTAAAGATATAGGAACCACACAGTTTCTGTTCCACCACCTTTTACCCTCCAACAAGACAGAAGTCTTCGTAACTCTGATTATTTTAACCGGGAGAGAAAAAATGTATTCTCCTTTACATGTTTTATCTTTTTTTTTTTTAGCAAAACCCAATCATCTACATTAAGTACAACATCCTTTACATTTTTTCTGACATCATTGTTATGTTTCTGCACCCTCTGTTTCTCACAAACTCTTTGTCTTAACTCTTCCACATCCACATTCATATCCTTGTTACATGATGAAGTCATCCAGGCCGGTACTAACTGAGATCTGGATTCTCTACCTCTAAGAAGGACAAAAGGAGAAAAGCCAGTAGTAGAGTGAGGCGTATTCAAA
Organism: Pleurodeles waltl; assembly: GCF_031143425.1. Taxonomy (NCBI): domain Eukaryota; kingdom Metazoa; phylum Chordata; class Amphibia; order Caudata; family Salamandridae; genus Pleurodeles; species Pleurodeles waltl. Next base: position 458,494,600 of record NC_090439.1, read on the forward strand.
TATGCCTAGACTTTCTCTTTCAAGAATTCGGTCACATTAGAGTTGGTTGCTATCGCCGTTTGAATGCCTTCTTTCAGGAAGCGGTTAGCCCTTTCAACTAGACCATTGGAGGCTGGACTATACAAAGCCACACGTGAATGTCTGATGTTAAACTTATTCATAAAGTTCTCCATTTTGGCAGAGGTAAAGTGTACATCATTATCAGTGACAATCACAGAGGGTGCACCCTCTAGACTGAAAACATGAGACAAGAACATAATTACTGAGTCTGTGTCAGCATGTTCAACAAATTCATAGTAGATCCATTTTGAATAGTAGTCTATGGCAACAATTAAGTACCTCATGTACTTGGGTAACATGTGGAAAGGGCCTGAGAAATCCATGGCTAAACTTTCCCAAGCATTATTGGGAAGAGGAATATTATGCAGGGGTTTAGTATGGCACTTCCAGTGTTTATCAGACACCACACAGTAAGCACATTTATCTATAAAGTCAGTCACATGTTTATCAAGACTTGGCCACCAGTATTTCTCTTTAAGCCTCCTGCAAGTGGCTGAAATGCCAAGATGACCCTCATGTGCCGCTTTTATTAATCTGGATCTCAAGTCACTTGGAGGAACACAAACAGAACTCCTCATGCATATACCATTTTCGCAAGAAAGTTCAGCAGCCAGCTGACAATAGGTGTTCAGTTCACCTCCATACTTCCTTTGATTGGGCCAACCATGCTTGATATGATGCATTACGTCCGACAAGAGAGTATCATTAGGCATAGCTGAGTGCCATTCTTGCTCAGTAAATAAACCATCTGATGCTGAAACAATGTCTAGTGTACCCACTACGCATTCAGTGTCTTCATCAACACGATTCAACTGAGAAAGCGGCAGAGGTAAACATGAAAGACAGTCAGCTCTAACATTCTTTCCACCAGACAAATACCTAACGTCTAAGTTATATTCTTGTAGCTTTGAAAGTAACCTTACCAGTCTGGCGGACGCTTTCCCAAGGCCATTACCATCCAAAAGAAAGACAAGAGGTTTGTGATCAGTATATAAAATACAGCGAGTACCCCAAATGCATGTTTTGAATTTATGCACCGCCCAGACGCAAGCTAGAGCCTCTCTTTCAATGTTGCTATAATTGCTCTCAGCCTCAGAAAGAGCCCTTGACGCAAAAGCAACAGTGTGTTCCAGTCCACTAACCCATTGACCAAACACTGCTCCCAAACCTTTCAAACTGGCGTCCACCGTAATAAAAGAGTTTGCTGAAGGTAGGAAAGATTTTAATGCTGGAGCAGACAAAACAATTTGTTTGATGGCAGCAAACACACCACTGGCTTGCTCATCCCAGATGAATTTACTACCCTTTTTCAACAATGACCTGAGAGGTTGTACTATCATGGCATAGCCATCAACAAATCTCGAGTAATACTCACACAAACCAAGGAATTAGCGGATGCTCATCCTTGTTAGTGGGAGAAGGAGAGTCCTTAATTGCTTCTAAATTCCCTTGTTTAGGTCTAATGCCCTCTGCAGAAATGGTGTGTCCTAAATATTCTATACTTTTCACCATAAATTTACATTTCTCACCTTTAATGGTCATACCGCAATTTTCGAGAATGGAAACATTTTTGTCAAGTAGAAACCTATGTTCTTCAATGCTCTCAGTGTGTATTAAAATGTCATCCTGAAAGGCACACACGTTTTTAAGATGACCAAATAGAGAATCCATTGTTTTCTGAAAGACACTCGCTGCAGACGCTAAACCAAAGGGCAACCTGAGATACTTGAAAGCACCAAAAGGAGTTACATACGTGGTGAGTTCTTGAGAACACTCGCTAAGGGCAATCTGATGGTACGCAGAACGCACATCTATTGTGGAAAAGATCTTCGAGGTACCTAGACTAGAGATTAATTCTTGTATGCGTGGAAGGGGGCGACAATCTACAATAATATTCTTGTTTAAAGACCTGAGGTCCACACATAGCCTCAAATCACCGTTCCTTTTCTTAGTAAGCACGACCAATGAAACCCATTCTGATGAATCTGTGGGAGCTATGATGCAATCTTTAACTAATTTGTCCAGCAGATCCTTCAATTGTCCCCTCACAGAGATGGGAACAGGTCTGACTTTATGTGAAATAGGAATAGCACCATCTTTAACTCTAATACAATGTTCAAAACCCTTTACAGTGCCCACTTTATCTGCAAATACTCTGGGAAACTTTGCTATGAATGACTCAGCATCAAAATCAGTGGAGATATTGTACACACTAAGTTCAGCTACATCCACAGGCATATCTCCAAAAGTTATCGGGTCATCACATCCAGGGCGAAGGATAATGCCCAATTTCACCAAATCTTTCCATCCAACAATGTCTCTGCCATTCAATGCTACGTAGATTGTAGTCACAATGCACCTTCCCAAGATAGACAAAGTAGCAGAAAAACATCCTAGTAGATCAATATCATGATCACCAAAGGCTTTGGGACTAATATCTGCTTGTTGTAACATTTTTGTCGCTGGCCAATATTTACGATAAGTTACATCTGCTAAAATAGTAATTGGTGCGCCAGAATCTGCCATGACAGAATTTTCTTTAGTGTCAATAATTGCCTGGCAAATTGGTCCTTTGATGTTCATGACCGCCCTTCCGCTACAAACAGGAATGTCTATAGTCAAAACAACATTGGACAATTTCCTCGTACATCCTTGAACTGCATTTTCATCCTGAGTATAAATATTATTAACCTTCACTCTCATTCCACTATTAATTGGCCTGAGATTATGATTAAATTGCCTGCAAACAGCTTGAAAATGACCAATCTTTTGACATTTTAAGCATTTCTTACCTACAGCTGGGCAAGATTGACTACTACTAATGTGACTACGCGAGCCACACCGGAAACATGATAAAGAATTTCTATTTTGTCTCGCTACTCTTTCCTTAACATAACCGACTTCTGCATCCTCAAGCACTTGATTAATACTAGTTTGTTCATTTTGCCCACACACTACTATGGATGTGACGATGGTCCTTTCAACGGCCTTAGCTATATCAACATTTTCATCCAAAGAGGGATTACGACATGCCAATATGCGTTCTTGAATTTTTTTTGAATGACAATGGAACACAAACTGATCTCTGATGTGTACATCCACATTGATGCCAAAATCGCATTTCGCCGCAAGCACACGCAAATTGGCTACAAATCCATCCACCGACTCCTCTACGGCTTGTGTGCACATTGCGAAGTTAAACCTCTCAAGTAACACATTCGATTCGTCAGAAAACTGTTTCCTAATTCTTTCTTTCCCTTCAGCACACACATTCCACATAACATTATCACCTCCACTGCTATCCTCCGTGGGAGAGGAGACAGGAGGTAAATTATCAAACACACGCTGTCCAGCCACACCAAGGTGATTGAAGAGAAGAGCTAATTTCCTTGCAGGTGGAAAATCATTGGCATCAATTGCAGTCAAATAATTCTCAAAAATTCTTAACCACTCAGTCCATTTGATATCTGGTTTCCCTCCCTTTGGTAGAAATGGTGGTGGTTGAACGACTAACTGATTTGAAGCCCTATCGCTAAGTATGCAGCCTAAGAAAATAAACTTCAAATCTGTACGCGTTACATGAACAAAACAGTCTTATAGATATGTTTTACATTGCATAAACACAGTCTTATCAATGGGTTACCGCTGCTTCAGGTAGTTTGCTGGGATAAAATAAACAAACTCCGTAGAGACTTCCGGTACGTACGTGTGAGAGACTTAGCAGCTGCTGAACTATACACTCAACACGATGCGCGCATGCGGTCAAATGCACGTAGATACAAATATCCTGGTAAGAGTATTGCTTGTCAACCGCACTTGAACATAAACGTGATACGGCCGGCAACCAAGATGCACTCTGCGTCCACGCGGAATTCGGTGTCAAGGCAACTGAGACGTAAACTTCCCTTAAGCGTCACCACTTGGAGTGCGCGGCGTCACGTGGCACAAGAGTGCTTCTACGCTGTGCGCGACTACGGCTGCATCGCGCTCGAGCCTTGATGAGCGCTAGCGATCCGGAACAACAGCCAACGGTCGGATGAAAATTGTCAGCTCAAGTCCGCAAACCAGGTTCACACGCAATTTTCAGCGTGTTGACAACACAAGGAAGGCGCAATAGAAGTCTCCACAACTCAACAAAGAAAGTTCTCGAGCAGATCCAAGAGCCGGTGCTGGTTGGTGGACCCGTAGATCTTCTTCAATAATCGCGACTTTACCCCACTCCTGGTACCAATGTAGGAAGTCGGATATCACAGGTAATTCCTTTAAATAAGCTGAGAACGCAATGAAGAGAAGATTATGGGTAGTTTTATTGACGGGTCCACGGCAGGCACAGGCACGTACACACAGGACGAAGACCTCAGTGCAAATGCCAGGCGAGGGCCCCCAGAGCTCTAGAACCTAAACAAAGTTCCACTTGCCTAACGGTGAATGAACATAGGAATAACAAAAGTAAACACAGTGTAATGTAACCTAGCAAAAGTAAAAATAACACAAGTAATAAAACGTAACATTATTAAACCTGTACATATACATATATACTACAAGAAGCCCATGAGCTGGTGTGGCTAATTTGTTTTTTTAATTATTTAGGTGTTCACATCTTTATTACCCGGTTCCTGTACAAAAAAAAACTGAATCCCTCACACCCTTATGCTTGGTGCTGTGGTGACTGTATAACACATGTTTAGAAAAGGATTTCAATATTCACCACCATGATTTGTTCTTCTTCGTCTCGGAGGGCTCCAGCGGTGATCCCACAACATACAACCTGCAAGAGAAGAGAAAAGGAGAAAATTATATAAAGACCTGTCTGCTCAGGATACGCTGCGAAAGAAAGTTAGAAACAGCAATTTCTATCCCTGGTTCCCCATAGCTCACAGTGACATCCTTACTGTTCATTTACTCTGTAGAATCAAAGATTCATAAAAGTAGAAAATTCACAGATACAATGAGCCTCCGAAGCCATATTTCTGTCCCGGTCTCCCCACAAGTGGTGTCAAAAGTGGGATCAAAGGAAATGGAGGCTAGGATGCCCAAGATGGTGGCCAGACACCAACGACTTGACAATATTATGGAAATGTAACTGTCAGCGGCTGAAGAAAATAAGAAAACTTTACAGACAGCCCTGACCGGGCAGACTGAGAAGATGGAAAAAGTGACACAGTCCCAAGATGAGGCAATTGGCTGGTTGGCTGGTGTATTATGTAAACAGCGGAGAACCACCGCCCTTCCCTCAGTAGAAGTGCAGAAATATGCAGAGGGGAAGACCCTGATGACTTTCTAACAATTTTGAGAGAATGGTTCAGGCGGCGGCCTAGCCAACTGTTAAATAGGGGCAATATTTAGGCCCTCTTCTGACAAGGGAGCTGCAAATGACAAATCAAGCCATGATCCAAGAGGTATGACCTCCTATGAGGACAGAAAAAGAACCATCATGTAAAACTTGGGGGCTGATTGTGAGACTTACAAGGTCCAACTAAGGCAGTTGAAAGAAAGTAAATAACCTCCTCAAGCCTTATATTATCAAGTAAGGGATTTAGCGGATAGATGGCTACGACCTGAAACTGCCACTAAAGAAGAGATTATGGAGCAAATATATTTGGAGCAATTCATCTTATCCTTACATCCTCCCATACAGAAGTGAGTAAGACAACATAGCAATGTTGCCCTTGAAACAGCCGTTAAAATCACTGGTGCCTATAGTCATGCTCACAACTTCACCAAAGGAAAGAAGAGCAGGTGGAAGGGCAAAATGACTGGGTCAGCCTGACCAATGAAATAGCCAGAACCCTGAAAATCTGAAACCCCACCTGTCATGGTGGAACCCAGTCCAAGATCACCCGGGCTACAGTGCTTCCGTTGTGGTGAATTTGGTCATTTAGCCCGGGTGTGCCTACAAAAAGAGGAACCTATGGAAGTCAGGGATTTGTCCGCTCGCCTTATTACACCCAAACAGTAAAGAAGCGTACTTATTGTTGTAACCTCGAGGTAAAAGGGGATCCAGTAGTAGCCCTCCTAGACACAGGATGTCATCAAAGTGTCATCAGACCCCAAGTCATTCCAAGAGGGGTACCTGAAACCAAGGGGTTGGTTAACATCCAATGTGAACATGGAGGCAAGAACAATTATCCCCTTACTACCATTTGTGTACAACATGAACAAGGCCCAGTAGTTCCCTTACTGGTGGGACTAATACCCCAGCTTCCAGAGCCACTCATTGTCAGGCAGACCACCTTGACTTAGAGTCTATGGTATTAGATACCTTGAGATAAGGAGAGACCTGGTGGAAGGATGTGCCCATTTTTCCAAACCATGGACAACAAATGGCAGACATTACCAAAACAGAGAAAAAGTGGAAAGGAGAGGAGGGCAGCCCAAAAAAAGGCCTCCTTAGGGTTGCCGGTTTATAGGGAGGACTTCCTTTGGGATTCTGATAGAGACTTTCGAGCCGGCCAAAAAGAGGAACCTCAATTTTGGAAGGCATGGAAAGAGGCTGAATATGAAGAAGACCCTCAAGCGCCAGGCCCTCATTTTTTCATACAACAATGGTTGTTGTACTGAAGGGTAGGGCCATCTCAGACCAAACAACTGCTCATTCCCACTCCCTTCACGGAGAAGGTCCTGTTTCTTGCACATAGCCATTTGTTGGGAGGCCATTTTGGATCACAAAAAAAGGAAGAGGTAGTACTAGAGAGATTTTATTGCCCATGTGTCCACCATAACATCCGAAGATATTGTAGGGAATGTCCCATTTGTCAGATGCACACAGGTTCCGTTCCCCAAAAGGCCCGCTTGGTCCCCCTCCCTATAGTTGTTCTCCAGGGTTGGGCTGGACATTTCTGGCCCTCTTATACCTTCCAGAAGTAGGTATAGCTACGTCTCGGTAACATTGGACTACATAACACTCTATCCTGAAGCTTTCCCTTTAAGACAACCAAATACCAATTGCGTGGCAAAAGCAACAATTGAACTATTCTCACGGGTGGGGTTTCCCAAGTAAATCTTCACTGATCAGGGGACCTGAAAGCTAATGAAACAAATATGTGTACAAATGGGGTTGAAACAGATCCAGACTGCAGCAGATCCTCCACAAACCGATGGTTTTGTGTAAAGATATAACACCACATTAAAGACTACTCTGAAAAAGCTTTTAGACCTCATAACTGGGAACAGATGCTACCTTTGGCTCTGTTTTCCATCAGATGCCAAGAAGAAAGAAGCACTGGCTTCTCCCCGTTCGGAGTCCTCCTTGCTCGAAAACCCCATACCCTACTTGACACGGCTAGGGAAGCATGGGAGTTGGAGAAAGATGGTTCTAAGCCCTTATAGGACTATGTGACATGATTAAAAACCCAGTTGAGCCAACTCAGAGAAATAGCTAAATTGAACCTTAAATATGCCCAACAGATTCAAAAAGTTCAGTATGATAAGCAAAATTATGGAAATTTACTGTAGGAGAGCAGGTACTTCTAATGTTGCCCTCCTCAGAGAACAAGATGCTAAGCCAATGGCAGGGCCCTTTTACTATAGCAGAAAGTGTTTCACCCGTCACTTATTGAGTGGAGATGAATAGTGAAAAAAAAACAAATGTACCATGTCAATTTCTTAACCTCCCTGTGCTCTGCAGCACCCCCAAAGAGTGGCCCATCCCTCAACCATTTTACCTTGACTCCGAGCTAAGCCTTTCTCAAAAACAAGAATTGATGAGTAGATCATCTCCCTTCTTAGAGACCTTCTCTAATACCCCAGGAAAGGACCACTGAAATATCCCATGCTATCAACACTAAGCCAGGGCACAAAGTCAGACTAAAATCATACAAGGAAACAGAAGGCAAACCATTGTGGAAGAGGTACAAACCATGTTACAGTTGGGTGTTATCAAGCCATCCACCAGTAAATTCAACTCCCCAATTGTACTGGTCCCAAAACCGGATGACTTAATTAATTTCTGCATAGACTTCAAATAAGTCAACAAGATTGCTAAATTTGATACCTATCCCATGCTGAGAATCAATGAGATGATAGAACAATGAGGGAGAGCTCAATATATCAGCAGCCTTGACTTGTGTAAAGGATATTGTCAGGTTCGCCTTGGTCTGTATCAGTTTGCTGTACTTCCTTTTGGGTTTCCTGGGGCCCCTGCCCACTTTCAGCTGATGATGAATCGGGTTCTAAAACCTCATGACCAATACACAGCTGCTTATATTGATGCCATTGTCATCTATATCCCCTCCTGGGAAACACACCTACAATATTTAGCTTGTTTTGGAAGCATTAGGATATGTAGGTCTCAAGAAGAACCCCACAGGAAGTCACTTGCCAGCCAGAAAGGTAAAATGCCTGGGGTATTTGCTTGGGGAAAGATTCATACAACCCCAGAAAAAAATGCTGCTATTCTTAAAATACCCATCCCCAAGAGTAAGAGGGATCTCAGAACTTTTTTAGGACTGGTTGGTTATTTCGGGAATTCTTCCTGGATTCTCTTAAATGGCCTCTCCCCTAATTGGCCAGTTAAAAAAGGGAAAAGAAGCCCATGTGGGGCTGCGTCAATCATCCCCTGAAGTCTTGAGGGCATTTCATATGTTGCAAACCAGTTTCACCTTAGAACCCATATTACAGAGTCCTGATTTTTCAAAGCCCTCCGTAATTGCAAACGGATGCCTCAGGAGTAGGTCTAGAGGCAGTTGTTTCCCAATAAGACAAGAGAGGAAATGCAAAACCAGTTTTGCACATGAGCTGTAAAATATTTCCTTGAAAAACAACTTACTCGACTATAGAAAAAGAAGCATTAGCCATCAAGTGGGCTCTAGAGGTGCTACGATATTACTTGGAGGGATGTGAATTCACCCTTTATACTGCTCATGCTCCACTGGAGTGGATGGTCCATAACAAAGAGAATAACCCCCGGGTGCTCAGTTGGTTTCTGGTCCTTCTACGTATCATTTCGCTACCTATCATCATAAAGGATGTGAACAGTCAATGCTGATTTTTTTTTTCCTGATATCAAGAAAATATATTTTTTCCAAGGAAGAATGTTGGGATAGAGCTATGTAAAGAAGCCCCCTCCCTAGCCCCTTCCTCTCGTGAGTTAGACCCACGCTGCCCATCCCAAGCCCAACGTCATCCCGAGGAGCAACCGAATATGGGAGACTCATGGTGGATGGAGATCAGGAAATCACCACAAATGACAATGGACTTTTCCCAACAGAGTCATGGGGGCAGGGCCAGCCTTCACAAAAAGCCGGCTGATTGGTCAAGGAGGAATGCCGAAACTGATGCAGAATCTATGGAAGGAGAAGACAGGAATGCAAACATTGGGACGAGAGATGGAGAAGAAGGAGATGGAGACACCGGCGCCCACCTGCAGGAACCAGAGGAAGGAGGCAAGCATAGTGGGGCCAAAGAAACGAGGACAGGAGAGGGTAAGGGAGTGATATGACAGCCCTCTGATCCTGACAAACTAAAGGAGAACACGGGTGTCTGGTTTGACGCCGACTGAGTTTCTCCGCCAGAGACACTGCTGCATCCCGCCACATATTTCCATCCCAGTCTCCCACAAGGTCTTAGTAGCATTGGAGCTGATGTATTCTTCACTAGTTATTTGAATTAGAGCACAAAAGAAAAACATAAAGCAAACAAGCAAACAAGCTTTAATATCATTGTCTACAGAGATAAATTTGTGTCTGTTGAACGAGGTCATGGCATTTCTAGAAATAAAAGGTAAGGAAGGAGGGTTCTGCCTCTATGAAGATGGCAAGGAACTGAAGGGCACTGAGAGTGCTGAGAAAAATATTTGGACGCATTGGGTTTGATCCAAAAGAATATGAAGCACTTCCCTTCTGGACTGGGACAGAGTACAATGGAACACAACTGGGAAAGCGTACGAAAGAACTGATAAGCTGGGGAGATGGCGGTCCACAGGTTTAAGGGATACATGCGACCACAAGCAATAGAGAACAAAGTCAAGAATTTGGCCCAATGCCGGTTTTGTTTGTGTTATAATTGAAAGAGAAAGTTCATCAATTGAAAGAAGAGGGAGGTGAGAATTTGTGGAAATTCTGTTGTAAAGTGGTCATTGGTAGAGACAGCTGCTCATTCAATTATGTGATGTTGTATGCTTGCTTTAAGGTTTCCTCAATCTTGCATCTCTAGATTCACTCCGTGGGAACGTTACTCCTTTGAAAACTGGGGGTGTTGCTGGAGATCCTTTTTTGGGAGACCATGTAAGCAGGAGACTTCTTGTGGAGTGATTTGTAAATGATACAGCACAAATAGAAGGTAAGACAGGCCAATGAGGGAAGCTGGAGCCACCCTGTTTATTGTGCAAATACCCAGGATCAGGCAGGCTGCTGTATGGAGAACACTTTTCACAGAGATCACACAGGATTCTTGTCTGCAGGGCATTCTCTCGATCTATCGGTGTGTGAAAGGACTAGTGTTTGAAAAACAGTTCTGAAGTCTGCTTCTGGAGCAGCAATGTCTGCCTTGAATCCAAGGGAGGTGTCAATGTAGAAGTCACAGGACTTCACTGCTAGTCGTGTGGAGTTTAAAGCCATCCAGAGTAACTGGTGAGAATCAGTTTTGGTTTTTTGTTGTCTAGTCTTAGGTTTAATGAGGAGACATTTGTTTTTGTTGGGTAGAGTTTGGTTTATGCATCAGAAAGCCAAGCCTGGATGGTTGTGAGACAGTATTTTAAATGGTCAACAACGTGTAGGGGTGATGGGGAGGGCATGAAGACAGCCACAACAAACAGAGCCTGGAAACAAGTGAACAGGGACCTAGAAGGATTATGTAAAGTGATTTTTGGTTCTGGCACAAGAACATACTATTTGAAATCCCAGAATTGTTTAGGCAACTTGGAGCTCACTTGTCTTCACTGGGGACTATTGATAATGGGATATGTATAGTATTCAGGATTAAAAACATTGGTAAGGATGGAGGGCTGAGCAGAATTAACAACATCAGGAGAGGGTTTTCCGAGTGGATGGGAAATTTCAAAATGAAGAAAATTTGGGAAAATTTTGACTAAGAATCCATCAAGTTGTTGGTGGTTTAAGGTATAAAAAGAAGGTTTAGGTTAAGGCTGCACTGGCCTAAGGAGTGAATGTGTTTTCTTGGGGGCAGATAAGCTTGTGTTAGACAACAGATCGGCTAGTCTGTATAAGCCTCAGAAGGGCTGAAAGACCTGATGGGGGACCAGGAACTCCAGAAAAGGAAGAAAGGGCAGAAGGCCAGGTAAGCTGATCATTGATATAGGGAGAGGTGTCATATACAAGGGGGGGTGATTTTGTTTAGGGATGGAGGATGTATAGCAATACCTATTTTTAGTTTGATGAGCAGGTTCAGTAAGGGTTTATGGTGTTATGATGTAACTGTAGTCCAGCTCCGGAATCACCCAGGACCTTCAAAATGTCTGCCGCCAACATGCCTGAGGAAGGGAACGTTGACATGCCAGTAGCTCAGGCAGGAGTCCTAGGACCTCCTGAGCTTAGCATCAACATAAAAGGAAGGACCATCTATTCAGGTCCACATCATTAGGCCGAAGTGCGGCGGAGGCGGACGCCAAGCATGGAGGAGACAGAATGACACAGAAAGGTGCTGGTCAGGTTGCATTGAGGAGAGAAGACGCCAGAAAGTGGAGCAGCGCAGAACCAGCAGGAAAGTGGCAGAAGGCTGAAGACGCCAAGCCCCAGGGAAGAGACAACCGTTCCAGGACCAGTGCCTCACAGGCCAGTGGACACTGAGATGAGGCGAAATCTGTAACTTCTGACACCACGACCCTGGAGGGCCATGGTTCCAGACAAGTTTTAGCATCGTGTGGGAGTGTATAGAGGAGGTGGAGGGCTGGCATAGAAGTGCACCAGAGAGACTACTAGGAAACAGGGAAACACACCTAAAGTCACACGCACCACCTGATTTGTGAGCACAGTGGAGGGCATTATAAAAAAAGAGCACAAACAGTAATCCTTATTTAATTTTGACCCATTACGGTGTAATTTTTGTTTGATGGTCACACTAGGCCTGGACTCTGCAGCTACTGGAGCACCAGTAAAAAGAAGGGCAGGCGTGGGGTAGACAGCCAGGCATTGCACACCAGAGAGAGAGAAGAGAAAATCCCATTGTTCACTCAGAACTCATACACAGTCCATACTGCATCAATCCATTATAATAAAAAGAAAAGGACAACCCTCCTTTTACGTCTAAGAGTATCTTTCTGCCCAGGGAGCCCCTCTGACCACAGTGATTTTTTTGAAAACTTATAGCTGTGTCTGAAGGTTCCTTTGACATATTCTGAATAAAATACTCATTAAAATACTGGCTACAATATCAAAATTATTATTTTATTCATGTACTATTAATGTAGCTTTTTTCGAGGATTCTGCGTATCCGTTTGGTTACTCCAAAGCACCAGGTAAAATACAGAATTTTCAACTCTGAGTGATGGTATGTGTCTTGTGAAGATGACCCATGATTACAACCCACGGTTTTGCTGTCACTCAAGCTTGAAGGGACACGTTACTGTCTTGGTAAATTGATAACATCAGTTAGATAAGTGAACGATGAGACTACAGAGCAGGTCTTTAGCTTGTTAACTTTTGTTTGCTACATCCAGACGGAGCAGGGACACCTCTCTGCAATGATTTTAGATATTACACAGCTGGTTTGAACATTGGATTATTTATTTACTAAAAGACCCTGGCCATGGGCAGCAAGCTTGGAACACAATATTCTCTAAAAAAGGATTCAAAAGGTCCACTTTAGAAACATGCATAGGATGAAATAAAATAAAAATAGAATAAATGCTATTTTTTTTTAAAAAAGATTCTAACCAGTGTCACCAATCTACACAAACCCAAATAAAACATAACTCCTATAAACATATGTATATATAAAATGTACAGAGGTGCAACATCAAACAAATGTCGACCACAAAAACAACAGAACGATGCACAAACACCATCACGTCACTTACACGTGGCTGTGGCCTTATTTAGAGTTTGGCGGACAGGTTACTCCATCACAAACGTGACAGATATCCCATCTGCCTTATTATGATCTCCATAAGCTATAATGGGATCGTAACACGGCGGACGGGCTATCCCTCACTTATATGACAGGATAGCCTCCTCCGCCAAACTCTACATCAGGCCCTATATTTTTTCTGTTACAATGACCGTAACACACTGGCATGAGCTACTGAGTCTAAAGAGTGAACGTACTGAAGTTGGGAAAGGTGAACTGTATGATACACAACTATAAAGTCCATAATTCAAAGCTATACTAAAAAGAAAGAAAAGGCTACTTAAGCCATGAGCTTCGTCTCTAGTGATTTACTGACTCAATGGTGTGCGCGCCCCAGTCTTTTGTTTTTGGGCTTCCCAGGTTGACTGGTCAATCCGTTTGAAGGGAATTTTCCTAAATAAAAATCCATATCCTTTTTTTACATTTTTAACGTTGTATGAGAGGGCGGGTACAAAAGCAACAAAACATTTTTCCACCTAATAAAACTGTAAACTCTTTCAGAACCTATGTACGTTTCAGCCACTGTGAGCCACCCAACAAAAGAGCAGATACACCAGTATCTACAGCTACCTCATCCTGGAGGTTAATCACTGTACTGCATTGAAATAACCACTTAAAAGTGTGTGTTCAAAAACGATTTCATCCTCCAAGGCATCCATCACAAGGAGCCAGTGCTCACTAATTATTGGACCGTCCTTATGTCTCCCATGAGGAAAATAATCTATAGTAACTAGGTCAGGGCAATCTTAAAATAAATCAATGCAACCCAAATACTACACACGGACATATCAAATGTAGTAATTGTCCAGTGAAGGGTGCTAGGAACACATGTTAAAAACACACCCTGTTGGATGATCAAAGCAGACACTCTGGAGAGAATAAATACAATCCTCCAATACAAATATACCAACTGCCAGGTTGCTTGCAAAATGATGTAAAGTTGCTGAAGAGCGATAGGTCCAAACACTCCATGTGTCTATAAGAACTACCGAATTACAAAATCCTGCTTTATTTTGCTACCATTTGCTCCTCTGATTGGTAGCCGTGCAACCAAGCCAAATTCGAGTTAAGTCGTTTCAGGTTACAGCTAATGAACTATGACATTGGAACTCATCCATCAAGAACTGTCTGTAGTATTCGGTGGAGCAAACATCCCCTACCTTGTTTACCCATTACAAACAATAATCAAAATGATGAAAGGTTTAGAAACTTGTTTAATTTACACTAATTTTATTCAAAACTGGCCATGCACTACTAAATGCAATAGCATATGAGGTGTAGGTGTGTGTGTATTTGTGTGTGTGACATTTGCTCCATGTTAGGTGACTGAGATTAAGAATGATAAATCTGCCTGAGGCCCCCATCGTGAGTAGCCCGGTAATTAATGTGATATTTTTCGCACTTGATCAAAATCTGATCCCGATTATTTAGAATTTATTGAGTGCAATAAATATAAACCAATTTATGAATTTTTGGGGAATAACGTAGGTTTTGGTGGGTTTCTGATAAATACGGCATTTCCCACCAATAGAAATCAGCAGATGTGACCTGTCGATATTCATCACAAGACATATAATTGCGATATGCCCGGTAGCATGGGTTACTGCACATATCACAATTACTATTGCATCCTGTAATGAGGCACAGAGTCAAAGTCCTGAACAGAATAGGGCAGATTGTTTCCTAATTTCGACCTTTCACTGCCAAGGGCATAACACAAGCCCTTACAGTTCCTGCATTGCAGAGGGCCCCCATTCTCCAAGGAGGCCCCCATTCACCCTAAAGCCCATGAACAGTTTGAGATATAAGACTCTCAGAGGCCCTTAACCACACTCTAACGGGTGCCCCATCATTTGGTGTTACAACACCGTCGAGTGGTATTCAATAGCAGTATGTAAGACAGTTGTTAACCACCTTATGTTTGAACAAAACGTAAAATTTCCTAAATCGTTTGAAGAACATTAAATGAGGCTTTCTTTTATCGAAAATCGTACACAGGACTTTACAAACAGGTTTGCAGGAGCATTGCACTGCAGTCCAGGCTCCTATGACGACCCCACAGACCATAAGCTTCACCTACTATCTCAACATGCCTTTACATGAAGCTGTCACACGGATGCACGGTGCAAGCAGCATTGTCGGTTGTGGTGTTCTGTGTCTAGGGTGTGAGGTAGCATCATTCTGTAACCAAGTTATGATGTAGAACCTTAGATCCATGCTGTGATGTAACTTTATTGGAATGTGTTGTGGTTACCAAGGGAGACTGAGAAGCAGTTGATCTGTTGTTGGCTGTGGATGCGGTCTCTCCTACGGATGTACTTCAATAAAGTTTCCTTCTTTACAACAAGCTTTCTTGGCCTGCCTTCTTGGATGCATCTTACATGGGTGTTCACGAAAAATTTATGTGCACAGAAAATACTTGTTTTTCTCGTCGTCCGTTGGGACATATAATGCCACAGATCTTCGAAGCTGGGTTTTTCGAGTATTATCTTTCAAGATATCAATATTGTATTTTTTTTTAATACGCTGGGGATCCTATAAACACATCTATCTTCAACAAGCACATGCATGCGCCTGGTGATTTCCTGGTTTTAAGTGAAAATGGCATCACACAGCTCTTATGCTTACAGGTAGTTACTGATTTCCGCAATTTCAAAGAAAAGTAAGAGATGGAAGAACAACTAGAAACTATGCTACTGGGCACTAAATTTATAAACAAAAAGTCAAATATTTTTGACTTTCATTCCATACATAAGATGATGTAATCTGCCTTGAGGTGAAAACATACTTGTCAAATCAGTTTCCAGATGTAAGAAAAGGCCTATCAGCAGCCTACGACTATATCAGCACGACAATGCGTTGCTACCAAGATGTTCTGAGCTACCACCACTAGGTCGAAAACAATAATCTCTTTCAAGCGCACATGGTCCTGGTCTGGAGTTGGCAAGTGTTTCCTCATAGAGTTGGGGTCACACCTCCAGATCAGAGATTAGTTTCAGCAAGCAGGTGCAGGTGGGGCCCACCAGCACACTTTTTTGAGGACTAGGACTTATTTTTCATCAACAGCCTTCGGCCCAGATCAAGGAAGAGAAAGGTAGCTAAGGGGGAAAAGAGGAGGAAGAGAAGGACAGAGAGAGACAGAGGGAGAAAAAGTGGATGTAAATAAAATCTGCCAGACTGAGATAAAGGGGCAGGGAGAGTACAAGGCTAAATAAAAAATTCATGAGGTGGAATTAATACTAGACAGTCTTGGTACTTTGTCATCCCCACATTCTGGTGCAAAGCTGGGGGGCTTCTGAGAAAATCTTTGAGACCAAGCACTTAGGCCCATATTTATACTTTTTTGGCGCCACATTTTCATCGTTTTTGATGCAAAATTGGTGCAAACTTACAAAATGCAATTGTATTTTGTAAGTTTGCGCCGATTTTGCTTAAAAAAATTATGCAAATGCGGTGCTGAAAAATTATAAATATGGGCCTTATTCTTTTACAAACTAAGCACTGCTCTAGATTCCAGGATCAGACTGGGATAGAAAAAGACCTCTGCAGTAAAATAAAATTGGAATCAATTAGCGAACAAGGTAGCTAAAAATATTGCTCAAGTTTGCATCTCAGGGCAGTTTTTAACTGGTATTGGAGACTGTATGCATTTGTGTTTGCTGCAGCCAATGCTTGTTACCAGGGAAATCAACAATAAAAACTGGCCCACATGGCAAAAAAATTGGCCCACAAACTTCTGAAAAACTGGCCCAATCATTGATCTGGCAGAACAGCCTATCAGGCACTGCCTGATTGGCCTATAGGCCAGTCTAGATCCTGCTAAATCCTTGGAGTGACAAGGAAAAATAGTATGCTTGCACTAATGCTGAGGACCAGTTTGTCCTTCATTCATACATGGTGCTTTTTGATGAAAGGACTTTCATTCTGTTATCAAACTGGGGCCTGAAAATGCAGCTTGCAGGTCTCCAGCATAGCAATCTAGGTCCATGCTTGACTGTAAATGATGGGTCCTGCATCATACTTGCAGTATCACTGATAGTGCATTCACATGTGGCTTGATTGGTTGTATATAAGGCTCTGGGATTTCAAACACTGTTTATATTGGCTCATGACCTGCAGTGGGAACTGGAACTGGATCCAAGCAGACAGGAGTAACCCAGGTGAGGAGCAAAAGTCAGACCCAGAGCGGGATGCACCACAGGTAATGCAAAAATAAAACATAACAAACAACATATGCATTAGTTGCTGTCCTATGTATGTGCCTGTGTCAGGTGTGTGTGCATTTTGTGTGGCATCAACCCCTACTATAATTCAGACCGTAGCATAGTGGTAGTATTCTTTGAATAGTGTCAGCATCAATGGTATGTTGATGTCCACCTTTGGTATAATACTAGACCTAGCATAATCATGGTAATAAAAATGTTTTGTGGGCACTCATCGCCTGATGATGCCCACCCCTTATATAATGCTAGCCTAAACGTGATCCTGATATTAATGTGGCAAATATCGTCTTATAGGATCCCCACCTAAGCTGAATTGTCAGCCATGACATAATAGTGGTATTTAGTGGCATTTGTGAGAATCCGTGGCATTATAGTGTTGTTCCATGGCATAACTTTAGTCCTACCATTTTATTTTATCGTATTTTAAAACTTTATTTATCATGTTTTTCAAGAAAGAAGAACAAGAAGCTACAAATCGCAGAAAACAATATTTGACACTCCAATGAGCAATCAAAAAAAGTGGAGGAAAAATCAATGAGATGGGAAAGAAAAAAACAGCAATAAGGAGCAAATACCCCAGAATAAGCAGATGACAGCAAATTAAATACATCACATCGGAACAACACAGTCTAGACACAGGTTAGCCTGCCCATGGGACAAGCCCAGCTGTGGAAGGAATTCATTCCACATTTTTGTGTTCCTCTGCATCGTTTATTATAAAAAGGAAGTCTCTAAGCGGCTGCCAAGTGTCCTTGGGTCTGGAAGTGATTTACTGTAGGGAAGCGTAAAGTTCGGAATTGGTATCACAGTACGACCAAGCGGATATAGAGGGGAGTGTACTACTGCCCTAATGAAACGGCACCTGCCATTTAGCCAAGAGTAGCACAATGGCAGAGAAGTGCCGTAATCCGGTGGGTATTGGTTTAACATAACCTCGTAAAGCCATCAGTGGATCTGGGTTGAGTGTTTGTACAAGCATGAGAGATAGCATAGTATCAATCTGCCTCCACAATATGATGTGATTATTGCACAGCTCCATGACAAGTGAGCAAAGTTAGCTTGCTCTGTCTTGCACTTGAGACAATGATGAGGCCTAGTGGGGTCAAGTTTAGCTAGGGCCTTAAGTGCTGTGTATGCCAGATGAAGTTACTTAGAGTGCAGTCATTTATGATGATGGTTGTTGGATATGAGTTTAGTCTGCGTGCAGCAATAATACCAGGGTTTATCCAGGGTGGAGTATCCCAGGTCGCTTTCCTAGATAGCTCTTGACTTCTCTGTGCCAACGGATCTCAGCTGCAGAGAAACATTGTAAAGTCTGGATATGATGTGGCAGCTGTCCGGAGTAGAAATTACAAATGTGAGAGGAGGAAAGTCTTTGGGCTCTTCAGGATAAGCAGGTAAGGTATCGTGGGGCGTGCTGTGTAAACTATGGAATATAAAACCATACATATGAGTTGAGCATCCCTTTTCCGCCATAGTGGAGAGGGGCTTGAGAGTACTGTTAACAAACAGATCACCCACAACTCGTGGCTTATGTGTGGAATGGAGTGCTGTACTAAACATTCCTGAGTAAGTGGAAGCCATGGAATGCTTGTGAGGGGTATATGCAGGGAATATAAGGCATACTTGCCCAGATAGCTTAAGTTTGTACCAGACCTAGCAGGTGGCAAATAGAGTCTGTATCACAGTAGGGTTCAGCGGAGCCCCTGTAGTAGCATGGAAGAAAGGGGGAGATTAGGAGCCTGGTCTTTCAGGTTTGAGATATGGTAGTCTGGCATCTGGGTGGTACCAGAGATGTGCAAAGTGTGATTGAGCTACTAAATGGTATAATTTTAGGTCAGGAACCCCAAAACTGCCACAGTCATAGGGGTGTGTCAGGGTCTCCGATCGAATGCAGGGCTGGGGACCAGCCCATATAAAACGTGTTAGCAACCTCCGCAGTGTATCAAAAAGCTATTAGTAAGAGGAATGCAGATATTTAAAAATAAGCATAGAAATCGTGGAAGAACCACCATTTTGATGATGGCAATGCACCCAGCTATTGCTAGTGGCAATTTAATCCAGAGTTCTGTCTGAGTCGTGAGCTTGTTTATAGCAGGACCATAGCTGCTTTGTATCACTTCAGACCTGTCCCTATGTATGAAAATGCCTAAATATTTGGGGGAATCCGTACACCGTTGTAAGGGGTATTCAAGGTCACAAGGTGCTGTGGTGTTCATGAGAGGCAATATCTCTGATTTATTTCGAATGATGGCTAGACCAGAAAATGCCTAATCACCTCTTGAATAAGAGGTGGGAGATTGGTGGGTGGGTCGCGAACAAATAACAATATATCATCCCTGTATAGGGAGACTAATAATGTACCATGGGGGAATCTGAGGCCCCTCTCTAGGTATCATTCATGTAGATGTCTGAATAGGGGGCCATGGCAATTATAAATAGGAGGAGGGAGAGCAGACAACCCTGGCAGTTACCTCTTGTTAATGGAAATGGCTCAGAAAGTGTGTGATTTAATTGAAAGCTGGCCAGGGATTTCTAAAGCAAAACAAAAAGATGATGGACGGAGTGCTGAACAATGCAAACACTCACTCCCAGTCACAGATCTGGGTTTAATCCATCGTTCTTTTGCTCACCATGCCACCCCAGTTTGGACCCAGCCATATGCAAATCAGTCTTGACCCTGTTCCTCATGGGAACAGTCCAGCCCGAACTGCCAAGCCAGGTCTTCCCTGGACCGGAAAAAGCATCCTGGGACCGGTTTCAGGGTTTCACCCTTCATCAGCCAGGCTAGCTTGAATCCAGTGGCACAGTGAGCAAGGGACCCACGTCTGGGCATAACCTTCCCACTTAAGGCACCTTTAGCAAAACAAAAGGATGATGGATGGAG
Organism: Pleurodeles waltl; assembly: GCF_031143425.1. NCBI lineage: Eukaryota > Metazoa > Chordata > Amphibia > Caudata > Salamandridae > Pleurodeles > Pleurodeles waltl. Next base: position 458,514,793 of record NC_090439.1, read on the forward strand.
TGCTGAACAATGCAAACACTCACCCCCAGTCACAGATCGGGGTTTAATCCATTGGTCTTTTGCTCACCATGCCACCCCAGTTTGGACCCAGCCATAGAAATCCCTGCAAAAAGAACAAGTGATGGACGGAATTCTGAACAATGTCAAACATTCACCCCCAGTACAGAGATCTGGGCCTAAACCCATCGTTTTTTTGCTGCCCATGCCATTCCAGTTTGGACCCAGCCATATGCAAATCAGTCTTGATCCTGTTCCTCATGGGAACAGTCCAGCCCGAACTGCCAAGCCAGGTCCTCCCTGCAAGCTTAGCGCCATTATTGAAGGGCCCCATCCCCCGGTGCTGGATTTTAGCACAGGAGGATAAATATGGCGCAAAGGCCATATCGTCCTTTTCTGGACGGGAACGCCTACCTTGCATCTCATTGATGCAAGGTAGGTTTTCACATCCAGAAAATGACTTTAAGTCCATAACTTTGGTGCTGGACGTGTCTCACGCCAAAGTATAAATCTGGAGTTAGGTTTGTGCTGAATTAGCGTTAAAAAAAAGAAAATTATGCTAATTCAGCGCAATGCAAGTATAAATAAGTATGGGCCTAAGTGTCGGCCATCCACCTCCACTTGCAGACACACTGGATAAAGCATGCCATACTTGAGGCCTTGTTTCTGGGGAGTGCCTTCTGCACCAGTTAGGTAAAGCCCGGAAGAGAGATAATGTGATGCCCTGGTGTTGCAGTAGATCTTTTTCTCATACCAGGCATAGGGCCATGCCTCGATCCCTGAAATTGAGGAGTCTAGCAATAATCAGACGCAGTGGAGGTCCAGGTATGGGACATGGTCCAAGAGACCTGTGGACTCTCTCAACAACAAAAGTGTCAGTAAAGAAGTCCCTACCAAAAAGTTCCACCAAGAGTTTTTCCACAAAAATGTCCATAGTGATAGAGGTCTCCACTATTCCCGCTATTTGTAAGTTGTTGCGGCAGGACCACGCCTCCAATCTTCATTTTTTAGCTGCAGTGTTTTTAGTATTTGCTCGACTCTTTCAAGGCACTTCAGCAAGTCTATATTACCGTCAAGTCTGGTAGCGAGCCGACCGAGACTCTCATTCATGTGGTCTAAGGGGTTAGTCATTCAAATCTGGTATCAATCTCCTTGAAGCCAGCCCTCATTTCAGCCATAATGGCGGTGTCTGACTTGGCACCATGAGGGGCTCACCTGCTCCCGGGGTAAATGCTGCTGCCCTGGGGTCCTCGTGGCTTCAAAGATAAGCTGTTTCAGTTTAAGGTCTTTATGACCTATCTTGACTGTGTCACACTCCAGAAGGTCATCAGTCACACTGGGGCGATAGGGGTGTGGATTATAGCATGCTGCTCAAGAAAGAAGCCACTGCATGGGCCAGAGACCAAAGCCCAGCAGCAACAACCTATCAAGCCCTCAATGCATGTCTGATGGTTTTTACATGGAGCAGGTGGTAGCACCTGGCTGGGTGTAGTGTGGCAGAGTGAGGTCGTTAGGTCGGCCCAAAAGTGCACGGTGCAATCATCAGACATGTGTATCCATATGGGCCCGAGGTGATGCTGGTTGAGGAAGAGTCACAGCCGTGTTAAACGTTAAAGGTACAATTTTGCAGTAGTAACAGCCAGTGTGAACGAACAGGCTGCGTGCCCCAGCCGCCTCCAGCACAATCAGCGATTCACCCCTCACTTCCATAGATAAGGGAGCGCTTGGCGCCGCAGTGTATGGCAGTATGCAATCACGGGCCACTGGGGGATCTCACAGGGCAGCTGCAGCAGAGCAGTAGGCACAGGGGGCCATGAGGTGCAAGTTAAATCTGGGCCCAGGCCTCAGATCACGGCTGAGCTTGCCGGGAGCACTACCCCAAATGCGGCATTAGGTCTTCTGTTTGGGAGTGTCTCTGCAGGACCGGAGCAGTTGCACCACGGGTCCCTGGCTTCGTTGGCAATGCAGAAGGAGAGGTCTGAATGGTAGAACGGGAGCAACCCACGCAGCCAGCTGGCTTTCGAGCAGCACTGCGCACAACACAACCCCGCCTTCAGACTCTCCCACAGGCCCTGTCCCCACGAGACCTCCGAAGACCGCATCAGGCCACGACGCTGGACTCATGCATTGGCTGCTGATCCACACATTGCCTCCACACAAGAGTGGTAATATCAGGCACAGTACCCCCTGTGCTCCACAAATCTGGAGATCCGAGGCATTACTGCAGTTAGAATGTGCCAGAGGACAGCAATGCATGGGCGATGCCTTCAGAGCTTTAATGCTGTGCAGTCATCCTTGTCACCTGCTTGGCAAACCCCCCACTCTAGCCCTACATTAATGGGGGTAATGCCTGGCTGTTTTTTGACAATCTTGTCATAATGTTGCCTAACCCTGGTATAATACTGGCCTTGTTGTAACAGTAGTAAATACTGGCTTATGGCTGCCATCCATTTCATAACATGGTTGTACATAGGGTGTACAAGACAGAATCTATTTATGTTTGTTAGTAGTGCATTTATTAACAAATAGAAGCACATGTTTGGGCACCAACTATTTTATACTAACAAGCATTGGTAAAGCCAACAGGTCTGGTCTTAGTTGCCTTACTTTCGGCTTTGTCATGATGTTCATGGTCTCACAGCAAGAGACAAGATATATATATTTCTTCGACCCAGGAGTGGGGCGAAGAGCTTGCCTCACAAGGTAAAGATTCTGACTCACTGCTGGGCACAATGCCTGCAAAGGACAAATGCATAAATACCCTATGGACCTGCTATGCTAGGGACGCAAAGCATAGGGAATGTACAACACTAACAAACATGGAGGGGCAATGGACTAGCTCTAGTGATTAACCCTTTATGAAGGGGAATCTTTCAGATACTTTATAGCACAGATATCCCTGTGTGGCAGTTACTACAGCATAGTTCATTATCAGCACCCTTCAAAGTCATGTGGAGGACAGTGGAAATAGAACCTCCCATATACAAGGTGTCACAACTGACTCAAATGCTAGGCAACAATACAAGAGGTGGGTCACTGTTATACCAAATGTGGCTCAATGGAGATCAAAGACTTGATAGTGGGCAGAGCATGAAAGCACTCTACTGCATATAGAGGCTATGAGAGGACTGAAGAATCTTAATTTGACAAGAACATGAGACGCAATAGTAATCGACTTCAGTGGACGGATGAGGGTTCCCTTCATATGACACACACAAGTATATGAACTGCAAAACAGAGGTGGTGACTGGTCTAGAGAGCGGTGGGCCACAGTAAACCAGCTGCTGTCTATCAAGCCCTATAAAGAGTTGTTGGTCATTGGTTGAAGTCACCGTAATCAGCTACCAGAAATTGTTTTAGGGACAGATTTAAGAGACTATAGTTGATCTCAAAGTTCAATTAGAACTATAGTAGACGTGCATAGTAGATGTGCAGGAATGTAGTGGTAAAATTGTACACATTGGTGTTCATTGTCAAGGGGGCACAAGTGTGTCAAATTTCACACTAATGGTGGTTCAGAGGAAGCTTTAAGTGATAGCAGTATGGGAAACAACATTGGCAAATCCGATGTGAGCACATTAATGTTCGGTAGATTCACAGCAAAGGGAGGGTGTATTGGTGATGGTGGGTGCTAGAAAAAGCACTGGAAGAGAGCATGGTGGAGGTGTTGTTGTGGGAAGAAGAATAAACAACAATTGCAGTCATGGTAAAGGTCTCCCACAGACCAGAAAACATATTTTGTCACCTATCCTTTTTGCAGTATTAGAGGCCACAGACAATACTTCTACATGCAAGGAATCTATGAATCCTGCTTGGAAATGTTTTTGGGACATTTCTGGAATAGTGTCAATATCTCCTGAAAACTAACCTCTTGCTCTTCCCCAACTGCTCCCTCTTTTCCCTCCCTTTTCTAAAAAAGACTGCGTAGATTAGAAGCTAGATTTATTGAGAACTTCATACATCCATTAATTGGTTAAATAAAATGGATGAATTATTTCATTTGATGGCAGGCTTAGTGACTTCAGTGCTGTACTGCATTCGTTTTATTGTTACAAGTACCCATGTGGGCTGACAAATGAATAACAGGTGACACGGTGTAAAAGGAGACCGAATATGAGCTACTACATTAGACAAAAAGGCTTTCATTATGATATTGGCGGTCCCTCTTACCGCCATGCTGACTGCCGCAAACATACCGCCGCCGCAGCGGATTACCGCCACCCATATTATGACCCACACATAGCAATCCGTCACTATACAGTCACACACAGAAGTCTGCCAGCCCAAAGGTCAGTGATAAACTGGTGGTAGCAAAACACACACTGTTATGCCAACAGAACTACACCCACAGCATTATGACCCACGAATCACCGCGGCGGACATTCAATGGTGCTAAACACCGCGCTCAAAATACACAAAACCTAACAAAACAACACCACACTGGACAATTCAAACTACACACACCTGACACACATACACACACCATACCCACACCCCACTATAAAACACACACCCACATTATCCACAACCCTTTACCATTACAAACAAGTGCCACAAGAGAGATAGCAAAACCACAGACAAGGCCACAGACAGCCACCACCATCATCTATACACCATCCACGCACCCTACATCACACACTCCAACACAGCACCCCACACACCCTCACCCACACCACTCACAATACACCCATGGCACCGCAATGACACCCTAGGTTCTCTGAGGAGGAGCTAAGGGTCATGGTGGAGGAAATCATCCGGGTAGAGCAACAGCCATTCGGATCACAGGTGCAGCAGACGTCCATTGCTAGGAAGATGGAGCTATGGCGGAGAATCGTGGACAGGGTCAACACCGTGGGACAGCACCCAAGAACAAGGGATGACATCAGAAAGAGGTGGAACGACCTACGGGGGAAGGTACGTTCCACTCAGCAAGTCACCAAATAGCTGTACAGAGGACTGGCGGTGGACCCCCAATCCCTCCCCCACAACTACACAACAACATGGGAGGAGCAAGTCTTGGCAATCATGCATCTTGAGGGCCTGGCAGGAGTAGGAAGAGGACTGGACTCTGGTAAGTCATATCTCTATTACTATCCCCCATCCCCCTACCTGCATGCCATCAGAAACCCCCACCCTTACCCTCACCCCCATAATTTCACCACCTCCCACATACCCCACCATCACAACCTACTCATCCCAACACCAAGCCCTGCATGCAACACCAGGCATGGACATCCCTCACAGACCTGCATGGACACCCATCACTAAAGGATGCACATTAGAGAGAATCACCTAGCCCACAAAATCACTACTCACACAAGACAAAGCTGACGGGGAAATAACAACCATACAGGGCAACACACCCATGCAGAAGATGACACACACAGATGTCACCAGAAAGGAGGTGCCAGCAACTTCCAGTCCACTCCCAGAAGAGGCCCACAGTGATGACAGCAGCTCTGGAAGCCTGGATCTGGATGACCAACCTGGCCCATCAGGGATCTCCGGACAGTCGGTAACCCAGGAACAGTTCCATACCACCACAGAGCCTCCCCCATCAGGAAACACCAGCACAGTACCCACCCAGCGGGTCCATTCCTCTGTCCCCAGGACATGTCAATCAGCTTTGTGTCCACCACTACAGGGACCCCAGGCCACCCCACAAACACAGGACGATCAGGGACCTGGGGTCAGTGGCAGTGGGCACACGGTTCAGGGGATAGAGGCACAGGAGAACAGGGAAGCTGGGAGGACTGCTGTTCGACAGGGGGAGGACAGGCCCAGGGAACCGACTCTCCATGAGGCACTCACCAACATCCTGGGAGCATACCCCTATTCTCAGGAGACGATGGGCCAGATACTGGACAAGTTGCAGGAGACCCAGCGGCTGCAGGAGGGACAGTACCCGGGGGATCAGGGAGGACTTGAAGTCCATTAACACCACCCTGGTCACCATTGCAGGAGTGCTGGCAGACATGGCCAACTCCATGAGGGAGGCTGTGGCACACCACTGGGCCCCTGACACAAGCTAAACCGATGAACATCCTTCCACCTCCGCTGCTGCTAGTTGACAGAAGGCCCGCCACAGGAACAACAGGCCACCAGCACCCCACCCCCTGCAGAAGGAGAACCACCCCGCAAACGGTCCCTGCGATCCAGGCAGAAGCCAGAGAACATAGGCAAGACCCCCACCAGGAAATACGACTCTCCTGAATGTCACCCTTCTGTCCCACTCTGTCACCCTGTCCACCTTGAACTGCCATTGCCCCCCTTCCTATGCCCCCTTGGACAATGCACCTGTGATACAAATAAACTGGCCTCTATCCTGGACATTCATCGATCTTCACCCCAGCCCATTGCACATCCCCCTCTAATCATTAGCACTTAAATAAACACCATTTGAACAAATACAAGTATGGAGTCTGTCAAATCATTTAACCATGTATTCATTTAACAAGCCTTAAACACTGCAATATCACTGTACAGTAATGTATACATAGGAATGACCTGTGGTTGGCTGCAGTCAACACACCAGGAGCGATAGTGAGGCACAAATATCTGTAAATAGAGATGCCAAAGGGTACAATAAGTGGCCATAGAAGTGGAGAAATCAGCCTGCCAGTGACAATGTCAATTACAAAACTGTCAATGTAAAGTGTAATTACAGTGTCTTACCTGTGTGTCATTGGAAGTACTGTCTTATTATAGCACTTCTTTTGTCCTCATCCTCATCCTATGCCTCCTCATCTTCACTATCCACAGAGGCCACTGCTGTCATACGCCCATCTCCAGCCTCATCCTCCTTCACAAAAAGCACCTGGTGACGTAAGACAAGGTTGTGCAACATACAGCATGCCACGATGATCTAGCACACATTCTTGGGTGAGTAATACAGGGATCCACCTGTTAGATGGAGGCAAGGAAACCTGGCCTTCAGGAGGCCGAATGTCATTTCTATTATTCTTCTTGTTCGCCCATGTGCCTCATTGTAACATTCCTCTGCCCTTGTCCTGGAATTCCTTACAGGGGTCAGTAGCCATGAGAGGTTGGGGTAACCAGAGTCACCTACAAATATTGAGGGGCAACTGTTAGACACACACTAACCTTTAGGACCCATACCATACCCATACACCAACAACCCCTGGGTGGGAACCAGGGCTCACCTATTAGCCACATCCAGTGCCTCTGGAGTTGAGCCATCACTTATGGGATGCTGCTATTCCTCAGGATACAGGCATCATGCACAGACCCACAGTACTTTGCATTGACATGGGAGAGGTAATGGTCCGCCAGGCACACTATCTGCGCATTCATGAAGTGAAAGCTCTTTCGATTTCTGAACACCTACTTATTTCCCGTGGGGGGGGGAACAAATGCAATATGTGTACCATCAATAGCCCCAATAATGTTGGGGATATGTCCCATTTCATAGAAATCAGCTTTCACTGTGGCCAAATCCTCCACCTGGGGGGAGAACGATGTAGCTGCGTATGTGTGTAATCAGGGCAGACAATACTCTGGTCAGCATTATTGAGAACATTGGCTGAGACATTCCTGCTGCCAAGCCCACTATCACTTGGAAGGAGCCACTTGTCAGAAAATGGAGCACAGATAGGACTTGCACAAGAGGGGGGATCCCGGTGAGCTGACAGATAACAGATATCCGGTCAGGTTACAATTGGGAACACAGCTCTGTGATTGTGGCCCTGTCCAGTCTATAGGTGAGGATAATGTGCCTGTCCTCCGTTGTTGTCAAGTCCACCAGGGGCCTGTACATGGGGGATGTCTCCATCTCCTATTGATCCGCAGCGGTTGCAATCTCGGGGGCAAACGGTGAGTAGCTGGTCAGTATTCCATATTTCCAAACACTACACTGCATTGCATGTTGTGACTGTAACACAATATTGTTGTATAGGCTCAAATGGTGCCTATGTGAACTGTGACGCAGTTAGGTGCCATGGCCTATCCCCCCCCCTTTAATGGCGTCCGCCTGTCCTGTGTGGAGAGACATGTGGAAATGAGGTAATTCCGCTGATGTTGTGCGCCATTGCGGGAAGCGGTCGAAAACCGCCATGCAAATCCTCATTGGATCCCTTTGGGCCCTCTGGGTTACGGTGGCCAATGGTGTTGTACGCTGGCGGTGACAGTACGCACCGCTGCAGATGTGACCGCCATTTTCTATCTGTTCACCCACTTGCCTCCTGACCTTCAACAGGAGAGGCCCTACACTGCAAGTGCTGCTGTGACCTGTGTCTGGAACTGACCATGGCTTGTGTCACTGGGGAAAGGGCCCCTGCCTTCACCGCTGCAGAATTGGAGAGACTGGTGGATGGGGTCCTACCCCACTACTGAATGCTGAATGGGCCTCCAGACCAACAGGTGAGTACACTGTGAGCACGATGAATGGGGCATGAATGCATGGGGTGCTGTGTGTGAGGGCTTTGTGTGGGGGGGTTGGGGTAAGGGCCCTGGGCAGCGTGCTGCATGTATGGTGGGCAATGTCTGTGCGTAAGGGGATGTGAGGGCTATGGTGGGGCATGAGTGTAACAGGCAGGACGGTCTGACTGACACCTTTTCCTATGTGTATTTCTCTGCAGGTCAGCTCCCATCAAAAAAAGGGTATATGGTGAGCCATCGCCAAGGATGTGCGGACCCTGGGGGTCTAGGGCAGGTGGAGCACCCACTGTTGCAAACGGTGGGAGGCCCTGAGATGTTGGGCACGGAAGATGGCAGAGGCCCAGCTGGGGATGGCCTCCCAAAGAGGAAGGGGTGCTCATCGAACCCTGACCCCCCCTGATGGCCTGCATACTGGCGTTGGCCTATCCGGAGCTAGATGGGTGCTTAGGGGCATCACAGCAGCCACAAGAGGGTGAGTACAGTGCCCCAATATACCACTTGCGTGTGGTGGGGTGGCATCTGAGTGTGGGATATGGGCCTGTGGGTGCCCCTAGGCCAGGGCGACCAGTGCAGGGTAGGGACCATGTTGGGCAGGATCTGATGTCCACCTCCTCCAAACAAGCTTAGTAGGCCTCCACTACTGGGCAGGGGTCTGTGGGTCTCAGGTATGCTGCAATTGGCGTTAGGTGTCCCTCTCCATGAGCTGGTGACTAGCATTGTGACAGCTAGTGCATTGCCTAGTGCGTAGGGCTGTTCCCTGTGTGTGAGTTTGTTGTGTACGCCAATGGTGGTGTTGTTGCCACCATTGACCAAGGGCATCCTTTGTCTCTTCCCCCCCTTTTGTTTTGTCACCCTGTCCTTATGTGCATTAGCATCATCTGGCAGAGGAGCATAGGCACCAGCGATGGGGAGAGCTGCATCCCACAGGGCCCAGGAGGCCGAATCCACTGACTGTGAGGGCACCAGTGGAACGGAGGGTGAGGGGAGCACTACGGCGGAGACTGGAGGGAACAGTTCCCTGGTGGTGGTGGACACCTCTGTGCCTACCCCAAGTACAGGGACAGCCGCCACCCCCGTACCAGCACCGCCCTCCCAGCAGCCCCTCAGCGTGTTTCCCGTGCCCGCTCACCCAAGAGGGTAGGCATCTCCTTTGCCCCAGGCACCTCAGGTCCTGCCCCAGTTAGCCCTGCTGCCCTGAGTGAGGAGGCTTTTGACCTCCTGCGATCCATCTCTGTTGGACAGTCAACCATTGTGAATGCCATCCAGGGGCTTGCAGCCCATTTGCAACATACAAATGTATTCCTCTAGGGTAGTCACTCTGGCATGGCGGCCCAACAGAGATCAATCCAGGCTCTGGCCTCCTCCCTGATGGCAGCCATTGTCCCTGTTTCTAGCCTCCCACCTCCAACCTCCTCTGCCTAATCCCATTCTCCTCAACCCCGACCTATCCGAAGCACACAGCAGACCAGCATGCACCCAGGACAACACATAGGAGTGGTTCAGGCAAACGCAAGCACCACACTTCCTCCCACAGGCACTCACACAAACACCATCCAGATGCAGACATCCCAACATCCACTGCCTCCACTGTCCCTTTCCAACTCTTCGTCCACATCCCTCCCAGTAGTGTCTACACTTACACCTGCATGCACTACATCCTCATCCACTATCACCATCACACCTATCACTACACGCCCCTCACTGGTAGTCACCACCCCCACATCCATGCACCGGTCCCCTGTGTCCCAAGGTACAGAAACGCAAGCAGTCAGACACCCAACAGCCATCCACCTCACAACAGCATCCAGCCCATGCACCTGCACCCAAACACAGCAGACAGACACCTCCAACAACCACTTCTTCTTCCTACACTCCCAAACCTTCACCCTCTTCCCGCCCCGATGTCCCTACGAAGCTTTTCCTCTCCACCATTGACCTCTTCCCTACCTCTACTCCCCCTGTCCTTCACGTCAGGCCAGGATGAAGAAAACCCAGGCAAGCACCTCAGCCACCCAGTCCAGGGGCACAGTAGTGTCGACAGCTACTTCAGTTGGGGGAGGATCCAGGGCACCAGGTAGCAACACTGACAGGGTGCCTGCACCGGGTGCATCAAGGAAGAGCAAGGAGGCACCACCAGCTGGAGGTGTGAAGGGCAAGGAGGCATCACCAGCTGCAGGTGTGAATGGCAAGGAGGCACCACCAGCTGCAGGTGTGAAGGGCAAGGGGCAATCCCCAGCTGTTGAAAGGAAGGGCAAGGGGTCTGCTCCAGCAGGTAGGAAGGACAGCAGGCCTGGTGCTGGGACTCATTCGGAGCCTCCAACACCAACCATGGTGGTTCAGCCGTCCGATGCTGCAAGGGAAGGGCTGGAGCCTCCCCCCACCACTGGCAGCATCGACACTAGCACCACCACCAACACCGCCACCAGCACCACTGCCAGCAGCCACAGTGGGCAGCCACCCGAGGCTGCAGGGGAAGGGCTGGAGCCTCCCCCCACCACTGCCAGTACTGCCACCAGCACCACCACCAGAACCACTGTCAGCAGCAACAACCCCAGTGGGCAGCCGTCCGAGGCTGCAGGGGATGGGCTGAAGCCTCCCCCCACTATTGCCAGCACCAACACCAGCACCGCCACTGCCACCACTGAGCAGCTATCACCGTCGGCGGACAGTGTGTAGTCCTGCCTCCATGGGCTGTTGTGCGTCCTGGCCCCTGCAAATCTAGTGGGTCTGACACCCAGGTGAGAGACTGTGACATTGCAATCCCCAAGATCTGTATCACAGGGCACAATGCCCCCTCCAGAACCAGTGGAGAAGCCATCCATTCACCCCATCCTTCCCAGGATGAAGCACACTGGGCACAAGGCCCCCTCTGGAACCAGTGTAAGAAGCCATCCACTCACTCCATCCTTCCCAGGATGAAGCACACTGGGCACAAGGCCGTCTCCAGAACCAGTGGAGAAGCCATCCATTCACCCCATCCTTCCCAGGATGATGCACACTGGGCACAAGGTCCCCTCCAGAACCAGTGGAAGAAGCCATTCACTCATTCCATCCTTCCCAGGATGAAGCACACTGGGCACAAGGCCCCCTCCAGAACCAGTGGAAGAAGCCATCCACTCACCCCATCCTTCCCAGGATGAAGCACACTGGGCACAAGACCCCATCCAGAACCAGTGGACGAAGCCATCCACTCATCCCATCGTTCCCAGGATGAAGCACACTGGACACAAGGCCCCCTTCAGACCCAGTGGAGAAGCCATCCCCTAGAGAGACTGTGGCTTTGCACTTCCCAGGACCATGCAGTAAGCAAACCACCCACTAGAGAGACTGTGGCTTTGCACTCCCCAGGACCAAGCAGTGGGCAAACCACCCACTTGAGAGACTGTGGCTTTGCACTCCCCAGGACCAAGCAGTGGGCAAACCACCCACTTGAGAGACGGTGGCCTTGCACTCCCCAGGACCACGCAGTGGGCAAACCACCCTCTAGATAGACTGTGGTATTGCACTCCATAGGACCAAGCAGTGGGCAAACCACCCACTTGAGAGACTGTGGCTTTGCACTCCCCAGGACCAAGCAGTGAGCAAACCACCCACTTGAGAGACTGTGGCTTTGCACTCCCCAGAACCAAGCAGTGGGCAAACCACCCACTTGAGAGACTGTGGCCTTGCACTCCCCAGGACAGCACACAGGGCATGTTGCCCCCTCCAGGACCAGTGGTGTTGTACCATCTTCCGCCTGAGGTGCCCCCCCATTCCCCGTCACCCTGAGGTGCCTGTGTATTTTCGACCTGATGCCCCTGCAATGTTCTCTCCGTGTTGTTGCAGGAGTGAGGTGGGGCCTTGGCCTATGTGTTGTGGCCCTGTGGCCCACAGACATTGAGGACTGCGCAGGGTCCCTCCATTAGTAAATATGTATATACGTTTGTAATTTAATGCACTTATTCTCACTTTCTGCCAATCGTTTTGTCCTTGCATTATTCCTGAGGGGTTTGGGGTGGATATGTAATTTTCCTGTATCTGTTTGTGTGTATGGTGTTGAGGGTGGGGTGTTGCATGTGTGTGTCACTCTCTTTTTCCTCCCCCCTCCCCTGTGTACTAGGCGGCAGTACTCACTGTGGTCGTCTTCACCGGTGTTGCTGCTCATAATACAGGAAAAGGTAGACAAGCATAGGAAATATGTGCAGCTTGGGCTCTATGGCATCGTGGTTGTTCCATGAGTCTCCAGAGGTGAGTCCTTTGACTTCTGTGTTCTGATTCCACCGTGCTTTTGATGTCGTTGGTACCGCCCCGGAAAAGGTGGCGGATAGTCTTGTTGTAATATTGTGGGCGGTACATTGACTTCCGCCTGGCTGTTGGCGGTTACCGCGTGGTGCTTGTTGCTACCGCCTTGGCAGTCGGTGTGTTAAAGTGGCTGTCTGTCTGAGCGGTTTCCGCCGTGGTCATAATTCAATTTTTGCTACCGCCGGCCTGTTGGCGGTATTACCGCCACTTTATCACCGACCGGCAGGGTTGTAATGAGGGCCAAAGTATTTGTTGATCCATGAAAGTTCACTTTGACTCATGGAATATGATTATTTTACTACATCCTCGCTGTAAGGGTTTGTATCGGTAGCCTTGTCTGAAGGTTTTGATCACTCTTCAATGTGGCCGACATATTGCCAAATCTTTATTAATGAATAGACCTAGAGGTATTGTTCATCTGAATATTTACATCCAGATGGTGCAGCATGTAGTACGTGAGGAAGTACAGATATTTAAATATCATGTCCTTATCAATCTGCCATCTTGATTGAGGATGTATGTTGAAAAGCTACCACTCCTTTGACGGGGGTGACTGGTCTCTGTTGTGAGCCAAAAAGGCATAATTCCTGTTAGATGTGAGTACTGGTCAATATAAGCAGGCCACCCCATGATGTATTGCCACCTCCTCCTGTTAGGTGAGGCATTTGACATGACAGAGCATGACGTTTATACTCTCCTTTTATTTTGTCCACCCATAGGTTGACTCTTCTGACTATTCAGATCATGCAATACCTGGATGAGTCAACACTGATTTCTTAACTCCGGTAAGCCATTCTTGGACAATATGGGGCATATTTATGGTTTTTAACGCAAAACTGCACTAATGCAGTTTTGGGAAGAAATCCTTAGCGCCAGCTAGCACCATTCCATAGCAGCAGCCGTGCGCCATATCTATGGAATGACGCTAAGGATAGGCTAGTGTCTAATAAAAAGACGCTAGCTGGGGGGGTGGTAGTAGGGTAGAAGGCGCTAGCGGCCCAGAAATTTCACTAGGCTGGATAGCAGCAGTAAATATGCCTCTAACCAGCCTAGCGTGATTTTCTGACACACTACCACCCAAAAATGACTCCAGTCTTAATAAAGACACAAGTCATGCCCACCACCCTAATGGCTAGCACAAGGGACCAGTGTCCCCTAGGCAAGGCCATAAAACCCAGTGCCAGACAGGGGGCCCCATGAAAAAAAATATAAATATACTTACCCATACTTACTGAGGATGGGGTCCCCCATCCTGTGGTGTCCCTCTGGTGTGGTTAGGGGTGTTCCTGGGGCTTTGGGTGAGCATCTGTGGGCCAATTCCATGGTGATTGGCCATGGAAATGGGTCCACAGGTATCCTAACCCCTGGTCTGACCCAGGTGCTAAAAAACACAGCCCAGAAGGAGGGTGAACCTAGTACACACATCGGGGTGGGTGGGGAGGTAAGAGGTATATAAAGCAGGAAGGTCTTCAAGGTCTTCCTAAAGACACTCTGTCATATGAACTTTCTCTGCTACAGAGATATCTTCTTCCACAAGTTAGGATGTAGCTGCTTAACGGAACACCAAGTGACAACTGGCTTTCTGGGAATAGATATGGGCGGAGCCATGTGGGCAAAAATGATGAGTCAAGCAGAACTGATGAGAGTAGCTGAAAGCTAGATGCATTAAACAAATGCATCTAACTCAGATTCTGTCCTCGAGTCCTAGCGAATGCAGGCCTCATGCACATGCCCAGGAGCAAAATGAAACCTCTTCAGATGATAAATGTATTGTACCACTGAATATTGCAATAGTGCAAACTCTACAAACTATGAAGGGAGTTCTTTTGGAAAACGTGTCCACATCAAAGAGTGCAAATCGTTTAGATAGGTGTTGAATACTGTATTGACATAGTCACTCATGACGACGTCTTGGTCCGCGATAACGTCTAGTGAATTGACCTTAGATAGTGGAGATGATGTAACACCCATTCAAGCCAGCAAGAGGGAAGTATCCAAGAGCTCTTTGTTTTTGCTGATGATCATGATTTTGGTTCTTTTACCATTTAATCTTAAAAAGTTATGCCCCATACACTGTTGGAATGCTAAGATGCAGATCTAAAACATAAGCAAAGAGCTTGAAGTAAGGTGATCCAAACAGATGAGGAATTATCCACATAAAAGAGAGCTTTGCAGTTGGATGAGCGCAAACATTTACTTTAAAAACAACAGGGGACAGGAAGCTTTCTGTAGGACCCCTAAAAGAAACCATGTGCCTTTAGTTGTATAAGCAGGATGTAGAAGTACCAGTCTCAAAGATAACATTCAGATCAATTTAAATTTATATTCTACACTAAAGTCTATTAGCGAAACCTCACAAAGTAGTTCCAATAAAGGATGCTTTTAATGGCCATGCCATCACATGTTTTGCAATCATATTAAATATTAAAATATTTTTGAACAGATCAGATCAATACAAAAACACATGATCACCAAAAGTATCTTAGGCCTATGGTATGGTGAAAGAATTTAAAGAGTAGCAGTTAAAAATCATATCTTTAGGCTTGTCTTTGGTTGTGTAATATGTGAGCTATGGAGATTACACACGATCCTCCAAGAATGAAAGAAACCACAGGAGGACTAAACCCTCCATGTGCATTTTTCAGCCTTTGGGCTAGAAAAGCATAGTTCTTGGAGTCAAATGTGACACTCTGATGCGTGTGGTCCTCTATATCCAATTAGGTCAAAATGATCATCAAAAATATACATATCCTAACTGGAGTTTTGGTAAACATGATAATGCAGGCTCAAATCAAACTCCACCTTTCGGTTTGATGAAGGTAAAATGCAATTCATGGTGAGATTGGGTTTAAACTTGCAAACCGAAAATCCCATTGTATTTTAGATACTATGGTTCCCAGAATAGAAAAACTTCTTGCGGTACAGCAACAATTCCTTAGATAATGCTACGCGAGGCTAGGCTAGGATAGGCTTGGCGAGGATAGGCTAGGAAAATATGAGAGTAGGAAATGATAGGTCAGATAGGAGAGGATAGACTAGGAGAGAATAGTATATGATGAGGGTAGGATAGGCTAGGGACAGAATTACATAGGTGACACATGATTTCTTAGATGCTTTTCATTGCATAAAATAGTAAAGTGTAATATCAAATAGTAATGTATGTTACATGACAACATAGGAGTAAATTGAGCAGGGAGCAGGAATTATATAGTTGAAAATGGTTTGCTTCTTTAAGGATCTGTTTCTATTATATATTCTATTTATGGTATTAAGTGTATGCCAGTTTGGAAGAGAATTTGAAGGAGTGTAAATATGAAACTGTTTTTGCTGCTGTTCTTGGAAACCAAAGATAACATTCTTTCAGTCTGTCCCCTGGTGCCTCTTCACTCTATTACCTATTTTTTACTGCTTGTTTGTGAGCAAGTATCCTTGTGTGAGCCTGGTCTCGTATTATGGAAATGGCATACTGACCCTGTTTTCACCATGGCACACCTTTAAACGTGCGCCGGGCTGAAACAGGGACAACTCTATTGCAATAAATGCACTGCCGCCAGGGCAGCCACAAACTTTAACAAGCACTTTAAAAAAGGGAGAGAGAGAGATCCCCCTATCAGTGGGTGCAGTGAGTGACAGCACCTGCCTGCAGTGGAATCTCTGCGGGATCCATGGGACTCCACTTTCTCCCCTACAGAGGGCGGCCTACAGGAAGCACGCTAACATTGCACCTTCTTTTTGTCGCGCACTGAGAGTGTGCCTTCGAAGGGCCTGTTTCCATCCCATGTCTATAATATCGTACAGGCGCTGAGGCAAAGGGATTTCATCATGGGGGGCCATGACTCATGCAAATAAGCAAATGCCCCCAAATGGCAGGGCAGGTGCTACATTCTGTCAGTGTTTCTCATTCCAGCGCCATTAAAATTCTAAACATGCATGCCATATTTTCCATTCCTCAAAGAAATATATACGCCACTATCTGCAAGTGGCTCATGAAAAATGCTTTATAGTTCCATCTCTGTGGTAGCTTGCCAATTCACAGTAGCTGCCTGTGCACAGGTTGTACTAGATGATGCCAACACCTGTTTAGTACTACATGCTGGCGGCCTGCGCCTAAACAGTGCCATATGGTGCCAGCAGTTGCTTGTGTATTGCTAGGTTTGTAGTCTAGCAAGTGCATTTGAAAAACAGTCATTTAAAAAAGAAACACAAACTATGGCTTTTTTAACTGTGTTTGCTAAATTCTAGCAACTTAGGCCTTCATTACGAGTGAGCCGACGCAGTATTCCTATGGGGATAAAGCCATGAATGATTCTGAGTGGCCTGGAGATACCGCACTCAGAATTACTGAGTGCAGCCAGGACCAGCGTCAGCGCAGGTAGCTACCAGTTCAACAATGTTTGTTACCCCCTTAACCTTTTATGGCCTCCTTTAACACAGATTCCCTCACTACCGCTCTCCAACTTTCCCCCTCACCTCTCCATGGCCCCTATATTACATATATTTCATTGCCTTATAGTAATACTCATACCAGTGTAGGGTGTCAGAGAAGTTTATCTCACACATATATTATACATAGACAATATATCATATGTGTGTAAATCAGTGTAAGAGAAATGTTACATAAGGCAATAGATTTACAAGAGGTAGGAGTCACTTGTTATCCAAACTGACAGGCAGTATATTTTAAGAGTACTTGGTCTAGAGAAGCATACAATCAGGATTTAAAACATAACACAGTGGTTGGGGTTGATTTTACTAATAAGTATTTTCTACACAAACAAACTATTTGTAGCAACATTAGGACAATGAAAGACTAGTAAATACATAGGGCCTCATTATGAGTTTGGCTAGAATGCCATAGTGGTGCCCGCCAAAAGACCACCATGTTGATGGCCACACAGACCGGCATATTATGAGTTACACAGGCAGGAGCGACAAAAATCAACCAAAAACTCAAGATTGCTAGCCCTATGGAGGGCGTGAAATAGGTAGGCAGACCACCAGCACCGACAGCACGTCAACCAACTACTGACCGTATTACAAGTCAAAAGTTGCAGTGGCGGTTCAGCCATGGCAGTCTACCAATGGCGGTTTGAACCTTGGCAGTTCCTGGTCACCACAATAATAATGGATGGATTTGAAAACAACACCGCTGACACACTGCCACACTCAACACACCTCCAAAACACACTATCAAACACACCCTTTCACACTCCACAGTCCTTTGCATCTCTAACATCAAACACAGACGGCATAGCGCACAATAGGGAAAAAAAATTAGAATAGGCACCACTGCAATTTTCCCACATCACATACCACACCCTTCACACATTAGTTGTCCATGCAAATCCATACGCACTTCCCAAATTCAAATGCCTACCATCACCTGTTAATTTCAATCCATTCTTTAGCACCATCATGTCACCCCCCAAAAAAAAAACTGTGTCTCTGGCAGTGAGTTAAGAGTCATGGTGGATGAAATCATAAGAGTAAAGCCACATTTATTTGAAGGACTAGTCCAGCACAGTAGTATCACCAGGAAAATCGAAATGTGGCAAAGGATAGTTGAAAAAGTGAATCCTCTAGGCCCCACCTGCGCACAAGGGACGACATCAGGAAGAGGTGGAACAACCTCAAGGGGAAGGTCTGTTCTATGGCATCCAGGCACCAGCTGCATGTCCAGAAGACTGGCGGTGGTCCCTCTCCGCACTTACAACGCACATCCTGGAAGGAGAAGGTCTTGGCCATCCTTCATCCTAAGGGCTTGACAGGAATACCAGGGGGAGTGGAGTCGGGTAAGTCACAACACTGAAATATCACCAAAATATATTGTTAATCAGACTCACTGCTCACCTTTGACCACCTTCACTGTCACCCCTCTCACCAGCCCAGTGTCCACCTGTCCATAGATCACTGTCTGTCATCTCACATGTGAAGTAGAATCCCCTGGGGAACAATAGCTGTGTACATTGTGTGTAGTACAGGGATTGAAAGCACTACAGTCCCCAGAAGGCACTGTTCTACAATTCCAAAAACCAGAACAGTGTATCATACTCAAATTTACTTTGTTTGGCAGATCCCTAGTGAAGTGTACCCACCTGAGAGGATGACATTTGTATGTTGTGTGGGTAGTACAAGCACTGACAGGACTGATAAGGCCAGGAGGCCCCTGCCACGGTCACTACAAACACCAGAACAGTGTTCTCTTCCCTGAAGACAACAGTATGTCAAAGCTCATATGTTGTGTTACTCACTGGGTTAGTTGGCAGCTGGCAGGTACTGTAAATCAGTGAGATTGACAGGACTGCAACTCACAGAAGGTACTGCTCCCTCAAATCAAGAGTCTAAAACTGTATCCTCCCCCAAAATACCCCTGTGTACCAAATCATCACTGAAGTGTACTCACCTGGGAGGAAAACATTAGTATAGTTTCTGTAATACAGGGAGTTACATTCCTGAAACTCACAGAAGGCTCCCTTACCGTCACCCCAAACACCAGTCCAGTGTACACTTGCCAAAATACCCATATTTGGGAATTCACACATTAAGTGCACTCTTCTGGGGGATGACATATAACAACTGAATGAAGTATAGGGAGGAACATGACTACTAAGGCTAAAGAGGCTCTGTCTCACAAAATCCAAACACAAGCCCAGTGTGCATCTGTCCCAATATCCTTGCTTGTGAACTCTCAATGGAAGTGCACACACCTAGGAGGATAACCTATGTATACTGTGTAGTACCTGGGAATACCTGGAGTACTTGGAGTGACATTGCTGTAAATTCCTGAGGGCCAGTCCCTGTAACTCCAATCACCGTGACACTGTACATATGTCACAATGTATCTGTTTGTGAATTCACAAATTAACTTTACTCACCTGGAAGGGACCAAGAGACAGATCATGGTACACTCTGTGATGTGGCTAAACACCTAGATTCATCTTGAGCAGCTAAGCCAAGATGAAATTATTTTGGACATGAAGGACAGCTCAACCTGTGTGCACCCAAAAAACAAACCAAAGGCCTCAAGATGCATCACCTGAATGGTATTGGCAACATACACATTCACAATGCACTGACCACATGATGACTATAATCACATATACAACAATAACCAGGGCCTGCCTGCATAATAGTCAACTAGGAGTTAAAAGACACAAGCCACATCCTGCCTAGCCACTGTTTCGCCTGCACTGCTGTCAAGATGTAAGTCTATGACCATCCTCCCAAGGGCTAATGAACTCATACATTCTGCTGCTGGTTGACTGAAATGGAATTGGCATATCTCAGAAATATCAGGTCTATACAATTGATAGTATATGTACCAGTCAGATAGGAAAAATCTGCCAATCCAACATGTACATGACCTTGGCTAAATGTCCCTGTCAACTATTGGAGACAGATGTCACAATACAACTTGTAACATTGTACCTCTCACATCAACTGGTCGAGCTGCCACTGGGAACACCAAGACTGCTGAAGAGACTGCCACTACCCCATGGGTAAAGCCCTCAGTGATGACAACATTTCCGGATGTCTTGACATTGAGGAAGGTTCTGGACCATCAGGGCAACCTGGGCAGACGACACCAGTGAGCCTCACCATGACCACACAGCCCAATTGCATCTATATTTCAGGCAGCCATTTGCCCCCAATCTGTGTCCCGAGGACTGTGACTACCATCTTGTGCCCACTATTCCAGGATCCTGAATGACAGCAACACACCTCTGACTATGATGGTCCTGGAACCAGTGGTAGGGGGCAAACTGTGGGGGTAGGGTGCATGGGAGGGATGTTGTGGGCCAGCTGCATGAGGCCATTGGGGATGGTCCTGGCCAGGACAATTCAGCCAAGTCTTGGGAGCCTATCATAATCGCCAAGGTGTAATGGGCCAGGTACTTACCGAACTTCCATCGAGATTAATTGGAAAAGTGGGAAGCCACAAACACCATCATGGCCTCCCTATCAGGGGTGTTCAGGGAGATTAGCAGTGCCCTGATCAGGGACCTTGAGCAACACCACACCCCATCCTTTGGCCCTTCTACATCTGAGGCAGCCACTGGAAGGGAGGCCCTGTCAGGGGAGGCACCAGTCTCAGACACCCATGCTTCTGTAGCTGCAGAACCATCTGCAAGTGGGTGCGTCCACCCAAGACTCCAGGAGGTACAGATGGTATGACATCAATCACTTCCAGCAAGTGACCTCTTCCTGATTTTAGTCGTTTGTGTGCCAAATATTCACTCTGTTGACTGTTCTCCAACCACGTTCCATCATTCCAAATGTTGTGGCATCTACTAATATGATCTCATCCACCATGACTGATTCCCACACTTTCATCTTCTGTAGCATCAGTTGTTTATGCTCTGCACCTGTGTACATAAACCCATCAAACAGAAAAACATTGCCTGCTTGCTTCTGTTCCATTTGTTGAAATGTTGAGATGTAAGCCCTTGCGATGCTCATGAGGAAGACACAAGATGGTAATGGAAGGAGGGATATGTCACAGGTAGTGTCATGCTGAGGATTGATAGCAACACAATGACACAAGTGTCTAGTCACACCAAACATTTAATTGCACTGTACAGCACATACGCTGTCAAAATGTCTGGGCTGTCATAGTCAAGAATGTCTGAACCATATTGAATCAGGCTAGATATGCCAAAGTACCATCCCCCACACCACAGAAGAAAGGGCTTTTTTCAGACCTTGTCCCGTAGAATAGGCCAACAGATTAGTGGATGTTGTCACCAGCTTGAGCCTTATCACATGCCAAAGCATGGCCTGCCTACATTACATAAGCCATGGCACAGAAAGAGGGCAGCACAACTGTCCCTGATCATAGGTCCATCCCATTACAATGACAAAGCATCTGTGGGTATGATACAACCTATGTCAGTATTCTACAGATACACCCAGGTCTTAC
The DNA here is from genome assembly GCF_031143425.1 of Pleurodeles waltl. NCBI lineage: Eukaryota > Metazoa > Chordata > Amphibia > Caudata > Salamandridae > Pleurodeles > Pleurodeles waltl. Next base: position 458,536,388 of record NC_090439.1, read on the forward strand.
AGGATCATTGTCAACAGTGTGAAGGGAGAATGCATGGATTGCACTTGATTAGAACATATCTCAAGGCCATATGATCGCACATGTGACAACTGGACCAACACACAACCTCAAATCCGTGTATCCTGCACTTCAGATTTCCATCCACACACTGTCCAAGATGCCTTGGCACAGGACTCATACACCCTAAATCTGTGACCAATATTATCTGGATCAATCCATGTCCTCTTTTCATGTCAGAACAGCATCAGATACGAGCCAATGTCATGACTCTGAAATGCCCACATGAAGATGGCATGGTGAAGACACCTGGATAATGAACAATACAAGGAGTTTAGCTTGGGAATTTATACCTATGATCATAAACTCATATCAAACATCAGTGGAGACACTTGCATTGCAATGAGAATGACACAGACCATGCAGATAATCAAGGTAGTGAAATGTTCAAGTCTGACTTAGCAAGCAAAGCTTGGATGTATACAGCAAAGCATTACATCCACAATCTGTGGGAAAAACACCCTAGTCCACACATCCTGACAATTACAGTTCCTCATACATTCACAGTGATAACAAAACAATACTTACTTACACTCAGGTAAAGTAGTGATTGATGAGATCTGCCACAAAGTCTTCACCTTCCTCCTGATCACTGTCATCTGGGATGTATGGGATATTCCTCTGCAGGACAATGTTGTGGAGCATGCAGTAGGCCCCAGTGATCTTACACACTTTTTCGGGTGAGTAGAGAAGGGCTCCACCTATCTTGTCTAGACACTTAAATCTGGCCTTCAGGAGCCCAATATCCTACTCCACGACACACTGTGTTCTTCCATGGGCATCATTTAAATGGACTTCCCCTGGTGTAGTTGGGTTCCTCACCGGCGTCAACAACCATGGACGGTTTGGGTATGCAGAGTCCCCTGTTATGGAATAGAACATATGTGCAACTATGAGTCCCTCTCATTGGATTTGTTGCAGCAAACATTGCACACACTCAATCAGGATAGATTTGGCTTACCAACCAGCCAAGTCCTCTCTGGGTACAGTTGTCACATCAGTTGGAGGATTGCGCTGTCTTGCATAATGAAGGCATCATGGACTGAATCCAGGAAATGGGCACAGACTTGTGAAATGTAGAGATCTCTAAACAAACTACTTGGACATTGATGGAATGGTAGTTCTTTCTGCTGCGGTACACTTGTTCATTGCCATGAGGTGGGACCAAGGCAACATGAGTACCATCAATGGCTCCAACCACATGTGGGATTTGTGCCAAAGCATAGAAGTGTTTTAAGGCTCTATCCTCTGATAATAATGTACATGGTATTAGGGGAGAGCTGATGGTCTCTGACTGATGTGCACAAGGCATCTCTGTCAATGTGTGTTTCAGAGCCTTGACAGGTCCCTTGATCCCACAGCCCTGTTGTCACCTTCATACAGGTCACATGTGTTCTGTGCCTGCTCACTGCATTTCTGACATTGCATGAGTGCAAACTGTGTGTTGTTTACTGATGTCCCATCATATGTGACTCAGTTGTCTGGTCACACTGCAGAAAATGTACAATGCATGCCTCTGTTATTCTGACGGTAATCTATGTATTATAGACACACATGTCAAAAAGTGTGTTTTGTGTTGATGATGAGACACACACACCCACCCCCTGAAGTGGCGTGAGTCTGCATCTGTATTTGCACATGTCCACACATGGACAGGCCAGACCCTTTCTGTGCCCACCATGCCAATCCATGTGTGATGTTAGAGTTTGTGCCCTGGCAGTAGCCTGTAGGATAGGAACTGTGTGCAGAGGATCATTCTCACCGATTGTGAGTTCTTTGATGTATTCATGGCTGAGGAGTTTACCTTCCAGAAGCCACACAGGTGTGATGTGTCTAATAGTGTTTCTGATCTCTGTCAGCTGGCTAGATCATGTCCCACAAAATGTCAGTTGGCCTACCTAGTCAGTGCAGGGCCTGAGCTGGGTGGTGGGTAGGGGTGCATATTGGTATGTGTTTGTAGTCATCTCCCTATATTCAATGACTACTATGTGCCACACTTGGGCAGTATGGGCAAGACAGGATGTTCTCATCTTTGTATACTGACATGTATGTGACTCCCCCACATAATTTCTTGTCTTTTGCATGAATACAGGTCAATGCCCATCAGAAGAAAAGGATTTGGAGAGCCATCGCCGACAACGTGCGGACCCTTGGGGACAACAGCCGGCAGGGCACCCACTGTCGCAAGAGATGGGAGGACCTGAGATACTGGGCCCAGACGATCGCGGAGCTGGGGATGTTCTCCCAAGGTGGGCAGGGTGCCCATCAGACAATGACCCTCCTAATGGCCCGCATTCTTGCAGTGGCCTGCTCGGAGCTGAATGGGCATTAGAGAGCAACACAGCAGCCACAAGGGTATGAGTACACAGCAAACTGCAAGTTCCATTGCTAGGTGATTGAGAAAGGTACTGACTGCTCCCCCTGACAATGCGGGATGAGTCATGTGTCAGATTCTTTGTTTTGACATGTCATGTGTACCATACTGGTGCGCCTTGCCTTTTGGGCCTAGGACAAAACTGGAGGGAATCCTCAGACAATTTGCTCAGCAGGGACCACAAATGACTGTGTACAGTGATCATTCATTTACTGACTGTTGTTCTAGTGGATCAAATTTCTATCCAACAGATGACCCTTCCTATATGTTACAGGCCAAAGGTAAGTAGTTTGTGGATCACTGTACTCTGCCATGTGACTGGGTATATGTCTATGTAGACATCTGCCATCCAGAAGCTAGTTATCTTCTGTGTAGGATGGGTGTTGGCACCTCATTGCAGTCTGTGATGTGTAGGTGTCCATAATACATATGACATGGCTTACATACCTATTTGTTTGCAGATGTGGCAAACTACTTTCCCTTAGGAAGTGGGGAATGTCTATTGAGATGCATGATGTGTCATCACTGTTGCCAACATTCCTCGTGCCTACATGTCAGCATGTGTCCCTTTCTCTTTATGAAACATTTATATGCTTTAGTCCCATGCATGTTCTACCTATGTTGAAGGGATGATGTCTGTGTTCCCTCACATATATGTACATGGGAAACTGTTAGTGGCATAGTAAATCTACAATGAGCATCCATTTCATGTGGTGCCACAGACAGAAGTGTGTCTCCACTGTCTGACATATACCTTCATGTGTCATAATATGTCATTTTGGCATGTAGAACTGCAGTAGCTATGAGGGAGATGACAGGAAGGCCCAGAGTGTGGAACCACTTTGTGTTTATCTGTGCCCTTGACGTTGAATCATGTGGAAGCGTACACTGCACATGTGTAATTATTGAGGATTGTGCCCTGACTGTTGGCATGCCTCATGGAGTGAGTTACAGTGATGTTCACATCACACGTGTTTGGGTACATGCATTCATCCACAGACAGATACCAGGATTGGGATCTCCAAGATGTGGTTAGTGATGTTGGTGCTCGTTGAGCAACAGGTTGAGTGCCTTCTAATATTCCTTTAAAGTTCTGTGTCCCTCCAATATGCAAAGGACAGATGTCTACTACAGAAACCATCAGAGGATGTCATTGTAATGGATGTCACACATTAGTGGTGACCATCTTGGGTTTTGCAAATTCATTGTTTTGCTCATTCTGGGAATATCTCTCCCTGACATATTGAACCTGAAGTCAGCGGTGTTCATTTCAGTGCCACATGTGAGGCCTATCTGAGTTACATTGATACTACCTCGTTGAATCTGTTGGGACAGATGTCACTTGTTGAAGTGTACATTGTTAAAATGTTTCCTGTGTTACATGATTACTTAATTGTCACATACTCCAGGATATAGAACTTTGGGGATCCACATAGCAGGATTTCAGGGCCTCATTTCTAATTGTAGGTTCATTATGTATGTGTCAAATAGATGTGTGCATGACCTTGTGTGTGATATGTGAGAATGGGATACTGTTGTTTTATATTAGTTGACTGTGGGCCACTGTAGTAAATCCAGCTGGCATGTATGCATATGTCCTGGCACATGTATGCACCACTTAGATGAGTAGTTTTGCTGGGGCCTAGTTAACATAATGGTATTGTTATTCAATCTGAGTTGTGGTTCAGGTGTTATCATGGACATGAGATGGCCATATTCCTCTTTGACCTTGTAGTCAACAGCACAGGCAAGCAGAGGAGCCGGGGACAAGTCAAGTGGGGACGCATCCGGCCACAGGACCTCAGGTCAAGAGACAACTGACATGGAGGGACCCAGTGGCCTGGAGGGCGGGAGGAGTGCCATGGGGAAGACCGGATTTGCATCATCATCATCCTTGTATTCCTCCTCCAGTGGCCATTCTTTAGTGGTGGCTAACCCAAAGGGGCATCCCTCAGCACCATCTTTGTCTGCCACCGCCTCTTCTATCACAGCCCTTCCTGTTGCTCCCCACCCAGTTGGCCGTGCCTGTTCATCCAAGATGGTCGGTGTCTCCTTCACCGCAGGCACCTCTGCCCCAGCCACTGATACCCCTGCTGCCCTCAGTGAGGAGGCTATCGACCTCCTGAGAAGTATCTCTGTGGGTCAGTCAGTCACAGTGCATGCCATCCAGGGACTGGCGACCCAACTGCAACAAACAAATGCATTCCTTGAAAGCATTCCTGGTGAAATGGCTGGCCTACAGAGATCTTTACAGCTTCTGGCCTCCATACTGACAGCAGACAGTCACTTACCACCTTTCGTCCCCCCTCCACCTCCTTCTTCCCAGTCTAAATCCCCTCCCCCTGCCTACCCAAAGCACACAAACAGATCCGCAGATATCCACCTCAACAGACAAATGGAGCACACATAACCACAAGCACCACAAGACACACAGGCACGCACACAAACAACATCCACCGACAGACACAACAACAGTCACAACTTCCCCTGACACCACCACCACCCCCAGCATCACACACACAACATCAAGCAAACCTGCAGACACCACCACAACAGTCACTGACACAGCCACCACACCCATTCTACCTACAGACACCACCCCAGCAGACCTGCAGACATCCACTACAAGCACCACACCCACAGGCACTACAGCTACAGCCACACATACATCCACCACACTCACCATACCTGCAGTCATCAACCCAACAGACACCCACCCACCCCCTCGGCATTCCCCAGCACCTACACCCCCAAACTCAAGTCACATGAACACCTTCACTCACCCACCCAACAGACACCCACCACACACAAGCGTACGTACCATAAGCACGCACTGATGATGTCCACACCTATACATCAGACAACCACTCCCTCAACCTCCAAATCCCGACCCCTCCTTCTGATGACCATCCATGTATGTCCAAAAAACTGATCCTCTGTGACCTTGACCTCATCCCTGTTCTCCACCCCCAACCCCTGGACCACACCCAGAAGGACCCTACCCAGTTCCAATTCATCCCTTCCACCTCCAAGATCTCCCTTGACCACCATACGCCTTCCTCACCAAGAAGAAGCCCAACCCTCCCAAGAAGAACCCCACCCCTGCCAAGAAGACCACCCCTGCCAAGCCCAACCCCCCCAAATCCAATCCTCCACCCACTTATAATCCCTGAGGTGCCTGCCTGCCCCCTTGATGACCCTTCCTGTGGAGGGTCCCTGGCAATTGGGAGTCAAGTTTATGCACAACACCGTGCTATATTTGAATTTGTTTGGACTGGCCAAAGGCCTTTGGACTTGAAGAACTTTATAAGTTATCCCAAGCAGTTTGTTTTTTTGGGTGCACAGTTGTGTGCCTGCAGTTATGTGTGTTTGGGCCTGCTTGCTGCTCCATGTGCTGTTGTTTGCAGTATGTGAGTTTGTAGGCAGTGCTGGTGACCCTCGAGATAAGGGTATATGTTGCATGTAAAGGTATGTGTGTGTAAATGTAATGTTGATGTCATGGAACTGTGTAGTATGTGGTATGGTAAGTATGTATTTTGTGTTGTGCAATGTGGGCATGTATGGTGTTCGACTTGTCCCTCTGATATGGCTTCTGCATGTATCTGATGTGTGTCCTCTTGAGTTTTGTTTGTGCAGACATGGAGAGTGTTCAATTGTGCTCACTGTGTTTGAATTTGACTGTGCATGTGTCCATTTAGGTGTGTGTCTCTTGCAGCTAGTTCCTCTAGGAGTTGCATGAGCTTTACTGACTTGTCCTTTCCCATTGTGCATATGTGCATGACATTTGGGTTTGGTATTGTTTGTCTCTTGGACCCATGTCGGGCCATTTCCTGTGCACATGTTTTTGAAGGGCCTGTCGAGGTGATGTATGTCCCAGTGCAGTCCCTTTCCATGGGTGTCCCAGATGCCCCCCTCTCCATTTGTGCAGGTATGGTTGTCATGTTGTCTTTATCTATTTGTGTCTCTGTGTTTGGTGCATGCCATTGCGCTTCCATTGTGTTGTGATGTGTGTGTCCATTGCAGGGTTGTTTCTTGGTGGTGTTCCATGTCTTTTCGATACATATGTGTGTGGTATGTGTGAACAGTCTACTAGCCATTGGTGTGACAATGTTGTGTAGCCTTTACTGTCCCTGTCCCTATGCCTGAGCTGTGTGGCAGTGTGTATTTGTATAGTGTTGAGGTGAAGTGTGTGTGTGTGCTGGCCAAAAGGGGTGTATAGTGACTGTGTGCGTGTTGATGTGTGTTTCTGAGTGTCTGTGGTTTGAGACCTCTACCTGCTGCCCCTGGGGTGCCCCCCATGATGTGTAAACAGGCACAACCTGCTGTTTTTAAGGTTAATGATACAGGAAGGTGTGTGTACTTTAGGCTGTTGGTTCCCACAGCGGTGTGGATTTTTTTGTCTTCGGATGAGCAGGAGCACCGGCATGATGTTTGTGAAGGGCTCCATGGTGGCACCAGACATGTATGTCTGCCTGCAGGTGAGTGTCTCCCTTTATACTGTCCGATTCTGCCTTCTGATATGTGGTGGTTGGACCGCCACGGTCACAATGGCTGTGTGAAGCCTTGTAATGAGTCCAGGGGCAGGCCTGTTTGTGCTTCCTTGTGACCCTGGCGGTCTGTCCTATCTGGTGGAGCCGGCAGACGTCTGGCGGTTTTTCGTTAGTGCAACCGCCATGCTTGTAATACAGAAGTCTGACCACCAGATTGACGGCAGTCTGACTGCTAAACTCATAATCAGGCCCATAATGTTCTAACCTAATACCTTGCAGTTTGATGACAGTTCATAGCTTTCTGTGCTACATTAGGAATGTTACTTGTGAACTGCAAGTAACAAATGGATCTCTGTGACAAAACCAGTAACTCACTGGGCTACTTACATAAAATACAAATCTGTGATCTGCATTGTACATGTTCTTTGCAGCAGGCACATTATTACTCTGCACTACTTTATTATGAGTCAAAACTGCAACTAGACACAAGTCTATCTCTCTCCAGCAGGTACATTAATCGCCAGAGTTATACTGATGGACACACAAGGAACTCTGCAGGAGATAATTTTAGACCTGTAACATATTTCTAAACACAGCACACCCGATCTCAGCATTCAGTGAGGTGGGCACCGTTTGCCCCACCCTAAATCCAGGCCTGAGTGCAGGAATACAGGCTCAATTGTACAGTGTACAAAAACGCCCCCAATCAAACCGCATGCTAATCTCCATGTATTTTCGACCTATGCATGGCAGGTGGAAAAATCAGCAGTAAAAGCCCCAGAATCAGGAATTATATCCAATAAAGGACACAATAAATTTGTGTTGTGCAAATATTTCCTCATTCCAGGGCTTTTAACTCGCAACAGTGAGATTCAGGAGTGGAACGACTGGTTGGAATCGTTAATTAAGACCTCTGTACCTGACCGTCCTGAGTTCCACTCAACTCATAATGAGGCCCCTATATATTGAGGTATGTTGAATGTAGAAAGTCTGATTAAAAATTATTGTGGTGGAAGTGAGGTATTTATCCCACGTTGTTAATACTAATGAAGCAGGGTGCTACATTCACTGAGAGGATTAAACACCTTAGATTCTGGGTTTTCCATGTGAAAATGAGGAATAATATACAAAATGTGATGCTCATCGAAAATTACATCATGTTTCCACCTGGTAAAATTTGGCATGTTTATGCAGTCAAAATTCACCAAGAGAAAATTGAGGGGGTATGATATTAACCACAAATCACAGAATTCTGGCCTCTATCCAAATAGGGATTTCAGTCTGATCAAAACTTTACAGACTACTCGTAATCGGAACCTCAGATTGACACTATTTATCCATAACTCATATCCATGTTAATGTTATTTGCCCAATATTTCAAAATAATATAGATAGATAGATAGATAGATAGATAGATAGATAGATAGATAGATAGATAGATAGATAGATAGATAGATAGATGGTTTGCTTTGAAATTGAAGGAGTATGACTGTAATAGGCTTGACCTTTTTATTATCTGGAGCATCCCTTGAAATCAATATTAAATCTGTAAACTTTTTAAACCATGGACTTGTTATTAGGTACATTGGACAATGGATCATTGAGGGATACAAATTTTGTTTTTGAACACTTTTGATGTTGTACAACTAAGCAAGCTAAACAATATTTTCTAAATGAAAAATGGACGAGGGTTAAGTGTAGAACTTTACTTTACCTGAAATGTTGTTATCTATTTTGAAAGAGATTGTTTTCATATATATAAACACTGTACAGTGTGTATAAATAATCTACATTTTAAAGGGCTTAGCTTTTGGTACAATATTAATATCTCCCATTGTCTTTGCAGATTTTTGTGCTCTTAATTCCATCTTACCAGTAAATGTTAGACAATTACTTCATAAACGTCCTCAGATCTTATTTCGATATGGATAGTAGTTGTAAACGACTTTATGAGTTTGACCCGGAATTTTACTTTTACATGATTACACTTAGAATCATAGATTGTAGAGTTATTTGAAATGCTTCGTGGCATTTGGAAATTTAGTTATTAAACCTACCTAAAACATCTATTGTTTTCTCTAGGTTTCTCAAGTGAAACAATGGGCTGTTTTAGCCACTATTTACACTCCGCATTGTTTTATGCCCTAAATAAGCATGGGACAGCACAGATTGACAATACAATTGATCTCTGTAGGCCACTACTAAAAACTATTTCTTATAAATCTTGATAGTCAATGCCTTATTTGATTTGTGTTTCTTTTACGTATTTCTTACAGGTGCGCTGTGCACTGTTTGCATCTGAACCACGCTGGCTACAGATTTAATTTACAGGGCTGGTAATCGGTACAGGGGTTTACTTGGTTAGTTTATAAGGTTTAAGGTTGGTTTAAGGTTGTTTAAGGAGCTTTTCTGAAGGGAAGAAGTTGTGGCAGTGATCTGGTAGGTGCAGGAGACTCCACGGAAATAGGACTGAGAAGCGCCTCTCACATAGAGCAGGAGTGATGCTGGTTAGATGGTTGGTTGACACTACGGGCCTAAATGAGTGTTGTCAACTAAATTTATGGTATAGTCAGTGGACGCAAAGCATCCTATGCATCTGTAGGTCAAGAAAAGGATGGTGAAGTCTATATTTCCGAGTCACAAACATTGTGCTGTGATGTACTTTTGTGGTATTACTGGCTTACTCCACAATTACAGGAGTAAACCGTGAGTGCTCGTGGATCACTCCTGGATTTCAGGAGTAAGCCAGGAGTACTGAAAGATTAAGTCACAGCACATTTTTGTGAACTGGGTCTTATATATTTCCTGATAGACAATAAGAGGAGGAAGGGGGGAAGAAACGCGTTGCTTTTTCATCCTTGAGCCCTAGGTTGAGTTCTGCTATTGTGTTATGAACTTTCTGGAGCTGGTCCACTTGATTTTTTAAAATTCTGGTGCAGAGCAAGGGCACCTAGTTAAGACTGGTGTTAATCAGTGTTCCGAATAATATGTCCAGTTTTAAGGACTAGTAGGCTTCCAGACTGTATCCAGGTAATGAATACAGTCAGGATATTTATGTTTGAGGACTGATTGGCAGATGGATTTCAGTAACATCTGGACTTTGCTTTAGTTTTACTTTAGTCAACGTTCTGGAGCAGATTACTGATTGCTTAATCTAATTTTTACATTTTGACTATAATCCTTCTTTGTGAATGCTGTGAGTGATTTGACACAGGGAATACTCTAGCACCAATCGGAGCTGTCAGACGTTTGTGATGTCATCATAGATTGTTGGGCTGGTATGACTGAGTGCCTGAGGCAATCCTAGGGGGATTTGGAATTTACTTGAATACTGGGAAGGAGCTGTGTTTTCCAAGACTAGAGAGGGACTTTATCTCTTGTACTCCTTCCTAATGGACCTTTTCATTTTGATTTAAAAACCTACTTTGGGGTCTACTTTTATGTTAGTTTTGAAATGGTTCCCAAGCACTCAATGTATTTATCTGATTCAGGCAAACCTTATATTATTGTGTGACTGAAAGGTGATCCATGAACTCACAGGACTGTAGCTGAACCGTCAGGATCCCTGCACAAGGGATTTTAATTTGAAGTTTACCCCAGGCACCCACAGGCTACAAATACAGGAATGGTGTATTCAAGGAACAGCAGACCATTATCATTGTGTTTGCATTCCCAAACTGGAAACCTTCTTTTTTAAAGTATCCTGTGTTCCTTCAAGAAATCGGTTATGCTTTTAATTTAAAAATGTTGTCCATTTTGGACTGCATCAGGGAGAGGATTTGGTCCTCTGTGCCACTGCTTGCTTCCCTAGAAGTCACCCACTTCACATACCATGGAGATAACTTCCCCTTTGTAAACAAGTTGATACCTTCCTTGAGGTGTCAGTAACTCAACAATGGTTTGAGACCACAATTGCCACCCCAAACCATTGATAGATAGCAGTGAGACTTGCAATTAGGGGATAATGCTCATTTAATGCTCCTTCCTAATTGTGATTCACAATGGGTCCACTTTGTGGGTCAGTAAAGCATTTGCAATTCGCAAAATGGGTTTAGTACATTGCACATAACATTTTTGCATTGGCAAACCATGTGATTTTGCAATTGTATTGTTTGTGACTGTCAAAGTAGTTAGTACATTGGGCCTCAGAGTTGGTGCTCTACAGTTGCCCTGAAAACCTGAAGAATTAGCCAGTGCATAGCTCACATATTCAGTTTGGATTTTATCCCTTTGCTCTCTGACGCAATTTGATTGCTCCTGACTCTATGTTTTCAAATGGATAGCTTCCCTTTACAACTTGACTCAACCTTTTCTGTAGTAAGAGATACTTCTGATCAATGAAAATCATTGTGAGCTACTGAAGTCTAAGCAACTCTCGCACTATTACCAGATGCTCCCACATCCAGCTTGATTGGATTTATACCTTATGTCCTAAGAGCCAGATACCATGGTTTGAACAAAAAACTTTGACTAGGGGCACTATGACAGGGCTGCCATGTGTGTCAGTGAGAGGGTGGTCTTTGGGTATGTATGAATATTTATCCATATGAATGGGCTATATATGTGTACGGATGACTGAGAGACTGTATCATGTGTATTTGTGGCACAAGACATCCCTTTTGCCATATGTGCCAATGTCGCATGTACAACACAAATGGGAAAAAAATTAAAATGCAGAAAAATGTTCTGCAATGTTCACAATATGGAACATTTTTCCGTACTTCAAGTTTCACCCACTTAAAAAAAAGGCTGTATTTTTCTTATAAAAATATGGCATGGTGTCAGGAAAAGTAAACTGAAGAGTTACATTTGTTTATATAGATTCCATCAAAATGTTCTGTAAGTTCCAAGTTTCACTTTCACAAACATCAAACACCATGCTCCCTCTGGCCTGTAGACATGGTGCCATATTTATAGCAGAAAAATACATTGTATAAACGGGAAGAACTTTAAGTAAAGAAACATCCTCTATGAAACATTAAGATGTAATTGGCTTAGTTGGATAAAAACATTAAGGGCCTTATTACGACCTGCGGTCCGACCGCCACATTGCTACCATGACGGTAGCGCCACCGTCGACGGGGGTGAATGTTTGCATTGTTCAGCATTCCATCCATCGTCTGTTCTTTTTGCATTTGTCACCCCAAGTGGGAAGGGTATGCCCAGACGTGGGTCCTGTGCTCACTGCACCACTGGCTTCAAGCTAGCCTAGCTGATGAACGGTGATACCCTGAAACCGGTCCTAGGATGCTTTTTTCTGGGTCAGGGAGGACCTGGCTTGGCAGTTCAGGCTGGACTGTTCCCATGAGGAACAGGGTCAAGACTGATTTGCATATGGCTGGGTCCAAACTGGGGTGGCGTAGTGAGCAAAAAAAGATGGATTAAACCCAGATCTTTGTGACTGGGGGTGAATGTTTGCATTGTTCAGCATTCTATCCATCATCTGTTCTTTTTGCAACTGTCGGACCGCAAGCCCTGCCAGTTTCCCTCCATAGGAGGGGCTGATGGTGCTGGTGGTCCTAATCCGCCAGGGCAGCGCTGCAAGCAGCGATGCCCTAGGGATTATTACCCCCCTCTCCGCCAACCTTTACATGGCATTAGCCATGTAAAGGCTGGCAGAGACGGGGTCCAGGGTGCCCCTGCACTGCCCATGCACTTGGCATGGGCAATGTGGGGGCCCCACTGGCCAGCCCAGTCTGCTTCGCAGACATAGAACATTGTGACGGGTGCTGCTGTAATACAGCATAGCCGCTGGCTCTATTATGAGCCAGCGTCAACATTGTAGGGCGTTAGCCTCTGGGCCAGCGGGCTGAAACACTGTTTCCACCTGCTGACCCAGCGGGGAACTTTTAGTGGGCCCCACTGAAAGGTGGCCACACTGGCGGCAACCTGACCGTCGGGACTTCGGTGGACAGTTGTCCCCTTGTTCCACTGAGATTGCCTGCTGTGAGCATCTTAGTAGGAAGAGATGCAGCAATTCCAAACTCTGGTGACAGGACTGGATTATCCTATGCTTCCTCATCTTGAATTCTATGACCTCATCCAAAGGACATACTGTACCCTGATATTAACTTTTAGGCCAGATGAATTTCTCGCTTTCGGGATTGGTGAATACATATATCTGTAGCCAAATGGTAAGTGGTGCAGTTTACTCTAAAGGTGTTTTAGACTGTCGAAGATCACATACAGCACTCTCAGGGTCTGCAGGGGAGAGTCAGTTCCCCTAGAGCTCCTATAGCTCTCAGGCCCTGCTTATTGAGATGGGTTAGGCTTTGGCTTACATCCCTCCCGCCTGTAACCTTCCTCACTTCAATTCCCAGTCTTATTGTCTTGGCGGTATGCATCAAGGGTAGTCTATTGATTTGAACATTCTGCTGCATTTTCACAGATATTTTTCAACAAGGGGCCCATGAACTTCCATCTGTCATTTTTTTTGCTTAGCTTGCACCTATCATTTCCCTCTAAAACTCGAAAAACTCTTTCTTTTCTGTTTCTCCTGCTACCACAGTTTTCTGAGTCCTGCTAGTTGCAAGAAGTGATTTTATGAGTGCTGGTAATTACGGTCTATCCACTATGCTGCTTTTTCCGCATCTGAGTGTTTACTGATGTCTCACTCTCTGTCCACGTCCTCCTGCACTACCCATCATAGCTGATGATTTTTTATGATGAATGTCCCTCATTTCGGCAGGACGCAAGCTTTTTTTCCATTGTATGTTGTCCTATGACTTTCCAGGCTTGACTGATGGAGCAGTCTTTTCCTGTATAGCTATCCATTTCCTTCTGTCTCCTGGTGACACACCCAGGTTGAGTGGAGCAGTTCCCCCATAATGCCCATGATTCCAAGATCATGCAGTTTATAACCTATCAGACATTAAAAGATCCAACAATCCGGAGCACACAGACTGGGTAGAAAGTTGTCTGTGCCGGTTTCCCGAGGTGTTACTTTCAAACAAGAAATTAGAAAGGAAATCACAGCTCATCTTGCTTAACTGCTCCTTAAAACATTAAAAGCTGAGTGCAGAAAACTTCATACACCAGCTCACTGGAGAAAGAAGACAAAGACTACAAACACAAAAAATAACATTTTGTTGCACCTCTAGATTCAACCAAGATAAGGTAGACCAGCTGTCTGTGCCTCTGTGAAACTCCAGCTACTCTGTCTGAAGGTGGCATGGGTTAGCACAGCGACTCCTACTTCTCCAGTGCTAGTCTGGCCCCCACCGAAAGCATTTTAGAACCCCCATTTAAAGAGTCATGTTAATCCAATGTGGACAACAACATGCTCCATGACAGTAGCTATGGCTTCTGCCACAGACAGAGTCCTGTGCTGGTACTGAAAAGAAAAAGACTCCAGACATCCTCAAGTGAGAACACGTCACCACATATCTGGTCTTCCAGCAGTCCTCCTCAAAAATCTTGCTGATCTCTGACCATCTAACTGTTAGTGGAATTAGGGTCTCAACTGATGCTAGTCTCACCTATTGGTCTCATGGCAGGTAGATACAAGTATCCCTTAATGCAAGAGTGTCCCACATATTTATCCGCAAGATTGATTTTGACATTTGCTCAAATTGCCTTGGAATGTAAAGATGTAAATCAAATCAAATCAAATCATTAACATTTATAAAGCGCGCTACTCACCCGTGCAGGTCTCAAGGCGCTAGGGGGAGGGGGGTTACTGCTGCTCGAAGAGCCACGTCTTGAGGAGTCTCCGGAATACAGAGTGGTCCTGGGTGGCCCTGAGGCTGGTGGGGAGGGTGTTCCAAGTCTTGGCCGCCAGGTAGGAGAAGGACCTCCCACCCGCTGTGGAGCGGCGGATGCGCGGGACGGCGGCGAGAGCAAGGCTGGTGGACCGGAGGAGACGGGTGGGGGCGTAGAAGCTGAGGCGTCGGTTGAGGTATTCTGGTCCCTTGTTGTGGAGGGCTTTGTGTGCGTGGGTGAGAAGTCGGAAGGTGATCCTTATGCTGACTGGGAGCCAATGCAGGTGTCTCAGGTGGGCGGAGATGTGGCTGTTGCGGGGTATGTCGAGGATGAGGCGGGCGGAGGCGTTTTGAATACGTTGCAGACGTTTTTGGAGTTTTGCGGTAGTCCCAGCATAAAGGGTGTTGCCGTAATCCAGGCGGCTAGTGACGAGGGCGTGGGTCACGGTTTTTCTGGTGTCGGTGGGGATCCAGCGGAAGATCTTGCGGAGCATGCGGAGGGTGAGGAAGCAGGAGGAGGACACAGCGTTGACTTGTTTGGTCATGGTGAGAAGAGGGCCCAAGATGAAGCCGAGGTTGCGGGCGTGGTCTGAGGGGTTCGGTGCGGTGCCAAGGGCCGTGGGCCACCAGGAGTCGTCCCATGCGGTCGGGGTGTTGCCGAGGATGAGGACTTCCGTTTTGTCTGAGTTCAGTTTCAGACGGCTGAGCCTCATCCAATCTGCGACGTCCTTCATACCATCTTGCAGGTTGGTCTTTGCGCTGGTGGGGTCCTTGGTGAGGGAGAGTATAAGTTGAGTGTCGTCGGCGTAGGAGGTGATGATGATGCTGTGCTTGCATACGATGTCGGCGAGGGGGCTCATGTAGACATTGAAGAGTGTCGGGCTGAGCGAGGAGCCTTGAGGGAAACCGCAGATTATCTTGGTGGGGTCTGAGCGAAAAGGTGGGAGGTAGACTCTTTGAGAGCGGTTGGAGAGGAAGGAGGCGATCCAGTCCAGGGCCTGGCCTTGGATCCCGGTGGAGCGGAGGTGGGTTATTAGGGTGCGGTGACAGCCGGTGTCGAAGGCAGCCGAAAATGTACACTACATTTTCATAAATTTATTATTAAAACTAACCATTTTGACCTAATATTACTTACATTATTAAGCAACAAATTTAAATCTTCTCATGCTTGCCAAAAGGTTTTCTGTTCATAGCTGTTAGATTTCTCTTGGCCCCCAGACCATAAAGCTATACCCTCCAGTCGTGTGGAGTGGAGAAAACTGACAGGTGTCTGAATCACCGCTCCGTTACATTACACTGAAAGAAGGATCCATTTTGCTATGGACAATCAATAGTGCAAGAGACTTAACAGGTTAGTTCACAAGTTCCTCTAAACTCACCTCCGTAATTGCTTTATACATGCATGAGACATATAGCTTGCGCACCATAGACATTTACTATATTCTAAAGGATATAACAAAATGGTAGCAAAAGCAACATCATCTAGCTAACAAGCTTAGCTTGGCAAAATGCAATATTATATTGTATCACATAGGCCTTGTGCATGAAAGTATAAACAGGAAGAGGGGTCACCTAGTTAAAAAGGGGTTACACAGAGGGCACTGGAATTATATGCAGCTGCGGTGTTTTCCACATTATTATGGATTTGCTGCATTTTCCACACAATCCATCATTGGCCACATAATCTGCAGATTTTCACACACAAATTGTTTCTAGCTCAAATTGATCAAAAGTTACTAAAAACATGGCAATACGTGTCTCTGTGGAGAGGAAAGCCATTCTCAAATGTTGATTGACCATCTTTCAGATGCTTATTGCTGTATTTGGATGTTCACTGGTACTAATAAGGCAAAATATTTGCCCACACACTGTTATCTTGTGTAAAAATGACAAATGCATGAATTAACGCTATCACAAAATGTGCCACAATGTGCTGCATAATTTACCTTTTTTGTTGCTATGACTTAGCCTTCCCTACTGCATTATTTGGTCCTTGCCTGCCTCATAATTCCAGATGCCCTGGATATATCATAAATCAGAGGTCATTTAGGCATCGCACATTAGGGATGAAGGTGCACAGATCACACTTCAAATTACGTATAAAGAAAAAGAGCGAGAACATGACAGATTTAAATATATTTTGGTTTTTCATAGGTACTAGTAAACTTACTGACTGGTATTAATATTTTTAATTAGCCCTGCATGCTTTGAAATGTATCCCAAGCAGGGCACATGCAGATGTTTGCAGGAGGCACATAACCCCCTTAACGATTTATGCAAGAATAACTGCTCTCCTTAATGCACAACCAAATATATTTCATCATTTTAAATCAGTTATTGTTAATTTCAGTATCTCATGGCGTGCTGTGAATAGAACGTATTAACATTGTTATTGTGCTTTGTTCCTACACACAATAGCACCGGGGCGACAAGAAGAGTGCGTGGGAGGCCACTGAACAAATTCCTAGAGTCAAAACTTGTGACAGATCGGTACAGGAAGATGTCCTTATTAACTACATGAACCATCTAAACTGTGGTATTGGGTATCCGCCTGTGGCATGTAGATTACATGCACTACTCCAGAGAAAGCACATTAGCATGACTGCTACACTGCATGAATGTGAAAAAAAGCCTCGTCAAAAAAGAACCACCCGTGTATGCAGACTTATGTGTGGAGTGTGCATGATAAACGTTGCAGTGAAAATAATGTCAGTTTCCTGTAGGCCTGGCTTACAGCCTTTTTTGACCACGTTAACTGTTGCTGGTGACTGCTTTGCCTCACAACGCTGAGAGCCAACTAAGGAAAGTGAGTACTTTGCCCAGTTTTGAGAGAAATAGTAGGACTGACCACAATATACCAGAGGCAAACAAAAATGGCCTAGTAGCTCCTGCCATTTCCCTGTGATCTCCCCGCTTCCGGACAGGTCTAGCCTTCACCAAAGTAGATGCATTCAGGTTCCAGGTGGACCTTTATGATGCGCAATTTGCAGGAGAACGTATGATTTAATTGGAGAAAAACAATGGACCAAAACTGGCGATAGTTATTAAAGGTACAAAGTAAATTTCTGGGGCAATAATTATGAAATCAGAGATGAGTACTACAGACAAGAAGAAGATATGATTTAATCTTATTAATGCAATTACCTTTGATATAATTATAGGAGGTCAGTGGCTCATGTTGCAAGAGCCTACTAGCCACTAGAAATATCACCTAGTCCATTTCAATTCTACATAGGGTAGTGATGTGAGTGCTTTCCCCAATAGAAGAAGACTGTGTTGTATGGTTTAACTTGAGAAACAGCAGCAGTTATGAAGCAAATATGGATAGCACAGGTGATAATCCCAGGGAAACATCATCCTAAAAATACATTTAACCCCTTAACTGCTGTGCCACGAAGCACTTCCCCCTCCCACCCCCGGGCTGAGCCCTTTTTTCGCTATTTGGGGGTATTTGGGGCTTTAGGCATCATTCCTATTTTTTCCACATAAGGTATCCATGCCAAATTTGTGTCTTTTTTTTCAAACATCCTGGGAATTTGAAAGCTACCCAAAGTTTGTCACTTCCAATGGAGGGAACAGAGAAAATAGACAAAATATAGCTAACGTTTTTGGGGGAAATTAGGAAAAAAGAGCTCCAGATAAAAGTGTCTGCGTTTTTCTAAAAATGTCATCAACAAATGGTTTCCTGTGCCAAATATTCACCATCTTCCAACTATTCAGGAACATGCACAGCTGCATAACAAAACTATTTTTGACAACAGTTTTGACATTTTTTAAAGAGGTAGCCCATTTAACCCATGGTATGTGCTCTTAAATTACTTCCAGTTTGTGGTGGAAACTAGTGTGAAACTCATAGGTGATTTAGGAAACCTACAGGTTTCTGAATTCAACAAGGGCCATATGTGAACATCCCTCCAGGTTTTCTCAAAGACACTAACTGCTGAATAAAGAAATACTGAAAATGAGTAGGAAAAATCACCATTTGTGACAATGTTTTCATCTGTAACCATTGCTATGATGGCTAATTTGCAAAAACAATAAACCATTACGTCCTCTACCTCCTTCTGGTTGTGGGGATATATACAGTTTGTAGGTTCTCAAAGAACCTAAGGTACCCAGAGTCAACAACTGAGCTCCACCATGCAATGGTTTTCCATACTGTTCCAAGGATAGACCAATTCATATAATGAAATATGCAGCGTGAACAAATGGAGGTCAAGGAAACCTAGGTATTTTAGAAATGGGCACAAAATATGGAGTTTAGGAGCAGTGGTTATTTGTACATCTCTGAATTTGTGAGTACCCATAATAATATATGATTTAAGGGATATTTTTTTCAAAATATCTTCTTTCTTATACACTGGCTTACATTTGGAACAAACAAATGCAGCCAAATCCAATTGGTAATAACAAATGTTCCACTACTCCATGCTACCGCATGTCTTTTAATAAAATTAGTTCCACTTGTGCAGGTTGGCCTATTGCCTGTAACAGGAAATGGCCCAAAACGCAACATGGATGCATCACATTTCTCCACTCAAAACTGCCCTTTTTTTTTGCAAAGTGGATAGCTGTGTATTTTGGGCTATAGCTCAGCTGGCACCTTGGGAAATCTAGCTAACTTTTTGAAAAGTAGGTACCTAGAGAAATTCAGGTTTGTGTGACTTGTGGGGCTCTCACCAGTTTTTTTTTACATAGAATCTCTTGCAAACCTTAAACCGTCACTAAAAAAAAACACAATTTCCTTACATTTCTGTGATGAGAAATTCTAGAATCCCCAGATAGCCACAAACTAGCTTCAACACAGCATTCCCCCAAGTCTCCTGATAAAAATGTTATCTCACTTCTGTGGGTAGGTCTAGTACCAGAGAAAGGAAAGGAATAAAAACACAACATAGACACATCACATTTTCATTTCAAATCTGAGGGCTTCATTACAAGAATCTGATGCATCAGCTCCTATGCGTCAGATTTCTTGTGCTGCCAATGAACCCTTAACAATGCTATGAATGCACTGTATTTACACTACAGATCTCCATGGCGCACGTTTTCACAGATGCATCAGAAATTCTGTCACATCTGTGGTGCTAAACTCTGGCATTGCTGGACTGGCATAAAACAATTATGCTCCTCCAGCAATGCCAAGAGGTCCCCATTGAGAAAAGCTCTGCGTCAGTTTTACACCTGCTCTGAGCAAGCGGTAAATTCTGACACAGTGAAGTCTCAGTATGACGTAGTGTATTGTGAATTTCACTGCGTTAGTTCTGTGTGGCTTTTCTCGCGGGAACACCAACCTTGCATGCATTATACCTTGCGCAGGTATAATGTGACGCGAGGCTTTACAAACTGATGCATTGGGCCCAATGCCTCAGTTTGTAAATGTGAAACAGTGTAGAGCACTGCTTGCGCCACCCTTGCGTAAAAAAAAAGTGACATAACGGTGGCACAAGGGCCCTGTAAATGAGGCCCTAAAACTTTTTTTGCAAAGTGAGTAGCTGTGGATTTTAGGCCCTAGCTTAACTGGCACCTAGGGAAATCTAGCAAACTTGCACAATTCTGAAAATGAGACACCTTGGGAATCCAGGGTGGTGTGACTTGTGTGGTTCTCACAAGGTTTTTTGTAACCCTAACCCTTTGCAAATCTCAAACTTTGGCTAAAGAAACACATCCTTTTCAAATTTCTGTGATTGAAATTTCTGGAATCTGCAGTAAGCCACAAACGTCCTTCTACCCAACATTCCCCCAAGTCTTAAAACAAAAGTGGAACCTCACTTGTATGGGAAGTCCTACTGCCTGAGACAGGCAGTGGCCCAAAACACAACATGGATACATCATATTTTTCCACTCAAAACTGGCCCTTTTTTGCAAAGTGGTTAGCTGTGTATTTATGGCTCCAGCTCAGCAGACACCTAGGAAAACCTAACAAACTTGCACATTATTGGAAACTAGACACCTGAGGAAATCCAGTGTGGTGTGACTTGAGTGTTTCTCACTAGGTTTTTTTTTTTTAAATCAGAATCCCCTGCAAACCTCAAACTTTGACTGCAAAAGCACATTTTCGTAATATTTCTGTGATGGAAGGTTCTGGAGTCTGTGGGAAGCCACAAACTTCCTTCCACCCAGCATTCCTCCAAGTCTTAAGATAAAAATGGTACCTCACAAAATGCAACATGGATCCAATCCATTTTTGTACTCAAAACTGACCCCTTTTTGGAAAGTGAGTAGCTGTGAATTGTGTGCCACAGCTCAGGGAAACCTAGGGAAACCTACCAAACGTGCACACTTTTTAAAACAAGGCACTGGCGGAATCCAGGGTGGGGTGACTTGCAGGACTCTCACCAAGTTTTTTTTCCCCAACCACAATCCCTTGAAAACCTCAAACATTGACTAAGAACACAGTTTCCTCATATTTCTGTGATGGGAGGTTCTGGAGTCTGTTGAAAACCACAAACTTCCTTCCATCCAGCATTCACCCAAGTCTCCCGATGAAAATGGTAACTCACTTGTGTGGGAAGTCCTAATGCCCGTGACAGGAAGTGGTCCAAAACCCAACGTGGATTCCTCGCAATTTTCCACTCACAACTGACCCTTTTTTAGCAAAGTGGGTAGCTGTGAATTTTGGGCCCTCTGTCAGCCAGTACCTACGGAAAAATAGCAAACTTGCACATGTTCGAAAACCGGACACGGGGAGGAAAACAGGATGTGGTGACTTGTATGGCTCTCACCAGGTTGTTTTTTCAGAATCCCTCGCAAACCTCAAAATTGACTAAAAACCGTTTCCTTACATTTCTGCTATGAAAAGTTCTGGAATCTGCAGGGAGTCACAAACGTCTTTCCACCCAGCATTCTCCAAGTTTCCTGATAAAAATGATACCTCACTTGTACGGGTAGGTCTATTGCCTGCAAGAGGAAATGCCCCAAAACACAGCATGGATACATCACATTTTTCCACTCAAAACTGACTCTTTTTTTGCAAATTGGGTAGCTGTGGCTTTTGGACCATAGCTCAGCCAGCACATATGCAAAACTAGCAAACCTGAACATTTTGAAAAACTAGACAACCAGGTGAGTCCAGGGGTGTGTGGCTTGCATTGCTCTCATCAGGTTTCTTTACGCAGAAGCCTTTGCCAATATCAAACTTTGTTAAGAAACACACATTTTCCTCACAATTCTGTGATGGAGAGTTCTGGAATCTGTAGGGAGCCACACATGGGATTTAGATTTCAGCAGATGGGATATCGGCACCATTGTGCTGGATTAATCCATTTGCCGAGTTCTAAATCAGGACCATATTGTCCTGTAACCCTAATCAATAACATTGACTATGATACAAGTCACTAAATGAGTTTAAAAGTAGATGTGCTGGTGAATAAGTGCCACAGGACATTTGTTTGTCTTCTTACGCTCACTCTGCATCTTAAGGGTAATCAGGGTGATCTTTTTTAATGTTTACAGAAGTTCCCTAAAAAACACTTAAAAATCTAGTATATGCTTTACGTTTTTGCCACACAGGGTACTCTGTGACAAAATGGCTTATGTTCCATCCACCATTATGTGTGGTGTGGGTACTATAACGCACTTGTCAGTCAGTGAACAGAATACCTACAATGTACTGATGGCAGATAGAGGTGTTGAGCAGTCCATGAGAAAGACAGTAATTTTCTCAAATAGAGGTAAAAAAAATTCTACAGTTACTTTCCTAGTGAAGTAGTAGTCCAAGAACGCCAGGTACCGAAGCACAGACATTAAGGCCCTCATAACAACCCTGGCCGTGGCAGAAATCCGCTACAGGTATTATGACCCACATCTAGAAATCCGCCACAATACAGACACCCACACAGGTCCGCCACACCAAAGGTCAGTGATAAATTGGCGATAGCAAAACCCACACTGTTACGCCAACAGGAATACGCCCGCACTATCACGACCCACGAATCAACGCGGCGGTCTTTCAACCGCAGTAATCCATTGGCGGTACACACTGCCGCGCTCAAAATACACACACACTTACAAAACACAACCACATTGTACAATTCAAACTACACACACCACACCCACACACTCACACCACTATAAAACACACACCCACAACCCCTTACAAAGACATGTTTGGAAGCAGCAGAGAGGGAGAATAGCAAAGACAACAACAGCATCGAGAGGCACACAACACCATCACTCATACACCATCCACGCACCTCAAAGAACACACTTCAACACATCACCCCACACATCACATCAACCATCACTTCACGCATCACCCACACCACATCATGGCACCTCAAAGACACCCCAGGTTTTCTGAGGAGGAGCTCAGGGTCATGGTGGAGGAAATCATCCAGGTAGAGCCACAGCTATTCAGATCACAGGTGCAGCAGACATCCATTGCAAGGAAGATTGAGCTATGGCGGAGAATTGTCAACAGGGTCAACGCAGTGGGACAGCACCCAAGAACACGGGATGACATCAGGAAGAGGTGGAATGACCTAAGGGGGAAGGTGCGTTCCGTGGCATCCAGACACCATGTAGCAGTACAGAGGACTGGCGGTGGACCCCCACCACCTCCCCCACAACTAACAACATGGGAGGGGCAAGTCTTGGTGATCATGCATCCTGAGGGCCTCGCAGGAGTGTCAGGAGGACTGGACTCTGGTAAGAAAAATCTTTACTATTATATCCCCCACCCTACCTGCATGCCATCACAAACACCTAACCCTACCCTCACACCCATCACCCCAACACCTCACAGACACCCCACTATCACAGCCCACACATTCCAATACCAAGCCCTGCATGTCACAGCAATGCATGGACAACCATCACAGACTTGCATGGACACCCATCACCAAAGCATGTCCAGTAGAGAGACTCAGCCAGGGCACACAATCACCACTCACACAAGGGCCAAGGCGATAATGCAAGCACAGGAGTAGAGGGAAAATCACCCATTGCACAAGATGGCACACACAGATACAATAACTATGCATTTACACCCCAACAGGACCCCTACCCAACGTCACCGGACAGGAGGTGCCAGCTATATCCAGTCCCTCCACAGAAGAGGCCCACAGTGACGACAGCAGCTCTGCACGCCTGGATCAAGATGACCAGCCCATCAGGGACCTCTGGACAGTCGGTTCCCCTGCCACAGTCACAAACCACCACTGAACCTCCCCCCTCAGGAAACACCACCACAGCACCCACCCAGCGGGCCCATGCCACTGTCCCCTGGACACGTCAATCAGCAGTGTGTCCAGCACTACAGGGACCCCAGGCAAACCCACTAACCCAGGCCAATCAAGGACCTGGGGTCAGTGGCAGTGGGCACACGGTTCAGGGGACAGAGGCAAAGGACAACAGGGAAGCTGGGAGGACTGCTGTGAGACGGGGGAGGACAGGCCCAGAGAACCCACTCTCCACAAGGCACTCTCCAACATCATGGGAGCATACCACCATTCCCAGGAGACCATGGGCACAGTACTGGCTAAGTTTCAGGAGACTCAGTCGCTGCAGGAGGAACAGTACCTGGGGATCAGGGAGGACTTGAAGTCCATTAACACCACCCTGGTCTCCATAGCAGGGGTGCTGGCAGACATGGCCAACACCATGAGGGAGACAGTGGCATACCACCGGGCCACTGACACCAGCCCGAACGATGAACAGCCCTCCACGTCCGCCGGCGCTAGTGAACAGGAGGTCCCGCCACAGGACCAACAGGCCACCAGCACCCCACCTCCTGCAGAAGGAGAACCACCCTGCAAATGGTCCCTCCGATCCAGGCACAAGACAGAGAACATTGCCAAGAGCCCCGCCAGGAAATAAGACTTTCCTGATTGTCACCCTTCTGTCCCACTATGTCACCCTGACCAACTTGAACTGCCATTGCTCCACTTCCTATGCCCCCTTGGACAATGCACCTGTGATACAAAGAGACTGGACTCTACCATGGATATTACACCACCAGCCCATTGCAGATCCCCCTCCACTTATTAGCACTTAAAAAACACCCTTGAATCACAAAACAATCTGGAGTCAGTCTGTACTTTCACAAATGTGTTATCACAACCTCTTTGACAAATATCAATATTAATGTTCATTTGCACACACCAAAGTATGACAGTTGATGGGCAGCAGTGAACATAACAGAAGGCAGAATGTGGTACCCAGATCTGTGAAAAGGAAAGCCAAAGTGAGCTGTCAGGGGCCATACACAGAGGGAAAAAGGCAGACTTATACAATGTCCTACAGTAGTCTGATATGAGAGGAGCAGTGCCAGTCCCTTACCTGTGTCTCACTGGAAGTACTGCATGATGATGTTTTTTCGGTTGTCAATATCTTCTTCTTCTGCCTCCTCTTCTTCACTGTCCACAGGCTCCATAGCTGCCACAAGACCAACATCAGACCCATCCTCCTTCAGAAAAGGCACCTGGTGTTGCAAAGTCAGGTTGTGCAACATTCCGCATGCCACGATTATCTGGCATATCTTCTTCAGTGAGTAGTATAGGGAGCCACCTGTTAAATGGAGGCACCGGAATCTGGCCTTCAGGAGGTCGAAAGTCCGCTCTATAATCCTCCTAGTTCGCCCATGTGCCTCATTGTAGCGTTCCTCTGCCCTTGTCCTGGGAGTCCTCACTGGGGTCAGTAGCCATGACAGGTTGGGGTAACAGAGTCACCTGCAAATGTAGAGAGATATCTGTTAGACATACACCAACCCTTAGGGACTATCCCATACCCAGTCACCTATTCATACTGTGTGGGGACCTTGGGCTCACCTAATAGCCACACACGGTGCCTCTGGATTTGGCCCATCACATAAGGGATGCTGCTATTCCTCAAAATGTAAGCATCATGCACAGAGCCAGGATACTTGGCATTCACATGAGAGATGTACTGGTCTGCCAAACACACCATCTGCACATTCATGGAATGGTAGCTTTTACGATACCTGTACACCTGTTCATTCCTGCGGGGGGACAAATGCCACATGTGTACCATCAATGGCACCAGTGATGTTGGAGACATGTCCCAAAGCATAGAAGTCAGCTTTCACTGTGGGCAAATCCTCCACTTGGGGAAAACGATGTAGCTGCACATGTGTTTTAGCAGGGCAGACAACACGTTAGCGAACATTGGCTGTGACATCCCTGATGCCATGGTCACTGTTGTTTGAAAGGAACCACTGGCCAGGAAATGGAGCACTGACAGGACCTGCACTAGAGGGGGGATACCTGTGGGATGGTGGATAGCTGACATCAGATCAGGCTCCATTTGGGCACACAGTTCTTGGATTGTGGCACGATCAAGTCTGTAGGTGATAATGATGTGTCTGTCTTCCATTGTCGACAGGTCCACCATGGGTCTGTAAACCGGAGGATGATGCCATCTCATCATCTGCCCCAGCGGATGTGCCCTATGGAGGAGAATGGTGAGCAGAGGGTCATGTACCATATAGGTTGCACAAGGGTGTTTTGCACTAATGTGATTTAATCGGTGTGTGGTGCAGTCTGTACGTATTCCTGCCCAAATGTGCTGTGACGCAGTTAGGTGCCCTGCCATGTGCCCCCATGAAATGGCGGCTGCCTGACCTGTAAGGAGGGACAAGGGGAAATGAGGTAAATGCGCTGGCGTTGTGCAGCGTCGCGGTAGGTGGTCAAAGACCGCCGCGCAACTCAGCATTGGTTATCATTGGGCCCTATGGGTTCCAGGAGCCAATGACGATGTACGCCGGCGATGACGATCCGCACCGCCACGGACGTAACCGCCATTTTCTATCTGTTCACTCACTTGATACCTGACCTTCAACAGGAGAGGACCTACACTGCAAGTGCTGCTGTGACCTCAGTCTGGAAGCGACAATGGCTACAGTGTCTGGGGAAAGGGCCCCTGCCTTCACCGCGGAGGAGCTGGACAAACTGGTGGATGGAGTCCTCCCCAGTACACGCTATTCTACGGTCCTCCAGACAAACCGGTGAGTACACTGTGAGCATGATGGATGGGACATGAATGTATGGAGTGGTCTGGATGGAAGATACATGTTGTGGGGGGGGTTGTGGCCTGCATGTGAAGATGGTCAGTGTATGTGTTTCAGGGCATGGGTGGGAACTGGTGGCCAATGAGTAAGAAGAACCGGACGGGGGAGTAAGTTCCATTCTTACTTTACCTTTCCTCTAGGTCAGCGCCCACCAGTAGAAGGGTATTTGGCGTGCCATCGCCAAGGAAGTGCAGACCCTGGGGGTCTATCAGAGACAGAGCACCCACTGCCACAAGAGATGGGAGGACCTGCGCCGCTGGAGCAAGAAGACGGGGGAGGCCCATCTGGGGATGGCCTCCCAACGTGGAAGTGGTGCCCGTCCCACCATGACCCCACTGATGTTCCGGATCCTGGCGGTGGCATATCCGGAGTTAGATGGGCGCTTGAGGGCATCACAGCAGCCACAAAGGGGGTGAGTAAAGTCTCATTCAGCTGAATCTGCGCGCTTTACAAGGTGTCTGGGTGGGGGATGTGGGCTGTGGGTTCCCCTAGGCCAGGGCAAACATGGTAGGGTAGGTCCCTTGTTAGGCAGGCTCTGTGCCACTCCAACCCCAATAGTGGTAGTGGGCATCTACAATTAGTCAGGCTCCTGTGGGTTCCAGGTGTGCAGCAAATGGGGTAAGGCATAGTCCCCCATGGGCAGGTGATTTTCCTAAGAACTGTGCATGGGCTAGTGCATAGGGCTGCTCCCTGTGTGTTGTGTCCGCCAACGTTAGTGGTGTTGCTGGCATTGACCATATGTCTCCTCTTTCTTTCCCCCCCTTTTTGTTTTATCACCCTGTCCTTGTGTGCATTAGCATCATCTGGCGGAGGAGCAGTGGCACCGGAGCAGGAGAGAGCTGCAACCCAAATGGCCCAGGAAGGTGAATGTACGGAGTCTGAAGGCACCAGTGGAACGGAGGGTGAGGGGAGCTCCACGACAGGGACAGGAGGGGACACCAGCGACAGTGACCCCTCCTCTGATGGGGGCTCCCTTGCGGTGGCGGGCACATCTGTGCCCACCGCAATAACAGGTACAGCTGCCGCCACCCCTACCAGCACCGGCCTCCCAGCAGCCCCTCAGCGTGTTTCCCGTGCCCGCTCACCCAGGAGGGTGGGCATCTCCTTCGCCCCAGGCACCTCAGGCCCTTCCCCAGTCAGCCCTGATGGCCTCAGTGAGGAGGCTATTGACCTCCTGTGATCCCTCACTGTTGGGCAGTCAACAATTTTGAATGCCATCCAGGATGTAGAGAGGCATTTGCAGCAAACAAGTGCATACTTGGAGGGCATTCATTCTGGCGTGGTGGCCCAACAGAGAGCATTTCAGGCTCTGGCCTCAGCACTGATGGCAGCCATTGTCCCTGTGTCCAGCCTCTCCCCTCCAACCTCCACTACCCAGACCTAATCCCCTCTACCTCAGCCTATCCCAAGCACACCATCAGACCAGCATGCACCCATCAACACACAAAAGTGGCTCAGGCAAACATAAGCACCACACATCCCACAGGCACTCACCCAAGCACCATCCCCTTGCAGACACACCAACATCCACTGCCTCCACTGTGTTCCCCTCCTCCACATCCTCCACCTCCCTCCCAGTCTTGTCTTCACTCACACCTGCATGCACTACATCCTCAGCCACTACCTCCATCACCAGCATGCCCATCACCGCACATAGCTCACGTGCAATCACCACCCCACTACCATTCACATGTCCCCTGTGTCCTCTCCCAGTGTGTCTGTGAGCCCTCCTCCCAAAGTACACAAACGCCGGCGCACACCCACTCAACAACCTTCCACCTCACAACAGCCTCCAAGACATGCACCTTCACCCAAACTCAGCAGACGTACATCTCCTACAACCACTACCTCTTCCTCCACTCCCAAACCCCCTCCATCTTCCCGTCCCAGTGTGTCTAAGAAACTTTTCCTGGGTAGCATTGACCTCTTTCCTACACCTCCCCTCCGTCCTTCACCTAGGGCCAGGTTGTCTAGAGCCCTGACCAGCACCTCAGCCACCAAATCCTCATCCACTGTGGTCCCTGCAAGTCCGGGAACATCGAAGGGGGGCACCCATCAGGACCTAGTGAAGCCAAGGACCACCCTATTCCACCACATGCCAAAGTAAAGAAGGGGCCAGCATGAAGAGGAGAAAAGCCACACCAACCACCCAGCAAGGCCTGTTCCAGAATGAAAGAGTACAGTGCCAAGGTCCCTGCAGCGACTTCCAAGGTGGGGAAGGGACACAAAAGCAAAGGGAAGTCAGCTCAGGGCGTGAGGGACTGGTGTCACCCCTTTCGCAAGACAGCCCAGCAACCTGTACCGCAGTGGGCACCGCCTCAATGACCGCCACCATCTGCACCGCCACCTGCACAGCAGCTGCCTCAACTACAGTCACCAGCATCATACCCAGTGGGAAGCCTTCCGAGGCTGCAGGAGAAGGCCTGGTGTCTCCCTCCACAAGTGCAGACACCTGCACCACCGGCAGCATCTCTGCCACAGACACCGCCGTAGCCACCGCCACCTGCCCCGCGATGTGCCCAGCCAGTGCCACTACAGCGGACATCAGC
Organism: Pleurodeles waltl; assembly: GCF_031143425.1. Lineage (NCBI taxonomy): Eukaryota > Metazoa > Chordata > Amphibia > Caudata > Salamandridae > Pleurodeles > Pleurodeles waltl. The sequence continues at coordinate 458,565,586 of NC_090439.1, forward strand.
CGCTTCCCCAGTGGGCAGGCGTCCGAGGCTGCAGGAGACATCCTGGACCCTGCACACACTACATGAGGCACCAGCACTGGCACTTCCAGCAGTTTGCAGCCTTAGTCGTCTCATGGCTCAGACACCCATGTGAGGGAATGGGAACTGCCACATCGCTGGTGCAGCATCACTGGGCAACCTGCCCCCTCCAGAACCAGTGGAGAACAGCATCCACTACCCCAGTCCTTGGCAGGATGAAGCACTCTGGGCACCATGCCCCCTCTAGAACCAGTGGAGAACAGCATCCACTACCCCAGTCCTTGGCAGGATAAAGCACTCTGGGCACCAGGCCCCATCCAGAGCCAGTGGAGAACAGCATCCGCTAGAAAGACTGTGGCTTTGCACTCCCCAGGACCAAGCAGTGGGTAACCCACCCTCTTGAGAGACTGTGGCTTTGCACTCCCCACGACCAAGCAGTGGACAAACCATCCACTTGAGAGACTTGAGAGACTGTGGCTTTGCACTCCCCAGGACCAAGCAGTGGTAAACCAACCCACTTAAGAGACTGTGGCTTTGCACTCCCCAGGACCAAGCAGTGGGCATGGAGCCCCCTCGTGGAGCAGTGGCATCGTCCCATAATCCGGCTGAGGTGCCCCTCTCCCCTTCCCACTGAGGTGCCTGATGCCCCTGCAGTGTTCTCTCCATTTTGAGGCAGGTGTCATGTGTGGGCTTTGCCCATGCTTTTTGGGACCACTGGTCCACGGACATTTAATGGGACAGTGTACAGACTTATGTACTTGCTGTAAATATTTGTATACACTGATGATTTAAATTTATCTTGGGCTACCTGATTGTTTGATTATTACACTCATTTCATTTGATCCTTGCATTCTTCCAGGGGGTGACGGGGTGTATCTGTGATGTTATTGGATGTGTGTGTGTGTATGTTGTTGTGGGTGGGGGTGTTGCGTGTTGCGTGTTGCGTGTGTGTGTCACTCTCTTTTTCCTCCTGCCCTCCCCTGTGTACTAGGTGCAGTACTCACCATCGTCGTTGCTGCCATCTTTGATGTTCCTGGTAGATGAGGAGGTAAACCAACATGGGCAGGACCTAGTGAAGACAAGGACCACCCTATTCCGCCACCTGCCAAAGTAAAGAAGGGGCCAGCATGCAGAGGAGAAAAGCCACACCAACCACCCAGCAAGGCCTGTTCCAGAACGAAAGAGTACAGTGCCAAGGTCCCAGCAGCGACTTCCAAGATGGGGAAGGGACACAAAAGCAAAGGGAAGTCAGCTCAGGGCGTGAGGGACTGGTGTCACCCCTTTCGCAAGACAGCCCAGCAACCTGTACTGCGGTGGGCACCGCCTCAATGACCGCCACCTGCACCACCATCTGCACCGCCACCTGCACAGCAGCTGCCTCGACTACAGTCACCAGCATCATCCACAGTGGGCAGCCTTCCGAGGCTGCAGGAGAAGGCCTGGTGTCTCCCTCCACAAGTGCAGACACCTGCACCACCGGCAGCATCTCCGCCACAGACACCGCCGTAGCCACCGCCACCTGCCCTGCGATGCACCCAGCCAGTGCCACTACAGCGGACATCAGCAGCTTCCCCAGTGGGCAGGCGTCCGAGGCTGCAGGAGACATCCTGGACCTTGCACACATTGCATGAGGCACCAGCACTGGCACTTCCAGCAGTTTGCAGCCTTAGTCGTCGCAAGGAGGAGTGTGGCTCTGCCTCCATGGAGTATCATGCTACCTGTTACCGGTAAATCTCATGGCTCAGACACCCATGTGAGGGAATGGGAACTGCCACATCGCTGGTGCAGCATTACTGGGCAACATGCCCCCTCCAGAACCAGTGGAGAACAACATCCACTACCCCAGTCCTTGGCAGGATGAAGCACTCTGGGCACCATGCCCCCTCTAGAACCAGTGGAGAACAGCATCCACCACCCCAGTCCTTGGCAGGATAAAGCACTCTGGGCACCAGGCCCCATCCAGAGCCAGTAGAGAACAGCATCCGCTAGAAAGACTGTGGCTTTGCACTCCCCAGGACCAAGCAGTGGGTAACCCACCCTCTTGAGAGACTGTGGCTTTGCACTCCCCACGACCAAGCAGTGGACAAACCATCCACTTGAGAGACTGTGGCTTTGCACTCCCCAGGACCAAGCAGTGGGAAACCAACCCACTTGAGAGACTGTGGCTTTGCACTCCCCAGGACCAAGCAGTGGGCATGGAGCCCCCTTGTGGAGCAGTGGCATCGTCCCATAATCCGGCTGAGGTGCCCCTCTCCCCTTCCCCCTGAGGTGCCTGATGCCCCTGCAGTGTTCTCTCCATTTTGAGGCAGGTGTCATGTGTGGGCTTCGCCCATGCTTTTTGGGACCACTGGTCCACGGACATTTAATGGGACAGTGTACAGACTTATGTACTTGCTGTAAATATTTGTATATACTGATGATTTAAATTTATCTTGGGCTACCTGATTGTTTGATTATTACACTCATTTCATTTGGTCCTTGCATTCTTCCAGGGGATGACGGGGTGTATCTGTGATGTTATTGGATGTGTGTGTGTGTATGTTGTTGTGGGTGGGGGTGTTGCGTGTTGCGTGTGTGTGTCACTCTCTTTTTCCTCCTGCCCTCCCCTGTGTACTAGGTGCAGTACTCACCATCGTCGTTGCTGCCATCTTTGATGTTCCTGGTAGATGAGGAGGTAAACCAACATGGGCAGGACCTGTAACTCGGGCTCCATGGCGTCCTGGTTCCTCGTTGGGTGTCGAGAGGTGAGTGGTTTCCCTTCTGTGTACTGTTTCCACCGTGCTTTTGATGGCGTTGGTACCACCCCGGAAAATCTGGCAGATTGGTGCCTTGTAATAGTGTGGGCGGTACATTGTCTTCCACCTGTCTGTTGACGGTGACCGCAGTGGTGTTTGTTTCTACCGCCGTGGCGCCGGAGTGTTAAAGTGGCTGTCTGTGTTGGCGGTTTCCGCCATGGTCGTGATTCAATTTTTTTACCAACGGCCTGTTGGCGGTATTACCGCCGCTTTATCACCGACCGCCAGGGTTGTAATGAGGGCCTAGGTGCTTTACCTTACGGCAGCTGCACCTCAGTCAATGTCCCAATACTTCACGTTTGTGTGGCACAACATAAAACAAGTAGGAAAACACAGTGCTGGCTGCAATGGGGACTGAGGACAGTAAAGAATGACTCTCACTACTTCTTTCCTTGCTTAGAGCAGCCTCTACAATGAGGACGTGGATGAGTCTTTTTAGGTGTTTCGTGAATGTGGTCAGCAAAGTGCTGATCCTGCAGCCTTGTCACATCCTCCAGAGCATATGAAGTGGAGGCTGCTGCTTCTGTAGCAGTAAGACTTTCAATGGCAGTCAACTGAAAGTCAAGGAAAGACATGAGTCTGCCTGCGGCGGTCTGACAATTAACAAAATACGCACTGTATGCTGTCATCTTGATCAGGTGGCTAAACAGCTTCTTAAAACAAGAGCGAGTTTTACGACTCATATTTTATGGCTAAAGAACCTGGGGCCAGATGAAGGAAAAAAACAAATTGCGACTTGCAATTTGCGAGTCCGTGCGACTCGCAAATTGCAAGTCGCAATTTGGTATGCAGAAAGGTGTCTCAGACACCTTCTGCAACTCGCAACGGGGTAGCAAAGACCCACCTCATTAATATTAATGAGGTGGGTCGCAGTTTGCGACCCCATTGCGAGTATGGGCACTCACGGGGATGGTGGCCTGTTAGAGTCAGCAGACCACCATGTCTGTGACTGCTTTTTAATAAAGCAGTTTTTTTTTTCTATCTGCAGCCCGTTTTCCTTAAAGGAAAACGAGCTGCACTTAGAAAAAAAAACGAAACCTTTTGTTTCGGTATTTTTCAGAGCAGGCAGTGGGTCCATAGGACCACTACCTGCTCTGAAAAATTATTTTTGTTTCCATTCACAAAGGGGAAGGGGTCCCATGGGGACCCCTTCCCGTTTGCGAATGGGTTACCATCCACTTCAAGTGGATGGTAACTGCAATTTTATTTGCGACCACTTTCGCGGTCACAAATGAAATTGCATAGCATTGCGACTCTCAAATAGGAAGGGAACACCCCTTCCTATCTACGAGTCGGAAATGCATTTTGCGAGTTGGATCCGACTCGCAAAATGCATTTCTGCATAGCAAAGAGGCTTTTGCGCCTCGCAAATGGAGTTTTTCACTGTTTGTGAGGCGCAAACACTTTGCTACATCTGGCCCCTGGTCATTCTTATCCACTCTGCTCATATACTTGTTGTAATCAAGTATACAGGTGGGCTTGTGAACTTCGGCCATATGACCTCAAACTGTGACAGGGAAGGGCTCTCATCATGAATTGTAGTGAACATGTACACATCATGCCTAGGAGAGAACTTGGCAGTGAGCAGTTCGTTGGAACGCAACACAGTGCTCAGGGTTTTTTGAAGTTTCTTACAAACAAGCTCCTATGGGAACCCTTTGCGGCGACAAAAAACTGGATCATGTGCCAGCTTTGAACAGCTCACTGAACAGCTTTACTCTCATGTACAACTTGTCCACATAAAGGTTATAACCTTTGTGAAGGAGTGACTGGACAAGCTCCCATACATTCCTTCCTGTGACACCTAATGTGGGAGAGCAACCTACAGGGTTTAGAGTGGAGTTCTTCCCTGCAAATACTCTTAAGCTGTACACACAGCCAGTAGAGTTCACACACAGCAAGTGCAAGCTATTTTCCTCACAATGAACTGCCTGAACAGCAGCCATCCTTTGTACAGGATGAAGGACCTATTAATCGCTATATTCTTTCCAGGAGTACATATCTCTGAAAACTTGGCAGACAAATGCTCTACAACAGGCCACATTTTTAACAACCCTCTGTAGTAAAGTACCATCTTGCCTGGCATGTTACCCCCATATTTCACTGTATATATGTTGTTTTAGTGTATGTGTCACTGGGACCCTGCCAGCCAGGGCCCCAGTGCTCATAGGTGTGCCCTGTATGTGTTCCCTGTGTGATGACTAACTGTCTCACTGAGGCTCTGCTAACCAGAACCTCAGTGGTTATGCTCTCTCTGCTTTCTAAATTGTCACTAACAGGCTAGTGACCAATTGCACCAATTCACATTGGCATACTGGAACACCCTTACTGAGGTACCCAGGGTATTGGGGTTCCAGGAGATCCCTATGGGCTGCAGCATTTCTTTTGCCACCCATAGGGAGATCTGACAATTCTTACACAGGCCTGCCAGTGCAGCCTGAGTGAAATAACGTCCACGTTATTTCACAGCCATTTACCACTGCACTTAAGTAACTTATAAGTCACCTATATGTCTAACCTTCACCTGGTGAAGGTTGGGTGCAAAGTTACTTAGTGTGGGGGCACCCTGGCACTAGCCAAGGTGCCCCCACATCGTTCAGGGCAAATTCCCCGGACTTTGTGAGTGCGGGGACACCATTACACGTGTGCACTGTACATAGGTCTCTACCTATTTACAGCGTCACAATGGTAACTCCGAACATGGCCATGTAACATGTCTAGGATCATGGAATTGTCACCCCAATGCCACAATTCCATGATCCCCCGAGTCTCTAGCACAGACCCGGGTACTGCCAAACTACCTTTCCCGGGGTTTCACTGCAGCTGCTGCTGCTGCTGCCAACCCCTCAGACAGGTTTCTGCCCTCCTGGGGTCCAGCCAGGCCTGGCCCAGGAAGGCAGAACAAAGGACTTCCTCAGAGAGAGGGTGTTACACCCTCTCCCTTTGGAAAAAGGTGTCAGGGCTGGGGAGGAGTAGCCTCCCCCAGCCTCTGGAAATGCCTTGATGGGCACAGATGGTGCCCATCTCTGCATAAGCCAGTCTACACTGATTCAGGGATCCCCCAGCCCTGCTCTGGCGCGAAACTGGACAAAGGAAAGGGGAGTGACCACTCCCCTGACCTGCACCTCCCAGGGGAGGTGCCCAGAGCTCCCCCAGCGTGCCCCAGACCTCTGCCATCTTGGATTCAGAGGTGTGCTGGCACACTGGACTGCTCTGAGTGGCCGGTGCCAGCAGGTGACGTCAGAGACTCTTTCTGATAGGCTCTTACCTGTGTTACTAGCCTATCCTCCTTCCTAGGCAGCCAAACCTCCTTTCCTGGCTATTTAGGGTCTCTGCTTTGGGGAATTCTTCAGATACCGAATGCAAGAGCTCACCAGAGTTCCTCTGCATCTCTCTCTTCACCTTCTGCCACATGATCGACCGCTGACTGCTCAGGACACCTGCAAAACCGCAACAAAGTAGAAAAGACGACTACTGCAACCTTGTATCGCTTCTCCTGACGCCTTCTCGACTGTTTCCTGGTGGTGCATGCTCTGGGGGCAGCCTGTGTCAAAGCACAGCTCACCTGAGTCCTTGTTCAGTTCTGATGGAGGTTGAAGACAATCCGACCCCACCCTGAAACTGCTTGTTCCAGCACACTAGTTTTTAAAACAGTGCACTAAGAACAGAAGCTCAAGGGAAGGGGGGAAGTGGATAAAATAAAATAAAGAGACAACACCGTTCTTGCGTTTCCACTGTTGAAGTGCTGCACAAATCTGCGGCCCTCTCTGACTTCTGTAGAAACTGGTGCCTAATGAAACATAAACAAAGAACAGATAGGTACATCCTATTCCTAACTGGGTTCCTGACTATCCCTTTATTTATTAGAAATGTTCTTCTAAAAGTACCTCTTGGATCCTTGTCTCTAGTTTCCAGGTTTGGAATGTGTTACTGCTCTGGGATGTGCTTTCTATTACTCTAAAGCTTCTAAAACATTAAACAAATACCGTTATCAGAATTACCAATATCAAACATTCATCTTAATATAACTAAAGCCTAAATTGCCAATAGTAGACTCACTTTTCCCATATTTCCAGAATCTTTTATAAAACAAATACTGTACTTTTACGTCAAAATACAGCATGTAATTTGTGCAAGTCCTTGATTTACTGTTTGCCTTGCTGTTAATGGTTTCCACGGTTCGATTCTTAAAAGTTCCATAAAAAAATGTTTGCTTCACAAAGTTCCGCAAAGTATTCTTGTAACAAAGAGTTTGAATCACAATGTTCGTGGAAGGTATCTTGTTTCAAATTGTCTATACACGAATCCAGAAATTGTTGTCAAAGTTCTTTCAGGTTATAAAAGTTTTGCACTTACTTGTTGCTGGCAAGAGATACTGATCAGTCTAACCTTGTCTTCTTTCTCTTTTGCAGGTTGCTTGTAGGAGAGAGGCTGAGGCAAGGAGGAACCGGAAACCGGAAGAAGGAAGAGCCAGCAGCTGCGCCCATTGAAGCCAATGAAAGTCTGTAGAGAGCAGGAGTGCCAGCGCCGAGGGATCTGTCCTCAGGTAAGCGGGAGGTAGACGAGCACAAGCACTGGGTGAGGCTCGGGGGCTGCCTTTTATAGACAGGGCTGGGTGTGGTCCTCACATGCTGCACATGTTCTTGAAAGGTGTGCAGAGCTGGGTGTGGTTTGAAGAGCTGGGTGTGGTCCTCACATGCTGCACATGTTCTTGAAAGGTGTGCAGAGTTTCAGTTATTATGCAAATGAGTTAAATTAACACATGGCCTAGAGAGGAGTGTTTTAAAGAAGCCTTGGTAAAAGCAAGGCCCAATGTGTAAACAAAACAGCACATTAAACAACATACACAGAAGCCTAGGGGGGGAGGGGGGGAAGGTGAGATAACAAGAAAGGCTTTCAATAGTAAGTTTAAAAGGGAGCTAATACAGAACCCACTAGTGCAGTGAGAGGGTACATGCTCTTTGCTGTGCACAAACCCTAACAGTTGCCCCCCTCAAAGGCCCTCCTACAGGACGGGGTTTTCCTGGATTTTTTAAATAAAACCGTCTAATCAGCTGTGGGGCATGTACATATGATGCTGGTTCCCATGAATTCTCAGATTCATCATATCCTTTCCATTCTACTAAATAAAACAGACGTCCACTAATTCTTTTTGAGTCTTTTATGCTTTTCACTTCATATTCTAGATTTCCCTTAATTGGTATGGGTGGAGGTGGTGGTTCAGGTCGGGTTTTTGGATTGTACGGCTTAAGCAAGGACACATGGAATGTAGTATGTACTGGATATTCTTTTGGTAAATCTAATTTTACTGTTACCAGGTTTACTATGGCAGTTATACTAAAGGGTCCAATGAAACGTGGTTGCAGCTTTCGGGATCCCTCTATGTTTAGGTTCTTTGTGGAGAGCCATACCTTGTCACCGATTTTATACATTGGGGCCTCAGATCTGTGTCTGTCTGCTTGTCTTTTCATGCTTTCCTTGTACTTTAATAAATGTTTCCTGGCTTTGTCTTGTATGTCACCTAACCTTGTTAGTCTATCCGTTACTGTAGGTAACAGAGAATCTTCTAACAAAATGGGTATAGCTCTTGGATGATACCCCTGCAAGAAATAGAATGGTGAGCAAAGTAGAGCTGAATGCTCAGTATTATTATAAACAAACTCCGCTACAGGGAGAGCTTCCAACCATTCACTAGAATAATCAGCCAATAAACAACGTAGCGTTTGAAGTAAGGTTTGGTTCAGTCGTTCAGTCTGTCCAACTGTCTCTGGGTGGAAAGCAGTGGATAATGCCACATCTATTTTCATTTTTTTACATAATTTTTTCCAAAATTTAGAGTTGAACTGGCTCCCTCGGTCTGACACCACTTTGCTTGGCAAACCATGTAAACGCACAATTTCCCTTATAAAAATATCGGCAAATTCTGCCGCCGTGGGTAATTTCCGTAATGGTACAAAATGTGCCATTTTAGATCAAAAATCCACTATAACCAACACTGTTGTGAAAGATTTTACAGGTGGTAAACCTACAATAAAGTCTACGCTCACAGTGTGCCAAGGTTGCTTGGGTGTTGGCATTGGTATTAACAAACCGTCAGGGGCCTTATGAGAAGATTTATGTCTTGCACAAATTGGACAGGTAGTGACAAATTGCTTAATGTCCTTTCTTATAGTGTCTAACCAAAAGTGTTTTTGCACATTTTCCAGGGTTTTTACCCAACCAGGATGACCTGCCAACGGTGAGGCGTGATGCCAAATTATCACCTGTGTTTGTAATTCAGAGGTGGGCACTAACAGCATGTTGTCGTGATACAATAAACCTCGTTGTATTGTGTTATGGGAATCCTTTAACCAATCCTGAGGTGCTATTTGCATGTGTGCATTATATAGATCTGTGATGAAATCCTTCTGTTGTACTGGTGCCAAAAACTTTTGGGGAGGAATAATGGGTTCTCCTATTTTATCTTGTTTCATGTCTGAAGTATGTCCGTATCTAGATAACACATCAGATTGAATTTGTTGTGCACCTGGTCTATAGGTTATTACAAAGTCAAATGTGCTAAAAAAAATTAACCAGCGCATCTGACGTGGTGTTAGTGCTTTAAGTGATCCAAAAAACTGTAGGTTCCTATGGTCAGAAAAGATTGTAACTGGGTACTTGGCTCCCATTAAATGGTGCCTCCATTCTGAAAAGGCTACTTTGATAGCTAGTAGTTCCCTTTCAGCCACAGTGTAATTTTGTTCAGCTGGTAATAACTTTTTGGAATAGAAGGCTATAGGATGTAACTGGCCATCTACTGCATCTCGTTGAGAGAGAACTCCTCCTAAAGCTACTTGTGAAGCATCCGCTTCAACAAAAAAAGGCAAGTCAGGATCAGGATGTTTCAGAATTGGGGCTGAAGTGAACTTTTGTTTTAGGAGTTGAAAGGCGTGTGCCGCCTCATCAGTCCAAAGAAATCGTTGCCCTTTCCGCAACAAGGTAGTTATTGGGGCCGCAATGTCTGCAAAATGTGCAATAAACCTCCTATAAAAATTGGCGAAACCCAGAAATTTCTGAATATCTTTTACAGAGGATGGTTCTGGCCAATCAGCAATAGCACTGATTTTCTTTACATCCATAGTTATTCCTTGAGGTGACAGGCAGTATCCTAAAAAGTCCACCTTGCTGACATTAAAAGTACACTTTTCTAACTTAGCAAAAAGATGATTTTCTTTTAACTTTGATAATACTGCACGAACATGTTGGGTATGTTCTTCTGAGTTCTTAGAGTAAATGAGGATGTCGTCTATGTATACTATGACACAAACGTCCAGGAATTCGTGTAGGACCTCATTTATAAAGAACTGAAAGGCCGCAGGGGCATTACATAACCCAAAGGGCATTACTGTGTACTCAAATAAACCAAACTTTGTCTTGAAAGCTGTCTTCCACTCATCCCCCTCTTTTACTCGGACCAGGTGGTAAGCTCCCCGCAGATCTAGTTTAGTGTATACAGTAGAATGTCTTAATTGATCCAACAACACAGGTATTAGAGGAAGAGGATATTTATTCTTTATTGTAGCCTTATTTAGTCCTCTATAATCGATACACGCGCGCAGGGATTTATCCGGCTTCGGGATAAAAAAGAGTGGAGATGACACCGGAGATGTGGAATGACGGATGAACCCAGACTGTAGTAGGTCATCTAGGTAGGTTCTTAAGTATTTGGTTTCTTCGTCAGTCAAAGCATATACTCTGTTATTAGGTAAAGGGGCCCCTGGGATAATATCTATACGACAGTCATAAGACCTATGTGGGGGCAGCACACTAGCCTTTACTGGATCAAAGACGTCTTTAAAGTCAGAATATTCAGGAGGGAGACTTGGTTCATCTTGTATAACACTAGCACAGTGTAATACTGTGCTCTGTTCTGTACCTGCTTCTTGATAGCAATTGGTTCTACAGAAAGAGGAATCCAAAGTAACATTTCTATTCACCCAATCAATTTTTGGGTTATGAGTTGTTAACCAGGGTACCCCGAGAATCAAACCAAAATTAGGAGTATCTATCAGATCAAAGCTAATCACCTCTGTGTGCCCGTTCTGACAGACCATAACAAGTGGACTTGTTTGTTTTGTGATTAATCCAGAGGTCAATTCTGACCCATCCACTGCACATACTGCTTCTGGACAAGGCTTTAGGCACATAGGAAGTCCTAAGTTTTCAGCTAACTTATTATCCACAAAATTTCCTGTCGAGCCTGAGTCCAGTAGGACAGGGAGAGAATGCCTCACTTGGGTAGTAACAATTAAAACAACCTGAATTATGAAATGTCTAGGTATGTGCGGTACCATGAAGGCTGCAGCATTAGAGGTTTGATTAAGATGTTTTCTCGAACAAGTAACCTCTCCCCTTGTCGAGCTTAATCGTTTCCCGATTCAGTTGAGGAGGTGGAGGAAACAGCACCCTTTCGTGGGTTTTTAGGCTTTACTGGACATTCTCTTGCAAAGTGACCTGCCCTTCCACAATATAAACATAATTGAAGTTTTCTCCTTCTTTCTTTTTCCTCTGATGTGAGTGAACCTCTGAGTGTCCCTATTTGCATAGGCTCAGGTTCAGGGAGTTTATTAGCTGGGTCTTTCTTCTCGTGTCTAATAAAAGTTAACCGTGATTCCAGTTTGTATTTATCTCCCTTTCTTTCTCCTAGTCTATGTTCTAATTTCACAACTAAATCTGCAAAGTCCGAATAGTCTTCTGGCAAATCAACGATATGAGCCAGCGCGTCTTTTAACTCGTCTCTCAAAACTTTATAGAAAATGGAGACACGCTTTTCTTCTGGCCAGTGTGTCTCGGTGAGTAAACAATTAAAACTAGTGAGATAGGTCAATAAATCCTTGTTACCTTGTTTAAGATTTAAAAGCTCATTATCACTTGCCTGCATGAAAGTGTGTTTTGCAAAAAGGCTGGTCATGGTACGTTTAAATTGATTCCAATTATGGAGGATGGGATCATTTCTCTCCACGAAAGGAATTGAGCAATTGGCTGCTGTGCCACCCAAATAAGACAAGACGAATGCCACTTTCGTAGCATCAGTAGGGAACTGTTGTGGCTTACAAACGAAGTGTAATTGACGTTGATTGATAAAAACATGGAATTTGTTACTATCTCCATGAAAACGTTCAGGTGCTGCTAAGGGCACAGCATTAGGAACATTAACAGTGACCTCAACTGGGGGAGGCAAAGTTGTATGTTTTGATGGCGCCCCTGTCTCTGAGGAGGTTTTAAACAAAGGCGTAAAAGCTGTGTTCCACTGAGATACCCTAAATTTATACCTGCTTAAATCCTGTTTTAAAGAGGTATTCTCCATCTTTAATCTCTCTATTTCCTCTTGCATATGTTGCAAGATGCCAGACACTGATTCATTATGAGCCAAGTCCTCATTTAGGGCCTGCGCCATATCCGTGACGTCAATGCCCTCTATTTCTTCCCCGATATTCATCGTCCACCAGAACTGAATTATTATTTTTATTTTTTATTTAAGGCTTGTGCTTCTGTCAAAGCCCAGCTCACCTGAGTCCTTGTTCAGTTCTGATGGAGGTTGAAGACAATCCGACCCCACCCTGAAACTGCTTGTTCCAGCACACTAGTTTTTAAAACAGTGCACTAAGAACAGAAGCTCAAGGGAAGGGGGGAAGTGGATAAAATAAAATAAAGAGACAACACCGTTCTTGCGTTTCCACTGTTGAAGTGCTGCACAAATCTGCGGCCCTCTCTGACTTCTGTAGAAACTGGTGCCTAATGAAACATAAACAAAGAACAGATAAGTACATCCTATTCCTAACTGGGTTCCTGACTATCCCTTTATTTATTAGACATTTTCTTCTAAAAGTACCTCTTGGATCCTGGTCTCTAGTTTCCAGGTTTGGAATGTGTTACTGCTCTGGGATGTGCTTTCTATTACTCTAAAGCTTCTAAAACATTAAACAAATACCGTTATCAGAATTACCAATATCAAACATTCATCTTAATATAACTAAAGCCTAAATTGCCAATAGCAGACTCACTTTTCCCATATTTCCAGAATCTTTTATAAAACAAATACTGTACTTTTACGTCAAAATACAGCATGTAATTTGTGCAAGTCCTTGATTTACTGTTTGCCTTGCTGTTAATGGTTTCCACGGTTCGATTCTTAAAAGTTCCATAAAAAAATGTTTGCTTCACAAAGTTCCGCAAAGTATTCTTGTAACAAAGAGTTTGAATCACAATGTTCGTGGAAGGTATCTTGTTTCACATTGTCTATACACGAATCCAGAAATTGTTGTCAAAGTTCTTTCAGGTAATACAAGTTTTGCACTTACTTGTTGCTGGCAAGAGATACTGATCAGTCTAACCTTGTCTTCTTTCTCTTTTGCAGGTTGCTTGTAGGAGAGAGGCTGAGGCAAGGAGGAACCGGAAACCGGAAGAAGGAAGAGCCAGCAGCTGCGCCCATTGAAGCCAATGAAAGTCTGTAGAGAGCAGGAGTGCCAGCGCCGAGGGATCTGTCCTCAGGTAAGCGGGAGGTAGACGAGCACAAGCACTGGGTGAGGCTCGGGGGCTGCCTTTTATAGACAGGGCTGGGTGTGGTCCTCACATGCTGCACATGTTCTTGAAAGGTGTGCAGAGCTGGGTGTGGTTTGAAGAGCTGGGTGTGGTCCTCACATGCTGCACATGTTCTTGAAAGGTGTGCAGAGTTTCAGTTATAATGCAAATGAGTTAAATTAACACATGGCCTAGAGAGGAGTGTTTTAAAGAAGCCTTGGTAAAAGCAAGGCCCAATGTGTAAACAAAACAGCACATTAAACAACATACACAGAAGCCTAGGGGGGGGGGGGAAGGTGAGATAACAAGAAAGGCTTTCAATAGTAAGTTTAAAAGGGAGCTATTACAGAACCCACTAGTGCAGTGAGAGGGGACATGCTCTTTGCTGTGCACAAACCCTAACAGCCTGCCACCTCTCTGCACCAGGAGCTCTTGAAGAAATCTCCCATGGGATGATGGAATCCTCCCCCTGCAACCGCAGGCAACAAAAGACTGCATCACCGGTCTTCTGGGTCCCCTCTCAGCACGACGAGCATGGTCCCTGGAACTCAGCAACTCTGTCCAAGTGACTCCCACAGTCCAGTGACTCTTCAGTCCAAGTTTGGTGGAGGTAAGTCCTTGCCTCCCCACGCTAGACTGCATTGCTGGGTCCCCCGTGATTTGCAGCTGCTCTGGTTCCTGTGCACTCTTCCAGGATTTCCTTTGTGCACAGCCAAGCCTGGGTCCCCGACACTCTAACCTGCAGTGCACAACCTTCTGAGTTGTCCTCCGGCGTCGTGGGACTCCCTTTTCTGACTTCGAGTGGACTCCGGTTCACTCCTCTTCCAAGTGCCTGTTCCAGTACTTCTGCGGGTGCTGCCTGCTTCTGTGAGGGCTCCCTGACTTGCTGGGCACCCCCTCTGTCTCCTCACCCAAGTGGCGACATCCTGGTCCCTCCTGGGCCACAGCAGCATCCAAAAACCCTAACGCGACCCTTGTAGCTAGCAAGGCTTGTTTGCGGTCTTTCTGCGTGGGAATACATCTGCAAGCTTCTTCACGACGTGGGACATCCATCCTCTAAAGGGGAAGTTCCTAGTCCTCTTCGTTCTTGCAGAATCCACAGCTTCTACCTTTCCTGGGCATCTGCCCTCTCTCGACATTGTCGCGACTCTTGGACTTGGTCCCCTTGTTTCACAGGTACTCAGGTCCGGAAATCCACTTTGGTTGCATTGCTGGTGTTGGTCTTCCTTGCAGAATTCCCCTATCACGACTTCTGTGCTCTCTGGGGAATATAGGTGCACTTTACACCTGCTTTTCAGGGTCTTGGGGTGGGCTATTTTTCTAACCCTCACTGTTTTCTTACAGTCCCAGCGACTCTCTACAAGCTCACATAGGTTTGGGGTCCATTCGTGGTTCGCATTCCACTTTTGGAGTATATGGTTTGTGTTGCCCCTATATCTATGTGCTCCTATTGCAATCTACTGTAACTTTACATTGCTTGCATTACTTCCTTTTGCTATAACTGCATATTTTTGGTATTGTGTACATATATCTTGTGTATATTTGGCATCCTCATACTGAGGTTACTCACTGAGATGCTTTTGGCATATTGTCATAAAAATAAAGTACCTTTATTTTTAGTATATCTGTGTATTGTGTTTTCTTATGATATTGTGCATATGACACCAGTGGTATAGTAGGAGCTTTGCATGTCTCCTAGTTCAGCCTAAGCTGCTCTGCTATAGCTACCTTCTATCAGCCTAAGCTGCTAGAAACACCTCTTCTATACTAATAAGGGATAACTGGACCTGGCACAGAGTGTAAGTACCCCTTGGTACCCACTACAAGCCAGGCCAGCCTCCTACACCCTCTCATTGCCTGGATTGTCCTGGGGCAATGCAGCAGAATTGTCATTGGAATGCAGCATATGCTGCAATAGCAAGAAATGATCTCTGCTCATGTACGGTGCAAAGATGGGTGTTACCCAAACTGTGCAAGTAAACCATTGGGACTGCAAGCTTGGTTTGTGCACTAACCTCATTTTAAACGTAAGGCCGACAGATATCTTCAACTCCTCAAATGAAGTGGGAGTCCACTGGTGTGCCCTAGATTGAGGTGCTTGAGTGCCTTTATGCTCCTTCAGAAATTGCTTGGCACACAGATTTGTTTGCTGCACAATTTGCCCAAGGTGGTCAACATCCAAAAAGAGATTGGCGTAGTCAATTGGCAAAAACTTGGCTGCATCAACTTATACATCCAGTGTTGCCAAATTCCAGTGGAATTTGGGGCTAAACTCAATTGAGGGGCTGCCAAGAAAGGACTCAGTCTGTGCTTGCCACTGCACATGCCCCCTCTCTGGTTGGTCTACCCTGCTATGATCACTCCGCTGCACAGACTGCTTGCGAAGATACAGCACGACTGCCATCATCATGCCCCTCAAAATCGCTGGAAGATGAGTTGTGGGATGAAAGTCGGCTAACTGAAAAATCACTTCCATATTCTGATCCATTTTCCGCTCCTTCATATGCTGTCTCAGTATCTGATCCTGTCTCAGAGCTATCCTCCATAGCCTGAGTTAGAACCTGAGCAGAAGTCAATCACTGAAATGCCATCTCTGATGACAGGCTAAAACCTTCCTTCTAAAAAAATGTCCTGCATAGAATGCAGAAGTATTATTCTAAATCATGTGGGTGTGAGTGTCTGTGAAATGTGTGCAAAAGCAAGTAAAACAAAGACTTATCTTTTTGATGAATCTCCAACAGCATTATTTCACCTTGCCACATACCCAATACTACAGCATACTTTTTCATGGCATATGCAAAACTTTATTGTTGGGTGACCTCCTGGGCTACTGCCAGAATAAAAGTAATTTACCTTTGATCTCAAGAAGCACATATTCACCTAGGAGCCCCTGCAAGTTTAAGTAGGCATGCTCCTTGTGAATACTCACAGTGTTATCACTAAGGTCACCAAATTATGCAACAGAGTTGACTAAATTATGCAGCATCAAAAGGCAAATTATGTGGCATAGTGCAGCCCTTTTTTATAGTATGACTTCATTAATTTATGATTGTCTGAGGAAACATTTCACCTCAATAGTACCAGTTTATGAACCAAATGCAGAAATAAGCAACTGAAATAGACCTATTTAATCTTTGTGCAAGGCCTTCTGCTCTGTGCAAGCACAAGTTGCCACATTGATTCCTTTCCGTTAGTATATAATAAATCTACCATCGGCTGCATAATCTACAGAGGGTAGATATGAGCCACATGTAGTATGTGTATATATATATATATAAATATATATATGTGCATCTTATTTCCTTCTTTTTTTTTGTTTCCAATCGAAAGGAAATAAGATTGTCATCAATAAAAGGATTACATGTAATACTACGCATGTAGTCTATATGATTGAGTGTTATTGTGAACTACGGTATGTGGGAAGTACTATATGTCCCCTAAAGAAACGATTGTGAATTGAAAGTAGAACTATAACGACCCTATAGCTGTTTGCTGTGGCTTGGCTGCAGCGGTGCAGCCAAGCCGCAGCAAACACTTCAGATTTTGATAGAGGGACCTTTAAAGCAGGTCCCACTGTCAGAATCAGAAGTTTTCATCTCTTTCCCCAGCACACCTGCAGGGGACAGAGATGAAATGCCTCAGCGAGCACATAGCTGCTGTCAAAGCAGCTCCGTGCTTGCTGAAGCAATGGCACTGCAAGAGAAACCTTAAGGCTCCCCCTCGCAGTGCCAGGTAGCCTGTAAAGGGTGTTTTCTTTATTTTTAATATTTTTTCAAGTAATGTAATTATAAATACACATATAGGGACCGCGGAGGAGCCCATAAGGCTTCCCCTGCAGTGCCAGATAGCACATAAAGGGCTTTTGATTCTCTTTTTTATTTTATTTTAAATAAATAATCTGAAAGCCCATAAAGGGCATGGGAAAAAGCAATTTAAAAAAATAAACCCCCATAGTTCAATGTGAAAGTCGCAGACTTTTACATTGAGCCATGGGGTTCAAGTCTAACTGGACTCATTTCCACTTTCTTTTTCTTTTTTTTAGTTAAAAAAAATTATTATATTTTTGGAAAAAAATACATTTTTTATTTTAAATTGGAGACAAAGAACTCATTCTAAGTATATCAAACATAAAAGCCTTAAAAACTCTATTTCTCTCCCTCAGACTTTCTTTCTGTCTCTCTGTCTCTCAATCAATTCTCCCACCCACTCAGACACTTATGCACCCACTCACAGACCCACTCAGACACTCAAGCACCCGTTCACAGACCTACACATTCACTCTCAGACCCACTCAGACCCTCATGCACTCACTCACAGCCCCAGTCAGACCCTCATGCACCCACTCAGACCCACTCAGGCAGTTATGCACTCACTCACACACCCACTCAGTCACACACCCACTAACACACCCACTGACACCCTGATGCACCCACTCAAAGACCCGCCCACATACTGACGCACCCACTAAAACACTGATGTACGCACTCTCTCACCCTTTACCCGAGCTCGTCTTTATTAATGAATACTTCGCGGCCAGAGATATACAACCAAGAATTTTCCTAAATTTCTCAAAAAAATTACTGAACCGATTTACTCCAAATAAGCAAAAGCATGATCTGCGTACCGACAGCTAGCTTTCTGCAAACTTTGGTATAATTCTTTCCAGTGGTCTGGCCTGTAGTAGAATCCTGTGGAAATTAACATGGAAAACACAACATGCTTTTAGTTCCCTTTTTCTCGGCCCCTGCATGACAGATCACCCCAAAACTTTCCATGCGTAACAGGAATCACCACAACAGTTTTTTGGGAAAATGTTGTGAAGATTGGTCAAACAGTGCTAAAGATATAGGCACGCCCAAAAACGTTTTTCCTATGGAAACATGGTCCTCACTATAACTACCCACTGGCAACGGCCTGTAGGTAATATACATATACATATATATGTACATATATATATATATATATATATATAAGCACTGAAAAAAAAATACAGGGACATTATAGCTAGGGTCTGAATTTATTCGTACAAAACCATAGAAATTCAGCAATTATAGTTAGAGTTCTTTCAAGTAACTAAAACTTGCACCCTAAGGTAGCTATAACTCACACCATCACCATGCACAGCTAATTACTCTATATATCATTGATGACATTCTATGGCATCTTTCATACTCTCAAAGCAACATTTGCAAAAAACTTACTGATGAGACAACTGTGCATGATGACGGTGCGAGTTATAGTTACCTTAGAGGGAAAGTTTTAGTTACTTGAAAGAACTCTAACTATAACTGCTGAATCTCTATGGTTTAGTACAAGTAAATTCAGAACCTAACTATAACATTCCTGTAACCTTTGGATTTTTCTGTAAATATATATACGTCTCTCTCTCTCTCTCTCGCTCTCTCTCCCTCCCTCTCTCTCTCTCTTTCCCTCTCTCGATGTGTATATATATATATATATATATATATATATATATATATATATATATATATTGCCCCCAAAGAGGGTTGTCCGATGCGGTGGGGTAGACCACCTACCTATTCTTTTTTTACTTTTTTTTTTTTTTTTGTGGAAATGTGTAGTCCCATGGGGGCTGCGATTAGCAATCCAGTAAAAAACATTGGTGTCCCACAGGGGGTTGGCCCATGTTCAAGGAGTTCCATCCCCTGACAATCTCACTGGTTTTTATTTAATTTTTGTTTCATGTCATTTATAATCCTCTGGGGGTTCACAATATCTCCCCAGGAAATAAACACCTATTTTTAAAAATATATATCTATTTCCCTTGGTGGGGGTCGGAACGTTGCCATGAGGGCCGACCCCTTACAACATCCTGGGTGGCTAAGTGGATTTCCTTGCTGTGGATCATGGCATGATCGTGATCCACAGCCAAGAAAATGTTTCAGAGAGGCCTCATTGAAAAAGGAAAAGGGAGACTCTCCTCTTTCCATTGAGGGCTCCTAGAAACCTTTGGAGGCCGCTTTAGGCATTTCTCCCCCACCGTGGTGGGAAAAACACTCTTACCTGCTCCTTTCACTGCCCCAGTGGGAAATCTGGCATGCTGACTTCACAGGTGGGCAGGAGGGGCAGGGGCTGATGTGGAAGCCCTTCACTTTTAATAAAGGAATCCTCTGCTGGAACCACCAGAGGCTCATTTTCAGCCCTTCCTAGTGCCGGTCTATAGCCAGCAGACTCAAAGGGGATGAAGTGCTGCAGTTGGCTATTGGCTAACAGCAACATCTAAGGAGTTAAACTATCCCAGTACTATGTTTATGTCAGCATTTAGCCATTTAAATAACAAGGCCATGTTATTAGGCCTATGTAATAACACCAGCTGTTTTCAGTGTTTTGGTAAAGGAATTTTCTGTCATTTCACTGGAGTATTTTTAGTTTTATTTTTGTTGGCACCAGCATTTACAAAAAATTGGAAGAATATAGGCAACCTTTAAGATGGAACTACAAAGATTTGAAAAATGTGTTGTATACTAAAGGTAAGCAATGCAATTACTGTGTGCAAAATATAGAATTTTGTTGTAAGGTGCTTTTCCTTGGTTCCAAAGGACCACTCAAATGTACATTTAAAAGGCCAATATTTAGGTACAAGCAATCTTGTAGTCAATATGTATATCAGCCTTCTCAGCTTTGTTAAGGTTGGTGTTGCACTTGACTTGATTAACTCAAACGTGAATATCTTATGTAAACAGACTAGATGAAACAGCATCACTTCTAAGATTAAAGAACAGCTTCTGTGATTCACAAATGTTACTAAACCATACTATCCTAAAACATTTGGTTGGTCACTGCCAGGCTGGGGGTGGTCTCCCCACCGCAGACCCGGAGGTGAAGAACGCCACATTATGAGATAGGTGGATTGGCTGCAGCCTAACTGCCACAATGCTTGCCAGTACCGCCAGGTGGTTGTACCACCTCCTGTCCAGCGGTAGCTGTGAGACCGCCGGCGGTATAATGACCCGGCAGACCCCCAGGCTTTCTGTGGCAGCCACACCACAATGAAAACCCTTGCGGTAACAAACCCGCCGACAGGAATCTCCATTCCTGTCGCCAGCACTTTCTCCCCCCATATCCACACATATGCATGCATGCACCCTTCCCCCACTTCTGCGCACATGCAAACACCCTCCCCACCACTTCCAAGCACATGCAAACACCCTCCCCACACTTCCACACACATGCACCCACCCTCCCAACCCAACCACACACAACCATACACACATCCCCACTCGCACCTCCTTCAACAATCATGCACACCCCCACCGCATCCATTCATACACTCCCCCCTCAACATTCCTGCACACACTCAGACACCGCATCAATTCACACACTCCCCCCTACGCATTCATGTACATGCACTCCCCTCTCTACATTCATGCACACACCCAGACACTGAATCCATTTATGCACCCAGACCCCCCATTCACCCACATACACGTACCCAGACACCCCCATTCGCACACATACCCGCACACAGATCACACACATGCACCCAACACCCTCCCCCCCGGACGATCAACTTACCTTTTTCAGCGAGGTGGTCGTCCAGGAGGGGATGGATCCTGGCGTTTTCCACCGCCAGCACTGCACCACTGACAGGACTCCGCCAGGCAGTATTACCTATCATCCTAACTCAAAATATGGTGGTCTTCGGACCGCCAGCACTGACGGTCTGTTGGCTGCAGAAGCCTCAGAGGTCTTGTAAAAAGACCACCAAAGTCGTAATGACCACCTTGATCTCAAAAGAGATACCACTAATTGAATCAGGGTTAGTGCTGCTACAGGGTCAAAAGTTGGCCATGGATGCCATGTGGTAAATTTCTAACTGATATGTAGCTAAGCTGTTTGCAGCCTACCTGCTTTACATGAATATACAAAAAGCCTATGTACTTGGTTGTGGAAATGCAAAAGAATTCGAGAAACATAATGCTGATCACGTAAATCACCGATGATGAAACAAATAACCGAATCATCACATGACCAAAACGGTAACAATCACTGTTTGGTAAATTACAAACATTGATATTAGTGATTAAATTGTGATTAACACAATATTTCCCTCTGCAATATATTTCACGTGGTAAGGACAGACAGATAAAAGATGGATATGAGGAACACAAATCACTGAACTGGGTACTTACACACTTTTGCATGGGTTCAGAGTGTCGCCACCGCCAACAGCAGCAGCTGCAACCCTTTTATCAAAAAACAACTATGTTTATTATCATTTTTTGGTAAAATGGGTTGGACCACAGGCTGTGACGAGCACTGAAGGGGGCGCATTTATGTTTGGCTGGCCGTCTCGGGCCGGCCAAACACACATGCAAAGTAGGCTCTCTCCAGCCCGGCACTGTGTTGCCAGACTGGAGAGAGCAGGCACAGGCTCCCAGTCTGCCTGGTAGCACCCTGGCTGGGCGCTCCCAGACAATCCTAATGCTGCTCTGAGCAGGGTTAGGGTTGGCCACAAGGCAGGCTGGGAGTCTGTGCCTGCAGCCTGTCTGCGCAGGAGAGGGGCAACGCGATGGTGACAGCGTCGGCGATGATAGAGGTAAGTTTTTTTATTTTTTATTATTAATTCCCCCCCGCCACCCACCCGTGAACCACCCCGGTCCCATTTAGCACTGCAAGCTGCTCCTGCACTTTATATTCTTTATCAAACCAACTATCACACCTTGTGTACCTACTTCAAAAAACTACCTAACGGTTGTTGTGATTAACTACAGAAAAGGAGACAACAGAGAAAAAGGTACTGCTCTAGCTACACCTGGAATCAGGCTGTTGATGACAATCGAGCCAGTTCTCAAAAGATGTTTATGAAAAGCACGCACACTGCTGAACGCCCATCAAATTGAAAGTGCATCAATGTTTGAATGAGCCAATACGGACCGACTCCAGAATACTTATTTGGGGAGAGACTATTCATTGGCCTCCTTCTGCACTGAAAAACAGAGATCTTGACATGACTGGAGATGTAATCCACAAACTGGAGTCTCTGGATTCCAATGAATCACAAAGCACTGCAACACACGCACAGTGATCTTCCTACAGTAGACAAACAGTCCACATAAAGAAAGTGAAAACAGCTTGACTGTAAAAACATGGCTTGGCAAAATGATGAATATAGCAACATATAAGCATCGATTTCCAGGCTGCAGGATCACTACGTACAACACAATATGAGACTTGTTATTAAATAGTAGTGGACGGGTGAATATTGAAGACATAATAGAGACATAATGGAATGTGAGGGCGTGATGGTGATAGCGCTAATTCACCGCACAACAAGGGGAGCGGCTTTCGTGACATTAGAGGCTTGTGACCCTCGCATCTCTGTCTCATTTATTGAAGCATTGTTGGATTATGTCATGTCTATATACACCTCAGCTTCATATCTCTACTACCATCATTAGTTATCAGTATCATCTTTAATGTTCATACTTTTTACCATGTGAACTTTGAAACATGCGTGGCTTTCCTCGCCTTTTGCTTCTCATAATAATTTCAATGACTCAATTTTGGAAAACACAGCTATAGTCAGCATTATTTCCAGTACTAATTTGAGGTGTCCTACATGCATTGATCAGCTTCAAGTGCTAACATATTTACATTCGTCATGAGTATTCACTTTGGGGTAATGATGTAATCTGGATATTATATCAACAATGTTTTGGTGAAGGTGTATGTATTTAGAGATGGCCTACTTTACACAAGAACCCAAGCTTCTTTGTGAAAAAATCTATATATTTTCTGTTTTTTTATATTGGTGTTCAAAACCTTAAACATGGCGGCTCAGAGGCACTAACACCGATATCTGTCACTCTGATATTTTCCTAATGGGCTGCAGACTAGAGGAATGGTTTCACAGCTGGACGGGCTGTCAACATTCTAACTATGCTACCCATTCTAGCCACGTTCTCCTGCAGTGAGAGGCTGATTTAAATATTTTTGCCAGGGCAGATTGTGGTTAGTAATCGGGCATGGGCGCTATATTCTAGGTGGCCTCCAAATAGTTATTTGGGAGGAAACAAGAGTTTTCACCCAAATCTGTATTATAGGTAGTGAGGTATTTAGCATATGGGTTTATTAAACCGCAAGTGTTTCTATTGTCAACTCTCCCAAATCAAATCTGAAGGAATTTGTTCCCAGAAAAAGGCCACAAATTACACGAGCCGAGATTGGTGCGGTAACAATGACATCTGCATATTATTCCCCATTGCTTAATGGGGGATGACTCATAATCCCCCACTAATTTCACATCCCAGGATTACTGACACCTAGTGATACCCACAGGTTCTCATAACAGAGCCGATGATGGTGGTGCTTGCCACCTATCAAGTACTGCATGAACTGCAGAAAATCAGCATAGAAATTTAGCCACCAAAAAAATAACTTTTAAAAGCCTTTTCTTTTATGTGTGAGGCGGATGTTTTCTGTTTGAATGAGTGAATTTCCTTTTCCTAAGCACGGAGACAAACGTGACTAGCCGTGTTTATTAAAGTTAGCACGAGTTCATTTTAGAGTTTCAAACTTCGTTCTCCCTGCCTTTACTCATCACATTTTCCAGACAGTGGCTTTGAACAGAATCAATACACTCTAATCTGGTCTAGACAGCTAATGCGCATACATCTCTCCCACCCTGCTCGCTTAAATCCAAAGCAGGATGCAACAGTTTACACTGCTACAGGAGCATCTGTCTCTGCTTCCTGTGAGGCCGATCACTGTATCTCCTGTAGGGCAGTGAAAGGGATTATTCTTTGGAAATGCACTGAGCTTGTTAAATATAGGGCACAAAACACAGTGAGTACAAAGTCTGGCATGCATAACACTATTTACTCGTATCCAAAACCGGTCTATGCCTGCTTGAGGAAAGACTGCCTGATACTGAATTTCACTGCACACAAGGGTCGCTGTGACACAGAATTCGACTTTGCTCGTTTAGACCACAAATGCTCAATTTTTCGAAGGTAAGTGCTGGGGCCTACATTTTTGTCAAAGCCCTCCAGCTCTGCTACCAAATGTTAGGGTTGCCAATATCAAAGGCAGTTTAGTCTTGGTGTCACCTCATGCCTCTATGTTCCACTGGCCTACCCTCCCTGCCTCTGGACTTCACTCACGCGGGTTCTTTTTTCCTCCGTGCTGTCTCTATTCCTCATATTGCCCCGTCTTTTTCTTCCACTTTTCTTTTTCTTGTTTTGAATCAAAGTCTGATGGTTAAAAATAAGTCCCAGTCCTCTAAAATGAGTGCTGGCTGGTGCCATATGCAAGCATTGGCTCCACTCTAGCACGGGTCCAGGAGTGTTTAGCACTGGCCCTTGAGAGCGAGAACCACGGGAGACTTTCGGAATATCCTCACTGGATACGTTTACAAACCATGAAAAAGAAACACCTTGTTCACATGTTGCGTAATACATTTTTTTAAAAATGTGATAACTGAATTACCCCAAGGCGCACTTTTTGGGAGCTGAGGGTGCATAAGGGGAGAAGGCTCCCTGAGAGACCTGTGGTATGCAGGGTGGACCTTTATCAAATCTTGTTTCTGCCCCTGCTGAGACCCCAATACTTTATTGCTGCACTTGCCTCCCATAATCGCTACTCCACCTATGTAATTTTGCACCATGAGGCAGATGGTCCTCACTTAGTACGACAAACACACAGCTGACATATTCATGGGGAAGGTGCTCGGTTGGTTTTTTAATTATTTTATTTTGTTGTTTAGGGGTTATTTTACTTAAATCAACTTGTTTTACGTTGTAAATATGAGGAAAACCTGGGTGACAATAGTCTCCAAGAGGAACTCATAAGAAAAAATACTCGGATCATTACTGTAAAAATACAGAATTACTCCCTGAGCTATTCAACATTACTGAGCAGCCGCCCTGGAAGACTGAACATACTGACATACTGAGGTACTAGTCATCAATCCCTGAGGGGGAGTGTTCAAAGTTATATGATGGTATAGGTCATCCTTGAGATCTTTTCAGATACAGTTTCAGGGGCGGCTCCTTTGCAATGGAGAAGGAGCGTCGCCTCACTGGCTAAGAGCAGGCAGCTGAAAAAAAAACAACAATATTTTGCTATTGTTTTATTTTTCAGCTGCTGGCTCAGCCAGCATTTGCAGGGAGGGGAAGGGCTGGGCCATGGGAGGGGGGGGAAGAATGAGGAGATTGAGTGCACTAAGTGCACGTCAGTTTGGCCAGCCGACTTAGGCCAGCCAAACTGACATGCACACCTAGATTTCTCCAACCCAGCTGTGGACGAACGGCAGACTCCAGTGCACCAGCTGAGCGGCTGACCAAACCACTCAGACCAATTCTGACTCTGCTCTCATGCTAAGTATAGCATGAGAGCAGCACTGGGATTGCATGGGGGAGCCTGTGCTGCTGTCCCAGGGGCTGTTGGGACACCAACACTATCGGGAGAGGAGTGAGGCATTCGGTGGCGGCAGCAGGAGGAGGTACGTTTTTTTTAAAATTATTACTATTATATTTTCTCCCATCACCCCGCCCGACCCTCACCTTGAGATGTGCAGCGGCCACCACTGAACAGTTTAGAGGTGAAGAAAGTGTCACGCCAAACACAACTATAATTCTTAGAAATATATTAGCCCTATTCATGGTCAAGTTGGGGGCCAACACCTTTAGTGTAGAGGGGGTTGTTATCACATCTGATCTTCTTAACACTGATTCCAGGATGGTGAATGATCAAGATAATGAGTTGAGGCAGAGTACCATGGTTTGCTTCTCCCACAAATTGCATCAACAGGATGCGAACATCCACTGTAACAGACTTAGGCTGGCAATCCTCAAAATGTAAGTCCAAATTAATTATTTGAAGAGATAGTAAAGAACCCGACTAGAGGAAGGGCACAATTGTCCTTTTGTAAGTCAGGTGTATGTTCCATCTTATTCTGTTGTCCTGAGCAATTGAGCTAGGTTTGACTGGCATTATAATATCATCATCATTAGAACAACAACTTTATTTCGATCAAAAGATCAGAAAAGCACACGTGGCCATAAAATCAACACCTGATTAAAAAAAAAACATGCAACTGAAATAATTTGAAAATACAGCACCATAATTGATAAAACAAAATAATCACAGACGTGGGATCCCACTAGTCTCCCACGTGTAATCACATCAGTGAAAATTAGCAAAAAAGTAAAAATTACCATCATGTTTTAAACAATGACCAAATCTCCTAATGCATTATACAGGCCTCACAGAAATACAAATTAAAATACAATTTGTTGATCTAAAACAGACCTTGACAAAATGTATATAAAGCCTTTGTTGGAACTGAATTAATCACATATCTCTACGAATAGACCATTGACAGTAATAAGATACAAATTTGCAAAAGAAACAAACAAACGATTCAGGTATGTCAATAGAAGCCACAGAATCGACACACTAGTACATATACAACCCGAAATACTGCCATTGGCAGTTTCTTAGCATGGATGGCTTTATTTCACCGAATCTTATAACTAAAATACCATTTGTTACAAATTAAGCAGATCCTGAAATATTGGTAAAAACGTTTTTTAAATACAGTCACACATGAAAGCGATTCAAAAGAACCTAAGATAGCACATCATCCTAGCACCAACACAAATATATCCGAGATTTGTATCACTACCTATTTACAAGCTTGGATAAATTTAGAGCACCAGATCCATGCAAACATGAGATATCGTGCAACATTGAATACCACCAGCCTGGATCTATCAGTCTAAAGACCCGAAACGCCTCCAGGTGCCTTCCTGGACCCTTCTTCCTACACAAAGGCAATACCAGTTTTGTTCTTGGATGACCATAGGCTTGGTAGTAGAATAAAATATGAGTTAATTACTCTGAGGCCCTTCTGCAAGCTGGACAGTCGTCATCCAGAGATTGTGCATTGGACCACTTGTTACAAAAAGCTCTAGTTGGAAGGGACGTGTGTCTAAATTATATATACAATTTCCTGACTAGAGGTGGTGTGGCTTAATCAATTGTGCTCTCGTATAGGGGAAGCAGTCTACAGTCAATAAACTCCTTTGTTAGGGAACCTTTACTTCCACAAACAGTTTTAACAGACACATACTCCCAATACAATGATTTAATGTCAATTAAAAAAAAAGGAGTTTGGCTCCTCTGGATATGACCAAAGCCTCTCCAGGCCTAATTTCCTTAGTAGGGTTGTAAAATACATAAACCATGGAACATTCTGGGCATGAGTAAGGGCCAAAACATCACTTATAACCTCTCAATAAGCACCTAGAGCAGTCGAGGTCCAAAGCCAGTGCCAGTAAATCAAGAGTCTATACTCAACTTTCAATCCTTTTGATTGCCATGTCTAGCTGCAGAGGAATAAGGGGCATACTCGTTGGGGGGGGGGAGGAGAGGGGGGGCAAAGAGGAATCTAATAAATCTATTTTCTTCCAGAGTCAATCTGCTGCAATTCGCACATCCCTGAATCTATGAGCCATATCGGATGGTTACCCGGGGCCTTAACATTATAATTCTCTAGTGCCGCGCAGTTCTCTTGGAAAGAGTTTTCCTGTGGATTTTCAAGAAACTCGTAGTATACTCCAGTAAGGATACATGAGATTTTTGTACTTGCATAGTTCGAATTTGGTGTTAATCCCAGCCCCAACTAGTCCAAATTGGAGACTTGTTCTATAAGATCCTCACTCCTTACATTTATAGTTCTTGGTCTTTGCGGGGGTGAAAATCATAAATTCAGTTTTGGCGCAATTAAGCTCTAGGTCACGCTCTTCACAAAAATTGTTAATGTCATTTAGGAGCTGCTGTAGGCCCCTGTGGGATACAGAATTCAGTAAAGTATCATCCATAAATAGTAAAGTGGGTACTCTCCTTCCTGCCATTTTTGGGGAGTCATAACAATCTTTATCCAACTACTCCACTACTTCATTTACATATAATGAGAACAGAGTAGAGGCTCTACACAGCCCATAATTCTTATAAATTTTGTAAGTTGGCCTTGGTACTCCCCCCTTGACCCTGGCATAATGTTCTTTATGCAACGGGTTGGAATTGGCCCTTTCTGCAGGGTTAGCCCCAAACTTTTTGCCTTTCTCTTCCTATATTTCTGACCTTCTTTTTGTTGGCTTTAGGACTCTGAGCACTTTACCACTGCTAATCAGTGCTAAAATGCATGTGCCTCTCCCCTCAAAATTGGTATGATTGGCTTACACCCATTTGGTATACTTAATTTACCTGTAAGTCCCTCGTAAAGTGGTATACTGTATACCTAGGGCCTACAAATTAAATGCTACTAGTGGTCCTGCAGCACTGATTGTGCCACCCACAGAAGTAGCCTCAAAGTGTCAAACAGCCTATTTCATTTATCACTACTGCAAGGGTTGCTGCTCTCATAGGTTAGCATTGGGATTTCCCCTATATATGTTTAGCTGGTAATTTCTGATCTGGAAGCAGTAACGTGGGCATGTTTGGAATGGTAGCGAGAAATCCTGATTACTGGTGTAGTTGAATTTTACATTACTATTTTAAAAATGCCACTTTTAGAACATTTTAGAACTTGTTTGAGGTTTCTCACTTGGAAACTATGAATGTGGAAGATGGCTGCCATTCCTTACCACGGTGGCCATGTCATCTGTAGACAGCTTAAATGCACCCTTTAAGAGGTCAGCTTTTTATGCTGACTCGTTATTTTTGAGTGGAATCATTGGGATAGATGCATGCGGTCCCATACAGGAAGGTAAATGGCATGTAAGGGATCTCTGGATATCGATTAGTTTCACTGATATGTGTTTGGATTTATTAAGATTTTTATCTGTTGTCCTTGCAGGTTTTATTCCTTCTTATGTGCACTAGGCTTGGGGCACTATTCCTGAGTATAATTTATGTAAGTAGAACCTGATCTATATGTTGTTGAGTGACCTGTTGTGGTCTTCGTAAATCATTGCCTTATTTTACCATTTTTGGCTTTTAGGTGTCTTTCTAAGTCTGAAGGATGTGGTAAGAATTTTCTTTTCTGCATGGTCTTATTGAGTTTCTTTGGCCTTTTTCACACACAGTGTTTTTGTCATGTCAACACCATCTGTTTTGGTGGACTTGGGTCAAACATGTGGTACACATGGTGGTTTATTGTGTGAACACCATTTGGTTTTGGTGCACTTTGGTTTAACAGATGACACAAGGTGTGTTTTGTTTCTGTTTACATGCTGTCTCATTGGTGATACTTATTGTTTATAGACATGATCTTGGTTTTGTACCTTCTCTCAACAGAGTCCTAAAGATGGTCTGAAGGGCACCTGACGGCCATCACAGACCGAAACGTCGACTCCTCCTCCTCATTGGCAAGCCAAAGTGGAATACCAGGATATTAGTTGGTTGGACTGCAAATTAAATTACTGGCTTCGGTCAAGAGGTGGCCTACAACTCCTTCCTGGATCTCTGGATGAGACTGTATTCATTCATATGTTGTGATCTAGGTGGACGTGTATACAGTGTTGATGATCAATGGATACACATTTGTAAATTAAATGAACTTATAATTAATATAGCTTTTTTTAACAGTGTGTACCTGTATATTGGAGATTGGGTCTGTTTCAGACTTTGAGATTGCATACAAATAATTCCAGAATAATTAATCTTGGAGCATTACCCTTTTGCACTTTTAGAAAGTGGGCATTACTCTGTGATTATAAAACTATGTGCTTTGCAGCCTGACTCCAATCCACGTCTGGGGCTGAGTGACAGCTACACTTTGTGCATACCTTCCAGACAGATGCAACACAGGAGGGGCTAGGTGTGACAGAATAGACATCTGCATCCAGCTGTATACTGATAGTCTTCCTGAGTTGGGAGAGAGGGAGGTGGGGCTCACCTACATTTGTGTAGGCTGTGTCCCTGCCTCACATAATGGGCTGATTTACTGCTACTGATGTCAGGAGCCAGGGCTGGGTTAAAAGGGGTTGTGTCACTCTTGAAAGGGTTCCTTTGAAGTCACCGCTGGAACAAAGACATTTTGAAGTATAAGTACAGGGGCTCTCACCTCATGATTTTAGAGTGCTTTTAGAATTGAGAATGAGCCTCTGTCAGAAGGACTGCTGTGCTGCCCCAAAGGACTCATCTGGACAGCTCTTCTGTTGTTGCCCTGCTGCCTATCATCTGCTGGGTGGCATAAAGGACTCACTGGATTGCTTTTCTGCTTTTGCCCTGTTGCCAGCTGCCCCCTGACTGTGTTTTGACTGGACACTGTTGTGCTGCCTGGAGAAACCATCATTATTGTTACCTACTTAGTTGTGTTGGCCTTTTGCCTCTTACTGCGTGGCTGCAGGAGGGGCTACCTCTTTGCACTGGCACTGATTGACTGGCCTGCCTACTTCATATCCCTAAAGTCTTCCCAAGGACGTGTTAGCTTCCCCTTTGTGTGGCCCTCCTAAGATCATTAAAGATTGCCCCATATCACCTCTACTTTCAGACTCGATCACCTGCGAGTCCAGTAGAAGTGCACTAGCAAAACACTTCCTTGCTCTATTTTTATTTGGTTTGCTCTCTTTGGCATTTGTTGAGAGCTTCACTTTTCTCTCACTTTTAGAAAATTGGCATTTTCTTGCTTAACCATTCCGTGCCTCTGCCTGCCTGTGGAATCCACATCTGGATCAGACTGACAGTTGGGCTGTTTCTGAGTTCCCTCTAGACAATGACACAAAGGGAGCTGAGGAGTGTCCTGCATATCCCAATGAATCCCCTGGGCTAGGGTGGACAGGGAGGAGCTGGCACTTACACCTGAAAGGACTGTGCCTGTCCTCACACAATGCAGCCTCCAACCCCCTGGTGTGTGTCTGGGGCCAGGCCTGGCCA
The DNA here is from genome assembly GCF_031143425.1 of Pleurodeles waltl. NCBI lineage: Eukaryota > Metazoa > Chordata > Amphibia > Caudata > Salamandridae > Pleurodeles > Pleurodeles waltl. Next base: position 458,596,806 of record NC_090439.1, read on the forward strand.
AGGCAGGATCTTGTGAACAGAGACTTTCCTTTGACGTTTGCCTACTTCAAAGGCAGAAATGAGTATAAGTAGTGGCCTTGCAGAAGTCCCATGACTCCGTGAGGCCTGAAGTGCTGTGTCACCGATGTCTGTGACACCAGACTCTGCTGCGGTGCCTGTAGCCCCGTGGCATGACCACACCCCAGTGAGGTCGCCCATTGCATCTTGACCCACCGGATCATCAGGAACTGACACCTCGCAGCGACGCCGCATCACCTTCCCTCCTCTGCAGTAAGGAACCGATGACGCACCAGATCCAGCTACGCCTCACCTCCCTAACTCCATGCACTGGCTTGTTTTCCTTTTTTGCCAAAGGTACTGTACCTGGGGTTCCGTGCGACTCCTTGACCAGCGCCACCCTCCTCACGAGTGTCGTCGGATTTTTGGAAATTACTCCGTCAACGACTTCACGATAGCACCAGTTGGAGCCATTGTTTTTCTAAGCGTTATATTTACGTTTGAAAATTCGTATCTTCACTTGTGTATGTTGGATTCTTTTCATTTTGGTCTTGTTTTACTCCCATAAATATTGGCTATTTTTTTAACTCGTTTTGAGTTTTGAGTGCTTTTTTGGTGTTTTCACTGTGTTACTGTGTGTGTTTGTACAAATACTTTACACATTGCCTCTGAGATAACCCTGACTACTTGTGCCAAGCTTCCAAGGGGGTGAGCAGGGGTTATCTGAGCTGTATATCTCCCTTACCCTGACTAGAGCTAGGGTTCCTGCTTGAACAGAGTACAAACTGACTGCCTACCAGAGACCCCATTTCTAACATTTACTAACTGCCAACCCCATGCCCCCTGGATGCTTTTCAACCCATTCCCACCTAATGGCTCTCCCATTGTTAGTGAATGCAACATCCCCGGCCTGATTATTACCTCGTACTCAGGGCTGTCCCATATGGTCCCCAGCAGGGACAGGCTCAGGGCATTGTGGTAACTATCTACCCTGTCTATTACAGCTATGTCATACACAAATGGCCAAAGAATCAAGTCAATTAGAAAGTAATCGATCCATCTAGAATTGCCTCGAGTATTAACCATGTTTATGCCCTCAGTATCTGACAGGGTTTCCCCATTTGCTGCTCTAAGGTCATATTTTAACGTCACTGCAAATAGTTGTGCCGCCCTTGGAGTCCATTTCACTGTCAGAAGATCTAAGGGAGAAATTCTCTATTTAACATCTTGATCAGTTGTTGCTTATAATGGGCAACCATCATTGTTTTAAAGGTGGTGTTTAAATTTCCAGCCTCTATAACATTCTCTTTTCCACTATACTTTAGAAGGAAATCCTCAAGTATACTTATAACTTAAGGGGCATGTTTATGAGAGGTGATGCAATGGCGGCACAAACCTCTCAACCATATCTATGAGGCCACGAAAAGCCACGTCGCTTTGAGTAACCTCATACATATGGAGTAAGGCAAGGCAGCACAAATCACAGTGTTGCCTTACTCTGCACCAGGGAGGCATTCCATGGGCATTGCAGTGGGTTTTTCCATGCAACTCTCATGAGTTCTGATGCAATCTCAGATCTACAAGGACTTGTAAACCTGGAAATGCATCATTACCTTACGCCTCCCCAAGACAGATATAACAAAGAGAAATATTTTTATTTCTCCTTGTTTTTTCCTCTTTCCATGTGTGCTGCATTCTTCAGCGCACATAGAGATAGGAAAGACGTCTCTATGGATTGTTTCTGTCCCAGAAGGTACCCCTTCCTGCACAAAAACAATCCTGAAGACCATACAGGCACCTTTGACCATCGTGCAAGGGTGCCTGGTTAGTGCTAGACTACCAGAATTGCACCAGCACAGGGGGAAAGGACATGGTTGCACCATATTGCATAAAAAGATGTATTCCAGCCATTTCACTTCGGCGTAGGGCAGTGCAGCAAGGTGACTTACCAAATCCCTGTAAATAAGGTCCTTAGTTTCCTCACTATGCCTGTCCATCTGATTGTACACATTAAATGACACCAGGGAATTACTGGCATGGATATCTGCCCTAACCTCCAATACTTTCTAGGAATTAATAGATAGGGCTCTAATTGAACATTGCAATGCTATCCTAACCCATATTGCTAAGCCTTCCGAGGGTCTTCCCCCTGACGGCTGTGTTGCGTTAGTGCAAAATGATGTGAACCCATTTCTTAAAACATGGGTTATATTCCAAGTCTCCTGAAAAAGACAGGTATCATGACTATCTATGAACTGCCACCAATCTGTATCAATCAAGTTGGAACTAATCCCAGCCATCATTTATGATTAGTCACTGTTACCATAAATGTTGAACCTGGCCCTTTCTGCATGGTTATCCCCAGACGTGTTTGCCTTTTCCCTCCACTTTCAGCTAAATTTGTTTTTGTTGGCTTTAGGACTCTGGGCACTTTACCACTGCTAACCAGTGGTAACATGCATGTGCTCTCTGCTAAAAAAATGGTAACAGTGGGTTATCCACAATTGGCATTTTTAATTCACTTATAGGTCCCTAGTAACGAGTACTACATGTGCCCAGGGCCTGAAAAATACTACTGGTGGACCTACAGCACTGATTGTGCCACCCACTTCAGTAGCCCTTTAAACATGACACAGGCCTGCTATTATGGAGCCTGTGTGTGCAGGTCTAAACTGTCACGTTGACCTGGTACATTAACCCTCTTGCCATGCCCAAACCTTCTTTTTTAATACATATAGGTCACCCCTAAGGTAGGCCATGGACTGCCTCGTGGGCAGGGTGGAGAGTATTTAAAAAGTAGGACATGTACCTTTAAGTTTCACATGTCCAGGTAGTGAAAAACTTTTAACTTCTTTTTTTACTACAGCAAGGTATATCTCTCCCATACGTTAACATTGGGGTTACCTTATTACATTTTATAGGTGTAATTTCCAATTGGAAAAAGAGAGGACTCCCAGGTTTGATGTCTCTGGAATCATAATTTAAATCACAACTTATGGTGAAGTCAGATTTTAAATTGAAAATGCCACTTTTAGAAATTTGGTATTTTCTTACCTTTACCATTCTGTGCTTCTGTCTGTCGCTGCATACACGTCTATGTGAGTGACATCTGGACTCTGTGCATTCCCTCCAGACAGTCACACACAAATAGAGCTTAGATGTGACTGAGTGGCCATCTGCATGTTGATGGCCCATCCTGGGCAGGATGTGAGGGAGGCACTTACACCTGATTGGGCTGTGTCCTGAGGCCTCACAAAGGGCTGCATAACCCCCTGTGGTATATCTGGTGCCAGGGCAGGAAGGGCAGAGACGTTGTGCACTTAAAAGGCCTCTCTGTGTAGTCTCCCCAACTTCAAAGGCACCACTGGATATAAGAACAGGACTTCTGGCCCTACAAAATCAGTACACCCCGGAACCTGAGCACATTCTGCCAGGGTGAGGGGCTGCTGTGTTTTTGAGGGGACTGTCACTCTGCTTGACTGTGCTGGACTTTGCTGCATTCCTGCTTTTGCTGTGCCTGCCCTGCTGCCTGCTGCCTTGCTTGCTTGGTAGTGACCTGTATCTCTACATCCCCAGAACCAAAGCGACTCCAAGGGCTTGCTGGCTTGCCTCCTGTTCTGAAGTCTCAGGGACATCAAAGACTTAATTCAACCCTGCTACAGCCTCTGCACTTTGCCAACTGTGAGTCCTACCCTGCCAAGTGGTGCCAATCCGGTTCTGGCAATTTTGGTATGGAGTAAATTAGCTACAGTAGGTAACCTCCCTTATCTTCAACAGTCCAGGCAGTAGTCAAAGGAGTAATCTCAGAATCTAGTCATTGACACAGGGTGGGTGCGTAAAGGAAAATGAGCAAATAATGTGCACTTTGAAGAGAATAGGTATGTTTCAGTTATTCAATTGCTTCAAGAAGTCAGGCAAGCCTGCATCATCTCTCACCTTGTCTCACTTGATAAAGGAAATGATGACAGAGGCTGGTGTTGATACTTCAATATGTGGAATGCATTCTGTGGAGGGAGCTATAGCCTTGGAAGTTTCCTTGGTGGGTGGTGGGATAGAGGATATTCTTAAGTCTGCCCCCACCAGAATGAATCTGTGCTTAAGATGTATTATCTTAGTCCAGTAGTAACTGCTCTGGAATGTATGATTGCAATGCTTTGAACTTGCAACAATTAGTCTGTTACCCTTGCTATAAAATCCCTGTATTCCGGAGCTTGGTGGATGTAAAATCCTAACTTCATTATAGACGCGGAGACTAATATTACCCCACTCAAAGTGTATCCAGCCCTACAGAATTTAGGTTTTGTGTAGTGCAAGAACAAATGCCAGTGGGAAGGTTTGGGAGTTTGTCAAGGATTCCACAAGACAGTGGCTGAGTGGTTAGTGAAGTAAAGAAAGAGGAATCATTAATGTAATAATTGTTCTTTTTAAAGAACCTCGGTTCTCATGTAGTGTTTGGAGGAAACTAAAATCATTCAGTTTCTGGAGGAAGCCCTAAATAAGAGGTGGGGTCTCCCGGCTGATTTCCTTCCACAATATTCTCTGTATTGTGGAGGAAATGTATCCTACTCCATACTTACGCCCATATTTATACTTTTTCAGCGCCGCATTTGTGTCATTTTGTTACTCAAAAGCGGCGCAAATGTACAAAATGCAATTGTATTTTGTAAGTTTGCACCGCTTTTGCGTCAAAAAGTGGCGCAAATGCGGCGCTAAAATAGTATAAATATAGGCCTTAGAGTTTTCTCCAGAAATTAGAATACTTTCAATTTCCTCCAAACTCTAAATGAGTCTCGTAAGTGATCATTTAGACCCTGTCCTAAAAGTCCTTGGTCCATTAGCTAGGCAAAGGATCGTCTGCCCTTCTTAGAGTGCTAGGAAGGGAGCTACAGCCACAGCAGCTGCCCTTACACAGCAGCACAGGTTGGCAGAACGACTGCTTGCCAAACGTTTGTTTTTTAAAGAAAATAAACTTCCAAAGTGGCAGTTTGTTTTCTCTAAAACAAATGTGAATGACAGATGGACAGAATGGAGCACTGGTCAGGGGTTCCCATCGGTGCAACCAGCTGAGGCTCTGCTAATGGTTACCCAGAGGTTCCCTGTCTGTAGTGGGGTGTAGTGGGGTGCGGGACCTGCGAGTCAAGTGGGACAGACAAATTCCTGCTTTGCAGCAGTCCTCCCACTCCACCAACCACAAATGAGGCCCTTAGTTTATTCTTTCTGCTTTATTCACCGAAAAGCGCTTCGACGCCTCGTCAGGGGTAGTAAGCGTTATATAAATACGATTACAATACAATACAATACAATTCATGGCATTATTTTTAAAAATGGAAGATCGCAGTGGGTGGTGAGTTTGTATGTGGACTAAGTATGTTGAAGTTTGACTTTCTTTCTTCAATTTATTGCTGTTGTGAGTGGGGGGTAATGGAAGTGCTCCATAAAATTGTTTTCTGTCTTTAATAAAATAATACTTTCTAATCACCACACCGTGGCAATTCTTCATAGCTCTATTCCTCTTAAATGAATTGATAAAACCTGTCTCACAAACCAGCAGCGCCACGTTTGCCGCAGCATGACCAGATCACAAGTCAGAACATCATGCACCACACCAAGGTGATCACGCTAAGCATATAATGCAACCACAAACTTCTATAACCAATCAGGCAGGTTCCTTCTCTACCCTCTGCGGGCACTCTGGAGTGCTAAGATGCTACACTGATGGTTGTTGCATACCATACAAAAGCAAGGTAACAGCACACACTGCTCATTTCAATCACCCTCCGCTCCCAGGCAATGTATATCACACACTATGATATAGTGTCAACAGTGCAGACGCTTGTCAAGCTCACACGCTCAGCTTCATCCGGCAAGAACTACTGTGGCAAACCTTGGAGAAAAAAAATAATTTCTAGAAATCAAGTCAAGGATTGAGCTGTGAAACACACCTCGTGCACTAAGAATCATGTATCTCTTTTCGGTGTAGTCCAGTAATAAACCTGATGCAGCACAAATCTCGAAGGATATATAATTTAAAAGAAATCTAGCGTCTTGCCACGAGGCAGCACCATCTGGAAAGCAGCCAGACACAGGTTTCATTTTCTTTGCCTTTACCAAGCTGACAGGCTCACATCTCATTCCTCGCCTCGCGCTATTTCTGTGTGTGTTTTTTTTAATTTGAAAGAATTCCCTGAAACGATGGAAATGATCTCAGCCTTAATTGCGAAATAATTCAATAAGAACATTATTTTCTTCGGAAATGCGTTGCTAATGTTACTTTCGCTTCAGTATCATACAGAATCAGAGAGGGGTCCTGCTATCCATTAGCTAAGTGTATATTATTGTGCCCGGTTAATGCCCTTCTGCTGTAATTGTCAGTGAAAACCCCCTCAGGAGAGCCGCCCTTTCAGCACTCTTGGACCGTGGAATCATTAATACCTGTAATTCACCCTGGCTCATAAAAAATGTCTTAACTAGTTATTTCAAGGCTTAATTAGAATTTAAAATGGCCCGGCCTCCTTTCATGCAATTTCATTTAGTTTCTATTGAACCTTACATGCAACTAAGCTAGAAAAAAAATAAGGGGGTGAGGCTGTTTAAATTTTTAAGTGGTTTTCTATGGACCTTTTCTTTCCTATAAGTCCCCCGAAGGACTGTACACAAATGCCACTGGATTAGAGGCCCTTATTAACATTTCCAGCACTTTCATTCCCCAATGGCTTCTTTTCTTCACTTTGTTGCCATTTGATCTTGTTTTGTGAAAGCGCCTCCATGGGCTGTCAAGGAGCGGAGAGGCGTCTCATAAAGGAACATCGAGTTCAGAACTTGAGCTAGTCTCATAAATCCGCACACTCTTTATTTTTGTGTTGCTAGCTGGAGTGGGGATTTACTGCTGTGGAACGATCGCCTCTCCAGGCCTGCACTCAGACTTTCCATAAACACCCTGTGGTTCTGTGGGAGGGCCTTGGTTAGCCTCAATCATTTGGGCATCACTTGATTTAACCAATGTGTCCAAGTGGCACCATGACAGACAAAGACTCAACCACATCACTTCCCTCACTGCCGAAACACATTGGCCCTCTTTAGGAGTTGCACAAAGTGCGAATCCCCAAAATCGATACCGCTTTAGGTCATTCAGAGTAAAAAATGTGTTTTAGCATTACTGGGTCACCAAATAGCATAATGAAACCTCGCTGGCAGAGGATGGACCTGTAGGCACTTGTGAAACATGACCCCCACCAGAGTCCGATTGGGAGAAAAAATAGGCCCTGGCACCAAAATAAAACTGGACCCCATTAGAGAAGCAGACAGCTAAAAATGTCTTAATATCAGGGAAATCAACAGTAATAACAGGCCCACGCAGCCATAACACTGGCCCACAACTGCTAAAAAAACCATCCCATACACTCATCTGTCAGACCAGCCCAACAGGCACTGCCTGATAGCCACATGGGCCACTCCGACCCTGATCCCGACTCTGTTACTGCAGCTTCAAAAACTTTCCAAGGCCCATAGCCGCCTCGATAGGTCCCTGACAGTCCCCAAACATTTGGTTCTCTGGCAGCTCCTCAGGCTAAGCAACATTTGCTGATGCTGCAAGATAACTGATGTGTGAATCATAAGCTCCTCAATACAACAACTGTCACTTTTACAAAACGGAAATCTGTTCAATAGATTGTGGAAGATTGAACCACTTAGTAGTTCTTACCACCAATTAAACTCTTGATCTGATGATAGGAACAGATAGAGGAAAGCATTTAACTGATAAAGCTCCCTTGGTGTTTCATGTAAGGCCCATAGGTGCTAAGGGATACAAACAGTAATTTCGCATTCCATGTGTTTGCATTCAAGCCACATCTATTAGCTTTGCCAATGCTTGACTATCTTTGGTCTCCAAAAAAATTGTTAGTTATTGTCCAAGACAATCTGGTAAACTCCATACAAAAAAAACAAAGGACCTCATTGTGACTTGCAGTCTGCCTGACCACCTAGGCCCTAATCTTTAGACTCACAGAGGAGGAACCACCTTCTCTATAATGGGATCCTTCCTTCTGCATACCACTCTCTGACCTGTGTGTATCCACCAGTGTGACAGATCCGATTAAGGTAGAGCTGAATGGCCAGCAAGCAATTATGTTCAATCAAGCCGCCCCACATTTGTTTTGTTCTGCACAATGAAACTCAGAAAGCATGGATTTCATTGCAAAGAACAAAATAAAATGTCTCTGACGCACAGGGAGTTTTCCCACGGATTGTTACAGACTTTTTAAATATGTTCCAGGCCGGAACTGCCATGCCTCACAGCACGGTCCAAGGCAGGAAAAATCAGTGGTGGGAGAACCTTCTACACTGGACAGGGCTACCGCTGCTGCAAACAAGCAGCCCCCACTGGGTCAAAGGCAGAGCCAAGGGAGGCCCCATTTATCAGAAGCCTGGTGCTTCCCTCACATCTGAATGGATGGAGTTTGGTTGCTGCCTGTCCGTCAAGCTTTAAATGAGACCAAAGTTGATGTTACCATCAGTTAAGTGTTAGTAAAGCAGGAACATTCTGTTTTACTGACAATTTCCATTTTAGAAGTATCTTCCAATAACTTAAAATATGAATAAACAAAAAATAAAACAGGATCAATGTACAGCAATCAGGGGTGCCAATTATTTTATTCAGTGCTAATAATTTTAAGAAGACCGATATACTAAATAAATAGGGAGGTGTAACTGTGACTTCAATCTTGTCATCTCTCTTGATAGACAGCTCTCCTAGATTCTAATACCTTATGGCATCATTCACATACTTGCTCTCTAAAGTAGGGTTTGTGAAGGCAAACGAGTGCCCTTTTTATTCTCTCATATCTGTAAGCAGGCCCCTCACTTCTACCGATCTGTTCCTAAAACTACATATACCGGCTCTTTATGTCTTGTCAAGTTTGTTCTTTTGATGCAGTTTATATATCTTTCTCTATAAGAACAATAAAAATTGTTAAAATAGAAAAAACACCTTTACACCCTTATACTTTCTGATACACCACTTTCTTTCACCGATCTGGTCCGAAATCAACAAATAGCCAGTGCCTCTCCCCTTCTTGCCTAGTTTGTTTTAATTCCTGGCACTGATTTATATGTGTTTCTATGCACCATAAAGCAGTACAAATAGTGAAAAACAGATAAAAACGTAGGACAGATATTTAAATAGGCTGGTCGCAAAAAATAGTTGCAAATTGCACAACCACTGTTGCCTTCGGGGGAGAGCAAGCTATGGCCTAGTTGACTACTGCTTGATCCCACTGATTTCTTTGTAAATGGGGAAAAAAATGAAAACAGCACTGGTCCTTTTAAGGAACATGGGATGCTTTAAAAAGTTTCCTGTTTGGTTATGCAAACACAGGGATGGTCTGTTTGGACTCGCAGGCCACCCTCTAACTGCTTGTAGCCGAATCGCAGGTGGTTGCAAATAGTGATCAACCTCATGAAAATTAATTAGGCGGGTTGCTCTGTGACCCCCTGTGTCTGTAAATTTTGCGACGCTGCACCAGGGTGCTTGGGAGAGAGACCTGGCATGTTAGAAGTCCAGTGCAGCACAAGACAGTCTCACCTAGATGTTTCAGAAGAGGACTGGAAAAGAACCACATAAACCCCCTCCAGGTTGTAGAAAAATAGGGAACTTAGGGCCGGATGTACGAAGCATTTTTCATGTCGCAAAGGGGCCGATTCTGTGAGTCAAGCTCCTCATGCAGTACAATACAGGGTAGGAGTGCCTCATCAAGCAGGGTAGGCTTTGTAAACGTGGTAGGTAGGGATTTCAGAAATGTGGTACTTAACCTGTGCTCTCTTGGTTGATGGCAAAGCCACACCCACATGTTTGTGTTTCTTTAGCAAAGGCTCTCTGCAAATTGGAGGGTGGGTAGTTCATGACTCACAGTGCAAGGAAGCATGGTGGGGGGATGGTTGTGGGGAAATTGTAATGTTGATGTTTATGTTGTAAGCCAAGTTGGCATGTTTTCTTAGTGGCTTAGAACACACTCCTGTCACGGCAGTAGAACACCATATCACAGACCAGTGACGGCTTGGCCCCATTTCCATGGTGCAACACGGGGTGGTACCCATATCCCACACTACACCCCATCAAGGGACATGACTACACAACATAACCTGACCATATGGGGCTGGAATGTGAACAGTATGTGCAATAAGATCAAACGTACACTAGTCCTTCAGTACCAACACTCCCCAGACCTGTTGCTCCTCCAGTAGCCACATCTCTGGGGCACAACCTACAAAGAGTTAGACAGATTCAATTTTAAACTCCTGACTCACGTGGGTTACATCTCCGACTCCCAGGGTGGTTGGAATACTAATTAAGAAAACAACCCCTTCATCCCACAAAGCACAAGGCTTGACCCACTGGGCAGATACGTGATGCTAACTGGTCTCTGGGAGGGCAAGGTCCTACAGATGGCCTCCAAATCCAAACCCTTCCTGAACTGAGTGCCCTCCTGTTAAACTTGCCTCGGGGGACTCTGATCTCGGGGGGTGACACGAACACAGTGATGGACTCGGTGATGGATAGACTCACTGGGCCCATATGGGAGCAAGAGGTGTGTGCTGCACTCCTTCGTGAATGGTCTAGGACTGGTAGATATATGGCGTATACACAACCTGACCAGTCAAGGGTACACATTTCTTTGCCCCACATAATAGTTTTTCCCACTCCACATAACAGTTTTTCCCGAATAGATCATCTGTTTACACAAGGCACAAAAATATTCAACTTTCGGGAAGCATGCATTCGACCTGGGGGGGTCATATCACTCTCCGTTGGAGGTTAATCTTCAAGGTACTGTGCACAGTACGACGCTATTGCCAAAACTTAGTGATTGGCACCTTCAGGACCCATATATCAAAGATGCAATGAGGACTGTGGCTGAGAGCTACTTCCAAGACAATACAGGCACGGGTGCATCCGCAAGCACATTATGGGAGGCCTTCAAGGCTGTCATAAGAGGTCAGGCCCAATCTCTCATAGGGAGTAAGAAAAAAGAAACAACTCTCCAGTGTAAACACATTGGGAGACTGGAGGCTACAGTACTGAATGAAAATACCAGCGAGATCCGCTATCAGCTGTGCCTCTGGCAAAGTGATCTTCACGACCTGGCGGAGGGAGCAGCCCTCAGCTATGACCTAGGCCCACAGCGCAATTTATACGACGTTGGCGACAGGGCAAACAAGAACTTAGTGTGGCTTGACAAAAGAGACAGGGAGCGTTCCTGGGTCCTGGAGATAACAGGCAGTGTGGGTGAACCCAAGAGATATAGTCCACACATAGCAAATGCATTTGCTGATTACTCTGAAGAGCTATACCACTCAACCACTACAATGGCAGATGACGATTATGTGGACTTCCTCCAAGACATCAGCCTCTGTAAATGAACACACAAATCCAGGGAGGCCCTGGAAGCCAACCTCACGGCGGAGGAAATAGCATTAGCCTTGTGTGACACACAATCAAGGAACGCCATGGGCCCCACCAGCCTACCAGTTGAGCCCTATAAGGGAGTGGTTGATAAACTGGCCCCACCCATGCTGACCATGTTTCAGGTGGTGCTGCAGGAGGGTATTAAATCACAGGATCAGCGCATGGCCACAATAATTTGTAGCAGTTAAGGTTAGGAACAATGAGCACAGTAGCAACATTAGATGTGGTCGCACTACTACCAAACTGAGCATCCACTATCTTGAGATGAACCACACTCCAGAAGACATATGGTGAGTAGTTCTAGACTCCCCCAAGTACGTATCTGATGGATCTAAATTCCTTTTGGAAAAAGAGCAAAATTGGGTATTTAAATTGGGTACTGACATCCATGGATTAAATGATGATATTCCATGGATGAGCTTCCCTATTAATACTTTTTGAGCCTGATGTTTTGGGTAATTTTGGTTCTAGTCAGAGTATATCCATCTACCTACCACACGTCAGAGGTACCCTCCTTTGTTTTCTCCTGTTCTTAACTTAGTTGCCAACCCATTCCTGCGTAATACTCCACAATGTGTACATATGGTTACCCCCGTTATAAATCAAGGATGGGGGGTCCTTTTGTTTCTGTTTTGTTTTTTACTGATAAGCTTTCCGGTTGTTTTTTTTACTAAGCAATACATGAGTTAGTAATACTTTTTGTTTGGTGTTTTTTTCTATTATTATCACAATTTTTTGTTCCCCGACTTGGGAGAAGCGTTTGAGTGACAAGTGAGGTAAGCTTGCCCTGTTTTGGTTTTATGTGCCATTTATTTTCTCTCTGTTTATACCCCCAATTCCTAGCGGACTCCTTTTTTCATTGCTGGCACGAGAGGTGTGCCTCCCCGAATTCCGGGGTAGTCCCTCTTCACTTCTGGCACGAGTGGAGGGCCTGCCGATCCTGAGCACAGTCCTTTATTACAATCATGAGTGTTGTGCCTCCCCGAGTTTCGGTTTACTTTTGGCACTAGTGGAGTGCCTAACCTCGGCCCACCAATCAGCGAACTCAGTCGCTGATTGGTCACACAGCTCGAGTCTGTTCTATTGGACCCGAAGGGTCCGTTCCCTCCATTAATTTCAGGAACCCGTCCTCAGGGTAGGTCTCCGAGCGGGGGACTGGCTGCATCTAAGTAAGTGATACTGCTCTCATAGAGCGTTGCTTTTCTTTTTCTTCTTGTACCCACACATACATTTTTGGATTTCCACACCCTGCTCTTAGACATTGGATGCAGATTGTGTGGGTTGTATGTTTTGGTCCTTTTTTTTATGTTTGTTGTTTATAAATGTTTTTACTCCCTAACCTGAGTATATATCCTCCTATACCACTCCTAAGCATTTTTGAGGACACTCAATAAGGAGGTAGGAAGTATATTGTGTCTTGTTACGATTTATCACACCTCAGAGAATATATGGATGTGATTTCAATGTGTGCAATAACATCTTACAGTGCTTTGTTGTCCATTCACCGAGCTCAGGGTGTACCTCTTGAATATGCATTGGGGTTGACAATTTTTCTCCTATACCCTTGTAGATACTACGCCAGTCATATGGCACGCTTGTTCCTATGGAGCCTTGTCCTTAATTGAGGATGGTAAGCAGCAATGCATTAATATTTTCACCGAGCATGGCAGCACTTTCAACACTGAGTGCCACGTCACCTCATATATATACATTATGTTTTGTTGTATATATATATTTGGATCTCAAGTTCGATGTGTCTTTTTTTTCCATAGGTCTCCCTCTACATGTGACTATTTGATGTGTAGATTTTTTTGAGTAAGTGACTCGAGTTTCTGTGCTTATATTCTCAGACACACTGTGGGCTTCTACTGTAGTTTAGGAGAAGTGTTTATCGTTGTTTGGTCCTGCTGAAGTGCCACCTGATCAGTATGGACTTTTTAGGCACCAAACATGTTGATCCATTGTAGTGGTTGAAGGTAATTTCTTCACCCATGCCTATGTTTTGCTGGTAGAGTGGCTAAGCATTATCTCTTTTCCACTCCTAATTATTATTTTCATCTTGACCAAGACCCTTCCTTGGTCAATAAATTGTAGGTTTTCTAGAGGGTTTTGAAGCAATTTTATCACTTTTTCTCTCCTGTTCTTTTCTTGCTTGTAGGTTGAAATTTATCCCTACACTTTACACCACAGTACAGATTACCAGTAAAGATCTCCAGCAAAGAGCACGCTTCCTGGGGTGCCCGTCAGACATTGCAGCACCAGCCTGACAAGGAGGAAGCCCTCTAATGAAGCATAACATCCAATTGGATGTGTGAGGGTATTTGCTTCTAGATAGAGAACTGCCTAGTGGATTTCTTTGTTCTTTTCTGGAACAGTGTATTCTTGTGTGTTAGCACAATAATTGTTGTTCATAAGGCGGGGAAACCACCAACAGATCGTAGCTCTTACAGACCCATCTCCTTATTGAACGTGGAGTCTAAAGTCCTTGTGAAAACACTAACGAATAGGCTCCATAAGGTAATAACGTCCATTGTCCATCCAGACCAGTCAGGCTTCATGCGTCACTGTAGCAGAAGACTTAATCTCCGGGGTTTACGTGGTTTGCTGTATATGACGGAAAACCCAAAGTTTGAACATGCAGTCCTTATGGCGCTAGATGCCAAAATGGCATTTGACAGTATAGAATGGCCATACTTCTTTGGTGCACTGCTGAGATTCGGCCTGAAATTTTGCAGCTGGGTCACACTCCTTTACTAGTCGCCATCGCCGAGTGTTCAAGTGAATGACACAGTATTGCGTGCATTTGCCCTGCATAGAGAGACGCAACATGGCTGTCCCCTCTCCCCAATGATTTTTGCCTTGGCCATAGAGCCGCTTGTCGCTTGGATACAACAGGAGTCATTGGTACAAAGACTATCCCCTAACAAGGAACATGTCTCCCTTTACGCTGATGATGTCTTATTAAATCACACACAACCCTCCCTCTCAATCAATAGGATTCCACAAATTTTCTAGATATTTGAGGTTTATTCAAGGATCATTTGAGGTATCGCATAAATTAGTCTAAATCTTTGATTTTTCTGTTGGTGAGGGGACCCCCTGCACCTCCCTCCATAATGTGCTATACCAGTGGCACCGGAAAGTTTCCCACAAATAGAGTGTCCCTGCACAGATGTGGCCCACTGGAAGTTGCTGCCCTTGTCACTTATGGGCAAGGCAATACACCCTATCAGATCCCACCTGCTCTCTTCAGGCAAATTGACCAAAGAGGGGGTCTTGGATGGGGGTCTGGCAGTCCCTGATATTATCAAGTACTATAGGGATTCGCAATTAACAGTCATCAATGAGTGAGTCTTTGCGGTATGTGATGAACCGGTGTACCGCATAGATAGGTCGGTAATGGGGAGAAGGGGGCTATGTTCCAACTCTCTATAGACGCTGAATGAAAACCACACCGCCGGTTCACACTCAATCAGTGGGGAGGGCCTGGAGGAAGGCCTATAAAGCTCTAAGGTCCCACTACACACTTACAGAAATGACACCCTTGTGGGATAGAAACCTACCATGAAAGGTAGGTGGTTTAGAGGGATTTTATAAATGGGAACTGATTGGCATTTAGGGATAGGGCGATGTCTGGAGGGATCAGGCTTTTATTACCTTTGAGTCGCTAACCACGGAATACGACCCAGCGGAGACTGAATGTTATAAGTATATGCAGTAAGGACATGCCCTACAATGCTACATTATTAAGGGGAGCACTTGCCAACAGCCACCCCCCTGGAAGACAGATTGCTCACAGAACCCATACCAGACAAATCTATCTCAATAATCCACAGCAAACTCATGAATAATGTCCAAGACTCATTGGGGTCACTCAGAGCGACATGGTCCCGAAACCGGGGAGGGATGGATGACGAGGACTGGTTGGAGGCACTGCAGAGACCGAGAAGGATGGCCATCTGTGCAGGATTTTGTTAGATACAATTAAGGTTCTTGCACAGGTCTTACTAATCCAGATCCCTCCTCCACAAGATTCACAAAGCAGATACACCTCTCTGTCTCAAGGGCTGCGGGCAAGTGAGAACCTTTTTCATATTTTGTGGGCCTGGTCAGTGATCCAGACCTATTGGCAAGGAGATACAGATAGAATATCTCAGACTCTAGACACTATGATCCCAACATTGGCCAAATGGATCTTGCTGCAAATTTCTAGGGATGACCCAATACAAAATACTCCAAAATATGAACAGTTTTAGTGATTGAAACTGCCAAACGCAATATTGCAAGGACCTGGGGTAAACCCACACCTTCGATCTTAGTGGGATAGGAATCCGACCGGGCTGGTGTCAAAGCGCAGAAAGAGTGGTGTATCAAAGTCAGGGATGCCCCCCAAAAATGGGAAAAAATCTGGGGGCCCTGGTGTGATTACAGGGGTGGTGCAGTTGCGGACTCATAAGAAGGAGAATCTGCATGACCTAAAGGGTTTTTATGCTGGAATCATGCTCCAAAACATTTGTAGTTTGGCCGTAAAAGCACCATCAAATGATAGTTGTTATAGATTGTAATGACTGCTAACAAAAGTGGACAACATGACTAAAAGTTAGTGGCATGGACTGCCAGAATGGAGTGAGGAGTAGAGTGTTTTAGAGTGGATTTGTTGCAATGCGTAGAGTGGAGTAGGAGGAGGAGTAGAGTGTCCTAAAGGTAATAAACTTAACTGGTTCAGTGGTAGAAAGTGTCATAGAGTAGAGTGGGCTGGAATAGGATGGAGTGGATTGAAGTAGTGGGGTGGATTGGATTGGGGTAGAGTGGAGAGGAGTGAGTGGAGTGGGGTGGTTTGGACTGAAGTGGGGTAGATTGAAATGGGGTAAAGTGGATGGGATTGGGGTGGATTAGACTGGATTGGGGTGGGTGGTTTTGATTGGAGTGTTACGGCTGGGGTAGGGTGGATTGTATTGGAGTGGGTGGATTACATTGGAGTGTGGTGGATTAATTGGACTGGAGTGGGGTAGAGTGGATTGGAGTGGGGTGGATTGGACTAGAGTGGGGTGGGGTGGGATGGGTGGATTGGAATGGAGTGGGATAGTTTGGGGTGGGGTTGATTGGATTGGGGAGGGCTGGGCTGGGGTGAACTGAATTGGGGTGGGCTAAGAGGCAGCAGCAGAAACATAAAACTATACTTTATTATCATTTTATTTTTCTGCTGCTGGCCAGCATGTGAAGGGGGGACTGGGCCATGGGAGCGAGTAGTGGGAAGGAGGAATGGAGTGCACTAAGTGCGCATGTGTGTTTGGCCAGCCGTCTAAGACTTTGGATTGGGTTGTGTCAGATTGGGCTGGATTGGCAAGGGTTGGGTTGGATATGAATAGGGTGGGTTGGACTGGAGTGGGATAGGTTGGACTGGAGCAGGGTGGGTTCGACTGGAGTGGAGTGGATTGGGGTGGGGTGGATTGGATTGGGGTGAGATGGACAAGTTTAGAATGGGGTAGATTGGACTGGACTGGATTGGTGTGATTGGATTGGTGTGGGGTAGACTGGATTGGTTTGGGGTGGACTAGATTATAGTTGGGTGGATTGTGGTGGATTGGAGTGGGGTGAATTGGGATGAAGAGGATTGGATTGTTAAAAACAATAGATGATGGACGGAATGCAGAACAAATCAAACATTCACCCCCAGTAACAGATCTGGGTTTAATACATCAGTTGTGTTACTTGCCATGCCATTCCAGTTTGGGCCAAGCCATATGCAAATCAGTCTTGACCCTGTTCCCCACGGGATCAGTCCAGCCCAAACTGCCAGGACAGGTCCTCCAAGGACCAGAAACAAGCATCCTGAGACCGCTTTCAGGGTATCACCCTTCATCGGCCAGGCTAGCTTGAATCTGGTGGCATAGCAAGCACGGGACCCACGTCTGGACATACCCTTCCCACTTGGGGCAACAAATTCAAAAACAACAGATGATGGATTGGATTGGATTGGATTGGGGCAGATTGTTTTGGATTGGAATGGGTAGTTTGTGATTGGAGTGGGGCAGGTTGCAGTGAGGCAGGTTGTTTTGGATTGAAATGGGGGCAGATTGGATTGGGGCAGGTTGTTTTGGACTGAAATGGGTCAGAATGGAGTGGGGCAGATTGTTTTGTATTGCAGTGGGGAAGATTGGGGGTGGGGCAGATTGTTTTGGATTACAGTGGAGCAAATTGGAGTGGGGCAAATTGGTTTGGACTGGAGTGGGGAATATTGCTTTGTATTGGAATGAGGCAGACTGAAGTAGAGCAGATTGTTTTGGATTGATGTGGGGAGGATTGTATTAGGGTGGATTGGAGTGGGAGAGATTGTTTTGGATTGGAGTGGAGCATACTGGAGTGGGGAGGATTGTTTTGGATTGAAGTGGGCCAGATTGTATTGGGGTGAATTGGAGTGGAGTGGATTGAAGTTGGGTGGATTGGATTGAGTGGGGTGGATTGGGTTGGTGTGGGGTGGATTGGGTTGAAGGAGGGTTGGATGGGTGTGGGGTGGAATGAAGTTGGGTGAATTGGGATGGAAGGGGTGTTTTGGATTGGAGTGGGGCAGATTGGAGTGGGACAGATGTGAGTGGGGCGCGTTGGAGTGGGGCAGATTGTTTTAGATTAAAGCCGGGTAGATTGGAGTGAGGCGGAAGTGAGTGGGGCAGATTGTTTTGGATTGTAGTGGGGCAGATTGGAGTGGGGCAGATTGTTTTGGAATGGAGTGCAGCAGATTGCAGTGGAGCAGATTGTTTTGGATTAGAGTGGGGTGAATTGAAGTGAGGCAGAGTAGACTGGGGTGGGTTGGGAGGACTGGAGTGGGGCTGGGTGGAGTGGATTGGGGTGAGTGGTTTGGATTGGGGTGGGGTGGATTGGTGTGAGGTAAAAAGGGGAGGATTGGGATGGATTCAAGTGGGCTGGATCGGAGTGGGGTGGATTGGGGTATACTGCACGATTAGGTGTTAAAGCATCATTTCAGAAATTACACATAATAAAGAAACAATGTTGCTTTGCAATATGTCGAATAAGATAATCGTCATCTTTTGAGAAGAGCACCCACAACCAAAACATGAGTGCAAAATGAGAAAAGACAACATGGCAAAATAAAAGAAAGTTAGCTATAAAAAAATAAAACTTTGCAATTATGTTTGTCCTGATGGACATGGTTTTGCCAGTCACAAACCTTCTGTTTGCAGGGCACTAGAAGTTAAAAATAACAAAATAGTACCTCAATCACATCAGGAGCAGAGGACGGGTAGTGATTAAGTTGACTCAATCAGTGCTTGGTCCCTGCTCCATAGTGAAGAACGGAAATGACGCTTGCTCTGCAGTGACGAACTATGAGGCTGTAAAGAAGAGTGCCACGCAAGCCAACAAATGGTAAGTGACAGGCGGGCTCCAAGCCCTGTACTGTACACAACGGACTCTCACAAGTGAGACGCATGCACTAGTGCATGCACTCGCAGGCTCGACCCTAAAATTATGATGCTGTAAAGAAAAGTGCCACACAAGCCAACAAACGGTGAGCGACAGGCAGGCTCCATGCCCTTTACTGTACACAACAGTGTCTCGCAAGAGAGACGCATGGGCTAGCGCATGCACTCGCAGGCTCGACCCTAAAAATAAAGTTCCCCAGGACCGCATTATTTCCTTAGGTGGAGAAGCTAAGCCGGCAGGTTATATAACTAGTTGTTCGCCTGCCATATTTGAATTATGCTGAATGCATTCCAATGCCTCCGACACAAAATTCTAATGTGATCCGGCCGATGTTTCCTGGCTCAGCCCCGACAATTTAACCAATGGATAGAATCCGAACGCTCCTCGCGTCACGGGAAAACACAACCTCTAGCCAGGAATTAGCTGGAGAGCCTCCCGGGATATAGATTACATCCACTCTAGTCTAGACATCAGCAAGCCCGGTAATTAATCAAAACCAGAACACGCGGCAACACCCTTCGAAAACTAGAGCATCACCGTTAAACGTCCATTTTGTCATATCCTCTCTTCCGCTTGCTCCCACAGTGACAATTCGCCTGTGCACTTTTTTCCTAATGTTTGAATAACAACACTTGGGAAGGAAAGTTATGTAACAAGTGCATGGTCTGCGAAATAATTACACTATTCCCTGCAGGCCGAAGGGAGGTGTCGGAAGCATGCCGCGTCTTGATGAATTTACTGCTTTTCAAATTATGCTGCCTTCAGATGAAGCCATAGGGCTCCCTTTCATGCACAGCAATACAAACAATTACCGCTGAAGCAGGAAAACAAAAACTGTTACCACGTCAGCGTGCTGGGTTCAAAAATACCGACCGAGGTTTATGAACAGCACGAACCAGAAATAGCACAGCCTAGTCTTAGCAGACTGATCTACTGTGTTCTCCTGTGTTAAAAGTAAAATGTTATTCAGTTCTTTTCTCTGTTCTCTTCCGCCCTCAATCCCCACGAACACAAAAGGAATATGTATTTTAATATCACCTTTATAATTTGATGCAAGGTGTAGGGAAATGTTATTTTAATGTTGCTTGGCCTTCCAGCATCGGTCCTAACCTCTCATTGTATGTTGCTTACCTGTGCTCTTGGCATAAGCTCCTACGCCACGTTTGTGTGCCCTTCTGACGAATTTGGCATTAGGCCCCTGACACACCTCAGGTATGTTTCAGACTGCGATGGGACTCTCCTTTTCCCCAAGTTGTCTGCGGCCCCCGTAGCTCTGATCGGGACCCTCTGAGGGATGTACAATCTACCAGCATCCCACTTTGCTCCCACAGCCCAGTCACTGCCTCCTTAAGGGGGATCACTCGGTACATAGGTGGCAGCAGCAGGTGCTTGCAGTGTATAACTTGCCATACAGGAGCCTTCCAGTCCTCAGGAATTCGTAAGGACAGGAGAATGTCATTAACAATGTCGGTTCTGGCGGCGCACCTTGGAGGGTCAGCAATCCGACCTCCTCCTGAGGCCTGAGGAATCCAGGTCTGCCCACAACAAGGAAGACAGGTAATCCTGTCTTCTGCGGTGACGCTTCACAGGTCTTCACTAATAACCCTTTACTCCTTAGGACACAATGAAAAGACAGGAGGCGGAGTTATGAAAGTACCTTCCCCTTCACATTTCCTAGATATGTCGTCCCCACAGATGGCTGCAGAACAAGACTGGAATACCATGGGGAGCCGTGACTGCTGCCTTCTCTCCTTCCCCACGTGACGGAGTCTAGGGGATTTGGAGAAACGTTGGGTAAGATGTTGAGGAGTGCAAAGCTGTAAAAGCACAAGCAGTCCCAACTGCTGCCTTCTCTCTGTCTCTGAGAAGGACTCTGTGTGAGGAACAGAGCATGACTACGTCAAGTGGAAGCATAGTGAACCCAGACTGTAGCCCCATAAAGAAAAGACTGCTATACATGTGGGGTGAACTGTTTTGAGGGGTATGCAGAAACATCCAGAACAAACAGACACTAAATAATATAAATATACTGTATCCCTCAATAATGGGCGGAGTTCACTATTAGATTAAGTCATAGAAAATATGAGTCTAAGGGCTTGATTAAGAGTTAGACGGATGGCTACTCTATCACAAATGTGACATATATTCCATCCATCTTATTACTGAATTGGAACACAAGCGATCCCAGGCCAGTTTCGTCCTATATGGGTCTCTTCATTGGGATACAGCTTATTTCCAGTGGCACAGTGAGCCCAGGACTCCTGGGCATATCGATCGCACTTAGGACATTGCACATAGGACATGGCACTGAGGAAAACAAAAAGTGTGTGTCCATCAGGAGCCTTTGGTACCTGCTCCTAGGGCACCCACAACCATGACCAGTTCACAGACATCCAAGAGGATCCTCTCCTTCACGTCCCAAGCAAGTCCACCCTGTACTGGCTCTGGGTGGGAGGTGGGGAGCTAATAACTCTAGCTCTGCAGACAGAGTACAAAAAATGTCCAAGAAGTCCCATGTGAGGGCATACCCGTCACAATTAGGCATCAAACCAAGTAAAATAAAAAAGTGATAGGTGGAAATCTTGAATTATTCGCAGCTCCTATTAACTATTCGGGGTTGCATTACAGTCAAATGTGCTTTTTGCCATCCATGCCACCTCAGACAGGAGCCAACAATATGAAGTCTTGGTCCTGCTCAATGAAGACCAGTTCAGGTGGACTGCAAGGCCTGGTCCCCTCTGAAATGAAAAAACAAACAACACCAGACCGATTTCATCCTACATTTCCCTCTTCAGTAGGATGCATCCTAGCTCAAGTGGCACTGTGTGTATGGGACCCATATTGGGCATACCCGTCCCACTTAGGGCCTTGCACTGAGCAAAATAAAAAAAGGAAAGGTGGAATGCTTGAATTATCATGGGCTACTGATATTTCTTGGGCCCACATTCCCGTCCACTGTTTTTTGTTCATCATTCACCTCAAACAGGAACCAGCAATGTGTAAATCAGCCTTGCTTCCAATCCAATAAAAATACTCCAGCCTGAACGGCCATGCCAGGTCCCTTCTGAACCAAAACACAAGCAACCCCACCTCAGTTCCGGCCTATATGGGCCTCCTCAGTTGGGTGCAGCTCAGTTCCAGGGGCACAATGACTATGGGACTCACTCTTGGACATACCAGCCTCTTTTACGTCATTGCACTGAGTAAAACAAAAACAATATGTCCATAAGGAGCCTGGGGTGCCTACTGGCACCCACAACAATCACCAGTCCACTGAAATCCATGGAGATCACCTTCTTTCTTAGTCTCAAGCACATTCACCCTCTACTGAGAAAGGTGGAAGCTAGTGCCACTAGTTCTGGAAAAAGAGTCCGATAAAAAGTCCAGGAAGTGCAAGTGCAGAGTGTTCTTCCATGCCTGACGAGGATTCATTCATGGTGTGGGTCTGTTGATCAGCTATTGCTCCTTTTCTTCTCAAAGGTTTTTCCTGGTGCAGGGACATTAAAATGAAGGTGGGGAGTTTCGAGAAGTTTGGAGTCCCTACCCAAGAGAGAGATACCACCCCTTATAGCCAATTCTAGGGGCAGCTCACAGGCTAGCTTTAAGGGGCATTTGACATATCCTTCTCTCTTAGCCAAGGTGGGCCCACTCAGGTCTAGTTTCATTCCTCCAATCCTCAAAGGACCCACCCTCCCCATGGTGTCTGGGGCCAGGCGTCTAGCCCTCCCTTTGTCCTAGGTGGAAACATCCTCCAGGTGCTGGCCAAGGAGATGCAGCAAATCACCTTATGGTGATATCATCCCTGCCCTGTTCCTCTGCTAGGAGAAGGCTAATAGTGCTAAAAGGAGACATTTGAACTCTAAGCTGGCCAGCAAAGTAATTAACTAGCCCACCAGGATAGTTCAAAGCTTGAATTCCATTTAGTCTGATTCACAAAGTTAGGCACAGTTTTATAAACACATGGAGTAAAAAAAGGATGCGAGTTAATGACACAGATTTTTATATGAAAAGACGCATTAATGTCTTTCCTAGAACATGCTAATCAAAAGTTATATTTTAGGTACACATTACCTAAAGGATAAAAAAAGATTTACCTCCTGAAATGGAGAGGTGTCGGGAATGTTCCCCATCTTGTGAGGGGGAATTGAAGACCGTCTTCAAAAGCTAATCCTCCAGTCTCCCTGCATAGGCAACTCAAGAAGTTTTGTAGGTTAACTACCTCAAAAAAATTCCTGGGTAGGGAAAGAGTTGTTTAGGGGCGAGAAAAGGAAGAGAGAACAAACCACATCTGTTGTCTGACACCACTATAAGGCCCCTTGGTTTTTGCTTGGGTGAAAATTGTGAAATGCATGAATGGGGTCTGGGCAGAGATCTGGTAGAATAAATAGTATAGGAGTGTTATAAAAGGAACGTTTATGTGTACTGTCTATGTGGAGGAAAAGTATGACTTCCTGTGACCTTCAGAAGAATCGGCAATGACAAGGCTCTTAAGCACCTGGAAACGCCCTGAGACTTTGAAGGAATCAGCAATGAGAATGTCATCAGACCAGTGGCAATGATGAAGAGTCGTCTGGTATTCACTGTATGCAGTAGGAAGTTGTTGAACGAGCAGGCGAACAAATGGTAACAAAGGGACCATGAACCGAGGAAAGGAAAAAAACAAAAAAGGTGAGGGATGCAAATCAGTTACAAACGTACAGAGAGAAGTAGCCATACTACACACAAGAAGTTGCCAGGCACCATCTTGCTAGTTTGCAAAATTTTTATGGAAACCTCTGACCAACGTGCTTGCCCAGAACTGATTGTCTCTTACCGCTTGTGTGTGGACCAGTCACCATGAGTGGGGCTTCCGTAGTCTCCAATTTCCTTTGTGAATTCTAGTCTGTCGCAATGTTTGATATTCTTGCACAAATGCCTCTTCCCTTGCCTGTCCCTTGATGAAATCCTGATAGGAAGGTGTGATGTTCATGTCCTCCATACTACCTCTGCATTCCAGAGAATGTGAAAATCACATCCCCCTAGTGGGGTGCATTGAGTGCTCCAGTGCAAGCAAGAGAGCTTCCCCCTTTTATTCCCTGACCAGGTACTGACGTGGAGGCACTTTCCCTTTAGCTGTCAGTCCCTCCCATCCTCGATCGATAGCATCAGTGTCTCAGGGCTATGCCTATATCATCATTAAGGAGGAAGACAAGGTTGCTTGATAAAAGTAAGCCTTATGGTCCACATCTGGGTGTAGACCCTCCCCAAGGAGGTCCTCCTAGCAGTGGAGAGGCACCGTTGGAAGGGCAGACTCACTTGTTTCTAACGGTGCCTTTCCCTTAAGGATTTTTGCTTGGCCTGGCTGCAATCCCCAAACAGGAATTCTCCAGTAGACGCCACAGATATGTGTTTTTGTTGTGGGGCACTTTCCTGATATACGGGATAACCTCCCTTGGGGCCACATAAAGTTTGAACATGTTCACTTCCCAGCCCTCCCCGAGTGCCTCCCCTACACAGGGAAGTGAAAATGGTAGCTGCTGTTTTATCTGTGCTCTGAGCTCAAGGACCTCGTGCTGCATCCTGGGCAGATGAAATGGAAAAGAGACACTGTTGAAATGGAGGAGAGCCTCCCCTTTTTAATTGGGGACCTTGCCTCAATGTATTCTTCCTTAGTGCTCAGAGCCTGCCTTGTAATCGCCAAGCAGGAATCCTCTACGAGATACAAGGGATAAATGTTTGCCAGTGGACCTCCCCCATCCTCCCTCCCCACCCCCGGGCTTCTTGTAGCTTGTGGTGCCCCAGGAGCTTTAACAAGAGGTCGGCCTTATAACCCTTGGAGTCCACTTCTATGTCTTGGGTACAAGAGGAAGACCAGGGCCAGTCTTCAGAGTTTTCCCAGGTCACATACAACAGTTTCAGTCCTCTTCTGTTCTATTCATCCACAGGTCCAGAAAGTGTTCTGACATCGGTGCCTGGAGATGCCACAATTTTGTCTGGCACTAGCTGGGGATGCTCTATCCAATGGAATAAAGGTTCCCGGGTGTAGGAAGCTGACTCTGTATACACTATATCAAAATGAGATATTGGCCTTTATGACAACCCTGGCGGTCGGTGATAAAGCGGCGGTATCACCGCCAACAGGCCAACAGTAAAAAAAATGGAATCATGACCACGGCGGATACCGCCAACACATACAGCCACTTTAACACACCGACCAGTAGCAACAAACCGCCAACAGCCAGTCGGAAGACAATGTACTGCCCATAGCATTACAACAGGCCTATCGGCCACCTTTTCCAGGGCGGTACCAACACCATCAAAAGCACAGGGGAAACAGTACACCAAAGGGAAACGACTCACCTCTTGACACTCAAGGAAGAACCACAAAGCCATGGAGCCCGAGCCCTTCTCATACATCAGGAACACGAACGCCGGCGAAGATGACCACGGTGAGCACTGCACCTAGCACACGAGGCGGGGAGGAAAAAGAGAGTGACACACACATGCAACACCCAAACCCCCACCCCAACACCATATACACAAACAGATGCAACAATATTACATATACACCCGTAACCCTCAGGAATAACGCAAGGACAAAAGGAATGGATTAAAATGAGTGTAATAGTACCGTTTTAGATAAATACGTCCTTAAACAATAAACTGTATGTACAATATATACAAAAGGAGGGACAATGCCCACTCCAAAATGTCCGTGGCCCACGGGGCCATGACACATGGCCAAGGCCACACTTAAGGACTCCTGCCTCAATACGGAGAAAACACTGCAGGGGCATCAAGTCGAAAAAACACAGGCACCTCAGGGGAACGGCGAATGGGGGCACCTCAGCGGGAAGATGGTACAATACCACTGGCCTGGAGGGGGCTCCATGCCCACTGCTTGGTCCTGGGGAGTGCAAAGCCACAGTCTCTCAAGTGGGTGGTGTAGGAAGTTGGCTCTGTATATACTATTTCAAAGTAAGAAATAGTGTGCACAGAGTCCAAGAGTTTCCCTTAGAGGTAAGATAGTGGCAAAATTAGATAATTCGAATGCTCTATTTTGTGGTAGTGTGGTCGAGTAGTAGGCTTATCAGAGGGTAGTGTTAAGCATTTGCTGTACACACACAGGCAATAAATGAGGAACACACACTCAAAGACTTACTCCAGGCCAATAGGTTTTTATATGGAAACATATATTTTCTTAGTTTATTTTTAGAACCACAAGTTCAAGATTTGGAGTAAATACATAAAATGCAAGGTACTCCACACAGGTAAGTTAGGAACTTTGAATTAGAGCAATAACATATACAGTTTTTGATAAAATGGCAATAAGCTATTTTAAAAGTAGACAGTGCAAAAATCAACAGTTCCTGGAGGAGGTAAGTATTGGTTAGATTGAGAGGTAAGTAAGACACTTACAAGTCTCAGTTTCTGGGCATAGGCAGCCCACCGTTGGGGGTTCAAGGCAACCCCAAAGTTACCATACCAGCAGCTCAGGGTCAGTCAGGTGCAGAGGTCAAAGAGTTGCCCAAAACATATAGGTGCCTATGGAGAACAGGGGTGCTCTGGTTCCAGTCTGCCAGCAGGTAAGTACCCGCGTCCTCGGGAGGCTGACCAGGGTGGTTTTGTAGAGCAGTGGGGGGGACACAAGTAGGCACACAAAACACACCCTCAGTGGCACAGAGGCGGCCGGGTGGAGGGTGCAAAGCAGGTGTCAGGTTTTGAATAGGCTTCAATGGAGGGACCCCGGGGTCACTCTAGCTGTGCAGGTAGGCACAGGGGGCTTCTCGGGCCAGCCACCACCTGGGCTTGGCAGAGGGTCGTCTGGGGGGTCACTCCTGCACTGAGGTTCAGTTCCTTAAGGTCCTGGGGCTGCGGGTGCAGTGCTTGGTCCAGGCGTTGGGTCCCGTGTTACAGGCAGTCACGGTCAGGGGGAGCCTCTGGAATCTCTCTGCAGGTGTCGCTGTGGGGGTCCAGGGGAATCGTCTCGGGCTACTCACGGGGTCGCAGTCGCCAGGGAGTCCTCCCTGTGGTGTTGGTTCTTTGGATCTCGAGCCGGGGGCGTCGTGTGCAGAGTGTGAAGTCTCACGCTTCCGGCGGGAAGAGTGAAGTCTTTAAAGTTGAAGAAAAGTTGCAGGTTTGTTGCAGGTTGTTGAGCAGAGCCGCTGCTCACAGGAGTTTCTTGGTCCTGGGGTTCAGGGCAGTCCTCTGAGGCTTCAGAGGTCGCTGGTCCCTGTTGGATGCGTCGCTAGTTGCAGGTTTTTGACTCAGGAGACAGGCCGGTAGGGCTGGGGCCAAAGCAGTTGTCGTCGTCCGTCATCTCTGCAGGCTTGTAGGTCAGCAGTCCTTCTTTAGTTCAGGTTACAGGAATCTGATTTCCTGGGTTCTGCGGTGCCCATAAATACAAAATTTAGGGGTGTGTTTAGGTCTGGGAGGGCAGTAGCCAATGGCTACTGTCTTGAAAGGTGGCTACACCCTCTTTGTGCCTCCTCCCTGTGGGGGGGGGGCAAATCCCTAATCCTATTGGGGGAATCCTCCAAAACTAAGATGGAGGATTTCTAAAGGCAGTGGTCACATCAGCTCAGGGCACCTTTGGGGCTGTCCTGACAGGTGGGTGACTCCTCCTTCTTTTTCTAATTATCTCCTCCAGCCTTGCCGCCAAAAGTGGGGGCAGTGGCCGAAGGGGAGGGCATCTCCACTAGCTGGGATGCCCTGGGGCGCTTTAACAAAGGGGGTGAGCCTTTGAGGCTCACCGCCAGCTGTTACAGTTCCTGCAGGGGGAGGTGTGAAGCACCTCCACCCAGTGCAGGCTTTGTTCCTGGCCACAGAGTGACAAAGACACTCTCCCAATGTGGCCAGCAACTCGTCTGGTAGAGGCAGGCTGTTAGAAACTGGCCAGCCCCACACTAGAAGTCGGGTTGGTCCTGTCAGTGCTCCATTTCTTGGCAAGTGGTTCCTTCCAAGCAACTGTGGCCATGGCATCAGGGATGTCACAGCCTATGTTCTCAAACGTGCTGACCAGAGTGTTGTCTGCCCTGCTGAAACACATGCACAGCTACATTGTATTCCCCCAGGTGGAAGATTTGGCCACAGTGAAGGCTGACTTCTATGCACTGGGACATATCCCCAACATCATTGGTGCTATTGATGGTACATATATTGCCTTTGTGCCCCCCCCCCGGAGAAACGAACAGGTGTTCAGAAATCGAAAGAGCTTTCACTCTCTGAATGTGCAGATAGTGTGTGTGGCGGACCAGTACATCTCCCATATCAATGCAAAGTATCCTGGCTCGGTGCATGATGCCTTTATCTTGAGGAATAGCAGCATCCCATATGTGATGGCTCAACTCCAGAGGGACCGGGTGTGGCTAATAGGTGAGCCCATGTTCCACACCCAGTTGATTTAGGTATATGGGTGTGGTGTTGTCCCTAAGGGTGAGTGTGTGGCTAACAGGTATCCCTCAATATTTACAGGTGACTCTGGTTACCCCAACCTCTCATGGCTACTGACCCCAGTGAGGAATGCCAGGACAAGGGCAGAGAAACGTTACAGTGAGGCAAATGGGCGAACAAGGATGATCATTGAGCGCACCTTTGGCCTCCTGAAGGCTAGATTTCGGTGCCTCCATCTGACAGGTGGATCTCTGTACTACTCACCCAAGAAGGTGTGTCAGATCATCGCTGCATGTTGCACAACCTGGCCTTGAGACGCAAGGTGTCTTTTCTGCAGGAGGTTGAGCATGGGGATGGCCATGTGGCAGCGGAGGAGCCTGTGGGCAGCGACGAAGAGGAGGCAGAGGAAGAGGATGTGGACAACAGAACTACAATAATCCAACAGTACTTCCAGTGACACATAGGTAAGACACTGTAACTTCACCTTCCATTGCAGTTTTGTGTTGGACATTGTACATGCCAGCCTGATTTCCCTGTTTCTATGGCTACTTACTGTACCCTTTGGCTTCTCTATTTTCAGATATCTGTGCCCCACTCTGGCTCCTGGTGTGTTTACTGCTGCCCACTGCATGTCATACCTATGTAAATATAACTGTACATTTGAATTGCAATGTTTACAGCTTGTTTAAGTAATACATATTTCAATCAATTGACAGACTCCATACTTGTATTTGTTCCAAGGGTGTTTATTTCTGTGAGAATAGGTGTAGGGGGTATTGCAATGGGCTGGGTTGATGGTGGAGAAATGTCTAGGATAGAGTCCAGTCTATTGGTATCACAGGTGCATTGTCCAAGGGAGCGTAGGAAGTGGAGCAATGTCAGTTAAAGGTGGACAGGGTGACAGAGTGGGACACAAGGGTGACAATCAGGTGAGTCCTATTTCCTGGCGGGGGCCTTGGCAATGTTCTCTGGCTTCTGCCTGGATTGCAGAGACCTTTTGCGTGGTGGTTCTCCTTCTGCAGGGGGTAGGGTGCTGGTGGCCTTTTGTTCCAGTGGCGGGCCTCCTGTCCACTAGCGTCGGCAGAGGTGGAGGGCTGTTCTTCGGTGTGGCTAGTGCCAGGGGCCCATTGGTGTGCCACTGCCTCCCTCATGGTGTTGGCCATGTCTGCCAGCACCCCTGCAATGGTGACCAGGGTGGTGTGGATGTCTCTCAGGTCCTCCCTGATCCCCAGGTACTGTCCCTCCTGCAGCCGCTGGGTCTCCTGCAACTTGGCCAGTATCTGGCCCATGGTCTCCTGGGAATGGTGGTATGCTCCCATGATGTTGGTGAGTGCCTCGTGGAGAGTTGGTTCCCTGGGCCTGTCCTCCCCCTGTCACACAGCAGTCCTCCTAGCTTCCCTATTGTCCTGTGCCTCTGTCCCCTGAACCGTGTGCCCACTGCCACGGACCCCATGTTGCTGATCGTCCTGTGTTTCTGGGGTTGCCTGGGGTCCCTGTGTGGAGGACACACTGCTGATTGACGTGTCCTGGGGACAGAGGGATGGGCCCGCTGGGTGGGTGCTGTACTGGTATTTCCTGAGGGCGGAGGCTCTGTGATGGTTTGGGACTGTGGCTGGGACACTGACTGTTCAGAGGTCCCTGATGGGCCAGGTTGTTCATCCTGATCCAGGCGTGCAGAGCTGCTGTCATCACTGTGGGCCTCTTCTGGGGGGGGGACTGGATGTTGCTGGCACCTCCTCTCCAGTGACATTATGTGGGGGTCCTTTGGGGATGTAAATGCAGTATTATTGTTTCTGTGTGTGACATCTTGTGCATGGGTATGTTTCCCTCTATGGATGTTATTACCAAGGCAACTTTGGCTTGTGTGAGTTGTGATTTGGTTGGCTAAGTGATTGTCACTAGTGCACATGCTGTGGTGATGGGTGTCCATGCAGGTCTGTGATGGGGGTCCATGCATTGGTGTTGCATGCAGGGCTTGGTATTGAGATGGGTGGGTTGTGATGGTGGGGTATATGTGAGGTGGTGGAGTGATGAGGTGAGGGTAGGGGCAGGAGTTTGTAATGGCATGCAGGTAGGGGGGATAAAGTAGCAAAGATTTGACTTACCAGAGTCCAGTCCTCCTACTACTCCTGCCAGGCCCTCAGGATGCATGATTGCCAAGACTTGCTCCTCCCATGTTGTTAGTTGTGGGGGAGGAGATGGGGGTCCACCGCCAGTCCTCTGTACAGCTATCTGGTGTCTTGCTACTATGGAACGCATCTTTCCACATAGGTCGTTTCACCTCTTCCTGATGTCATCCCTTGTTCTGTGGTGCTGTCCCACGGCGTTGACCCTGTCCACGACTCTCCGCCATAGCTCCATCTTCCTAGCAATGGACGTCTGCTGCACCTGTGATTCAAATAGCTGTGGCTTTACCCGGATGATTTCCTCCACCATGACCCTTAGCTCCTCCTCAGAGAATCTGGGGTGTTGTTGTAGTGCCATGGGTGTAGGCTGAGTGATGTGTGCGTGGGTGTGTGGGGTGATGTGTTGGGGTGTGTGCTGTGAGGTGCGTGGATGGTGTATGAGTGATGGTGTTTGGTGGCTCAGATTCAGTGGGTGCTCCTGGCTTGTCTTTCTCTCAGTTTTCAAATTCTTTAGGTCGTAAAGGGTTGTGGGTAGTGTGTGTGTGTGTTTTATAGTGTTGTGGGTGTGTGTGTGTGGTGTGTGTATGTGTGTCAGGTGTGTGTAGTTTGAATTGTCCGATGTGGTGTTGTTATGTTAGTGTGTGTGTATTTTGAGTGCAGCGGTCTGTAACACCAATGGTTTACCGCGGTTGAATGACCGCCGCAGTAATTCGTGGGTCATGATGCTGTGGCCGTATTTCTGTTGGCGTAACGGTGTGGATTTTGTTACTGCCAGCTTATCACTGACCTTTGGGCTGGCAGACTTATGTGTCTGTCTGTATAGTGGCAGATTTCTATGTGTGGGTCATGATACTCGTAGTGGTATACCGCCGCGGTCACGGTATGTTGGCGGCAGTCAGCATGGCGGTAAGCAGCACTTACTGCCAATGTCATAATGAGGGCCACAATGTGCACAGAGTCCAGGGGTTCCTCAGAGACTTAACAGAGGCTAAAGTAGATAATACTAATGCTCTCTCTTGTGGGAGTGTGGTCGAGCAGTTAGGCTTATCGAAGGGTAGTGCAAAGCATTTGTTGTACACAGACAATAGAAGCACAAACTCAAAGACTAAACTGCAGACCAATGTTTTTTATGTGGCAAAAATAACTTTTCTTAATTTATTTTTAGAACCACAAGATTCAAGTTGCAGGTAAGTAGTTCAATAGTTTTGTATCTCACACATGTATCAATAGCACTTTGTTTGAAATCGATAAGTTAGACAGTTTTTTAAATATTGGCAATTATCTGTTTTAAAAGTTGACACTGCAGTTTTCAGAAACAGTTCCTGGGGGGAAGAAAAGTAAGATCGATTTGCAGGTAAGTACAACACTTACAGTTCCAGTCTCCGTGAGTTAGGAAGTCCACAGGTTGGAGTTCAAGTTAACCCCAAACACTCACCACCAGCAACACGGGCCGGCTAAGTGCAGAGTTCAAAGTGTGGGCAAAATTAACATGGGCTCCTATGGAGAATGGGGGCACTGCGTCTTCAGAGGGTAGACCTGGGGGGTTTAGAGGAGGACTGGGGGGGCGGGGCACAAATAGGCATCAAGCATACACCCTCAGCGACGCTGGGGCGGCCGGGTACAGGGTGCAAACAAGATGTCAGGCCTCCAATGATTCTCTACAAGGGGACCCTGGGGGGTCAATCAGAGGCTGCAGACGAGGTTCAGGAGGTCCTCTCGGCCAAACCACAGGCTGGACCAGGAGGAGGGCCACCTGCTGAATGTTGCTGCACCGGAGGTTGGGTTCTCCAAGGCCTGGGGGCTGTGGATGCAGGGTGTCTTTAGGCGTCGAATATCTTCGTCCGGAGCTTTCGCGGACAGGGTGGTCGTCGGGAATTCCTCTGGAGGTGTCGTCGTGGAGGGGTGGAGAGGTCAACCCAGTGTGGGCACTTGCTCAGAATCGCCTGGGGATCCGCTCTAGCTGGTTGGGCTACCTGGACATGGGCTGTTGGCTCACGCATTCAGAGTGAGGGTGGAGTCTTTGGTTGTTGTTTCGTCTTTAGACAGGGCCGCTGTCCACGGGAGTTCTTGATCCTTTTGAGTGAAGGGCAGTCCTCTGGAGCTTGGCAGAGGTCAGTGGTCCCACTGGATGCGTTGCTGTGCTTGAAGCAGGAGACAGGCAGGTAGGGCTGGGGCCAGTCAGTTGTTGTCTTCTTTCTTCTCTGCTGGGGGTTTCAACTACGCAGTCCTTCTTCTTCTTGTCAGGTCACCAGGAAGCTGGTGAGCTGGGCTCAGGGAGGCCCTTTAATCCTAGATTTAGGGGCATTTCAGTGGTCAGAGGGCAGTAGTCAATGGGTACTTTCCGTGAGGGTGGTTACACCCTCCTTGTGCATACTGCCTTTTGGGGAGGGGGGCACAAACCTAATCCTATTGGTCCCTGTCTTCCAAACGAAGATGGAGGATTTTGCAGGGAGAGGGTCCACCTCAGCTCTGGACACCTTAAGGGGGGGGGAACTGGCTGGGGTGGTCACTCCTACCTGTTTTCCCTAATTGCCGCCAAAAGTAGGGCTCTGTCCGGAGGCGGGCAACTCCACTAGTTGGAGTGCCCTGGGGCACTGTAACCCGTGTCTTGAGCCTTTGAGGCTCACCCCAGGTGTTACAGTTCCTCCAGAGGGGAGGTGTGAAGCACCTCCACCCAGAACAGGCTTTGTGGACCACCGAGAGCACAAAGGCTCTCACCCCATTTGGTCAGAAACTTGTCTGAAAGAGGCAGGCTGGCACAGACCGGTCAGTCCTACACTATCAGTTTGCTAACATATAAGGGGCCTCTCTAAGATGCCCTTTGTGTGCATTTTTCAATAAATCCCACACTGGCATCAGTGGGGGTTTATTGTGCTGAGAACTTTGATATCAAACTTCCTACTATTCAGTGAAGCCATTATGGAGCTGTGGAGTTCATAATGACAAACTCCCAGACCATATACTCAATATGGCTACACTACACTTACAATGTCTGGAAATGGACTTAGACACTGTAGGGGCATAATGCTCATGTATCTATGCCCTCACCTGTGGTATAGTGCACCCTGCCTTAGGGCTGTAAGGCATGCTAGAGGGGTGTCTTACCTATGCCACAGGCAGTGGTTTGTGGACATGGCTTCCTGAGAGGGGTGCCATATCGACTCTGTCTGTTTTCTCCCCACCAGCACACACAAGCTGCAAAGGCAGTGTACAAGTGCTTGGCGAGGGGTCCCGTAGGGGGACATAATACATGCTGCAGCCTTCGGGGATATTCCCTAGCCACAGGGCCCTTATTACCATGGGTACCTTTTACAA
Organism: Pleurodeles waltl; assembly: GCF_031143425.1. Lineage (NCBI taxonomy): Eukaryota > Metazoa > Chordata > Amphibia > Caudata > Salamandridae > Pleurodeles > Pleurodeles waltl. Next base: position 458,630,520 of record NC_090439.1, read on the forward strand.
GGGACTTAACTGTGTGTCAGGGGTGTGCCAATTGTGGAAACAAAGGTACAGATTTTGGGAAAGAACACTGGTGCTGGGGCCTGGTTAGCAGGATCACAGCACACTTTCAATCAAAGTTGACATCAACACTAGGCAAAAAAGTGTGGGGGGGGTAACCATGCCAACAGTGGCACTTTCCTACACCGGGGCTAAGCCTACACACTTTGCACACTTTCAAGATGGCCAATATCTTCAGCTACACTAAAATTGGGCTCTGATGGCTGGTAGTGTATGTGGAGAGTGTACTTTGGTAATAACAGTGCCCTTTCACAGCTAACAATACCATTCAGTTTGAGACTGGTTCTGTACCCACAACAACCTTAGAGACAGAAGTCTGGTAGAACAAAATTTGTATTTTCAGCAACTAGACAGTGAAACATACAAATTGTTTTGCCATCCTGCTTCCTTACATCGAAGTGCACCCCAAATGATATCTATAAACTCAGCAGACATGTCAAACAGGCTTTGTCACCGTAATGCCTAAAAAAGGCCCCATTTGATTCAGGTCTGTCTGCTGGAGGGACAAAAGAAGTCCCCCGCCAAAGGGTCAGCAAATATCTGCCTGTGACAAAGGAAACCTCTTTGAAGTGCACCCCAAGTGTTCTATGAAAAACCCCAGCAGATCTATCAAGCAAAATGTAACATTCATGCAGAATTTGACACTTCAGTGTCAAAAAGAATACCACATTTTCACTTTGCATATTCTCTTAGGTTCTGATGGGTCATCTCTGCCCGTTCAGGTCAGCCTATTGTTTTCTTCTGGGAGCAAGTTCACACCTCTTGTATACCTATTCAAATGCAAATTACTATCTGGCAGAATTGGGAGAGTAAAATGTTGATTTAGAGTCCAGGGACTTTCAAAAGGGCAATGGTAACTTTCTAAAAGTCATCTTTCCAAAATATTTATTACAAATCTGACTACACCAGTGAATTGTGCGTTTAATAAATATCTCAAAAAGTAAAAAGTAGAAATTTGTAGTTGTTTATTAGTCGGAGATCACATGTATTAAAATTAATATTGTATCCCAGTGTTTTTCTATTGAACAACTAACCCTGCTACAGTGCAAATAGCTTTTATGGCCTTTTCACTGTAAGGGCATGTTTAATAGTAAACCTTTACACCCTATTTTCACAATAAGGCCTAATGAGGGATGATATTAATATTTAACAGGAAGGATTAGACCTGTCAAAAGGCATTATTTTGAAAGATCAAATTTCAGTTTTAAAACTGCACAGCCAGACTACAATGGTAGGCCTTGGGACATGCTTAGAATGCCACTACAGTGGATGGTACAATGAGTGCTGTAGTCCACTGGTAGCATTTAATTTACAGGCCTTGGGTACACTTGGCACCATATACTAGAGACTTATAGGCAAATTAAAAACATCAGTCAGGTGTATACCAGCTTCCCATGTTGAAAAGAGGAGCAAAACACTTTACCACAGGTTAGCAGGAGTAAAGTGCACAGAGCTCTATCGCAAGCACAGGGTTCAGCAAAAATGCAATAAAATTCAAAGTGACCTTGCACAAACAGCACATTTCAAACAGTGGCAAAAATGTTTTTTTACAGTCTGATCCTAGTCATCATCTTTGCAGTTTTGCTTTCTTACTTCTTTTAAGAATGTTGCATTATGATTGCACTTTGGTTACCTTATTGTTGTCTGTTTGGAAGATGAAGTATCTTTTTTATTTTATTTTCCATACAGATTGATCCCTCACACATGAATTACTTTTTTCCATGCCAAGGTTGGATCTTGATTTGAACTCATTGGCTACTACCAGCGGCTTTTGCCGATTGCTGTGTTTTAAGTGTGTTTGTACCTCTCTCTCACAGGCACTGCAGTGCATTATCACTTTCTGCTCACAACCCACACATGTATCATTCTCAGTATTTCTATATTTCCATGAGTAAAATGGTGGGGGGTAGGAGATTCCGAGAACAAATAGATGCTGAGATTGCAGTATCTTCAAGTGATTTTTCAAATGGTGGAGTTCCTTCAGGTGATGACTTCTCTCCAAGTGTATCTGAAGGACATGCTATGCAGCACAGCAAGGCGCTTACTTGTGTTGTCCCTTCACATGCACAACCTGTGCTGTGACAGTGGGATAGAAGCACAATCCAGAGTGCATACTGTTGCTGCACAGAGCACTCCTGGGGTCTTCACTTGGCAACCACTTAGTGGATACGAGTATGTAGTTCTCTTTTCACTGGAGTTGGCCGATGTAAAGTCCATAATGCAATTTTTGCCTATTGTCTGCTTAGTTGCTTGTGTAAACGTTCCTTGAAGAAATTGTGCAGCAAACTACTAAAATGTATGATGAACAGTTTTGTGTGGAAGCATGAAGGCACTCCAATACCTCATTCTAGGTCCCACTGATGGAATCGCACCTAACTTAGGAAATAAAAAAAAAAATGAGGGCATTTCTTTGCCCATGGAAATATCAGGCAAACCAATGTTACTGTCTTACTGGTTCTGGGCAAAACTCCTATCTGTCATGAGTACAGATTGTTTTTTGATTTGGCAATGTATGTTGCATTAAAATGACAACTGTATGTCATTACCAAGTAATCATCTAGATCATGACAGGCCACTTAAAGGCCAACCTCTTGTGTAACATTTCTCTGCAAAGTTTCCTGAGGTATATACTTCAGGGCACAATATGGTGGTTGATGAGTCTTGATCCGTTACAAAGGGCAGCTGCTGTTCAGGCAGTATATATGTTGTAAGAGAGTACATTACGGAATCAAGATTTATATGTTGTGCGAGCATCTAATTGGTTCCACACATGGTCTGAGAGTGTATACCATAAGGGCTCCAGAATATATCCAGCAGATTGCTCATCCTCACTATGATTTAGGAAGATAATAGTGTGGGATCTTGTTTAATTTCTCTTCTGAAAGGTTATAACCTTTAGGTAGACAATTTCGATACAAGGATAGCACTGGTCAGCGAGCTATACAACATTGGTACTGTGGTGTGTGGGATCATTTGAAATAACGGTAAAGGATACCTTCTGGAGATTCTCAGAGCAAAGCTCCAAAAAGGTCAATACAGTTCCTTAGCTATGAAATTTTCCCATAGAGGGGAAGTACATCTGTTCATTACAATAAATAATGTGAGTGCTTCTCTTGTGAGGTTGTGAGGTCAGTTGGCAGAAATATATAAGGGTATACTTGATTATAAAAAGCACGTGGGTGGGGTTTATGAAATTGTCCACCTGCCTCAACCATATGATGTGAATCATAAACATGCGTATGGTAGATATTGGCTAGCCACCCGATTAATTTGGCAAAGTATAATGCACATGTTGTCCATGTGGTCTAACAGACTACCACTGTAGAACTGATGTCCTTCCTTGATTTTTAGTTGGCCATTATCCTCAGTCTCATGACTGCAGAAGCCGTAGCCCCCACTCTATTGTGGATGACCCTGTAAGAGTGAAAGTTTGTCACTTTGTGATGGCATTCAGGCAACAGAGAAGAGCCAACCACATCGAGGAATGTGACGGAAGACTCTATACTACCCATGTAATCCAGGCCTGTGCATCCTACTTGCTTCATTTTGTTCCATTGAAACTTGAAGTTCTAGGAAACTGACTGAAGTAAAGCTGTCAGTTTGAGAGTTAATATGTGACTTTAAATGGCCGCTCATGAGTACATACCTTTCATGACCCATTAATAGACTTGCCTATGCATGCTTTCAACTTGTTCGTTCTGAGTTGGAAAATCTTTCTAATAGATTTTACCTAAATAACAACCATCATACATTTCTTCACATATTATATTTTAGACACTATGGCCCTCATTCCGACCCTGACCGCCAGGGCCGCGGGCAACGGAAGCACCGCCAACAGGCTGGCGGTGCTTCAGTGCCCATTCTGACCGCAGCTGTAAAGCCGCGGTCGGAAAACCGGGTCCGGCGGTTTCCCACCGGATTAGCCCCGGCTGGGCGAATCCTCCATGGCGGCGCTGCAAGCAGCGCTGCAATGGGGATTCCGACCCCCTTCCCGCCAGCCTGTTTCTGGCGGTTTTCACCGCCAGAAACAGGATGGCAGGAACGGGTGTCCTGGGGCCCCTGGGGGCCCCTGCACTGCCCATGCCACTGGCACTAACAGGGCCCCTGTATGCTTTTCACTGTCTGCTGAGCAGACAGTGAAAAGCGCGACAGGTGCAACTGCACCCGTCGCACACCTGCAACACCGCCGGCTCCATTCGGAGCCGGCTTCTGTGTTGCAAGCCCTTTCCCGCTGGGCCGGCGGGCGCTCCCTTGGCTGTGGCCAATTGGCTGTTCCCGCTTGGCGGGAGGCAACTGTCGCCCGCCAAACTTGGAATGAGGGCCTATGTTTTTACTGACTCAAGTAAATGGGTACACATTGGTCATGCTTGTGGCCTGATAGCTTTATACTTAATTTTGAAAAAGACCTTATGTAGACTTTGGCAGACAGGGTACTCGTCAAGCCATAGCGAATATTCCAACCACCCTGTTAAAAGTGCATTACACTCAGTGACACTGTACATATGGCTAACAGACATCTACCATGTTTTTACTGAGCACCCGAGTGGCCAAACTTTAAATGAGGTCCTACGCCTGTTATGGATTTGCTTTTTAGGGAATTTAGATCTGTTGTCCTGAAAGAAATTTGATTATTTGCATAGGGGGTGTAAACCCTTTGCAAGCAACAACCACAATCCTTGTCAGGGTGAATCACAAAAGTCACTAAATTAAACCATGCGTAACCCCTTGGTACCTTGGCATAAAAACAGTCCTGCTTAATTTAGAGCCACTGTGTTAAGTATTTATGCAGTTCACAAACAGTAATAAAGTGAAAACACAACACAAGAAAAATCCCACACCCCACACCCATTTAGAAAAATAGAGTAAAATTAAACAAAAAAATTGAACCAAAACAACAAAAATCCAATCAGTGGAACAGGATATGTGTGATTTCAAAGCTTTAGGTCAGTATAGCACCTAAAAGCATAAAGCTCCATTTGCAGTCATCTGTTCATCCTAGACCCGGGAAAAGTCACAAGTTCAGGCCAACTGCGATTGAGCATGGGCCGGATACGGGGACCAGGTTAGTTACGGTATAAAAGTTTCCTTCTCAAAGTCTGTCACAAGGAGTCTAGTGCGCGGTGGAGATGGCCAGGAGGAGCCTAAAACTTCAGCATTGTACCTTTCCTTGTAGAGGAGTGCACTCTGATGCCAGCCAAGGATTAAAGACCTGGGGAGACATTTATTGGGGATCTGGGACGCACTCTAGCAGAGGCCAGCAGGGCTCAGACAGGTCAAATTGCAGTTCCAGGCAGGTCCAGTTGCAGCAGGCCAGCTGGGCAGTTGCAGGGAGGCCTCTGAGGCTTGTTGTGTTCCTGTAGCTCAGAACAAGAATTCTACAACTGACCCATGGAGACACTCAGAGCAGGTCCATTTTTCCTTCACAGGGGGAAGAGCAGACCTCAAGCAGCAGGACAGTCTTCTGTGGAACAAAGAAGGCCTCAAGCAGCAGGTTAGTCCTCTGGGCAACATGGTAAGACACATGAAGCAGGGCAGGCCTCTGAAAAACAAGGCAGTCCTTCCTCTGTATTGTCACCAGGTCCAGGAGTGTACTGAATCTGAGGGTTCAATATTATACCTGGTACCATCCTTTGAAGCAGGGAGAACCTTTAGGCTTTGGTTCTGGAAAGTTCCTTCTTTCCCCTACCAAGCCTCCAAAGAGTCTAGGGTGACAAAGATTGGTGTTAGGTTTCTTTGTGTGTGCTGGAGGCAATCCCCATTTAAGAGTAAGTGGGGCAAGGAACAGTTATGCCCCCAATCATCATGTCAGGATGGCCGCTCCTGCCCACATCTAAGCCATACTGCCTCACTGCCTGGAAGGAATACACAAAACCTAACAGCAGGGTTATGTGACCCATGACACTGGCCGCACGTATGAAATGGTTAGGACAGAAAAACGACAACTTTCTAAAAGTGACATATTTAAGAACTGTGACTTAAAATCTTGACTTTACCATTAAATAAGATTTTAATTACCAAAAAACAAATGTAGGAGTTTTTCATTACCAGGACATGTAAAACTTAAAACTCTTGTCCTACTGTTTAAATATTGTGCACTCTGCCCTAAGGGATGTTTATCAGCTACCTTAGGGGTGACTTATATGTATTAAAATGGAAGGTTTAGACCTGGCAAAAGATTTATTTTGACAGGTCAAATTGGCAGTTTAAACCTGCACTTCAGGCTGCAATGGCACTCTTGAATCATGTTTTGAAGTGCTACTTTAGCGATTGGCGCAATGAGTGTTGCAGGTCTACTAGCAGAGTATACAGGCCCTTCATACATATTGTACCATATACTAGGGACTCACAGGTAAATGGAATATGCCAATCAGGTGTAGGCCAATTCACCATGTTTTAAAAAGAGAGCACAAGCACTTTAGCACTGGTTAGCTGTGATAAAGTGCAGAGAGTCATAATGTCAACAAAAACAAAATTCAGAAAACAGAGGTGAGAAGGCAAAAAATGTGGGTGGGGGACCACACCAAGGATGTCACATCTAACACTGCAGGACTTTTACCTCAGTTTTTAAATGTAAATATACTTGCACTCTCCAAGGAGTGGGTCACAATTATGTCCTTTGGCACCCTAAAATTACTACCATGCAGGGAAAAGAGTTGGGTTTTGGCAAATACTGACTGGATGTTTGGCAGTCACATTGCTGATTGGTACCCATATTAAACCCCGAGGAGCGATCCTGGCAAACATGGTAAGCACACTAAAGACACAAGAAAGGCAAATCCTCCTGAACCTACCCAGGCTGCTCTGGGAAGGTGTTAGTAAAGGTTCACCTGCCTATCCGCACAATATTAATCTGGTCTCACAGCAAGACAGAAACATGGAAAGATAGTCAAAGGTTAGCCTTGACTTGTTATCATATGGACCACACCAAGGAGTCTCACAAGTCTTTGCAGTGGGTTGGTTGCCCACTGTACCATCCTGGGGAGTGCAAAGCCACAGTCTCACAAGTCTTTGCAGTGGGTGGGTTGCCCACTGTTTGATCCTGGGGAGTGCAAAGCCACAGTCTCACAAGTCTTTGCAGTTGGTGGGTTGCCCACTGTACCATCCTGGGGAGTGCAAAGCCACAGTCTCACAAGTCTTTGCAGTGGGTGGTTTGCCCACTGTTTTATCCTGGGGAGTGCAAAGCCACAGTCTCACAAGTCTTTACAGTGGGTGGGTTGCCCACTGTTTTATCCTGGGGAGTGCAAAGCCACAGTCTCACAAGTATTTGCAGTGGGTGGGTTGCCCACTGTTTTATCCTGGGGAGTGCAAAGCCACAGTCTCACAAGTCTTTGCAGTGGGTGGGTTGCCCACTGTACCATCCTGGGGAGTGCAAAGCCACAGTCTCACAAGTCTTTGCAGTGGGTGGTTTGCCCACTGTTTTATCCTGGGGAGTGCAAAGCCACAGTCTCACAAGTCTTTACAGTGGGTGGGTTTCCCACTGTTTTATCCTGGGGAGTGCAAAGCCACAGTCTCACAAGTATTTGAAGTGGGTGGGTTGCCCACTGTTTTATCCTGGGGAGTGCAAAGCCACAGTCTCACAAGTCTTTGCAGTGGGTGGGTTGCCCACTGTACCATCCTGGGGAGTGCAAAGCCACAGTCTCACAAGTGGATAACAGTCTACATTGGTTTTGGAGGGGGACTGGTGCCCACAGTGCTTCATCCTGTTAAGGACAGACGAAGTGGATGCTGTTCTCCACTGGTTCTGGAGGGGGACTGGTGCCCACAGTGCTTCAACCTGTTAAGGACAGACGGAGTGGATGCTGTTCTCCACTGGTTCTGGAGGGGGACTGGTGCCCACAGTGCATCACGCTCCCCGTGACGGTCCCAGTTCCATCACTGCCCCTGCCGCAAATGGGCTAACGATGCTTGAGTTGGCGGTGCTTGCCCTGTTCAGCGGTGCTTGCCCTGTTCAGCAGTGCTTGCCATGTTTGGTGCTTGCCATGGCGGTCTTTGCCCTGCTCAGCGGTGCTTGGCCTGTTCAGCGGTGTTTGCCCTATTCAGCGGTGCTTGCCATGGCGGTCTTTGCCCTGTTCAGCGGTGCTTGCCCTGTTCAGCGGTGCTTGGCCTGTTCAGCGGTGTTTGCCCTGTTCAGCGGTGCTTGCCATGGCAGTCTTTGTCCTGTTCAGCGGTGCTTGTCCTGTTCAGCAGTGTTTGCCCTGTTCAGCGGTGCTTGCCATGGCGGTCTTTGCCCTGTTCAGTGGTGCTTGCCATGTTCAGCTGTGCTTGCCATGTTCAGCGGTGCTTGCCATGGCGGTGCTTGCCCTGTTCAGCGGTGCTTGCCATGTTCAGCGGTGCTTGCCATGGCGGTCTTTGCCCTGTTCAGCGGTGCTTGGCCTGTTCAGCGGTGTTTGCCCTGTTCAGTGGTGCTTGCCCTGTTCAGAGGTGCTTGCCATGTTCAGCGGTGCTTGAGTTGGCGGTACCTGCCCTGTTCAGCGGTGCTTGCCCTGTTCAGCAGTGCTTGCCATGTTCAGCGGTGCTTGCCATGGCGGTCTTTGCCCTGTTCAGCGGTGCTTGGCCTGTTCAGAGGTGTTTGCCCTGTTCAGTGGTGCTTGCCATGGCGGTCTTTGCCCTGTTCAGCGGTGCTTGCCCTGTTCAGCGGTGCTTGGCCTGTCCAGCGGTGTTTGCCCTGTTCAGCGGTGCTTGCCATGGCGTTCTTTGCCCTGTTCAGCGGTGCTTGCCCTGTTCAGCGGTGCTTGCCATGTTCAGCGGTGCTTGCCATGGCGGTGCTTGCCCTGTTCAGCGGTGCTTGGCCTGTTCAGCAGTGTTTGCCCTGTTCAGCGGTGCTTGCCATGGCGGTCTTTGCCCTGTATGTCGGTGCTTGCCCTGTTCAGCGGTGCTTGCCCTGTTCAGCGGTGCTTGCCATGTTCAGCGGTGCTTGCCATGGCGGTCTTTGCCCTGTTCAGCGGTGCTTGCCCTGTTCAGCGGTGCTTGCCATGATGGTCTTTGCCCTGTTCAACGGTGCTTGGCCTGTTCAGCGGTCTTTGCCCTGTTCAGCGGTGCTTGCCATGGCGGTCTTTGCCCTGTTCAGCGGTGCTTGGCCTGTTCAGTGGTGCTTGACTTTGCTGTCTCTGACCTGTGCAGCGGTGTGTGCCATGGCGGTCCCTCATTGCCCAGCGGGGCTGTGGCTGCCGGGCCCTCCTGGGCACTGACTCTGGCGGTGGTCTCCTGACCAATGATGATTGTGCTGCCCTCCTGGGCACTGACTCTGGCGGTGGTCTCCTGACCAGTGACGATTGTGCTGCCCTCCTGGGCACTGACTCTGGCGGTGGTCTCCGGACCAGTGACGATGGGGCTGGCGGTGGCGTCCTGGCCAGCGGGGAGGATGGCGGCCTTCTCCGCCGTGCTGCTCTTCCCAGACTTTGGCGACTTCTTCTGCCCCTTCCCCACCTTGGGAGGAGTCGCAGCTGACTCGACACTCCCCCCGGGACCCTTGTGAGCAGCTTTGCCTGCAGGAGTCTTCACCCTCTCTCGTCGGGCACTGTCTATCTTCTGGTGCTTCACAGGGGGTGGACTGGCAGTGCTTTGGCTCCGTGTCACACTGGCTGCCCTGGTACCCGGTGCACTCCACATACCTCTAACAGCCACCACTGGTACCGGACTGTTTTTGGCTGAGGTGCTACTACGGGACCTATGAATTGGAGGGGTCGGGGGTGGTGGGACAGAGGTCAAGGTTGCTCAGGAAAAGTTTCTGACGAACACTGGGACGGGTAGCTGGAGTGGGTCTGGGAGTGTAGGAAGAGGAGGTGGTTGTAGGAGGTGTAACTTTTGATGCTTTGGGTGCAGGTGCATGTTCTGGAGGCTGTCGTGAAGTGGATGGATGTTGGGTGTGTGTGTGCCCGCGTTTGTGTACTTTGGGAGGGGGCGTCACAGACACACTGGGAGAGGACACAGGGGACGTGTAAATGGTAGTGGGGTTGGTGAGTGCAGGTGAGTGGGGTGTGGTGCTGGGTGTTCTGATGCGAGTCCTAGTGGCTGTAGTGGTAGTGCATGCAGGTGAGAGTGTAGACGAGACTGGGAGGGAGGAGGGAGACGACAAGGAGGGGGACACAGTGGAGGCAGTGGATGTTGCTGTGTCTGTATGTGGGTGATGCTTGTGTGAGTGCCTGTGGGATGTGTGGTGCCTATGTTTGCCTGAGCTGCCCTTGTGTGTTGACGTGTGTGCAGGCTGGTCTGATGGTGTGCTTGGGATAGGCTGAGGTACAGGGGATTGGGTCTGGGTGGAGGAAGTTGGAGGGGGGAGGCTAGACACAGGTACAATGGCTGCCATCAGTGCTGAGGCCAGAGTTTGCAGGGTTCGATGATGGGCAGCCTGACCAGAATGAATGCCCTCCAGGAATGCATTAGTGTGTTGCAACTCCCTTTCTACACCCTGGATGGCATTCACAATGGTATACTGCCCAACAGTGAGTGACCTGAGGAGGTCAATGGCCTCCTCACTGAGGGCAGCAGGGGTGACAGGGGCTGAGGTGCCTGGGGCGAAGGTGTTGCCCACCCTCCTGGGTGAGCGGGCACGGGGTGAATGCTGAGGGGCTGCTGGGAGGGCGGTGCTGGTAGGGGGGGTGGCGGCTGTACCTGTAGGAGTGGGGGGCACAGATTTTGCTGCCACCACAAGGGAGCTCCCATCGGAGGACGAGTCCATGTCGCTGGTTGCTGATCCGGTGACCGCCGTGAAGCTCCCCTCGCCCTCCGTCCCACTGGTGTATTCCGAGTCCGTGGTGTGGCCCTCCATGGCCATGTGGGATGCAGCCCCCTCGTGCTCCGGTGCCCCTGTACCTCCGCCTGATGATGCTGATGCACAAGAGAACAGGGAGAGCACAAAAAGGGGTGGGGAAACAGAAGAAAGGCAGGTTGAGTGCATGGCTTACCGCTACCGTTGACGGACAATACAAATACAGCAGCCCCCTGCACTACGCCGCGCTCTTGGGCTCTACAGATGCAGTTCCTGGGATATGGCCTACATGGCTATGATAGACATCTGCACACATAGATGACACAGGGGCATGTATACCTGTACTTGGCACTCTACAGAGGTGGGGTGGAGTGCCACATGGCCTGCATTACGGAGGGGCCTAGCCTACGGAACTCGCCCTGGCCTAGGGAAACCCACAGCCCTCCTCCCCCACCAAGACCCCTCCACTTCGCGCAAAGTCATGAGAATGTGAGTGTACTCACCCCCTTGTGTCTGCTGTGATGCCCTCATGCGCCCATCCAACTCAGGGTAGGCCACCGCCAGGATCCGGAACATCAGGGGGGTCATGGTGCGACGGGCACCCCTCCCACGTTGGGAGGCCATCCCCAGCTGAGCCTCCGCCGTCTTCTTGCTCCAGCGGCGAATGTCCTCCCATCTTTTACGGCAGTGGGTGCTCCGTCTCTGGGGGACCCCCAGGGTCCGGACGTCCTTGGCGATGGCACGCCAAATATCCTTCTTCTGGTGGGCGCTGAACTACATGACATGTACAGGGGAAGAAGAGAAGTCATTACCAACTGCACCGTCGAAGTGAGTGGCCCACACCCTGCCCTTGCCATGTGGCACATACATTCACACTCCTTCATGCTCACAGAACTCTGCCCCCTTCCTACTTACATCCAGCCCTCTCCACCCAGGCATAGCCCATACAACTTGCACCCTATGTACTCACCTGTTGGTCTGGAGGACCGTAGAGTAGCGTGTACTGGGGGAGGACCCCGTCCACGAGCTTCTCCAACTCCTGTGCAGTGAAGGCAGGGTCCCTTTCCCCAGACGCACGTGCCATTGTCTTTTCCAGACCGAGGTCACAGCAGCACTTGCAGTGTAGGTCCTCTCCTGTCGAAGATCAGGTATCGAGTGATTCAACAGATAGAAAATGCCGGTCACGTCCGCGGCGGTGCGTATCATCACCGCCAGCGCACTTCGTTATTGGCTCCTGGGACCCATAGGGTCCTATGTTAACCAATGCAGCACTGCGCCGCGGTCTACGACCGCCTACCGCGACGGTGTACAACGCCAGCGCAGTTACCTCACATCCCATTGTCCCACTTTAGAGGTCAGGCATCCGACATTTCAGGGGCCCACATGGCTTCATTTTAAACTGCGTCACACATACCTAGGCCTGGAGTCAACACACATACAGAAAGTTTTTTGTATTTTGTGTCGTGTTCTGTGTAGCTGTGGGTGCATACCTCTGAATTGGTTGACTCTGTGGTCGCTGTTGTCCTTCCTAGGCACCGTCAGCAGGGACATGTGAGGAGATGGCGGAATCCTCCAGTGTACCGACCGCTGGTGGACCTGTTAACAATGGAGGAGCGACATTTAATCATCACCTACAGGTTTGACCGTGCCACAATCCAGGAACTGTGTACCCAGTTGGAGCCAGACCTTATGTTACCAATCCGCCATCCCACAGGAATCCCCCCTCAAGTGCACGTGCTATCAGTGCTCCATTTCCTAGCAAGTGGGTCATTTCAAATAACAATGGCCATGGCATCAGGGATGTCCCAGCCTATGTTTTCCAACGTGTTGTCCAGATTGTTGTCTGCCCTGCTGAAACACATGAGGAGCTACATCGTTTTCCCTCAGGTGGAGGATTTGGCTACAGTTAAAGGTGACTTCTATGCCCTTGGACATATCCCTAACATCATAGGTGCCATTGATGGGACACATGTAGCTCTGGTCCCCCCGCAGGAGTGAACAGGTGTACAGGAACCGGAAGAGTTATCATTCCATGAATGTACAGATGGTATGTTTGGCAGACCAGTACATCTCGCAGGTAAATGCTATGTTCCCTGGCTCAGTGCATGACGCCTACATCCTGTGGAATAGCAGCATCCCTTATGTGATGGGTCAACTCCAGAGGCACCGTGTGTGGCTATTAGGGGACTCTGGTTACCCCAACCTGTCATGGCTACTGACCCCAGTGAGGAATCCCGGGACCAGGGCAGAGGAACGCTACAATGAGGCCCATGGACGGACTAGGAGGGTGATCGAACGCACCTTCAGCCTCCTGAAGGCCAGGTTCAGGTGCCTGCATATGACAGGTGGTTCCCTATTCTACTCACCAAGGAAGGTGTGCCAGATCATCATCGCCTGCTCTATGCTTCACAATCTTGCTTTGCGACGCCAGGTGCCTTTTCTGCAGGAGGATGGTCCAGATGACAGTGTTGTGGCAGCTGTGGAGCCAGTGGACAGTGATGAGGAGGAAGCTGAGGAAGAAGACATTGACAACAGGGACTCTGTCATACAGCAATATTTCCAGTGACACACAGATGAGAACAATTTCTTTACTAGTACATTTACTTTCACACTTCTACCTCTATCCTGTCTGTCAATTTGAAGCAGTATTTGGTAACTGAGTTGTACATTTCCATTACGGTTTCACAGGTGTGGTTACCAACGTGTGTCATCTGCTTGCATCCTTCATGGACTTATGATGTGTGACATAGGTATGTTTACATTACAATCTTCGAAAGGATTTTGTCATTGTCATAGATAATACAAATTTTAGAAATCACAGACTGACTCCAGATTGTTTTGTGGTTCAAGGGTGTTTATTGACGTGCTAATTATTGGAGGGGGTGGCAAAATGGTGAGGGGGGATGGTGGAGGAATGTCCATGGCAGAGTCCAGTCTATTAGTCTCACAGGTGCACTGCCCATATGGGCATAGGAAGTGGAGCTGGGGCAGTTTGAATATGGACAGGGTAACAATGTGGGACAGTGGGATGACAATCAGGGTGGTCTTATTTCTTGGGCGGGGTCTTGCCATCGTGCTCTGTCCTGTTCCTGTATCTCAGGGACCGCTTGCGGGGTGGTTCTCCGTCTGCAGGGGGTGGGGTGCTGGTGTGGTGGTCCTGTGGCGGGGCGTCCTGTCCACTAGCGCCGGCGGAGGTGGTGGGCAGTTCATCGTCCATGCTAGTGTCAAGGGCCCCTTGGAGTGCCACGGTGTCCCTCATGGTGTTCTGTATGTCCTTCAGCACCCCTACGATGGTGCCCAGGGCGGAGCTGATGGTTCTGAGCTCCTCCCTGAAGCCCAAATACTGTTCCTCCTGCATGCGCTGGGTCTCCTGAAACTTGGCCAGGATCGCAGCCATCGTCTCCTGGGAGTGGTGGTATGCTCCCATGATGGAGGAGAGGGCCTCGTGGAGAGTGGGTTCCCTTGGCCTGTCCGCCCCCTGTCGCACAGCAGCCCTCCCAGTTCCCCTGTGTTCCTGGGCCTCCGTCCCCTGGACCGTGTGCCCACTACCACTGCCCCCAGGTCCCTGTTGTTGTTGTGGTGGTGGGTTATCCTGGGTTCCCTGTGGTGGTGGACACACAGCTGATTGACGTGTCCTAGAGACGGAGGTATGGGCCCGCTGGGTGGGTGCTGTACTGGTGTTACCAGAGGGTGGAAGGTCAGTGTTGGGCTGTGCCTGTGCGAGGGGGACCGACTGTCCCGAGGCCCACGATGGTCCGGGCTGGTCATCTGGATCCAGTTGGCCAGAGCTGCTGTCGTCACTGTGGGCCTCTTCTGTGGGTGGGGTAGAGATGTCTGGACCCTCCCGTCTGGTGACGTTAGGTAGTGGTCCTGCAGGGGTATAAAAGCATGATCTGTGTGTGTCATGGTGTGCAATGGGTGGGTGAGCTTGTACCCCAGTGCTAGCATTCCTGTGTGGGGGCTTGTGTGATGATGGTTAGGGGGTGTTATGAGTATGTGCAATGGGCATGCTTTAGTGATGGGTGTCCATGCTTTGTTGTGTCATGCAGGGCTTGGTGGTGGGATGTGTGGTTTGTGTTATTAGTACATTAGTGAGGATTTGGTGTGATAGGGGAGGGGGTGAGGGTGGGGGTGTGTGATAGCATGTAGGTAGGGTGGGGGATATGATAGTTAAGATTTGACTTACCAGTGTCCATTCCTCCACCGACTCCTCCGAGGCCCTCAGGATGCATAATGGTCAAGACCTGCTCCTCCCATGTTGTTAGTTGTGGGGGAGGAGGTGGGGGTCCGCCGCCAGTCCGCTGAACCGCAATGTTGTGCCTGGAGACCACGGAACGCACCTTCCCCCGTAGGTCGTTCCACCTCTTCCTGATGTCCTCCCGATTTTTTGGGTGCTGTCCCACTGCGTTGACCCTGTCCACGATTCTTCGCCATAGCTCCATCTTCCTACAAATAGAGGTGTGCTGCACCTGTGATCCAAATAGCTGTGGCTCTACCCGTACGATTTCCTCCACCATAACCCTGAGCTCCTCCTCCGAAAACCTGGGGTGTCTTTGGCGTGCCATGGGGTGGTGTAGGTGATGTGTGGGGTGGTGTATGTGGTGATGAGTGTGGTGATGTGTAGTGGTGTGTGGTGTTTTGTGCGTGGATGTTGTGTGGAGGATGGTGTTGTGTGCCTCTGTGTGGTGGGGTTGTCTATTGCTGTGCTCTCTGTCTGTCGCCTTCGTCTCTGATTTTTGGTCGTAGGGGTTTGTGGGAGATGTGGGTGGGTGTTTTATATTGTGTTGGGTGTGTGGGAGTGGTGTGTGTATGTGTATCAGGTGTGTGTATTTTGAATTGTCCAATGTGGCGGTGTTTTGGAGATGTGTGTGTATTTTGAGCGCGGCGGTGTGTACCGCCAATGGAATACCGCGGTTGAAAGACCGCCGCGTGGATTCGTGGGTCGTGATAGCATGGGCGTGTTTCTGTTCACGTGACGGTGGATGTTTTTTTTCCGCCAGTTTATCACTGACCTTTGGTGTGGCGGACTTGTGTGGGTGTCTGAATTTTGGCGGATTTCGAGATGTGGATCATAATAGCTGTGGCGGAATTCCGCTGCCGCGGCGGTGTATTGGCGGTCTTCTGCACGGCGGTAAGCGGCTTTTACCGCCAGGGTTGTAATGAGCCCCATAATTTTGCAAAGTGCAAGGAAGGATGCGAGGTCAACCTCCATTCGAATTACACCACACAGGTCCAGCACTAGAGAGGAACATTTGTGGCTCTTAAAAGAATTCTCCGACAACTGATGTCATGACCACACAAACTTGCCAAGTCAAATCAAAGAAGTGCATGAGAAAAGCAAAGAGATATCCTCAGTGGAGACAGCAAAGCCCAAACTGGAAGAAGGTTTGCAGAGTAATCTTGCGCTTATTTCAAAGGAAGAATCAAGAAGAGAAGATCCAAGATGGCCGCTGTGAGTCCTGAAGGTTAGTTACAGTTCTAGTCTTGCAATCGGTTGGTTGCTAGGTTACGAGCTCTCCAGCTGGAAGCCTTGCACTTCAACTGAGGTCTGACAGGAATCAGCTGTGTGGAGAGAGAGCGCGCTTCAGAACAGAAACTCCTGTGAGGTAAAATTACATTTGAAGATTATATTACAGAAAACGGATAAATATTGTCAAGGTTTATTCGAAGAGTTTGATAGTAGACCGTTCCCGTGGAAGTCGGCAAGGCTACAGAGTTAATGTCTGAATTAACCTTATTTTTACAAGGTTCTTGTTTAAGATATTAAAGTCAAAGAAAAAACGAACTTTAAAAGAGCAAGTATCTACAAATGTCAAGGTTATAAACGAAGGCCAAGTTTAAAGGAGAAACGAACTGTTAACAAATAAGCATTTACAAATTCAATGGTAATAAACCAAAATAGAGTTTAAAAGAGAAACGAACTTAAATAAACAAGCATTTACAACTACAAGTTATCGACAGATGTCGAAGTAAGGAAGGAGAAACTAACTGTAATAAACAAGCATTTACAAATACAAGTTATCAACAAATGTCGAAGTAAGAAAGGAGAAACAAACTTTAATAAACAAGCATTTACAAATACAAGTATTGACAGAAGTCACAATAAGACAGGAGAAATTAAATAACATCAGCTGATTTGAAGAACGCATTATCACCAACTATATATATATATATATATATAGCAACATAAAACCAATCTCTAACAAAGGTTGAGAAGTTCTTCCAGAATCAGTAATAAACATTTTTTAAGAAGAGCTATCATTTATAGAGAGAAGAAAGGCTCCAGAGAACTCAGGGTGAGTGAAGAAATAATAGAATTAAAGAGAATTAAGTGTTGAGAGTAGAAAGTGAAAAAACTGATGTAGTATGTCCCTAGTAATTGCGACTGTGACTCTTGCAGGTGCTGTATCCAATCTTAGATGTGAAGAGGCAGACTGAGTACTGGCGTTCATCATCTCTGTGGCAGTCTCTCTACCATCCCATTCCCCTTTCCCCCTCCGGGGTTCTCAGCACGAAGGATTAATATTCGTTGTGAGTAGCTCGGGTCGGGACTGAGGAGTTATCTTCTGCTTCTGAGGAAATCGAATTGAAGTATCCTGACAGATTGAAGTGCCCATCACCCTAATTTTAGGGAACAAAAACAGATTTCCTCCTGAGCAGAATGGCAGAAGGAATTGATATAAAAGCATTAGCCACCGTTTTGGAAGGGTTACAGAAACAATGAAATAGCACCATAGAAGAAACAGTCCAAATAAAACAGCGAATAAATGAGTTAGGGAACACCGCTAAATCAAATGAATCTGTGTTTTCACAAATGCCTAGCCCTTCACAGTCTGTAGGTATATCCACTCAAGTAATTCATGCAGTTTCCTCTATTATTCCTTTGGCTCAACCCGAGCGCTTCGGTGGGGATCCAAATAAGGCGCAGATTTTTCTGACCCAATGCTCATTGCATTTTTTATGTAGACCAGTCATTTTTTACGAAGACCAGTCCAAAGTGGCATTTATATTGTCTTATCTGACAGGAGATGCGGCCGCATTGTCCATGCCAATAATTTCCAGAAATGATCCTGTTTTATATAATTTCCAAAATTTCAAGGAAGAGTTCTTAAGAATATTTGATCGGCGAACTGCAGCACAAGCCACTGACAATGAACTACTGGAAATCAGGCAAGGTAATAAAGATCTAGTAGCCTATCTGGCTCATTTCAATAAACTCATTGTAGAGACTGCCTGGCCGGAGTCAAAAAGAGCCGCCATATTTTATCGTGGACTGAGAGATTAATTGAAAGATGCCTTAGCACAAGTTCCAAATAGACCCACCAAAATGTCAGAGTTAAGTGATCTTGTGTTACAGATTGACCACTGGTTAACTGAACGAAAAGCAGAAAAGAGAAGAGAGTATCGACCATTTCCCCTGAGAATTGATCGTGTAAGAAATGATCATACGAGAGCCGGAGAAGGGATAACGATCGAAGAACCAATGCAAATTGGTTCC
Source organism: Pleurodeles waltl (assembly GCF_031143425.1). Classification (NCBI taxonomy): domain Eukaryota; kingdom Metazoa; phylum Chordata; class Amphibia; order Caudata; family Salamandridae; genus Pleurodeles; species Pleurodeles waltl. The sequence goes on from NC_090439.1 coordinate 458,648,783, forward strand.
ATCCGAGGTCCTTTATCTAAGGAAGAAAAAGAGAAAAGAAGAGTGAATCAACTATGTTTATATTGCGGTGCATCTGGACATTTTGTTAAAAACTGTCCCAAGAAACCCAAAGCTCTTCAGTCGGGAAAAGGCCAGCTTCATCAGTAGAGGGAGTTGCCCTGATGAAAGCAGAACCCAAGACAACTCCTTTAGATCAACAAGTGGCAAATACCTTACAAACCGCAGCACCACATTTGGTACAAACAGTATCAGTTAAGACACTTGAGAAGGAAATTCAAGGGATCTCAGTTATGATAGACTCTGGAGCTACGGGCAACTTCTGTGATATCAAATATGCTCGTAAAATGGGTATTCGATTTATCAAGAAATCTACTTTGGAAGTAGTAAGAGATGTGGATGGAACCAATCTTTCTTCGGGACCCATTTCCCATGAGACCGAACCAATTCAGATGCAAGGTTTTGGTGGACATCAGGAGCAGATAATCTTTAATTTGATAGATGCTCCACAATTTCAACTCATTTTGGGTCTGCCCTGGCTTACAGAACATAATCCACAAATTGATTGGAGCAAAAGAACGATCAAGATGAATTCCTTTTACTGCAAAGAGAATTGCTTTCATGATGGAGTGGAAGTGTCCACCAAGTCCCAAGCAGCCTGTTTATCCTCACACTCTTCAGTGATCTGTGCACTAAAGACAGCAGAAATCCCAAAAGAATATGAGGATTTAGTCGCCGTTTTTGATTAAAAGGAGGCTGAGAAATTGCCACCACATCGACCCTACGACTGCAAAATTGAACTGGAGCCAGGTGCGATATTGCCATGTAGCAGAATATACGCATTGACCGAAGCAGAGAATCAACATTTAAAGGAGTATTTGGATCAATATCTTGCTAATGGTTTTATTCGTCCTTCTGAATCTCCAGTGTCATCCCCACTATTTTTCATACCAAAGAAGGATGGGAGTCTTCGAACTTGCATTGATTATCGAGCCCTCAATCAGGTTACCATCAAGAATCGATACCCACTGCCTTTAGTGTCAGTTTTATTAGATCAAGTAAAGAATGCTAGAATCTACACCAAATTGGACCTGCGAGGAGCATATAATTTGATTCGAGTGGCTTCAGGGGATGAATGGAAAACCGCTTTTCGGACTCGATACGGATTATTTGAAAATCAAGTGATGCCCTATGGATTATGCAATGCTCCCGCTGCCTTCCAGCATTTCGTTAATGATATATTACGAGAATTCCTCGACCGGATTGCCGTGGTTTATATAGAAGACATTTTCATCTTTTCCGACAATCTACAGGAGCACATTCCCCATGTTCGATCCATCCTCTCAAGGTTGCAAGAAAACCATCTCTATGTAAAATTGGAGAAGTGTGCCTTTCATGTGGAACGAGTTGAGTTCTTAGGATTAATTTTGTCACCAGAAGGAGTTAGTATGGATCCTGCCAAGATAAAGACAGTGCAACATTGGCCTTCTCCTTGCAATGTCAAAGAGATCCAGAGTTTCTTGGGGTTCGCTAATTTTTATCGAAGATTCATATCCAATTTTTCTCAAACAGTTACACCCATTACTCGATTGTTGAAGAAAGAAGTGAAGTTTGAGTGGACAAAAGAAGCTGAAAATGCTTTTAATTTTTTGAAGAATTCCTTCGTCTCAGCTCCAATCTTGCTCCACCCCAATCCAGATGAGCCATATTATGTGGAGGCAGATGCTTCAGATGTTGCCATAGGAGGTATCCTTTCCCAGCGTCATAAAGATACAGGTCAATTACATCCAGTGGCCTATTTCTCTCGAAAATTAACACCACCAGAGATAAATTATTCAATTGCGGATAAGGAGCTATTGGCAGTCAAAGAAACTTTTCGTGAGTGGGGGCATTACATTTTGGGAGCTAAGCATAAAGTGACCGTTTACACGGACCACCGAAATTTACAGTTTTTAAAATCAGCTCGAACTCTAACAGCTAGACAACTGCGTTGGTCCCTATATTTTGCAGACTTTGATTTTGTTATCACTTTCAGACCAGGAAAAGTAAATGAGAAGGCAGATGCTCTATCTCGAATTGATACCGGTGCAGTTAAAGAGCCTCCAGAAAAAGAATTGATTATTCCACAAGAGAAGTTCATATCTGCCATATTGTATGAAAATATAACCAAAGAAATTCAAGAAAACTTATCATTCGAAGGAATGCTGAAGTGGTCCAAAGAAGGCCAAGGAAGAGAAATCAAAAAAGGTTTGCCATACTTTAAAGGTGCACTGTATGTTCCGACTGTGGAGCTGCAAGAAAAAATTCTTCAGGCTTATCATGACGATCAATTGGCTGGACACAAAGGAATTCAAAAGACTCAAAATCTAATACAACGAGAATTTTGGTGCCCAAAAATGAAAACTCAGATAAGACAATATGTGTCAACTTGTGACAAATGTCAAAGAGGGAAATCAAATAGAACAGCTTCACAAGGTCTGTTAAGACCTTTGCCCACTGCACCCCATGCCTGGCATAGTGTTACTATGGATCTTATAGTGGACCTCCCTAGTAGCCAAGGTTTTAACACTATCCTAGTTTTTGTAGACACTTTCACTAAAATGGCGCATTTCATTCCTTTGAAAGAAATCCCTCGAGCCCCACAGGTTGCGCAGTTGTTTACACAACACATAGTACGCGCCCATGGTATTCCAAAAATTCTAGTTTCAGACAGGGGGTCCCAATTTGTTTCTCGCTTTTGGAAGGCCTTTAGTAAAAGATTAGGAATTGATTCTCGTTACTCTACCAGTTACGATCCTGAAACCGATGGGCAAACAGAGAGAGTGAATCAAGAGTTAGAACAGTATTTCAGACTCAATTTATTCGATAAAGAGAAGAAATGGCCCGAGTTGATGTGGGCAGATGAATTTGCTTACAATAATGCTGTTCATTCCACCACTGGGTTCACCCCCTTTTATCTGAACCATGGTAGACATCCTAATGTAATGTTGGGTAAAGAAGATGATTCAGTGGCTGCAGTAGAAGAGATGGTGAGGGATTTGCAGACCACGTTAGTTAGGGCTAGAAAAAACATCATTCAAGCAAAAGACTCATATAAGACTCAGGCTGATAGAAAAAGAAGAGAGAGCCCCATTTATTCGAAAGGAGACAAAGTTTGGTTATCCACTCGTCATTTACGTCTCAAAGGAAATCGCAAATCTCAGCCACGATTTATAGGCCCATTCAAAGTTGACAAGATGATCAATCCAGTGGCAGTTAAATTGCAGTTGCCAGCTCATCTAAAGATACATCCTGTTTTCCATGTCTCCTTGTTAAAGAACAGTCCTCCAAATTTACGTCAAAACTCCCCTCCAATTCCTATCCAGATTAGCTCTGCAGAAGAGTATGAGGTCAATCAAATCTTAGATTCCAAAATCCGTAATGGCCAGCTTTATTATCTAATTGATTGGAAAGGTTATGGTCCAGAGGAACGATCCTGGGAGCCGCACGAGTATGTACATGCTTCAAGATTAGTGAGAAACTTTCATAGAACCTACCCAAGCAAACCTAAATTGGAGAACTGTTCCTTGAGGGGGAGTACTGTCATGACCACACAAACTTGCCAAGTCAAATCAAAGAAGTGCATGAGAAAAGCAAAGAGATATCCTCAGTGGAGACAGCAAAGCCCAAACTGGAAGAAGGTTTGCAGAGTAATCTTGCGCTTATTTCAAAGGAAGAATCAAGAAGAGAAGATCCAAGATGGCCGCTGTGAGTCCTGAAGGTTAGTTACAGTTCTAGTCTTGCAATCGGTTGGTTGCTAGGTTACGAGCTCTCCAGCTGGAAGCCTTGCACTTCAACTGAGGTCTGACAGGAATCAGCTGTGTGGAGAGAGAGCGCGCTTCAGAACAGAAACTCCTGTGAGGTAAAATTACATTTGAAGATTATATTACAGAAAACGGATAAATATTGTCAAGGTTTATTCGAAGAGTTTGATAGTAGACCGTTCCCGTGGAAGTCGGCAAGGCTACAGAGTTAATGTATGAATTAACCTTAGTTTTACAAGGTTCTTGTTTAAGATATTAAAGTCAAAGAAAAAACAAACTTTAAAAGAGCAAGTATCTACAAATGTCAAGGTTATAAACGAAGGCCAAGTTTAAAGGAGAAACGAACTGTTAACAAATAAGCATTTACAAATTCAATGGTAATAAACCAAAATAGAGTTTAAAAGAGAAACAAACTTAAATAAACAAGCATTTACAACTACAAGTTATCGACAGATGTCGAAGTAAGGAAGGAGAAACTAACTGTAATAAACAAGCATTTACAAATACAAGTTATCAACAAATGTCGAAGTAAGAAAGGAGAAACGAAATTTAATAAACAAGCATTTACAAATACAAGTATTGACAGAAGTCACAATAAGACAGGAGAAATTAAATAACATCAGCTGATTTGAAGAACGCATTATCACCAACTATATATATATATATATATAGCAACATAAAACCAATCTCTAACAAAGGTTGAGAAGTTCTTCCAGAATCAGTAATAAGCATTTTTTTAAGAAGAGCTATCATTTATAGAGAGAAGCAAGGCTCCAAAGAACTCAGGGTGAGTGAAGAAATAATAGAATTAAAGAGAATTAAGTGTTGAGAGTAGAAAGTGAAAAAACTGACATAGTATGTCCCTAGTAATTGCGACTGTGACTCTTGCAGGTACTGTGTCCAATCTTAGATGTGAAGAGGCAGACTGAGTACTGGCGTTCATTATCTCTGTGGCAGTCTCTCTACCATCCCATTCCCCTTTCCCCCTCCGGGGTACTCAGCACGAAGGATTAATATTTGTTGTGAGTAGCTCGGGTCGGGACTGAGGAGTTATCTTCTGCTTCTGAGGAAATCGAATTGAAGTATCCTGACAACTGAGCCTGAAAAAAACTTGCTAATTTTCCTAGCAAAGTTTAAAATTGTATACGGGGAAGAGACACATTTCTTTGTGACAGCTCAGAAGGCGCTGACATGTATGGAGCAGATAGGGCTATTGTCGAATCCATCACTCATGCCGATGAACACCAGAGAGAAACCAGTACCTACCAGACACCAGAAAAAAAGAATGGCAAAGTCACCCCGACCAAGGAACAAGCAAAGGAGGAACAGAAAAAAAAACAGTGCAAGAGATAAGGATAACCAAGACAGCTCTGGCCAATAATAAATGGAGGCCACAGGCACCGGAAACAGAAGGGAGAAGTGTCTCTGAGCACAATGCAACAGGAACGGACACAGAAGAAGCACAGCTGCCAAAGCTCACCTCAGTGACAGCTGTGGATTTAGGATGAGCAAAGCTAATAAGCTGGAAAGGCTGGACTACATTACACTGCCAAGATACATGCCCGCGAACAATGGAGAGAATGCATGTTGACCCTGCGGACCCTATTTCCCCCCATTTACTAGGCTAGCGGGGAACGTTTACTAGTTAATCCCCTGGACTGCAGAGATTGAGACTTGTTGGCACCTATAACTGCCACTAAGTCTGCCCCAGCCACAAGGAGACAAACAGCTCATATGTTGTTCAGAGTTCGGGGTCATACATACTGTGAATTGGGGGTGGTCAATTGAAAGATCACGGCATGGTAAGGTAGGGTGGAGGGTGTTCAATGGGTAGATTATAATGCACCAGAGTGTCAGTTTACCAGGGTAGGAGAGGGACGGGGAGGGTCAATGAGGAGAGGGATGGAGAAATGGAGACATTTTGGCTAACATGACAAGCAACTAACACGGTTAACATGGAATGTTAATGGATTGGATAACAAAGTAAAGAGAGGGCTGATAATCAAGGCACTTAACAGATACAAAACAGATGTGGTGTTCTTGCAAGAGACGCATCTTATGGGCACTCAACCCAGTAGTCTGGGGAGAGTACGGTATAGAATAGCATGCTTCGCGCAATATACCTCAGTCTCGAGGGGGGTAGTAGTACTTCTCAGTCGGTCAGCCCCACTTCATGTGACCCACACATGGATGAATGCTAATCATTGCTATGCTGCCCTGGAAGGTGAATGGGAGGGAAGGACTGTATTACCACAGAAAGTAAATGCTCCACCAGGGCTGCATATGGCAACATTGTGCAGGGTGGGAGGGCTCCTTGCAACCACATCCCAGGCCCTTACGATTTTAGGAGGGGACTTCAACCTAGGTTTTGACACCTAACTAGATAGAATGAGTCCAAGAAATGAGAGGGAGGCAACTAAAGGCAAATTAAAAGGCTTTACACAGGAAATGGGACTGTGTGACATATGAATGGAAATCCGGGGACAGGAGTGAACATACTCTTTCCACTCACACGCACACGATATGCACTCCAGTCTGGATGATTTTTTTACTACTGGAGACCCAATACATAATTTCACAGCAGTGAGATACATTGCTTGAGGGATGAGTGATCATTCCCCATTAGAGATCACATACTCTGGTGGCTGCCAGACAGGCGTCAGAGAGTGAAGGATGGTGACATGGCACATAGCCAGTAAAACAGATTTTTGTTGCTTGGACAAAGCATACAAACTTTACTTTACGGGAAACAAAGGGGCCATAGAGAGTAAAGTTGCAGAGTGGGAGGCACACAAGGCCACGATCCGGGGAATCATTATAGTGGTCAGTGATAGACCAGAACGCATTTGAAGGTTACTAGATCTAGAAGATCAGCTAATGTAATTCAATAGAGAATATGTGACCAGCCCTATGCCCCAGCTGGCAAGGGACCTAGACCTGACCAGAGTGGATTATCACATCACCTGACAGCCTGAAACAAGGTAAAACTAGGCTACATTGCCCGAGAAAAGCACATTTACGAGGCAAGAGACAAGGCTTGCAAACCACTGGCCTGGATAGGGAGCAAGGAAAGAGAGGGATTATTTGTGAGGGAGGTTAGACTGGACTCCAGGGACTGAGTAACAGGTAGTGAAAAAGTAGTAGAGGTGTTTGCTGAAGATATGGAATCATTCTATAACGCAAGACCCCTAGCCTCCAATAAAGAGGTGTTGAAATTATTCAAAGACTGCCCGGTCAAATGACTATGGCTAGAACAGAGGAGGGAACTAGAACATGATATTTCAGTAGAAGAAATAACACTGGCGATGGGACAAATGCAGACAGGGAAAGCCCCGGGACCCAATAGATTACCTATAGAGCTCTTTTGTAAGCTGTCTCGGTGGATCGAAAGACCGCCTCAAGAGACTTACATGGAGTCCTTTAATAATGGGTAACTCTCAGAAGAACAGAGAACAGCAACTGCAGCCCTAATAACCAAAATAGGCAAACCCAGAGACCGGTGTGAGTCATATAGACCCATATCGCTGCTGAACGCTGACACTAAGCTCTTAGCGAAGTTCCTAGTGAACAGCTTGGAGAGATAATCACTGATCTGGTGCATCCAGACCAAAATGGATTCATACCTTATCGATCAACTAAACCAAACCTTCGAAGGTTATGTAATAAAATTGCACAGGTGGAGAGACTGGGCGACTCGAGAGGGATCATGTCGTTAGACACCAATAAGGCGTTTGACTCGGTTGAGTGGCCATACTTGTTTGGAATGTTAGAAAAAATGGCCTTTGAGCCCACTTACATTAAATGGGTTAGACTGCTATCTGCAGAACCTATGGCCAGAGTGAAATTGAACTGCCGTATATCCAAGGGATTCCTAGTGAAGAGGGGGACTAGGCAAAGATGCCCCCAGTTGCCAATGCTGGTTGCATTGGCAATAGCGGCCCTGGCAGCGTGAGTGCTTGTAGATGCACAAGTATGGGGATGGCCAGGTGCAACGGGATGGAAGGAGCGTATTTCACTATATGCAGATGATATCCTACTATACCTGACAAACCCGGACCAATTGCTGACCCGACTGAGAGATATATTTTGGATATTTGGCAGATACTCTGGATTTCAGATTAACTGGGACAAATCCCTATTGTACCCGGAGGAAGGCTGGGAGGGGGAGAGTGAGATACCGCTTCCGCTTTGCATAGATCCCCAAACATTTCAATGCCTAGGGATCTGGATCACTAAAACTGCAGATGCCCACTACGTGGCCAATATGATGCCTCTGCTCCAAAGGTTGGCGGGAGATATAAAGCATTGGAGTAAGCTGCCATTGTCCATAATGGGCTAGGCAGCCATGTTTAAAATGATAGCACTACCCTGGTTCCTTTATGTTTTTTAGAATTCCCCCCACAGAATACTTGATGCCTTCTTCCTAAAGTAGATGCACTGGTTAAGACGTTGTTATGGGTGGGATAGCAACCTTGCATAGCCATGAAAGCACTCCAGCACAGTAAATTTGAGGGAGGCACAGCTCTGTATTATGAGGCTGCACATATTGGAGTGGTAAATGACTGGGCATACCAGAAGTGGGAGGACCCAGCGTATTTCCTGGACAGAGAGGGTATGGGAAATAGGAGCTACCTACATGCACTATATGGGGGAAGCTTGATAAACAGGCAGGTCTGGCAAAAAGGACCATGGTTGGCATATGGTGCAAACTAAACTGGGAATTGACCTAGGAGAAAAGATTGACTCCTATGACGCCACTATGGGAAGGTAACTGGCTGCAGCTGGAGGCTATGAGGGGCAACTTCCGGGGATGGGACACTAAAGGACTCTTCACTCTAGCAGATGTGTGGGATGCAAATGGTATTGTACCATTTGAACATTTACAGAAGGAATATCATATGCACAATGCACAGTGGCTGAGATATAGACAACTGAGACATGCACTCCAGGAACGAATAGCACAGAAGAAGAAACACAGGAGGATTCCCCCCTTGAGAGGTGACTGTTGGACGGTCGGATAGAGAAAAAACTAGTCTCACTCACATATGCACCCTTATGAGAAACTCACAGAGCCCCCTAGCGCAATTACAGGAAAGCTGAGAGCGAGATGTAGGATAACTAGATGAAGAGGACTGTCTGCCAGCACTCGGGTTTCCCAATGAAGTTGCAATTAAAACATCTCAGACAAATTAAGGTAGTCCGTATGACATATTACACACGGGTACTACTCAATAAGATAGGAAGAGCAGAACATTCGCAGTATCTCAGCGGCTGTGGATTGGAGGACACTCTGCTACATACTTTGTGGGGCTGTCCCAAATTGAGACATTTCTGGAAGAAGGTGCGTAAGCCACTTGAGGGTGCAGCAGGGGCACCTCTCAACTTGCTCCCCGAATTGCTCTGTGGGGTATTTTGGGGCCGACGGACCTTACTAGAGGTAAAAAAATGTAACTTTGAACAAGGCAACAGTGATATATTGATGCACAACTCTCATAAATTCTAATAGTAATGTAAAACAGTGGTCAGCAACACTACAATATACCTGTTGCCAAAATGTGTATGTTTTGAACAGAAAAGATTCTGCCAACACCAAGGTATACAAAAAGTTGCAGACCACTCTGATTTATTCTCCCATATACTCAATACATTGTAATTAAAGAGCATATCTCAATATACCAAGTGGTGATCCCTGGTATGTACAATACAAGTGATGGTAAAAGAGTCCAACTAAATAAGCATCCTTTAATAAACATCTCAATGAGTGAAAAACATGATTTACAGAGTCTTTTTAACAATATCAACAAAAGTGCAAATGTGTCAACAATCTTGGGTGAACGGAGAATTCAGCTGACGTGTTTCATCCGTATCAAGGGACTTCTTTAAGGCTGATAACAATAAAATATTAGGACCTGTATGAGCAACACATTAAAATACATTTATTTATATTACTTGAGCAAAGATTTTATTAAAAACAAACATAGTGGTGTTGCCATACATTAAAAACATAAAGTGCCACCAACTCAAAATGAAGCCATTTGCTTCCAGCGTGCGAAGAGAGAGAGGACAGAAAAAAGGTGAGTCTTTCTCTTTGGGTTTTTCTTAAGGTGGGGGGAAACACTGTGCCTGTTTTCAATGGATTCCTGCTCCACGACCGTTTGCAAGGCCAGCGATCGTGGAGCATGAATCCACCACTAGACACCAGGGATGATTTTTGTAGTTTATTTGAGGAGCGACCCTTAAGCAAGGGTCGCTCCCCTGGGGACATAATTATACCCATGTTTCGCCCCCCCGCCACCCCAGAGGCGGCTCAGCTGTTTTTTTAGCCAATCTGCTCCAAAGGGGGGTCAAAACCCATTAGATACCAGGGACTATATTTACAATAAAGTTTAAGAGCAGCGAACCCTTAGGCAAGGGTCGCTGCCCTGGGGGTGATATTTATATTTATATATGTTTTGGCCCCCTGGGGGCTAGATCGGCTATGTTTTTGGCCGATCTCGCCCCCGGGAGGTGGGGTAGGGGGGTCAAATCCCACTAGGCCCCAGGGATTCTGTTGTATATGTGTGTTTGTGTGTTTTTTGTGTCGGGGCACCCCTTGGGCAAGGGTCCCCCCAAACGGTTGTGTTGGCCAGTTCGCCTATTTTTTTAGACGGGCAGAAGCCAACAGGACGCCAGGGGATTTTTTTTTTCTTTGTTTTTTTTTTGTTGGAGGGGCACCCCCTTTAGCAAGGGTCGACCCCCAGAAGGGGGCACAGAAATTTGGGAGCAGATCGGCCAATTTTTTAAGCCCATCTGCCCACTAGAATCCACTTAGGCACCAGGGATCTTGTGTGTGTGTGTGTGTGTTTTTTGTCGGGGGAGGCCCCTTTGGTAATGGTTGCCCCCCCAAAGGAGACACATTACTGATGGCCATTTCTGTCCCCTTGGGGCCAGATCAGCCTATTTTTTTAGGCCCATCTGTTCCCAAGGGAGACAGAAGGCAACAAGACGCCGGGGATATTTTTTCCCCATTTTTTTTTGTTTTGTTGGGGACGCCCCCTTTAGCAAGGGTTTTCCCCCAAAGGAGGCACAGAACTGTTGGCCTTTTCTGCCCCCTTTGGTAGCAGATCAGCCTATTTCTTTATGCCCCTCTGCCTCCAACGGGGGCAGAATCCACTTAGGCAACAGGGATCTTGTGTGTGTGTGTGTGTGTGTGTGTGTGTGTGTGTGTGTGTGTGTGTGTGTGTGTGTGTGTGTGTGTGTGTGTGTGTGTGTGTGTGTGTGTGTGTGTGTGTGTGTGTGTTTTTGGTGTGGGGGGCACAGAACTGTTGCCGATTTCTTCAATTTTTGTAGGCCCAACAGACCCAAGGGGAGCAGAATCCATTTAGGCACTATGGAAAATGTCTAAATGCTTGGTGGGGGGTTGTTTGTCAGCTGGCAAGGGTTTTGCATTTGTGATTACAACAGTTTATTTCTTCTTTTTGTTCTAGTTCAAAGCTTTTACTTCCTTTGCTGTGGCACCTTCCGGTTTTGGCAGTGGTTGACTTTCAGTTTGCATAGTTGCATGTTTTAGGTAAGTAAAAACAATTTACTCCAAAGGAGTAATGTTGCCATGCATGAATGACATGTTTGTAGGTGGTGTACTAAATGAAGGATTGTGTGTGAAATTGTCCTTAGATTTGTGCACAATGATAGTTGTGTTGTCTTATGTCTAATTTGCTTTTCTTTTTTCTTTTTGGTGGTATATCATTGGTGATTGCTGTGTATGTGCAGAGTAGTTGCTGGCGAGTCTAGCTTTTTCAGGCAAGTAAGTGGTATAGTTTTTGAGTACATAACTCTTTTGATAAAGCCACACTTTGTTTGTTACTTATTTTAGACAGTGCTGGTTGTTGTTGGCGCATTTGTCAAGTTACACTTCTTGGAAAGGATCATGGCTAGCCACAGAATGACCGCTCAGCAGGTTGTTGGCATGCTTTTTGAGTCATCTTCTGACCAAAATTATGAGACCAACTCTGCATCTGAGGCAGAGGAGGAAGTGAGAGATTATGGCAGTGAGTTGCCTGCCCGAGAGGAATCTTCTGATGAGGAAGCCACTCTGAGTGCAGATGAAGGGCCTGTTTTAGAGGAGGACACTGATGTGCCAATAGTTCAACAGCCTGGGGCTGATAGGTTTCCCATTGGAAGACCTGATACCTGGGTTGGCCCAAACATGGAGCAGCCTCAGTTGCCTGCCTTTACTGGTCTCCCAGGGTGCAGAGTAAATACGGAAAACTTTTTACCTGTCAATTTCTTTGAGTTGTTTATGGACAACTTATTTTTGGAAGAGAATGTTGAGCAGACTCATTTGTATGCAGAGCAGTATTTGAGAGACAACGCTGGCAGACTTAGGCCTCAGTTTAGGGCTACCCAGTGGATTCCCACAAATCTGGAAGAGATTAAAAAGCTCCTGGGTTTGACTTTTTTGATGGGGTTGATAAGGAAGCCGTCACTGGCTTCCTATTGGTCTACTAGTCCCTTGATGGCAACGGCTATATTTCCTGCATCCATGACTCGTAATCGGTATTTGCTTCTTCGGATGCTGCATTTTGTTGACAATGCTTCAGCCTTGCCACAAGATCACCCTGACTGTGACCGTCTTTTTAAGATTAGTCCTGTCCTTAATCATTTTGTAAATATGTTTTCAGAGGTCTATGTTCAAGGCAAAGAAATAAGTGTGGATGAGTCTTTGGTCCTGTTCAAGGGTCGTTTGGTTTTCAGGCAGTACATTCCTAGCAAAAGAGCACGGTAAGGAATTAAATTGTTTATGCTGTCTGAAAGTAATACAGGATATGTTTATAATTTCCAGGTCTACACTGGTAGAGATTCCAGTATTGACCCCCCTGGTTGTCCGCCCACTTTTGGAGTTAGTGAGAAAATTGTGTGTGAACTTGGTAGACTACTGTTTAACAAAAGTCACTATTTGTATGTAGATAACTTCTACACTGGAGTTCAATTGTTCAAGGAATTGTTCAGAGTGGACACTGTTGCTTGTGGCACAATCCGCTCTAACCGGAAAGGCTATCCAAGGGAGCTTGTCTGTAAAACACTTGAGAGGGGACAGTGCAGTGCCTTGCGGAATGATGAGCTGCTAGCTCTGAAATTTGCAGACAGGAGGGATGTGTACATGCTAACTACCATCTATGATGAGAGTACTTCCCCTGTGACTGTTTGGGGTCAGGTTGCGGAAGTGCGCAAACCTGCGTGCATTTTGGACTACAATAAGCACATAGGTGGTGTTGATAGAGTAGATCAGAGGCTGGAACTTTACACTGTTCTTCGTAAGTCTTACGTGTGGTGTGAAAAGTTGCCCATCCATGTGTTTCATTTGGCAACTTTTAATGCTTTTATTGTGTTCAAGGATTGCTCCCCTGAGTCAAGGATGAAATTTGTTGAAATTTCAGGAGTCAGTGATAGAGAGCCTTATTGTGGTGGAACAGGCAATAGTTCCTAGAGTAGCAGTGGTGGAGGATGTGGCTAAATTGAAAGATCGCCACCTCCCTGATCACGTTCCTCCCACTCCCAAAAAAGACTTGCCCACTAAGACATGTAGGGCCATATTTATACTCTGTTTGCCCCGGAATTGCGTCGTTTTTTTTGACGCAATTCCGACGCAAAACTAACTCCATATTTATACTTTGGCGTTAGACGCGTCTAGCGCCAAAGTCCATGGAGTTTGCGTCATTTTTTAGCGTGGACACCTACTTTGCGTTAATGATATGCAAGGTAGGCGTTCCCGTCTAAAAAATTGACTCTGAGGCATGTGCGCCGTATTTACACTCCCGGGCGAAATTCACGCCCGGGAGTGGGCGGGTCAAAAAAAATGACGTCCGGCCGCTTTTGCGCCGTTTTTTAGCGCATGGCCAGGGCAGGCGTTAAGGGACCTGTGGGCTCGGAAGGAGCCCAGAGGTGCCCTCCCAAGCCCCCAGGGACACCCCCTGCCACCCTTGCCCACCCCAGGAGGACACCCAAGGCTGGAGGGACCCATCCCAGGGACATCAAGGTAAGTTCTGGTAAGTATTTTATTTTTATTTTTTTGTGGCATAGGGGGGCCTGATTTGTGCCCCCCTACATGCCACTATGCCCAATGGCCATGCCCAGGGGACAGAAGTCCCCTGGGCATGGCCATTGGGCAAGGGGGCATGACTCCTGTCTTTGCTAAGACAGGAGTCATTTCAATGGGGGTTGGGAGTCGGAAAAAATGGCGCAAATCGGGTTGAGGCGAACAATTTGCCTCAGCCTGACTTGCCCCATTTTTTGGCGCCCAAGCTCCATATCCCCCTACGCCGGCGCTGCCTGGTGTACGTCATTTTGTTTCACGCACACCAGGCAGCGCCGGCGGCTTACGTCATTGAATAAATACGGCGCCCGCATGGCGCTTCAGAATGGCATTAGCCGGCGCAAATTTTTTTGACGCAAAACTGCGTTAGCGCAGTTTTGCGTCAAAAAGTATAAATATGGCCCGTAGAGTCTGTGCCCGAAGAGGTATCCGAAGGGAGAGCCGGATGGACTGCCCGGACTGTCCTTCAAAGCCTGGGCTGTGTGTGACTGGCTGTTTCAGGAGTTACCACACAGAGAATTACTGGGAACTACTGTGAGCGTAAACTGCTGTTTTATATTTTCATATGTTCAGTTTCACTGTTGCCAGTACTGTCATGTGTTCAGTTAGAGCTTTTGTTTTTGTAGTTTTGTACTTATTTATAATTAGTTAGTGGTTTCTTTGTTGTTTAGAAACAAAAAAAAGTAATGGCGGTGTGCATGGAGTGGCGCTTGGCTGGCGGTGTGCATGGGGTAGCGCTTGGCTGGCATTGAGCATGGAGTGGCGCTTGGCTGGCGATGTGCATGGAGTGGCGCTTGCCTGGCTGTGTGCATGGGGTGGCGCTTGGCTGTTGGTGTGTGTGGAGTGGCACTTGGCTGGCGGTGTACATGGAGTGGCGCTTGGCTGGTGGTGTGCGTGGAGTGGCACTTGACTGGCAGTGCCAGCCAAACGGCAGTCCACACTCTCCCATCAGCTGGTGTGATTGCTGGATCAGGCATGTGGGCGTATGAAAGTGATGGGCCTTTGAGTGGCGCTGTCTGTCGATGCGAGTGTTGTAATGTGCTGGGCCCAAGGCGACGTGAATGGTCTTGTGCATGTCATGTATGAAAGGTGTGTGAATGGACTGTAAAGCAGTATGTGCCTTGTCGCAGCTTTACAGCTCACTAGCTGTGAGTCACTGGTTCAGTTTTTTGGCCTTTTAGTTATTAACAGTGCATTTTATTTTTGTGAAATCTCTTGTTAATAAAATTTAATCTACTGAACCATCTCTCACCCTCGTGCTAAATCAAACCAGCATGTGTGGTAAAAATGATGAAACCTGCTCTGCTGTAATCAGGCGTCGAAGCACACCCGTGACACGCTAGGGGGCATATTTATACTCCGTTTGCGCCGGGATTGCGTCGTTTTTTTTTACGCATTTCCGACGCAAAACGAACTCCATATTTATACTTTGGCATTAGACGCGTCTAGTGCCAAAGTCCATGGAGTTTGTGTCATTTTTTAGCGTGGACACCTACTTTGCGTTAATGAGATGCAAGGTAGGCGTTCCCGTCTAAAAAATTGACTCCGAGGCATGTGCGCCGTATTTACACTCCCGGGCAAAATTCACGCCCGGGAGTGGGCGGGTCCAAAAGAATGACGTACGGCCGCTTTTGCGCTGTTTTTTTGCGCCTGGAAAAGGCAGGCGTTAAGGGACCTGTGGGCTCTGAAGGAGCCCAGAGGTGCCCTCCCATGCCCCCAGGGACACCCCCTGTCACCCTTGCCCACCCCAGGAGGACACCCAAGGCTGGAGGGACCCATCCCAGGGACATTAAGGTAAGTTCAGGTAATTCATTTTTTTAATTTTTTTTGTGGCATAGGGGGGCCTGATTTGTGCCCCCCTACATGCCACTATGCCCAATGACCATGCCCATGGGACAGAAGTCCCCTGGGCATGGCCATTGGGCAAGGGGGCATGACTCCTGTCTTTGCTAAGACAGGAGTCATTTCTATGGGGGTTGGGAGTCGAAAAAAATGGCGCAAATCGGGTTGAGGCAAAAAATTTGCCTCAGCCTGACTTGTCCCATTTTTTGACACCCAAGCTCCATATCCCCCTACGCCGGCGCTGCCTGGTGTACGTCGTTTTTTTCAACGCACACCAGGCAGCGCCGGCGGCTAACGCCGGCTAACGTCATTCATTAAATAGGGCGCCCGCATGGTGCTTCAGAATGGCGTTAGCCGGCGCTAATTTTTTTGACGCAAAACTGCGTTAGCGCAGTTTTGCGTCAAAAAGTATAAATATGGCCCTAGGTGTCTAGGGTGGGACCCCGATGATGAAGCATGCCAGCAACTTGGTTGGTGGGTGAGGGGTATTTTAAAAATCACCTAAGTCTGTTTCTTTTCACAATTTTAGTGTTTGGAACATATCACAGAAGTACGTGGGCACATCAAAATGATCTATTAGAAAACTACCTGTGTTTTGGGGAGGGGCACCTACGTTTTTGGTCCCGGGTGCGGAATTCATCTAGGGAAACCTACCAAACCCAGACATTTTTTAAAAATAGACACCCGGAGGAGTCCAGGGAGGTGTGGCTTGCGTGGATACCCCAACATTTTGTTACCCAGACTCCTCTTCAAACCTAAACATTTGCTTAAAAAAGCATATTTTCCTCACTTTTCTTTGTGGGATCACCGTTCCGGCACAAATTTCCTACCACCCAGCATTCCCCTCAGTCTCCCAAGTAAATTCATACCTCACTTGTGTGGGTCCCCAAAGCAGAGTCAGCCTAAAGATGTATAAAAGAAAAATATGTGCTTATCAAACTCGCTGTGCTATGCACTCAATTGCTAAAGGTTTTTGGCCTTTCTCTGTTGCAGGCACCTGGGCCATCCACACAAGTGAGGTACCATTTTTATTGAGAGACTTGGGGAACGCTGGGTGGAAAGAAATTTGCGGCTGCTCTCAGATTCCAGAACTTTCTGTCTCCGAAATATGAGGAAAAAGTGTTTTGGGGCCAAATGTTGGGGTTTACAAAGGATTCTGGTTAACAGAACCTGGTGAGAGTCCAACAAGTCACCCCATCTTGGATTTCCCTAGGTGTCTAGATTTAAAAAATGCTTAGGTTTGGTAGGTTTCCCTTGGTGCCAGCTGAGCTAGGGGCCAAAATCCACAGCTAGGCACTTTGCAAAAAACAGCTCTGTTTTCTTTGGGAAACTGTGATGTGTCCCTGTTGTGTTTTGGGGCATTTCCTGTCGTGGCCACTAGGCCTACCCACACAAGTGAGGTACTGTTTTTATCAGGAGACTTGGGGGAACACTGTGTGGAAGGAAACTTGTGGCTCCTCTCAGATCTCAGAACTTTCTGTCACAGAAATGTGAGGGGAAAGTGTTTTTTTAGCCACATTTTGAGCTTTACAAAGGATTCTGGATAACAGAACCTGCTGAGAGCCCCACAAGTCACCCCATCTTGGATTCCTCTAAGTGTCTAGTTTTCAAAAATGCACAGGTTTGGTAGGTTTTCCTTAGGTGCCGGCTGAGCTGGAGGCCAAAATCCACAGCTAGGCGCTTGGCAAAAAGCAGATCTGTTTTCTTTGGGAAAATTTGTGTCCACGTTGTGTTTTGGAGTATTTCCTGTTGCGGGCACTAGGCCTACCCAAACAAGTGAGGTACCATTTTTTATCAGGCGACTTGGTGGAACACTGGGTGGGAAGTGGGAACGCAACTGTTATTTTCTGTAGGAAAACCTTGTAGGATCTATACAAATGACCCCTTGGTGAATTCAGAATTTTCTCTACTTTTCAGAAATGTTTAGCTTTCCGGGATCCAGCATTGGTTTCACACCCATTTCTGTCACTAATGGGAAGGAGGCTAAAAGCACAAAAATAGTAGAAATGATCTATGTTCCAGTAAAATGCCAAAATTGTATTGAAAAATGTGGTTTTCTGATTGAAGTCTGCCTTTTCCTGAAAGCTGGGAAGATGGTAATTTTAGCACCGCAAATGCTTTGTTGATGCCATTTTCAGGGGAAAAAACAGAAGCCTTCTTCTGCAGCCCTTTTTTCCCATTTTTGTTTTTTTAAACTAAATTTTCGCTGTATTTTGGCTAATTTCTTGGTGTCATCCAGGGGAACCCACAAACTCTGGATACCTCTAGAATCCCTAGGATGTTGGAAAAAAAGGATGCAAATTTGGCGTGGGTAGCTTATGTGGACAAAACGTTATGAGGGCCTAAGTGCGAACTGCACCAAATAGCCAAAAAAAGGCCTGGCACCTGAGGGGGAAAAGGCTTAGCAGCGAAGGGGTTAAAAAGCAGGTAAGTTCACGTCTGTACGCATCAAGGTTCTCAGTGCGCTTGCTTGGCCGGACGGCACGTCATTTGAAGTAAGTGAGTAGATATGAGATAGTATGTTATAAACTTCCATATATCGGGTAGAGACGTTTGTCAATTAAACTCTTTTGGGGATTAATTCTGTGACTGAAGGTGACGTTTTTGGTTAATTGGGGCCCTCTTAAATTGCAGAGGAACTCAGCGGGCTGACATCTCATACTTTTAACATAGTATATGGAAATGAGCCGGTTTTGAAAAAACAGTTTAACAGTGTTTTTATATTGGAGGGAAGGGTTTTCTGCTTATGGTAGTCTCTAACTTGGTGAAGTATAACTTATCTCACAAATTATGAGAGTGAGTTGGGTGTACAAAGCAATATATCGCGTGCACTCACAATTGCAAATGTTGGTTTGAGGGCCCTGTTGAACCTTAGATAAGATCGGTGGTGCCAATGTTTTAAATTTCTCATATATGGGAATGAGACATTTTTAAAAGGACAGTTAACAGCAAGTTCTTCTATTGGTGATACTTCTCTAAGAACGGAAGGAAGTTTTGTTTGCCGAAACTACAAACTTGCTGAATTTTAATTTCTCACACAACTTTATGAGAGTGAGTTGGCTGGACAGGACAGTGTAACGTACATTCATATTGCAGATGTTTGTTTCCAAACTAAGGTTTTTTTTGTTTACGATAATAGGACATACTATGTTCCGCCTCATGTGAGAAACTAGTAATGATTTATGCCCATGGGGCTTGTGTTATTCTCCTTAACATGGGTTTTAATATCCCTGCAGTGACTTTGGTTAAAGAAAGCTGGAAATGTTTGTGCTGTGTTGCACAGACATTAGCCTTCACATTTAGATGAAACTTGTTAGGGATGTTTGTTTCATTGGATGTTTTCAAATAGATCATGCTGGAATAAATATAAGAACATATGAGAAGTCAAAAAACACTGATAAACATGGAATACATGGTCGCTACGCGGACACAGTGCAAAAATGAGGGGATGGGTCCCCTCCCAGGTATGGTAACTGGGAAACTGGAATGGAGCGCTGCAAAATATTGGATGAAAGAGATACAGAAAGGGAGGGGATACATGAAGAAATTTGAAAGAATATGCGGTATGTGGAAAATGCAAACCCTATAGAGATGGGGTGGTAAATATGAAAAAGGGAAATAGGGTTGTGGAGAACCAGGGAGCTCACAAGCAATGGCTCTGGAGGAGAGAATCACTGCTCAAGAAGGACTTAGACATTTGCCGATCCCTGGCACAGGGAGAAGTTCATTGTATTGAGGGATATGTAATTAACTGACATAAGGATAGGATACTCGGAGGGATGTATGCATGTTACCCTGTTACTTCTTTTTTGATCACTGGGAGTTCACGGAGAAGGAAAGCTTAGCTGTCAAATGTACTGCTTGGTCACTGTTGTGTGTAGATGAACGGACGATTAAATAGATTAAACACTTAGTTTATTGAATAAAATGTAATCATACAATTAGGCTCATCAATACCGTCCAGTCTGTGTTGTGTCCCACCTTGAGCCAACTGACTTCTCCTCATTTCCCCTGCATTCCACATTCCACATTCAATCATTCTACATTCTACTATGCTTGTTAACATACAACATCTCCCTTTTTTCCCCAAACAACAAACAAATAAATAAAATACAAATATCAATACATTACAAATTCAGAGTACTTATTTGGCACACGTATTTTCCTTCTTGTCTCAGATTACAGCCAATATTATTAACATCACACAATTCTTCTTCAATTTCCACACCTCGCTGTTCTCTTTCTGAACTTTGCATTTCATTGACACTTGTAGTACTTTCACTACTTATTTCATCAACATTACTACTCTCCTCTAATCTCCAACTTAACAAAACTACAGCATTTTCACTCCACCACCCTTTACCCTTCAAAAACACAGAACTATTGGTGACTTTAAAAACCTGCACAGTTGAAGTATATATTGATTCTCCTTTCTGAACTTTACAAGGTTTTCTAATAAGAACCCAATCTCCTATATTGAATACTTAGGTTTAACTCTATTAATCATATCTTAATAGATTTTAGTTTTTTTCTTGTTTGTTAACAATTTTTTGTTTAACTTGAAGTTCATTGTCATCAATGTTTTTGACCGCATCAAAGTTGTCTGCTAACTTACCAAATTTTGGAGTAAGTAAAGCTTTTTCCTTCCTATCGCTCAACAAAAAGAAAGGTGAAAACCCAGTTGTAGAATTTACTGTACTGTTGTAACTATAAACTTTTTCACATAAAAAATCACATACATTTAAATTTGATGCAATTGCTAATTGAATTCCTTCTTTCATAAATCTATTCATACGTTCAACTTGACCATTTGACAATGGATTGTAAAGAGCAGTTTTTTTCATGTTCTATACCTTACGTACTTACAAATTTACCCATCTTAAAAGAACTTAGCTGTGTACCATTGTCAGATACCAAAATTCTAGGTAATCTTTCAATTGCAATTTAAAAAAAAAAAAAAATCAATAACAGTATATGTACTAATGTTTTGTAAAATAAAATACCAATGGATCCATTTAGAATAGTAATCTGTGACAACAATTAAATAACTAATTTCTGACTCAAGTAGATTAAATGAACCTGAAATATCAATAGCTATTTTTAACCACGGTGCATTAGGTATAATTACTGGTTGTAATTCTTTCTTACTCACATTTTTCAATATTTATCTGATTTAACACATTCAACACAGCTGTCCAAATACATATTAACATCATTGTCAAGTCCCAGCCACCAATAATATGTTCTCAATATTTTTTTAGTGGCATTGGTTCCCGGACGCCCTTTATGAGAAAAATCAATCAATCTTTTCCTTAATATTTGAGGTGAAACATACAAATCATGCCTCATTAAGATTCCACACTCAATAGTCAATTCATCAGCTACTTATAAAAAATGTTTGAATATATTCTCCAAATTTCTGCTGGGAGGCCACCTATTGGTAACATATTTCATAACTTGCTGTAACATCAAATCCTTTTCACAAGCCTCATCCCATTCTTCAGCAGAAATCACACCATAACAATGTTCCACAGCATCCAAATAAGATACAACACATTTGTTATCTAGTATTTCACTGTCATCACCATCTTCCAAAGGTAATCTGGATAGACAATCTGCACGTCTGTTCAAACCCCCTCATAAGTGTTTGATTACAAAATTGTATTCCTGCAATTTTGATAACATCCTGATTAACCTAGATCAGTGGTTCCCAACCTTTTGACTTTTGTGGACCCCCACTTTATCATTACTGGAAGCCAGGGACCCCCAGCGAATAATTATTGTAATCCGGGGATCCCCCACCTAGACATTACTGAAAGCTGGGGACCTAATCTGTTGATATTATTTAATTTTCTAAGCTGTCCCGGACCCCCTGAAAAGGCTTTGCGGACCCCTAGGGGTCCCCGGACCACAGGTTGGCAACCACTGACCTAGATGATGCCCTTGTATTACTCCTTCCATCTATCATGTACATGTGGTTTATGATCAGTTGCAATTTCAAACTCATTGCCCCAAAGATATGTTTTCAAGTTTTCCACAGCCCATACACAAGCTAAAGAGTCCCTTTCAATAGGGCTATAAAAACATTCAGATTTCCTAAGCATTCTAGAAATAAAGGCTACCTTGTACTCCTTTCTTGACACAATTTGAGAGAATACGGCACCTATCCCCGTAGCATCTACCGTAATTCTATTTCTCCTTTTAGTATCATAAGGCTGTAAAGCTGGTGTCTGTAATACAGCATCTTTTATGTTTTTAAATGCAGACTCTTGTTCAGCCGTCCATTCGAATTTCACCTTCTTCCTCAACAACTTCCTAAGAGGTTCAACCAAATTAGCATAATCCATAATAAACCTAGAATAATATTCACTCAAACCAAGAAAAGATTTAAGGGTATCCTTATCCTTAGGATTGGGTGCTTCGCGAATTTCCTTCAGTGGATCTTCCTTTGGTTTTATTCCTTCAGATGATTAATTATGCCCTAAATATTCAATTTCTGTACATAAGAATTTACACTTTGACTTGCTAACTGTCATCCCCCTTTCCTTTAAAATTCCCAGCACTTTATTTAAAATAGCATTGTGTTCAGTAATTGTTTTCGCATGTATTAAAATATCATCCTGAAACTTCTGAATGCCTTCCATATCTTTAAACAAAATGTCCATTAGTTTTTTAAATACACTTGCAGCTGATGCAAGTCCAAAAGGTAGTCGTACATATCTATATGCCCCAAAAGGTGTTTCAAATGCAGAATAATCCTTAGAAGAATCAAACAGTTTGATTTGATGATACGCTGACTTAAGATCAATCAAAGAAAAATATCTCGATCCATTAGTGGCTGCCAAATTTTTGTTCAAGGACCTCAAGTCAGCACATAACCTCAATCAATTCAATTCCGCTTTAATCGGTAAAATTATACCATAAAAGCACAGTACAAAAACATTTAAAAAATAGAAATAGAACATAAAAACAATATCCTTTTTGCAAAACATTAAAATACAATCTAAATTAAGTATATATACAGTTATGACCGTGCCTAAATTACTGAACAACCATGCATCACCTGATTAAGTGCTACTATTCATGGATTGTTCATGGATTATGTGTAGGAGCTTAAACTGTTATGATGCAATTCACCATACAAATAATACACAATACTATAAATATCAGTTTAAAATGTTAAGTCTAAAATGCCAGATGGCTTCAAGAAACTTTGCTAGAGAATATGCCACTATCACATTTGGGTCTGATTTGCAAATCCTGAGCACATAACCTTATATCACCAGTTTTTTTTGTGACGACAATAGCCGATACCCATTCCGAAGAATCTGTACATTCAATTACACCATCATCACACAACTTCTTTAAAAGTTCCTTCAATTCCCCTCTAACTGAAAGAGGAACCGGATTAACTTTATGCACCACTGGAGTAGCTTTTTCTTTTAATTTAATTACATGTTCAAAACCTTTTATACATCCAATGTGATTCGCAAACACTTTCTGATTAT
Organism: Pleurodeles waltl; assembly: GCF_031143425.1. Taxonomy (NCBI): domain Eukaryota; kingdom Metazoa; phylum Chordata; class Amphibia; order Caudata; family Salamandridae; genus Pleurodeles; species Pleurodeles waltl. The sequence goes on from NC_090439.1 coordinate 458,672,005, forward strand.
TTGCCAAAAGCTGTTCAAGTGTTAAATGCATACCAATATCCTCTACACTGCTGACTTCTGAACATGGTATCTCTCCAAGGACTATGGGATTCGGTGAACCTGGTTTCAAAATTATTCCCAATTTGCCTAGGTCTTGCGATTCTACAATAGTCCTACCATTTTCAACCACGTATATTTTAGTATTGATACTACGTTCTCTAAACTGAAGAGTGTTACAGAAATACCCTACCATGTTAATATCAAATTCTCAAAACGCTTTTGGGTTCACATCACACTTTGACAATTCTATATCTTTCCAAATACTGTGGAAAATGTCTTGGTCTAAAATGGTAATGGGGGACCCTGAATCTGCCATAACCTTCAATTCTTTGCCACCAGTGCTGACAACTCCAAGTGGAGCTTTAAATCTGTTCAACACACTTTTGCTACAGTCATCATCAATGGTTAAAACTATATTTTCACACATTTCTTCATCAAACTCATCCACAGAATTGACTCTAATGTGGCTGCCCGTTTTTATACTTCTACATACAACAGCAAAATGACCTAGTTTTTTAAATTTGGCAATTTTTTTCTACTGCTGGGCATTTAGAATTATTACCCAGATGTGTTTTAGATCCATATCTATAACATTGTACACCTTTCCTTCCACCAAACTTGTTATCTTTTCGTTCGTCCGTGAATTTAGCTTTCACATTCTGTACCATGCATACATCCGTTTTAGACAAGCCATCAGACATTAAGGCCCATATTTATACTTTTTGGCGCAAAACTGCGCCGGTGCAGTTTTGCGTCAAAAATATTACCGCCGGCTAACGCCATTCGGTGCGCTGTGCGGGCATCAAATTTATACTTTGACGCCCGGCGGCGCAAACCACAGGGGTAAGTCTTTTTTTTTTACCAACACCGCAGCGTCAAGTCGTAAAGCAAAACTACATTAACGCTGCAAAAATGACTGTGGGTCACTTTACGACCCCGCACACCGGATATGTGGCGTTTTTTGACGCAATAGCGTCAAAATTCCCCGCAAACACAGCCATTTCAGCAGAGGAGAGCCAAAATGGATCCCAGATGCCTGTACAGACCCCAGGAAGATGACAACAGACCAGGAACCAGTCAGGAGGACCCACACAAGACCCAGGACAGTTTTAAGAAGAAAAGAAAGTGTCGCTTCAGTGCAGAGGAACAGGAAATTCTGGTTAAAGAGGTGACGGAACACCAGCACCAACTGTTTGTCACCTCAAAGTTGACAATCAGTAGGAGAGAGGCAATATGGCAACAAATTGTTGACAAGATTAACAGTGTAGCAGAAGTACGTAGAACAGTCATCGAGTGCAAGAAATGCTGGCATGACTGCCAGCTCAGGACCAAGGAAAAGATGTCCAGGAACAGGAAGGCAGCACTGCAGACTGGAGGTGGGAGTCCAGCACACCAGGAAGGCCCTGGACCACATGGAGGAGATGGTCGCAGCTGTCATTCCTGAGGAGATCGTCACAGGGATTCAAGGACTGGACAGCGCAGACTACCAGGAGACAACGCAAATGCAGGGTAAGTCGCATGGGGAATTATAATGCACTAATGCCAACTGTAAGCAGGGGGGGATACAGACCACAAAATGCATGGAAGTCATCATATACATTGAGTGGCATGGGTAAAGGGGTATGGCATGGGGGCATGGCCTGCACAGAGAGAAGCTGGGGCACACCATTACACTACACCAACAATAGTCCCATGGGGGCATGCTGCCATGCCAACGATGGAGCAAAGGTAAAGGCACGCCAGGAGGGAAGGGCACAACGTCAAACTGACATCCTGGCACACATCAGCCACTATACCCCCTACATTAACTAGGGCCCAATTAACAACCTCTAGCCATACCGACAACTGGAATGTAACAGTGACAACAGCTGCCACTACCACCTCCGCTCTGTGTGTAGCTCAAGTTGCCAATGGCAGTAACGTCCCCATGGATCATACACACCTAAATTAGTGGGTTGAGGATGACTACTTTAACAATCCCCTGAAACAAGACAAAGGCTCCAGTCCTGTCAAATGTGAATGCCCATAGTTGCCGCAAACATCAGCCAATGTTATCAACAGTAGGAGCTACACAGCACTAAGGACACACCCATGCTGCATATGCCAGGATCCATCCTGTGCCTGGGTCACAATGCAACATCCCAAATGTCATACTGCTCTGACAACAGCATTGAGGGGGAGGACACATGTAACTGGTCACTGACATACACCTGCACAATCAGAGGAGGAAATAGGACACTGCTACGACTATCAGGGCAACCCAATGTACCACACATTCCCCAACATCAGCTGTACACATTACCAATGCTAACATCCATATTGTGCCATAACAATGCTATGCATAGGATACGCTACATGTCAACTTCATATAAGTGGATGTGAAATATCAGAGACTGGGGCAGGTCCAGATTGTTAAGTGTGCTGCTAGTGCCATCAGAGCACCCACAGCCAGTGAAAGGCCTCGCCATTAGAATGGATGTAGACGGAGGGTTGAGTAGGACAAGAAGGTGGCAAATCACTATTTGGCCTAAAACAACACTAGAGGAGATGATGCCACAATACAGACACACTAATTGTACCCTATTTCATTGCAGAGGATGATGGATCTCCTGCGGATTTGCCTGTCCAGGACTACCCTGATGACATGGATGACGAGCTGACAAACATCAGCCACCATACCCTCCAAGATGTGCTTGGAACCCTCCAGACCCCACCTTCTGTCACAAGGAGGAGCTCAGAACAAGCTGCCATCACAGAGGACCCACCCACAACACCAATTGTAAGACCTGCCAGCTCCAATACAGCTGAGGACTCAGACGACACAGGCACCAGCTTTGAGAGAACTGTAGTCGGAGTACAGCGAGAGCTGGCCAAGGAGGTGCGGGTGGGGATGCAAACTATGGCAGCCAGCCTAGAGGGGGTGCGTTTGTGCATGATGTTATCTGCAGATCAGGCAGCAGCCATGCAAGCCCTAACATCCATCCTGCAAGGACTACAACAAACTGTCAAGGAATTCACCACTACAGTAAGGGAGTTGCCACAACACCTCGCACCCCAAACCCTCCACTGCATGCACGAATGCAACCATGACCCCCTCAGGGCCGACCTGGCTGCCTACCATCGTGATGTGGCTGCTATTCTTAAGAATCAGCAGATCGTCCTTGCAGCAGTACAGCCCTTAAGACCTTCACAGGTAGCAGCGACCGGGATGTCTGACTCCACGTCTTCTAACACTGAGGTGTGTGTTGTCCCCTCACAACCACCACCAAGGATAGAGGAGGCAACACACACATCAGAAGAAGAAGACATGGAACAGATCACCTTCACACGGAAAAGTGCCCGGAAGCACTAGTCCCTGCCACATGGCCAACTATTACCAAGGTCCAGCGCTTTGTAACATGCCAGTCTTACAACAACTGTACTCAATGACTGTTCTGCAAACCACTGTTTATCTTGTCATCCTGCCCAGTGATTGTCTCTCACTTACTCATTGGCAAATCATGTCCCTCTGCACTGTCTGACACATCACCCCAGCATGTCAAATGCATTTTCCTTTACCACTTGTGTAGGATCACAATGGAAGATGTCACTATAATGGACTCACAATCATGAACAATGTGCATATACCACTACAGCACTTTTGAATGATTAGCACTTACACAACCACTTTGTCTCTGTGTAATGTGACACATCAACTGTGCAGTAGATAACTGAAATGTGCCTCCTGACAAATTACGTAGCTTGTCAATACAACTGTCCTGAAATTATGTAGTCTGATAACTTTGCACAGTGGCCATTTATTGCATCATACTCTGCCCTTCCTGAGGGTAATATCTGATGAAAAGAGAAACCATACACCATCATGCTGTGTTGGACAGAATAATGCTTCCTCAAGGGATATCTAACCCATCAAATAGTGGCAGCAAAAATGTTGTCACCATGCAATACTAACATGCATAACAGTGCCCACAAATCTAAGCAAACACTCAAACAAACTGCATGAATGAAGGTGTCTGAGTTTACATCCAAATAAGTAATCATGCTGAACAGTGTCACAAATGATGTCTGTGAGCCATGAAGACGATACTACAACAGTGCTTACGACCACTCACCTTATAAGGGTTTCCTTGAACATCACACTGCAGTCAGACATAAAACAGTTCGCCCAATACCAAATCTGGAAGCAATGTTTGTGACTTTGAAAACATACTTATTGAAAAAAACACGTTGGGATCCATAGCAACTGTGATTGGTGGTTGCAATTAATGGTGGAATCTTTGCAAGGTAGCTCTGGGTAGCTCTGGGGTAGCTGCCAATCTTACAGCTCAGTTGGGATTTGTTCGTAGCATAGGACACAAATGTAATAGAACAAAATTCATGTACATTTATGCCAAGGCCCTGATCAACAAGCATTTAACACATACTGTAAAGGGTTCACGGTAATAACAGAAGAGGACCTCGGGGAAAAGTCTTACCTACCCTAATCTACCCTAACTACTCATTACCCACAACTGTCCCTAACTAACCTAAGCTAAACTTACTTATCACATGTAACGAAATGTTCTAAACATCAACCCCCCACTCCCCTTATGAGACGGGACACATGGAGGACAACAGATACTAACCACAGTAATAGAGCACACAGGAGACAAAAGCACAATTTCACTGGACAGAACTCAGAACACAGCCACACAGTCTAGAAGAATCACAGACTGCAAAGTGAAAGTGAAAGTGCCACCACTGTACATAATCTGTAAACATGATATCCTATTACATTACTTTCTGCATAAAATGGCCTCAGTTTTTATTGTTATGCGTCATATTTTTTCACGCATACAGTATGAGCATCATTTTTTTCGACACACAGGAGTAAAAATTAGGCTGCATCCATATATTTGGAAATAGTCTTAACACGTAACCAATTTTCAGGGCATTATGCGTCGTTTTTCGGGCATAAGCGTCATTTTTTTACGCTTGTGCATCATTTTTTGACGCGTATGCGTCAAAATTTCAGGGCATGAACTGGTTTTGGGTATTTTTTCCATTTTAATGTAATGTTACATTTGTGACACAACTGAGATAGGCTGATTGCACCCACTTTGATGTTGATGGTGTATGTTCACATGTGAGACATCATACTGCTGCGGACCATGACCCACTACTTCCTTAACAGGATTCTCACGCTTGGCTGACGCACTAGATGGCCATATGTGTGGCCTACATATATGTATTGCACAATTTGGGCATGTTTGGCATCAGGAGAGGATAGCAAGTTGACACACATAAGTACAATACCTCAATGCCTATGGCTCAATGTGTGTGCATTGGCTACTAATGTAGTTGTTGACCCAGTGTGTGTGCATCACAAGATGCATTATTGCAAATATGCTTGCATGAATGTGAAGTCAATGTGTCCAAACCTTAGATGCAAGTAATTGTGGAAATGAGAGAGGACATGTGTTAGTCATACATATAGCAGCATATGATGTGTGCACTTCCAAGATTTTGGGTAACGTAGACACCACAAATGAAAAAGCATGCACCGGATAGATGGCAGACGCTTGTTCATGTCAATGGTCCACAAGTTGGCCATCCCATGTCCTAGAAATTTGGTAACTGCTTCCTAGGCACTTGTTGGTGAACCCACAGTGAGTCAGGCACATGCATAGACTAAGTGGGTAGCATGTTATTGGCACAGACAGCCACAGGTGAACTACAAATGTAATATGACGCCACAGTTGTGGTCATATGACAGAGCCACAACTCTCCAGTGGCAGTGGTGGACCAACAGACGAGGCAGCACGTGGCCACATATTTCCAGTGATCAATTGCACAGAGGTGTCTTGTTCATGTGTGTGGTCCAATGTTGATCCTGTATATTTTTAGGGGTGTATGTTGTCACAGTTACGTCCAGGTCTCATCATGAGTCAGTGGCAGCTATTCCTTTTTCTAATGAGTAACCTTCAGAGATCAATGTGAGTAAAGTCGATGAGGACATGAGAACCTACATGGGAATGGTCCCACCCTGTCACTGAAGACGTGTTATGAGACTGTCAACAGGGCAATCTTGGTGTGCTGAGTGAGATATTGTCTCAGGTGTCATGTTCCGGCAGGTGTCATTACAACATTTGTACACAGGTTGGCCTGTGAAGTTCCCACTGCATCTGGGAACATCGTAGCCTCCGTGTTGATTAATGTAGCATCTATTCAGCATGCACAGCCCATCAATATGTTGTGAGCAATGTGATTCAGCGTGTGAACTGTCAGGGTCCTAATATATGTGGAGTTTTCATGCACATTATCAGAGGTAGCTGGTTCTTCTGGAGGCACCATACCCAGTCCCTGCATATGGCCCTGGTACACTGTCACACTTTGTCGTTCATGCATACATGAGACCCAGACAAGGGATGGGCCATGATTTTGGTATTCAAAGACAATTTTACTAATATGGTTCAATTAAAAAGCAGATGATGCTATACAATGTATTTGGGTATGCATTGAGGAAGCACATGACAAAATACCCTCTGAGGAATGAGAGGTTTGGTAACACAAGTGTGGTACATAGGTAGCCACAAGGAACTTTTAGGGTAACGCACAGACAGGTGCCAGTCAGGCTGACAGGATGCATAATATTACTATGAGCCATATTACTGATGTTCCAATTGTCACTATCACATTAAGTATTGCAACACTGTTCCATGAATTAGACTTCTTGTCTTGTCAAAATTGCAACAGCAACTATTTGTGCAGGTTTTAAATTATATTCCTGTACACACAACAGTTTCAAATGACTCTTTCAATAAATATTGCAACCTAAAATGGCCGCCATTAGGGAGTTGTTTCTGCAGGAAATTGCCCTTGTTTTCCAAACTTGCCTAATGCAAGATGGCCGCCGTGCGTTTCACTAATTTCTACAGGAAGTCGGCCTTGAGTAGACACGTAGTGGTAACACAGCAACGCACGTTTATTTTTCAAAGAAGTTGGGCACAACATAATCGGCAACAACAGCAATGTTCGAAGGACGTTGCTCAGCGCGCGAAGTCAATTTCAATCAAGTAAATAAATAAGAAAATACTTGCAGATTTCCAAGCAATTCTCCGCTTCAGTATAAAGCCAGTGAAATAGTATTGATGAACCCATAGAACGCTCGTCGCCAAATTGTTGTGTAGATTAACGGACGATTAAATAGAATAAACACTGAGGGGCATATTTATACTCCGTTTGCGCCGAATTTGCGTCGTTTTTTTCGACGCAAATTCGACGCAAAACTAACTCCATATTTATACTTTGGCGTTAGATGCGTCTAGCGCCAAAGTTCATGGAGTTAGCGTCATTTTTTTACGTGAACACCTTCCTTGCGTTAATGAGATGCAAGGTAGGCTTTCCCGTCTTAAAAAATTACTCCCAGGCATGTGCGTGGTATTTATACTCCTGGGCAAAAATCACGCCCGGGAGTGGGTGGGGCAAAAAACCCTGCATTTGCACCTCTTTTTAACGCCTGGGTCAGGGCAGGCGTTAAGGGACCTGTGGGCTCAGAATGAGCCCAGAGGTGCCCTCCCCTGCCCCCAGGGACACCCCCTGCCACCCTTGCCCACCCCAGGAGGACACCCAAGGATGGAGGGACCCATCCCAGGGAAGAAAAGGTAAGTTGTGGTAAGTATTTTTTTTAATATTTTTTTGTGGCATAGGGGGGCCTGATTTGTGCCCCCCTACATGCCACTATGCCCAATGACCATGCCCAGGGGACATAAGTCACCTGGGCATGGCCATTGGGCAAGGGGGCATGACTCCTGTCTTTGCTAAGACAGGAGTCATGTTAATGGCGTCTGGGCGCCCAAAAAAAATGGCACAAATCGGGTTAAGACGATTTTTGTGCCTCAGCCTGACTTGCCCCATTTTGGGACGGCCAAACGCCATTTTTCCCTACGCCGGCGCTGCCTGGTGTACGTCGTTTTTTTTCACCCACACCTGGCAGCGCCGGTCGGCTAACGCCGGCTAACGCCATTCAATAAATACGGCGCCCGCATGGCGCTTCAGAATGGCGTTAGCCGGCGCTAATTGTTTTGGCGCAAAACTGCGTTAGCGCAGTTTTGCATCAAAAAGTATAAATATGGCCCTGAGTTTATTGAATAAAATTTAATCATACAATTAGGCTCATCAATACTGCCCACTCCGCGATGTGTCCCACCTTGAGCCAACTGAATTCTCCTTGTTTCCCCCGCATTCCACATTCCACATTCTATCATTCTACATTCTACTATGCTTATTAACATACAATAGTTACCTATTGATGCTCTATATTTGATGCAAAGTTGTTCAATGTATTAAAGAAATAATAAAACAACATATACAGAAAAAGAAACAAATAAGTGGCAAAATTTAACAAGAACACCATTAGAAGAATTTCTGCATCTTTCCTCAGAACATCAGTAGTTGAAGTTCTGCAGCTCAGCTTTAAGTCTCAGGCTACCTGTGAATGAGGAATGCTGCACCACTTACACTTCTTGCACTTCCCCTGATTAAAATTATATCCAACATGTATCTGTGTGCTTTCTGTGTGGGAGAGTTAAGGTCTGATACTGTACCCAGGTGCAGTCAATGTTCACTCCCTGGAGGGTGTGGCAGGAATATTTGGGCCATGGGTTACCTGGCACCTAGTGCAACCTACCATTCCCAGGTATTTATGAAAAGTAGACACTCATGGAAGTCCAGGGACCTGGGGCTTGCACCGATCACACTTTGTAGTTGTATCAATAATACTTAGTCAATGAGAAAACTATGTTTAAATGAACCAAATGTTCTCTTTTTCCATGGGAGTGTGTAAGAGGGTGGGGGGGGGGAGGATTGGGGAGTGCAGCATTTGTTTCCCGTGTTGCCAGAACCTAGGGAACTATACAAACCCGGGGCATTTCCAAAAACTAGAGCTCAATGTAATAAAGGCTGGTGTTCCTTAAATAATGAAAAAAAATCAAATACTATGCATTTAGGTGTGAGAAAAGCATAGGAACATGCGAGAAAGCAAAAGTCTCACTAATTTGCTTTTCCACCCTTCTCCCAATAAAATGGTACTCTACATGGGAGGGCGGGCCTAATGCTTGTGACATTAAGGGCCATATTTATACTTTTTGACGCAAAACTGCGCTAACGCAGTTTTGCGTAAAAACAATTAGCGCCGGCTAACACCATTCTGAAGCACCATGCGGGCGCCGTATTTATTCAATGACGTTAGCCAGCGTTAGCCGGCGGCGCTGCCTGGTGTGCGTGGAAAAAAACGACGTACACCAGGCAGCGCCGGCGTAGGGGGATATGGAGCTTGGGCGCCAAAAAATGGGGCAAGTCAGGCTGAGGCAAATTTTTCGCCTCAACCCGATTTGCGCCATTTTTTTCGACTCCCAACCCCCATAGAAATGACTCCTGTCTTAGCAAAGACAGGAGTCATGCCCCCTTGCCCAATGACCATGCCCAGGGGACTTCTGTCCCCTGGGCATGGTCATTGGGCATAGTGGCATGTAGGGGGGCACAAATCAGGCCCCCCTATGCCACAAAAAAATAAAATAAAAAACACTTACCTGAACTTACCTTAATGTCCCTGGGATGGGTCCCTCCATCCTTAGGCGTCCTCCTGGGGTGGGCAAGGGTGACAGGGGGGTCCCTGGGGGCATGGGAGGGCACCTCTGGGCTCCTTCCGAGCCCACAGGTCCCTTAATGCCTGCCCTGACCAGGCGCTAAAAAACGGCGCAAAAGCGGCCGTACGTCATTTTTTTTGACCCGCCCACTCCCGGGCGTGAATTTTGCCCGGGAGTGTAAATACGGCGCACATGCCTCGGAGTCAATTTTTTAGACGGGAACGCCTACCTTGCATATCATTAACGCAAAGTAGGTGTCCACGCTAAAAAATGACGCAAACTCCATGGACTTTGGCGCTAGACGCGTCTAACGCCAAAGTATAAATATGGAGTTAGTTTTGCGTCGGAATTGCGTCAAAAAAAACGACGCAATCCCGGCGCAAACAGAGTATAAATATGCCCCTAAAGGACCACACCAGTGACCATGTGAAGACCACATTGACCATATATTGACTTCATATGGTCACAGATATCATTTGTTCTGGCCCAGTACCATAGGGCCACCCATACTGGGTGTGGTAAGGTGATATGTAATCTCACCGATAAGATTATTTAAAGAAAGAGGTCAAAAGCATGCAAGTTGTGATCTGCATGGCTATTGTATGTGTTAGGGATTGCAGAGCTAATATTAACCTGTGAATTTCAGGAGTTGTTCGTTTTTAAGTCAAACCATATTAAAAGTGTACTTTAACTGTTTTTAAGTGAATTTCAGAGTTTTCTAAATATAAGTAAGGATGCCAAAGGAAGTCCTAACTCCACTTTAATTGTGATTTTTATTTTTTCATGGAACGTATGTGTTGGCGCATGTGTGTGTGTGTGCACATGTGAGTGCTCTTGCTTGGGTGTGTGCGAGTGATGGGATGCACCGTTGGTGTGCGCGCCTGGGTTTCTATGCCTTAAGCGCTATTTATATATCTTTTAAAATAAATGCAAAAACTTGTCCAGAGCCCCATCACAAAATCTTTCCTACCTCATTTGTCTTTAAAGCAAGAATATATTATAACAACTAAACATCTGACATCTTCCACTGGAAACCTTTACAAAGTTTGAACACAGTTTTTTGAGCGAAAGTAATTTTTTCCACCTCACAAGAACGGAGGCCTTACTTTCCAAATGTGGTGGAGGGCCGAAGAAACATGTGAACAAAATCAAAGTAAAGCATTTAAAAATCAATAAAGTGTGTGGAGCTTTTTTTTCTTTTCTTTTCGGCTGTTGGAAAGGATTGGTGCCAGCCATTTGCATCCTCATTAAGTGCTGCCTGGCAAGCAGCGAGTTCTGGGAATGCCGATGCTTTAACCATGGGCTATTTCACACCGCCTTTTAATGTTCTCAATCTGCAATAGTCTACGCTTTGGCACAGTCCAATCTGCTTCATCCGTGAAGTCTCTGAACTGTCAATCAAGACTGCAATGACGTTTCTTGCAATTTCCACAATCTTTATTTTTCAAAACGAGCTCTATGAGGAGAGCGCACCTTCCACACAAACGTCAGCGAGCAAGGACGAGTTAATAACGTATTTTAAAGGTAGATCTGTGGTGTGAACCACTGAAGGTTAAAACAGACCCAGCATCAGCTTGGAGTTCTGTTTTTCCTTTCTGTGTGTGCTGATGCCAAAGAAAATCTTAATTAAGTCTAGCACTTGAACTTCGCGCAAAATTACTCGGATAATTAAACACTGGACAGGTACATGCTTGCTTCGGTTACTTAACAGCGAGGAATGTTCCATTAAAATCAGCTAACTCGATAAGTACATACTACTTGAAACTTCAAGCCAGTAGAACCTTTTCAGAGTTAATTATTTTAATGCACCTTTCATTGTCAGCTCTGTGTTTCTTAGCACGCCCTCTGCTGGTCCTACGGGAGATCACCTTCTGTGATCAGGTAGGGATGAAAGGTGAAATCATGTCTCCGCGTTCTTTAGTCAAGGAAATAGCAACTAGGCCACTTTATTCACGCCATTAGGGCAAACTTCACAGATACACCTTCAAACAAGTAATTTGACTTTGTATAGAGTCACAGAGGAGATGCAATGTCTATATACTGAGTTTGTGCTTACAGTATAAGGACGGTGATGTATCAGTGTGTAAAGCAGTCAAAAGTCCCAATTGCTTTATATTGTTCGACTGTAAGGAATTCCATCTGCCCAGGGTGCCCTCGATATTTTGTTCGTTTCGGATTTTCTACTTCTGCTGTGGCCTGAGTCCTTCTGAAAGGTATCAGCCGAATGTTTTCCCCTGGTCACTGTCAAAGTGGTTAGTGTTATGATGGGACTGCCTTGTCACTGTGTCAGATCACTTTGGGAGATGGCAGTGTTAATACGTGTGCACCCTGATTTTCAAAACCAGAATATCAACGGCACAGAAAAGCGAGGAGAAAATAATGAATTCAAGATATCGACAGGTAAGTAAGTATAGATTTTTTGTACCTAACTCCACATATATGTGTCTACGTGATATAAATATCCTTCAGGTATGTCGATATGTCGCTGGTAATATTAAACCTATTCTTCCCTAAATGCACCCATCTTTCAGTATTTTACCCCTCAATATTCTGTCCTCGATGTACTTGCACCATGATGACGCAGAAACAAAGGTTTTACATTTATTAGCGCATAAACGTAGTGCCGCAATAATCAAGTGTGACTTTAACCGAACTAATAAAGATTGTACGGGGACAAATGTGCCCTCAGAGTAGTTTGCCAACATTTATAAGCGTGCTTTATATAACGTGATGTATTAGAATAGTACTAATCTGACATAACCGTAAACGTGTGCCATGATTTGCTTGTTTGAAATGTTTTAATTTAGCATAACTTTAGTGGAGGCTTCGGCCTAGTTGCCTTGTCTCACGGTTTAGATGCTCGTGTTTTTCTAATGTGCTAATAAAACGTGTATTCCTGCTTGAAGCTGTACTTTTCCAGTGAGATCGGTTCACATGCTTATCTTTAAGGTTTCGTGCCAGCCTGGCATCTTCTTCTTTGCTCCAAGGTCAATCTGCAGGTGCAGACAATGGAAGCTCTGAAAGTGAGTTAATTGGTAAAATATGTTGCAATTTACGTTCCCGACTCCAAGGATAATGTAGGCCTAGGTAGAAGCTTGTAAATTGTTGTTTTTGATTGGACAATTTGAAGCCAACCTATGAACCCTCCAATGGAAGACCCTACTGGATTTGAACTGTTGATTATTTAAACCTGGTGCACAAGAAGAAAGCGGCCATTACCCACTGCACCCATTGAGGACATTATTGCCCATTGCAGCCATTATGGCCCATCTTGCCGACCTCGTCATTTTGCCATCTTCTACGATGCCAATTGATGTTCGACGCCATTTGAATGAGACTTTGATGCTTTCTCTAATCGAGAGAAAGAGACTTTAAGTAATTCTCGCTCTAGAGACTTTAACTTTGATCTGCCCCTTTGCATAAAGTAGTAGTTTTGTCCTTTTATCTTGCCGCTGTGAGGCAATTGCCCCGTCCACCCTGCCCCCTTTGCCCCGTCCCATGCTGATCGAAACCGGTACCTGTGAGACGAAGACTTCCTTGAATGCTGATTGAATTTGGTAAATATGAAAGGAAAATGTACAATTGCATTGTCGTTCTTTTTAGGTAACCAACTGCTGATTTTTTATAAGAGCCCTAGTTAGGAGTTTTCCAAATCAATGTTGCTAAATTGTTTTTTTGCATGAAGTCCCACATGCAGATGCTAATTTGAGGTTAGATGAGGATTCATTTGTTGCACGATGCAATTTGAGACCTTGTTATGCTGACTAATGTATGCAATTAGCCCATTACAGATTATAGTTTTAGTGGTTTGCGTTGCTATTATCGAATGCATTGTTATTCAAATGCTGCATAGATTGCATCTTTTTCGCCGTTATGGACAGCTATTAATGTTCATTTACATATATCATTTGGTGTTGAGACACATTTATATCGTGCTAGCTTTGTTAATATAGGGAAATAAATTCATTAACTTTGAATGAACTGGTGTGGTTATTCATGGCCGAAAGGTCATGGTTCGCCGAAATGTTTTCTGGATTAATTGTGAAGTGTTATGTTGATCAGGGCATTGCTTATGTTCGTTATTGATTATTGATTAGATTAAATTGACTAATCTCGGGTGAAGAGAGCCCCACTTGGTCAAAAGATTCATCGACCCAAGAGCGTCCAAATACAGGTAATTTATTAGGACGGAACGCTCTATCAGTAGATGGTAGCAGAGGATGGTTACGCCCTTTGGGACCCCACTCGAGAGGTAACGGTTTCGCCCTTTGGGACCCCACTCGAGAGGTAACGGTTTCGCCCTTTGGGACCCCACTCGAGAGGTAACGGTTTCGCCCTTTGGGACCCCGCTCGAGAGGTAACGGTTGCGCTCTTTGAGACCCCACTTGAGAGGTATATGGTGTTGAATTAGATTTTTCTTGGGTAAAACAGATTGAGAGAATGATGATGCCCTAAGTCCACCGCGACTTTCCCGGGATCTCGGAGCTTGCGAATGGAGAGAATGGAGGTGTGAAATCGGCGTTGGCGGTACTAGTGACGGTATGAGTGAAGTCAGGGTTTTGCGCTTGCACAGCTTATTGCCGCAGATTGTCAGAAAAGGTTGCGAGGATTTTAGAGAATAGCGGAGGTGCGACTCCGAGTGTGAGAGTAGGGAAGTCGTCGAACTTCATGTGCATGTGGCGCTTTGTGCAGAAAAAGGTCCACGTGGTTGTTGTTGTTGAGACGGGCCCTGCGAGGTCAAGAGACTCCGGAGTATGTTGAAAAGTGTATGAGACACTTGTTTTATGTTGTGGTCTGGTCGGTTTAATAGGTTGACCGGGCGTGGTCAACGAGTCGGTACGTGTGTTAAGGGAGTGAAAGAAAACTTCGACTTCGGGCTTTGACAAATTCTAAGTGCATTAGAATAGATCATTGACAAGTTGAGAGCAGAGTCTGCGGGTCAGGATTTGCTTGCGAAAGTGGGGACCGAGAAAGATGGAATAACTGCCGAGGCTAGTGAAAAATCCCTAAGGTCCTGAAGCGATTGTGTTACCCTTCCTGTAGTAAACCGACAGATCTGTTTTATTATTATTTGGTTGCTCGCGATACATGCCAGAAGTTGTTACGAGAGGAGCGGAGTGAAGGAGGACAAGCCGCGAGGCTTTGTCAGCCGCAGTGTGTGTGAGTGTGACGTCACTAGGAGCCGCGCTGGGATAGGTTGGTTGCAAAGAAGGGCCGCGCACGGATTGGACGCAGTCCGTGGGGCTCGATTGGAAGGGGAAAGGCAAGCGAAGAGTATTCCGGGAATTAAAGTCACTTATTGATTACAAACTTTGTGAAATAAAAGACGAGAAAATGAAATTTTTTAAAGCATTAAAGAGTGCGATGAAGGGGGAGTCTTACATTAAAGCGAGCGTAGGAGAGGAGACGCCACCCGAAGGTACACCAGCTTACATTGTAATGGAGGAAAGGGGGGTAGCTCCGTGCCTTTGGCTAAAGCAATGGCACAAGCTGACAGAGAGACATGGGAGCGTAGCGTTCCCGATCCATGGGACATTCAATATAAGGATCCTAGAGAATTTGAGATTCGCGATGTACGACATGAAGGTACCTCCAAGGCCAGCACAGTTTGAGGCTCTAGCGATTTGGGAACTAATGGCTAGACAGCAACAGCAAAAGAAGTTCGAGACCAGGATAAGAAAGGTAGAAAAGACACTAGCGGACGCTAGGTGGGATAATGCACAGAAGGTGTGGAGGTCAGATATATTGCAGGGGATAAAATTGTTTCCCGCAATTGCTAAGGAAGAAGAGGCGACAGGCAAGAAAGCTACCTGTAAGACAAACAGGAGGTGTTCCAAAGATAGAGAGGACGAGGAAAAGTTAAGGAGAGAAGACGAGTCAGAGGATGAGGAGTTAATCATGCAATTGCTGAACGACCGTCCACCACCTTATGCAGAGAGTGAACAAGGTCCAAGTACCAGTTCTGCCCCTCCGGCACCGGTACAGAATAATGAAACTCCGAGTTCAGAAACGCCATCGGGATCTAAGGACCCGAGTTTACTGTTCACCCCGCAGATACCGCAGGTTAGGAGAATATATCCAGATGTGCCTATATTGAAAACAGCAGAAAATTATCAGCCGCAGGTCCCAAGGTACTACAGCAGTGACAACAGTACGGGAATGATTCTAGATCCAACCGTAATGGGAGTACAGAATGGTCGCAACCCAACATTGGCACAAGCTGAATCAACCCAGTTTTTGATGCCTCAAAAGCAGATGCAGGGGGGAACCGCACATGCTCAGATGACGGGGAGTCAGACGGGCATGCCGGCAATGATGACCCATAGTGTGGGAATGAACATGCCTCAGAACCTGGGGAATGGACAGAACCCAGATGCGATATCCCTACCCATTACTGTAGGTCCACCGGTACCTTTGTACATTCAGCCTAACTCAGGTATGAGCGGTCAAGGATCAATGGTGCAGAGTGGGACGGAAAGGAGGTGCATGGAAAACACTCCAGAGACAACTCCGATAGCGGCTCTGCCAACTGGATCTGGGTCGTTGATGGAGTTTAGTCCCATATGTGCTCAGTCAACAGTGGTGAGGTCGAGTCCCCCACTGATGATACCGCTATCATCGAACACTGAAAAGTTGCCGCAACCATCAATGGCAGTCGATGTGAATGCTACACTGATGGGGTTGAATGCGCAACAGCTGACACAGTGGTTCAACAGTCTGAATTCCACACAAAGCTCAGCCAGTGGGAAGGGAGAAGACTATCTGAATAAGGTCCGGTTGAACATGGAAGCAGAAGAATTGCTGGAAGGGACTATGGGTTTGAATAGGTTAGAGTCCTTCTCGGAAGAAGAGCTGAGGTATCTATGTCCTAGGATTACGAGAGAAG
The DNA here is from genome assembly GCF_031143425.1 of Pleurodeles waltl. Lineage (NCBI taxonomy): Eukaryota > Metazoa > Chordata > Amphibia > Caudata > Salamandridae > Pleurodeles > Pleurodeles waltl. The sequence goes on from NC_090439.1 coordinate 458,688,556, forward strand.
TGAACAAGGTACATAGAAGGTTGCAAGAAATAGCTGACAAAAACGGGTTTGAGATAGACAAGACAAAACACTTGAGCAGGAGCTATAGATTGGATTTCGGGACCACAGACTTTGAACACATGAGGTCAGCAGGCATGAAAACGCACCTTAGAGAATTGCTGCAGAGTGCACAAGTGTGGAGGTGCTTAGACAAATGGGAAAGCAGATGGGCAAAGAAAAAGGAAAAGAGGAAAAATAGTGTCCCAGAGCATAAGGAGAAAAGACCGCAGAGTAGTGATGCAATAACCATGTTACCAATGAGGGAGACAGCAGGGGGAAAATTAATACATGTACCGTGGCACAGAAGCGACATTCAGTCTTTTACGGATGATTTTCCCAAACTGAGAGAGAAACCGATTGAATGGTATCAACAGACTGATAGGTTTGTGAAGCTTGCAAAATGTCTTTGGGAAGACCCGAACACCCTCTTTGAGATTGTGGTTCTGGCAGATTTGTGGGAGGACTGCAAAAGGGCTGTAGGTTGGCCGACAAGTGAACCAGAGAGAGACAGGGATACGGGTGCACCATCACCTATGGTAATGAGCTTGTACTATAAAGTGATTGAGCATTTGAAGACGAAGGTTGCCGCGAAAAATGTGGATTGGCAGAAGATTGATCGAACTGCCCAAGAGGCTAAAGAGTCGATTCATGGTTACTATGAGAGGTTGTTGAAGGCGTTCAAGAACTACAGTGGCACGGAAACAATAGAGGCGAAGGACATGCTTAATTTTGTGTTTAGATTTGTGGAAGGGCTGAGACCAGAGATAAGTCAGATGATAAAGACGCATTTGATTTGTTGGCAGTCGAAACCTATTGATGAGGTGTTGAATTATGCGAAATACTGTAGCGACGAAATTGAAGTGAAACAGAAAAGGTTGAAAGAGAAAGTGATGGTGATGCAACTTAAAGCAGCTCAGACAGGTCTGCAAGGGTTGCAAGGGTTCCAACAGCAGATACCGCAGCCGCAGCCGCAGGGAAATATGGTGTTTCAGCCACAGGCGAGAGGCAGAGGCAGAGGAGGCTTTGGGAGTAATGGTCCGGATTTGAACACTGTTGCAATTCCGAATGGTGTGCAGGCAATGAAAAGGGTGATGCCGTGTCACGTGTGCGGAATCGTCGGGCATTGGAAACGCGAGTGCCCGATGGTGATGCAGGAAGGTGCAGGTGTTGGTCAGCAAAACAATGATGTCAATGCATTCCAGACAATGAGGGGACCGAAAATGAGAGGTCCAAACCAAAATTTTCAGACCATAAATCAGCTGCAGGGATTACAGCCCATGCAGCAGATGCAGATGCCCCGTATGCAGATGACGCAAATGCAGCCAATGCAACAGCAGTTTCCCATGGTACCTAATCAGCAAATGCAAATACCTTTGGCACCAGTGAGTCAGCAGCAAGTGATGGTTCCTCCACAGGTCTCGGGTCAGGTGATGAATACAAATGGCACCGTACAACAGTTCCCATTACACAGTGAGAATGGAATAAACAATGTATGGGAGAGTGAAAGTTCAGATGAGGAGGGAAATTGTGTGCTTGCAGCATCCTTGGAAGTTGATCAAAAGGGTCCATATGTGGAGGGAAGAGTTATGGGTCATCGTGTTTCATTCTTGGTTGACACAGGAGCCACACGTTCAACTGTTAGGAGCATTGAAGTACCAAATTTGCCACTCTCAGGGAGAACAGTTCAAGTAGTGGGAGTAGCAAACAGGCACCTGACGAACCCAATCACAGATCCAGTACAAGTCAGAATTGGTAACTATCAAGGGTCACATAATTTTGTGGTATGTGACTCAAGCCCGATAGCACTGTTAGGGAGAGACCTATTGTGCAAATTGGGATGTTCGATTATGTGTTCGAACGATGGAATTAGAATTCAGACGAGCAGTGATGGGGAAGAAGAGGACAGTGTAGAAGGGGATGAGATGGAAACTGTCGATGAAGAATATCCTCTGATTAACCTTTTTCCGATGATAACTGAAGAAGATATTCCAGCTGAATTACGGGAAACAGTCGGAAAGGAAGTGTGGGATATGACAGGAAAAGAGGTGGGATTGGTGAAAGGAGTGGAACCAGTGAAAGTGACCGTAAAACCCAATGTAACCTTTCCCCAGACCCCACAATACCACATGGCACAAGACACCCTCATGAAAGTCGCCCAACTTATTGACGAGTTTGTAAAACAGGGAGTACTGAAAGAAGTGTTAAGCAGTCCATGTAATTCACCAATCATGGGACTAATAAAGCCGAGTGGAAAGGTCCGAATCGTGCAGGACTTGAGGAAAATAAATGACATCATAATTAAATGCTGCCCTGTAGTACCGAATCCAGCTGTGATAATGTTTCAAGTCCCTTGCGATGCCGAGTGGTTCTCAGTCATTGACTTGTCACAAGCATTCTTTTCGGTGCCTCTTCATGAGGACAGCCAATTTCTCTTTTGTTTCAAATTCTTAGACAGAGTTTACAGTTGGTGTCGAATTCCTCAAGGGTTTTCGGAGTCACCGTCAATTTTCAATCAGATTCTAAAGAAAGACTTGGAAGCGTTAGAATTGCCATTCGAGTCAACCCTAGTACAGTACATCGATGACTTACTGATTGCATCTAAGACAGAAAGTGGCTGCACAGCCGACACCATTGCTCTACTGAACCATTTGGGAAGGAATGGACACAAGGTGTCTCCTTCAAAGTTGCAGTTCTGTCAGAAGAAAGTAAAATACTTGGGTCATCAAATAGAGAAAGGGTCACGGAGAATAATGAAGGAAAGAATAACAAGTGTACTTCAAATGAGTCCACCAAAGACGAGGAGGGAGGTGAGGAAGTTTTTGGGGATGGTGAGCTACTGTCGCCAGTGGATTCCCAACTTTTCAACTCTAGCAAAGCCTTTACTGAAACTGACCCAGAAGGATGCCTTGGATGAAATTGAGCTGAAAGGAGATGAGATGGATGCTTTTATTGAATTGAAAGAATGCATGTGCAGGGCTCCAGCTTTAGGTATGCCTGATTACACAAAGCCTTTCACATTGTTTTGTCATGAACGTGATGCATGTTCTTTGTCTGTCTTGACCCAAGCCCAGGGTGGCATAAACAGACCAGTAGCGTATTTTTCAGCTACTTTGGATCCGGTCGCAGCAGCACTGCCAGGGTGTTTGCGCGCCGTAGCAGCAGTTGGTATCAGCCTCACTCAGAGTGAAGGAATAGTGATGGGACACCCATTAACAGTCATGGTCCCTCACTCAGTTGAGATACTTTTGACCCGCTCCCGAACGCAACACATGACTGGAGCAAGACTCACAAGGTATGAAACAATAATTCTGGGCTCACCGAATGTGCAGCTGAAAAAGTGCACTATGTTGAATCCAGCAACCTTGCTTCCCGGTGAAAATGCTGAAATTGAGAACGCTGAAGACGTCGAGCACGACTGCCTTCAGGTGACTGAATTTTGCACAAAACCCCGACCTGATATTAGGGATACTAAGCTTGATGAAAATGACCATATTATTTTTGTTGATGGTTCATGTCTAAGAGATGGGTTGGGAATTTTGAAAGCAGGATATGCTGTATGTACTGTAACAGGTGTCTTGGAAGCATCCTGGCTTCAAGGAGTCTATTCCGCACAAGTAGCAGAGCTTGTAGCCCTTACAAGAGCATGCCAACTGTCTACATTGATGAAGGTTACCATTTACACTGACAGTCAGTACGGGTTTGGAATTGTGCACGACTTTGGGCAACTATGGTCACAGAGAGGTTTCCTGACCTCTTCAGGGTCCCCAGTGAAAAACGGGGAGAGAATAAGGGAATTGTTACACGCCATTCAGATGCCAGCCGAAATTGCAGTGGTAAAGTGTAGTGCTCAAACAAAAGGACAGGACTATGTTTCCCTGGGAAATGCATATGCGGATCAAGTCGCAAGATTTTGTGCCTTGAACTGTATATTGCTCAGGGATGAATGGAATTTGATAAGTGAACCAGAACTCGAACCAGCTGAAGCATTTGCCTTGAAGGTCGTGGATACAATGGATGAACTAAAAGCATTACAGAATAGCGTCAGGGAGGATGAAAGAGTTTCCTGGATTAAGTCACAATGTACAAGGAGACCAGATGAGTTATGGGTTTCAAATGAGGGAAAATTTGTTTTACCAAATAGTCTCTTATCGCAGCTAGCGCGGTTCTATCATGGGCAGGCTCACCTAGGGAAAGATGCCATGATAAGATTGTTCAAAACTGATTGGTTTAACCCCAGATTCCGTCAAGTTGCAGAAGCAGTTTGCCATCGTTGTGTCATTTGTCAGCAGATGAACCCAGGAAAGGGAACGGTTGTGAACGTGAGCCACATTGGCAGGGCGGGTGGCCCGTTCAGCAGAATGCAGATGGACTTTATTGAGATGCCTGTGCATGGAGGTCTGAAGTATGTGTTGGTGATTGTGTGCATTTTTAGTCACTGGATTGAAGCATACCCCACACGTAGAAATGACAGCCTTACAGTTGCAAAACTATTGTTGAGGGAGTTGATACCACGTTTCGGATTCCCGATCTCTTTAGAATCAGATAGAGGAAGTCACTTCAATAACGAGGTGATAAAGTTACTTTGCGCAGCGCTGAACATTGAGCAAAAACTGCATTGTAGCTATCGCCCTGAAGCCTCAGGACTGGTGGAACAGATGAATGGTACACTGAAATCAAGAATGGCGAAAATATGTGCATCGACAAATTTGAAATGGCCTGACGCATTGCCTTTGGTTTTAATGTCAATGAGAAACACCCCTGACAGAAAGACTGGATTGTCCCCGCACGAAATTCTCATGGGCAGGGCCATGAGACTTCCTGCAGTTCCCGCAAACGCGCTTTTGAATATTACAGATGATATGGTGTTAGACTACTACAAAGGTCTGGCTGACGTGATTCGCTCTTTCTCTCACCAGGTGGAAGCAACCACCTTGTCACCGATCCAAGGTCCAGGACACACACTGAAAGCAGGTGACTGGGTCGTGATAAAGAAGCACGTGAGGAAGTCGTGTCTGGAACCCCGTTGGAAAGGCCCTTTCCAAGTGATCCTGACGACCACTACCGCTGTGAAGTGTGCGGGAGTTCCCAACTGGATTCACGCCAGTCATACAAAGAAGGTGTTGTGTCCCACAGATGAGGAAGTTGAAGCGCTGAAACTGCCAGTACCTGATAACAAAGTGCAGAGCGCTGAGACAGAGCAAAACAGAACTAGGAGCGAACAGGCAGAAATAGAAGAGAGAGAAATATTCTCTGAGGACGAAACAACCGATTCACTTGGGGAAGACCAAGGAGAAACCTCAGACAGCGACGAAGCAGCTGAAGGTAACAAAGAGCCTGAAGCAGCTGAAGGTAACAAAGAGCCTGAAGAAAGTAACGGTGACAAAGGGCTCGAAAGAGGTGAAGAAGCAGGAGAGCCTGATCAGAGGAGGGCTTTCCCAGAAGCAGACGGTACAGAAAAAGAAAAGGAAAACCTGATTGACTCCCCAGAAGGAGGGGACAAGGCAGAATAGAACAAAACTGTTCAAACTTCCTCAGAAGAGATCGCAGGTCCATCAAGTGGACACAGTGCAAAGAGAAGACCAAGTATATCACCAGTAAAACTAAGAACTAGAGAAACGTTGAACGACAGTGAAGGGCCAAGAGTGAAAGAGAAAAGAAAGGAAGTGTCTGTCGTGGTACCAACATCAAGTGAAGAAAAAGACTTGGCCAAAGAGGAAAGTACCAGTGAGGCAGAATCGAAGAGAGATGCAAAATTGAAAAGGAAAAGGATACCAAACAGGAGATATTCCGGTCCAGAATGGGCATATGTAGTCAATGACGATTGGACCGACGAATTTGTATCTCTTAGCCTCGAGAACGAAGAAGAAGAGATACCAATAGAAAAGAAAAGTTTTATGGACACTATTGATTGAAAGGGTGATAAATGACATTGCTTGCTATAATCTAACGTGATACAACCAGCTGAGACATTGTTAACCGGATGAGACATTTGCTAACTTGATAAGACTTTGATAACCTGATTGACTCTTAAACCCGATTTGAGACAACGTTGCTAACTGATAAAAGACTGAGTTATTGCCGAATTGAGACAAATGCTGCTAACCGATAAGTGACTGGGCTCCTGAAGAAAACTGTGTGAACATTGCGCTCGTTCAGCTTTGTAACTAATTGCTAAATCGTTTCTTTATAGGTGCTTCTAGCTCTCTGATTCTATACAGATCATGACTAAGTACGCTACACAAAACAGTAGAGTGAAATATTGTAAATATGCGTGTATAGGCTTGATAACTGCATGTGTACTAATAATAATGGCAATAGTGCTTGCAACGCGTGGTAAGGGTGAGAATGAGAAAATTGATGCTTCTACTTCTGCTCCTGTTACTGTCACTGAACTAACCGCATTGAAAAGACTAGAATTAGATGAGAGACACTTGCATGATAAGAAGGAACTTTCGTATAATGTTTTCTATCGCCTACTAACAGAATATGTTGAGACTATGGATGCGAAAGATTGTTATGTGTGTACACAGATACCGACATCGGTAACGGAAGGGGTGACTTATCACCACATGCCTCTTACATATGGGATTACATGTAGTTTAGTAACTTCTAGATTTTATGGTCAAACTAACATACAGTATTTTTATTCAAATTATGATGTTACCTTTGCATATGTTCCTATAATAACGCAACTAAGCCAGATTGCTAAAGATTGGGATGCTAAAATAATGAGGGAATTTTTCGAGCCAATGCAACCTTTTGAAACAGCTCACGCTCATAGGGAAAACCTTACCTGCTCGCTCTCTGCAGTAGAAATAAGCTTTTTAGATCGCACAGATGATAGAAGGGCACAAATGAATGCGAAATTAGAAAAAGAGCTAAGTAAGAGGACTTCAGTAGATAATTATGCTTTTGCCGCAATAAAAACACAAGGAAAAATAGCTTTAGACGCTTGGCATGTAGGGAAATTTTGTATATATTGTGGTGAATCTTATTATGATAACATTTTCGTGGGAGCGAGTGAATGTAAACATACGTTTATCTTTAAGGCCAAATGGACATTCATGCTGAACGGACTTGACCCTGTCATACCTGGTGTATATTACATTTGTGGGCATAATGCCTATTATCGTCTTCCAAAGGGATGGTGGGGGAGATGTTATTTGGGTATAGTGTTCCCAAAGGTTTATCAAGTGGATGACCTATTGGTGATTCCAAAGACGTCTGGATCTCATCGTATCCAGAAAAGAGAGACTGCAGCTGCTGTGGTAGGAGATATATTTGGAGCCATGATTCCTTCATTGGGAGTTGTGTTGAATTCCATCAAAATAAGAAAGTTGTCTACTATAGTGGATAACATGTTGACAAAGTTTTCAGGTGCTATAATCCTGATGGATGCTGAACTTGCAGCAGAAAGAGCTATGACTCTTCAAAACAGGCTTGCCCTAGACATTCTTTTAGCAAAGGATGGCGGCGTTTGCAAAATGCTTGGTGCGCGTCACTGTTGCACGTATATACCAGACAACAGTGTGAAGATTAAACCAATGCTTGCAAATCTAACAAAAGAGAGTGCAGACTTGAAGGAATTGAAAGAACCAGGAGTTTGGGAGAAGGTTGGAAAGGGAGTTGCTTCAGTGGGAAATTGGCTTGGTGGCATTTGGAATGGAATATTACTAAAAATAATACAGGGAATACTAATAGTACTAATTTGCATCTTTGGGATTTGGGGAATAAAGAGGGGAATACTAATGATCATGGCAAGAATTAAGAGAAGGAAGGAAGAGAAAATGATGAAAAGAATGGCAGAAGAATACAAGGCAAGAACAAGGGGAACTAAAAGGTAAAGAGAACTGACAGAATTTTAATGGAATAAAATTTGTGGGAATAGTTTTGTGTGATGACAAATAGTCATCAGAGGAGGGATTGATGACGCAGAAACGAAGGTTTTACATTTATTAGCGCATAAACGTAGTGCCGCAATAATCAAGTGTGACTTTAACCGAACTAATAAAGATTGTACGGGGACAAATGTGCCCTCAGAGTAGTTTGCCAACATTTATAAGCGTGCTTTATATAACGTGATGTATTAGAATTGTACTAATCTGACATAACCGTAAACGTGTGCCATGATTTGCTTGTTTGAAATGTTTTAACTTAGCATAACTTTAGTGGAGGCTTCGGCCTAGTTGCCTTGTCTCACGGTTTAGATGCTCGTGTTTTTCTAATGTGCTAATAAAACGTGTATTCCTGCTTGAAGCTACACTTTTCCAGTGAGATCGGTTCACATGCTTATCTTTAAGGTTTCGTGCCAGCCTGGCATCTTCTTCTTTGCTCCAAGGTCAATCTGCAGGTGCAGACAATGGAAGCTCTGAAAGTGAGTTAATTGGTAAAATATGTTGCAATTTACGTTCCCGACTCCAAGGATAATGTAGGCCTAGGTAGAAGCTTGTAAATTGTTGTTTTTGATTGGACAATTTGAAGCCAACCTATGAACCCTCCAATGGAAGACCCTACTGGATTTGAACTGTTGATTATTTAAACCTGGTGCACAAGAAGAAAGCGGCCATTACCCACTGCACCCATTGAGGACATTATTGCCCATTGCAGCCATTATGGCCCATCTTGCCGACCTCGTCATTTTGCCATCTTCTACGATGCCAATTGATGTTCGACGCCATTTGAATGAGACTTTGATGCTTTCTCTAATCGAGAGAAAGAGACTTTAAGTAATTCTCGCTCTAGAGACTTTAACTTTGATCTGCCCCTTTGCATAAAGTAGTAGTTTTGTCCTTTTATCTTGCCGCTGTGAGGCAATTGCCCCGTCCACCCTGCCCCCTTTGCCCCGTCCCATGCTGATCGAAACCGGTACCTGTGAGACGAAGACTTCCTTGAATGCTGATTGAATTTGGTAAATATGAAAGGAAAATGTACAATTGCATTGTCGTTCTTTTTAGGTAACCAACTGCTGATTTTTGATAAGAGCCCTAGTTAGGAGTTTTCCAAATCAATGTTGCTAAATAGTTTTTTTGCATGAAGTCCCACATGCAGATGCTAATTTGAGGTTAGATGAGGATTCATTTGTTGCACGATGCAATTTGAGACCTTGTTATGCTGACTAATGTATGCAATTAGCCCATTACAGATTATAGTTTTAGTGGTTTGCGTTGCTATTATCGAATGCATTGTTATTCAAATGCTGCATAGATTGCATCTTTTTCGCCGTTATGGACAGCTATTAATGTTCATTTACATATATCATTTGGTGTTGAGACACATTTATATCGTGCTAGCTTTGTTAATATAGGGAAATAAATTCATTAACTTTGAATGAACTGGTGTGGTTATTCATGGCCGAAAGGTCATGGTTCGCCAAAATGTTTTCTGGATTAATTGTGAAGTGTTATGTTGATCAGGGCATTGCTTATGTTCGTTATTGATTATTGATTAGATTAAATTGACTAATCTCGGGTGAAGAGAGCCCCACTTGGTCAAAAGATTCATCGACCCAAGAGCGTCCAAATACAGGTAATTTATTAGGACGGAACGCTCTATCAACCACAATAATCTGGGTGTTCATATTTAGTATTACAACCATTTGAATAACTGGCATGTTATAAGGTAACTAGAGGAGTTGTGGACTACCCCAGACCAGTTATGGACAACCCCAGACCAGTTACATACCTATATGTTACGAAGCTGTGCTGAAGAATTATTTTTCCTCACATGAGAAGTGTCTCATGCTGACTTAGTGATTCATGTTGCACGTTGACAGCTATGGCTGTACTAAATTACATTGCCATCTATATCAGAGTTTCTCACCTCTTCTAAGGCTTTTGTGTGGAATATTTTAAACACGGAATACAGGTGACGAACCTTCTACCCTTTAAGAACTACTAATTTTAATACTATTTTAACTTTTTAGGTAATACTACTTGTATGTATTCTGATTATACTAAGTCTTGTGCTCGGCTACCTAGGGTCTGTGTTTAGGGCCCCTAGGCAGCATAACGTTCTGCTGACGTTTCACCGATCTCTGTTCCCTGCAGCATTTTTAATAACATTCTTGGACCAGAGGTTCCATAGGTCCCGGGGTTGCTTGTCTTCTTTAGCCTATCGGGTTGGCAGCCATTTTTCTACCAGCAGCATTAGCCACTGTCAGAAGCCATTTTGGGAGGTCGGAGGTCTAGCCGTCAGACCCTCATTAGCTCCTACCCTACTTAACGACACGAATGCTGCGGTCGCGCAGCGGGTGCGCCTAAGGCAAGCCCGTCTGCGCCCGTCCGCGCCCGAACAGACACAAGGGCCAGTACCCCTGCCCATTTTTATGAGCAAAGGATATCAAATTGTGCAGACCTCCTCCAGTCTTTGAGACAGGAGCCTAAAGAGGGCTGCCAGGTCTGCCCTATTTTCCCAGAAGCTACCCCAACCTGTACCTTCTGTCAGTGCTGCCCTCAAATAAAACCACCGACTGACAGTGGGCCTCAGATAAAACCACCAACTGACAGTGGGCCTCAGACATCCCCTCTAACTAGATTTCTTCTGGCCAACTGTCATTCACTGGCCCCCCATAAATCAGACATTAATCTGTGATTTGAAACCACCAGCCCTTTTTCCCACGGAAACTTGGCTCCACGAGGGATCGGCCCCCAACGTAGCCTTTGCCCTTTCTAAAGACTACTCTATAATTAGGTTAGACAGAGTCGCTGCTAAAGGAGGTGGAATCGCTATTATCTTTAAGGACTCAGTTAAGGTCACCTATTACCCCCTTCAGCTCCGTGACTGTGAGAGTATGACCTTCATTATTTTTTAAAATCCTCAGTGTAGCTTTTCAGGGGCCTTAGTCTATCGTCCTCCTGGCCCAATGCATCACTTTTTACAAACATTTCCGGAACAAATCGCTGAATTAATCTGTAAAAAATCAACTTTTACTTTCCTTGGTGATTTTAATATCCATGCTGAAACTCAAAATAATGCTGCTGCTAAAAGTTTTTTATCTGACATGTCCGCTCTGGACCTAATACAATCGATCGAAGGACCCACACACAGTAAAGGTCATACTATAGACCTAGTTTTTATTAATGCTGCCAGCCTAACGGCCTTACCCCACCCCTTAGGCGTGGTCAGACCATTTTTTAATAACTCTTAACATGGCTTCCTTGGTTGTAGCTAATCCCTCCAAAACTTTGTCTCAGCCCTATAGGCGCTGGCATTTGCTTAGAGCCAAAGACTGGATAAACACCCTAGAGATTCCAAAACCTGTCCTAAGGGAAACATGATTTGCTCCTTGGAGTTATTTAATGATTGGATTACCAAAATGTTGGATATCATCCTCCCTTATAGATCAAAGTTGAGATGCCAGGTGAAAAAAGGTGCTCCCTGGTTCTCCTCTCATTTACGATCACTAAAGAGGGATTGCAGGGGCCTGGAAAGGGGATGGAGAAAAACCTATGATATCTCACGAAAAGAAGAATACAGGAAAGCCATCAGGCTGTTTCATGCAGAAATAAAATTAGCACAAAGTACATATTACCCCACTAAAATAAAACAGAGCTCCAACTCTACTAAAGAGATCTTTCATCTTTTAAGACAAATCACTCACTCACACTTGCATGATCGCTCTGTAGAAGCATCTATAAACACAGTAATAATTTGGGTGTATTTTTTCAACAAACAATATTAGACAACTACACAACCTTCCCGATGAAGACCCCAGGTACACAGGTCCCCAGTGCAGAATGTAACAACCATACAGTGGTGCTTTCGCAGTTTCCACCGCTTTCCCAAGAATGGGTATCAACATTACTGGAGACCCTTAAATCTGGTTCCCTGCTGGATCCTGCACCACCCACCATCTTAGCTCAGGCTTCATCTGTCATAGTCCATACTCTGACTGGCATACTGAATTTGTTGTTTACTAATAGTAGTATCCCTCATCAGTGGAAACATGCAATAGTGAAACCTTTGCTTAAGAAACCCCACTTAGATGCGTCTGTGCTTAACAACTATAGACCTATCTCCATGTTGCCCGCTCGCTCCAAGATATTGGAGAGACATGTTAACTCTTGTCTTTTTAACTCTCTTGAGGATAACAACATCCTCCATCCTTCTCAGATGGGATTTAAATTGTGGCACAGAACCGAATCAGCACTAATCGGCAATACGGAAGAGGTCAGGAAACGCCTTGATCAGGGGAGGGCTTTAGCTATCATTCTCTTGGATCTCAGTGTTGCTTTCAACACTGTGGATCTTGGTATCCTCTGTCAAAGATTGAAGGCGATCAGAATTACAGGCAATGCTCTTAATTGGCTCTCCTCCTTCCTAGAAGCTAGATCATTTCAGGTACTAGATCGGTCATTTGTCTCCAGACCTCAAGGCTCTCCACTCAGCCCCACCTTATTTAACATCTATATGTTACCTCTGGCGAAGATAGTAGAACCATTTGGTCTATCAATAGTTTCACATGCTGATGACACCCAATTGGTAGTCTCCCCGAAGACTGAGAAAAACTCATCGGAGACAGCACTTACTCCTTGTTTAAAAGCAGTATCTGAATCGATGTCCGAATGCAAACTCAAATTGAACGGAGATAAGACAGAGGTTGTGATTTTAGGACATCTTTCTTTGTCCAATACTATTTCCCCACTGCACCACACCCTAGAAGAGATACCTCCTCCTAAGAAATATAACAATAGCTTAGGAGTATGGCTGGACCCAGGGTTAACCATGGATCACCAAGCTAAGACAATTTCCTCCTCTTGCTTTGGAACGCTAAGACTCCTTAGAAAGGTATTTAAAATACTTCCATTAATTGCGAATAGACTCATAGTCCAGGCACTTATCATCTCTCACCTGGACTATGGAATGCATTGGTCAATGGGGCTCCAAAATATGTAAAAAAGAAACTACAAGTGGTGCAGAACACAGCGGCTCACCTTCTTTTTAATGTACCTAGACATGAATCAGCTAAACCCGCTCTTTCTACCTTGCACTGGCTCCCAGTTGAGCAGCGGATAAAATGTAAAACTCTGTGTTGCATTCACAGAGCTCTCCATAACAAAGGTCCCCCGCTTCTACGAACCCTTGCCTCCTCCCACATTCCTGCTAGGCATCTTAGGTCTTCCTCGGCAGCACTTGCCGTAATTCCCCTAACAAAAAGGCCAAATAGGGGAGAAGATCAATGTCTTTCCTTGATCGAAGTTGTGGAACTTATTGCCGACGACTCTACGACAAACGGGCCACAAAATGTCTTTCCGCCGCCTACTTAAGATCTGGTTATTTTGATTGTTATCTGCAGCTTGTGTACTGAAGTCTCCCGTACAAGCACTGGGAGGCCCGTTGGGTAGCCATGCGCTATATAAGACCTCTTAACATAACATAACAGAACATAACAAGTAAAACACTGTTCCTTCTGTTATACATGATTGGTTGAGTGTGTATTTTTTAAATGGGGGTTCGTAGGAAGAATTGTGGGTTTGGTGCTTGGAGATTTGGAGAATGTGTCCCAGATATGTTGCAGCGAACTTGCAGCTGTGCTAAACATGGCAAGTTGCAAAGAGTTATGGGAGGTACGGAGGTGCTAATTATAACTACATTTCAGTTTACTCTCTTCAAGGACTGAGTGATCAAATATGAATGCAGGAGCCTTTAAGATTTGGCAGTGATTAGCCCCAGGAGGCTTTAATCATAGCTCCTGGCCTAATGGGGCCAGTTAAGACATTATAATCAGAATAAATCAGCTATCACAGACACCACAGTTTCTGTCTCTGGGGGGCACCCAAGAGCAGTGGAGAGATCAAGGAATAACACAAACAAAATGATAGAGCATTAGTGGGGTGCACTCAGAAGAGGTGGAGATGGAACTGAAGGAGTATTACAGACAACACAACAGTGGGTTTATGGGATCTCCTCAGAAGGTGCAAGTGCAAGACCCCAATAAGATCCCACACATCACAGAAGTTGAACTAGAGGATCAATCCTGGAGCCATGAATGTGGAACCCAAGCAATATTACAGACACCACATTGTGGTTCTGTTGGGTCCACTCAGAAGTGGTAGAAGAAGCCCAAGACTCTGCTGTAGAGGGTATGGTATCCTTTTGTGACTGGTGCAATTCACACATAAGTAATACTGAACCCATCACCATAATGGGTCTTTATAATGCAGTCTAGTGATAGAGGCAAAGCCCTATGAATACAACCGACACCTCTAATTGGTCTGTTGAGGCAACCACAGTAGCGGTGGAACCAAAAAGCCATCTTGCATAAGCTAAAGTACAATTTGACATAAATTTGAATCTGAAGCTGACCTGTGAGTGCATGCAGGCAGCTTGGATGAGGTGTTAGTAAGGCAGCATAAGTGGATGGTATTACTAAGAAGACATATCAAATCAAATGTAGCCCAGTGGGATGGATCAAGGAGCTATGTCCCTACAGCCGATGCAAAGACAGAGGTGGGTGATGCTTAGCCACAGTGAGCAAGACACACAGACAAGTGACCTCTGCAGCTGAGTAAAAATGTATCATGAGACTAAATGCATACCAGGCTTCTCCTGGGTCGAATGGTCTGCTTTGAATTGGCCGGACCTTCTGTGGATTCAGTGGATTCAACTTTGATGTGTTGGTGAGCAAGGTGACTTAAATCATAGATGTACCCCATTGAAAGAGTCAAAATAATAGCAGTGCCTGATAAGTCAAACGTGAGTCTTGCAGCTTGACGTGGGTTTAATGGATAATGCAGCTTCATGATTTAATTGTGCAAAGTTATTTTATCCAGCGCCCTTGGAAGGAACAGTCATTCACGGGTCAGTGGCTTCCTCTGGTTCCAAGCTCTACTTAACCGTTTTAGGGGTTTCTGGACGGCTGCTACCAGTCAAGCAGGCTGTCCTAGCACCCTTAGGCACAAATAAACCCATGCCCAATTCAGAAGGCTGTCTTGGCTTATTCCTGGATCAAGTCCCCGAGATAAGTTTCCAAGAAGGAACATTTAAACAAATCACCATGTATTTTTCCAGCAGACAAAAAGAGAAGCTTCTATTCAACAGCAGTCAGTGAAATCCTACATCCCTCCTAGTTCCAGGCTTGTTCTGAAGGGGTAAACTATTATGCCCTTGGTAGATAGCACCAAACCAATTCCTATTTATTTCCCAGAATCCCCATTCTATCTTTACTAAGAATGGGATCTATATGTAAAAAATCCCCCCTACAGGCCCCAACAGGTACAATATTGCAAAATACTTTGTTAGCAGGCCAGATCTCTGTTGATCCATTGCAAACCAGTATAACCCAACCCAGTGTATAATCATTCCAGAACACCTTGGTATCACTCTCAACAGTATATCCCACCAAGAAGGGAAAAGGGCCAAACAGTCAGAGCAGAGCCATCCACAGCAAGAGGGAAAGCCTAGACCAGCTCCCTTACAAAATCGGAATCCTTTCATCTGGGAGCAGACACATTGTCAATCAACGTCATTTGTCTGAGTTAATTTGTTTTGCTCTCCAGAGCTGAGGGTATGTGTTGTATTTGAGTGCGTACCCTCGCGTACCCTCGCTCACTGCCTCGTGACTAGAACCCCGATGGTGAAGGGGTTGCTGGGTGTTTGACGGCGGCGCGAGGGGAACGCCGAGGCGAGGGCAGAGGGAGAAGACGGTTGGACGGAGCGGCGGTCCTGGGGGCGCTCGGAGATTGTCGAACTGATTGTATTTTACTTCGGTAAAATAAAAGTGATTTGTGCTCACCGTACTCCTCGCCTTCTTCATTGTGGCGACGAGGTGGTCCGGTCTCCGAGCACAGCGGGCCCACGCATCAGCTGTTTAGCAGCTATTCACGACATTGCCCCCAACGCCTTTTTTCTGTGCCAGCACGATCGTTGTGGATCTACACGAAGACGGCAGGCTTATTTTTAGGAACTGGTTTACTCCACCCCGTTGGAGGAGTTTCTTTCTCCTGTGTTCCGCCAACCAGCTTTAGAAATCACCTTTTTGTGTCTTGATGTGGAGTGGTTATATAATTGAAGGTGAAGCATTGCTGAAGAAGGGTTTGGTTCTGCAGCGCCTCCACTGATCATTCAAAAACAAGTTTGCTTAAAATTTATAAAGGAAATGAACACCTCTACCCTCTGTGGACGCATAGGGGGTCATTCTGACTTTGGCGGGCGGCGGAGGCCGCCCGCCAAAGTACCGCCGTCAGAATACCGCTGCGCGGTCAAAAGACCGCCGCGGTAATTCTGAGTTTCCCGCTGGGCGGGCGGGCGACCGCCAGAAGGCCGCCCGCCCGCCCAGCGGGAAACCCCCTTCTACGAGGATGCCGGCTCCGAATGGAGCCGGCGGAATGGAAAGGGTGCGACGGGTGCAGTTGCACCCGTCGCGATTTTCAGTGTCTGCTATGCAAACACTGAAAATCTTGGTGGGGCCCTGTTAGGGGGCCCCTGCACTGCCCATGCCATTGGCATGGGCACTGCAGGGGCCCCCAGGGGCCCCACGACACCAGTTACCGCCAGCCAGGTTCTGGCGGTCAAAACCGCCAGAACCAGGCTGGCGGTAAGGGGGTCGGAATCCCCATGGCGGTGCTGCCTGCAGCGCCGCCATGGAGGATTCCTCAGGCCAGGGGAAAACCGGCGGGAAAACCGGCGGGAAACCGCCGGTTTCCCTTTTCTGACCGCGGCTTTACCGCCGCAGTCAGAATTGGCCTGGATGCACCGCCAGCCTGTTGGCGGTGCATCCGCGGTCCCCGGCCCTGGCGGTCCATGACCGCCAGGGTCGGAATGACCCCCATAATGGTCATTTTCAACACATTTGAGGAGATATTTATCCATGATTCAACTATCTAGGAGGCAATAAGATCTGGTTGGATTATTTATTTATTTTCAACATACAAAAACTTTTACAAGAAGGGGCGTTACGATTTCTGTTTCTGTTTCTAGGAATATATTTTTTTTGTATTTTTTTTTGGGTGCACCATGCAATCCGTTCTCCCTCCACCACCATTTCTAGAGAGCCCTGGCGAACCACACATAGTATGGAAGCAGTGGTACGATGCCTTCGAGACGTACTTAGGGGCGATAGGGGCATCACGGTATAGACCTGAACGCAAAAAGTGTCTTCTCCTGCATTCCATTGGCTTCGAAGGGAGGGCTATTTTTAAGCACCTACCGGACTTACAATTGGACGATGGTGAAATGGATGAGTACCAAATAGCTGTGAAGAAAATGAGCGTCAGGTTTGATGCTCCTCCCAGCTAAGTGGTGGCCAGGCATAAGTTCTTTAAGAGAGAACAACGTTCTGGCGAAGATGTTGACACTTACATTTCGGCGTTGCGTCTTCTGGCTGCGGAATGTCAGTTTGGAGCGCTGGGTGATCAACTCATTAGAGACCAATTTATTTGTCAAGGGACAGACAAGTCTATCAGACAGAAATTGTTATCGTTGGACAATCCAACATTGACTGAAACCATAAGAATTGCAAAAATCATCGAATCTTCGATCAAGTCCTCCAGAGAAATTGAACAGGCAACAGCTACCAGGGTCAACGCCGTCATCAACAGAGAAGATAAAAAAACAGTAGTTAAAACAGGCGGACAGAAGAACATTAAGTTTGCTAATTCTAATGTTTTTTTTTAAACAAAAGAATGTTTGCTTTAGATGTGGAAATGTGCCTCATCAAAAAGGGTTTAAGAGTTGTCCTGCATGGAATATCCAATGCAGGAATTGTGGCAAAGTTGGGCATTTTGCTAAAGTGTGTCAAGGTGGTAAACGTGAATCTGTCGTGACAGTGATGGATGAGAATGAAGAAGCAGTTGAGCACCTCATGGGAGAGGTTCAGGATATGGTTTTAGTTGTTGATAGTGGAGTGGTTAAGTCTGGTGATCCCGATAACTGTGTGGATCCGTATGTGTGCATTAGAGTTGGAAACATGTCCTTGCGTTTGCTTGTGGACTCAGGGGCTAGGATCACCATGATTACTCTCGACTTGTTCAAGCAGAATTGGAAAGAGCGAGCTCTTGAGCCACCAGACAGGGCTCCAGTGTCTTATGAAGGGAGAAAGATTGAGCTTCAAGGTTTTTTTGAGGATATACTTGAGTTTAGGGGGAGACGTATACATGGGAAAGTCTATGTAGCAGCTAAAGGTTTGAACATTTTAGGTTGGTTCCATCAGGGTTTGTTTGGTATGGTGTTGCGACCAGGTACATCAGAACAGGTTGCAGTGATTAGAGAAACGGATGTGATTGAAGGTCTACTCAACGAGTTTCCTAAAGTTTTTTCTGGTGAGTTGGGAAAGCTGAAAGGTTTTAAACATAAGATAAAAGTGAAATTGAATGCCGCCCCTGTCAAGCATAAGATTAGGTCTGTGCCTTTCAGTGTGAGAGAAGATCTGGAAAGAGAATTAGAAAGTTTACAGAACAAGGGGATTATTGAACCCATTGAGTCCTCTTTGTGGCTTTCTCCACTGGTCGTAGCGAAGAAAAAGAATGGAGAGTTGAGAATTTGTGTGGACCTGAGTGCGCTCAACAGAGAGATATGGGTGGACTCACATCCCTTACCTAATATAACTGAAATGTTGTCTACCATTAAAGGCGCAAAGGTGTTTACGAAGTTAGATTTGGCCAGTGCACATCATCAGGTGGAACTGGATCCGGACTCCAGGTATTTGACAGCATTTGTATCGCCTTTTGGTGTTTTCCAGTTTTGCCGCATGCCTTTTGGGCTGGCGTCTGCAGCCTCAGTGTTTCAAAGGATTATGTGCACATTGTTAAAATGTATTTCCAATGTACTGGTGTTTCAGGACGATGTTTTAATTCACACCCCTGACCTACAGGCGCACAACAAGATCCTCAGACAGGTGTTGCAGAAATTCAAGGATCATGGCATCGTTCTTAGAAGGGAAAAGTGCCAATTCATGAAATCCTCTGTGGAATATTTGGGTCATGTGATTAGTCAGGAGGGTGTTAGCCCGAAACCTGGTTTGATTGATGCTATTAAGGCAGCACCTCCGCCTTCTGACAAAGCCGGGGTGAAAGCGTTTTTAGGCATGTGTGAGTTTTACTCCCGGTTCATACCGGAGTATGCTAGTCGGGTTAGAGTCTTGTCGAATTTATTGAAGGATAAGACCAGTTTTGAGTGGAGTGCTGAGTGTGAACGAGCGTTTGAAGATATCAAAGTCCTCTTATCTCAAGCAAAAGTGTTAAAACCGTATGACCAAAGGTTCCAATGTTGCCTAACAGTTGATGCCAGCAATATTGGATTGGGGGCTGTGTTGACTCAAACTGTTAGGAGTGATGAAAACACCATTGGTTTTGCGTCTAGAGTTTTAAGGGCGCCAGAGGTGCATTACTCCGTCATCGAAAAGAAGTTGCTGGCCTGTGTCTGGGCCATTGAAAAATTCAGAAGCTATGTGTGGGGGAGGCATTTTGTATTAAAGACAGATCACAAGCCTTTGGTTTCAATCTTAAAAGGAACAAATGATAAGACTGGCACACCTAGGATTGCTAGGTTAGTAGCTAGGCTCATGCAATACGACTTTGAGGTCATGCATATTCCTGGCGGAAGGAATATAGGAGCAGACTATTTGTCGAGATTTCCCAGTCAGATTAGCTTGACAACTGATGAAATGGTGGACGATGAATGTTGTATGATTACAACGGTTGAGGTTGACCATGTCTGTGTTTGCTCTGAGACAGAGTGGAAGGAAAAGTTGGCTGGAGACAATGATTTGTGTGCTGTAATGAGGTTCATTGCTGAAGGATGGCCTTATGAGAAAGACTTGACGATGGCGATTCAGCAATTTTGGAAAATTTCAGATGAACTTACAATTGAGGAGGGCATTCTCTTGAGAAATGATAAACTAATTCCTCCGGAGGTATTGAGGAGTTCAATAGTGAAGAAGGCGCATGAAGGCCATTTGGGCACCACTATGATCAAAAGACGAATACGAGACAACTTTTGGTGGCCACGTATGGATAGTGAAATTGAGCATTTGGTAAAGAATTGTGCTATATGTTCTAATTCTGACAAGAGTTTGAAAACTGAGACACCACCCCTTATGCCTATTGCGTGTCCTGGAGGTCCGTGGCAGAAATTGGGGGTGGATATGGTGGGACCCTTTCACTTACTTAATTCCAGTCTACGGTATGCATACGTAGTAGTGGATTATTTCTCGAAGTGGCCTTATGTGAAATTTGTACAGGAGCCTAATGCTAGATCTTTAGTGACCTTCTTAAGAGAAGTGTTTATGAATGAGGGCTTTCCGGAAGAAATTATTTCGGACAATGGTGTTCAGTTCGTGTCTGAAGAGTTTAAAGCATTTCTGAACCAAGGTTCAGTCAAACACCTGAGATGTTCCCTCTATCAACCTCAAACAAACGGTTTGGTGGAGAGATTCAACCGTGTGGTGGGGGACTGTATCAGGTGGGCACTGAAGAATGGGTGTGATGTGTTGGCATCTGTACAGGCTATGCTTTGCTTTTACAGAACAACTCCTCATTCTACCACGGGGGTATCTCCTTTTGAAGATCTGAAAGGGAGAAAGCCTAATACCCAAATCAAACATGGGTGGATGTCTAAGTTTTTTTAACAAATGCTAGCTGGAGAGCGTGCTGGTGTTATCAAGGCCAATGTGGAAAACAAGCAGTTTACACAAAAGAGATACTTTGACAATAAGAAAGGGGTTAAGGAGTCATTTTTGGTGGAAGGTGATTGGGTAGTGATAAAACTGCCAACGTTTGTTAAGAAAGGTAAAGCAAAATTTTCCGAACCTGTTTGTGTTGAACGTGTTTTGGGCAATGCAGTGAGGGTGCAAGGCAACAAGTGGTGGAACAAATCCAAAGTGGTTAAACTGAAGGGGAACTGGGATCCTCAGGGTGTGACCAGGCGAGAGTTAGTGTTAAGATCGGACATGAATAAGAGCGGAGATGAGAGTTTTGTGTTACGCAGGAGTGATAGAGTACGAAAGTTACCTTGGAAACTGTGTTATTGAAGGAACGGGTTACTATTCTGCAAACTGCATTACTATTCTGCAAACTGCATCAATGTTAACGTTTATTAACATTGAACTGCATTACTATTCTGCAAACTGCATCAATGTTAATGTTTTATTTGTCAGTGTTTTAGTTCTTTTGTTTTTGTTTTAGGGGAGGTTTGATAGTATTTATTAAAGGTATAAAAAAAAAAGAACTCAATGTTGTATTTGAGTGCGTACCCTCGCTCACTGCCTCGCGACTAGAACCCCGATGGTGAAGGGGTTGCTGGGCGTTTGACGGCGGCGCGAGGGGAACGCCGAGGCGAGGGCAGAGGGGGAAGACGGTTGGACAGAGCGGCGGTCCTGGGGGCGCTCGGAGATTGTCGAACTGATTGTATTTTACTTCGGTAAAATAAAAGTGATTTGTGCTCACCGTACTCCTCGCCTTCTTCAGTATGTATTGAGAAAATTATTAGAAACAAATTCAACCTAGTTGAATTTACATTTCAGCAATAACCGAGAATATGTATCGAACAATTTAATATAAATATGTTCAATCATGCTGAAATTGAATTTTTATAATTGTTTCGCTTCTGTAATGCACATCATAGTATAATTGTTTTAATGTTTTTAGTTATTTTTCCTACAGCCCTGAAACACGTGTTGGCTGTACACTGTGACAGAAAGTTGTACATTGGAAGCTTAACAACTTTGGAATATGGAGTTGAGGTTTCAATTGTTGGGTGGTCAATATGAAGTTAATGTGAAATTACTCAATAGTGAACAAAATGGCAGAATGTCTCACAGGTGTATCTATATGGGATACAGTTTTTACAGATTTGTTTCAAATGAAATCATTCAATAAAATATATGAACATAATAAAGTAGTGAATAGTAATGATTGTATGTGCTATTAGGTGCTCTCCATGCCTACTCATTGTATGAAATAATACATTTGTGAGCCAGAAGAGTTATTGGCTTAGTGGGTGAAAAGCACAAGGCCTTTGAGTTCAATTAACAGTAAAAAACTGAAATGTCTGTATGGGGAATATTTACAAACATTTGCACTGGTGCTGGCACAGCTCAGAACAAGAATCCATTGAACTCACAGGCCTTCATTATGTACCACCAATAGATGTTATGTTATGCATCGCTTTCTGGCATGCAGATGGATCATATCTCATGTCACTTGTAATATGCAGAAGAGGATATCTGTCATGTTTGGACACAGTATCCCATATGTCAAAGTCCAAATCAGGCCCTTAATTTCCACAGAAGCTCATGAACCTGAAGTGGAAATTTGATAGGCTCTGCAGACCAATAATTACAAACTTTCTATGTACTCTAACCTACCTGAATCTAGAGTCCTTAGCCCTTCTTCTGCCATGGCATCTTAATGCCTTTCATAACTTTGCCATGGTTCAGTTAATCTGTTTTCACAGGTAGTTCAGCTCCAGATTAGTTTAATGGTCTAGGTTTAAAATCTTTCCAATAAATGTTTTCATGTATGGATATTGGTGCTAGATTTTTTCCAACTCCTAATTCGTTTGTAGTTGTGTTGGATCATTGTTGTTTTAAAGTCTTTATTTTAAGCCAGTGGCAGTGTGACGTAGGCTGTCTGAAATCAACTCCCCTTGCATTGATCGCATCATTCATTCAAATATAAGACAGCTGAATAAATTAGGTGTTTTCCTAATTTATCAATATTTCCCTTTGGTTACCTGACCTGGACACTGTGGCTTTCATCATGAGTGGCCTCTTTATTCTAATGGGTCCTGTAACATCATTTACCGGCATCATGAAATCCCCAGGAACACTACAGATTTTTTAACTTTCATTCAGAGGTTTCACCTAAAAGCAGACAAAATCCCAGGGTGAAAGTCCCGCTCAAAATAAGAAATTATTTGTGGAATCAGGCCTAGAATTTCCAATTCCCACTTGGTAGTTCCTCATTTCTTAGTGGATCCTCAGAGTGCAACTCATAACAGGCCAGATTTTTTCCACCTCAATTTACCAGTACCATGTCAGCAACTTTCACTGAGGGGAAAATGCAACCCATTTATCTGACCAAAGGTAATGATTGAGTTACTTACCGATAATTGCATTACACCAAGTGCTTCCTATGCCTATATTATTTACCACCATGAAAGGCACTGAGCCTCATGGACACACACTCTAATTAAAGAACAATTTGTATATATACCTCCCCACCCTTCCAACATCCTGTTTTTGTTTTCTCAAGTTCTATCCTTCTCAGCTGACCTGGTCCAAGCAGTGTGGGAGAGCATGCGCAATTCATCTAGGCAAAGTAAGTACTTGGAGTAATGTAATTACCAGCAAGTGATTAAAGCATTACCTCCTCATGCTCCCTTTGCCAGGATTAATTACATTGTGAGCTGTAGCAAGCGATAAAAAGACCACAACAACAGAAATTCACAGCGGAAAATGTAATATAATAACACTTCTTCCTGTATTCACAGTATAGATGATAGAACTCTATATTGCGTAATTAATATGGAGAGGACTGCCCCAGTGGTTGCACTGCAAATTTCAACCAAGTATGCACCCAGCGCCTCGGCTCCTGTTGTCAATATATGTGTCAATCTGCATTCTCCTCCAGATGAAGTAGGTTTACATGATTCCTTGTAGGCCACAGAAATCGTAGAGTAACTCACAATATCTGTGTTGGTGGTTCTAGTCCATTCCTGAGCAAACCAAAGTTAATAAACAGACTATTGGTGTCTGGGTCTCTCCACTCTTCTACTCTTTCTACATAATTCAAAAGCGTTTGCCTGACATCTAGATAATGGAGACTCAACTCCTCTGACTGAAGCTCTGGATAAAATACTGGTAGAACTTTTTCTTGGCCGGTATGAAAACACAACATAACTCTGGAAATGAAAGATGGACCTAAGCATAAGACCACTCTATCTTCGAATACCCTCAAGATCAGATATCTGAAAGACAAAGAGCCTAATTTCCTTAGCTGTCTTGCCGACGTGATCCCAACATGGAAAATGGCCTTAAATGTCAATACAAAACACAACAAGGAAAATGAGACACAAAAAGGTCAATGTTGGGAGATTCCCCAATTTCAGGAAACCCTATAGCCTTTGATAATTCATTTATGTAGTCAATTTAGGACCCTAAAAAAACATTTGGGAGTCAATTCAAAAATTTGAAAGGTATGTCCTCACACCCCCCTGGGTGTCATGCTTCATCTTTGTCATTTCCCCAACCCCCCCAACGCAACCCTCAGCTGTGGCTCACCAATGAGATAGTGCATTCCAGTCATTCCGCAGCACTGTATATTGAATCCCACATTGCTCGTCCATTGCAAGGCAACCCACACTGTGGAGCAGCCTGCATAAATTCTGCAACTTTATTTATATAAAGTTGGAGCTGCTGCTTACCACTGCCAATAAAAGGTATGTGTCTAATTCAGCACAATGATACATGATGTTGGGAGAGTGGGAGGGGTTTAAATATGTTGTTTCTTTAACTAGAAGGTGTGTCTAAGAGGCTCAGCACCTCTCAGTAAAATAATGAATCTTAGCAAAGGAAGCACAAGGGTGCAATGAGGGCACAAGAAACAATTCGGTCCATAGTAGGTGCTGTGTAAATTGTCATTATTATTATTATAATATTATTAATCTGAGCCAAAACTGGCATTACACAGAAAGGGCTATCAGTGAATCGAGGATCTGCAGTTCAAAGCATGATAACTTTAAAAAGTTTATTAAAAAGAACCTATGTATAATGCCCCATCAGCAGATGGTCTACTCTGCCCTCGAAGGGCACTAACTTGCCCTTCCGCTTTCCCCAGAGGTCTAAACACAAAGGAGGCCCTAGCTCTCTCCATGTATATATAGAAAGTATTGTCCTTGTTCGCACCGCAGTATACCTGTAAGCAGGTGCACCAGGCACCAATAGAACCACTAACATCCGTTTAGAATGAATGAGCGGTCCAACGGCTGCTGCAAACTCATGCTGCCCTGGGGGCAGCGCACTCAGTGAGATACAGAGCGGCTGTTTCAAAGCTTCTCTTTGTTATTCTTTGCAGTCTGCAACCCACCTGCACTTTAAAGAGGAGTTATCAAGGTGCAGTCACTCCCTGTACATTCCAGCAGGGGGATAGCTAGGAGGGGTCCAAAGAAACCCCTTGCCTCCTCTCCAGAGGACTACTGTCAGAGGGCGCAAAGACAGTGTGCCACCTTTTTGTAGTGCACTCTGCCTCTGCACCCACATCGGTAATACAGTGCAGATGCAGAGGCAAAGTGATTTCCTCATTTGCATGGGGCCATGCCCTCTGAGGATAGCGCTGGTGCTACATGTGCATCAGCACTACCAGTATTGTAGAAGGGGGACCCACAAGCACCTGTGGCCCCTTCTGTAATACCATAGTGCCCAGGGTGCAAAGAATGGGCACACGCCTGTTGCACCCCCGCAGCACTATGTGCAATACGGCTCAAGAACTGCATGTACTCTGCCTTCTAAGGAGTTAGAGCAGCATTCCTTCTAGTCCAGCATTGGGCAGTCTGTCTTTGCAAATGGATTCAGGGGTCAGTGCAGTGCGTGAGAAAACAGGAAAACATAGTAAGATAAAATTACAAGAGACGCATCTGCCACATGCAACAAATAGGATCACTTTGGTTAAAAAAAAAAGTCTAATATTAGCAAAGAACACTTTTACACAAATGGCTGGCGTTTTCAAAACACTGAAGTCTACAAAAACATTGGAATGGCAAATACAAGGGTGACTAAATTACCCTTGTGGAAGGAAAATAACACGAAGTTGTTGTATAGCTAGTGCATGTGCATGTGCATTCTTGGACCTCCCAGGAGGTAACGTTTGGTGGAGAGAGAACTTTCAGGGAACGGTTGGAGTCGCTGGAGGGGACTGTGGAGAAGTAAGACTGTAAATCGTGTTACTGAATAAAAGGCTTGGTGAATTAACCATTGAAGACGTTCCCTCGTCTTTCCTTTTACCACATGTTTTGTCAACGAGCTTTGAAGTGAACCTGCTCTGCTCATTTTCTTCTGTGGGTGAGTGTTCTCATGTTGACATTGCTGTGTGCAGTGTTCAAAGAGACAAGGAATAGGACAGAGAAGCAATCGGACAATTGTGAGGAATTCAGTGAGCCAGCTGTGTCCTTTGATAAATATTGATAAATATTGCGGTTTGGTGTGAGAACCGCAGTGAGGCGCGATAAGCTGTAAGCTGATCCAGTACACCGTCCTTTAGGAATCGCGCAACACAGGTGATGGCGATGTGCTATGAAGCAGCCGTTTTGATGCTTTGGGAGGCAGCCCAGCCCGGGGGCGGCCATTTTAGATTCCCAAATGGCCCAGTAGGATACATATTGAGAGCTGCCATTTTGAATAGAGCTCATAATGAGACTTGGCGGCGATCTAATACCTTTTGGACAACTTTAGTATTGGTGGCCATTTTGAGTTGGGAACACAGACAACAGCTGAACCAGAAGTTGTTCTCCATGTGACATGTCTACACATTTTCAAAGAGGCTGCCGCGATTTTGGATTGTAGAATTTCATATTACCACCAATGGTTTATGCTGGTACTGAAGTATGCTGAAGGTATTTTCTTGAAACGTTTTTATCTTTCCTTACCTCAGTGAAATTTATATAATATATTTATCACTTTTCTTTGTAAGCCAGGTGAAACTTCAGTGCAATGGGCGTTTTGGTATCCTGTTTGTTAGAAATGGGGTCTTTGGTTGACAGTCAGGTTACCCCCTGTTCAAGCAAGGACCCTCACTCTAGTCAGGGTAAAAGAGAATCACCCTCAGCTAACCTCTGCTTACCCAGTAGGCTGAACCTCAGAGTGCTAGGTGTAAAGTATTTGTACCAACACACACAGTAACTTAATGAAAAACACTACAAAATTACACAACACCAGTTTAGAAAAATTGGAAATATTTATCTAAACAAAACAAGACCAAAATGACAAAAATCCAACATACACAAGTCAAGTTATGAATTTTTAGAGATTAAACTCAAAAATAGCGCTTAGAAACAAAAATGCTTCGATGAGATGTTAACACGGCGTCGTGACGGAGTCGTTCCCAACAAGCCGACACCAGCGGCGCCAGACACGGAGTCGTGTAGACCCCCATGTACAGTACCTTTGGTGAAGAGTGAAAACAAGCCGATGCGCGAAGTCGGGAATCGCGGCGTCTGTGCGAAACGTTGAATCCGTGCACTTCAAGCGGCATCGGTCATGATGTGGTGCGGCGACTTCCACGGAGTCGCGGACTTCAGCGGAGCTGCTGCGGCGTCGGGCCTGCGAAGAGCGTCGCGTTCCAGCGAAGGTCACGGCGTCAGGTGCAGGCGGCGTTACCGTATTCAGCAGCGGCGTCCGTCCAAAGTCGTCCGAAGTCGATTTCTTTGGATTTCCACCAGCTTTCCTTTCAAGGGCCCAGGGACTGGATCGGGCACCACTTGTCAGAGCAGGAGTCTCTCCAGAGACTCCAGGTGTTGGCAGAGAGAAGTCTTTGCTGTCCCTGAGACTTCAAACAACAGGAGTCAAGCTCTAAATCAAGCCCTTGGAGATTTCTTCACAAGATGGAAGGCACACAAAGTCCAGTCTTTGCCCTCTTACTCTGGCAGAAGCAGCACTGCAGGAAAGCTCAACAAAGCACAGTCACAGGCAGGGCAGCACTTCTTCCTCAGCTATCAGCTCTTCTCCAGGCAGAGGTTCCTCTTGGTTCCAGAAGTGTTTCTAAAGTCTTTAGGTTTGGGTGCCCTTCTTATACCCATTTTAGTCTTTGAAGTCACCTTTCTTCAAAGGGGACTCATACCTACTTGTGAAATCCTGCCTTGCCCAGGCAAGGCCTCAGACACACAGCAGGGGGTTGGAGCCGGCATTGTCAGAGGCAGGCACAGTCCTTTCAGATGAGAGTGACCACTCCACCCCTCCCTCCTAGCAGAGATGGCTAATCAGGAAATGCAGGTTACACCCCAGCCCCCTTTGTGTCACTGTCTAGTGCGAGGTGAAAAACAACCCAACTGTCAAACTGACCCAGACAGGGAATCCACAAACAAGGCAGAGTCACAGAATGGTTTAAGCAAGAAAATGCTCACTTTCTAAAAGTGGCATTTTCAAACACACAATCTTAAAATCAACTTTACTAAAAGATGTATTTTTAAATTGTGAGTTCAGGGACCCCAAACTCCACATGTCCATCTACTCTCTAGGGGAATCTACACTTTAATCATATTTAAAGGTAGCCCCCATGTTATCCTATGAGAGAGACAGGCCTTGCAACAGTGAAAAACAAAATTGGCAGTATTTCACTGTCAGGACATATAAACCACATTACTATATGTCCTACCTTATCCATACACTGCACCCTGCCCTTGGGGCCACCTAGGGCCTACCTTAGGGGTGCCTTACATGTAAGAAAAGGGAAGGTTTAGGCCTGGCAAGTGGGTACACTTGCCAAGTCGAATTTACAGTGTAAAAATACACTTACAGACACTGCAGTGGCAGGTCTGAGACATGATTACAGGGTTACTTGTGTGGGTGGCACAACCAGTGCTGCAGGCCCACTAGTAACATTTGATTTACAGGCCCTGGGCACCTCTAGTGCACTTTACTAGGGACTTAACAGTAAAACAAATATGCCAATCATGGAGAACCAATTACGTACACATTTTAAACAGGAGCTCTTGCACTTTAGCACTGGTTAGCAGTGGTAAAGTGCCCAGAGTAACAAAAACAGTAAAATCAGAGTCCAGCACACATCAACAACCTGGGGAACAGAGGCAAAAAGTTAAGGGAGACCACACCAAGGATGAAAAGTCTAACACTGTTGTCTTAGCGTACGTGGATGTTTTGGAAGAGGAGGAATGTTCTGCGCAGAGGAAATTGGCATTACTTAAACATTGTTGAGGTGTAATGAGATTAAAAGGGTCAACAATTTGCCCCCTTTGGAAGTCAGGGTGACTTGTATGTTTTTGTAGGCAACAAAGAAAATGAGCATTAGATGAGGGTTTAGATTTGAAGGATGAGCTGTGAGGCTTCATCAGCCGCTGTGAGAGCGAGTGTGACGTCACTGGGTCTGCACTGGGATTGGTCCGTTGGTGAAAGGAGCCACGCACGGATTGGTGGACAACCGTGAACAGCTAGTGGTTAAGAGTAACAAGTGAAAATGACTTTTGGATTGAAATACTTCCTGTTTTGGATTTCATTTATAGTTTAAGCCCTATTAACCCCTTCGCTGCCAGGCCTTTTCCCCCTCCTGTGCCGGGCCTTTTTTTGCCTATTTGGGGCAGTTCGCGCTTAGGCCCTCATAACTTTTTGTCCACATAAGCTAACCAAGCCAAATTTGCGTCCTTTTTTTCCAACATCCTAGGGATTCTAGAGGTACCCAGACTTTGTGGGTTCCCTTGAAGGAGGCCAAGAAATTGGCCAAAATACAGTGAAAATTTCGTTTTTTTTCAAAAAAATTGGAAAAAGTGGCTGCAGAAAAAGGCTTGTGGTTTTTCCCCTGAAAATGGCATCAACAAAGGGTTTGCGGTGCTAAACCCAGCAGCTTCCCAGCTTTCAGGAACAGGCAGACTTGAATCAGAAAACCCAATTTTTCAACACAATTTTGGCATTTTACTGTGGCATACCCCATTTTTGCAGTTTTTTGTGCTTTCAGCCTCCTTCCAGTCAGTGACAGAAATGGGCATGAAACCAATGCTGGATCCCAGAAACCTAAACATTTCTGAAAAGTAGGCAAAATTCTGAATTCAGCAAGGGGTCATTTGTGTAGATCCTACAAGGGTTTCCTACAGAAAATAACAACTGAAAAAGAAAAATATTGAAATTGAGGTGAAAAAAACATAAATGTTTCTCTACGTTTTACTCTGTAACTTTTCCCTGCAATGTCAGATTATCGAAAGCAATATACTGTTACGTCTGCTGGACTCCTCTGGTTGCGGGGATATATAGGGCTTGTAGGTTCATCAAGAACCCAAGGAACCCAGAGCCAATAAATGAGCTGCACCCTGACGTGCGTTTTCAATCTATACCGGGTATAAAGCAATTCATTTGCTGAAATATAAAGAGTAAAAAATTGCTATCAAGAAAACCTTTGTATTTCCAAAAAGGGCACAAGATAAGGTGTTGAGGAGCAGTGGTTATTTGCACATATCTGAATTCCGGGGTGACCAAACTAGCATGTGAATTACAGGGCATTTCTCAAATAGATGTCTTTTTTACACACTCTCCTATATTTGGAAGGAAAAAATGTAGAGAAAGACAAGGGGCAATAACACTTGTTTTGCTAATCTATGTTCCCCCAAGTCTCCCGATAAAAATGATACCTCACTTGCGTGGGTAGGCCTAGCGCCGGCGACAGGAAACACCCCAAAGCGCAACGTGGACACATCCTAAATTTTGGAAAAAAACAGAGGTGTTTTTTGCGAAGTGCCTACCTGTAGATTTTGGCCTCTAGCTCAGCCGGCACCTAGGGAAACCTACCAAACCTGTGCATTTCTGAAAACTAGAGACCTAGGGGAATCCAAGGAGGGGTGAGTTGCGGGGCTCGGACCAGGTTCTGTTACCCAGAATCCTTTGCAAATCTCAAAATTTGGCTAAAAAAACACATGTCCCTCACATTTCTGTGGCAGAAAGTTCTGGAATCTGAGAGGAGCTACAAATTTCCTTCCACCCAGCGTTCCCCCAAGTCTCCCGATAAAAATGACACCTCACTTGCGTGGGTAGGCCTAGCGCCGGCGACAGGAAACACCCCAAAGCGCAACGTGGACACATCCTAAATTTTGGAAAAAAACAGAGGTGTTTTTTGCGAAGTGCCTACCTGTAGATTTTGGCCTCTAGCTCAGCCGGCACCTAGGGAAACCTACCAAACCTGTGCATTTCTGAAAACTAGAGACCTAGGGGAATCCAAGGAGGGGTGACTTGCGGGGCTCGGACCAGGTTCTGTTACCCAGAATCCTTTGCAAACCTCAAAATTTGGCTAAAAAAACACATGTCCCTCACATTTCTGTGGCAGAAAGTTCTGGAATCTGAGAGGAGCTACAAATTTCCTTCCACCCAGCGTTCCCCCAAGTCTCCCGATAAAAATGATACCTCACTTGCGTGGGTAGGCCTAGCGCCGGCGACAGGAAACACCCCAAAGCGCAACGTGGACACATCCTAAATTTTGGAAAAAAACAGAGGTGTTTTTTGCGAAGTGCCTACCTGTAGATTTTGGCCTCTAGCTCAGCCGGCACCTAGGGAAACCTACCAAACCTGTGCATTTCTGAAAACTAGAGACCTAGGGAATCCAAGGAGGGGTGACTTGCGGGGCTCGGACCAGGTTCTATTACCCAGAATCCTTTGCAAACCTCAAAATCTGGCTAAAAAAACACATGTCCCTCACATTTTTGTGGCAGAAAGTTCTGGAATCTGAGAGGAGCTACAAATTTCCTTCCACCCAGCGTTCCCCCAAGTCTCCCGATAAAAATGATACCTCACTTGCGTGGGTAGGCCTAGCGCCGGAGACAGGAAACACCCAAAGCGCAACGTGGACACATCCTAAATTTTGGAAAAAAACAGAGGTGTTTTTTGCGAAGTGCCTACCTGTAGATTTTGGCCTCTAGCTCAGCCGGCACCTAGGGAAACCTACCAAACCTGTGCATTTCTGAAAACTAGAGACCTAGGGGAATCCAAGGAGGGGTGACTTGCGGGGCTCGGACCAGGTTCTGTTACCCAGAATCCTTTGCAAACCTCATAATTTGGCTAAAAAAACACATGTCCCTCACATTTCTGTGGCAGAAAGTTCTGGAATCTGAGAGGAGCTACAAATTTCCTTCCACCCAGCGTTCCCCCAAGTCTCCCGATAAAAATGATACCTCACTTGCGTGGGTAGGCCTAGCGCCGGCGACAGGAAACACCCCAAAGCGCAACGTGGACACATCCTAAATTTTGGAAAAAAACAGAGGTGTTTTTTGCGAAGTGCCTACCTGTAGATTTTGGCCTCTAGCTCAGCCGGCACCTAGGGAAACCTACCAAACCTGTGCATTTCTGAAAACTAGAGACCTAGGGGAATCCAAGGAGGGGTGACTTGCGGGGCTCGGACCAGGTTCTGTTACCCAGAATCCTTTGCAAACCTCAAAATTTGGCTAAAAAAACACATGTCCCTCACATTTCTGTGGCAGAAAGTTCTGGAATCTGAGAGGAGCTACAAATTTCCTTCCACCCAGCGTTCCCCCAAGTCTCCCGATAAAAATGATACCTCACTTGCGTGGGTAGGCCTAGCGCCGGCGACAGGAAACACCCCAAAGCGCAACGTGGACACATCCTAAATTTTGGAAAAAAACAGAGGTGTTTTTTGCGAAGTGCCTACCTGTAGATTTTGGCCTCTAGCTCAGCCAGCACCTAGGGAAACCTACCAAACCTGTGCATTTCTGAAAACTAGAGACCTAGGGGAATCGAAGGAGGGGTGACTTGCGGGGCTCGGACCAGGTTCTGTTACCCAGAATCCTTTGCAAACCTCAAAATTTGGCTAAAAAAACACATGTCCCTCACATTTCTGTGGCAGAAAGTTCTGGAATCTGAGAGGAGCTACAAATTTCCTTCCACCCAGCGTTCCCCCAAGTCTCCCGATAAAAATGATACCTCACTTGCGTGGGTAGGCCTAGCGCCGGCGACAGGAAACACCCCAAAGCGCAACGTGGACACATCCTAAATTTTGGAAAAAAACAGGTGTTTTTTGCGAAGTGCCTACCTGTAGATTTTGGCCTCTAGCTCAGCCGGCACCTAGGGAAACCTACCAAACCTGTGCATTTCTGAAAACTAGAGACCTAGGGGAATCCAAGGAGGGGTGACTTGCGGGGCTCGGACCAGGTTCTGTTACCCAGAATCCTTTGCAAACCTCAAAATTTGGCTAAAAAAACACATGTCCCTCACATTTCTGTGGCAGAAAGTTCTGGAATCTGAGAGGAGCTACAAATTTCCTTCCACCCAGCGTTCCCCCAAGTCTCCCGATAAAAATGACACCTCACTTGCGTGGGTAGGCCTAGCGCCGGCGACAGGAAACACCCCAAAGCGCAACGTGGACACATCCTAAATTTTGGAAAAAAACAGAGGTGTTTTTTGCGAAGTGCCTACCTGTAGATTTTGGCCTCTAGCTCAGCCGGCACCTAGGGAAACCTACCAAACCTGTGCATTTCTGAAAACTAGAGACCTAGGGGAATCCAAGGAAGGGTGACTTGCGGGGCTCGGACCAGGTTCTGTTACCCAGAATCCTTTGCAAACCTCAAAATTTGGCTAAAAAAACACATGTCCCTCACATTTTTGTGGCAGAAAGTTCTGGAATCTGAGAGGAGCTACAAATTTCCTTCCACCCAGCGTTCCCCCACGTCTCCCGATAAAAATGATACCTCACTTGTGTGGGTAGGCCTAGCGCCCGCAACAGGAAACACCCCAAAGCGCAACGTGGACACATCACAGAAAACAGACCTGTTTTTAGCAAAGTGCCTACCTGTACATTTTGGCCTGTAGCTCAGCCGCCACCTAGGGAAACCTACCAAACCTGTGCATTTCTGAAAACTAGAGACCTAGGGGAATCCAAGATGGGGTGACTTGTGTGGCTCGGTCCAGGTTCTGTTACCCAGAATCCTTTGCAAACCTCAAAATTTGGCTAAAAAAACACATGTTCCTCACATTTCTGTGGCAGAAAGTTCTACAATCTGAGAGGAGCCACAAATTTCCTTCCACCCAGCGTTCCCCCACGTCTCCCGATAAAAATTATACCTCACTTGTGTGGGTAGGCCTAGCGCTCGCGACAGGAAATGGCCCAAAACACAACGTGGACACATCACATTTTTTCATAGAAAACAGTGCCTACGTGTGGATTTTGGCCTCTAGCTCAGCCGGCACCTGGGGAAACCTAGCAAACCAGCGCATTTTTGAAAACTAGAGACCTAGGGGAATCCAAGATGGGGTGATTTGCGGGGCTCTGACCAGGTTCTGTTACCCAGAATTCTTTGCAAACATCAAAATCTGGCTAAAAAACACTTTTTCCTCTCATTTCGGTGACAGAAAGTTCTGGAATCTGAGAGGAGCCACAAATTTCCTTCCACCCAGCGTTCCCCTAAGTCTCTCCATAAAAATGGTACCTCACTTGTGTGGGTAGGCCTAGCGCCCACAAAAGGAAATGGCCCAAAACACAACATATTTTTTCACAGAAAACAGAGGTGTTTTTTGCAAAGTGCCTACCTGTGGATTTTGGCCTCTAGCTCAGCCGGCCCCGGGGGGGGGGGGGGGAAATGCCCTAAAATAAATTTGACCCCCCCCCCCCCCAAACCCCCCCTGCCCAGGTGCGACCCTTGCCTACGGGGTCGCTACCCCTGCGTGACATTGGCGCAAAAAAAACAAATTCCCGGTGCCTAGTGGTTTCTGCCCCCTTGGGGGCAGATTGACCTAAAATCGACCAATCTGCCCCCAAGGGGGGCAGAAATGGTCTAAACACAGTTTGCCCCCCAGGGGAGCGACCCTTGCCTGATGGGTCGCTCCCCATCTCTAAAAAAACAAACATACAAAAAAAAAAAACACACAAATTTTTTTTGCCCTGGCGCCTAGAGGTTTCTGCCCCCCCCTGGTGGCAGATCGGCCTAATAATAGGCCGATCTGCCCCCAGGGGGGGCAGAAATGGCCTAAAATAAATTTGCCCCCCGAACATCCACCCCCCGCCCCCGGAGCCACCGTTGCCTATGGGGTCGCTCCCCCTGCGTGACATTGGCGCCAAAAAACAAATCCCCGGTGCCTAGTGGTTTCTGCCCCCTTGGGGCAGATTGACCTAAAATCTACCAATCTGCCCCCAAGGGGGGCAGAAATGGTCTAAACACAATTTGCCCCCCAGGGGAGCGACCCTTGCCTGATGGGTCGCTCCCCATCTCTAAAAAAAACCAAACAAACAAAAAAAAAAACACACAAAAAAAAATTGCCCTGGCAACAAGAGGTTTCTGCCCCCCCTGGGGGCAGATCGGCCTAATAATAGGCCGATCTGCCCCCAGGGGGGCAGAAATGGCCTAAAATAAATTTGCCCCCCGAACACCCACTACCCGCCCCCCCCCCCGGAGGGACCCTTGCCTACGGGGTCGCTCCCCCTGCGTGACATTGGCGCCAAAAAACAAATCCCCGGTGCCTAGTGGTTTCTGCCCCCTTGGGGCAGATTGACCTAAAATCTACCAATCTGCCCC
The DNA here is from genome assembly GCF_031143425.1 of Pleurodeles waltl. Classification (NCBI taxonomy): domain Eukaryota; kingdom Metazoa; phylum Chordata; class Amphibia; order Caudata; family Salamandridae; genus Pleurodeles; species Pleurodeles waltl. The sequence continues at coordinate 458,723,758 of NC_090439.1, forward strand.
CAAGGGGGGCAGAAATGGTCTAAACACAATTTGCCCCCCAGGGGAGCGACCCTTGCCTGATGGGTCGCTCCCCATCTCTAAAAAAAACCAAACAAACAAAAAAAAAAACCACAAAAATTTTTTTTGCCCTGGCAACAAGAGGTTTCTGCCCCCCCTGGGGGCAGATCGGCCTAATAATAGGCCGATCTGCCCCCAGGGGGGGCAGAAATGGCCTAAAATAAATTTGCCCCCGAACACCCCCCCTCCCCCCGGAGCGACCCTTGCCTACGGGGTCGCTCCCCCTGCGTGACATTGGTGCCAAAAAACAAATCCCCGGTGCCTAGTGGTTTCTGCCCCCTTGGGGCAGATTGACCTAAAATCGACCAATCTGCCCCCAAGGGGGGCAGAAATGGTCTAAACACAATTTGCCCCCCAGGGGAGCGATCCTTGCCTGATGGGTCGCTCCCCATCTCTAAAAAAAACCAAACAAACAAAAAAAAAAACACAAAAAAAATATTTGCCCTGGCAACAAGAGGTTTCTGCCCCCCCTGGGGGCAGATCGGCCTAATAATAGGCCGATCTTCCCCCAGGGGGGGCAGAAATGGCCTAAAATAAATTTGCCCCCCGAACACCCATCCCCCCCCCCCCCCGGAGCGACCCTTGCCTACGGGGTCGCTCCCCCTGCGTGACATTGGCGCCAAAAAACAAATCCCCGGTGCCTAGTGGTTTCTGCCCCCTTGGGGCAGATTGACCTAAAATCGACCAATCTGCCCCCAAGGGGGGCAGAAATGGTCTAAACACAATTTGCCCCCCAGGGGAGCGACCCTTGCCTGATGGGTCGCTCCCCATCTCTAAAAAAAACCAAACAAACAAAAAAAAAAAACACAAAAAAAAAATTTGCCCTGGCAACAAGAGGTGTCTGCCCCCCCTGGGGGCAGATCGGCCTAATAATACGCCGATCTGCCCCCAGGGGGGACAGAAATGGCCTAAAATAAATTTGCCCCCCGAACACCCATCCCCCCCCCCCCCCGGAGCGACCCTTGCCTACGGGGTCGCTCCCCCTGCGTGACATTGGTGCCAAAAAACAAATCCCCGGTGCCTAGTGGTTTCTGCCCCCTTGGGGCAGATTGACCTAAAATCGACCAATCTGCCCCCAAGGGGGGCAGAAATGGTCTAAACACAATTTGCCCCCCAGGGGAGCGACCCTTGCCTGATGGGTCGCTCCCCATCTCTAAAAAAAAACCAAACAAACAAAAAAAAAAACACAATTTTTTTTTTTGCCCTGGCAACAAGAGGTTTCTGCCTCCCCTGGGGGCAGATCGGCCTAATAATAGGCCGATCTGCCCCCAGGGGGGGCAGAAATGGCCTAAAATAAATTTGCCCCCTGAACCCCCACCCCCCCCCCCCCGGAGCGACCATTGCCTACGGGGTCGCTCCCCCTGCGTGACATTGGCGCCAAAAAACAAATCCCCGGTGCCTAGTGGTTTCTGCCCCCTTGGGGCAGATTGACCTAAAATCGACCAATCTGCCCCCAAGGGGGGCAGAAATGGGCTAAACACAATTTGCCCCACAGGGGAGCGACCCTTGCCTGATGGGTCGCTCCCCTTCTCTAAAAAAAACACCAAACCAATAAAAAAAACACAAAAAAAAAATTTGCCCTGGCGCCTAGAGGTTTCTGCCCCCCCTAGGGGTAGACCGGCCTAATACCAATAGGCCGATCTGCCCCCAGGGGGGGCAGAGATGGCCTAAAATAATTTTACCCCCCCCCCCGGGGAGCGACCCTTGACTACAAGGTCGCTCCCCTTGTGTGACGGCGCAAAAAAAAGATCCCTGGTGCCTAGTGGTTTCTGCCCCCCTTGGGGGCAGATTGACCTAAAATCGGCCGATCTGCCCCCAAAGCGGGCAGAAATGGCCTAAATACATTTTGCCCCTCCAGGGGAGCGACCCTTGTCCAAGGGGGTCGCTCCCCATCTGTAAAACAGAAAAACAAAAAAATCCCTGGTGCCTAGTGGTTTCTGCCCCCCTTGGGGGCAGATCAGCCGAATCAAAATAGGCTGATCTACCCCCCCCAGGGGGGCAGAAATGGCCTAAAATAATCCCCCCCCAACCCCCCCCCAGGGAGCGACCCTTGCCTAAGGGGTCGCTCCCCTTGCGTGAAATTCACGCAAAAAAAAAAAACTCCCTGGTGTCTAATGGTTTGGGGGCAGATTGGCCTCATCAAAATAGGCCAATCTGCCCCCAAGGGGGGCAGAAATGGCCTAAATATAATTTGCCCCCTAGGGGAGCGACCCTTGCCTAAGGGGTCGCTCCCCACCTAAAAAAAAAAGAAAACATAACAAAAAGAAAGAAAAAAAAAAAAGATCCCTGGTGCCTAGAGGTTTCTGCCCCCCCTGGGGGCAGATCGGCCTAATAATAGGCCGATCTGTCCCCAGGGGGGGCAGAAAAGGCCTTCCCAAAAAATTGCCCCCCCCTGGGAGCGACCCTTGCCAAAGGGGTCGCTTTGTTGCGTGACATACGCGCGCAAAAACAAACTCCCTGGTGTCTAATGGTTTCTGCCCCCCTTGGGGGCAGATTGGCCTTATCAAAATAGGCCAATCTGCCCCCAAAGGGGGCAGAAATGGCCTAAATATATATTGCCCCGTAGGGGAGCGACCCTTGCCTAAGGGATCGCTCCCCACCTAAAAAAAAAGAAATCATCACAAAAAAAAAAAAAAAAAAAAGGTCCCTGGTGCCTAGAGGTTTCTGCCCCCCCTGGGGGCAGATCGGCCTAATAATAGGCCAATCTGCCCCCAGGGGGGGCAGAAAAGGCCTTCCTAAAAAAATGCCCCCCTGGGAGCGACCCTTGCCCAAGGGGTCGCTCCCTTTTGCCAATTTCAAGGAAAAAAAAAAAAATCCCTGGTGTCTAGTGGGGTTTCAAAAGCCGGATTGCAAGCAATCCGGCTTTTGAAACCTGTGAGAGACTTCAAAGGGAAGGAAATACATTTCCTTCCCTTTGAAGCCTCTCGGGGCCTCCCCCATGGGATTGAAAAAGAAATGCAAAAGCATTTCTTTTTCAATCGCGCTGGAAGCTCTCCTTCCAGCGCGATGGGGGAGACCCTGTGACTAATCAGCGCGCGCTCGCGCGCTGATGTCACAGGGGGGGTTGGGGGGGGGTCGGGGGTGGGAGGGGAAGGACTTCCCCTTCCATCCCTGACTTGGGGGGGTGGGGGGGAACCCCACAGAGGGAGCGAGAACGCTCCCTCTGGGCTCTGTGCACAGGACGTAATGGTTACGTCCTGGGCACAGCAGCACTGTGCCTCAGGACGTAACCATTACGTCATGGGCACAGAAGGGGTTAAAGGTAAAAAATGAAAATTGTCAAAGAATTAAAAAGTGTGATTAGAGGAGATGCTTTTATTCCAGTTAGAATAGGTATTCTACTGGGCCAGCGGGCGGAAACACTGTTTCTCACCACAACATTGACGCCAGCTCATAATCAAGCCTGCACAATGTTGCAGTGCGTCGGGTGCAACAGCACCCGCCGTGCTTTTGACTGCTGGTAATTCGGGCAGTGAAAAGCACGATGGGGCTGTCCCTGAACTGCCCATGAGAGAAATTCCTGTAGGGAATTATGTTCATGTCCCTTAGAGCAGAAGTGATATTTTGTCATTCACAAATGATTACCTGAGTTTGAGAGATAACCAGTGGAAAACGGGCTGCATTAAAAAAATAAATAAAAAAAATTGCTTCATTTAAAAGCAGTCGCAGACATGGTGGTCTACTGAGCCCAGCAGGTCACCATCCCTGTGATTGTATCCATTCATAATGGGTCGCAAATTGTGACCTACCTAATGAATATTAATGAAGTAGGTTGATTTGCGAGCCATTGGGAATTGCTAAATGAAACTCCTGGAGTTTCATACATTCAAATAGTGATTACCTAATTGTGATTTGCAGAAAATCGCAATTGGGTAATCGCTACCCTGATAAATGATACATCTGGGCATTGTTGTGCAATTATGAATTGCCATTCAAACAGATAGTGACAATGAGGAATCATGCATACCAGCTGGCTGTAATCTAATTAATGATGAATTCCCATTGATTACTCTTTTTCCTGCATATATAGTACAGGACCTGCCAAATGATCTGCAAGATACAGTTATTCTAAAAGTGTGGGATCTTTCGGGATGAGCTATTGGTCTAATTAAAGGACTAAAAACAGTCAAAGTCACAGTTAAACCTAATGCAGTTTTCCCCCAAACTCCACAATATCACATGGCACCAGATGTAATTGAAGGAGTTACTCCAGTAATTGCAGATTTCACAGAGCAGGTGGTTTTGAAAGAAGGTCTGAGCAGCCCATGTAATTCGCCTATTATGGGTTTGCGAGAACCTTGTGGGAAATTGTGCATAGTTCAGGATTTAAGAAAAATAAATGAAATAGTGGTCAAATGTTGTCAGTGGTACCTAATACAGCACTGATTTTGATCCAAATTCCATGTGATGCAGAATGGTTCACAGTAGTGGATTTATCACAATCATTTTTCTCAGTGCCTCTACATGAGGATAGCCAGTTTCTTTTTTGTTTTAAATTCTGCCATCATGTGTATTCCTGGTGTAGAATTCCACAAGGATTTTCAGAATACCCATCAATATTTAATCAACTGTTGAAAAAGAATTTAGGATCATTGGGAATGCGTTTCTAATCTACAATGGTTCAGTACATTGATGACTTAATAATTGCTTCAAGGACACGAGAAGCAAGCAGGCAAGATACTACTGCCTTATTGAATCATCTGGGTGAAAATGGACATAAAGGCCCATATTTATACTTTTTGAGGCAAAACTGCACAAACACAGTTTTGAGTAAAAATTTATAGCGCCTGCTTGCGTCATTCCGGAGCACCAGCTGGGGGCCAAATTCATGGAATGCCGCAAGCTGGTGCAAAGGGGTGAGTAGTGTAAAAAAAATGACGTTAGCCGGGTGGGGATGGGTCCACAGGTGCCCTCTGGGAGAAGGGGGTTTTGCTCCAAAAAATGACACTACGCTGGTTAGAGGCAAAAGAAATGCCTCTAACCAGCCTAGCGTCATTTTCTGATGCAAAACCATCCATACCACATGACTCCTGTTTTAGAAAAGACAGGAGTCATGCCCACCACCCCAATGGCCAGCACAGGGGACCAGTGTCCCCTGGGTATGACCATTGCACCCTATGCCATGCAGGGGGCCCCAAGCTGGGTCCCCGATGGCACTGTAATTTAAAAATAAAAATACCTACCTATTCTTACCCTACTTATATGGGATGGGGTCCCCCATCCTCTGGTGTCCCTCTGATGTGGGTGGGGGTGTTCCTGGGGCTTGAGGAGGGCACCTGTGGACCCATTCCATGGTGTTCAACCATGGTAATCGGTCCACAGGTTCCCTAACGCCTGGTCTGACAAAAAAAAGCAAGCTTTGCACTATTATTTAGCCCCTCTCTCCCACCTGTGCATCATTTTAGCATGGAGGGATAAATATGGGGCTATGAGGTTAGCACTATTTTTAGATGGGAACGCCTACCTATCTCATTGACGCAAGGTAGGTTTGTGCATCTATAAAATGATGCAAACTCCAATATTTTGACGTTAGACTAGTCCAACATTAAAATATAAATATGGAGTTAGTATTGCACCGAATTTGCGTAAAAACATTATGCAAATTCAGCGCAAATAGAGTGTAAATGTGCAAAATTAGAGTATTGTCAAAAAAAGGTGAGGTACTTGGGGCATCAAACAGAGAAAGGTGCAAGGAAAGTGTCCAGAAAAAGGGCTACAGCTATATTGCAAATTAACCCTCCTGTTACTCAAAGAGATGTCAGAATGTTTTTGGGAATGGTGAGTTACTGTTGCCAATGGATTCACATTTTTTCTATTATTTCTAAGCCTTTGCAAAGATTGACCCACACAGATATTACTGATCCAGTGCTCTATGATGAAGCGTGTATGAAAGCTTTTACTGAGCTGAGAGAGAGTCTGTGCAGAGCACTGTCTCTGGGACTACCTGACTACACTAAACCATTTTCACTGTTTTGTCATGAGCGTGATTGTTGTACTCTTTCTGTCCTAACACAGGTACTTGGTGGCGTAAATCATCCTGTAGCATATTTTTTAACTACATTGGATCCGTTTGCTTCCGCTTTACCAGGCTGCCTGAAACACGTGGCTGTGGTCGGTGCTAGTCTTGCCTAGTGTGAGAGCATTGTAATGGGGCATCCTTTAACTGTTCTGTTCCCTCACTCAGATAGGTCTTGCTTTCCAGGACCAAGACTCAATATCTGACAACTGCTTGGTTGACTCGCTATGAGTTGCTGATTCTGGGTTCCCCAAATGTTACCTTGAAGAGGTGTGGAGTACTTAAATCTGCTACTTTGTTACCTATAGACACTGTGAATTTGAAAATGTAAATGAAGTGGAACATGACTGCTTGGATGTTACTGAACAATGCGCCAAACCCAGACCTGAAATTCAGGATACACTGTGAGAGAAAAATGACCAAATTAAATTGTTGTTGATGGTTCCTGTTTAAGAGACAATGCAGAAACATTGAGAGCTGGTTATGCTATGTGCACCATCTCTGGTGTACTTGAAGCTTCATGGCTTCAGGGAGTATTTTCTCCACAAGTGGCTGTATTGGTTGCTCTTACTATAGCATGCTATATTTCATCACAGCTTAAAATTATGATTTTTACAGATAGCCAATATGGATTTGGTGTTGTTCATGACTATGGGCAGTTGTGGTCCCAAAGGGGTTTTATGACCTTTTCTGATTCACCAATTAGAAATGGTGATAGGATTTATGAATTACTAGAAGCTTTACTATTACCTGAGAAAGTCGCAATTGTTACATGCACTGCACATCGCAAAGCAAATGATTTTATCTCCATGGGTAATGCATATGCTAATCAAATTTCCAGATATTTTGCACTTCGTTGTGCCACCTTCAATAAATAGTGGAAAATGTAACAGGTACTGATGAGACAGGTCAAAATTTCTGTCGACAGTGGTTGACACTTGGGAAGAGATTAAAAGATCGCAAGATGAGGTTCCAGAAGATGAAAAAAGAAACTGGAGAAAATTGTGTTGTAATCAAAGAGAAAATGATGAAATTTGAGTTTCAAATGATGGGCAGGTAGTCTTGCAAAACTATCTACTGACACAAATGGCTAGATACTATCATGGTCAAACTCACATTGGCAGAGATGCATTGACTGGAACATTTAAGCAATCTTGGCATAATCCCAAATTTAGACTGGTTGCAGAAGCAATTTGTCAAAGATGCATTACATGCCAGCAAATGAGTGTGGGAAAGAGAACTGTTGTCAGTTTGAGTCACATTGGAAGATCAGGTGGTCCATTTAACAGAATTCAGGTGGATTTCATTGAGATGCCTGTGTGTGGTGGTTTGAGCTATATGTTGGGGGTTGTCTGTATATTTCGTCATTGAATCGAGGCCTACCATACATGTAGTAATGATAGCCTCACAGTAGGAAAGCTGTTACTGAGGGAGCTGATCCCAAGATTCAGGTTCGCGGCCTCTTTAGAATCAGATAGAGGAAGTCACTTCAATAATGAGGTTATTAAAAATGCTATGTTCTATCTTAAACATTGAGCAGAAGCTGCACTGTAGTTACCATTCTGAAGCTTCTGTATTATTAGGGCAAATGAATAGTACTTTGAAAGCTCGATTGGCAAAAATGTGTGTATCTACTTCTTTGAAATGGCCTGATGCTTTATCTTTGATTCTGATAAGCAAGCAAAGTACACCCGACAGAAAGGCAGGACTCTCGCCACCTGAAATACTAACGGGCAGAGCCGTGAGATTGTCAGATGGTTCTGCAAATGCACTAATAGGAATAACAGATGACTTGATGTTGGATTACTGCAAGGGTCTAGCTGATGTGGTTCACTCTTTGTCTCAACAAGTGGAAGCTACAGTCGTGCCACCATCCCAAGATCAGTTTCACAGTCTATGGGCTGGTGATTGGGTGGTGATCAAGAAGCTTGTGGGGAAGTCCTGCTTTGAACCTAGGTAGAAAGGACAATTTCAGGTTATACTAGTGACGATGACTACTGTGAAGTGTGCCAGAATTCCAAACTAGATTCATACAAGCTATACTCGTAAAGTGCCATATCCTTTGGCTGATGAAGATCGAGTGTTCCTGAGACCACCAGTCGAAACTGGACAGCCCCAAGAGGAGCAAGTGACAAAGACAGAGCAAGACACTGCAGAAGTAAAGACAGAGCAAACTGGTGAAGGTCCAGGTACTCCTCTGAAACCTGAAATTGAGGACAATCCTAATACTCCTCTATCAGTAGAAACAGGAACGGATGTAGCAGGAAAGTCGAATCTGAGCCTGAGGACTCTCCCTGAAGCAGACAATTGGGAAAAAGAGATAAAGCACATCTTGGTTCCTGAAGTAGCCAAAAGTGGAGTTAACGTGGATCAAAATCATACAGATTTGTCTCCTTTGAAGTGGCTAATGGCTCGAGTGAAACAAATCAAAGTCAAAGAAGAATTTGTCAAATTCCTGCTAAACCAAGATGAATCATAAGTCCAGTTGTATCATCACTGTCCAGAAAAACTGTGAAAGCAGATACGTGGCCTTCCTTTCATGCGAATGAAAAAGTTTCTGATGTGTCATTAAGCATGAATGAGGAAGCAGAAACAACAGAAGGAACAGATCTGACTGAAGGAGAAACAATTTCAAGTCAAAAATCAAAAAGAGAGTTGCAAGCTGAAGATACTCAGATCCTGAATCCGTACCTTACAGCCGATGAGCGGGAACACAAGTATATGTCCTTTTGTTTTGACTGTGAGAATCCAGTTCAACATTTTGGAACTTGAAAACATAATTGAGCTCAGTTTTGTAATTACATTGTCAATTCACCAAGAAATACATTATACGCTGGAAATAATAGTGACCAGCAGACTGTGATATACTAAAAGAGAAATTCTAAATTGATTTTGATAAATCTGCTAAACAGATTTTGATGAATTCTGGAAAGCCTGAAACTTGCTGTAGATAATTGAAAAGAACATTGAAGATTATTTTTGGTTTTTGATTGTGGCTGCATCCATAAGTCTTTATTTTTCTTTCCTTCCACTTTTTGATTCTTTACAGGACACGAATATCAACCGCAATCGACACAATTGGTGTAAGTGTGTGTGTGTGTTGGATTGGCAGTTGTATGTTTGTTGGCAAGTTTATTATTTATGATTGTTTCTAATAAAGGTGAAACTACTTATACACCTTCTCCAATAGAAGAGATTACTACACTTTCTGAGTTAGACACGTTTTATAAAGATAAGAGTTACTTACACTTAGAAAGCTCACAAGGAGATCTTTCTTCTAATTTTTGCTATTGTTTTCTGTATGAATATGTTAAAACTATGGATGTGAGAGGATGTTATGTGTGTACACAAATTCCTTCTTTGGTGAAAGAAGGGATTACATATCATAGTTTACCACGAATTTATGGGATTAGTTGTAGTTTTTTATTAACAAGGCTTTATAATCAAGAATACATACAGTATTTTCACTTGAATTCTGACCTAGTCTTTCCTTTTGTTCCAGTTAATGAACATCTGAGTAGTATTGCTAAAGCTAGAAACATAGACATTTTAGGAGGTTTCTTTGAACATACACTGACATTTGGTACAGCCTATGCTCACAATAATAATTTGACATGTATACTTTCACCAATTGAGAAACGTTTCCTGAATCAGCCTTATGATAGAAGAAAGGCAATTAAAGAGAACATAGAAAAGAGATTAATAAAATGCAATTATAAAAATGACTAACATCAAGGAAAACTTGCTTTAGATTATCAACATATAGGGAAGCTTTGTATATACAGACCTCAATCTAGAACTGATACTAAGTTTGTGGGAACGAGTGAATGCAGACAAGTATTTCTATTTAGGAATATAAGGGACTTTATGCTAAATGGACAAGATCCTGCAATTCCTGGTGTATGGTATATTTGGGTAGAAATGCCTATTATCCTCTCCCTAAGGGATGGTATGGGCCTTGTTACCTGGGAGTGGTTTTTCCTGAAATGTTCCAGATTGACAACATAAATAATACTCATGCCAACTTAAGACCAAGATCAAAAAGGGCAAGCTATTCAGAAATAATTGGAGATTTATTAGGAACAATTATCCCTTCTGTAGGAGTTGTTCGGAATGCCGTAAAAATTCATACACTGTCAACCATTGTGGATAGAATGTTAACAGATTTTTCTGGAGCATTGCTTCTTATGGATACAGAAATGGTTGTGGTCCGTTCGATGGCTCATCAGAACCGTAATGAATTAGACATCCTTTTAGCAAAAGAGGGTGGAGTCTGTCAGATGCTTAAGGTGCAACACTGTTGCACTTTTATTCCAGAAGACGGTAAAGAAATTAGAACATACATAAAAAATTTGACAAATTAGAATTGTGTTTTAAAGGACCAGAAGCAACCAAATGTATAGAAAAATAACTAAAAGGGGAATTTGGTTGGGAATCTTGGTCAGAGTGTTGTGGAAATGATACTGAAACCATTGTTAATGGTGGTTGTCTGTCTCATTTGTATAATCGGATTTTACAAACTGTACAGGTTCATACAATTTTAAAGGATGAAAAATAAACAGAGGAGGGAAGAAATAGAAATGGAAATAAAAAGAAGCAGATACTTTAATGACTTAAGAAATGTAGAAGAATGGCGAAAACCTAACTGTAGATATACTAAACAAACTAAGCTTTGAATTGTCCCATTACCAAAATGTTCTTTTGTGACAACACATATTGCTGCCAAAGGAGGTAGAGAGCAAACATTATTAATAATATATGACTAACAAAATCTAATAAACAATGTGCATTAAAAGGCCAAATTAGAGAAGTCTGTGCTAGAGATGTAACATGTGCATGTTGAAAATGTGGTTGCTATGGTATCCATCATCTCGACTTCTATGTGAATTAATAAATAACTTTCAAAACCCAATATGATGAATTATAACCATTTGTCATGAAATACCAATTATGGTTTGAATATTAGAATTGTTTTATTCTTCATTTATTACCATTAGTCAAAAGGCCTAAGTTTTAGTATTTTACCACAAGTACAGTGTTGAGATGTTATGCTGACTTTATTAACATTCTTTTGCAAACATTGCTTGTTAGATATCCCATTGAAAGCTCAAAGTGGAAATCTACTGCTTTTTCACTCTGCTCATTCTGTACTTCCTGGTGATAGCTATTGAAAATTTTACAATGGGCCTTAGTTTCTAGTAGGAAACAATGTTAGTAAAAATGTCATGTTGTGTGCCGTTTTCTACAATGTTATTATTTTGCGGAAACTGTCGTCCAAAGAAGAGTGTCAACATGGGCCTATCTTGAGAAGAAATGAAGAAATCCAGAAATTTGAGGATTCGCTTGGTTACTCATTGTCACACCTCATAGTATTGTCCAAAAGGGGTCAAGCTAGTAACTTTTGGGACTTTCATTAAGCAAAACTCTAGTTGAAGAGATTCAGTTGTCAGTTCCAGATGATGCAGTCCAGATAAGAGGAGAAAGAAGTGCAGTGTAGATCAGACTTATATGTTTATGATTCTAACAATTCAGATACCTTAAGGCCTGACTCTACTGAACTGTTGCCCTTTCCATGTTCCTGATGCTGTTCGCTGAAGACCTGCTGTTCCTGAGCTCTGCTGGCAAAGACTGCTAATTGCTGTCGCGTTTAGGAGAGGTATAACCAATGTGCACTTGTTTTCCTTGCAGGTTTTTCCCTTAGAAATCTAACCACATTTGTTTGTTAGCGCTATAGCTAGATGTTTTCCAAATTATTTTTTGCCTCATTATAATTTTTGCATGCGCAAAGCCCAGCCCCACACATGCTTTCCAAATGATAATTTGGTAGCTAGGATGTCCGACCCAGTAATTGAATTGAATGTTTATTAATTGATTATGATTGATTCAACTGCACAAACAATTAAACATGTTGCTACTTCTCAAATAATTCTGTTGTTATTCTGTATAACTCTTTTGGAGTGTTTAATGGTGATTGCTCTTGTCATTTTAAGATTCTCCAGACATTTTGGACAGCCTGTGTTGTTTCTGTATTACTGTCATCTGGTTTTGCATATTATTCACATGACTTTTGCATTGTTAATATAAAGTCAATAAATATTTAAACATTACAAATTGGTGTGGTGATTCATGGCCACATAGGTCACGGTGCATATAAATTACTGATTCATTATTATTATATATTGTTGTGGTTATTGCTATTGGTTCTTATTGTCAGATTTGATGATCTTGTTACTTTTGTCTGAGCCAAAAGATTTGAGTCAACCTCTGAGGTTAGTAGATGTCACTGCCTCATTGCGTGTCACCTAGGCCTATTTTAGGAGGTCACACATCCACACGCCCATTGACTTGAAGGCATTGGAGTGCTTTAAATAAGCACTGGTTACATCAGAGACTGAGACATTCATTTTTGGTAGGCACAGGGAGATTAAGAGATTTGCCCAGAATCACAGGACGTAGAGCCGACACCAAGACTCCATCCTCGTTTCCCAGCTCCAAAGTCAGCCGTTAGGCCACATACTCTCCCCTAGGGTTTGCACAGGCCTTCAATTACTGTGATTACTGGAGCAGGCTGCTTTGACTCCGTCTTTGATCTCTTTCCACAGCCTGTGTTATTACACACAGTACTGCCTCTTGTTTTGCACTTCAAACGCTGATGGAGCTTTGTTCTTGGATATCTCTCTACCTCTATCTCTCTGTACCTCTACGCCCACTTCTACCTACATCTACACCTACCTCTACCTATACCTACAGCTACCCCTACCTGTACATACCCCTACCTACACCTACCTCTACCTACACCTATCTCTATCTACACCTACCTCTACCTCTACCTACACCTACCTCTACCTACACCTACCTCTACCTATACCGACACCTACCTATACTCACACCTACCTATACCCACACCTACGTATACCCACATCTACCTCCACCTACACCTACCTCTAACTGTACCTACACCTACCTCTACCTCTACCTACACCTACCTCTAACTGTACCTCTACCTACACCTAAACCTACCGCTACCTCCCTCCACCTACACCTACTTCTGCCTCTACCTACACCCACCTACCTCTACCTCTACCTATACCAACACCTAACTCTAACTGTGCCTACAGCTACCGCTATCTCTACCTACGCTTACCTCTACCTACACCTACCTCTACATACCTCTACTTACACCTACCTCTACATACCTCTACTTACACCTACCTCTACTAACACCTCCCTCTACCTACATCTACCTCAACCTCTCTCTACACCTATGCTGAAGCAGGTGTCTTAATTTGAAATTATTAATGAATGTTTATGTATTTGAATAATTGAATTATGTAGAAAATAAAATAACGTAGAAAAATAACGCAAATGTTTGAAATTGTGACCTCAAAGAATGGCCGCCAGTATTCACGAAATGTACTAATTGATGGTTAACACTGTACTATATTAATGTAGTCATGTGTCTTATTAAGGGTTATGGAGTACGTTCTAGCTTATTAATTGTAGGACTTAAATTAGCAAGTGTCTTGGCCTTGGACTATGAAATGTTCATTGTCTTGTCAAAAGTGCTTAGCAGAAACTTTCCATGAGAACCAACTTACAGGAGGCAGTGTCCTTAAAAATCTAACCAGCTGTGTGTGTAATGTGTGTGAAAAGTACATTTCCAGGGCGCGTACAATGAAGACACTGACTGGAGACGAAGATGCATAAAATTGGATACCTGATGAGCCAGATGATGAGGACATCGTAAAGCAGACCAATCAATGTCGTGTGGAGAAAGAATATTAGAATTCATAGATTTGGCATATAAATATTATTGGGTAGAGTAATAAAGTATGACTAATTGACCAATATGGAATTAGGGGATAGTTTAGGTGACTTGTATATCACAACGCAACAGAGGAGAATTATTCAGATTTAGGGAATTACTGCGATATTGAGAGAAGAAGTGACTTGAGAATCTGTCATTGGGCTCATACTCTCCGACTGAGAGCTTGATGCTTTGCTGATCGATTGATGACCTGAGGACAAAGAATGACTCTGCTTGCTGACCCATACCTTGGATAGGTAGATATGACAATGTGACTGAATTGCATTTTTATGCCTTTTCTTTGTAGGTACCAACTGTGCTGTCTTAATAGTTTTTCTAGTTAGGTGTTTTTCTAAAAATTATTCTAAATTGTTTTGCATGAAGCCCCATATGCTGATGCTAATTTAGGTTAGTTGAGGCTATTCACATGACGACTGACAAATTGCAGGGACAAATGTTTGACGAGCTATCTTGCTGAATTCTATGTACGTGATTACTTCATTATAACTGACTTTGCTATTGATCTGCACCATTGCTTTAGAATGTGTTGTGATTCAAGCCTTGATTAGATTGCATTTCTTCCGTCGCTTTGGTCAACCAGTATTGTTTTTATATGTGTTTCATTTGATTTTGAGATTAATCTACATGATTTTAGCATTGTTAATATAAGGGAAATAAACTTACTAAACTTTACTAAAGGTGTGGTTATTCATGGCTGAAACGTCATGGTGTGTGACAATTACTGACTCCATTGATTGTTGATTGACTAATGATTATTGATTATTGTTTCTGTTCTGGAGCTATGGTAAGAACATCTTAAACGAGTCAAAAGGTTCATCGACCTATACACGTCCCCTTGTAACTTTACTTATTAAGGACCAACACGCTAACACCTACCTCTACCTACCCCTCTTTCTTGCTCTCTCCCCATCTGGTGCTCTCTCTCTCTCATGTCAAGGCGTATATTGAGGGCACTTAACGTGTATCAGTGGTACAAGGTACTATAATACAGGAAGAAGCATATTGAGGGCCCTTAAAGCATATCAGTACTACAACACAGGGAGCCGCGTAGTGAGCGCACTTAAAGCGTATTGGTACTACAATACAAGGAGCTGTTTTTCTATCTTCTTTGAGTCATGCCAATTGGTTTCACCTTTGTTTCTTCATTCTATCTAACTGGAATACAAATATTCCAAATATATCATAATAATGTTTGCTTCAAAGTTTGATAAACCAGTAGCAATTTATCTTATTTAAAACAAAAAATATTATAACATTTTTCTAATATTTTACAATCCAATTAGAAATAGAAAACAAAGGTGAAACCTATTGGCTTTACCAATGTTTGTTCTTCTTGAGGTGGAAACGTAGAACAAATCAGTAACATTTATTCTAATAACTTCACCACTTAATTCAAAATCGGTACACTTTTATTTTTCTACAAAACATATAGCATCATCAGCAATATGCAAGTAGATAAGCAGAAGCAATGCCTTTATTTTGACCAATGTATTAAATGGTACCCAAGCATAGTTGGACCAAACATAGTTTCACAATTTCAAATAACCCAGCTATCAAGGACTAGATGGTACTTCCATTCCTTTCAGAGACGTCTTTACATTTGTGGAGTTCTGCAGCGAGCGCAAGTCAAGTCCCCATATACACCAAAATTCCCCCTGCGATTCCTGACTTTACTCCCCGGAAGCAGCTCTATAACAGGGATCCAGAAATTAGAGATGCACGGAATAACCACGATAGGGACCTATACAGGAATGGAGAGCTCATGACATACACAGACTTGATGACACACTGCGGGGTCCCGCCCGGGATGTTCCTTACACATAGATCCTTAATAGCTCTGATACAGCGACACTGGAAACAGGGACTAAGGGAACCACCCACGCACGCAGGAAGCCACGCCATAAGCACAATAGGGGGAGACAGAAAGACAATATCCACGATATACAAAACACTGCAAACAGAAGCACTGACCTCCCTAGAAACTCTAAAAACCCAATGGCAAACAGATATCGGGGAACACATAAACGATGAACAGTGGAGTCATATCACAGCCCAAATCTACAAAGTGTCTAGGAATGCCTGGTTTAAATTGATTAACATCTACATATACCATAGAGCATACCTGAGCCCAGCCAAGCTAACATCAATGTACAAAAACACAAGCAGCGCCTGTCCCAGATGCACAGAACTAGGGGCAGACTTACTACACATGCTATGGACTTGTAGAGAACTAGCACACTACTGGGAAGAGGTAATGAAAGAAACCGAAAGGATTACAGGAAGAAAACTGGCGAGAACCCCAGCAGTAACTCTACTAGGAATCTTTCCCAGACTTCACTCAAAAAGAATGAAAAACAAATTCATAGATCTAGCGTTAATCTTAGGGAAAAGAGAAATCACAATGCACTGGAAAGATCCCAAAGGACCGAGGGCCCAAATCTAGAAAGACACTCTGATTAAATGGGCTGAAGCAGAAGGCGAGGCGTTACGCCTGGAGCTGACAAAAGGAGCGGGAAACGCAGAGAGGGCACAGCAATGGGACAATCTGATAGATCGCATGAAACACCCAATAGACAACCCTCAGGACCACGACATTTCAACAGAGGAATCAGACTCAACTGAAAACAGTAACACAGACTAACATGCAGGTTTGCCATGTACCAGACAATAAACAATTGATAGCAAAACCCAAGATGACAGCGCCCAGAGGAAAGGAGCACGGGAATTCGACCCGAATAGCTGAGGGGAAGGGGGGTGGGGGGGGAAGGTAACATAAGTAAAGTTATGTAAGTATGAAACAAAACAATAAAAATATATTTTTTTTTTAAAACAGCGTGTAGGAGTTGTTCTGGTACACATATAGGCCGCTGCTCTCACAGATAGGTGCAGTGTAGTTAGTCTTTACACCAGCGTCCTACTTTTTCTCTATGAGATACCACACGAGGAGGCAGAGAACAACAGCAAAGACAGACAGACAGATCCACAGTGGGATCCAATGGCGGGAGGCCGGCTTTCACCAGAGGTGTTAACATTGAGATGTGCTGGGTGCATTGTCACAAGGCTGCAACAGAGTAGAACAGAAAAGGCTGACTCCCCTCAGAAGCAGGCAAGGCCAGCTGGCCTCAGACATCCAGTTCTATTACAGGAGAAGGTGCAATGGCTGGAACAGCTCAAGCAGGAGGCAGGGACAGGTCCTGAGATTAGCACTATTTGGCAGTCATCAAAGGGGGCATCTGCAAACTTGTTACACCTCACGGCTGTTTTGAGCCGTGATGAATAATACTTGATACGGTCCTTTCCACCGAGGCTCCAAGGCAGATTTCGTCTCATGCATTTTGATGAAGTCCCAGTCAAATGACTGGAGGGTGTGGCAGATCTCGAATACGCAGTCAGTTAAGGCAGCTTAAACCCAAGAAGGGAAACTGTAGAGATAACAAATATGTTTTCCGCAGTACTGGAGAATTGCATCATCATTCAATTGCAAGTTCATCTTAGCAGCAGGAACAGGTGGATTTGAACGCAATATCATGGGAAGGCCCATAACAGTCTTTCTAAAGACTTAGGCCCATATTTATACTTTTTTAGAGCCGCATTTGCGTCGTTTTTTGACGCACAATCAGCGCAAAATTACAAAATACAATTGTATTTTGTAAGTTTGCGCCGTTTTTGCGTCAAAAAGCGGCACAAATGCGGCGCTAAAAAAGTATAAATACGGGCCTTAGTTTAGTCCTTTGAGTTGGATTGGGCCCAATTAAACACAAAGCCAAGGGTAGGGCATCAAACCATTTCAGATGGCTCTCAGAACATATTTTTCCTATCTTATTCTTAAGTGTACTACTTTTAGCTCAATCATCCTTGCTGACACGGTGATACGCACTGTGGAAATGTTCCTTTATCCCTAATGCTTTGCAGAAGTCCTGAATTAATGCTGATATAAAGTGTGTTTTGCAGTTGCTAGAAAGAGGCTGTAGAATAACGAATTGTAGAATTAACTCCTTGAGTAGGTACTTATCCACAGTTATAGCATTTCCTCTTGCACATGGATATGTTTCTGCCTACTCCAAAAACATACAGACAATCACAAGTACTTCAGAATAGGAATGCACATTTTGACACTTGTGTGAAGTCCATATGTGGATAGATGAAGGAGTCCCAAAGAGTTGAACGGGCAGAGAGTGTTGTCTTAATTCCCTCACCAATATTGCATGGTTAGCAAATGACACAGGAGTGAAAAGATTGCTAGGCCATAAAAGGAAAGATAGGCACATAGCAGTGGGTTGTGATGGCACTCATCATACCATCCCTTCCAACATGTGCAGCTCCATGATACAATCTTGTGACGTTGGGAGCAGAAATGTTGGTGCTACCACACATCCTGAACTGTCTCTCCTCACTCACTACAGGGATCGTGCAGTACTGCTTTGTTCAGTATTGTTTTTCAACTTCTGAGGCTTGCTCCCTTAAGAAAGACGTCCTTTAGAGAGGGAACAGGACATAAATTGGTCCCTACACTATGCACAGGAACTTCATAACTCAAGCATAAAGCAGCTTTCTTAGCAGTAGAATCATCAAGGGTATTTCTTTGAGAAACTTCGCCATTAGAACCTTGGTGGGCAGTGCATTTGATTATTGCAATTTTAGTCGCCAAAAGAAAACTGCTCATCAGATTGTTTACCTATAGGCCATTTTTTAAAAGGGTGCCTGGAGAAATTTAAAAAACCTTGTTTATCTAGAGAAGCCCAAAATTATGTGCAAGTCTGAAAGCCTACTTTAAGTCTGTGGATACAATCACGGTCGTTTTTTCAACAAGGATACAAGCTCTCATAATGCCAATAAGTTTAATAAACTGGGTAGATCTCACATTGGTTAAATTCCAGTTCTCTATAATGTGATATACTGTACATGCAGAATATCTAGCAACAAGCTTGCCCTGGTTAATTCTAAGACATGACTCATCCAAAAAATAGATTATTGCACAATTTGGTACAGCAACATCTATAAATCTTTGTAGGGCGTTTCACTTGTCTGGTTATCATAAGGCAATCATGCAGTTTAGGTTAGATCAGCCAATCAAGGCATTATGAGAGGCAGATAACAATAAGATCTCATGTTGAGACTGTTTAGCAGTGGACAGGTGCTGAGTCTTGAAAGTGAGGCGGAGTACAGTTCAGCAGAGGTTTCAGAATAGCTGCGCACCCAAGGATTCACTGTCTACAATACAAATCCACACCCAAGAAAGTTTTTACCTGTAAGACAGTACCCAAAAGTGTTAACTTACCGATGATGCTTCTTCTTAGCGGAGATCTCATGATCTATATACAAAACACAGGAAATGCAAATTGCAGTGTTTCTTTTGCGACCTTATGCTGTTTCTCAGCCAATTTGGTGTCGAGATAAACTTTGCATTGGTCTAATGTAACAGAGGCAAGAAGAAGATCATCCACATACTGAATCCTTCTTAAAAGCATGGGCAAAGATTGAAGATTTTGTAAAACAATAAGGAAGCCTCTTCATGCCCAGTTGGGATCCATCAAATACAAAAGCAAAGAAAAACTGACTTTGTTTGTAAACAGGAATGGAAAAGAAGGTGGACCATAAGCCTACCACGGTGAACCATTGGACACTAGTGATGAGACAGGAAAGGATGTTAGCAGGGTTGCGGACCACAGAAAATCAAGGGGTTAACCACATTACTGAAATAGCTCCCAAATCATGAACCAATCTGTATACATTAGACTTTCCAACCTTTTCTATTTGGAGAATAGGATTATTACACCTGCTAACAATCAGTGCCAAAACACTTTGTTTAATAAGGTCCACAATCACTGGTCAAATTCCTTCTCCAGCTTCAGTACTTAGAGGGTGCTGTGAGATATGAGCTAACTTTTTCATAGGATTTATCTTTATCTCTACAGTGTCAATAGAATAAATACACCCTACATAATTAGCACGTGTGGCTCATAGAGTGGGAAGCACCTGTGCAAGTAATTTAGCTGGACCTCCCGACAGTTGAACATTATCAGAATGGGGTCCGCAGTCAGTTTCTCACAACACGGCAAGTACTGCTTCTCCCTTGCTCTGATGAGATTGATTCTGTCTGGTGTATAGGCAACAGTGCAGTTTAATTTCCATAGGATATGACAACCCAACAATTGTGCAGGAAAAGTGGTATTTAATATAAATGCATGCTTGTTTGTAATGGGACCAAAAACTAAGGAAAGGGGATTGAACATGTAATGTGGGCCTCATTAATTTGGAATGCCAACAGCACCTATTCACAACCTGAGTGAGTTTGTGAATAAAATGTAGAGGTTTTTATAACAGAGTGGCTTGCCACAGCATCCTTGAGACAAGTATTGGGGTTTCTGCTTATCATTAAATCAACCTAAGGGTCTTTCTGTTCTCCGGGGATCAATGTTTTCAAGGTAGAGATGGCTCCTCCCAGGCTGTCCTAGTATTCAGGATACAGATTTTGTGTGATCTGGGTAAACTGACAACTCCAGTGGGTCGGAAGAACGAAGTACATTGCAAACACTATTAGTACTAATCATTTTCCAGCGTCCCAGTTGATCACAAACAAAACATGACCCTGTCTTCTGCCTCTCCCAGTCCCACTCCCAGCTTTTGTTCCTCCTTGTCCCTCTCATTCGTCCATTCCCCTTCATGTTCTGTTGTGTATTTTGTAATTTTAAAGATATCAGATTAGATTCTGCAGTTTCTTTCTTGTGTTCTTCGGATGCTACATGATGATTCACTAAAGTCAATAGCTCAGCCAGCTTTTAGTTTGTTATCCAAGACAGATAGTCATCAATTGGTTGTACATTCTCAGTGATGATCCCTGCACAAAAGCATTTACAACTTCTTGAGCCACCCCCGCTAAACGGACGAGGCCCAAATATATTTCAAACACATCCCTAAGCCTCTCTAAATAATTTACTGCTGACTCTCCTTTGTTCTGTTTTATAATTTGAGATTTTAGTAAGATCAGTATTGGATGGGCACACTTCTGCAACTGCATTCTGCATAGCAACTTTGCTATATTCAGGGCCCCCTCATTCTTGAGGTCCTGCCTCAGCCACCTTCCTTCTGAATCAGTTGGCCTTTTACTTTACTTGGGTGTAACCAAACACAGCAGTTGATTCACATCAGTCCAGTTAAGTGTGAACATTTTGGACATACTTTGCAATTCCTCACGAATTTTGGGAGGGTTGTCTCAGGAATTTGGGAATTGACTCTTAATACTCATTAAATCAGGAGTGTCCAAGAAACATGAACAATAACTCTATCGCTGGGATTTGGGAAGTCTATCAAGGGAATGAATGTGTTTGAGGCAGGCAAAGGTTTTTTTGTCATCTGTGTCACTAGACTGAGGAGAGGCATCATTTTAATTGGAACCTACTCATAGCCAGCCACTCAGGTGTTTATGCACAAATCTGACTGTTAAAATGGGCTGACGTCCCCTATCCCTTATGCAACTCTACCCTTTCCCACTATATTTAACACCTCTTATTGGGTAGGAAGGGTGGATCTCGACTTTTAGCAGGTAAAAGAAACAGGGATAGCCTTCCTCTGCAACCCCTCCTAAATCCAACCTTTGATGCCACCCATAGACCCCTTATGTCAGTCTCAACCGCCATACCTACTGGAAGTATCACTGTTGAAAAACCCAGGGGAGAAGATGGTGCTGTGTTTCCCATCACATCCATCAGCGTCAGGATGTGTTGAAGACCACACTTTTTCTTGTAATGTTTACATGGTAATGGCTTTCATGTAGACTACCATTTGACTGCAGGCATGCTCACACTAGTGCATTGTTCCATGTTTTGCCATAAACACCAAGTTCTAGCAAGATAAAAGAACCCTGCTCTACATTTCGGGTCATTTTGAGGAATGGCAAAGTGTATGTACTAACAGGAATACCCCCAAGCCAAAAAGAAAAGACTACTCTTGTCATTAGTGTGTGGCACTTTTCCAGATAACACCCTGAGGGACCATGGGCTCTGCCTTCCCAGCAGATGACTGTCGGCCATGTTTAGAGATCCCCTTCTTTTCACGGAGATCTTTCTGGAGAAAGTTCTCCTGCCAGTGCAGCAGAAGCACTTTCATCATGTAAGCACATTCTATTTCATGACAGGCAGTCAATATTACTTTTTGTTTTGCAGAAACAAACTTCCAAAGTAAGGTTTTCTTTCAGCAAAACACAACATTAATGGCCCTTGCACACAAGATATTTTCTCTCCACGCATCATGGTTTTGTTTTCCTCAATCTGATCGCTCTGGCTGTCACAAAACAAGAGAAAAGAAAGCCTGCACCAAGTAGCTTGGCCTTCCAATTTTGTCGAATCGGTGGCCCTGTGGCAGACATGCTACTGGCAGAGTGTTTCTCAAGGTGGAGGTGGCTGAGGCACTGCCATGTGAATCAAATAATTTCTAGCATTCGCAACAAGAATTTTCAGTTCTATGAAGGACAAGGAGGCGAGGATTATGTTTTCTCTTTCTTTACTGTCAACACACAGCAGCCAATAAAAAAACAATACTACATTTCCCAAAAGCCCCACAGCCTCCCTATGACCATAAATTAGGTCCCACCATCTACTATATAGATCTTAACCACCATAGTCCGTCCTCTTTCTTTGCTCATCCCAGTCCAAGGAGAACATATGAATCGAACCAATGCCATCGACCAAAGTAGTCGATAGAATCATTCCATGGCCTCTTCTTGACGAAAGGAAGCGGACCAGCACAACTGGTGCAACTTAGAACTGACTCTTCGTCATTTCGTACTTCAGGAAGACTTCCCCTGAGATCCCTTTAAGTAGTTTTCTCATCTACAAAAGAAAATAATGACGTAACATCCTAAAATAAGAATATAATGCATATTGTTACATTGGGTGGGGGAAATACATTCATCATAACACTAAATGATATTGATAAGAAATGTTACCCATATCTCGGGTGGGATAATCCTTGCCTCAGTGTCTTTAATAGAATTGAAATTTCTTGTTGGGAATGCTAGAAAATGTTTGATTCTATATCAGGGCCAAAGACTTGGATTGTGCTAGTTTAAAGTTAAGTGATAACCCCAGAAGCAACATCCACAATAGGTTTGTGATAAAACAATCTAAGAGTAGAATCTGACGACCAGTCTGCCACTGTCTAATATCTTCCTACCTTGACCCTGAATTAAATGCTTTTGAAGCCATAGCTCCCCTCACAGAATGAGCTCCAAAAATGGAAATAGCTATTCCAGCTTCTTGCAACAACCACCTGACCCATCTTGCTAGAGTCACTGACGAAACAGAACCAAACATTTTTTGCAATGAAATCAACAATTGGCCAGAATCATCTCTACAAAGTTCACAAGTAACATCCTCGTACACCCTTAAAGCAAATCACCACACACAATTTGGAATTGCCTCTAAAACTTGGATAACTAATACATTTAGGCCCATATTTATACTTTTTGACGCTAAACTGCGCTAACGCAGTTTAGCGTCAAAAAGTTTTGCGCTGTCTAACGCCATTCTGAAGCGCCATGCGGGCGCCGTATTTATGGAATGGCGTTAGACGGCGCAATCAGACCGGCGCTGCCTGGTTTGCGTGGGAAAAAACCACGTAGACCAGACAGCGCCGGCGTAGGGGGAAAATGGCGCATGGGCGTCTTAAAATGGGGCAAGTCAGGTTACGTCGAAAAAATCGTCTTAACCCGACTTGCGCCATTTTTTAACGACGCCCATCCCCCATCAACATGACTCCTATCATTGTAAAGATAGGAGTCATGCCCCCTTGCCCAATGGCCATGCCCAGGGGACTTCTGTCCCCTGGGCATGGTCATTGGGCATAGTGGCATGTAGGGGGGCACAAATAAGGCCCCCCTATGCCACCAAAACAAAATATAAAAAAATAAAAAATTATACTTACCTGAACTTACCTGAATGTCCCTGGGGTGGGTCCCTCCATCCTTGGGGGTCCTCCTGGGGTGGGCAAGGGTGGCAGGGGGGGTCCCTGGGGGCATGGGAGGGCACCTGTGGGCTCATTTTGAGCCCACAGGCCCCTTAACGCCTGCCCTGAGCAGGCGTTAAAAAGTGGCGCAAATGCGCCGTTTTTAGCCACGCCAACTCCCGGGCGTCTCTTTTGCCCGGGAGTATAAATACCACGTAAAGGCCTGGGAGTCATTTTTTAGACGGGAACGCCTCCCTTGCATATCATTAACGCAAGGAAGGGGTTCACGCTAAAAAATGACGCACATTCCGGGAACTTTGGCGCTATTCGCCTCTAACGCCATAGTATAAATATGGCGTTAGTTGGCGTTAGTTTTGCGTCGAAATTGCGTCAAAAAAAACGACGCAATTTCGGCGCAAACGGAGTATAAATATGGCCCTTAGAATTTGATTTTGTGCATTTAGAAATACGAAAATAAACCCCCGTAGGAGTAAAAACCATACCTGCAATGTCCAGTGCTTTGACAACTGACACTCTCCGACATTATATAAGGCAAAGTAAAATGGTCAATTTTGCCGATAATTATTTTCGTGTTAAATCTTCATTGGCCGGCCAAGCTACTAAGAATTTTAAAACTATATTAACATCCCACAGAGATGAATATTTTGGCAAAGGAGGACATACCAAACATACACCTTGCAGGAGTTTGCATATTAAAGGGTGTTCTCAAATTGCTTTACTGTCAACATGAGGATGTTTGGCCGAAATAGCTGACCGAAAGTTGTTAATTGCTCTGCAGGCTAAACCTTGTGTTGCCAAATGGGACAAAATATTTGCAATCATTTGCGCTGAGGCCCCCCAAGGGATCCACATCCCTCTCACTGCCCCCAATCCAACCATCATTTCCAGGCAGAGGCATATCTCTTATGTGTACTAGGCACCAGGGATTGAGAGGAAAAATCTAGTGTTATCCAAAATTTCTGAGATTTGTTCTGATCCCCTGAAATCCTCCACGCCATGAGCGACAATTGCTCCTCTAGAATTAGAGAATGTGTATGCCCCATCGGATCCAACAGTAGATCCTCTGATCACAGGATTCGCACCAGGGCAGCACAGCATAGAGCCAATGGCACCAGAAACCACAATTGAGCTCTCCAGCATGGGGTACTAGAACTATATCTGCCTTCTGACGAAGGGCCTGGGAGAGAACTCAGTTAATCATGGAGAAAGGGGGAAACACATAACTCACTTCCCCCATCTATGATTGAAGGAAAGCATCTGAAATGATAGCCATCAGATCCGGTCTCCAGCTGTAAAAGCATGGCAAATGGGAATTCAGACTGGACCTAAAAACGCCCACCGAGCAGGGACCCCAAAGATGATTCAGGAACTGGAATACTCTGGGTTGTAATCGCCAATTGCTGGCATCCAGGGGCTACCAAGAGTTCCAATCTGCGACTACATTCACTTTTCCCAGAGTATATTCCGCTGTTATTGAAATTTGAGGTTCCAGACAGAAGTGCCAAAAGTCTTTTGCAATTTCTGCTAGCATCCTGGACCACATTCCCCCAAGCTTGTTGATGTACCTTCCTGCCAATATGTTGTCCATCTTCAAGAGGATACAACATTTCGCCTTGACTCATCCAGACAATTGATGCACAGTTGAAGTTTCTCCAGGGACCACCGACCTCCCCGTCTCCAGCTCCCCGCATCTGACTTCCCAGCCTCATCTGCAAGCATCTGACTCTATGATTATTTCTGGAACTGAGGCAAATATTGCCTTGAATTCCAGGCATCCATATGAGTCAACCACCAGTGAAGCTCTGTTCGGGCTTCATGTGACAAAACAATCTGTTCCGAGTAGGATAGACCTCTGTGGAGATGCAGAATCTTCAACCTCTGTAGAGCCCAATAATGTAATAGACCTGTAAATTGGCCTGAATGGACGATGCCAGGAGGCCTACCAATTGGGCAAGTACCCTAAAGGAAACCGAAGGAGCAGACAAAGCTTTCCTCAATTCCTTCTTGACTGCTAGTCTCTTGGTCAAAGGTAGTTTTAGTTGCGTCAATATGGGATTTATCCTGAACCCTAGGTAGTCTATACTCTGGGACGGTTCCAACTGGGATGTTTCTATGTTGATAATGAAACCCAGATCCTGAAGAAGCTGAATAGTTCAGCAAAGATGGAGAAGAACAAGACGTTTTTCCTTTGCCATGATGAGAATATCATCAAGATAAACTGTCAGATGCACACCCTTCTCCGTGAGCCACTGTATTACTGGACGCATGATCTTAGTGAAACACCAAGGGATGGAGGCTAGCCCAAATGGAAGGGCTGAGAACTCGTAGCACTCATCTCGCCAAAAGAATTGAAGGAAACGGCAATGAGGATCAAAAATAGGAATGGTCATATACGCGTCTTTGAAGTCCAAATTCACCATCCAGTCCCCTTCCAGTAGTACGTCTTGGAGGAGATGAATGCCCTCCATTTTGAGATACCAGTAAACAATCCAAGAGTTGAATTGCCGAAGATTGAGCACCAATCGAGAGCCCCCTCCATCCTTTTGAATCAGAAAGATCATACTGATAAACCCTCTGGGATGGGGTTGAGTAGGGACAATGGTCCCTTTTCAAAGAAGGGCTTCTACCTCTTGATCTATAAAAACATTTGCTTGATGGAAAAAACTGAGAAGAGGTGGAATCAACGTTTGACAGGGAGTCAACTAAAATTCCAGATGATAACTTGCTATTGTGTCTAGGACCCATGCATCTTGCGTAATCAGTGACCAGTTTTGTGCAAACATACTCACTCTGCCCCCAGTAGAACATCCCAGAGAGGAATAATTGTTACCTGCTTGGTAGGAACTCTGGTTGTATTGTCCTCCTCTGTGGGTCCCCCTGGGATTGCGGCCTCTATAATCTTGGCCACGCGATGGGTAGAAGTTGGAGTTGGTTTGATAGCCAGAGTCCGCTCTGCCTCTATGGTATGGTCGAGAGGTCTGGGAGATGAAACGACCTGATGCACGACCTCTGAAGCACCCAGCCCTGTGAAAAAGGCCACTGCTAAAACAATTCTTGATTGAAGTTTGGGCCTTTCCCAAAGCCGAGAAGGTGGCCACATATTTGGCTAGGTCCTTGCCAAACAACAGTCAATTAGCCATTAGACCTGCATCTGAGGAAGCCAATTCTGCCAATTTGGGATCAATGCATAACAGAAGTGATTTCCGTCACTCTGTAGAAATCGAACAATTGGCGTTTCCTAAAAGACACATCGCTTTTTGGGCCCGTTCTAACAGGATGTCAGGATCGATTGATTTTTGCACATCTTTGTCTTGTACCACTAGATCTTGGTGAGGGGACCTGAAATGTCTAGTCATTTGTCCTGGCATACACACCAGGCTTTATCAATGCCTTTTTTTCGGATCCTTAGCGTATTTTTTGAAGAAGGTCACCATGTGAGTATCTAACTCTGGGGTCTCCGCTACGTTGTCTGAAAACGCAGGGCGAGGGCATTCTGAACGTGTTGAGAATGTCCTTCTCAAAACTTTTTTGAAGTCATAACTGAACATACACTACTTCCTCTTGACATGGGGCCCATTCTGTGGACCTGAGGTTCACAATATTATCTGGGTCAAATTGTAGATTCCTACTAGGAGGAGGAGTAGGTGACTTCTTAGTGTGGCGTGTCTTGCACTTGCGTTTTACCTTTTGTTTCTCAGAAGCCAGGTTTTCATCAGAAGAAGAGGATTCATTGGTCATGTTACAAGCTGCCTGTAAGGAAGGAGCGGCTTCGTGGCTCCAAGAGGAACCATAGTCATGATCATTCATATTGACCTCTACTGCTGCAGGGTTCACCGAGCCTGCACCAAAGCGCCTAAATCCAAAATTAAGTATAGGTTGCACAAAAGGGTGCAGGACTTTCACTAATGCCTTATTTACTGAATCTTGAACATGGAAGTGCAAACCTTCCACTAGGTGCTCTTCCATATGCTGATCATATTGTCCAGCAGTATATTACCTATACAGTATTGCTCATCATCTGTAACTTGTTGGGCCATTTTCTGAAAGTGCAAGATTATTTTGTAGATATCAGAGGTCCCAATCTTATTGCACTGAAAATTTCAATGGCACCCAGGTGCTAAGAGGGCAATAAACAGGCCCTCGCCGGTATTAATTTCACTGAACTTTGGAGGAGGAAGCACCATAGATCCCTTAGAGCAAGGCTCTCACTGAATTATTGCAGCAGCTTTGGGCGTAGAGCGCACAGAGCACAAGGGTTTTCTTTTCTACCTGTGAAAAGCGCTCTCACAGAACCGAAAATGGGGGCTGTGCGCATGCGTGAAACGAACGGCAAAAAGAGGACTGCTCCATACCAGTCTCGCGGCCTCCCCAATTAACTCCTCACCCGCTAACACCAAAATCGGCAAAACTCGAGTGCTGATACAACGACAAACGTAGCGCGCAAAGTAAAGCAATAAACTATTAGGCGCCTGATGGCAATAAGCTGCGCCACAATTAATAAAACAAACACAGCATATAGGTAATAGAGAAAATTTACTTAACTCTGCGTTAGGCAGCAAAGAAAGAGGACGCACTATGGTGGTTAAGATCTATGTAGTAGATGGTGGGCCCTGATTGGGGGGGGTCACAGCGAGACTGTGAGGCTCTTAGGAAATGTAGTATTGTTTTTTTATTGGCTGCTGTGTGTTGACAGTAAAGAAAGAGAAAGCATAATCTGAAGCCTCCAGTCCTGACATAGAATCCCAGCAGTTCCCACACCCCTAAACGAGATGAAGAACCGTGACTTTGGCAGGGCGCGAAACCACTGATTTATATTGGGACTCCCATCTCACCAAACTCTAAATGACCCTTAAAGACTCAAAGCAGTTGAAAACTCTACATTGTGACCGCAGATTAATAAATAGAGACCAGAGAATGATGGAAGTAAAAAGAGAACAGAAACAGGCTGTGCGTTTACTGGTCAACCCCAGATGCACTGCGATCCCATGATGGTAACTGAAATCAAAAACACTCTTGTAATGTGAATACGTGAAAAGGAATTACCCACTTGTTTCCAATGCCTGCTGAACAGGGACGTGAGTGAGTGAGTTAGTTGATTGATTGACCTAAACTAGAAGAGTCAAAGTTATGTAGTTGACAGTTTGATAATCTGGTATTTTGTAAGTGAAACATGACTGTGTTGACATGAAGCCAGTTCAAGGATTTCTTCTTTGGTAGGAGGGAGTGTCTCTGCTTCTTTCTATACACCACTCTTGCTGCCACTTTCAACCCACTTGCAGACACGGTTTGATGTTTTGCAGATTTGTCTCAACAGTTTGATTTTAGAGTGCCACTAGCAATAGGTGACGTAAAGAGCACAAGGAACAATTCAAATGCTTACACCTACACCTAAAGAGAAATATAAGGAATCAGAAGCCTAAATTTACTAAGGTTCTTGCTAGTGGTAAATCAACACTACACTTCGCGCTGCCTTACACCACGTTTCGCCACATGGGCGCCCACAAAAATGTAAGAAAATAACCACACAATGTTGTGTTGCCAACTGCTGCCGCTGTTCCCCAAGGAAATGTACTAAACAAAGACATGAACTCACTAGGTGGCTTGTCTCAGTGTCTGCCACACTCATCTGCTCAGTCCTTTGGGGCCTTTTGACAAAATGTTACTAGTTCTCAGCCTGCTGAGGGAGATGTATCTATGTTTAGAAAGTAACAGTGCTCAAGGGAAGAAGAAATAGACGTGCTTATCTGTAAAGGAAGGGGAGACAATGTTCGCTGTATGATGCTCTATACTGAGACACACTTCTATGCAATTGTATTTCAGAATATCGATAATAAAAATATCATCTGGAATAAATTGTGATTTATTTTTGTAAACTATTCTGGTACCATCCATTTAAAACTTACTGGCACATCTCCAGCACCCCTGACGCAATGGTACACAAACAAGAGCGCAAGCTCATTGGGCCCTGCCTCAGTGCTTCCCCGCCTTGTGTATCCTATTGTTTATTAGGGTCGAGCCTGCGTCGCATGCGCTTGCACATGCGTTTCGCTAAGCGAGACGCTTTAGTTACTAAAAAGGGCTCGGAGCCCCGTCCACGTCACGTCATTGGTTCATGGGCTTGCCTGTTAGAATCTGCTTGATTTCATTAGTGGAAGGCATGCATATGTCATGCCTTTTTCGGTGGATAGCCCTCCTCGAGCGCATCAACCAAGTACAGAAAACATGCGAGGCTCGCTGTTTTCCGTCCGGCTCGTGGACTCCTTTTTCTCTCTTTTCCCAGCGCGATCTCGCTTGGCAGAAGTTGAGCGCTTTCCATAATATCAACCCTGTGACACAGTTAATTGCACTTTTTCGGTTAGTACATAAATGCACTTTTGCCGATAGGCTCCATTACCAATGAAAAGTCGGGCTAGGAGTTTACAACGCTGTCAGCTCTAACACGAGCAAACGCGAGACCCGTTGCATTGCAAATGCTTGTTTATTCTGGATCCACTTCTAAGTGCTATAGAAAACAAGTGGCATTTTGGCAATAAATGGAGAAAGGGGCAAGAAGGAGAGGAGTACCAGGGAGAAGGTGATGAGAAACAGAGAAGAGATAATCTTGTCACTGAAAAGTTGCATTTGTTGCTCACAGCCTGAATCACTGCAGGGTGTCACTGCGGCACAGCATATACTTTCCAGATATAGAAATGTTACTTCCTTGGTTTCTTTCCTGTGCAACAGATTGAGAACTGGTGTAACTGTATCCATGTCAGTAGTTTTTGCGAGGCTAGGTCAGCAAACTCACAGCATTTTGTGCCTGGATTACAGCACGGGGCAAAAATTGACAGGACACACTTATGCACACTTCTGCTTCTGCCTGCTTGTGTAATAGAGGCGTGTTTATAATACAAAATGTAATAAATCGGATACAGCAGATAAAAGTAGACAATGAAATTCTGACTATTCCCATGTTGTGAATGCATTCCTTTTGATTTCCCCCTGTTCCTATACTTTACACCTAAACTTGCTGGTTATCTAAACAACAATTGTCAGGCTTGAGTGCTGTGCAGCACACATCTAAGGGCACTGCTCCCTGGATGCTAAACTGGGCTACAGCTTCCAGTTGCCCCTCTTCGCACCTTTCCTACCCATGGGCATGCCTGCCCCTGCCCCAAAGGGGACGTTAAAAGCACCTTTATGTAGATTACTGAACAGCCCTCAAACATGTGAACTGCTAGTCACTATGTCCCAGATAGGTCTAAAACTGTTCACCTCAATGGATGACATCTGTGTGTCAGTGCTCCTGTACTATGGATTACAACAATGTATGTTATTAGAAAATAGAATGCACACCCTTAAACGGTAAAAAGTATGAATATCCCTTTACCTCCGTCTTTCTCTGTGTTTCACTAACAACTACATTTGAAACGATCGGAACTTCTCTTTCCAACTTTGGTGTCCTGGGACGGTTTGCAACTTTGATTCTTGAAGGTTCTGCTCTGTCTGAGGTAATTGTAATTGTAATTGTAATCGTATTTATATAGCGCTTACTACCCCTGACGAGGCGTCGAAGCGCTTTTCGATGAGTAGCACGCTACTCCGGTACCCAACAAGAATTAGTGATGGATTAGTATAATTTAATAAGGAGTACAGTTTTAGTATTATTATGAGTTAATTTGAGTTGCGGATATGAGAGTTTGTTAGTTAGATTGACTGGAGTAATGGAGGGGTGGAGGAGGAAAGAAATCCAGAAGTGTTAATTGGGAGTTTATCCTTCATTTGCTCAATCCAAAGGCTTGAGATGAATAAAAGGGGGGCGGAGGGGAAAGAGGATGTGGAAGGGTTAGGGAGAGCATAGTAGCAGGGTGAGATGAATGCAGGAGAATTTTGTAGGGTTGTGTGGGAGGTCACAGAGGTAGAGTGAGGTTTGGTGAGTTAGATGTGGGGGTGGAGGGATGAGCTTAGGCAGAGATATTTAGGAGATGGAAGTGGTCGAAGGGATTTGGGATGAGTCCGAGTGAGAATGGAGGATAGTTTGATAGAGACATGACATAAGAGCGATGAGTAGATAAGTGTGATAAAAAGAGAGCAGAAATTCATAGAAACATGCCAGGCACAGAAACAACATATACACATATATATATATATTTATACACACACACACACATGACTATACACACACATCTGCACATACAATACATAATTAGAAACATGGGTAAAAAATACTTAGTCGTCCATCCATCATCCTGGTAAAAAAGGCGGGAACTCCCCCACCTACCTCGAGGGTGGACGGGGCGTGGCCCAGCGGGCGGAGCCCACAGGTGCTCCACAAAGGGAGAAACCCTCCACTCTGTGTCTCCAGCAGAGGAAGACAGAAACCGCGCGTCCCAGTCAGACACAGACCACGCTCCAGCACATCATCAGCTCACCTCCAGGAAGGATTCCAGATCCCCTCCGCCATGGGATCTCTGAGCGCACAGCCCCGCCCCATCCCTGCTAAGCCCAAGAGCCAGGGTGGGCCGTCCTTTCCAGAAGGTGAGCTTCAAACCGCGGCATCTGCCGCGTCCACATTGTACACTAGGGTACGTGATGGGCCACAGGGGCAAAACGTCTTCAGCAACCTTGTGTGCCCCCGGCAATGTCATTGCCACTAGTGCGTCCCCGCGGAGATGTCCGCGGCGTTGACCCTTTCCGGTAGCCATGGTGCTGCCCACATGGTAACGATAAAGCAGACTGTGCCTTTCGGAAGGAGTCCCAAAGGGGAAAAAACCCCAAAGGGAAAACTGATTAAGCAAGTGGGAACTCCAAGAAAATAATGGAGGCTTAAAGGAGAGGGCCAAGGAATAGACCGGAAGACAAGAAGACTCCGGTCAAGAGCAGAAAACACTAAAGGTTCAAAATATGAACAGGAAGCGCCAACAAGAAAGTAGGTACAGCAGGCAGAAGCAGGATACACCAACAAGAGCAAGGAGACACCAGCATGAGCAGGGAGTGTTGCAACACATGGAAATGAAAGATTTGGCCCCATTATTTATCCATAGACAGGAAGTGTTGCAACAGACAATAAAGAGACTTCATCTTGGATAGGGAACCATTAATGAAAGAGATAGGAAAGGTCACCATGTTAGACTGGTGTAACAAAACCCTATCCTCTGCATTCTGGGAACAAGACTGTGGATATGGGAAGACGAACTGCAAGAACATGCCCACTCCAGCATGAGAATGGGTACTAGCCAGTTTATAATATTTACACCCCAAGCATAAGGTAGGTGTGCCAGGGCCCCAGCAGAGTTCTATGTTGGAGCCACGGTTCTAAAACTGGAGCCGTGGCATTCCTGAACTGCTAAAGACAGAATAAAGGGCCACTGTGTGGACCCGTATCCTGTAAGACATTAGAAAGAAGCAGGCGCCGCGGAATGCACCCACGATGCCAAAGCAGCAACAGCAGGCCACCGAGTAGAATCGCGGCGTGTCCGAGAAGAAGAGGGAGGTGATCCGTGGTGGTGAAGGGGGTAGTTTCACAGGCTGGACTACAGCCTACGGCGCAACAAGATTATGTAACATTACACATATGTGTCACTTGATGCAAAGGTGCACAAACATTAACAGCAATTAACCTTCATGTGCAAAAGAGTGTTGTGCCCAATGTTGACTTGAGCATTAAAAGCAACTGCACTGCATAGACGCAAAACTCAGATAAGTTCGGCAAAGAGGGTTAATGACAGGAACAGTGCCAGTACTCCTAGGATTTTATGCTAAGTCTTTTGATGAGTCAAGTAAAATAACGCTAAGTACTGCGACCTGTCTTTGTATGGAATCCTTGCACAAATGAAAACACACACAAACAATGGGCATAAATTGAGGTGGGTGACGTCGTAATTTTTCCCTCTTGTGTGCCTTAGCTCGGGCTATGGCAGCTTCCAGGGCACCTACATTTCTTCAGCTGATGTGGGCTGTGCTTGTGACGGGCCTCGATGTCAGCCTCATACAATGTACTTCAAGAGGTTAAGGCAACGGTACTCAAAGTACGGCCCGCGGGCCGCCAGCGGCCCCACGGACCTAACTTGGCGGCCCGCGAGACGCACACCAAACGCAATAAACAATGGCCGCCGTATGTAAACATAGAGGAGGGCCGCGGGAGCATGCTCCCGCGGCCCTCCTCTATGTTTACATACGGCGGCCATTGTTTATTGCGTTGCCCTGACGATCGTGGAAGCCAAAGCCCCATAAAAGTCAGCGCTTGCAGCTAACTTTTACGGGGCTTTGGTCGTCTGCTTGCTGTCACCGGCTCCACGTCTGCTGCCCGCCTGCCTGCCTGCTGTTCCAGATTTGTGGCATCTTTACAATGCTTTGAGTCAGGTAAGGCTCTTTGGTTATTTATTTATTTGTTTTTAATGTAGTGTGTGTTACTGGGGTAGGCGTGTGAGCAGATTGCGCTGTGTGTGTGCGCTGTGTGTGTGTGTTACTGGGGTGGGGTGAGAGCAGATGGCGCTGTGTGTGTGCGCACTGTGTGTGTTACTGGGGTAGGGGTGAGAGCAGATGGCGCTGTATGTGTGCGCGCTGTGTGTGTTACTGGGGTAGGGGTGAGAGCAGATGGCGCTGTGTGTGTGCGCGCTGTGTGTGTTACTGGGGTAGGCGTGAGAGCAGATGGCGCTGTGTGTGTGCGCGCTGTGTGTGTTACTGGGGTAGGGGTGAGAGCAGATGGCGCTGTGTGCAGATGGCGCTGTGTGTGTTACTGGGGTAGGGGTGAGAGCAGATGGCGCTGTGTGTGTGCGCGCTGTGTGTGTTACTAGGGTAGGGGTGAGAGCAGATGGCGCTGTGTGTGTTACTGGGGTAGGGGTGGGAGCAGATGGCGCTGTGTGTGTTACTGGGGTAGGGGTGGGAGCAGATGGCGCTGTGTGCAGATGGCGCTGTGTGTGTTACTGGGGTAGGGGTGGGAGCAGATGGCGCTGTGTGTGTTACTGGGGTAGGGGTGGGAGCAGATGGCGCTGTGTGCAGATGGCGCAGTGTGTGTTACTGGGGTAGGGGTGAGAGCAGATGGCGCTGTGTGTGTGCGCGCTGTGTGTGTTACTAGGGTAGGGGTGAGAGCAGATGGCGCTGTGTGCAGATGGCGCTGTGTGTGTTACTGGGGTAGGGGTGAGAGCAGATGGCGCTGTGTGCAGATGGCGCTGTGTGTGTTACTGGGGTAGGGGTGGGAGCAGATGGCGCTGTGTGCAGATGGTGCAGTGTGTGTTACTGGGGTATGGGTGAGAGCAGATGGCGCTGTGTGTGTTACTGGGGTAGGGGTGAGAGCAGATGGCGCTGTGTGCAGATGGCGCTGTGTGTGTTACTGGGGTAGGGGTGGGAGCAGATGGCGCTGTGTGCAGATGGTGCAGTGTGTGTTACTGGGGTAGGGGTGAGAGCAGATGGCGCTGTGTGTGTTACTGGGGTAGGGGTGGGAGCAGATGGCGCTGTGTGCAGATGGCGCAGTGTGTGTTACTGGGGTAGGGGTGAGAGCAGATGGCGCTGTGTGTGTTACTGGGGTAGGGGTGAGAGCAGATGGCGCTGTGTGTGTGCGCGCTGTGTGTGTTACTGGGGTAGGGGTGAGAGCAGATGACGCTGTATGTGTGCGCGCTGTGTGTGTTACTGGGGTAGGGGTGAGAGCAGATGGCGCTGTATGTGTGCGCGCTGTGTGTGTTACTGGGGTAGGGGCATTGTTTTGAAAAAGGGGGTGGGGTGGTTGTTCCCCCTCAAAGCCCCGCCCCCCGCTGTCACTTCAGTGCGGCCCTCGGCCGCAAACCATACTGCAATTTTGGCCCCCGAGAAAAAGTTTGTGAGTACCCATGGGTTAAGGTGTATAGATGAAGAATGTCAACTACAATCTTGAGATCAATAGAGCCGAGGCCAAGATTGGCAAAAAATAACAAAACATTATGCAACTATTTTGTTGGCTTTTCACCTTCAGGTAAATATCTATAAAATATGCTATGACATCTCGGTTTGTTAATGCAATCACTGAAGATTACTGTGTGTGGCAAAACAGTCACAAAACTGAATCTTAGGTGGTGCACTGGAGAATAGTGACATGCATTCATAGCACTATCCGGGGCAGCCTAGAACCGAAAGCACTGTGAATATGCAAGTCATTATTTTAAAATTGTGTTAGGGACAGTATACGATAGGCTACTGCAAACTATGCCTGGAGATTTAGGGGCAGTTCTTAAGTTTTAATTCAATGCAATAACCAAAGTTTCTGCACTCTGTTGCGTGAAGGGAGAGAGCATGACAACACCAGATACTGTGGCATAACATTAGCCCCTGCAGTGTGGGGGCCCAAGCTCCAAGGGCCTCCTCAGCACAATACACTGTGCATGGGTGGCAGGCCCCTGGTCTGACAGCTCCTGTCTGGGTCGTGGGGCCCTCAAGGTACTTTGCAGAGAGGGCCCCTCAAGTAAGCATACCTACAAAGATATGGTGCTCCTGCTCTCTCCCTGAGCGTTGGAACACAAACTGGGTGGCTAGTGCCCTGCACACATTTGCACCATAGTTCAAATGTTGGTGCATGCTATTTAGCATAGGTTTTGCACTGAAAGGTTTCCCTTCCCCTGCATAATACTATGTTGAGGCGTACTCTAAAACTTTTCTCTCATTATATGTGTGCTAAACAGTGCAGCACATGCACACAGTTGAGGAAATGTTTGGAGAACGAGAAATAAAAATATTTATCCTTCTTAACACCTGCTTCGAAATGGTGCTATTTTTTTACACCAATCCCTGGCTACCATTGTTAGTAGATAGAGCTTTGCATCATAAACTATGGGACAGATTGATCAAGGTTTTACTTTGCCCTTGCGCCAAGCAAGTGGGAGCAAGGGCAACACAAAACCTAAGTGAGATTTATCAAGCCACATAAGGCCACCTTGCGTGGCCCTGCATGGCTTGATAAATCTAGAGTAATTCAGGGCAGTGCAAATAGCTGCCTTGCGTTAGTGTGCCCAGGGAGGCGTTCTATGAGTGGTACGTGGGTGTCCCCATGCATCCACCCATGGATTTTGGCGCATTCCCAGATTTACCATTAGTGGGAGACCTGGGAATGTATCAAAAAGCTACGCCTCCCCAGGTAAACCATAATTAGGAGAAATATCTTTATTTCTCCTCATTGTTTCCTCTTTCTACATGTGCTGCATTCTACAGCACACATAGAAAGAGGAAAATGCCTCTGAGGATTGTTGTGTAGGAAGGTGTTCCTTCCTACACTAAAATAATCCTGCCTACAATGCAGTCACCCTCGCACCATGGCGCGAGGGTGCTTGCGCTGGTGCTAGGCAACCAAAAATGCACCAGTGCCGGGAAAGGACTGGAATGTGCCACATTTTGTTAAATCCACATTCCTGCCCTTTCCCTTTTATGCAGTGCAGCAAGTTGCCCTGCTGCGTTG
This sequence comes from Pleurodeles waltl, assembly GCF_031143425.1. Classification (NCBI taxonomy): domain Eukaryota; kingdom Metazoa; phylum Chordata; class Amphibia; order Caudata; family Salamandridae; genus Pleurodeles; species Pleurodeles waltl. The sequence goes on from NC_090439.1 coordinate 458,761,021, forward strand.
TGCTGCATGAAAAAATTATAAATAAAGGCCTGAGGGTGTGGCATGGGAATGTTCATGTACCACCCTTGAGAGACACTTGGAGCAAGATCTCAGATAAAAGAAAGTTTTGCTCTGGAAACTTAGGCCCGTATTTATACTTTTTTTAGCGCCGCATTTGCGCCGCTTTTTGGCAAAACACGGCGCAAACCTACAAAATGCAATGGCATTTTGCAAGTTTGCGCCGTTTTTGCGTCAAAAAACGATGCAAATGCGGCGCAAAAAAAGTATAAATACGGGCCTTAGTGTCACTCTGCCCCATTTAGGGCCATATTTATACCGCAGTTTTGCGTCAAAAAGGTAAGCGCTGACTAGCGCCATTTTTTAACGCCACCCAGGCGTCATATTTATACTATGATGTTGGGTGGCGCTAAAAATAAGTTAGTGTAATTTTTTCCAACGTTAACCATTGCACCTTGTCGTAAGGCAAAATGACGTTAACGGGGGAAAAATTACTCTAATCCGGTTTATGACATGTAAACACTTTGCAAAATGGAAACGCACCATTTTTGCCCGCAGTAGCGTCACAAAAAAGACACTAATGGAGAAAAAAGTGCAAAGGAGTGACAAAATGGAGCCAGGAAGGCAATAGAGACCCCAGAGAGACCCCATTCTACCAGGTACCTGCCAAGAGGACACAGACAAGACCCAGGGGAGGGAGAAGAAAAAGAGGAAGTGTCGTTTCAGCGCAGAGGAGCATGAAATACTGGTGAGAGAGGTGACAGAGCATCAAAATCAACTCTTCGTCACCTCTAAATTGCCAATTGGAAGGAGAGAGGAAATCTGGCAGCAGATAATGGATTAGATCAACAGTGGGGCAGAGGCCAGGAGAACTGTAACTGAGTGCAAGAAACGCTGGCATGACTACAAGTGAAGGACAAAGGAAAAAATGGCAAGGAACAGGAAGGGAGCACGGCAAACAGAAGGTGAGAGTCCAGCACCACAAGAGGACTTGGGGGGAGATGGAGGAGATGGTTGCAGCAGTCATCCCAGAGGAAATTGTCACAGGAATCGCAGGACAGGACAGTGCAGACTACCAGGAAACACCACAAATGCAGGGTAAGTTGCATGGGGGAAATATATGCTTAAATGTCAAGTGCAAGAAGGGGGAGGCACATAGGACTTACACAATCCATGTCAAAGAAGCGCAGAGGGACACAATGCACATTAGGCAAGTTGCACCAGGCTGACGTAAGATACACATGTACCTACACCTTGGTAGTGCCATGCAACATGACACATACACAACCTGGACATACTTTGAACACCAGGCCTAAATACCTACATGTACATATGCAGCACATGGGATGGATGGCATGTATAATCACTGTGCCACTGGTTGCGACATCACAATGTCCCTTGCATGTAGTCGTATCAACACCACCAACAAGACCAAGACCTCAGATACCAGGTAGTCAGTCAATACCATTCCTAGGGTTATGTTATAGTGGTGTCTCTTGCAGTAACACCTTACAACTGCCTTGCCCCATTGCCCAAATGCATGTTTGCTGCATCTCACAGCACACAAGTCATTGCAGCTGTCCCAGCAGTACCCAGGCATGTGCTGGTAGCACCACCACACCACACATAGACATCATATCCACACGAGGCAGCCATCCCTCCATCATGTAGTCAGGGTGTCCCATGGGTGCCTGGAACAATGAACTGACCAGGCGCAGGGGGAGTAGCAGCCGGGACCTGTACCAATAGTAACATGCCACTACCCAGACCAACCAAACTGAAGTAGTGTTGAACCACACATATTGATGCTGAACTGAAATGTGCCACTACAGAAAATATGTACCACAGATAGCAAACAGTAGGTCACAACAGTCACAGGCTGAGCCCACAACTGCTTTGACACAACCATGTCAGACATATGGGAATGGGGAAATAAACACAAATACAACACATGGGGTATGACTGTGAACATAATGGCGTATAATTCTACATCGATGGGTGGGGGATGGTGCATGGGCAAGTCCGGGGTTGGTAAGACTGCCACTGCACTGTACCCTTTGTGCTTTGCAGTATGAGTCACACGTTGGGATGACAGCTGGAAATCTGTTTGCTCATGGTAGCTCTGCGGGGGACTTAGCACAACATTCTTGATAGATCAAATAAACTCAGTTCCACTTTTGGGCTGCATTGGATGTAACAGGACACGCTGCACTCAGCCGTGCAAATCAGGCAGTGGAAAGGGCAAAGGGCCAGGGCATGGGACCCCCTGCACTACCCATGCCAAGTGCATGGGCTGTGCCGGGGCACCTAGGGCCACACCACATCACCAACAACCATTGCATGGGGGTTTCATCGCCATTCAAAGGCTGGTGGAAATGCGGAAACAGACCCAGAGGGTAGTGCTGAACGTAATACTGGTCTGGTGTCATAGGAGAGATGGCATTGCCAGTCCGTAAGCTGCTGGAAACCTGCCATGTCCAGGCCATTGTCCCATGAGGCATTCCACATTGATAACACTTGTCACTACCACCTGTGCTGTTGGGGGCAGTCAGATACACAATGGCAGTCAGGTGCCCATAGGACTGATGCACTTGAAATGAGGAACCAGTATAACTACCTGCAGAATCACCTCTAGCTTGCTTCAGGCCCTGACCAAAGTACAACTTCTGTTAACTGGCTATATCCATAGACTCATTTACCATCAGGCACTGTCACATACAGAATGATGTACACAGCAGACATTTCATACCCATGCTGCCCATCCCTGGGTCTAACCCTGTGTTTGTGTCAAATTAGCTGTACTGTCACCATGCTGCACTCATGTATCATAGTGGAAGAAGGGCTGCATAGAGGGGGAGGACATAGGTGTGTAGTAAGAAAAACACACATACGCCTACAGAAGATGAAACTGAACTCTGCCAGATCCATGAGTGCCATGTAATGTTGCACACAAGCACAAACAACAACATGAGAAGCCATCAATGGTAACAAGAGCAATGTGTCCTGGCAATGCCATCCCTGGGGTGGTGCAAGGTCTCAGCTCACCATGGGTTTATGTGAAACATGTAAGACTGTGACAGGTGACAATTTTCATGTGTGGTGCTGTGGCATGAGCACAGCAACACATATTGCAAGGCTTCACCATGCAAATGGACGCATAGGGAGAGTAGATAACGAAAAGATGGTGTCAAGCCACAAAAAGAATAGACATCACACTTAGAAGATATGACGCAGCCAATTATGCCAACCGGGCTTCCCTTCATGTGACATTCAGGTGGGGCATAGGGCTGTAAACTGCAGCCATGATATACAGGAACAATCCTTTGGAACTAAGGGGCGCGTCATAGGCCCCTAGCACCACAGGAGCATCACTTTTAGTGTTGCTCCTGTGGCGCTAAGCACTGCGCTGTACTCACAAGGTGCTGTTAAGCCACTTTTTGTGGCTTAACATTACCTTGTAAATACGGCCTCTTCCCACGCATCACTGTGCGTGGAAGGGGCATCCAAACGGTGCAACTGTGGGCATGCCACAACAACACCCATTGCATTTTGATGCTGCCTCAGATTAATATAATTTAGTAAACCTGAGGCCCCGCAAAAATCTTATGCCACCACCAGGGGTGGCGTTGGCAGGCTGCAACGAGGAGGAATACATTTATACCTCCTCGTTTTTTGCTTTTCCTATGTGTGCTGCATTCTGCAGCATGCGCAGGAAGAGCAAAATGCCATGAATGATTGTTTATGTGCGTGAAGGTGTCCCTTCCTGCACATAAACAATCATTTGAAAATGGCATTTGAAAGTGACGCTTTGGCACTTCTGTGTGTGCTGCATTCTACAGTTCACACAGAAGTGCCAAAGTGCCATTCATGATTGTTAATGTGCAGGAAGGGACACCTTCACGCACATACACAATCACACCCCTCAATGCATACATCCTTGTACGATAGAGTACAATATATGTGGCACCATGCTTGGGGGCAATTTCCCACCCAGTCCTACATGCACATTACAATGCAGGGTGCACCAATTTGTGTACAAAATGGTTCATCACTGTGTTGTGAGAATGACTGTGTGTCCCAGTACCAATATTTTCACAACAGTGCACATCTCAGTCACATATGGGCCTACATGTGGCTTGTATTCACCTTGTTTACACAATTCTGCCCATTGAGCACCACAAGTCTCACAAGATATGACTCTCTGCTCATGCATGAGGAACCCTTAAATAGGTGCAGCTGTGGGCATGCCGCAGCAATACCCATTGCATTTTGATGCTGCCTCAGATTATTATAATTTAGTAAACCTGAGGCAGCGACAAAATCCTATTCCACCACCAGGGGTGGTGTTGGCAGGCTGCAACGTGGAGGAATACATTTATACCTCCTCGTTTTTTGCTTTTCCAATGTGTGCTGCATTCTGCAGCATGCACAGGAAGAGCAAAATGCCACGAATGATTGTTTATGTGCGTGAAGGTGTCCCTTCCTGCACATAAACAATCATTTGAAAATGGCATCTGAAAATGATGCTTTGGCACTCTTGCGTGTGCTGCATTCTACAGCTCACACAGAAGTGCCAAAGCGCCATTCATGATTGTTAATATGCAGGAAGGCACACCTTCACGCACATACACAATCACACCCCTCAACGCATACATCCTTGCACGATGGAGTACAATATATGTGGCACCATGCTGGGGGACAATTGCCCACCCAGTCCTACATGTACTTTACAATACAGGGATGCACCAATTTGTGTACAAAATGGTTCATCACTGCGTTGTGAGAACGACTGTGTGTCCCAGTGCCAATATTTTCACAACGGGGCACACCTCAGTCACATATGGGCCTACATGTGGCTTGTCATCACCTTGTTTACACGATGCTGCCCATTGAGCACCACAAGCCTCACAAGATAGGACTCTCTGCTCATGCGTGAGGAACCCTTAAATGGGACACAGTGTCACCATCCAGCCTACATGACTCACTCACACAAAAGCCTTAATCACTACACAGGACAGACATAATCACACTTACTGTATACATCTGGGTCCTCAAATCTTGCCACTTCGCCATGGTGTAGGGGGCAGGTCCACCTGTGAGATATGGATGGAAAACCATGAGCACTATCATATCACTGTCACTACTAGTGGACAATATATTACAGTGTGTACTATTTTAGAGGAGTGAGCTAATTATCCAGGTTGAGGGCAGTACAACAGACACACCACTGCAAATCATGATAACACTGACACTCAGGTGAGTGGGAGCCACACATCTGCACACTTACACTGGGCCTGAGACTCATGTAGTACTACACCCTCAACAACCATATGTGGGTAATCTATAGAAGATGGAACTCCATGGTATGAGGAGGAGTTGGGTGACAGATACATGACACTACCCTGGTGCTCTACAAGACAACTGACTCAGGTATTCTGGCTTGTCCTGCAAGGCACACAGAAGCACTTTGTAAAGCACAAGCAACTCAATTTTTAGTCTGCAATGTTCATGCATTGAGTAATCCATGACTGATGTGTCAAAGTTGTCTGATGGTATCAAATGCCCCATTGCCAGTTCCCCCTAAGGTGGGTATGTCCCCTTTGCTAACATAATGGCAGGGATGATGCACATGAAATTATGACAATGTAGCACCATACATGGGTTGCCCTACTTTGTTATCACAATCCAGTTACATACGGTATGTTGGCGGTGTCTTGGCTTATCATACATGACCCAATGCTGGGGCATAGATGTTGGCATGGCCCCTGAAATGTGTTACTTAGTGATTGTTGTGCATGACTCTCCAAACATCTGACTTGCATTGATAAAATGGTAGGATATGTGAACTCCATGTCTTTACGGGCACTGTTACACTTCATTCTGGTTGCGTGCAACCTGTCCACAAGAATTGCTTGCAGCATGCCAACACATCTGCTACTGTCATTCAAGTGCAGTGAACAGTAAATAGTTTGCCAGTAGGAGATTCACCAACAGGGTCACCAGTCACCACACCAAGATAGTCTAACAGATCCTGCTCCCGGGCCACCATATCTGCCCATCGATGCTTCAGCTGGTGCTCGTTGCAGCTGCTGCGGTACATACTCTTCAGATGGTGGAGCACTTTGCCCCACCGCAGCCACCTCGTCTCCGTCCGGTAGCCCTGTATCACACGGTACACCCATCTCAAACATTAATGGGAGGTAGTTACCAGCCACAAGATACAATACAGAACAATAACACACCACTAACTCCAAGACACAACCACACAGTCAAAAGAGGCACAGACTGTAAAGACAAAGTGAAAGTACACCCACTGTACCATGCCTGTAAACAGGATTTCCTACTACATCACTTCCTGTCCCTGTGTGTCACGTTTTCTGTAATGCGTGAGTACATATTTGGTACATACTGTGATTGACACACTCTGCCTACATTCCAACCATATCATGTTTTGAACACAATAGTCAGATCAAAGTCATTACATTTAGCACTGTTATATTACCTTTTGTGTGGTGGACCTGCAGCCCTAGCTGACATATCTGTCCAAAGTGTGAGGTTGTGTGTACCCCGTACAGGATTGGGCCCCATGGCATTGGCAGGACTGATTTCCATGGATGTACTGCGCAGGCTCAATTTCTCCCATTGCTTGTCATACCTGGGGTAATCATGATGACCATTGTCACCAATGATGTCCCCCCTTGTCACACATGCTCCATGCAGCCATTGCAACTCTCACACTGAGTTGTCAGTCATCTGTTCAAACATTACAGTCTCACCATGATTTGACATCTACTGCCTCATGTGTGGGCCCCTTGTTTACCTCCTATTTAGACATGTTGTAGTTGTGTGTGATGAGCTATTGTTGTACAAGTTGGCAACATGGATGTAAATAATATGTTGTGGTCCACAGATTGTGTCCTTCAGTTGTCACATTCAAGTGATGAAGATATTTGTGAAATGAGTGATGGCGGCAGTTTAATCTTATGCACCACATGTGATGTTGCTTCTGTATTGGCAAAATGTACAAGGTGAGTTACGTGCATATTAAGTGAAGGCGTTTTCAATGATGTGCAGTGTGTGGTGTATCCCAGCAGCTGTGTTGTGCTGTTCCCCCTCATTTTCTTCTCCAACATCCTCCTCCTCCTTCTCAGGCAGGTCATTTGAGCTGGTTGTGACTCATATGTATTTGTGGTATGGTGTGAGATCCTATCCTTTTGTAATGTCTCCTCAGCACTAGGTTGTTGGACATGACAATCTTGTGTTTGGCTCAAGGATCTGGGACATATGATTTGGATTCCAAACTGATGGTCATTATGTATGTACCATGTGTTGTGTAGTGCACCTGTGTCTCAGTGTGCTATCACTAGTGGCTACATGACACATCCTCACAACACAATGGGATCAGATGTGGTGGCATCATGGTAGCACTACAGAGCCTGGGCATCCCATCCCTTTTGACATGTGTCATTGCAGATGGTGTGTGACACTTAGGGCCTTTGAAATTGGTAAGTGAGAATGCACAACACGTTTCCAAAATTGGCTGCACTGTCCTGCAACATTTTGACTATGCAAGAATGCCCCATGTGTAACATGTTACTTGGCTGGCCTTTCTTGTCCCCTGCGCCAGTTGCTCATTTGCAGCCATGTACCAATACTACCTACCCTGCATAAGGTTACTTGGCTAGCTGCCTTGTGGAGGTGGATGTAACTGTGCAGGAAGGTACACCGTCCTGTACATATGCTGTTTTGATGGCCAATTGGTTCTGTGTGTGAAGCAGTATGCATCATGCATTGGTGGCACAATCATCTCAGTTCAACGCAGAGTCTACTTCCTTGTTGCAACCTGCATTCAGCACCCCTGGGGTGGTGTTTGTTCTTGGCACTTCCTCAGGTTTTAGGTGACAGCTACATGTGAGTCAGCATCATTATGCTATGTATCTTGTGGTGACAGACCTACAGCGACAATCATTGCACACCCCTTCCACACTACATACAGCATAGGAGGGTGGCTGATTTACAGTGTGGCTGATGTCATTATGAAATGGTCATCTGCCAAGTTGTACATACAGTGCAGGCCATGACAATGGAACTGTGGGCTATTACATAGGTCCCTTGCTGATCCAGAGCGGCAGCTAATGTTTGTGGCAACCATGAGGTGTCCAATGGTGTGTATCCCATTGTCACTGGATGATCAACATAACTACCAGTGTCTCTCCTATCTTCCAAAACAATAATGTGCATTTATACAGTCAACAGATGCACATTGCAGGCTATGGGATGGAACTCAGCTACTTAGCAAATGTGTCCCTTGGCACAATGCATGTGAGGTCAGTGATATCCTGTTTTCTCCTGCTGGGTCCCACTATGACATCCATGATCTGCAATGTCTGACAGTGACTCTGCCCCATGTTGATCCATTTACTGTATCTGGTACAGACATGATGGTGTTGTGAGTCAGTGAGTGTTGCATGTGAGATGGCACTACAGTAGGTGTGGTACCACTTATCACCCATCTGGCACATGGTATGTGATGGGCATTAATCTTGTATTCCTATGTGTGTGAGCCAATGCGTCAGGCAGATGTCTCTGCACACTGTAGGTAAGTCAGGCATGTGTTGATGAGATGTAGTTAATATAGGCGCAAGTTGTCTGGTATTTGATATTTGTTCTGGCAGTGATTTGCACCGCATGACTTGAGGGATCTGTGCCTATATGGAACTTACATGACATGGGCATGGTGTATGCCACTGACATGCCTATGCTATTCTTTGTTTGGTGTACTGTGTGTGAAGTGTACATAGTAGGCAACCTGTGGGCACGTGTAGTGGTCTGTGTAGTTCTACTGTTAGCAAAGGGTACCTGTCTGCACCTGTCCTTCACGTGGTGTGCCTGTCAAGTTGTGAGTGTGTTACGTACATGTGGGTGTATGTATTTGTGGTGTGCACTGATTGTGCTTTACTGCATTATGGTGTATATGTGTTGTTACCTGCACATGCGTGTTACCCTGACCATGTGTTACTGTAGTGGTGTATGTCTTGTGTGTCTGACAGGGTTGGTGTGTTGTGTGTATATTGCTAGATTTGTTGACTTACCCACAAGTAGGCCATTTCCAAATTGTCCATCCTGGAATTGTTCATTGATCCTGCTGTGCCGGAATATGTAGGCGTCATGGACACTCCCAAAATACTTGGGCAAAATGTTTATGAATAGTCCCCAGTGGTCCACTATACCCTGCACATTAATGGAATGCGTGTGCTTGCCATTCCGGTAGAAGTGCTCTGTTGCTACAGGTGGTACGAGCCAGACATGGGTGCAGTCTGTTGCACCGAGCTCATCCGGGAAGCCATGGATTTGATAGAACCCTTGTTTGTTCTTCTGCTGCTTTTGCTGGGTGTTGGGGAAGCTGATTTGGCAGGGTGTCAGGGGGATGATAGCGTCTAACACTTTTGGCAGGAATGCAGAGAACGACAGCTGTGAGACACCAGCAACCAGTGCACCTGTTGTTTGGAAGGAACCACTTGCAAGCATGTGCAGGACAGTAAGCAGCTTTGTCATAGGTGGTATGTTGTGTGGGGTCTGCAGGCTGGCTGTAATTTTTGGCTCAATGTGGTTCAGCAGGTGTAGTAAGGCTTGGCAGTTCAGTCTGTAGGTCCTAATAATGTCCAGGTCCCTGAGGTCAAGGATGGTTGTCCTGGCTCTGAGGACCCTCTCCTGCCTTCTGCGTTGCCTTTGTGGGCTGCGTTGTCGTGCTGGTGATTGCTGGAGTTGTTGCTGTCTTCTGCGCCGTCTTGCAAGCTGGATCATTATCACATCCATCTTCTCCTGTGGGTTGGTAATGTTGCTTCTGTGTGTTCTCCTTAAGTAGTGGTGTGTTTGCCTCATTTTAACGCCTGCCCTGACCTAGGTGTTAAATTTTGACACAAATCAGTGTTAACGTAATTTTTTGGGTCCGCCTCCCACCTGTGTGTCTTTTTTGCCCAGGTGGATAAATACGGCGCTAGGATGTATGAGTCTTTTTTGGGATGGGAACGCCTACCTTGCATCTCATTGATGCAAGGAGGTTTCACGCATGTGTTAACACCAATACTTTTATGCTAGACGGGTCTAGCATCAAAATATAAATATAAATATGGCGTTGAGTTTGCACTGAATTAGCGTAAAAACAATGACACTAATTCAGCACAAACAGAGTATAAATCTGGGCCTAAGTTTTTAAGATAAGACGTGTGTTAAAAATATATTTTTTTATTATCTGACTAACCAGTTTTTGCATACATTTACATTTCTTTCAGATAGTAGGCACTCTGGGGAGAAAGCGTGTTTCTTCTTTCCACTTCTGGCTCTTCTTTGGCTTTACAGAACAAGAGACCACCTCCTTACCCTTTCAGCCAAAAACACCAGAAGGTTGGCATAATTTGTTCTTGAACAGTTGTTTTTAACAAAAAGTATGGCAACAGTTATTGTAAAATTAAAGAAAATTGGGAACATCATTTTCAATTAATCCCTCAAACTTCAACCACTGAGGTCATCCAAAAGCCTTTAGATGAGGCTTTGTTTTTTCATTGACTCTTGTGCTTCGCTCTCTTTGCCTAATTAGCTCATTTGCAAGCTGCCCATAAAATATATGGGCCTCTGCTAGGAAGTGTAAGGAGCCTAATTTCGTTCCACATAATTATAAGAAGTTCAGTTTTCCTGCACCAACTTTTTTAGGCTGGGAAATCCAGCAGGTAAAATCACAGTTAATAAAGGTTGTATTGTAGCCTGGACCACTTATATGATCCCTGCCAAACCCCAAAAACAGACAACATTCTTCACTCCTTCCTTAATCAGGCATGCACCCTGCATCACCTTTCTATTACAACAGTTCCTGCACACTTTTACCACAGCCCCCTGCACACTTTGACCAGAACAGGTGAAAAATAATGTGTTAAACCCTAGAGAAAAGAGAATATCATGCATAATGTTGCCTGGTAAATCCATGTCTGCACACTAAATCCCCGTTCGAAGGGATTTAACTTGTAATTGCTTGGTACTGGTGGGTTATTACTGCACAGTATTGATCATTACTGGTTTGGAGTTTATAGCCCACTACTACTTTGTCGGGGTCATGATGGGCTATTTAAAGTGCCTAGGAATGGATCAACAGGGATGACAGACCCAGTTATCAAGTCCCATCACATCTACAAATACTCTGCAAGGTTCCTTCACAGTGTAACTTCAATAAAAGACAGAGAATACAAGCTCCCATCAGAATGCAGTAGAGAGAGAGAGAGACAGACAGAGAGAAGGATAGAAAGAGAGAGAGAGAGAGAGAGAGAGAGAGAGAGAGAGAGAGAGAGAGAGAGAGAGAGAGAGAGAGAGAGAGAGAGAGAGAGAGAGAGAGAGATTGTATTGTATTCCCATTTGAAAAGCCCTTTCCTGGCCCTTGAGAGGCCAAAGAGCAGATCAAACAGAAACTGAAAAAACATACATTCTGTCATCAGATTTTATCAATGATTCCAAATAATGATAAAGCCCTTCAAAGTATGTCTGCTTTCCTGATCCCAGGTAATTGTTGCCTTAAATTGTATTGTGAGTGCTGTAGGCCCTAATGCACTGTGAAGGTCATATGGCTTTTTATTTCCATAAAAGCTGTTTTCCGGTGGAATGGATGCACTCTCAGATCTTGTAACTGCCTGAAACCCTGATTTGCACTTTCCTAAAGTATCTCCTGTCATCGCTGTGCAATTTTTTAGCTCTGTATTCTAATTTTTTTGAACTGTGTATACTAGATATACACAGACCACTCAATGACAGGTATAGACCCTGATTCAAAGTTGTGTTTTAAATCCAGATCCATGTGCAAATGGATATTTCCACACAGATCAGGATTTTGAGTTGTGCACCAATTACCACATTGTGCCATTCTGTCCTGCCGCATTTCAAAAGAAAAAGCCTGATAAAATCTATTAGGGTGAAATGCTAAGTCATAAATCCAAAACATACAGTGATCAATGTGCTAAATACCACATGTAAGACTCGATTCTGAGATGGGGGGACTCAGGAGAAATGAATTATACCACTCATTAAATACTCTAAGGAATGGTAGCCGCAATTACTATGCACACTAACTAATTCCACATAATTTGGAACTATGGAATTATTGTCCAAATGCGTGTTTGTGCTTTTATTATGATGATATCCATAGAGGTATATTGTTTTATAGGCCCACTTACTTTCCTAATTTTGCTACTTGCTATAACCTCATAGCTTTTGATAAATCTCAACCTTGGTCACTGCCCTAGCAATACAATTACATATTATAAATAGAGAAGGGGTGCAGGGTGTGGATTTGTGTGTTGGGGCGCAGAGTGACCGGACCCATCTATTCTGTCCATTTTCCTGAAGTCATCAGCTCTGGCTTTGCTCTTACATATGATAGTTGAGAATAGCTAAATAGATCGTGCATACGTATTGATGATACACAATGACCACCAGACTCACCTGATGTGTAAAATGCCCTTTCTACTATAACCTTGAGGATTATGCTTAGGGGTACATTTAGCACCTAGTGGACAGTAAGCCTAGTTAGAGATCTCCACCTGAATGACAGCAACTTCTATGCTGCAAGGGCAATTCTTGACTGCATCGCCACTTATAGAGCACTTAGGCCTCAAGACGGAGCACAGTTTTTAAACCAGTCACTCAGCAAAGGTATTTGTATCATGAAAACCTCTCAAAGAAGGAATTTGTTTTCGCAAAACGAGACACAGATTGTCTGATGTGCAGGGATCTTTTTCTCTGTGTGAAGAAGGCATTCTACATTTTACCTGTCTGTTTCCACCATGCCTCATGCTTAAAAAATGAGTGATGGAAGTGCCTCTATAAATAGGGTGTGACGATTATCATTGCAACTTTATGGCCATTTATGCAGATGGGCCATCATGTCAGAGGTTTACACCAGAAAATCCAGCGGAGCTTCCACCATGTAAACACAGCACTTCCCCCAGTGCTTCATTTGTAAATAAAAACATGCTATTGCCCAAAACCCTCCTCTTAAACATGCGGCTGCTGCAGTTAAATGTACGAGCACGGAATACTGAGGCAGAGTAATCCAGAAGCCATCTCGGGCATACTGAGGCAGAGTAATCCAGAAGCCATATCGGGCCTCTTCAATCCATTTACAGCTACTCCCTGCCCCTTCAGCTCACTCTTACAGCTTTATGCTTTCTCCCATTGTGACGCTTTTTCGTTTTTCTCTTCCTCCATCTTTCCCATTTGTGTTTTTTGCTCGCAGTAATTGTTTGAGGCAGAAAAATAAGTGGCAGCCCTCAAAAATATGTGCTGGTGCGGAGCACCGGAAACAACAAGCACAAATTAAGCACTGACTTCAGCCAACTCAAAGTAAAGAGTTCAAACATCAAATTTGATGAGGTAGAAGCACCACAGAGTTATGGAGGTGCTCCCACTCATCAACCTCTAAATTACGCCCTTAACTTTATCTCTGCATTTGCTTCTGGTGCTTTGAAGCCAACAGCGTATGTTATATAGCGCTAAAGAAAACACCAAAAAATTAGCTAACAAGAAAAAAAGCATCGGTCGTTAGAGAACAGAACAGGCTGGGGGTAGTTTAGGCATATCCGGTTGAGGTGAGTTAAAGAGAAATGGCTGCAACTCCTCAACCTTTGTAAAGAAAATAAAATTTTGCATTTAGCAAAGCACAAACCCGTATGTACACACAAATACATATTGGACGTTGGATGCATTACATAAATGTCAACAGCTCATACTTCTGAAATTGTCTCTAACTGCTACTAAGACCTCTTTTATTTCATTTTTTTTTTCCGTCTCAAACTCCTCAAGTGCTCTTTTAATAGGCAGACTCTAATCTCACCAGTCTGTCCTTTGTATAAATGACTGCCACTTCAAAGGTGTTTGCAACAATTTGACCTTGTTTTCCTGTGAGGTCAAGGTAATTTATAACTGCATTGCCCAGGTTCTGGTTTAATCCTGTCTCATGCAGCAAGTTTACACACCTTTTCTCTTTTTGTCAGTTTTTTATAACTCTCCCAATTATTAAGGAAGACAACGAGGTTTATTCCTTGCTTATGTCCCAAAACATAGGCTCCACAGAGGATGAGCCAGGCCTCAAATCTTCATCTGTTGTGGTTAAACCTGCTTTTATCTTCATCTTTAATATCTGTTGTCATCTGACACTCTCCATTGTGGTCAAACTTGGACCCCTGGCCAGAATCTAGCTATTGGTTCAACTTTTTTTTCCCAGCAGTCACAATAATTGGTGAGAAGTTCTGGCCCACCAGCTTTCTAAATGTCTTGAAAAGCATCAGTAACTAAATGCTATTTGTATGAGTTTAAGGACTGGTTTATACATGGAGAAAGCCCCTGTGGCTGTACTGAATTATATCAGACAAGATTACAGTGATGACATTTGTACCTACCTCGTCATGCGGTTGTTGTATCCTTTTACCTTCCAATGAGGACCTTCAAGAAAATCCTTCTTTTTACTCTGTGACACTTTAACACTTGTGTCAATTATACCATCATTTCTAGATAGAACTGTGTTAGCCTTCCAGAGTTAGCTATTTACAAGCTTCAAGATTTCATAATACAGCAGTGGGACATGTCATGAGTTTCGGGAAATTTGATAGGTTCACTGAGGCTCCTCATAAGCTACAGTGGTTGGTAGTTTCTATAAAGATCTATCTTTATACACTCTGCTTTGGCCACAGAGCCTATTATGAAACAGGGCCATGCTGCTTATGTGTTTGCTTCTAAGTCTAAGCGATCCCTTCATTTTGGTTCTTCCCTCCTGCTATCACTCCCCTGATTAACAAAGACTTAGGAGGAGGGTGGGAAGTGGGGGTCTGGCTGGTTAGTGGGGGATGTTCCTTCTCTTTTGTTGATTCCTCTATTTGGAATGCACTCCTTCTTGACCTGTGGAAAATAAAGGACTGTTCTATGTTGAGGAAGACTCCTAAAGTACATCTACATTATTCGTTATCTTCACATCTTTTCTGATGATGTTAGTTTCACCCCAGGATGCCGTAGGAAGTTTGTTGCACTTTAAAAGTAACAACTCAACCCAGCTTATATCCTGGATGTATAGGTTTTCAATATATTTAGTGGGAGCTCTCAGACACTAAACACAGGGCTGGTGGCAATTTTAGAAGAAATGGAGCAGAAGTGATGGGTTTGTGGTTCTTCTCTTAGATGAAGAAGCATTGTTCACCTGAGGGATGGTCGAGGTGCTTGATGCCTGATCTGTGGGTATCCTAAGAGATAGCTCAGCCACATAAAGAATGAACATAACATTTAAGTATAACCATAGGCCTAAAGCAAAAGCCTCTATGATCACTTTATCAGAGTGCATCGTAAGATAAGACAAATGTAGAATTTGCTATAATTTACACCTGGTATGGTTTTGCTTCTGGATAGTGTCCATGCAAAGACAATACACCTGCATTCCCCTTCCGTAATCATTGTATCGATGTGTCCTGCTTTTTCAATATAGTGTAGTTTGGCAGCAAAATGCTTGTGAAACCTTATTATGCTGTCAAACTAAGCTTAGGTCTGTCAAAAACAAAATAATTCAGATATTGGGTATAGGTAACCAATGCAAAGCTTGGCACAATGAAAACTCTACTTTGTGCACCACTTGTTACAGCTTTACAATAACAAGCTGGTAACCATGTTGTCAGCCTCATGTCTCTTGTGTGTCCCTTTCATGGCTGCCCCTTTCCCTATCCAGGCCAGGCTAATTCCTATAATTAGTATTGCCATTTAGGAGCAACCATTATAGAGAATATGTCCATTCTTCTAAAGGAGTTTTGGAGACGTTTGTAACAAACTTGCATTTTATAATGCACATTGCCACTACAGGAGCATTGCGCTATTTGGGTTTATATCAAAGATGACATTATTGGCAAGCAATGCACTGTAAACTCTACCTAGCCCTTTTTCCCCATTCTGCAACACAACACATCGTTGAAACATGCAATTTGCAGCAAATCTTGGCCCACATATTTAACGGAGGAGCTATAGCGGCCTTAGAGGTATCTGTATTTTCAAGCCCCACATCTACCAGCATCTGCCCAATCGAGAAACCTGAACGGGCACTAAGGAGGTAAGCCTCAGTTCCTCATCAACTACTTCCAGAGACGTTTCAAGGTATGCAAGGTAGGCAGCTGCCCAGGGTCCCCACTCTTCAAGGAGCCCCATGGAAATGATTCTCCCCTCAGTCTATCAAAACCTCTCTTGTCCTACTTCTTCCTCTGACTTTCACTGCCCAGTGTCATTTTAGGAATTTTGGGGTCCCAGGAAAGACTTTCATCTATTTTTGTGTGAATGTTAAATTATAATTTAACATTGTTTGGCATCATTGTTAGGAATCAGCAGAACAATGCAATTCTAATTTGTTCCAAACAGTGCGCCCTGGAATATTATCTTCACAGGGTCCCAAAACCCCTTAAAATGGCATTGACAACTCCCTAAGGGAGAATGAGCAGAGCCCCTGTAAGGCACTGCTCAGAACAGATTGGTCATTCTCCAGTGTTTAAAACACAGAGGTTGTGCAATAGAAGATTCTCACTGTATAACTGTATTTATAGCAACTAGGCTACATTTTCAACAACGACCTACATGCTCAGAAGGATAGAAACACACTACCCGGTGAACTGCAAGATGCCATCACCAGAGAAGATGACTGGGACTACTGCAATTTGTTCCTTCCATTCCCAAAACGGGGAAATAGTGCCACCTTGTGGATTAAGGGTCAAAACGGGCCAGAGAAAGAGAAACTTGCAGCCAAAAGCGCATTGCATCTCACATGTCTAATGTCTAACTAACATCGGGTAACTTCTATGTAACTGCCCGCTGAGCTACGTGTCTCTTCCCTCAGTCCTATAATTCGATCCCATCCCTGAAATATTTATGTTGTGAATCGAAATTGATTAAGAACTAAAAGTACAAAAGTAGAAAAAAACGAAAAGAAATTTCTATCAAATACACCAGACTTCGCATTTGGTTACTAAACTCTTTAGCATTTAAATAGGGCAAAGGTGACTACTTGTCATCAATTAAAATTCTGGACAGTGGTTAAAAAATCTAAACAAAGGATCAGTTTTAAAGACAGAAATTCTGGGTGAAGTCATTGTTACTTCTTCCCCCTCCCTTTCTGATCCATTTTTAATGCTTAGCTTTTTCACCCTAGGGTTTGTTGCTACCGTCCCCTTCTTCTGCTCCATGCCTTCTCTTCAGGGACCATCTTATCTCTCCTCTAGCGTGTAGGTCTCTCCTGTATTCGTCGGGCCACCCGCCTTTCTACATGAACAGTTTTCCCTCCATGATTATCTGAGGTGAGGCCCAGGAGGTTTCTCTGCTTCTCTATTCAACCTTTATCTCCCCCTCCCTTGTCGCCCTGGATGCTGAGCCCCTCCCCACGTACTCCATCCCTTCTTCAGGGAACTCTCCAGGTTACTCCTGTGTCTCCAGGAGCGTATGAAAGGGTCTACTCTAAGATGGTCCCCAGGGAGCCGTGTACTCTCTTCCTCTTGACTGAGAGGGAAAACAGTACACCTCGGTAAAATCATGACACCTTCTTTGTATCAATCAATGAATTTATTGGAAAATCAATTAAAACCACACAATGTGTTCATCACAATCTGATGTAAACGGAGAGCTTCTACAATTAAAAACATAAAACCTTATAAAACAGAATGATAAAATTGAGCATGTTGTGGAGCCCAAAAGTCTCAGTTCCTCTCCAGGACCATGTCCAGCCAGCTTTCAAAGTATAGTGGAATTAAAAAGAATGGGGACGATAAAAGCCTGGCTCTCTCGTCCTCGGTTGGGTCAAAACCACATCTATAAATGTAACTAAGCTCACCTTCATCTGTAGATCCGCACCGCTTAAAGCACATTTTAAAGCCTCTGTGGCACGATGATACCCCTTTTCAATAAATAGTGGCCTACGTGACTTGCATCTGTCTACTAAAAGCCCCTGGCAATGGAAAACAATGTGAGTTCATGTTTCAGACTTGTAGCCGCACAGACAGCTGTTTTTGAGATTTCGCTGTAAGCTGCCCATGTGTGTCTAAACTCACTAATAGTAGGTTCTTGGTGTTATGAATGACTGCAGAAACACTGCAAAATTAGAATTGAGCGACCTTCCAATCATGATCTACCCATGATTGTGAGGATCCACCCAATTCCACTGCAGCGGTAGTTAACAACATCATCTACTACTGGCATTTGAAGATAGATCAATAACAATCAAAAACCCATCTGCTGCTGACGTCAGACATCTTAAAACTAAACTAATCTGTGTTGCACCATCAAGTCAGTCAAGAGATCTGTCACCTTCATCCTTGTTTCCACAAGCTTTTTGGGATCTGCTGTTAGGTAGGGAGGGGTGTGATGCACTAGCAGGGATTCCCCAGGCATGCAGCTAAGGGTGCAACCCAATCCATGTAGAAAAAAGCCCAGTGCTTAACAAATTATTCAAAAGAGTTTCACTGGATAAAAGAACAAAATTAATAGGCAACAGATATTTATTTAAACGTTGATTTAGTTATTTGACAATTTACTGTACCAAGCCATGTACAATAATACTCCTGCGAGGTTAATTTAAAAGTAAGCAGCAACTAAGTGGTTATTCAATTGGAATTAATTAGTAACTTAGGGCTTAAGACACTAATCAAGAGCAGCTGCGTTAGTTGGTAACCATGTTCCAAAGGGAAACATCTGTGACGTTGCGGTGCAACTCTATTAAGTGGCAAACAGACAGTTACACTTTCTTTTCTTCATCCAGGAAGGCACTGAAATAGAGGGTTTGAGGGGGCTGGCAATGTGAATCTTTCCTATACCACTACATAGTCAGCAATGCTTCACATATTTGAATGCTGAAATATATTGGACCTTTGGCAAAACATCAAGCTAAATGAAAAGTGATGGTCAGAATGGAGAAAGTGAAGAAAAATATGGTGGCACAGAAAGTTAAATATAATTTGGTAGAATAAATGGGTATCAAGTACCTTCCATGTGATATATGACCAAACCATGCTCTGGACTAAAGCAAATAATGTCTCACCTTTGAACGGGCTCAGCAACACATCACCCTATTTTCAACTTCATTTGAACAAGTTACCAAGCATCAGCAAAACTATTATTGCAGCTCTCTGCAACTTTGCAGCAAATCACACTGCAGTACCCAGAGATGGGCAGCCAACAGTCTTCATGCACCCACGTAAGCCAAAGTTGCCAGGAGGCTACCTCCCACACTGCCTGAGGTCAGGGGCGTCGCTTGGTCAGTAAGACTGGGGAGTGCGAGCCTCAGATTTCCCGACAATCACGCTACCTTGTAATGTTCCTTCAAACATACAAGGGAAAGGTGAAAAGGGTAATCAGCTTACCTTACCTGAACGGCCAAATTGGAAATGATTAGAGATGGAAACATGATATAACTTTTCAACATTGCTCAGGCAGGAGGGGATTTTTCAGGGGGAGATTAGATGTGATGTATAGTGGAAAACGACGAGACAGTGGATGTACGAAACTAAATTGTTAGACTTTGGTAAGGAGAACCCTCAGTTTTGACCCCATCCTCAGCTGAGCTTCCATACAGTGAAATGTATCTAATGCTTAAAAGTAAAACAGGTTTTTATGAGGAATCTTGAACTTAACCTTGATAGAATTTAACAACCACAATGTCTTCTTAAGACAAAATCTAATGTAGTACTTCAAATGGAACAATACAGTTAAGCAGTAAATAAGTTGAAATCCAAAAAATCAAATTACCTAAAAATAAAACAATTCAAAGATTCAAGTAGCATAAGAATGATATACATCTGATGCTGGGATCTAGAAATTAAAAAAAACAAATGGAGATTCTTTGTCAATTTACCAATGGTGTGGGAAATGGTCCTGTCTCCAAGGTCGTCCCTATCTTTTTGCTGAATTCTTTTTTGTTGGCTTTAGGACTCTGGGCTCTTCACCACTGTTAACCAGTGCTAAAGTGCTTATGCTCTCTACATAAAACATGTTAACATTTGGTTATCTGTAATTGCCATATTCAATTTACTTATAAGTCCCTACTAAAGTGTACCACCTGTGCTTAGGGCCTGTTAATTAAATGCTACTTGTGGGCCTGCGGCAATGATTGTGCCACCCATTTAAGTAGCCCTTTAACATGTCCCAGGCTTGCCAATGCAAAGCCTGTGTCTGCAGTTTTAAAATTCCATGACGACTTGGCAAGTTAACTCTCTTGTCAGGCCCAAACCTTCCTTTTTGATACATATAAGTCATCCATAAGGTAGGCCAAGTACAGCCCAAGGGCAGGGTGCAGTGTATTTAAAAAGTAGAACTTTTAAGCTTTAAATGTCCTAGTTGTGAAAAACTCTTTAACCCGTTTTTCATCACTGCAAGGCTTATCTCTCCCATAGGATAACATTGGGATTCCCTTATTACATTTTATAAGTGTAATTTCCATTTGGGAAGGAATGGAGCCCCCATGTTTGGTGTCCTCTGGAATCATAATTTAAAATCACAACTTATGGTGAAGTTGGATTTAAAAATGTAATTCTGAAAATGCCACATTTAAAAAGTTGGCATTTTCTTACTTTAGCACTTTAGCCATTTGATGTCCTTTGTCTGTCTCTGAATACACATCTGGGGTGGGTAACAACTGGGCTTTGCGCATTCTCTCTAGACAGACACAAACAAATGGAGCTTAGGTGTGACTGATGAACCATCCGCAGCCTGATGGGCCATCCTGGGCAGGATGAGAAAGAGGAGTTGACACACCTGAATAGGTTGTGTCTTGTCCCCACACAAAGGGCTGCATACCCCCTGTGGTGACACCGCAGCCAGGACAGGAAGGGCAGGGTCACTTTGCACTTCAAAGGCGTCACTTTGAAGTCCGCCCCATTTCAAAGGCACAACTGGGTATTAGTACTGGACTTCAGACACTACCAACTTATTACAACTTCTGGACCTGTGATAGTCGGACAGGAAGAATTGCTGCTGTGCTGAAAGGACTGCCACTCTGCAACACTGCTGCTCTGCTGGACTCCTGCTGTGCTGTGCTGACCTGCTGCTTCTGCCATCCTTGCCTGGAAGTGAGAAGGACTGGACCTGCATCTCTCCAACCCAGAACCAAAATGACTCCAAGTGCTTCCTCCCGATTAAAGTCTCAGAGAAATAAAAGACTTCCAACTCACCTGTTACAGCACTTGGACTCTGCCAACTGTGACTCTTGCCCAGCCATGCGGTGCCAATCCAGTTCTGGCCCTTTGAAGTGGGTATAAAGTGTTGCTCCAGTCAAAATGAATGCATCAACGCTGCTGCGCTGCTTGGTACAAGCGCATCTCCAATGATACTAATGCACCAATGCTGCTGAGAGGATTGGGGACATCGCATCACCAATGGTGCAGTGCATCGCCTTCATTTCCAATGAATCTCCGATTTGCACAGCTCAGAACCAATGAATCACCTACATCCAAGCTATCGATTACAACACATCGCTGCCCCCCCTCCTTGCTTCGCGATTACCCATTGACATCAATGCAAACAAGGTACTCTTTCACCAGGTCAAGGTTGTTCCCTGTATCTGACATGCGCTCCATTGCAGTGTGCCTGAACTTTCAGATTTGACTCAGTCTAGTGCGAGCAGATGGCCAGGGTTGGTGCTTTATGCTTTTAAGCACTACATTTCAGTTTATTTTGTAGAAATTCATATCTCAAGTTCTACTTATTGGATTTTTGTGGTTTTGGTCAAGTTTTGTTAATTAAATTGAGTTCTATTTTTCTAACCATGTGTGGTATCTTTTGGGTGGTGTTTTCACTGTTTTACTGTTTCAAGTTTTGCACAAATACTTAACACATTACCTCTTAAGTTCAGCCTGACTTCTCCGTGCCAAGCTACCAGGGTGGGAGCACAAGTTAAAATAGTGTGTGTTTGTGATTTACCTTGACTAGGATTGTGGTTCGTAATTGGACAGGGTATGTACCTCTGTCAACAAGAAACCCAATTTCTAACAAATGACATATGGAATTACATTTTAAACTCAACCCTTCAATTGTTGGTGTCAAAGCCAGCATCTAGGAAGGCAGTAGGACATCCCCCATTTGTCACTGAGACAAATCAATACCCCCAGTATAAAAAATGGATCTTATAAAAACACTGTCATTTGAAACACAGTTTCTATCATGTGCAGCAAATGTACATGGTTAGAAAACAGCAGATGAAAACAAATGTTCAAACTTTTCGAACTTGCAGTAAAACTTGCATACCTAATTTCATAGTGGTCCAAAAGATCCACAACTTACAGCATTTGACCGGACTAGATCCCAGTGGAGTGAGAAAAGGACTTTTTCCAACTTTTAGTTACGATCACAATAAAAGTCCACTTTCTACTAGTTTTCTTCAAGGCAGATGTTACAGTCTCTATTTCTGGGACTTTCTATATTTCTAACTCAAGAAAAGAAATTCCACAGCATCAAGGGTTGTACTGAAGAGATTATTGGCCTTCATCTTTTTCTGGGTCGATAATAAAGCAACTGACGGAGAAAGTAGCTGTTCTGTGTCAAACATTGAAGGAGGAGCATGAATAGCACTCCTCTGTCCTTTCCCAGACTGCTATCTTGATATCTTATCTGTTACAAGAAATACTGATTTTTGGGTAATGGCAGCATTGTTCTATAATTATTAGTAAAAAGTGTCAGTGGGACACGACCACCTCCTCACATGGACTGGAGGAAGCAGGCTTGACAACCACACAGTTATGAGTGCTATAGAGAAAGGAGGCTTACGACAGCCAAATCAAGGCCAAACATATAGAAAGTTCAGTGACATGCTTGAGATTAAAAGAGATTGTTAGAGTGTTGAAACAAGTTTCTTCTGACACAGGGAAGTGATGTCATTTGTGGCAATGCTCTTGTAAAAGAGTTAGGTAAAGGCCAAGCTTCAAAAAACTTTAGATAATAAAGGAATCTGAAAGCCTAAAGTTAGAGCTAATGAGATAGTGAGGAATACATTAAGTAGCGAGACAAACATAATGGACATTGATGCAATGACATAAGGAGGAGATGTAGATCAGACCCAATGAAATATACTTGAGACTTATAGGGGGAAAGGTGGTTGCTGAATGGCAGTTTTCCATTCATGAAGGCACCACGAATTTTATAACCACCCAGTTGCTACATGTCTTGAGTAACGGCTTTGGTGACATAGGGTATTCCCCAGTGGAGTATGGCAACCAAAATTCAAGATTGGAGTGGTAATTGAAGGGGCAGTACTGAGAAATTGGATGAGCTGATGGGGTGATATAGGTCAAAGCTGAACATAATGCATAAATATGCTGAACAAACAGGAGTTGAATTAGGTTTGTTGGCATGATCCTTTATCTGGGGACACCTTACCCAAGTGTGGAAATCTGTAGGGATCATTTGGGAGCAATTCATTGCCAAGCATAGAGATCTAGAGGCAGCAACTTGGGCAAAGTCTGCAGGAGGTTAAGGAGTTGGCTGGGTTTGGCCGGGGAATAGGTTGAGACAGGCCCGCCTTTTGCATTTACTAATATAATGCCACAGGAGGATAAACAACATTTGCAAATCATATATTTCAGTTATGTCAAGTGGGTGCAGATGACATGATCTGAACTAATCATGCTGATTGCACAGAAGTTGGTGGAGACATGATACAGGTGGTCAGTAATATAGGTGATGAAGACATAGCTATTACAATCATGGGTGCAGCAAAGAAAGTTGAAAGATGCAGTGAATGACAGAGAATGGAAAGAAGATAAACATGAGGTGATAGGATTTTGAATAAGGACTGGCACATGACACCAACATTAACACATTAAAGTGCTAACACATGTAGCAGAAGCACATTAATGCTCACTTGAGCAGACTGAGAGGGCTTAAGATCAATGCACTGATAATGAGTGATGTAATATATAAGGGAATACCCAGTGGATGATGGGGGCCCAAGATAGTTTTAGTTCCGCTAAATATAACTGGTGAATTTCTGTATTTTGTTTAGTTCAAAACGTTGATGTTGTCACTAACATATTCACCTCACTTTAACGTTAGTTTAACCTTTGTTATTTTCAGTGAATTTATAAGGCTTTTTTCTAAAACAGATCTTTTTATCACACCTAATTATAATGTTACTTTAAACTTTGGATTTTGTTAGTGAATTTCAGGTGTTTTTTTTAACAGAAAGTAATATTTTATTACCATACATAAAGCCAACCCTCTGCCACGCACGGCGTTTGGCCATGTGTGGCAGGCGGTTGGCCAAGGGCCTTATGTTTTTTAAAGGAGAGGGGGACCAAGTGCCCCCCCTCCCTGAGTCTAATTGGGCCCTGGGGGCCCTGTCACCTAGGGCCATATTTTTAAGGGAAGAGGGTCTGCACTGCCCCCCTCCCTAGCCTTTAAAAGTCCCTGGACACCACATCCCTCAAAGCTGTTTTTTTTTTAAGGGAAGGGGGCAACACAGCCTCCCTCCCAACAGGGTCTATTCTCTGTTAAAGGAGGTGGGGGCCATGTTGCTCCCTCGCTAAGCCTCATTAGGGCCTGGGGAACCCATCCTCCAGGGACCTATGTATTTTTAAGGGGTGGAGGGCCCTGTTCCCTCACTCATCAAGCCTTATTAGGCCCAGGGACCCCATTCCCCAGAGCTGATTTGTTTTTTTTTATTTAAGAGGAGGCGGGCCACCTGGTCCCCCTCCTCGAGCCTTATTAGGCCTGGGAACCCCATTCCCTCGGACCAATTGTTTTAAATGGGAGGGGGCCTGCATGGCTCACCACCCTCCGCCCCACCCTCCTCCCCAACCTTTGTTAGGCACTGACGTCCCCCATCCTCCAGGACCACTAGTCAAATACAAAGGGAGGGGAGCCACACAGCTTCTCTCCCTGAGCTGTTAGTGGCCCCAACAATGCTATACCCTGGGGCCCGCACTATGAAAGGTGGGTGCCCTAGTGACCACCCAGGGGACCATATCCTTGTTGTGGGCTACCAAGGGAGCCTCACACCCAATCCACCCCAGCCGGTTCCCCACATGCAGCAGGAGCCAGCATTGCTCCACCCAGAGGGAGCAGCAACCAATGCTGCTCCCTTTGGCCAGGAGCAATATTTTGATCTGTTTCCATGCCTGATTCACTGCTGGCAGAAAAACAGATCACAAGTCTGCTCTGGGCCGGAGGAAGAATTATTAAATCTCTTGCCGGCTGGGAGCAGACTTTGTGTTTGATCCCACTTGGCAGGAGATTTAAAAATGCTCTCACGAATCGGGAGCAAACACAGGTTTCTGTGCCCATGCCGGTGAAGGCAGGAAAACTGCCAGCTAATGAGCCAGCCCAGGGGATGGGGTCCCCGCTATTACTGACACAGATGGGGGGAGCACTTGAGCCCCTTTCCCCTTCTTAAGAAAGTTCAGCCAAGAAACTTCAGGGTTGGGGATGAGCTCCGAGGGCATCTATTGGCTCGGGAAGGGGTCTGTGTGGCCTCCCATGCCTTTCTTATTTAAATCAGCCCGAGGGTGGGCTATCCAGGGCCTGTGGAGGCTCATGGAGGGGGCCCCAGTCCCCTTCCATGAAAATTTTGGCCCAAGAGTGTGTTCTCCAGGGCCTTTAATGGCTCAGGGAGAAAGACTACACAGGCCCCTCCCCTTTTTCACTATTTTGGCCCTGGAGGTAGGATCCCTGGGGCTTTTAATGGCTTGGGGAGGCAGGACTCCCTCCTCTTTTTGATACAACCCCATGGCTGTGCTCCCTGGGGCTTATAATTAATTAATGCAGCCCGGCTGCCATTTTCTTTTTTCATTCCAATCCAGATGGAGTCTTGTGGGATCTCTGGATTTCTTTACTGCATTGTTTTTGGCCCTGGAGGAGGTCCATCTAGGGGGTCCCTACTCTGTCCTCCTATATTTTTAATTTTTTTAACCTCAGGACAAGGGACTAAGGGAACAGAGGACTTAGGTGGTCATTACAAACCTGGCGGACGGTGTTAAAGCGGCGGTAAGACCGGCAACAGGCTGGCGGTAAAAAATTTGCAATTACAACCGTGGCGGAAACCGCCAACAAAGACAGCCACTTTAACACTCCGACCGCCACGGCGGTACAAACAAACAGCGCGGCGGTCACCGCCAACAGACAGGCGGGAGACAATGTACCGCCCACACTATTACAACCCACCAATCTGCCACCTTTTCCGGGGCGGATTCACCGCGGATAAAAACAAGGCGGAAACAGGATTCCGAAGGGAAAACGCTCACCTCTACACACCCCACGAGGAACGAGGACTCCATGGACCCGGAACTCCAAATTCTCCCTGCGATAGTCTTCCTGCTCCTCTACCAGGAGCCCGAACGCCGGCTGCAAAGACCACGGTGAGTACTGCACCTACGACACAGGGGAGGGGGGTGGGAAAAAATAGGGACACACACACGCAACACCCCCACCCCCACCCTCACCCACTACAACACACACACTAATGCAGATAGATACATCACAGTTGCCCCTCCCAATACCCCCGGAAGAATGCAAAGACAACAGAAAATGAGTGTAACCATTGTAATATTTGAAAATCAAGTAGTCAAAAATATATATATACACCATGTACAAAATATATACCAAGCATAGTAGTCCAGGTAGTGCTCCAATTAAGTCTGTGAAACACTGGGCCCACACGGTATGGGCGAGCCCCACACAAGATCCCCAACCATGACGGAGAGAACACTACAGGAGCATCAGAGGGCAACAAAACAGGCACCTCAGGGGGAGGGAAAGGGGGGGCATCTCAGCCGCTTGAGTGCACGAAGCCAAATCCACAAGGGGGCCACATGCCCACTGTTCAATCCTGGGGAGTGCAAAGCCACAGTCTCTCAAGTCTCTACAGTGGGTGGGTTGCCCACTGTTCCATCCTGGGGAGTGCAAAGCCACAGTCTCTCAAGTCTCTGCAGTGGGTGGGTTGCCCACTGTTCCATCCTGGGGAGTGCAAAGCCACAGTCTCTCAAGTCTATACAGTGGGTGGTTTGCCCACTGTTCCATCCTGGGGAGTGCAAAGCCACAGTCTCTCAAGTCTCTACAGTGGGTGGTTTGCCCACTGTTCCATCCTGGGGAGTGCAAAGCCACAGTCTCTCAAGTCTCTACAGTGGGTGGGTTGCCCACTGTTCCATCCTGGGGAGTGCAAAGCCACAGTCTCTCAAGTATCTACAGTGGGTGGGTTGACAACTGTTCTATCCTGGGGAGTGCAAAGCCACAGTCTCTCAAGTGGATAACAGTCTCCACTGGTTCTGGAGGGGGCCTTGTGCCGAGAGTGCTTCATCCTGCTAAGGACAGAGGTAGTGGATGGATCACTCTACTGGTTCTGGAGGGGGCATGGTGCCCAGAGTGCTTCATTCTGCCCATGATGGACTCAGTAGTGTCAGTGCCCTTGGCGCTCATGGGCCAGCGGTGCTTGAGGCAGCGGTGCCCTGTTCAGCGGTGTTTGAGTTGGCGGTGCCCTGTTCAGCGGTTCTTGAGGCGGCGGTGCCCTGTTCAGCGGTTCTTGAGGCGGCGGTGCCCTGTTCAGCGGTTCTTGTGACGGCGGTGCCCTGTTCAGCGATTCTTGAGACGGCGGTGCCCTGTTCAGCGGTGCTTGGAGTGGCAGTGCCCTGTTCAGCGGTGCTTGGAGCGGCGGTCTCTATTGCAGTGACTCAGCTGCTGGCGGTCCTTCACGGCCCAGCAGGGCTTGTGCTGGCGGTGGCCTCCTTGGCAGCTGGGCTGGTGCTGGCGGTGGCCTCCTGGGCAGCTGGGCTGGTGCTGGCGGCGGCCTCCTGGGCAGCTGGGCTGGTGCTGGCGATAGCCTCCTGGGAAGCTGGGCTGGCGGTGGCCTCCTGGGCAGCTGGGCTGGCGGTGGCCTCCTGGGAAGCTGGGCTGGTGCTGGTGGTGGCCTCCTGGGCAGCTGGGCTGGTGCTGGCGATGGCCTCCTGGGCAGCTGGGATGATGGCAGTCTTCTTCGCCGTGCTGCTCTTCCCAGACTTGCTGACTTTCTTGTGCCCCTTCCCCACCTTGGAAGGTGTCGCAGCTGACTCCACACTCCCACCTGTACCCCTGGGAGTGGCTTTGGTGGCTGGAGTCTTCCCCCTCTTCCGCCGGGCACTGGCCAACTTCTGATGCTTCACAAGTGGGGGACTGTCTGTGCTGTGGATCCGTGCCACACTGGCTGCCCTGGTGGCCGGTGCACTCCAGATTCCGGTGACTACAGGCACCACTGGTCCCGGAGATGTTGTGGCTTAGGTGCTAGTTCGGGACCTAGGAGACGGTCGGGGTGGGGGAGGTGTGGGAAAGAGGTCAAGGTTGGACAGGAAAAGTTTTTTTGACACACTGGGACGGGTAAGCTGGAGGGGGTTTGGGAGTGGAGGAAGAGGTTGTGGTTGTAGGAGGTGTTCATTTGCTGACTTTGGGTGAAGGTGCATGCGCTGGAGGCTGTCGTGAGGTGGATGGCTGTTGGGTGGGTGTGTGCCTGCGTTTCCGTATCCTGGGAGGGGGAGTCACAGACACACTGGGAGAGGACACAGGGGACGTGTGAATGGTAGTGGGGGTGGTGACTGCATGTGAGCGGGGTTTGGTGGTGGGTGTGCTGGTGATGGTAGTAGTGGCTGTAGAGGTAGTGCATGCAGGTGTGAGTGTAGACGAGACTGGGAGGGAGGAGGGAGATGAGGAGGAGGGGGACACAGTGGAGGCAGTGGATGTTGATGTGTCTGCTTGGGTATGATGCTTGCGTGAGTGCCTGTGGGATGTGTGGTGCTTATGTTTGCCTGAGCTTCCCTTGTGTGTTGACGTGTGTGCATGCTGGTCTAGATGGGGGGGCACAGATGTTGCCGCCACCACAATGGAGCTCCCATCAGAGGATGAGTCCATGTCGCTGGTCTCAGCTCCTGTCCCCGCCGTGGAGCTCCCCTCGCCCTCCGTCCCACTGGTGAAGTCCGAGTACGTAGTGTGGCCCTCCATGGCCATGTGGGATGCAGCCCCCTCGTGCTCCGGAGCCACTGCTCCTCTGCCTGATGATGCTAATGCACACAAGAACAGGGAGACCACAAAAAGGGGGGAACGACAGAAGAAAGACATGTTGAGTGCATGCATTACCGCTACCGTTGGCGGACACGACAGACACAGAAGCCCCCTGCATTACGCCACGCTCTTGGGCTCCACTGTTCAATCCCTGGGAAATGGCCTACTAGGCTATGGACAACATCTGCACACATGGATGACACAGGGGCATGACTAAGTGTAGTTGGCACTCTACAGAGATGGCCTGCCTTACGGAGGGACCTTGCCTACGGAACTCGCCCTGGCCTAGGGAAACCCACAGCCCACCTCCCCCACCCAGACACCTCCACTGCACGCAAAATCAGCAGAATGCGAGTGTACTCACCCCCTTGTGGCTGCTGTGATGCCCTCAAGCGCCCATCCAACTCCCGGTACGCCACCGCCAGGATCCTGAACATCAGGGGGGTTATGGTGCGACGGGCACCCCTCCCACATTGGGAGGCCATTCCCAGCTGAGCCTCTGCCGTCTTCTTGCTCCAGCGGCGAATGTCCTCCCATCTTTTCCGGCAGTGGGTGCTCAGTCTGTGGTAGACCCCCAGGGTCCGGACGTCCTTGGCGATGGCACGCCAAATACGTTTTTTCTGGTGGGCGCTGACCTACATGATTTGTACAGGGGGAAGAGAAAGTTATTACCAACTGCACCGTCAAAGTGTTTGCCCCCCATCCCTACCCTTGCCATGTGGCAATGCACTCACTGTCTTTCCATGCACGCCGCACTCTCCCCCCTTCCTTCTTACATCCGCCCCTCTGCACACAGGCATAGCCCATACAGCATGCTCCCAGTGTACTTACCTGTTTGTCTGGAAGACCGTAGAGTAGTGTCTACTGGGGGAGGACCCCATCCATGAGTTTCTCCAACTCCTCCGATGTGAAGGCAGGGGCCCTTTCCCCAGACACTCGAGCCATTGTCTCTTCCAGACTGAGGTCACAGCAGCACTTGCAGTGTAGGTCCTCTCCTGTCGAAGATCAGGTACTGAGTGATTGAACAGATACAAAATGGCGGTCACGTCCGCGGCGGTGCGTACCGTCACCGCCGTCGTACATCGTCATAAGCTCCTGGGACCCGTAGGTTCCAATGTTAACCAATGCAGCATTGCGCCGCGGTCTTCGACTGCCTACTGCGACGGTGTACAACGCCAGCGCAGTTACCTTACATCCCATTGTCCCACTTTACAGGTCAGGCAGCTGCCATTTCAGGGGCCCACATGCCTCCAATTTCAACTGTGTCACACATACCTAGGCTGAGACTCAACACACATACAGGCCACTTTTTAGATTATGAATGGTGTTCTGTGTATGCTGTGGGTACGTACCTCTGAGTTGGTTGACTCTGGGCTCGCTGTTGTCCTTCATAGGCACCGTCCGCTGGGACATGTGAGGAGATGGCGGCATCCTCCGGTGTACCGACTGTTGGTGGACCTGTCGACAATGGAGGAAAGACATGTGACCGTGCCACAATCCAGGAACTGTGTACCCAGTTGGAGCCAGACCTGATGTCAGCTATCCGCCATCCCACAGGAATCCCCCCTCAAGTGCAGGTGCTGTCAGTGCTCCATTTCCTTGCAAGTGGGTCATTTCAAACAACAGTGGCCATAGCATCAGGGATGTCCCAGCCTATGTTTTCTAACGTGTTGTCCAGAGTGTTGTCTGCCCTGCTGAGACAGATGCAGAGCTACATCGTTTTCCCTCAGGTGGAGGATTTGCCTACAGTGAAAGGTGATTTCCATGCCCTGGGACATATCCCCAACATCATGGGTGCCATTGATGGAACACATGTGGCTTTGGTCCCCCCCCACAGGAGTGAACATGTGTACAGAAACCGGAAGAGTTATCATTCGATGAATGTACAGATGGTATGTTTGGCAGACCAGTACATCTCCCATGCGAATGCCATGTTCCCTGGCTCAGTGCATGACACCTACATGCTGCGGAATAGCAGCATCTCTTATGTGATGCGTCAACTCCAGAGGCACCGTGTGTGGCTATTAGGTGAGCACCTGGAGGCAAGACAGTGGGAATGGTTGTCTGGGGATCTCCCTACAGGTTAATGTGTGTCTAACAGTTGTCCCTCGCCATTTGCAGGTGACTCTGGTTACCCCAACCTGTCATGGCTACTGACCCCAGTGAGGAATCCCAGGACAAGGGCAGAGGAACGCTACAATGAGGCCCATGGGCAAACTAGGAGGGTGATTGAGCGGACCTTCAGCCTCCTGAAGGACAGGTTCAGGTGCCTCCATATGACAGGTGAATCCCTATCCTACTCACCAAAGAAGGTGTGCCAGATCATCGTGGCCTGCTGTATGCTTCACAACATGGCTTTGCGACGACAGGTGCCTTTTCTGCAGGAGGATGGTCCAGATGGCGGTGCAGACTTGGACAACAGGGACTCAGTGATCCAGCAATATTTCCAGTGACACACAGGTAAGAATACAGACCTGCATACTACATGTACTTAAACACTACTGCCTCTCTACTGTTTGTCTTTTTCACTCAGTGTATGGTCACTGAGTTGTCACTTTCCCTTACGATTTCACAGATGTGGGTCCCACTGTGTGACATCTGCTTTGATTCCTCATGGACTAGAGCTGTGTGACATAGGTATGTTGACATTACCAATGAAAAAGCCACAGTTATTGCTAATACAGTATTTCGAAATCACAGACAGACTCCATATTGTTTTGTGCTTTAAGGGTGTTTATTTAAGTGCTCAATATTGGAGGGGGTTGTAAAATGGTGAGGGGTGATGGCGGAGGAATGTCCATGGCAGAGTCCAGTCTATTAGTCTCACAGGTGCATTGCCCATATTGGCATAAGAAGTGGAGCTGGGGCAGTTTAAGGATGGACAGGGTGACGAAGTGGGACAGTAGGATGACAATCTTGGCATCGTTCTCTGTCTTTGTCCTGGATCTCAGGGACCGTTTGCGAGGTGGTTCTCCCTCTGCAGGGGGTGGGGTGCTGGTGTGGTGGTCCTGTGGCGGTGCCTCCTGTCCACTAGCGCCGGCGGAGGTGGTGGGCAGTTCATCGTCCAGGCTAGTGTCAAGGGCCCCTTGTTGTGCCACAGTGTCTCTCTTGGTGTTCAGTACTTCCTTCAGCACCCCTACAATGGTGCCCAGGGTGGAATCGATAGTTCTGAGTTCCTCCCTGAAGCCCATCTACAGTTCCTCCTGCAGGCGCTGGGTCTCCTGAAACTTGGCCAGTACCGTTGCCATCGTCTCCTGGGAGTGGTGGTATGCTCCCATGATGGAGGAGAGGGCCTCGTGGAGAGAGGGTTCCCTGGGCCGGTCCGCCCCCTGTCGCACAGCAGCCCTCCCAGTTCGCCTGTGTTCCTGGGCCTCAGTCCCCTGGACCGTGTGCCCACTACCACTGCCCCCAGGTCCCTGTTGTTGTTGGGGTGGTGGGTTAGCCTGGGTTCCCTGTAGTGATGGACACACAGCTGATTGACATGTCCTGGGGACGGAGGTATGGGCCCGCTGGGTGGGTGCTGTGCTGGTGTTTCCAGAGGAAGGAGGCTCTGTGGTGGCCTGTGACTGGGTGTGGGGAACCGACTGTCCTGAGGTCCCCAATGGGCCGGGCTGGTCATCTAGATCCAGTTGGACAGAGGTGCTGTCATCACTGTGGGCCTCTTCTGTTGGTGGTGTGGACATGTGTGGACCCTCCTGTCCGGTGACGTTGGGTAGGGGTCCTGCAGGGGTATAAACGGATCGTTATTACATCTGTGTGTGGCATGGTGTGCAATGGGTGGGTGACCGTGTACCCCAGAGCTTGCATTCCTGTGTTTGACCTTGTGTGATGGTGGTTTAGGGGGGTGTGTGGGTATGTGCAGTGGCCATGCTTTATTGATGTGTGTCCATGCTTTGTTGTTGCATGCAGGGCTTGGTGTTAGGATGTGTGGTTTCTGATGTTGGGACATTTGTGAGGAGTTAGAGTGATGGGGGTGAGGGTGGGGGTATGTGCTGGCATGCAGGTAGGGTGGGGGATGTAATAGTTAAGATTTGACTTACCAGAGTCCATTCCTCCATCTACTCCTACGAGGCCCTCAGGATGCAGAATCGCCAAGACCTGCTCCTCCCATGTTGTTAGTTGTGGGGGAGGAGGTAGGGGTCCGCGGCCAGTCCGCTGAACCACCAGGTGGTGTCTTGAGACCACTGAACGCGCCTTCCCCCGTAGGTCGTTCCACCTCTTCCTGATGTCCTCCCGATTTCTTGGGTGCTGTCCCACTGCGTTGACCCTGTCCACTATTCTTCGCCATAGCTCCATCTTCCTAGCAATGGACGTCTGCTGCACTTGTGATCCGAATATCTGTGTCTCTACCCGGATGATTTCCTCCACCATGACCCTTAGCTCCTCCTCTGAGTACCTGGGGTGTCTTTGTGGTGCCATCGGTGTAGTGTGTGTGGTGTGTCTGAGGGTGTGTGGGGGGTGATGTTTTGGGGTGTGTGCTGTGAGGTGCATGGATGGTTTATGGGTGATGGTGTTCTGTGGCTCTGATTCAGTGGGTGCTCCTGGCGTGTCTCTCTCTCAGTTGTCAAAACATTTTTTCGTAAAGGGTTGTGGGTAGTGTGTGTGTTTTATAGTGGTGTGGGTTTGGTGTGTGTATGGATGTCAGGTGTGTGTAGTTTGAATTGTCCAATGTGGTGTTGTTTTGTATGTGTGTGTGTGTATTTTGAACGCAGCAGTCTGTACCGCCAATGGTTTACCGCGGTTGAATGACCGCCGTGGTGATTCGTGGGTCATAATGCTGTGAGCGCATTTCTATTGGCGTAACGGTGTGGTTTTAGCTACCGCCAGTTTATCACTGACCTTTGGGCTGGCGGACTTGTGTGTGTGTGTGTCTGTATAGTGGTGGAATTTCTAGTTGTGGGTCATAATACGTGTAGCGGTGTACCGCCGCGGTCACAGTATGTTGGCACCAGTCAGCATGGCGGTAAGTGGCACTTACCGCCAATGTCATAATGAGGGCCATATTAGCCTAGCCAGTTTTGCTGACAACTCTTTCTGAGAGAGATACTGATTATCCTGCCACGAGGATAAAAGACGCAGAACCTGATTGATGTCCCATAACTCCCAATACCTGGGTTCTGGAGGTCTGGATATTCTGATTCAATTTGCTCACGCATGGGTGCTCCCCCACCGGGCAATTGTTCAGCTGGGATGTCCTGCAGAGATCGCCGATCTAAAGGAATTTATTGAGCAATAAGATAAACCAGCCTCCGCTAGTTCCACAAGAAAATTTATGACATCCGTAACTTGGGCCTCCGTGGGATCGACGTGTTTTTCCACACATCAACGAAACCAGCGATTCCAGGCAGACCTGTACCGCTTGCCTGTGCCCGGAGCCCAGGCCTATCTAATGAATTTTTCAGCGTCCTTTGAAAGTCAACTGTCTTCCCAACGACCCTGTAAATCTTCCAAGCTATCAACGATAGGTGGCCCTGAAGGACCAGAGGGTGAAGGTGCCCCGTGGAGTCCAGGAGAATTGACGGAGAGTCCGGGAGAAGAATTGGGAAGTCGCAAGAGAGCTCCAGCAGGGATGGAAACCACACCTGTGACCTCCAAAGTGGGGTTATCAGGACCACCGTAGCCCCCTGACGACATACCTGTGCTTCCACTCTCAGAATCAGTAAGAAAGGGTGAAACATGTTACCCTGTTCTCGTCCCAAACCTCCATGAACACATCCACTGCCCCGTCCCCAGGTCTGGGCGCCAGCTGAAGTATCTTGGTAACTGGGCAATCCATCTGGATGCAAAAAGATCCACAGTGCTAAAAAAAAGTCTTTGTTCAGCTGCCAATCGCTGGAGTCCTCCAGAAATCCAGAGTGTTCTGAGAACCCAGAAGGTACTCCGCTTTCACCTAAATTTGGTGCTGGAGACAAAAATGCCAAAAGTCCTTTGCCAACTCCGCCAGGGCTCTCGAGCGAGTGCCCCCTAGGCAATTTACATACTGCACTGTGGACACATTGTCCATCCTCAGAAGGACAACGCAAGAGATCTCGTCCCGAGTCAGGGACCTGACCGCAAATGATCCAGCCAGGAGCTCTAGGCAATTGATATGCAGACTGAGTTCCCGTGGGGTCCACCGTACACCGAACAAGACGTCCCCACACCAGGCTCCCAAACCCTGACGGCTGGCATCCGATTCTATGATCAGATCCGGCGAGGATCCAAAGATCACTCTGCTGTTCCAAGCATCCATGTGGTCCAGCCACCACTGGAGTTCCATCCTTGTCTCGTGAGGAAGGCAAATTAACTCGGAATATGTTAGCCATCGCCGGAGTTGATGCGCCTTCAGGCATTGAAGTGCCCTGTAGTGGGCCCGGAAATATGTCCTGAATCGAGGATAAGAGAAGTACCACCACTCTGGCTGGTTGCCTGAGTGAGATTCTTTCACCTATCATTACCTTTGTCAACTTCTTCCTGATCTTGGATATCTTTGAGCTCAGGAGGCTGAGGGAGGCTGATTGGGAGTCTATGAGAAAACCCAGAAAAGTTATCGACTGCGAGGGCAGGAGGTCTGATTTCTGCTGGTTTATCACAAACCCCAAATCCTGGAGGAGTGCAATAGTTGTGGTCACATTGGATAGAAGTTGTGCACGGGATTGATCCATCAGGAGGATATCGTCGAGGTAAATGATTAGACGAATCCCCTGGGATCGAAGATACTCCACCACTGGTTTGAGCAGTTTCATGAAGCACCACGATGCTGAAGATAGACCAAAGGGGAGGGACGTGAATTCGAACACTTGCTCCCTCCAAACGTATTGTAGAAACCTGCGATGTGGGGCAAAAAACGGAACGTCAGGTAAGCATCCTTGAGGTCCAGATGAATCATTCAATCCCCTTGTAGTAGAAGATCCCTGAGCATATGAATGCCCTCCATTTTGAAGTGTCGGTAGACTACCCACTCGTTGAATGCTCTGAGATTGAACCCCCCCCCCGGCGAAAGCCTTTGTCCTTTTTCTCTACCAGAAAGATATTGCTCACGAAACCCCTGGGATGTAGGAAAGACTTTCGAATGGCCTCCTTTCGTAGGAGGTCCTGAACTTCTGAGTCTATCAGTGTGGAATTCACTTCCGAAAAGACCAAAGGTCTCGGAAGACACTCCTGGACCGGTGTTCCCCAGAACTCTATGTGAAAACCTGTCACTGTCTATAAAACACAAGCACCCGAGGTTATATGTGCCCATTTGTGTGTGAAAAAATGCAATCTTACTCTGAGAATTTGAGGGGAAGAAAGAGTAATACTTACCATTAGGGCCTTCTGGAGCATTAGCTCCGCCACGGGTGTTTCTGCCTGCTCTGCTTTTTCCTCTACCCCGATTGGGGATGAATGCACCCTGACGACTGTCCCGCCATCCATTGTTCCTGTAGGTGTAGGTGTTGGGGCCTTGTTGATATAGGTGGCCGGAGGAGCGACCACTGACTCATCCAGCGCCCCAAAAAAACTTTCCCAGGAAAAAAGTTCTTAATGGAGGACTGTTCCTTGTCAAGCGCTGAAAAAGTGGTCACAAACTTGCCCAGTTCTTTGACGAACTCAAATGAGTTTCCTTCCGCAACCGCCCCTTCCTCTGAGTTAGAGAGTTACCCCAGTTTGGGGTCTATTTTGATAACTAAGGAACGGCACCTCTCCGCGGAGATAGCGCAGTTGGCATTGCCCAGGAGGCAAACCGCCCTCTGGGCCCACCCAGCCACGACATCTGTCGGCAAGGGGGTGTCCGTGTGTCTTGCGTGCTCGGCCAATTGAATAATCTGTGTTAGGGGTCCTAACACGTCTAACAACTTGTCCTGGCATGCCCTCCAGGACCGGTCGATACCCTTCTTGGGGTCCTTAGAGTACTTCGCAAAGAAGGTACACATTTTAGGGTCTATGTCCAGAGTTGCTGCTACCTTGCCTAGCAATGTAGGGCGCAGACATTCGGACTTTAGGCGGGCCCGAAACTCTTTGTCAAGAGGCTGCCAAATCTTGATGGCCATATAGTCGGCCACCTTCTGCTCCAGTCACCACTCCAAGGATCTAGGGTGATAGATGCCCTCGGGTTCAAACATTTCGGAACTGGAGTCCTCTGCCACCTGCGGGTCTGGCGTGGTGGAAACCGGGTGCCATGGACGACCGGAGTCCTGTTCCTCGTCAGAGGAGGAATCTCCCTCTGTGTCCCCTGCAACCCACTTGGGTGAGCCCATGTCAGGGCCTAATATGGGGTGAACCTCTTCACCGATCTCTCAGGGGCAAGAACCCTCCCGGAAGGGTGGGCGGTTTAGTGCACGCGCACTCTTGCGAAAGGCTTTGGAGAGGCGTTCAAAGTGGTGCACCGCGTCGCGCTTGGGCAATTTCTTGGGAGCCGTTAAACTCACATTTTTAGGATAAGCCCCAGTCCCCCCAAATATGCCTGTCCCCTTGGATACCTGCTGTGACAGTTTTGCCACACTCTCCTTAATAGGGGTCAGGGCCTGGGCCATGGCTTAAGAGAGCAAAACATCTACCTCAGGGGTAGAGTGTGTTGCAAAGGACCCTCCACTGGGGACAGGTTGGGGAAGAAATCATGGTCCTGCATGGAGTGCATTGCAGGGACACAGTGGTAGATGCTGGACAGGAGAAACACCCTGTAGATATGCTTAGGGCAGCCCCCCCCACGCTCCTGTCAAAAAAAGGAAGATACCGAATGGCCTCTGCACGCGCTCTTGAATTCCCGCTCCGCTCCCCAGGCGGAAGTCTGTCTTACCGCAAAAGCGGTGTTCTGTGGGGGTTGGAGGGGTTAAAAAGTGAGCTTCACGCTCAAAACCCCTGTCGCAATGTACCACTAGTGATCGAGCGCTCACCGCAACGCGAATCGCTGGGGAACGCACTTCTAAACACCAATAAGCGTGAAAGAGTGCCCTCTGGTGGAGCCAACACGTCACCGAGTTTGGAATTGGCACTCGGGCAAAAAAGCCTACCGGTCGCGGTGAGCGTCTCCTGTCACAAGAGTACAGTGAATAAGCAATGCAGACACAAAGTTATACCAGAAAATACACAAATCAAAATATACCATGCACACTCAAGAGGCAGTAAGGGCCAAAGAGAACTTAACTGACGCTCGAGCCGTGAAGAAAGAGGGCGGATGACGACAGCAGAGGATATATATATATATATATATATATATATATATATATATATATGTTGGAAAATGGGTTATTGGTAAGGGCAGGTAGGTACCTACACCTAGCAACAAGCCACTAACCTCCACTTAGGTCCAGTTAGGTCTCAGTAAATTAACCCCAGCTCAACCCTTGGTAGCTTGGCAACGAGCGTCAAGGCTTAACTTAGGAGACAGTGTGTAAAGCATTCAAATATCACAAAACAGTAATTAAATAAAACACAGGAAACAGTTTAAAAATCCAAAACCAATTTATAAAAATAGTTTATATTTTTATCTTTAAAATGACACCAAAACAAATAAAATCGGATAAAGGGAACCGGAGATATGAATTTTTAAAGAATTATAATTTTTCTAGCGCTTAGAAACAAAAAGCGCCAATCGGGTCATCTGGTTGCGCCTCGACCTGGGCAAAGTCAAACTTTCAGGCCGACCGCGATGGAGCCCTGCTCGGCTACAGGTCGCGGGAGGCCTCGGTTAAAAAGTTACCTTCTGACTTAGTCTTTATTTTGAAGATTTTCTTCAGCGGGACGAACCTGCCAGTCCTATCCGACCTCCTGGAGCCCTTCTCCGGATACGCGATGCTGGATTCCTCGGTGGAGATTTTTACCTTCGGACTTAGTCGTTTTTTCGAGGTGAAAATCCTTCGACCGGGGTAAACCTGGATCTTGATCCGACGTCCATGGAGCCCTTCTCGGATACGATGGCTGGGAGGTCCCGGTCAACTTTTTACCTTCGGACTTAGTCTCTTTTTCGGAGATTTTTCTTTACCGGGACGAACCACCAAATCAGGCCGGGTCGCGGTTGAGGCAAGCCGGCTAGAATTTCCGCGGCGGGTCGGTCCCTCTATGGAGCTTTTTTACAAAAATTCTCAAATCTTCTCCAAACTTCTGGGACTACACCCAGATGTTCTTTTAAGGTTCTTTTGGGGTCCACAGCTCACCCCAAGGGTCCAGAAGTTCTGAGATGGTCCTTGGGGGGTGCGGACTACCACTCCCAGAATGCACCTGGCGCAAACTCCTTTTTGGCCACTGGACAGTGGTCAGCTGGTCACTTTCTTCAGGAGTTGGTGCAGGGGACTCTGGATAGCAATTTTTCACCTGTAGCAAACAGGGAGTCCCTCCTTGAACCAGTTGAAGCCAGGCAAAGTCCTTCTTGTGGTGAAGCCCAAGTGTGCAGCTGGTGCAGTCCTTCTGCGTGCAGGTTCCAGGTGCAGGCCAGGGGTCCAGCAGGGCAGTCCTTCTTCTCCTTTAGTTCTTTTCTTGTTGAATTCTGGTGGGGATCTGAGGTGTGGGTGCAGGTCTGCCAGTTTTATCCTTGCTCCTGGGTGAAAAGCAGGGGGGTCCTGGTTCTCCAATCAGGTACAGGGTCGTCCCCCTGTGATGACCACTTCCTGGGAAGTGTGGCAAAAATCCATCCCAGAAGGCAACATTCTCTAAAAATCCAACATGGATGAATCTGATTTTTGGAGGTTACATCTGGCTGAGCCCACCCACTGGTGTGGCTAAAAATCATAAACACACCCCTCTCCTGCCCTCTCCTAATCTAATCAAGGGGGCACCTTGTTGTCTGGGGTTGCAGGATGTGGGGGTGTTGCTGGTTGCTCCAAATGTCCTTCTCTGCCTTTGAAGACCAGTTTGGCAGCCCTCCCCCTTCCTGCCTCACCATCTGCTGAGGGGAGATTCTCTCCCACAAGCACATTCCTTTGTGTGAAGCCAGGCCACTTCACACCTCATCAAGGCAGCTTGGCTAAGCTGCTGCAGGCTGGCCAATCAGAGCACAGCAGCAAAAACAATGCAGGGCTGAAATTGGCAACTTTTTAGGTAAAGTCTAAAACTTTTTACCTGAACAAGTTATATTAAATCCCACAACTGGAAGTTGTGGGATTTATTACAACAATTAATTTGATACCAAATTCTTGGTATGCAACATTTAAGGAGACTTTAAAATTTAAAATAAAGTCTCCCCATTCTAGCCTATGAAGGCCATTTACTTCAATGAGGGAAAAACGAATTTGGCTGTTTTTACCTCACCAGGGTTTATAAATCTATTTTTATAAAGTCCCTGCTTATAGTTACATGGCACCCAGCCCTAGGGGCACATAGGGCACACCTTAGGGGTGACTTATATGTAAAAATAAGGTAGTTTAAGACTTTGGAACTACTTTTAATTCCAAAGTCGAATTTGCATATAACTTTAATTTAAAAGCAGCCAGCAAGGCAGGCCTGCCTTTAAAATGACGCTGGGCACCTCAGCAGTGCACCTAGGTGTGCACCTCCTATGCTGTGGTCCCTAAACCTACATGCCCTACCATATACTAGGGACTTATAGGTAGGTTAACTTAGCCAATTATAATTAGCCTAATTTGCATTTTACACAGAGCACTGGCCCTGGGACTGGTAAGCAGTACCCAGGGCACAGCCAAGAGTCAGTAACCACCAGTACCTGTCCAAAAAGTGTTGGGGTGACCAGGGCAAAAAGGAGGACTTTCCTACACTGCCCCCCCCAGATGAAAGGTGATGGGTACTAACCTACACCCTGGTAGTCCTCATCAGCTAAGTGGAAAAACCTGGAAAGGCCATCTGCATTGGCATGGGCAGTCCCAGGTCTGTGCTCCACTGTGAAGTCCATCCCCTGTAGGGAAATGGACCACCTTAACAGTTTTGGGTTCTCCCCCCTCATCTGCATCAACCATCTAAGAGGTCTGTGGTCAGTTTGTACACGGAAGTGAGTGCCAAACAAGTAAGGCCTCAACTTCTTCAGGGACCAGACCACAGCAAAGGCCTCCCTCTCAATGGCACTCCGTTTTGTCTCTCTGGGGAGTAGTCGCCTGCTGATGAAGGCAACTGGGTGATCTTGGCCCTCTTCATTAACTTGTGCTAACACTGCCCCAATCCCTTCCTCTGAAGCATCTGTTTGCACTATAAACTCCTTGCTATAGTCAGGGGCCAGTAACACTGGTGCTGAACACATAGCCTGTTTTAGGGTGTCAAAAGCTTTCTGACACTCTGGGGTCCAAATGACCTTCTTGGGCTGTTTCTTGGAGGTAAGCTCAGTCAGAGGGGCCACTATGGTCCCAAAATTCTGAACAAACCTCCGGTAGTATCCAGTCAGGCCAAGAAAGGCCCTGACTTGAGTCTGGGTTTTAGGAGCCTCCCAATCCAGGATAGTCTGGATCTTGGGCTGGAGAGGTTGTACATGGCCTCCACCAACAAGGTGGCCCAGGTACACAACTGAGCTTTGCCCTATCTGGCACTTGCTTGCCTTGATAGTCAGGCCTGCTTGAAGCAGGGCCTGAAGCACTTCCTTCAGGTGGACCAGGTGGTCCTTCCAGGTGGAACTAAATACAGCTATATCATCCAGATAAGCTGCACTGAAAGATTCCAACCCAGATAGGACTCTATTCACCAACCGTTGGAAGGTGGCAGGAGCATTTTTCATGCCAAAGGGCATCACCTTGAACTGAAAGTGGCCCTCTGGTGTGGAAAATGCTGACCTCTCCTTAGCTCCTGGACTTAAGGCAATCTGCCAATATCCTGAGGTCAGATCAAATGTGCTCAGGAATTTGGCAGCCCCCAACCTGTCAATGAGCTCATCAGCTCTAGGTATGGGGTAAGCATCAGTCCTAGTGACTGCGTTTAGACCTCTGTGGTCCACACAAAATCTCAATTCTTTCTTCCCACCTTGGGGATTAGGTTTGGGCACCAGTACCACTGGACTGGACCAAGGACTATCAGAGGGCTCAATTACCTTGAGCTCCAACATCTTAGCCACTTCAGCTTTGATGTTGGCCTTGACCTGGTCAGACAGCCTGTACAGCTTGTTCTTGACAGGCAAGCTGTCACCAGTGTCAACGTCATGGACACACCAATTGGTGAGTCCAGGGGTCAGGGAGAACAGACTAGCAAACTGTTCCAGAACTTGTTTGCAGTCTTTTTGTTGCTGGTCTGTCAACTTGGGAGAGAGTACCACTCCCTCCACTGACCCA
Organism: Pleurodeles waltl; assembly: GCF_031143425.1. NCBI lineage: Eukaryota > Metazoa > Chordata > Amphibia > Caudata > Salamandridae > Pleurodeles > Pleurodeles waltl. Next base: position 458,803,230 of record NC_090439.1, read on the forward strand.
TCTTGTGCCTTTGAGGACAGGAGGTCTGGCAGAGGTTCACCCTCCTCCTCCTTCTCTTCATCAGTGACCATCAGCATGGTCATGTCTGCCCTGTCCTGGTGGGGTTTCATCCTGTTAACATGCAGGATCCTGTGAGGATTCCTGGGGGTGCCAAGGTCCACCAAGTAGGTGACCTCACCTTTTTTCTCCAGAATTGGATAGGGCCCAGTCCATTTGGCTTGAAGTGCCCTAGGAGCCATGGGCTCCAAAACCCACACCAGCTGTCCTGGGTGATACTCAGGCATGGTAGCCTTCTGATCATGCCAGAGCTTCATGAGCTCCTGGCTGGCCTCCAGGTTTCTGCTTGTCTTCTTCATGTACTCAGCCATGCGTGACCGCAGGCCCAGCACATAATCTAGCACATTCTCCTTGGACTCTTTGAGAGGCTTTTCCCAAGACTCTCTCATCAAGCACAATGGGCCTCTTACTGGGTGCCCAAACAGTAACTCAAAGGGGCTGAATCCAACCCCCTTCTGTGGCACCTCTCTGTAGGCAAACAGCAGGCATGGGAGGAGGACATCCCATCTCCTCCTGAGTTTGTCAGACAAACCCATGATCATGCCCTTCAGGGTCTTATTAAATCTTTCCACCAGACCATTGGTCTGTGGATGATAGGGGGTGGTGAACTTATAAGTAACACCACACTCATCCCACATGGCTTTCAGATAGGCTGACATAAAGTTTGTGCCCCTATCTGAGACCACCTCCTTTGGGAACCCCACTCTGGTGAACACACCAAGTAGGGCCCTAGCCACTGTGGGAGCAGTGACTGTCCGGAGGGGTATTGCCTCAGGGTACCTGGTGGCATGGTCCACAACCACCACAATGTACCTGTTACCTGAGGCAGTTGGTGGGTCTAGGGGACCAACAATGTCAATCCCCACCCGCTCAAAGGGAGTCCCAACCACTGGCAGTGGTATCAAGGGAGCCTTTTGCTTGCCCCCTGTCTTGCCACTGGCTTGGCAGGTGACACAGGAGCTGCAAAACTCCTTGACTTTTTCTGACATTTGGGGCCAATAAAAATGGTTGACCAGCCTGTTCCAGGTCTTGGTCTGTCCCAAATGTCCAGCTAAGGGGATATCATGGCTTAAGGTAAGGAGGAATTCTCTATACTTCTGGGGGACCACTACTCTCCTGGTAGCCCCTGGTTTGAGGGCTCTTGCCTCAGTGTAGAGAACTCCATCCTCCCAGTAAACCTTGTGGGTCCCACTGGTATCCCCTTGTTCTTGCCTGGCAGCAGTCTGCCTCAGGCCCTCAAGAGTGGGACACTCTCTTTGTCCCTGGCACAAATCTTCTCTGGTGGGCCCACCTGCCCCTTGCAGTTCTGCCAAGTCAGGCAGAGCTTGCAGGGGAAGTGTCCCTCCCTCAGAGGTCAGATCCTCCCCCCCAGGGTTGGATTCCTGCTGACCCTCTGTACTTGTAGGGGCTGGCAAGCCAGACCCAGTGCCCTTTCTCTTCTTCTTGGAGGCTTGGCCCATTGTTCCAGGGTCCAAGTGTCCAGCACTTCCCTGTTGTGCTGCCTGTGACCTGGTCACAGCACACACCCATTCAGGGAGGTCCAGCATCTGTGCATGGACCCTTCTCTCCACCTCTGACCATTCAGATGCTTCAAGATCATTTCCCAGCAGACACTCTACTGGGAGGGCAGGAGCTACAGCTACTTTCTTAGGGCCAGTCACACCTCCCCATTCCAGACTAATCATGGCCATGGGATGGAGTTTGGTTCTGCTATCTGCATAAGTCACTTGGTGGAAGACACGAGGTAAGACCTGTTCTGGGGAAACCAGCTTCTCTGTGACCATTGTCACACTGGCTCCTGTATCTCTCAGAGCTTCCACCTCAGTCCCATGGACTTTAGGCCTCTGCCTATACCTCTCCATGATGGGAGGTAAGGTGGCCATAGTTGCAATGTCCACCCCACCCACGGATACTAAGGTGACCTCTGTGTACCCTGATTCCAGCCCTGGACCAACTTCCACCCCCAACCCTACACTAGCAATCCCCTGGGATTGCCCACCAGTGGAGGGCTTCTTGGAGCAGATAGCATCTCCTCTTTTGTGTCCAGGTTGATGACACTCAAAACACTTGCCGGCCTTAGCAAGCTCCTGAAACTTTCCTGCTTTAGCAGGATCATAATTCTTTCCCTGATACCCTTTCCCTTTAAAAGTGAAATGGCTCGGGGCTCCCCCACCCTGAGAAGTTTTTGGGGACTCTTGTGAGGACTCCTTGGGCTTTTTATCATCTTTCCCTTGGTTCTTCCCCTGAGAAGAACCATGTCCTCCCTTTTTCTGATCACCCCCTGGTGGTTTCTGGTTAACCCTAGTTCTTAACCAGTCATCTGCTGCCTCCCCCAGCTCTCTGGGGTTGGTCAACTTAGAGTCAACTAGATACTGGCGGAGCTTCTCTTGGACACAATTGGTTAGAAGGTGCTCCCTCATAATCAAATTGTACAGCCCCTCAAAGGTACTTACCTTGTTGCCCTGTATCCAGCCCTCCAGTGCCTTTACTGAAATGTCCACAAAGTCCACCCAGGACTGGGTGCTTGTCTTTTGGGTGTCCCTAAACTTGAGCCTATACTGCTCTGGGGTCAGACCAAACTTTTTAGTCAAGCAACTCTTCATACTGGGGTATGAGTCTGCATCCTCCCCCCTCATGGTTAGGAGCCTATCCCTCCCAGAGTTGGGAACTAACTCCCAAAGAAGTGAACCCCAGTACTGAGGCTTGACTCTCCTCATCTGGAGGGCCCTCTCAAAGGCCCCCAGCCTCTTATCTATATCATCCCCCTCTACATAGGCAGGAACCACCCCTTTGGGTAATCTGGGGGAAAAAAAAACACCCAGGGACACCTCAGCTTCTTTATCGCTGCCACCATCTCTTTTCTCCTTGTTTGCCCACTTTTTCTTTTCTAGGGCCAGCTTGTCTGCTTCCAAAGCTATATATGCTAGCTGGGCCTCCAGCTCTCTTTCCCTGATGGATGGGTTCTCTCCTCCTGAAAGGACCCCCTTCCCACCACTAGCGTTGGGTCTGCCCCTAGTGACTGTATGTACTGAGGACCGTTCTTCCTCATCCTCACTTAGGCTCAGATGCCCTCCCTCCCCTAAATGGTTAGAGCTAGCACCCTCCCCTGTTTCTTCCTCCTCTGGAGCTTCCCCTAGGTCTACCTCTTGGGCCTCAGCCCATGCTGTCAGGGATTTGATCAGGACTTGCTTCCTGAGGTCAGTGGTTGCAGGCAACCTTCTTTCAGTACACAACCCCCTAAGCTGGACTACTGTCAGTGTGGTTAGGCTAGCCAGATCAAGCTCCATGGTTCCCTGGTTTTGTGTCAACAAAAACTTTTTGCAAAAATTGGAAACAATAATTTAGAAAAATTACAAAAATTCAATAATAGAAATTAATCCAAATTAAAAAATTTAAATTTTTGTAAAAAAAAAAAAAGATTTTTGCACTAAGACAATTTAAAGGATTTTTAATTTGTTTTACTTAAAACTGTAACGTGATACTGAACACAAGTACAGGATCCCACCGCTGCCACCAAAAATGTTGGAAAATGGGTTATTGGTAAGGGCAGGTAGGTACCTACACCTAGCAACAAGCCACTAACCTCCACTTAGGTCCAGTTAGGTCTCAGTAAATTAACCCCAGCTCAACCCTTGGTAGCTTGCCAACGAGCGTCAAGGCTTAACTTAGGAGACAGTGTGTAAAGCATTCAAATATCACAAAACAGTAATTAAATAAAACACAGGAAACAGTTTAAAAATCCAAAACCAATTTATAAAAATAGTTTTTATTTTTATCTTTAAAATGACACCGAAACGAATAAAATCGGATAAAGGGAACCGGAGATATGAATTTTTAAAGAATTATTATTTTTCTAGCGCTTAGAAACAAAAAGCGCCAATCGGGTCATCTGGTTGCACCTCGACCGGGGCAAAGTCAAACTTTCAGGCCGACCGCGATGGAGCCCTGCTCGGCTACAGGTCGCGGGACGCCTCGGTTAAAAAGTTACCTTCTGACTTAGTCTTTATTTTGAAGATTTTCTTCAGCGGGACAAACCTGCCAGTCCTATCCGACCTCCTGGAGCCCTTCTCCGGATACGCAATGCTGGATTCCTCGGTGGAGATTTTTACCTTCGGACTTAGTCGTTTTTTCGAGGTGAAAATCCTTCGACCGGGGTAAACCTGGATCTTGATCCGACGTCCATGGAGCCCATCTCGGATACGATGGCTGGGAGGTCCCGGTCAACTTTTTACCTTCGGACTTAGTCTCTTTTTCGGAGATTTTTCTTTACCGGGACGAACCACCAAATCAGGCCGGGTCGCGGTTGAGGCAAGCCGGCTAGAATTTCCGCGGCGGGTCGGTCCCTCTATGGAGCTTTTTTACAAAAATTCTCAAATCTTCTCCAAACTTCTGGGGCTTCACCCAGATGTTCTTTTAAGGTTCTTTTGGGGTCCACAGCTCACCCCAAGGGTCCAGAAGTTCTGAGATGGTCCTTGGGGGGTGCGGACTACCACTCCCAGAATGCACCTGGCGCAAACTCCTTTTTGGCCACTGGACAGTGGTCAGTTGGTCACTTTCTTCAGGAGTTGGTGCAGGGGACTCTGGATAGCAATTTTTCACCTGTAGCAAACAGGGAGTCCCTCCTTGAACCAGTTGAAGCTAGGCAAAGTCCTTCTTGTGGTGAAGCCCAAGTGTGCAGCTGGTGCAGTCCTTCTGAGTGCAGGTTCCAGGTGCAGGCCAGGGGTCCAGCAGGGCAGTCCTTCTTCTCCTTTAGTTCTTTTCTTGTTGAATTCTGGTGGGGATCTGAGGTGTGGGTGCAGGTCTGCCAGTGTTATCCTTGCTCCTGGGTGAAAAGCAGGGGGGTCCTGGTTCTCCAATCAGGTACAGGGTCGTCCCCCTGTGATGACCACTTCCTGGGAAGTGTGGCAAAAATCCATCCCAGAAGGCAACATTCTCTAAAAATCCAACATGGCTGAATCTGATTTTTGGAGGTTACATCTGGCGGAGCCCACCCACTGGTGTGGCTAAAAATCATAAACACACCCCTCTCCTGCCCTCTCCTAATCTAATCAAGGGGGCACCTAGTTGTCTGGGGTTGCAGGATGTGGGGGTGTTGCTGGTTGCTCCAAATGTCCTTCTCTGCCTTTGAAGACCAGTTTGGCAGCCCTCCCCCTTCCTGCCTCACCATCTGCTGAGGGGAGATTCTCTCCCACAAGCACATTCCTTTGTGTGAAGCCAGGCCACTTCACACCTCATCAAGGCAGCTTGGCTAAGCTGCTGCAGGCTGGCCAATCAGAGCACAGCAGCAAAAACAATGCAGGGCTGAAATTGGCAACTTTTTAGGTAAAGTCTAAAACTTTTTACCTGAACAAGTTATATTAAATCCAACAACTGGAAGTTGTGGGATTTATTACAACAATTAATTTGATACCAAATTCTTGGTATGCAACATTTAAGGAGACTTTAAAATTTAAAATAAAGTCTCCCCATTCTAGCCTATGAAGGCCATTTACTTCAATGAGGGAAAAACGAATTTGGCTGTTTTTACCTCACCAGGGTTTATAAATCTATTCTTATAAAGTCCCTGCTTATAGTTACATGGCACCCAGCCCTAGGGGCACATAGGGCACACCTTAGGGGTGACTTATATGTAAAAATAAGGTAGTTTAAGACTTTGGAACTACTTTTAATTCCAAAGTCGAATTTGCATATAACTTTAATTTAAAAGCAGCCAGCAAGGCAGGCCTGCCTTTAAAATGACACTGGGCACCTCAGCAGTGCACCTAGGTGTGCACCTCCTATGCTGTGGTCCCTAAACCTACATGCCCTACCATATACTAGGGACTTATAGGTAGGTTAACTTAGCCAATTATAATTAGCCTAATTTGCATATCCATTTTACACAGAGCACTGGCCCTGGGACTGGTAAGCAGTACCCAGGGCACAGCCAAGAGTCAGTAACCACCAGTACCTGTCCAAAAAGTGTGGGGGTGACCAGGGCAAAAAGGAGGACTTTCCTACAATATATATATATATATATATACACAACGTCGGAGAGAGTAACGATTGGACACTGGTTACCATGGAGATGTTGGCTTCATGGGTGTTTTCCCAGTTACAAAGTCTGCAGCTCTGGAAATAATGCCACATTCTCTCTTCCAAGTGTAACATATAATTAAGTGATCAACTGCATAAAAAATCAAGATAGCAAATAACTTAAAAGTGCTTTGTCGCGATTTGAGAACTTAGAAAATATGTCCTCAATTTAGTTTTTTGGGGCCCTAACCATCATGGGAATAAGACCCTCTTGTTTTTATAATTTCTAAAGGAAATGCTTTAAGTATTACAGTTTTGATTACATAAAGATGACGTCAGGCGTGCCACACTTTTGTAATAAATGTAGAAAGTTAGCAATCTAGCTGTTTATTAGAATGCAGTGGGGAGGCAGATGTCAGGGGCACAGACTCAGATAAATGAGGACAGGGAGGAGGTTGCAGAGGCAACATGTTGACCGCGAAGGACAGGCAGGAAGGTCAGTGGCAGCACAACAGACCATGGAGGGCAGAGGAAAGGGGGGGCAGGGGCAACAAACCAATCATGCAGGCCAGGCAAGACAGGCTGTGGCAACATAACAGACCATTGAGGGCAGAAGAAAGAGACAGTAGCATTATAACCACACATGCCGACAGATCCAATTCAGGCACTATACTCCTGATGTTTTTAAGCCCAAAAGGGCTTTAATGTATCTGTCTCCACCTAAAATCCTCCTCTTTTTAAATGTAAGTCAGTAGGGAAAATCGGTTCCTTTGTTTTTTTTCCAAAATCTTCCTCTTACCAAGTTCAAAATGTTGAACTGAGGGCGGGAGAAATGGGATAGGGCCATGGACTCGGATAACAGAGGGCAGGAGGGAGATGGGTAGGGACACCAAACTGACCTTACAGGGCAGACATCAGGGGTTGGAACAGCACAATAAACCACACAGGGCAAGCGGGACAGCAATGCAGCACAACGGACCATGGCAAACAATAGGGAAGGAACAAGGCCATGCACATCGACAACAGAGGAGAGAGGAAAGAAGCAAGGGCAGCAAGCTGACCATAACAGACAGATAGGAGGGACAGTTGAAGCATAACTGACCATGAAGGGCAGGAGGGAGGGGGCAGGGGAATGACAACGAACCATTCAAAGCAAGAGGAAGAGAAGGTATAGGGGCCTGCACCTGGAAAACAGAGGGCAGGAGGTACGGGGGCAGGAGCAGCAAGCTGACCATGGAGGGAAGCAGGATGGGGACTGGAAGCACAACACAAACCAATGAGGGCAACAATGAGACTATAATGACATACACAGACAACAGAGGGAAGGTGGGAGGGGGTGAGGGGCATGACAGAAGGCCATGCATGACAAGCGGAAGGGTCAGTGGCAGCACAATGGCCTTAGTGAACAAGAGGGAGGGGGCAGAGGCAGGGGCATGCGCAAAAAACCATAGAGGACAGAAGGGATGGGTAGGGGCGGTACACCGCAAGAGAGGACTGGGGAGGGGCCTTCACAACAGACTGTGGGGTACACACAAAAACCATATAAATTCAGCTGTTACAGTTACAGTTATTGTTGTAACCCTTGTGTTTTTTTCAGTATATATATGTATATATATATATATATATATCAGGCATGGGTCGCTGTGCTGACAGTGCTGTGCTGGTATAATTTTCCAAAACACACACTCTATTAGATAAAGAGAAGTGTGCAGTCCTGGCTGTAAAGGTTCTTTCTTAAGAACGATCCACAATGCATATCAGCCATAAAAAAGTGGCCTTGGCCACGATCATGGTCGTGACTGCTGAAGCAGGTGTTTTAATTAGAAATTATTACCGAGTGTTTATGTAGTTTGAATAATGAATTTTGTACAAAATGAATAACGTAGAGAGAAAAAAATGCACGTGTTTTAAAATGTGACCTCGGAGAATGGCCACCAGTGTTCACGAAATGTACTACTTGATGATTAATACTTATGAAATATTGAAAATGTATTAGATTAATGTAGTAGTATGTCATATTAAGGGTTATGAAGTATGTTTTAGCTTATTAACTGTAGGCCTTAGCTTAGCGAGTGTCTTGGCCTAGTTTTATCAGGCCTCATGCAGAAGCTGCATTTCTTAGGGGTAAAAAAAAATGATGACAGAGTGAACTAAACTGTGAAATGTCTATTGTCTTGTAAAAAAAGTGCTTAACAGAAGCTTTTTGTGAGAACCGGCTAACAGGAGATGATGTTCCCGCTAGAGTAACAATTTGTGTGCAATGTGTGTGAGATGTACTTTCCCAGGACAAGAACAATGAAGACACTGACTGGAGCTGAAGATGCAACAATATTGTTACCTGACGAGCGGATGATGAGGACATCGTAAAGTGAACCAATCAACTTCATGAGAAGAGTGAAATATTAGAATTTGCAGATTTGGTATAGAAATATTATTGGGTAGAGTATAACCGTACAATTAACTGACCAATAGGGAATTAAGGGATAGTTTAGGTGACTTTGATATAACAACGCGACAGAGGGAAATTATTCAGATGATGAGACCAAAGATCTAGATGTGACTTTTGAGAGAAGAAGAGACCTTAGAAGAGACTCGAGATTCATTCTGTCATTGAGCTCATACTCTCTGACTGAGAGCCTGATGCTATGCTGATCAACTGATGACCTGAGGACGAAGACTGATTCTGCTTGCTGACCCATACCGTGGATAGGTAGATATGACAAAATGTAACTTTTATGCATTTTATGCCTTTTCTTTCTAGGTACCAACTGCGCTGTTTTGAAAGATCAATAGCTAGATGTTTTTCCAAATTTGTGTTCTAAATTGTTTTGCATGAAGCCCAACATGCTGATGCTAATCTCACATTAGTTGAGTGCACTCAATTTGACTGACAAATTACAGGGACTAATGATTGACGAGTTTTCTTGCTGAATCCTATGTACATTATAACTTTGACGCAACTGATTTTGCTATAGATTTGCATTGTAGGACTAGAATGTGTTGTGATTCAAGCTTTGATTAGATTGTGTTTCTTCCGCCACTTCGGACAACCAGTAATGTTCATATCTTTGTTTCATTTCATTTTAAGATTAATCTACATGACTTTAGCATTGTTAATATAAGGGAAATAAACTTACTAAACTTTTACTAAAGGTGTGGTTATTCATGGCTGAAAAGTCATGATGTGTGACATTTACTGACTCCATTGATTACTAATGATTGTTGGTTATTGTGAATTGATTATTGATTATGTACTAAAACTATGGTGAGAACTTCTAAAACGAGTCAAAAGGTTCATCAACCTATTTGCGTCATCTTGTAAGTTTTCTATTAAGGTCTGACGCGCTAACATGACCAGGGCCAGTTTTTCTGTCCAAAATGAAATTAAATGGACAGTAATGTGTCAGACATGCAAAAACATCTGATTCAGATGGGAGACTCCAGATGTTTAAAGCCCAATTTTGTTTTAGTTTAGCTTTCTTCCTCCTAAAATTGCCACCACTTTGTAGAATAGTACAACGCTGGACAGGTTATAGGAAGAAGACTTCATTCAACCTTGCACGAAGAAACCACCCCGAGCTGCTGACAACAACGGCATCACTTCCATAGCTCTACACCAACTGACAAACATTTTAAAAGAACGTTCTAATTGGGATGCTAGCTTCATACAGACTCCAGACCAAGGCTGTCTCGAGGTGGTGTCAGCCAAGAATACTACACACTTCAGTGCAAGTCAACAGGGAAAATAAATCCCCCCAATTATTTTTTCGAAATCTCACTATTTCCTATTTCCAACTGTTGCATATATAACTGTGTGAAAAAGTTGCATTGAATTACCCCTAGTGCCGCATTGTCTGTGCTTTCTCTACTAGTAAGTGATGCACATGACGTCATCGTGTGCCACTCTGTTGGCAAAAATTATAGACCTCTTATACATGCGGAATGCTTTGGTTTTTGAATTTCAAAATCTAATCACACTGAGTAACTGTGAACTACAGCGTCTGGCCACAAGCCTCTTGTACATTCATTTATTGAAGCTTCAACATTCTTTTGGAGGAAGCCATTCACCCTCAAAGATGAGAGGTGTATCTAGTGGTTGGTTGTATTAACTAGATGAAGCCTTTCTCCTTCACAATACACTACAGCGCCCTTAAAAACAAAACACTGCTTCATGGCTGATTCAAAAGGTTGGAAATCTGTAATTTCACAAAATTAACCTCAACAATCTGACCATGCCTTAGTTAAACACACTCCAGGCTGGGCTCAATAGAACAACTAACATATTTGCCTTTGATCGGGAGAGGTCCGCTTTGGCAAATATCCTGCTGGCTGCTGCCGCTGTGCATTGGTGGGAAGGTTCTCAATTTTCATCATATTACAGCAGAGGGTCCCAAAAAGCTGCCTGCTTTTTCCAGTTGCCTAATTTGATGGAACGTGTAGGCCAAGTGAAACAGTTTCCTTCCGCCAGTCAGGTCTGCAGGACTGACATGCGGCGTACCCCATCTTCATCTTTCTGGAACGGTCAAGCACGCGCCACACCTCAGCATCTGGTTCACAAATGCGTGACCCCGCGCTCTCTGCCGCAGCTGGAAGTCAATCCTGTAAACATCGTGGGGAAAACTACAAGCGAGGAAGTAGCAATTTGAATGGTCTACGATAAGATTATATTTTGTGAGCAAACACCTGAAAATGATTCCGTTATTAATGGTGCAGAAAATAAGTTGAAACAATAATTGCAAAAAAAACAACACTTTATCTGGCAAAAGGAGAGTTTGGAATTAAAAGGTATTTAAAAGAAGGCATGTGAAGCTGGCAAGTATTTTACTGATTTTTCACACTGATGCACAATTAAAAACGTAACATGTTGCTCCTTACAGACGAAGGCTCGGAAAGAGCGCTATTTTAATAAAAAGGAAACTTCAGTGTTTTTCTGTTTTAATCACTGATCACATTCAAATTCTTCTCTGCCTCCCTCCGAAGATGTAAACGACTTCTGAAGCATGGAAATGTAATCTAGGGTGATAACCGGAGGGCTGGTTTGCAAAGACATTATGTGGTGGCTCGCGGTAGCGTCCTTCCAGTGACAAGATTTTGTGATTTTAGTACGGTTCGATGGCTGGCGGCCGAGCTGTCAGACGGCTATAGACTGACACTTTCAAGCCTGCTTGCGTTCTTGCGTGTACCAGACACGGCTGTGTCTCCATCCTCAGGACAGCGCAGTTCAACCCTCGGTGGATTCACCGACCCATGAAGTTATTTTCCTTCAAGCTTAAAACCAAATAGTCTTACAAAACCAGCAACAGAAACGCAAAAATGAGTTCTCGTTTGTCCGTGACGAAGCCCTGAACAACAGGAAAGGGTTCATTTTCCAGTCTCCGATTGGTTTATAGGACATATTATTTCCTGCTCCTGGGGGCTACACTAGTTCACGAAAAGCCCTCTCTACCTGAGCCATTGGAACGGTCTACAAACATGAATAATGAGGCTGGTGGGGCACTGGGATATCAGTTAAATATTGGTTTACAAAATCAAATTCACCATCATACCAAGGCAGTAAGCCCATGCCACTGGCCCAACAGACCTTTGATGCAGATGAGATTAACCAGGAGCTGCAACTCAAATCAATTAGCCATGACAGTTTCAAAATAAATCTTTTGGAAGGCAATGATGAGTGTTTGGGTTCAAAAGCTTTATTTGAAATCTTTCAGTAAGTCAAATCTTTATAAATCAGCATCAGCAATAATCAATGTAACCAATTAACATCAGGCCAAATGCATAAAGCGCGTTCCCTAATGTATTTCTCAGAATGGGATTGTGGATGTACGAAGGAAGGTATCAGCTAGAAGATGTAAAGAGCCCCAAATCGAGAGGTGAAAGCATGAAGCTTTAGCATCAAATCTCAAATCAAAGCAGAATTTCCAATAACAAGAGGTTCAAGAAACTCAGTAGAGTCTCAGAGCAGCATAGGGAAAATGAAAAGGGTATCTCAGAATGAATCTGAGAAGCTGTGCAGAGAAGTAAAGAAGTTCTACGGGAATTATTAAAACACACAGTTCTATAAGATTTCGTATCTCTTGTATTTTGTGAAACAGGCTGGAAATGTCCTTCTCTACAGGGCCACCCGAAACTTTTTGCCTTCATCCTCCTACTTTTTGCTGGATTTTTGCTTGGTGGCCTTAGGACTCTGTGCACCTTAGCACTGCTAACCAGTGCTAAAGTGTTTGTGCTCACTCCCTCAAACATGGTTTGATTGGCATATACCTGAGTGGCATACATAATTTACATGTTAGTCCCTTGTAGAGTGGTATACCATGTACCCAGGGCCTGCAAATTAAATGCTACCAGTAGGCCGGCAGCACTTACTTTGCCACCCACTTAAATAGCACCTTACAACGTGTCCCAGGACTGCTATTGCAGCCTGAAGGCAGTGTCCCACTGCCATGTCTACTTGGTATTTAAAATCCTTTGCCAAGCCTTAAACTCCCCTTTTATTACATATCAGTCACCCCTAAGATAGACCCTAAGTAACTCATAGGGCTGTGTAATTAAAAGGTAGGATATATAACTTTTAATTTTATATGTCCTAGTAGTGAAAAACTCCCAATCTGTTTTTCACTACTTTGAGGCTACCCCTTCCATAGGGCAACATTGGGGAAACCTTATTACAATTAATACTTTGCAGTTCTTAAACCAGAGATGGTAGATATGCCATGTTTGGTATCAATGAACTTCTAATGATAAACCATCTTTGTGAAGCCAGATTTATCATTACAAGTTTGAAAATACCACTTTTAGAAAGTTGGCGTTTTCCTGCACTTAGCCCCCTGTGCCTAGGTCACATGACTGGGTGTAACTGACAGTTGGGATTTTGAGACTTCACCCCAGACCGTCACACAATTGGGATTAGCAGAGCCTGAGTGGGCCATTATCTGACTTGATTGGGGTGGAGATAAGCACAGTCCCACTTGCAACTGAATAGGTTGGGCCCTCTCACCACACAATAGGCTTCACAACCCTGTATTGTCAGTGCAGCCAGCAAAGAGTCAGAGGAGGCAGGAAAATCCTGGAACTTCAGAGAACCTTTCTGGAAATGTCACCCAACGTCCATGAGCAGGGCACTAGGGTATAAAAACAGTACTCTCAGACCTGCTCTTCAGTTCACTACTGGACCTGTGGAAGGACTCTCAGAGGACTGCCTGCTGCTGTGACCTGCTGAGCACTCTGTTTGACTGCTGCTGTATCTGGAAGGACTGCTTTGCTGCCCGGAGTCTACTTGGAACATTCAGAGGCAAGCTCTACTGTAGAGCCCTGCATCACCATCTGCACCCAGGACTTCAGAAGTGACTCCAAGGGCTAGTTTAGCAGGTCTCCTGTTCTAAGCCACCGGGACGTAACAGGCTCTCACCATCTTAAACCTGCACCTGGGCCCAGCCTGAGTGATTCTTGAACCCTCAAGAGGTCTCCATCTATTCCCGGACCCTTGATCGTGGTGCTAATGGTACCCAGGAGGCAATTTTCAAAAACTGGGACTTGCTATTATGAACCTTAAATTTAACAATTCAGAATTCTGGTTTTACTAATTGAATTTTCATGGTTTTGATGTCAAATGATTTATAAAAAATCTTCTCTATTTTCTAAATTGATTTGGGATTTTTATTGTGTGGTGGTTTCACTGTATTTCTATTTGTGTGCTGCATAAAGCCTGACTGCTTTTTGTGCCAAGCTACAGAAGGTCAAGCACAGGTTAAATTTGTGATTTTTTGTGTTCACCGACAAGGAATTGTTGCTGATGCTTGACCAGGGCTCACACCCCATTCAACCAACAACCCAATTTCTCACAAAACATTTTGTAGAACCTCAAGAGAGTTTCCACCATTACTCTACTATGAGAAAACTGCAGTTCACGGTTAGGTCTTTACATCACTGTATTAAATCATATGTTTCCCATGTATTTCGAATGACTAAGCTATTGTTCGTGTACAGTAGAAACATTCTGTGGAACTAAACATTTTGAAACATTATTATAATCTTTACAAAATATTCCTATGAGATTGTTAAAACTAACTTTTCTTTCATTACATTATTCTCTTCTCAGCACGCTAGCTTCATTGAAAGTTTAACATTTCTCATTCTTAACCTAGGTCAGCTTTTGTAAACAAAAATGCATTCTGCAGCTATTCAAACTTAATACATGTAAATGTGAAGGCCTAGTGATCTCACTTCCTTTGAAATATGGCATTTCATCTGAGGCCTATACGTTATGTCTACATGTTAATTGCATTCATTTTCAGTATTTAAAAAAGATTCAGCAACCTAAAGAGCCTTTTACAGCTAGTATTTCTGAGGTAGAACGGCCATAAACTGTTGGAACATGTCTGATGCTGAGAACAGAATGTGTAGGAAGCTGCCTCTGTAGACACTATTTCAAAATGAGATGTAGTGTGCACAGAGTCCAGGGGTTCCCCAGAGGCTTAACAGAGGCTAAAGTAGATAATACTAATGCTCTCTTTTGTGGTGGTGTGGTCCAGCAGATAGGTTTATCAGAGGGAAGTGCAAATCATTTGTTGTGCACACACAGACAATAGAAGAGGCGCACACTCAATGACTTAATTCCATATAAATGGTTTATATGTATCAAAAATACATTTTATTAATTTATTTTTAGAACCACAAGATTGAAGTTGCAGGTAAGTACTTCAATAGATTTGTATTTCACACATATCAACAGTACTTAGCTTGAAATCAATAAGTCATACAGTTTTTTAATTACTGGCAATAATCTGTGATAAAAATGGACACAGTGCTATTTTCAGAAACAATTCCTGGGGGAAGAAAAGTTAGATCGTTTTACAGGTAAGTACAACACACACAGCTCCCGTCTCTGGGGGTTAGGAAGTCCACAGGTTGGGATTCAAGTTAACCCCCAAACACCCACCACCAGCAACACAGGCCGGCCGGGTACAGAGGTCAAAGATGAGCAAATGTAACGTGGGCTCATATGGAAACAAGGGGGCACTCGTAATTAGGCCTGGCTGCCTGCAGGTAAGTACCAGTGGCTCGGAGGGCAGACCTGGGGGGTTAGATAAGCGCTGGGGTAGGGGGGCACAAGTAGGTACCAAACATACACCCCCAGCGGCACTGGGGCGGCCGGGTGCAGGGTGCAAATAAGATGTCGAGTCTTCAATGATTCTCTATGAGGGGACCCTGGGGGTCACTCAGAGTCTGCAGGCGAGGTCCAGGGGGTCGTCTTGGGCAAACCACAGGATGGACAGGGAGGAGGGCCGCCTGCTGTACGTTGCTGCCCTGGGGGTCGGTTTCTCCAAGGCCTGGGGGCTGCAGGCGCAGTGGGTCTTTAGGCATTGGATCTTTAGGCGTTGGATATCTTCATCCGGAGCTTTAACGGTCCGGGGGGGGTCCTCAGGATTCCCTCTGCAAGCGTCATCGTGGAGAGGTGAAGAGGTCAATCCAGGGTAGGCACTTGCTCGGAATCACCTGGGAATCCTCTCTAGCTGGTTCGGCCACCTGGACACAGGCCGTGGGTATCGAGTGCAGAGTGGTTAGGATTCGCATTCTGAGTGAGGTGGGAGTCCTTAATCGTTGGTTTCTTCTTGGACAGGGCCACTGTCCACAGGAGTTCTTGGTCCTTTTGGGTGCAGGGTAGTCCTCTGGAACAGAGCAGAGGTCATTGGTCCCGCTGGATGCGTCGCTGTTCTTTTGCAGGTTCTTTGAAGCAGGAGACAGGCCGGTAGGGTTGGGGCCAAATCAGTTGTCGTCTTCCTTCTTCTCTGCTGGGGGTTTCAGCTAAGCAGTCCTTCTTCTTCTTGTCAGGTTGCCTGGAATCTAGTGAGCTGGGTTCAGGGAGGCCCTTAACCACTTCGCTGCCAGGCCTTTTCCCCCTCCTGTGCCAGGCCTTTTTTTGCCTATTTGGGGCAGTTCGCGCTTAGGCCCGCATAACTTTTTGTCCACATAAGCTAACCAAGCCAAATTTACGTCCTTTTTTTCCAACATCCTAGGGATTCTGGAGGTACCCAGACTTTGTGGGTTCCCCTGTAAGAGGCCAAGAAATTGGCCAAAATACAGGGAAAATTTTGTTTTTTTTAAAAAAAATTGAAAAGTGGCTGCAGAAGAAGGCTTGTGGTTTTTCCCCTGAAAATGGCATCAACAAAGGGTTTGCGGTGCTAAACTCAGCAGCTTCCCAGCTTTCAGGAACAGGCAGACTTGAATCCGAAAACCCAATTTTTCAACACAATTTTGGCATTTTACTGGGGCATACCCCATTTGTGCAATTTTTTGTGCTTTCAGCCTCCTTCCAGTCAGTGACAGGAATGGTCATGAAACCAATGCTGGATCCCAGAAACCTAAACATTTCTGAAAAGTAGACAAAATTCTGAATTCAGCAAGGGGTCATTTGTGTAGATCCTACAAGGGTTTCCTACAGAAAATAACAGCTGAAAAAGAAAAATATTGAAATTGAGGTGAAAAAAACATAAATTTTTCTCTACTTTTCACTCTGTAACTTTTCCCTGCAATGGCAGATTATCGAAAGCAATATACCGTTACGTCTGCTGGACTCCTCTGGTTGCGGGGATATATAGGGTTTGTAGGTTCATCAAGAACCCGAGGAACCCAGAGCCAATAAATGAGCTGCACCCTGCAGTGCGTTTTCATTCTATACCGGGTATACAGTAATTCATTTGCTGAAATATAAGGAGTAAAAAATAGCTATCAAGAAAACCTTTGCATTTCCAAAAAGGGCACAAGATAAGGTGTTGAGGAGCAGTGGTTATTTGCACATCTCTGAATTCCGGGGTGACCATAGTAGCACGTGAATTACATGGAATTTCTCAAATAGATGTCTTTTTTACACACACCCCTATATTTGGAAGGAATAAATGTAGAGAAAGACAAGGGGCAATAACACTTGTTTTGCTATTCTATGTTCCCCCAAGTCTCCCGATAAAAATGATACCTCACTTGTTTGGGTAGGCCTAGCGCCCGCGACAGGATATGCCCCAAAACACAACGTGGACACATCACAGAAAACAGAGCTGTTTTTAGCAAAGTGACTACCTGTAGATTTTGGCCTCTAGCTCAGCCGCCACCTAGGGAAACCTACCAAACCTGTGCATTTCTGAAAACTAGAGACCTAGGGGAATCCAAGGAGGGGTGACTTGTGTGGCTCGGACCAGGTTCTGTTACCCAGAATCCTTTGCAAACCTCAAAATTTGGCTAAAAAAACACATGTTCCTCACATTTCTGTGGCAGAAAGTTCTGGAATCTGAGAGGAGCGACAAATTTCCTTCCACCCAGCATTCCCCCACGTCTCCCGATAAAAATGATACCTCACTTGTGTGGGTAGGCCTAGCGCCCGCGACAGGATATGCCCCAAAACACAACCTGGACACATCACAGAAAACAGAGCTGTTTTTAGCAAAGTGACTACCTGTAGATTTTGGCCTCCAGCTCAGCCGCCACCTAGGGAAACTTACCAAACCTGTGCATTTCTGAAAACTAGAGACCTAGGGGAATCCAAGGAGGGGTGACTTGTGTGGCTCGGACCAGGTTCGGTTACCCAGAATCCTTTGCAAACCTCAAAATTTGGCTAAAAAAACACATGTTCCTCACATTTCTGTGGCAGAAAGTTCTGGAATCTGAGAGGAGCCACAAATTTCCTTCCACCTAGCGTTCCCCCATGTCTCCCGATAAAAATGATACCTCACTTGTGTGGGTAGGCCTAGCGCCCGCGACAGGATATGCCCCAAAACACAACGTGGACATATCACAGAAAACAGAGCTGTTTTTAGCAAAGAGACTACCTGTAGATTTTGGCCTCTAGCTCAGCCGCCACCTAGGGAAACCTACCAAACCTGTGCATTTCTGAAAACTAGAGACCTAGGGGGATCCAAGGAGGGGTGACTTGCGGGGCTCGGACCAGGTTCTGTTACCCAGAATCCTTTGCAAACCTCAAAATTTGGCTAAAAAAACACATGTTCCTCACATTTCTGTGGCAGAAAGTTCTGGAATCTGAGAGGAGCCACAAATTTCCTTCCACCCAGCGTTCCCCCACGTCTCCCGATAAAAATGATACCTCACTTGTGTGGGTAGGCCTAGCGCCCGCGACAGGATATGCCCCAAAACACAACGTGGACATATCACAGAAAACAGAGCTGTTTTTAGCAAAGTGACTACCTGTAGATTTTGGCCTCTAGCTCAGCCGCCACCTAGAGAAACCTACCAAACCTATGCATTTCTGAAAACTAGAGACCTAGGGGAATCCAAGGAGGGGTGACTTGTGTGGCTCGGACCAGGTTCTGTTACCCAGAATCCTTTGCAAACCTCAAAATTTGGCTAAAAAAACACATGTTCCTCACATTTCTGTGGCAGAAAGTTCTGGAATCTGAGAGGAGCCACAAATTTCCTTCCACCCAGCGTTCCCCCACGTCTCCCGATAAAAATGATACCTCACTTGTGTGGGTAGGCCTAGCGCCCGCGACAGGATATGCCCCAAAACACAACGTGGACATATCACAGAAAACAGAGCTGTTTTTAGCAAAGTGACTACCTGTAGATTTTGGCCTCTAGCTCAGCCGCCACCTAGGGAAACCTACCAAACCTGTGCATTTCTGAAAACTAGAGACCTAGGGGAATCCAAGGAGGGGTGACTTGCGGGGCTCGGACCAGGTTCTGTTACCCAGAATCCTTTGCAAACCTCAAAATTTGGCTAAAAAAACACATGTCCCTCACATTTCTGTGGCAGAAAGTTCTGGAATCTGAGAGGAGCTACAAATTTCCTTCCACCCTGCGTTCCCCCAAGTCTCCCGATAAAAATGATACCTCACTTGCGTGGGTAGGCCTAGCGCCGGCGACAGGAAACACCCCAAAGCGCAACGTGGACACATCCTAAATTTTGGAAAAAAACAGAGGTGTTTTTTGCTAAGTGCCTACCTGTAGATTTTGGCCTCTAGCTCAGCCGGCACCTAGGGAAACCTACCAAACCTGTGCATTTCTGAAAACTAGAGACCTAGGGGAATCCAAGGAGGGGTGACTTGCGGGGCTCGGACCAGGTTCTGTTACCCAGAATCCTTTGCAAACCTCAAAATTTGGCTAAAAATACACATGTTACTCACATTTCTGTGGCAGAAAGTTCTGGAATCTGAGAGGAGCTACAAATTTCCTTCCACCCAGCGTTCCCCCAAGTCTCCCGATAAAAATGATACCTCACTTGCGTGGGTAGGCCTAGCGCCCGCGACAGGATATGCCCCAAAACACAATGTGGACATATCACAGAAAACAGAGCTGTTTTTAGCAAAGAGACTACCTGTAGATTTTGGCCTCTAGCTCAGCCGCCACCTAGGGAAACCTACCAAACCTGTGCATTTCTGAAAACTAGAGACCTAGGGGGATCCAAGGAGGGGTGACTTGCGGGGCTCGGACCAGGTTCTGTTACCCAGAATCCTTTGCAAACCTCAAAATTTGGCTAAAAAAACACATGTTCCTCACATTTCTGTGGCAGAAAGTTCTGGAATCTGAGAGGAGCCACAAATTTCCTTCCACCCAGCGTTCCCCCACGTCTCCCGATAAAAATGATACCTCACTTGTGTGGGTAGGCCTAGCGCCCGCGACAGGATATGCCCCAAAACACAACGTGGACATATCACAGAAAACAGAGCTGTTTTTAGCAAAGAGACTACCTGTAGATTTTGGCCTCTAGCTCAGCCGCCACCTAGGGAAACCTACCAAACCTGTGCATTTCTGAAAACTAGAGACCTAGGGGGATCCAAGGAGGGGTGACTTGCGGGGCTCGGACCAGGTTCTGTTACCCAGAATCCTTTGCAAACCTCAAAATTTGGCTAAAAAAACACATGTTCCTCACATTTCTGTGGCAGAAAGTTCTGGAATCTGAGAGGAGCCACAAATTTCCTTCCACCCAGCGTTCCCCCACGTCTCCCGATAAAAATGATACCTCACTTGTGTGGGTAGGCCTAGCGCCCGCGACAGGATATGCCCCAAAACACAACGTGGACATATCACAGAAAACAGAGCTGTTTTTAGCAAAGTGACTACCTGTAGATTTTGGCCTCTAGCTCAGCCGCCACCTAGAGAAACCTACCAAACCTGTGCATTTCTGAAAACTAGAGACCTAGGGGGATCCAAGGAGGGGTGACTTGCGGGGCTCGGACCAGGTTCTGTTACCCAGAATCCTTTGCAAACCTCAAAATTTGGCTAAAAAAACACATGTTCCTCACATTTCTGTGGCAGAAAGTTCTGGAATCTGAGAGGAGCCACAAATTTCCTTCCACCCAGCGTTCCCCCACGTCTCCCGATAAAAATGATACCTCACTTGTGTGGGTAGGCCTAGCGCCCGCGACAGGATATGCCCCAAAACACAACGTGGACATATCACAGAAAACAGAGCTGTTTTTAGCAAAGTGACTACCTGTAGATTTTGGCCTCTAGCTCAGCCGCCACCTAGGGAAACCTACCAAACCTGTGCATTTCTGAAAACTAGAGACCTAGGGGAATCCAAGGAGGGGTGACTTGCGGGGCTCGGACCAGGTTCTGTTACCCAGAATCCTTTGCAAACCTCAAAATTTGGCTAAAAAAACACATGTCCCTCACATTTCTGTGGCAGAAAGTTCTGGAATCTGAGAGGAGCTACAAATTTCCTTCCACCCTGCGTTCCCCCAAGTCTCCCGATAAAAATGATACCTCACTTGCGTGGGTAGGCCTAGCGCCGGCGACAGGAAACACCCCAAAGCGCAACGTGGACACATCCTAAATTTTGGAAAAAAACAGAGGTGTTTTTTGCTAAGTGCCTACCTGTAGATTTTGGCCTCTAGCTCAGCCGGCACCTAGGGAAACCTACCAAACCTGTGCATTTCTGAAAACTAGAGACCTAGGGGAATCCAAGGAGGGGTGACTTGCGGGGCTCGGACCAGGTTCTGTTACCCAGAATCCTTTGCAAACCTCAAAATTTGGCTAAAAATACACATGTTACTCACATTTCTGTGGCAGAAAGTTCTGGAATCTGAGAGGAGCTACAAATTTCCTTCCACCCAGCGTTCCCCCAAGTCTCCCGATAAAAATGATACCTCACTTGCGTGGGTAGGCCTAGCGCCGGCGACAGGAAACACCCCAAAGCGCAACGTGGACACATCCTAAATTTTGGAAAAAAACAGAGGTGTTTTTTGCGAAGTGCCTACCTGTAGATTTTGGCCTCTAGCTCAGCCGGCACCTAGGGAAACCTACCAAACCTGTGCATTTCTGAAAACTAGAGACCTAGGGGAATCCAAGGAGGGGTGACTTGCGGGGCTCGGACCAGGTTCTGTTACCCAGAATCCTTTGCAAACCTCAAAATTTGACTAAAAATAAACATGTTACTCACATTTCTGTGGCAGAAAGTTCTGGAATCTGAGAGGAGCCACAAATTTCCTTCTACCCAGCGTTCCCCCAAGTCTCCCGATAAAAATGATACATCACTTGTGTGGGTAGGACTAGCGCCCACGAAAGGAAAGGGCCCAAAACACAACGTGGACACATCACATTTTTTTATAAAAAGCAGTGCCTACCTGTGGATTTTGGCCTGTAGCTCAGCCGACACCTGAGGAAACCTAGCAAACCAGTGCATTTTTGAAAACTAGAAACCCAGGGGAATCCAAGATGGGGTGACTTGCGGGGCTCTGACCAGGTTATGTTACCCAGAATCCTTTGCAAACATCAAAATTTGGCCCAAAAAACACTTTTTCCTCTCATTTCGGTGACAGAAAGTTCTGGAATCTGAGAGGAGCCACAAATTTCCTTCCACCCAGCGTTCCCCTAAGTCTCTCGATAAAAATGGTACATCACTTCTGTGGGTAGGCCTAGCGCCCACAAAAGGAAATGGCCCAAAACACAACGTGGACACAACATATTTTTTCACAGAAAACAGAGGTGTTTTTTGCAAGGTGCCTACCTGTGGTGTTTGGCCTGTAGCTCAGCCGGCCCCAGGGGTGGGGGGGGGGCAGAAATGCCCTAAAATAAATTTGCCCCCCCAACCCCCACCCTCCCCCGCCGGGAGCGACCCTTGCCTACGGGGTCGCTCCCCCTGCGTGACATTGGCACCAAAAAACAAATCCCCGGTGCCTAGTGGTTTCTGCCCCCTTGGGGGCAGGTTGACCTAAACTCAGCCAATCTGCCCCCAAGGGGGGCAGAAATGGCCTAAATACAATTTGTCCCCCAGGGGAGCGACTTTTGCCTGATGGGTCGCTCCCCATCTCTAAAAAAAAAAAACAAAGAAAAAAAAGAAAAATTCCCCTGGCGCCTAGAGGTTTCTGCCCCCCCACCCCCCGGGGGCAGATCGGCCTAATAATAGGCCGATCTGCCCCCTGGGGGGGCAGAAATGGCCTAAAATAAATTTGCCCCCCCAACACCCACCCCCCCCCGGGAGCGACCCTTGTCTACGGGGTCGCTCCCCCTGCGTGACATTGGCGCCAAAAAACAAATCCCCGGTGCCTAGTGGTTTCTGCCCCCTTGGGGGCAGATTGACCTAAAATTGGCAAATCTGCCCCCAGGGGGGCAGAAATGGTCTAAATACAATTTGCCCCCCCAGGGGAGCTCCCCTTGCCTGATGGGTCGCTCCCCATCTCTAAAAAAAGAAACAACAAAAAAAAAAACACAAAAAAAAAATTGCCCTGGCGCCTAGAGTGTTCTGCCCCCCCCCCCGGGGGGCAGTTCGGCCTAATAATAGGCCGATCTGTCCCCCGGGGGGGCAGAAATGGCCTAAAATAAATTTGCCCCCCAACCCCCACCCCCCCCCCCCGGGAGCGACCCTTGCCTACGGGGTCGCTCCCCCTGCGTGACATTGGCGCCAAAAAACAAATCCCCGGTGCCTAGTGGTTTCTGCCCCCTTGGGGGCAGATTGACCTAAAATTGGCCAATCTGCCCCCAGGGGGGCAGAAATGGTCTAAATACAATTTGCCCCCCCAGGGGAGCGACCCTTGCCTGATGGGTCGCTCCCCATCTCTAAAAAAAGAAACAACAAAAAAAAAAAACACAAAAAAAAAATTGCCCTGGCGCCTAGAGTGTTCTGCCCCCCCCCCCCCCCGGGGGGCAGTTCGGCCTAATAATAGGCCGATCTGTCCCCCGGGGGGGCAGAAATGGCCTAAAAAAAATTTGCCCCACCAACCCCCACCCCCCGGGAGCGACCCTTGCCTACGGGGTCGCTCCCCCTGCGTGACATTGGCGCCAAAAAACAAATCCCCGGTGCCTAGTGGTTTCTGCCCCCTTGGGGGCAGATTGACCTAAAATTGGCCAATCTGCCCCCAGGGGGGCAGAAATGGTCTAAATACAATTTGCCCCCCCAGGGGAGCGACCCTTGCCTGATGGGTCGCTCCCCATCTCTAAAAAAAAAAACAACAACAAAAAAACACACAAAAAAAAAATTGCCCTGGCGCCTAGAGTGTTCTGCCCCCCCCCCCCCCCCGGGGGCAGTTCGGCCTAATAATAGGCCGATCTGTCCCCCGGGGGGGCAGAAATGGCCTAAAATAAATTTGCCCCCCCAACCCCCACCCCCCGCCCCCCGGGAGCGACCCTTGCCTACAGGGTCGCTCCCCCTGCGTGACATTGGCGCCAAAAAACAAATCCCCGGTGCCTAGTGGTTTCTGCCCCCTTGGGGGCAGATTGACCTAAAATCGGCCAATCTGCCCCCAGGGGGGCAGAAATGGTCTAAATACAATTTGCCCCCCAGGGGAGCGACCCTTGCCTGATGGGTCGCTCCCCATCTCTAAAAAAAAGAAAGAACAAAAAAAAAAACACAAAAAATAAATGTGCCCTGGCGCCTAGAGGTTTCTTCCCCCCTGGGGGCAGATCGGCCTAATAATAGGCCGATCTGCCCCCAGTGGGGGCAGAAATGGCCTAAAATAAATTGCCCTCCCCCCCAGGGAGCGACCCTTGCCTAAGGGGTCGCTCCCTTTGCGTGAAATTCACGCAAAGAAAAAACTCCCTGGTGTCTAGTGGTTTCTACTCCCCTTGGGGGCAGATTGGCCTCATCAAAATAGGCCAATCTGCCCCCAAGGGAGGCAGAAATGGCCAAAATATAATTTTCCCCCAAGGGGAGCGACCCTTGCCTAAGGGGTCGCTCCCCACCAAAAAAAAAAAAATTGAAAAAAAAAAAAAAAATGGTCCCTGGGGGCAGATCGGCCTAATAGTAGGCCGATCTGCCCCCAGGGGGGGCAGAAAAGGCCTTCCCAAAAATATGCCCCCCCTGGGAGCGACCCTTGCCCAAGGGGTCGCTCCCTTTTGTCAATAACAATAATAAAAAATAAAAAAACCCTGGTGTCTAGTGGTTTCTACCCCCCTTGGGGGCAGATTGGCCTCATCAAAATAGGCCAATCTGCCCCCAAGGGGGGCAGAAATGGCCAAAATATAATTTTCCCCCAAGGGGAGCGACCCTTGCCTCAATAAAAAAAAATGAAACAAAAAAAAAAATGGTCCCTGGTGCCTAGAGGTTTCTGCCCCCCCTGGGGGCAGAAAAGGCCTTTTCAAAAAAATGCCCCCCCTGGGAGCGACCCTTGCCCAAGGGGTCGCTCCCTTTGGTCAATTTCAATGAAAAAAAAAAAAATCCCTGGTGTCTAGTGGGGTTTCAAAAGCCGGATTGCAAGCAATCCGGCTTTTGAAACCTGGGAGGGACTTCAAAGGGAAGGAAATACTTTTCCTTCCCTTTGAAGCCCCTCCGGGCCTCCCAAGTGATTGAAAAAGAAATGCTTTTGCATTTCTTTTTCAATCGCGCTGGAAGCAGAGCTTCCAGCGCGACTAGGGAGGCCCCTGTGACAAATCAGCGCGCGCTCGCGCGCTGATGTCACAGGGGGGGGTGGGGGGGGTCGGGGGTGGAAGGGGAAGGGATTCCCCGGTCAGCCCTGACCTAGGGGGGTGGGGGGGGCGGCCCTCGGGAGGAGCGCTAGCGCTTCTCCCGAGGGAAGCATTCAGGACGTAATGGTTACGTCCATGGCGCCACACGGGCGCTGCCATGGACGTAACCATTACGTCCGTGGCGGGGAAGGGGTTAAATCCTAGATTTACGGATGTTACATAGGTCAAAGAGCAGCAGCCAATGTCTACTGTCCCTGAGGGTGGCTACACCCTTCTTGTGTCCACTCCTTTTGGGGAGGAGGACACAGACCTAACCCTTTTGGTCCCTGTCATCCAAACCAAGATGGAGGATTATGCAGAGAGGGGGTCACTTCAGCACTGGACACCTTAGGGGTGGTCCCAGCTGAAGTGGTCACTCCTCCTTGTTTTCCTTAATTATACCGCCGAACTTGCCTCCAGAAGTGGGGCTTTGTCCAGGGGGTTTGCAGCTCCGCTAGCTGGAGTTCCCTGGGGCACTGTAATCTGAGGTTTGAGCCTTTGAGGCTCATCGCCAGGTGTTACAGTTCCTGCATGTGGGGAAGTGTGAAGCACCTCCACCCAGAGCAGGCTTTGTTTCTGGTCTCAGATAGCACAAAGGCCCTCACCCCATGGGGTCAGAAACTTGTCTGCTAGTGGCAGGCTGACACAGACCAGTCAGTCCTACACTAGAGGATTGGGTAAAATACAGGGGGCATCTCTAAGATGCCTTCTGTTCTGTGTGCATATTTTAACAAAGCCCGCACTGGCATCAGTGGGAGTTTATTGTGCTGAGAAGTTTGATGCCAAACTTCCCAGTATTCAGTGAAGCCATTATGGAGCTGTAGAGTTTGAAATGTCAAACTCCCAGGCCAAATACTTAATATCGCCACACTGCATGTACAATGTCTAAGAATGGACTTAGACAGTGTAGGGGCATATTGTTCCTGCAGCTATGCCCTCACCTGTAGTATAGTGCACCCTGTCTTAGGGCTGGAAGGCCTGCTAGAGGGGTGATTTACCTATGCCACCGGCAGTGTTTTGTGGGCATGGCACCCTGAGGGGGATGCCATGTCGACTTTGCCTTTTTATCCTCACCAACACATACAGTCTGCACTGGCAGTGTGCATGTGTTTGGTGGCAGGTCCCTTAGGGTGGCACAACACATGCTGCAGCCCTTAGGGACCATCCACTGGTACCTTTTACATGGGACTTATCTATGTATCAGAGGTGTGCCTATTGTGGAAACAATGGTACATTTTTAGTGGAAGAACACTGGTGCTGGGACCTGGTTAGCAGGATCCCAGCACACTCTCAGTCAAGTCAGCATCAATATCAGGCAAAAAGTGTGGGGAGGGGTAACTGCAACAAGTGCTAGTTTCCTACAGAATGTTCTAAATTAAACAGTGATATATATATATAAGACAAACACTAGAATTTTGGAGCAGAAGGTCTATAGCAGGCCTTATTGATCCTCAGCCACATCATTCTAATACAGTACTATAGCCCCAGCTGCAGGCTTTGCCGACTGTAAAAAGCAGGCTCCAGACTGTAAAAAGCATGCTCCAGCTTTACATCGGGGCAGGAC
The DNA here is from genome assembly GCF_031143425.1 of Pleurodeles waltl. Taxonomy (NCBI): domain Eukaryota; kingdom Metazoa; phylum Chordata; class Amphibia; order Caudata; family Salamandridae; genus Pleurodeles; species Pleurodeles waltl. The sequence goes on from NC_090439.1 coordinate 458,829,751, forward strand.
TTTAAAAGTAGATTTGTACTGCTGGGGCGGACTATGAGGCAGTTATACTATTATCCCAGAAAAAGATTCTGTTAAAACCCCCTTGCTGCTTTCTGAAGTTTCGTCTCTGCTTTGACAGCTACTACTATGCTGTTCAATGTTCAATCAGTGTCAAGGCCACGCATGCCTAGCACTAACTGACATGAACAAACAGCAAGAGTGTGAAATGCCTGCATCTCTTGCTTGGCTCTGCCAATGTTTTTTACATTGTTTGTTACATCTGAGGGAATAACAGGAGCTGGGGAGAGAGTTACCTCTCTCTCCTTCTGAGGCCTGGAGGAGGGGTGGTCCTCAGTGTTTTCCCCCACCCACAGACTCTGCTTCCCTCATTCCTCTGCATAACTCCCTATGTCTTGAGAAGAGACAGAGAATAAGGATAGTCAGAGGCTGGGCATTAGGAGCATATTGGTAGCCTATGCTATTGTTCATATCCCACTACTGACCCCTTGTGTTCAATGTAGCACTCAACTTTCCAGTGTTCTAATATATCATTATAGTCCTCAGCCAAGTATTATGCAGGCCCTTAAAGGCCATATTAAATTGTAATGAGTTATCGGGTTGAGCGCATACAAGGGCTTAAGAGCCTTAACAAAATACGGAGTCCAAGGCCCCAATGACAGCAAAAAACAAAAAACCTTTCTCCTCAGAAAAACTGCACGCATTACTATGATGCAGGAGTCTGCAGCCCTGTACAGTCAAGCTAATTGCTGTACCACTCAGTAACAGGGGTAGGGATTTAGCAGGCAGTGCCATAAAATGTAATCTATCTTTTGAGGAGCTTGTTGTTGCTACCTTTCAGATTGAAATTATAGTCCTAAATACACTCTTGTAAGGGTGTGGTGTCTAAAGGAAAAGGCTCTGGCCTCCCCAATGCACTATAAGGTTTAGCTGTAACCTTAACTTTTTTTAATTTAACATGTCTCTGGATGGTGAAAAAAACGTGTTCTCTACTAGATGAATGTATGAAAAGCTGCCATATTATTCTTTGATATAAGCCTCTCCATAGAGACTGAGAGAGTTGACTGAAGCTATTTAACACCAAGGAACAGGATTTTTTTCTTTGGAATCTGGTATGACAGGAGCCTCCTATTTTAGTACATGCACTATCCAGTGCTGTCTAGGGCCTTCACACCATTATATGTCATGGTTATTTGCCTGCAGAGAAACATTATTGTAGACTGCTGTGGGTACAAATAGACCATTAAATTGATCATCATTTCCATGATTCTAGGCACTTTCAGGGATGTCATGCTCCCATATCTTACCTGCCAGATTGAGAGTAATTATTCCCATAGTTTGAGTTTGTGTAGCTGGGCACCTCGTGACAAGTAGAGAAGAGTTGATGTTGAACTTCTGGAGAACTGTGGTAGCAATACAAATTAGCTCATGAGTGGATTTTACTGTCTCATAAATTGGCTACTTAACCCATACGTCCAGTATCACTTAAATGAGGTAAAAAGACAAAAGAGAGCAAACACCCTTGCGTGCTTTAGCATGGCATTACAAGACACCACTTAGACGACATCTGCTCGATTTCTGTATTCATTTCCTTTGGGGGAGCTATATATAGCACACCTGCTGCTTCACAGCCAACTCACACTGCAGACAGGCAAGGAAGCAGAAGGGATTACTCATTATGGGTAGCACAGGTGTTTGCATGGCACTTTACAACTCTGCATGGCATCCACTGGTTGTAACAATGTGATTGTTTGCACCTTGTGAGCGCCCACAAACAAATGTAGTAAATAACCCCTGAGACGTGGAATAGGAGTCGGTGGTCTGGCAGGATTGTGGACCTCTGAGTCTACATTGGTCATAAAGGTCGTACTCTAATGCTTTGTCACAGTCCTACATTACCCTAAACGTAGGCTACAAGGTAGGGTCATAAGCATTGTCTGTCTTTGAAGACCCCAAAGTCAAGGTACCTGGAGGGCCCATCCCTACAAAGTGATGAGAAATCAATTTGGCTATAGGTCTAGCACTACCATAGAAGCAGTTAGTCCCAAGAAGCCAACAACTCTTTCTCCTTGAGAATTTGAAGGGATATGCAGATGGGTGTTGGCAATGTCTCCTAGTTAAGTTGTACGGCTCTAGCGAATGCCTGAGCAGTGCCAAGAAGAAGCCCTTTCTGAAGGCTGAAACTGGCAAAACTGGGGCGATTGAAGTTTAAGCCACAGAAGTCCACTTTGGTAAGTGCTTATCATTCAAGGCCAGTGGTACAGATTCAGGATGAAAAGGGTGACTTGAGGATTCAGAATATGTACAAACTTGTCTGCCCCAACCCAAACCCCTGCTCCTGCAATCAAGCATGTCAAGGGGACACCAGTAAGTGGGGAGAATCCTGATCCTCTCTCAATGAAGCATCCATCATTAAAAACTCTCTATGGAAGTGGTGTAAAAAAACTGTACATGACTTTAGTTAGTGAATGAAAAAACACTGCTACTAAAGAAGAAAGGGCTAGATGGGTGAACATGTATGGCCAGTGTGAAGAGAATAGCTATAGGCACAAGCACCGAGAAAAGTGCAGCCATTGCTATTTTCAAATCAAAAACTGTGTTTGATAATTAGATCTTTTCGAACTACTGCATAATTATGGAAGATCACTGCCCTTGTTTTTGTCCCTGGGGTATGGGTCTTGCACTGTCTACACACTGAGCAGACCTGTATTAAGAGCATGCAGAACATTTTGGGGGTCATTACGACCCTGGCGGACAGCGGTAATTTGGGGAAAGGTACTGCCAATAGGCTGACGGTACCTTTTCCCAAATTATGACATTGACGGTTTGACTCAAGCCAAACCACCAATGTACCACTCCATCCGCCACGGTGGTAACAGCCGCTGGACTGGAGACTTCGGTCTCCAGCCAAGCGGCTGTTACAATCCCACCCTCTGGATTATGACCCCGCCTACCGCCATGGTTTTCGTGGAAAGCTTACCACCACAAAAACTATGGCGGTAGGCACTATCAGTGCCAGGGAATTCCTCCACTGGCACTGATAGGGGTCTCCCCCGCACCCCTTCCCCAGGCTCCTCCCCCACCCTCTTACCCCCGACATCAACACACCTGCACGCTCACACATACACATTCATACACACACGCATACCCACATCCACCCACGCATGCACACATACATACCCACACAGAGCAACACACACTAACATACATTGTCGCACACACTCATTCACAACACACAACATACACGTACACTCACATTCAGTCATTCACGCACGTATTCCACGTGCCTCACACCCGCATGCACGCATACAAAAACAGACACACACACCCCCACACACACACAACACCCCTCACTCCCCTCTCCTGTCGGAGAACCCAACTTACCTGCTTACAGGGGGTCCTCCCGCAGGAGACGGGATGCGTCGCTGCTGCCAGCAGCAGTGTTAGCCAACAAAACACTGCCAGGCCGTATCATAGAACATGAAACGGTAGGCGGTGTCTTGCTGGTGTGGTTGCTGCTGGCAGCAGCGCCATCTTACCGCCGCCATGACCGTCGACGGAATTCTGCCAGCCTTCTGGCAGAATTCTTCCTATGGTCATAATGTGGTTGGCGGCTAGTAGCCACGGCGATAGTATGTTACAGCCATCGCCGCGGCGGTAGGCGGCATTTGCCACCAATGTCATAATGAGGGCCTTAATCTTTCTTGGGAACCCCCAGGAGCAACAAGGAGCAGCATGGCAGAACCTGATGGTGTTCCAACTGTGACACCCGGGAGTGCCAAGGAAGATAATTATTGAGCCGTGTGTCCACGCAATACTCCAATATCCAAAGATGTTTAATTCACAAGCCTGTAATAATGTAATTAAACCGTAATAGAATCAGCATGCGCCCTCTATCGTCAGGCCACTAGAATTAAGGAATTAGTGCAGCTGTGGTGTTTTCTGAATCGTTGTTTTGCTGCATTTGGTACATAACCCATCACCTGCTGCATAATCTCCAAATTAAAAAATCGTTTCTAGCTCAACAAATCAAAATCTAAGTGCAGCGATGTGTTGCCATGCAGTGGAAAGCCCTTCGCAGATGTTGACTGGTCACTTTTGTGTTACTTTTTGGCATATTTGGGGCTAATGAGGTTAAACCATTTCCAGACAGTGTTAATATGTATAAAAATGTTAAAATAATGAAGTAATACTAATATAAAATGTACCACATTAGGCTGCATACTTTGTGCTTCTCTTGTCACATAATTTAAACCTTACCGCATAATTTGGTCCCCTTCTGCTACATGATTCCAGTGGCCATATCAATGGTAAACTGGGCAGAAATTATTGTAGAATATCAGTATTGCCAGCATTACCTCGCCAAGAAAAGTACGCCAGTTTTAGCCAGGCGATCATAGAAAGTGCTGATGGTGGAAAGACGACCGGAAGGAGGCATGACAGTCCATTCGTATCTGTCTGCAGCCTCTGTAGGCCCCGTCACTATCGTTATTATGCATGGCGTCATACTAACTATGTCACCTGGATGGAATGCATAGATAAGGGGGCGCTCAAAGAATGGTGCGCCAGTGGGACAGCACCTGGAAACACTTCAGCCACGCAGAGGAGTCTTATCATAATAAAAATAACTGCCTACAACGTAGGCTTTCTACTCCAGCCTACGCACACCGTAGCCCTTGCTTCCTAGAGTGACTCACGCCTTTTGTCTGCAGAACACTGCCCGCTGTTCATTCCTGCGCCAGACCTCACTGAAGTGATAAAAATAGCACATTTGTTAAGGAAAGAGGCTAAAACGCTGTGAATTATCACAAAGCACAGAAGGATGTGTGGAGATGCCAACTTCCTGCTCACTTTATTATACATTGCAATCTTGGTTCACAGGCAGACAATAAATTGCTTCAAATAGCATATCCTGCAGTGGATGGCATTTTGCGCCTTAATTTATCTTGTACAGGTGTGCTGTTTTTCTTCATTTTTTTGCGACGGTCAGTGCTGTTTTGCCACAGCTAAACTGATAAACTAGATGGCAGCATTGCTTTTTGCCCATGTGCAGTGATTAAGGACATGGGATCATGCATCCATCCTGGTATGAAAGAGGAAGATTGTAATGTGGTGCTCTACCCCGGATGAACAGTAACATATGAGATATGGATTGGTGCTTTCTCACAAGGACTTCTATGTCACAGTGTTTATGTTATGTTTTTCATTGACCGCTAAAAAATGATAAAGATTTTTTTTTTTATACTTTGATTTTTGCTCATGATTGATCTACTCCTGGCTTGCTATTTGGTGTCAGTGGCAGTGTCCTTGCTATCTTTTCTCAAGATGTTCTCAAATATTCTCTATCCACTCAGGGATTCTTTCTTTGTGAGATGTGTGCTCTCCTCCCAACCTATATGAGCTGCATATCTGCTCTCATCATTTCCACTCTGAGCTGCATGAATGCCCCCCTGACCTCTGTTTTTTATTGAACTACTCTGAGCTCCATTTTGCCCTCATCGCATTCTGAGCTGCATGAGTAGAGTACGGGGATACCTTTGCTCGTCAAACTCAAAAGTGACAGTTGTCCAGCCCAGGAAGTGATGTTACTTACATTACAGGGACTTCCATGGTCATGAGATCCCACCCCGGAACTGACATAGGTGTAGGTGGGTCATGTGGGTAGTGACATCATGTGAACACGTTAGTCATGTGGCAGGGTCCTTGCCATAGTGTCTAGGGCTATGGGATATGTAAATGGTAGCCCTATAGGTGCGTACAGTATGTCTGCACCTAAGAGGTCAAGTTTGGACCTGTTCAGACAGTGACAGCCATGTGCCAGTTGCATGCCTCCTCACAGGAAGGAGTAGTGGAAATACACAGTCCCATTTCCCATTGCTGCCTAACCCTAAGATGCTGTTTAAAGGTGACTTTAAAAAAAAATCTTCATGCAGCAAATGTACAGACTGGATCAAAAAGGGTGTATCTTGCCTTAGAGCAATACAGCTAAACAACACAAGTCACAGTTGTCTTAAGGGGGGAAACTGTGTGTAAGGGCAGATAAGTTCGGTCTGCACACCCATGGGGGGGAGGGTAGGTCATACAGATATGCATATTCTGTAGGAGTTGCTACTCCTCATCCCTATTATTTTATCTGTCCTGCTAGTTACTCTTTACTTGAAATAACAAACTTTCAACCTCAGTTTTTTGTATGCTTTCCATAGGGTTTAAATGTGATTGGCAGATGTCAAAGTATAAAATGACAGCCCAGAATGACATAATCAATGGTTGAAGCATCCCTGTGTTATGAAAATGTAACCCTAAACCATAACATTTTTCTGACCCCCCCTCCACAAAGCCTGCTCATAATTAGCTTATGTTAGCAAGTACAAAAGCCCCCACTGGGATCATACACACAATCACATTCACAAGCATCATTTTGAACAACTTATTTGAAGTTTGCGGTCAGCAGGGCTACCCCAGACCATCAAGGAGAAAAAATATGAAGGGCATTGAGCAAAGTGCTGGTGCAAGAGATCTTCTACTTTAGGTAAATACCTATGGCTTGTTTTATATTTACAGTGTGGGTTTTCTATCCACCTCTATCACCAGCCCTTCCCCCTGTCACCCAGAGCGTAATGTGTGTGTGCTTTGTACTTTGAACAGTATTATCTGAGGCTCGTGTTAATGTTTTGTGCAAGCCAATGTTTAATTTGAGAACCGAGTGGGGGGCAAACACCCATATTTGTAGGAGGTGACCAGAATTTTAAAGCCAAAAACATGGGAAATTTTGGCAAAAAAATCAAAAATAGAAGAACTAAAGGTTTACTTCAAGTGAGCACACAGAATGACAGTGCTCATCAGCACAGAATTTCATAAGAGACAGTAACAACATACCATAAATGAAAAATGCAATTTTAAAGCCCAAGTGTACATGGTAAGACTGTCTCGCAGCCCCATAGCCCTCCCCAGCCCAAATCCATTCCCTTCACTTCACACACTACAGCAGAGTGGGCGCTGGGTTGTGGACTATGGTATGCAGCGTGTAAGGGTCAAGGGTGGTGATGGTCAGGTTCTGGAGGTGTAGTGAGGAAGGATCACAGCCCGCGCTGTTGAGGACTCACTGGCACCTCTTATTACAGTGTGGCAGCACTGTCAGACCCTCCATGGGCCCCAAGCTTCAGCAGTGGTGTGGGGAGCATGTCACCAGCCCCAGGCCGGGCGCATCACCTCCTCCTGGATCCCTTCACCTCAGCCCCTCAAGTCGGGAGGGATTAGGGCCACGCTCATCCTCCTGCAGTGCAATACAACCCCCTACAGGCCTGAGGGACAGAGGTGTAGGGTATTAGGCAGTCTCCAATCTTCAGTGGTGGGGGAGGGATGCGTCACCAATCTGTGACCACGGCGGTGATATTTCCCCCAAGTAGGGGCCTGTATGTAGGCTCCATTCTTCAAGGGACAGGTGGTGGGGCCAGTGCAGTAAGTCGTTCCCGTGGCAGTGATCTGTCCTCAAAGTAGGGGCTCTATGTGGTGGGCCCCCGATCTTCACTTGCAGGGGTCCACTGTGCACTACACATGGGCCGAGTAGGCTCCATTCTTCAAGGGCAGACGAGGCCGGTGCATTAACCTGGGCCCCTGCAGTGATATTCACCAAGTAGGAGCATGGGACCGTCAAACCAGCCCCCAGCTGCGGTGATGATATTCCCCAAGTGGGGGGGGGTGCTTTATGCAAGGTGCACCGGAGTACGGTCCGATCCCTACACTGCTGCCCCTCACACTATTAGGGATCAGAGCCACGCTCCTCCTCCTCCTGCTGGAGCATGGTCCGACCCCTACTGGCCTGAGGGGAAGAGGTGTAGGGTTCTTGACAGGAGCACCGAGCCACCTCCCGGCCGCAGCGGTGATATTCCCCAAGTAGGGGGATGGGACCACCGAATCAACCCCAGCCGCATCTATGATATTCCCCAAGTAGGAGGGCTTTATGCAGTAATCCTGGAGTATGGCCCAATCTCTGCACCGCCGCCCCTCACGCCAGTAGTGATCGGGGCTGCGCTTCTCCTCTTCCTAGAGCACAGTCTGACCCCTACCGGTCTGAGGGGAAGAGGTGTAGGGTTCTTGGCGGGACCACATATAGCCAACCCCCCCGGCCATGCTGGTAATATTACCCAAGTAGGGGATTCTATGTGCGGCAGAACCATCAGACCGTCCATGGGCCCCGAGCTTCAGTGAAGGTGTGGGGACGGTGTCACATATCAGGCTGTGGCGGTGATCTTCCCTCAAAGTAGTGGATTTAGGCAGTGGGCCCCCAATCTTCATGTGCGGGAGTCCGTTGTGCACTACACATGTGCGGAAGAGCAGAGCACAGGGCTCGGCCCCATCCCACTTCTTGCCCTCCAGCCACAACCCCTACCCCCGACAGGTATGCCCTGCACAGGGGAGCATGTGGGGGAGGGAGGGACAGAGAGAGAGGAAACCATGACCAGATCCCAGGGGCTGGGTGTTTGCTATGTAGACATGGCTGCAAGGTTTCAGATTGCTGTGTGCTATATTTTTGTAATCACTGTAATCATTCACTCTTACTTAGATTCAGTGGAAGCACCTCATAAACAAGTAGGGATTTTTTTTGCAGATAAAAATCGCAGACATTTATTTGGCTTTCCCGATTGACACCCACAGTCCCCTTACTCTTAAGGAGGATGATATAAACTGCACAGTAGTGCTTTCGCAGTTTCCGCCTCTCTCCTCAGAACTAGTTGCAACATTATTGGACTCGCTCAAATCTGGTTCCCCCCTAGACCCAGCACCTCCCACTATTTTAGCGCTGGGGTCATCCATTATAGTCCCCATTTTGACTGATATGTTGAATTTGTCATTATCCAGCAGTATTGTTCCCCATCAGTGGAAACATGCTATAGTGAAACTCTTGCTCAAGAAACCCAACCTAGATGTGTCCATACTTAACAATTACAGGCCCCTTTCCTTGCTGCCAGCTCTCTCCAAGATATTGGAAAAGTATGTGAATATGCATCTCTCCAATTTTCTTGAGGATAATAATATCCTGCATCCTTCCCAGGCTGTCTTCAGACCTCTACACAGCACAGAATCAGCACAGGTTGGAGTTACTGAGGAGGTCAGGAAGCGACTTGATCAGGGCTTGGTGTCAGCGATTATTCTTCTAGATCTCAGCACCGCCTTTGACACTGTGGATCACAGCATTTTACTTCAAAGAATGAGGGAAATTGGAGTGATAGGCAAGGCTCTGAGCTGGTTCTCCTCTTTTTTAGAGGCAAGATCATTTCAGGTACTAGACCGTTCGTTCCTCTCCAGTTGCTTTAATAGCAGCTAGCTGGGGAGTGCCTCAAGGCTTTTCGCTTAGCCCTACCTTATTTAACATATATATGTCACCATTGGCAAAGATAGTGGAGCCATATGGTCTTTCACTAGTTTCATACGCGGATGATACACAGCTGGTAGTCTCCTTCTCAACGGAGCAGAATTCATCAGAGACAATTCTTGCCCCTTGCCTAAGGGCAGTGTCAGAGTGGCTGTCCGAATGTAAACTCAAGTTAAATAAGGATAAAAGAGAGGTCATGATTCTAGGCCATCTTTCTCGGCCAAACTCCATCTCTCCTGTGCTTCACTCCTTGGGTGAACTGCCTCCTCCTAAGGAATACATCAAAAGCTTAGGAGTATGGCTTGATCTATGGCTAACCATGGACCACCAGGCTAAGGAAACCACTTATACCTGCTTTAGTACACGAAGACTCCTCAGAAAAGTGTTTAAAATACTCCCACCTATAGCTAAGAGGCTCATTGTCCAGGCATGTATCATTTCTCGCCTGGATTATGGTAATGCCCTGTTCCTCGGGGCGCAAAAAAATGTTAAATGGAAACTACAGGTGGTGCAAAACACTGCTGCCTGTCTTCTTTTTAATAAACCTAGACACAAATTGACTAAATCAGCTCTCACTACTCTGCATTGACTCCCAGTTGAGCAACAAATAAAATTTAAAACTCTGTGTTGCATTCACAGAGCCCTCCATAGCGAAGGTTTTCCACTCCTTCGAACTCTTGCCTCTTTTCACAATCCCGCTAGACATCTCAGATCCTCTTCTTCTTCTGCAATCCCTCCAGTAAGAAAGTCTAAATGGGGCGGAAGGTCCATGGCCTATCTTGGTGCTAAGTTGTGGAACTCTCTGCCTATAGGCCTACGATTTACCAACCACAAACTTTCCTTTCATTGTCTGCTTAAAACTTGGCTATTTTGATCTGTGCCCACTGTACTTGTTCTGAAGATTTCCCTAAAGCGCTGGGAGGCCTTTGGGTAGCCATGCGCTCTATAAATCCTCATAACATAACATAACATGTGTGACATTTCAATGACTATAAGAGACACTTTTTCGCAAGTAAAATCATGCTATGTAGACGAGGGAACATATACATATTGTAGTAAATTGAGAGTCCTAAATCTTATGTTGTGCATCAGCGCCACCTTGAGGCCCTTGATAAACAGTGAACGATGCTTGAGAAATGGGAACAAGAGGTTTTTACCACACTTTCAGGACACTTCTTTTGTATGAAAATGTCAGACATTGCGGTAAATGCTGAAAAATGACCTGAAATTGTATTATTCTAATGCGTGAAAATTGACACAGGCAAGGTAACGCAACAGCCATGTGAGGCAGAGAGGAGTGCATAGTGTTAGGGGGAGCTACTTAAAACACAGTATCTTGAGAGAGAATGCTAATGTGTTTTTTCTCAGTGTGCGTGTAAAAATTCATGGTGAAATCCAACAAACGCCTCAGCATATCCAACTGAAAGCACCTGTACCTGGCTATTTAATCAAGAATGCATTCATTAGGGGAGTCGTGATTCAACACTTTGGTGGTCATTATGACAATGGTGGTGATTGTTAAAGAGATGGTAATACAGCCAACAGGCTGGCGGTAATTACTGCCAAATTATGATCATGGCAGTGATAACTCCCATAGACAGCCAATTTACCACACCAACCGCCAGGGTGTTAACACCACTGACAACGGAGGTAGCCATCAACAGCCAGGCAGATGACAAGGTACCACTCACCATATTATGACATAGCAAACTGCCAGGATTTACGTGGTGGTACCAACGCCATCAAAAGCCTGGCGGAAATAGAACACAGAAGACAAAAGACTCACCATCAGAAACACTGAGAAGACAAGCGCGGCCATGTAACCAGAACTTCAAGTCTTCCGGATGCTCATCTACGCCATGCTTCACCTGGAACATCAATGCAGACGAAGAAGACGATGGTGAGTACAGCCGCCTAGCACACAAGGAACGGAAGGAGGAAAAGGAGAGTGACACACACACGCAAAACACACACCACACACACACACACACACCATACACTCAACCAGCTGCAGAGGAAAACCAGTCTCACAGGACACAAGTCAAAATAATGCAAGGACAACATTTAGCCAGAACTGATAGTGTAAATTGATGAGAACAGCCACCACATTGTCCATGTGACAAGAGAAATATGAGTCACTGTTCAGAAAGGGCCAATGGCCAGTCCGAAGTACAAAAGGCCCACAGGGCACAGTCCAAGGCCCAACTTGTTCCCTGACTAAATCTGCACTACATTGTGCAGGGGCATCATGTTGGGAATGGCCAGGCACCTCAGGGGGAAGAGGGGTGGGAGGCACCTCAGCTGAAGTTGGGAAGTTGCCCACTGGTTCTGGAGGGGGCTCCATGCCCATTTCACATTGCTGGGGAGCGCAAGATCACAGTCTCTGAGGTGGGGAACTTGACCACTGGTTCTAGAGGGGACTCCATGCCCATTTCACATTGCTGGGGACTGCAAGGTCACAGTCTCTGAGGTAGGGAATTTTCCCACTGGCTCTGGAGGGGGTTCCTTGTACAACAGTCCCTGGAGGGTGGCCTACATGCCCTCTGCTGGAGGTGAGGGCTGCTGTATCCCAGCTGGAGGTGAAGGATGCTGTGTCCCAGTTGGAGGTGAGGGCTGTTGTGTCCCAGCTGGAGGTGAGGGCTGCTGTGTCCCAGCTAGAGGTGAGGGCTGCGTTGTCCCTGTTGGAGGTGAGGGCTGCTGTGCCCCAGCTGGAGGTGAGGGTGGCTGCTGTGTTCCAGCTGTAGGTGAGGGCTGCTGTGTCCCAGTTGGAGGTGAGGAATCCTTGCCTACTTCTGTTGGAAGGGGCCTCTTGCCTCTCTCAGTTGGTAGAGTGGGAACCTTCCCTTTCTTGGGTGGTGGAGTGGGATCCTTCCCTCTCTTGAGTGTTGGAGTGGAATCCTTCCTTCTCTTGGGTGTTGGAGTGGGATCCTTCCATCTCTTGGGTGGTGGAGTGGGATCCTTCCCTCTCTTGGGCGGTGGAGTGGGATCCTTTCCTTTCTTGCCTCCACAGCTAGGAGGTGCCTCCACTGTCCCCCTGGACTAATTGGCTGAGGTCGTTGTGACCCTGCTCTTAGGGGCAGGACGGGAGGTTGGAAGGGGAGGGAAGAGGTCAAGTTGGGCAAGGAAAAGCTTCTTAGGGACGGTGTGGTGGGATGAGGGAGGAGGGATCGGAGTGGAGGTTGAGAGAGTGGTTTTTAAAGGTGTATGTCTGCTGGATTTGGGTGCAGGTGCATGGGCGGTGTGCTGACGTGAGGTGGGTGGCTGTTTGGTGTCTGAGTGCGTGCGTTTGTGTCTCTTAAGAGGGGGGCAGACTGGTTGGGAGAGGACACAGGGGACGCATGGATGGACGTTGTGGAGGTGTCTGAGAGTGAGGTGTGTGTGATGCTTGGTGTGGTGATGGTGGCTGTTGATGCAGTGCATGCAGGTGTGAGTGTGGATGTGAAAGTGGGGGAGGAGGATGGGGAGACAGTGGAGGCAGTGGATGTTGTTGTGTGTGCAACTGTGTACAACTGTCTGTTGTTTGTGTGAGTGCTTATGGCCTGAAGTGTGCTGCCTGTGTTTGTCTGTGCCACTCCCTGTGATGTTTTGTATGCCTGCTTCTCTGTATGTGTGCATGAGATGGGTTGGGGTTGAGAAGATTGGGACTGGGAAGTGGTAGTTGGAGGGGGGACAGTAGGAACAGGGACAATGGCTGCCAATCCACTGTGAATGTCCTCCAGGAATGCATTGCATTGATCCATCTGGGATGCCAGCCCCTGGATGGCATTCACAATGGTTGACTGCCCCACAGAGATGGATCTCAGATGGTCAATAGCCTCCTCACTCAGGGAAGCAGGGCTCACTGGGGCAGAGCCTGAGGTGCATGGGGTGAAGGAGATGCCCACCCTCCTGGGTGAGCGGGCAAGGCAACTCAGTGAGGGGCTACTGGGAGGGAGGTGCTGGTACGGAGGATGGCGGCTGTACCTGTACCTGGGGTGGTCTCAGAGGGGTCCACCACCACCAGGGAGCTTCCATCGGAAGAGGAATCTGAGTCAGTGTTGTCATCTCCTGTCTCTGCCGTGGTGCTCCCCTCGCCCTCCGTCTCACTGGTCTCCTTCGGCGTTGGTGGACTCTGCCTCTTGGGTCCTGTGGGATGCAGCTCCCTCTGTCACCAGTGCCCCTGCTCCTCCGCCAGATGATGCTAATGCACACATGGGCAGGATGACAGAAGGAAAAAGGGGGGCACTGGGTCAACTGCAGCACCAACATCGCAGATGGCATACACATTACCATCACACACAGGGATCAGGATTAAGCATTGGCATTCCATTGGCTAGGTACCACAGCAAGATGTGAGCCAACCTCCACTAACTGCACCCCTCCTGGGACTCACTAAGCCCTGTCTGACATGGAATGCAACATAGCTAGGTTACCAGATTTAGCAATACAACCATTACCCTTGAGCAGGATCACGCTGTGATCTCTGACCTGGCATTAAGGGGCACCAACTAACTGACACCCACCATCAAGATCCCATGCCACCTACCAATTATAATTGTAACGCCCACTGTACTCACCCCCTTGTGGCTGCTGTGATGCCCTCAAGCGCCCATCCAGCACTGGGTAGGCCACCGCCAGTATTCAGGCCATCAGGGGGGTCAGGTTCCGATGGACACCCCGCCCTTGTTAGGAGAGCATCCCCAGCTGGGCCTCCATGGACTTCTGGGCCCAGTGTCTCAGGTCCTCCCACCTTTTTCTACAGTGGGTACTCTGCCTGCAGTAGACCCCCAGGGTCTGCACATCCTTGGCGATGGCATGCCACAATCCCTTCTTCTGATGGGCGCTGACCTGCAGAAGAAACACAGACATGAGGACACCATTACACATACAATCCAGCCTGTCATACATATGACACACAAATCCCATTTCCATCATCTCCATCACCCAGCGCCCACTATGTGCACTACTACCAGCCATACTACCCCCAAATGACACAATGCTTGCACACACATCTCCATGCAACCTTGTCAAATGCATTGTGCCCAAGGTGTACTCACCTGTTGGTCTGGAGGCCCATACAGCTGTTCATACTGGGGTAGTACCCATACCACCAACCGCTCCAACTCCTCCGAAGTGAAGGCAGGGGCCCTGTGAACAGGCTCGGCCGCTCACAAGCAGCGCTGCACCCGGAATAGACGTGTCGGACCTCTCCGACACGTCACTTCCGCGTTTCCACGTTGCCGTGGGAACGCCATCGAAAGACGGGTGGCGTCCTCCTGTTGCCACGGGAACCCAGGAGGGGTTCCGGGCCGCGGCCGCAACGAGGCGGGACGTTCCCTACGTAAAGGGACTTCCGGACGCCGAGGAGAGGGAGGAGGAGAACGGAGATCAGGAGAGGAACAGAGAAAAGGAGGAGAACGACGAGCAGGAGAGAGACGGAGAGCAGGAGGAGAACGGAGAGCGGGAGGAGAGCAGAGAGCAGGAGGAGGAGGACGAGCAGGAGAAACGAACAGAAGGATCAGGAGAAACGAGAGGATCACGGAGGGAAAAGGAGGAGAGGATTGTCCAGGACAGCACCCCAAAGGAACACCCCAGCTCCAGCCACGACCCAGGAGGGTCGTGGCTTACCAAGGTACGGTCCTTGTGGGAACACAAAAGAGGTTGTCACAATTAAGAGGGCACTGGGGAAGGGGACAAAGACAGAGGGAGGGAAGGAGTTTGAAGGGACTTTAATGAGCACAAGACAAATCACGAGAGTCACAAAAGTGCACTATTGGGAGTTTATTCACTTGACCCTCACTTACCATCCTCACCCCCTGGTCCCCTCCTCCCCTTTACGTTAATAAATCATAAAGCACATTAAAATACCCCACTTACCTTAGCGTTTCCTTTTTGTCACCACGGTACCACCCATTGAAGGCTGCCACCAGACGAGAAGAACACTCCCCTGGAAGAAGAAGAGACAAGACAATAAAGAAAAGAAGGAACAAGAGACAGTACTGAGCCACTAAGAGGAAGGAAAGTGACAATTAGAGAAGTTTCTATAAAAACTCCAATTAACCTTCTTCCTGAACATCATACTTATTCTTTGTGGGTTTTTATACCGTTCGACGTACTACAGGCCCTTTCTCCGGTCACACAGGCCATGGCAGGATCCAGACAGAGGTCACAGCAGCACACGCAGTGTAGGTGTTGTCCCGTGGAAAGTCAGGAATCAAGTGTGGTTATAGACAGTAAATGTCAGTCACGTCCATGGTGTGAGAAAGTAGCCTCTTTCTAGCCTTGTTACCCCCACTTTTGGCCTGTTTGTGAGTGTATGTCAGGGTGTTTTCACTGTCTCACTGGTATCCTGCTAGCCAGGGCCCAGTGCTCATAGTGAAAACCCTATGTTTACAGTATGTTTGTTATGTGTCACTGGGACCTTGCTAGTCAGGACCCCAGTGCTCATAAGTTTGTGACCTATAGGTATGTGTTCCCTGTGTGATGCCTAACTGTCTCACTGAGGCTCTGCTAACCAGAACCTCAGTGGTTATGCTCTCTCTTTACAAATTGTCACTAACAGGCTAGTGACCAATTTTACCAATTCACATTGGCTTACTGGAACACCCTTATAATTCCCTAGTATATGGTACTGAGGTACCCAGGGTATTGGGGTTCCAGGAGATCCCTTTGGGCTGCAGCATTTCTTTTGCCACCCATAGGGAGCACTGACAATTCTTACACAGGCCTGCCACTGCAGCCTGAGTGAAATAACGTCCACGTTATTTCACAGCCATTTTACACTGCACTTAAGTAACTTATAAGTCACCTATATGTCTAACCTTTACCTGGTAAAGGTTGGGTGCTAAGTTACTTAGTGTGTGGGCACCCTGGCACTAGCCAAGGTACCCCCACATTGTTCAGGGCCAATTCCCCGGACTTTGTGAGTGCGGGGACACCATTACACGTGTGCACTACATATAGGTCACTACCTATGTGTAGCTTCACAATGGTAACTCCGAATATGGCCATGTAACATGTCTAAGATCATGGAATTGCCCCCTCTATGCCATCCTGGCATTGTTGGTGCAATCCCATGATCCCACGGGTCTCTAGCACAGACCCTGGCACTGCCAAACTGCCTTTCCCGGGGTTTCACTGCAGCTGCTGCTGCTGCCAACCCCTCAGACAGGTTTCTGCCCTCCTGGGGTCCAGCCAGGCCTGGCCCAGGAAGGCAGAACAAAGGACTTCCTCAGAGAGAGGGTGTTGAACCCTCTCCCTTTGGAAAATGGTGTTAGGGCTGGGGAGGAGTAGCCTCCCCCAGCCTCTGGAAATGCTTTCATGGGCACACATGGTGCCCATTTCTGCATAAGCCAGTCTACACCGGTTCAGGGACCCCTCAGCCCTGCTCTGGCGCGAAACTGGACAAAGGGAAGGGGAGTGACCACTCCCCTGACCTGCACCTCCCCTAGGAGGTGCCCAGAGCTCCTCCAGTGTGCTCCAGACCTCTGCCATCTTGGAAACAGAGGTGCTGCTGGCACACTGGACTGCTCTGAGTGGCCAGGGCCAGCAGGTGACATCAGAGACTCCTTCTGATAAGCTCCTTCAGGTGTTGCTAGCCTATCTTCTCTCCTAAGTAGCCTAACCCTCTTTTCTGGCTATTTAGGGTCTCTGCTTTGGGGATTTCCTTACATAACGAATGCAAGAGCTCATCCGAGTTCCTCTGCATCTCTCTCTTCACCTTCTGCCAAGGAATTGACTGCTGACCGCGCTGGAAGCCTGCAAAACTGCAACAAAGTAGCAAAGACGACTACTGCAACTCTGTAACGCTGATCCTGCCGCCTTCTCGACTGTTTTCCTGGTGGTGCATACTGTGGGGGTAGTCTGCCTCCTCTCTGCACTAGAAGCTCCGAAGAAATCTCCCGTGGGTCAACGGAATCGTCCCCCTGCAACCGCAGGCACCAAAGAACTGCATCACCGGTACCATGGGTCTCCTCTCAGCACGACGAGCGAGGTCCCTTGAATCCAACAACTCTGTCCAAATGACTCCCACAGTCCAGTGACTCTTCAGTCCAAGTTTGGTGGAGGTAAGTCCTTGCCTCCCCACGCCAGACTGCATTGCTGGGAACTGCGACTTTTGCAGGTACTACGGCCTCTGTGCACTTCCGGCGGAAATCCTTTGTGCACAGCCAAGCCTGGGTCTACGGCACTCTAACCTGCATTGCACGACCTCCTAAGTTGTCCTCCGGCGACGTGGGACTCCTTTGTGCGACTTCAGGTGAGCACCATTTCACTCCACTTCGTAGTGCCTGTTCTGGCACTTTTGCGGGTGCTGCCTGCTTCTGAGAGGGCTCCCTGTCTTGCTCGACGCCCCCTCTGTCCCCAGACGCAATTGGCGACATCCTGGTCTCTCCTGGGCCACAGCAGCATCCAAAAACCCTAACCGCACAATTTGCAGCTAGCAAGGCTTGTTGGCGGTCTTTCTTCAGGAAAATACTTTTGCACGACTCTCCACGGCGTGAGGGATTCGTCCTCCAAAGGGGAAGTTCCTAGCCCTTGTCGTTCCTGCAGAATCTTCAGCTTCTACTGTCCAGTAGCAGCTTCTTTGCACCCACAGCTGACATTTCCTGGGCATCTGCCCATCTCCGACTTGCTTGTGACTTTTGGACTTGGTCCCCTTGTTCCACAGGTACCCTCGTTTGGAAATCCATCGTTGTTGCATTGCTGATTTGTGTCTTTCCTGCAGAATTCCCCTATCACGACTTCTATGTCCTTTGGGGAACTTTAGTGCACTTTGCACTCACTTTTCAGGGTCTTGGGGTGGGCTATTTTTCTAACCCTAACTGTTTTCTTACAGTCCCAGCAACCCTCTACAAGGTCACATAGGTTTGGGGTCCATTCGTGGTTCGCATTCCACTTTTGGAGTATATGGTTTGTGTTGCCCCTATCCCTATGTGTCCCCATTGCATCCTATTGTAACTATACATTATTTGCACTGTTTTCTAATACTATTACTGCATATTTTGGTATTGTGTACATATATCTTGTGTATATTTGCTATCCTCATACTGAGGATACTCACTGAGATACTTTTGGCATATTGTCATAAAAATAAAGTACCTTTATTTTTAGTATATCTGTGTATTGTGTTTTCTTATGATATTGTGCATATGACACTACTGGTACTGTAGGAGCTTCACTCGTCTCCTAGTTCAGCCTAAGCTGCTCTGCTAAGCTACCATTATCTATCAGCCTAAGCTGCTAGACACCCTATACACTAATAAGGGATAACTGGGCCTGGTGCAAGGTGCAAGTACCCCTAGGTACTCACTACAAGCCAGTCCAGCCTCCTACATTGGTTGTGCAGTGGTGGGATAAGTGCTCTGTAACTACTTACCACTTTTGTCATTGTACTTTTCATAAGAGAAAAATATACAAAACAAGTTCAGTGTATGTACACCTAACCAAAAAGTTTTGCATTTCTTTTCTCACTTCTTTTCTAAAGTGCTGAAAAGTACTTCTAAACTTTCTAAAAAGTCTTAAAAAGTTGAAAAAGTTTTTTTTCCTGTCTTTCTAAAAAGTTTGGACAAACTTTTTTTTCCTTTTTCTGTCACTAAAACACTTTCTAAAATGTCTGGCACAGGCCAAACTGTTGATCTGTCCAAACTTGCTTATGATCACCTTAGCTGGAAAGGAGCAAGGAGTCTCTGCATAGAAAGAGGTTTAAGTGTAGGTAAGAATCCCCCCAGAGAACTGTTGGTTAACATGCTTATAGAACAGGATAAGGCCAGAGGCGCCCCTTCTGTTGAAAAAGTAGCTAATGGTTCCCAATCTGATCCAGGGACTCCCCTAGAAAAGGATTCAGGAAAGAAACTTCCTAGCCTGCCCATTACAAGACAGCCTAGCATAGTTGGGACTGATGTAGAGTCACACCATACTGATAGTGTTGTCTCACATCATAGCAAGAGTATTCCTTCACATCATAGTAGAAGTGATGTTTCTGTTAACCGAGCTGTTAGGATGCCCTCTGTAAGGGATGGGTCTCCTTCTGTACATTCTCACCATACTTCTGTTTCAAGGAATGTCCCACCCACCCACCCTGATGACAGAATGTTAGAAAGGGAGCTCAATAGATTGAGAATGGAACAAACCAGACTGAAGCTCAAGAAGCAACAGCTGGATTTGGATAGACAGTCCTTAGAAGTGGAAAGGGAAAGACAGAAATTGGGTTTAGAAACCCATGGTGGCAGCAGCAGTATTCCCCATAGTCATCCAGCAAAAGAGCATGATTCTAGGAATCTGCACAAGATAGTTCCCCCTTATAAGGAGGGGGATGACATTAACAAGTGGTTTGCTGCACTTGAGAGAGCCTGTGTTGTACAGGATGTCCCTCAAAGGCAGTGGGCTGCTATCCTATTGCTATCATTTAGTGGAAAGGGTAGGGATAGGCTCCTTACTGTGAAAGAAAGTGATGCCAATAATTTTACAGTTCTTAAGAATGCACTCCTGGATGGTTATGGCTTAACCACTGAACAGTACAGGATGAAGTTCGGAGAGACCAAAAAGGAGTCTTCACAAGACTGGGTTAATTTTGTTGACCATTCAGTGAAGGCCTTGGAGGGGTGGTTACATGGCAGTAAAGTTACTGATTATAAAAGCCTGTATAACTTGATCCTGAGAGAGCATATTCTTAATAATTGTGTGTCTGATTTGTTGCACCAGTACCTGGTAGACTCTGATCTGACCTCTCCCCAAGAATTGGGAAAGAAGGCAGACAAATGGGTCAGAACAAGGGTGAACAGAAAAGTTCATACAGGGGGTGACAAAGATGGCAAGAAGAAAGATGGTGAAAAATCTCAAGATAAGCATGGGGATAAGGGTAAAACCAAAGATCCCACTTCAAATCCTAAACACTCTTCAGAGGGTGGGGATAAAACAAATTCTTCCTCTTCTTCTCAACCTGCACACATTAAAAAGCCTTGGTGCTTTGTGTGTAAAAACAGAGGCCATAGGCCAGGGGATAAGTCCTGTCCAGGTAAACCCCCTGAGCCTACCACCACTAATACATCAAGCTCTAGTGCCCCTAGCAGTAGTGGTACTAGTGGTGGGACTGCTGGCAACAGTCAAGTTAAGGGTGTAGTTGGGTTCACTTATGGGTCCATAATAGAAACTGGGGTAGTCAGTCCCAAGACAGTTTCTGTCACACCTAGTGGCATTGGCCTTGCCACACTGGCTGCTTGTCCCCTTACAATGGATAAGTACAGGCAGACAGTTTCAATAAATGGTGTTGAGGCCTTGGCCTACAGGGACACAGGTATCACTTTGGTGACTGAAAACCTAGTGGCTCCTGAACAACACATCATTGAACAACAATATAAAATTATTGATGTCCATAACTCCACTAAGTTTCTTCCCTTAGCTATAATTCAGTTTAGTTGGGGTGGAGTTACTGGCCCTAAGCAGGTGGTGGTATCACCTAGCTTACCTGTAGACTGTCTCTTAGGTAATGACCTAGAGGCCTCAGGTTGGACTGATGTAGAGTTTTATGCCCATGCAGCCATGCTGGGCATCCCAGAGGAATTGTTCTCTCTCATTTCTACTGAAATGAAAAAGCAAAGGAGAGAAGGCCTGAAAACTCAGGATCCCTCTCCATCAACAGGTAAAAAGGGTATCACAGTATCCCCTAACCACCCTGCCATTCAGGATAGCATTCCTGTGGTGGGAGAAACCTCTCCTGGGGTGACACCTGTTCCAAGGGAAGCATCAGCTAGCAAAGCTGTACTCCCTGAGGTAGAAGTACCTCTCTGTGGGATAACTAACATTGGTGAGAAAAAGAGCACCATTTTAGTTAACATGGAGCATCCCTCCAACCCTCCCAGAGAAACTTTAGTGCAGAAACTCTGCACTGCCTCACAACACTTAGGACAGCATCCCTGCCCTAGTGTGGAGCTCATAGGACAGCATCCCTGCCCTGCTCCAACCCAAGAGAAACAGCATCCCTGTTTTCTCTTCCAGCCATATGGACAAAGTTTTTGCCCAGCTATGGCTTTTCTGAGACAGCATCCCTGTCTGGCATTTCCATCACTACAAATAGGTTCAGTGGACAATTCCCACTGCTCTAAACTAAAACTTACTGATAGAAACTCTGAAAATACATCTTCACATTGTTGCTTAGCTAAAAAAACTTCAAACAGGGTGGTTTACATCCCCACAGGGAAGTAACCATATAGTTGATGATAAAGGGAGTAACCAGTCTATAGGAGAGCTACTCTCTACTTATCACCACTTAGACAAAAAAGTCTCAACTGGCCAAGGTTAGCCTTATTGTCCTTCGTTTGGGGGGGGGGTTGTGTGAGAAAGTAGCCTCTTTCTAGCCTTGTTACCCCCACTTTTGGCCTGTTTGTGAGTGTATGTCAGGGTGTTTTCACTGTCTCACTGGTATCCTGCTAGCCAGGGCCCAGTGCTCATAGTGAAAACCCTATGTTTACAGTATGTTTGTTATGTGTCTCTGGGACCCTACTAGTCAGGACCCCAGTGCTCATAAGTTTGTGACCTATAGGTATGTGTTCCCTGTGTGATGCCTAACTGTCTCACTGAGGCTCTGCTAACTAGAACCTCAGTGGTTATGCTCTCTCTTTACAAATTGTCACTAACAGGCTAGTGACCAATTTTACCAATTTACATTGGCTTACTGGAACACCCTTATAATTCCCTAGTATATGGTACTGAGGTACCCAGGGTATTGGGGTTCCAGGAGATCCCTATGGGCTGCAGCATTTCTTTTGCCACCCATAGGGAGCTCTGACAATTCTTACACAGGCCTGCCACTGCAGCCTGAGTGAAATAACGTCCACGTTATTTCACAGCCATTTTACACTGCACTTAAGTAACTTATAAGTCACCTATATGTCTAACCTTTACCTGGTAAAGGTTGGGTGCTAAGTTACTTAGTGTGTGGGCACCCTGGCACTAGCCAAGGTACCCCCACATTGTTCAGGGCCAATTCCCCGGACTTTGTGAGTGCGGGGACACCATTACACGTGTGCACTACATATAGGTCACTACCTATGTGTAGCTTCACAATGGTAACTCCGAATATGGCCATGTAACATGTCTAAGATCATGGAATTGCCCCCTCTATGCCATCCTGGCATTGTTGGTGCAATTTTAGCAACACTAAAATGAATGTTTGACAATGTTCAGCATTCCGTCCATCACTTGTTGTTTTTGCATTTTTGCATTTTGCATTTTGCATTTTGCATTTGTCGCCCTAAGTGGGAAGGGTATGCCCAGACGTGGGTCCCGTGCTTCCCATGCCACTGGATTTAAGCTAGCCTGGCTGATGAGGGGTGAAACCCCGAAACCGGTCCCAGGATGCTTGTTTCCAGTCCAGGGAAGCCCTGGCCTAGCAGTTCGGGCTGGACTGTTCCCATGGGGAACAGGGTCAAGACTGATTTGCATATGGCTGGGTCCAAACTGGAATGGCATGGGCAGCAAAAAAACGATGGATTTAGGCCCAGATCACTGTACTGGGGGTGAATGTTTGACAATGTTCAGCATTCCGTCCATCACTTGTTGTTTTTGCATTTGTCGCCCTAAGTGGGAAGGGTATGCCCAGACGTGGGTCCTGTGCTTCCCATGCCACTGGATTTAAGCTAGCCTGGCTGATGAGGGGTGAAACCCCGAAACCGGTCCCAGGATGCTTGTTTCCAGTCCAGGGAAGACCTGGCCTAGCAGTTCGGGCTGGACTGTTCCCATGGGGAACAGGGTCAAGACTGATTTGCATATGGCTGGGTCCAAACTGGAATGGCATGGGCAGCAAAAAAATGATGGCTTTAGGCCCAGATCACTGTACTGGGGGTGAATGTTTGACAATGTTCAGCATTCCGTCCATCACTTGTTGTTTTTGCATTTGTTGCCCTAAGTGGGAAGGGTATGCCCAGACGTGGGTACTGTGCGTCCCATGCCACTGGATTTAAGCTAGCCTGGCTGATGAGGGGTGAAACCCCGAAACCGGTCCCAGGATGCTTGTTTCCAGTCCAGGGAAGACCTGGCCTAGCAGTTCGGGCTGGACTGTTCCCATGGGGAACAGGGTCAAGACTGATTTGCATATGGCTGGGTCCAAACTGGAATGGCATGGGCAGCAACAAAACGATGGATTTAGGCCCAGATCACTGTACTGGGGGTGAATGTTTGACAATGTTCAGCATTCCGTCCATCACTTGTTGTTTTTGCATTTGTCGCCCTAAGTGGGAAGGGTATGCCCAGACGTGGGTCCCGTGCTTCCCATGCCACTGGATTTAAGCTAGCCTGGCTGATGAGGGGTGAAACCCCGAAACCGGTCCCAGGATGCTTGTTTCCAGTCCAGGGAAGACCTGGCCTAGCAGTTCGGGCTGGACTGTTCCCATGGGGAACAGGGTCAAGACTGATTTGCATATGGCTGGGTCCAAACTGGAATGGCATTGGCAGCAAAAAAACGATGGATTTAGGCCCAGATCACTGTACTGGGGTGAACGTTTGACAATGTTCAGCATTCCGTCCATCACTTGTTGTTTTTGCATTTGTCGCCCTAAGTGGGGAGGGTATGCCCAGACGTGGGTCCAGTGCTTCCCATGCCACTGGATTTAAGCTAGCCTGGCTGATGAGGGGTGAAACCCCGAAACCGGTCCCAGGATGCTTGTTTCCAGTCCAGGGAAGACCTGGCCTAGCAGTTCGGGCTGGACTGTTCCCATGGGGAACAGGGTCAAGACTGATTTGCATATGGCTGGGTCCAAACTGGAATGGCATGGGCAGCAAAAAAACGATGGATTTAGGCCCAGATCACTGTACTGGGGGTGAATGTTTGACAATGTTCAGCATTCCGTCCATCACTTGTTGTTTTTGCATTTGTCGCCCTAAGTGGGAAGGGTATGCCCAGACGTGGGTCCCGTGCTTCCCATGCCACTGGATTTAAGCTAGCCTGGCTGATGAGGGGTGAAACCCCGAAACCGGTCCCAGGATGCTTGTTTCCAGTCCAGGGAAGACCTGGCCTAGCAGTTCGGGCTGGACTGTTCCCATGGGGAACAGGGTCAAGACTGATTGGCATATGGCTGGGTCCAAACTGGAATGGCATGGGCAGCAAAAAAACGATGGATTTAGGCCCAGATCACTGTACTGGGGGTGAATGTTTGACAATGTTCAGCATTCCGTCCATCACTTGTTTTTTTTGCATTTGTCGCCCTAAGTGGGAAGGGTATGCCCAGACGGGGGTCCCGTGCTTCCCATGCCACTGGATTTAAGCTAGCCTGGCTGATGAGGGGTGAAACCCCGAAACCGGTCCCAGGATGCTTGTTTCCAGTCCAGGGAAGACCTGGCCTAGCAGTTCGGGCTGGACTGTTCCCATGGGGAACAGGGTCAAGACTGATTTGCATATGGGTGGGTCCAAACTGGAATGGCATGGGCAGCAAAAAAACGATGGATTTAGGCCCAGATCACTGTACTGGGGGTGAATGTTTGACAATGTTCAACATTCCGTCCATCACTTGTTGTTTTTGCATTTGTCGCCCTAAGTGGGAAGGGTATGCCCAGACGTGGGTCCCGTGCTTCCCATGCCACTGGATTTAAGCTAGCCTGCCTGATGAGGGGTGAAACCCCGAAACCGGTCCCAGGATGCTTGTTTCCAGTCCAGGGAAGACATGGCCTAGCAGTTCGGGCTGGACTGTTCCCAGGGGGAACAGGGTCAAGACTGATTTGCATATGGTTGGGTCCAAACTGGAATGACATGGGCAGCAAAAAAACGATGGATTTAGGCCCAGATCACTGTACTGGGGGTGAATGTTTGACAATGTTCAGCATTCCGTCCATCACTTGTTGTTTTTGCATTTGTCGCCCTAAGTGGGAAGGGTATGCCCAGACGTGGGTCCCGTGCTTCCCATGCCACTGGATTTAAGCTAGCCTGGATGATGAGGGGTGAAACCCCAAAACCGGTCCCAGGATGCTTGTTTCCAGTCCAGGGAAGACGTGGCCTAGCAGTTCGGGCTGGACTGTTCCCATGGGGAACAGGGTCAAGACTGATTTGCATATGGCTGGGTCCAAACTGGAATGGCATGGGCAGCAAAAAAACGATGGATTTAGGCCCAGATCACTGTACTGGGGGTGAATGTTTGACAATGTTCAGCATTCCGTCCATCACTTGTTGTTTTTGCAATTGTTGGTGCAATCCCATGATCCCACGGGTCTCTAGCACAGACCCTGGCACTGCCAAACTGCCTTTCCCGGGGTTTCACTGCAGCTGCTGCTGCTGCCAACCCCTCAGACAGGTTTCTGCCCTCCTGGGGTCCAGCCAGGCCTGGCCCAGGAAGGCAGAACAAAGGACTTCACCCTCTCCCTTTGGAAAATGGTATTAGGGCTGGGGAGGAGTAGCCTCCCCCAGCCTCTGGAAATGCTTTCATGGGCACACATGGTGCCCATTTCTGCATAAGCCAGTCTACGCCGGTTCAGGGACCCCTCAGCCCTGCTCTGGCGCGAAACTGGACAAAGGGAAGGGGAGTGACCACTCCCCTGACCTGCACCTCCCCTGGGAGGTGCCCAGAGCTCCTCCAGTGTGCTCCAGACCTCTGCCATCTCGGAAACAGAGGTGCTGCTAGCACACTGGACTGCTCTGAGTGGCCAGGGCCAGCAGGTGACGTCAGAGACTCCTTCTGATAGGCTCCTTCAGGTGTTGCTAGCCTATCTTCTCTCCTAAGTAGCCAAACCCTCTTTTCTGGCTATTTAGGGTCTCTGCTTTGGGGATTTCCTTAGATAACGAATGCAAGAGCTCATCCGAGTTCCTCTGCATCTCTCTCTTCACCTTCTGCCAAGGAATCGACTGCTGACCGCGCTGGAAGCCTGCAAAACTGCAACAAAGTAGCAAAGACGACTACTGCAACTCTGTAACGCTGATCCTGCCGCCTTCTCGACTGTTTTCCTGGTGGTGCATACTGTGGGGGTAGTCTGCCTCCTCTCTGCACTAGAAGCTCCGAAGAAATCTCCCGTGGGTCGACGGAATCGTCCCCCTGCAACCGCAGGCACCAAAGAACTGCATCACCGGTACCCTGGGTCTCCTCTCAGCACAACGAGCGAGGTCCCTTGAATCCAGCAACTCTGTCCAAGTGACTCCCACAGTCCAGTGACTCTTCAGTCCAAGTTTGGTGGAGGTAAGTCCTTGCCTCCCCACGCCAGACTGCATTGCTGGGAACCGCGACTTTTGCAGCTACTCCGGCCTCTGTGCACTTCCGGCAGAAATCCTTTGTGCACAGCCAAGCCTGGGTCCACAGCACTCTAACCTGCATTGCACGACCTCCTAAGTTGTCCTCCGGCGACGTGGTACTCCTTTGTGCGACTTCGGGTGAGCACTGTTTCACTCCACTTCATAGTGCCTGTTCTGGCACTTTTGCGGGTGCTGCCTGCTTTTGAGAGGGCTCCCTGTCTTGCTCGACGCCCCCTCTGTCCCCAGACGCTATTAGCGACATCCTAGTCCCTCCTGGGCCACAGCAGCATCCAAAAACCCTAACCGCACGATTTGCAGCTAGCAAGGCTTGTTGGTGGTCTTTCTTTCTTCCTGCAGAATCTTCAGCTTCTACTGTCCAGTAGCAGCTTCTTTGCACCCACAGCTGGCATTTCCTGGGCATCTGCCCATCTCCGACTTGCTTGTGACTTTTGGACTTGGTCCCCTTGTTCCACAGGTACCCTCGTTTGGAAATCCATCGTTGTTGCATTGCTGATTTGTGTCTTTCCTGCAGAATTCCCCTATCACGACTTCTATCTCCTTTGGGGAACTTTAGTGCACTTTGCACTCACTTTTCAGGGTCTTGGGGTGGGCTATTTTTCTAACCCTAACTGTTTTCTTACAGTCCCAGCGACCCTCTACAAGGTCACATAGGTTTGGGGTCCATTTGTGGTTCGCATTCCACTTTTGGAGTATATGGTTTATGTTGCCCCTATCCCTATGTGTCCCCCCATTGCATCCTATTGTAACTATACATTGTTTGCACTGTTTTCTAATACTATTACTGCATATTTTGGTATTGTGGACATATATCTTTTGTATATTTGCTATCCTCATACTGAGGGTACTCACTGAGATACTTTTGGCATATTGTCATAAAAATAAAGTACCTTTATTTTTAGTATATCTGTGTATTGTGTTTTCTTATGATATTGTGCATATGACACTAGTGGTACTGTAGGATCTTCACTCGTCTCCTAGTTCAGCCTAAGCTGCTCTGCTAAGCTACCATTATCTATCAGCCTAAGCTGCTAGACACCCTATACACTAATAAGGGATAACTGGGCCTGGTGCAAGGTGCAAGTACCCCTAGGTACTCACTACAAGCCAGTCCAGCCTCCTACACATGGCGGTGTACACTGTCACCACCGCCGGTGATCCCCATGGCCCACTGTACTCCATAGAGCCCCATATTAGCCAATGAGGAATAGCAGGGCGGTGCAAGACTGCCTTCCGCCATGACGCCCAAGGCTGGCGGAGATACCTCACTTCCACCTGTCCCTACATACAGGACAGGCGGTCATCATTTTATGGTGGTGGACAACATCCAGATAATCGAGAACTGCGTAATTTGTATAATTTGCATGTATTTTGCCATTCCCATTGTCCCATCACGTTACTGCTCTATGTACACTGAGGTGGTGGTCCCATTGTTCAAATTGTGACACCCTACTTACTCTTGTGTCCCTTAGATACCTACTACTGCGGAGGAACCGGAGGAGAAGACAAGAACCCGTGTGCAGACCCCTTGTGGGCTTGGCTACACTGGAGCGCAGGCACACAATTCTCACCTATAGACTGGACAGGGCCACTATCGCAGAGCTATGTGCTCAATTGGGAATATGACTCTAAACCACTACTACCTAAACAACTACTACATAAACAACGACTTCCCAACACCGAAAAAACTTATAAAATGAATTATTTTACAACGAAGTCTAAACAACGAAAAAAAACATTAACTAAATTATTCTTGAACAACGAACACCTATTTAACGACTACGAAAACCACTAAATCACGAACATTCCACTAAACGACTACTATGTAAACCACGACTACCTAAACAACGACTCCCCAAATAACTACTACCTTAACAACGACTACCCCAAAAAATAATCACCTAAATAACGACTCCCCAAATAACTAATACCCAAACAAACTACTACCCAAACAACGAATACTTAAACAACAAATCCTAAAATAACTACTACCCAAACAAACGACTAGCCAATCAACGAATACCCAAGCAAACTCTACCCAACACCAAAAACGCCTAAACACCGAATATATTGAAAACGAACTCCAAACAACGAAAAATATTCATAATTTATATGACAACTAAACAGTAACGATTAATAAATAAAATATTAAAAGCACTACAATACTACGTAAAAAAAAAAAAAATCCAAAATAACAATATATTTCCTACATACAAAAAACAAAACATCACAAAAATCCAAAACATATAAACACAGTTTTAAATCAAAATAAATAATACTTAAATAATTATAAAACAAACACAACACTAAAAAAAAACCCATATAAAACGATAGTCCTACAGCACTTTCTACATGACCCAGGAAGAACAAACGAGAACAAACATAAAAAAAAATACAAACTACAAAACAAATACACTCCACAATTATATATATCTAACATCACAAACGAATTCACAATAAAAAAACACATCCAAAACACATTCAATTTACAAATAAAACAATACTTACAAAAACACATATAAATACCAACGACCTCCATTTTCTACTCATTACTACACTGAACAACTTACAGAGAAGACGAGCATATCACTACAGAAAAGAATTAAAATATAATTTATCCAACACCGCCATCTACTGAGATAACAAGGTAAAATATCCATAAATAAATATAAAGAAATGTACTAACCTACACCACAGCTAAAATAATATATAATTAATGTACCTTTCGTACTATTTTGTTACAGGCATAAATATCAAGAATCTGACCAAAAAGATAAACACGACACCTTCACCATCAAAGGTAAACCATTACCATTATACAAAAACAATTTCACTAAACCATAAACAATTGCATTAAAAAAATTGTTAAAAAAGAATACCATAATATAATTAAAAAATATATATTAAATATTAAAACTACAAAGTAGTTAAAAAAAGGAATTAATTCACCTAATAAATTTAACCAAAAACCAAATATTATTCACCAAATTTCAAACCTACTAAAAAAATTACTTCTAAATCAAAAAAACTAAATAATTAATAAAACAAAAGAATAAACTAAATAATACACTCTTTCTTATTTCTTACAGACTCCAAGAATCCAAAAAAACACCAGAAGACATAAAAAAGTGAAATAAATCAATTTTACATCTAAAATAAGAAAAAAACCTCAAAGTAAGTATAATATTTTCATTATAACATACAACCAGATTTTCTAGTTAAATAAAACTAAACAAACATTCTTATTCAAATACCCCTTAACTTAACACCAAACACATATAAATTCAATAAAATTAAAAACACTTCGCAAACACATTACATATATTATATAAAAAAAATAACTATTACAACTCCACCAAACACTTACCTCGAAACAGCTACTGAACAATAAACATAAATAAATTTTACAACAAAACACCAACTTCCAAAACAACTAGTGCCTTAACAACCAGGACAGAACACCAACCTTGTTCTTACTACTAATAATTTTACCACAAATGCCTTAACAACAATATTTCATTCTAAAAGCATTCTTGATAAAAGCATTACTAATAGACAACATTCACCCTACATCCCTCACCCCACCACCCTGCCACACCCCAAAAACTAAAACCCCCTGACCCCCTCCCATAAACCAAAAACACCCCACACCCCCAGCCCCACCCCAAAACCTAAAACCCCCTAACCCCCACCTCCTCCCCAAAACCAAAAACGCCCCACCCCCCCAACCCGCCCAAAAACCTAAAACACCCTGACCACCCACCCCCTCCCCAAAACCAAAAACCCCCCACCCCCCAACCCCACCCCAAAACCTAAAACCCCCTCACCCCAACTCCCTCACCAAAACCAAAAATACCCCACCCCCCACCCCCACCCCAAAACCAAAAACCCACTACCCCTCCACCGCCTCCCCAAAACCAAAAACGCCCCACCCCCCAACCCCACCCCAAAACCTAAAACCCCCTCATGCTCCACCACTTCCCCAAAACCAAAAACACCCCACCCCCCCAACCCCACCCCAAAACCTAAAACCCCCTCACCCTCCACCACTTCCCCAAAACCAAAAACGCCCCACCCCCCCAAACCCACCCCAAAACCTAAAACCCCCTGACCCCCCATCCCCTCCCCAAAACCAAAAACACACCACCCCCCCAAACCCACCCCAAAACCTAAAACCCCCTCACCCCATCCCCCTCCCCAAAATCAAAAACGCCCCACCCCCCCAACCCCACCCCAAAACCTAAAACCCCCTAACCCCCACCCCCTCCCCAAAACCTAAAACCGCCCACTAACTCAATTAAACCCCTTGTCAGCTGCATAATCCTCCTTCACCAACTCCCTTCTTTGTACCTTAACCACACATGTTCATTATTCAGAACATACATAGTTAACTCACAAAATAACATATTCATTGTTAAGAAAAGCATAGTTACAGTTTAATTAACCACGACTTCGTAAATAAAACATCGTAATAAAGGATGTTTCCCAAAATTTACTTTAACAACTCCACCACATACTTTCATCACAGCACCTGCTACACAATAAATAGCACAAAAATTACTATTCCTGCTCCACCAACTACTTACCTCATATCACATTAAAATACTCAAAACATTAAAAAATAATCAAAGCAACTTCACTAGATACTTACATTAACATAGGTGGTGCAGAATAATTATCAAATAATATAACTATGACAACTCCACTAACTACTTACCTCATAACAAAAACTAGGAACACAATAGACCCACAAATACAAATCTAAAAGCAAAAATTACTTACCTCAATAAATAACACACAATCACCAAATATAAAACATAACACACCACCTACACCAAACACTTACAAATAGGACACATTATATATTAATTAACTTACTAAGGGGTAAACTAAATCCACCACAAATTTAATAATAAAAACTGCAAACTTCTTTTAACCTATTTCTTTTATATTATTTACAGATATTTCACAAATGGCATCGCAAGGAGAAGCAAGTTACATAACCTCAAGAACCGGAAACCAGCTACTAAAGTATGAAGGTTATCTTTATTGCAGAGACAAAGTTGTCAACCTCAGGAGCCATTGGAGGTGTGTACAATTCTACTCTTCACATTGTAGAGGCAGAGCTGTAACTCTAGAAAACACAGTTGTTAAAACAACAGATCACAACCACTCTGCCTCTGCAATAGAAATTGAGATAAGAGAAAACATACAAAAAATAAAAAACATTGCACACACCTCCAATGACTCCTGCGGACAGGTTATAAGGGAGGTAGTACAAAATATTCCAATACAGATTTCCGGTAGCATGCCTTCCGTACCAAACCGTAGGAGAATATTTCAACGACAAAGACTGGCAAGTAATCCCCAACATATAACACTACAAACCTATGAAGACATTAACATCCCCCCAGAACTAACAATTACCTTCTCCAAAGAAACTTTCCTCATTCACGACAACGAAAACCCTCAAAAAAGAATTTTAATATTCAGCACAACAAGCAACTTACTAATCCTACAAAATAGGGAAATTTGGATGATGAATGGAACCTTTAAATCTACACCACATCCATTCACTCACATTTACACCATACATGCCACAAAAAAATAACACTACAATCCCCCTAGTGTATGCATTACTGCCTGATAAACATTCCTCTACTTACAGTGAATTTATATCAACAATCAAAAACAAAACATCAAATAAAACACCTAGAAAAGTAATACTAGATTTCGAATTATCAATGATAAATACATTACTAAAAATATATCCACAAACCCAAATTCAAGGATGCTTTTTCCACTTTTCACAAGCATATTAGCATAGAATACAAAAATCATCCCTAAGTAGAGAATATTTCTCAGATTGCATACTACAATTTGAATTTAAAAAAACTCACAGCATTATGCTTTGTACCACCTACAAAAGTAGATGAGTATTACACCGCATTAACAGAGTCTAACTATTATACACAAAATGAAGACAAATTAGAACCCTTACTAAATTACTTCGAACAAACCTGGATTGGACACCTAAACAGATCTGGTCGCAGACGAAAGCCAAGATTTCCAATAGAATGGTGGCACTGCTACCAAACCTGTTTAGAAGGTGGTGCAAAGACTAATAATGCCATAGAAGGATGGCACAATGCCTTCAATAAAGTAATAGGTAAACCCTACCCAAACCTGTATCATTTCATGGAAATTTTGAAAAAGGAACAAAGTTTCCAAGAAATGAGACTTGCTCAATCACTGTCAGGTAGCCTGAACCCACGCACAAGTAAAAAAAGCAAAGAAATGACCGAAAGAATTTTGACAAAAATACAATAATTTGAAACAATAACACCATCAGACTTCCTCAACAGTCTAGCATATATTCTACATTACTAACAACCACTAACATACTAAAAAATTACTTGCCAGGTCTAAAAAAAAAAAACACCATCAATTAAATTGGCATTTTTCATTTTTTTTTTACACTAAATGTACACAACAAAAATTGTTCCTACCTTTTACGTTTTCATGTCTTTATCCAAACACGTGATGCTGAATAAATCTTCTTCCTTAATATAGAAAACAGCATCTCATACTTAGAAAAGAAAAAAAAAACATTAATCATCCAAAAACAATTAAAACATATTCATATTAAATGGATGATAAAAAAAACAACTCTATATACTATACAAACAATCAAAGAAATAAAATATAATACTTTACCCAACCAGAAATTTGAAAAATATCTAAAAAACGTAAAATACCAAATAGACTTTTTTCTACCAAAAAAAAGTAAAAAAATTAATCACATACTAACCAAAGCCACATGATTAATTAAAACATTAACTATCAAGAAAATGACATGAAAACAATATAAAGGATACTACTAACACAAAAATTCATCACAAAACCTATTACAATGAACTAAGTTTTTTTTTCATAAACCGAACAACTCACTCGCTTAAAAATCCCAAAACTAAATTTATACAAAAAATATACAATTCTTTCCAACTACTACAAAAACAGTATAATCATTTTTAAGATATATCACTACTAAACAAATTTGTTTACCTTTACGAAACCACTATCGTATACAAAAATATACGAAAACAAATAATTAAACATAACAAACATAACAAACACCGAAAATCTACTACCTACCTTATAACTACCTCCGACAACTATTTCCATAATAAAAATACTCTACTACATACTGTAAAAAAAATTATAATCCCACTTACCTGAACGAGGTCTCCGCTTCCGTCCTATCTTGACCGCAACGCTCCTCCGACTGAATACAGAAGACGTCAAACAACGTAAACATGGAAGAGCACTAAAAATAGAAAACTGACTATTTCACTCATAGACTATAATAGGGAAAATAAGAAAATACCACAGAAAATAGATAAAGAAATATAAATAAATAAGTAAAACATTTCTATAAATCTGTAAATATCAAAATATAATAAAAAAAATGTTTTTGCATTTTTTTAAACTTGATTATGTTCAAAATAAAAAAAAATAAAAAAAATGAATGGTATTTTTATTTTAAAAAAATTACATTTGCATGAAAAAAACATTATTGCACATGCAAAAATTTCTAACACCTAAAAAAAATAATCTATATATAATCTACAAATAATTATTTAATTAATTAATTTTTAGAAATAATATTAAAACAAATTAATATATATATAATTATACATCCAAAAAAATATTTAAAAATATTAATAATATTAATAACATCACATCAACAAAAAAAATCAAATAAATATATAAAAAAAATTAAAAAAATTTACAAATCAAAAAAATAAATACAAATCTAATAAATATTTAAAATAAACAAATATAACATTATTATATTCCAAAATCTACTATACCAACTTCTATACTATTAAAAAATCAAATATAAATTCTTAAACATAACTATTTTTAAACAAAATTATTTTTACACCTTCAATAACAATAAAAAAAAAACACAAAACCTAAAAATATAACACAAAAAAATAATTCACCCATAATAAAAAAATATAAACTATCAATACATTTCAAAATCATACTCCACCAATAAACCAAATTGCATCACAAAAAAAAAAAAAAAAAACTGAAACATAGAAAAATAAACCTAATCATAAAAACAAAACCCCAACCATAAACCCTACATCCCCTATATCCCACCCCTAATTGTAAATATACTTTCAATTAAAAAAAAACAATTAACCAAATACAATAAATAACACCAGACTACTAATATACTTCCCACCCATAACTCCTAGATCCCATATATCCCACCACTAAACCAACAACATAAATTACAACATATAAAAAAACACAAGTAATTAAAATAATACCTAAGTATTAATACACTTCCCCACCCATAACCCCAACATCCCATATATCCCGCACCTAAACCCACAACATAAATTACAACATATAAAAAAACACAATTACTTAAATTAATACCCGAGTATTAATACACTTCCCCACCAATAACCCCTACATCCCACATATCCCGCCCCTAAACCCACAACATAAATTACAACATATAAAAAAACACAAGTACTTAAATTAATACCTGAGTATTAATACACTTCCCCACCCATACCCCCTACATCCCACATATCCCGCCCCTAAACCCACAACATAAATTACAACATATAAAAAAATACAAGTACTTAAATTAATATATTAATACACTCCCCCACCCATAACCCCTACATCCCATATATCCCACCCCAAAACCCACAACATAAATTACAACATATAAAAAACACAAGTACTTAAATTAATAACTAAGTATTAATAAACTTTCCCACCCATAACCCCTACATCCCATATATCCCGCCCCTAAACCCACAACATAAATTACAACATATAAAAAAACACAAGTACTTAAATTAATACCTGAGTATTAACACACTCCCCCACCCATAACCCCTACATCGCATATATCCCACCCCTAAACCCACAACATAAATTAAAACATATGAAAAACACAAGTACTCAAATTAATACCTGAGTATTAATACACTCCCCCACCCATAACCCCTTCATCCCATATATCCCACCCCTAAACCCACAACATAAATTACAACATATACAAAACACAAGTACTTAAATTAATAACTAAGTATTAATAAACTTCCCACCTATAACCCCTACATCCCATATACCCCGCCCCTAAACCCACAACATAAATTACAACATAAAAAAAACACACAAGTACTTAAATTAATACCTGAGTATTAATACACTCCCCCACCCATCACCCCTACATCCTATATATCCCACCCCTAAACCCACAACATAAATTACAACATATAAAAAACACAAGTACTCAAATTAATACCTGAGTATTAATACACTTCCCCACCCATAACCCCTACATCCCATATATCCCGCCCCTAAACCCACAACATAAATTACAACACATAAAAAAACACAACTACTCAAATTAATACCTCAGTATTAATACACTAACCCACCCATAACCTCTACAACCCATATATCCTGCCCCTAAACCCACAACATAAATTACAAGATATAAAAAAAACACAAGTACTTAAATTAATACCTGAGTATTAATACACTTCCCCACCCATAACCCCTACATCCCATACATCCCGCCCCTAAACCCACAACATAAATTACAACATATAAAAAACAAAAGTACTTAAAATAATACCTGAGTATTAATACAATACCCCACCCATAACACCCACAACCCATAGAATCCATTACTTAATCCACACAATATACTTTAAAAAATCAAACATATAATAATTAAACCCTAAACAAATGAAAAACAAAACACAAATCTCACCTTAAAATTAATCAAAAAATAATTCACTTACCTTAAAATTCGTTGTTCTGGCATTAGTTGTTAAGGTAAAATCGTTGTTAAACCAGTAGTTGTTCAAAACTTCGTTATTAATACCCAGTAGTTCTTCAAGAGTCGTTGTTAAAGCAAGTAGTAATTCAAACGTAGTTGTTCAGGTTGTTTCCCCTCAATTGGAGCCTGATCTGATATCAGCTAACCATCATCCCACTGGGATCCCCGTTCTTGTGCAGGTTCTATCAGTGCTACATTTCCTGCCAACTGGTTCTTTCCAAGTGACAGTGGGCTTGGCAGCAGGAATGCCCCAGCCAATGTTCTCAATTGTGCTGGCAAGGGGTTTGTATGCCTTGGCGAAATACATGTGCAGCTACATTGCTTTCCCCCAGGTGGAAGATTTGGCCACTGTGAAGGCAGGATACAATGCAAAGGGACATATACCCAATATTATTGAGGTAATTGATGGTACACATGTTTTGTTCGTCCCCCCCCCGCCAGAATGAACAGGTATTCAGGAATCAGAAGAGTTTCCTCTCACTCAATGTGCAAATGGTGTGCCTGGTTGACCAGTACATCTCCCACATCACTGCCAAGTATCCTGGGTCGTCCTGAGGAATAGCAGCATCCCAAATGTGATGGCACAACTACAGAGGCACAGGGTGTGGCTAATTGGTAAGCCTGACTCCCCTCCCTATGTATGTCAGTGTATGCCCTCTGGTGTTAACCCCATACCATTGTGTAAGGCTAATGTTTGTCCCTCAATACTTGCAGGTGACTCTGGCTACCCAAACCTATTGTGGCTCCTGACCCCTGTGAGGAATGCCAGGACAAGGGCTGAGAATCGTTATAATGATGCATTTGGGTGAACCAGGAGAATTATTGAAAGGACCTTCAGCCTCCTGAAGGGCAGGTTCAGATACCTCCATCTAACAAGTGGATACCTGTGCTACTCACCCGAGAAGGTCTGCCAGATAGTAGTGGCATGCTGCATGTTACACAACCTGGCCCTCGGACAACATGTGCCTTATCTGCAGGAGGAGAACACTGGAAAGGCCCCAGTGGCAACAGCGGACCCTGAGGACAGTGAGGATGAGAAAGCAGAAGATGAGGATGTGGACAACAGAACATCAGTTATACGTAACTACTTCCAATGACACAGGTGAGACAGTGGAACTGACCATTCCTCTGAATATTGATGTTTTCTGTGTGGATGTAGCAGGATGGAATTCACTTCCTTTGCATCTCCACTTACTGTCACCTATGGCTTCTCATTTTGCAGATGTTGGTGAGGTAACAACTGTGTACTGATGTGATGACTACGGACAGATGCAGGTCATTAAATGTATGCTATTCCAGTGTTCAGATCATTTGTACACGATGTGCCTGTTTCCATATATACACATTTTCATCACAGAAAACACTTTCACTCAAGTTGTGTTCAAGGGTGTTTATTGTAGTGCAAATAATTGACAAAAAGTTCAATGGAATGGGGTGATGGTTGAGGAAAGTCCAGGGTATTGTTCCAGTCTGTTTGTAGCACAGGTCCAATGTCTAAGGGGCCATAGGAAGGGGAGCAAACGCAGTTCAAAGTAGACAAGGTGGCAGGGTGGGACACAAGGGGGACATTCAGGAGGGTCTCATTTCCTGGCAGTGGTCTTGGTCTTGGCAAGTGTCTCTAGCTTCTGTCTGAGTCGCAGGGAATGTTTGCCGGGTGGTTCACCTTCTGCAGGGGGAGGGGTGCTGGTGGCCTGTGGGTCCTGTGGCAGAGCTTCCTGCCCACTAGCTCCAGCGGAAGTGGTGGACTAGTAAGTTGACTGGGTGGTGGTAGGGGCCCGCTGGTGTGCTGTCCATTCCCTCATGATGTTGACCATATCTGTCAGCACCCCTGCTATGGAGACCATGGTGGTGTTGAGGGACTGCAAATCCTCCCTGATCTCCTGATGGTATGCCTCCTGCAGAAACATGTTCTCCTGCATGTCGGTAAGGAGCTGGCCCATCTTGTCCTGTGATTGTTGGTAAGCACCTGGGACATTAGTGAGTGCCTACTGGAGAGTCGGTTCCCCGGGCCTGTCCTACCCCGGAGCACAGCGGTCCTCCCAGTGTCCCTGTTCCACTGTGCCTCTGTCCCCTGAATGGTGTGCCCACTGACCCCAGGTCCCTGACTGTCTTGGGGTTGAGAGGTCCCTGATTGTCTTGGGTGTGGACTGCGGTCCCTTTACAGGTGGTTTGTCCTGGGGACAGAGGTGTGGTGACATTGAGGACATTGGGTGGGTGCTGTAGTGTTGGATACTGATTGGTGAGGCTCTTTGGTAGTCTGTGAGTGGGTTGGGGTGGCCGACTGACCAGTGGTCCCTGATGGGCCAGGTACATCCAGATCCTGAAGTCCAGAGTTACTGTCATCACTGGGGGCATCATCTGTTGGGGGACTGGATAGTCGTGGCAGCTCCTCGCTGCTGAGATTGGCTCCGGCAACTGTGGGGCTGTAAGTGGTGTATTATACTTTATGTCTGTGACATATTGTACATCCCTAGCTTCCCCTCAATTGTTGCTGTTGCCCTGCCACCTTTGTTTGTGTGTGATTATGTATTGTAGGATTGTTAGTTCTCCATGCTGTGCATGCTTTGGTAATGGGTGTACGTGAAAGGCTGGGAGGGCTGTCCATGCATTGGTATAGCATGCAGGGCTTGGCATTGGGGTTAGTCAGATGTGTAGGTGCAGTGTGTGGGGTGGAGTGGAGTGATGGGCGTGAGGGTGAGGGGGTGTGATGGCATGCAGGTATGGGGTGATGAGTAGTAAATATTGACTCAACAGTGTCCAGTCCTCCGGCTATTCCAGTGAGTCCCTCAGGATGCAGTATTGCCAAGACTTGCTCCTCCCATGCTGTGAGCGGTGGAGGAGGAGAAGGGGGTCCACCACCAGTTCTCTGGATGGCGAACTGGAGCCTTGCTGCCACGGAACGTACCTTCCCCGCAGGTCGTTCTACCTCTTCCTGATGTCGTCCCTTGTTCTTGGATGCTGTCCCAGGCGTTCACCCTGTCCACGATTCTCCGTCATAGCTCCATCTTCTTGCCAATGGATATTTGATGTACCTCCTGCTCCAAACAGCTGTGGCTCTACCCTGACTTTTTCCTCCACCATGACCCTAAACTCCTCATCAGTGAAACGGGGGGTGCCTTAGTGGGGACATGGGTGTTGTATGGTTTGTGTTGGTGAGAGTGTGTTGAGTAGTGTGGGGTACGTGATGTGGGGTGCGAGAGGGCTGGTGGGTATATGTGGTGTGTGTGTCTAGTTGTCTCTGTGCTGTTCGTGTCAATCTCCTGGCAGTAATTGTTGTTTGTAAAGGGTTGTGGGAAATGTGGGTGTGTGTTTTATGGTGCTGTTGGTGGGTGGGTGTGGTGTGTGTATGAGTGTCAGGTGTGTGTTTTTAGTATTGGCCAATGTATTGTTGTTTTGTCTGTGGGTGTCCATTCTGAGCGCGGCGGTATGTTCCCCCAATGGTTTACCGCCATTGAATGTCCACTGTGGTGATTTGTGGGTCATGATGTGGTGGGCATTGTTTTGTTGGCGTAACAGCATGGATGTTGGTACTGCCACTTTAGCACTGACCTTTGGGCTGGCTGACTTGTGTATGTGGCAGTATCCTGTTGGATTGCTATGTGTGTGTCATAATATGGGGAACGGATATTCGCCTCCACTGCGGTATGTTGGCGGCCTTCACTGTGGCGGTAAGAGGAATTTACTGCCAATGTTAAAATGAGGGCCATAGTTTTTCTTGGAAGCTTTTAACAATGCTACCACGAAATCCCACAGCTACCTACTGGTAGACTTAAAACCCAACACTCTAGAAGACTACAGACTACGTGCCCATATTTTCCCACCTGATGTTCCCTATTTACTTTATTTTCCCACCTGATGTTCCCTATATACCCAGAGCCTATAAAAATAATTGTTAAAAAGACTTTTGTAACATTTACACTCTAAACCTTATAATATGGGGTGTTGACCATGTCTGCACATCTACGCTGTAATTGAGCCCTTCTAAAAATGCTAGTCACAGCTAGCCCCCAACAAAGAAAAGTCATCCTGTGCGCAACTTCGGATGACTTAGTGGCTGCCATTTCAGAAATCGCCCTAAACACCCTAAAAGGCAATGTCCCTATAACAGAGAGCCAGTTCCGATTGTTGAAGAAGAAGCGCCACCTTATCAAAAAGCTCAGTAATAAAAGGGCTTCCCTCCTTTCAAAGGAGAAACTGGAAAGCATTCGGGGGGTTTTATGGGCTCTTTATTGGGTATAGCGATACCGTTAATCACAAGCCTCTTAGTAGGGAACTGATGAATTACACCCAAAAGATGTAACTGGCGCCTCACCAGCAGCTGGAACAGTTGGGCTCGTCTACGGACAATGCCTGGGATGTACAGAAAAATGAAACGCTACATCTAGAGGCCAAGTTTAAAGACATTTTGAACCATACTGATTTAAAATCTCACAACAAAGCTGATCTTTACTCCAGAGCTTTACAAAACATTTTACAATATTATAAGCAATGGTTTACTGACAAAAACAAACTGATTCTATATACCACCTCCATTAACTTCTGCAAGGCCTCAAGATCAACAACCACTACCACATGAACACCATCACCATCCTCAGACGTCTTTGTTGAAGACCTTTTTAAAAAGTCAAAGGTATAGAGGTGCTGCGCAGATGTTACTAAGTAAAATGTTAGCTTCTAAAGACCTGACTTCGTGGAATGAGCGGGGCGAAATCCTCTACAAAGGTCAACTGGTTGTTGGGTCCCACATATACGACCTAGTCAAAGGTCTCAACCAGCCCAAAACACTATCACTCCAGAAAGTGCCTAGAGGTTAGAACCAGTTTCTACAAGCCTCTGCGGAACTCAGCATTCCTTCTATGATCCTCAGTAATGCCGAACACAGGTGACTGCTTGAAAGTTTGAAAGATCTGACTTACAGTCCTCCAAGTACTCCAGACCCTATTTTTAACCTCCACCCTGAGATGCCAGCAGCCCCTTTTTTTCCCCGGCTATCCCTCTCTTGGAACACTGCAGCTCCTCCTCTGGAACCTTTAAAAAAACACGAGGTTAAATGTCTGATGTTTCTTCTGACTTCTGATCCTATGTATATGTGTTTCATTGTTTGTGGGTATAGTTTTGCATTGGGTAACGTATTGAAGGATTTTTCTTCATTTATTTTCTTGTAATAAATACTTTTTTACCTTTTCACCACACTTATGTCATCTTATAAAAGCCTTTTAAAATGTGTGTCCTGGGGTCAGAATAAAGATGCATAGTCTGAATTAAAGTTTAAAATCTTTTACTGTAGACATTCATTGTTACACACAGAGACGTTATACAACCTTATACTTTTAACAAACACCATATTCTGTTTTAATAGAGCTTGATGTATACCTGTTTTACAACAATATAATTGTTGTTCACTAGATCGCTTGAATATAGATTAAAAAAATTCTAAACGTCATACCCTCAGACATTTAACTAATAAAATAAATACAGTGCTTCCCACATGTGATGGCTAGAGAATCCTGTACCCGCATCTTTTTATACTCTACCCGAGCAGCAGCTTTTTTATATACTTGAATACAGGTTTTCTTTAGATGCTATGTTCGGGGAACGCTGCTGAACTAACAAACACTGTAACATTCTCAATATCCAAAAACAGGGCCTTCCAGTGTGTTCCACCCTTGCAATACGGATCTGTGTTAAAGACAGGCGTGCAAGGTCTTTCTACCCCTATTTTCACATGTAGTCCGTTGCTTAGAAAAACATCTAAAAAGTACTTCTTAGCATGTTGATGGCAGCTTGAGAACTCACATATCTGAATAGTGTCCATTTTACAATATGTTAAAGTTCGCCAAACAGAATCTGGCAGGTCTGCTTGACCTGAATGACAGCGTTGAATACAAAGAATACAACCATGTTCACATTGATAGCCAAGGGTTGACTAAACCATATATCAGCTTTTAGATTTCCGTTCTTGATCAAATTATAGTGGTGGCTGTCTTCCATGTCAGGTGTCAGATCAAAAGCAAACAGCGTGTAGCCAACCCAATATCCTTCTCTTGATACAAAGACTCCCGAATCCCTCAGATGTTTCCTGGTTATCGAAACCAGACAGAGATATTCCCTAATAAAATCAGCTGATCCAAAACGTGGTGTGTACGGCTTTGCTCAAATCATAGACCCCTCTTGGTCCAGCGCAGTGTAGTTGATGTGTTAGTGTTTGAAATTGAAAGGGTTTGAGGTATAGAGGCCGCTAAAAGCAGCATTGTCCACAAAACCTATGATATGCTTTGGTAGCTGCCCCAGAAATACATTTTGCTGCTTGGTTAATCTGGTCTCGGCTGGAATGCTGAATATCTTCAGAGCTACTCTTTAAACAGTGTACTTGGTGCTCAATAGTTATAAAGCTTTGGCGTGAGCCAGTCTTCCGCTTGCAGACACTTTCACTCTCTTTAAACAAGCTAGCGGACATTAGGGCCAGTTTATACTGTTCCGCATCCCCACTGATGAGACAGAATGAGTCCTTGTTGCAGGTAAGTGTGATCTA
Organism: Pleurodeles waltl; assembly: GCF_031143425.1. Taxonomy (NCBI): domain Eukaryota; kingdom Metazoa; phylum Chordata; class Amphibia; order Caudata; family Salamandridae; genus Pleurodeles; species Pleurodeles waltl. Next base: position 458,872,742 of record NC_090439.1, read on the forward strand.
AGATCAATGCCATTGACAAACAGTTTATCTTGTTAGAAAAGGTCCGAATGTATACATCCAAGGAGGTCAAACTGTCTACTGCCCGCGTCGAAGCTTGCTCTTTTTACAAAACCTTGATTGTTCCCCTTCAGCTACTTGTCTTCAAAATGTCTGTAAGTATTTGCATAGAAGAGCAGCGCTGAAAGCTGGATGTTCAGGCCATAATGGCTGTAAGTTAGAATACTCTTGACGTAAGCCCTGTGCGCGTACATGTTTTCACTTTGCATGATAAGTCGGTCCCTGAGGGTGGTGCCTACCTGATTAAACATGGTTGCAATTGGGTAGGCGATCATCACCACTATAGTGCCGTTCACTTTTATGATTTTACAGTTAAGGTGCAGCAGCATTTTGTTGACATCCAGATACATATCCGTGGGCCCGGACACCAAATACTCTATTGGCGCCAAAAGCGTCAAAGCGGCTAGCGGAGATACCTACATGATAAAACTGTTTTTAATGCTGGTCTGAGTGGTTTTAAAGAAATCAAGTCTAACTCTGATTTAGCACATTCACCCAATGCGCAATGTACGAAGCCCTTGTTTGCAGGTTGTTGCGCTTTTAAAATATTTACGTTAGCCCCCGTCTGCTTCTTCTTTGAAGCTCTCTTCTGACTTATGGATCTTTTCTTGTAAGGCTTTTTGAAGAGCGCTTCTTCTTTTATATGGGGCCGGAAGCCCCCCAGCGCCTCCCCTTTCACCTGTACCCATCTTTGCAGCAGCAAATAACTAGCCCCAATCCTCTGGGGCTCTATAATGTTGCTATACCTGTAGAGTGTATAGAAACTGCTGTTAATTGGATTTTCTGTTATGACTACCTCCCAGTCCTCTTTCAGGTCCACAGATTTAGCCAATTTCATGATATAATTAGAAATGTGATCGTCGATGAACATGTCCTTCAAGGCGTTGGATGGAAGAGTAATACAAAATGGCGGGTGTTGTCTCTATCTTGACGCCTACAGAGAGACTTCCCCTTACTCACACACCCTGCAGGAAACTGGCCAACACCCAACTGTTAAATTTCTTGGGCCATCCCTGCCATTTGACAAAGACCTGCCTCTTAGCCCCGCTACCTTTCCTTTTCAGAATCTTGTCAACCCTGTGCGGATCTTAAGGTACCTTTTTTAACTTCTCCTTGCAAAAGACACCTGACCCAGTTTTCCTGTCATAGTCCTTAAACCTGTAAATATATACATCCTCTTTAAGCTCTACACTTTCCACTATGAATATCTTGTTGCTAAAAGTCCTCTGGTAATCCTTCGTAAGGACCCCTTTTAACTTTGAAAATCTAATATGGTCACCTTCTTTAAAAAGAGGCTTCTTTCCACCTACAGGGAACCAGCTCCCGTACACCGTTCTCTATACCTTTAATAAATTATCTGACATTACCTCTATGGGAGACGTTTTGATAGTTCTGTGGTAACTGGTGGTATAAGCATCTATAAAAGCTTGTAGAACATCCATGTAGCGGTAGGTGTTGTAGGCCATGAAATATATCTCCACATTTTAAACTTTACACTTCTGTTAAAACTCTCTATAAGAGCTGCTTTTATCTCTGTGTGCATTACAAAATGCTGAACTGTGTGCTGTTTTAATACTTTTTTAAACAATTTGTTTAAAGATTCTTTTCCTGCATCTGTTTGTAGTTTTCGGGGTTTGGCCTTTCCTGAAGATGGCCTTAAAGGCATTGGTGATGCTAGTCCCACTTTTATCGCATAGCGCTTCTCCAAAGGCGTACTTGGACAATACATCTATGGCCTTTAATGTATGTCAAGCACCATTATTATGCTTTGCTAAATCTTGAAGATTGATTATGTCCGCCTGCCATTGATAATCTATTTGTGCATTAACAATGGTAGGTTTTCTCTTAAAAAGCTTCTTGCCTGGCTTGTAGAGTGAATACGCCTCTTCCCCAGATAACCAAGTCTTCACCAGCACTCTATTCACTGGGTCATTTTCAACAAGAGCCCTTCTAAAAAGCGCTTCGGCACTGCCAAAGCTACTGACCCCTCTTGTATCATAATAAAGCTTTATTAACCCGTCCACCGACATGTCATCATCAGCCCTTGAAATGAAAGACGCTTGTTTTGTGTAACGACATTTTAATATCAATAAAGAATGTTAGCAAAACATAAACAGGGCATGCTTTACAGTTTGTTGGACCACGTCTTATCATCTTCGTTGGACAGTTTATTATCTTTGCACTACGTAGTATGACACAGGCTACATACATTACTAGGGGCCAGGCCACTAATCTTCCTCAGCATCACAAGTTTTGATATTTTTATAGATATACACTCAATGGCTCTAGACACGACTTCCCTCTCACCCTTCCTATAACTTTGTACACTCAGGATACTGACGCCATTGAAAGGTTCATACAGTTCTAATCCTGACAATACAAAACCTTTATTTCTGAAACAATCTTCAGTGAGAAACTCCAAGGCACTGCGCAACCCTGCTGTCGGAGATAGTCTTAACTCATGTGTACAGCAATTGTACGCCCTCCAGTATTCATCCGTTGTCTGTAGCCATGCATTGATACACCATTTGGCGATACACTCAGGACTGTCGCACTGCGTCTTTGGGGGTGGCTCACAAAGCTTCATATAATGCAGTTACAGGGTGTATTTCAGCTATTCTTTCTTTAACCAACACATATTCCAATCTGGCAATACATATGTTTCCTGTGTGTAACTCATAGGCATCTTGCGGAGCGATATTCTGATGCACATCCTAAGAGTGAGTAAGTATATCACGTAAAATAACACAGTGATGATCCGCTATCATGGGACTGAGCATTTGTAAAACCGTCTTCGTGGAGGCTAAAGAGCCGATTCTTCTATTTTTAAAATAAATATCACACATACATCTTTCTGTGACCCTTTCTATCATCCTTCAATCAAAATTCGTACACATTCCTTGCATATGCTCAAGTTTTGAGCCTGCTTCGCTCGAGTATCAGATCTCTTTGAGCATTGCTGACAAGACATTAATCATATCAGGGTGGACATAATCATTTTCCTCAGACAGCCCGTAGGAAGCAGGCTCTGTATATACTATATCAAAATGAGATATAGTGTGCACGGAGTCCAGGGGTTCCCTAGAGGCTTAACAGAGGCTAAAGTGGATAATACTAATGCTCTATTTTGTGGTAGAGTGGTTGAGCAGTTAGGCTTATCAGATGGTAGAGCAAAGTATTTTTTGTACACACAGACAATAGAAGTAGGACACACTCAGGCCCGTATTTATACTATTTTTGCGCCGCATTTGCGTCGTTTTTTGACGCAAAAACGGCGCAAACTTGCAAAATACCATTGTATTTTGTAGGTTTGCGCCGTTTTGCATCAAAAAGCGGCGCAAATGCGGCGCTAATAAAAGTATAAATACGGGCCTCAATGACTTAACTCCAGACCAATGGTTTTTACATAGCAAAAATATATTTTGTTAATTTATTTCTAGAACCACAAGATTCAAGTCGCAGGTAAGTGCATAAAGTATTTCACATATGTATTAATGCCACTTTGAATGCAATTGGTAAGTTGTACATTTTTTTAATAAATGGCAATAATCTGTTTTAAAAGTTGACACTGCAATTTTCAGAACAGTTCCTGGGTGGAAGAAAAGTTAGTACGTTTTTCAGGTAAGTACAACAGTTAAAATCCAGTCTCTGGGGGTTAGGAAGTCCACAGGTTGATGTTCAAGTTTACCACAAACACCCACCACCAGCAACACAAGGCCAGCCGGGTGCAGAGGTCAAAGTTGAGGCAAATTTAACATGGACTCCTATGAAGTCTGGAGGCACTCTGTTTCAGATCTGCTAGCAGATAAGTACCCGCGTTTTAGGGGGCAGACCTGGGGGGTTTAGAGGAGCACCGGGGGGACACAGGTAGGCACCAAACCAATCCTTTCCTACAAGGCGCCCTAGGGTTCACTTAGATGTTGCAGCCTGGGTCAGGGTGGTCAATTTCAATCAGGCACTCGTTTTTTAGGCAACCGCAGGCAGAATTTCAGAACCAGATTTCAGCAGAGCTGAGGCAACAGATCTGTGAATTCAGATCAATCTCCATTTCTCCTTCAAACAAGACGCAATCAATACTGGAGGGATTAAATGGTATCCCAGTGTTCAATCTCAGTACTATCGCTTTAGACAGGAACACTGAACGTTTGCTTACCAGGGGCCTTTCCTTTGTTCCCTACTCCAATGTTAACAAATTCCAATTTATGAGAGATTTGCAGGCCTTTTTCAGACGTATTAGGCTAAAGAAATATTTTCTCTCTACTGATATGTTGGACGTGACACTCAATAGATCTGGGCTAAAACCCCCCTCATCTTGTACCCCCAGTTTAGAGTCCGTGGGATCAGAAGTGGTGATTTTTGAAAAAACAGTACTGCAAAAAATTGATAGAATGTTGAAACATATTCCTAAATCTAAACATAATTTAGATGCAGATGAGATGTTGGCATTAGAGAAATTGAAAAACAATAAAATTGTGACAGTAAAACGGTGCGATAAGGGAGGCGGGATCGCCTTGCTAGACACTGTAGGATACAAAGAAAAAATGTAAAGTATGCTTCATTGTGTAGAATTTTATAGACCCACATTAGGTAATCCTGAAGGAAGGATTAAGAAATGTATTAAAGCCATGAGCACCACTGCCTTAGAGTCAGGTTTGATTTGCCGAAAAGAATTTGAGCTTTTGATGCCAGGGTATACCAGATTCCCCATTATAAATGGCTTACCGGCGGTATATAAAGATGTTAGTGATCCTCCTCTATGACCTATTGTATTTATGTGTAGCTCTGCCCTGGAGCCATTATCGAAATATGTTGACACCTATCTGAAACCTTTAGTTTCTCAATTGCCATCATACATCCGAGATACAGGAGATTTTATTGTTAAGCTGGAAGGTTTACAATTCAATCCTGAACAGGAAATCTTAGTAACAATGGATATTGAGTCACTTTATACTAATATCCCACAGCAAGAGGCATTGAGTTGTGTTGAGAGATCTCTAAGGAGGACGGTAGATGATCCTCTCCATAGTTTCATCATGGATTGCTTATAGATGATTATGTTTAATAACTTTTTTGAGTTTGATGGCAAAATTTACCAACAGATCAAAGGTGTAAGTATAGGAGCGGCTTGCGCTCCCAGTATAGCCAACCTGTACGTTGGAGCCTTTGAAGAGACCCATATTTACAATGAGATTGTGCCATTTTTTTGAGAATGTTCACCTTTGGTGCAGATATATTGACGATGTTTTTTTCATTTGGAAAGGAAATGAAGAAGAACTCAACAAGTTCCTTTCATGGTTAAATCTGTGTGATAGTAATTTAATATTTACTATCAAGTATAACAATGAATTGGTGGAATTTCTAGATGTATATGTGAAACATCTGAATGGGCACCTGGCGATGACTCTCTTCACGAAACCGACGGCAAGAAACACTCTTTTACATTTTGATAGCTTCCACCCCAGTATCCAGAAAAAGGCTATTCCGTTTTCACAATTTCTGAGATTGAGAAGAAACTGTACGGAAACGGGTGAGTTTCTGAAACATGCAGAAGTGCTGTCGGAGAAATTGTTCCAGAGGGGGTACCCAAAAAAGTCATTAAGGACGCATTAAAGAGAGCAAGATGCTATAATCACGATTCTTTTTTTCAAGCCAAAGAATGTAAAAATATGGAGAGGCTTGCTTTTGTAGTTCACCATTCATCTCTCAATGACAGAGTGAGGAGAATTATCAACAGTGAGTGGCATATACTTAATGTTGGACTTGAAGATACACATTTAGAAAGACCTTTATTTGCCTTTAAAAGAAACAGGAACTTACTCAATATGTTGGTGAGGGCGGCACTTGGCTCTCCCTCCTTTCAGGTTCAAGGTTCCTTCTTTGGAGCTGACAAGATTAAAGGCAACTACAAATGGGGCAGCTGCCACGAGTGTGAGAGGGCCTTGGTTACAAAACAGATTGTTCATAATGGAAAAAACATTCAAATTATTTAAATGGCCAACTGTAGATCTAAAAATCTGATCTATTTGATAGTATGTCCATGTGGTTTAGGCTATGTGGGTGAGACCTCCAGAGAATTCAGAATTCGCCTTTCAGAACACAAATCATCGATTAGAACCTGCAAACCAAATGCACCACTTGTGGTAATATTGTTATAAATCTATATATCCTTTTTGTTATTTTTTGTAAATACGTAGCCTTTTGATAAATGATGTTTTGGTATGGAGGGGTTTATCTGTTTTTTGTATTTTTCTGTTTTGTCTTGAGATTTCTCTGACTTTGTCTGTGTCTATTTGTGTAGTATCTGTTGTCTTTGTGCATGGTGCATTCTCCTTTGTATTTGTATTCTTTGTTGATGTATTTCTTGTTCAGAGGGGGTGTGTGTATATAGAAATGATTGTTATTTTTGATATAAAGTACAATATTATTGTGTTTATTATGGCGACTTTGTGATTTGCCAAAGTAGATGAAAGAAATCTGGACCAGAAAGATGACTATTGGAAATCTTTTTCTTTGATTATTTCAATTGGATATTTGACAGAAGAAAATACATTTTGTAACATATTGTTTAAATATATCCTTTTTGTTCTTTTTTGTAAATATCTAGCCTTTTGATAAATGATGTTTTGGTATGGAGGGGTTTATCTGTTTTTTGTATTTTTCTGTTTTGTCTTGAGATTTCTCTGACTTTGTCTGTGTCTATTTGTGTAGTATCTGTTGTCTTTGTGCATGGTGTTTTCTCCTTTGTATTTGTATTCTTTGTTGATGTATTTCTTGTTCAGAGGGGGTGTGTGTATATAGAAATTATTGTTATTTTTTATATAAAGGACAATATTATTGTGTTTATTATAAATAAATATGACTAATGTGCGATACTATTATTTATGTTTTTACTTGCTTTTTGTGTATGACATTATGTAAGAGAGAGATGTTGTTATACCTCTGGTAGATTACCCTTGATCTCTCTCTTTATTGATTTATGGGCCCTGCTTTCTACTTGGTCGGTTTGGGAAAACCACAGGCTGGACAAGTAGGAGGACTGTCTGCTGAACATTGCTGCACCAGAGGTCGGGTTCTCCAAGGACTGGGGGTTGCGGGTGCAGTGTACCTTTAGGTGTCGGATAGCTTCATCCGGAACTTTTGTGGTCAGGGGGGGGTCCCCTGGATTCACACTGCAGGCATCGTCGTGGGGGCAGGAGAGGGCAACCCAGAGAGGGCACTTGCTCAGAATCGCCTGGGGATCCACTCTAGCTGATGGGCCACCTGGAAACAGTCCATGGGCATCTCGTGCAGAGTAGTCAGGACATGTGGATCTGGGGAGGCTCTGGAGGACTTAGATGTAGTTTTTCTTGGACAGGGCAACTGCCCATGGTCCTCTGAAGCTTGGCAGAGGTCGCTGGTCTTGCTGGATTTGCAGGTTCTATGAAGCAGGAGACAGGTCCATAGGGCTGGGGCCAAGTCAGTTCCCATCTTCCTTCTTATCTGCTGGGGTTTCAGCTTAGCAATCCTTCTTCTTTCTTGTCAGGTCACCAAGAATCTGACGACTTGGGTTCATGGGGGGCCTTAAATCCTGGATTTAGGGGTGTTACAGGGGCCAGAGAGCAGTAGCCAATGGCTACTGGACGTGAGGGTAACTACACCCTTCCTGTGTCCACTCCCTTTGGGGAGGGGGACACAAAACTAATCCTATTGGTGCCTGTGGTCCAAACTAAGATGAAGGATTCTGCAGGGAGGGGGTTTACCTCAGTCTGGACACCTTAGAAGTTGTCCTAGCTGGGCTGGTCACTCCTTCCTGCTTTCCCCAATTTTTCTGCCAGATTTGCCTCCAAAAGTGGGTCTTTGTCCAGGGGGCCGGCCTGCTCCACTGGCTGGGGCACCCTGGGGCACTATAACAAGAGACCTGAGCCTTTGAGGCTCACCACCAGGTGTTGCAGTTCCTGCAGGGGGGAGATGTGAAGCACCTCCACCCAGTGCAGTCTTTGGTTCTGGCCACCAATAATACAAAGGCTCTTACCCCATGTGGTCAGAAACTCATCTCTTAGTGGCAGGCTGGCACAGACCAGTCAGTCCTCCACTAAACGATTGGGTAAAATACAGGGGGCACCTCTAAGATGCCTTCTGGGTGCATGGTTCAAGAAATCCCACACTGGCATCAGTGTGGGTCTATTGTGCTGATACGTTTGATATCCAACATCCCAGTATTCAGTGAATCCATTATGGAGCTGTGGAGTTCATAATGACAAACTCCCAGACCATATACTCAATATGGCTACACTGCACTTACAATGTCTAAGAATGAACTTAGACACTGTAGGGGCATATTGCTCATGCAGCTATGCCCTCACCTAAGGTATAGTGCACCCTGCCTTAGGGCTGTAAGGCCTACTAGAAGGGTGACTTACCTATGCCATAGACAGTGGTTTGTGGGCATGGCACCCTGAGAGGGGTGCCATGTCAACTTTGCCTTTTTTTCCCCACCAGCACACATGAGCTACAAGGGCAGTGTGTATGTGCTTTGTGAGAGGTCCTCCATGGTGGCATAATACATGCTGCAGCCCTTGGGGACCTTCCCTGGCCACAGGGCCGTTGGTACCATAAGGACCTTTAAGAATGGACTTAACTGGGTGCCGGGGTGTGCCATTTGGGTAAACAAAGGTGCAGGTTTTGGGAAAGAACACTGGTGCTGGGGCCCTTTTAGAATGATCCCAGCACACTCTCAATCAAATTTGGCATCCATATCAGGCAAAAAGTGGTGGGTAACCATGCCAACAAGGGTACTTTCCTACACAGCCCATACACCACCCTTAACAACTTATATACCTTGTATGGGTCTAGCCTGCTTCATATATAGTGGATTCTTCTTGATGTGTACGATTCGTATAGACACTCATGTCTGGAGTTTCCTTTTAAAAAACAATGTCATTATAGATACAAACACATTTCTTATGTGGCTCTTTGTTTTGGCTTGTCAAACTTTTAGACTGTTTTGAACAACAGAAGCAGTAAAAATGTACATTGTTAACCTTTGAAGGAGGACCATCTACGACCAATGTGTTTGCTGACGTTTTCTATGGTTCAAAAAGAAAGAAAGAAAAAAACTATTAGTTAAAAGTAATATATAGCTGTATATACGTTAAGTGTCTATAGCATTTCTTTTTACTAACCTCGTCATTTTCGTGGCACCCTGTGGTAGCTCTATAATATCGAGCCTGTGTCGTTAAAATTGTTTCCAATATTTAATTAGTCGCACAATGCATTGCCGCTACTGCTGTCGCACTTAATCAGGGATATCAGATGAGGTAAATCCTTGAGGCTGAGCTTTTCAAGCCGATGGTTAAGGTCCTCTTGAAAACCCATAACGTCGTAACCCTCATCTTTAGGGGCACCCCACTGCGTGTTCTCATTCAATACCGACAGTGTTAGGGTACGATAATATCTATCAATAGTGTTCAAAAAGGGCATACTCTTGTACAGCACATCACGGACACCTGCTCTCCAGAGGGGCTCTGATTCGTTGAGGGCTGATGCATAACCCAGACCACGTAGTAGGACCCTGGCACGTGACTAACACATGTTCACATGATGTCACTACCCACCTGACCCACCTACACCTACGACAGTTCCTAGGTGGGCTATCAGGGGCCCTGAAGTCCCGGTAAGAGAAGTGATGTCACTTCTGGGGTGGGACAACTGTCACTTTTGAGTTTGACGAGCAAAGGTATCTCCATATTCTACTTGCATGTCTGCTCACTATGAGCTGTGTGTTCTCATCTTATCAACCTTGAGCTGCATGTCTGCCCTTAATGAGCTGTGTGTTCACTTCTTAACCTCTCTGAGCTGCGTGACCACCCTATATGAGCTCCATGTTTACCCTCTATGAATTGTGTGCTCTCTTCCCAACCTCTTTGAGCTGAATTTCTGCTCTCTGTGAGCTGTGTGCTCTCGTCTTATCGACCCTGAGCTTCATATCTGTTCCATATGAGCTGTGTGCGCTCATCTTCCCCACTATGAGCTGCATGTCTGCCCTTTATGAGTTGTGTGCTCACTTCTCAACCTTTCCAAGTTGCATGTCTGCTTCTAATTTCAGACTCTCTCTGCTCTGTGTCCTCCTGACCTTTGTCTCTCTAACTGTAATTTGTTTCCTGATCTCACTATCTTTGAGTTGCACATTTACTCTCGATCTCACTCTCTACAAATGTTATGTCAGCTCCTCATTTCATCCTCTTTAAATTATATGTCAACCATCCCCGATGCCACTTCTTACACCTGCTAAAGGACTCCTCAGGTCTCAGCTTCATTTCTGCTCTCACCGCCTCCATTTTTCTGTGCTCTGTGCCTATAACTTGAAATGAAAATGGGGAGTTCATCTGGATCCCTGATCCAGTGTGCTGAGCACACAGACCATCTAAAAGATTAAGATCAGGAGCACACAGACTAACACAAACATCCACCAACAGATTGGGGCTTACATAAGTAGCAGAAGAGTAGACATACCAGTTAGCACATCATTAGAGGTTGCTCAAGAGTTTTTGGATAATCAACATTATGAGTTAATTGGAAAACTCCGCTCATGCAGGGGTTGGTCCAATATCCCTTTTGGTCAGTGCACCTGGGTCTCCGCCAGTGTGTTGATCTATGTGTGTGTTTTAATTATGGATGCCTTTAGGTGTGTTATCCAGCTGCCCATTCATTTCTTTGTATCTTTCTCTCTCTATGCATGTTTCAGTCCACAGATGTCTGTTTCAATATGGGTATTGTCTCAGAAACATGTTTGTGCATCTCTGTATGTTGATTGGGTGTACATGTGAAGCTGCCTCATGGAAAAATGCATTTGTGTTGTCTCTGTTTGCATGGGTGCTTGTATGTCCTTGTGTGCATGCAAATGGCTATTGGTCCGTGTGAATGGGCACATTTCTGTCTATTGGCCTGTGTGCATATGGGCCTGTATGTTTGTTGGTTAGCCCATATATGCATTTATTTCTGTTGGTCTTCATGTCTGGGTGTTTTTCTGTGTATGAGTGTGTATGGACAGGTATTTGAAGGCCTGTTGATTTATATGTGCTTGAATGACTGTAGGGGTGTTGTTCCTGTATGGTACCTTTTCGCAAACTGCATTTTGTGGTGCATGTGAGAGGTACAATAGTACTGCTAACATACTACAAATGCTAATCCAAAACCTATGTATAGAGGTCTCTGCCTCTCCTCTTGCTTATGTGTAGAAATCTCTGCTGTGACTGCTTAATATAAATACATTTATTAAATGTATTAAAAATGTAATTTAAAATTTAGTTAATAGTACAGTGACATTTTGAAAAAAAAAGATTCTACATATATAAAATTATTTAACATTAAAATTTAACATGCAAGTCATTTTCTTTTTTTTCAACTTTAATTAATTTCACTATTCATTACTGTAGGAAGCTGGCCCTGTATATACTATAAAAAATGAGATTTGTGTGCACAGAGTCCTGTGGTTCCCCAAGAGGCTTGACAGAGGCAATAATAATAATGCTCTATTTGTGGTAGTGTGGTCGAGCAGTTAGGCTTATCATAAGGTAGTTTTAAGCAGTTGTTGTACACACACAAGCAATAAGTGAAAACACACACTCAATGACAACTCCAGACCAATAGGTTTTTATTTAGAAAAATATTATTTTGTTAATTTATTTCTAGAACCACAAGATTCAATTAGCAGGTAAGTACATTAAATGAAAGGTACTTTGCATAGTAATGCTTAGAACTTTGAATGGAATCAACAATGTACACAGCTTTCTTTAACCCCTTCGCTGCCACGCCTTTTTCCCCTCAGGTGCCAGGCCTTTTTTTGGCTATTTAGGGCAGTTTGCGCTTAGGCCCTCATAACGTTTTATCCATATAAGCTACCCACACCAAATTTGCGTCCTTTTTTCCCAACATCCTAGGAATTCTACAGGTCCCCAGAGTTTGTGGGTTCCCCTGAAGAAGACCATGATATTAGCCAAAATACAGCAAAAAGTTTGTTTTTTTCAAAGAAATGGGGAAGAAGGGCTGCAGAAGAAGGCTGATTTTCCCTCAAAATGGCACCAACAAAGGGTTTGCGGTGCTAAACACACCAGCTTCCCAGCTTTCAGGAACAGTCAGAATTGAATCAGAAAACCCCATTTCTCAACACACTTTTGGCATTTTACCAGGACATACTCCATTTTTACTATTGTTTGTGCTTTCAGCTTCCTTCCACTTAGTAAGGTTTTCTTACAGAAAATAACAGCTGAAATAGAAAAATATTGAAATTGAGGTGAAAAAAGCAATTTTTCTCAATGTTTTACTCTGTAGTTTTTTCCTGGAATGTCAGAAAACAATATACCCTTACATCTGCTGGACTCTTATGGTTGCGGGGATGTATAGGGCTTGTAGGTTCATCAAGAACACTAGGTACACAGAGCCAATAAATGAACTGCAGCTTGCAATGGGTTTTCATTCTATACTGGGAATACAGCAATTCATTTGCTGAGATATAAATACTGAAAAATCGGTATCAAGGAAACCTTTATAATTGCAAAATGGGCAAAGATAAGGTGTTGAGAAGCAGTGGTTATTTGCGCATCTCTGAATTCCGGGGTGCCCATACGAGCATGTGAATTACAGGGCATTTCTCAAATAGACTTCTTTTTTGCACACTGTCTTACATATGGAAGGAAAAAATGTATAGAAAGACAAGGGGCAATAACACTTGTTTTGCTATTATGTTTTCCCCCAAGTCTCCCAATAAAAATGGTACCTCATTTGCGTGGGTAGGCCTAATGCTCGCGACAGGAAACACAACACGGATACATCACATTTTTACATTGAAATCCAAAGTGTTTTTGCAAAGTGCCTACCTGTGGATTTTGACCTGTAGCTCAACCGGCACCTAGGGAAACCTACCAAAGATGCGAATTTTTCAAAACTAGACACTGAGGGGAATCCAAGATGGGGTGACTTGTAGGGCTCTCACCAGGTTCTGTTACCCAGAATCCTTTGCAAACCTCAACATTTGGCCAAATTTCCTCTCATTTTGGTGACAGAAAATTCTGTAAACTGAGAGAAGCCACAAATGTCCTTCCACCCAGCGTTCCCCCAAGCCTCCTGATAAAAATGGTACCTCACTTGTGTGGGCAAGCCTAGTGCCCGCAACAGGAAATGCCCCAAAGCACAAAGTGGGCACATCACATTTTCCCAAAGAAAACAGAGCAGTTTTTTGCAAAGTTTCTAGCTGTGATTTTTGGCCTCTAGTTCAGCCGGCACCTAGGGAAACCTACCAAACCTGCACATTTTCTAAAACTAGATACCTAGGGGAATCCAAGATGGGGTGACTTGCGGGACTCTCACCAGTTTCTGACACCCAGAATCCTTTGCAAACCTCAAAATGTGGCTAAAAAAACACTTTTTTCTTACATTTTGGTGACAGAAAGTTCTGGAATCTGAGAGGAGCCACAAATTTCCTTCCACCCAACGTTCCCCCAAGTCAAATGGTACCTCACTTGTGTGGGTAGGCCTAGTGCCCATGACAGAAAATGCCCCAAAACACAATGTGGACGCATCACATTTTCCCAAAGAAAACAGAGCTGTTTTTTTGCAAAGTGCCTAGCTGTGGATTTTGGCCTCTAGCTCAGCCGACACCTCGGGAACCTACCAAAGCTGTGCAGTTTTGAAAACTACACACCAAGAGGAATTGAAGATGGGGTGACTTGTGGGGCTGTCCCCAGCTTCTGTCACCCAGAATACTTGGCAAACCTCAAAATTTGGCTAAGAAAACACTTTTTCCTTATATTTCGGTGACAGAAAGTTCTGGAATCTGAGAGGAGGCACAACGTTCCTTCCACCCAGCGTTCCCCCAAGTCTCCCAATAAAAATGGTACCTCACTTCTGTGGGTAGGCCTAGTGCCCACGACAGGAAGTGACCCAAAACACAACGTGGGCACATCACATTTTCCCAAAGAAAACAGAGCTGTTTTTTGCAAAGTGCCTAGATGTGGATTTTGGCCTCTAGCTCAGCTGGCACCTAGGGAAACCTACCAAACCTGCACATTTTTGAAAAACAGATACCTAGGGGAATCCAAGATGGGGTGACTTGTGGGGTTCTCTCCAGGTTCTGATACCCAGAATCCTTTGCAAACCTCAAAATTTGGCTAAGAAAACACTTTTTCCTTATATTTCGGTGACAGAAAGTTCTGGAATCTGCGAGGAGGCACAACGTTCCTTCCACCCAGCGTTCCCCCAAGCCTCCCAATAAAAATGGTACCTCACTTCTGTGGGTAGGCCTAGTGCCTGCTAAAGGAAATGCCCCAAAACCCTATGTGGATCAAAATGATCAAATACAAAACTGTTTTTGGGGTGGTGGAGTGGGCACCTGCGTTTTTGGACCTGGGCTCAGCAGCCATATAGGAAAACCTACCAAACTCAAACATTTCTGAAAACTAGACACACAAGGGAGTTCAGGGAGGTGTGACTTGCGTTGATCCCCCAGGGTTTCCTTCCCTAGAATCCATTGCAAACCTCAAATTTGGCTTAAAAAAACACTTTTTCCTCACATTTCGGTGACAGAAAGTTTTGGAACCTGCGAGGAGCCACACATTTCCTTCCACCCAGCGTTTCCCCAAGTCTTGCGATAAAAATGATACCTCACTTGAGTGGGGGCCCAGGTGCCTGCAACAGAAAAAGGCCAAAAACCTGTAGAGATTGAGGGGATAGCACAGCAAGTTGATAAGCACATATTTTTCTTTTATACATCTTTAGGCTGACTCTGCTTTGGGGACCCACACAAGTGAGGCATCATTTTCCTTGGGAGACTGAGGTGAACACTGGGGAGTAGGAAATGTATGCCAGAGCAGTGATCCTACAAAGAAAAGTGAGGAAAATATGCTTTTTTAAGCAAATTGTGAAGTTTGCAGAGGAGTTTGGGAAAGAAAATGTTGGGGGATACACGTAAGCCACACTTCCCTGGACTCCTTGGGGTGTCTAGTTTTAAAAAATGTCTGGGTTTGGTAGGTTTCCGTGGATGAAGGACGCACCCGGAACCAAAAACATAGGTGCCCTCTCCCCACCAAACACAGGTAGTTTTGTAATAGATCATTTTGATGTGTCCACGTACTTCTGTGATGTTCCAAACTCTAAAATTGTGAAAAGAAACGCACTTAGGTTATGTTAAAAAGACCCCTTCCCCACCAACCAAATTGGTGGCATGCTTCATCATCGGGGTCCCACCTGAGACACCTAGCGTGTCACTGGTGTGCTGCAACGCCTGACTACAGGTTTTGTCATTTTTACCACACATACTGGTTGGATTTGGCACGAGGGTGAGTGATGGTTCAGTAAATCAAATTTTATTAGCAAGAGATTTCACAAAAATGAAATGCACTGTTAATAACTGAAAGGCCAAAAAACTGAATCAATGGCTCACAGCTCCTGAGCTGTAAAGCCGCATCTAGGCACCAGCAGCTTTACAGTCCATTCACACACCTTTCTTACATGACATGTGCAAGACCATTCATGGCGCCAGCCATGGGACCAGCACATTACAACACTCGCATCGACAGACGCGCCACTCAAGGGCCCATCACTTGCATACGCCCACATGCTTGATACAGCAATCACACTAGCTGATGGGAGTGTGTGGACTGACGTTTGGCTGGCATCGCCAGCCAAGCGCCACTCCACACACACCGCCAACCAACCGCCACCCCACGCACACCACCAGCCAAGCGCCACTCAATGCACACCGCCAGCCAAGTGCCACTCCACACACACCGCCAGCCAAGCGCCACTCCATACACACACCAGCCAAGCGCCACTCCACACACACTGCCAGCCAAGTGCCACTCCACACACACCACCAGAAAAAGCGCCACTCCACACACACCACGATTACTTTTTGTTTGTTTATAAACAACTAAACAACAAAGAAACCACTAACTAATTATAAAATAAGTACAAAACTACAAACACAAAAGCTCTAACTGAAAACATGACAAAAGGGTGAAACTGAACATCTGAAAATATAAAACAGGCAGTTTACGCTCACGGTATCTCTCAACATTTTTTGGGGTGTGTTAACTCCTGAAACAGCCAGCCACACACAGCCCAGGCTTTGAAGGGCAATCGGGGCAGTACATCCGGCTCTCCCTCCGGATACCTCTTCAAGCATAGACTCTCGATTTCTTAGTGGGCAAGTCTTTTTTGGAAGTGGGTGGAATGCAATCAGGAAAGTGGCGATCTTTTAATCTAGGCACATCCTACACCATTGCTACTCTAGGAACTTTTGCCTGTTCCACCACAATAAAGCTCTCTATCACTGACTCCTGAAATTTAACAAATGTCATCCTTGATGCAGGTGAACAATCCTCGAACATAATAAAAGCATTAAAATTTGACCAATGAAATAAATGTATGGCCAACTTTTTATATCACACAAAAGACTTACGAAGAGCAGTGTAAGATTCCAACCTCTGACCTACTCTATCAACACCACCCATGTGCTTATTGAAGTCCAAAATGCGCGCAGGTTTGCGCACTTCGGCCTGACCCCAACCAGTCACAGGGGAAGTACTCTCATTATGGATGGTAGTTAGCATGTACACATCCCTCCTGTCTGAAAAATTCAGAGCTAGTAGCTCATTATTCCGCAAGGCACTGCACTGTCCCCTCTCAATTTATTTACAGACAAGCTCCCTTGGCTAGCCTTTCCAGTTAGAACAGATTGTGCCACAAGCAACAGTGTCCACTCTAAACAACTCCTTGAGCAACTGCACTCCAGTGTAGAAATTATTTACGTACAAATGGTGACCTTTGTTAAACAGTCGTCTACCAAGTTCCAACACAATTTTCTTGCTAACTCCAAAAGTGGGCGGACAACCAGTGGGGTCAATACTGGAATCCCTACCAGTGTAGACCCGGAAATTATACACGTATCCTGTACTACTTTCTGACAGCATATATAATTTAGTTCCATACCGTGCCCTCTTGCTAGGAATGTACTGCTTAAAAACCAAACACCCCTTGAAATGGACCAAAGACTCGTGCACACTTATCTCTTTGCCTGTAACATACACCTCTGAAAACCGATCTACAAAATGATCAAGGACATACCAAACCTTAAAAAGATGGTCACAATCAGGGTGATATCGTGGCAAGGCTATATCATTGTCAACAAAAGGCAGTTTCTGAAGAAGAAGCAAATAGAGATTATGAGTCATGGGTGTAGGAAATATAGCGGTCGCCATCAAGGGACTGGTAGACCAATAAGAAGCCAATGACAGCTTCCTTATCAACCCCATCAAAAAAGTCAAACCTAAGAACTTTTTCATCTCTTCCGGATTTGTGGGAACCCACTGGGTAGCTCGAGACTGAGGCCTAAGTCTGGCAGCATTGTCCCTCAAATACTGCTCCGCATACAAATTAGTCTGCTCAACAATCTCTTCGAAAAATACATCATCCATAAACAAGTGAAAGAAATTGAGAGGCAAAAAAGTTTTCCATACTGACTCTACACCCTGGGAGACCAGTAAATGCAGCTAACTGTGACTGCTCCATGTTTGGGGCAATTCAGGTGTCAGGTCTTCCAATGGGAAACCCTTCAGCCCCAAGCTGCTGCACTCTTGGCACATCAATGTCCTCCTCTAAAACAGGCCCTTCATCTGCACTGAGAGTGGCTTCCTCATCAGAAGAATCCTCTCGGACAGAACACTCACTGCCAGAATCTCTCACTTCCTCCTCTGCCTCAGATGCAGAGTCAGTCTCATAATCATGGTCAGAAGACGATTCAAAAACTGGTGCCAACAACCTGCTGCGCGGTCACTCTGCGGATAGCCATGATCCTTTCTAACAACAAATGGATTGCCAACAACAACCAGCACTGTCTAAAATAAGTAATAAAGTGTGGCTTTATCACAAAGAGTTATGTACTAAAAAACTATACCACTCACTTGCCTGAAAAAGCTAGACTCACCAGCAACTACTCTGCACAGGTACAGCAATCACCAATGATATCCCACTAAAAAGTAAAAAAGAAAAACGAATTAGACATAAAACAACACAAATGTCATTGTGCACAAATCTAAGGACAATTTCACACACAATCCTGCATTTAGTACACCACCTACAAACATGTCATTCATACATGTCAACAATACTCCTTTGGAGTAAATTGCTTTTACTTACCTAAAATAGGCAACTATGAAAACCGCAGGTCAACTATTACCAAAACCGCAAGGATCCACAGCATGGGAAGCAAAAGCTTTGAACTAGAACAAAAAGAAGAAATAAACTGTTATAATCACAAATACAAATACTTTCCAGTTGACAAACACCCTGCCACCAAGAACGAACAAATGTTCCCTGGTGCCTAAGTGGCTTCTGGGGGCAGATGGGCCTAAAAGAAAAAAGGCTGATCTGCCCCCAAGGGGGGCAGAAATGGCCATCAGTAATGTGCCCCCTTTGAGGGTGACCCTTGCCAAAGGGGCCATCCCGCCCATCCAAAACACACACACACAACACAAGATCCCTGGTCCCTAAGTGGATTCTGCCACCCTTGGGGGTAGATGGGCCTAAAAATAATAGGCTGATCTGCCCCCATGGGGGTCCGAAATGGCCAACAGTTCTGTGCTCCCTTTGAGGGGCGACCCTTGCCAAAGGGGGTGCCCCCAGCACAAAAAAACCCAAAGGGGAAAAAAAGAAATCCCTGATGTCTTGGGGGCAGATGGGCCTAAACAAAAATAGGATATTGCCCCCAGGGGACCGACCCTTGCCCAAGGGGGCGCTCCCCAAAATAAACAAAGAGAACTTCCCTGGTGCCTAGTCGTGGAGCAGGAATCCATTGAAAACAGGCACGGGGAAGGGAAAAACTCTTTCCTTTCCCCCTGTGTCTGGTTTCCACCCCCAACCACCCCCCAGGAGAAGGACCTCTGCCGCGACCTCTCTCCGCTCGCACTGGAAGCAAATGGCTTCCAGCACGTTCTCTGCAGCATTTGATGACGTCCGCGTGCTGTGAGCGCGCTGACATCAACAGATTGTGGGGGGTCAGGGTGGAAGGGGAAGCGATTCCCCTTCCATCCCTGACAGGGGGGTGTGGGAGGGAGGCCCACGGGAGGAGCGCTAGCGCTCACCTCGTGGGCTGGGTGCAGGACGAGCTGATCTCATCCCCAGGCACCCTGGGGGTTGAAATGGCAAAAAGCTATTTTAAATGTGGACACTGTAATTTTCAATAGTTCCTGGGGGAGGTAAGTAAAGTACAGTTTCTGAGATAAGTAACAGACTTACAGGTTCAATCTCTGGGGCATAGGTAGTCCACTGTTGGGGGCTCAAGATAGCCCCAAACACCCAGCACCAGCAACACAGGGCTTGTTAGGTACAGAGGTCAAACAGGAGCCAAAATAACATGGGCTCCTGTGGAGAAAGGGGGTACTCAGGTTCCGGTCTGCTTGTAGGTAAATACCCGCGTTGTCAGAGTTCAGACCAGGGGGAGTTTGAAGGAGCTCTGGAGGGGCCACAAGTAGGCACAAAAACCACACCCTCAGCGGCACAGGGGCAGCCGGGTGCAGTGCGCAAACAGGGCGTCGTTTCCTCAATAGAACTCTATGGAGGGACCTGGGAATCACTTAGGTGCTGTAGCAGGGCACAGGGGGGCTTCTCGTGCAAGCCACCAACTGGGCAAGAGTGAGGGCCGCCTGCTGGTCGTTGCTGCACTGGTGGTCGGTTTCTCTCGAGCTTAGGGGCTGCAGGTGCAGGTGCTTCTCCAGGCGACGGATTTCTTCGTTCCGGGCAGTTGCGGTCAGGGGGGTACTCAGGATTCCCTCTGCAGGCGTCGTCGTGGGGGTCTGGAGAGGTCAGCCTAGGGTGGATACGTAATCGGAATTGCCTGGGGATCCTCTCTGGCTAGTTGGTTTCTCTGGACACGGGCCGGGGGTGTCGGGTGCAGAGGAGTTGGGACTCATGCTTCTGGAGTGCGGTGGGAGTCCCTTTAAAGATGGTTTCTTTGTCTTCTTTTTGGGAAGGTCCGCTGTCCATGGGAATTTATTGGTCCTCTGTGATGCAGACAGTCTCCTGGAGGCTTTCCAGGGGTCACTGGTCCTGCAGAACGAGTTGCTTCTTCTTTTGCAGCTTTTTGAAGCAGGAGACGGGCCGGTAGGGCTGGGGCCAGATCAGTTGTTGTCTCCTTCTCTTATCAGAGGGGTTTTCAGCTCAGCAGTTCTTCTTCTTTCTTAAGGTCATCAGGAATCTGAAGAGTTGGGTTGAGGGTCACCCCTAAATACTAAATTTAGGGGTGTGCTATGGTCAGGGGGCAGTAGCCAATGGCTACTGACCCTGAGGGTGGCTACACCCTCCTTGTGCCCACTCCCTCTGGGGAGGGGGACACACCCTTATCCCTATTGGTCCTAATCCTTCATAGCAAGATGGAGGATTTCTCAAGGAGGTGGTCACTTTAGCTCTGGACACCTTAGGGGTGGTCCTGGCTGAGGGGGGTGACTCCTCCTTGTTTTTTTCATTACCCCTCTGGATTTGCTGCCAAAAGTGGGGGCTCATCCGGGGGCGGGCATCTCCACTGGATGGAGTGCCCTGGGCAATGTAACACCAGGCCTGAGACTTTGACGCTCACCGCCAGGTGTTACAGTTCCTGCAGGGGGAGGTGTGAAGCACCTCCACCCAGGACAGGCTTTGTTTCTGACCACAGAGTGCACAAAGACACTCACCCCATGTGGTCAGAAACTCATCTGGAAGTGGCAGGCTGGCACAGACTGGTCATTCTTACACTTCAGTTAGGCTAAGATACAGGTGACATCTCTAAGATGCCCTCTGTGTGCATTTCTCAATAAATCCCAAACTGGCATCAGTGTGGGTTCACTGTGCAGAGAAGTTTGATACCAAACTTCCCAGTATTCAGTGTAGCCATTATGATGCTGTGGAGTTCATAATAACAAACTTCCATACCATTTCCAGACCATTTACTCAGTATGGCTACCCTCTGCTTACAATGTCTAAGAATTGACTTAGACACTGTAGGGGCATAGTGCTCATGCAGCTATGCCCTCACCTTTGGTACAGTGCACCCTGCCTTAGGGCGGTAAGGCCTGCTGGAGGGGTGACTTACCTATGCCACAGACAGTAGTTGGTGGGCATGGCACTCGGAGGGGAGTGACATGTCGACATTGTCTTTTCTCCCCACTAGCGCACACACAAGCTGAAAGGCAGTGCGCATGTACTGAGTGAAGGGTCCCTTAGGGTGGCATAATACATGCTGCAGCCCTTGGGGACATTCCCTGGCCACAGGGCCCCTGGAACCAGGAGTATCTTTTACAAGGGACTTAACTGTGTGCCAGGGCTGTGCCAACTGTTTAAACAAAGGTGCAGTTTTAGGGAAAGAACACTGGTGCTGGGCCCTGGTTAGCAGGGTCCCAGCACACTTCCAATCAAAGACTAGGCAAAAAGTGGGGGGTGACCATGCCAACAGTGGCATTTTCCTACACAACCGCCCCCCCCAAATGAAAGAGGATGAGACTAACCTTTCCCAAGAGAGTCTTCATTTTCTAAGTGGAAGAACCTGGAAAAGCCATCTGCATTGGCATGGGCAGTCCCAGGTGTGTGCTCCACTACAAAGTCCATTTCCTGTAGGGATATGGACTACTTCAAAAGTTTAGGGTTCTCTCTTTTCATTTGCATGAGCCATCTGAGAGGTCTGTGGTCAGTTTGAACAATAAAGTGAGTGTCAAATAAGTATGGCCTCAACTTTTTCAGGGACCAAACCACAGCAAGGGCCTCCCTCTCAATGGCACTCCAACGCTGCTCCCTAGGGAGTAACCTCCTGCTAATGAAAGCAATGCAACAGGCTAGTCAAGGCCATCATCATTAGTTTGGGATAGGAATGCTCTTATCCTATTTTCAGAGGCATCTGTCTGCACAATGAATTGCTTAGAATAATCTGGAACTTTAAGAACGGGTGCTGAGCACATAGCTTCTTTTAGGGTGTCAAAGGCCTTTTGACAGTCTGGGGTCCACTTTACCTTCTTGAGCATTTGCTTAGAGGTTAATTCTGTGAGGGGGGTCACAATGGACACATATCCCTTCACATACCTCCTGTAATACTCAGTCAAGCCAAGGAATGCCCTGACTTGAGTCTGGTTTTTGGAGCCCCCCTGTCGAAAATTGTCTGGATCCTGGGTTGTAAAGGTTACACTCGGCCTCCACCTACAAGGTGGCCCAAGTATACAACTCTTCCCTGCCCTATCTCACATTTGGATGCCTTGATATAGAGGCCTGCTGATTTCAGGGCCTGCAAAACCTTACCCAGGTGGACCAGGTGATCCTGCCAGTTGGACTAAAGACAGCAATATCATATAGAGATGCTGCACTAAAGGACTCCATACCAGCAAGGACTTGATTCACAAACCCCAAAGGGCATAACAGTGGACTGATAATGCCCATCAGGTGTCTAGAATGTTGTTTTTTCTTTGGCTCCAGGTGCCATCTTAATTTGCCAGTACCCTGCAGTTAAGTCAAAGGTACTTAAGAATTTGTCTGCACCTAGTTTGTCAATAAGTTCATCTGATCTGGGTATGGGGTGAGCATGTGCCTTAGTGACTGTAGGAAAGTACCATCTTTCTTGGCATGTTACCCCCAATTTTACATGCATGTCAGTATGTTTTTGCCTGTCTCAGTGGGATCCTGCTAGCCAGGACCCCAGTGCTCATAGTTTGTGGCCTGAATGTGTATACCTGTGTAGTACGTAACTGTGTCACTGAGGCTCTGCTAATCAGAACCTCAGTGCTCATGTTCTCTCTGCCTTTAAATTTGTCACTATAGGCTAGTGACCACTTTTACCAATTTCAATTGGCATACTGGAACACCCTTATAATTCCCTAGTATATGGTACCTAGGTACCGAGGGCATCGGGGTTCCAGGAGATCCCTGTGGGCTGCAGCATTTCTTTTGCCACCCATAGGGAGCTCAGACAAACCTTTACACAGAACTGCCATTGCAGCCTGAGTGAAATAAGGCACACGTTATTTCACAGCTATTTTCACTGCACTTAAGTAACTTCTAAGTCACCTATATGTCTAACCTTCATTTGCTGAAGGTTAGATGCAAAGTTACTAAGGGGGTTATTCTAACTTTGGAGGAGGTGTTAATCCGTCCCAAAAGTGACGGAAAAGTGACGGATTTACCACCAGACGTATTACGAGTCCATTATATCCTATGGAACTCGTAATACGGCTGGTGGTATATCCGTCACTTTACCGTCACTTTTGGGACGGATTAACACTCCTCCAAAGTTAGAATAACCCCCTAAGTGTGGGAGCATCCTTGCACTAGCAAAGGGGCCCCCACAGAGTTCAGGGCCATATCCCCAGACTTTGTGAGTGCGGGACACCATTACCCGCTTGCACTACATATAGGTCAAAACCTATATGTAGCTTTACAATGGTAACTCTGAATATGGCCATGTAACATGTCAAAGATCATGGAATTGTTCCCCCATTCCAAATCTGGAATTGGGAAGTCAATTCCATGCATCCTGGGGGCTCCACTATGGACCCCAGTGATTGCCAAACCAGCTCTCTGGGGTTTTCTCTACAACTACCGCTGATGCCACCCCACCGACAGGGTTCTGCCCTCCTGGGGTCTGGGCAGCCCAATCCCAGGAAAGGCAGAACAAAGCATTTCCTCTGAGAGCAGGGTGTTACACCCTCTCTCTTTGGAAATATGTGTTAAAGGCTGGGGAGGGGTAGCCTCTCCCAGCCTCTGGAAATGCTTTGAAGGGCACAGATGGTGCCCTCCTTGCATAAGCCAGTCTACACCAGTTTAGGGAACCCCCAGTCCCTGCTCTGGCGCGAAAGTGGACAAAGGAAAGGGGAGTGACCACTCTCATGTCCATCACCACCCCAGGGGTGGTGCCCAGAGCTCCTCCAGTGTGTCCCAGCCTTCTGCCATCTTGTTTCCAGAGGTGTGAGGGCACTCTGGAGGCCTCTGAGTGGCCAGTGCCAACATGTGATGTCAGAGAACCCACCTGATAGGTGCTTATCTGACTAGGTGGCCAATCCTCCTCTGAGGGCTATTTAGGGTCTCTCCGGTGAGCTTTTCCTCAGATTACGACTTGCAAGAATTCATCAGCGTTCCTCTGCACTTCTCTCTTCGATTTCTGCCAAGGATCGACCGCTGACTGCTCCAGGACGCCTGCAAAACTGCAACAAAGTAGCCAGAAGACTACCAGTGACATTGTAGCGCCTAATCGTGCCGTCTTTCTCAACTGTTTCCTGGTGGTGCATGCTCTAGGGGCTGCCTGCTTTCACCCTGCACTGGAAGCCATAAAGAAATCTCCAGTGGGTCTATGGAATCTTCCCCCTGCTTCAGCAGGCACCAAACTTCAGTTTCACCGGTACTCTGGGTCCCCTCTCATCCTGACGAGCGTGGCCCCTGGAACACAGGTGGTGGACCCAAGTGACCCAGACTGTCCAGTGGTCCAACTGTCCAAATTTGGAGGAGGTAAGTCCTTGCCTCCCCTCTCCAGACAGTAATCCTGTGTACTGCATGATCGGCAGCTACAAGGGCTTCTGTACACATTTCCAAGAAATCCTGCATGCACAGCCGAGCCTAGGTCCCCAGCACTCCATCCATGCTCAGCTCCCTGAGTTGATCTCCGGTGTCTTGGGACCTCTCTTTGCAGTGTTGAGATGACCACCGTGTTCAGACATCTTGAACCCATGTTCAAGGACTTCTGCGGGTGCTTCCTTCCTGTCTGAGGGCTCTCTATGTTGCTGATGGCCCCCTCTGTTTCCTCTCCCAAGTGGCGACATCTTGGTCCTTCCTGGGCCTGGGCAGCGCCCTTTTTCTCCAACCACGACTCTTGCAGCTAGCAAGGCTTGTTTGCGGTATTTTGCCAAGGAAACAACTCTGCATCCTCCAGCACACCGTGGGACATCTTCTGCACGAAGAAGAACTTCCTCCCTCCTTTCGTTATTGCAAAACCTGCAGCTTCTTCCAACCAGAGACAGCCATTTTGTACCTTCATCCAGGGTTTAGTTGGCTCCTGCCCTCCCTGGACACTTTAGCGACTCTTGGACTTGGTCCCCTTCCTTTGCAGGTCTTCAGGTCCAGGAATCTGTCTTCAGTTGTGGTCCTTTCAAAATCCTTTATCACGACTTTAGTGTGTTTCTGGGGAAATAGTAGTACTTTACTCCTACTTTCCAGGGTCTTGGGGTTGGGCATCTTTAACACCCTTAGTATTTTCTTACACTCCCAGCGACCCTCTACACACTACACTAGCCTAGGGGTCCATTCTTGGTTCGCATTCCACTTTCTTAGTATATGATTTGTGTTGCCCTCAGGCCTATTGCATCCTATTGTATTCTACAGTGTTTGCACAACTTTCTGACTGTTTTACTTACCTGAGTTGGTTTGTTGTGTATATTTTGTGTATGTTACTTACCTCCTAAGGGAGTATATCCTCTGAGATATTTTTGGCACATTGTCACTAAAATAAAGTACCTTATTTTTAGTAACTATGAGTATTGCCTTTCTTATGATATAGTACCTATAAGATATAAGTGGTATTGCATGAGCTTTGCATGTCTCCTAGTTCATCATTGGCTGCTCTGCTATTCCTACCTCTATCAGACTAAGATGCTAGAACACTACTACACTCTACTAATATGGGATAACTGGACCTGGCACAAGGTGTAAGTACCATTGGTACCCACTATAAGCCAGGCCAGCCTCCTACAGTGACAGAATTGAGTCCTTTGCAGTCCACACAAAAACTAATTTCTCTCTTTCTATCCTTGTATGAGGTTTGGGGACTAAGAATACTGGGCTAGCCCAGGGACTGTCAGAGGGCTCTATTACCCCTAACTCTAGCATAGTGTGGACTTCCACTTTGATGCTCTCTTTGACTTAGTCAGACTGTCTGAATATTTCGATTTTGACAGGTAACCTGTCTCCTGTGTTCACATCATGGGTTCACAGGTGTGTTTTACCAGAGGTCAAAGAGAAGAGCTCAGCATATTGTTGCAGGACTTGCCTATAGTCAGCCTGCTGTTGGGCAGAGAGGATGCCTGAATTGACCACTCCATCTACTGTACCATCTTTAGGGTCAGTTGAGAGGAGGGCAGGGAGAGGTTCACGCTCTGCTTCCTGATCCTCATCAGTAACCATCAGCATGGGTATGTCTGCCCTATCATTATAGAGTTTAAGGCAGTTAACATGGATTACCCTCTTGCATGTCCTGCTAGTGCCCAGTTCTACCAGATAAGTGACCTGACTCTTTTTCTCAAGAACTGGGTAAGGGCCACTCCATCTATCCTGAAGTGCCCTGGGAGCCACAGGCTCCAGAACCTAAACTTTCTGCCCTGGTTAGAATTCAACCATTGCAGCCTTTTGGTCATATCTCAACTTCTGGAGTTGTTGGCTGGCCTCAAGAATTTTGGTTGCCTTTTCCATGTACTCAGCCATCCTTGAGTGGAGTCCAAGCACTTAATCCACCACATCTCGTGTAGGCTCATGGAGAGGTCTCTCCCAGCCTTCTCTAACAAGTGACAGTGATCCCCTTAAATGATGGCCAAACAGAAGCTCACAGGGGGAAAACCTTACTCCTTTCTGTGGCACCTCTCTGCAGTTGAAAAGCAAGCATGGCAGGAGGACATCCCATCTCCATTTGAGTTTTTCAGGGAGCCCCATGATCATGCCCTTCAATGTCTTGTTAAACCTTTCAACAAGGCCATTGGTTTGTGGATGATAGGGTGTGGTGAACTTATAAGTCACCCCACACTCATTCCACATGTGTTTGAGGTAAGCTGACATGAAGTCTGTACTCCTGTCAGATACCACCTCCTTAAGGAAGCCCAGTCTGGTAAAATACATATTAGGACTTTGGCTACTGCAGGGGCAGTAGTTGACCTAAGGGGAATTGCTTCAGGGTATCTGGTAGCATGATCCACTACTACCAGTGTGTGTTGGTTCCCTGAGGCTGTGGGAAGTTCAAATGGACCCAAAATGTCCACCCCAACCCTTTCAAAGGTGACCCCCAACACTAGAAGTGGAATGAGGGGGGCCTTTGGATGGCCACCTGTCTTGCCACTTGCTTGACAGGTGACACAGGAGTTACAAAACTCCCTTAATTTCTGTGACATTTTGGGACAATAGAAATGGTTCACTTATCTGTCCTATGTCTTAGTTTATCCCAAATGCCCAGCTAAGGGGATGTTATGGGCCAAAGTGAGGATAAACTCTCTAAACTCCGGGGGCACTACCACTCTCCTAGTGGCACCAGATGTGGGATCGCTTGCCTCACTGTAAAGGAGTCCATCCTCCCAATAGACCCTGTGGGAGCCACTGACATCTCCCTGCCCCTGTTCAGCAGTTTGCTGTCTCAGGCCTTCAAGAGTGGGACACGTCTTCTGTCCCTGGCACAGCTGTTCCCTTGAGGGTCCCCCTGAGCCCAGAGCTCCACCTGGTAAGGTTCCAGCTCCATGGACTCTGTTCCCTCAGGGGATAGGACTTCTTCCTGGGAAGAGAGGTCCTGTTCCTTTTGCTGTACAGAGGCTGGTCCCCCAGTCCTCTTACCTTTTCTCTTGGAAGGTTGGGCCATTATTCCAGGCTCCAATACTTCCTTTTCACCCTGCGCTGTGCTCTGGGCTCTTGTTTTTACACACACAAGTTCAGGGATACCCAGCATGGCTGCATGGGTTTTGAGTTCTACCTCAGCCCATACTGAGAACTCCAAATCATTCCCTAGCAAAGACTCTACTGGGATTGCAGAAGAGACCACTACCAGTTTCAGGCCAGTAACCCCTCCCCGCTCTAAAGTGACAATAGCCATGGGATGGACTTTAGTTTCATTATCAGCATTGATAACTGGATATGTTTGTCCAGCCAAAGACTGTCCTGGGGAAACCAGCTTTTCTGTCACCATGGTGACACTGGCACCTGTATCCCTCAGGTTTTCTACTTTTGTCCCATTTATCAAGAGCTGTTGCCTGTATTTTTGCATGTTAGGAGGCCAGGCAGCTAGTGTGACTATATCCACCCACCCTCAGAGACTAAAGTGGCCTCAGTGTGAACCCTGATTTTCTCTGGGCACACTGCTGATCCCACCTAGAGACTGGCTATTCCATTGCTAACTGGAGTAGAATTTGTGGGACTTTTCTTGCGACAGGCCTTGTCTCCAGTTTGGTGTCCATGCTGTTTACAGGTGTGACACTAGGCCTTCTTGAGATCAAAGTTTTTACCCTTATACCCATTTGTGGACTGTGAAGAGGCTCGGGCCCACCCTCCTGAGCAGGTTTTGGGGCCCTTGAGAAGACTCTTTGTTTTTGTCCTTGGATGTCTCACCACCCTTCCCCTGGGTAGGCTTTGTGACCTCTTTCTTTGGGTCATCCCCTGTGGATGTCTTTGTCACCCTTGTTTTGACCCAGTGGTCTGCCTTCTTTCCCAATTTTTGGGGAGAAATTAGACCTAGGTCTACCAGATGTTGATGCAACTTGTCATTGAAGCAGTTACTTAACAGATGTTCTTTCATAAATAAATTATACAGCCCATCATAGTCATGCACTCCACTCACAGTTATCCAACCATCTAGTGTTGACTGAGTAGTCAACAAAATCAACCCAGGTTTGGCTCGAGGTTTTGTGAGCCCCTCTGAGCCGAATTCTGTACTCCTCAGTTAAGAATCCAAAGCCCTCAATCAGGGTAGCCTTCATGAGGTCATAGGATTCTGCATCCTTACCAGAGAATGTGAGTAGTCTATCCCTATACTTATCAGTGAACAGTTCCCAAAGGAGAGCTCCCCAGTGAGATATGTTTACCTTTCTGGTTTCACAAGCCCTCTCAAAAGTTGTGAACCATTTGGTGATGTCATCACCTTCTTCATATTTTGAGACAATCCCTTTGGGATTTTTAGGATGTCAGTATTCTCTCTTACCCTATTTATGTTGCTGCCACCATGTATGGGTGCTAAGCCCATTTCTATAGCTAGGAGCTGTTTCTCCAAAGCTAATCTTTTGGCCATCCTTGCTAAAAGGATGTCCTCCTCATTGACGCAGCCCTCAATGTTCACAGAGGAACTGGACTCCCCTCTGGAAGAACCAGATCCTGGTCTCCCTAGTTAGGTTAGGAGGAGGGAGTTCTACCTCCTGATCCCTAACTTCTTCCCCATCTGAGGGGAGGTCTTCCTCCTCAGTAGGGTGGTCCTTGGTGTACTCTGCCAAGAGTTCCTGGAGTTTGATCTTGGTAGGGTTGGAACCAGTTTTAATCTTTCTTAGCTTACCTCTGCCATCCCTGAATGTAGGTAAGGGGTGAGGTTAAGTTCCATCACCATCTCATCTGTGCTGCTCATTATGTCACTAAAGTTGGGATTACTTTTTAGAAACTAAAAACTACTTCTAGTAACTAAATCCTAACTTTTACAAAACTTTTAAACTTAAAAAAAGATGTTAAAAGGGACTTACCAAGACCCTAGCAGGACTTTAAGGCCCGTATTTATACTTTTTGACGCTAAACTGCGCTAACGCAGTTTAGCGTCAAAAGATTTAGCGCCGTCTAACGCCATTCTGAAGCGACATGCGGGCGCCGTATTTATGGAATGGCGTTAGCCGGCGCTAGCAGACCGGCGCTGCCTGGTGTGCGTGGAAAAAAAACGCGTAGACCAGGCAGCGCCGGCGTTGGGGAAAATGGCGTTAGGGCGTCTTAAAATGGGGCAAGTCAGGTTGAGGCAAAAAAATCGCCTCAACCCGATTTGCGCCATTTTTTACGACGCCCAGACGCCATTTAAATGACTCCTGTCTTAGTAAAGACAGGAGTCATGCCCCCTTGCCCAATGGCCATGCCCAGGGGACTTATGTCCCCTGGGCATGGTCATTGGGCATAGTGGCATGTAGGGGGGCACAAATAAGGCCCCCCTATGCCACCCAAAAAAAAAAAAAAAAAAACAATTATACTTACCTGAACTTACCTGAATGTCCCTGGGATGGGTCCCTCCATCCTTGGGTGTCCTCCTGGGGTGGGCAAGGGTGGCAGGGGGGGTCCCTGGGGGCAGGGGAGGGCACCTGTGGGCTCATTTTGAGCCCACAGGTCCCTTAACGCCTACCCTGACCCAGGCGTTAAAAAGTGGCGCAAATGCGGGGTTTTTTGACCCGACCACTCCCGGGCGTGATTTTTGCCCGGGAGTATAAATACGACGCATTTGCGTCGCCGTCATTTTTTTAGACGGGAACGCCTTCCTTGCATCTCATTAACGCAAGGAAGGCGTTCACGCAAAAAAATGACGCTATTTGCCCATACTTTGTCGCTAGACGCGTCTAACGCCAAAGTATAAATATGGCGTTAGTTTTGCGCCGAATTTGCGTCGAAAAAAACGACGCACATTCGGCGCAAACGGAGTATAAATATGCCCCTAAATTTTTTTGAAAAATAGTCAACATTCAAAAATCTGTTTTTTAAAGGCAATTTTAGTTGTGTGATCAGGTATTGGCTGAGTAGTCCAGCAAATGCAAAGTCATAGACCCCACCGCTGATCCACCAATTTAGGAAGCTGGCTCTGTATATAATATATCAAAATGAGATATGAAGGCCCTCATTTTGACAATGGTGGTAAATGCCGCCTACAGCCGTGGCGACGGCTGCCAAAAGACCGTTGCTGCAGCTAACATCCGTCCGCCATAATATGGCCACAGCCGAATTTCCACCACAAGAAGGGCGGAAACCCGTCTGTGGCCATGCTGGCAGACAGTATTAAGGTGGCGCTGCTACCACCAGCAGCGCCAGGCCAGTAGACCGCCGCCAGCGGTATCATGTCAAATAATACGGCCTGTTCTGCTGGCGGGCGCTGTAGCGGTAGCAGCGCCTGTCCTGTCCCCTGCCGGAACACCACCTGGATGCAGGTAAGTCGGTTTTCCCAACAGGGGAGAGGGTGGGGGGTGTTGTGTGTGTGTGAGGGTGTGTGTGCATGAATGTGTCAGTGTGTGTGTGTGTGTAGGAAGCTGGCTCTGTATATACTATCTCAAAATGAGAGATAGTGTGCACAGAATCCTGTGGTTCCCCAAGAGGCTTGACAGAGGCAATAATAGATAATACTAATGCTCCATTTGTGGTAGTGTGGTCGAGCAGTTAGGCTTATCAGAGGGTAGTGTTAAGCATTTATTGTACATACACAGGCAATAAATGAGAACACACACTCAATGGCTTAATTCCAGGCCAATAGGTTTTATATAGAAAAATATTATTTTCTTAATTTATTTTAGAACCACAAGATTCAGATTGCAGGTAAGTACATTAAATGTAAGGTACTTGGCATAGGTAAAGATAGGACTTTGAATAAAAACAGTCATGTACACAGTTTGGCATAAAATGGCAATAAGCTATTTTAAAAGTCGACTGCAAAATTCAACAGTTCACTCATGTGTAAAGTTATCGTTGTGAATAGCCTATTTGGGTATTGGTAGGTCTGCATGTTGAGTGTATCTGTGTGCATGTAAATGATGGAAAAAGGGGAAAGACCAGATTTGTTTGTGGTACACCTGGGGGAGAATGATTTGGTGCAGTCTACTGACCTAGATTTGCTAACGATGAGAATTGGGGGAGAGATACGAGTGAACAAAAGTGTTTTGGACACAACTGCTACCTAAGAGGATGAGGAGGGGAGTGAGAAAGCGAGCAGACATTAACAGGGAGAGGGAAGAAGTGAATAGAGAAATCTCAGGGTTTTGCAAACAGAAAAGGAGAAGCGTTATTCATCACACAAATATACTTTTAAAATGTTTAGTCTTATTTTGACGGAGTTCATCTTTCCCTGCTGAATAATATGATTTGTGTAGAAAAATTGATTAAAGTCCTGGAAGACTGGTACAGATTCTGGTACTAAAGTGTGGACAGAAAGAACACCTTGGAGTAGGGTTTTCCTCCTGGCAGAATGACTGCCAAGAACAAGAATTGGGGAACTAGTAGTAGAGGGATAAAAAGAATATCAGTGAATGAGAGGGAAAAACGGTTCAGCAAAAAATAAGCCTGATCCCAAGGCAGGCAGGATAGACTACAAAGTGAAGTGTAAGGAAAAAAGGAAAAGAACCCATACCAGCTGTCTACAGCGAGTAGCTTGTGAGCTACCAGTAGCTCTCCAGCTACCTGTGAGTAGCTCTCCTGAGTGCAGTCCAGCCTACAAATAAAGAGGCTTTTGCATGGTTGAATTAAAATTTATGAAACAAAATTAAAAATCATGTATTTGAGGTGAAAATGTGTATAGTTTCAGAGCTCATAAGTTAATGTTTGGAGAAAAATAGTAACATTTTCCAAATGAATTTACATCTGTCATTTCTGTTGGAGAGATTTATTACTCAAATTATTACCTTGGTGCCAGGGGGATTACTGCTATGGCTGAAGTGTTTCCCATGTAGCTACATTCCAAGTTGATAGCACTTTTTTACTTTCCTGCTGGCAGCCCTGCCTATTGTGTTGATTTGATCACTGCTGACAATGGTGAGTGGAGTGGTCACTATCACTTCACTAACGTTAGTTTCTCCGAATTATTTTCTTTTAACATAAGTAGCTTTTATTACAGAAAAGGTTGGAGACCCCTCCCCTAGACAGACAGGGAGATCTATTGTTGATAGGGTTCATAAATATTCTATATTATTAGTTATATTGTTTAAGAAGCAGTGAACTAACAAGGGCCCCCACAGCTCCACATGTGTGGGGGGCCCGAGCTCCAGAGGCCCCCCTCAGCACCGCACCTGGCTTGATTTTGTCCAGATCCCTCCATATTCTTTGCAGGGGTCCCTCCAGTTTCGTTAGGCCACTGTTAAGGATCAGGGTGGGGATTGTGTCAGAAGGTGGAGGAATGAAGTGGGGTTGTTTTTTTAGAGCATTGAGTAGGCCATGCCAGCCGAGGGACATGTAATGTAAGCCTAACCTGCGGCCGGTAAAGGAGGCCTTTTCTCAGTACTGTCATGGCGTCGGTTTGTTCTGCTCCCAACCTTCCCTTGCAGCTTCACTGGGGAAAAATCGTCACCACAGCGCACAACTAATCAAAACGAGACAGCTGACAGTGCTGCTATCTTTCACTTGCTACATCTAGAATTTAAAGCTGCTTCCGTTCACACTTCATTTGCGTCTTAATGTTTTCCTCCTCTGCATTTTCCAGTTTTCTGATGGACTTTCCATCTCGTCCTCTCGTCATGGGCTGCCAGAGTTATTAAGGGTTGCGGCTGTAAAGCAGCTTATCTCACAGATTAGACATGACGGACGCTTTTCATTTAGTTTGCTAAAACAGTATGTAGTCTTTTCATGCGGTAATTCATATTTCAGCACTTTCTGACTGAAGGAAAGGCTGATTTCCTTAAAGTTCCAATTGATATGGCACATGATATTGCTCACATAATCGTATATATTCAGTATATTCATTGCAATGATGAAGTGCTTCCACTGGTCCTTCTGCAATTGTGTGCATCTTTTCACAGTGTTCATGGACGTGACACATTTGCAATTTTGTTATACTGCTCATATCTTGATGCCATATGACTGCTATCGTCCTTCTTTTCTTTATTGCTGTTTCTCCATTTTATCAGTCTATTTATTTTTCAAACACATAATAAATCACTGCTTTTTAGATGTGTTTATGGCCCTGAATGATAAAACAATGGAAATTCGACTTTTTTAACGCAATGTTAACTTGCATATACTTTATATTCACAGTTCTACATGCAGCAACTCACGCATGGCAGGTTCTTTATCAGCTGGGTTCCACGGTACAAGGACGGAGTTACCTCTCTCAGAAGGTACTCCTGGAGGTAACTTTGAGTGTAAAAAAACCCTGCAACCCATAGATTTTGCTCCCGATTGTTGGTGTGTTTTTAAACCCAATTAGTTACTTCATTAGTGATAAAAATGGTTAATGGACTGCACAAGAGTTTTTTGCCCTCATTATTTCTCCATTTGTAGGCCTTACCTACATGCATGCTTCTATATGTGGAATTGGCCAATCCCTGATTGGCATATTTAATTTACGTATAAGTCCCTAGTATATGGTACTGTGTGAGCATGAGACCGCCTCCTGACAGGACGGCATGGGGGAACTGTGCCTACCAGCTGCACAAGCTGCAAAGGAGGATGGAGAATTACCTGTCACAGGTAACTTTGCCTAACACTGTTTTGCAGTTGTCCAAGTAGCAAGAGTGAAACCAATCCCGGCGGGTGGGGGAGAGGTGTTCCAGAACTGTTTTTTAAAGGGGGTAGTTTCTCAGTTCCCTAAGACACACTTCAAGGGTGTGGCCAGAGCAATGCATATCAATGGAAGAAAGGTTCCATATTGGTTTAAGGTAGAGAGGGGCATTGTGGGATAGTTTTTACAGTAAAACATAAAGGAGGTGCTGCAAAAGTGGGTAGGGGTACCCTTGAAACATTTATGTTATTGGTTAACGAGTGACTAGGAGTTCCCCTACCCACAAGCTGGCACTGGGCATAAAAGTCCCACCCTACTTGTACCCTTCAGAACGCCTATGGACATGTGGAAGGTAGAAGGACTGCACCTGCTGTTGAAACCCCAAGGTCTAGACCTGCTACGCACTCGCACATAGGACAGAATACAAGTTTGTTAGCCTCCTGTTCAGCTGCGGACACACAAAAGCTGCAAGAAGCAAAAATCTCTGCTGAGCCCAGCTGTCCTGTTGTAGCTGGATTTACCCTAGAACCTGCTGGTAGCTTCTGTAAGACTGAGTCCTAACCCTCAAGTGAGTACTCTTTGCCCGTTCGAAATTGCAAGACTGGACACTTAAAAACTTTTTTCTGAACGGTCTGCAAAAAAAAGCACAAAAAAACCCAAAGGCTACCACTAGACCAGTGCAAACTGGAGCCAGTGACGTCAAACTGCCAGTCAGACTGAACATGCTGATTTGCTCCACCAAAAGGATCCTGACTTCCTGAAGACTTTCTAAGTCTGAATGTAGAAGACTTCACCAGGATCAAAGCAGAGCAGTAACATCAAGGACAACATCTTCATGGGTCCGGGCTTTGCCCTCTTGGAGTTTTCCCGCTGTCGATGTTGAGAGCCTCGAACTTCCCACCTGAGCCAAGACTTCCACAAGGCTTCTGCTTCATCCAGCTCCATCAAGAAATCCCTATGTGGATTCAGCCTCAAGCCTGACTAGCCTATAACCTCATAGACGAGGACTTTTGTCCAGAAAAACAACAAACTCCAAAGGTAAACTTCCCACTGGGATGAATCTGGTCCCAGTATCCAACCAGCTCTCCATTGCTGCAGCCTTAACTTTCGACATTAACCAGGTCTAGCATGTACCAGTTGGTGCTTTGCGCTTTTTGGCACTAGAAATATCTAAAATTTGTAAAAACCCGTATGTCCTGTTCCCTACATCTAATTTTTGTCATTTTGGAGCTTATCTCTTCATTAAAATGTACCCTACTTTTATAAAGTGGTGTGTGGTTTTTATTGAGTTGTGTTTTCTACTTTTTAGCTGTTTTGGTACTGGTAAACTAAAGTTTTCATGCCTTTCAGACAAAGACATATCTCCATCACCGAGTGCTGCACTTGTTTTAGAGAAGTGGAGATATTCGTTGCCTGTATTAGGAAGCCCAGTGGCAAGTGAAGTTGGACATTGTCTGCGTAGATTTGAATTTGAAGTTACTGCCAGTAGCTGGGCGAGTAATTGTAAGTAAATATTGAATGATGGGGTGGTAGTGGAGATCCCTGTGAAACTACTTTAATAAATGTGTTTTGTCCCTTAATTATGGCCTGCAGGCCAAGATCCTGTTAAAGGCAAGTGCTAACTAACAATCAAGTATATGGAAACATGTTCTGTTAGTAGTGAAAACAAGTGTGGTGAATTAGGATTACTGGGGGAAGTGTGTGTCATTTGTTCACTTTCTGAGGCTGTCCAGGCACAATATTTAGCTGCTGCACAAATATTTTCATCAGGACACAGGCTCTAATGAGTGCAAAGATCCTGGCTCTCCATTGGGTAACATTGCTGTAAATGCCAGTAATATTTGTATTAGGCCCGCCCTATGAGGTCCATACTACAACCAGCATGCAGCAATAGCTGAGTGGCACAAACCAGGAGTGCTACTGTTGGAGCTAGATTGACTCTGCAGGGTTATGATTTAGCAGGTTAAGTGCACCATAGCTGTGCTCAGATGTGAGTTCTGTGCAGTGAGGGCTTCTGTTCATTATACCACTGCTGACAAGTATGAGCATGCCACACAACCTTTGCCACCTGGTCATTAGTCTAGTGATAGGCTTTGTGCTGCTGCCCCTGTCATGTTCCAACACTGATCGCTATGCCAACAGATTCAAGCTAGCCTGGCTGATGAGGGGTGAAACCCTGAAACCAGTCCCAGGATGCTTGTTTCTGGTCCAGGGAGGATCTAGTGTGGCAGTTTGGGCTAGACTGTTCCCATGGGAATCAGGGTCAAAACTGATATGCACACAGCTGGGTCCAAACTGAAATGGCACGGCAAGCAAAAATAACTGATGGATCAAACCTAGATCTGCGCCAGGGGTTGAATGTTTGATTTGTTCCACATTCCGTCCATCATCTGTTCTTTTTGCATTTGATGTCCTAAGTGGGAAGGGTATGCCCAGACGTGGGTCCCATGCTCACTATGCCACCAGATTCAAACCAGCCTGGCTGAAGAGGGGTGATACACTGAAACCGATCCCAGGATGCTTGTATCTGGTCCAGAGAGGACCTGGCCTGGCAGTATCAGCTGGACTGTTCCCATGGGCAGAAGGGTCAAGACTGATTTTCATATTGCTGGGTCCAAACCAGAGTGGCCTGGCAAGCAAAAGAAATGGTGGATCAAACCCAGATGTGTGACTGGGTGTGAATGTTTGATTTGTTCTGTATTCCCTCCATCATCTGTTCTTTTTACATGTTCCAACACTAGGCACTTTCACCACTCAGGCTCGCCCCAGTGCCGTTTGTATCTTTCCATTCTCACCTGGGGTCCTAATAGTGCTGGGCATGGAGTGTGCTACTGCATCAGCAATATAGAACTGGCTGATGAACAAACTACCTTGGCGTGCTTTGTCTGGAGAAGACTTTTGTGGCTGATAACTCTCCCAGCAATCTGTACCTTTTCATAAATCTGCAAGTCAATTCGTTATGTTGCATCCACTGTTCTGTGAACATTTTCCAGTGTTACTATGTTTTCACAGGCTCAGTATGCAATCACTAATGTGAGATCTCAATTTCCCAACATGTACACTCTCAGTATCATTCACTCTTATTTTTCAGTGAACATTTCGCAGTCTTCATTGTGCTTCTCTTAACATTCTGTACACATTCTGCAATCTTACCATTCCATACATGTTTCATACTCCAAATTACATTTATTCAAGCTCACTCAGTTTTCTACACAGTTATTATTGTTCTGTAGCCATTTTAGTTATAGCTTCATGTACATTATTGTAGCATACTAGGCCCGCAGCTGTTAACTTTAATCTAGATATATTTTATTCAGTTTCATTTATTATTTTAACATTAGCCACTTTTGCGGTCTTGTTTTATTTTCTATATCTAACTGTTTTTGCCTAGGCCAGCACTCTGTTCTCAAACAAGACATTCTTGCTCACTCTGTGCTTCTTCCAAGGGTGCAGTAAGATAGGTTGCCGGTGAACGTGATATAAAGTTTTGACTCTGATATTCATAGAAAACACACTTCTTTACATAGGGACATTTTCTCATAAACATCAGCTGTTTTATTATAAAAGCACTTCCCTGGCCCTTACACGTTAGAGGGAGATTCCAACCAAAGAACCAAGACTGTATGCTTATTGCTGAATGCAGACTTCAGGCCTTAGCTCAGGTATGGGGGATCATGTCTTCCAAGGGGAACCTGAAGGGCAGAATTAGAGCTTAACATGCTGTGCTCTATTATAGCCTAGGTAGGAATTAGTCTATTGACTGTAGTGGCAATATGGTAGTGTTATTTTTATGCTTTACTCTCCTTGTCACAATTTCAATCTTGTCATGCTGTATTGTCCTGGTTATTGCAGCCCATGTTTTGCTATCTAAGATGCAGTTGCTTCATTAAAACATTATTAAAACATATACTGCCTCTGATTGTCATTGTGTATGTGAGACTAATGTAACTGAGAGAAACGGATGAAACCTGTGTGACCACAGTTTCCCTGAGAAATTAATTATGTCATGCGCTCGGCTGCCCAATCATCCCGCCCTTGGGTGGCAATGAGGCACTGCTAGTTAGCCTGAGCAAAACCCGGACTGGGAATACAGGTGTCACCTGTAGTGGGTCAGACTCAGTCTCCCACACCACAGGCGATTCTGCCGCTCAAAATCCAGTAGTCTCAATAGAATAATGAGAGCCTACGCAACATTATCATTTGCATGCGTATTATTCTGCACAGAAAGTATTCTGTGCACACTCATTAGTCGAAATATTGCTTTATGATGTGTCGTATTATCATTGCTTTTATATAAGACTTCTTACTCTTGACGATTGCCTGAAGCATTCCATTCTGTGATATAGTTTTTAAAATATCGTGATGCCATAATATTGTGACCAAAACATCAAGGACCAAAT
The DNA here is from genome assembly GCF_031143425.1 of Pleurodeles waltl. Lineage (NCBI taxonomy): Eukaryota > Metazoa > Chordata > Amphibia > Caudata > Salamandridae > Pleurodeles > Pleurodeles waltl. Next base: position 458,911,346 of record NC_090439.1, read on the forward strand.
ATTTACGTGCACATAGGTAAGTATAGATTTACTATTCTTAACTCCACATCTATGCACCTTGAACCTATATATGCTTTCAAAGCAGCAGCAGCCACCGCAAATGTCAAGAAGGAGGCGTAGGGTGCTTGGGGGGACAACGGGGGAAACAATTTTCTTTTAAAAACTTACTGTTCTTGTTGCACCACCCATCTCCTGCTACCTCGCTCCTCTTGTGCTGTCCCAGCATTCACTGGGACACCAGCACATGCTCCCCAACAATCCTGGCACTGCTTTCATGCTAAACTTAGCATGAAAGCAGCATCAGGATTGGTCTGAGTGCCTCAGACTGACACTCAGACACAGCCCTGGGGTCTGTGCAGTTTCTCCGCCCCGGCTGTTAAACACAGCCAGGCTGGAGAAACCGTGCGCATGTGTGATTGGCCAGCCTGAGACAGCCGGCCAAACACACATGCGCACTTAGTGCACTCTCTCCTCATCCCTCCTCCCACCTCCTGTGGCCCAGCCCCGCCCTGCACTGCTGACTGAGCCAGAAGATGAAAAATAAAACAATAGTAAGCTAACACCCTCCATATATCGGGATCAGGGGCTAACCAGTCATCGTGCCCTAAGTAGCTGGTGACCCAATCAATCAAAGAGGACAAAATCTTTTTTGCCCCAGCTCTTAGCCCCACTACCCTTACAATTATATAGAGATCTTTCTAAATTATAGATACCTAGCAGCCCCCCCAGCCATGCCTGGATCATAGAGGGATCTACACTTTTCCAACCTATCGCAATTAACAGCTGAGCTACTGAGGTTGATATCAAAATAAAATATGGCTGAGTCAAATCTCCATCAGAGCGATTATCGTAATCAAGAAGCATCATACCAGGGCTAATGCATAAATCTTTACCAAGCAGCTTCCTCCAGAATATCTCAATACCCGCCTTCAGAGGCTGTAATTTCCCACAACTGTAAAACATATGTATCAAATCTGCTGGTCCTTCTCCACACCTACGACATTTATCATCTTCCCATTACCCTATTCAAACTGCTTCACTGGAGTAAAATAAAGTCTTTAAATGTTTTGAGGTGCTGGGCTCTCAAATTAGATGAACGGAGAGTCTTAATTCCTCCTAGTCCAAGAGACATATATAAATCTATATCTCCCTCCCCTAACTTCATTGGCCAGCTAGATTCGACCTTCTCAAGATCAATCTGGGCTGTATCCGTTAAAAGGTTATACACCTGTCCTCTCTTACAGTCTGACCAGATTATTGCATCTAAAAGGGGAACTCTTTCCAATGAAAATGCATTGATACTGAGTTTACAAAAAATCCCTCACCTGAAGGTACTTGAAGAAAGAACTGGCCCCTAACCCAAATTCTTGTTGTATTTCCATAAATGAATATAATTGAGAGGTATAGGTACCCTATCTTATTGAAACCAGATTGTTCCCAATGTTTGCCCATAATACCATAAAAGTTCATCAGAAAGAGCGGGAACCACCACAGAGAGGTATACCTGCTATAATGTCTAATCTTCAACAATTTACGGACCCTGCTCCAGACTCTCCAGGCAGCAATCACGCTCTCAAACCACACTTTTTAAAAAATAACTCTGCTCTACAACCCCAGGCAGATTTTCCAAGCTCACATCTGTTGAAAGAGGGCTGTCTAATAATAAAACAAAAAGTTGGGAGCTACCCATCCTCTCCGTTTCTGAGGAAGAGGTAAAAATCTACGGGCTTGCCTAGTCTTCTTATATTGACATATACATTTTATGCATATGCAGTGCAGCTTTCTGATCAAAGAACCATCAACCTCAAGGGGGATAGCGTGAAACAAATAAGGTGTTTTGGGCAAAACTGTCATTTTAAGAATGTTACTTCTACCTATAATTGAAAGGTGTGAACCATTAATATGCATCAAGTTGATGCTAATCTTATTTATCAAGGGATCAAGATTAATATGATATATAGTACAAACTTTATGGTTTATCTTGATCCCCAGGTATGTAGCCTTATCCATCAGATGAGTATCTATAACGACAGTATTTGCAGTACAATCTGAGTTTTTTCCCTATTTAATAGTTAGCCTGATTGTCTCCTAAATTTACTAGCCAGTTGCTCAATTGTAACTATTGCAGTAGCAAGATCAGAAGTTATTATCCCAATATCATCCGCTTATGGTAGTGCCTTTGTGTCATACCCATTATTCTGAACTGGCTTTATTACTTGACTTTTTGGCAATTTGCTTAATAAATGGGTCTATATAGAGGGCAAACAGAATTAGAAGACAGAGACACCCTTGTCTTGTACCCCTGGTTATATTTATTCTTCCTGATTCATGGCCCATGATTTGAAATCTAGCATAAGGGGCAAAATAAATTGCTCTAATAGCCTTTATTAAGTGTGGACCAAACCCCTTATGTACCAGAATTTCCCATAAATAACTCCATTACACTCTGTCAAATGCTTTTTCCGCATGGAGGAGAATCATAGCCATCCGGTCACCTGTTACCTCTACAATTTCAAATAAAGTTATAGTGCGTCTGACATGATCCATTGTTCCTCTGCCAGGTATAAATCTGTGTTGCCATGGTGAGACCTGACGGTCAGTGATCCTCCCCAAGTGGACCACCAGAATTTTAGAATAGAGCTTGGCATCGGCATTTATCAAAGAAAGGGGCTGATAAAAAGCTGGATTATCCAATGGCTTTCTTTTTTTTAAAGAAAAAATGACAATATCCGTATCCTGCCAGGACAGAGGAGGCATCCCATTCTTCTGTACTCCTGTGAACAAGTCTAATAGGAAAGGGGCTAATTCTAGATGTAATGCATCGTACAGTTCGAGGGGGATTCTATCAGGGCCACTGGCTTTCCCTGACGCCAGGGAGTCTAATGCATTAACAACTTCCTTTAGTGTGCTATCTGATTCCAATTTCTTATATGCTCTATGTGTCCCTGACTTTCTTCTAGCCCTATTGCTCTTCTCCAAGGACTATTGTACGGGATATCTTCAAAATGTAGCATTGTATAGAAATCCTCAACTACCTTAATGATATTAGTAGGGTCTGTAGCGAGCAATTCTCAATATTTTTCCTAACTTCCCTTTGTCTGGTGTACAGAGCTAAAAGTCTTCCAACTGAATCACCATATTCATAGCTGTCCTTTTAATATACCTGAAACCTTTATGCCACTCCCTTAGTATAATACATATTGATCTCAGCCTTTAGCATTGTAATTTCTAATTGGAGTTGCACATCCTCCTGCCTCGCATAATCTTCTCTGTATGGGTCTTTTCTAGCATGACTAATTTTTTATACAGTCCCCTAATCTTGGCTCCTTCTAGCTTCCTTCTATATGCAACAAAGCTTATGGTCTACCCTCTCATCCCCTCCTTGAATGATCCCTTCCTATCCCCTGTGAAGCACTACATCTGTTTGTATGAAAAAAACATGGCCACCCATTTCCTCAGGTGCTCAATGAATAGATTATTTAAAAGCAATTTTCTATCAAAGGTCTACTTAGTTGGAGACTTGAAATTGCCCAACCCCAAGCCAAAACTAATGGATTATGGTCTGTCAAAAGCCTTGGTAGTTTCTTGATTTCAACCTTGTCCTATAGTCGGACATTAGCCAAGTAGTCTAGTCAGACCTACTTCCTGTGTGGAGAAGGAAAATACGTAAATCCAGGATCAGGTGCTTTTTTGACATCCCAAATGTCAACAAGCCCATGACTATCCATAAGTGATGCCAAAGACCTATAATCATGGGGTTTCCTCCCATGATACTTAGTCATTTGCTTCCTTCCCACCTCAAGGAGTAAATTTAAATCCCCACAGATTATCAATGGGGCTGGCCAGGATGTTAACTCTACCTCAAGCTCCTCTAGAACTTTAGGATCATCCTGGTTAGAGCCATAAATAGAGCAGCCGGTGATCCGAACTGGTAGCTCCACAATCACCCACCTACCCCACTTATCCACCAGCTTCTGGTTATCAAGTCTGAATCTATTTTTTGAGAAAATGGCCACACCCCTAATCATAGAGCTTTGAGTTGCACATGCTACCAAAGTATACCCCCTGATTGCCAACAGTTCCGTCCTTCCGCAAGAGATATCCATTTTCTGTTGACATATAAACGCAGGACCCAGAGACCTAAAAATATCTCTGCCACCCTCTGTTGTTTGGCCTTGTCATTTAGGCCCCCCACATTAACTGAACATATAATTCGTTTACAGATTTGTTTTACAAAAGGATCTCCTTATGCACGCTCTTTGCATACTTATTCCTCAACATTCCACGATAAGATCCAGTGTTCTCCCCCTCACCCTCTTTTTTGCCTTGATCATTCCTTGGGCTTTTGTATGCCATCCCCCAAAAGCCTTGGCCCCCTCTCCCCAATGCAGACCCCCCAACATCCCTAAACCTCCAGCCACCCCTAGCCCTCTCTATGGACACCCTCTCTTAGCCCCACCACCCTCCTTCACTCCCCACCAACCAACCCAGCCCTGAAAAGCTGCCAGACCAACCATTGTGAGATGAGAGCAATGTCTCTGACCAACCATCCTAACCATCATAGTCCACCCATAAACAAATCCATGTTGCACAGAACAATACACAGAGACTCCCCATCCACCTTGTAGCTTTCACAAACCACAGATCTAGAATATAACCCTAAAATAAAGCTCCCACAATTCTGCAAAAATGTACATTCTTAATTAGGACACAACTTCCTTTGCTTTTATTTTTATTTAATTTCAGATGTTTAAAAAAGTGAGTCTGATCTTTCCAAAACCACCTTCAGATGTACCGGGTTCATTAAAAATGCCTGGGCCCCTTTATCTTGAAGTGGTTTGATTAGTTGATGTAGACGCCATCGCCATTCCACAGTTATATGACAAAAATGGAGTCTAATGAAGAAGATACAGTCCCCCAGTGAGCACTTGGCTTCGGGTCTGACTTTCTCAAATATTGACTGTCTCAAAGAAAATTCCCAGTATATATTAGGATAGCCTGTTCCTTCCCATCTTCCCTGCATGAGTGTTTCTCCACAATAGGGACCCGATGAGCACATTGGATCTCCTGGGCCCAGTTCCATCCCTGTAGTTGTGGAAACAGCTGGCGAAACAAATCCACCATAAATAAATGGACATCCGATCCCTCTTTACCCCACAGAACACCAAGCTCCTGCAGGTTATTACTCCATTGCTGACTTTCCTGGTCCTCCAACTTCCACTGGATGCTGATTAGCTGAGATTCATGAGATTCCACCTGGCCCTGCAATCCTGTAACATCAGATTCAAGATCTGCAGCTCTGATCTCAAGATCTGTTAGGCGCTCCACAATACCAATACATGACTTATCCACCTTTCGAACCACCCCCTGTAGCTTACGCATTGCTGCCTGAGATCTACGACCATCTAATCGAGTTTCCTCCCCGGTGTACCCTGACACCTTGAAAAACAGACTCTAAAGTAGAGGAGTTTGAGCTGAGCACATCTTGAGAATCTTCGGGCTTTCCACTCACCAACTGATCGGTTGGTGAATAGTCCCACCTGAGGACCTTTCCATTTGTCAGCCCATCTTTTTAACCACCTTACAAGCTGTTGTAAAGGGAGCGCCACTAGTGGAGTCCTCAGACACACTATCGCAATACTCAATAAGGGACCTTGAATCATCAACTGACCAATCTGCCCCATTCGAAAAGGGAAAGAATCAGTCATTGGTATCAAGGTCTGAGACAGATATTTATGCTCCCATCAGTGAGCTTTTCTTATGCCTATGGGATTTTCCCAGGAGAGACAATCGAGGTATTGCTCATAAACTGCAACTCCTTAGACTGAAGGCCACAATCACCCCCATCCCTTACTGATGGCTCTCCTAGATCTGTATTCACCTTCATGACCATGCCAGAGTCAGATATAGGTTCTATAAGTTCTTGTGCAAGCATTTCAGAGCCACACACGTTTGCCTCAAGAGGTAATGAAATGCCATTTACCTTATTTTCCCAATTCTGCGGCTCGTGCAGGCGTTTCCCCACTGTAGCGCCTCCCTCAGGTTCATGCTGAATCAGATTTGTTGCAAGTAATTCTATTGTCGACAGAGATACCTCACCAATAGTCAGGCTTCCTTCTACCCATGCTGGCTGTCACAAACTGCCTGTTGAGACTGCCGAGCCACATAGAAGCTCTATAATTGTTGTGCTTGCAGTACTTTGAGAATATAGGGGCCCGCCATTCCACTTCTTCTCCCCGGTCGATTCCACCCTCCCAACTGCTCGGAGGCACCGTCCACTCTGATGTGGTAACATGCTTGACTCTACCGCTCCTAAGTCCTCCAGGGGTTGAGGCATAGCAGCCTTAAGGAGGTACCTTTACCTTTCTGCCTACCAAGTCCTGCGCCAGCCGCTTTGGGACCGATTCCAAACACCAGACTGCCTGTAACAATGACTGCAGTCGGCGCAGTTTACTGTTGCAACAACCAGACGCTCACAGGTAAGCAGAAACATTCTTCATATTGGCTCTCTTTCCCGCCACTTGCCCAGTTTTAATTTCTGATTCACAGCACACCAGGGCTCTGCCACGACCTCCCAGAACATACTCCGTGGGTTATTCTACACCATGAGCCATATTTATACTTTTTGACGCAAAACTGCGCTAACGCAGTTTTGCGTCAAAACAATTAGCGCTGGCTAATGCCATTCTGAAGCACCATGTGGGCGCCGTATTTATTCAATGACGTTAGCCGGCGTTAGCCGCCGGCGCTGCCTGGTGTGCGTGAAAAAAAACGACGTACACCAGGCAGCGCCGGCGTAGGGGGATATGGAGCTTGGGCGCCAAAAAATGGGGCAAGTCAGGCTTAGGCAAATTTTTCGCCTCAACCCGATTTGCGCCATTTTTTTCGACTCCCAACCCCCATTGAAATGACTCCTGTCTTAGCAAAGACAGGAGTCATGCCCCCTTGCCCAATGACCATGCCCAGGGGACTTCTGTCCCCTGGCATGGTCATTGGGCATAATGGCATGTAGGGGGGCACAAATCAGGCCCCCCTATGCCACAAAAAAATAAAAAATAAAACACTTACCTGAACTTACCTTAATGTCCCTGGGACGGGTCCCTCCAGCCTTGGGTGTCCTCCTGGGGTGGGCAAGGGTGGCAGGGGGGATCCCTGGGGGCTTGGGAGGGCACCTCTGGGGTCCTTCCGAGCCCACAGGTCCCTTAACGCCTGCCCTGACCAGGCGCTAAAAAACGGCACAAAAGCGGCCGTACATCATTTTTTTGGACCCGCCCACTCCCAGGCGTGAATTTTGCCCGGGAGTGTAAATACGGCGCACATGCCTCGGAGTCAATTTTTTAGACGGGAACGCCTACCTTGCATATCATTAACGCAAAGTAGGTGTCCACGCTGAAAAATGACGCAAACTCCATGGACTTTGGCGCTAGACGCGTCTAACGCCAAAGTATAAATATGGAGTTAGTTTTGCGTCGGAATTGCGTAAAAAAAACGACGCAATTCCGGCGCAAACAGAGTATAAATATGCCCCCATATGTTTAGGCTGGGAGCAGGTCAGAGAGCTGCAGAGAAGCCACCTCACACTTCTGTCATCTTGCGCCTCCTCCCCAGAAAGGGGGGCTCTTAAAAGGTTACTTCCTCAGCTCAAGAATCCTATTACCCATAGAGGATACTGCCAACATGAAGACTGCTTGGTGGGGCTCCTGTTTGCCACCCATGCTCTAACTTCATGCTGCAAGCACGAAAGATGTAGCAGTGACCTTTGATGAAAAAAGGAGAGAAAGAGATGCCCATCTATTGGCTGAATTTCACAATGTAAAACCAGAAGCCTAGATAGATCCTGGCTTCCCCACACAAAAGTGGATTATCCTAGGCAGATATTTATGCCTATATTTACACTTTTTAGCGCCACATTTGCATCATTTTCTGATGCAAAAGCAGCACAATCTGTCAAAATATAATTGTAGTTTGTAAGGTTGCGCCACTTTTGCGTCAACAAATTACGCAAATGAGGCGCTGAAAAAGTATAACTATGGGCCTTAGTTTCATGAGGCCTCGTTGTTATGACATATGAGAGCACCTTCAAGTCTGTGAGTTCAGGATGTGCACTGTACCAAAACCTCTTGTGTTTGATTTAATAGACTATAATATTGATATCTGTATAACAAGGCCACATTTAGGGTAACTTAGGATATTCATGCCAAATGTCTTGCCTCTTAGCTAGTGTCATTGTCATCATAGCAGGGTGAGCAGGAATTATTCGAACATCTTGTATAAAACAATCACTTTCAACAAATGCATCTTAATGCAGTGATATCATCTGATATCCTAAAGTGAAATGCTTCTGCTAGTTAAAAAATTACAGTTTTGGAATTTTGAAAATACTTTATGATATTTTTACATGATGTTTGTTGCATGATTTACTTGCCAAATATTTCAATATAGTAGTAGCTCAATGTTCTGAATTACGTATACATAAAATCATGAAAATGTGTAAAAGTTGTGATCAATTATTTTCTTATTGGATACAAATTTCCATTTAAGTATGTTCATTGAAGAGTATTGAAAGTTGGCAGCTAAACAAGCTTGCATACTTTGGCGTATATTTATCAATTATTTATGTTGCCCTTGGCCATGCAAGGAGCTGCAAGGGTGACGCAAAACCTAAATGAGAATTGTCAAGCCACGCAAGATCACCTTGAGTTTCCCTGAGTGGCTTGGTAAATGTAGAGAAGCACAAAGCGGCGCAAAACACTGCTTTGCGTTACTCTGCGACAGGGAGGCGTGACATGGATGGCACATGAGTTTTCCTGCGCATCCACCCATGGATTCTGACACATTCCCAGATTTACCAACATTGGTAGACCTGAGAATATGTCAGAATTGTACGCCTCCCCACCAGAGGCACAACGAGGAGAAATATGTTTATTTCTCCTTGTTTCTTTTGCAGGGAGATGTCCCTTCCTGCAACAAAAACAATACGGCCTGCAACTTCGGCACTCTTGCAACATGAAGCAAGGGTGCCTGCATTGGCGCTATGTGGCAAAATAAAGTGCCCCAATGCTAGGAAATGACAGGAATGCCCCCATATCATGGTAAATACAGCACATTCCTGCCCTGGAGCAAGGTAGCAATGGCGTAATGAAACTTGATGGGGCCCCCTGCAAAGTCCATGGAGCCCCCTGCACCCGCCCCCCAGCTTAGTCAGGAGCTATCAGTCCCGGGTACTGTGCTTAGGGAGCCCCCTGGAGCTCAGGGGCCCCCCACCCTGCGGGGCTGTGTTATGTTCTATACATGGACTCTTCCATCGTTAGTATTAGTGAGGGGGAATGGCTTTATTTCCCCTATAGTGGTAGTCTTCGATGGTAGAGTCCGTTACGTAATTAATTGATTGATTTATAAATAAATAGCCTGGGGAGGTTTTCCCAGGTGTGTGGAGCAACGGATTATTCTCTGCTGGAGTGTTTCTGTTAACGGTCGCCTGCCGTCTACTGCTTGCTGCTGGGCGCTTCCGCTGCCCTTTTTTCACACGACAGATTGGCAACGAGGGTGGTTTCCTTGGCCCCTTCGTGTGTTTCCTTGGCTTCTCTGGCTTCGTTCCTTTTCTTCGTGCCTGGGGGCGCGTTGCTTTGTTCCTGCGGCGCGGAGCTGGAGTGTTTGGTGGTTGCTAGGGCAACCGCATCTGACGCTGCCTGGAGGCCGCTGCATGGACCACGTCTGACGCTGCCTGGAGGCCGCTGCCTGGACCGCGTCTGACGCTGCTTGGGGGCCGCTGTGTGGAGGACACTGCCTGGCGATGCTGCAGTGGTTGTCAGGACAACCTGTGGTGCCCAGCAGCGTTTTCCCAGCCTTTCTTCACTCCGGATTTGTTTTGGACCTCTGGACCTTTCTGGTGCCTTGTGTTGGGTCCTTTTGCACCTTGGACTTGCCTTTTCCTGCTTGTTGAGGGGTGAGTTTGGGCGCCTTTGTCCTGCAGTGTGTTCATGCTTCCTACGCTGCGGTGCGCTGTCCTCCTTCGTATTTTGCTGGATCTTTGTGCATCTTTTTGACTGTGCTTTTTGGGGTGTTGCAGGACAGTATATCCTGTATTCCGGACGTTGGCCTTTGTCCAGATTGCCTCTGTATTTTGCACCAGCTGTGACTTTTTTTTGGGTGCTTGGTGTAATTATGTCATCTATCCCTGTGTTGGAGCCTTTTGTCATTGATGGCCCTCCGTCTGCCCTCGCTGCCCGGTGGAAGGAATGGGTGGACCGTTTGGAAACATATTTTGCTGCAACAGCTTTGGAGAATGATCGACGCCGTGCCATGTTGTTGCATCTTGAGGGTGCGGCGGTTCATAAGTTGGGCCGATCAGTGGTTGAGGAGGGTCCGCCATATACTTATCAATCGTTGAAACGGGCGCTGACAGCCTATTTTGAGCCTTTGGCGAATCCTGGTTTGAACGGTTTCTTCTTCGACAAGCGAGGCAATTGCCGCATGAGTCGGTTGATGCCTTTTATGCTTGGCTTAAGGACCTGGCTCGTACTTGTACTTTGGTGGATGTGGAGGATGAAGTACGAGTGCAATTTATACAGGGGTGTACCTCTGTGAAATTGAGGGAACATATATTGCAGGTGCCTGGCATGTCAATGTTGAACATTCTCACGTTAGGGCAGTCTAAGGAGCTTTCCAAGGTACGTACAGCTCATATGGAAGTGGCATTGCAGACACAGGTCAAAGTGGAGCCGGTGAATGCTACTACTACAGCACCTGGGGAGAGGAAGAAGTATAAGTCCAAGACCCCCATGTCGCCCCGTTTCTGTTATTCTTGTGGGGGCCCATTTCCTCATCAAGGGGAGTGTCCGGCGCAAGGCAAGACATGTTCGAATTGTAATAAACTCAATAATTTTGCTAAGGTCTGCAAGTCCGTGTTCCCTCCTCGGTCACAGAGATTCAAGGCTGTCCATTCTGTACAGCCGGTTGTTGTCATGGATGATGATGATTTGGACGATGATGAGAGTGGTTAAGGTACAGTTCATATGATACATGCCTTGCAGCCCAGTGGGCATCCTCGGAAGCGAGTACCAAGATGTCCAGTTTTGCTGGCGGGCCATACAGTTGATGCACTGATTGATACTGGTGCTTCCATTAATGTTATAGCAACATCAGTTTCGCAGCGTCTTCCTCATCAGCCCCGTCTACGGCCCACGACAACTCAGGTTTATGCGTTTGGATCTTCAAAACCATTGCCATTGGCAGGGGTGTTTACTACAACATTGTCTCATGTAAATCAGTCGGTACAAGCAAAGGTATTTGTTACCACCACTGGGTCGGACATGCTATTAAGTTGCCGGACTGCAGAGCGGCTTAGTCTTATATCTTTTGCTTTCAGTGTTCATTTGGGGACTGTGGAGAATTTGATAACCGAGTTTCAATCACTGTTTGAAGGCATAGGTTGTCTAAAGGATCGTATGGTGCGTCTACATATTGATAAATCTATACAACCCGTGGCTCTGAAGCATCGTAGGGTTGCATTCCATCTGAGGCCTAAGGTGGAGGAGGAGTTAAAGAAGCTGGAACAAGCTGATATTATTGAGAAGGTTGATGGGCCTACGCCTTGGGAGTCACCCACTGTGATTGACAGGAAACCCCGTCAACCACGGGAGGTGAGGATTTGTGTTGATATGCGCCTGCCCAATGTCACCATTAAGCGTGTACGGCATTTGACACCTACTGTGGATGACCTGTTGCTGAGGCGGCAAGGTCAAAATGGCTTTCGAAGATGGATTTACGGACAGGATACTACCAGCTACTGTTACATCCTGATTCTAGGGACATTACCACATTTTCTACTCATGTGGGCCTCAGGCGCTATAAACATTTAAGTTTTGGGATCTCTAGCGCTGCTGAGGTTTTTCAGGACACTATTCGTGGGGTGCTTGCTGGTCTCACAGGAGTCATCAATGTCAGTGATGATATTTTGGTGCATGCACCAAATAAAGAAGTACATCTTACATGACTTAGAGCCACATTTCAGAGGCTTTATGATAATGGTCTGACGCTCCACAAGGATAAGTGTTCGTTTCTGCAATCAGAAGTGGCTTTCTTTGGGTATTGGTTCTCGGAGATGGGGTGTTGCCTGATCCGGACAAAGTAAAAGACATTCAAGCTGCCATGGCTCCCATCAATGTATCTGGTGTTTGCAGTTATTTGGGTATGCTGAATTACTGTGGGTGTTTCATTAAAAATCTGACAGCTTTGACGGCGCCTTTGAGAGATATTATTAAGGATAGTGCTGTTTGGGAGTGGGGGCCTGATCAGGCTGCTTTTCAGGCCACTAAATCAGCACTCTCTGAGCATACCACCTTAGTTTATTTTGATCCTACTAAGGACTCAGAACTGTCAGTTGATGCTAGTCCTGCAGGGTTGGGAGCGGTGTTGGCTCAAAAGCAGATGGATGGGGAATGGGCTCCTGTGGCATATGCCAGCAGAGCTTTAACAGAGACTGAGCAACGCTACTCACAGATTGCAAAAGAAGCCATTGCAGTACATTGGGGCTGTAGACATTTTCATCTGTATTTGTATGGTCAGCCATTTGTTGTAAATACTGATCATAAACCTTTGATTCTGTTGTTTAATGGATCCTCATCCAAGCCTCCACCACGTATTGAGAAGTGGATTTTGCAATTGCAAGATTATCATTTTATAGTGGTGTTTCGTCCTGGCAGTTTGAATCCTGCTGACTATCTGTCACGACATGCCAGGCCTGCTACGTCTCGTGAGGTTGTAGATGCAGAGGATGTTGAGGAATACGTACGGCTGATTGTGGAATGGTCTCGCCCGCTGCCTATGTCTCTTGATGAGATTTGGCTAGCCACGAAGGATGATGAGTGCCTGCAGTTGGTGATATCAGCTGTGGCATCTGGAAAGTGGCATTCCCTTCTGAGGAACTTGGCTCTTCGGACGGCTGGAGCACGTACTATGTTATCCTCGTTACATAAAGTACGACAAGAACTGGCTGTGTCACCTGATGAATGTTTGTTGAGAGGACATAGGCTTGTTATTCCTATGGCATTGCAACACTCGGTTGTGGAGCTGGCCCATGCTTCTCATCAAGGCATGGTAAAGACCAAATCCAGACTGAGGAGTAAGGTGTGGTTTCCTGGACTGGATGATCATGTGGAGCAGGTGGTACGTCAGTGTATGATGTGTCAGGCTGTTGGTCCTGGTGAACATCCGCCACCAATTATTACCGAGTTCATTCGTCCTGTTCCCTGATTTAGAGCAAGCGCTGATTTTGGCAGTCTGCCAGATGGTCATCACACTTTTGTTGTGATAGATGACTTTTTAAAAAATCCTGAGGTGGAAATTATAGACTCTATTACTGCAGCACAGGTTATTACAAGGTTGGAAAAGATCATGGCCACTCATGGTTTGTTGCAGGAGATTCGTACTGACAATGGTCCTCCGTTTTCAAGCCAAGACTTTGCTGATTATTTGTTGTCCAGGGGAATTGTGCACAGAAAAATTACTCCTCGGTGGCCTCAAGCAAATGGAGAAGTAGAACGGTTTATGAGAACTTTGAATAAAGTCCTGCGTATTGCCATTGCTGAGGGCCAGAATGTGGATTGTGCTGTGTATTCATTCTTGAGGGAATATCGTTTGACCCCACATATTGTTACTGGAGAGGCGCCTATCGCTATCTGTATTAACAGACAGGTGCGGGATACTATCCCTCATGTTCAGGAACGGAATGATTTGCACCAACAGGTGGGGGAGGCTCTGTCACGCAGGAAGGACAGAAATGACAAGATGTCATGGAAGAGGGGAGCCAAGGAACGTGACACCTGTGCTGACAATATGGTTCTTGTGAAATGTAGGAAAGGGGGAAGTAAGTTTGTGTTACCTTTTGAGAAGGATCCTTGGATAGTGAGTGATGTTAAAGGTACCATGATCACTGCTAAACGGGGTTCGGAGTCGATCACACAGAACATTTCATTCTATAAAAAGGTACATGCCTCGGACTTCCAAGTGCCGCTAGACATTTCCTCATGTGATCAGGATTATGATGATGTCACGTTGCAAGGTACATGTTTGGAGACTAATGATGTAGTTTCTGGTGGGGTGCTCTGTCCCAATATGCAGAGCCCTGATGATCGTGTGGTTTTGGATCATGGCACAGGTCAGTTGGTGCCTATGAGCTCTGATGTGCCGGGCTCTGGTGATCATTTGGTTGAGGAACCTATTACATCTAGACCCGGGCTGTCTGGTCCAGTTACATCAACTCGTGGGGATGGTCCATACAATCTACGTCCTCGTCCACAGTGTTCTACCAGACTTCGTGGTTTTGTAGTGAATTGATTTTGTTGATATGCTTGATGTATGATAAATGATTTTGTAAGAAATGAACTGTTATTTTTGGTAAACGAGGAATGTTATGTTCTATACATGGACTCTTCCATCGTTAGTATTAGTGAGGGGGAATGGCTTTAATATCCCCTATAGTGGTAGTCTTCGATGGTAGAGTCCCTTACGTAATTAATTGTTTAATTGATTGATTTATAAATAAATAGCCTGGGGAGGTTTTCCCAGGTGTGTGGAGCAACGGATTATTCTCTGCTGGAGTGTTTCTGTTACCGGTCGCCTGCCGTCTACTGCTTGCTGCTGTGCGCTTCCGCGGCCCTTTTTGAACACGACAGGCTGCAGGGGCCTTTGTTACTTCACTGCAAAGGTGGCTTACTGCGTTGCATGGATTTTTTATACATATTACCTTAGATCTTTCTTCTTTCTTTTGTCATGATAACGCGTCCAGCCCTGATAAATTACCTGTACCTGGACACGTTGGAGGTCGGTGAATCTTTTAACCGAGTCGGGCTCTCCTCATCCTCAATAGTCAAGTCACTCAGACCAATAATCAATAACTGTTGGAATCGGTAGTCAGTACTCAATTAATAGATCAATGCAACACATCAGAAATCAATAACAGTTGGTATTTCGGCGCACCATGACCTTTCAGTCATGAATAACCACACCAGTTTATTAAAAGTTAGTGAATTTATTTCCCTATATTAACAAAGCTAGCACGATATATATATGTCTCAAAACCAATTGATATATGTATATGAACATTACTAGCTGTCCATAACGGCGGAAGAAACGCAATCTACGCAAAATCTGAATAATGATACACTCTGTTATAGCAATGCAAATCACCAATGTGACTAACTGTATTTGACTAATTGCATACATTCGGTCAGCATAACAAGAGTTCAATTCTTCATGATACATTGAATGAATACCTCGACTAACCTCTAATTACCATTGGCATGTGGGACTTCATGCAAAACGAATTTAGTCAACACAAATTTGGAAAACTTCTAGCTAGGATCCTATCAAAATAGCAGTTGGTACCTAAAAGGAAAAACACAATGCATAATACATTTATCCTTTCATATTTACCAAATACAATCAGCATTCAAGAAAAGTCTTCGTCCTTCAGGTACCGGTTGATCAGCATGGGGCAAATTTCAAAGGGGCAAAGTTAAGGGCAAGTTTCCTTGCAGCGGCAAGGAGAATAGGGCAAAGTTACTGCATGGGCAAGACGGGGGCAAATCAAAGTTAAAGTCTCTAGGGTGAGAATTGTCAAAGTCTCTTTCTCTCAGATAGAGAAAAGGGCATCAGGGTATCGTCCAAAATGGAATCTGGCATCAGGCTTCAAACTGGCATCGAGGAAAATGGCTGACTTCTCTTTGTCCGGTGGGTTTAAGTAAGAAACATTCCAAATTCTGTAGGGTCTTCCATTGGAGGGTTCATAGGTTGGCTTCAAATTGTCCAATCAAAATTGTCTTTTATTAGCGCCCATTTATGCATACACTGTCCTTGGCGCCTTGGAACACGAATTGTATCATGGTTTGCCAATTATTTTACTATCTGTACCTCCATTGTCCGTACCTGCAGAGACTGACCTTGTATCAAAGGGGATGTAACCGGCCTAGCACGAAAACTTGGAGATAAGTGCACCAGCCAGTTTCTACTGGAAAAATACAACTTCAAGCAAGAATATTTGTTTCATTAGTTCAAGAAAAAAAAGAATCACGCAGTTAGAATTTGAAACCAGGCAACTAGGCCAAAGCCGGTACTAAATTTAAGCTAAGCAAAACAGTTTTCAAACAAGAAATCATGGCATACATTTGCGATTATGACGGATTAGTACAATTTTAATACTTCATGATTAATAAAGCTCGTTTATAATGATGGCGAACTACCCCGAGGGCACAATTTCCCTCGTACATTATTTCTTTTACTAAAATCACACTTCATTATGTGTTTTCGATTACACGGTATACATGAATATATGTCGGACCTTCTTTTTCTGCGTCATCAATCCCTCCTCTGATGACTAATTATGTCATCACATCAAATCTACCCACAAATGTTATTCCATTAAAATTCTGTATAGTAATTTGGCACTTCAGTCAATTCCCTTTTTCTTTTAGTCCCTTTTGATTTTTCTCTATATATTTCCACCATTTTGTTTTCTATTTTCTCCTCTCTCTTTCTTTTGTTCCTTGCTTTTATTATTTTAATAGTTTTCCATATTCCCCAAGGACCTAATAAACAAATTAACACTATTAATATTCCCTTTATTATCTTTAATAACAATCCGTTCCAAACGTTGCTGAGCCAATTTCCCACAGAAGCAAATCCTTTTCCAACTTTCTCCCAAACTCCGGGTTCTTTCAATTCCTTTAAATCTATACTTTCTCTAGTTAAATTTGTAAGCATCGTTCTAATTTTTCCACTGTTGTCGGGTATATATGTACAACAGTGACGCGTGCCAAGCATTTTGCAAACGCCGCCATCCTTTGCTAAAAGAATGTCTAAGGCAAGCCGATTTTGAAGAGTCACAGCTCTTTCTGCAGCGAGTTCAGCATCCATCAGGATTATAGCTCCCGAAAACTTTGTCAACATGTTATCCACAATAGTAGACAACTTTCGTATTTTGATTGAATTCAATATGACTCCTACTGAAGGAATCATAGCTCCAAATATATCTCCTACCACACCAGCAGCTGTCTCCCTTTTCTGAACACGATGTGATTCAGACAGCCTTGGAAATTTCTTTAAGTCATCTAGTTGGTAAACCTTTGGGAACAATATTCCCAAATAACACCTCCCATACCATCCTTTAGGAAGACGATAATAGGCGTTGAGTCCACAAATATAATATACTCCAGGAATAACTGGGTCTTGTCCATTCAGCATGAACGTCCACTTTTGTTGAAATGCGTAGGTGTGTTTACATTCACTCGTTCCCACAAAAACTGTGTCATAATATGATGGAAATCTATGTATACAAAATCTTCCCACATGCAATGTATCTAAAGCTATTTTCCCTTGTGTCTTTATTGCGGCAAAAGCATAATTATCTACAGACGTCCTTTCGTGCAATTCCTTCTCTAATTTCTCCTTCATTTCGTTCTTTCTGTCGTCAGTGCGGTCTAAAAATTCTATTTCTACTGGTGAAAGCAAGCATGTAAGGTTCTCTCTATGTGCGTGGGCTGTGTGGAAAGGTGACATTGGTTTGAAAAATTCCCTCATTAATTTGGCAGACCAATCTCTAGCTATCTTACTTAGGTGCCCTATTATGGGGACATATGCAAATGTAACATTGTAATTAGTATAGAAATAATTAATGTCTTTTTGAGCATAAAATCTGGAAGCTACTATACTACATGTAATTCCATACGTAAGAGGCATGCTGTGATACGTTACCCCCTCCACTACTGAGGTAGGTATTTGTGTACACACATAGCAATCTTTCGCATCCATGGTCTCAACATACTCACTCAGTAAGCGATAGAAAACGTTAGATGAAAGTTCCTTCTTATCATGCAAGTGTCTCTCGTCTTGCTCGAGTCTCTTGAGAGCTGTTAGTTCAGTAACGATAATAGGTTTAGAAGTAGAAGCATCATTCGTCTCACTCTCACTTTTACCATGCATTCCAAGAACTATTGCTACAATTATTAGTACGCATGCGGTCAGTAAGCCTATACACATGTATTTACAATACTTCATTTTACGCCCCTGTGTAGTGAAGCTAGTCATGATCTGTATAGAATCAGAAAGCTGAAGACACTTTATCAAAGCGTTTTTTTTTTTTTTTTTTTTTTCTCTTAGTTGCAGGTATTTACAAAGCTGAACAAGTTCAATGTTCACACAGTTTTCTTTAGCAGCTTAGTCTCTTATCGGTTAGCAGCGTTGTCTCAAAATCGGTTTCAAAGTCAATCAAGTTCGCAATGTCTTAGCCGGGTGAAAAGTCAATTAAGTGATCAATGGTTTCAATCAACAGAGTCCATAAAGTTTTTATTTCCAAAATGAAGTTCTGCCTCTTCGTTCTCAAGGCTGAGGGATACGAATTCGTCTGACCAATCGTTATTGGCTACGTATGCCCACTCCGGACCGGAATACCTCCTGCTCGGTATCCTTTTTCTTTTCAGTTTTGCATCTCTCTTTGATTCTTTCTCACTGGTACTTTCCTCTTTGGCCAAGTCCTTTTCTTCACTTGGTGTTGGTACTACGACAGACACTTCCTTTCTTTTCTCTTTCTCTCTTGGCCCTTCACTGTTGTTCAACGTTTCTCTAGTTCTTAGTTTTACTGGTGATATGCTCGGTCTTCTCTTTGCACTGTGTCCACTTGATGGACCTGCGATCTCTTCTGAAGAAGTTTGAGCAGTTTCGTTCTGTTCTGCCTTGTCCCCTCCTTCTGGGGAGTCAATCAGATTTTCCTTTTCTTTTTCTGTATCGTCTGCTTCTGGGAAAGCCCTCCTCTGATCAGGCTCTCCTGCTTCTTCACCTGTTTCGAGCCCTTTGTCACCGTTACTTTCTTCAGGCTCTTTGTCACTCTCAGCTGCTTCAGGCTCTTTGTTACCTTCAGCTGCTTCGTCGCTGTCTGAGGCTTCTCCTTGGTCTTCCCCAAGTGAATCAGTTGCTTCGTCCTCAGAGAATATTTCTCCCTCCTCTATTTCTGCCTGTTCGCTTCTAGTCCTTGTTCGCTCTGTCTCAGCGCTTGGCACTTTGTTATCAGGTACTGGTAATTTCAGCGCTTCAACTTCCTCATCTGTGGGACACAACACCCTCTTTGTGTGACTGGCGTGAATCCAGTTGGGAACTCCCGCACACTTCACAGCGGTGGTAGTCGTCAGAATCACTTGGAAAGGTCCTTTCCAACGGGGTTCCAAACACGACTTCCTCACGTGCTTCTTTATCACGACCCAGTCACCTGCTTTCAGGGTGTGTCCTGGACCTTGGATCGGTGGCAAGGTGGTTGCCTTCACCTGGTGAGAGAAAGAGCGAACCACATCAGCTAGACCTTTGCAGTAGTCTAACACCATATCATCTGTAATATTCAAAAGTGCATTTGCAGGAACTGATGGAAGTCTCATAGCTCTGCCCATGAGAATCTCGTGTGGAGACAGTCCAGTTTTTCGGTCAGGGGTGTTTTTCATTGACATTAACACCAAAGGCAATGCGTCGGGCCATTTCAAGTTTGTTGATGCGCATATTTTCGCCATTCTTGATTTCAATGTGCCATTCATTTGTTCCACTAAACCTGATGCTTCAGGGCGGTAGCTACAATGAAGCTTTTGCTCAATGTTCAGTGCTGCACAAAGCAATTTTATTACTTCATTATTGAAGTGACTTCCCCTATCTGATTCTAAAGAGATCGGGAATCCGAAACGTGGTATTAACTCTCTCAAGAGTAGTTTTGCAACTGTGAGACTGTCCTTTCTGCGTGTAGGGAATGCTTCAATCCAGTGACTAAAAATGCACACAATCACCAACACATACTTCAAGCCTCCATGCACAGGCATCTCAATGAAGTCCATTTGCATCCTGCTGAATGGACCCCCTGCTCTTCCAATGTGGCTCAAATTTACTACTGTTCCCTTCCCTGCGTTCATCTGTTGGCAAATAACGCAACGGTGGCAAACTGCTTCAGCAACTTGACGGAATTTGGGGTTAAACCAATCAGTTTTAAACAACCTAATCATGGCATCTCTCCCAAGATGAGCTTGTCCATGGTAAAATCTGGCTATCTGTGTCAAAAGGCTATTTGGAAGAACGAATTTCCCTTCACTTGAAACCCACAATTCATCTAGTCTCTTTACACATTGTGATTTGGTCCAAGAAAGTTTCTCATCCTCACTAACATCATTCTCTAGGGATTTTAATTCGTCCATCGTATCTATAACTTTTAGAGCAAATATTTTGCTTTGTTCAAGTTCTGGTTCACTTATCAAATTCCATTCATCCCTGAGCAATATACAGTTCAATGCGCAAAACCTTGCGACTTGATCCGCATATCCATTTCCTAGGGAAACATAGTCTTGTCCCTTCGAGTGTGCACTGCACTTCACCACTGCTACTTCCCCTGGTAACTGAATGGCATGTAACAATTCTCTTATTCTTTCACCATTTTTCACTGGTGATCCTGAAGAGGTCATGAAGCCTCTCTGTGACCACAATTGTCCAAAATCATGCACTATTCCAAACCCGTATTGGCTGTCAGTGTAAATGGTAACTTTCATTAGTGCAGAAAGTTGGCATGCTCTAGTAAGAGCTACCAATTCTGCCACTTGTGCAGAGTAAACCCCTTGAAGCCAAGAGGCTTCCAGAACACCTGTTACAGTACATACAGCATACCCTGCTTTCAATACACCCAGTGCATCTCTTAAACATGAACCATCAACAAAAATGATTTGATCATTTTCTTCTAATTTGGTATCTTTGATATCAGGCCTTGGTTTGGTGCAAAATTCAGTCACCTGAAGACAGTCGTGCTCGATGTCTTCAGCGTTCTCAATTTCAGCATTTTCACTGGGAAACAAGGTTGCTGGATTCAACGTAGTGCACCTTTTCAGCTGCACATTAGGTGATCCCAGAATTATTGTTTCATACCTTGTGAGTCTAGCACCAGTCATGTGCTGTGTTCGGGAACGTGTCAAAAGTATCTCGACTGAGTGAGGGACCATGACTGTTAATGGGTGTCCCATCACTATTCCTTCACTCTGAGTGAGGCTGATACCAACTGCTGCTACGGCGCGCAAACACCCTGGCAGTGCTGCTGCGACCGGATCCAAAGTAGCTGAAAAATATGCTACTGGTCTGTTTACGCCACCATGGGCTTGGGTCAAGACAGACAAGGAACATGCATCACGTTCATGACAAAACAATGTGAAAGGTTTTGTGTAGTCAGGCATACCTAAAGCTGGAGCCCTGCACATGCATTCTTTCAATTCAATAAAAGCATCCATCTCATCTCCTTTCAGCTCAATTTCATCCAATGCATCCTTCTGGGTCAGTTTCAGTAAAGGTTTTGCGAGGGTGGAGAAGTTGGGAATCCATTGGCGACAATAGCTCACCATTCCCAAAAACTTCCTCACCTCCCTCCTCGTCTTTGGGGGGACTCATTTGAAGTACACTTGTTATTCTTTCCTTCATTATTCTCCGTGACCCTTTTTCTATTTGGTGACCCAAATATTTCACTTTCTTCTGACAGAACTGTAATTTTGAAGGAGACACCTTGTGTCCATTCCTTCCCAAATGGTTCAATAGAGCAATGGTGTCGGCTGTGCAGTCACTTTCTGTCTTGGATGCAATCAGTAAGTCATCAATGTACTGTACTAGGGTTGACTCGAATGGCAATTCTAACGCTTCCAAGTCTTTCTTTAGAATCTGATTGAAAATTGACGGTGACTCCGAAAACCCTTGAGGAATTCGACACCAACTGTAAACTCTGTCTAAGAATTTGAAACAAAAGAGAAATTGGCTATCCTCATGAAGAGGCACCGAAAAGAATGCTTGGGACAAGTCGATGACTGAGAACCATTCGGCATCGCAAGGGACTTGAAACATTGTCACAGCTGGATTTGGTACTACAGGGCAGCATTTAATTATTATGTCATTTATTTTCCTCAAGTCCTGCACAATTCGGACCTTTCCACTTGGCTTTATTAGTCCCATGATTGGTGAATTACATGGACTGCTTAACACTTCTTTCAGTACTCCCTGTTTTACAAACTCGTCAATGAGTTGGGCGACTTTCATGAGGGTGTCTTGTGCCATATGGTACTGTGGGGTCTGGGGAAAGGTTACATTGGGTTTTACGGTCACTTTCACTGGTTCCACTCCTTTCACCAATCCCACCTCTTTTCCTGTCATATCCCACACTTCTTTTCCGACTGTTTCCTGTAATTCAGCTGGAATGTCTGCTTCAGTGATCATCGGAAAAAGGGTAATCAGAGGATACTCTTCATCGACAGTTTCCATCTCATCCCCTTCTACACTGTCCTCTTCTTCCCCATCACTGCTCGTCTGAATTCTAATTCCATCGTTCAAACACATAATCGAACATCCCAATTTGCACAATAGGTCTCTCCCTAACAGTGATATCGGGCTTGAGTCACATACCACAAAATTATGTGACCCTTGATAGTTACCAATTCTGACTTGTACTGGATCTGTGATTGGGTTCGTCAGGTACCTGTTTGCTACTCCCACTACTTGAACTGTTCTCCCGGAGAGTGGCAAATTTGGTACTTCAATGCTCCTAACAGTTGAACGTGTGGCTCCTGTGTCAACCAAGAATGAAACACGATGACCCATAACTCTTCCCTCCACATACGGACCCTTTTGATCAACTTCCAAGGATGCTGCAAGCACACAATTTCCCTCCTCATCTGAACTTCCAGTCTCCCATACATCGTTTATTCCATTTTCGCTGTGTAGTGGGAATTGGTGTACTGTGTCATTTTGACTCATTCCCTGACCCGTGACCTGTTGAGGAAGCATTGCTTGCTGCTGATTCATTGGTGCTAAGGGTATTTGCATTTGCTGATTAGGTACCATGGGAAACTGCTGTTGCATTGGCTGCAATTGTGTCATTTGCACACGGGGCATTTGCACCTTTTGCGGTTGCATGGGTTGTAGACCCTGCATCTGATTCATATTGTTTTGAAAATTTGGGTTCGGACCTCTCAGTTTCGGTCCTCTCATAGTTTGAAATGCATTGACATCATTGTTTTGCTGACCTACACCTTCCTGCACCATCATTGGGCACTCCCGTTTCCAATGCCCGACAATTCCGCACGTGTGACATGGCATCACCTTCTTCATTGCCTGTATACCATTTGGAATCATAACGGTATTCAAATCAGGACCATTATTCACAAGACCTCCTCGGCCTCTGCCTCTCATCTGCGGCTGAAACATAGCATTTCCCTGTTGCTGCTGCTGCGGCATCTGTTGTTGAAACCCTTGCAAACCTTGTAAACCTGTCTGAGCTGCTCTGAGCTGCTCTGAGCTGCATCACCATCACCTTTTCCTTCAATCTTTTCTGCTTTGTCTCAATCTCATCACTGCAGTATTTTGCATAGTTCAACACTTCATCGATCGACTTTGACTGCCAACAAATCAAATGCGATTTAATCATCTGGCTAATTTCAGGTCTCAGCCCTTCCACAAACCTGAACACAAAATGAAGCATGTCCTTTGGCTCAATCGTTTCCGTGCCACTGTAATTTTTAAACGCCTTCAACAATCTCTCGTAGTACGCATGTATAGACTCTTTAACCTCTTGGGCTGTTCTGTCAATTCTCTGCCAATCCACATTTTTCGACGCAACCTTGGTTTTCAAGTGCTCGATCACCTTGTGGTACAAACTCATTACCGTAGGTGATGGCGCACCTGTGTCCCTATCTCTCTCTGGTTCACTCGTCGGCCAACCTACAGCCCTTTTACAATCTTCCCACAAATCAGCCGGAACCACAATCTCAAATAAGGTATTCAGGTCTTCCCAGAGACACTTCGCGAGTTTCACAAATCTATCTGTTTGTTGATACCACTCGATCGGTTTTTCTCTCAATTTGGGAAAGTCGTCCGTAAAGGATTGAATATCGCACCTGTGCCATGGTACATGCACAAGTTTTCCCCCTGCTGTCTCTCTCATTGGTAACATGGTTATCAGATCGTCATTCTGTTGTTTTTTCTCACTTCGTTCTGAAGTATTTTCCTTCTTTTTATCCTTTTTCTTGACCCACCTGCTTTCCCACTTGTCTAAACATCTCCAGACCTGTGCACTCTGCAGTATCTCTTTAAGGTGTGTTTTCATCCCTGCGGATCTCATGTGTTCGAAGTCTTTCGTGTCGAAATCTAACCTGTAACTTCTACTCAGGTGTTTAGTCTTACCTATATCAATCTCGTGTCTGTCTGCAATTTCTTATAATTTCTTATGTATGCTGCTCACTTCTCTTGTAATCCTAGGGCACATGTATCTTAGTTCTTCCTCCGTGTATGATTCTAATCTGTTCAAACCCATTGTTCCCTCAACCAATTCATCTGCCTTCATACCCAACCTTATTTTATTCAGGTATTCTTCTCCCTTCCCGCTAGATACACTCTGTGGGGAGTTCAGGCTGTTAAACCATTGTGTTAGCTGTTGCGCGTTCAGTCCCATCAATGTAGCAGTTACGTCAACTGCCATTGACGGTTTCTGTAATGTTTCAGTCTGTGATGTTAACGGTACTAATAGTGGTGGATGTGACCTTACCACGGTTGACGGAGCACAAATTGGAATTGGACTAAATTCCGACAAGGACCCAGATCCATTTGGCAGTGCCGCTATCGGAGTTGTCTCTGGAGTGGTTTCTATGCATCTTCTCCCTGTCCCATTCTGTATCATTAACCCTTGGTCGCTGGTGCTTGAATTTGCATGTATGTACAGTGGTACTGGTGGACCTACAGTGATAGGTAGAGATATCGCATCTGGATTCTGTCTGTTCCCCGAATTCTGTGGCATATTAATCCCCACATTGTGGTTCATCATTGCTGGCATACCTAACTGGCTTTCTACTACTCGCACTTCTTGTGTCTGCTGTGGGGGCATCGAGAACTGTGTTGATTCAGCTTGAATCAATGTCGGTCTTTGATAGTTTTGTCCTCCCTGCGCCATTGAATCGGAAGTCATTCCCACATTATGCTCATCACAACAATGCCTTTGAACCTGTGGCTGATAGTTATCAGCAGGTTTCAATGTTGGCACGTCTGGGTACATCCTCTGAACCCGTGGTATCCGTGGTGAGAAAGGCATGTCGGAACTGCTCGGCCTCTGAGATCTTCTCAAATTTGGCGTCACATTACCCTGTATTGGTTCTGGAGGGGCAGTACTAATGCTTGAGCCTTTTTCGCTTTCCACATATGGTGGTGGGCGATCATTCAGTAATTGTATAATGAACTCCTCATCATCTGACTCGTCTCCCCTTTTCGAGTTTCTATTGCTCTCTCCCTCCCTGGACTGACTCCTGTTTGTCTTACAGGTGGCTTTCCTTCCTTCCGTCTCCTCTTCCTCGGCAATCGCTGGAAACAATTTAATTCCCTGCAATACGTCTGATCTCCAAACCTTTTGTGTGCTGTCCCATCTAGCATCCGCTAGGGTCTTTTCTACTTTCCTTATTCTTGTCTCAAATTTATTTTGTTGTTGATTTCTAGCTATTAGCTCCCAAATTGCCAATGCCTCAAACTGTGCTGGCCTTGGGGGTACTTTCATGTCGTATAGCGCAAACCTCAGATTTTCTAAAACCCTTAGGTTAAACGACCCGTGGATAGGGAACGCTACACTTCCATGTTTTTCTGTTAATTTGCACCATTGCTTTAGCCAAAGACACGGCGCTACACCCTTTTCTTCAATGACGATGTAAGCTGGTGTACCCTCAGGCGGTGTTTCTTCTCCTACATTGGCTTTAATATAAACATCTTCCCTCATGGCACTCTTGAATGCTTTGAAAAATTTCATCTTTCCGTCTTTTGTTTTTCTAAAAATATGTAATCAATAAGTGACTTTAATTCCCGGAATACTCTTCGCTTGCCTTTCCCCTCCCAATTGCGCTTCACGGACTGCGTCCAATCCGTGCGCGACCCTTCTCACCAACCGACCTATCCCAGCGCGGCTCCTAGTGACGTCACACTCACACACTGCGGCTGACAAAGTCCTGCGGCTTGTCCTCTTTTCATTCGGCTTCACTCATAAACTAATTTCTGCAATATAACGCGAGCACTTAACCAAAAGAATAAAACAGATCTGTTGGTTTACTACAGGAAAGGTAATACAATCGCTTCAGAAACCTTAGGGATTTTTCACTAGCCTCGGCAGTTATTCCATCTTTCTCGGTTTCCCACTTTCGCAAGCAAAATTTGACCCGCAAACTTTACTCTCAACTGATCAATGAACTATTCTAGTGCACTTTAGAATTCATCAAATCTCAAAGTCGAAGTTTTCTTTTACTCTGCAACATTCATACCGACTTGTTGACCACGCCTGATCAACCTATTAAACCGACCAGATCACAACATCAAACAAGTGTCACATACACTTTTCAACATACTCCGGAGTCTCTTGACCTCGCAGCGCCCGTCTCAACATCAACAACCACGTGGACAATTTTTCTGCTCAAAGCGCTACACACACATGAAGTTCGACGACTTCCCTACTCTCACACCTTTGGAGGAACACTCCTCTAATATCTTTTAACTCCTTAAATCCTCACAGACTTCTCAATTAATCTGCGGCGATAAGCTGTGCAAGCGCGAAACCCTAACTTCACTCATACCGTCACTAGAAATGCTGAGACCATTCTCATACCTTCATGTTCCTCATTCGCAAACTCCGAGATCCCGGGAAAGTCATTGGGGACTTAGGGCATCATCATCTCTCCGACTTGTTTTATCAAAGAAAATTCTAACCTGACTCTGTCTGGTGTTCGGATGGGGTCCCAAAGGGCTAAACCATCAATCTCTGCTACCATCTACTGATAACGCGTCCAGCCCTGATAAATTACCTGTACCTGGACACGTTGGAGGTCGGTGAATCTTTTAACCGAGTCAGGCTCTCCTCATCCTCAATAGTCAAGTCACTCAGATCAATAATCAATAACTGTTGCAATCGGTAGTCAGTACTCAATTAATAGATCAATGCAACACATCAGAAATCAATAACAGTTGGTATTTCGGCGCACCATGACCTTTCAGTCATGAATAACCACACCAGTTTATTAAAAGTTAGTGAATTTATTTCCCTATATTAACAAAGCTAGCACGATATATATATGTCTCAAAACCAATTGATATATGTATATGAACATTACTAGCTGTCCATAACGGCGGAAGAAACGCAATCCACGCAAAATCTGAATAATGATACACTCTGTTATAGCAATGCAAATCACCAATGTGACTAACTGTATTTGACTAATTGCATACATTCGGTCAGCATAACAAGATTTCAATTCTTCATGATACATTGAATGAATACCTCGACTAACCTCTAATTACCATTGGCATGTGGGACTTCATGCAAAACGAATTTAGTCAACACAAATTTGGAAAACTTCTAGCTAGGATCCTATCAAAATAGCAGTTGGTACCTAAAAGGAAAAACACAATGCATAATACATTTATCCTTTCATATTTACCAAATACAATCAGCATTCAAGAAAAGTCTTCTTCCTTCAGGTACCGGTTGATCAGCATGGGGCAAATTTCAAAGGGGCAAAGTTAAGGGCAAGTTTCCTTGCAGCGGCAAGGAGAATAGGGCAAAGTTACTGCATGGGCAAGACGGGGGCAAATCAAAGTTAAAGTCTCTAGGGTGAGAATTGTCAAAGTCTCTTTCTCTCAGATAGAGAAAAGGGCATCAGGGTATCGTCCAAAATGGAGTCTGGCATCAGGCTTCAAACTGGCATCGAGGAAAATGGCTGACTTCTCTTTGTCCGGTGGGTTTAAGTAAGAAACATTCCAAATTCTGTAGGGTCTTCCATTGGAGGGTTCATAGGTTGGCTTCAAATTGTCCAATCAAAATTGTCTTTTATTAGCGCCCATTTATGCATACACTGTCCTTGGCGCCTTGGAACACGAATTGTATCATGGTTTGCCAATTATTTTACTATCTGTACCTCCATTGTCCGCACCTACAGAGAATGACCTTGTATCAAAGGGGATGTAACCGGCCTAGCACGAAACCTTGGAGATAAGTGCACCAGCCAGTTTCTACTGGAAAAATACAACTTCAAGCAAGAATATTTGTTTCATTAGTTCAAGAAAAAAAAGAATCACGCAGTTAGAATTTGAAACCAGGCAACTAGGCCAAAGCCTGTACTAAATTTAAGCTAAGCAAAACAGTTTTCAAACAAGAAATCATGGCATACATTTGCGATTATGACGGATTAGTACAATTTTAATACTTCATGATTAATAAAGCTCGTTTATAATGATGGCGAACTACCCCGAGGGCACAATTTCCCTCGTACATTATTTCTTTTACTAAAATCACACTTCATTATGTGTTTTCGATTACACGGTATACATGAATATATGTCGGACCTTCTTTTTCTGCGTCATCAGTCATCATCTCAAAAATACATCCTAATGTGTGTACTTGAACTTCTGTGAGCAGCAGCTGCAACTGGTGATATGCATATTAATTGCGTAACCGCAGCATTTTGATTGCCAAAGAAAACACAAAGCTCCTTAACCACGCTTTTCTTGTTTTCGCTTTGAAATGTTAGCTATCACTTCTTTCACATGGCTCCTGGCCGGAAAAAAACCTGCTTTGTATTTAACGCTTTTCTTTACTGAGTAGAATTGCCACCTCATTCACGGTTCTTTGTGTCCGCCTAATCTGGTCTTTTCTTCCGCTGACGGCGCAACAATGGCGTCCGCTGACGCACCTGACAGTCTGGACGGGCGACAGAATGGACACAGTACGGAGCAAACTGCTGTTTGTGAGATGCGCCCTACCTGTCGTCAGTCTTGTCAAACGAAACTTGCTCACAGAAGGACGCCGAGTAGAAATGAAGATAAAAGGGGGGAATACCCCCTTTTCCTCTTGTGTAACTAATCCACCAATGAGCCTCAAAGCGTTATTCTGCTTTACGGATCTTCGAATGTGAGTTCGAAAGACTGTAACTCACAGATGAGCTCCCTGTCTCAACAAAGGAAATGAGGCAGAAAGCCAAGTTCCTTTAAGGTCATGTCAGGCCGGACTGGCCGTTCTGCTACTCAGACATTTTCCTGGTGGGCTGCACGCTACGGGCTGCTCTCAGAGCAGGGCAGCCTGCCATGACCCAGCCATGGCACCATGGTCTCAAGTTTAGTCATGACTCGCAACCTTCTGTAACATGTGGCTGGACTGAACATTTTAGCCTGCGCGGATTTTGGCTTCCAGTCAGGCCTTGGTTTACAGAACTCTAAAGTGACTTCCAATATCGCTCGTATGGGAGTGGAGGTATTTTATTCCTTACAATACTCAGTGGTACCTTCTCTTTCCTCTAATCTCCTGTTAAAATCGTGGTTTCTAGCTGTATCTGATTAAAGAGATTTTCCACTTGAAGATACATAGCGTAACTGTGAAATCTGCGTTCTAGAAATAAATGAATGCACCAATATACGGCTTGTAATTTGCTCCAAAATATTTTTGCATTGCGTAGCACATCTCTAACAACTCATAATGTGCAGGCACGCACAATGCCTCCACACTTCGAATTTTATTAAATCATGCAAAAAGTGAGCAAACATCTATACAAGTCTCGACTAGAAAAAAATATAAATTACAATGGTGATGCAATTTTCATAATAGAAGTGAATAATTATGTAACCACTAAAATGTAACGAAAAAAGTAGACTCATTTATGTACATGAGGATTGTAGGCATTTTATATTATAATATATTATAAATGGAATTATACTCCCCAACTTCACATGTTAAGGTTAATGCAAGTCACTGAGTAATTCCGTGGTCGTAAAAGACCTTGGGTAGCAGTCTGACATTAATACGTCACAGAACTCCAAGGTGAATTTCACCATCGTCTATAATATAAAGTTAGGGGTATTTTATTTAATAGATAAAGGAGTCTATACAGAATCCTCCTCCCCCTCCTTTCCCAGGATGGCCTACCTTTGGCCCCTGTTGTACTGGTGATGCATACCCTGTCGATAGATAATTTGTCAGAGCCTATGTAAAATCAATGAAGACAGACTCCAGATAATTATCTATTTATTTACTTGTCTGCCCTCTCTGGCATTCGGTCTGCACTTTCTGTGGTGCCAAAGACGCCCTGCGCGTCGGCGGAGAGAAATCTGGCGCCCTTGCTGATGGTATAACATTAAATGAGGCAGCAGGGGGTCCCATTTGTGTTCATCTGCCAGTACTTGGATGAGCAGGGACTGGTCCCTGAACACAAACATCCCCGGACCTCCCGCAGCTCACCTAAATCACCAATAACTTAGCTACCTCACGCAGATGATGTTTTTGTTGATGTTTGTCAGCAGGGGTCAGAGGGCAAAGCGAAGGTAAGGAAGGGGGTTAATGGGGCGTCAAAGACATCGCCCTCTGTATGAGAGTGAAGGACTAAAACCACTTTAAACTGGCAAATCAGACAGAAATGAACAGGAAGGGACAAGGCTGGAGCAAGATGAAAAGAGTGCTGCTGTAGGCATGACCTTAATGTACAGAATGCAATGCACCCCTCAGAAAATTGGCACCCCGGGCCTGGACCAAGCTCCCCCATGCTAAAAGCCGGCCATGTGTGGGACCTTGACTCCCATCAGGCTGTCTCTGTGCTCTCCCTTTCTTGAATGTCCACTTGATCCCAGCTACATCCTACCCGACTCCTAAAGGACACCCATGCAGCTGCCTGCAAGGTCCTTCATCCTCCAAGTGACATGACTAGGGTGACCACCTGGCATTGAGGCAAATTCTGGACAGGACTGTAAAAAATTCAGGACAAAGGGTCAAAATTCAGGAAACATTTTTTAGGACAAAGGGTCAAAATTCAGGACAAAAATTCAAGAACAAACAGCAGTTTTACAGACACACGCAAGAGAGGCCATGCCTCACTATGTTGTCAGTGCATTTATTTTCTCTTTTTTAACATAGCACTATTTATTTACTGTGGTCTTTTTGTGATTGCCTCCTGGTATGCTACATTCAGGTGTCACATTACGTCCTTGTTCAGTAGTAAATTAATGCCCATCAGTACTGTGGCAAGGCCATCACCCCTACCCAAATCTACCCGATCTTTCTTGAAGAGAAAGTAACAGCAACATTTGATTATGTTTTTGAATATTTTAAATCCCCTGGCAAACAGTTTGGGAAACATTAAGGTAATTAACCTTATGCTAGTTTAAACAAATTGAACAAAAACATCTGGCTTACCCCTAGCGCCCAGGGACTTTCAACCTAATTTTTTTTTAAAGAGGCATAGCAGATGGTGTGGGCGACAGTCTCACACCTAATGTCAGGATGTGAGATACCCACAACTTGTCTGTAGTCTCACAGCACTAGAGTGTATGTCTGGGACTCTACATTTATCTCAGAAATAGGAGCCCGGACTACCAACCAAAGATAATAAAAGAGGAGGATGAAATCATGATCAATGGGAGATCCACGGCAAGTAATTCAAAGGGTTGTTGCTAAAAACTGGATAAATAAAGAAGAACAAAGTGGGACAATTCTTAAAATCAGGCACTCTGCTCCTCTGCACGCTATAACACTCCAGTCTAGGCAACACCAAACTAATACGCACAGCTCCACTCTCTGCCACACTGCAACACTGCACTGTACGCCACTGCACTCTAAGCTAATACACTCTATGCTAGTGTACTTTACTCTGTAACCCTCAACTCTATGACCCTGCACTCTACAGGGAGTGCAGAATTATTAGGCAAATGAGTATTTTGACCACATCATCCTCTTTATGCATGTTGTCTTACTCCAAGCTGTATAGGCTCGAAAGCCTACTACCAATTAAGCATATTAGGTGATGTGCATCTCTGTAATGAGAAGGGGTGTGGTCTAATGACATCACCACCCTATATCAGGTGTGCATAATTATTAGGCAACTTCCTTTCCTTTGGCAAAATGGGTCAAAAGAAGGACTTGACAGGCTCAGAAAAGTCAAAAATAGTGAGATATCTTGCAGAGGGATGCAGCACTCTTAAAATTGCAAAGCTTCTGAAGAGTGATCATCGAACAATCAAGCGTTTCATTCAAAATAGTCAACAGGGTCGCAAGAAGCGTGTGGAAAAACCAAGGCGCAAAATAACTGCCCATGAACTGAGAAAAGTCAAGCGTGCAGCTGCCACGATGCCACTTGCCACCAGTTTGGCCATATTTCAGAGCTGCAACATCACTGGAGTGCCCAAAAGCACAAGGTGTGCAATACTCAGAGACATGGCCAAGGTAAGAAAGGCTGAAAGACGACCACCACTGAACAAGACACACAAGCTGAAACGTCAAGACTGGGCCAAGAAATATCTCAAGACTGATTTTTCTAAGGTTTTATGGACTGATGAAATGAGAGTGAGTCTTGATGGGCCAGATGGATGGGCCCGTGGCTGGATTGGTAAAGGGCAGAGAGCTCCAGTCCGACTCAGACGCCAGCAAGGTGGAGGTGGAGTACTGGTTTGGGCTGGTATCATCAAAGATGAGCTTGTGGGGCCTTTTCGGGTTGAGGATGGAGTCAAGCTCAACTCCCAGTCCTACTGCCAGTTCCTGGAAGACACCTTCTTCAAGCAGTGGTACAGGAAGAAGTCTGCATCCTTCAAGAAAAACATGATTTTCATGCAGGACAATGCTCCATCACACGCGTCCAAGTACTCCACAGCGTGGCTGGCAAGAAAGGGTATAAAAGAAGGAAATCTAATGACATGGCCTCCTTGTTCACCTGATCTGAACCCCATTGAGAACCTGTGGTCCATCATCAAATGTGAGATTTACAAGGAGGGAAAACAGTACACCTCTCTGAACAGTGTCTGGGAGGCTGTGGTTGCTGCTGCACGCAATGTTGATGGTGAACAGATCAAAACACTGACAGAATCCATGGATGGCAGGCTTTTGAGTGTCCTTGCAAAGAAAGGTGGCTATATTGGTCACTGATTTCTTTTTGTTTTGTTTTTGAATGTCAGAAATGTATATTTGTGAATGTTGAGATGTTATATTGGTTTCACTGGTAATAATAAATAATTGAAATGGGTATATATTTTTTTTTGTTGAGTTGCCTAATAATTATGCACAGTAATAGTCACCTGCACACACAGATATCCCCCTAACATAGCTAAAACTAAAAACAAACTAAAAACTACTTCCAAAAATATTCAGCTTTGATATTAATGAGTTTTTTGGGTTCATTGAGAACATGGTTGTTGTTCAATAATAAAATTAATCCTCAAAAATACAACTTGCCTAATAATTCTGCACTCCTGTATATCAATACACTGTACGTCACTCTAATCTACTCTGCACCTCTGTACTCTATGCCACGGCACTCTACACCACTTTACTCTATGCCATCACACTCTATGCCACTCTGTGCAACTCCACTCTACCCAGCACCTCTCTACTCTAAGCTACTTCACTCTACTGTGAAACAATCTACTTTATGCCACTGCACTCTGTGCCACTGCACTCTACCCTGCACCTCTCCACTCTATGCGACTGCACTCTACTCTGAAACAATTTATTCTACGCCACTGTACTCTATGCCACTCTGACCACTGCACTCTAATTCAATGCACTCTACACCACTGCACGCTGACACTTTACTCTGCAACACTGCACTGGCCACCACTATACTCTACACCACTCTACTCTGTACTACTGCATTCTGCACCAATACACTCTATTCCACTGCATGCTATGCCACTCTACTCTGCCCCATGCCACTCTATGCCACTGCACTCTACACAAGTGCACTCTAAACAACGGCACTGTATGCCGCTGCCCTTTACTCTGCACCGCTGTACTCTATGCCACTGTTCTCTGTACCACTCTACAGCACTGCACTGACACTCTACTTTGCAACACAGCACTCTACACCACTCTACTCTGTACTATTGCATTCTACGGCACTGCACTCTATGCCACTGCACTGTGCACCACTGCACTCTATGTCACTGCACTCTAGGCACTATACTCTACTCTGCACCACTCTACACCACTGCACTCTATTCCCCATGAGTCTACTCTGCAATCTATGACACTGCACCTCTCTGCATTGTTGCACTCTCTGCCACTCTATTGTATGCCACTCTACTCAACTGCACTCTATGTAATTCTACCCCATGCCACTCTACGCCACTGCAATCTGCGCCAATGCACTCTAAACAACTGCACTCTACGCCACTGCCCTCTACTCTGTACCAATGTACTCTACACCACTGCTCTCTGTGCCACTCTACTCCACTCTACATCACTGCACTGACACTCTAATCTGCAGCATTGCACTCTCCGCCACTGTACTATACACCAATCTACTCTGTACTACTGCATTCTATGCCATTGCACTCTATGCTACTCTGATCTGCTTCACTCCACTCTACGCGACTGCACCCTACAGCACTATACGCTACTCTGCACCACTCTACACTACGCCACTGCACTCTCTGCCATGCAAGTCTACTCTGCACTCTAAGTCACTGCACCACTCTACACTATTGCTCTCTCTGCCACTCTACCATATGCCACTCTACTCCACTCTACGCCACCCTACTCTGTCCCACGCTTCTCCATGCTACTGCACTCTAAACCACTGCACTCTACGCCAATGCTCTCTAAACAACTGCACTGTACCCCACTGCACTGTACTCTGCACCCCTGGGCTCCACGCCACTGCTCCTATGCCACTCTACTCCACTCCACACCACTATGCCACTAAGTTTAAGCCATGCTGAACAGCAGCCACTCTGGTGTATAAATATGGCTAATGGCTAAAACACATTAGCAAAGCTAATACCTCTATCGTAGATGAGACCTATTGGCTTTGCCAATGTTTGTTAGTACTGTGAGGTACAGAGGTCCCTGAAAGAACTGTGAATGTGTAAGTCCTTATTTTAAACATGCATTAGACGCCTTGTCAGGAGTAGTAAGTGCTATATAAATGCAATTACATCATAATAAAGGCTGCTACAAAATGCGCAAATACATTTCGGTTAAATAAAAAAAAGTGCTTCTCAAATATGGATTTGAATAATATACAGTTTATACCTAGTACTAAATTTTTTTATAACACTCCATTAAAACTACACACTCCACAACTCACCTTGGAACACCATTTCAGTACCTCACTAAAAGAAAATATCTTTGCCATCAGGAAGCCTCAAGTGACTCCTTAGGTGAAAGTCAATACAGGTTTTCAAACCCCTTTGCATTTGCAGATTTACCAGTTTCCCACATTTGCATTTCTTTAGGGAAGGAGACACCCTGGCAAGAAGGTCTGTTTCTTATCTGTCTGCCCCTCCCTCCCTCAGAGCAGAGGAGACTCCCTGCTGTTCAATCCAGCTGGGGAAACTAAGCTGCCTGTAATTTCGCTCTACCTTCCGTTCTCCATTTGGTGAAAGGCTAACCGTTAAGCCTTTCATCACAGACAACTGATGGCAGGGCGAAATTACAGGCAGTCTGTGAAATTTACGGACAAGTGGTCACCCTACTTGACATCATTGATGATTTTGCTGGTCTCCCCTGGTCTGCTGAGGTTGGGGAAGGAAACAGCGACTGGATCAGCCCTATTACAAATGAGGAATGGGACTGCCTTACTCAGGGCCTATCTTTAGGCATAAGCGAGTGGGGCCCAGGCCTAGGGTGCCAAATTTCAGAAGGGAGCACTCAGCTTTAAAACTGCTTTAATTAATGTATTTTTATTACAAGCCTCTGCCAGGACACAAATATTTCCTCCCCTTAATATTCCCCCAGCACGGGAGGTGGGGAAGCCGGTGAGCCCGGGTGTCAGTGCGACCATCGATGCACCACCGACCACTGGCTGTCACGCCTACGCATAGGGGCCAACTATCACACCTGCTAAACCGCATGTGCACAGCCTGCGTTTCAGCTTGTGGGGACCAGCCTGGTATGGGGTGTGGGGGGCTGAACCTCACACAGTATGGTGGAATCACTACTGGATGCGTGAGCTGTGCTGGGACTGCGGGGGGTCTGGGGCAGGAATGCTCAGAACCAACTCCAACTTGTTAGCTAGTGTTGTAATTGCATTGTTATTGCACCCTGGTTATGCTGAATCTACAACCTGAAATGTGGTTATATGATGAGGATGCTGTAATGCGTATGTTCTTTATGTCATTATGTGTTGTACTGTAACCCTAAATTTAAAGCTGAAACCATAAAAAGATTCAAGCAAAAAAAGTTAATATTCCCCCAGCACTTACTTCACCTTTGCACCCTCTCCCCCCACTTTTGGCCTCTGACCACTACCTATGCATCTGAATAGGTGATTCAGGTATGTGGGGCAGGGACTAGGTGTGTGAAAAACAGAAGCTCTCCACTTCTACCTCCCTTTAACATTACGAGCAGTACAGAGGAGTTGGATTAGGTCAGTAGCACACGTTCCATAACTCTCACCAGCCAACCACATTAACCCTTAACCATCCCTCATTCCCTGTTAGAGGGCAAGGTGAGAGGTGTATTTCTTTATGCACTTCTTTTCCTCATGCAGACATAGCGGGTACAACAGTGTCAGGCAGCAGAACAAGCTTCTCCGATTCATACGGAAAAGGTGTAGTATAGCAGAACCATCATTATCATGCTTAATAATAATTCCCCTTATGTACATTATTTAGAAAATATTAAGACATAAAAGACTGGGGATATAGAGGAGAGAGGTGGGAGGGGGGACCAGGAAGGGCGCTAATTTGATTTTCCCTAGGGTGCTATTGTAGCCCAAGGCCGGTTCCGGCCTTACGGTTATGCTGACGCAGCTTCCCTGGACTTCTTCCAACCTCCTGTAGCGGCAGTAGAGATAGTAATAGCTGGGCAGTGTTTGCGCGTCTGATCTTAATAAGTAAACTTACAAGGGGACGCGATTAGGCCGATGAACCTTTGGACTCGCAATTAAGATGATCCCACCATAATTCCAGTACATGCAGATCAATAATCAATAACCACTACACTATATCAATAATCTACAATAATCAATTACATTTATAATCAATAGAGTCAGTAATTGACACGCACCATGACCTTTCAGTCAAGAATAACCAACACCTTTTAGTAAAAGTTAGAATATTTTTTTCCCTATATTAACAATGCTAACGTCATGTAAATTAGTCTCAAAATCAAATGATACACACACAGAAATAACACTGGCTGTCCAAAGCTTGAACTATTACACATTCTAAGGTTAGGGAGCAAATTAATAACAAGAACAATTGTGCAAACGAGATCACATACATTTAGATTTAGCAAAGAAACTTATCAAGCGTCATTCCCTATTAGCGGATTTTCATTAGTGAGAATCCTTATCTAACATCAGATTAGCATCGGCATTTGGGCTTCATGCAAAACAATTTAGTAACACGAATTTGGAAAAAATCTAGTTATGGCTCTCACAAAACAGTGCGCTTGGTACCTAGAAAGAAAAAAGCAAATATGCATATTATACATGGGTACAATAATACCTCTCCTCAGTTGGAACGGCAAGCTAAGATAGTCTTCGTTATCAGGACATCAGTCGATCAGAAAAGATTCAGGATTGAGCATCAAAGTTCAGAAAATGCAAAGTCTTAAAGCATTAATGTTAAACACGTCTCTTCTCAAGACAAACACAAAAAATTGACCTTTTGGGCAGCAAGAAAATGGACAATGGGCTAATGGCAAATTGCAAATGCTGGTCTCTTCTCAATGCAGTCCCGTTAAGTTAAATTCCCTAAAACTACTTCCCAAATCCCTATTGCTCAAGGGATAGCATGTTCACACTTAGTCCAATAAAACCAAAACTCCAAATCTATGAATTCTACCATTACTCCTTTCACATGTTGCTGATTGGTTTTTCCTGCAATGTTCTCATCATCCGGCTCGTTAGGTAACAATATTGTTGCAGCTTCTACTCCAGTCAGTGTCTCCATTGTTCTCCTCCTGGGAAAGGCAGTCTTACACACATAATGTTACATTTGGCAAGAACAGCATCTTCCAGCAGTCGGTTATCATGAGAAAAGATTCTCAGCTATGAGCACATTTGCACAATACAATGGAAAATCACAGTTGAACTCTCTAGGGCAGTCATTTATTAAACATTAAGAAATACAGTTTGTCATGAGGCCTGGCAACTAGGCCAAGACCTTGGCTAAGTTAAGGCCTACAATTAAAAAAGCTAATACATAATGCATAACCCTTAATATGACATATCAACATTTCATTTTAATACCATTAATAAGTACACTTCGTGAAAATTGACGGCCACTCACCGTGATCACATTTTCAAATTTGTGCATTCTTTTTGTAGGTTATTACATTTTCTACACAAATCCATTACTCAGAATACATAGACACCTATTAATTTTTTTATTAAAACACCTGCGCTAGCAGCAGCCAGTAACATGGTTTCACCGCATGGGAGAAAAAACACATGGAGTTTGTGAACTGCATGAGTGCTGTGGGGCTTCCTCCTCCTTTGCTTGGGGTTGCAAAGGGAGCAGAAGGAGGGCACAAAACCTGACATATTTTTCTAATATAGAGTTAATGCTGAGCCGATGCCAGTGGCGGCCAGTAATTTTAGGAGGGAGGGGGGTGGGCGGGAAACACACTCACACTCATTCATTCACACATGCATGCACATCCATTCACAACACTCATCAACATTCAAACATACACGCACGCACCAGACATTCATTTAAAAACACACATTTACCTTCAGCCTCGGAGGTCCCAAGAGGGTTGGGACTGCTGTCTTTCCTCATTGGCTGACCTTAGGTCAGCCAATGAGGGAAGGCAGCAGACCCAACTTCGTCACAGAGTGGGATGGATCAGTGAGACTTCTGACCCCACCCCACTCTGTGACGAGGTGTCACTGTTTGACACTCCCCTGGACGCTTCAGGGCTTAAACCTGAAGCGCCCAGGTCGGAGTTAATGGGTGACGCTTCCCCTCATCACCGAGGGGGAGGGACTCAAGGCACCTTTGCTGAGCCGAGGAGGTCACGCCCATAGGAGCTGTGACCTCTTCAGCCAGCAAAGTTCAGCTCAGGCAGGCAGGAGTCTGCGCAAATTGCGCATGTCTAGCTCCTGGCTGCCTGAGCTGAACATGAAGAGGGTCTGTCTGGTGGACCTTTGCTCCGCCTGACAGGCACTCTTCATGAGGGGCAAAGGTGGGGTGAATGGCCCCTCCACCCTAAAGGAGGGGCCGCGGCTGGTAGCACCCGAAGACAAGATAGAGACTCTGCCGCAATAAGGGAAAATCAGCACCCCTCTCATCTGGAGTGAGATAATATGGGGTTTCCTCATGTGGTGGGTTCATGGTGGAAAGAGGAGCTACTGTCCCAAACACGGCAAAGGGCAGAGATTGAGCGTAGGCTCAATAATGTCACTATTAACTTGTAATGAAGTATTACGGGCAAGTAATGTAAAGCTTACAGCTAACAGACACTGATTGGTTGCAAACATTTAACATGCACTTGAGCAAAGAATATTAGCTTTTGGCTGGATTGATATAATATGGTGAATGGGGTTGAGTCCTCCCCAGCCCGGGAGCACGCACAAGAACACGCCACACATGGTTCTCAGAACCAGCGTCTTTATTCATCAGCGTACAACAGTGGTTCCCAACCTTTTGATTTCTGTGGACCTCCACTTCAACATTAATGGAAACCAGGGACCCCCACTGAATCATCATTAGAATCCGGGGACCCCCGCCTGAGTCATTACTGGAAGTTGGGGACCAAATTTGTCAATATTTGTTAATATTTTTTAATTTTCTAGGCTCTCGCGGACCCCCTGAGAAGGCTTCGTGGACCCCCAGGGACGTACAATATTCAAACTGCACCTATCATTAGCTCCTTAACCGCCTTTGCAAAGGCCCTTCCATCACGCAACACATGTCAATGCATTTTTAGTAACTTTTTAACCATTTGATCGAAAAAAAAATTATTTTGTTAAAATCTGAAGATTATGTGGCAGATGATAGATTATGTGGTAAAGGTGGCAAATCTCTAATTATGCAAAAATCACTGTGGCTGCACAATTGCATAAATCCAGTGGCTCTGGGTATAAACAACAGCAGCATTATATTTCTACAACCAGTCTTCGAGGAGGTCGCACAGTTCGGGCAGACCACGTGGTATGAGGTATTTGAACTGTCCCCAGACTGGACACTGAGGGTACAGGATTTAGGCCCTCACTAAAACAATGGCGGTAAATGCCGCCTACCGCTGTGGCGATGACCGCCAAAAGACTGTTGCCGTGGCTAACAGCCGTCTGCCAAATAATGACCACAGCTGGATTTCCGCCACAAGAAGGGCAAAAATGTGGCTGTGGACATGCTGGCGGATGGCGTTAAGGTGGCGCTGCTACCACCAGCAGGGCCACGCCAGTAGACCGCCGGCAGCCATATTATGTCAAATAATGCAGCCTGGCGGTGTTTTGCTGGCTGTCGCTGCTGGCATAGCAGCGCCCCGTCCCCTGGCGGAAGACCCCCTGGATCCAGGTAAGCTGGGTTTCCGACAGGGGAGAAGAGTGGGGGGTTGTGTGTGTTTGTGTGGGCTGTGTGCATGAATGTGTGAGTGTGTGCATGAATGAAAATGTGTGCGTAGTGTTGTTTGCATGCGTGTCTGCATGTGTGAGAATGTGTGTATGAATGGATATGTGAATGCGTGTCTGCATGTCAGTGTGAATGTGGTACGGATGTGTGCGTGAATGGATGCATGCATGTATGAATGTGTGTATGCCTGTGTGAGTGAGTGTGTATGAGTGGTGGGTGTCTGCATGTGTGTGTGTAGCGGGTGTGGGAGATTGGAAGGAGGAGCGTGGACGGAGGGTAGTAGGGGGCATCCTGGGGAGTGTTGGGGGGGAGGGGCCTCCTATCAGTGATAGAGAAGGAATTCCCTGCCCCTATAGGGCCTACTGTCATGGTTTCGTGGCGTTATGAATGCCACAGAAACCATGGCGGTAGGCAGGGCAAAAATGCCTGAGGTGGTACAATAGCGGCCGCCGGGCTGGAGATTCTTATCTCCAGCCCAGCGGTTGCTACCACCTTGCCATCAGCCAACCCGCCAGTGTCATAATGTGACAGTATGTACCCCCAGGTTGTTGGCGGTACTATTGCCACATTATCACCCACCGCCGAAGTCAAAATGACCCCCATAATGTCTGATCAAAGCCTTCAGATGGAGCAGCCTCACCTGAGATTGCAGGGACTAGTGAGCATCGAGACAGATGCCTGAAATGTGAAGATTCTCTTGCAATGGATTTGCTAGGAAGTTGCGCCATTATCATGTGTTCCTTGCACATCACAACTTTCAAAGGTTCATCATCAAACAAAGGATCTGTCTTTGGCTTGTTTTTGGTTTGACGAGATCCAAGTCACCTTCGTCGAAGACGATCTCCTGAGCTCGCCGATGTTGATGAGCATATGTCTTCATTTGATGTTTTTTAATCAGTGTGAGTAGCACAAGCCTCTTCATCATTCTGGGTTCATTCAGATGTCCACTGTGGTAGATTGATTCTTGTAGCTCTGAAACATCAAGGTGGCAGGACTCTCACCGGTGTAGAGTGAGGAGTCACACAATAGGCATGTAATGCTTGACATAAGGACTGACTCAGCTCAATTCCCTCCATCGAGGCACATTGGATCACTCGTTTTACGTTTCCCATAAAACGTTTTTCAAAACCGGTAGTCTGAAGCCACAAGGATGTGCTTTTCTGATGCTTGACATTGAGTCTGGTCAGAAACTTCTTGAACTCCTTGCTATTGAATGATGTGCCTTTGTCAGACTTGAGAGTGGATATACCGCACTCTGCAAATATGTTATACAGCCACTCAATTACTTTGTTGTGGGTTGTTGATGACATTTTCTGTACCAGATGAAAACAGGAATACTCATCAATGACCACCATTAGATTATGCCCATTTGCTAGAGGCAAAAAAGAAGTCTACGGACTGATTTTCCTGTGTGCGTACAGAAACATCAGACATGGTTAGTGCATGACGGTTCCTTTAGTAGAAAGGCAG
This sequence comes from Pleurodeles waltl, assembly GCF_031143425.1. Taxonomy (NCBI): domain Eukaryota; kingdom Metazoa; phylum Chordata; class Amphibia; order Caudata; family Salamandridae; genus Pleurodeles; species Pleurodeles waltl. The sequence goes on from NC_090439.1 coordinate 458,953,376, forward strand.
TTACATACATGAAACTTCTTTAATTCTCTCTCAACTCTTTCATGTAAGTGAGGGAGGGAACTACCCTTAATTTCTCAGGGCTCTTTTGGTGGTAACAATGCCACAGTGACCTTCATGAGCAAGTTCAATGATTTGCTGTCTTAAATTCTCAGGTCTGATGATCCTCTTAGCACAATGCCTTCCATGGTCACAGACAGTTCATTTTTGGACATTTTGATATTTGTGAATTCAACATCATCCATCAGAGGCCGAACACCCTGTCTCCCTGATTGAGGTGAAAAAATGTTCTTAAGGGCAAGCATGTCTTTATCAGCATTTGTAGCAGCAGCAATCTGTTCAATGTATAAGGCTGCTGGACCATACAATGAAGTATTCCTCAACAGTTTTCAATGTTGAGCTATGTCACTGTAATGGTCCTTGTGAGAAATAATCTGCAAGGTTCTGGTGCTTGCCTGGCTTATGCACAATTGTATAGTCATACTCTTGTAAACATAACCCCCACCTCTCAATGCAAGAGAGCATCTTGGCTTTTGGATTTCTGAATATAGTGAGTAGCGCTTGGTGGTCTGTGACAACATTGAAATGCTTTCCATAAAGAAACATTTTTGACATGGTCACCCCCACTTTTTGCCCTAGTGCTGATGTTTATTGACAGGAAGTGCACTGGATCTCTGCCAACCAGGCCCCCAGTGCCAGTACCCTTTCCCTAAAATTGAGACGTATGACAATTGTAACCCAATGGGAAAGGACGTTAGCACCCCTGTAAGTCCCTAGTAAATAGTACCTCTGATACCCAGGGCATGGATACTAAAGAGTGTCCCTAAGGGCTGCAGCATGTATTATGTCACCCTAAGGGACTCACACTCAAAAACATGTAGAGTGTTATTGCAGAATGGGTGAAATGGTGGAAACCATTTTGAAAACACAACATTGCACACTCACTGTGTGTCATGCCTAGGTACACTGCATCTACTATATTTGAGTTACCCCTACAGAAGGCCTTTGGAGCCCTAAGGCAGGGTGCACTATAATAAGAGTGAGGGTCCATCTGCATGAGCAGATAGGCCCCTGTGATGTCTAGTTCCATTGCTAGATACTGCAAGTGATAAGGCCGCCACTTTGAGGACATGTACTGGACACTGGTCTTACAAGTGACCCAGTGTGGTAAACCAAGGGCAATAACCACAAGGGAATCTGTCGTCAAGCAGGAAAGTGATGTTTATTGAGTATTAATTTGACTGTGGTTTTTTTCCTCTTTGCTCTTCTTATCTTTCTCTGATGTTGATACTCAGGTCCCTGGATCTCTCCGTCTCTTAGGTCTCCCAGGAAGCGCATGTGGAGAGACGAAGAAAGATATCGGTAAGTGATTTGTTTCACTCACTGGGGATTTCCTCCTTATCTATCTGTTTCTTGATTTCACTCTTCTTTTTACTTTTCTTTCTTTCTTGGTCTCTGTCCTTTCTTACACTCTGCGCTTTCCTGGTCTGTTGGTCTCCTCTTTTCTTTCCCTTCTTGCCATTGGCTTTCCTTATTCTTCTCCTGTCTTCCTCTTTCTTCCTGCTACAGTGCTTCTGTGGCCCTGTTGTCTGTCGTTATTTGCATTTCTTTGTTTGTGGTCTGTGTCTATGACACTGTGACTTATCCTATGTGTTTTTCCTTTAAAAGCCCTTTTCCCCACCAGTGATAACTGACATCCAAATCACTCCCAGTGCTCGCCTCTTGTTTTCCCTTCCTTTTTCCACCCTCCGCCCACAACCCCCTTGTTTCCCCGTATCTACTCCTCCCGTCCTCCCTTCCCTCAATACGGTATATTCACACACCTGGCTATGCCACGCATCTCCAGAAGCGTGGCAGGATTCTGCATTCCACCTCCCAGGGTCACCACGGTTCTCAGACCTCCGTCTGCGGCTTCGTCTTCCTCTTCTCCCCGGCTGGGGAGAAGCCACTCTCCAGACTCCAAGTTCCTTTGGCCTCATTTATCCTTCTCGTCTCCCTCTCGTTCCTCTTTTCTGCCGTCTCGTCCTTCCTCGTCTCCGTCCCGCTCCTCGTCGTTCTCCTTCCTCCCTCGCACTGCCGACGCCGACCTTTTTGTCCCTCCTCATTCCCGCGTCATGCCTGAACCTCACCTCTCATTGGTGGCTGCTCCGTGGTGTTCCTGAACACAACCGACAGCGGTAGCACAAGTCGGTCCTGTGTGCAGGCTGGTTCCGGCCGGCCCGTCACACCCAGCGACATAATGGCGGCACTAAAACTAATGGTGTTTGGTATCAAACATTGCATATTAATAAATCCATACTTTTTGGGTTCATTATGACATTCACCCAAACGGCACCTTAGAGGGGCCAACTGAAAACCTACTAGCCTCTTATTGTGCTGGCTGACTGGTATCAACCAGCCTGCCACCACAGATACGTTTCTGATCCCCTGAAGGTGAGAGCCAATGCTCTCAGAGGCCAGAAACAATTGCTGGTCTTGACAAAGGGGATCAGACCTCTTCCAGCAGGATGGCTAGCGATTTAGAATATCAAAGCCAGGGGCTTCAAAGCCCTTGCTGCCTTTGATATGGGACCCTGACGTCCCTCAGTCCTGGGGAATGTCATTCCTTGCACTGAGGCCCATTTGGCACCAGAGCAAAAGGGAATTTATTCAGGAGGCGTGTTACACTTCCAGGCTAGTCACATCCCTAAGGTGGGTTACTTTAAGTGAACACTCAGCGAAGAGTTTCACCAACTTGTTTTTGGTGAAACGAGGAACTCTGGGTCAGGAATATGGCCACTCCCCTCAGTAAGTGGTCATATAGGGGGTGTTGTCACCCTGGGGTAAGTAGCCCATTGGCTACTACCCTACACTCCCCTCAAAACCCTAAATTCAGTATTTAGGGGTCCCCATGACAGCAGGAAATCAGATTTGTCTACCTGGGAACAGAAAAAGAACAAGAAGAGCCAACAATGCAAGAACTGTGGACCAGAACCGAAATTGGCACCAAACCCTGCCTGGCTGCTGCTGTCCTGACAATTGCAAGAAATGACTCGTCCTGTACCGACCAGCCTTTTTAAACCCTTGGAGGTCTGTTCAGTACTTTGTCAACCAAGCAGCATCTTCTTAAAGTGAGGGAGCCATCTATGTGCATGTTCATGCACCAACCGCGTCTGCCCAGTTCACCGTTTTGCTGACCATTGGGTGTTCCGAGGGAGGAACTCGCCAGGATGCAGATGTTACCAATTTTTCTCCCGTCTGACTCTTACATGTGTCTTTAGCTCTCTTGCAGGTTCACCAAGGAGTTTCCAGAAGCACGGTGTAAGAAAATTGGCACCAACAAGAGAGAAGAACCCGTTGGTAAGCAGAACGCCGATTGCTGAAGAAATGCGACAGAGATGCCGAAATCATGTTCGGGTGAGTACGGGGGAATGAGGAACTGACGACGAGCAGTTGTCACAGTGCAGCACATAACCGTAAAGGCTAAGTGCTCCACCATAAAAGGAGCCACTGCATTAGGCCCACAGTGCCCGACAACCTCTGCACCTGAGCCCCCCAGCCCGGGTCCACATAAACCGACTGTGTCTTCGTGCCCCAGAAACCTTCCAGAGCCGAGCCCCCCGTGGCTTCTGCTGGACTGGTCCCCCAGTTCCCACTTGCAGCCTTTTCTTTTGCAGGTACTCCTCCATTGACTTTACAGCATAGCACCCAAGGCTACCAACAAGACCAGCACCTCTGCACCCGAACACCACAGGGCAGATAAAACCAAACTGCTGGTTCTTTCTTGGACCTTGGCCTGTAAGCCCTTTATGTCCAGGAGAAGAACCCTGAAAAACGTTTGCAAGTATTTCAATGCAGTGTATATTTATCCCATTGAATAACATTACTGCATTAGAGGCTCATGCCTCAAATCTGACAGCTGTGAGTTGCTTCTGTCTTACCTGTAAAAAAAGCTATAATGTCTAAAGTATTTAAACATCTACACTATTTTTCTAAACTGGTCTCAGATATCTCTTTTAGTGTGTGTCTCATTTATTGACTCTGCGTGTACAACAAATGCTCAATACTCCCCTCTATTAAGCCTACGATGCTCAACCACACTACCACAAATAGAGTATGTGGGATTATTAAAGCAAGACTCTTTAAACCAATAAGGGTCGCCTGGACTTTTTGCATTGTGTTCCCCTATATTGGTACCCTACGTAAAAAGCCAGCCTCCTGCAGAAGCACAGTCTTTCTCTCTTCTGGGATGTCAACTTACATGCATCTTCATGATTAACGCTGATTCAGATTTTGCTGTTCCTGCTTCCATGTCAGTGGCTTGTGGATGTGCTCTTTCCTCTGCTCTTGCATTCATTAGTACTTTTTCTAAGCTGAGCGTCTCTCTCAATGTGCATCTTCTGAATGAGTCCAACAGACACCCATCAATGCCTCTGAGGCTCATGGTTTCTTCATCACTGAATTCACCAAACCTACAGTGTTGAATAAGCACAACAAGTCTCTCAACAAACTCATCCATCATTTCATCAACTTGTTGTCTAGCTTGATTGAAAATGTACTTTTCATCGTCGAATGTTTGGCATTGGATTGAACTTGGCTTCTAATGCTTCTTTGATTTGACGGTACAACATTGTCTCAGTCTTTGAGGTTTTCTTTATCACTTCTTTCACTCCATCACCAACAAGATTATTTCTGTATTAAATGATTTTCTCAACAGCTACTTCTTCCAGAACATCTATGAAGTTATCGAAAGCCTTGATCCATGTGGTCCATTTGGTGCCAATATTCTGCTTTTTGGCAGTATCCAATGGTAGCAGAGGCCTTAGAAAAGTGACTGCTGTGTTTTTCGGGCCTCTTTCAACTGTCGTTGAGAGTGTGTGTTATTCAAACAGCACTCATTGTGCACCTGAATCCACGGCTCCTTCACCTTTGACGGTCTGTTTCTTGAATGCTCGGGTCTCTGCTTTCATCTTTCTGTTTCTTTTGAATCATTTCTTCATGCTGTTTTGAAAGCTTTCACCACTCTTGGTCCAACCTGTGACTTTGATAACAGAACGCTGCGTGTTTGAGTCCCTTAGCTTGAGGCAAGAATCAGAACGTGGTGGATGTCGCTTGCTATTTTGCACTGATCGGCTTATGCAGCAGTTGTCGGCTGTCACACCTGATGTTCCAATCATAAAGCTTTTTTACATTGCTGGGTATATCTCTATTTTCAAACCTGGTTGTCGCTGCCTTTAGCATTCTCTTTTTGTGAATGATGGCTCAGTGTTGTGGCACAGCACTGAATTCTTTTTAAGCCTGACAAGTAAGTCTTTCCATCAGCACTTCTCTGCTAGGCCTTCAACTTCTCCACGAGGCCTTGTACGGGCTGGAGTGGAGCTGGCACTCCACATACACCAACTGCGGGCTTCTTTGTACTGGCTTAGGGAACACACACAAGGAGTTTGCTATATCCTTTCAAACTCTCAGGGAGAGCAGTCTTGTTTCTTTGGAGCATGTATGTCCTAATTATAGCCAGTTGTCACACACCCCCATGCACAAGAACACACCACACAAAAAGCTTGTAACCAGCGTCTTTATTTATCAACGTACAACACTCAAACTGAACTTATAATTAGTTCCTAACCGCTAATAGCCACACCTTAATACCTCCCAAATGATTGCATAATTCTTTCATTGAGTTCGCCCAGGACCGTACCGCAGGGTCCTAGTGCTCACAGTCCGTAGACACTACAAATGGCAGCATGACTTTTCCCCATGCTTCTTGTCAGGTACCGACCTGATATGTAGCTTAGCGTTCTCCATTTGTTTTCCTGCATATCCCGCTCTAGACTGCCTTCCTCTCAGTCTGCCCTATACCATTCAAACTCACGTACAGTTGTGCATTGGGTGTGTCATAAAACCGCAGCGGTATCGAACTAGGGCATGATGACACTGAAAGTAATAATGCAATATTGTAATTACAGCCACGTTCTGATGTCAAAATACAGCTAACAAGAAAATAGACTATAGGCTTTTATAGGGCGCTTACACTCTCCCACATATAAATAAATAATTACAGTACACCAACAAGAACGTAGCGGACCATAGATCACTGCCCCTATCTCTTGTTCCACAATTGGTACTCAAACAGATCACTTCTATTCACGTGCACTCACTAAAAAGCAGCTGCTACTTTGCCATTAACTATAACATAATGTATATTAAAGGTGCACTGTATTGATAAACATTTAAGGAAAGAGTCCTTTTCAAATTCTCATTGACGTCCAGTATCATGATACTACTATGATACATTCATTAGCATCATTGAGAGTGCCAAGCAAAGATTCAAGAACAGAGGATATGAGGAAGGAATTTTATGCAAAGCTGAAGAGAGAATTAGACGTACTGCAAGGGGTCACACTTTAAAAAGGGAATTGAAACAAGCAAAAACAAAGAGAGCCTGGTGGCCAGGTGGCTTTTGCCACAAAATACACCATGCTTAGTGACAAAATTTACAGGGATCTGAAAAGACATTGGTGTTTACTGACAGAGGTCCCAGGGCTCAGGAAAGATATGTTGGATAAACCAAATGTGACTTTCCAGAGGGGCAAACTATAGGAAATTGGTTATGTCCAAAATATGTGGTAATGCTATGAGCACTACGTGGCTATCTGACCCCGTTAAAGGGTTTTATGTATGTCATGAGTGTAATAGCAGATTTGGTAAGAACAAGATCCTAAATTTTTGTTACAACACGAAAAGGAGATATGAGATTAGGTACTTTATAAACTGCAAGACAAAATTTGATACATACATTATAGGTTGTGAAGATAACACCATCTATGTGAGAAGTACAGTGAGATCCCTGATTCAGGAACATGTTAGAGCAATAAAGAATGGGGTCATGAGATATACATTGACATTTGATATGATGAAACATCATACAGGGAACAGTGAGATTCCACCTGAGGACCACCTGATCCCAAGACAGAGGATAGAGAACTGTCAGTGAGATGAAATGAAGCATTGTAAATTTGTCATTTACGCAGTGTGGAAATGGGTCATAATACTGATAAGGAATTTCATTACTTCCTCTCAATTTAAACATTAGTGATCTTCAATACATGTTACATACTCTTACCTATGTAAGCATGGTTATCAGCATCAATATGTGGCAATTTATTGGTTGTACCACAATGACCCGTTTACAACAACTTCCTAACCTCGCTCCATGTTGGTTGCACGTTATTTATCCGTTTACAACGACTTCCCAACCTCGTTTCATGAAGTCAAATGTGTTTTGCCTGATCTCCTCTCTCCTATTTGACATATGTCTGATTGTTTATAATAGCATTTGCCTCAATTTCTTATGGTGAGGAAAGGGAATTAACCTACTGACACTGTTTTGAGAAATACTCTAATTTAGGTGGTGATGGATAAAGAGGTTTCATTTGTCACCCCCTTTGTTTTTTCCTTTTTTTCTTAAATATTTTGGCTTTATATATTTTGATTCTTGTAATGGTAGGAGAGGTTTTCCGCTGACTTAAAATTTTAAATCTGTAAGCATTTGCAGGGGAACATGATTTTCCTCATGGTAACTCCAGGCCACAGGGTTCATCCCAATTCATCATTATGGAGTATTGGTTAATCGATCAATGGTATGAATACTGTGGTCTAGACATGGACACATGATGCTATCCCCTCTCTAAAAATCCAACTAGGCCGCTTTTTTACTTTGCTAGACTGTGATGGTTTAGCAGTGTCTCGAGATATGTATGCAGTGGTCTGGAGGCAATATCGGTGCACTTTAATCTTACCAATATGATACTAGTGCACAGATGTCTAGGTTTTAGTATTTGCCTTGATCAGATACGAGGACAGTTGACTTTGTGGTTGAATTTGTGGTTTAAATAGGAGGAAGGTATATTTTTGTACATATTGATGCAGGATATTATCCCCTTTCAAGATGGCCGACACGTTTTTTTAATTCACCCTCGGCCTCAAACTAGCGTATTAGGATTGGTTGGTAAATTTACAGAACAAGTGTGTTGAACTCAGGATGGAATACCGGTCCCCATAAATTGGGGGGGAGGGGAGAGAGACCAAGCTTATGGTTTTTCCACTCCTCTACCATTTGGGATCTGAGGACGAATGCGTGCAGCTGTTGGCATATAGGCCCATATTTATACTTTTTTAGTGCTGCATTTGCGTCATTTTTTGACGCAAAAGTGGTGCTAACTTACAAAATACAATTGTATTTTGTACGTTTGCGCCGTTTTTGCATCAAAAAGCGGCGCAAATGCGGCGCTAATAAAGTATAAATATGGGCCATAATGTAGTAACTGCTATGAGATAGTTAAAAGTAATATTGGTTCATGTATTGGCTATTGAAGTTGACATGCTGGGACATATGTGCCATTGATGGGCTTGATGGGCTTCTTTTTTTTAAACAAAGGATTGTTTTGTAGGAAGTATGGTCCTCTGTGAGTTGGAATGACTTGATTTTTTGTTACCGGAAGTAACATTGGAACTTAAGCAGGACTCAATATTGTATTTCTACTGAATGTGCAGTTTTTTCATTTATAAAACAGATTTTTCGATATGGATGCTACTGATGTGGAAATAACTAATCAAGCAATAGAGTTTAGTTTTCAAATAGTTCTCCCTGTGAGGGGTTAATTATATCCAGTAACCCAAACAATGGGAATGTGCTGGAATAAGATGCTGATAGGGTCTTTGCTTGCAGTTTCCTGGTTTTCCCTGTCTTACATTCCTCTTCTGCCATTAGGTGCAACTGTGGAATATAATTGATCCCAACTTTGCAAGTGAGGTAATAAGCTTTTGAAAAATAGAAGCTCTTGGACTGATGGATATCAAAGGGACTGGGACAATAGAATTGCCTTTCTGGTATATAATGGGATTGGGTTGGCGCTGAGTGGGTACTCCCTTTAATTGTTTCTCTTTAAGGTAACTTCCCATGTTGACACATTGCTTAACATTAACAGGTGGAAACGATCGTCTTGATTCACGGATATCGCCATTGTGATGAAAGCAATGGGACTGTGGATAATTGTGTTTAGAGGACTTCCGCTGCAAATGTTAATGGTAGGTGTAGAAACAAAGGTGTCCTTGATTGGGAGGAGTATAATTATTTGAAAAAAGAATATCTCAGAATACCAGTTCTATATTTCGTGCCGAAAGTTCATACAAATAGTCCTAATCCCCCAGGCAGACCAATTGTTTCCTCAAGGGACAGTGCATTTGAGAATTTATCCAGATATGTGGATTCGATCCTGCAAGATCATGTGGTTACTTTCCCTCCTTATGTGAAAGACACAAAAGATTTTTTAGGAAAGATTACCGGGATCAATTGGGAAAATGACTTTTTCCTAGTAACTTTAGATGTAAAGTCCCTATATACGGTCATTGACCACGAACAAGGGATTGAAGCATGCTACCATTTTCTGAGAGCTAGACCAGTTAGGATGTTGGAGCACACTAACAGGATCTTAGAAATGATGAGGCTGTGTCTCGAGAATAACATATTTCATTTCAATGGGAAACTGTACTGACAAATTCTCGGGACAGCAATGGGTACTTGCTTTGCTCCTAGCTTTGCGACTCTCTTTTTAGGGTGGTATGAAGAAAGAATGTTCAACAAAGAGGAGATGCAAACGTTATGTGATCAAGTTGTTTTATGGCTGAGGTATATTGATGATGTTTTCATGATATGGATAGGTTCTATGAAGGAAGTGAAGGACTTTGTATATAACCTAATCAACAATAATAACAATCAAATTTTTTCCTCAACTATCAGCAGGACAAGTATTGAGTTTCTAGATGTAGTTGTTGAAATTCAAGATGGTAGATTCGAAACTCACCTGATTAAAAACCAACGGCAGGTAATAGCCTGCTGCATGCTATGAGTGGACATCCCAATAACCTTAAATGGAGTATAGCGTATGGTGAACTTTTAAGAGCTAGGAGAAACTGCAGCACAGATAAAGATTATAGAATTGAAAAACAGACCATGATACAGAGATTTAAAGACAGGGGATACCCCAGTTGGGTACTACATGAAGCCAGTCAAAGGGTGCACTGTATATCTAGAGATAAAGTTTTGTTTTCTAATGAGAAGGTATCTAAAAAGAATGAAAATCCAACAACTAGACTAATTTTAACATACAACAACAATGCAAGAGCAGTTAAGAGAAGTGCATCCAAACATTGGGATTTTGTGAAGAACGATAACATTGTGGGTCCCAAGTTTCGAGAGAGACCTAGCATTACGTTTCGGAAGTTGGGATCGCTATGTGATACTTGGCATATAGTGATATCACTTTAAGACAAGTTGATACAAGATTTGGGCTACAAGGTTTCTTTCAATGTGGAAAGTGCAAGGCATGTAAAGCAAGTCAGATAAAAAAAAGAGTATAGAACCTTTGGTACACATACACATTCCATCAAACAATTTATAACGTGTAGTACACAGTATGTGATCTATGTGTTAGAATGTCCCTGTTCTTTGTGATACGTGGGAAGCACAACATGTACAGTGAAAAAACGAGTTCTGGAGCATATGCGTGCTATAGGACATGGAGATCAAAAGTATCCCATAGCAAGACATTTTGAAGAATATCATTTCACAGATCGTACTAAACTGTTGTTCTATGGTATTGAAAAGATTCAGATTAACCTGGGGGGGTAATTGGGTTGCACAGTTGCGTAGAAGAGAGTCAGAATATATTATAGATTTACAAACTTCCATGCCAAGTGGGCTTAATCTTGATGAAGATTTGAGTGCACATCTACATTAGCAGACTAATATTATCAAGATATCCATTTATAATCATGTGTCAGGTTTTGTTTTGAATGAATTATTTGATCGGAGGTTCCTTCTTTGATGCTTCCTCTATGAAAAAGTATCTTTCAACATTTTTGTATATATCTTTATCCTTCTTTTCACATGAGGTGTGGTGTAATTGAATAGCACTAGTTTTTTTAATGAAGGATGTTGGACACTATAGATGTAGTTTTTCATGGAGGATAGCCGGTGAGATGTATGAGATAAAATATACTGATGGAGAATATGATGAGTATTGGGGTGGATATATGTTTTTATCTATTATATGATACTTCTCGTTGAGCATGGGATACGTGTACATTTAACCTGTGGGCTAATAGATTGTATAAAGCCATATTTATTATTTTTTGAGAAAGATAATTAATTAGTTGAGAGTATGAATGCATATTGAGATCTAAAGAGCAGGTAATGTTAATGATCCTGATATTGAACTCTATCGAGTTATGAACTGAGAACCGTAAATGATTTTATTATGCATGTTTACATTGTTATGCTTGAAATTTATAATACAAATAGGACAATGTTTGTCAGAAGTATTTTTGCAGACAATCAATTTAAAGGAAACAGGGTGGAGGTAGATCGTGAGCCCCAGTACTCGTAGGTGTATGGTATGGTCTTATTTATTGAGATGGCGCCTATATAAGAGTATAGAACAAGTATTGCTAAAGATTCCATTATCAATTGTAATTGAGGTGTGAAATATGAAATGTAGATCATTCCATCATGCACGCTTATATGTTTACGCTTTGATTTTTGTAAATAAAAAAAATCTTGTTAAAAACATTTCTGCAGACGATCAATTTACATGAAACGGTTAAATGTGGACTGTGAACCCTAGTACTCTCAAATCTATGTCAGGATGAAATGAGGTATACATCAAGATGGCGCCCACATAAATGTGAAATGGATGTTGATATGTTAGTCCGTCATCACTGTTTATGTAGTAGATGTGTATTTTACGAGGTGTGCACGGTAAAGTGATTGTGTGAGCAAGGCCGTCGGACCAACAGAAACATGTCATGATGGAAAATAAAACCTTTCCCTAAGTACCGTATCCTTGCCTGAGTGGGTGCTTTATATTTGATTGTTGACTAATGATATTTATATATATAAAATATATATAGATCACTTTTGTCAATGAATGTGTGGTGTCCCGGGGGCTGTGAACTATATATATATATATATTTGCCACTAGTTGTCTTGCAGTTGCAGCTTGCGTCTTCAAAGCAATGCATATAATTCAACTGATGCGTTTCAACTGTAGTTTTTAGGCAGCAATAAAAAAGTCAAATAAGTCTTGTGATTATGTTTCTGCTACAAAAGGATCAGACTTTTGTCTATTGGTAGTTTTGGTGCCATAAATAACCGCAGAAGGTTTATATGCCTACTGCAAAGAGCATATCTGTATTTTATGTAAATAGCTCAGTACATTAGTAAAGTCAGCCATTACCTGTGCTATAATACAAATGAAATGTACGTGCGGGGGAGGCTATGGAGAAGTGAAGGACACTTTTGCTGGGTGGTAGTGAGGGAATCCGAGGAGGAGGACATGGGAGTGGGAGCACCAATAATGATTGTTGGACTGGGTGCTAGAGGTGCTAAAGACTGTGACGATTGGTATTGACAAGGTGTTTTTGAGTGTCTTGAAAGAACGTGCTGATTGAGGGAAGAAGCGCAGGTAAGGTGACCTCTACTGTTGCACATATCACACACACACCAGCAATTGTGTGACTGTCTACATTGGCTAGTGTTTTAGAGCAACAGTTTAGCCAGGAGCAGAGATGGCATCTCGTTGGATGACTGCTGCTCACGCCCCCTCACTCAGGTTATAGAGGACAGCTCTGACATAGGATCAGAGACTGAGGCAGCAGATACTGAGACAGCATCTGAGGGATAGGACAATGACGCAGACTCTGGGAGTGATTTTCCATTCCGAGGAGTCCCATTCGATAACTCCTCTTCCAGTAATTATGAGGGAGGTGATGAGGACAGTACTGCTGTCCCTTCACAAGCACAGTCTGTGCAACGGGACAATAGCGGGCTAGCCCAACCCAGAAAGCAGGTGAATGCGGCGGCAACCACAGAGAGAGAGTGCTTTCCTGTGAGCTCCCCAATTTAGTTCAGCGCCAAATTCCACCACCAAAATTGTATTGTGGAGACATCAAATTATATATCACAAAACAAAGTGGTTTTGTAAGGCAGGCAGCTTTGTTTATCATCCTGGGCTTGGCGGCCATATAGGGAAATATACTAAACCCAGATATTTCTGGAAACTAGACATCCGGGGGAGTCCATAGAGGTGTGACTTGTGTGGATTCCCCAAAGTTTTCTTAGCCAGAATACCCTGCAAAGTTGAAATGTTAAATAAAAACTCTATTTTTTCTTGCATTTCTGTCACACAAACTAAAGGAATATGCTGGGATCCACAAAATTCCTACCACCCAGTGATTCCTCACCTGTCCTGATAAAAACGCTAGCCCACTTGTGTGTATGTACCTAGTGCCTGCATCAGGAAGGGATCACCCCAGGGTCAACAGTTGCCTCATGTAAGGACCAACATTGACCGTTGTGTGATCTATTCCAGTCGCGGGCACTTGGCCCACCCACACAAGTGAGGTACCATTTTTATCAGGAGACTTGGGGAACACTGGGTGGACTGGGTGGAAGGAAATCTGTGGCACCTCTCAGATTCCAGAACTTTCTGTCACCGAAATGTCAGGAAAAAGGTTTTGTTTGCCAAATTTTGAGGTTTGCAAAGTATTCTGGGTAACAGAACCTGGTGAGAGCCCCACAAGTCACCGCATCTTGGATTCCCCTTGGTATCTAGTTTTCAAAAATGCACAGGTTTGGTAGGTTTTCTTGGGTTCCGGCTGAGCTAGAGGCCAAAATCCACAGCTAGGCACTTTCCAAAAAACAGCTCTGCTTTCTTTGGGGAAATGTCATGTCTCCACATTGTGTTTTGAGGCATTTCCTGTCGGGGCGCTAGGCCTACCCACACAAGTGAGGCACATTTTTATCGGGAGACTTGGGGGAACGCTGGGTGGAAGGACATTTGTGGCTCCTCTCAGATTCCAGAAGTTTCTGTCACCGAAATGTGAGGAAAAAGTGTTTTTTTGGGCCAAATTTTGAGGTTTGCAAAGGATCTGGGTAACAGAACCTTGTGAGAGCCCCACATGTCACCCCATCTTGGATTCCCCTAGGTGTCTAGTTTTACAAAAACACAGGTTTGGTAGGTTTCCCTAGTTACCAGCTGAGCTAGAGGACAAAATGTAAAGGTAGGCACTCACATCAGATTTCAATGTAAAAATGTGATGTGTCCATGTTGCGTTTCCTGTCACAAGCATTAGGCCTACCCATGCAAGTGAGGTACCATTTTTATCAGGAGACTTGGGGAAACACAGAATAGCAAAACAAGTGTTATTGCCCTTTGTCTTTCACTACATTTTTTCCTTACATTGTAAAAAAGAAGTCTATTTGAGAAATGCCCTGTAATTCACATGCTAGTCAGAGCACCCCAGAATTCAGAGATGTGCAAATAACCACTGCTTCTCAACACCTTATCTTATGCCCATTTTGGAAATCCAAAGCTTTTCTTGATACCTATTTTTCACTCTTTATATTTCAGTAATGAATTGCTGTATACCCAGTATAGAATGAAAACCCATTGCAAGGTGCCGCTCGTTTATTGGTTCTGGGTACCTAGGGATCTTGATGAACCTACAAGCCCTATATATGTCCGCAACCAGAAGAGTCCAGCAGACATAACAGTATATTGCTTTAAAAAATCTGACATTGCAGGAAAAAGTTACAGAGTGGAGAAAAATGGCTGGTTTCTTTCAGCTCAATTTCAATATTTCTTTATTTTAGCTGTTATTTTCTGTGGGAAAACCTTGTAGGATCTACACAAATGACCCCTTGCTGAATTCAGAATTTTGTCTACTTTTCAGAAATGTTTAACTTTCCGGTATCCAGCATTGGTTTCACACCCATTCCAGTCACTAACTGGGAGGAGGCTAAAAGCACAAAAAATAGTACAAATGGGGTATGTCCCAGTAAAATGACAAAATTGTGTTGAAAAATGTGGTTTTCTGATTCAAGTCTGCCTGTTCCTGAAACCTGGGAAGATGGTGATTTTAGCACCACAAACTCTTTGTCGATGCCATAATCAGGGGGAAAAACACAAGCCTTCTTCGGCACCCCTTTTTCCCATTTAAAAAAAAAAAATGTTCGCTGTATTTTGGCTAATTTCTTGGTCTCCTCCGGGGAACCCACAAACTCTGGGTACCTTTAGAATCCCTAGGATTTTGGAAAAAAAGGAAGCATACTTGGTGTGGATAGCTTATGTGGACAAAAAGTTATTAAGGTCTAAGCGAGAACTACCCCAAATAGCAAAAAAAGGGCTCATCATTGGGGGGAGGGGGGTTAGAGACCCCGCAGCTAAGAGGTGATAACGCGTCCTGACCTAGGTACTTTACTTACACGGGGACTCGTTTTAGGCCAATGAACCTTTTGACCCTGATTGGAGACACCTTAAGACGAGATATCTATTCCGCATTTCAATTACTAGATCAATAATCTCATCAATATTCACAATAACAAATCAATCAAAATAGTAAATTCCATTAAAATGAATTGAAATACAACATGACCTTTCAGCCATGAATAACCACACAAGTTTAGTAAGATTTATGATATTTATTCCCTGTTGGTTACACTCTTCTAGCAGGTTTATTCGTCTCAATACCAGAAAACACATTAACAATGTCACAATGTGGCAACTTGAATATGACTTACGCAAAGCAAAGATTATGAACATTAGAAGAAAGCACTACGTCAACATGAATTAACTTTAGCAGAGTATCATTAGCGCATTATTCAACAAAGCAAGATTCAGTCATTTGTCTATTTGCATCCAAATTAGTGAACTCCTTATCTAACCTCTGATTACCATCCACATGTTGAGCTTCATGCAAAACAATTTTGTAACACAAATTTAGAAAACATCTAACTATGGTCTCTATCAAAAGAGCAGTTGGTACCTAGAAAGAAAAGGCAAACAGACAGTTACAATTTCATCATTATATAGTTACCCTCCGTAATGGGTCAGCATAAAGAATCAGCCTTCGTCCTCAGGACAGCAGTCGATCCACCATCAGCCAGGATAGAACAGCAAAGTCTCGGGTCATAAGAAGGAGAAGTAAATATCGAGCAAGACAAAGTGAGGATGGTTTAAAGTATCAATAGCAAGGACTAAATCAGAATATCAGAGCAACACTAAGAGTGTCCCCCTAATGTCTCAGTACGAGACACGGAAAAATGGCTGAGTAAGAGTGGCAGGATAAAGGTACGCAATGGCTGATTTCTCCTTGTAACACGTCGTTAAATTGAATTTGCCAGACAAGTCTCTACTTTCCAATTGGTCAGCATTTGGTGCTTTATTATCTCTATCCAATAGTCCGTTGATCACCTTACTAGAATTTTCACTTAAAACAGTTCTCATGCAGTTTATTGGCTCCTGTGATTTACGTCTTCAACGGGTAGAATGTCAAGTAGGAAAAGTTACACTCCTCGTTTCAGACAGTAGCTCCATTGTCTTTACCAGTTTGAGCGGACTTGTACCTGTTGCGAATTACACTGTTGCATTCAGCAAGAATGTCTCCATGAGCAAGTCAGGTCTCATGAGAAAGAATTTACTACGGTTACACACACACATCTCTAGCTTCTGGAAAAGTACAGTTTGATGTCCTTCAGCAAGATAGCACATTGCACGTTAGAAAAACACATTTAATATGAGACCAGGCAGCTAGGCCCAGACCCTTGCTAACTAAGGCCTAATGATTAATTCAACAAAAGCTTAACATATAACTCTTAATGCTAAAACGGAATCATACATTACTACATTAATAATTCATTATTAATCCATTTAATTAATCATCGTATACATTGATGGCCACTCCCCGTGGGCACATTTCAAACGCGTATGTTAACACTGGTCCGTCATGTTTTCTATGCAACTTTATTACACGTTATTTTGCAAGCATTTCATGTTAATTTTGATTATAAAAGCTACACTCCAACAGAGGCTAAAGACAAAAGGAAAATAAAGCAAAGAACTGAACACAACTGAGAATTTAAAAAGGACTCTTTCCTTAAATGTTTATCCATACCCTGCACCTTTACTATGTATTAATAATTACAGACACACAGTGCCTAATTTGACCCTGTGGCTTCCGTGCGGGGCACCAAACTTATTTTTCTGCCTCAAGCATTTACTGCGAGCAAAAGACACATATGGGAAAGACGGAGGAAGAGAAAAACAAAGGTCACAAAGGGAGGCAGCAGAAAACTGCAAAGGGAGCTGAAGGGGCAGGAAGTGGCTGTAAATGGATTGAAGAGGCCTGAGACAGCTTCAGGATTACAGCTGCCTCAGTATTCCGTACTCGCACATTTAATTGCAGCAGCCGCGTGTTTCAAAGGACATCTTTGGGCACCGGCACCTTTATATTATCAAATTAAGCACTGTAGACACACCATTTCTCAAAGCAACAATGTAATCTGTATATAGAAGGTGACGGCCAGAACAGCCCTAAAGTACACAGTGCCGATACACGTGATTTTACAGTACAGAGCGACAGAAAATAGCAGTGAAGCAATACAAACCTTCCCCGCTCAGCACATCTTTACCATATTCCTAGAACGAGTTTAATTTCTGCATCGGCAGTATAGTTAGAAGTTGAAAAAATACGACAGCACTGCCCCCTGCCGGAAATTGTTTAGAATAATCTAACCCAGTACCACACTTTCCTTTTAAAATATTAACTTAAAATGTAAAATAAAGCGTTCAAGTACAATATGAATAATATAATATCTAGTGCACAAAAACAAGGAGATGATTTACCCGTCTTCAGCCAGAAATCAGTGTTGAAGGCCAAATTACATATATTTGCACTTTTGGCAAGCAATTTTGGGCCAATATTTTGCACCGTTTGACTTATACAAAGATGGAGTTTGTATAAAACAGCAAAAAACGTTCGTTTTTGCCCACGTCTACAGGTATAAATGCCATTTTTGCACTTCCTCTCGCTGCAAATAAGAATGCAACACTGCCTGGAGTGTTCCTGTAGATTATTCCATTGTCAGTTAGACTGTTTGATGAAGTAGGGGCTCTATTCACAAAGGTATATTTGATAATAACCTAAAGTTTACAAACAAAGGTACTGTTTCTACATCTGCCAGGATTTCACAAAGGGGTTCCTGGCAGGCGTAAGCATTGACGAAGGAGATCTCCGCCACTAGTGCGGAGATCCCTGGAGCTGTAAATCCACTAAAGGGGAGGGAATATTGGTATTTTGAAGGTGTGGTTTGCTTTGCAAATGTGGGAATGCACACACACTTGGACGTTTGTCAGGCTTTCCCAATTACGATCGGACCCATTACCACCCTGGAAGAGGCGGATTTACCGCATACCGGGCTGGCACAACTCTCATTCCATGGTAGGAAAAAGAGCAGCTCACCCCCCACATTTGGTGGGGGTCTAGCGGCGGAGCTTTCTCGATGGGGAAAAGTATTTTGGCCCATGCCCTCTGAGTGCTGATTCACCAGGTCCTTCTACTCCTCCTCACCCTGGCCCAAGGCCTGTTCTGCCTGGTCTTGGTCTCATTTGGTCCCAGTACCCCTGATTTTCCAAGCCCTGGTCCTTCTTGCTTCCCCTGATCCTGGTCCTCATACTCCTCCTCTGCCTGGTCCTCATCCCTCTGGTCCTTATTTTACTCTCTTTGCCCTCCTTGTGTCAGCCTCTTTAGTCCTGGCCATTCTCGAACTGGTCCATCCTGGTTTGGGTCCCAAGCACTGGCCCTTCTTACTGCCCTTGTCTTTCTGTCTTTTTACATTCCTCATGATACTAGTTCTGGTCTCGCTGGTACAATCCATCTAGTCCTGTTGGTTCTGATCCTTTCTGGTTGTCCTAACCATGGTCCTCTGGGTCATGGACCACCTGGTGTGGTCCACTAGGTCACCCCCTCTTGGTCCTGGTCCCCCAGATCCTCATAGTCCCCCTCGCACTGAGCCCAGTCCTGTACCACTGACCTTGGCACCACCAGGTCTTAGTACCCCCGGACATTGTCCTCCTGGCACCGGAACTCCAGGTCCTGGTCTCCTGATCCGTGTCCTACTGGTCTCCCCAGTTTTCCTATTCATGATTCCCTTAGTTCTGGTCCTTTTGATCCTTCTGGGTCTAGTCCTCCAGACCCCAGATCTCCTAGTTACTATGGCCCTTGCCCCTTACTCCTTTCTCTCCTGGCACCACTAATCCTGTTTCTTTATCTGCCCAGGCCTGGTTTCGTTGGCCCTCCTGATCCCCCTTACACCAGTCCTGGGCATTGTTGTCTTGTTCCTCCTGGACCTGTTCTCCCTGGTCTCCTTGGTTGTGTCCCCCTTGTTCTTTGTTACCTTTGTCCTGCTCCTCTTCCAACTGGTAATCTTGATACTGACAGTCCTCATTATCTTAGTCCTAGTGTTCCCAGACCTCCAAGCCCTTTGTAGTTATTTTGGATCCGCTGGTCAGGGGATCCTGTTCTTCATAGCTAATTTTGTCATTCTGTCCCTAGTCCTCTGAGTTCAGTTCTTCTTGGGCCACATCCTTCCAGTTCTGGCCATCCTTGTTTTGGTCTAGCTCCTCATACTCCCCCCCCCCCCATGTCCTGGTCCCACTCGTCCCAATCCTCTTGGTCCTGGACTGCCATAGTCTTCCTGTTTGTAGCGCAGCTGTCCCTGGGCCTCCTGTCCCTTTCTGTCCTCTTAATACTGCTGGTCTTGTGCAACCTGCTGTTTATAATCCTGGCCCTGCTGGACATCATGGCCTTGTCCTCTGGGTTTGGACCTCCGATCTACGTTCTCCACATCCTTGGTCCACTGATCCTCCTCACCATGGTCCTCCTGGTCTTATTTGTCCTGTTCCCCTTGGTCCTGGTTCTCCTTGTCTAGGTCTTTCTGATCCTTCTAGTCCTACTGGCCCTTGTACTTCTGGTTCTGTCCCTCTTGATCCCCTGATCCTGGTTCTTTGGACACTGGTCCTCCTGGCCATGGTCTTCCTCTTCCTTGTCTTCCTGGTTCATCTGATCTTAGTACACCTGGTTTTCCTAATGCTGGTCCTAGGGGGCTTGGTTCTCATGTTCCCTCTGGCCATATCTCCTTAGTCCTCATCACCTTATACTGATCCACTTGCGAGAGGTTCTCCTGGACCTGGTCAATTTACATCCTTCCGGTCCTTCTCTACATGGCCTTGGTCTTCCTAGTTTCCTTGGTCCTAGCACCCTTGCCATTCATGGGCCTCCTAGTCTTGCTCATTCAGGACTTTCTAGTCTTCCTGGTGCTTCCGAGTCCTCCTGGCCATTCTGTTCACCATAACCCTCGTCCTCCAGCTTCTGGCTTTGATGGTCTATGAATTCCCAGTCTTGGTTTCCCTTGGCCTCCAGATTCATTTTATACTGGTCCTGCTCCCAATGCTGTTATTTCCAGTTCCAGTGGTTTTGGTTCCCCTGTTCCTGGTTTCCTGATCTTGGTCCAGTCTTCCTGGTTCTCTTAGTCCTCTTGGCCCTTGACTTCATCTACTGCATCCTGGCCTATGTAGTCCCCCTGGTCATGGTCCCCTGCTCCTGGTCATCCTGGCACTTTCTGATCCTCTATGCCCACTCATTGTGTTCCTTCTGATTCCAGTGGTTCAGGTACTAATGGTTTCCCTGTCCTGGTTCCTCCTATCCTCCTAGTCGTACTCTTCATGGTCCTGCCTCCCTGATCCCAATGGCCCTGTTAACCCTAGTCCTGGTAGCCTTGTAGTGGTCTTTATGAGTCGTATCCACTTGTCTTTGGTCCTTCCCAGTCTTTGTGGCACTGATCATATACATCTTCCTGGTCATTATCTCCCTGGTAACCCTGCCACATTATTCGTCTTCTTCATGCTGCTGTTCTAGGGTCTCCATTGTCTCTTAGTACTAGTATTTCATAGTCCTCCTTGACTTTCTTGTCGTCCTGCCTATGCCCCTCTTGCCTCTGGTTCTTTGGACCTTTGTCCATGCCTTCCAGTTCCTTATCCACATTTTCACCATGGCTTAAGCCACCCGGACTTGGTCCTCTTTGGCCTGTTCTTCCAGGTCCCCTTGTGTCTAGTCCCCCTCTTTATAATCCCCCTGGTTCAGGCCCCCTAGGTTGTTCCTCATCATCCTGGCTGTTGCTGTCCTACTCATTCTGTTTCAACTGGTCCTCTTGGTCCTCATCTCTCTGTTCCCCCTGATTTTGGTCATCCTCATCCTCTTGATCCACACCACTCTGTATCTTGTGGTTCTCATAGACCTCCAGATACAGATCCTCCTGGCCCTTCCTAATCGTTACGTATTTCATCTTCATCTTGGTCCCACGGTCCATTGTCTAAATCCTGCTGGTCCTAGGCTCTGCACTCACTCTGGCCTTCCTCGCCCTGAGCAAATGCCCCATGATATGTTCCTGCTGGTCCTTCTGATCCTGGGCTTCCTCTTCCTGGCTCTCCTGATCATTCTAATCCCCCTCGCTATGGTTCTCCTTGCCCTGGTCTTCTTGAACCTGTCCCCCCAATCCTAGTTGTCTGGACATTGGTCTTCGTAGCTGTAGGGTTCTGGCTCACTATATAGTGTACAGAAATGATGTGTACTGTGCACAGTGTCCACGCAACCCCACCTTGGTTTACAGAGGTAAAAACTTGACCACCTAATGCCCTAATTTTTAAGGTAGCTTGGTCAAGCAGGGAGGCCAATCTTGGAGAAGTGCAAAGCATTTGTTGTATTCACAGTATCAATAAATGTGGACACACACTCAAAGGAATAACTCAATGCCAATTTACAAAAATACTTCAGATTTTTATAAAAACATTTAAGACCAAGGTCATCAAAATCAGGTAAGTACTTTTTATGTTATGATTTTTCAAAGTTTAGAAAATGTCTTGCTTTTGTGCATAATTGCACACCATAGGAATCAATGGGAGAAAACTTTAAAAATTCATATAAAATCAGGCAATGCATTTACCAGTGTCTCCTTTTGTTTTTAGGTTGAGGTCGTCAAAGGTCCTGTGGACCAGCCGGAGATGTTCGGGCTATTCCCGGTTTTCACTGGAGCAGCTGCTGAAAAAGTTTTTGGAGCTGGTGCAGGGGACCACCTGGAAAAGCAATGCACAGACAAACTACAAGGTGAGCCAGTCGGGTCCCCTTGGAGTGTAGAGGTCACAAGGGGTGGGGGAACCTTAGAGCACAGCTGGTTATCTGGTGCATGGCCCAGGGAGGCCGGGTGCAGAGCATGTGGGTGAGCCAAGAGCTGTGCGCAAAGGTGCCCTTGAAAGCAGGAGGCAGGTCACTTTGAGGGTGGATTAAAGGTCAGCACGGCCACTAAGGGGGGTGGGGTGGTTCTTATGTGTCCTGAGTTCCCTCGACTGGAGCTTGCTCCTGGCCCTTTGGGAGTCCGGAGTGGACTTTTCTTCTGGGTGTCGAAGGTTGGGGTTCTAAAACCACTGACTTTTGCATGGTCCTGCCACTGGAGGCTGCAGCACCACCAATCGTAGCACACTTGCAGGGATTGTCATCTGGATCTGTTGGGTGAAATTTGGTGTGGTTGTGGTGTCTGGTTCCTTGGTCAGCGGCCGGTCATTGAACTGGGCTTCACTGATCATTTGCTTCTTCATTGCAGAGAGTGATGCCTTCACTCTGGAGGGAGATCTTTGGCACTTTTCAGAAGGGTGGAGGTCCTCTGGGGTTTTTTAGAGTCCATCCGATGTCCATGCAACCCCTCAGCGGTCATTGTCGAGTCCTGGGTGCAGCAGGCAGTGTTTGGCACCTATTTCTTTGTGCAGCAGGAATGCAGTTCTTGAGCCTTGGGCCTTGTTTGTTGCTGGCCTTCTTGTGTCCTTGGAATCTGATCTGAAGGTCTAGGGGTGCCCACTAAATACTGCATTTGGTGGGCATTTATAGGAGTACCTAGTTGTGACCAATGGGTCATCAACTTTAGGGTGCTCTACACCCACTATCTGACAACTTCCTGTGGGCAGAGGACACTTCCCTATCCCTGATAGGCTATTTTCCTACCATGGAAGATGGAGGAAAATGAAATGGAGAGGCCACCTTCAGGGCAGTGGAGGTCGAGTTTCAAGGACGGCAAGCCCTTTGAAACAGACAGGTAGGGCTGTGCACATTCCTGGAATAGGAGGTGTAACACCACTGCACAGGAAGGGCTTTGTTTCTTGAATCCAGAAAGCACAGGCTCTCACCTCAGGATTTCAGAGTCTTGTTTGGTGGTGGCAGGCTGGTTGTGACTGGCCGGCAACCATCCCAGGGTTAGTTAGCTTTAGCAGGGGTCACCTCTAAGGTGGCCCCTAGGTACCTTTTGCAATAAATCTAATACTGGTACCAGTTTGGATTTATTGTTCTGAGTTGTTTGAGACCAAGCAACCCAGGGTTGAGAGTGGCCATCATGTAGCTGTGAAACTCGTACTGACCAGTGTCCAGCGAATGCATTTAAAGTGGCTGCTATGTTCACTTACTATGTCCCAGGTTTGCAAGGACACAGTAGGGGCATATTGCTCATGCATCTACGTCCACACATGCAGTATAATGCACCCTGCCTTAGTGCTGAAAGACCTTACAGAGGGATGACTTACCTATATTGCATGCAGTGTGTAGTGGACAGGTCATACAGGCTGTGTGCCATGTCAGTTTTCCATTGTAGGATTCCACCAGGACACTCAGCCTGCAAAGGCAGTGCCGGGTGCACTTGGATGCATGGTCCCTGAGGGTGGCACAATCTGTGCTGCTGCCCTTTGGGTCCTACCGTTAGTACCCCATACCCTGGGTACCTAAGTACAATTCACCAGGGACTTATATTAGCAGCTAAAGGTGTTGCCAACTGTGCTAATGCATCACAGCAGATTGGGGATAGAGATCAGGTCCAGGGAACCTGGTTAGCAGGGGCTCTGGGCACTAAACTTTGAAACCACATCAAATACCAGGCAAAAAGAGTGGGGGACGGGGTAACCATGTCAAAAGAGACCCTTTCCTAGCCCTCTCCCCCTCAAATGAAAGAAGATGAGACTACCCTTTCCCTAGTGAGTCTTTATCATCTTAGTGGAAGAACCTGGAAAGGACATCTGCATTGGCATGGGCAGTTCCAGGTCTGTGTTCCACTTGAAATTCCATTCCCTGTAGGGATACAGACCACTTAGGCAGTTTGGGATTTTCATCTTTCAAGTGTTGCAACCATCTGAGAGGCATGTGGTCAGTATGAACCATGACGTGAGAGCCAACCAAGTATGGCCTCAGCTTCTACAAGGCCCACACCACAGCAAAGGCTTCCCTCTCTATGGCACTCAATTTATTTTCCCTAGGGAGTAGTCTTCTGCTTATAAAAGCAACAGGCTAGTCATGTACCTCACTATTGTTCTGGGCTAGGACCACTCCTACCCCCAGTTCTGAGTCATCTGTTTTGACACTAAACTGCCTGGAGTAGTCTGGAGCTTTTAGGACTGGAGCATAGCACACAGCATTCTTGGTTGTGGGAGCTTCCTAAGCCAGAATGGTCTGGATCTTGGGCTGGAGGGGTTGAACTTGCCCTCCACCTACCAGGTGGCCCAAGTAAACAACTGTACCCTGCCCTGTCTCTGTCTGGCACTTACTGACCTTGAAAGTGAGGCCTGCCTTCTGCTGAGCCTCAAGGACCTTTCCTAGGTGGATCAGGTGATCTGGCCAGGTGGAGCTGCAGAGAGCTATATTATCCAAATAAGCTGTGCTAAAGGATTCCAGCCTAGCAAGGACTTGGTTCACCAACCTTTGGAAGATGGCAGGGGCATTCTTTAACCCAAAAGCCATAACAGTAAACTGATAATCTCCACTTGGAATGGAGAATGCAAACTTCTATAGTGGGTGTGCATCTGTCTTGGTTACAGAGTTGAGGCCCCGGTAATCCACACAAAACCTAATTTCCTACTTGTACGTCTACTCTGTTACCTCTTTTTGGAGGCCTTGCCAGGCTTTGTTATTAGAATAACATAATAAAAAAGAAGCTTGACCAAAAAAATGAATTTCCTTTTTGTCTCCTTTGGAGTGAGGCTTGGGGACTAAAACAATTGGGCTAGCCCAGGGGCTCTCTGAGGGTTCAATGACACCCAAATCCAACATTTCCTTGACTTCTCTTTGCATGCTCTCACTGATATGGTCTGACTGTCCGTAAATTTTGTTTTTCACAGGCAAACTGTCACCAGTGTCCACATCATGGGTACCCCAATCAGTACTACCAGGGGTCAGTGAGAATAACTCTGCATAATGGTTGAGGACTCGCCTGCAATCAGCCTGCTGTTGCTCTGTGAAGATGTCTGACAAAACCACTCCACCCACAGACCCATCTTGTGGGTTGCTGGAGGGGAGATCAGGGAGAGGCTCACTCTCTTCTTCCTGTCCCTCATCTGTAACCATAAGCATGGTCACATCAGCTCTGTCATAGTAGGGTTTTACGCGGTTGACCTGAATTATTCTTTGGGATTTTTGCAACTGCCCAGGTCAACTAAGTAAGTGACCTCCCCTTTCAAGTATGGGATAGGGGCCCAGACCACTGTCTTGGAGAGCCCTAGGAGCCAGAGGCTCCAACACCCAAACTTTCTGCCCTAGTTGGAAATCCACCATAGCAGCTTTTTGGTCATATCAGTTCTTTTGCAACTCCTGGCTGACCTGAAGGTTTTTGCTTGCTTTTTACATGTACTTTTCCATCCTTGAACATAGGCCAACACATAGTCCACTATGACTTACTTGGGCTGTTTGAGACGTCTTTCCAAGCCTTCCCTTATCAGACTCAGTGGTCCCCTAACAGGATGCCCAAACAAAAGCTCAAATGGACAGAATCCTGCTCCCTTTTGTGGCACTTCCCTGTAGGCAAAAAGCAGACATGGAAGTAAGACATCCCATCTCCATCTCCATCTGACTTTTTCAGGGAGTCCTCCAACTGTAGCAACACAAAAGGATGATGGACGGAGTGTTGAAACATTTCAAATACTCACCCCAAGTCACAGATCTGGGTTTAATCCATCGTTCTTTTGCTCACCATGCCCCCTCAGTTTGGACCCAGCCATATGCAAATCAGTCTTGACCCTGTTCCCCATGGGAACAGTCTAGTCCAAACTGTGAGAAAAATAATGATGGATTAAACTCAGATCTGTGACTGGGGGGGTGAGTGTTTGAAACATTTTAACACTCCGTCCATAATCCTTTTGTGTTGCTAAAGTAGTCCTCCAATTATGGCTTTTAGGGTTTGGTTAAATCTTTCAGCCAACCCATTTGTCTGTAGATGGTATGGGGTAGTGAACTTATAAGTTACACCACATTCCTTCTACATGTGTTTTAAGTATGCAGACATGAAGTTAGAACCTCTACCTGATATTACCTTCTCAGGGAACCCAACCCTGGTAAAAATAACCAGGAGGGCTCTTGCTACTGCAGGAGCAGTGATGGTCCTAAGGGGCATGTGTTGAGGATATCTAGTAGCATGGTCCACTACC
This sequence comes from Pleurodeles waltl, assembly GCF_031143425.1. Classification (NCBI taxonomy): domain Eukaryota; kingdom Metazoa; phylum Chordata; class Amphibia; order Caudata; family Salamandridae; genus Pleurodeles; species Pleurodeles waltl. Next base: position 458,979,754 of record NC_090439.1, read on the forward strand.
ACGAAGATATATATATTTCTTGATGCTGTGTGAGGGTCAAGGAGGGCAACAATATCAACCCCTACCCTTAACCACAGGATTAAGAGGCCTTGAGGTGGCCACCTGCTTTGCCACTGGCTTGGTAGGTGACACAGGACTGGCAAAAGTACTTCACCTTCAGGGACATTACAGGCCAGTAAAATGATTCACTTGCCTGCTCCAAGTTTTGTTTTGGCCCAAATGCCAAGCTAGGGGAATGTCATCAGTGTAGGAAGCTGGACTAGTGTGTTGTAAATACCTATGGTATTATAACCTTATACCAGGACAAGGTATTCCTTTATTAGTGAAGGGTTGGAAGTGTCTAGAAGCCAGGCTCTCTAGAGGTAGCTGTGGATGAGCAGCCACGACCTATCTAGAATACATGCAAAGCTTATGAAATACCACTGTAGTCACACAGCACTCACTTACCTGAAAGAACCACACAATGTTACATAAATAAAGGTACTTTATTTTAGTGACACAAATACTAGATAGGCAACTCACCAATAGAAGGTAAGTAAACACACTATTGTATGTACAGCAGCAATCAGAAATTGGCATAAAAAGCAATATAAAATTGTGAAAAGCAATGGGCAATACTGAAGGCCTGGGGGGCCCAAACCATACACTAAGAAAGTGGAATGTGAAAGTCGGGCCCCACCCAAGGAAGCGTAATCAGTAGAGAGGACCTGGAGGAACTAGGAAACCCACAAGGTAAGTACTAGAGTGCCTCCCAGCGACGAGGAGAAAAGAGGTAGGTTACTGGTTCTACCCACACCAACTCAGAGGACTTCAGAGAAGCAAATTGCAAGACCCAGACAAGACTGCAAGAAACCAAAGGTGTATCCTGGAAGAGGAAGACCTGGAAAACAAGGGGACCAAGTCCAGTTCATGTTGGGGTGTCCAGTGGTGGCACGAGCCACTACCTACCCTTCTGGGGATTCAGCAGTTGGTCGACGGTGAGACCAAGACGGTCAGCAATGCAGCACTGGAGCAGATGAAGAGTTCCTGGGTGATGCAGTCGACGTTTCATGCCGGATGAAGGATTGCAGTTAGTCTGTGATGTGGGAAAACACCAACAAGCTGTAGTAAAGGCAAATGTCACAGTTGGTGGAAAAGTGGAGCTGCCGGGGACCAGCGAGGTCCAGAGGGACTCAACCCATGGGGGGCAGTCCTAGGTGACCCTCAGCAGTGCAGAGAGTCCAAAGAAGAAGAAGCATCCCCCACAGAAGAGCCACAGGCAAGGAGCCCAGAAGTCGTTGAGAGGCTCATGCAGCACACCTGAAGAGAGGTCCCATGTCGCAGGAGAAGCACTCAGAGGGCTGTGAATCACAGGGAAGAGTACTGGGCACCGGGGCTATATAAGCCTGAATATCCCTTGGAAGAGATGGCAAGAAGCCTTGGTAGCTGCAAGAGACACAATGCACGGGGGTACTCTCCTGTGTGGGAAAGCAAGGGTTTACCTTCGCCAAAGTTGGACAGCTGGCATAGAGGATCAAGGGGACTACTCCAGACCACCACCTATGATGCAGGATCCATGCAGTTCCAGAGGAGTGAGGATCCACACAGCAGGTCGTCGTTGCAGTTGGTGCCTCCAGATACAGAGAAGTGACTCCTTCACTCCAAGGGAGATTCCTTCTTGCTTTTTGTGCAGGCTGAAGACTTGCTATCCTCAGAGGATGCACAGCCGAGGAAATGTTGCAGTTGCTGGAAGGAGCTGGAGAAACTGTTGCAGAGCAGAGTCGTCACTGTAGCTGCAGACTGTAGGTTCCTCTGGAGTCCAGTTGCATGGCAGAGGAATCCTGCTGGAGTTCTGCATGTCAAATCTGAGGAACCACCCAAGAGGGAGACCCTAAATAGCCATGGAAGAGGGATTGGCCGCCCAGCCAGTTGACCACCTGTCAGGAGGAGGGTGTAATGACACCTGCCTGACGTGGCCACTCAGATACTCCCAGAGGCCTCTCCCCACCTCGGATTCAAGATGGCAGAATCAAGGGGCCATCTGGGGGAGCTCTGGGCACCACCCCTGGGGTGGTGGTGGACAGGGGAGTGGTTACTCCCCTTTCCATTGTCAAGTTTCATGCCAGAGCAGGGACTGGAGGTCACTGAACCAGTGCAAACTGGTTTATGCAAGGAGGGCACCAAATGTGCCCTTCAAAGCATACCAGTGGCTTGGGGAGGCTACCTCTCTTAAGCCAGGTAAAACCTATTTCCAAAGGGAGAGGGTGTTATTCTTTGGGATTTTTGCAACTGCCCAGGTCAACTAAGTAAGTGACCTCCCCTTTCAAGTATGGGATAGGGGCCCAGACCACTGTCTTGGAGAGCCCTAGGAGCCAGAGGCTCCAACACCCAAACTTTCTGCCCTAGTTGGAAATCCACCATAGCAGCTTTTTGGTCATATCAGATCTTTTGCAACTCCTGGCTGACCTGAAGGTTTTTGCTTGCTTTTTACATGTACTTTTCCATCCTTGAACATAGGCCAACACATAGTCCACTATGACTTACTTGGGCTGTTTGAGACGTCTTTCCAAGCCTTCCCTTATCAGACTCAGTGGTCCCCTAACAGGATGCCCAAACAAAAGCTCAAATGGACAGAATCCTTCTCCCTTTTGTGGCACTTCCCTGTAGGCAAAAAGCAGACATGGAAGTAAGACATCCCATCTCCATCTCCATCTGACTTTTTCAGGGAGTCCTCCAACTGTAGCAACACAAAAGGATGATGGACGGAGTGTTGAAACATTTCAAATACTCACCCCAAGTCACAGATCTGGGTTTAATCCATCGTTCTTTTGCTCACCATGCCCCCTCAGTTTGGACCCAGCCATATGCAAATCAGTCTTGACCCTGTTCCCCATGGGAACAGTCTAGTCCAAACTGTGAGAAAAATAATGATGGATTAAACTCAGATCTGTGACTGGGGGTGAGTGTTTGAAACATTTTAACACTCCGTCCATAATCGTTTTGTGTTGCTAAAGTAGTCCTCCAATTATGGCTTTTAGGGTTTGGTTAAATCTTTCAGCCAACCCATTTGTCTGTAGATGGTATGGGGTAGTGAACTTATAAGTTACACCACATTCCTTCTACATGTGTTTTAAGTATGCAGACATGAAGTTAGAACCTCTACCTGATACTACCTTCTCAGGGAACCCAACCCTGGTAAAAATAACCAGGAGGGCTCTTGCTACTGCAGGAGCAGTGATGGTCCTAAGGGGCATGTGTTGAGGATATCTAGTAGCATGGTCCACTACCACGAAGATATATATATTTCTTGATGCTGTGTGAGGGTCAAGGAGGGCAACAATATCAACCCCTACCCTTAACCACAGGATTAAGAGGCCTTGAGGTGGCCACCTGCTTTGCCACTGGCTTGGTAGGTGACACAGGACTGGCAAAAGTACTTCACCTTCAGGGACATTACAGGCCAGTAAAATGATTCACTTGCCTGCTCCAAGTTTTGTTTTGGCCCAAATGCCAAGCTAGGGGAATGTCATCAGTGTAGGAAGCTGGACTAGTGTGTTGTAAATACCTATGGTATTATAACCTTATACCAGGACAAGGTATTCCTTTATTAGTGAAGGGTTGGAAGTGTCTAGAAGCCAGGCTCTCTAGAGGTAGCTGTGGATGAGCAGCCACGACCTATCTAGAATACATGCAAAGCTTATGAAATACCACTGTAGTCACACAGCACTCACTTACCTGAAAGAACCACACAATGTTACATAAATAAAGGTACTTTATTTTAGTGACACAAATACTAGATAGGCAACTCACCAATAGAAGGTAAGTAAACACACTATTGTATGTACAGCAGCAATCAGAAATTGGCATAAAAAGCAATATAAAACTGTGAAAAGCAATGGGCAATACTGAAGGCCTGGGGGGCCCAAACCATACACTAAGAAAGTGGAATGTGAAAGTCGGGCCCCACCCAAGGAAGCGTAATCAGTAGAGAGGACCTGGAGGAACTAGGAAACCCACAAGGTAAGTACTAGAGTGCCACCCAGCGACGAGGAGAAAAGAGGTAGGTTACTGGTTCTACCCACACCAACTCAGAGGACTTCAGAGAAGCAAATTGCAAGACCCAGACAAGACTGCAAGAAACCAAAGGTGTATCCTGGAAGAGGAAGACCTGGAAAACAAGGGGACCAAGTCCAGTTCATGTTGGGGTGTCCAGTGGTGGCACGAGCCACTACCTACCCTTCTGGGGATTCAGCAGTTGGTCGACGGTGAGACCAAGACGGTCAGCAATGCAGCACTGGAGCAGATGAAGAGTTCCTGGGTGATGCAGTCGACGTTCCATGCCGGATGAAGGATTGCAGTTAGTCTGTGATGTGGGAAAACACCAACAAGCTGTAGTAAAGGCAAATGTCACAGTTGGTGGAAAAGTGGAGCTGCCGGGGACCAGCGAGGTCCAGAGGGACTCGACCCATGGGGGGCAGTCCTAGGTGACCCTCAGCAGTGCAGAGAGTCCAAAGAAGAAGAAGCATCCCCCACAGAAGAGCCACAGGCAAGGAGCCCAGAAGTCGTTGAGAGGCTCATGCAGCACACCTGAAGAGAGGTCCCATGTCGCAGGAGAAGCACTCAGAGGGCTGTGAATCACAGGGAAGAGTACTGGGCACCGGGGCTATATAAGCCTGAATATCCCTTGGAAGAGATGGCAAGAAGCCTTGGTAGCTGCAAGAGACACAATGCACGGGGGTACTCTCCTGTGTGGGAAAGCAAGGGTTTACCTTCGCCAAAGTTGGACAGGTGGCATAGAGGATCAAGGGGACTACTCCAGACCACCACCTATGATGCAGGATCCATGCAGTTCCAGAGGAGTGAGGATCCACACAGCAGGTCGTCGTTGCAGTTGGTGCCTCCAGATACAGAGAAGTGACTCCTTCACTCCAAGGGAGATTCCTTCTTGCTTTTTGTGCAGGCTGAAGACTTGCTATCCTCAGAGGATGCACAGCCGAGGAAATGTTGCAGTTGCTGGAAGGAGCTGGAGAAACTGTTGCAGAGCAGAGTCGTCACTGTAGCTGCAGACTGTAGGTTCCTCTGGAGTCCAGTTGCATGGCAGAGGAATCCTGCTGGAGTTTTGCATGTCAAATCTGAGGAACCACCCAAGAGGGAGACCCTAAATAGCCATGGAAGAGGGATTGGCCGCCCAGCCAGTTGACCACCTGTCAGGAGGAGGGTGTAATGACACCTGCCTGACGTGGCCACTCAGATACTCCCAGAGGCCTCTCCCCACCTCGGATTCAAGATGGCAGAATCAAGGGGCCATCTGGGGGAGCTCTGGGCACGACCCCTGGGGTGGTGGTGGACAGGGGAGTGGTTACTCCCCTTTCCATTGTCAAGTTTCATGCCAGAGCAGGGACTGGAGGTCACTGAACCAGTGCAAACTGGTTTATGCAAGGAGGGCACCAAATGTGCCCTTCAAAGCATACCAGTGGCTTGGGGAGGCTACCTCTCTTAAGCCAGGTAAAACCTATTTCCATAGGGAGAGGGTGTTATTCTTTGGGATTTTTGCAACTGCCCAGGTCAACTAAGTAAGTGACCTCCCCTTTCAAGTATGGGATAGGGGCCCAGACCACTGTCTTGGAGAGCCCTAGGAGCCAGAGGCTCCAACACCCAAACTTTCTGCCCTAGTTGGAAATCCACCATAGCAGCTTTTTGGTCATATCAGTTCTTTTGCAACTCCTGGCTGACCTGAAGGTTTTTGCTTGCTTTTTACATGTACTTTTCCATCCTTGAACATAGGCCAACACATAGTCCACTATGACTTACTTGGGCTGTTTGAGACGTCTTTCCAAGCCTTCCCTTATCAGACTCAGTGGTCCCCTAACAGGATGCCCAAACAAAAGCTCAAATGGACAGAATCCTGCTCCCTTTTGTGGCACTTCCCTGTAGGCAAAAAGCAGACATGGAAGTAAGACATCCCATCTCCATCTCCATCTGACTTTTTCAGGGAGTCCTCCAACTGTAGCAACACAAAAGGATGATGGACGGAGTGTTGAAACATTTCAAATACTCACCCCAAGTCACAGATCTGGGTTTAATCCATCGTTCTTTTGCTCACCATGCCCCCTCAGTTTGGACCCAGCCATATGCAAATCAGTCTTGACCCTGTTCCCCATGGGAACAGTCTAGTCCAAACTGTGAGAAAAATAATGATGGATTAAACTCAGATCTGTGACTGGGGGTGAGTGTTTGAAACATTTTAACACTCCGTCCATAATCGTTTTGTGTTGCTAAAGTAGTCCTCCAATTATGGCTTTTAGGGTTTGGTTAAATCTTTCAGCCAACCCATTTGTCTGTAGATGGTATGGGGTAGTGAACTTATAAGTTACACCACATTCCTTCTACATGTGTTTTAAGTATGCAGACATGAAGTTAGAACCTCTACCTGATACTACCTTCTCAGGGAACCCAACCCTGGTAAAAATAACCAGGAGGGCTCTTGCTACTGCAGGAGCAGTGATGGTCCTAAGGGGCATGTGTTGAGGATATCTAGTAGCATGGTCCACTACCACGAAGATATATATATTTCTTGATGCTGTGTGAGGGTCAAGGAGGGCAACAATATCAACCCCTACCCTTAACCACAGGATTAAGAGGCCTTGAGGTGGCCACCTGCTTTGCCACTGGCTTGGTAGGTGACACAGGACTGGCAAAAGTACTTCACCTTCAGGGACATTACAGGCCAGTAAAATGATTCACTTGCCTGCTCCAAGTTTTGTTTTGGCCCAAATGCCAAGCTAGGGGAATGTCATCAGTGTAGGAAGCTGGACTAGTGTGTTGTAAATACCTATGGTATTATAACCTTATACCAGGACAAGGTATTCCTTTATTAGTGAAGGGTTGGAAGTGTCTAGAAGCCAGGCTTTCTAGAGGTAGCTGTGGATGAGCAGCCACGACCTATCTAGAATACATGCAAAGCTTATGAAATACCACTGTAGTCACACAGCACTCACTTACCTGAAAGAACCACACAATGTTACATAAATAAAGGTACTTTATTTTAGTGACACAAATACTAGATAGGCAACTCACCAATAGAAGGTAAGTAAACACACTATTGTATGTACAGCAGCAATCAGAAATTGGCATAAAAAGCAATATAAAACTGTGAAAAGCAATGGGCAATACTGAAGGCCTGGGGGGCCCAAACCATACACTAAGAAAGTGGAATGTGAAAGTCGGGCCCCACCCAAGGAAGCGTAATCAGTAGAGAGGACCTGGAGGAACTAGGAAACCCACAAGGTAAGTACTAGAGTGCCCCCCAGCGACGAGGAGAAAAGAGGTAGGTTACTGGTTCTACCCACACCAGCTCAGAGGACTTCAGAGAAGCAAATTGCAAGACCCAGACAAGACTGCAAGAAACCAAAGGTGTATCCTGGAAGAGGAAGACCTGGAAAACAAGGGGACCAAGTCCAGTTCATGTTGGGGTGTCCAGTGGTGGCACGAGCCACTACCTACCCTTCTGGGGATTCAGCAGTTGGTCGACGGTGAGACCAAGACGGTCAGCAATGCAGCACTGGAGCAGATGAAGAGTTCCTGGGTGATGCAGTCGACGTTCCATGCCGGATGAAGGATTGCAGTTAGTCTGTGATGTGGGAAAACACCAACAAGCTGTAGTAAAGGCAAATGTCACAGTTGGTGGAAAAGTGGAGCTGCCGGGGACCAGCGAGGTCCAGAGGGACTCGACCCATGGGGGGCAGTCCTAGGTGACCCTCAGCAGTGCAGAGAGTCCAAAGAAGAAGAAGCATCCCCCACAGAAGAGCCACAGGCAAGGAGCCCAGAAGTCGTTGAGAGGCTCATGCAGCACACCTGAAGAGAGGTCCCATGTCGCAGGAGAAGCACTCAGAGGGCTGTGAATCACAGGGAAGAGTACTGGGCACCGGGGCTATATAAGCCTGAATATCCCTTGGAAGAGATGGCAAGAAGCCTTGGTAGCTGCAAGAGACACAATGCACGGGGGTACTCTCCTGTGTGGGAAAGCAAGGGTTTACCTTCGCCAAAGTTGGACAGCTGGCATAGAGGATCAAGGGGACTACTCCAGACCACCACCTATGATGCAGGATCCATGCAGTTCCAGAGGAGTGAGGATCCACACAGCAGGTCGTTGTTGCAGTTGGTGCCTCCAGATACAGAGAAGTGACTCCTTCACTCCAAGGGAGATTCCTTCTTGCTTTTTGTGCAGGCTGAAGACTTGCTATCCTCAGAGGATGCACAGCCGAGGAAATGTTGCAGTTGCTGGAAGGAGCTGGAGAAACTGTTGCAGAGCAGAGTCGTCACTGTAGCTGCAGACTGTAGGTTCCTCTGGAGTCCAGTTGCATGGCAGAGGAATCCTGCTGGAGTTTTGCATGTCAAATCTGAGGAACCACCCAAGAGGGAGACCCTAAATAGCCATGGAAGAGGGATTGGCCGCCCAGCCAGTTGACCACCTGTCAGGAGGAGGGTGTAATGACACCTGCCTGACGTGGCCACTCAGATACTCCCAGAGGCCTCTCCCCACCTCGGATTCAAGATGGCAGAATCAAGGGGCCATCTGGGGGAGCTCTGGGCACGACCCCTGGGGTGGTGGTGGACAGGGGAGTGGTTACTCCCCTTTCCATTGTCAAGTTTCATGCCAGAGCAGGGACTGGAGGTCACTGAACCAGTGCAAACTGGTTTATGCAAGGAGGGCACCAAATGTGCCCTTCAAAGCATACCAGTGGCTTGGGGAGGCTACCTCTCTTAAGCCAGGTAAAACCTATTTCCAAAGGGAGAGGGTGTTACCCCCTCTCCCAAAGGATTGTTTTTTCTGCCTTCCTAGGCTTGAGCTGGTCAAGCAGCAGGAGGACAGAAACCCGTCTGAGGGGTGGCAGCACCGTGGGCTGCCCAGAAAACCCCAGAAAGCTGGTGTGAGCAATGCTGAGTCCTCTAAAGAGCCACCAGAGTGCACGGAATCATACAATCAATACTGGCAACTGTATTGGGGTATGATTCCAACATGTTTGATACTAAACATGCCCAGGTTCAGAGTTACCATTATGTAGATGGACATAGGTACTGACCTATGTCCAATACACATGTAAAATGGCGTTCCCGCACTCACGAAGTCCAGAAAAATTAAGCTGGAGTTTGTGGGGGCACCCCTGCTCATATAGGGGTGCTCTCACACACATGTACCTGCACCCTGCCTTCTGGGCTAGGAGGGCCTACCCTAGGGGTGACTTACAGTGACCTGAATTGAAAGGGTGCATGCACTTTTTCATGCAGGCTGCAATGGCAGGCCTGCAAACACATTTTACATGGGCTCCCATGGGCATGCAAAATACATGTTGCAGCCCATGAGGAACTCTGGTGCGCCAATGCCCTGGATACCATATACTAGGGCCTTATAAGGGGGCACCAGTATGCCAAATTTGGGGTGTCTGTGGTCCAAGCAACCACATTTAAAGGGAGAGAGCAAAGTGACTGGAATCCTAGTTTAGCAGGATCCCAGTGCACACTGTCAAAACATACGGACAACAGGCAAAAAGTGGGGGTAAGCATGCCAAAAAGAGAGTACATTCCTACAATGGGCTAGAGAGAGTAGAAACTCTCTGTACTCCTGAAGTGCTACTACCCACCCGGTTACACCTGACTTGCTGTCTCTGGCCTCAGTAAACAGGAGTCCATCCTCCCAATAAACCCTGTGGGTACCACTGACACTACTGTTTTCTTCCTGTGCAGATTGCTGCCTCAGGCCTTCAAGAGTAGGATAGTTTCTTTGTCCCTGGCACAGATCCTTCCTTGAGGGTCCCTCTGGTCCAAGAGCTCTGGGTGGTAAGTCCCAAGTTCTGCAGGCTCAGTTCCCTCAGGGAATAACAAGTCCTCTTCCTGAGAAAAGGGGTTCTGACTTGGGGTCTTTATAGAAGCTGGTTCCCCTGTCTTCTTGCCTTTTCTCTTAGAAGGTTGGTCCACTATTTCAGGATCCAACACGTCTTTGTCTCCCTGAAGTTTGTTCTGTGCCCTAGTCTTAACACAGGCACATTCTGGGATCCCAAGCATGGCTGCATGGGTCTTCAGTTCTACTTTAGCCCAGGGAGAATGCTCCAGGTCATTTCCAAGCAGACAATCTACTGGGATGGATGGGGACACAACCACTTATTTCTGCTCAACTACTCCCCTCCAGTCAAATGTTACCATAGCCATTGGATAGAACTTTGTCTCATTGTTAGCACTGGTGACATGATAAGACTTCTCTACCAGGAACTGATTTGAGTGGAACAAGTGCTGGGTCACCATGGTGACACTAGCTCCTGTGTCCCTCAGGGCTTCAACTTTTTTCCCATTTATCAAAGGGTGTTGTCTGTATTTTTGCATATTACTAGGTCAGGCAACATAGGATAATTCTACCCCTCCCTCTGTGACTAGTGTTGCCTCGTTGGGTTCACTGACATGGTAAGGCCACAGCTGTGATCCCATCTGGAGATTAGCAACTGCATTTTCTGCAAGCTGGCTAGAGACATTTTTATTGTTTTTACAGCTAGGGTCTCCAGTTTGGTGCCCTGCATTCTTGCAATCATAGCACCAAACCTTGTTGGGATCAAAGTTCCTACCTTTGTACCCACCCCTAGGTTGTGAGGAGTCTCTGGGCCCACCCTCCTGTGCAGGTTTTTAGAGGCCTTGAGAAGACTCTTTGTTTTTATTCTGGTGCCCAACTGTTTTCTTTTTGCTTCAATTTCCAAAAGCTGAGCCTCTAGAGACAGTCTTTTGGTCAACCTGGTGTAGGAGGCTGGCCTGGTTTGTAATTGGTACCTTGGGTACTTACACCTTACACCAGGTCCAGGTATCCCTTGTTATTGAATGTAGTAGTGTTCTAGCAGCTTAGGCTGATAGAGGTAGCTATAGCAGAACAGCTTAGGCTGAACTAGGAGACATGCAAAGGTCATGCAATACCACGTATAGTTACACAGTACTTATACACAAGTAAAGACAATACTCAGTGTTACCAAAAATAAAGGTATTTATTTGGGTGACAGTTCCAAAAATATCTTAGAGACAATACTACTTCTGGAGGTAAGTATTATACACAATATATACACTAGACACCAAAATTAGACAAGTAAATAGTCATAAAACAATGCAAACAGTAGGAAATCCTATAGAATGCAATGGGAGAAAATAGGTCTAGGGGCAACACAAACCATATACTAAAACAAGTGGAATGTGAATCACAAATTCCCCCCTAGACAAGTGTAGTGTGTGCAGAATCACTGGGAAAGTAAGAATACAGTAAAGGTAAGTAAATTACCTCAACCCAGAGCCCAGAAAAGCAGCAGTAAAGTACTGCAAGTTTCCTTAGGACACACTACACCTCGTTTTGGGGATTTTGCCGCAGCCAACCAAGTCTGCAAAGAACAACTGCTGGATTATTCGACCTGAAGTCCTGCCAAGGAAGGGGACCAAGTCCAGAAGTCAAAAGAAGTTCCAGGAAGGACAGGAGCCCTTGCCAACCCAGAAGAGGGTGCAAAAGAAGAGTCCACGGTTAGTCAAAGACTGCAGAAATGCACCCTAGGAAGAGGCCAGCGGGTTTCTGCATGATGCAAAAGATGTCCCACGGTGCGAAGATCATTGCCTTGGCTATGGCAAAAGTGCATTTTTCCTCAAAATGGCACTGGATGGACCCAGGAGGGACCTGGGGCCTCAACTCTGTATGAGGAGGAAGAGGGGGCTCTCATCACTTTAGAGAGCCCTCAGCATGCCAGCCAGCACCCCCAGAAGCCACAGGATCCAGGTTAAAAGAGGTGCAAAATGTGGTTGATGCAGCACAACAAAAGAAGGTCCCACGCAGCAGGAGAACACCTCAGCGAGTTGATCATTGCAGGGTGGAGTGCTGGGGACCTGGGCCAGGATGTGCATGAAGGAATTTTTCAAAGAGTGAACAGAGGCCTCAGGAGGCGAAAAAGACACTATACACAGGGGTACCATCGTTCTCGGGGAAGGCAAGGTTTTACCTCCTCCAAATGGCATCAGCAGGACCTCAGGACAGTCTATGTCGATGATGTCTACCCTTTGTGTCCTTAGGAGTATGCTCGTCGCCGTGAGAGGAGTCCCAGGGTACCGGTCGTCGCCTTGGAAGGTGCCTGCTTGGAGCAAGGGAGTGACTCAGTCACTCCACGGGAGATTTTTTGGGTCCTTCTGGTGCAGGATGAAGACAGGGAGTCCCCAGAACAATCACACCATGGAAACTGTTGCAGTTGCTGACTTGGAGCTGAGGTTGCTGAAGAAAAGTGTCCCTTGTAGACACTTTGTTGCAGTTACAGCGTTTCTTGTAGCAGGCTGTGGTTGATCTGAGGTCAGAAGAGTCTGAAGTTGTTGCAGAGGATTCCTGAAGGAAACTTGCAACCAAATTCTGAAGAGAACCCACAGGAGAGACCCTAAATAGCCCTGAGAGGGGGATTAGCTACCTTATCAGGTATGGATCTATCAGGAGGGGTCTCTGACGTCACCTGCTGGCACTGGCCACTCAGAGCCCTCCAGAGTGCCCCCACATCTTGCAAAGCAAGATGGCTGAAGTCTACGACACACTGGAGGAGCTCTGGGCACCACCCCTGGGGTGGTGTGGACAGGAGAGTGGTCACTCCCCTTTCCTTTGTCCAGTTTCCCACCAGAGCAGGGGAGAAGGGGTCCCTGAACCAGTATAGACTGGTTTATGCAAGGAGGGCGCCATCTATGCCCTTCAAAGCATTTCCAGAGGCTGGGGGTGGCTACCAGTCCCCAGCCTGTAACACCTATTTCCAAAGGGTAACACCCTGCTCTCAGATGAAATGCTGGGCTGCCCAGACCCCAGTAGGGAAGAACCCTGTCTGTGAGGTGGCAGCAGCGGTAGCTGCAGTGCAAGCCTCAGAGAGCTGGGTTGGCAGTACTGGAAGTCCATGGTGGAGCCCCCAGGATGCATGGAATTGGCACCCCAATACCAGATTTGGAATGGGGGGACAATTCCATGATATTAGACATGCTACGTGGCCATATTCGGAGATACCATTGTGAAACTACATATAGGTATTGAGCTATATGTAGTGCACGTGTGTAATGGCGTCCCCACACTCACAAAGTCCAGGGAAATGGCCCTAAACTATGTGGGGGCACCTTTGCTAGTGCCAGGGTGCCCTCACACTTAGTAACTTTGCACCTAACCTTCAGCAAATGAAGGTTAGACATATAGGTGACTTATAATTTACTTAATTGCAGTGAAAATGGCTGTGAAATAATGTGTGCGTTATTTCACGCAGGCTGCAGTGGCAGTCCTGTGTTAGGGTTTGTCTGGGCTCCCTATGGGTGGCAAAAGAAATGCTGCAGCCCATCTGGATCTCCTGGAATCCCAATGCCCTGTGTACCTAGGTACCATATACTAGGGACTTTTAAGGGGGTTCCAGTATGCCAATTGGAATTGGTAAGTGAAGTCACTGGCCTACAGTGACACATTTAAAAGCAGAGAGAGTATAAGCACTAAGGTTCTGATTAGCAGAGCCTCAGTGACACAGTTAGGCACTACACAGGCATACACATTAGGCCACTAACTATGAGCACTGGTGTCCTGGCTATCAGGATCCCAGTGAGAAAGGCAAAACACACTGGCATATAGGTTTTTATCTATGAGCACTGGGGTCCTGGCTAGCAGGATTCCAGTGACACAGTAAAAACACACTGACACACACTCACAAACAGGCCAAAAGTGGGGGTAACCATGCTAGAAAGAGACTACTTTCCTATACCTGGCTAAAACTAGGTCTTCTGTGGGTGCACTAATGCTAGGGGAAGAGAAGCTACCTTCCTCTCCGTTGTCCACATCATCCTCCTCTCCACCAGAGACTTCACCATCTTTTTCCTCTGTGGAGTGGGCTTTTTCGTGTTATTTGACCAGAAACATAAGCTGGTCTACTTCGGCATGTTCCCAGTAGGGATTTTGAACAGCTTGCAGAGTTTCCTTAACTGGGCATAGGTATATACCATGTAAGGGGCCAGGTCGAGTTCCTGGCCGTGGTTGTCTGAGTCTGACATGTTTTATGCTACTAAAGTTGGGACCTTTTTAGAAATATGAAACCCCGTTTGGATAAGGCCAACTAAATTAAGGACTTTTAACTCTAACTCTTTTTGTGGGGACCTAAAGGGCCATAGCAGTTATTTTAACATTTTGCAAAAAATTAGCCAATTGAAAAAAATGCAATTAAGCTAAATGTAATTTGGAGGGTTATCTGTATGCTCACAAATTGACAAAGTGATATCAGCAAATGCAAAGTCTTGTATCCCACCGCTGAGACACCAAATGTAGGAGACTGGCTCTCTATATAATGTACAAAAATGATGTGCACTGTGCAGAGAGTCTAAGCACCTTGGTCTAAAGAGGTAAAAACTAGACCACCTAATGCTCTAATTTTTATGGTAGCTTGGTGGAGCAGTTAGGCCAATCTTGGAGAAGTACAGAGCATTGGTTGTACTCACAGTATCAATAAAAGTGGACACACACTCAAAAGGAATAACTTTAAACCAATCTATAAAAATACTTCAGGTTTGTGTAACATTTTTACGACAAAGATCATCAAAATTGGGTAAGTACTTTTTAAGTTATAATTTTTCAAAATTTTGAAATTGTCCTGCTTTTGTGCATAATTTTGCACCTTAGGAATCAATGGGAGAAAACTTAAAAAATGCATATAAAATGGATTTACCAGTGTCTCCTTTTGTTTTTAGGTCTAGGTCATCAAGAGGTCCTGTGAATCAGCCAGAGACATTCGGGCGGTTCCTGGTTTTCGAGGGAACAGCTGCTGAAAAGTCTTTGCAGCTGGTGCAGAACCACTGCAGGGGACCACTTGGGAAAGCAATGCACAGGCAAACTACAAGGTGAGTACGTTGGGTCCCCTTGGAGTGTAGAGATCACCATATGTGGGGAACCCTTAGAGCACAGCTGGTTCTCTGGTACAGCGCCCAGTGAGGCCGGGTGCAGAGCAGATAATTGAGCCAAGAGCTGTGTGCAAAGGTGCCCTTGGAAGCAGGAGGGATTGCAGGACAGCAGGGCCATTTTGGGGGGGAGGGGGTGGTTCTTATGTGTCCTGAGGTCCCTCAACTGGGGCTTGCTCCTTGTCCTTTGGGAGTCCAAAGAGGACTTTTTTTTCAGGGTGTCTAACATTGTGGGTCCATACCACTGGCTATTGCATAGTTTTCCCACTGGAGGTTGCAGCACCACCAAACGTGGCACACTTGCAGGATTTGTCCCCTGGGTCAGTTGGGTGACATTTGGTCCAGTTGCATTGTCCGGTTCCTTGGTCAGTGGCTGGTCAGTGAACAGGACTTCACTGGTGTAGGAAAGTGCCCCTTTTTGGCAGGGTTACTCCCCCCCCACACTCTTTCCCTGATATTGATGCTGACATGACTGAGTGGGCTGGGATTCTGCTACCCAGGCCACAGCACCAGTGTTCTTTCCCAAAAACAGTACCATTGTTCCCAAAATTGGCACACCCCAACACACAGTTAAGTCCCTTCTAAAAGGCATCCATGGTTTCAAGTTCCCCAAAGACTGCAGCATGCATTATGCCAGCCTGGGGGCCCCTCACCAAGGCCATGCACACTTCCATTGCAGCTTGTGTGGGCTAGTGGGGAGAAAAAGACAAAGTCGACATGGCACCCTTCTCAGGGTGCCATGCTCACAAACCACTGACTGTGGCATAGGTAAGTCACCCCTCTGGCAGGCCTTACAGCCCTAAGGAAGGGAGCACTATACCACAGATGAGGGCATAGTTACATGAGTAATATGCCCCTACAGTGTCTAAGTCCATGCTTCGACATTGTAAGTGCAGTGTGGCCATACTGAGTATATGGGCTGGGAGTTTGTCATTAGGAACTCCACAGCTCCATAATGGCTTTACTGAAGTCTGGAAGGTTTGGTATCAAATGTCTCAGCACAACACCCACACTGATCCAAGTGTTGGATTTGTTGAAAAATGCACCTGGAAGGCATCTCAGAGATGCCCCCTGTATTTTAGCCAAACTTCTAGTGCAGGACTGACAGATCTGTGCCAGTCTACCACTTTCAGATGAGTTTCTGACCACATGGGATGAGAGCCTGTGCTCTCTGTGGCCAGAAACAAGGCCTGCACTGGGTGGAGATGCTTCACACCTCCCCCCTGCAGGAACTGTAACACCTGGTGGTGAGCCTCAAAGGCTCAGACCTTTTATTAGAGTGCACCAGGGCACTCCAGCTAGTGGAGATGCCCACCCCTGACAAAGCCCCACTTTTGGCAGCAAGTCCGGTGGGAAAATTAGGGAAAACAAGGAGGAGTGAACACTTCAGCTAGGACCACTCATACGATATCCAGAGCTGAAGTGATCTGCTCCTTTCAAAATCCTCCATCTTGGTTTGGGGGACAGGGACCAATACGGTTAGGTCTGTGCCCCGCTCCGCAAAGGGAGTGGACACCGGAAGGGTGTAGCCACCTTTTGGGACAGTAGCCATTGACTACTGCTCTCTGACCATTACATTCCTAAGGGAGAGAGCACTATACCACAGATGAGGGCAGAATTACATGAGTAATATGACCCTACAATGTCTAAGTCCATTCTTAGACATTGTAAGTGCAGTGTGGCCACACTGAGTATATGGGCTGGGAGTTTTTACAAACTCCACAGCTCCATAATGGCTTTACTGAAGTCTAGGAAGTTTGGTATCAAACTTCTCAGCACAATAAATCTACACTGATGTCAGTTTTGGATTTATTGAAAAATGCACCCAGAAGGTATGTTAGAGATGCCCCTGTATTTTAGCCAAACTTCTAGTGCAGGATTGGCTGGTCTGTGCCAGCCTACCACTTTCAGATGAGTTTCTGACCACATGGGGTGAGAGCCTATGCTCTCTGTGGCCAGACATAAAGCCTGCACTGGGTGGAGATGCTTGACACCTCCCCCCTGCAGGAACTGTAACACCTGGAGGTGAGCCTCAAAGGCTCAGGCCTCTTGTTACAGTGTCCCAGTGCACTCCAGCTAGTGGAGATGCCCACCCCCAGATAAAACCCCACTTTTGGCAGGAAGTCTGGTGGGAACATTAGGGAAAACAAGGAGGAGTGACCACTTCAGCTAGGACCACTCCTAAGGTGTCTAGAGCTGAAGTTACCTGCTCCTTGCAAAATCCTCCATCTTGGTTTGGGGGAGAGGGACCAACATGGTTAGGTCTGTGTCCTCCTCCCCAAAGGGAGAGGACACCGGAAGGGTGTAGTCACCCTCAGGGACAGTAGCCATTGATTACTGCCCTCTGACCCCTGTGATGCCCCTAAATCCAGGATTTAAGGGCTTCCCTGAACCTAGCTCATCAGATTCCTGGCAAGCTCAAGAAGATGACAAGAAGAAAAAAGCAGGACTGCTAAGCTGACCCCCAGCAGAGAAGGCTGAAGACACCATCTGATTTGGCCTCAGCCCTACCAGCCTGTCTCCAGCTTCTGAAGCCCTGTTACAAAAAGGCAACACAGACTTCTGACACCCAAAAGTACCCCTGCACCCGCAGGCCCCTGGCCTTGTGGAATCCAACCACCAGTCTGCAGAGGTCCGGCAGACGGCCCTCCTCCTTGCACAGCCTTTTGGTTTATCTAGAACAGGACCCCTGGACCTAGCCTGCAGCATCTTTGTGACCCCCGGGCCCCCCTGTTTGAAAGCATTGGAAGCCCGATACTGTATTTGCACCCTGCACCCAGCCACCCCTGTGCCGGTGAGGGTGCTTATTTGGTGCTAACCTGTGCATCCCCCCCACCCCCAGTGCTCACCTAAACCCCCAGGTCTGCCCTCCGAAGACACAGGTCCATACCTTCAAGAAGGCCTGATTCCAAGAGCCCCTAGTCTCCATTGTACTCCATTTTAAATCCTGCATCATTTTTTACCCATGCACCCAGCCGACCCCATGTTGCTAGTAGTGGGTGTTTGGGGTTAACTTGAACTCCAACCAGTGGACATCCTAACCCCAGAGACTGGAACTGTAAGTCTTGTACTTACCTCAAAACTGTAGTAACTTTTCTTCCCCATTAGAACAGTTTCTGAAAATTGCAGTGTCAACTTTTATAACAGATATTTGCTATTTGCTTGAAAACCATTTAACTTGCCAAATTGAAACAAAGTGGTGTTAATACATATGTTTGATACTTACTTCCAAATGTACTTACATGAAAATTGAATCTTGTGGTTCTAGAAATAAAGTAACAAAATACATTTCTGTTATATAAAAACAAAATTGGCCTGGAGTATTGTCTGTGGGTGTAAAACAAATGCTTTGCAGTACCCACTGATAAGATTAACTGCTCGACCACACTACCACAAAAGAGAGTATTTTCTACTTTAGCATCTGATAAGCCACTGGGGAACCCCTGGACTCTGTGCACACATTATCTCATTTTGATATGGTATATACATAGCCAGCTTCTTACAACTGGTAGTTTGCTTCTTCATTGCAAGGAGTAATCCCTTCACTCTGGAGGGAGATCTTTGGCGATTTTCAGAAGGGTGGAGGTCCTCTGGGGTTTCATAGAGTTTCTCCGATGTCCATGCTTACCCTCAGTGGTGAAACTGGGGTTTCCTTTTAATTTTTAGGTGCTGTTGGAAGTTCAAGCAAAAGGAAAGCTTTCAAAATGCCCAAGCTAGCCGCTCTTATACCATTGATTGATTTACCAGATGGAACTCTAAACAGAATTGTTTCTGCACAGAGGATTTAGGGAAACAGAAGATGTCTATATAAATTGCATTGAATTACTTCTAGCCAAGATTTGAAGGCTTCAGAGAATGTCTTCAAACCATAACCAAGTATTGCCAAAAGCTTTTCCCTGACTTTGTTCAGTAATGGTTTCAACAATGGCCCTGGAGATCATTTGCAAGCCAGGGAGTTTGAGGTTTTTCAGATGCATTCAATGAGCACTCGCCTCTGTTTTGAGAAGCTCTTCCTAAATATCTATATTTAAAAATCCTGTTACTTCTCCTTCATTAAGGAACCATCTTCCTTGCTTTTTATGAGTGCTGTTGCTGATTTTCAGTAATTGGATTTGTAGGCGTTCACCTTTAGTGATTTTTGTCTGCCAAATGACGCCAAACAACGGGCCGTATGTTCTAGCTCTGAACAACTCCGCCCAGGTAGGATGGTACAGTCTGCATACTGCTGGGTAAAAAAAAGCCTCCCCCCCGCTTTGGTGGACTAGCTCTTTTCGGATCCAGGGAAACTCTAATATCTGTCACATGTAATTAATTGAGTAGCAGAGGGACCAAGCACACCCCTACTTAAGGCCTCTATGGGGATGTATAATTTATTAATTCCAGTTGTGTTGTCACCTAATTTGATTTGTACCCACCATGTACTCGTGGTAAATGGTCCATATTGCTCTTAGTAGAGGGCTGGATCTTTGTTTTTTAGGTGGAGCGCGCAAGCACTTTGACCCGTCGTAAGTATTGTGGGCTTTTAACCTCGCCCACCGCACGCCCCTCACTTTCACTGGTTCTTGGGCTTGCCTTTCAAAAATACTTTATCATTGGGAAATTCTTAACGTTTGCTCCTCCTTGGGGAGGTTTTGTTACCTACTTGCAGACTGACCCTGTTACGTGGATAATTGCACAATTGCCAATATGTTTCACTGTGAGCAAACTTCTTTTTCCTTTTGTGTCTCTCCTTTGTGCTCACGCTCATGGCGGCCATGGCGCTTTAAATCAGCTCGCTTACGTCAACTAATGCCTTACTTTTCATTTTCAATTTATGTGGCAAGAAAAGTCCTGTTAGGAATTTACAAAGCCAATAGCTCTAACTGGAGCAAATACGAGATCCATTGCATTGCAAATGCTTGTTTCTATAGCCTTCTCTATCGAAGCATTAAAACGCTGTTTAAAAAATCTTTAAAACCCACATGAAGCTAGTTGTTAATATTTTGTGTGCTGGTGGACGAGCGCAAAAATGGACAGAATGTAGAACAAATCAAACATTCACCCCAGTCACAGATCTGGGTTTAATCCATCAGCTTTTTTGCTCACCATGACATTCCAGTTTGGATCCAGTCATATGCAAATCAGTTTTGACCCTGTTCCCCATGGGAACAGTCCAGCCCAAACTGCCAGACCAGGTCCTCCCTGGACCAGAAACAAGCATCCTGGAACCGGTTTCAGGGTACCACCCCTCTTCAGCCAGGCTAGCTTGAATCTGGTGGCATAGTGAGCACGGGACCCACGTCTGGGCATACCCTTCCCACTTGGGGCGACAAACACAAAAAGAAAAGTTGATGGACGGAATGTCGAACAAATCAAACATTCACCCCCAGTCACAGATCTGGGTTTAATCCATCAGTTTTTTTGCTCACCATGCCATTCCAGTTTGGACCCAGTCATATGCAAATCAGTGTTGAACCTGTTCCCTATGGGAACATTCCAGCCCGAACTGCCAGACCAGGTCCTCCCTGGACCAGAAACAAGCATCCTGGGACCGGTTCCGGGGTATCACCCCTCTTCAGCCAGGCTAGCTTGAATCTGGTGGCATAGTGCCACTGGATTCAAGCTAGCTTGGCTGATGAAGGGTGAAACCCTGAAACCGGTCCCAGGATGCCTGTTTCCGGTCAAGTGAAGACCTGGCTTTGCAGTTCGGCCTGGACTAGTCCCATGAGGGACAGGGTCAAGATTGATTTGCATATTACTGGGTCCAAACTGGGGTGGCACGGTGAGCAAAAGAACAATGGATTAAACCCAGATCTGTGACTGGGGGTGAGTGCATTGTTCAGCACTCCGTCCATCATCCTTTTGTGTTGCTAAAGTTGCCCTAAGTGGGAAGGGTATGCCCAGACGTGGGTCCCTTGCTTTGCTCACTGTGTCACTGGATTCAAGCTAGCTTGGCTGATGAAGGGTGAATCCCTGAAACCGGTCCCAGGATGCTTGTTTCTGGTCCAGTGAAGACCTGGCTTTGCAGTTCAGCCTGGACTATTCCCATGAGGGACAGGGTCAAGATTGAGTTGTATATGGTTGGGTCCAAACTGGGGTGGCATGGTGAGCAAAAGAACGATGGATTAAAAAACCCAGATCTGTGACTGGGGGTGTGTTTTTGCATTGTTCATCACTCCGTCCATCATCCTTTTGTGTTGCTAAAGGTGGACGAGTATAGATCGGGCAACGATGTTATACACCGCCACGCTATTTACCCTAAATCATGTTTGATACTATGGGATAATGTTGAGCTCAGCTGCCCAGGCAAACAGCCCGTACTAGAGTTAAGTGGCATGATACTTTACTAGGAGAGCTATTTATTAGACAGTAATTCCATGGGTTTGTTCTTGAACCTGAGACTGGTTACCGAAATATTTAGCGGTGTGTTTCAAGACCTTAATGAGGCTGATACAGTACAAGCCCCGGCATACATCGCAAAAGGGTATGCTGCTGCATTGCTGGCAGTTATTTGTTGTCGTATCGGCAATGATATGGCGCAGTAAATTAAAATTTCTTAATTTCACATTCTAGGCATTCTGCTGCCACTATGTGTTTACTGCTGGTATTACAGGCATGCAAGCTAACCTAATCCTAAACACAGGACAGCTTCCTTTCAGGTCTCTGAGATAGCGGAAGTTAAATTAATTTCAACTCTAGTATGACGGAGATGAAAATGGCTTGATAGTTTAAAGGGGAAAACCTTCAACTCTTAAAGAGTTTTAAAGGTAAGCCATATGGCCGTGGAGCTCCATCTGTCCCACTTGCCTCGATACCCTTTTCAGCCTTGCTCATGGTTAGTCAATGATTTTGCTATGTCATATGACAGCTGTGCCATTTTCAATGATCTCTTAACTAGCAGTGGGTGCGTTCACGACTGTGATTGTATTCGTGATTTCCTTCTCTTGAGGCATATCTTTCTACTTTTCCTTTTTCCCTCTTTATTCCTTTCTTGTCTTATTTCATACGTTCATCCTTTCTTGCCTTCCTCTTTGTTTCTTGATTTTCTTTCTTTCTCTCTTGTATTCCTCTTGCTTTAGTCTTTCTTGGCCTTTCTTTCTTTCTTTTTCTTTCTTTCTTTCCTTCTTTCTTTCATCTTAGTTTTTGCCTTCCTCTTTCTTTCTTGTCTTTCTCTCTTCCCTTCCCCTTTTTTTATTTATTTCTATCTTCTTTTTTCTTTATTGCCCTCCTCTTTCGTTCTTTGCCTTCTCTTTTCTTTCCTTCTCTCTTTCGTGCTTTCTTTTCCTGTTGCTTTCTTTCCCTCATGCTTTCTTCCCTCTTTCTTTACTGCCTAAGTATTTTTGTCTTGTCTTCCCTCTTTTTTTATTTGCACTCTTTCTTTCCTCCCTTCTTGTGTTTTCCTTTCCTTTTTCTTTTCCTTCCTTTCTTTCCCATTCTTTGTCTTCTTTCTTTCTTTCTTTCTATCTTTCATCTTAGTTTTTTGCCTTTCTCTTTCTTTCTTGTCTTTCGCTCTTCTCTTCCTCTTTCTTTTTATTTCTTTATTTCTATCTTCTTTTTTCTTTATTGCCCTCCTCTTTCGTTCTTTGCCTTCTCTTTTCCTTTTCTCTTTTCTTTCCTTCTCTCTCTTTCTTGCTTTCTTTCCCTCATGCTTTCTTCCCACTTTCCCTCTTTCGTTCCTTCTTTCTTTACTGCCTAACTATTTTTATCTTGTCTTCCCTCTTTTTTTAATTGCAGTCTTTCTTTCCTCCCTTGTTGTGTTTTTCTTTCCTTTTTCTTTTCCTTCCTTTCTTTCCCATTCTTTCCCATTCTTTGTCTTCTTTCTCTTTCTTCCTTTCTTGTCTTCCTTTCATGATCTGCCCTTTTCTTCTCACTTCTTTCTCTTGCTTTCTTTCTTTCTTCCTTGCTTGCTTGCTTTCTTTGCCCCTTGGTTTCTTTCCATCTTGCTTTGTTCGCACTTTCTTTCTTTCCCTCTTTATTTCTTGTTGTTCTTTCCTTCTTTCTTTACTGCCTTCCTATTTATGTCTTGCCTTCCTCCTTTTGTCAATTGCAGTCTTTCTTTCCTTCCTTCTTGTGTTTTTCTCTCTTTCTTTTTCTCTCCTCTCCTTTTTCTCCTTTCTTTCTTCCTCCTTTCTTTCTTCTTTCTGTATTTCCTTTTCCTGTTTATTAATTTCTTGCCTTCTTTCATTCATTCCTCCTCTTTGCCTTCCTCTTTCTTTCTTGTCTCTCTTTCTCTCTTCCCTTTCACTTTCGTTTTTCTTTCTTTTCTTTCTTTGCTTCTTTCTTTCTTCTTAGTTTCTTACCATCCTCTGTCTTTCTTGTATTTCTCTCTTCCCTTACTCTTCTTTCTTGCCTTTCTTTGTTTCATTGTCTCTTTCTTGCCTTCCTTTTTCTTTCTTTGTCTTTCCTTCTCACTTGCTTTCTTTCACTCTCTTTTTCTTTTCCTATTGCTTTCTGTCCCTCACGCTTTTTCCCGCTTTCCCCCTTTCTTTCTTGCCTTTCATTCCTTCTTTTTTTACTGCCTACCTCTTTTAGTCTTACCTTCTTCTTTCTTTCACTTTGCTTTCTTTCATTCTTTCCTTCCTTCGTGCTTTTTTTCCCCTCCTTTTACTTTCCTTATTAATTCCCCCATTTCTTTGTTTGTTGCCTTCCTCTTTCATTTTCCTTTCCTCCTTGATTCCTTGCTTCCTTCCTTTATTTCTCTCCTATTTTCTTTCCTCTTTATTCCTTTCTTGCCTTTCTCTTTTCCTCTCGCTCTACCCTTCCTCTTTCTTGTCTTCTTTTTCTTCTCTGTCATTTCACTTTTCTTCCTTCTTAATTTCTTGCCTTACTCTTTCTTTCTTTTTGCCTTTCTTTTTTTCTCTTTCCTTTTCTTTCTTTCTTTTTTCTTTCTTTCTTCTTTCCTTCTGTTTTCCTTTTCTTTCTTCCATTCCTTTTTCATTCTTTGTCTTTTGCTTACTGCTTTCCTCTCATGCTTTGCCTCTTTTCTCTTGTTCTCTTTCTTTCTCTCATTCTCGTTCTTTCCTTCCTTTCTTCTATCCTACTTTCTTCCTGTTTTTCTTTCTTTCCTTCATTCCTTCTGTTTTGCCTTCTTTTCCTTCTTTCTTGCCTTCCTTTTCTTCTTTCTGTCATAGCTTCTTGCCTGCCTTCCTTCCTTCCTGTCTTCTTACTTACTTTCCCAAAGGCAAAAGGTTGGCGGCCAAGTCCAATTGGCTTTTGTTTAGTCTGGGTTAGCCAAGACTTTTAGATTTTACTTAAATCATGTGAATAACATAGTTAATAGCTTGGGCTTCCAGCTAGACTTCATCCATTGGTCTGAAGTTGTATTAAATAATAGATGACATTGCTTTAAAGCTGCATGTAAACTGCGAGGCCTACCTTAAGAACCATTCAGATCTACACCCGATAAGGATTTACAGATTAGAGCCTTTGGAATGGATTAAAGCCGTCTACTTATTAAGAGGCATGCTACTTTAGTGGAAAAGCCGTATCTGTAGACATCTACCAAGACATTTAGTGGAGGAGATTTCTTTCAAAGATAAAATAGTATCCTGAGGCTTTGTTTGGTATTTTCAAACTAGTTGCATACAGCCAATCATTGAAACAGGTAATAAAGAAAGGGATGTGTACATTTTGGGATTATCCAAGGTAGAGTTTCTCTTACATTATTCGGGAACTGTCAGAGGAGCAGAAGGTATTTTTGATGCCTTCATTCAGAAGACTTGGCCTTCGCAGCCCGTAAGAAGCGTCGGAAAGTTGCTTCAGTACAACGAACCTTCAGTTGGTCAGTAGAGAGCAAATCAAGGTAAGCGTTATTCGGTTTTTGATTAAACCATAAAAGCAACACCATAAAACAAATCATGAGTTAATATTAAAAACAGTTATAAAACCGAACAGAATTAGTGTGATTAAGAACATACAAAGAATGTGTTAAAAATAAAACAACGGCTACCATAAGAATGTATAAAGATCATTTTCTCTAAATTATAGTATTTATATAGTGGTATCAGAGTTCAAGACATGGAAAATCGCACCATTCAATTTCCATTAGTTGCACTTAGGTTGAACAAGAGTTCAAAGCAAGAGTGAAACTAACACATGCATCATCTGGTTTGGACATAGGTTTAATAGCCGTTGATTCTGCATGTTCCCCCATAGACCTGGTGGGACTTCTCACCCACCAGACACAAAAACGGAATTCATTTTGTTCTAACGGGATGGCGTATCCTAGGAGGGTCCGCAGCCCCATTAACAAAAGAAAAGCGCAGGCTCCCACTATTTGTAAATATAAGCATACCCAGGGTGGGCCAGGACCCAGGGGTCGGAATAATCTTGTTTTTGAGGAGGGGCCCTTGCAGCCCACTTTCTCAAGGCCTCTGGTATACATTCATATCTGGGGAAGGGGAGAGTGCGGCCCCAATTCCCCAGAGCCGATAACATGTTTAGGGGAGGGGACAGTACTTTCCAGGGCAGGGAACACAACTTTGCTTCCACCCAGCAGGAGCATAGAAATAAGCTCCCCTCGCTCAGAGAGGAGCAAAGGAATGGAGTTGCCTCCCACTGCTTGGAGTAAATTTGTGTTCCGACTCAAGAGAGTGCGGACAGGGAATAAAGTTTACATTCCCCGCCTACAATCCCCCTAGGATGGAGATGGCTTCCATTGCCACCCATGATGTGGGCTGTCTGGGGAGCCAGCAGGGGTTCCAGGGTCCTTGAGCCCCACCAAAATCCCAAACAATTGACCTGAGTGGGTGCTCTATCCTCTTCAAATAATGGCCAGCTCCTGCCAGCACTCTCTAGGAATGCTGGCTGGGGAGCAGGCAAGGTGCTTAGGGCTCCACCATAGCCCCCAACATCTGGGAATGTTGTAGGTGCCCTGAGTGGGCACTAGGGCATCCACTTTAAAATAATAGCAAGATCCAGCTGGCATCCTCTATGAGTGCTGACTGGGGAGCCGGCAGGGGCTGCGGGGACTTAGGGTTTTCTCCAGGGGCCCAAAAGTATAAAATATAAAGTTTGGGTGTCCCAGGTAGGACCGTAACCCCCCCCCCCCGAAAAAGCTCATGCCCTAAGGTAACTATAACTCGTGACCACCGCAATGGACAGTTTTCTCATCAATAGTTCTATTGCAAATGTTACAGTGATGTTAGAAATGATGCCATAGAAGATGTCATGACTGATGTATTATTTCGGGTAATTAGCAGTGCAAGGCAAAGATGCAAGTTATAGTTAACTTAGTGCATGAGTTATAGTTACTTGAGATAACTGTAACTTGAATTTCTATTGTTTTGTGAGTTAAATCTGAACATAAATATAACGTCCCTGTAACATTTGGATTCAAATGAATTTCTAAGGTTTTATTCTATTTCCTAACTATAATGCCCTTATAACCTTTTGTCTTTTAGTGAATTTCTAATTTTTTTTTAATTCTATTTCCTAGCTATAATGTCCCTGTAACCTTTAGTTTTGTAAGTGAAGTTCTAGGCTTTTATTTAACATAAAGTAACATTTAATTACCATGCGTTAAGCCAGCTGCTGCCACGCACAACTGGGAGTTGACCAAAACCCTGCATTCAGCCAACCACACCAGTGCACGTCCTTTGGCTGTGTGTGGTGGGAGGCTGGCCACAGGGCCTACTGCCAGGCCCTGCAGCCAACCTGCAGCCATGCGCAGCAGGGGATTTGCCACAGTGCCTGGCCTGTGGCCAACCCCCCAAAGGCATCTAACCCACCGGCCCCCTCCTCTGGCCAGTTTTGGCTATGGGTGCCCCATCCCATAGGTTCCAGTGCATTTCTTAGGAGGAGTGGGGCAAGGGCCCCCAGCAGGCCAATTTCAGCCCCAGGAAACCCATCGCCCAGGGCCCAGCACAGTTTGTGAGGGGGCACGTATCCCCTTCCCTGGGACGATTTTGACCCCAGGGACCCCATCCCCTGGAGCATTTTGTTAGGGGAGGGGATATGTGTCCCCCTCCCAAGGCGCCCCATCCCCTAGGGTCCACCACTGTATTATTGGGGGATAGGGGCCATAGCCCCCTCTCTGGACTGCTTTCAGCCCCAGGGATCCCATCATCCAACTGTATTATAAAGGTAGAAGAGGGCAAGGGCCCCTAACCCCGGACAATATTGGTCCTGGTACCCCATCCCCCCAGGGCCCGGCCAATTACTAAAGGGAGGGGGTGGCCGCATGGCCCATCTCCCTGGGCTGATTTCAGCTCTGGGGTCCTCAACCGTCGGAGCTCAGTAAACAAAGGGTGGGTGCTCTGGTGTACAACCAAGGCACCCACCATGTCCTTATTGAGGCCCGCAGGGGAGCCCCAAGCCCCCTGCGGCCCTAGCTGGCTCCCCACATCATTGCTTCTCCTTGCAGACAGGAGCAATATACAGATCCATTTCTCTGCCCGTATCACTGTGGGCAGGAAAACATGTCTGAAGTCTGCTCCCAGCTGACAGGAGCATTTTTAAAGCTCCCGTCAGATGTGAGTGGACTTTGTGTTTTCTCTTGCTTGGTGGTAGCTTTGAAATTCCTCCTACAAAGCAAGAGCAAACACAGGTTTCCCTGCAGGCACCAGTGCAAGCATGGAAACAGCTATGTCCTGGAGGTGGGCACCCAGGGACATAGCAGGAGCCGGAGCTGGGGGATGGGGTTCCCAAGGCTAGTAATGGCTCTGGGAGGGGGGGGTGCACAACCCACTCCCCTTTGTTATTGTGGCTGGCTCCGGGGGATGGGATCAGCCCAGAAAGGGGGGCTACGTGCACCCTTTCCAACTTTGGCTAGGCCCCGAGGGATAGGGTCCCTGGGGCTGAAATCAGCCTGGGAGGGGAGCCAAGTACCCCCTCCAACTTTAAATAATTCTGGGCCCCAAGGGATGGGGTCACCAGGTTCGAAATTGGCGCAGTGAGGGGGGAGGCATACGGCATACCTCCCTTTCTCAATAATGGCCAGGCCCAGGAGAATGGGGTACCGTGGGCCAATTCAGGACTGGGGTGGGGAACAATGTGCGCTTCCCTCCCCCATAATAATAAAAACAATTCCTTTGGGATCTAGCCAATCCGGGAGGCTAAAACAAACAAAATCTGGAAAGCGTGTTTTTTTTTTTTAATAAAAGTTTGCTGTTGATCCCCTGAGAATTAAAAAAAAAAAAAAAAAAACATTTTTGGCCCCAAGAGGGGTCCTTGAGGGATTCCACCATTAGGCCTACGGCGTCATGGTTTTCCTACCCTGTGCCTTGTTGTTTTTCAACATTTTCTGGATGACGTGGTGGCAGCCAATCACAACTCACCATGAGATCTGTTGGATCCGAAGGACCCTCTGTGGCCCTAGATATATATAAATCTTTTATTTTATTACTTAAAGGATTTACACCAAATTACAAAAAGTACTCTTTCTGAACCAAGATCTAGCTTTCCGCCAGCGGTTCGGGCTGTAGTCATGTTCAAAATCCCTGTGGGAAATTGAATAGGGGTAAACGTGTTTTGGGGCTGCTCTTTTTCCCATCCCCCCACTTGATGAATCACCCCGAAATGTTCCAGACAGCGGGTGAACTGACCAGCACAGGAGTTTTTGAAAATTTGTGAAGATTCGTCAAATGGTGCCAAAGGTACTAGCAAAAAAAAAAACGTTTTCCTATGGAAATTAGGTCCTAACTATAACAACCTATTTTCTAGTATCTGGACAAAGCTAAACCTCCCTGAAGAGCTATAACTATAGCAAAACAAGTGTCAGGGGCTGCTTTTGCCCATTCCAGTTTGGCTTTGATGGTATTTTACCAATCCAAAGCTGTAATACTGTGCCTGGAGTACTGCAAAGCTTTTGTTATTTTACAGCTCAGCGTGGATGGCACTGTGCTAATCCTATTCTTAAAGACTTTACTGTATAAATGGCAAAATACTTTGTTCCTTTCCAGCTTGGTATGGATGGCACTGTGCTAATCTTATGCTTACAAACTTTGCTAGAAAAACAGACATTTGAGGTGAGCAAATGTAGAGTGTCGCTAGTGTTGCAGGATGTTCTTTACTGGAGCTGCTTTCCACCTAACCCTGGGAAAAAACATTGGAAAGTTATGGTTAGGCTCACATTTTAAACATAAAAAACTATAGAAGTTTACCGTAGGCCACTATAATATATGCCCTAAGGTAACTATAATTCACGCCCCTGCCATACACAAGTCATTAATCAAAAATGTTACTGCAAAAGTTATTATCAGTGATGTTATCAAAGATGTCATGAGTGCCGTAATTTATGGGTTAATTAGCAGTGCATGGTGAGGGTGTGAGTTATAGTTACCTTAGGGCACAAGTTATGGTTAGTTAAGGTAAGGCTAACTATCACTGGTTAATTTCTATGGTTTTGTATGTTTAAAATGTGTGCCTAACTATAACGCCCCTGTAACCTTTGGTTTTCTAAGTGAATTGATATGGGTTTTTAATTTTTTTATTTCCTAACTATAACATTACTGTAACCTTTGTTTTTTTCAGTGAATTTCTATGTTTTTTTAAATGTATAGTAA
The DNA here is from genome assembly GCF_031143425.1 of Pleurodeles waltl. NCBI lineage: Eukaryota > Metazoa > Chordata > Amphibia > Caudata > Salamandridae > Pleurodeles > Pleurodeles waltl. The sequence continues at coordinate 459,009,171 of NC_090439.1, forward strand.
TTTATTACTATATGTTAAACCAACCACTGCCACGCACAGCCTTTGGCCGTGTGTGGCAGCAGTTGGCCACACGGCCTGGCCTGCTGCCAGGCTCTGAGTCCAACCTCCTATCAGCACCCAACCTTGCACCATGCACGGCCCTTACCCATACGCATCAAAGGCTGGCTGCAAAACCTGGCCTGCAGCCAGACCCTACGGCCAACCACCCAACCCCATGCTGTGCACGGCCCTTTGCCCTTGACTGGTGGGAGTTGGCCATGGCCTCTCTGGGAGTGAGAATAGGTGTGAGTGGGTGTATCTGGGGGTGGGAGTGGCTGTGAGAGTGTCTGTCTGAGTATGAATGAGCACATCAGTGTTTTAGTGGGTGCATCATCGTGTGTGAGGGTCTGTGAGTGGGTGCATGAAGGTGTCAGTGGGTCTGTGAGTGGGTGTGTGACAGTCTGAGTGGATCTGTGAGTGGGTGCGTAACTATCTGAGTGGTTCTGTGAGTGGGTGCGTGAGGGTCTGACTGGAGCTGTGAGTGGGTGCACAAGGGCCTGAGTGGGTCTGAGAGTGGGTGTGTGTGTGTGTCTAAGTGGGTCTATGAGTGGGTGCATAAGTGTCTGAGTAGGTGTTTGATTGTGAGAAAGCGAGAAAGAGAAGGAGAGAGATAGAGATGGAGAGTTTTTTTAGGCTTTGATATATGATATACTGAGAATGAGATATTTCTGGACCAATTGAAAAGAAACATGTATTTGTCATTTAAAAAAAGTGAGATCACCTTTCAGTTTGAGCCATAAACATTTGTAGTTAAAAAAAAAAGAGTGAAAAAAAGGGCTGGATTCGAACCCTCAACACTCAGTGTGAAGGTCTATGACCTTCATACTAAGCTATTCCATTTTTTCTCTTTATTTCTCTTTATTGTTTTTGCCTTTTAAGCCCTTCAAAGCTGCAGCCAAGCCACAGCAAACAGCTACGTCCTGGGGGTGGGCACTACCGGACATGGCAAATGCTGGCCCTATGGGGTGGCGGTCCCCAGGGCCATCAGTGGCTTCTTGAGGGGGGGCCAGGTGGACCCCCTCAAACATAGGCATAGTCTTGGGGAGGTGGTGACCCCCTGGGCTAATGAGGGTACAAAACAGACCCTGTTTACATTATTTAGTATATGCCCCGAGGAGGTGGGGAGGCCATCTGGCCTTCCTCACATATTAAAAAAAAATTTGCCCTGGGGGTGGTGGTCCCCGGGGTGCAGAGGGGTGTCAGCCTCCCTGCTCATATTTCATTATAGCCCTGGGGAGGTGGTGGTCCCCGGGCTGTGGTGGAGGCCATCAGGCCTCCCTCACTTATTAAAAGCATTTTTACCCCAGGGGTGGTGGTCCCCGGGTTGCAGAGTGGTGTATGGCCCACCTGCTCATATTGCATTATAGCCCTGGGGAGGTTGTGGTCCCCAGGACACTGGGGGTGGTCATCAGGCCTTCCCCACATATTAAAGTATTTTTGCTTCGGGGTTGGTGGTCCCCAGGCCACGGGGGGGTCGTGCAACTCCTGTTCATATTTCAGTATTAGCCCCGGGGAGGTGGTAAAAAAGTGCCCCCGGGGGCCTGGCCCACTCGGGCTTTTATTTAAAAACAAGCACTGGAGCCCACGCAACAGCGACAAGGTTATATATTTATTTATTTGTTGAAAATACAAAGGTTAAAGAAATGTAATATGCGACAATTATATTGACAAAGTAATGTTGTAAATATACAAACCACTAAAATTCACCAATTTTAGTTAGCTGAAGTAACTAAAACATTGTGCCCTTTGGCAACTATAACTCACACCCCGCCATGCACAGTTTTCTCATCAATTATTTAATTGCAAATGTTGCAGTGATATTATCAATGATGGCATAGAAGATGTCATGAGTGATGTAATATGTGGGGTATTTAGCAGTTCATGGCGAGGGCACAAATTTTAGTTACCTTAGGGACAAGTTATATTTATTTCAGATAACTATAACTGGTGAATTTCAGTGGTTTTGTACATTTAAAACATGATGAATCTGAAATAAATGTAACACCTGCGAGAGCACATTCATCTTTATCATATTAATGCCTCCTAACCATGAGACAGGCAGTGGTAACCATTTAGACAAGTCTTATTTAACAAGTTCTAATGAAGGGGAGAAATTGGCTGTGCGCAGATCAGGTATATGTGAATTTTAACTCTAAAACAAACTAAAGGAGATTGGAGAAATGTTTGCAATCTGTCTAACAAATGGCAATCACTCAAGGAAGCATTCCATCCAGCCTATCGTTTTTTTGCCACTTTAGTTTGGACTCAGCCATATGGAAATCTGCCTTCACCCTGCTCCAAAAGAAATAATGCAGCCAATCAGGGCGAAACTAGTCTTGGGTTGCTCATGTTCCCATTCAGGAAGGTCCTGGCCTTTCAGTCTGGGCTGGACTCTTCCTTTTGGAGAAGGGTCAAGAGTGATTTGCATTTTGCTGGGTCAAAGCTGAGGTGGCACTGTGCACAAAATAATGATGGGTTGAAATGCTATCAAGAGTGATTGCCAGTGGTTAGATAAATTGTAAGCATTTCTCCCATCACCTTTTCTATGTTTGATATAATCTTAACTCTGAAATATATGCCCATCTAAAGAGGTATTGCCCTTTCGGGCCTGTAGGTTCTCTGCAGATAAAGTTAGATTAAGGACTTCTGATTTATCCATCTAAAATATTGTAAAGATCGGAGCACAGTGTGGTGGGAACCCACTGGGTCCTCAAATTTATATTAATTGGGCCAAAGGTTGTTCTTTGCATCACCTGATTTAAGACGAGAAGGCATGCCAATGGTTCTATACTGAGAAAATATAAAAGTGGCAAGAATGGGCAGCCCGACATGTGCTCTTGTGAAGGGGAAAGCGCAGGTAAAGAATGATAGTGTAATTCTGTCTCTAGCTGCATGGTAATTTGCCATAGCCATCTTGCTGTACAGTGGCCCACATCCAGGGGCATATTTATACTCTGTTTGCGCCGGATTTGCGTCTTTTTTAACGCAAATTCGACGCAAAACGAACTCCATATTTATACTTTGGCGTTAGACGCATCTAGCGCCAAAGTTCATGGAGTTTGCGTCATTTTTTAGCGTGGACACCTTCCTTGCGTTAATGATATGCAAGGTAGGCATTCCCGTCTAAAAAATTACTCCAAGGCATGTGCGCTGTATTTATACTCCTGGGCAAAAATGACGCCCGGGAGTGGGTGGGTCAAAAAAAATTACGTTCAGCTGCTTTTGCGTCGTTTTTTAGCGCCTGGTCAGGGCAGGCGTTAAGGGACCTGTAGGCTCGGAAGGAGCCCAGAGGTGCCCTCCCATGCCCCCAGGGACACCCCATGCCACCCTTGCCCACCCCAGGAGGACACCCAAGGATGGAGGGACCCACCCCTGGGACATTAAGGTAAGTGCTGGTAAGTAATTTTTTTTTTTTTTTGTGGCATAGGGGGGCCTGATTTGTGCCCCCCTACATGCCACTATGCCCAATGACCATGCCCAGGGGACATAAGTCCCCTGGGCATGGCCATTGGGCAAGGGGGCATGACTCCTGTCTTTGCTAAGACAGGAGTCATTTCAATGGGGGTTGGGAGTCAAAAAGATGGCGCAAATCGGGTTGAGGCGAAAATTTTGCCTCAGCCTGACTTGCCCCATTTTTTTACGTCCAAGCTCCATTTTCCCCTACGCCGGCGCTGCCTGGTGTACGTCATTTTTTTAAACGCACACCAGGCAGCTCCGCCGGCTAATGCCGGCTAACGTCATTGTATAAATACGGCGCCCGCATGGCGCTTCAGAATGGCGTTAACTTTTTCGACGCACAACTGCGTTGGCGCAGTTGTGCGTCGAAAAGTATAAATATGGCCCCCAATGTATCCCAATACTCCATAATGGGAGTTCCAATCGACCAAGCCGAAACCATTTTTGGCATCTGAGGATACATGTAAGAACAGCAGCCACTTCTGAATTTTCTTAAGTAAGAGGACTATACATCTAATGGTGTATTTACTAACATTTCATGCAATGCGCAACAGCAAGCAAAGTTACTACACTATGTTGTGTGAAAGGGTGAGAGAAGAACTGTGCTATATTTACAAAGATATGATGCAGTTCTGCTCTCTCCTAGCACTGGCACTCTTGTAGCAGAATGCAGCACATGTGCACAGAGGGAAAAACAAGAAGAAATAGAAATATTTATGGCAAGTCTCAAGTAGGTGCACCGTTTTGGTGCAAGCTTTTATTAACAAGTCTTTGTAAAAATGGGTTTGCGTCAAAATATGTGGTTAGAGTCACTGGTATGCCTACACCCTTCCAATGTAATGCCTACCTAATGCAAAGTAACACAAGGCAGAGATATACGCTGCATTACTATTTTTTTCTTTTTTATACAAAGCCACTCAAATCAGACTTTATGTGGCTTTATAAATCCCATAATGGATTTTACATCGGGCTGTGCCAGAAATGTGACACAACCCTGACACAAAATACTAGTAAATATGGGCCCAAGTGTTAACCTATGGTTGCCTGTTATTAATAAACCACACTGGTCTATGAGGATGAACTCTGGCAGAACCTAGATGTTGGTATCTTGTGAGCAGCTAAACATCCACATTCAAAAGAGAAATTGGTCAATACGGGAAACAAAGAAGCTTATCATTCCCTGGTTTAGAAATAACTCCCTCATTTAGGGTGCAACCATGTTAGCCTTTGAAAAAACAGCTGATAAGAGACATCAATTTGGATGCTAAACGTCAATTATATGTTTTGTAGAATTTGGATGCTAAACACCGTTGATATGCTTTGTAGAAGTTGGCCTTGAACCCATTGGTTCCCAGGGCTTTATTGTTCTTTAAAGTTTTAATCAATCTCTGAACCTCCTTCACCAAAACTGATGTTTCCAAGTCCTCCCTCTGTTTAGGTGATCATTTGGAGAAACTTGCTTCAGCCAGATATCGAATTTGCTGATTAGAAGTGTGCTCACCTCTAGTACGTACAACAGCATAGTTGTTTCTAAACTCCTCAAATGTTTCTTCCTTGGTACACAAACGCACACCTTGGGACCCCAAAAACACCTGAAAAAATCACAAGAGCAACCAGTATGCCGAAGGGAACCTGGTTAAATACAGTAATGAGTAACAATGTGATTTGCTAAAAACCCATATAGTTTTATATTCGGTATTTCAATACTAGCAGGATGATTAAAGGCATTCAGGGTAAGAAAAATAAGTATTTTGAGCTGATGTTGAATTACTATATCATCTAATGGGGTGCAAGAAGCAGTGTCTAGACTTACTATATTAAATATTATATTTAATTGTAGAAAAACAATACATAAAGGTTATCACAAAGGGAAATGAGAAACTGGGAATGTGCTCCGTTTTCTCAGTGATCACACAGAACAGCAATGTAATTACAGAGAAATTGGAAATATCGAGAAAAAGCCAACAAAGGACAATGGTCCATTCCAAAATAGTTGGATTAGAAATCCATAGTTTTCATCAATGACATTATATCAATACATCAGGACCTAGGACCTGATGTATATATTGGCAGAAATTGTACTCTGTCACAATGGTGGCAGAGTTTCCTCCCCACCAATATAGTGGTCAGCTGACCAAATGTAATTGCGGACAGACCTTAAGTTTAGCCATAGCAGAGACTACTCTCTGCCGTCAAATTTTGTTCAAACCTCTTCAACGCTAATAGGAGAACAGAGCGTCCATCACTGTTGACCTTGGAAATCGAAGGAGGAGTGCTACAGTTTTTTTTTTCATTCGTATATGTGTCCATCAATTTTATGGATCTGATGCAGAATTCACAACACAATTAAGAAAGTTGAGACATTGTTGACATCACAGCTGGCAGTCTAGGTCCTGATTTATTATTATATGGATGTTTCTTAGAATTATGAATTTCTAATTAAGTTATCTCAACCTGGATCATTGTCGTCTTTTATTTTTGTTCTACACACACATGCAACATCTCTGTAATGACATTGTTCTGTGTGATCACAGGGAAAACTGAGCACATTAACCGGTTTTCAAATCAATTTGTGATCCTAGTATGGGTTGTTTTTCTACAATTACATATACTATTTTATATATTAAGGCTTGCCACTACTTCTCACACCCAATCATATGTTATAGTAATTCAGCTTTTGCTCAAAATACTTATCTTTACTATATTGAATGTATTTGGTGATGCCATTACTATCTAAATACCGAATATTATACTAGATGCAACCTCAGCGAACCATTGTTTCTTATTGTATTCCCTCTTTTGCGCCCTCCTCTTGCACATATGAAGTGTCCCCACATTTTTTCCTGCCATTTAAGAAAGATGGCATAGGTGAAGCATCTCCAGTTCAGCCCTATTTGTGAACGTATCTCCCAGTTGCCCTCTGATTAATGTTAACATGTGTGAGAGTTTCACCAATGATTTCTCCCTGCGTTATCATGCTTCCTCAATTCCATTTCCAATCTCTTGTGGATTCTACTTAGGTAAAGTTGGCTGGATAACTAATTACAAGTGGTAACTTCTGGTTTTCCAGTACATTTGATGCAACATTTCTTCTGGAGTAGAAACCAACCTTATTACACACTATAACATATACTGGTGTATAATGGGATCTAATATAATTCAACCGTGTAGGGAGATGGACCCTTCATTATTAACTGAATGTTTAATTTTTGCACCTAAAATAAAATATAGTTTCTTTTCCACTTTGTTTAAATTTCTGCAGAATGTATCATGACATATGTAAATCTTTAAAGAAGTTAGCTCTGATGGATTGAGCTAATCTTGTGAAACACCTGTTAGCGCGTCAGAGCCTCAATAAGTAAACTTGCAAGGAGATGCGTCTAGGTCGACAAACCTTTGGACCACGTTTGGAGACTTCCCAGTACAAAATATTTTCTCACATCATCAACCAACAATATCAATAAATAATCAATAATGATAATCACTAATCAATGAACAATCAGTAGGAATCAAAATTGAACACACCATGATCTTTCAGTCATAAATAACCACACCAGTTTAATTGAGTGTTAGGATATTTATTTCCCTATTAGTAACAATCTGATATCCTGTCTATTAATCTCAATAGCAATAAACTCATCAGAAAATGCTACTGATTAGCAATCAGAGCACAACTTAATTAATACATAGACCATATTCATTCATTCAATATTTAGGCACATCATTAATCTGAATCAACTTATCAGCGTCTCATTAGTACATGAATCAACAAAGCAAGATCTCAATCATTTTTCTATTTGCACAAGGTATTAGTGAACACCTTAACTAACCTCAAATTAGCATTAGCATGTTGGGCTTCTTGCAAAACATTTAGTGAACACGAATTTAGAAAACATCTAAACTAAGGCCTCTATCAAAATAGCAGTTGGTACCTAGAAAGAAAAGGCTAGCAGACAATCACAATTTGCATCGGATAGTTACCAATCCAACAGATCAGCAAGCAGCGTCAGTCTTCGTCCTCAGGACGTCAGTCGATTCACCATCAGCAGAGATAGGACGGGGCAAAGTCTTTAGCATTAAGGCAAAGCAAAGTCTCTTTCAAGACGCATAAGATAGCATAGCTAGGGAATGATCACTTACCTCGGGTAGAGGAGAAGTTAGCATCAGGCAAGAATGGGGTAGAGGATGGGTTTAAAGTACTCAGAATAAACTCAGGAGAGTAGACAAAAGTGTCAGGGAAAGTGGCTCGAGTGGAACGGGAAAATGGCAGAATGGAAGTGGTTTCTTCCTGGGTCATGCAGTTAAGTCAAAGCTGTCTAACTATTCCCTAATTCCTCATTGGATAAAATGTGGTGCATCATTATCTCTGTCCAATAATTTGTTAAGCACCTTGCTAGAACTTTCCACAGTTCCCATATCACGGATTGGTCCATGTTATTGATGTCTTCAACGGTTGGAATGTCATGTAGAAAATTTTACACTTTGGGCTTCAGTCAGTGTCTTCATTGTCTTCTCCTAGGAGAGTTAACCTTGCACCTGTTATGAATTACACTGTTGCATCTAGCAAGAACATCGTCTTGAGCAAGCCGGTTCTCATGAGAAAGAATTTACTACGGCTACACACATATAGCTCCTGGAAAAGTACAACTTCGTGTCCTTCAGGAAAAACAGCACTCTACATGTTAGAAAATGCAATTCAATATGAGGCCAGGCAGCTAGGCCCCAGCCCTTGCTAAGTTAAAGCCCTTTTGTTTATTGAAGCAAATTATTAACACATAACCCTAATTATGATATACTAATACAAATTCAAACATTATTGCATAATAATTCAGAATTAACAAGCCTTTTTATTAGTCTTCGTCTACATTGTTAACCACTCCCTGTGGGCACATTTCAAACTGTGCATTATTTTCTATGTTAACACATTTTCTATGCAGTTTCATCACACAATACATTGCAAGTTTTCGTATTAATATTGCTTTTAAAGGATACACTCCAACACACCTTTTGGCATAGACGTTATATTGATGGCCTTGAAGTTACATGGATTCAACATTAGTACTGACATTGTAAGGATTTTGAAGCTGATAAAGTTTGTGAAGAAATAAAAAGAATCAACAAGTGAGAACTGATTTGACAGTGACTCAAATTATTTCACGTCAATAATGAAGTTGCCCGAAATAGTATGTATAAATTGAGCTTAGAAGTGATCAGAGAAGGTACCTACGTGTTTGTTTCAGAGCCACCAGAAGATGGTGTGGTAGGCTTGTAAAAGCAATATGTGTGATGTACGTTGTAAAGTTTGTTAGTTTTGTAAAAAAAAATAATAATCCGGATTATTGAGAGTCGCATCATACTGAAACTGTATATATGTTACAGCTTGGCCCTCTGCACACATGTGTAAGGCTTTAGAAATGCTAGCATTTAAGGCAGCTACCTTACAAAGCGGGCATCAGTGGTTCAAAAATGATCATCTTTCCCTGTGACGTGGGTCTCTTTAACGATGGGTGTGCTGTTTTTAGTATTTTGTTTTATTCAGCTGGTAATTTTCGTGATGATCTTTCTCTTCTGGCCTTGCTTGTTCTTCTTCACAGCTGCAAAGCCAAGAAACATCAGATTCTCAATGCAATAGCTCAGAGTTCAATCAATCAACCAACTCAAAGCCCTCTGGAGTGGGCATAACGCCTTGCAGGCCTGTGCAGTCACTCACTACAAGGGGATCTCTAATCCTCCGTTAAAAGTGCTGGCGGGTTTCCGCCTGCAAACTGAAACACAGAGTGGCTGCTTCATAGCCGCTCTGTTTTTCACTTGAATGCGCTGCCCCAAGAAGAGCACGAGTTTGCCGCTGCCCTTGGGGCAGCACATTCAAACTAATATGGCACATTGTTCTTGTTTGCACTGGGCTCACCTTCTGAAAGGTGCACCCGGCACAAACTAGCAGAATGCGCTGCATTGCATAATACAGCCCCAGGTGTTCTGATGTCAATTCCATATATTTTTTCCTGTCCTTCAAGACAGAGACAAGACTGACAGAATTGATAGGAATGTAGTGCAGAAACTAGTTTGGGACCTTCTTAAACATATCAGACTAAAACTCAGAGTGGGGACGCTACCAGGTCAAGGAAGAATTTGACAGTAGATAGAAGTATCTGCCAGAAAGATTGTTACTGAAGTTAAGTAAATTCTTCTAGCTGTGGATTTTCACATCTTGTATCAATACCAAAGCAGTATTTCTCCTTCCCAAGAGGTGGGTCGGGGACATCATTCAATCAATAAGTCTTGCCACATAGACTCACCAAAATGGCTTTGCCCACAGACTTCAAAGTGGAAATAGTCATACCTGAAAAAAACGTGGACCAAAATCTACTTTTCAATTCAACTTATGATCACTATCAAGCACCGGAGCACCTAAAGCCATCACTGCAAACCCCCAAAACTTTGCAGGTGTGCGGTAGCTTTGGAATAAAGCACGAAGAGAGCAAGTCATTGTTGTGCAAATCCATCATCAAAGCATCCCAAGGTTCGAGGGTCTGAAGTCTCTTGGCCTGCTACCATCCACTAGCTCAATCTTGCCCAAGCCCAGCCAAGCTGGCCGGACTGCCAAATGTACAGACACAGTGAAACTGACAACTTCTTTCCTACAAAGCCTTAAGACTAAAATAGATAGAACACTAGAACTAACTACTAAGCTGTTTAGATCACCAGAGGAGAGAGGGTCTTCCTGCTTCGGAACACAAGCCTTTAACAGTAAGAAGGATCTGCAGTCTACAGTCACAAAAGAAGCACAAAGCAACGATATGGCAGTCTACGAAAATAGAGCTCCAAGTAAATTTACTGCAGTCGATCGGACAGCACCTGATGAAACTAGACACTAAGATTGACTCCATTGAAGAGAAAATACACAGCAAACTGGCCACTAATTTGTGCTCCTGTGCAGCTATAATAGACAAATTGGCAACACTGCCTGAGATGCTTGGCGCAATCGTTACCATACTTAGAGGCAAAGACTGCCCTTTGGCATCCTCTAGCTCATGTTCCCATCATGATCTCACTTCCGGCTCTGTAAGTGGAAAGGGGATATGCTCAAGTTCAAACAAGCTGGATAGTCCTCTGCTCCACCAGTACTCATTGTCTTTGTAATATGGTCTGATGCAACAGACTGTCAGCCACATTCTGGCACTAACCATGAGGTTACATACAAGGGGGACAACAAAGACAAGACACCATCTAGCCCTGCAGCTCAAGGGACATCGATGTCTGGGCAGGCCAAGAAAAAGCAGAGGAAGCAGCATAAAAAGGTAAAATTAAAAAGTGTGGGGCAGCCGCAACTTCTCCTTCCCACACCACACCTGGGGTATTCCCAATTTTCACCTCCAAACTGGGTGGCAACAAAAATCCATCTAGTCTCACAATCCTCTAAGCCTTCTTCCCCCAGAAGGAATATACAGGACTCTCACGGCCTAGGCCCAGTTAGCCTCTCTCCAGAGCCAACAAACGAACAAGTGTCCAATAAAATGAAAACAAAAATGGCTGCCTGTACACAGGGTCACCCAGCAGCTGAAATAAGTTTGGCAATCCAAGAGGCAAGTCCTCCCTTCGAGTCCAAATGGCACAAGCATCAACCAAGTCAAACACAGAGGCCAGAAATCTGGTATTCCTGGTATATGAATGAAGCGCTGCATCTTCTGTGCCCCCAACAGAGCCCCCCCCATGTCAGCGTTCTTTGTCTCCTTTGCTCAAGAGGCAATTTACCGACTCTGCAGTTAGTCACTATGAAACCCTCATGTCCGTCCCACTGGTCTTAGGGACCCCTATTCCAAATCAAAAAGCTAGATCAAACCTAGGTTTGTTACAGCAGACAAAGTTTGTAGTGTTTGCGTGGCAGTGCCTACCACAAGGTACCTCATTCAAGGCTCTCATGACATCTTAAACAGGTGCAACATTTTACGGTTATTGAAATATATATTATCTTTATCTCATATTCACTCAGAGGATTTGCAGTGGATAGGATTTCAGAACCTGCCTGGGGATACCCACGGCGAATCAACTCTGGTGTGCTTTCACCACCAACTCACTGTGCTCAAGGTAGCACTTCAACTGGCAGATTAGGGGACAGAAACCAAATCCCCTTGTATGGAGAAATACCCACATGTCCTTGGCCGCCCCTTAAGAGGGAAGTGGGTAGTGTCAGTCCTGCCCCGCACAGACAGGAGTAACAACAGCATCAGAACTTTCCACGCATGCCACATGGCTTCTATGGCCCTTTGGATAACTTAGGATAACATCTATTGATAACCAACTAGTGTCTACTTGGACACTTGCAGGACATTGGCCCCATAGGTGTTACCCCTAACATCAATCTCAAACAGCCAGACAGGGACAACAACAGAGTAAAAGGCAGCAGTCAACAGCTGACAATTATTTCTTGGAACTAAATATAGGTAAACTGTTCCAAATGAAATATATATAGACAGGGGAGACCCGTAGTCTCAGGAGCGAGAACCCTCAAGCATCCATTTGATGACTGGCATCATCATCGGGAATAGCTCCTCACTAGGCTGGCGCTGCAATGCCTAGTGGACACCCCGATGTGGGGGCTCTCAGCCAACTTTTGAGACAGTGACTAAAAGAGTTCAACTATGCAGAATAAAGTTGCTGTAAGTCACCATCAACAACAGAAAAAGAGGTCTAAAATTGGTTATTCATCAGTTAAACTCCATCATTTAATCAATCTAATCTACAAGGATGAAGACCAAGATTAAAAACATAGTTATGAAAGTATAGAGGAGGATTATGCTCCAAAAGCCTTTCAAAATGTATATGAAAAAGGTAGAGTATTCTGAATATTGAAAAGAACCTCTATAATATGGTCGACATGTTTCGCGTCTATTGGTCCAACCGGATCCATTGACGCTTCATCAGGACCTACAATACTAAATAGCAAACCTCTTTGAAGTAAGTATCGTTAATAAAGATACAGTAACACCGGCCACTTACTTAAGATGACTGGTAATACAGGTACCCTGAAACACAAGAAAAAGGAAAAGAAAGAAGCAAAACCACGTTGAAGCAAAACTCATGGTTATGATATATCTCAAATGTCAATGGTATTAGCCATAACCAAATTCAGATATACAGACACTGAATGGGACATCGCACAAACATCAATGCTTACCACCCCCTATTCGAGAACAGGTTCCATGGGTAGAGCGTCTGTGGGGACTCACGTAGACACTAGTTGTGAATAATAGTAGAATAAGATCAGTACTAAACAGTAAGATTTAAAAATATAAGCATAAGGTAACTCATCCATAAGGTAAAGCATACAGAGATTGTTCTGGGTCATGAGTAGATTAATATATGGTCTTATAGTACCACATGGACAAGGAAGGCGATAGGCATAAGTTATGAACAAGTTAAATTAGGTAAAACCTCCACGTAAATGTCAAGTATATGCAGATCTCAACAATTTGTAAAATTGTGGCATTATATATAAAATTTGTAAATTTTCCGAGCCGCCGGCATGCAGACACTAGTGACTATTTATCATGCTTAGATTGTTATCAGTGAGCGAAACAGTCAGTACGTTTCACAAAGAAAAAACGGCGTTGCCCAGTCATCGGCACAAACGCCTAGTCAGCCAAATAATGTAGTAAATATAATAAGCCTGACAAGAAAAATAACGTTCTCGTTAAACTCTCGAGTGAGTACTTACAAATTCTGTTACTGGTCCTGAAGTGGGACCTACCCTCGGAGACCGCCGCCCGGAAACAACCGGGTCAGAAGGTCTCCGAGCTCTAAATAGACGCAGCTCAACGTTGCGCGTCTAGTAGCAGAAATAAAAGAAGGACTCGGGCGAGTCCTACGGGACCAAGATAACAAGGACGAACTATGGCCCGTGTCTCTCGCGCTTCCCCTGACAAATGGAGATGGAGAAAGGACTTGTGTGAGTCCAATCGAGGACTAATTATAACAGGCAAAAACTAGGTGAGGTAGCTTTAGAATCGTATGACCCCACGTCCTAAACTCGATCAAATGATCAAGGAAAGCTGCTATCTTAAACTATTATAAGGAAAGGTAAACAGAGCTCCAAAATGTGACACCAGCATATATTATATGACTGTTGTATCTATAGACAAGCAACAGAAATTATGATAGAGGAAAGAGAGAACACTAAAAATTTGTGTGCAGGTCCAAAAATAAAGAAAGAAAATGTATAAAAAGGAGTTATAATGGTCGGGCCCTATGGTGAGAGGGAGGACCAAGGGATGTCGTCATTTAATCCCCGTAGGTGTGTCCCCAATTTGAACACCCATTTTTGTTCAATCCTGAAAAGGGTTTTAGAGTCATCAGGACGAATGGAAGGTGCTTCAACTACCACCCACAAAAGATCGTTCGGGGAGTGGTGAACCTCCAAAAAGTGAACACTCAATTTGGTAGTGAGTTTTTTGCACCTAATATTGCTTCTGTGTTCGTTGATCCGAGTCTTAACTGGCCTGGATGTCATCCCAATATAATGCAAGTCACAAGGGCATGTGATCATGTAAATACAGTTCTTGGTATTACAATTAGTATGTTTTTTGAGATACCAAGGTCCAATCGAATCAAAGTCGAGTTTCTTTAAATGTCTGGTGAGGTTGCATACATTACAATTACCACACGGGTAATGACCCACAACTGGTGGAAGATCCCATAGTGTCTTTTGGTTGGCAGGGTTAAGTAGAGTGCGTGGGCGTGTGTGGACCACTAGGTCCTTTATATTAGCAGTCCGTTTAAATGCAAACTGGGGTTTTTGTAAGTTGTAACCTCCACTAGTGAGGATGGACCACCTCTTATTAATCAATTTCTTAATCGAATTAGACAGTGGAGTGTAGGTTGAAACACACGTCAGCTTTGCTTGAGACTGATGTTCTCTGGGCGCCAGTAAGGCTTCTCTGTTATTATTCCTGGCTCTCTTGCGTGCTTGAGTGATAATCTTTGCTGGATAGTTCCGCTCGCAGAGTTTATCTTGAAGGATATCTGCTTGTTGGTCAAATTCTTTGAGTAAGCTGCAATTACGACGCAGGCGTAGGAATTGTCCAAAGTGTAGATTGTCCCGTAGAGCCTTAGAATGGTGGCTTTGATAGAGTAAGAGCGAGTTGCGATCCGTGGGTTTATGGTACACATTGGTCTGCAATTTACCATTGTCAATAGTGATCATCAAATCTAAAAAAGGTAGTTGATGAACAGACACAGTGGCTGTAAATCTCAAAAAAGGATCAAGAGTATTGATCCAGGTTACAAACTCATCTGCCTGAGTCATGGGTCCTTGCCAAATAATGAGAATATCGTCTATATAGCGGCGCCATAGCCTGACAAAATTGAAAAACGGATTAGTTGGTCGGAGAATGTGTTGCTTCTTAAAATCATACATGTAAAATCCTTTTTTAGATTTGATGATCACTATTGACAATGGTAAATTGCAGACCAATGTGTACCATAAACCCACGGATCGCAACTCGCTCTTACTCTATCAAAGCCACCATTCTAAGGCTCTATGGGACAATCTACCCTTTGGACAATTCCTACGCCTGCGTCGTAATTGCAGCTTACTCAAAGAATTTGACCAACAAGCAGATATCCTTCAAGATAAACTCTGCGAGCGGAACTATCCAGCAAAGATTATCACTCAAGCACGCAAGAGAGCCAGGAATAATAACAGAGAAGCCTTACTGGCGCCCAGAGAACATCAGTCTCAAGCAAAGCTGACGTGTGTTTCAACCTACACTCCACTGTCTAATTCGATTAAGAAATTGATTGATAAGAGGTGGTCCATCCTCACTAGTGGAGGTTAAAACTTACAAAAACCCCAGTTTGCATTTAAACGGACTGCTAATATAAAGGACCTAGTGGTCCACACACGCCCACGCACTCTACATAACCCTGCCAACCAAAAGACACAATGGGATCTTCCACCAGTTGTGGGTCATTACCCGTGTGGTAATTGTAATGTATGCAACCTCACCAGACATTTAAAGAAACTCGACTTTGATTCGATTGGACCTTGGTATCTCAAAAAACATACTAATTGTAATACCAAGAACTGTATTTACATGATCACATGCCCTTGTGACTTGCATTATATTGGGATGACATCCAGGCCAGTTAAGACTCGGATCAACGAACACAGAAGCAATATTAGGTGCAAAAAACTCACTACCAAATTGAGTGTTCACTTTTTGGAGGTTCACCACTCCCCGAACGATCTTTGGTGGGTGGTAGTTGAAGCACCTTCCATTCGTACTGATGACTCTAAAACCCTTTTCAGGATTGAACAAAAATGGGTGTTCAAATTGGGGACACACCTACGGGGATTAAATGACGACATCCCTTGGTCCTCCCTCTCACCATAGGGCCCGACCATTATAACTCCTTTTTATACATTTTCTTTATTTATTTTTGGACCTGCACACAAATTTTTAGTGTTCTCTCTTTCCTCTATCATAATTTCTGTTGCTTGTCTATAGATACAACAGTCATATAATATATGCTGGTGTCACATTTTGGAGCTCTGTTTACCTTTCCTTATAATAGTTTAAGATAGCAGCTTTCCTTCATCATTTGATCGAGTTTAGGACGTGGGGTCATACGATTCTAAAGCTACCTCACCTAGTTTTTGCCTGTTATAATTAGTCCTCGATTGGACTCACACGAGTCCTTTCTCTATCTCCATTTGTCAGGGGAAGCGCGAGAGACACGGGCCGTAGTTCGTCCTTGTTATCTTGGTCCCGTAGGACTCGCCCGAGACCTTCTTTTATTTCCGCTACTAGACGCGCAACGTTGAGCCGCGTCTATTTAGAGCTCGGAGACCTTCTGACCCGGTTGTTTCCGGGCGGCGTTCTCCGAGGGTAGGTCCCACTTCAGGACCAGTAACAGAATTTGTAAGTACTCACTCGAGAGTTTAACGAGAACGTTATTTTTCTTGTCAGGCTTATTATATTTACTACATTATTTGGCTGACTAGGCGTTTGTGCCGATGACTGGGCAACGCCTTTTTTTCTTTGTGAAACGTACTGACTGTTTCGCTCACTGATAACAATCTAAGCATGATAAATAGTCACTAGTGTCTGCATGCCGGCGGCTCGGAAAATTTACAAATTTTATATATAATGCCACAATTTTACAAATTGTTGGGATCTGCATATACTTGACATTTACGTGGAGGTTTTGCCTAATTTAACTTGTTCATAACTTATGCCTATCGCCTTCCTTGTCCATGTGGTACTATAAGACCATATATTAATCTACTCATGACCCAGAACAATCTCTGTATGCTTTACCTTATGGATGAGTTACCTTATGCTTATATTTTAAAATCTTACTGTTTAGTACTGATCTTATTCTACTATTATTCACAACTAGTGTCTACGTGAGTCCCCACAGACGCTCTACCCATGGAACCTGTTCTCGAATAGGGGGTGGTAAGCATTGATGTTTGTGCGATGTCCCATTCAGTGTCTGTATATCTGAATTTGGTTATGGCTAATACCATTGACATTTGAGATATATCATAACCATGAGTTTTGCTTCAACGTGGTTTTGCTTCTTTCTTTTCCTTTTTCTTGTGTTTCAGGGTACCTGTATTACCAGTCATCTTAAGTAAGTGGCCGGTGTTACTGTATCTTTATCAACGATACTTACTTCAAAGAGGTTTGCTATTTAGTATTGTAGGTCCTGATGAAGCGTCAATGGATCCGGTTGGACCAATAGACGCGAAACATGTCGACCATATTATAGAGGTTCTTTTCAATATTCAGAATACTCTACCTTTTTCATATACATTTTGAAAGGCTTTTGGAGCATAATCCTCCTCTATACTTTCATAACTATGTTTTTAATCTTGGTCTTCATCCTTGTAGATTAGACTGATTAAATGATGGAGTTTAACGGATGAATAACCAATTTTAGACCTCTTTTTCTGTTGTTGATGGTGACTTACAGCACCTTTATTCTGCATAGTTGAACTCTTTTAGTCACTGTCTCAAAAGTTGGCTGAGAGCCCCCACATCGGGGTGTCCACTAGGCATTGCAGCGCCAGCCTAGTGAGGAGCTATTCCCGATGATGATGCCAGTCATCCAATGGATGCTTGAAGGTTCTCGCTCCTGAGACTACGGGTCTCCCCTGTCTATATATATTTCATTTGGAACAGTGTACCTATATTTAGTTACTATTGTTGGGAGACTGTACACTGGACCATCAATACTCCCGGTCCCTTTTCTTTTGTTGTTAGCAATTATTTCTTGGAACCTGGCAGGACTCAAGAAACTTTTGAAGGATGAGTCAGCTCTCTCCTATCTAATCACTAGTGACATACTATGCTTCCAAGAGACCTGGGCTACTGACTCTATGTTGCTTGCCGGATACTACGG
This sequence comes from Pleurodeles waltl, assembly GCF_031143425.1. NCBI lineage: Eukaryota > Metazoa > Chordata > Amphibia > Caudata > Salamandridae > Pleurodeles > Pleurodeles waltl. The sequence continues at coordinate 459,027,075 of NC_090439.1, forward strand.
CTTTCATGTCATGGCCACAAAGCCCAATATATTTGGACGTCCGTCTGGTGGCCTCTCAAGTTACATTAAACATGCCCGAAAGATAGCGGCCTTTGAAATCTTCAGTAACCCGTACTCCCTTCAAGCCCCGCTTATCAATGGTTTAAAGTTTACCTCTCAAGTCCTGTAACTGCTGCTAATTAGCTGCTATCTTAATCCTGCCAGTTTCAAAAGAAAGAGGCTTTATCTAGTGTATCAAGAGCTTCTGTTCACATATGATTCACACCGAGCCATAATAGTAGGGGACTTCAATTCCAGGGACCTGAGTAAATCATACAATCCCCTAGGACGACTAGGAAGGACTGCTCCTCTTCACGCTCTCCTACATAATCACAGCCTCAGATCATCTCAGTCCCTAAAAGAAACTCATTTCCCCCAATAGTATACTAAACCCACTTTTAAGAACATCTTCATCAGCGCAGGGCTGACTCTCATGCTCCAAGATTTTGAAGTTGATAATCGGGGCGAAAGAGACCATAGAGCCCTGTGGGCAGTCTTGCGGCTGGCCTCATTAGACTCTTACTCACTACAAGCACTTGGGGAAACAGCAGGGGAAGAAAGCCACAAGCTTCTTCTTATAATTAAATGGTCTGCCAAACTCAGTGACAAACTACTACTCTGGGTAGGGATTAGAAAGGCTGTTAAGACAATGCTATGCACAACAACAGTATTTGGGCACTGGGAGGAACTTGTAGCAGGCTTGCATCAGTGGTTGGGGAATGGGCAACATGTATTTCCGTACAAACTTTCCTTGTTTTCATACCATGCCCTCAGATGCATCAAGGAGCTAGCAGCCAGTAAACGTGTTCTTTGCAGGGCACTGGCCGCTCGAAAGAGACACAGCAAAGTTGCAGAGCGCTCAGCCACCACAGTTCTCAGGGAGGCTCACAAGCTTAAAGTTTGGCAGCACAAAAGAAAACACATCGAAGTAGAATGGCTTAGAATGTTTACTTTAATAAAAGACAAAAATCACTCTCACTTGTAGCGGCACCTCGACCACTTAGGCAACTCAGGGTAGCCTAAGGAGAACCGTGTGGCGGAAAATGCCTGGATTAGCCATGTTGAAAAGCTATACACAATCATTCATGATGAATGCAGCCCCCTTTCCCACTCCAGAAGTCTCAGTTTTCTGGCCTCAGCAGAGGGCCTTCATTGCTGAAGGAGCTGTAAGAGAAGAGATTAAGATAATGAGGTCAGATACAGCACCCAGCCCCAATGGGATTGCAGCAGCTGTATCCAAAATGGCTCAAGATATTTGGGTGTCCACCCTCACACCACTTTTAATTACAAATATGCCTCAGCTACGATTCCATTCTCCTGGAGGGGCTACATTCTTTTTCCCATTTATAAAAAGGGTGACTGTTACAATCCAGCTAATTATCGACTGATAGCCCTCCTGGATGTCGAAGCCAAAGCCTATGCACATATCCTTTTGAAGGAACTATAAACATGGGTAAAGGAAAAAGGTATTCTTCCACTATTTCAATCAGGTTTTAGGCCTGAATTTTCAACAACGGACAGCATTATGGCTTTGGTGTATTTAGCCTCCCAGACATTTAGGAAGAAACCCCCTCCCCCACCCTTGTTTTGCTGCTTCGTTGATTACAGCACAGTCTTTGATAGGGTGGATTGCAGCAGGCTTTGGGAAAAATTAACCGCGTGGGCAAGGCATTAATATCATTACGTCAGGGGACATAGGTCCAGGTGAAAACAAGTCCCAATACAGTTACCACCAAATTACATTGGGCTCAAACAGGGCTGTATATTGGCTCTCCTTCTCTTCAATCTTTATACAACCGATTTGGCGCTGCCCTGGAACGAACCAGCTTAGTTACTCCAAAGTTGGAATGGATGCACTTGCCCATCCCGCACTATGTGGACAACACCGTAATCATGGACCACAACAGAGCCAGGCTGCAGAGAGCTATGAACGCTCTGCAGAGCTACAAGTAGTTGAACAATTTGCAGGTGAATCAGAGTAAAACCAAAATTGTTTTGGCAAGTACCCCCACAAAAAAACAATCCCCCTGGCAGCTGGGAGGACTACAGATTTCGACAGCCTCTGGCTACAACTATCTTGTGTTAGACCTGAAAGCCTTAGGGTGGTCAACCTAAATTTTTGCCTGCCTCCCTTCACTTTTTGACACTGCTTTGCTGGTTTTAGGACTCTGCGCACTTTACCACTGCTATCCAGTGCTAAAGTGCATATGCTCTCTCCCTTAAAACATGGTGAAATTGGCTCAAACCCAATTGGCATATTTAATTTACTTGTAATTCCCTAGTAAAGTGCACAACATATGCCCAGGGCCTGTAAATTAAATGCTACTAGTGGGCCTGCAGCACTGATTGTGCCACCCACCAAAGTAGCCCGTAACCATGTCTCAGGCCTGCAATTGCAAGGCCTGTGTGTGCAGTTTCACTGCCACCTGTAATTGGCATTTAAAAGTACTTGCCAAGCCTTAAATTCCCCCTTTTCTACATACAAGTCACCCCTAAGGTAGGCCCTAGGTAACCCAGAAGGCAGGGTGCTGTGTAGGTAAAAGACAGGGCATATATCTGTGGGTTTTATATGCCCTGATACTGGAAAACTCCTAAATTCGTTTTCCACTGCTGAGAGGCCTGCTCCTTTCAGAGGCTAACATTAGGGCTACCTTTATAAACTGTTTGAGTGGTAGATTCTGATTAGAAAGGGGTAAACAGGTCATATTTAGTATGGACAGAATGGTGATACACAATCCTGCTGACTAGTAAGGTTGGATTTAATATTACTATTTTAGAAATGCCACTTTAAGAAAGTGAGCATTTCTCTGCACTTAAAATACTTCTGTACCTTACAGCTTGTCTCCAATCCATGTCTGGGCTGGGCTGGTTGACAGCTTCCTTGTGCATTTCCCCAAGACAACCACAAACACAGGATGCCCAGTCACACCTGCACACATCTGCATGTTTGGGAAAATGTGATGTGTCCAGGTTTTGTATTGGGGCATTTCCTGTCACGGGCACTAGGCCTACCCACACAAGCGAGGTACTCAAAACAAATGAATCATGGACTGAACCCGGAAACATGGCATTCACATGGGATATGTACTGGTCTGCAGTACATACAAATTGGATGTTCATGGAGTGGAAGTTCTTCCTGTTTCTGTACACCTGTTCACTCACTCTTGGGGGGATGATGGGTATGTGGGTTCTATCAATGGCACCAATAATGACACAGGGTACACATGGCCACACACTTGAACTGGACACCTTTGTGCAATTAACCACTGGAAATATGTGAACACGTGCTGATTGGTCTGCTGGTCCTCGACTGCCACAAGAGAAACACAGGTCATTAATATGAGTCAAACCGTGGAGTGACATTACATTTTTGGATTGGTTTTAGGACTCTGTGTCACAAACACCGTACATACATAGCATGAGCACTATGCCCCTACAGTGTCTAAGCAAAACCTTAGACATTGTAAGTGCAGGGTAGCCATAAAGAGTATATAGTTTGGTGTAAATTACGAACTCCACAGTTCCATAATGGCTACACTGAATCTGGGAAGTTTGGTATCAAACTTCTCAGCTCAATAATGCACACTGATGCCAGTGTGGGATTTACTGTAAAAAAGACCCAGAGGGCATCTTAGAGATGCCCCCTGAATACCAGTCCAAATCCTAGTGCTAGGCTGACCAGTTTCTGCAAGCCTGCCACAACCAGACGAGTTTCTGGCCACATGGGGTGAGTGCCTTTGTCACTCTGTGGCCAGGAACAAAGCCTGTACTGGGTGGAAGTGCTTCTCACCTCCCCCTACAGGAACTGTAACACCTGGCGGTGAGTCTCAAAGGCTCATGCCTTTTGTTACAGCACCCCAGGGCATCCCAGCTGGTGGAGATGCCTGCCCCTCCGGCCACTGCCCCCACTTTTTGCGGCAAGGCAGGTAGGATAGTGAGAAAAACAAGGAAGAGTCACCTACCAATCAGGACAGCCCCTAAGGTGTCCTGAGCTGAGGTGACCCCTGCCTTTAGAAATCCTCCATCTTGAGTTTGGAGGATTTCCCCAGTAGGATTAGGGATGTCCCCCCCCTCCCCTCAGGGAGGAGGCACAAAGAGGGTGTAGCCACCCTCCAGGACAGTAGCCATTGGCTACTGCCTCCCAGACCTAAACACACCCCTAAATATAGTATTTAGGGGCGACCCTGAACCCAGGAAATCAGATTCCTGCAACTTGAAGAAAGAAGAAGGACTGCTGACCTCAAAGCCCCGCAGACACGACAGACCCCAACTGACGTGGCCCCAGCCCTATCGCCCTGTCTCCAGACTCAAAGAACCCGCACAGCGACGCAGCTGACAGGGACCAGCAACATCTGATGACTGCCCTGAAACCGAAGGACCAAGAAACTCCAGAGAACAGCGGCACTGTTCACCAACAGCAACATCTTTGCAAAAAAGAAGCAACTTTTAAAGAACTTACTCTTCCTGCCGGAAGCGTGAGACTTCACACTCTACCCGACGTCCCCAGCTCGAGCTCCAGAGAACTAACACAGCAGAGAGGACTCCCAGGCAACTGCAACTTGGTGAGTAACCTGAGACGGCCCCCCTGCATCACAACAGCGACGCCTGCAGAGAGGGTCCAGAGGGTCCCCCCTGACCGTGACTACCTGGTTACAACAAACCCAACGCCTGGACCAAGCACCGCACCCGCAGTCCCAAGGACCAAAAGGAACCAACCTCCAATGCAGGGGTGACCAGCAGGCGGCCTTCTTCCTAGAAAAGTCAGTGGCTGGCCCGTGAAGCCCCCCTGTGCCGAGCCTGCATCGCCTAAGTGACCCCCCGGGTCCCTCCATTGCTTTCAATAGCAAACCCGACGCCAACTTTGCAAACTGCATCCGTCTGCCCCTGTGACGCTGAGGGTGTGTTTTGTGTGCCTGTTTGTGTCCCCCCCCAGTGCTCTACAAAACCCCAGACCAGAACCGGAGCACCCCCCGTTCTCCATAGGCGCTTTTGTGTTTTGGGCCCTCTCTTGACCTCTGCACCTGACCGGCCATGTGTTGCTGGTGTGGTGACTTTGGGGTTGCCTTGAACCCCCAACGGTTGGCTGCCTATGCCCAGGAGACTGACTGTGTAAGGGCTTTACTTACCTGAAAAACCTAACAATACTTACCTCCCCCAGGAACTGTTGATTTTTGCAGTGTGTCCACTTTGAAAATAGCTTATTGCCATTTTAACCTAAACTGAATGCACTACTGTTTTAAATCAAAGTTCTCTACTTACCTGTGTGAAGTACCTTGCTTTTATGTACTTACCTCTAATCTTGAATATTGGGGTTCTAAAATAAATTAAGAAAAAATATTTTTCTGTATAAAAACTATTGGCCTGGAGTTAAGTCTTTGAGTGTGTGTTCCTCATTTATTGCTTGTGTGTACAACAAATGCTTAACACTACCCTCTGATAAGCCTACTGCTCAACCACACTACCACAAAATAAAGCATTAGTATTATCTAATTTTGCCACCATCAACCTCTAAGGGGAACCCGTGGACTCTGTGCACAGTATCTCTGACTTTGAGATAGTATATACAGGGCCAACTGTAGGAGGCTGGCCTGGCTTATAGTGGGTACCTGATGGCACTTACACCTTGTGCCAGGTCCAGTTATCCCTTATTAGTAGAAGAGCTAGTGTTCTAGCAGCTTAGGCTGATAGAGGTAGCTATGGCAGGGCAGCTTAGGCTGAACTAGGAGACATGAAAATCTACTATACCACTTATATCATATAGGTACTATATCATAAGAAACACAATACTCAGTTACCAAAATTAAAGGTAATTTATTTTAGTGACAATGTGCCAAAAATATTTTAGAGGATATACTTCCTTAGGAGGTAAGTAAAATATACAAAATATACACACAAACCAAAATAGTTGAGTAAAACAGTCAGAAAGTAGTGTAAACACTGTAGAATACAACAGGATGCAATACGCCTAGGGGCAACACAAACCATATACTCTGAAAGTGGAATGCGAACCACAAAGGGACCCCTAGGCTGGTGTAGTGTGTAGAGGGTCGCTGGGAGTGTGAGAAAACCCTAAGGGTGTCTGAGATACCCCACCCCAAGAACCTGAAACGTAGGAGTAAAGTGATACTACTTCCCCAGAAACACACTAAACATGTGATAGAGGATTCTGCAAAGACCACAACAGACTGAAAAGCACTGAAGACGGATTCCTGGACCTAATGACCTACAAAGGAAGGAGACCAAGTCCAAGTCGTGAAAGGGTCCAGGGGGCGCAGGAGCCCACTAAACCTCAGATGAAGGTGCAAAAATGGCTGCCTCTGGATGGAAGAAGCTGAAGATTCTGCAACAACGAAAGGTGCTAGGAACTTCTCCTTTGTGCAGAAGATGTCCCACAGAGTGCTGGAGGATGCAGCATTGTTTCCTTGGGGAAAGACCGCAAACAAGCCTTGCTAACTGCAAAGGTCGCGGTTGAAGAAAAAGGGTTCTGCCTGGGCCCAGGAAGGACCAGGATGTTGCCACTTGGGAGAAGAGACAGAGGGGGCCCTCAGCAACACAGAGAGCCCACACACAAGGAGGCAGCACCCGCAGACGTCCTTGAACACGGTTTCAAGAAGACTGAGCACGGCGGTCATCTCAACACTTCAAAAGAGGGTCCCACGAAGCCGAGGTCAACTCAGCGAGTTGAGCAATGCAGAACGGAGTGCTGGGGACCCGGGCTTGGCTGTGCATGAAGGATTCCTTGCAAGAGTGCACAGAAGCCCTAGCAGCTGCAGTTCATGTGTTGCACAGAATTACTGTGTGGAGAGGGGAGGTAAGGACTTACCTCCTCCAAATTTGGAAAGTTGGACCACTGGACAGTCTGGGTCACTTGGGTCCACCACCTGTGTTCCAGGGGCCACGCTCATCAGGATGAGAGGGGTCCCAGAGTACCGGTGACGCTGAAGTTTGGTGCCTGCTCGAGCAGGGGGAAGACTCCGTCAACCCACGGGAGATTTCTTTGTGGCTTCCAGTGCAGGGTGAAGGCAGACAGCCCTCAGAGCATGCACCACCAGGAAACAGTCGAAAAGCTGGCAGGATTAGGCGCTACAATGTCTCTGGTAGTCTTCTTGCTACTTTGTTGGAGTCAGCGGTCGATCCTTGGCAGAAGTCGAAGAGGGAGATGCAGAGGAACTCTGGTGAATTCTTGCAAGTCTTTATCTGAGGAAAAGGCCACAGGAGAGACCCTAATTACCCCTTAGAGGATTGGCCACATAGTCAGGTAAGCACCTATCAGGAGGGGTATCTGACATCACCTGCTGGCACTGGCCACTTAGAGGCCTCCATTGTGCCCTCACACCTCTGCATTCAAGATGGCAGAGGTCTGGGACACACTGGAGGAGCTCTGGGCACCACCCCTGGGGTGGTGATGGACAAGGGAGTGGTCACCCCCCTTTCCTTTGTCCAGTTTCGCACCAGAGCAGGGACTGGGGGTTCACTGAACCGGTGAAGACTGACTTATGCAAGGAGGGCACCATCTGTGCCCTTCAAAGCATTTCCAGAGGCTGGGGGAGGCTACTCCTCCCCAGCCCTTAACACCTATTTCTAAAGGGAGAGGCTGTAACACCCTCTCTCAGAGGATATTCTTTGTTCTGCCTTCCTGGGACTGGGCTGTCCAGACCCCAGGAGGGCAGAACCCTGTCTGTGGGTTGGCAGCAGCTGTAGCTACAGAGAAAACCCCAGAGAGCTGGCTTGGCAGTACCCGGGGTCCATAGTGGAGCCCTGAGGATGCATGGGATTGGCACCCCAATACCATATTTGGCATGGGGGACAATTCCATGATCTTAGGCATGTTACATGGCCATATTCAGAGTTACCATTGTGAAGCTAAATATAGGTATTGACCTATATGTAGTGCACGCGTGTAGTGGTGTCCCCGCATTCACAAAGTCTGGGGAAATTGCCCTGAACTATGTGGGGGCAACGTGGCTAGTGCCAGGGTGCCCTCCCACTTAGTAACTTTGCACCTAACCTTCACTAAGTGAAGGTTAGACATATAGGTGACTTATAAGTTACTTAAGTGCAGTGTAAAATGGCTGTGAAATAACGTGGACATTATTTCAGTCAGGCTGCAGTGGCAGTCCTGAGTAAAATTTGTCTGCGCTCCCTATGGGTGGCAAAAGAAATGCTGCAGCCCATAGGGATCTCCTGGAACCCCAATACCCTGGGTACCTAGGTATCATATACTAGGGAATTATAAGGGTGTTCCAGTGTGCCAATTAGAATTGGTGAAAATGGTCACTAGCCTATAGTGACAATTTTAAAGGCAGAGACATCATAAGCACTGAGGTTCTGGTTAGCCGAGCCTCAGTGACACAGTTAGGCACCACACAGATACACACATTCAGGCCACAAACTATGAGCACTGGGGTCCTGGCTAGCAGGATCCCAGTAAGACAGGCAAAAACAATCTTACATACATGTGAAAAATGGGGGTAACATGCCAGGCAAGATGGTACATTCATACACCAACTTCCTACATTGGTGGCAGGGGTGGGATCTAAGACTTTGCATTTACTGGACTACTCAGCCAATACCTGATCCCACGATTAAATGCCAAAAACTGAAACTGATTTTTGCAATTTGAACTATTTTTCTAAATTTTTAAAAGTCCTGCTAGGGCCTTGTGTAAGGCCCTGTTAGTATTTCTTTTAGAGTTTAAACGTTTGTATAAGTTTGGATTTAAGTTCTAGAAGTAGTTTTTAGATTCTTAAAAAGTAATCCCAACTTTTAGAGTGATATTGTCTAATATAGAAGAGATGGTGGTGGAGCTCAACCTCACCCCTTGCCTGCATCTAGGGATCTCAGAGATAAGGTCTCCCTGTAAAATTAAACCCTACCAAACTAAGGCTCCAGAAGCTTTTGGCAGAGTTTACAAGTGACCACCCCTCTGAGGATAGTCCCTCAGATGGGGAAGTTAGTGAACAGGAGGATGATTTCCCCCCTCCTGTCCTAATCAGGGAGAACAGGGTTCCTCAAACCCTGACTCCACAAATCATAGTCATGGAAATTGGTTCTTCCACATGGGAGACCAGTAACTCTGGAAGCATTGAGGGCAGCCTCAATGAAGATGACCTCCTGTTAGCCAGGATGGCTAGATTGGCTTTGGAGAAGCAGCTCCTAGCCATAGAAAGGGAACGACAAGAGATGGGTTAAACTCCCATAAATGGTGGCAGGAACATAAATAGATTCAGAGAGGATACTGACATCCTAAAAATCCCCAAAGGGATTGTAACAAAATATGAAGATGGTGATGACATCACAAAAAGGTTCACAGCTTTTGAGAGGGCTTGTGCAACCAGAAAAGTAAACAGCTCTCACTGAGGTGCTCTCCTTTGGGAAAGTTCACTGCAAAGTGTAGGGAAAGATTCATCACACTCTCTGGAAAAGATGCAGAATCCTATGACCTCATGAAGACTACCCTGACTGAGGGCTTTGGATTCTCAACTGAGGAGTACAGGATTAGGTTCAGGGAGGCTCAAAAATCCTCAAGCCAGACCTGGATTGAATTTGTTGACGTTTTCAGTCAAAACACTAGATGGTTGGATAACTGGCAGTGGTGTAAATGATTATGATAGGCTGTGTAACTTGTTTATGAAAGAACATCTGTTAAGTAATTGTTTCAATGACAAACTGCATCAACATCTGGTAGATCTAGGTCCAATTTCTCCCCAAGAATTGGGAAAGAAGGCAGACCATTGGGTCAAGACTAGGGTCACCAAGACTTCCAACAGGGGGTGACCAAAAGAAAGGGGTCACAAAGCCTGCCTAGGCGAAGGGTGGTGAGACATCCAAGGGCAAACGTAAAGAGCCTCTTCACAGTCCTCAAATGGGCATAAGGGTAAAAACTTTGATCCCAAGAAGGCCTGGTGTCGAATCTGTAGTCAGCATGGACACCAAACTGGAGACAAGGCCTGTCCCAAGAAAAGTCCCACAACAAATACTACTCAAGTTAGCACTGGAATAGCCAGTCTCCAGGTGGGATCAACAGTGTGCCCAGAGGAAATCAGGGTTCACACTGAAGCTACATTAGTCTCTGAGGGTGGGGTAGACCTAGCCACACTTGCTGTCTGGCTGCCTAACATGCAAAAATACAGGCAGCAGCTCTTAATCAATGGGACTAGAGTAAAAGCCCTGAGGGATACAGGTGCCAGTGTCACAATGGTGACTGACAAACTGGTTTCCCCAGGACAGTACCTGGCTGGACAGACATATCCAGTCACTAATGCTGACAATCAAACTAAAGTCCATCCCACAGCAATGGTAAGTTTAGAATGGGGAGGGGTCACTGGACTGAAACGGGTGGTAGTCTTCTCTGCAATTCCAGCAGAATGTCTGCTAGGGACTGAGCTGGAGTCCTCAGCATAGGCCTTTGGTAGAGCTCGAGAACCATGCAGCCATGCTGGGTATCCCTGAACTAGTGTGTGTCAAGAATAGGGCTCAGGCTGAAAAAGAAGTGTTGGAGCCTAGAATAATGGCCCAACCTTCCAAGAGGAAAGTAAAGAAGACTGAGGAACCAGCTTCAACACAGCACAAGAAACAGAATCTCTCTTCCTAGGAAGATGTTCTATCCCCTGAGGGAACTGAGTCCATGGAGCTGGAGCCTTACCAGGTTGAGCTCTTGGGCCCAGGGAGACCCTCAAGAGACCAGATGTGTAAGGGACAAGAAACCTGTCCCTCTCTTGAAGGCCTAAGACATCAAGCAGCTGAGGAAGAAAAAGGAACTGTCAGTGGAACCCACAGGGTCTATTAGGAAGATGGGCTCCTTTACACTGAGGCAAGAGATCCCAAACCTGGTGTCACTAGGAGAGTGGTAGTGCCTCAGGAGTTTAGGGAGTTTATTCCGACCTTAGCCCATGGCATTCCCCTTGCTGGACATTTGGGACAAACCAAGACATGGGATAGATTAGTCAATCATTTCTACTGGCCCAATATGTCCCAGAAGGTAAAGGAATTTTGCACCTCCTGTGTCACCTTTCGAGCCAGTGGTAAGACAGGTAGCCATCCAAAGGCCCCCCTCATTCTACTTCCAGTGGTGGGGGTCCCCTTTGAGAGAGTGGGAGTGGACATAGTGGGTCCACTGGAACCTCCCACAGCATCAGGGAACCAGTATATTCTAGTAGTAGTGGCTCATGCTACTAGGTACCCTGAAGCAATTCCCCTTAGGTCCACTACTGCCCCTGCAGTAGGAAAAGCACTCATTGGTATTTTTACCAGAATGGGATTTCCTAAGAAGGTGGTTTCTCACAGAGGTACCAATTTCATGTCAGCTTACCTAAAGCACATATGGAATGAGTGTGGGATGATTATAAATTCACCACACCATACCATCCACAAACCAATGGTCTTGTGGAGAGATTTAACAAGGCATTGAAGGGCATGATCATAGGGCTCCCTGAAAAACTCAAAAGGAGATGGGATGTCCTCTTGCCATGTCTGCTTTTCACCTACAGAGAGGTGCCACAGAAGGGAGTAGGGTTTTCCCCCTTTGAGCTTCTGTTTGGCCATCCTGTTAGGGGACCACAGGCACTTGTTAAACAAAGCTGGGAGAGACCTCTCCATGAGCCTAAACAAGATGTGGTGGACTATGTACTAGGCCTACGTTCAAGGACGGCAGAGTACATGGAAAGGCAAGCAAAACCCTTGAGGCCAGCCAACAACTCCAGAAGTTGTGGTATGACCAAAAGGCTGCTATGGTTGAGTTTCAGCCAGGGCAGAAAGTCTGGGTTCTGGAGCATGTGGCTCCCAGGGCACTTCAGGACAGATGGAGTGGCCCTTACCCAGTTCTTGAGAAAAAGAGTCAGGTCACCTACCTGGTGGACCTAGACATTAGCAGGACCCCCAAGAGGGTGATCCATGTTAACTGCCTCAAACTCTTTCATGACAGGGCAGATGAAAACATGTTAATAGTTACAGATGAGGACCAGGAAGCAGAGAGTGAACCTCTCCCTGATCTCCTCTCCACTTACCCTAAAGATGGCTCAGTAGATGGAGTGATCTAGTCAGACACCCTCTCTGGCCAACAGCAGGCTCACTGCACGCAAGTCTTCCAGCAGTTTGCTGAGCTCTTTCCTTTGACCCCTGGTCAGACATACCTGTGTACCCATGATGTGGACACAGGAGACAGTATGCCTGTGAAGAATAATATATTCAGACAGTCTGATGAAGTCAAGAAAAGCATCAAAGTGGAAGTCCACAAGATGCTGGAGTTGGGAGTGGTTACGCACTCTGACAGTCCCTAGGCTAGCCCAGTGGTCTTGGTCTCCAAACCTCACACCCAAGATGGCAAGAAAGAAATGAGGTTTTGTGTGGATACACAGGGCTCAACTCTGTCACCAGGACAGATGCTCACACCATCCCAAGGGGACATGAGCTGATAGACAAATTAGGTGCAGCCAAATACTTAAGTTGACTTGACAGCAGGGTACTGGCAAATAAAAGTGGCACCTGGAGCAAAAGAGAAAACAGCATTCTCTACACCTGATGGGCACTACCAGTTTACTGTGATGCTCTTTGGCTTTAAGAATGCCTCTGCCACCTTCCAAAAGTTGGTGAATCAAGTCCTTGCTGGCTTGGAGTCCTTTAGTGCAGCTTATCCTGATGATATTGCGGTCTTTAGCTCCAACTGGCAGGATCACCTGCTCCACCTGAAGAAGGTTTTGCGGGCCCTGCAAGCAGCAGGCCTCTCTATCAAGGCATCCAAATGTCAGATAGGGCAGGGTACTGTGGTTTACTTGGGACATCTTGTAGGTGGAGGCCAAGTTCAGCTGCTCCAACCCAAGATCCAGACCATTCTGGACTGGATAGCTCCAAAAACCCAGACTCAATTCAGGGCATTCCTTGGCTTGACTGAGTACTATAGGAGATTTGCGAAGGGATATGGATCAATAGTGACACCACTCACAGAACTGGCCTCCAAGAAAATGCCCAAGAAAGTGGACTGGACTGTGGACTGTCAAAAGGCCTTTGACACCCTGAAGCAAGCTATGTGTACAGCACCAGGTTTGAAAGCTCCAGATTACTCTAAGCAGTTCATTGTGCAGACAGATGCCTCTGAGCATGGGATAGGAGCAGTCCTGTCCCAAACAAATGATGATGGCCTTGACCAGCCTGTTGCTTTTATTAGCAGGAGGTTACTCCCCAGGGAGCAGCGTTGGCGTGCCATTGAGAGGGAGCCCTTTGCTGTGGTTTGGTCCCTGAAGAAGTTGAGACCATACCTTTTTGGTACGCACCTCACAGTTCAAACTGACCACAGACCTCTCAGGTGGCTGATGCAAATGAAAGGAGTAAACCCTAAACTGTTGAGGTGGTACATATCCCTACATGGAATGGTCTTTGTAGTGGAACACAGACCTGGGACTGCCCATGCCAATGCTGATGACTTTTCCCGGTTCTTCCACTTAGAAAATGAAGACTCTCTTGGGAAAGGTTAGTCTCATCCTCTTTCGTTTGGGGGGTGTGGGGTTGTGTAAGGAAATACCTCCTCAGCATGGTTACCCCCTGACTTTTTGCCTTTTGTTGATGCCAGTTATGATTGAAAGTGTGCTGGGACCCTGATAACCAGGCCCAGCACCAGTGTTCTTTCCCTAAAACTGTACGTTTGTTCCCACAATTGGCACAGCCCAGGCACACAGATAAGTCCCTTGTAAAAGACTGAGGTGAGCGCGTTTTAGCGATCACTGCCGATTTTTACCCATTCTAGCCTAAAGGTTCCCTTTATCTTGCCGCTTTTTATTGCTATGTATGAATTTGAATCTGCATTCATTAATCTGTCTATTTTTTAATAGGAAAGAGAATTACTGCATGCTTGTTTTTATAAATAAGTTCCTTTCAGTACTTGGACTTATTTAAATGTACCTCAATTTTAATTCTTGGGATAAACACCTCCCCTCCTTACCTGAATAATACTCGTTTGAGGAAGGGATATTTTTACTAATGGTGTTCTGAGACTCCGATCGCATTTGGTGCAGGAAGTTGGGCCGGTTAGAGCCCACTTCCTGTTTCTGGGCAGAAACCGCGGTTTGCGGTCTAGTGGATCTGCCTCATCAAGGGGGGTTAAATGACGGCTCAAACACGGCTGCGCAGCGGACGTGCGCAGCGGGCGCGCCGCTGGCGCGCCAAAGGCAAGCCCGTCTGCGCCCGTCCGCGCCAGAGGGCCAGGAATCTTGCTTCTTGCACTGGAAAAATTAGATACACCATAGCAGAACTCAAGAATCTGGCAGGCCCACGGTGCATTCACACACTTATCCCTGACATTACTTATGCCTGGAGGTGTGCGCAGTGTAATTGGATGGTGCCTATACCATCTATGATGGGAAAGCAGAAAACCCAGGGAGTTCGGGGAGCAGGAGGGAACAATTCAGAACATGTTTTGGGTGGAGTTGTAAGGGACGGTAGAGCGGTGGGCTCTTTCGCTCTTATAAATGTTAGATCCCTCCCTAAACACAAATTTGAAATCAATGAACTTATTCTTACTCTCAACATAGACTGTCTCTTCCTAACAGAAACTTGGGCGAGGCCTGATTCGGACCCCGATTTTATTGAGGCGGCCCCTATCGGCTTCTCCTTTTATAGGGTTGACAGGAATACAGGCAGAGGAGGAGGCTTGGCCATTATTTGCAGGTCTGAGTTTACTTGCACCTGGAATAGTGCTAGCCACATACCAGAGGTCTGTGAAGCTATGGCCTTTAAACTACTCCTTGACAAATCTCTAGTCTTTGAAGGCCTGTTAATTTACCGGCCCCCCGGCCCCGTCTCTAAGTTCCTCTCGATATGGACTTCATTATTGGAACCTTTAATTATGGCCCCTAAAGCAATTATCTTGGGAGATTTTAACATCCATTTTGATAATACGAGTGACTTGCTGGTTGCGGAATTTCTCAACCTTATGGTGGTTCTGGATTGGGTCCTAAAGGATGGGATGGCCACTCATAGAGCTGGCCATACCCTAGATGGGATTTTCACCCACCCCGAGGAAGAATTGTATCTCTCAACGACCCCGTTAGAGTGGACGGATCACGCTCTCCTGACGTTTAAATTTCTGGCTAGGCAGCAGCCTATAATACCTATTCCCCAGAAAATACTGACAAGATCTTGGAGAAATATTGAAGCAGAACCACTGAAAGTAACACTAACACATAATTGGAATGATCTAAAGGCGTCCACGTTGTCACCACTTGCTAGATTCAATCTGGGCATTAAACAGGCAATGGACTCGCTAGCACCGGCGAGGATCTCTGTTCCCCGTACTAGGAAAAAACCCAATCAACCTTGGTTCTCTCAAGCCCTCAAACTTTTACAGAGGAAATACCGGCAGAAGGAGCGCTGCTGGAAACTTAGCCCTCGAAAAGCCGAGAGGGTGGAGCTAAAGCTCGCACTAAACATTTACAAAGAAGCCTGTCGGGCTGCCAAATCGGACTATTTTACACGTAAAATTAGCGAAGCAGCCAACTCTTCTAGAGAGTTATTTAGAACCGTTAATGATCTTACCACTCCCTTAGGCACTCCCAAAGTAGAAAATTCCCAAGACTTCTGCAATAAAGTAGCTAAATTTTTTGAATGTAAAGTCCTTGACATCTACTCCAGCTTTAGGTTGGACAAGGAACAAGCCAACCCTTTCCCCTGGTTAATTACACATCTGCACCCTGTGGTGACAATAAACGGGTTGCCAGACAAGCCACTCTTACTCTCAAGGTTTAAGATGCCCTCTCAAGAGGTTTTGTGCAAAATGCTCTTGGAAGTTAAATCAGGTTCCCCCATGGATCCCTGCCCCCCTGCTGTCCTCCAATTAGTACCAGAGCTAGCGGTTTCTATGCTGGCCCCGATTTTTCAGGAAGTTCTTGCAACTGGCTTGTATCCTAGGGCATGGAAAGAAACCACTATTATTCCGCTAAAAAAGAAGGCAGCTGGTAAACCCGATGACCTGACGAACTTACGCCCAATAGCCCTTCGCCCCTATGCGGCCAAAATCTTGGAAAAATATCTTAATAAAGAATTGGTTGATTTCCTGTCTGCCTCTAAGGGCTTAGACAGCTCGCAACATGGCTTTCGGAAATCTCACAGCACTGAATCAGCTCTCATTGCATCATCTGACACCATACGCAGATTGGTGGATAAGGGGCAGGGGGTCTTTCTGGTGCTATTGGACCTGTCGGCAGCTTTTGACACCATTGCTCCTCACATCCTGCTAGACCGTCTTTATCAGGCAGGTATTAGAGACCAGGCTCTTAGCTGATTGAATCTTTTTTATCGGACAGGGGGGCCACAGTTAGTAGTGGTGACTTTAGATCCCCTGCCTACCTCTTGCCGTGTGGGGTCCCTCAGGGCTCTTCTCTAAGCCCGACGCTATTTAACGTGTATGTGGCACCGCTGGCAGAGCTGGTTCGCTCTTTCGGCTTTATTCCTACTTCATACGCAGACGATACTCAAATTATCATCCCTATTAATAAAGATCTGGAAGAAGTGGCCATCCGCTTCAACGCCTGTATGACAGCAGTAAATCACTGGATGAAGACCAACTGGTTGAAACTCAATTGTGAAAAAACTGAGATTTTGTGCTTTGGAACTGGAAGGGAACATTGGTCTTCTAGCTGGTGGCCTGAAGAATGTGGGACGCTTCCTGTTCCACGGTCTACCTCAAGAAACTTAGGATTAGTGTTCGATGAGCAATTGTCATTCAAACCTCAGGTCAATCTGATAATCAAGACCTGTATGTGGACTATGAAGAAATTAAAAAATATATTTCCTTTTATTCCACAAACTTGCAGAACTACCGTCATTTTGGCTTTAGTCATTTCCAGATTGGATTATGGAAATGCGCTTTTGCTCAATCTGGATAAAGAATCTCTGAACAAGTTACAGTTGATGCAGAACACTGCTGCCAGGCTTTTATTAAAATTGCCTCGCGGGGCCTCTGCTAAGAGGTGCCTTAAAGATCTACACTGGCTTCCGGTAATCCAGCGGCTCTCTTTTAAGGCTCTCTGCATCACCCATAAGGCTGTTCATGGGATTGGGCCTAAGGCTTTAACCACCAAGCTGCAATGGTACAGGCCTAATCGGCTGTTGCGCTCGGCCGGTGCCTATCGAATTCAAACATCCCGCACTAAGAAAGTAAAGTGGGGAGACAGAGCATTTACTATTGCGGCTGCTAATATCTGGAACTCTTTACCATTGGACATAAGGCAAGAACATAACTATCTAAGATTTAGGAAACTGGTCAAGACTTGGCTTTTTCCGCAATAAATCTGGGAGTCTCCTTGTTAAGTCAACTCGCCTCACCCAGTTAGCGCTTCGATGCCCTTGGGCCGGAATGCGCTTTATAAATACCCAATACATACATACATACTTAAATGGTACCCCTGGTACCAAGGGCCCTGTTGCCAGGGAAGGTCTCTAAAGGCTGCTGTATGTATTATGCCACCCTGGGGACCCCTCACTCAGCACATGCACACTGTCTCACAGCTTGCGTGTTCTGGTGGGGAGAAAATGACTATGTCAACATGGCACTCCCCTCAGAGTGCCATGCCCAACTCACACTCCCTGTGGCATAGGTAAGTCACCCCTCTAGCAGGCCTTACAGCCTTAAAGCAGGGTGCACTATACCACAGGTCAGGGCATACATGCATGAGCACTATGCCCCTACAGTGTCTAAGCAAAACCTTACACATTGTAAGTGCAGGGTAGCCATAAATAGTATATGGTCTGGGAGTCTGTCTATTACGAACTCCACAGTTCCATAATGGCTACACTGACATCTGGGAAGTTTGGTATCAGCACAATAAATGCACACTGATGCCAGTGTGGGATTTATTGTAAAATACACCCAGAGGGCATCTTAGAGATGTCCCCTGAATACCAGTCGGACTCCTAGTGCTAGGCTGACCAGTTTCTGCCAGCCTGCCACAACCAGACGAGTTTCTGGCCACATGGGGTGAGTGCCTTTGTCACTCTGTGGCCAGGAACAAAGCCTGTACTGGGTGGAGGTGCTTCTCACCTCCCCCTCCAGGAAATGTAACATCTGGCAGTGAGCCTCAAAGGCTCATGCCTTTTGATACAGCACCCCAGGGCATACCAGCTAGTGAAGATGCCCGCCCCTCCAGCCACGGCCCCACTTTTGGCGGCAAGGCAGGAGAGGATAATGAGTAAAACAAAGAGGAGTCACCCACCAGTCAGAACAGCCCCTAAGGTGTCCTGAGCTGAGGTGACCCCTGCCTTTAGAAATCCTCCATCTTGGGTTTAGAGGATTCCCCCAAGAGGAGGCACATTGGCTACTGCCTTCCTGACCTAAAATATACCCCTAAATTTAGTATTTAGGGGCGACCCAGAAACCAGGAAATTAGATTCCTGCAACCTACAGAAAGAAGGAGGACTGCTGACCTGAAAGCCCCGCAGAGACGACAACTGACTTGGCCCCAGCCCTACCGGCCTGACTCCAGACTCAAAGAACCTGCACAGCGACGCATCTGACAAGGACCAGCGACCTCTGAGGACTCAGAGGACTGCCCTGAAATCGAAGGACCAAGAAGCTCCTGAGAACAGCGGCACTGTTCACCAACAGCAACATCTTTGCAACAAAGAAGCAACTTTTAAAGAACTCTCTCTTCCTGTCAGAAGCGTGAGACTTCATACTCTGCACCCGACGCCTCTGGCTCGAGCTCCAGAGAACTAACACCGCAGAGAGGACTCCCAGGCAACTGGGACTTCGTGAGTAACCTGAGATGACCCCAACAGCGACGCCTCCAGAGAGGATCCAGAGGCTCCCACTGACCCCGTCTGCCTGGTAACAAGGAACCCGACGCCTGGACCAAGCACTGCACCCGCGCCCCCAGGACCCAAAGGAACCAACCTCCAGTGCAGGAGTGACCAGCAGGCATCCCTCTACCTAGCCCAGTCAGTGGCTGGCCCGAGAAGCCCCCCCTGTGCCCTCCCTACATCGCCTAAGTGACCCCCGGGTCCCTCCACTGCTTTCTATAGCAAACCCAAGACCAACTTTGCAAACTGCACCCGGCCGCCCCTGTGCTGCTTAGGGTGTTTTGTGTGCCTGTTTGTGTCCCCCCCCCCCCAGTGCTCTACAAAACCTCCCTGGTCTGCTCCCTGAGGACGCAGGTACTTACCTGCCATCAGACCGGAACCGGAGCACCCCTGTTCTCCATATGAGCCTATGTGTTTTGAGCCCTCCTTTGACCTCTGCACTTGACCGACCCTTTGTTGCTGGTGCGGTGACTTTGGGATTGCCGTGAACCCCCAACGGTGGGCTGACTACGCCCAGGAGATTGCCTGTGTAAGTGGTTTACTTACCTAACAATACTTACCTCCCCAGGAACTATTGATTTTTGCACTGTGTCCACTTTTAAAATAGCTTTTTGCAATTTTTACCTAAACTGTGTGTACTACTGTTTTAAATCAAAGTTCTCTACTTATCTGTGTGAAGTACCTAGCATTTTATGTATTTATCTCAAATCTTGCATCTTGTGGTTCTAAAATAAATTAAGAAAAGTTATTTTTCTATATTATATTTTCTATATAAAAACAATTGGCTTGGAGTTTAAGTCTTTGAGTGTGTGTTCCTCATTTATTGCCTCTGTGTGTACAACGAGTGCTTAACACTAGCCTCTGATAAGCCTACTGCTCGACCACACTACCATAAAATAGAGCATTACTATTATCTAATTTTGCCACTATCAACCTCTAAGGGGAACCCGTGGACTCTGTGCACACTATCTCTCACTTTGAGATAGTATATACAGGGCCAACTTCCTACAGGCCCCCTAAGCAGGAACCCTTAGGGTCAAGGGATAGAATAAACAAAAGGATATTAGAAAGAGAAGAAGAAAGAGGATCAATAGACCTCTATGTACAATATGAAACAAAATGTTTCAATCGGCAGGCATAAATTGACTTAGTAGAGGCAAGCCTTGCTGCCAAAATGAGATCACAGACTTCTGAAGGGAGGTCATAAACCATCAACTGTTGCTGTTCAACCTCCACGCATGAAGCCAAAAAGTTGATGGGTTCGGGTGGAGATCCTCCCCCTGCTGCTGCAACAGAAGATCCTCCCAAAGAGGCAACCTGATTGGAGGATTGATGCTCAGTTTGAGAAGCTCTGGATACCAGAGTCTCCGTGCCCAATCCGGAGCCACAAGGATTACTTGGGCCCAGTCGTTCTTGATTTTCTTGATAACTCTGGGCATAAGTGGAATGGGCAGAAAGGCGTACAGGAGGCCTGAACTCCATTTGTGACTAAAAGCATCACCTAGCGATAGCCCCCTTGGAAACTCCAACGAGCAAAACTGCTGACATTGCACGTTCTCTACGCAGGTGAGCAGATCCAACTAAGGCTCTCCCCATTGTTGAAAGAGTCCTTTCCCCACCTCAAGAAGGAGATACCATTTGTGATCCGCTAAGCATTTTTGGCTGAGCTCATCCGCCCTGGCGTTCAGAGAACCTGCCTGGTGTTGAACCACCACGGTGATGTTCTGCTGTTCCAGGCATGTCCAGAGACGCAGAGCCTCTTGACAAAGGGTCCATGACCCCACACCGCCCTGCTTGTTGCAGTACCACATTGCGGTGGTGTTGTCCGTGAACACCTGCACTACCTTCCCTTTCACAATAGGAAGAAATGCCTTTAATGCTAGTCAAATCGCCCGAAGCTCCAACAAGTTGATATGAAGCCCGGATCCCCCCAGAGATCAGTGACCTCTGATCTTCACCTCTCCCAGATGGCCGCCCCATCCTAGAAGTGACGCATCTATCACTACAGTGAGATCTGGTTGAGGAAAGCAGAGGAACCTGCCTTTGACCCAATCGCAGTTCACTAACCACCACTGCAGATCCTTTGCAGTTCCCTACGAGATCTGAACCAAGGTGGTGAGATTCCCCTGATGCTGTGCCCATTGGAACTTCAAGTCCCACTGCAGAGCCCTCATATGCCATCTGGCATGCTTGGCCAATAGGATGCAGAAAGTCATGAGCCCCAGCAGCCTCAGAGTCTATCTCACCGAAATCCAGGATAGAGGCCGAAACATCGGAATCATAACCTGAATATCCTGGACTCGCTGCTCGGGAGGATAGGCTCGATGATGTGTCCAGAACAGCTCCAATAAAAGTGAACTTTTGAGAGGGAATCAGGTGTGACTTTGGCACATTGATAGTGAACCCCAGCGAATGCAGGAGGTCTGCCGTCGTCTCAAGATGGGTGACGCAAGCCTGTGGCGTAGGAGCCTTCAACAGCCAGTCGCCGAGGTAGGGGAAGACGGAAATTCCTGACCTGCGCAGATGAGCTCCCACCACCGCCATCACCACCGTGAACACCAGAGGGGCACTGGTAAGACCGAAAGGGAGCACAGCAAACAAAGTGCTCGTGGCCCACCTTGAACCACAGATAACACCAGTGGGCAGGCAGGATGGGGATATGAAAATGCGCGTCCTGCAAGTCCAACACTACCATCCAGTCTCCTTGATCTAGGGTAGACAAGACCTGAGTAACAGTGAGCATCTTGAATTTCTCCTTCTTGAGGAAGAGATTGACATCTCTTAAATCCAGGATAGGGCCTAGGCCCTTGTTCTTTCTGGGAATCCAAAAGTAGTGGGAATAACAACCACTGCCAACTTCTGACATCGGGAACCTTTCTATGGCTCCCTTGGCCAAGACAGCCGTAACTTCCTAGCGGAGCAAAATCAAATGATCCTCCATCAGCCGGTCTTTTGTCGGAGAGATAGAGGGAGGGAAAGACTGGAAGGGGAGGGTATAGCCCTTCCGTATGATCTGCAGAACCCACTTGTCTGTTGTGATGGAAAGCCAGTGAGGGAGATGAAATTGAATCCTCCCTCCAACTGGACGGACGTGTTCCTGCAGAACCATACTAGGAGGGCTTGGGCGCAGTGGAAGGGGGCTGTGTGGTAGCTGACTTCTAGCCAGACCCTCTGGGTCTGATGGTACCACAACCACATTCTCTTCCTGGATGCTGTGAAGCCTGAGGACTGTGGCTAAACTGTGGCTGGCGTGGTACCACACCCCTTCCGAAGCCTCAAAAGAGGCGAAAGACAGACTGCTGTTGGCTCGCGCTGAAAGACCCATGGATCAGGCCGTAGCTTGAGAATCCTTGAACCTCTCAACCGCAGAGTCTGCCTTCTCACCAAACGGCCCAATAGGCAAGAGGTGTTTACGGACCTCAATGCCAGGCTGGTGGAAGAATTTTTTTTCTTTCCAAGCTGATTCAGCCTCTTGGATTCCCTATCCGGGTGAGCGGAAGGGAAGGCACCACGGGAAGTAGAGGCTTGGACCACCAAGCTCTCCAGGGTGGGGTGTTGGGTCAGGAAACTAAGGTAACTCAGAACGGGTCTATGGCGGTTGCCGACTGTCCTATTCACAGCAGCCCCTGTGCTGGGTTTGTACCATGTACCCAGAAGGACATCTGTTAGGGCCACACTGAAAAGCAACATCGGCTCTGATGTTGTCACCCACCGGTTGGAGCACCGCTGTCAGGAGATTCGTCCTGACTGGTACCGTAGGCAAGTCTAGGTCCAAGACCTCAGCCACCATACGCACCACCATAGCATAAGAAGCACCGTCCTCCGTAACCACGTTAGGAGGAGAGAGCATACCAGTATCTGGAGATGTGTCCAGTCCATTGGCCTCCCCTAGATCCTCCGACCAGTCCTGTTCCAGGTCAAATTCCAAGGGATCCTCAGACCCCACCCATTCCTCTTCTGCACCCGTCTTTTCTGTATAATGCTCAGACAATGATCTGAGACGAATCGGCGCCGGAGTCGGCGTCGCTCCGGATCATCTGGAATGAGGATGGGGCTACCACCGGTGGGCGCTGGTGGTGGAGGAAGCATCGAAGTCGGACCCGGCGCCAGAGGAGGTTGACTGTGAGGTACCAGCGCTTGTCCATATCCGGTATCGGATCCTGGGGCCACCAACGGTGCAGAGGCCGAAGTCAATGAGGTCCAACCCGATGGGGCCCCTGCTGACCCCACAGGACCCAAAGACCCCACCCGAGGGTGCAGGCCGCTCAAAACCGAGACGCATGGCCTTGTAAAACTCTTATTTGATCGGGGGTCGCTCCGGTCCCTGGAAAAGGGGTAAGTCGCGGAGTCGACCCTGGCGAATGGTCTGCGGAACCACGCTTGGATCGTCGACGTTCCCTTGACGCATCATCTGCCGACGGGCGTGGCGAAGTCAAAGTCCACTTGGACTTATTCTTATTCTTGTGCCTCTTACCTGAATGATCAGACGACCTTGAATCTGAGGAAGATGACTCAGGGCTCCGGGAGCAGTGCCGCGACATCCTCCTACTGCGGGACCGTGACCTCCTTGGAGTTGCGCCGACCGAAGACGGCTGTCGGGCCGCAAGAAGCTTGAGGGATATCTCCCTCAAGGCCTTCGAAGCCATGGCCCGAGAGTAGGAGCACGAGTTGGAGTCGTGATCCTTCTCAAGGCACCAAAGGCAAACGCGGTACAGGTCCGTCACTGACATGGTGCGATGACATGCACCACACGGCTTGAACCCAGTCTTTCTCGAAGACATGACTTCAAACAGCCAAAAAGGTGAAAAAAACCTCGACGAACGTCGAGGAAAGGGTAGCTCTTATCCGGATCTGTGCTTAACCGGCGCGGAAAGAAAAGAACTGATGTACGAGTGCCGAGGTGGCGTCTATATAGACAGCCGTGACGTCATAGACAGCTCCAACGACTCTGACAACGCCACACAGAGTCAGACGACACGCGCGGATCCAAACAATGCCACCCGGTAGCGCGCGCAGGGTACTGCTCAGCAGAAAAATTCCAGATTCGAAGCTGACGGCAGGGAATTCCAGGGTAAGGAATCTGCAGCTAGAATTCTCTATGAGATCCATCAGTATAAATTACAGCATGATGTAGGAAGTTGGCTCTGTATATACTATCTCAAAGTAAGAGATAGTGTGCACAGAGTCCAAGGGCTCCCCTTAGCGGTAAGATAGTGGCAAAATTAGATAATTCAAATGCTCCCTTTTGTGGTAGTGTGGTCGAGCAGTAGGCTTATCAGAGGGTAGTGTTAAGCATTTGTTGTACACACACAGGCAATAAATGAGGAACACACACTCAAAGACCTAACTCCAGGCCAATAGTTTTTATATAGAAAAATATATTTTCTTAATTTATTTTTAGAGCCACAAGTTCAAGATTTCAAGTAAATACATAAAAAGCAAGGTACTACACACAGGTAAGTTAGGAACTTTGAATTAGAGCAATAACAAACAGTTTTTGTTAAAATGGCAATAAGCTATATTAAAAGTAGACAGTGCAAAAATCAACAGTTCCTGGGGGAGGTAAGTATTGGTTAGATTGTGAGGTAAGTAAGACACTTACAATTCTCAGTTCATGGGCATAGGCAGCCCACCGTTGGGGGTTTAAGGCAACCCCAAAGTTACCACACCAGCAGCTTAGGGCCGGTCACGTGCAGAGGTCAAAGAGGTGCCCAAAACACATAGGTGTCTATGGAGAACATGGGTGCTCGGGTTCCAGTCTGCCAGCAGGTAATTACAAGCAGGTAAGTACCCGCGTCCTCAGGAGGCAGACAAGGGGGTTTTGCAGAGCACGGGGGGACACAAGTAGGCACACACCCTCAGCAGTACAGTGGCGGCCAGGTGCAGTGTGCAAAGCAGGCGTCAGGTTTTGTATTGGTTTCAATGGAGAGACCCGGGGGTCACTCTAGCTGTGCAGGCAGGGCACAGGGGGGCTTCTCGGGCCAGCCACCACCTGGGCTAGGCAGAGGGTCGCCTGGGGGTCACTCCTGCAATGAAGTTCGGGCACTTCTGGTCCTGGGGGCTGCGGGTGTAGTGCTTGGTCCAGGTGTCCCTTGTTACAGGCAGTCACGGTCAGGGGGAGCCTCTGGGTTCTCTCTGCAGGCGTCGCTGTGGGGGTCCATGGGGGTCATCTCGGGCTACTCACAGGGTTGCAGTCGCCTGGGAGTCCTCCCTGTGGTGTTGATTCTCTGGATTTGAGGCGGGGGGGGGGTCGGTGCAGAGTGTGAATTCTCACGCCTCTGGCGGAAGAGTGAGGTCTTTGAAAGTTGCAGAAGAGTTGCAAGATTGTTGCTGTTTGTTGAGAAGAGCCGCTGCTCACGGGAGTTTCTTGGTCCTGGGGTTCATGGCAGTCCTCTGAGGCTTCAGAGGTCGCTGGTCCCTGTTAGATGAGTCGCTGTTGCAGTTTCTCAAGTCAGGAGACAGGCTGGTAGGGCTAGGGTCAAAGAAGTTGTCGTCTTCCGTCATCTCTGCAGGGTTTGCAGGTCAGTATGACTTCTTCTTAGTTCAGGTTGCAGGAATCTGATTTCCAGGGTTCTGGGGTGCCCCTAAATACTAAATTCAGGGGTGTGTTTAGGTCTGGGAGGGCAGTAGCCAATGGCTACTGTCCTGGAGTGTGGCTACACCCTCTTTGTGCCTCTTCCCGGTGGGGAGGGGGCACATCCCTAATCCTATTGGGGGAATCCTCCAAACTTAAGATGGAGGATCTAAAGGCAGGGGTCACATGAGCTCAGGGCACCTTAGGAGCTGTCCTGACTGGTGGGTGACTCCTCCTTGTTTTTCTCATTATCTCCTCCAGCCTTGCCGCCAAAAGTGGGGGCAGTGGCCGGAGGGGCAGGCACCTCCACTAGCTGGGATGCCCTGTGGTGCTGTAACAAAAGGGGTGAGCCTTTGAGGCTCACTGGCAGGTGTTACAGTTCCTGCAGGGGGAGGTGGGAAGCACCTCCACCCAGTGCAGGCTTTGTTCCTGGCCACAGAGTGACAAAGGCACTCTCCCCATGTGGCCAGCAACTCGTCTGGTTGTGGCAGGCTGGCAGAAACTCGTCAGCCTAACACTAGAAGTCGGATTGGTATTCAGGGGGCATCTCTAAGATGCCCTCTGGGTGCATTTTACAATACATTCCACACTGGCATCAGTGTGCATTTATTGTGCTGAGAAGTTTGATACCAAACTTCCCAGATTTCAGTGTAGCCATTATGGAACTGTGGAGTCCGTGTTTGACAAACTCCCAGACCATATACTCTTATGGCTACCCTGCACTTAAAATGTGTAAGGTTTTGCTTAGACACTGTAGGGGCATAGTGCTCATGCACATATGCCCTCACCTGTGGTATCGTGCACCCTGCCTTAGGGCTGTAAGGCAAGCTAGAGGGATGACTTACCTATGCCACAGGCAGTGTGAGGTTGGCATGGCACTCTGAGGGGAGTGCTATGTCGACTTAGTCATTTTCTCCCCACCAGCACACACAAGCTCTGAAGGAGTGTGCATGTGCTGAGTGAGGGGTCCCCCGGGTGGCATAAAACATGCTGCAGCCCTTAGAGACCTTCCCTGGCATCAGGGCCCTTGGTACCAGGAGTACCATTTACAAGGGACTTATCTGAATGCCAGGGCAGTGCCAATTGTGGAAGCAAAGGCACAGTTTAGGGAAAGAACACTGGTGTTGGGGCCTGGTTAGCAGGGTCCCAGCACACTTTCAATCATAACTTGGCATCAGCAAAAGGCAAAAAGTCAGGGGGTAACCATGCCAAGGAGGCATTTCCTTACACATGATATCTGTCAAGTGGTAGGATCTCTAGAGGAGCTTCATACTGGAGATATTCTTGTGTCTGAAGTTTTGGGTCAAAGATGTAATCAACATCATTGGCGGTGGAGGTGGCCCACTGAATTCATCGTGGATGTAGTGCTTTAGCGTTCGGAACGCTTGCTTTAGTAACAGCCTCCAAGGCTGGTACTGGGGAAACGACAATAATGCGTTTCCCTTGTGCTAGTGGCCTCTCCTTTATGACTGCCATTTGAACCGCAGTTAAATTTATTGTAGGTGCAAAGCGTTGTTCTGCATTAGAATATAAATGTGATTTATTCGCTATAGGCACTGTGTCGCCCTCGTTGAAAGTGACATAAGTAAACCCAATGGCACCAGCTATTATTCTGATGACCAAATTTATTTTGTTGTCTCGTGTGTGCAAGTGTTTTGCTTTTAGCATATCCTGTTGCAATTCCCCAAGGATGCGTGTGATCAACTGTCCAGTGTTTACTAGAAAAATCTGGACGTATTAAGTCATAAAGAGGATTGATATGTTGTGCGTAGTCAGGAATGTATGATCTGCCAAAATTAAAAAAAAACAAGTAGCGACTGTAGCGTCTTGAGCGTGTTAGGTGGGTGTAATTGTGCACATTTCTCTAGAAAGTGCGGGGCCAGGCTCTTCCCCTCGCTGGATAGCTCATATCCCAGGAACAATACACTGAGAAAGGCTATCTTACTTTTCTTAAAGTTAAATTTGTAACCGAGGTCTGCAAACTCTAATATGATCCGATTGACCCTGACAAGATGAGTGGTGAGGTCGTCTGTGAGATGGATGTCATCCACATAGGATAGCGCCTCAGGATCTAGATTCTGTAATATTGACGTTACATGGGCTGAGAACAGTCCTGGACTGTTCTTGTAGCCTTGGGGCAAACACGTTTCTATGAGCCAAATGAGAATGCACTCAGGTCCCGACTTTCTTGCACTAAGTTTTGGCAGAAAAACCCATTGGATATATCCGACGTTGTTTTGTACTTTTTGCGTACTCAATAGTTGATAAGTGCTGTGCTATGTGAATTTTGTATAGTGTATGTGCCTGTATGACTGTTTAAGTGTCTATAAGCTAAGACTATTCTGTAAGAATGGTCAGGTTTTGCAACTGGGAATAACAAGTTATTCAATGCACTCCCTGATACTCTAGTTGAGTGAGGATCTCCCTCACTGGAGCTTTTGCTTAATGTTTAACAGGGTATTGTGGCTGAGGTTGGGGTGTGGACCTGATAGGTATTATATGACAAGGAGAATCCTTGTCCCAACCTACATGATTGCAGCATAGCACAGGAGCCTGCACTAAAGCCCAATCAACAGCGTAGGCTTGTTTTACCGCCTCTGGAACAAGATCAGAGAAAGAAGGCAAAATTACATCTTCCCCATGTGGTGAGCTTCAGGCGTCTTCAGGTGGCCAGACTCTTTCGGTCAATAGGATATCACAATTAAGTTCATCCCAGAATATTACTTAAATAGCACATTCTATATCTCCCTCAAGTTGAATTTTTAAATCATATACCCTATCGGGTGGGAGGACGCGTCCGTCTGTTGTTTCAACTGCAATGAAATCACTAGTTGCTATCGCATCCAGATGATCTTTCAGACTCTGGCGACATATCGTGACCTCTGCTGCGCTGTCTAACAGTGTCACTGCCCACATCTTGTTCTTCAGCAATTCTCTCAAGTGCACCAACATTTTTAATTGACCGTGCTGCCACCTTTTTCTTTTTAAACTGTGGCTTTTGTTGTGGAGACTTACCTTCTTTTTTGTCTGAAGACTGCAGCGAGTCTTTCTTTTGTTTCACGTATTCAGGACATCGATCTGGACAGCCCCCTCTCTCGCTACGTCTATCTGGTGCGTCCTGAAAGGAACGAGAGGGATGTGAATAGGTATATCTGTCAGGAGTTTTTATACTTTCCCTATTTCTGAGAGTGTATCTCCTTTCGGAGGTCTCCAGATGTGGAGAATCTGCTCTCTTATTTAATCTATGATTACATTGTTTTTGTTTGTCCCAGTGCTTCTTGGTGTTTTCTTGTTTTTGTTTAGCACCATCTTTAGGGGTGGTACTTTGTATATCAAGTTTTCTTGGTTTGGCTCCCAAACTACCTCGTCCTATACTAGTATAGGTGTCAGAAATGACTCTCAGTAGCTCTCTCTCCTGGTCCAATTGTGGAATCTCCCTGAGACGCTGGCGTATAGTCAGTGCTACTGCTTTCTTCTTTAATATTGCTAATTATTATTGAGGACACTGCATAGGGGTTTTGCAATTAGTTTCATCCCCAAATCAAGGGCTGGTGCAGCCCCATGTTCATTCTGTATTTGTTTTAACACTTCTGGTAAATTAGCAAGTGTCGGGGTACCATGTGTGGTAGTGTATATTGCAGTGAAGACTGTACCCCATGTGGTACAGTCATCCACTGTGGAAACCATCCCGAAAGGCAAGCATATGGTGAGAATTCTATGTGTCTCCTGTGGTCCCGTATGGGGAAACACAGCTTCCAGCTGGTTTGTTTTCAGGGCTATCCAGAACAGTATTCTCTCCCATTCTGTGGGTACTGTACCCATTATGGTATGTACTGTTTGTGGACTAATCTCAGTAGCCAATTGGTATCCAGCAGGCGCGGTGGTGCTGGACACGCTGGTGTTGTATTCAATATTCGCATTACGAACTGAATTAATCGTCTGTATATCATTACTAATTCAAGATATAATTCTCGATAGTCTTCTGCCTGCAATTTTTGTACATCCGGGTGAGGTGTATATGTGGCGAACATGGCCACATAGGTTTGTCATTGCCTAGAGGAGCTAACCTCACGTGTTGTATTACATGTGGTAGGGCGCCTTCGAACCAGTTCTGATGCTCTTGATATGAGAGTGGAATTTCATGACACTGGTATGCTTGGTACCGTGGCGGTAAGTTCGCTATTCTATATGTGTGGAATATAACTGATCTGTTGTCTTCCTGAGGAAAGGTGACCCAGGAGTAAAATGTTTCTGTTGGGTATGCTTCATTAGCTTCTACTATGAAAGTAACATCCCCGCCCTCATCTGTTAAGCCATGCGCTACTAGATGTAATGTTAATGCTTGTCTGGCATACTCAGAAATTTGAAAAAATGGGTGAAGAGATGGAACACCAAGTGGGGAGTAAATTCCTTTTATGAGTTCGAGCTCGAACAACCTACAGCCTAATTAGGTGATCCCTGTTCAGCTGAGGAGGATCTTTCCCAAGACCCCAGACATCTCCGTATAAAGGTACTTAGGGTATGTAGTATGTGAGGCTGTGATATTCGGGGTATCTGTAAATTAGTGCCTAAACACCATCGGTGGTGGCGCCATGTCGTAGTTTTGACTCTTGCTCTCTGCAAGACTGCTGATTTAGGATGACAGTACCTATGTTTGTAGGCGACTATGCCAATCCTACAACAAAACACAACTGTCGTCCCAACCCTTCCGGCTCACAAGCAGCACCTCACCTAAACCCCAGATGGTTAGAGATGCTTTGTGGAAGTCTTTACGCATGGACTCAAATGCATAACATCTCAGGGTATATCGTGGTTAATCGGAGAGTACCCCTTTCTCACAACAACAAGTCTCAATCATACACAGGCAAAGAAGGAGATGCAGTAAAAGGTTCAATAATATTTATTTAATCAAAACTGCAATCTACGATAAATGACATGGGCTGCAAAGATTAGGATAATGAACAATGCTAGAAACAGAATGGAAAAGACAAGAGTAATTAATACAAAGACCCCCACCATCTCGCAATATCATTCGATCTCATAAAATGTGTGATATGTCCTAATACACCGGTGAGTAGGCCTAACCTCTAACCCAGAAGAGAGCTAGGTGTGTTAAACGTCAATCTGCCAATGCTATGTCCATGAGAAGAGCCCCTAATCCGCGTTACCTTGGAATGAGGTCTCTAGCTCAGACTCCGCAGGAAAACGAAGACTGGTCAGTGTCCAGGCGATGTGCCACATCGATAGCAGCGATGGCATCTGGTCAGAATCCCTCTATCTATCTGATAAAGTGAGGAGTATATATACAGATCTGCCTAGACCCCTGACGTCGGTAGGTTCCCAAAGAACAGATAACAATGCATGCTTGGGACGGTAATTAGTATAAACAATTCCCTCGAAAGCGTGAAGAGGGACATTACCTAATGCTGACACCTTCAGTTTGTTTGTATTTGTTGCCTGGTTTTGATGCCTTAGCACGGTGGCACTGACAAGGGAAATCAAAACATGGGCCTAAGTCAAAACAAGGCAGCCAACTTAAAAAGAATTAATTTAATAAATGCGCTAAAACAGAGCAGGCTAAGTAGGCTAAAAGTCACTAGGTGATGGGGGCACGAGTTCTGCAAGCCAACGACTTATCCCTATTAAATCAAACTAGGATTCACTACAAACCTGCTGCAAGACCAGCAATGCATACAGTGGACCCAGTGACCTCTGCCAACTTTAGAAGACTGCCCTGCACCCAAATGGACCAAGAACTCCTGAGGACTGCGGCCCTGTTCAAAAGAAATTTTCAACTAAGGACTCCCTCCTCACTCAGGATGCGTGAGTCCTGACCCCTGTGCACCTGACACCCCGCAGCCCGTGTCCAAGTGGTCCACCCAGACGTTTGGGAACAAGAGCCCACTCTGGGTTGACCCCTCCAAGCCCCCACGAGGACGCCTGCAGAGAGAATCCAGAGGACACCCCTGACCGCGAGCTCCGGATGAAGATATCCGACACCTAAAGTACACATTGCATCTGTAGCCCCCAGGCCTTGAAGAGTCTGACCCCCTCCGGTGCAGCATCGACCAGCAGGCGGCTCTCTGCCCTGCCCGACCAGTGGTGTACCCAAGACACCGTCCCAGACCTTGCCTGCAGCCTCTGAGTGACCTCAGGGTCTCCCCAATGATCTACATTGGAAACCTGACATCCTGTTTGCACCCTGCACCCGGACACCCCTGGGCCGATGAGGGTGTGTGTTTGGTGTCTACTTGGGGCCCCTCCAGTGCTCTTCTAAACCCCCCTGGTATGCCCTCCGAGTCACGGATACTTACCTGCTAGCTGACCAAGATCCGAGTACCACCCTATCTCCATAGGAGCCAACGTTAATTTAGTTCCTTTTTTTACCTCTGCACCCGATCGCCCCAGTGTTGCTGGTGGTGGGTTTTTGGGGTTAACTTGAACCCCCAACGACGGGATAAATAAAACCCAGAGATAAGAAATTTAAGTCGTGTACTTACCTGTAACACTGTTCAATCTTTTCTTCCCCCCAGGAACTGCTGAAAATTGCAGTGTCTACTTTTAAAATAGCTTTTTGCCATTTTAAAGAAAACTGTATACATTGTTGATTTCATTCAAAGTTCTAAGTATAACTATGAAAAGTACCTTACATTTTATGTACATACCTACAAACGGAATCTTGTGGTTCTAGAAATAAATTAACAAAACATATTTTTCTTTATAAATTACTATTGGTCTGGAGTTAAGTCATTGAGTGTGTGTTTCTTTTATTGCTTATGTGTGCACAACAAATGCTTAACACTACCCTCTGATAATCCTAACTGCTCGACCACACTACCAAAAATAGAGCATTAGTATTATCTATTGCCTCTGTCAAGCCTCTGGGGAACCCCTGGACTCTGTGCACACAATTTCACATTTTGATATAGTATATACAGAGCCAGCTTCCTACAATATGTAAATATACATATATATGGAAAATGTCACTTACCCAGTGTACATCTGTTCGTGGCATGTAGTGCTGCAGATTCACATGCTATGCATTATTCCGCCATCTAGGGTTGGGCTCGGAGTGTTACAAGTTGTTTTTCTTTCAAAGAAGTCTTTTCGGAGTCATGGGATCGACTTACTCCTCCTCTCGGTCATACTGCGCATGGGCATCGACTCCGTTGTTAGGTTGTTTTCCCGCAAAAGGGTGTAGGAAGGAGTGATACAGTGTAGGAAATTAAATGTTGTATATAAATAGTAAGTAAAAAAATATGTCCATGCCAATGTAAATGTATATACATATGTACAAACTTTATAAACTACAACGACTACAGGCTTCCGGGGAGGAGGGAGGGTGCATGTGAATCTGCAGCACTACATGCCACAAACAGATGTACACTGGGTAAGTGACATTTTCCGTTCGATGGCATGTGTAGCTGCAGATACACATGCTATGCATAGACTACAAAGCAATTACTCGCCTCAAGAATTGCGGTGGCTAGCCTGTAGGAGTTGGAGTTGCATGAAATAATGTTCTTAAGAAAGCTTGACCAACATTGGCCTGTTGCTTTGAAAATACATCTACACAATAATGCTTTGTAAATGTATGTGGTGTAGACCATGCGGCAACTTTACATATGTCTGCCATTGGTATGTTTCATAAAAATGCCATAGATGCACCTTTTTTCCTAGTGGAATGAGCTTTAGTTGTGATTAAAAGTTGTCTTTTTGCCTCGATGTTTGTATACATTTAACAATCCATCTTGTTAATCCTTGTTTAGAGATAGGATTCCCTTTATGTGGTTGTTGAAAAGCAAAGAAAAGCTGCTTTGTTTTTCTGAATTCTTTTATCTATCCACAGAGTACATAAGAGCTCTTTTAAGGTCAAGACTGTGAAGGGCTCTTTCTGCAATTGAATCTGGCTGTCGGAAGAAGACTAGCAATTGCACTGTTTGGTTTATGTGAACAGGTGATACCACCTTTGGCAGAAATGTTGGATTGGTTCTAAGTATAACTTTTTGTTTGTGTATTTGGAAAAAAAAGTTTGTAAGGAAATGGCTCCCTGTTGCAGTTACCCCCCACTTTTTGCCTGATACGGATGCTGACTTGACTGAGAAGTGTACTGGGACCCTGCTAACAAGGCCCCAGCACCAGTGTTCTTTCACCTAAAATGTACCATTGTTTCCAAGGGCTCTGTGGCCGGGAAGGGCTCTAAGGGCTACAGCATGTCTTATGCCACCCGAGGGACCCCTCACTCAGCCCATGCACATTGCCTCTCAGCTTGTGTGTTCTGGTGGGGAGAAAATGACTAAGTCGACATGGCACTCCCCCTCAGAGTGCCATGCCCTTAACCCACTGCCTGTGGCATAGGTAAGTCACTCCTCTAACAGGACTTACAGCCCTAAGGCAGGGTGCACTATACCACAGGTGAGGGCATAGTTGCGTTAACACTATGCCCCTACAGTGTCTAAGCAAAACCTTAGACATTTTAACTGCAGGGTAGCCATAAAGAGTATATGGTGTGGGAGTGTGTCAATTACGAACTCAACAGTTCCATAATGGCTACACTGAAATCTGGGAAGTTTGATATCAAAGTTCTCAGCATAATAAATGCACACTGATTCCAGTGTGGAATCTATTCTAAAATACACCCAGAGGGCATCTTAGAGATGCTCCCTGAATCCCAGTCCAACTCCTGATGCTAGGCTGACCAGTTTCTGCCAGCCTGCCACAACCAGACGAGTTTCTGGCCTCATGGGGTGAGTGCCTTTGTCACTCTGTGGCCAGGAACAAAGCCTGCACTGGGTGGAGGTGC
Organism: Pleurodeles waltl; assembly: GCF_031143425.1. Lineage (NCBI taxonomy): Eukaryota > Metazoa > Chordata > Amphibia > Caudata > Salamandridae > Pleurodeles > Pleurodeles waltl. Next base: position 459,061,277 of record NC_090439.1, read on the forward strand.
TTCTCACCTCCCACTGCAGGAACTGTAACACCTGGAGGTGAGCCTCAAAGGCTCATGCCTTTTGTTAAAGCACACCAGGGCATCCCAGTTAGTGGAGATGCCTGCCCCTCCGGTCACTGCCCTCACTTTTGGCGGCAAGGCTGGAGGAGATGAGAAAAACAAGGAGGAGTCACCCACCAGTCAGGACTGCCCCTAAGGTGCCCAGTGCTAAGGTGACCCCTGCCTTTAGAAATCCTCTATCTTGAGATTGGAGGATTCCCCCAATAGGATTAGGGATATGCCCCCCTTCCCTCAGGGAGGAGGCACAAAGAAGGTGTAGCCACCCTCCAGGACAGTAGCCATTGGCAACTGCCCTTCTGAACTAAACACACCCCTAAATCTAGTATTTAGGGGTGACCCGGAACCCAGGAAATCAGATTCCTGCAACCTACCCAAAGAAGGACTGCTGACCTGAAAGCCCTGAAGAGATGACGGAGACGACAACTGACTTGGCCCCTGCAACTTCGAAGCAACTTTTAAAGAACTCACTCTTCCAGCCGGAAGCGTGAGACTTAACCTTTCGCACCCGGCTTGAGCTCCAGAGAACCAAAACTGCAGAGAGGACTCCCAGGCAACTGTAACCTTGTGAGTAACCGGAGACGATCCCCCTGCACTCCCACAGCGACGCCTGCAGAAAGGACCCAGAGGCTCCCCCTGACCGCGACTGCCTGGAACAAAGAACCCGACGCCTGGACCAAGCACTGCACCTGTAGCCCCCAGGACCAAAAAGTACCGAACGCCAGTGCAGGAGTGACCATCAGGCAACCCTCTGCCTAGCCCAGTCGGTGGCTTGCCCAAGAAGCCCCCCTTTGCCCTGACTGCATCGCTAGAATGACCTCCGGGTCCCTCCATTGATTTCTACAGAAAACCCGACGCCTGCTAAGCACACTGCACCCGGCCGCCCCTGTGCCGCTGAGGGTGTGTTTTGTGTGCCTGTTTGTGTCCCCCCCTAGTGCTCTACAAAACCCCCCCCAGTCTGCCCTCCGAAGACGCAGGTACTTACCTGTTAGCAGAGTGGAACCGGAGCACCCCTGTTCTCCATAGGCACCTATGTGTTTTGGGCCCTCCTTTGACCTCTGCACCTGACCGGCCCTGTGTTGCTGGTGCAGTGACTTTGGGGTTGCTTTGAACCCCCAACGGTGGGCTGCCTATGCCCAGGAAACTGAACTTGTAAGTGCTTTACTTACCTCAGAAACTGAATCTTACTTACCTCCCCCAGGAACTGTTGATTTTTGCACTGCGTCCACTTTTAAAATAAATTATTGCCATTTTAACCTATACTGTGTATGTTCCTGCTCTAATTCAAAGTTCCTTACTTACCATTGTGTGGAGTACCTTGCTTTTTATGTATTTACTTCAAATCTGAAATCTTGTGGTTCTAAAATGAATTAAGAAAATATATTTTTCAATATAAAACCTATTGGCCTGGAGTTAAGCCTTTGAGTGTGTGTTCCTCATTTATTGCCTGTGTGTGTACAACAAATACTTAACACTACCCTCTCATAAGCCTACTGCTCGACCACACTACCACAAAAAAGAGAAATAGAATTATCTAATTTTGCCACTATCAACCTCTAAGGGGAACCCTTGGACTCTATGCACACTATCTCTCACTTTGAGATAGTATATACAGAGCCAACTTCCTACACCACTTTTACGGTCTTGTTTTATTTTCTCTCTATCTCACTGTTTTTGCCTAGGCCAGCAGTCTGGTCTCAAACAAGACATTCTCGCTCACTCTGTGCTTTTTCCAAGGCTGCAGTAGGATACGTTGTCGGTGAACGTGCTATAGGTTTAGTCTCTGACATTCATTGAAAATACACATCCTTACGTAGGGACAGTTTCTTAGAACACCAGCTGTTTTATTATAAAAACACTTTCCTGAGGGAGATTCCAGCCAGAGAACCACGACTGTATACTGATTGCTGAATGCTTCGCTACAGCTGTCTTCACAGACTTCAGGCCTTTGCTCAGGTATGGGGGATGATGTCTTCCCAGGGGAACCTGAAGGGCAGAAATAGAGCGTAACATGCTGTGCTCTATCATAGCTTAGGTAGGAATTAGTCTGTTGACTCTAGTGACAATATGGTAGCGTTATTTTTCTGTTTAACTCTCCTTGTCACAATTTTAATCTTGTCATGCTGTATCGTCCTGGTTATTGCAGTCCTCCTTTGCTATCTAAGATTCAGTCGCTTTATTAAAGCATTATTAAAATATGTACTGCCTCTGTTTGTCATTGTGTATGTGAGACTAATGTAACTGAGAGAAACGGATGAAACCTGAGTGACCACAGCTTCCCTGAGAAACCAGTTATGTCACGTGCTCGGCTGCCCAATCACCCCTGCCCTTGGGTAGAGATGAGGCACTGCTAGTTATCTGGAACAGAACCCGGATTGGAGCAACAGGTGTCACCTGTAGTGGGTTAGACTCAGTCTCCCACATCGCAGGCAATTCTGCCACTCAAAATCCAGTAGTCTTAGTAGAATACCGAGAGCCTATGCGACAACATGGTGGAATGGCAGGCCCCTCATGGCTTGATTGCTGTCTTCCTCGAGGACATCCTCGCACAGAAGAAAAAACACTCTTGACAAAAAGGTCTAAAAAGGCCTGTCAAAAAAAGACAAAAGGATAGCTCTGTTGTGGATAAGTGCTTAACTGGCATGGAAAGAAAAGAACTGACGTACATGCGCCTTTGTGGTGCCTTTATAGGTGACAGTGACGTCACAGACAGCCCCAGAGATGCCTACAACGCCATGCAGATCCAAACGATATCACCCTACGGCATGTGCACGGGTACTGCTCGGCAAAAGTTCTGGATTCGAAGCTGATGCCTGGCAATTATAAAGGTAAGGAATCTGCAGCTAGAAGTCTCTATCAGATACACAATGATACGTGAGAAGCCTACCTTCAATTTCTCCCTCTGCCACATTTTATCTCCCCTTAGGGCTCAATATGATTATGTTTATTGTAATAGAGTTGCCTCTTCTAATCCTTATGAACCTTCCACAGGCGTGTGATTGCATAATGCACAAATAACTATCTTTCTGGCTGTCATTTAACCCTATTATGTCCCAGGTCATTATTTACAGATTTAATCTGTATCTTATAGTACTCGTCATTTACCTGTTGGTGCAGGAGTGATTATGTTTTATGTTTGTTGTCATGCATATTCTCTAGAGTACATCTGTGCTTTGTCACTTCAGGGAATTTCCCTAATCCCTTATCCCACCCACCAACACTATGACACCCAACTGACAGTGACAACCACCCTCCACTGCTATTATACAACCCAATATTAATAATGCATTTGTTTAACATGCCATGCTCGCAAGCAAAGCAAGTTGTCTCCGCTTTCAATCACCTAGTCGCTGAAGTAGCTGCATTTCCTTATATGGGTGTGTGGGGCATCCTAATCGTCTTCACTAGAGATTCAAACCTATGCAACTAATTTCATTGAGTACTGTTTAACTTATGCTGTGTCCATTTTAGTAGCTGTACTGGAGATGGCTTTCTTTGTGCAGTGAGTTAGTTTTCACCCCCTTGCAGTGTGAATATACAGTGCATGTCCATCTCATGATAGCATGCAATTATTTCAAGGATTAGACACTAACTTCCATACTGTCAGCCTTCCTTCCATTGTTGCGCCATTTGTTCTCTTGCTGCCTTCTTTCGTGTATTTTTTTTAGGGTTTTAGTGCCAGTTGTGGATCTATGTCGGTTTATGGTTAACACAACAAAGCAAATCTGAGCTTATCACAATACCTCATAGTGTACATTATGATCAGTTTGCAATTTTTTAACTGACGAAAGAGATATTTGCGCATCTTATGCTAAAACTGTAAAATCTGAGAATAACGAGACAGTGGATCCAAGTACTGCATGACTCTTTTTCAGACCATACTGAGTGCCACATCTTAGTCACCATGGTTCAAAAATCAGATTATTACTGGCTCGAAGAACAGAGGCTCCAGATACAGGTCTAGGTGCCAACGATGTGCTCGTTCAACTGTGAATGATGATGGGAACCTGTCCCTGTCAAATAGTGAAGTCAACAATGTTATAACAAAGATATGCATCTTTGTGGTATCTGCAGATTCTAGGAGATCTCAAACATCCGATTAGTTAGTAATGTGAGCATGTCTAATTTTGCCATCTACTCTTCAGAGGCTACAACACATTTCCTGTGTTATTGTCTCTATATCACTGGCTTTTGACAGATCTGGGTGTTGGCCCTGAGAGTCCCCTAGTGTTTGGTCTCTCTTGTACCCACATGGCTTTCTTCAAGCCTAAGGAAATTTTGGGTTGCTTTTGCCGCTTTTTCCCACTTTGATGCCAGGACAGCTATCTTGAACCTTATATATTGGAATTTTGTTGCTTTTTATCCTGTGTTAGAGCTCACTCATTTTATTCTGATTTTCCAGCAGTGCAATCAGGCTTCACATCACGATGTGGCAGACGCTGTGTTTAAAAGCTGTATGGCTTTTGGCTGATTTACAGAATGCATTCCAACCACAGTGGTGATTGCTGGTGCTCTGATAGATTGCCAGATGGCAGCTAATTTGAGTAACCAATAGGATGGCCACATGGGGCAAGTGTATGGCAGGCAATATAGGACTGATGTCATGGATCCATTAATGGATGCCTCCCTATACCTTCTAGCTGCAGTCTCTCACTGGATGCATCTACCCGTGCGCCACCCCTCAACCAATTCTGTGTAGTTAACTGAAGGGGCCCTAATCGAGGTTAAAGTCTGTAGGCCCCAGATAGATATGCCATTGCTGTTCATTCTCTCTATAAATGTTTGAAGCAGCCATATCTCTCAATTAACCCAGTTTGGTAATGTAATGAGATTTGTCGGACTACTCCATTGAATGCCTGTGTAGAGGGGCGTGTAGGAGGCTGGCCTGGTTTGTAATGGGTACATATGGTACATACACCTTATACCAGGTCCAGTTATCCCTTATTAGTGAAAAGTAGGCAGTGTCTAGAAGCCAGGCTTTCTAGAGGTAGCTTTGGATGAGCAGCTAAGGTTTATTTAGGAGACATGCAAAGCTCATGCAACACCACTTTAGTCACACAGTACTTATACACATGAAAGAAAATACTCTGTTACAAAAATAAAGGTACTTTATTATGGTGACACAAATATCAAAAATACTAGGGAAACTATACTCCCTTAGGAGGTAAGTAATTTAGATGATATACACTAGTATGCAGAAATAGGCATACCAACAGGAAACAGTGCAATTAGGGAAAATCGCAATGGTTAGAAATGGGCCTGGGGGAGCGCAAACCTTATACTAAAAAAGTGGAACGTGAATGTCGGTCTCCCACCTAGGCAAGTGTAGTATGTAGAGGGGAGCTCGGAGTACTAGAAAACCCCAAAGGTAAATACTAGAACCCACCCCAGTGACCAGGAAAGCAGGAGTAAATCACAGTAACTTTCCCAGAACATACACAGAAACGAGAAGAAGAATTATGCAAAACCCAGAAGAGACTGTAATACACCAACAGTGGATTCCCGGATAAGACGACCTGTGGAAGAAGGGGATCCTTCTTACCCGATGAAGGTGCAAAAGAAGAACCACCGGTGAAGAAGGAAAGTCAGCACTGCACCCAAGAAGACAAAGTCGGGGTTCTGGAGGGTGCAAGTAATGTCCCACGCCGGATGGAGGATTGCAGTGGGGTTTGCGTTGTCGGAGTCAGCCAACAAGCGTTGGCACACGCAAAGCTCGCAGTTAGGGGAAAATGGTGCTGCTCAGGACCAGGAATGACCAGGTGGACTCTACCCAGGAGGGGCAGTCAGAGAGGGCCCTCAGCAACTCAGAGCCCACAGAAGACCAGGCAGCGCACACAGGACTCCCATAGAAACGGACGAGAAAGTTGCAGAGGAGGCCCCCGCAGCACTACGACAAAGGCTCCCACGTCGCTGGAGAACCCCTCCGGAAGCTGTGTTTCGCAGGATAGTGCTGGGGGCCGGAGCTAAAGATGCACAAAGGACTTGGAGGAAGGATGACAACAAGCCTTGGCAGCTGCAAAACACACAGTGCACAGGGGTACTGTCTTGCGTGGGGAGGCAAGCTCTTACCTCCATCAAAGTTGGACAGCTGGAAGAGAGGACCGTAGGTACCACTTCAGTCCACAACCCCGTGATGCAGGATCCAAGCAGCTCAATAGGAGAGGGGATCCACGCAGCCGGTTGTCGTTGTAGGTTGGTGCCTGCAGAAGCAGGGGAGTGACTCCTTCACCTTAAGTGAGAGTCCTTCGCTCTTCTGATGCGGGCTGAAGACGGGCTGTCTTCAGACGATGCACGAACGGGAAACCGTTGCTGGCAGGAGCCGGAGGTAAAATGTTGCAGAAGGCATCTTGCTTGTTACAGCTTGTAGACTTCCTGGAGGGTCCAGTTGCAGTTTCTTTAGAGAGAAATCAAAGTGGAGGATGCAGAGGATTCCTGCTGGAATCTTGGAATACAAATCTCAGGAAACACCCAAAGGAGAGACCCTAAATAGCCCTGAAAGGGGGATCGGTCACCTAATCAGGTATACATCTATCAGGGGAGGCCTCTGAAGTCACCTGCTGGCACTGGCCACTCAGATGCTCCCAGAGTTCTATGCCAACCTTGAATCTAAGATGGCAAAACCTAGGGACCCTCAGGAGGAGCTCTGAGCACCACCCCTGGGGTGGTGAATGACAGGAGAGTGGTCACACTCCTTTCTTTTGTCCAGTTTCACGCCAGAGCAGGGACTGATGGTCCCTGAACCGGTGTAGATTGGTTCTTGCAAGGAGGGCACCAAATGTGCCTTTCAAAGCATTTCCAGTGGCTAGGGGAGGCTACCTCTCCCAAGCCTGTAACACCTATTTCCAAAGGGAGAGAGTGTAAAACCCTCTCCCCCAAAGGAAATCCTTTATTCTGCCTTCCTGGGCTCGAGCTTTTCAAGCAACAGGAGGGCTGAAACATGGATGTGAGGTGGCAGTAGCTGGGGCTGCCTGGAAAACCTCAGAAGGCTGAAATGGAAGTACTGGGGGTCCTCTAAGGATCCCCCAAAGTACTGGTGTCCTCTAAGGAGCCCCACAGAGTGCATGGAATCATACAACCAATGCTTGCAAAAGCCTTGGATTAGGATTCAAACATGTTTGATACCCAACATACCTATGTTCGGAGTTACCATTATGCAGCTGGACATAGGTAGTGACCTATGTCCAGTACACACGTAAAATGGTGTCCCCGCACTCACAAAGGGTGCTTGCACCTTTTCACGCAGGCTGCTTGGCTGTCCTGCAGAAGCCTTTGCATGGGCTCCCTATGGATGGCAACATTTATGCTGCAGCTCATAGGGATCCCCTGGAACCCCAATGCACTGGGTACCTAGATACCATATACTGGGGACTTATAAGGGGGCACCAAGCCAATTGTGAGTGAAATACAGACTTTTGGGAGAGATAGCATAATCACTGGGGTCCTGGTTAGCAGGATCCCAGTAAACACAGTCAAGCACACTGACAGGCATGAAATGGGGATAACAATGCCAAGAAAGAGGGTACTTCCCTACAGAGTGGAAGAGACAGGAGGTTATTTCTTAGTTTCTAGAGCTGGATGGTGTCGTAATCGCAGGATATTAGTCAGATCAATACCTTGGGCAAAGGAGCTGCTCTAAAAAACAACCATCTTCAGGCTCTCAGTCCTCCCCCCCAACCCCCTCCCCTAACATGGAAGGCCTAAGGGCCTGACCCACAGAGTAAGAATGTGCTGCACTTTTAGCATATATATAGACTCCAAGGGCTGTGTAATATCTTAGCACAAGGGGACTCTCCCGATACCAGGCTCACACAAGAATGCATTTCATGACTTTCAAGCATTAGAAATATAATGGCATGTCCTTTATTAACATGCTATTTAAATTCCAATCTCATCAGCTTCTATAGGCACCTGCACTCAAAACTCTACCTCTTCTTATACACCGCAATTTCTACCTACACACATGCACATACAACTACCTAACCTTTACCCATACTCTTCAACTTATATACATATATCTAGCTACACACAACTCAGCTAAGACTGGCCTAAATATACATCCATCAACCATGATTTATACCAACAATTCTACAAATCTATATCACCTATACACCTCTATCTTGTGTACACACACACACACTTCTTCATATATATCCCTACACTAATATCTAAAATTTAATATCTACCTACACTCCTGCACCTAATTCCCACCTACCTCTTCCAATATTGCTGCAGACACCCACTTGCCCCTGCCAACACTACCCTTTAACATGAAAACGCAACCTGCGGTTACCTCCAGCTTCTTCTCAATCCACCTACACATACTTCTTTAGGCACACCTTCACATACCTAAACCAGTGACGCAACAAATCTTGAAGGGGGGCCCCCCTCTGGTCTAAACCAGGAGTTCTCAGGCCAGGGTGCTACGCTGAGGGGGCCCTCTGGAACACCTGCACAGCGGGGTCCTTTGTTTTGCCACTGACTTAAACCAACCCTAATCCCACACCCCTCTTCTTTTAGTTTTAACTAGACCATGAAAACTATTTTAATTTTTCAAATGTATATGGATATTTAATAGCCGTAGACTTTATGTAATCAGATAGAAGCATGCATTCTAATGAAAACTGAGATGAAGAGAGAGCAATGTATGCGAAGATAATAAGCAAAGAAAAAGATTTACTCAAAAGGCAACAAAACATTTAGTAGACTGCAAGTGTGTGTTGTACAGCAGCATTTATTTAACATTATTTTTTTGTAACAATATGTATTTATAAAACTAATTTTCTTTGAAAACAATGGTTACAAAAATACATTCTTAAATATATATAAGAAAAATATGGGAATTTAACAGTTTCCTTGAAACAACAAAAGTGCAAACTGAAATACAGAAACATGAGAACTTTAATTCAACATTCATTGCAAAATACAAATTTAGCCTCTTAACAAGCTACATCGTGTAAGCAAAAGCTCCTTGATTATTTTAACAACCAAAGTTCATCTTAACAATACTGTAGTGTTTAAAAGGCGACATGAAAATTAATTAGCATTAGTTTAATAATTTAACTTATGGAAAAGGCAGCGGTAATTTAAGATTTAAAGTCATGTGTTGAAAGCTTCACCAATCAGTTGAATCCGGAGACTGCCACATTTCTCTGTTTGTGCAACTATTGCACCTTCGAACTTGCCACTTGCTTTTGGTTTGAACTTCACTGGCACGTTGATATAATGGTGCGGTCTGTGTAATTATAATAAAAATAAAGTACATTAAGTGCATACATCACTGACAGTAGCTGAAAAAAATGTCCATAAATAAAACAATTTTAGCTTCAACAAACTAGTTACTGTTTGGAGAGGAAGTATCCCTATAGACAAGAAACCTCTTTGTAGGTTGATGATAGATGCCTTATTACCTTGGATGATTCACCGAGAAATAAATTCACATGTTCTTCAAGAATAATAAATGACTTTCCTTCGGTAAAGCTCTTTCTAGTAGATACTTTGACTGCAGATTCCTCACCTGCTAAAAAATTCCCCAGACATCAGACTGGATCTGGACATTTTAAAGCAGTACCAGGTCCACCCTGAAAAAGAACGCAAGCAACTGAGGACTGGTTTTGCCCTAGTGAGGCTTCATCAGCCAGGTATAGCTTGATTCCACATGTGACAGTATGCGTAGGACCCACGTCTAGGCAGTCGTGTCCCAAATAGGGCAAAACACTGAAGTATCCTGGGTTGCTTGTATTACGGTTCAGAGAGGACCTGGCCTGGGAGCTCAGGCTGAACGGCTCCTATTGAAGAAGGATCAAGACAGATTTGCTAAGGTGACTGTGTGCAAAAAAAACAAAGGACTGGGATGGGCCCTGAGTGATTATCAGTGGCTGAGATTATTTCTAGTATTACATCCATCACTTTTTGTATACTGAAAAAAAGGCATCACAACAGATAATTTAAATGAAGAGGGCTGGTCTGGCAACCACAAAAAAAGCAGTGAGCTTACAAATAACCTTAACTGTGCCCAAAGCAAACCGTTGCTGGGCTAGATAGAACTCGGCAACATTTCAGATAGTTTGACTTGAAGTGGGTCAATCTGCTGAGTACCACACAAAGCTACAACTTTGTCCCAATGGCAGGCATATACTGATTTGGTGGAGGGATGCCTGGCTACTAGAATGACATTAAGTACTTTGGGAGGAAGGTTAAATGAAGTCAACTGCCACCTATTGGTCTCCAAGCATAGAGATGAATATTGCGTAGGCCCAGGTGCAGGACCCTGGCTTGCTGCTGTGACAGAAGATCCTCCCAACGTGGCAGCCTGCTCGGACGACAGATGCTGATGCTCAGGAGTTCCAGGGACTATACTCTCCTTACCCAATCTGGTGCCACAAGAATGACTTGGGCCTTGTCACTTATGATCTTCTTCGGAACTCTGGGCAAAAGAGGTAGAGGTGCAAAGGCATACAGAAGTCCTGAGCTCTGACTTGCTTTACCACCAGGATACCGGAAGTCAGATAGTCCCAACAGCCTCAGAGCCCTCCTCAATGAAATCCAAGAAAGATGCTGAGGCATTGGGATCACAGCTTGAATGTCCTGGACTCTGCTCTACGGAGGAAGGCATGAAGGGCACCATCTGCAAAGTAGTCAGGTGTGACTTTGGCACCTTGATAGTGAACCCCAAAGATGTTGAGAGGTTTGCCAAAGTCTGGAGAAGGGTGACACTGCCTGGGAAGAGACCACCTTCAGCATGTCACAAGGGTTAGGGCTAGATTAAAACCCCCGACCTCTGAAGATATACTGCATCTACCACCTTCAATTTCAAGAACACCAGATGGACTCTGGTGTGGTCAAAATGGAGCAAATGAACTGAAAATGCTCCTTAACCACAATGAACTGCAAGTAACTTCTACGGGCCAGCGAGACAAGGATGTGAAAATAAGCGTACTACAGGTCCAAAGCTACATCTAGGCTCCAGGGTCACCGTCAGACAAGACATGCACTAGGGTGAGCAATTTTAAATTTTCCTTCTGCAGGAAGGCATTGGGATGGAAGAGCTATATTATGGGCCTGAGGCCTCTGTTCTTTGACACTAGAAAGTAGCCGAAGTAGCAGCCAGATCCCAAATCCAATGCTGGCACCCTCTCTGTGTCTCCTTTGGCCACCAGACGAGCCTGCACTTCCTGCTGTGAGTTGGATAGATAGTCCTGCGTCAACCACCCTAAAGGTGAATGGTGCAGTGGGGTGGCAATAAATGGGAGGGCATAAGACTGGCAGAACATCTGCTGGATCCAACCTTCAAAACGGTGGCAGTGTTTCTGGAAGGGGACACCTAAGAGATTTTGTAGCTGTGGCAGCTGGAGAAGCTGGAGACTGGTCTGTTCACTCCTACTGTCCACGTTGGGGGTGGGGAGCACAGCCGTGGCCACAAAAGGGCTCTAGAATCAGCAGAGCTGGCTGCATGGGAGGGTGACAGATATTAAAAGCTCCTACAAAAGTCACAGAGGGGGTAAAACTGCTGGCAAAAGTTGTGCTTAGGGCCATAGAGGCCTAAAGGACGTGCTGTGGCCCTGCTGTCCTTAAAGTGCTCCAGGGCTGAGTCTGCCATTTTCGCGAAAAGGCAAGAGCTATCGAAGGCCGTTAGGGATGATTGGAAATCCAGAGAGAAGCCTGCAGATCTCATACAGGCATATCTCCTGAGAGTCACACAGGTGCAAGTTGCCCGATCAAGGCAATCTGTATCATCTAGCCACCAGTGAATAGTAAATTTTGCAGCATCGTGGTAATCCTCAATGATTTCCTTAAGTGTGGGGTGGAAGCCCTACAGTACACCAGGAAGTGCCTAGGGGGCAGCATTTCAAAGGGCATGAGTATATCAGTCCAACAGGCAGTTGGTGTTGACATTGACAGACCTTAATGCCAGTCTGGTGGCAGCGAACATGCATTTTGCAAAGGTTTCAAGGCACTGGGACTCACTATCCGGTGGTGTGGTAGGATTTGACTCGTCCCATGGATGCTTGCACCACTAGACTTGCAGAGCTGTACAAGTTACTTACCTTCAGTAACAATATATCTGGTAGAGACATATTCTAGTTGCAGAGTCCTTACCTTAGAATTTCCCCAGGCGTCAGACTGGATCCGGAGATTTTTTCTTCGAACAGTACCCCTGCATGCCGTTAGGTGGCGTCAGTCGCAGGGGTAGTTGGTGTTGTGGTCGCCGGGATGACGTCGCAGTCGTATATAGGTGCCAACCCGGCGCGCTGACGTCAGTTCTTTTCTTTCCGCACCAGCCTACGCGCAGATCTGGAGAAGAGCTACACCAGTCATTTTTTGACTAACAATGACATTTTGTTGAATTCGTTTTTGACGAGTTTTGGCTTGTGTCAAGGGTTGTCCCGTAAAACCAGATTTAAGCCTTGCGACTTCTGTTACTGCATGATGTCAGTGATGGAGCCACACCTCATGTGCCTCTGGTGTTTGGAGCGTGAACATGACCCAAAGTCGTTCTCAGAGTGTTGGGCCATGAACCCGAAAACATTGAGGGAGCCGTACCTGAAGCTCATGGCCGCCCGACACTTGACTCAGTGTCGTTTCTGGTCCCGTTCGAGAGGAAGGCCAGGAGACCGGTCACGGAGTCACCACCATTTATCTTTGCCCAAGTCATCTGGACATTTGGGTAAAAAGAAAAAGGCGAAGAAGGTGACACGTTCTTTGGCTTTGCCCCATTGCTCGCACGACGCGACGTGGGAAGAGCATCGACGCTTTAGGCCTCCGTCCTCGAAGCCTCAGTCTAGGTCCGCTCCGTGCCTCCCCGATTTTCAGGGAGCCGGTGCTACCCCTGCCCAACTTAGAGTTCTATGAGGCCATGCGCCTAATATTTGGGCAGCCCGAACAACCCTTGGCACCTTTGAACCCTGTCATTTGACATTATCCCTTAAACACTGGTAACATTGTACATTTAACTTTTTTGAAAAAGTAGTCTTGTGAAGAGAGGACTGGTAAGCTCTGGATCCGTGTCTGGTGATGAAGAAAAAAAGACTGTGCGTCAGCTCGCTTAGGTGGCACTTGTGTGCAGCTTCACAGGTTACTTCTGGAGCAGAACGACAACAGCACAGAGCTCACAACAACACCTATGTGCATGCCAGATCCAGTCTGTCATCTAGGGGATATTCAAAAGGTGAAGAATATCTGAGGTGAGAAGTATTCATTAGAAATTAAGTCCTACTGTTTGCAATTAGACATTACAAAATGTAAAGCATTATCTGCTGCGGCAAACAGCTTCAAAAGCAAAACTGAAGGCCTGAGTTGATTTTCAAAGAATATTTAATACCAACAAATTTGCTTCTCAGGTGCTTAAATCACACCTTATTACTAATTCTGAAATATGCCACGAATAGAATATACATACCATATGCTCAGAATTTGATTAATATGCGCACAAATGCACAGTTGTATGCAAGCTGCCCATGGGCATCAGTCCATTGTGCTAATTGCTCAACGGCATGGTGCCTCAACACAACTGTATCAAGATACCATTCCCATAGTAACCTTTTCAGAAGTACACCATAAAAGTAAATTTGCAGTAACTCAGCCGTATTTAGGGTGTGAGGAACAGTCACACACAATCTTCCACCGAACAAGACATTTCCTACATACCGTACATTGTCCTAAAATACTTACCACACTGAGATTAAATAAGAGGTCACCGAGGGAGTAAGTAAAAACCTGCTAGTTTGGATTCCAAAAGACATGTATCCGTGTACATAAGGGTATTTAGAGAGGAAACACCACAGCTAGAGTACAGCTGAGCACTAAACGAGGGATCCTGGAAAAAGTATTCAAGATAGTTTACAATTATCAAGTGCAAGGTTTGTACCGATTGTGTGGGGAGGTAGTGTTCCATCAAAAGAAAACAATATCCATTAACAAGTTATTTTCAAAAGGACCACAAAGCAGATGTTTCTGTAGTGCACTGCCCAATAAGTGTCACACCACTGCCCCCACAAAGAGCAAAAATGACTGCAGACGGAATTAGCAGGATTAGTAATGATCATCCACAGGCAGTTATCAACAAAATTCAACAAACAGGGATTACCCATAATAAGCATCAGGCAGAGGGTTATTGGCGACGAGAGGGGATTAAGAATACCAGGAGCCAAAAAGTATCAGCAAAATTGACACACAAGACTGACCTCGCAATATTTCTTCAGGATTTCCTTTGTATCCTCAGCCACTTTTGATTTCAAAACACAGTTTTACCGCACCACCTCCTAACATTAACCTTGTTCTACTTCCTTGCCAATCTACATAGACAAAAGCACCATCCACAATGCCTACTATAAACCATATGTCTCAGTTTAGTTATCTATCAAGTAAGAGAGTGCACAGAAATTGGTAATTAAAATTAAATGCTTTTTGAAACAAGACTGGAGAAATGATGGCATGCTTTGGAAACAGAAAGAAGTAAACAAGAAAAAATGTGGTCTGTCTAAATTGAGTATGTACTGTATATACCAGATTATCTGGATTCTTAAGGCATTATTGTTGTCCATGGGACGGGCCACCATGAAGGTCTGCAAGTAAAAAAAAAAGACTTTTGCAGACAAGTGAATTGCCCAGAGATTTAAAATACTAATGTAAAACTAGCTCTTGACGTGCAGCTTCAAAGCTCTGATAAATATCCCATATATGGGGTCCTTAACAACAGAGGTGGGCCGTATGCATCTTGTCCTCCGTTTTCCTTTGCTTTAAAAGTTAATACAAACCCAAGAAGGCCTCATAATATCATGTAACATCCTGGCCCAAGCGCCTAGAATGAATGCCCCCTCAGGGTCAACTGCAAGGAACTAGCATCTGAGAGTAACTGAACAACATGCAAAATGCATAAGAGCGTGAGGCCCAAAAATAACAGAAACCAGAGGGCTAATAAAAGCAGAGGGCCCTTGGTACCAAGGGTACCATTTACAATGAAATTATCTGTGTGCCAGGGCTGTGCCAATTGTGGGAACAAAGGTACAGTTTAGGGAAAGAACACTGGTGCTGGGGCCTGGTTAGCAGGGTCCCAGCACACTTCTCAGTCAAGTCAGCATCAATATCAGGCAAAGCGTGGGGGGTAACTGCAACAGGGAGCCATTTTCCTACAGGAGATAAGCCTTCCGGTCATAGCAAATCACTCACAAATCCAACAGGTTGACGTGGAGGCAGATTTCCGAAGGATATGAGTCTTCTGATCTCCAAATCTCCCAGGTGGCCTCTCCAACCCAACAGCAATGCATCTGTCACAAGCATTAGTTCTGGGTGGGGTAGGGAGAGGGGTCTACCACTGGTCCGAATGCGGTTCAGCAAACCTGCTGAAAATCTTATTCAGTCTCCCCTACACCTGATTGGAAGCTGAGAGTTTCCACAGTTGCAGAGCCCACTGGGGCTTCAGAAGCCACCGCAGAGCCTCCATGTTTCACATGGCGTGGTCACCTATCATGAGTCATAGAGGCCTCAGAGACACTTTCACTGAGACTCAGGATGAACCTCTTGATCATGGCCCAAGTTGCCCTCAACTTGTTGAGTTGGAAGAAATGTGCTAAAAAGCACCTTGTTCAGGATGGGCCCAGTGAAAGGCAGCATCAGCACACGGAGAACTCAGGCAATATTAACAGATTGTTCCTAGTCTGGAGATGGTCCACAACTGTTTGAAGCATGCCTGCTTTCAGTAACCAGTCGTCAAGGGATGGGAAGACTGGTATTCCCGAACTGCAAAGACAAACAGTGACCAACAAAATTAGTTTTGTTAATACCCAAAGGGGCACTGGTAAGACCGAATGGGAGCTCAGAGAACTGAAAGCGAGTGTGCCCTACTTGAAACCGCAGGTTGCGTCTGTGGGACTGCAGGACGGGGGATGAGCAAAATAAGTGCCCTACAGCTCCAAATCTACCATTCAGTTTCCTGGATCAAGGGTAGACCAACCTTGTGCCTGAGTGAGCATCTTGAACCTGCACTTCTTGAGGAAGAAGTTCAGGGGGCGGAGATCTACAATAGGACAAAGTCCTTTACACTTCTTTGTCTCCAGAAAGTAACAGGAGTAATGGACAAGTTACTTATCTTAAGTACTGCCTTATCTGGTAGAAACAATATCTACTTTCAGACTCCTTACCTTAAAATTTCCCCCCAGGCTGGACCAGAAGATTTTTTTTAGAAGTATCCCTGCGTGCCGTTAGGTGGCATCGATCAGCTGTGTCCGTTGTCAGCATCATCCATGTCGGATATGACATCGCAGGCTCTATATAGGCACCACCCCAGCGCACTGACATCAGTTTATTTGCACAACTTTCAATGCCAGAAGCGCAGAGCTATGAAGAACACTAAACATGAGTGTGTCAAAACTAGGGCCCTGAAAAAGAGACTCCCCCAGCCCCCAAAATCAGTTTGCTGTGTGGGAAGGATGGGTGGGTTGGCAAGGTATCTGCAACTATAAATTGTCTAAACTACATACAGCATTACCGAAGGTCAGTAACTTGTCCATCTGATAGAGACATCTAGTTGCAGATTGGTTATCTTAGAATAAATAAGCAAGCAATACCATCCTTGGAGGTTGGTCTGTTCACTAAGATCACACAAGAAAGTCCTGCATGATCGAATGGGCAAAGTGCCTGTCCCTACAGACCTGACTGTCCAGGCAGTCTTGTTCAGTAGCCATGAGCAGAGATGCCCACACTGCTGTCTGATAGATATCAAGGACTTGAACTCTGCGTGCTAAAGCAGTGGTCGCAGTTTTAGCTTTGGTAGAATGAGCACGCAAACCCTCAGGGGGTTGCTTCGTAGCCAGTGCGTAGCACATTTTAATGCAGAGAATGACCCATCTGGACATGGTTCTCTTCTACAGTGCCTGCCCATTCTTAACACCCACATAACCAACAAAGGGTTGATCATCCACCGGAACTCCTTCGTACATTCAAGGTAGAACACCAATGCTCTTTTTGGGTCCAGGCAGAGGAGTCTCATCTTCCTTAGAGGGATGCAGGGGTGCGTAAAAAGTAGGGATGGTGATGGACTGGCCTACATAGAAGGGCGTAATCACTTTTGGCAGAAAAGAAGCTCTAGAGCGAAGCACCACTTTGTCAGGATAGGTGAAAAGGTAGGGCGGCTTTGATGAAAATGCCTGCCGCTCACTCACCCTGAGGGCAGATGTAATGGCCACAAAGAAGATTGTCTTTAGAGTGAGAAGCCTGAGAGGGCCATTGAGGAGAGGCTCGGAAGGAGTGCACATCAGGAATGTCAAAACAAAATTCAAATCCTATTGGGGCATAATGGATAGGGATGGAGGAAACAAATGAGTAAGGCCTTTATGGAACTTATTTACAATTGGAGACTTAAACAAAGAAGGTTAATTAGGCAACCGCAAAAAAACAAAAATGGCAGACAGATAACCTTTGAGACAGCTAATAGCAGAACCCTACTGGGCCAGATAAAGGAAAAACAACAAAACCTCAGAAAGAGGGACAGAAAGGGGGTTAACAGACTTGACTGTGCACCATGTCACAAATTTCTTCCAATGACAGGTGCATATCGAATATAAATGTATTATTTCTTACATCAAGACCCGAACTGTGTTTTCGATACCTGTGAAACACAGATCAGCAGGTAATGCCACTGAATAATACCTCAATGCCATATCAAGACCTGTCTTAACCAGACCAGCCCTGTAAAAAATGCAGATAAAGGTCCATCTCCTGTAGAGAAGGCATAAACAATGCTCTATCAAAAAGTCGAAGGCACCAATAGCAACTATTGGCATAGAAGCAGTCTTTTCCCTAGGAAAATGACCTACAGATGATACAAATACCTCTAGGATGTCCCCAATATATACACACACTGACATAGGAGTAAAATAAATACTCCTATGTACGAACAAAAGAAAATGTGTTACACCAAAACACTCTAGACGAGGGGTGCATTTCTCTCCACACATCCATAAAGTGGAGATTCCTCATAACGTTTCGCAGTTTGGCAGTCATATGCGCTTTCGTATACAACTTTTGGGGGGGGGGGGGGAGTGGGTGGGTGGGTCTCTATCTAGCTCTCCATCAAGGACGCAATTAAAGTTGCCTGCCCACAGAAAGGGTATCCCTGTAAATGATATTAATTCCTGTTGTATCTGACGATAGAATCCTGCATCATCTGTGTTAGGGGTGTAGATATTCAACAGACAGATCTCACAGCCATCAAGTAAGCCATGAAGAAATATGTAACGTCCCTGAACGGAATATAGCTGCCCCCTCCACTTTTTCTGCACTTTTTGCGCTTGATTCTCAACCAAATGAGTCACCTGCACAAGAGCAATATTTACGCCAAGCCGCCGAAGGTACAGGACTCCGAAAATACTTCTTCGAAGAAAAACAACTTGTAACACTCCGAGCCCAACACTAGATGTCGGAAGAGCTATGCATAGCATGTGAACCTGCAGCACTACATGCCACAAACAGATGTACACTGGGTAAGTGACATTTTCCATACATTTTCTTTTGTTCGTACATAATAGTATTTATTGAGGGGGGAGTATTGAAGGAGAGCAATATTTACGCCAAGCCGCCGAAGGTACGTATGCACTCTATAGCGCTTCACATAGGAGTTTAACCCCCTAACGTTCCATGTAACTATGTGTGTGTCAAGGTACCCACCACAGCCTAACCTGTTCCACACACCTCATCACCCCTCCGGGTCGTCCCCCCCACCCCAACCACCCACGGCCCCCACCATATAATCCCCCGGCTCGCGCAACCAGGCAAGTCGATGTCCCTAAACAGAAGGACACTCACAGCACTTACAGTGTCAAATACAGAACTCCAACTCAAACAAGAACCCACAGATAAGTTTCGCATCCCACCCCGGGTAAACCCATCCCACAACTAGTGTCTGCCCAATCAACTGTGTACCCCGCTATCACTTCTATAGTCCTGAAGTGGGAGGTGATCGCTGCTCCCGCTCGATAGCTAGATTCAGGGCCAGACAGCACTCCGACACTCCGCTCACACCAACCGTCTGGCCTGCACACACACACACTGTACCCACAAGTAGAACCAACAACAACAATAGGGGGAGTTAGCTCAGCTCCACCACTCCGCAGCAACTCCCGGCACAATGATTGACCTGGACCCCCACTACCGCCCATCCATAGTCAGCATCAGAAAGAGAGGGGAGTGGTCAGAGAGAGAATGAGGGCACAACAGGGGGAAGACCTCAAAGAATCCCCCCAAAACAAAGTACGTGGCTCCAGCCCCGACCAGAGGGCCAATGAAGCATTCAGGTGCCCTCACGGCTCAAATCTGGAGACAGTCTGCCCGCAACACAGGGGGACCCGAAGCGGGAGGACGCCTCCGACGTGACAGTTTGAACCAGCAGTTTGGCTTCCTCTCGCTCCTGTCCCCGGCGTTCAAGACTCAGGGTGCCGTCCGAATGATCACTCTGCTTCCTTGCCCGGCACGGCGTCTGCGGGTGCTCCTGCGGGCTGCATTATGCACCTCTGCTGTCCCTCGGGGCCTTCTGCCACTCTCTCCAACCAGGAAGTCCGGCATTCCCGCCACACCGTTCCGCTCCAACCAGTCCCAAGCTGCTTCAGGAGATGGAAAAAAGTGCATGTGACATGCATGGAGAACTTTCAACTTAGCTGGGAACAACAGCATATAGGTATAGCCCAGTTCTTTAAGCTTGCGCTCAACACCCGCAAAGGATTGCCTCTGGAGCTGCACTATCCTTGTATAGTCCGGGAAAAAACGGATGGTCTGATTTTTAAAGGTAGGATCTCCATGTTTACACACCTCCTGCAAGATTACATCTCGGTCTCTGTAGTTAAGGACCTTGGCTATAATTTTTTTTTGGGGGGGTGGGGGGGGGAGTCCTGGCGCTGTGAAGGCTCTGTGCGCACGCTCCACCACAAATACAGCCGATAAGGGTGCCTCAGGCAACTTTTTCAGATCCAGTCTTCTAAGAAAGCCTGCACATTCGCCCCCTCCACACCTTCAGGAGAGTCCACTATGCAGAGGTTACACGTCTTGCCCTACCTTCCGTATCCTTGACCCTCGCCTCCAGCTTGTGCGTTTTAGCTTCAAGGATGGCCACCGAGGCCTTCAGCATATCCATCTCAGACTGCAGGCACGTCACTTGCTTCTCAGTGGCCACCGAGCGTTCCGCCACTACTCTTAGGTCCGCATGAAGCAGACTGACATCCACCGATATTGCCGCGATCTGAGTTTGCATTGCCTGCTGCGAGGACTCAATAGCAGCCAGGATTTGCACACCGGTGGGTTCTGCACCTTTCTCCAAGGGGCCTGGGGGTTCTTTTTGTAGACTCACACCTGAACTTTGCGCTGTGTATTGGTCCATCCGCGTTTGCTGCGTACTCTTTTGAGTTCTATCTTTGCCCATGGTATCCACCTGCTGGAGAGGCAGTCACAAAGGAACACACCAAATGCCAGACTCAAGCCCTCCAGACGCAAGGCAGGCAGTCAAACTCCATATTCCTGCCGCCTAACACCTCTCAGTCCCTTAACCCCCCCACCCCCGTGGGGGTGCCAGCATATGTAGAAGCAGCACAACTGTACGACAGTTGTGCTGCTTCTACATATGCCGAGACGACGTATCCGATGAACAGTTTGATAGTTCCGCACTCCAGAGCTGGGCAATCCAAGAACTCTGGCAGATCTCCAACGCAAAGGAGTCACTCCTCAAGAACTAGTCTAGCGACGTCTCCAGCTGCCACTGTGTGCCCAGTGCAGCTATGTGAGCCCCAAGAGTCCAGGGCCTCTGCACACCCCGCAGGGGCAAGCACCGATCTCCACTGCTGCCCCAATGACCACAGCAGGACTCCAATCCAACTGGGAGGCCCAACACTGTACCCACTCTCCAGGGGGGTGGGAGGAAGCAAGGAGGGGGTACAGAGTCAAAGTCCACTCAACCCCTCACCCTGAGTGGCTCCCCAGCAGGAAACTTCTTCCTTGGATTCGCGCCGCCCCAGTGTCTCTTGCGGCCGCATTTAGATCGCACCCGTGATCGCGGCTGCCATCTTAGGGTCAGACATTCCGCTTGCGCGCCCCCCCTCTGCTGCTCGATTTTGGCCCCTGGCGCCTCAAATGTTCTCCCCCGCCGCTCTCTCCGTACACTCCTCCGCTCCCACGGACTCCAGGACTCAGCTGCCTGGTTCGCAGGGGTCCAGGGGCCACAGGATCAGGGAGGATTACAAGCTAGGATCGGCAGCACTCGATTAGTGCCTCTGATCGGACATCTTGCCGGCCATGCCCCCCCTACTCCCTCTCTTAGTTAGAGTGCGCATGGGCATTGACTCCATTGTTAGATTGTTTTCCCGAAAAGGGTGAAGGAAGGAGTTGTAAGAGTATAAGAATATAAAGAGATGTCCATGCAAGGGTAAATGTATCTACATATGTACAAATGATAAACTTAAACGACTACAGGCTTCCGGGAAAGAGGGAGGGTGCATGTGAATCTGCAGCACAACATGCCACAAACAGATGTACACTGGGTAAGTGACATTTTCCGTTCGATGGCATGTGTAGCTGCAGATACACATGCTATGCATAGACTACAAAGCACTTAGTCCTCCCAAAAAATAGCGGTGGCTAGCCTGTAGGAGTTGAAGTTGTTTGAAATAATGATCTTAAGACAGCTTGGCCTACAGAATCCTGTTGCTGTGAGAAAACTTCAACACAATAGTGTTTAGTAAAGGTATGAGGAGTAGACCATGTGGCAGCTTTGCATATATCAGCAATTGGTATGTTCCCTAAAAATGCCATTGATGTACTTTTCTTTCTTGTAGAATGTGCTCTAGGAGTGTTTTTTGCCTTGATGTAGCATGTCTGTATGCATCCAACAATCCATCTTGCTAAGCCTTGTTTAGATATAGGATTACCTTTATGTGGTTGTTGAAAAGCAACAAGAAGTTGTTTTGTTTTCCTAAAGTCTTTAGTTCTATCTACATAAGAACTCTTTTGAGATCTAGAGTATGAAGAGCTCTGTCTGCAACTGAGTCTGGCTGTGGAAAGAAGACTGGCAATTCCAAGGTTTGGTTGATGTAAAAAGAAGATACTACCTTTGGTAGAAGTACGACTTTATGTTTGTGTACTTGGAAAAAAGGTTCCTCAATAGTGAAGGCTTGTATTTCACAAACTCTTCTTAATGAAGTAATAGCTACAAGGAAGGCAACCTTCCATGTTAAAAACTGAATTTGACAAGACGGCATTGGTTCAAAAGATGGGCCCATGAGTCTGATAAGTACGATATTTCGATTCCAAGAAGGAACAGGTGGTGTCCTAGGTGGAATAATGCATTTTAATCCTTCCATGAAAGCTTTAAGAACAGGGACTCTGAATGGAGAAGTGTGTTGAATATTTTGTAAATATTCAGATATTACAGTAAGGTGG
This sequence comes from Pleurodeles waltl, assembly GCF_031143425.1. NCBI lineage: Eukaryota > Metazoa > Chordata > Amphibia > Caudata > Salamandridae > Pleurodeles > Pleurodeles waltl. The sequence goes on from NC_090439.1 coordinate 459,083,747, forward strand.
ATTTTGATGGGTGAGAAAGCTACATTTGATTTTCGGAAATTAAGTAGGTAGCATACAATATCTTGTATAGATGCTGTGAGTGGATCAGTATTTTTAGATTGACAGTAGTAAATAAATATTTCCATTTGTTAGCATAACATTGTCTGGTAGTAGGTTTACATGCTTGTTTAAGCACTCCCATACATTCTGATGGAAGTTTTAGGCAACTAAATTGTATGACTTCAGGAGCCAAATCGCTAAATTGAGACCATTGGGGTTTGGGTGCCTGATTTGACCTTTGTTCTGTGGTAACAAATCTGGTCTGTTTGGAATGAAGTACTACAGACAGATCCAAGAGTGTTGTGTACCAGTGTTGACGTGCCCATGTTAGGGCTATGAAATAGTTTGCTGACCAGAAAGGGAAGGAGTGGGAGAGGGAGAGGGGGGAAAAGCGTAAGCAAATATCCCTGACCAGTTGATCCATAGAGCATTGTCCTTGGATAAAGGATGTGGGTGTCTGGATGCGAAGTTTTGGCATTTTGTGTTTTCGCTTGTTGCGAATAGGTCTATTTCGGGTGTTTCCCACTTTTGAAAGTACTTTTGAAGTACTTGGGTGTGAATCTCCCATTCGTGAGTCCGTTAGTGATTCCTGCTTAGGAGATCCGCTAACTGATTGTCTATTCCTGGAAGGTATTCTGCTAATAGATGAACGTGATTGTGAACTGCCCATTTCCATAATGTCTGGGCTAGCAGAGACAGTTGAGATGAATGTGTCCCGCCCTGTTTTTTGAGGTAATACATAGTGGTCATGTGGTCTATTTTTATCAGAACATTCTTCTGTTTGGGAAGGGGCTGAAAAGCTTTTAGGGCAAGAAACACCGCCAATAACTCTAGGTGGTTTATGTGTAGCTGTTTCTGTTTGGGATCCCATTTCCCTTGAATGGTATGATTGTTGAGATGAGCTCCCCAACCTATCATTGACGCGTCTGTTGTTATTATGGTCTGAGTTACAGGGTCTTGAAATGACCGCCCCTTCATTAGATTGCTGAGATTCCACCATTGAAGGGATGTGTGCGTATGGCGGTCCATCAACACTAGATCTTGAAGCTGACCGTGTGCCTGAGACCATTATTGTGAGAGGCATTGTTGTAAAGGCCTCATGTTTAGCCTTGCATGTGGAACTATGGCTATGCAAGATACCATCATCCCTAGAATTTTCATGATAAATCTTACAGTGTATTGTTGATTTGGTTGGATATGTGGGTTGAAATTTTGGAAAACCTGTATCCTTTGTGTATTTCGATATGCTAGGGCTTTTTGAGTATTTAGAATAGCACCTAGGTAAGGTTGCACCTGTGCTGGTTGAAGGTGTAACTTCTGATAATTTAGCGTGAACCCTTTTGTATGCAGGGTTTCTATTACATATTGAGTGTATTGTTGGCATTGTGTAAAATTGCTTGATTTTATTATCCAATCGTCTAGATATGGAAAGACGTGAATGTGTTGTCTTCTTAAGTTGGCTGCTACTACTGCTAGACATTTTGTGAACACTCTTGGAGCTATTATGCCGAATGGCAAAACTTTGAACTGGTAATGTTTTCCTGCTATGACGAACCGGAGGTATTTTCTGTGAGCTGGATGGGTGGGTATATGGAAATACGCATCTTTGAGGTGTAAAGTAGTCATGTAATCTTGCTTTTGTAGTAGTGGAATGACATACTGAAGAGTTACCATTTGAAAATGGTCTGACAGGATGTACAGATTGAGAGGTCTGAGGTCTAGGATAGGCCTTGGAGTGCCATATTTTTGGGGAATGAGGAAATCGTGAGTATACACCTGTTCCTTGTTGAGAATGTGAGACGAATTCTATTGCTTGTTTTAGTAGTAGGGATTGTACTTCCTGTTGTAACAGAACATTGTGTTCTGGGGACAATTTGTGGTAACGTGGTGGAATGTTTGGAGGGGTGGAGATTAACTCTAGGCAATAGCCATCGCGGATAATTGATAACACCCAATTGTCTGTGGTGATATTTCGCCAATGAGAGTGGAATTGTTGTAGTCTTCCTCCCACAGGAGATGTGTGTGGTGGAGGGGTGGGAAAGACGTCACTGTTTCGATGGTGTAGTGGCTTGCTTTGAGGCTTGGATTTGCCTCTGTTTCTGAAATATTGTCCTCTATAGGACCCGCCGTAGGAAAGTACCATCTTGCCTGGCATGTTACCCCCATTTTTACATGTATGTTAGTTTGTTATTGCCTGTCTCACTGGGATCCTGCTAGCCAGGACCCCAGTGCTCATAGTTTGTGGCCTGAATGAGTGTATCTGTGTAGTGACTAACTGTGTCACTGAGGCTCTGCTAATCAGAACCTCAGTGCTTATGCTCTCTCTGCCTTTACAATTGCCACCACAGGCTAGTGACCATTTTCACCAATTCTAATTGGCACACTGGAACACCCTTATAATTCCCTAGTATATGGTACCTAGGTACCCAGGGTATTGGGGTTCCAGGAGATCCCTATGGGCTGCAGCAATTCTAGGGAGCTCACACAAACCTTACACAGGACTGCAGCCTGAGTGAAATAACGCATACATTATTTCACAGCCATTTTACATTACACTTAAGTAACTTATAAGTCACCTATATGTCTAACCTTCACTTAGTGAAAGTTAGGTGCAAATTTACTAAAAGTGAGGGCAGCCTTGCACTAGCAAAGGTGCCCCCACATAGTTCAGGGCAATTTCCCCGGAATTTGTGAGTGTGGGGACACCATTACACGCGTGCACTACATATAGGTCAATACCTATATGTAGCTTCACAATGGTAACTCCGAATATGGCCATGTAACATGTCTAAGATCATAGAATTTTCCCCCCATGCCAAATGTGGTTTTGGGGTGCCAATCCCATGCATCCCCGGGGCTCCACTATGGACCCCGGGTACTGCCAAACCAGCTCTCTGGGGTTTTGTCTGCAGCTACCGCTGCTGCCACCCCAGACAAGGTTCTGCCTTCCTGGGGTCTGGGCAGCCCAGTCCCAGGAAGGCAGAATAAAGGATTTCCTCCGAGAGAGGGTGTTACACCCTCTCCCTTTGGAAATAGGTGTTAAAGGCTGGGGAGGGGTAGCCTCTCCCAGCCTCTAGAAATGCTTTGAAGGGCAGAGCTGCCCGCCTTCATCCTGCACTGGAAGCCACGAAGAAATCTCCTGTGGGTTGACGGAATCTTCCCCCTGCTCCAGCAGGCACCAAACTTCAGCGTCACCGGTACTCTGGGACCCCTCTCATCCTAACGAGCGTGGCCCCTGGGACACAAGTGGTGGACCCAAGTGACCCAGACTGTCCAGTGGTCCAACTGTCCAAATTTGGAGGAGGTAAGTCCTTGGCTCCCCTCTCCAGACAGTAATCCTGTGCACCGCGTGAACTGCAGCCGCTAGGGCTTCTGTGCACTCTTGCAAGGAATCCTTTGTGCACAGCCAAGCCCAGGTCCCCAGCACTCCGTCCTGTATTGCTCAACTCGCTGAGTTGACCTCCGGCTTCGTGGGACCCTCTTTTGTAGTGTTGAGACGACCGCTGTGCTCAGTCTTCTTGAACCAGTGTTCAAGGACTTCTGCGGGTGCTGCCTTCTTGTGCGTGGGCTCTCTGTGTTGATGAGGGCCCCTTCTGTCTCCTCTCCCAAGTGGCGACATCCTGGTCCTTCCTGGGCCCGGGCAGCACCCTTTTTCCTTCAACAGCGACCTTTGCAGCTAGCAAGGCTTGTTTGCGGTCTTTTGTCAAAGAAACAACTGTACATCCTCCAGACCTCCGTGGGACATCTTCTGCACGAAGGAGAAGTTCCTAGCACCTTTCGTTGTTGCAGAATCTTCAGTTTCTTCCATCCGGAGGCAGCCATTTTGCACCTTCATCCGGGGTTTAGTGGGCTCCTGCACCCCCGGCCACTTTCACGACTCTTGGACTTGGTCCCATTCCTTTGCAGATCCTCAGGTCCAGGAATCCGTCTTCAGTGCTTTGCAGTCTGTTGTGGTCTTTGCAAAATCCTCTATCACAAGTTTAGTGTGTTTCTGGGGAAGTAGTGGCACTTTACTTCTACTTTTCAGGGTCTTGGGGTGGGGTACCTTGGATACCCTTACTGTTTTCTTACACTCCCAGCGACCCTCTACACACTACACTAGCCTAGAGGTCCATTCGTGGTTTGCATTCCACTTTCTTAGTATATGGTTTGTGTTGCCCCTAGGTCTATTGCATCCTATTGTATTCTACAGTGTTTGCACTACTTTCTGACTGTTTTACTTACCTGACTTTGGTTTGTGTGTATATTTTGTGTATTTGACTTACCTCCCACAGGACTATATCCTCTGAGATATTTTTGGCATATTGTCACTAAAATAAAGTACCTTTATTTTTAGTAACCCTGAGTATTGTGTTTCTCATGAAATAGTACCTATATGGTATAAGTGGTATAGTAGGAGCTTTGCATGTCTCCTAGTTCAGCCTAAGCTGCTGTGCTATAGCTACCTTTATCAGCCTAAGCTGCTAGAACACTACTAATAAGGTATAACTGGACCTGGCACAAGGTGTAAGTACCATTGGTACCCACTATAAGCCAGGCCAGCCTCCTACACCCTCTAAAGCCCCCTCTTTGATATTGTGTCTGTTGTCCCTGCTTTGACTGGGAAGTAGAAAGTTCAGAGGATTGTGGCTTAAATTCTCCTCTGAATTGAGGCCTGCGAAAGGAGCCCCTATATGGTGTGGTATATAATGCGGCCATTGCCTTTGCAGTTTCTGAGTCTTTTCTGTTTCTCTATGGAGGTATCCACCTCAGGCCCAAATAAATGTGTTTTTATCGAAAGGCATCTTAACTACTGCCTGTTGAATTTCTAGTTTAAAACGAGAAGAGCGTAACCATGCATGCCGTCGTATTGTAATGGCCGTATTTACACTCCTTGTGGCTGTAACAGCAGCATTGAGGGCAGACCTTATCTGATTATTACTTATAGCCTGTCCTTCCTCTACAACCTGTTGTGCTCTCTTTTGATGCTATTTTGGGAGGTGCTGTATGAATTCTTGCATCTCATCCCAGTGGGCTCTATCGTATCTGGCAAGTAGTGCTTGCGAATTTGCAATTTGCCATTGATTAGCCACTTGCGTGGCTACTCTCTTGCCAGCAGCATTAAATTTCCTACTCTCCTTTTCAGGTGGAGGAGCATCTCCTGATGACTGGCTGTTAGCTCTTTTCCTAACCGCACTCACCACTGCCGAGTGTGGAGGAACTTGATGTGTGATGTAGTCTGGGTCTGTAGGAGCAGGTTTATATTTTGGACTATTGTGAGGAGGTGAAAAAGAAAGCTGTGGAGAATGAGGAGGAGAAGCAGGGAGATGTGCTGGTTTCTCCTTTTGTTTTTGAACCTTTGCAGGTGGTTGAGCAGAGTCTAATTCCTCTTGAAAAGCCAGCTTTCTTTTAGGCTTTAAAGGAGGTGCAGTCAGAATTCTGCAGTCTATTTGTGAATATGGATTCTAGATTGTCTTTCATCCATAATGTCCAATATTGGCTAAATCTCAGTGTCCTCATGAGCAGGATTGTAAGATTGTTGCATCGGCTTCGAGATTTGTTTAAGTTTACTCGAAAGTCCTTGTTCCTCTGTGAATGAGGCTTTTCCCGATTCTGAAGTCTGAATCTTTTTTGGTCACAAAAATTAAGTCTGCTGTTTCGGCTCCAAAGCAGGGCGTCGAATCTTCGACTCTGAGGATGCTTACTGGGGTCAGAGGTGGAACTTCTGACCGACTTGCTCGACTCCGAAGTAGACGGAGGAGTGGCCTTTTTTGGCACTGAACCCAAAGGCCAGTCGCCTACAGTTTTTTTCGAGCCGACCCATGGCGGCAGGGGTGTACCCAAGGCCTTCTGTAGTTTTTTATGTATGGGAGTAGGTGCAGACATACTCACATGCTGGCCAGCTGTGATGGGTCTATCTTCTTCGGATTCCTGCTCGGAATCAGTATCTCAAATGGAGACTGCTGTCTGTGCGTGCTCTTCTTCCGTGACGTTGAGATGTTCTGTGCTTTTCGACGCCATTTCAATCTTCGGGCTCTAAAATCTCTTAAAATCTTCTTAGATCGAAACGATCGACAGGCCTCGCAATCTTCTTCTCGATGGTCATGAGAAAGGCACAAATTACAAACCAGATGCTGGTCTGTATATGGGAACTTCACGTGGCACCTAGGGCAGAATCGAAATGGAGTCCAATCCATCAGCGTTCCACGCGGTAGGCCCGAATAGGCCAGAGTTTAGGGCGAAATTTAGATTCCAACGGTACTACCAGTTCGATGCTAGATGGAAACGCGGTCGAAACAATACCGACGATTAATGAAAATGTCACTTACCCAGTGTACATCTGTTCGTGGCATCAGTCGCTGTAGATTCGCATGTTTTGCAATAGCTCGCCATCTGGTGTTGGGCCGGAGTGTTACAAGTTGTTTTTCTTCGAAGAAGTCTTTCGAGTCACGGGACCGAGTGACTCCTCCTTTTGTCTCCATTGCGCATGGGCGTCGACTCCATCTTCGATTGTTTTTCCCCGCAGAGGGTGAGGTAGGAGTTGAATTGTAGTAATAGTGCCCATGCAATGGAGTGACTAAGTATGTACCTATTTAAGGTTGAGATGATACATATACAAATAGTTGAAGGTAACTTCCAAACTGCTACAGGCTCCCGGGGAGGCGGGTGGGCACATGCGAATCTACAGCGACTGATGCCACGAACAGATGTACACTGGGTAAGTGACATTTTCAGTTCGATGGCATCTGTCGCTGTAGATACGCATGTTTTGCATAGACTAGTAAGCAGTTATCTCCCCAAAAGCGGTGGCTCAGCCTGTAGGAGTGGAAGTAGTTTGAAATAATGTTCTTAATACGGCTTGACCTACTGTGGCTTGTTGTGCGGATAACACATCTACACAGTAGTGCTTGGTGAATGTGTGAGGCGTAGACCATGTGGCTGCCTTACATATTTCTTGCATTGGGATGTTTCCTCGAAAGGCCATGGTAGCACCCTTCTTTCTGGTGGAGTGTGCCTTGGTGTAATGGGCAGCTGTCGTTTAGCTTTAAGGTAGCAGATTTGGATGCATTTAAATATCCATCTGGCTATACCTTGTTTTGATATTGGGTTTCCTGCATGAGGTTTTTGAAATGCAATGAATAGTTGTTTAGTCTTTCTGATGTTCTTTGTTCTGTCAATGTAATACATTAATGCTCTTTTGACATCTAATGTATGTAGTGCCCTTTCAGCTACGGTATCTGGCTGTGGAAAGAACACTGGAAGTTCCACTGTTTGATTTAGATGGAACGGTGAAATAACCTTTGGCAAAAATTTAGGATTAGTCCTTAGGACGACCTTATTCTTGTGTAGTTGTATAAAAGGTTCTTGTATTGTAAACGCCTGAATCTCGCTTACTCTTCTTAGGGAAGTAATGGCGATGAGAAATGCAACCTTCCAGGTTAGGAACTGTATTTCGCAGGAGTGCATGGGTTCAAAAGGTGGACCCATAAGTCTAGTTAGGACAACATTTAGGTTCCATGAAGGAACAGGTGGTGTTCTTGGTGGTATAATTCTCCTAAGGCCCTCCATGAATGCTTTAATGACTGGTATCTTATATAGGGAAGTTGAATAGGTAGTCTGCAGGTATGCAGATATTGCTGCAAGGTGTATTTTAATGGAAGAGAAAGCCAGGTTAGATTTTTGTAAGTGAAGCAAGTAGCCCACTACATGTTCTGGAGTTGTGTGTAAAGGTTGTATTTGATTAATATGGCAGTAGCAAACAAACCTCTTCCATTTACTTGCATAGCAGTGCCTGGTGGATGGCCTTCTGGCTTGCTTTATGACTTCCATACATTCTTGGGTAAGTTGTAAGTGCCCGAATTCTAGGATCTCAGGAGCCAGATTGCTAGATTCAGCGATGCTGGATCTGGGTGTCTGATCTTTTGGTTGTGTTGTGTCAACAGATCTGGCCTGTTGGGCAATTTGATGTAGGGTACTACTGATAGGTCTAGCAGCGTTGTGTACCAGGGTTGCCTTGCCCAAGTTGGTGCTATCAATATGAGTTTGAGTTTGTTTTGACTGAGTTTGTTTACCAGGTAAGGAAGGAGAGGGAGAGGAGGAAAAGCGTAAGCAAATATCCCTGACCAGTTCATCCATAGGGCATTGCCTAGGGACTGTTTGTGTGGGTATCTGGATGCGAAGTTTTGGCATTTTGCGTTCTCCTTCGTCGCAAACAAGTCTATTTGAGGTGTTCCCCAGAGTTTGAAATAGGTGTTCAGAATTTGGGGGTGAATTTCCCATTCGTGGACCTGTTGGTGATCTCGAGAGAGGTTGTCTGCGAGTTGATTTTGGATCCCTGGTATAAATTGTGCTATTAGGCGAATTTGGTTGTGAATTGCCCAACGCCAAATTTTTTGTTCTAGCAGGCTTAACTGCGTGGAGTGTGTCCCCCCTTGCTTGTTTAGATAATACATTGTTGTCATGTTGTCTGTCTTGACGAGAATGTATTTGTGAACTATTATTGGTTGGAAAGCTTTTAGTGCTTGAAAAACTGCTAGTAGTTCTAGTTGATTTATATGCAGTTTTGTTTGATGTACGTTCCATTGTCCTTGTATGCTGTGTTGATCGAGGTGTGCTCCCCACCCTGTCATGGAAGCATCTGTTGTTATTACGTATTGTGGCACTGGGTCTTGGAAAGGCCGCCCCTTGTTTAAATTTATGTTGTTCCACCATAGAAGCGAGAGGTAAGTTTGGCGGTCTATTAACACCAGATCTAGAAGGTGACCCTGTGCTTGAGACCACTGTGATGCTAGGCACTGTTGTAAGGGCCTCATGTGCAGTCTTGCGTTTGGGACAATGGCTATGCATGAAGACATCATGCCTAGGAGTTGTAATATCATCTTTGCTTGTATCTTTTGTGTTGGATACATGCGTTGTATGATGGTGTTGAAATTTTGAATTCTTTGGGGACTTGGAGTGGCTACTCCTTTTGTTGTGTCTATTATGGCTCCTAGGTATTGTTGTACCTTGCACGGCAGAATGTTGGATTTCGTGAAGTTGACGGTGAACCCTAGTTTGAAGAGGGTTTGTATGATCTGATTTGTGTGATTTGAGCACTCTATTAACGAATGGGCCTTGATTAGCCAGTCGTCTAGATATGGGAACACATGTATTTGCTGCCTTCTGATGTGTGCAGCGACTACCGCTAGACATTTGGTAAAGACTCTTGGTGCGGTTGTTAGTCCGAAAGGCAGTACCTTGAATTGGTAACGTATTCCTTTGAATACAAACCTTAGGTATTTCCTGTGCGATGGGTGTATTGGTATATGGAAATACGCGTCCTTGAGGTCTAAAGTTGACATGTAGTCGTGTAGTTTTAGCAATGGTAAAACTTCTTGTAGTGTGACCATGTGAAAGTGGTCTGATTTGATGAATGTGTTCACTATTCTGAGGTCTAAGATTGGTCTCAGCGTTTTGTCCTTCTTTGGTATCAGAAAGTACAGTGAGTAAACTCCTGTGTTTATTTGTGTGTTTGGCACTAACTCGATTGCATTCTTTTGCAATAGTGCCTGCACTTCTATCTCCAGGAGAGTGGAATGATGTTTTGTCAAATTTTGTGCTTTTGGTGGTATGTTTGGAGGGAATTGTAGAAATTCTATGCAATAACCATGTTGGATAATTGCTAGAACCCAAGTGTCTGTAGTGATTTCCTCCCATGCTTTGTAATAATGACTTATTCTTCCCCCCACTGGTGTTGTGTGGAGGGGGTGAGTGACATGTGAGTCACTGCTTAGTAGTAGGGGTTTTGGGGCTTTGAAATTTTCCTCTATTCCTAGGGAATTGCCCTCCTCTATATTGTCCCCGAAAACCTCCTCTGTACTGTCCCTGGTAACTGGACGGTGTTGCCTGTGAGGTGCTGGCTTGTGTGCTTTGACCCCGAAACCCCCCTCTAAAGGGTGTTTTACGGAATGTGCTGTAATTCCCTCTGCTCTGCGGGGAGTAGAGTGCGCCCATGGCTTTAGCAGTGTCCGTGTCTTTTTTGAGTTTCTCAATCGCTGTGTCCACTTCTGGACCGAACAGTTCTTTTTCGTTAAAAGGCATATTGAGAACTGCTTGCTGAATCTCTGGTTTAAATCCAGACGTTCGGAGCCATGCATGCCTTCTGATAGTTACAGATGTATTAATTGTCCGTGCAGCTGTATCTGCAGCGTCCATGGAGGAGCGGATTTGGTTGTTGGAAATGGTCTGTCCCTCCTCAACCACTTGTTTTGCCCTATTTTGTAGGTCCTTGGGCAGATGGTCTATGAGATGTTGCATCTCATCCCAATGGGCTCTGTCATAGCGCGCAAGTAGTGCCTGGGAGTTAGCGATGCGCCACTGGTTTGCAGCTTGTGCTGCGACTCTTTTACCAGCTGCATCGAACTTGCTGCTTTCTTTATCTGGGGGTGGTGCATCTCCAGATGTGTGGGAGTTGGCCCTTTTCCTAGCTGCTCCTACAACGACAGAGTCTGGTGGCAGCTGTGTAGTGATGAAAGCCGGGTCTGTAGGAGGCACCTTATACTTTTTTTCCACTCTTGGTGTGATTGCCCTACTTTTGACCGGCTCCTTAAAGATTTCTTTTGCGTGCCGGAGCATACCAGGGAGCATAGGCAGGCTTTGGTAGGAGCTGTGGGTGGAGGAGAGTGTGTTGAATAAAAAGTCATCCTCGACCTGTTCTGAGTGGAGGCTTACATTGTGAAATTGTGCTGCTCTAGCCACCACTTGAGAATACGCAGTGCTGTCCTCTGGTGGAGATGGCTTCGTAGGGTATGCCTCCGGACTGTTATCTGACACTGGGGCGTCGTATAAGTCCCATGCGTCTTGATCTTGGTCACCCTGGCTCATGGTGGTGTGAGCTGGGGAATGTGATGGAGTTTGTGCTGGTGAGACGTTAATCACAGGTGGAGGAGAGGGTGGTGGGGTAACTTTTTTCACCACTTTTGTTTGTGGTGTTTGTTCAGTTTGGAACTCCAATCTTCTCTTTCTTCTAATAGGGGGAAGGGTGCTTATTTTTCCTGTCCCCTGCTGTATGAAAATACGCTTTTGCGTATGGTCTACATCCGCTGAGTGTAGTTCTTCCTCAAACCTATGCTTTTGCATTTGGGAGGTTAGCGAGTGCTCTTCTGTATAAGAGCCTGAAACTGGGTCGGTTGCAGTTTGTTTCGGCACCGAAACCCTGTCTGCATCTTTTTTCGGCTCCGAGGTGACTTTTTTCTTTTTCGGGGCTGAAACCTCTCGGCGTCGATCTTCTTCGGTGCCGCTGTCTCGGCGTCGAGCCGTGTCTACACCGGTATCTCGGTGTCGATGCTTGTCTCCAGCACTTTCTCGGTCCCGAGAAGGCTGCGTGCCGGTGTCTCGACCGGAGTCGGACGATCTCGGCACTGTTTGGGCCTTTTTCGGTGCCGACGGTCGGTCACCGATTTTATGGGTCGAGCCATGGCCTGATGCCAGTGGCGTCCCCTGGGCCTTGTAAATCTTCTTTTGAGTGGTTTTCGACGTCCTACTCACGGTTTGTGTATCGTCGAATCCTTCGGAGTCCGATTCTTGGATCGAAAAGGATCCCTCCTCTTCTTGTTCCTCGAACTCCCGGTGGGCTGTCGGCGCGGACGCCATCTGAAGTCTTCTGGCTCGACGGTCTCGGAGAGTTTTTCGGGACCGGAACGCACGACAGGCCTCGCAGGTGTCTTCGCTGTGCTCAGGTGACAGGCACAGGTTGCAGACCAAGTGTTGGTCTGTATAGGGGTATTTATTGTGGCATTTGGGACAGAAACGGAATGGGGTCCGTTCCATCGGCGTTCTTCTGCACGCGGTCGGGCCGACCAGGCCCCGACAGGGGATCGAAAAAATTACCCCGAAGGGCACCGGAGCTCTTCGATCTTAGACGCGGTGTTGAATCTAACTACGCCGACCCCGAACGCAACAATACCGACGAAAATCTTCTGAAATTAGCTATTTTTCCGTTCCGAAACTCGGAGCGACAGGAACACGTCCGAACCCGATGGCGGAAAAAAAACAATCGAAGATGGAGTCGACGCCCATGCGCAATGGAGACAAAAGGAGGAGTCACTCGGTCCCGTGACTCGAAAGACTTCTTCGAAGAAAAACAACTTGTAACACTCCGGCCCAACACCAGATGGCGAGCTATTGCAAAACATGCGTATCTACAGCGACAGATGCCATCGAACATAAGGTTTTCGGATTCTAAATCTTGGAGCGAGAGGAAACACGTCCGAACCAGACAGTGGAAAGAAAACAACCTAACAATGGAGTCGATGCCCATGCGCACTGTAACCGAGAGGAGGAGTCACTCGATCCCTTCACTCCGAAAAGACTTCTTTGACGAAAAACAACTTGTAACACTCTAAGCCCAACACTAGATGTCAGAGGAGCCGTGCATATAGCATGTGTATCTGCAGCTACACATGCCATCGAACATGTAGATCTAAAAATATATACAAGTAATCAGTCAGACAATATTGACATAACAGAATGGAAACTATAGTGGGCTTCATATCACTTAGGAAAGCAACACCCATCCAACCTGTCAGAGTAATGCAAATCGCAAGAGAGATCACCATCAAGCAACAGTAGTATAAAGTTGAATGAGATAGTACGTATGAAAAAGAAACCTTGATAACCGATGGAAAACCAATGTTAGTACATGACCCTACTATATGAATAGAATCCCATGTACAGATGATCTAGAAAAGGTGTCCCATACTTAAATCAGAAAATTTGAAGGATTCTATAATAAAAAAGAATCCAACTGATTTTGTATATTCCATTTAGGGACAACACTCCGCAAAATGTGAGCCCAAACCACCAACAACTAGAGTCAGTTGAATGATGAAAATAGTTGTCACCTCGAAGAGCAACAACCTTTTAATATATGTAGGAAAATGCCACTGTTGGCATGGTCACCCCCCACGTTTTGCCTAGTGTCGACGCCAGCTTTGATTGGAAGTGTGCTGGAACCCTGCAAACCAGGCCCTAGCACCAGTGTTCTTTCCCTAAAACTGTACCATTGTTTCCACAATTGTCACAGCCCTGGCACACAGATAAGTCCCTTGTAAATGGTACCCCTGGTACTAAGGGCCCTGTGGCCAGGGAAGGTCCCTAAGGGCTGCAGCATGTATTATGCTACCCTCGGGGATCCCTCACTCAGTACATGGACACTGCCTTGTAGCTTGTGTGTACTAGTGGGGAGAAAATACAAAGTCGACATGGCACTCCCCTCAGAGTGCCAGGCACACCAACCACTACCTGTGGCATAGGTAAGTCACCCCTCTAGCAGGCCTTACAGACCTAAGGCAGGGTGCACTATACCATTAAGCCAATTCCTAGACATTGTAAGTGCAGGGTAGCCATAAAGAGTATTTGGTCTGGGAGTTTGTCATTATGAACTCCACAGCACCATATTAAACACTGGGAAGTTTGGTATCAAACTTCTCAGCACAATAAACCCACACTGATGCTAGTGTGGGATTTATTGAAAAATGCACACAGAGGGCATCTTAGCGATGCCACCTGTATGTTAGCCCAACTGCTAGTGTATGGCTGACCGGTCTATGCCACCCTGCCACTTCCAGATGAGTTTCCTCACATGGGGTGAGTGCCTTTGTGCACTCTATGGTCAGAAACAAAGCCTGTACTGGGTGAAGGTGCTTCTCACCTCCCCCATGCAGGAACTGTAACACCTGGAAGTGAGCCTCAAAGGATCACGCCTGGTGTTGCAGTGCCCCAGAGCACTTCAGCTAGGGAAGATGCCCGTCCACTGGACAAAGTCCCACTCTGGTGTCAAGTCCAATGGGAAAATTAGGGAAAACAGGGTGGAGTGACCATCCCAGCCAGGACCAAAGCTGAGGTGGCTGCCCCTCCCTGCAGAATCTTCCATCTTGGTTTGGAGGACAGGGACCAATAGGGATAGGTATGTGCTCCCCTCCCCAAAGGGAGTGGGCACAAGGAGGGTGTGGCCACCCTCGGGGATAGTAGCCATTGGCTACTTCCCTCTGACCCCTAACACGCCCCTAAATCTAGGATTTAAGGGCCTCCCTGAACCCAGCTCACCAGATTCCTGATGACCTCACAAGAGGGATTGCTTAGCTGAAAACTCCAGCAGAAAAGAAGGAAGATGACAACTGCTTTGGCCCCAGCCCTACCGGCCTGTCTCCTGCTTCAAAGAACCTACAAGAAAACCAGTGACGCGTGCAGCGTGCCCAGCAACCTCTGCCAACTCCAGAGGACTGATCTGCACCCAAAAGGACCAAGAACTCCCGAGGACAGCGGCCCTGTCCCAAAAAAACCTACAGCAAGGTGCTCCCACCTCAATCTGCATGCGTGAATCCTGACCCCTGTGCACCCGACGTCCACAGCCCGTGTCCAGGTGGTCCACCCAGCAAGAAAGGGTCCCCAGGCGATTGGGAGCCCTCCCTGGGTTCACCCCTCCAAACCTCCACGACGATGCCTGCAGAGAGAATACAGAGGAACACCCTGACCGCAAGCTCTGGACGAAGATATCCGATGCCTAAAGGACCCACTGCACCGACAGCTCCCAGGCCTTGGAGAACCTGACCCCCCCGGTGCAGCATCAACCAGCAGGCAGCCCTCTTACCTGTCCGACCAGTGGTGTGCCCGAGACACCTCCCAATTCTCCCCCCACCCCCCGGACCTCACCTGCAGCTTCTGAGTGACCCCCAGGGTCTCCCCATAGACCCGCACTGAAAATCAGAAGTCCTGTTCGCACCCTGCACCCGACCGCCCCCCTGTGCTGCTTAGGGTGTGTGTTTGGTGCCTACTTATGGCCCCTCCAGTGCCCCCCCTGGTCTGCCATCTGAGTCGCAGTACTTACCTGCTGGTTGACCGGATTCCAAGTACCCCCTATCTCCATACGAGCCCAAGTTAACTTGGCTTCTCTTTGATCTCTGCACTTGACTGGCCCCTTGTTGCTGGTGGTGGGTGTTTAGGGTTAATTTGAACCCCCAAAGACAGACTACCTAAACCCCAGGGATAGGAACTGTAAGTCGAATACTTACCTGTAAAACTGTTCAATCTTTTCTCCCCCCAGGAACTCTTGAAAATTGCAGTGTCCACTTTCAAAATAGCTTTTTGCCATTTTAAAGAAAACTATTAATTGTTAATTCTATTCAAAGTTCTGCTTATAACTATGCAATGTACCTTACATTTTATGTACTTATCTGCAGACTGAATCTTGTGTTTCTAGAAATAAATTAACAAAATATATTTTTCTAAATAAAATCCTATTGGTCGAGAGTTAAGTCATTGAGTGTGTTCTTTTATTGCTTGTGTGTGTACAACAAATGCTTAACAATCCACTCTGATAAGCCTAACTGCTCGACCACACTACCAAAAAAGAGCATTAGTAGTATCTATTTTTGCCTCTGTCAAGCCTCTGGGGAACCCCTGTTCTCTCTGCACACTATATCTCATTTTGATATAGTATAAACAGGGCAAGCTTCCTACATTTCCTATAAGGGATACAAAATCTCATGAATTAATGACATCGTAAGTTAATAAAAACAACACTTTACAGAGGGTGGAACCCTCAAATGAGGGTCTAATAGTTCACAAGTTAAGCAATCCTGGCTCAGAAAATCTATAGAAATGCCCACCAGTCATACAAAATATACTCCACTTAGAGTAAGGTACATATTATGACAGTATCAACTCTTGAGCTCAAGTTCTTCTACAGAGTAAAGAAAACTGTATGACTTGTATATCAGGTATCATTAAAAATCAAAAAGGAAATAAACACCTGAAGAGCTGTCATCAACAAACCTGAAGTGGAAAGCCACTAAGCAGTAAACAATAATAATGAAAGCCACCTAATGTAGAACAGTGAACAAGGCAACGGTGCAGCAGCACAATGCTAGCAAAACAATCACTTTGAAAGTAGTGATAGGCATGAAAACCCACACAGGGTCCCAAGGCAATATGTGCCCCTGGGAAGGCAAAAAACACAATAGCCTGCCATTGACAATATAAGAAAGAATAACACCCGCAGAAGGCAGGAACACTCCACTGGGTGCCACCATTATGTGGAACAGGTGGAGGAAAGAAAAAAATCATACAGGCACTGCTGGCTCCCCAATCCATGAGGACGGTGGATCCCACGTCCCGAGCAAGCTGAGACTGCAGCATGCACGGCATGATGGCTGGAGGGGAACAAAAGTGGTTGGGTGCCCCTTTCGTAGCTACGAAAGGTGCGAAAAGCAGACTGAGGTGGATGAGGGGCTGCTGCAAGGCCCAAAGACCTGACCGTAGCATGACAATCCTTGAAGCGCATAAGGTTAGTTAGGACATCTCCCAAAAAGCCAGACGTTCTCAGTCAAGTGTAGCACCTAAGGGCCACTGTCAATGCAATCACTATGTCAGTGAGTCAGTTGTGTCCAGTCCACATCTGATGTGAACTTTGCTGCGTCTCTCTGTAGGAAGCTGGCTCAATACATGGTGTACACCTATAGATGAGGCACTCTGTACTGAGTCCAGGCAACCCTTAGTGATAGTGTAAGAGGATCTAAATAACCAGAGCTCTCAAAGGGGAGCTGTGGAGAGCAAATAAGGCTTATCCAGGTGGGTGTAAAAGAGTTGCAGATACCACATAGGCCAGTCAGTGGTGTACCCACAAGAAAGAACCACACCAGTGTTAGAAAAATAATGTATTATTTATTATAATACAAACATTAAACTAACTTTGGTATATCTCCTAACCGGAAATATGAACATATAAAAATATACTCGGAAATAGGTAAGGAAAAGCATAAAACAACATGCGCCCCTATGGCTGGGGGCAATCATATACAAAAAAAAAAAAAAAGAATTCGAAAATCACTACCAACTTAGACTACCATCCAAGGACCATTAGGACTGAGGAAGCACTAATATACCAAAGGTAAGTAAGTAGTTAGGATTTCCCAGGCCCCGGTGTGCAGAGTTGTAATCCTGGGTCAGTGTCCACAGGATAATGTGGGAAGCTTCGGTTGGAGTTTTCAAGTTTTAGGACTCTTCCCAGAGGATCTCAAAGAAACCTGTTGTGACAAGGGAGGTTCAAGAGATACCCCACCCGTGAATACCCAGGGAAGCGGAGTACCTACATCGAGGACCTCCAGGTACATAGGGGTGAAGTTGTGTCAGAACCTCCCCTTGACGTCAATGAAGACCTCCGTTGTCCAGCTGCTGTCGTGACCCATGGAACAGGGTGGTGATTCCAGAAGGGGACCGAAAGAGGGGACAGAGTCCAGACGACCCAGGGGTCCCCAGGTGGTGCAGAGAGCAATGCCCATCCTTTTCGCAGATGCTTTCATTTTGGACGGTGGGTGAAGAAGTGCAGCTGTGGACTCCAGGCGATGCAGGAGGATCTCAGGCGCTGTCCATGAGCTGTCCCACACCAGTCACTGGATTGCAGAGGGATCAGTGGTCAGCAGAATCACCAAGCCTTGGCAAATGCAACAAAGAGCTGCATAAAGTGTTCCAGGATTTGGGGACCAGCAAGGTCCAGGAGATTCTACCTTTGCAGGTAAGTCAGATCCAGCCCTCAGTAAGCAAGAGAGCCAGCAGGAATTGTTGGAGCCCCCAGCAGGACCCGCCGGCAGCAGGCACAGGGAGTTACAGGGAGGCCTCAGCAGCACAGCAAAGAGGGGTGCCCACATCATTCTTGGAGTGGTGTAGTGCTGGAGGCTGGGGCTTCTTGGAGCTACGAGGTCTTCGGTCTGAAGAGCCAACAAGCCTTGGCAACAATAAACTGACGCAGTGCACAGTAGTTCCAGCCAGGCAGTTCCAGCGAGGGACCTCAGACTTGACACTTGCAAAGATGATGCGTCAGACCGCTGGAGGGCTACAGAACCACAACCTGTGCTGAAGAATCAGTGGAACAGCAGGATTTACAAGCTGGTCGTCGTTGAGGTGCCTGTGGATGCAAGGGAGTGACTCCTTCACTTCAAGGGAGATTCCTTCTTGCTTTCCCAAGTGCAGCCAGAGTTCCTTGTGACTCTGGAGGATGCATGGCCACAGAGGTTGGATGGCGACAAAGCTGCAGAAGGAGCCCTCCTACTAGGTGCAGTCTTGTCTTGGGTCCCAGTTGCAGATGTGTCTTGCAGAAGAGTCTAAAGACAGTTCCAGAGAGGAATCCATTGACAAACCCAGGGACCCACCCTCAGGGGAGCCCTTAAGTAACCAGGGAAGGGGGTTAGACACTTACTGCAGTGACCCACCTATCAGCGGCAGGTCAGGGACGTCATCCAGCTGGATTAACCGGTCAGATGCTCACAGGGGCCTCTGCTCCTCTTATTTCTAAGATGGCAGAATCAAGTGGCCACCTGGCAGAGCTCTGGGCACCTCCCTAGAGGAAGAGCTGAGCAGGAGGGGTGGTCACTCCCCTGTCCTTTGTGTGGTTTGGTGCCACAGTGAGAGCCAGGGGCTCCTGCACTGGAGTAAACCCTGTTTATGCAAGAAGGGTCGAAAGCAGCACAGGTTGGCATGCAGAATCTACAAGGCTGACCAGGCAGGTATGGGGGGAACCCCCAAGGTATATGGTATCATGCAACTAGGCCTGTAATTGAAGTAGTTACATGATTTCAACATGTTTGATACCAAGCATGACTAGGTTCAGTGAAGCCATTTTGTAGTTGGACATCTTGTGTTGATCTATGTCCACTACATACCTTTACTTAAGATGGCTTCCCGCACTTACAAAGCCTGAAAAATGGAGTCTGGGGTTTGTAGGGGCACCTCTGCTCATGGCAGGGTGCCCTCACTCTTAGAACCATGCACCCTGCCCTCGTGCTAAAGGACCTACCTTAGAGGCGACGTACAAGTTACTTACCTTCTGTAACAAAATATCTGGTAGAGAGATATTCTAGCAGATTCCTTACCCTAGAATTTCCATTTCCCCCAGGGTCCGACATGATCCGGACATTTTTCTTCGAGCAGTATCCCCTGAGTGCTGTCAGGTGGCGCCGAAAGACTCTGCGGGCATCATGATGACATCGCTGTCGTATATAGGCGCCACAGTTTCTTTTCACGACTTTCCACACCAGTAGCGCGGCCCCATGAAGAACACAGAATGGTGTGCCAAAACTAGGGCCCTTAAAGGGAAGTTCCTATCCCTAGAAAACAGTTTCCAGTGTGGGGATGATGTCAGCAAGGAATCGGCGACTAGAATATGTCTCTACCAAATATCGTTCCGAAGGTAAGTAACTTGTACATCTGATAGAGACTTTTAGTTGAAGATTCCTACCTCAGAATAGACACCTGAGCAATACCATCCCAGGTGGTGAGCCGCAAACTAAGATCACACCAAAAGGTCCTGTAGACCGAATGGCCAAAGTAGCCGTCTCTGCGGACCCGACTATCCAGGCAGTAATGCTTGGTGAACGTATGCAAAGATGCCTATGTTGCTGCCTGGCAGATATCCAGGACTGGAACTCCATGTGCTAACGCTGTAGTAGCAGCAGTTGCTCTGGTAGGATGAACGTGCAAACCCTTAGGGGGTTGCTTTTCTGCCAAAGCATAGCACATTTTGATGCCGAGCACTACCCATTGAGAGATGGGCTAACCATTAAGAGATGGTCCTCTTCTGCACCGCCCTTCCTTTCTTTGCACCCACATAACCCACAAAAAGTTGATCGTCCACCCGGAAATTGTTGGCACGATTGGGGTAGAATGCCAAGGCTCTTTCTGGATCCAGGAGGTGGAGTGTCTCCTCCTCAGGAGAGGGATATGGGTGTGTGTAAAAAGTAGGCAAGGTGATTGATTGGCCTACATGAAAAGATGTCACCACTTTGGGAAGCCTAAGTTTGAAGCACAACCTTGTCAGGATGTACTGCTAGGAATGGTGTCCTGTGGGACTCCTGTGAGCGCTGCCTGGCTTCTGTGGGCTCTCTGTGTCGCTGAGGGCCCTCTCTGGCTCCCCTTCATGGGTAGAGTCCACTTGGTACTTCCTGGTCACCGGCAGCGCCACTGTCACACAAACTGCGAGCTTTGACTCCAATCCTCCATCCGGCTTGGTACATCACCTGCACCCTCCAGGAACCCGACTTCATCTTCTTGGGTGCAGTGCTGACTCTTCTTTTCACCGGTGGTTCGCTTCTTGCACCTTCATCCGGTTAGGTAGGGGATCCTACCCTTCCTAGACTCTTCTGTGCTGCTTGGGCTTGGTCCCCTTCTTCCACAGGTCTTCTTGTCCAGGAATCCACTGTTGGTGTCTTGCAGTCTCTTCTGGGTTTTGCAAAAATATTCTTTATTTGTGTGTGTAACTTACTGTGATTTACTCCTGCTTCCTTGGTTGATGGGGTGTGGTACTTACCTTTGGGCTTTCCTAGTACTCCTAGCTCCCCTTTACACACTACACTTGCCTAGGTGGGGGACTGACTTTTGCATTCCACTTTCTTAGGATGTGGTTTGTGCTCCCCCTAGGCCCATTTCTAACTATTGTGATTTTCACTATTTGCACTGTTTTCTAATTATTGTTATGCCTATTTCTGCATACTAGTGTATATAATATGTGTATTACTCACATCCCAAGGGAGTATAGTCTCTATGGTATTTTTGTCAACAAAATAAAGAACCTTTATTTTTGTAACACTGAGTGTTTTCTTTCATGTGTGCAAGTACTAAGTGTGACAACAGTGGCATTGCATGAGCTTTGAATGTCTCCTACATAAGCCTTGGCTGCTCATCCACAGCTACCTCTAGAGAGCCTGGCTTCTAGACACTGACTACACTAATAAGGGATCCCTAGACCTGGTACAAGGTGTAAGTACCATAGGTACCCATTGCACACCAGGCCAGCCTCCTATGAATGTGACCTCCCAGGGGAAGAGCCTCTGCTCTAGAGAGATCAGAACCAAAAGCCTGTCCGGAATGGATGAGGAACGTACCCTCTTTTTGGCACGGTTACCCCCCACTTTTGACCTGCTGTCACTACGCTTTGACTGTTTTCACTGGGATCCTGTTAATCAGGATCCCACTGATTGCCCTCTCTCCCTCTAAATTTGGTTGCCTAGGTCCACACCTCACAACTGGCATACTAGTGCCTCCACACAAGTCCCTAGTATATGGTAGTTGGGTACAAAAGGCATTGGGGCACCAAATGTTCCCCACTGGCTGCAGCATGTATTGTGCCACCAATGGGAGGCCATGCAAAATGTGTCTGCAGGCCTCCCATTGCAGCCTACGTGAAAAGGTGCAGCCACCATTTCACTACAGGTCACTGCACTAGTTCACTGCAAGTCACCCCTATGGTAGGTCCTTCTAGCCCAAAGGGCAGGGTGCAGGTCCCTGTGTGTGAGGGCACCCCTGCATGAGCAGAGGTGCCCCTACGAACTCAAGCTCCATTTCATTGGACTTTGTAAGTGCGGGGAAGCCATTTTACCTGTGTACTGGACTACCTGTGGTCCAGCTACATAATGGTAACTCTGAACCTGGGCATGTTTGGTATCAAACATGCTGGAATCATACCCCAATATTGTTGCATATATTGGTTGTATGATTTCATGCACTCTGGGTGCTTCTTAGAGGACCACCCCCCCTCAGTATCGCTCCAACCAATCTTTTGCAAGTAGCCTGCACTGCTGCCATACTCCAGATAGGTTTCCGCCCTCCAGCTGCCTGACCATCTCAAGCAGGGAAAGACAGAACAAAGGATTTCCTGTGGGAGAGGGAGGCAACAACCTCTCCCCTTGAAAATAGGTGTTACATGCCTTAGGAGGGATAGCCTCCCCAAACCACTGGTATGCTTTGAAGGGCACATTTTGTGCCCTCCTTGCATAAACTGGTTTGTTCCAGTCCAGGGACCCCCAGTTCCTGCTCTGGCACAAAACTGGAAAAAGGAAAGGGGAGTGACCACACCCCTGCCCATCACCTCCCCAGGGGTGGTGCCCAGAGCTCCTCCAGTTGGCCATTTAATTCTGCCATCTTGAATCCAAGTTGTACAGAGGCCCCTCGGAGCATCTGAGTGGCCAAGTTAGGTAGGTGACATCACAGCCCTCTCTTGATAGGTGGTCACCCTGCTAGGTGACCAATCCCCCTTCCTGGGCTACTTAGGGTCTCCCTCTTGGGTGGGTCCTTAGATTCGACGTTCAAGATCCCAGCAGGACTCTTCTGCAACGTTTACTTCATCTTCTGGCCACTGGAACCACAATTGGTGCTTATGGTTCCACCCGGTGCTTATGTTTTTTGGCCTGCTTGTCAGTATGTTTCACTGTTTTTGAAAGTATGCTCGACTGTGTCACTGGAGTCCTGCTAACCAGGACCCCAGTGCTTATGCTCTCTCTCTTCTCAAATTGATCACTACATGCTGGTAACTCAGTATGTCACCCCAAATTGGCATACTGGTCACCCCGTATAAGTCTCTAGTATATGGTATTTAGGTACCCAAGGCGTTAGGGTTCCAGGGGATACCTATGGGCTGCAGCATTTCTTTTGCTACCCATAGGAAGCCCATGCAAAGGCTTCTACAAGCCCATGCAAAGGCTTCTACAGGACTGCCATTGCAGCCTGTGTGAAATGGTGCATGCACCATTTCACAGCCATTTACACTGCACCAGGTCACTTATAAGTCACCTATATGTCAGGCCTTCCGACCCAGAAGGCTGGGTGCACAGTACCTGTGTGTGAGGGACGCCTGCACTAGCAGAGGTGCCCCCACATCGTCCAGGACCATTTTCCCAGACTTCAAGGGTGTGGGGACGCCATTTTATGCATGCACTGGACATAGGTCAATACCTATGCCCAGCTCCCCAATGGTAACCCTGAATATGGCCATGTAAGGTGTCTAACAACTCGGAATTGTACCCCAATACTGATTCTAGTCTTGGTTGTTCAATCCCAGGCACTCTAGGGCTCCACAATGGACCCCAGAACTGCCATACCAGTCTTCTGAGGTTTTCCAGGCAGCCCCAGCCGCTGCCTCCTCACAGACAATATTCTGCCCTCCTGTTGCTCAAGCAGCTAGAGCCCAGGAAGGCAGAAAAAAGGATTTCCTTTGGGAGAGGGGTGTTACACCCTCTCCCTTTGGAAATAGGTGTTACAGGCATGGGCGGGCAGCCTGAGAGCCTCTGGAAATGGTTTTGAGCGCACAGATGGTGCCCTCCTTGCATAATCCAGTCTACATCCGTTCAGGGACCCCCAGTCCCTGCTCTTGGGCATAGCTTGACAAAAGAAAGGGGAGTGACCACTCCCCTGCCCATCACCACCCCAGGGTTGGTGCCCAGAGCTCCTCCAGAGTCAGCCTGGGTTTTAACATCTTGGATTCCAAGTTGGTGGGGCACTCTGGGAGCATCTGAGTGGCCAGTGCCAGCAGGTGACGTCAGAGCCCTCCGCTGATAGGTGCTTACCTGGTTAGGTGACAATCCCCCTTTCAGGGCTATTTACGGTCTCTCCTCTTGGTGTCTCTTCAGATTTGGATTGCAAGACTCCAACAGGAATCCTCTGCATCCTTTACTTCATCTTCTACTGACGGAACCGCAGATGAACCCTCCAGGAACTCTACAAACTGCAACAAAGAAGCAAAGATGACTTCTGCAACATTGTAACTTCAGCTTCTGTCAGCAACTGCAACAGTTTCCAGGTTGTGCATCCTCCGAGGACAGCCTGTCTTCTGCCTGCACCAGAAGAACCGAAGGAATCTCCCGTGGAGTGACTGAGTCACTTCCCTGGTTCTGCAGCGATGGCTGGTGGTGGGGGTCCCCTCTCCAGACGAGCGTGGATCCAGTAACACAGATGGTGGACTAAAGTGACTCAGACAGTCCCAACGTCTAGCTGTCCAACTTTGGTGGAGGTAAGAGCTTGCCTCCCCATGCAAGAAAGTACCCCCCCATGCACCACGTGACTTGCAGTTGCCAAGGCTTGTGTGCAACCTTTGAAGAAGTTCTTCGTGCACAGCTAAGGCCTCCAGCACTCCATCCTGAGATGCACAGCTTCCTGAGTGGTTCTCCAGCGGCGTGGGCCTCCATTTGCATCTTCTTTGTCCCTGTGCTGTGGGACTCCTGTGTGTGCTGCCTGGTCTTCTGAGGGCTCTCTGAGTTGCTGAGAGCCACCTCTGGCTCTTCCTCCTGGGTAGAGGCCACCAGGTCCCGCCTGGTCAGTACCATCTTCCACTAACCGCAAGTTTTGCGTGTGCCAAGGCTTGTTGGCGGAATCCAGCAATGCAAACCCGACTGCAATCATCCATCCTGCGTGGGACATCTGCTGCACCAACCAGGAACCCACATATGTCTTCTTGGGTGCATAACTAACTTTGTCTTCTCACTGGTGGTTCTTCTTTTGCACCTTCATCCGGGTTAGCAGGGGCTCCTGCTCTCCCTGGACTCTTCAGTACTTCTTCCTTTGTGTCCCCTTCTTCCACAGGTCTTCAGGTCCAGGAATCAATTGTTGGTGTCTTGCAGTCTCTTCTTGTTCTTGCATAATCTTCTATCACGACTTCTTGTGTGTTTCAGGAAACTTACTGTGATTTACTCCTGTTTCCTGGGCTCTGGGGTGAGTTCTATTACTTACCTTTGGTGTTTTCTTACACTCTCAATGCCCCTCTACACACTACACTTGCCTACGGGGGAAACTGACTTCCGCATTCCACTATTTTAGTATATGGGTTGTGTTCTCCCTAGGCCCACTGCTACGTATTGTGACTTTCTCTATTTCCACTGTTTTCTAACTGTTTACTTATCTGTTTTTTGATTCTAGTGTACACACTGTGTATATGACTTACCTCCTAAGGGAGTATAGTCTCTAAGGTATTTTTGGCATTTGTGTCACCACAACCGAGTACCTTTATTTTTGTAACACTATTTTCTTTAATGTGTGTGAGTACTGTGCAACTACAGTTTTATTGCAAGAGCGTTGCATGTCTCCTAATTCAGCCATGGCTGCTCATCAACAGCTACCCCTAGACAGCCAGACTTCTAGACAATGGCTACATTTCACTAATAAGGGATAAGTGGACCTGGAATCAGGTATAAGTACCTTTGGTACCCTCTACAAACCAGGCAAGCCTCCTAGACTGGGCTCCCCCTGGAGTGGCATTATATATGTTGCAGCCCATGGGGATCCTCTGGTGCCCCAATGCCCTGGGTACCTATGTACCATATATTAGGGACTTACATGGCAGCACCAGTGTGCCAAATGTGGGGTGTAAAAACCATGGTAGAAGGGAGAGTGCATAATCACTGGGGTCCTGGTTAGCAGGATCCTAGTGAACACAGTCAAAAAGT
This sequence comes from Pleurodeles waltl, assembly GCF_031143425.1. Taxonomy (NCBI): domain Eukaryota; kingdom Metazoa; phylum Chordata; class Amphibia; order Caudata; family Salamandridae; genus Pleurodeles; species Pleurodeles waltl. Next base: position 459,109,006 of record NC_090439.1, read on the forward strand.
GACAACAGGCAGAAAATGGGGGTAAGCATTCCAAGAAAGAGGGTACTTTCCCACACAACTCCCAAAAACGAAGGTCAAGAAGGCTAACCTTGCCCAAATGAGTCTTCTTTGTCTAAGTGGAAATATCTGGAGAGTCCATCTACATTGGAGTGGTTACTCCCAGGTCTATGTTCCACTGTACAGTCCATTCCCTGTAGGGATATGGACCACCTCAACAGTTTGGGATTTCCTCCTTTCATCTGTTTTTACCATAGAAGGGGCTTGTGGTCTGTCTGAACAATGAAGTGAGTGCAAAAGAGGTATCACCTCAGCTTCTTCAAGACCCAGACCACAGCAAAGGCCTCCTTTTCTATGGCTGACCAACACCTTTTCCTGGGGGGGGGGGGGGGGGGGTCAACCTTCTGCTTATGAAAGCAAATGGTTGGTCCTAGCCCTCAGTGTTAAGTTGAGAAAGAACTGCCCAAACCCCTACCTCAGAAGCATCTGTTTGTACTATGAACTTCTTGGAGTAGTCAGGGCTTTTTAACACAGGTGCAGAGCACATGTCCTGTTTGAGGTCCTCGAAAGCTTTTTGACAGCTAGCTCTCCATAAAACTTTCCTAGGCATTCTTTTAGTGGTGAGGTCATTAAGAGGGGCTAAAATGAAGTCGGTTTTTAATGAACCTCCTGTAGTACCCTGTGAGGCCTAAGAAGGCTCTCATCTGGGTCTGTGTAGTAGGGGGGAGTCCAATCTAAAAGTTTGGATCTTCCCCAGCAGTGGTTGAATCTGGACTCCACCTACCAGGTGACCCAGATACACAACCTTCCCAGGCCCTATCTGCCACTTAGAGGCCTTGAGAGTGAGGCCTGCTTTCTGAAGAGCCTCCAAAACATTCCAGAGGTGGGCCAGGTGGTCATCCCAGGTGGAGCTAAAGACAGCTATATCATCTAGATAAGCTGCACTATAGGCTTCCAAATAATGGAGGGCTGTACGCACCAGCCTCTGAAAAGTTGCAGGTGCATTCTTCAAGCCAAAGGGCATTGCTGCAAAGTAATAATGCTCTCCAGTGGTTGAAATTGTAGTTCTTGCTTTAGCAAGATATGATTACTTGATCTAACAATAGCCAGCAGTCAGATCAAATGTGCTAAGTTACTTGGCAGATGCCAGTGTAACTATGAGCTCATCTGCCCTAGGGATAGGATGAGCATCAGTTTATTGTGACAGTGTTGAGCCCTCTGTAATCAACACAGAACCTCATCTCCTTTTTCCCATTTTGGGAGTGAGGTTTTGGAACCAGCACAACTGGGCTAGCCCAGGGGCTGTCAGAGTGCTCAATGACTCCTAGGTCCAGCATCATTTGCACTTCTGCTTTGATGGAGCCTCTAACATGGTCAGGTTGCCTGTAAATTTTACTTTTGATAGGCAAACTGTCCCCATTATCAATGGTGTGTTCACAACATGTTGTCTGACCAGGTGTCTGAGAAAACAGTTCTAAGAACTGCCCTAGGAGGGTCCTGCATTCTTCTTTCTGAGATTCAGAAAGACAATCTGCTAGGACAACCCCATCCACTGAGCCATCAGCTGCAGTGTTGGAGAAAAGGTCAGGGAGATGGTCACTCTCTTCTTCTTGTCCCTCATAAGTGGCCATGAGCAGGGTCATGTCAACCCTGTCATAGTAGAGCTTAAGGCGATTCACATGAAGCACCCTGAGGGGGCTGCTGGGAGTGCCAAGGTCCACCAAGTGGGTGACCTCACCCTTCTTCTCCACTATGGTGTGGGGGCCACTCCAATTGTCTTTGAGTGCCCTCTGAGGCACAGGCTCCCGGACCCGCACTTTCTGCCCTGACTGGTAAACAGTTAGGACAGCCTTCTGGTCATGCCACTGTTTCTGCACTTCCTGGTTGGCTTGAAGGTTTTTAGTGGCCTTTTTCATGTACTTGGCCATTCTGGAATTGAGACCAAGTACATCATTCACAATGTTTTGTTCAGGGGGCTTGAGAGGTTGCTCCCAGCCCTCCCTTACAAGAGCAAGTGGACCCCTAATCAGGTGTCCAAACAGAAGTTCTAAGAAGCTGTAGCCCACTCCCTTCTGAGGAACGTCCCTGTAGGCAAAAAGGAGGCATGGCAGTAGGACACCCCATCTCCTTCTGAGTTTTTCAGAGAGTCCCATGATCATGCCTTTGAGAGTTTTATTAAATGTCCCTACAAAACCACTGGTATGGAGTGGTAAGGGGTGGTGAACTTTTAAGTTACACCACATTCCTTCCACATGGCCTTAAGGCATGCAGACAAAGCTTGTACCTCTGTCCGATACCACCTCTTTTGAGAAGCCCACTCTGGAGAAAATTCCAAGGAGAGCTTTTGCTACTGCAGGAGCTGTAGTGGTCCTTAGAGGTACAGCCACTGGATACCTGGTGGCAAGGTCCAGCACCACCAGTATAAATCTGTTTCCAAAGGCAGTGGGCGGGTCTCAGAGGCCAACAATATCCACCCCAACCCTCTCAAAAGGAACCCCAACCACTGGTAGTGGGATCAGGGTGGCCTTTGGGGTGCCCCCCGTCTTGCCACTGGTTTGACAGGTGACACAGAAGCGACAAAACTCCTTCGTATCTTCAGACATTCTGGGCCAGTGAAAGTGTGGGACAAGCCTGTACCAAGTCTTGCTTTGCCCAAGTGACCTGCCAGGAGTATGTCATAAGCAAGGGTCAACATAAAATCTCTATATTGCGGAGGTATTACCAATCTCCTGGTGGCACCAGGTTTGGGTTCCCTTGGCTCTGAGTATAAGAGGCTGTCTTTCCAATTCACCCTGTGGGTGCCACTGACATCCCTGCTTCCTGAAGGACAGCTTGCTGTCTTAACCCTTCCAGTGTGGGACAGGTTTTCTGAGCCATACTGAATTCCTCCCTGGCAGGCCCCCCTGCACCTTCAAGCTCAGCTGTGTCAGCTTTCAACTCTTCAGGTGTGGGTTCAGCCAAGGGAGTGAATTCTTCCTCCTCAAAGGGGGAATCCTCACTAGAGAGTGGGGTAGGGGGCAACTTTTTACCCTTTCTACCCTTGGCTTTAGGAGCCTCTTGGGACGTTATTTCAGGGTGCAAGTTTCCTTTTTTTTTTTTAAACCTTTTGGCCTGTGCCCTAGTGAATCAAAAATATGCCCTGGGATGCCCAGCACTGTTGCATGGGCCTCCAACTCTAGTTCAGCCCAAGCTGAAGTCTCCAAGTCGCTCCCTAGTAGACACTCTACAGGTAGATCTGTGGCCACAACTTTATTAGGACCAGCAACCCTCCCCACCTCCACCAGAAATCAACAACTGCCATGGGGTGTCACACAGTGTTATTATGGATCGGTCACTTAGTACTGGTGGCGAAGCAGGTGTTGCTCAGGGGACACCAGTTTATTCATTCACCATAGTGACACTGGCACCTGTGTCCCGGTAGGCCTCTGCCTGAACACCATTTATTAAGGGCAGCTACCTGTACTTACCCATGTTAAGGAGACAGGCCGCAAGAGTGGTAAGATGAATGCCCCCACCTGAGACTAAAATAGCCTCAGTAGTCTCTCTGACTAAACCAGCCCCCAATTACACTCCCTAAAGTGAGCCTAACTACACCCTTGGACTGGCTATTGTTACCTGACCCACCACTACTGCTGTTACTAGGGGCACTACTGGTAGATGTGGGGCTTGTAATGGTGGGTGGCATGGTGCCTTTCTTAGGACAGGAGCTGTCTCCTGGCCAATGGCCTTTTTTTGTTTTGTTTTTAAAACAAACATAGCAGCAAGCCTTTTTGTTGTGGAAAGAAGAGGAAGCGATTTTGGACTGACCCCCAGAGGAATTTTGTGGGCCTGGTGAAGGGTCTTTAGATTTGTTTGTCCTCACCCTTATCCTGAGACTAACCTGCTCCTTTTTCTTGTCTTTGTCACCCCAGCTTTTCTGCTCACCCATGTTTTGACCCATTTGTTTGCCTTCTTTCCCAATTCTTGGGGAGAGTTCAGATCCGACTCCACCAAGTACTGGTGCAACAAATCAGACACACAATTATTAAGTATATGCTCTCTCAGTATAAGATTGTATATGCCCTCACAGTCACTGAGTTTGCTACCACGTAACCAGCCTTCAAAAGCCTTCACATAGCAATCCACTAAATCAACCCAATCCTGAAAGGACTCTTAACTGGTCTCTCTGAAAGCTATGCTGTATTTTTCAGTGCTAAGACCAAAACCATCTAAGAGAGCAGACTTAAAAACTGTGTAATTATCAGCATCCTCCTCCCTATCAGAGAGGAGACTATCTCTCCCTTGGTCAGAGAAGGAGAGCCAAAGGATAGCAGCCCACTGCCCCTGGGGGACTCTCTGTACTTTACTGGCACTCCCCAGAGCAGAGATCCACTTGTGAATGTCATCCCTCACCTTGTTAGGGTGGGAACAACTTTACTTAGGTTTCTGGAATCAAGCGTCCTTCCTGAACATAGGCTCCCTGAAACCAAAGTTACTGCTGCTAACCCCAACCCCTGCCTCTCTCGCTCTCTCTCTCCACTGCCAAGGCCTCCCTGTCTAGGGCTAGCTGTTGCTGCTGCACCCTCAGCTTGGCCTCCTCCAGCCTCAGTTGCCTGAGTTCCCTGTCTAGAGAATCTTACCCTCAAGTTCTGCAGTGGATCCCCTCAGATACCGAGGAGATTTAAGAGTGCGCAGAAGAGGATCTATTTGTATTCTGGGGGACCTTCTGAACCAGCCCTCTAGGGACAAAAGGTGGACCTACTGTTATGGCTCCCTTTACACTACTCAGTGCTCCTTGTAGGACTGTGGGGACACCTAGGCTTTGCCTAATCCTCCCTGGGTATGTCCTGACCCACGTCAGCAGCTATATTTTTTTTCTCTAGCACTGGGAGGTCAACGTCTAATTCATTCCCCCTCCTCCTCTTGGCTACAAGCATGTTCCTGGTCATCCTGGAGGAGCAGGCCTAGAAATAGAGTCTTGTTGAGATTTCTCCCAGCCTTCAGCTTCCTTTCTGCACACAACTCCTTAAGCTCTTGGAAGGTAATTTCCTCATAAGGAGACCCCATGATGTGAGTTGTGTGCTCTGCTGAAGACATGTCAGCTAGCTAGAGTGGTGTAGGTTCCCTAATTAATCTAGGTCCCCAAAAAGACGTTTGGAGTAAGTGTTATGCCTAAACCCTTCTCTTACCCAAACCCAAGAGACTGTTTCCGTTACTAGGTATAGTGCAGACCCCTAGCTAGTAAGTGGTCTTTCTTGAAGAAAAAACCAAGTGACAGAGTGGTAAGGCAATTGCAAGTGCTTATCCCACTGCTGCATCACCAATGCAGGAAGCTGGTCTGGTGTCGAGAAGTCAGACTCTCTAGAGGTATGTAGGAAAGTAGCCTCTTTCTAGACTGGTTACCCCCACTTTTGGCCTGTTTGTCAGTGTGTCTGAATGTCAACTGGGGATCCTGCTAACCAGAACCCCAGTAGTTATGCTCTCTCCCTTAAATTTAGTTGTTGGTTACCGTTAACACAGTATTTCATCCACTATCGGCACAATGGTGCCCCATTATATGTCCCTAGTATATGGTACCTAGGTAGCCAGGGCATTAGGCGTCCAGGGGATCCCTATGGGCTGAAGCATATATTTTGCCACCCATAGGGAGACAATACAAAGGCTTCTGCAGGACTGCCATTGCAGCCTGCGTGAAAAGTTGCAAGCACCCTTTCACTGCCATTTTTCACTACACCAGGTTACTTATAAGTCACCCCTATGGCAGGCCTTCTAGCCCAGAGGGCAGGTGCTGTGAGTGAGGGCACCCCTGCACTAGCAGAGGTGCCCCCACGAACTCCAGGGCCATTTTCCAGACTTCGTGAGTGCGGGGACACAATTTTACATGTGTACTGGACATAGGTCACTACCTATGTCCAGCTACATAATGGTAACTCTGAGCATAGGCATGTTTGGTATCAAACATGTTGGAATCAAACCCCAAGGCTTTTGCCAGCATTGGTTGTATGATTCCATGCACTCTGGGGGCTCCTTAGAGGAACCCCAGTATTGCCATTACAGTCTTCTGAGGGTTTCCAGCCAGCCCAAGCTGCTGCCACCTCCCAGAGAGGTTTCTGCCTTCCAGTTGCTTGAAAAGCTCAAGCCCAGGAAGGCAGAACAAGGGATTTCCTTGGGAGAGGGGTGTTACACCCTCTCCCTTTGGCAATAGGTGTTACAGGCTTGGGAGGAGTAGCCTCCCCCAAACCACTAGAAATGCTTTGAAGGGCACTTTTGGTGCCCTCCTTGCATAAATCAGTCTACACCGGTTCCGGGACCCCCAGTTCCTGCTCTGGTGCAAAACTGGACAAAGGGGAGTGACCACTCCCCTGTCTATCACCACCCCAGGGTTGGTGCTCAGAATTCAGGAAGCATCTGAGTTCCTTGCCAACCTTGCAGTGCCAGCAGGCGACGTCAGAACCCTCCCCTGATAGGTGCTTACCTGGTTAGGTGACCAATCCCCTTTACAGGGCTATTTAGGGTCTCTCCTTTGGGTGGTTCCTCAGATTCGGCTTGCAAGACTCCAGCAGGACTCCTCTGCAAGCTCTGCTTTGACTTCTGGCCTTAGGAACCGCGACTGGACCCTCCAGAAACCTACAAGCTGCAGATCCACAAGGAAAACTCTTCTGCAACACTGAATCCGTAACTCCTGCCAGCTTTGCAACATTTCCCCGGCTGTGCATCCTAAGAAGACTGCAACTCTTCAGCCTGGGGTGAAGGCATCACTCCCCTGTAACTACAGGTACCTGGCTGCATCAACGACCAGCTGCGTGGATCTCCCCTCATCCAGAGTGGCGTGGGTCCTGCATCACAAGTGGTGGTCGGGAGAATCTTCCTTGGTCCTCGCTACAAGCTGTCGCACTTTGGTGGAGGTAATTCCCTCCCACTCCATGCAAGACAGTACCCCCGTGCACCACGTCCTTTGCAGCTGCCAAACCTTGTTTGCTTCAACTCCAAGGGGAACTTCAGACGTGTAGCTCCAGCCCCCAGCACTCCCCTAGCAACTCCTGGGCCTCTGCGTGGTCCTTTGGCGATGTGGGAGCAACTTCTGTGGTGCTGCTTCTGTGACTTCTGTGTCCCTGTCCTGTGAGACACCTGTGGCTGCTGCCTTTGCTCGTGTGTGCCTTCTGCGACGCGAAGGGTCCCCTGTGACACCCCCCTCATGGGTACAGACCTTCTGGACCTTGCTGGTCCCCGGCAGCACCCCCTTCCCTCCAACCACGAGTTTGCCTCTGCCAAGGCTTGTTGGTGGAAATCGTTCACCGACAACCATCTGCAATCCAGTTTCCAGCGTGGGACACCTTTTGCATGCATCAGGAACTCTTCTCATGCTTCTGTGCTGCAATGCTGACCTGTCTTCCTTCTTTGTCGACCAACTCCAAAAGGTACCTCTGGGTAGACAGTATCTCCTACTCCCCCTGGACTCCACAGACACTTCTGGTCTTGGTCCCCTCTCTCCACAGGTCTCCATCTTCGGTTTTTCACTGCTGGTTCCTGCAGGCTGTTCTAGGTGTATTCATTTTATTATTTTCATCCTTTGGAGTGGTTTGGGGGAAATCATCCAGTGTTTTACTCCTGCATTCCTGGTTGTTGGTGGGTGGGGGTGGGGAGGGGGGTACAACACTACTTACCTGTGTTGTTTTCTAGTACTTCCAGCTCCCCTCTCCACGATTTACTTACCTAGGTGGTGGACCTGTGTTCGCATTCCACTTTCTTAGTATATGGTTTTGGCTCCCCCTAGTGCTACTATTGCATATTACTATTTCACATTGTATTCTAATCTTTTTATTCCTCTTACTGTTTATTAATATATATATATATATATATATATATATACACACACATATATATATATATTTTTTTTTTTTACTTACCTCCTATTGGAGGGTTGCCTCTCTAGTATTTTCTGATGTAGTGTTCTAAAAATAAAGTACCTTTATTTTCGTACTATCAAGTGTTTTCTTTCTTGTGTGCAAGTATTGTGTGACTGTAATGGTATTGCATGAGCTTTGCATGTGGCCTAGATAAGCCTTGGCTGCTCATCCACAGCTATCTCTAGAGAGACTGGCTTCTCGACACTGCCTACACTTCACTGAGAGGTTATATCTGGACCTGGTACAAGGTGTAAGTACCATAGGTACCCACCACACACCAGGCCAGCTTACTACAAGATAGCTGTGGATGAGCAGGCAAGGCTCATCTAGGAGACATGTAAACCTCATGCAAAACCACCATAGTCACACAGCACTGACACACGAAAAAAGAAAACACTCATTTGCACAAAAATAAAGGTATTTTATTTTTAGTCACACAAAATACTAGAGAGGCAACCCTCCAATAGGAGGTAAGTAATACACTAATTACATACATTAGTAAACAGCAATAAGCATAGAAACGGTTAGAAAACAGTGCAAATGAAGTTAGACAATAGTGAACCGGGGGAGGCCCAAACCATATACTGAAACAAAAAATGGAATACGAACACAGGACCCCCCCCCCCCACCTAGGTAAGCAGAATGTGTAGAGGGAAGCTAGGAGTACTAGAAAACCACAGAGGTAAGTAACAGTACCCACACCCCCCCACCCCCCACCAGGGACCAGGAAAGCAGGAGTAAATCACTGGAATTTCCCCAAACCACCCGAAAGGAAAAAACAGAAGAAAGGAAGACACCCAGACAAGACTGCAAGAAACCAGTTGTAGATTCCTGGAGAAGAAGACCTGTGGAGAGAGTTGACCAAGTACAAAAGTCACAGTGGAGTCCAGGAGGAGTAGGAGCTACTACCCACCCAGCTGTACTTGCAGGAGTTGGTCGACGGTGACGAAGATCAGGTCAGCACTGCAGCTCTGGAGCCGGAGAAGAGATCCTGAGGGATGCGGAAGATGTCCCATGCTAAACTGAAGAATGCAGACGTGTGTCGGTGCAGGGATTCCACCAACAAGCCTTGGGAAAGGCAAATTTGCGGTTGGTGGAAAAATGAAGCTGCCGGGGACCGGAAGCGCCCAGGAGGACTCAACCCAGGAGGGAGAGTCAGAGGGGGCTCTCTGTGACACAGAGAGCCCACAGGAGCAGAGGCAGCGTCCACAGGAGTCCCACAAGATGAGGACACAGAAGTTGTAGAGGAAGCCCATGCAGCACTACAGGAAGGGATCCCAAGCTGCATGAGAACCACGCAGAGAGCTGTGCGTCGCAGGAAGGAGTGTTAGGGGCTGGAGCTACACGTTGCCTGAATATCCCTAGAAGATGCAAACAAGCCTTGGCAGCTACAAGAGACGCAGGGCATGGGGGTACTGTCCTGCGTGGGAAGGAAAGGGCTTACCTCCACCGAAATTGGACAGCTGGCAGAGAGGCCTAAGAGGACTACTCTGGACCATCACCTGTGATGCAGGATCGACGCACCTCAGGATGAGAGGAGATCCATGCAGCTGGTTGTCGTTGCAGTAGTTGCCTGCAGATGCAGGGGAGTGACTTCTTCACTCCATGGGAGATTCCTTCTTCCTTCTTGTGCAGGCTGAAGACTTGCCACCCTTGCACATCCAGGGAAATGTTGCAGAAGCTGAAAGAAGCAGTGGAAACAATGTTGCAAGAAGAGTCTTCGTCGTGGATGCAGATTGTCAGTTTCCGGAGGGTCCAGTCGTCGTTCCAGGGTCTAGACGTCGAAGTGGAGGTTGCAGAAGAGACCTGCTGCAATCTTGCAAGCCGAATCGGAGTATCCACCCAAGAGAGAATCCTAAATAGCCCTGAAAGGGGGGTTGGTCACCTAGTCAGGTGACCACTTATCAGGAGGGGGCTCTGACGTCACCTGTCTGGCCTGGCCACTCAGATGCTCCCAGAGGACTCTACCAACCTTGGATTCAAGACGGCAGAACCCAGGAATCCTCTGGAGGAGCTCTAAGCACCACCCCTGGGGTGGTGATGGGCAGGAGAGTGGTCACTCCCCTTTCCATTGTCCAGTGTCATGCCAGAGCAGGGACTGGAGGTCCCTGAACTGGTGTAGACTGGTTTATGCACGGAAGGCACCAAATGTGCCCTTCAAAGCAGACAGGTGGCTTGGGGAGGCTACCCCTCCCAAGCCATGAAACACGTATTTTCCAAAGGGAGATGGTGTTACCCCCCTCTCCCAAAGGAAATTCTTTGTTCTGCCTTCCTGGGCTTCAGCTGTTCAAGCAGCAGGAGGGCTGAAACCTGTCTGAGGGGTGGCAGCAGCTTAAGGCTGCATGGAAAACCCTGGAAGACTGGTAGGAGCAATGCTTGCGGTCCTCTAAGGAGCTCCCAGAGTGCATGGAATCATACTTCCAATACTGGCAACAGTATTGGGGTATGATTCAGACATGTTTGATACCAAACATGCCTCGGTTCGGAGTTACCATTATGAAGCTGGACATAGGTAGTGACCCATGTTCAGTATATGCGTAAAATGGCACCCCCACACTCACCATGTCCATAAAAATGGCACTGGAATTCGTGGGGGCAACTCTGTTAGTGCAGGGGTGCCCTCACACACAGGTACTTGCACCCTGCTCTTTGGGCTAGAAAGGCCTGCCATAGGGGAGACTTATAGTGACCTGGTGCAGTGATTTAAGGTGAAAAAGGGTACATGCACCCTTTCACGCAGGCTGTAACGGCAGACCTGCAGAAAGGGTTTGTATGGACTCCCCATGGGTGGCATAATACATGCTGCAAACCATGGGGATCCCCTGGTTCCCCAATGCCCTGGGTACCTATGCACCATATACTAAGGACTTCTATGTGGCACCAACGTGCCAAATGTGGGGTGTAAAAACCAACATAGAAGGGAGAGGGCAGGATCCCAGGGAACACAGTCAAACCCACAACAGGCAGAAAATGGGGGTAACCATGCCAAGAAAGAGGGTACTTTCCAATACAAAAATACTGTATAGTTAATACCCCTACTGGAGGTAAGTAAACACACTATCATATACACAGTAGGAATCCATAAATAGCATAAAAAGCAAGAGGCATTGGTAAAAGCAATAGCAAACAGTGAGGCTCCTAGGGGAGGGGCCAAACCATACACTAAAAACGTGGAATGTGAAAAGCAGTCCTCCACCCAAGGAAGTGGAATCAGTAGACAGGAGCTGGAGGAACTAGGAACCCCAAGAGGTGAGTATCAGAGTGACCCCAAGCAACCGGGAAAGCAAAGGTAAGTACCTCGTTTTCCCCAAAACCATCAGGACGACTTTGGAAAAGGATTATGCAAGGCCCAGACAAGACTGTTAGAACCCAGTGGAGGATCCTGACAGAAGAGGACCTGCAAAGGAAGGGGACTAAGTCAAGTTTGTGATGGAGTGTCCAGTTGTGGCAGGGGCCACAACCCACCCTTCTGCGGATGCACTACCAGGTCGATGGTGGACAAAGAAGGTCAGCAGTGCAGCACCAGAACTGAACAAGAGTCCCAGAAGTGATGCAAGTCATGTCCCACACGTCAGCGGTTGAGATGTAGTCAGTCTGTGGTGCTGGACCACCAACAACCCTCGGCAAATGCAGGCGTCAGTGAAGGTTTTGCAAGCCTGATGAGGACCAGCAAGGTCCAGGGGACTCATCCCAAGGATGGGAGTCCAGGGTGACCCTCGGCAGCTGAGAGTCACAAGAAGAGGCAACCCCCACAGGCAACACACTGGCAGCAGGCAGAGGAGTCACAGTGAGGTCCACTCAGCACACTTGAAGAGGAGTCCCACATCTGCTCTTGCAGGGGTGCCCTCAGACACAGGTACCTGCACCCTGCCCTCTGGGCTAGGAGGGCCTACCATAGGGGTGACTTACAGTGACCTGGTGCAGTGACCTGTAGTGAAAGGGTGCATGCACCTTTTCCACGCAGATTGCAATGGCAGGCCTGCAGACACATTTTGCATGGGCTCCCTTGGGTGGCACAATACATGCTGCAGCTCATCGGGAACCCCTGGAGCCCCAATGCCCTGGGCACCTAAGTACCATATACTAGGGACTTATATGGAGGCACCAGTATGCCAATTTTGGGGTGTGCAAAGTCCTAAGCAACCAAATTTAGAGGAAGAGAGCACAATCACTGGTAGCAGGATCCCAGTCAAAACACATTTACAGCAGGGGGAAAAAGTAGGGGTTACCATGACAAAAAGAGCGAGTTTCCTACAAGCAAGTTAATGTGGAATCCGGATTGCGATGAAGACCAGAGTCCTCTGATCTCCACCCTGTCCCAGGAGTGACTCATCTGTCACTACTGTCAAAGCTGGTTGGGGAAGGGACAGGGATCTGTATCAGACCCAAACGAGGTGCACTAACCACCACTGCAGATCTTTCACAGTTGCCTTCGAAATCGGGACTGTCAGAGAAATTCCAGTGATGCTGTGTCCACTAGAACTTAAGGTCCCACTGCAGAGCCCACATAGGTCATCTGGCATGTGTCACCAGCAGAATGCAGGAGGTCTCGAGTTCCAACACTCTCAGAGCCAGAAATCCAGGATAGAAGCTGAAACATCTGTATCCTAGTCCGAATATCCTGGAATCTCCGCTCAGGAGGATAAGCCCAAAACTGCACACTGTCCAGAACAGTTCAGATTAAAGTGAGCATCTACGAGGGATTTAGGTGTGAGGGCGGCACATTTATAGTGAACCCCAGCAAATGCAGAAGTTTCGCCAGAGTCTGCAGGTGGGAGATGAAAGCCTGGGGCAAGCCCGCCTTCAACAGCAAGTCGTTGAGACAGGGGAAGACTGACACCCCTGATCTACACAGATGAGCTGCAAACACTGCCATCACCTTGGTTAACACCCGAGGGGCGCTAGTAAGGCAAAAGGGAAGCACAGTGAACTGAAAATGCTTGTGGACTACAGTGAACCACAGGTAACGTCTTAGGGCAGGTAGGATGGGAATGTGGAATTTAAGAGTCCTGCATGTCTAAAGTTACCATCCATCCTCCTGGGTCCAGCGCAGAGAAAACTGAGCCAATGTGAGTATTTTGAATTTCTCCTTTTTGAGGAAGAGGATGGATAATAGGTCTAAAATAGGGAGAAGACCCATGTCCTTTTCTACAAACTAGAAAGTAGCAAGAATAAAAACCACTGCCTACTTCTGCCAGCAAGAACACTCTCTATGGCTCCACTGGCCACAGAGAGAAGGGACAGATGATCCTTTGTCATCCGGTTGTGAGATGGTGGCATGTAGGAAGGGGTAGTTGTAGGAAGCTGGCTCCGTATATACTATACCAAAGTAAGGTATAATGTGCAGAGTTCAATGGATCCCCGGAGGCTTTACAGAGGCCAAAGTAGATAATATTAATGCTCTCTTTTGTGTTAGTGTGGTTGAGCAGTTAGACTTATCAGAGGGTAGCGCTAAGCATTTGTTGTACACACAGTCAAGAAATGAGGCACACACGCAATGACGAACTTGAGGCCAATGTTTATGTATAGAACAATGTACTTTTTTACTTTATTTCTAGAACCAAAAGGATCTTTGTTGCAGGTAAATCCATTTCCAAGAATGTATCACTTTCAAGTATCAAATGCAATGTGTCTGGAGTTTATAGATAAAACAGCTTTAAGTTAAGTAATACTTTTCAATCTAAAAATACAGTGCAATTTCTCATAGAAAGCAATGCAGTCTTAGGGGTGGAAAAGTAACAACACAATTTGCAGCTAATTGCTCAACTTACGATCCCAGTGTTCAGGGTTAAAGTGTTCGCAGGGCAAAGTTTCAGAAGACACCTAGGGTGCACCACCAGCAATAAAGGGCCGGCTGAGTCAAAGTTGGTTTTGGGCACAGACCTGGGAGGTTTAGATCAGCATGGGGTGGGGTCACAGGTCAGCACCAAACATACAACTCAGCGGCACTGAGGCGGCTTGGCGCAAACACAGCATCAGGTGCCCAATGCTTTTCAATGAAGGAACCCCGGGGGTCACAAAGATGCTACAAGCTTGGTCCATCCATGGAGTCAGCTGTAGAAGACCAATGGCTAGACAAGTAAGTAGAGTGCTCATTGGATGTTGCTGGATTGTCAGTGGGGTTCACCAAGGCCAGGGGGTTGTGGGTGCAGGCGTCAGGAAATCTTCAACAGAGCCGACTGCAGTCAGGGGGATCCTCTGGATTTAGGCTGCAGGCGTCGTCGTGTTGATCAGGAGGGGCCAATCCAGGGTGGACTAGAGGTCGGAATCGCCTGAGGAACTTTTCTGAACCAGTGGGCCACCTGGTCTAGGACTATGAGAGTCAGGTGCAGAGTGGGCAGGACTCTCAGATCCAGGAGGGTCTGGAGTCCTTCATGGAGGTTTCCAAAGCTGCTGTCACAGGGACATCTTGGTCCCTGTGTAGGCAGGCAGTCCTCTGGGGGTTTGTAGAGGTCGCTGGGCCTGCAGGATAAGTAGGTCTTTTTTGTAGCCGGAGTCTTGAAACTGCAGACAGGCTGGTAAGGCTGGGCCCAAGTCCGTTCTCATCTGGAGTCTTATCAGCTGTTGCGGCTCTTAAGTCCTTCTTTTAGGTCACTAGGTATCTGAAGAGCAGGGTTCAGGGTGCTCTTACATACTAGATTTAGGGGCGTTACAGAGGTCAGTAGCCAATGGTTAATGATCCTGAGGGTGGCTACACCCTTCCTGTGCCCACTCCCTTTGGGGAGGGGGGCACATTCCTAACCATACTGGCCAACACCCTCCAAAACAAGATGGAGGATTCTGACAGGAGGGGTTCAACCTAAGCTCTGGGCACCACAGGGCTGGTACCAGCTGGGGTGGACACTCCTTATGATGCTTACTAATTTTCTGGCCAGACCTGCTACCAAAACCAAAAGTGAGGCCTGGTCCAGCGGGGGATGGCATCTCCACTAGCTGGAGTGCCCTGAGGCGGCAAAACAAAAGGCAGGAGCCTTTGAGGCTCACCGCCAAGATGGGGGGGGAGATGTGAAGCACCTCCTCCCAGAGTAGGTTTTGTCACTGACCCACAAGAGCACAAAGGCTCTCACCCCATGGGGTCAGAAGCTTGTCTGTTAGTGGCAGGCTGGCACAGACTGCTCAGCCTCACACTAGAGAGGTGGGTGACATACAGGGGGCATCTCTAAGATGCCCTCTGTGTGAATTTTTCAATAAATCCAACACTCACATCAGTGTGGGTTTATTGAGCTGAGAAGTTTGATACCAAACTTGCCAGTCTTCAGTGAAGCCATTATGGAGCTTTGGAGTTTGTAATTAAACTCCCAGCCCATGTACTCAATATGGCCAAACTGCACTTAGAATGTCTAAGAATGTATGAATTGCTCATGCAGTTATGCCCAATCTGTGGTATAGTGCACCCTGCCTTATGGCTGTACGGCCTGCTAGAGGGTTGATTTGCATATGCCACAGGCAGTGTCTTGTAGGCATAGCATCCACGAATGGGCATCATGTCAACTTTCCTTTTGCTCCCCACCAGCACACCAAACTGCAATAGCAGTGTGCATGTGTTTGGTGATGGGTCCCATAGAGTGGCAAAATACATGCTGCAGCCCTTAAGGACCCTTCCTGGCCACAGAGCCCTTGGTACCACTGGTACATTTTACAGGGGACTTAGCTGTGTTCCAGAGGTGTCCCAATTGTGGAAGCAATGATAAACTTTAGGGAAGGAACACAGGTGCTGGGCCCTGGCTAGCAGGATCCTAGCACACACACACAGTCAAGTTAGCATCAGATATCAGGCAAAAAGTGAGTGTGAGTGTGTGTGTATGTGTGTGAGGCCATGCCAAAATGGGCACTATGCTACAGTAGTCTCGAAGGAGAGGGAGTCACCCCTTTGGACAATCTGCAAACCACATCTGTCCAATGTTATGGATGGCCAGCGGGGCAGGTGATAGCGAATTCTGCCACCAACTGGGAGTCCATGGTGGTAAAAAAGCAGACTAGGACGGTTTAGAGGCCGCTGCAGATGGGGAGTGGCAGACTAACATTACTACTGGCAGGACTGGATTCTCGGGCCCTTCGGACCCAAGGCCGAAGCTGCTGCCACAGAACAAGATGGGCCCAACTCGGACTCCGCGGGCCCAAAGATGCACTGACGGGGTCGGACTGCCCAAAAATGAGGTGCATGGCCTCATAGAACTCCTTCAGGGGGTCGGGGATCGTTACGGCTCCCGTAAACTTTGGCAGGAGAAGGCCAGGCCTAGATTCCATATAAAGCAGCTTAGAATGCAGATGCTCCCTCTTCACGTTGACCGACTTACTAGAAGAAGTCGAAGACTGTTTTGAGTTCTTGGTTGTCTTCTTTTGCCTCGCCCTACCCGATTGTCCAGAGGACTTAAAGTGGGATGACGACGACTTTGGACTCTGCGACTGGTCCCAGGACCTTGATCTGCATGCCAGGCCACCATCAGCTTCAGGGACGGCTCTCTCAAAGGCTTTGGCAGTTGGTGCATGACTTCAGTTTGTGGCTGCGCTCCAAACATCGCAAACAGACAAGAAGCGGATCTGTCACTGACATAGCCCAGTGACAAGATTCGCAGGGCTTAAAACCTGTCTTGCATGACTACATCCTTAACACACCAGGAGGTAAACCTCAAAAATATTCCATAAAAAGTCGACAATGTTAAGTCAAAAAAAGACTGACAGGTAGCTTTTTTCCCCGGATCAGCGCTGTCTGGCACAGAATGAAAATAATTGATGTCAGTGCACCTGGGTGGTGCCTGTACAGGTACTGCGATGTCATTTCTGGCGAGGACGCTGATGACGACAGACAATGAGCCCATCGACACCACCTACCTGTGCACATGGGTTTTTGCTCACAAAAAACTTCTGGATCCAGTCTGGTGCCTGGGAAGAACTCAGAAGTAAGGAATTTTTCGTAAATTAAAGTGCTGTACAAGGAATGATTCTGACCTAAAATGAGAAGCTGCTTCTATCATTTTTTCCACAATGCCTGAATCATTCTAAACTTTTAAGCAGTTTATGATATTCAATAAAAAATTTAAAGAATGCTAGGTGCAATATACAGTCAAGTTTGATTTTATAACAGCTGTGGGGAACATTTTGACAGTTAACTCACCTGAGACAAAATTGGGAATGCCTCAGCCAAAAGGGTAGCTTGGGACTTACAAACGTGAGCTGAAATTTAATATGAAATATTTTAAATCTGCATGCACACAACCAAAACATTAAAATTGCATTCAATATCATTTACCTTACTAATGCCCCTTAAAATGTATATTTATTTTTAAAATTCAATTAACGAAGATAGCCATGTTAAAATAACACACATTGTACACTATCATTACTTCGTATCGCTTACTGTGCCTGGTCAAAACTTCAACACTGCCTTCAATAATGTATTAATTTGAGTATACAGAAAGGATTTATGAAAATGATAGACGAACTGAGAAAAAAAATGTGCACCACTTTTGGACACAACCATGAGAAAAACTTGCTACAATGGTAGTAGGAGGTAGACATGATCCTACAACACAAACTGAAAGAAAAGTAGTGAGATAAAGAAGGGCTTGAACAGGTTGCGACAGATATAGTAAAGTGAAGACAGCACAGCGATTTATTTCGTAGTAATGATAGGCATTCAAACACACCAGGATAATATGTGCATGCAAGCATGCTTTCAATGTTAATAATTAGTTAGTATATGCAACAAAAACACTTCAATTACTATTTACAAGGAATTTTTTTTTAACAAAGAAGAAATTAAAAAATGTCCATTAACAGACTCACCTTTATTTACTCCCTCTACAGTCACAGCCTATATCTTTAAAGGTGCAAACAAAATCCACCTTTTAAAAACATGCTCTGCAAATGTGTATCATATGGCTTTTCTACTTGAAGAATCTGGAATAGTGGCTAGTTCACCTCAAATGCACAAGGAACACGGTCTATTTCCTTTAGCACCAGATCAACGTAAAAGTAGGGTTGATAAGTGTTTGTAATCAACTGATTCTGGTAAGGTGAATGAGTTCTAAGATGTGCATCCTTCATCATAAGAGGTTTTTCCACTGAACGGGGTAACCTATAGCCAGATAAACTATAAAAAAGTTACAGAATTGATGAGGATAAAATACTTCACTTAAACTGTTTAAATGCAAAATCTTTAAGAAACACCTAAATGGGTGAGAAGTCCCACAGTTATCATATTAGGCAGGATGGGCTCCTCCACAAGGGTGGAGGAGCGCCGCCCCCGCCAGCAGCAGACCTTTCAAAACTAAGGGATAGTAAACTAAGTTTATTATCCCTTTGTGGTCAGCAGCGTCAGGATTGGCCACAGGGCAGGCTGGGATCCTGTGCCTGCAGCTGGAGCGCGGGGAACAGAGGAGCAGTTGGAAGGAGGAGGTACTTTTTTTCTTTCTTTTTTTAATATTACATTTCCCACTTCCCCCTCTCCTGCGTGCTGCACCTGCCCCACCCCTTTAAATACGAGCGAGCCGTGACTGATATTAGGATTCCCCCGCACCCCCAAAGATGTAAATCAATGGCACTGCAATAAGAAGGGATCACAATCACCGTACTGCCAGCTGCCAAACAGACAATTGTACCATTATGGGCAGCAACTGATGGTCCAGGATACATTCTGTTCATGTTTAAGCAATAATTCTTTAACTAGTCAGGTACTGAATACCGGCACTTCTTAGTAGAGGTACAATATTATTAATAGGAGAGCACCAGCACTGATAATGAGCAAGCAGGTTCTCTGCTATAGTGAGTAGCTGCACTTCAAAATTTCCATTTCAATCACTGAAAACTAACACTGATTAGCATGAGAAATCAGAGCATGAACATTAAGAAAATGACGAACAGTTAAAGCAGACACTGGCGCAGGATGTGCGCTTCTTGGCAAGAGACTAATTGTTATCTGTCCTAAGCACCTAAGGGCACCTTGATTACTTGAAGACAAATTGATAGAGCTTCATTAACCAGTATTCATGCCAATGATGTCATAAATCACACGTGGTGGGAGGGGGGTATTTCTGACCACCCAACATGGAGGATGTGGAGAAAAATAGCATCTTTCTGGCAAAGTTAACCCCACTTTTTGCCTAGTGTCAGTGTGTTTTGACTGTAGTGCACTGGGATCCTGCTAACAAGTACCCCAGTGTCAATACTCTCTCCTTTAAATTCAGGTGTAAGGTAACTTTTATACCCCACAATTGGCATACTGGTGCACCCATGTAAGTACCCAGGGCATTGGTACACCAGGGGGCACAGGCAAACTGTGACTACAGGCCTTCCATTGCAGCCTGCGTGAAATGCAGAAACACTCCAGATACAAGGTTTGCCTTATATCATGGTCACTGCACTCTGACCCTATAAGTCACCCCTAAGGTAGGTCCTTTAGCCCAAGGGCAGGGTGCAAGGCTCTAAGCGTAAGGGCACCCCTGCATGAGCAGAGGTGCCACCACAAATCCCAGCCTACATTCCCTGTGCTTTGTAAGTGAGGTGAAGCCATCTAAAAGTATGTAGTGGACACTAGTCAACACAAGTTGTCCAACTACATAATGGCTTCACCAAACATTGTCATATTTTACATCAGAAATGTTGGAATCATGCAACTACACCGATTGCAGTATTAGTTGCATGATACCATGTACTCTAAGGGCTCCCTATGGGATCCCCCATGTCTGCCTGTACAGCCTTGCATGCCAGTCCGTGCTGCTGCCAACCCCAGATACTGTTCTGCCCTCCTGTTGTCAAGCCCATGACTTGAGGCAGCAGCTGGACAACCGAGGTCCCCATTGACTTCAGTTGGAGGTTTCAACACAACCTTACCACTATGAACCTGGGCGACCTAGATACTCCACTGTTCTGGGTAGCCACAGGTGGGGGCACTCTCCAACCTCTCTGGTCCCAAGGTGGTTCCTCAGGGTCTTGTGGGAAGGGTCCTAAAACGCGAACACTCCAATCAAGACTTTCCCATGTTATCCTAGGGACACTGACATGAGATTTCTACTCTGCACATGGGCACGTGGGGAATCCTACCTACTTACCTTTGGGGTGTTGGTACTTCCCTAGTCCTAAGGGTCCTTCAGTAGTAGTGTGGGTTGGATGTGGTTTTCGTATTCCCTTTTTTAGTATATTGTTTGTCCCCCCACGCCCAGGGCCCATGTTATTTCATGCCTTTACTTACCTGTTGCTAGGTATATTTTTGTATGACCATATCTCCAGTTAGGAGATATACCAACGTTTCGTTTTTCCTAGAGTGTGTGTGATAATAAATATTACATATTTTTCTAACACTGGCGTGGTTCTTTCCTGTGTGTACTTTATTGACTAACCTGTGTGGTACTTGCAACAGCTTTACACCCTCCTGTATAAGCCTTAGCTGCTCTCCACAGCTACCCCCCTGAGAGCTCTGGTTATCACTAGGGGCTTCCTGGACTCAGTACAGGGTGCTTCGCCTACAGGTGTACACCATATACTCAGCCAGCCTCCTATAGGATACACTGTGAAACAAGCTTCTGTCTCAGTCCAGTGAATCCGCCACCATTCACTGCAGGACATGCCTTAAACAACCAAGTAAAGGGGACACACAACAGAAGCTGACACACAAGGGGCTGTGGCTCCAACTTCACAGGGGCCAAGGCACGAAGGGAGACAGACCTGAGGCAAGGAGGAGATGGACCTACATGAATAGCTGGTCAGAAGGAGAAGGCCCACAACCCAAGCCCACAGAGCCAGAGCTGACATCGAAGAGGGCAGCTGACTCACCAGAGCTTCTACCTGCTGTTGTCAGCATTCAGCCAGCCTGGCTCGCTCCACTTTCCTGGCATGGGATGGCTGATGGTGTAGGCAGACCACCTAAGATGACAGAGCGATAGCCCCCTTTCTGGATAGAGGAGTCAGAACAGAAAACAGCAGGGTTAAGTCGAGACTCCTGGGGTTGCCGGCCTTCTGGCCAGCCTCCTTCTGCCGGAGGACAATCACTAAGCTGGTTGCACCACATTGACCTTGGACAAAGTCCTGTGCTGGTAGGGGGGTGCAGACAGGCAGCTGAGCCTGCACCGCCTCAGTTTCTGATTGGCCCATCGGAGGTGGGCCTTCACCCTCACGGCTGCCCCACATGCTCCGGGTGGAGTAGAATCAAAGTCATTCTATAGGTGACTGGGGCCAGAACTGGGGAGGAACACTTGACTTCAAGCACAGTGAGCTGGGCTACAGTTCCCAATCCAATTTAATGCCCTGAACTGTTTCTCCCCCGGAGCTTCCGGCAGCCTGCATACTTGCCTTGTGGTCTCCCATCAAAGGCACAGACAGGGACTACTGTGGATAGCGGCTTGCCCTGGGGTCATCAGTGTGCAGTGACCAAGGTGGGGCTCGAAGGCTGACTGTAATTGCTGTTTCCTGTCTCCCAGCTGGATTTCCATTAGGAGCCGCCATCTCAATGGTGGAGGGACGTCTCACCCAAGGTCGCAGGACACCAGAACATTGACCTCTCTCGCAGCTACACTGATTATTGGCCCCTGGGCTGCAGATCTACTGGTGGCCACAGCACCCAACAAAACCTGTTTGCCTGAGAGTGCTGCATGTGCCGCCCAGGGGGGTCAGACAAATTATTTCTGTGGGGTTGGGCAGGCTGGTACGCAGGACAGGCAACACAGACACTGATGACACCCCTTCTGGGGACACTGAAGTTCCTGAACACAGAATGGGAAAGAAGAATAAGTTACTTACCTTCGGTAACGCTTTTTCTGGTGGATACAGTAACTACCTGTGGATTCTTCACCTAAAGAATTCTCCCCTCGCGCCAGCCCTCGACGGAAATTTCTTCTAGCTCTGCACGTCGACGATGACGTCACAATCGCCCGACTCCACGCGACGCCACATGACGTCATCCAGGCAATAAGAAGCCCTCGTCGACGTGCAGATGTCAGTTATCACCATTTTGTACGTGCCATAGAGGCAAACAGGTTAAACCTAAAGAGTACACATTTATCCAGAATAAATAAAAATAAAACATTTATTATAAAACTCAATATAAATAACAGTTATGAACGCTCAATTCGAGAGAGAAATAAATATATGTCTGTATAGTCCCAGTCCAAAATGTCCTTTTCACTATCTTAATTTGCAAAGGAAAAGTATATACAATCAATACAACTATATGCATGAAACAGCTATATACATATATATACAAGGTCAAGGATGCACACCCAAAGAGATCTTGCCTTGACCAGTCAGGCAACGGGGAGGCGGGTGGGACCGTGAGGAATCCACAGGTAGTTACTGTATCCACCAGAAAAAAAGCGTTACCGAAGGTAAGTAACTTATTCTTCTGATGGATACACCTACCTGTGGATTCCTCACCTAAAGAATAGAGTCCCCAAGCAGTATAACCTCCGGTGGTGGGTGCCCGAATGGTCAAACCAAGAAATCTTGCAGCACTGAGCGAGCAAAATGGCCATCCCTCCTAACCTCAGAGTCCAAACAGTAATGTTTGGCAAAAGTATGGAGGGACGCCCAGGTCGCTCTCCTGCAGATGTCAGCCACAGGAACACCTCTAGCCAAAACTGATGAAGCTGCTTTGGCTCTGGTGGAATGGGCACGAAGCCCCACAGGTGGATCCCTCTTCGCCAAAGAATAGCAGATCTTAATACATAAAATGACCCACCTGGATAGCGTTCTCTTGTGGACCGCTCTACCTTTCCTCTTCCCCAGGTATCCAACGAAGAGCTGTTTATCCTGTCTGAACTCTTTCGTCCTGGCGACGTAGAAGCTCAGAGCTCTTCGTGGATCCAGCCGGTGGAGCCTCTCTTCCTCCTTGGATGGGTGAGGTGGAGGGTAAAAGGAAGAGAGAGTAATTGACTGCCCCAGGTGAAAGGGTGTAACAACCTTCGGTAGGAAAGCCGCCTTGGTCCTCAACACCACTTTGTCCTTAAAGAAAGAAAGGTATGGGGTTTCCACTGAGAGAGCCTGAAGCTCGCTAACCCTTCTGGCAGATGTTATGGCCAACAGGAAAACAGTTTTGAATACTAGGAACCGTAAAGAACAAGAATGCATTGGTTCGAACGGAGCCCCCATAAGAAAAGTTAAGACTAAGTTAAGGTCCCACTGAGGCATAACAAATGGCGTGGGTGGATACCTATTAGTGAGTCCCTTTAGAAACTTTAAAACAATTGGTGATTTAAAGAAGGATGGTTGATCAGGAAGGCACAGAAAAGCAGCTAGTGCAGACAGATAACCCTTAACAGTGGCAATTGCAAAACCTTTCTGTGCCAGATGGAGTGCAAATGACAAAATGTCAGATAAACCAGCTTTTAAAGGATCTAAACTATTCTCTCCACACCAGCTTGT
Source organism: Pleurodeles waltl (assembly GCF_031143425.1). Taxonomy (NCBI): domain Eukaryota; kingdom Metazoa; phylum Chordata; class Amphibia; order Caudata; family Salamandridae; genus Pleurodeles; species Pleurodeles waltl. Next base: position 459,132,243 of record NC_090439.1, read on the forward strand.
AAATTTAACCCAATGATTAGCATAGATTGACTTGGTGGAGTGTCGCCTGGCCGATAAAATAACCTCCACCACATCTGGAGGGAAAGAAAAGGAACTCAGATTGCCCCGTTCAATCTCCAGGCATGAAGATGCAGGCTCTGGAGGTGGGGGTGTAGAATCTGCCCCTGCGATTGCGAGAGGAGGTCCACCCTGCAAGGAAGACGGAGCGGAGGGCACAGAGAGTTGGAGTAGGTCCGAATACCACACCCTTCTCGGCCAATCCAGAGCTATTAGGATGACTTGAGCTCGGTCTTGGCAGATCTTCCTGAGAACTCGAGGAATCAAGGGTATGGGGGGGAAACGCGTAAAGTAACTGACCCTTCCAGGACATCTGAAATGCGTCCCCCAAAGCTCCTTGCACCGGATTCTGGAGGCTGCAAAATAGCGGGCACTGCGCATTCTCTTGAGTGGCAAACAGATCTATTTGCGGATATCCCCACATCCTGAAGACACACAGAACTAGATCCGGATGAAGACGCCACTCGTGGTCAACCGAGCTGCGTCGACTGAATGTCTGCACGCACGTTCAGGACTCCGGCCAAGTGATGTGCAATCAAGCAGATCTTGTGGTCCTGAAGCCAGGACCAGAGACGAAGAGCTTCTCTGCAGAGAAGATAAGACCCCACTCCTCCCTGTTTGTTTATATACCACATTGCGGTCGTGTTGTCCATTAGAACTTGGATTAACTGACCGCGAATGGAAGGGAGGAGGGCCTTGAGTGCCAGACGTACTGCCCGCAACTCTAACAGATTGATATGTAACTTCTGTTCCCCTGGAGACCAAAGGCCCTTGATCTCCAGGTCCCCCAGAGGAGCTCCCCACCCTAGAGTGGAAGCATCCGTTACCACCGTGGCCACTGGAGGTGGCTGCGAGAACGGCCTTCCTTGAGACAGGTTGTCGACCGCTGCCCACCATTGAAGATCCACTGCAGTGTCTCTGGAGATCTTTATCGAATCTTCGAGATCCCCTTTGTGCTGAAACCACTGCCTGCGGACGCACCACTGAAGAGCCCTCATGTGCCAGCGTGCATGAGTGACCAACAGTATGCAAGAAGCGAACAGACCGAGCAGTCGAAGGACCTTGAGGACTGGAACTACCGCTCCATTTCGAAACATTGGAATCAACGCCTGAATATCCTGGACCCGCTGGGGTGGAGGAAAGGCCCGATTCAATGTTGTGTCCAATACTGCCCCTATGAACAGGAGGCGTTGAGAGGGATCCAGGTGAGATTTGGGTACATTGACTGAAAAACCCAGGTCGTACAACAATTAAGTCCTCGACTGGAGATGGCACTGCACGAGCTCCAGAGTTTTGGCCTTGATCAACCAATCGTCCAGATAGGGAAACACAGCTAGCCCCCTTCTTCTGAGCTCTGCTGCTACCACTGCCATCACTTTTGTGAAGACTCGAGGTGCTGAAGTGAGACCAAACGGGCGGACCGCAAACTGATAATGCTGCGATCCCACCACAAACCGGAGATACTTCCTGTGCGATTTGAGGATCGGAATATGAAAATAAGCGTCCTGCAAATCGACCGACACCATCCAGTCTCCTTCGTTCAACGCCAAAAGAACCTGTGAGAGGGTCAGCATTTTTAATTTTTCCTGTTTGAGGAACCAATTCAAAATCCTCAAGTCCAAAATTGGTCTCAGCGACCATCCTTTTTGGGAATCAGGAAGTATCTTGAGTAACAACCCTGACCCCTCTCTTGCTCGGGAACCAACTCTATCGCACCTTTTGCTAATAGGGATAATACCTCCTGCTGTAATAGGAGAAGATGGTCTGGGAGGGAAGGTAGGAGGGAATTCCCAAAAGGGAAGAGCGTACCCCTTCTTCACAATGTTGATGACCCAGGAGTCCGATGTTATAACCTCCCACATTGGAAGAAAATGGGCAAGTCTCCCCCCTACTGGAGACAAGTGGACAGGGAGGGGAGGAGGACTACGGCTGCTTTCCTTGCTGCACCCCTCCCGAGGAAGAGTCAGAGTGCTGCAAGGTGGCTCCTCTCGTACGGACTCTGCCCCTGCCCCTGAAGGATCTGTATGGCAGGGTAGAAGCAGATTGTTGTGGTCCTTGCAATCTTCCACGAAAGGAACCACGTCCAAATCCCTTAAACCTCCGAAAGCCTCTAAAGGAGGATGAGGCTGACGACTGGAGTCCCAAAGATCTAGCAGTCGCTCTGCTTTCTTTAAAACGCTCCAGGGCAGAGTCAGCCTTTGTGCCGGAGAGCTTCTCTCCATCAAAAGGAAGATCAAGAAGTGTGGCCTGCACGTCGGTCAAGAAGCCAGATGACCGTAGCCAAGACTGCCGTCTAGAAACTATGGATCACCTGAGTCGCAGCCGCCTGAGCATCCGCCAACAGCTGCAACATCTCCTGGGACAAATTAGGGTGGCCCTTCGCCTCTTCCATAAGGGCATGGATGTAACGCCCCAGTATGCAAGTTGTATTGGAAGATTTTAGGGCCATACTGCAAGATGAAAAGGTCTTTTTTGCAGTATGGTCCATCTTTTTTGACTCCCTGTCCGCCGGGGTCCCAGGAAACGAGCCAGGAGAGGATCTAGACGAACAAGAGGCTTGCACCACTAGACTCTCCGGAGTTGGTTGTCTGGAGAGAAACACCGATCCCCAGGCGCCATCCTGTACAGACGAGCCACCGCTCTGTTGACCGCCACGGTAGACACAGGTTTCAGCCAGATATCCTTAATGGGGTCCAGCAAAGCCTCATTGAATGGCAAAAGAGGCTCAGCAGAAGCAGACGCAGGGTGCAGAACCTCTGTTAATAAATTTCTCTTGACCTCCGCGGTAGGAAGGGGAAGATCCAAAAAGTCTGCAGCCTTACGAATGACTGCGTGGAAAGAAGCAGCTTCCTCCGTGACCTCTCCAGGGGAAGCTAGATCCCATTCCGGGGTAGTGTCCAGGCCACTAGCTGAATCCAGTCCCTGGAAGTCACCTGAGGGCTCTACTACTTCACCTTCCTCCAGGTGTTGCCTCACGTACTCTACCTCCTCCAAGAGTCGAAGCACAGACGTCTTGACTTAAGTCTTGACTCCAAGCCTGGAGTCGACAAGGCGTCGGCCGACGCCGAAGATCTTCGTCGGCGCCGATCCCCTGATCCGTCCGAAGCCGGAGGCTCCGGCTCCAAAGGGTTCTTAGATGCCGATCGGATCCGAGGCAAATCCGACGGCGCCGTAGAAGGTGTAGTCATCCTGGGCGACGTCATAGGCATCAGCGCCGCTTCAGGTGCAGCAGATAAAAATGGGGTAAACGGCGCCAATCGGTAAGACGCCGGAACCCCCAAACCATAGGCCAAAGGGCCAGACGGACCTGCATGACTTCCACCTGGCGTCATGGAAGCAAAAATGTTATACATTGCGTTTAAAAACGCTGCACGGTCCGATCCCGGAGTCGGGAAAGCCGGGTACTGCTGCTGCTGCTGCACCGGCGCCGGCATAGCTGCCGAGGAGGGTCCAGGTAACTCCTGGCCAGGAGAACCTTCAGGCCTCTGGGGAGGCTCGACCTCGAAGACCGACCCGGGTGACGTCGGGGTCATCGGAGGCGGAGGGGTGACGGTCGGGCTTATCTCCCACGTCGGACGACGCCGAGCTGACGGAGAAGCCGATCTTGATCTGGACCGTCCCTTGCTCGATCGGCGCCGAGATCCATGATGGCGCCGAGAGTCACTATGATGATGACGAGACTTCGAGGATCTCGACGAAGACTCCCTCCTATGACGCCTCTCCTTCTTCTTGGAGCGAGCCAAGAATAATTTTGCCTCCCTCTCCTTAAGTGCCTTAGGGTTCATGCGTTGACATGAACCGCATGACTCGACCTCATGGTCGGAACTAAGGCACCAGAGGCAGTTTTCATGGGGGTCGGTAACCGACATCCGACCCCCGCACTGGCTACAAGGTTTGAAGCCGGATTTTCTAGGCTGTGACATCGTAACCGTCGTTGGAAACAGTAGCTCCCTGTGAGCCTCGAAGAATTAACCGTTACTCGGGCACGGAAAAAAGGGAACTGACGTCTGCACGTCGACGAGGGCTTCTTATTGCCTGGATGACGTCGTGTGGAGTCGGGCGATTGTGACGTCATCGTCAACGTGCAGAGCTAGAAGAAATTTCTGCCGAGGGCTGACGCGAGGGGAGAATTCTTTAGGTGAGGAATCCACAGGTAGGTGTATCCATCAGAGCAAAGCAGCAAGAATGCTGTCACAACATGGGGAACATCTGAATGAACCATCAGAACTGGATGACTCCATCCTGGGCCCTGCTATCCTAAAGTCCTCCACAGCTCTCGATCAATACTTTGCAAATCCTCACTGCCATTGGGGAATTTGGTGTTGCGGTAGAATCCAATATATACACAGTAGCCACTTATCTTAACATCCTCCAGAAAGATCTAAAGAAAGCTGATTAGTAGGCTTAAACACACAGAGAAAGTGATACACAAACTTGTATTGCAAACCAAAGGCTTAAAGTTGGAACTGCAAAATCTAACGAACCAGTTTAAGCTCCTCGAAGACTGTTCGGAAGATGCAGAGGGAAGCACCTGGCACAATCTGAGTAGTCGGCCTTCTGGAGAAGACTGGAGGGCCTCAATGCCACCCTGTACATTGAAACATAGTATCAGGAGTAGGTGTGCCACAAGGTATCTCCCCTATGTTCACCAGGTAATGGATGCATCAGATTCCTACCAGGGGAGCTCCTCTCGGGGTGCCCCAAGACCCTCTGTGGCGAGGGGGGTCGACTTTAATAGTAATTAAATTCCAGAGAGCCTCCTTTCTAGGCATTAAAAGATTTCTCTGAAGCACTGACCTGACATACGTCCTCCTCTTCCAGGTGTTGAAGATAACTGCAGATCACAATGCCCACTTTTTCTCTACTCCAGAAGACACGTGGTCCTGGGTGAAACAATAGCAAACCAGTCCAAATGGAGCACATGTGAATCCTAAACATTACTTGAAGCAACAGCTGCCAGCACCCGCGCACCGCACAAGGTGGTTTAGGAACGGTACCCCCTCATATGGCCCCTCCCCATCAGCAGATGCAACATGAGTGACGGTCGGCAGTCGTAACAGCCCGGGATCAACTGTCCACCCCTGTATCGGAAGAGTCCAGAGAAGTTTCAATATAGTCAGAGTTCAGAGATGCCCCAGTGTTCTCCAAATGAGTGACCCAGCAGATGAACTCATGTAGCAGACCTCTGCGAAGATGTGACAGAGAATTTCACCCCAATCTCAACTACCCTAACAGACTTTTACACTGTGTCGAGCTTTAAGGTCAACCACAATAAATCCCAAGTCTCCCCTCTGGTATGTCTCATGCCACAAGAAATGGTCCTCCTAGGAGCCCAGTTTTACAGTGGGTGCCCCAACACCTTATGCTAACTGGAAATTAACAGTTACCAGACTCACTGAGATCTACTAGCCAGTAACCTAGGGAGAGCTATGAGGTCACTAAGATCCCAAATAACCTTTTGGACCTCACTGCCATTGTTGGCCCAGAGCTGAATACCAAAATGAACATGCTGCAGCGGCTTCTTCATTCTTTTGTAGGTCGACCCCTAAACATACCAAAAGGATATTATTTTAGAGCTAGACACATTTACACAAGACAGGGCTGAATAATACTCAGATCTGTGACTGTACTGTATGTAAATTATTGTTCCCCAGCTTGAGGTTAGGTGAAGAGGTGCTCCTCCTACTACAAAATGCTCTCAACCACTGTAAGTGAGGCTTTAACTAAAACGGCAATGGGCTACCCTATGCATCAGCCATGTCGCTTTGTTGTCTCCCTACCAAACCTGGGAGACTAACTGATCATGAGCTGGTACTGTGGGAGAGATCACCATTCCACACCTCTATGAGGGGGTGCGCCTGGACTTTCAAATGCTACACGATATACACAATCTACCACTGGATTATTTTCTGTAGAATGATAGGTTAAGTTGTTCTCTTCAACAGCTCTGAAATGAGACTCCAAACATACCACTGTAAACACAGTATTTCAAAACACACACCAATGGGGCATGGCTGCAGGTTGGTGTCTTGGATTTACAGGGCAATATAGATGCACAAGGACAACTCCTTACAATCTCTTTGGGAGTCCTGGGAAGCTATCTCATTGCAGGCCTACGACGACAGGTAATAGCAAATAGCAGGAGGGTATCCCTGAAAAGTCTCCAGAAACACCTGCTTCCGATTCACACAACTCAATATTCTGCACAGGGCCTACCTCAAACTATAGAAGCTTGGAGACACATACCCACAGGTGTCCAGTGACTGTACCGGATGCCATCACTCACTTGCATACTTCACCATGCCACATTTGACTACCCCCACCTTAGGGAGTTCTGAAATATAGTTCAGACCGCACGCTCAATAGTCACTGAGAAACCCAGGCTTACCACCATGGAAGGCTACCTGCTAGGAATGGCCTCCAGATCCTCCAAAGGCAAAGTTCACAATGAAATTCACAAACCTTCTACTACTCCTAGCTAAGGGAAGGATAATGTGCTAGAAATCCAGTACCCTCCCTCAACAGTGGAGCCTAGAGCCAGATGTGCTTCCGCCCAGGAAATCGCAACATAAGGCGCTCCACAGGGCGAAAAGGCAGGGACTCTAACAATAGCCGATCGCTTTGGGATGCTTTGGTACTAAGCCTGGCACACCACAGGATGACGATTGACCTCCTTGAACCCATGTCTCAAACTTCACATGATCTTGACACCGAGTTGTTGATCCCTGACGAGTAGCTAATCCCAATTTCACCACGGATTGACGATTCTACAATACCTGCCACCTCTGCCGAAAAGCCATGTGGCTTTCCCCCTGGCCCCTTGTCTTCCAACCCCTTATTTAGACGTCTGAGCCAACTGGTCGTTTCCTTGCTCGGGTATTTTACACCTCCCAGTTTTCGCTACAGCATTCATGTGTAAGACAGTGGACAATTTTGAAGATACCAAGGTCTCTTTCCACTTGACATTCCAGGTTGTGTGGGTGGGTTGGGGACAGTTTTTGAATGTTTGATTATTATGTATTACAAGTTTACCTATGCTCCCAGACAGGTGCTAATAATGGATATATCCTTGTGGAATGTTAAGCCTTCTGTGGCCCAGAGAGGTTGCAGTGGTCAGTGTTACAAACATTCAATGCTTCTCTATACAGAGTTCCACGAGTATCATATTGTAAAACCACAATAAAGATGTTTTAAAATAAAATTAATGAACAAGGTACTCACCTTCAGTAACAATGTATCTGGTAGAGACAGGATCTAGGCGCAGACTCCTTAACTTAGAATCTTCCCCAGACGCCAGCCTGGATCCAGAAACTTCTTCCTATAGTACACTTGCGTGTCGGTAGAGGGTGTCGCACGACTCCGTAATGACATTGTCCGCCAGATGTAACATAAACGAGTCCATATAACTCCTTGCGCTGACATACTGTAAGTTTCTTCTGTGACTAATTTCCGCACTCAATATGTGGAGCCACATTTAGGAACTGCAATAGAGACAGTGTGCGTCGAACAAAGACACCTTTGTCCCAACAATCACCTAGGCTTTAATTGTAGGTATAGATTTCTACCAAGGAAATATTTTGATTCAACAGAAAAGCTTAGATCACAGAGTGAGGAGGATGGGAGGGTTGATAAGGAATCTGCAGCTAGATCCTGCCTCTACCAAATATATCACTACTGAAGGTAAGTAACTTGTTCATCTGAAAGAGACATTTAGCCGCAGATTCCTAAACTTAGAAGCAGATACCAAAGCACAAAAAGACCCAGGAGGAGGGACTGTGAACTGAGAACCTCGAAAGACTCAGTGTTGTTAAACCAGTAGAGAATAAGAGTAAAAGACCGGAGAAGAAATTATGAGGGAGAATATTAATATATTGTATGACATCTCAACCTATGGAAGTACGCGCAGGTAATTTACACCATAAAACAAGAGAGTATATAAATAAGCACATGCATGTTAGAGCACAGACAAAACCTAATTCACATTAGAATGTCAATGATGTGTCATAATCGACTTAACCACAGTGAAAGCTTTTCAGCCAGAAGAAAAACTGATTAGTACTGGAGAAATAAATTACATACTTGAAAAAGTACCTATGAGGAAGAACATCCTCATAAGGAAAAAGAATTGGAGAAAAGATGACTGTATTAACAAACATTTTCAATGCAACGGGGCTCGCATTTGCCGAGTTAGAGCTATTTGCGTTGTGAACTCCTAACCGGACTTTTCTTGACACAAATTACAAGAAAAAAAAAACCAGCGCAATCGCATTATGTAAAATGCAGCGTGATCGCGCTGAAATTGAAAACGTAAAAACGGAGCGCGATCGCGCTATGTAAACCCAATCGCGCTGCGGGGAAAATAAACAGATAAAGTAGTCCGGAAACCCGGGCTGAAAACATTGATCCTCGAATGGTTTCAGTACTTTACTAGTGCTGTGTAGGTGGGCTAAACACTGGAAAAGGCATGACGTATGCATGCCTTTAACAAATGAAAGCAAGCAGATTTTAAAGAGCAAGCCCAGGAACCAATGAAAGTGACTGACGTGACCTGGGCGTGGTTTGAAGCCCAAAGAGAGATTACATCATGGACAGAGCGCTTTGCGCTCGCCCATAAAAAGGGGTACAGAAAACGGTAAGCATATGGGTAAAACATCACTCATAATCGATACAATTAAAAATATGTTTGATACAAGTAAAATTATGTTCTGAGAACACCAGCGGTCTAGAGAAATGTAAAACAGACCGTCATACACAAAAATCTATGTGAGCCTTAACATATTGCGCTACAAAAGACTCCTCAGAGAAACTACTGATTAGGAGTCAGTAATGATAAACATGGAATTAACAAAAGCCACGAACACATGAGCAAACTGTGTTAAAGGCCAACAGCAGTACCTAAGTTTAAGCTACTCGCTCCTTTAGCGGAATGAAAGCCCCTGTATGTAAATTTCAGCAGTACTGCAGAATAACCACAGCATTGATATAATAAAAAGAAAGAAAAACTTGGATAATAAAGACTACGAATGGTCGCATGATATTAGCGCCCACTTAGTTAGTGGATATACATCTATCTATTTCTAGATGTAGACCCTGTTGGAACACAGAACAGCATAACCTGCCATGGAGCAGTACCTCTTGCTATGTAAAGGTATATCCCAATGAGTCCTGCATGATACGACAAATATAAATAGTATCTCATCCAGAGAAAACATACAGTAGTCCCCAATGAAAAGAACAATAGCAATCATTTGTCATATAAATATACTTTGCCCCCAGGAAAAGTAGCGACATAACAGATCATCAAATTTTACAAATATATATCCACCGACATAGGAGTGAAAGAACGAACATTAATGCAGTACCAATCATGTCCATATATATTTAGATATTATTATTATATAAATATATATACATATGTGTCCCTAATGGGATCTATTTTTCTTTTATTTCCATATACAAGAAAAGCTTTTGAAAAGCAGTGGACAACTAGGTCAGTATATTATGACTCTACAATGAAAAACTACAAAATTGGCCGGATTCTAAGAAAATAATCTGTCCAAGTTTGAAGATTACATCCAGTTCAACTTCAACAAATGGAGCAATGTAAATGAAACCAAGTGTACTTATAAAAGGTATCTATAATTAATCTTCTTAAATATGAAAGATAAAATACCCTCAGGGTAGAAGTACCACCCCTTGTCATGGGGTTATCTTAGTGGCTTTTATGGGCAGGTTATTTTAGCCATAGGCCCGCAAGCTTGTGCCTTTTAGCTTAGTAACAATTCATTTAATTTCCTGAACAGAAGCTTCTGTCTGAGATGGTGGTCTATTTTCTTTCATCTCATACACTTCTAGCACATAAACTGTTTTCATTCTTTTTAGTCTGACATTCTCGTTCTGTGCTCTGCTCAAGGCTGTACCGATAATGTTGTCAGTACAAAGTCGAACACCAAAATCTTTGGCACTTCACGCGAAACATACGTGTTCTTACTTTAGGGAAGTTTTCTCCGAAAACCAGCTGTTTTATTATAAAGCATCTCTCTGCCCCCTATACGTTACACAGAGAGTTTCAGCCAGAAAATTGCCACTGCATGCTGTTGCTTCATTGCAGCTGTCTGCGGAGACGAAGTCTTTTCCACCTACATGGGGAGAGGACTCTCAGTAGACTAAATGCCCTCTATGCCACTACCATATTTAGGTGTGGGGTCTTTCTAGGGATACTGAAGGGTTGATTAGGACCACCATCACTCTGCTGCGCACTGGTAAGGCCGAAGGGGAACAACGAGAACTATAAGTCCTCTTGGCCTGCCTGAAATCACAGGCAACACCCAAGGTACTGTAGGATGTGGATGGGAAAATATGCATCTTGAATGTCCAGTGCTATAATGTAGTCTACTGGATAGAGGGCAGACAGGAATTGGGCTGGAGGAAGAGATTCAGAAGGTAAAGGTTCATGCTAAAGTGGAAACCTTCAAACATAGGCACCAAATGTAGCAGGAAGAGCAACCTGACCCGATCTCTGATGTCGGCACCCTCTCTATTACTCACTTGGCCAAGGCAGTCCAAACTTCTCTGCAGAGTATGAACATGTGGTCTTCTGAGAGGTGTTGTGGTGTGAACAGTATGTTCAGGGGATAGTATAGGAAGGGTAGGGAGTAACCCTGGTCTACAATCTGGTGTATTCATTCATCTAATGGCATACTATGCCATCCGGGGAGGAAAAAAGGTGACCCGACTTCTCCCTCAGGATCGTGTGTCAGCTGGACAAATTAAAATGATTATTCCAGTGGCTGCAGGGTTCGACTTTAGGGTTTGGGTAGTGCATTGCCCCTGGAGACCTGGATGATGTGTGCCTGCTCCCATGCCTCGTCCTCATAAGGACTGAAGGATTGGGAGCCCTGTAACTGCTGAGGCGCATACTGTTGATGACAGCAGGAAACCCCTATTGAAGCCTTGAAAGGGGTTGGGGAAGCTGCTGAGCAGGATGAGTTAGGTCTACAGAGCATTTGGCAGCCTTGCTCTCTTGAAATCCTTCCAAGGAGGCAGTCAGGCTTGGCTCCAAATAGCCTAGAACCGTCAAAGTGCATGCACATTAGGGACTGTTGGATATCAGAGGAAAACACTGTGAAGAGATTTCATGCGCGAAGCCACAGCACAATGCTGGCTCCGACTGCCCAACCCAGGGAGTCAGTAGTGCCCAGACCTGAACGTATTGTGTACTTCACTGCATCTTGTCCATCACAGAATTAAGACACTGTAAAGTGTCTGATGTCTTCTGGCACAGCTGAGAAGATGTCTGCAACCCCGTCCCACTATGTGTGAGAGTACCTACCTGGGAGGCATGATCTGTTGACTCACCCAAGGGCAAGACAGGAACTAGAAACAATGTTGCATAAATGTTTTCATCCGTTTAGGTTCTTGTTCAGGCAGGGTTGTAGGGAAAGCTTTGGGGTTCTGGTGGCTTGTAGATGCCTATACTATTAGGCTTTCTAGGGTGTCAAGCTTTAGGAGAAAATCTATGTCTCCTGGAGCAGGCCTGTGTCATCTTGCCTCTTGTCTATTTTCTGGGAGGCAAGACCCTGGTTTAGCTTGGGTGCCCACCAGGACATCAATGAAAGCCCATTAAAGGGCAATAGAGGTTCCTGGTTGGTCTAAGCTGTGTACAAAACCCCAGTGAGGAATTTTTTTTTAAAGTCTTGCATGGGAAGAGTAAAGTCTAGGACTTCTGCCACCCTCCCTGTAGGAAAGTGCCCCTTTTGGCAAGGTTACCACCCCACCTTTTGCCTGATATTGATCCTGACTTCACTGAGAGTATGCTGGGAGCCTGCCAACCAGACCCCAGCACCAGTGTTCATTTCCTAAAACTGTACCATTGATCCCACAATTGGCACACCCCTGGAACACAGCTAAGTCCTTTGTAAAAGGTCCCAGTGGTACCAAGGGCTCTGTGACCAGGGAGGGTCCCTAAGGGTTGCAGCATGTATTATGCTACCCCAATGTACATGCACGCTGCCATTGCAGCTTGTGTGTACTGGAGGGGATGCCATGTCCACCAACCACTGCCTGTGGCATAGGTAAGTCACCACTCAAGCAGGCGTTACAGCCCTAACACAGGGTGCACTAAACCACAGGTGAGGGCATAGCTGCATGAGCAATATGTCCATACAGTGTCTAAGTCCATTCTTAGACATTGTAAGTGGAAGTGGCCATATTGAGTACATGGGCTGGGAGTCTGTCATTATGAACTCCACAGCTCCATGATGACTTCACTGAAGACTGGGAAGTTTGATGTCAAACTTCTCAGCACAATAAACCACACTGATGCCAGTGTAGGATTTATTGTAAAATGTACATGGAGGGCTTCTTAGAGATGCCCCCTGTACTTTACCCAACCCTTTCGTGTAGGATGACCAGTCTGCAACAGCCTGCCACTAAAAGACAAGTTTCTGACCCCATGTGGTGAGAGCCACTGTGCTCTCTGGGTTCAGAAACAAAGCCTAGTTTGGGTGGGGGTGCTTCACGCCTCACACCTGCAGGAATTTTTACAACTGGCGGTGAGCCTCAAAGGTTCAGGCCTCCTGTTAAAATGCCCCAGGTCACTCCAGCTAGTGGAGATGCCCCCCGTCCCCCTGGACCAAGCCCCACTTTTGGCAGCAGGTCCAGCAAGAAAATGAGCTAAAACAGGTAAATGTGACCACTGCAGCTAGGCCACCCCTAAGGTGTCCAGAGCTGAAGTACTCCCTCCTCCTTGCAGAATCCTCCATCTTGTTTTGGAAGGTAGGGACCAATAGGGTTAGGAATGTGTACTCCCTCCCAAAAGGGAGTCAGCACCGGAAGGGTGAAGTCGCCCTCAGGGACAGTAGCCATTGGTTACTGCCCTCTAAATCTAGTATTTAGGGACTCCCCTGAACCTCACTCACCAGATTCCTGGTGACCTCAGAAGAAAGAAAGACTGCTGAGTCGACCTCAGCAGTGCAGACTCCAGATGACAACTGACTTGACCCCAGCCCTACCCGCCTGTCTGCACCTTCAAAGAACCCTGCTCCAAGAAGGCAATGCATCCTGCAGGACCAGCGACCTCTTCAAACCCCCAGAGGACTGCATGCCCAGCAGAGGACCAAGAACTTCTGAGGACAGCAGCCCTGTCCAGAAAAAAACACCTAAAAGCACTCCAGAACCGCCCCAGATCCACAAGTCCTGTCCACTCTGCATCCAAAACCAATGTCCAAAGTCCGGGTGGCCCACCGGTCCAGAGAAGGTTCCCATGTGATTCCAACCTCGAGACCACCCTGGGTTGACCCCTCCGAGCCAACAAGATGACACCTGCAGCCTGAATGCAGATGACCTCCTGACCACGACGGGATCCGTCGAAGATACCCGACGCTCAAGGAGACAACTGCACCCGCAGCCCACTGGCCTTGGAGAATCTGACAGATAGTCCATCTTGGAAGTTTGGTATCACACTTCTCAGCACAATAAATGCACACTGATGCCAGTGTGGGATTTATTGTAAAATGCAACCAGAGGGCATCTTAGAGATGCCCCCTGAATACCAGTCCGACTCCTAGTGCTAAGTGGACCAGTTTCTGCCAGCCTGCCACAACCAGATGAGTTTCTGGCCACATGGTGTGAGTGCCTTTGTCACTCTGTGGCCAGGAACAAAGCCTGTACTGAGTGGAGGTGCTTCTCACCTCCCCCTGCAGGAACTGGAACAACTGGAGGTGAGCCTCAAAGGCTCATGCCTTTTGTTACTGCACCCCAGGGCATCAAAGCTAGTGGAGATGCCCACCCCTCCAGCCACTGCCCCCACTTTTGGTGGCAAGGCAGGAGAGGATAATGAGAAAAACAAGGAGTCACCCACCAGTCAGGACAGCCCCTAAGGTGTCCTAAGCCGAGGTGACCCCTGCCTTTAGAAATCCTCCATCTTGAGTTTGGAGGATTCCACCAACAGGATTAGGGATGTGCCCACCTCCCCTCAGGGAGGAGGCACAAAGAGGGTATAGCCACCCTCCAGGACAGTAGCCATAGGACTGCCCTGAACCCGAAGGACGAAGAAACTCCAGAGAACAGTGGCACTGTTCACCAGCTGCAACATTTTTGCAACTTTGAAAGAACTCTCCCTTCCCGCCAGAAGCATGAGACTTCTCACTCTGCACCAGACACCCCCGGCTCGAGCTCCAGAGAACAAACACCGCAGAGAGGACTCCCAGGCGTCTGTGATGACGTGAGTAACTTGAGTTGACCCCCTTCAACCTGCCCAGCAACGCCTGCAGAGGCTCCCCCTGACCGCGACTGCCTGGTAACAAGGAACACAACGCCTGGACCAAGCACTGCAGCCACAGCCCCCAGGGCCGAGATGAAACAACCTCCAGTGCAGGAGTGACCAGTAGACGGCCCTCTACTTAGCCCAGTCGTGGCTGGCCCGAGAAGCCCCCCCATGCCCTGCCTGCATCGCCTAAGTGACCCCCGGGTCCCTCCATTGCTTTCTATAGCAAACTAGACGCCAACTTAGCACACTGCACCGGGCCGCCCCTGTGCTGCGGAGGGTGTGTTTTGTGTGCCTGTTTGTGTTCCCCCCTGTTTTGGGCCCTACTTTGACCTATGCACCTGACCGGCCATGTGTTTCTGGTGCAGTGACTTTGGGGTTGCCTTGAAAACCCAACAGTGGGCCGCCTATGCCCAGGAGAATGACTGTGTAAGTGCTTTACTTACCTGAGAAACTTAACAAAACTTACCTCCCCAAGAACTGTTGATTTTTGCAGTGTCCACTTTTAAAATAGCTTATTGCCATTTTTACCTATACTGTATGTACTACTGCTTTAATTCAAAGTTCCATACTGCGTGAAATACCTTGCATTTTATGTACTTACCTCAAATCTTGAATCTTGTGGTTCTAAAATAAATTAAGAAAATATATTTTTCTATATAAAACCTATCGGCCTGGAGTTAAGTCTGAGTGTGTGTTCCTCATTCATTGCCTGTGTGTGTACAACAAATGCTTAACACTACCCTCTGATAAGCCTACTGCTCAACCACACTACAACAAAAATAGAGCATTAGAATTATCTAATTTTGCCACTATCAACCTCTAAGGGGAACCCTTGGACTCTGTGCCCACTCTCTCTCACTTTGAGATAGTATATACAGAGCCAACTTCCTACATTGGTGGATCAGTGGTGGGGTCTAAGACTTTGCATTTGCTCGACTACTCAGCCAATACCTGATCACACGACTAAAGTCCAAAAATTGCCATTAGAAACTGATTTTTGCAATTTCAACATAACTAGGGTCAGAGCGAATACTGACATCCTAAAAATCCAAAAGGGATAGTAACAAAATATTAAGATGGTGAAGATATCACCAAATGGTTCACAGAAGGCTTGTGCAACCAGAAAAGTAAACAGATCGCACTGGGGTGCTCTCCTTTGGGAAATGTTCACTAGAAAGTGTTGGGAAAGACTCCTCACACTCTCTGTTAAAGATGCAGAATCCTATGACCCCATCAAGGTTACCCTGATTGAGGGCTTTAGATTCTCAACTGAGGAGTACAGGATTAGGTTCAGGGGGGCTCAAAAATTCTCAAGCCAGCCCTGGATTGATTTTGTTGACTTCTAAGTCAAAACACTGGATGGCTGGATAACTGGCTGTGGTGTAAAATGATTATGATGGGCTGTATAACTTGTTTATGAAAGAGCATCTGTTAAGTAATTGTTTCAATGACAAACTGCATCAACATCTGGTAGACCTAGGTCCAATTTCTCCCCAAGAATTGGGAAAGAAGGTAGACCATTGGGTCAAGACTAGGGTCACTGAGACTTCCGCAGGGGGTGACCAAAAAAGGTGGTCACAAAGCCTCCCCAGTGGAAGAGTGTTGAGAGATCCAAGGGAAAAAGTAAAGAGTCTTCAACAGGGACATAAAAACCTGCTCAAGAGGGTAGGCCCGGAGCCTCTTCACAATCCTCAAATGTGTATAAGGGTAAAAACTTTGATCCTAAGAAGGCCTGGTGTCGAATCTGTAGTCAGCATGGACACCAAACTGAAGACAAGGCCTGTCCCAAGAAAAGTCCCACAACAAGTACTACTCCAGTTAGCACTGGAATAGACAGTCTCCAGGCGGGATCAACAGTGTGCCCAGAGCAAATCAGGGTTCACACTGAAGCTACATTAGTCTCTGAGGGTGGAGTGGATTCAGCCACATTTGCTGCCTGGCCGCCTAAAATGCAAAAATACAGGCAGCAGCTCTTAATCAATGGGAGTAGAGTAGAAGCCCTGAGGGATTCAGGTGCCAGTGTCACAACGGTGACAGACAAACTGGTTTCCCCAGGACAGTACCTGGCTGGACAGACATATCCAGTCACTAATGCTGACAATCAAACTAAAGTCCATCCCATGGCAATGATAACTTTAGAATGGGGAGGGGTCACTGGCCTAAAACAGGTGGTAGTCTCCTCTGCAATTCCAGTAGAATGTCTGCTAGGGAATGATCTGGAGTCCTCAGCATGGGCTGAGATAGAGCTCAAGACCCGTGCAGCCATGCTGGGTAAACCCTGAACTGGTGTGTGTCAAGACGAGGGCAGAGAGCAGGGCTCAGGGTGGAAAAAGAAGTGTCGGAGTCTGGGATAATGGCCCAACCTTCCAAGAGAAAAGGAAAGATGAATGGGGAACCAGCTGCAAGACAGCAAAAGAAACAGAGCCTCTCTTCCCAGGAAGATGTTCTATCCCCTGAGGGAACGGAGTCTATGGAGCTGGAGCCTTACCGGGTTGAGCTCTTGGGCCCTTGGGGACCCTCAAGGGAACAGCTGTGTAAGGGGCAAGAAACTTATCCCTCTCTTGAAGGCCTAAGGCAGCAAGGAGCTGAACAAAAAAAAGGAACTGTCAGTGGACCCCACAGGGTCTATTGGGAAGATGGGCTCCTATACACTGAGGCAAGAGATCCAAAACCAGGTGCCACTAGGAGAGTGGTAGTGCCTCAGGAGTTTAGGGAGTTCATTCTGACCTTAGCCCATGACATTCCCCATGCTGGGCATTAGCGACAAACCTAGACACGGGAGAGATTAGTCAACCATTTCTACTGGCCCAATATGTCCCAGAAGGTAAAGGAGTTTTGCACCTCCTGTGTCACCTGTCAAGCCAGTGATAAGACAGGTGGCCATCAAAAGGCCCCCTTCATTCCACTTCCAGTGGTGGGGGTCCCCTTTGAGAGAGTGGGAGGGGACATAGTGGGTCCACTGGAGCCTCCCACAGCATCAGGGAACCAGTATATCCTGGTAGTAGTGGATCATGCTACCAGGTACCCTGAGGCAATTCCCCTTAGGGCAACTACTGCCCCTGCAGTAGCAAAAGCACTCATAGGTATTTTTACCAGAGTAGAATTTCCTAAGGAGATGGTTTCTGACAGAAGTACCAACTTCATATCAGCTTACCTCAAGAACAAGTGGAATGAGTGTGGGGTGAGTTATAAATTCACCACACCATACCATCCACAAACCAATGGTCTTGTGGAGAGATTTAACAAGGCATTGAAGGGCATTATCATGGGGCTCCCTGAAAATCTCAAAAGGAGATGGGGTGTCCTCTTGCCATGCCTGCGTTTCGCCTACAGAGAGGTGCCACAGAAAGGGAGTAGGGTTTTCCCCCTTTGAGCTTCTGTTTGGCCATCCTGTTAGGGGACCACTGGCACTTGTAAAAGAAGGCTGGGAGAGACCTCTCCATGAGCCTCAGAACATGTGGTGGACTATGTAATGGGCCTACGTTCAAGGATGGCAGAGTACATGGAAAAGGCAAGCACAAACATTGAGGCCAGCCAACAACTCCAGAAGTTGTGGTATGACCAAAAGGCTACTATGGTTGAGTTTCAGCCAGGGCAGAAAGTCTGGGTTCTGGAGCCTGTGGCTCCCAGGGCACTTCAGGACAAATCGAGTGGTCCTTACCCAGTACTTGAGAAAAAGAGTCAGGTCACCTACCTGGTGGACCTAGGCACTAGCAGGACCCCCAAGAGGGTGATCCATGTTAACCGCCTCAAACTCTTTCATGACAGGGCAGATGTAAACATGTTGATGGTTACAGATGAGGACCAGGAAGCAGAGAGTGGACCTCTCCCTGATCTCACCATTGACCCTAAAGATGGCTCAGTAGATGGAGTGATCTATTCAGACACCCTCTCTGGCGAACAGCAGGCTGACCGCAGGCAAGTCTTCCAGCAGTTTGCTGAGCTCTTTTCTTTGACCCCTGGTCAGACACACCTGTGTACCCATGATGTGGACACAGGAGACAGTATGCCTGTCAAGAATAAGATATTCAGACAGTCTGACCAAGTTAAGGAAAGCATCAAAATGGAAGTTCACAAGATGCTGGAGTTGGGAGTGATTGTGCACAGTCCCTGGGTTAGTCCAGTGGTCTAAGTCCACAAACCTCACACCAAAGATGGCAAGAAAGAGATGAGGTTTTGTGTGGACTACAGAGGGCTCAACTCTGTCACCAAGACAGATGCTCACCCCATCCCAAGGGCAGATGAGCTCATAGACAAATTGGGGGCAGCCAATTACTTAAGTACCTTTGACTTGATAGCAGGGTACTGGCAAATAAAAATAACACCTGGAGCAAAAGAGAAAACAGCATTCTCTACACCTGATGAGCACTACCAGTTTACTGTGATGCCCTCTGGCTTAAAGAATGCCCCTGCCACCTTCCAAAGGTTGGTGAATAAAGTACTTGATGGCTTGGAGTCCTTTAGTGCAGCTTATCTTGATGATATTGCTGTCTTTAGCTCCAACTGGCAGGTTCACCTGAAGGTTTTGCAGGCCCCCCTCAAGCAGCAGGCCGCTCTATCAAGGCATCGAAATGTCAGAGAGCAGGGTACTGTGGTTTACTTGGGACACCTTGTAGGTGGAGGCCAAGTTCAACTACTCCAACCCAAGATCCAGACTATTCTGGACTGGGTAGCTCCAAAAACCCAGACTCAAGTCAGGGCATTCCTTGGTTTGACTGGGTACTATAGGAGCTTTGTGAAGGGATTTGGATCAATAGTAACACCCCTCACAGAACTTACCTCCAAGAAAATGCCCAAGAAAGTGAACTGGACCGTGGACTGTCAAAAGGCTTTTGACACCCTGAAGCAAGCTATGTATACAGCACCAGTTTTGAAAGCTCCGGATTATTCTAAGCAGTTCATAGTGCAGACTGATGCCTCTGAGCATGGGATAGGAGCAGTCCTGTCCCAAACAAATGATGATGGCCTTGACCAGCCTGTTGCTTTTATCAGCAGGAGGTTACTCCCCAGGGAGCAGCGATGGAGTGCCATTGAGAGGGAGGACTTTGCTGTGGTTTGGTCCCTGAAGAAGTTGAGACCATACCATTTTGGTACTCACTTCACAGTTCAAACTCACCACAGACCTCTCAGATGGCTGATGCAAATGAAAGGAGAAAACCCTAAACTGCTGAGGTGGTCCATATTACTACAGGGAATAGCCTTTGTAGTGGAACACAGACCTGGGACTGCCCATGCCAATGCTGATGGCCTTTCCAGGTTCTTCCACTAAGAAAATGATGACTCTCATGGGAAAGGTTAGCCTTCCTTGGCATGGTTACCCCGACTTTTTGCGTTTTGTTGATGCCAGTTATGACTGAAAGTGTGCTGGGACCCTGCTAACCAGGCCCCAGCACCAGTGTTCTTTCCCTAAACTGTACCTGAGTTCCGACAATTGGCACAGCCCGGACACACGGATAAGTCCCTTGTAACTGGTACCCCTGATACCAAGGGCCCTGTTGCCAGGGAAGGTCTCTAAGGGCTGCAGCATGTCTTATGCCACCCTGGGGACCCCTCACTCAGTACATGCACACTGCCTCACAGCTTGTATGTGCTGGAGGGGAGAAAATGACTAAGTCGACGTGGCACTCCCCTCAGAGTGCCATGCCCACCTCACACTGCCTGTGGCATAGGTAAGGCACCCCTCTAGCAGGCCATACAGCTCTAAGGCAGGGTGCACTATACCACAGGTGAGGGCATATGTGCATGAGCACTATGCCCCTACAGTGTCTAAGCAAACCCTTAGACATTGTAAGTGCAGGGTAGCCATAAAGAGTATATGGTCTGGGATTTTGTCAAATACAAACTCCACAGTTCCATAATGGCTACACTGAAATCTGGGAATTTTGGTATCAAACTTCTCAGCGCAATAAATGCACACTGATGCCAGTGTGGGATTTATTGTAAAATGCAACCAGAGGGCATCTTAGAGATGCCCCCTGAATACCAGTCCAAATCCTAGTGGTAGGCTGACCAGTTTCTGCAAGCCTGCCACAACTAGACAAGTTTCTGGCCACATGGGGTGAGTGCCTTTGTCACTCTGTGGCCAGGAACGAAGCCTGTACTGGGTGGAGGTGCTTCTCACCTCCTCCTGCAGGAACTGTAACACCTGGCGGTGACCTTCAAAGGCTCATGCCTTTTGTTACAGCGCCCCAGGGCATCGAAGCTAGTGGAGATGGCCGCCCCTCCGGCCACTGCCCAACTTTTGGCGGCAAGGCAGGAGAGGATAATGAGAACAACAAGGAGTCACCACCCACCAGTCAGGACAGCCCCTAAGGTGTCCTGAGCTGAGGTGACCCCTGCCTTTAGAAATCCTCCATCCTGAGTTTGGAAGATTCCCCCAATAGGATTAGGGATGCGCCCCTCTCCCATTAGGTAGGAGGCACGTAGAGGGTGTAGCCACCGGCTACTGCCACCCAGACCTAAACACACCCCTAAATTTAGTATTTAGGGGAGATATTGGGGGTTATTCTAACTTTGGAGGAGTGTTAATCCGTCCCAAAAGTGACGGTAAAGTGACGGATATACCACCAGCCGTATTACGAGTTCCATAGGATATAATGGACTCGTAATACGGCTGGTGGTAAATCCGTCACTTTTCCGTCACTTTTGGGACGGATTAACACCTCCTCCAAAGTTAGAATAACCCCCATAGTGTGCACAGAGTTCAGGGGTTCCAGAGAGGCTTGACAGAGGCAAAAATAGATAATACTTATGCTCTATTTGTGGTAGTGTGGTCGAGCAGTTAGGCTTATCAGAGGGTAGTTGTACACACAAAAACAAATAGAAGAAACACACTCAATTACTTAACTCTAGAAAAATATGTTTTGTTAATTTATTTCTAGAACCACAAGAATCAGTTTGCAGGTAAATACATGAAAAGAAAGGTACTTTGCATAGATATAATCAGGACTTTGAATGTAATCAACAATGTATACAGTTTTCTTTAAAATGGCAAAAAGCTATTTTAAAAGCGGACAGTGCAATTTTCAACAGTTCTGGGGTGTGGGGGGGGAGATTGTACAGTTTTACAGTTAATTATTCAACTTACAGTTCTTATCTCTGGGTTTTCGGTAGTCCGTTGCTGGGGGTTCAAGTTAACCCCAAAAACCCACCACCAGCAACAGAGGGCCAGTCGAGTGCCGAGGTCAAAAAGGCACCAAATTAACGTGGGCTCCTATGGAGACAGGGGGGTTCCCGGAATCCGGTCAGCCAGTAGTTAATTACCAACAACTCGGAGGGCAAACTAGGGGGGTTTAAGAGAACACAGGAGGGGCCCCAAGTAGGCACTAAACCTTCAGTGGCACTAGGACGGCCGGGTGCAGGGTGCAAATAGGGTGTCAGGTTTTCAATGCTACTCTATGAGGGGACCCCGGGGGTCAGTGAAGCTGCAGACGAGGTCCAGGGGGCTTCATGGGCAAACCACCGGCTGGGCACGGAAGAGGGCCACCTGCTGGTCGATGCTGCACCAGGGGTCAGGTTATTCAAGGACTGGGGGCAGCGGGTGCAGTGATCTTTCTGTCAGGAGCTCCCAGTAAGAGGGGTCCTCTAGATTCCCTCTGCAGGCGTCGTCTTGGAGGGTTGAAGGGATAAACCCAGGGTGGGCGCGCCTGCTCCCAATTGCCTGGGGACCCTTTCTTGCTGGTTGGACCACCCGGACACAGGCTGTGGGCGTCGGGTGCACAGCGGTCAGGACTCACGCATTCGGAGTGAGGTGGGAGTCCTTAGCTGTAGGTTTCTTTTAGACTGAGCCACTGTCCTCTGGAATTCTTGGTCCTTTTGGGTGCAGGGCAGTCCTCTGGAGCTGGCAGAGGTCGCTGGGCCCGCTCGACGTGTTGCTGGTCTTTTTGCAGGTTCTTTGAAGCAGGAGACAGGCCGGTAGGGTTGGGGCCAAAGCAGTTGTCATCTTCATTCTTCTCTGCTGGGGTTTTCAGTTTAGCAGTCCTTCTTCTTGTAGGTCGACCGGAGTCTGGTGAGCTAGGTTCAAGGAGGCCCTTAAATCCTAGATTTAGGGGCGTGTTAGGGGTCAGAGGGCAGTAGCCAGTGGCTACTGTCCCTGAGGGTGGCTACAGCCTCCTTGTGCCCTTTTCCAACCGTACTTGCCCCCAAACGTGGGTCTTTGTCCGGGGCAGTGGGCATCTCCACTAGATGGAGTGCCCTGCGGCACTCTAACCTGAGGCTTGAGCCTCTGAGGCTCACCTCCAGGTGTTGCAGTTCCTGCAGGGGGAGGTGTGAAGCACCTCCACCCAGGACAGGCTTTGTTTCTGACCACAGAGTGCACAAATACACTCACCCCATATGGTCAGAAACTTGTCTGAAGGTGGCAGGCTGGCACAGACCAGTCAGTCCTACACTAGCAGTTGGGCTAGCATAGAGGGGGCATCTCTAAGATGCCCTCTGTGTGCATTTTTCAATAAAATCCCACACTGGCATCAATGTGTGTAGGCTCTGTATATACTATCTCAAAGTGAGAGATAGTGTGCACAGAGTCCAAGGGTTCCCCTTAGAGGTTGATAGTGGCAAAATTAGATAATTCTTATGCTCTATTTTTTGTGGTAGTGCGGTCGAGCAGTAGGCTTATCAGAGGGTAGTGTTAAGCATCTGTTGTGCACACACAGGCAATAAATGAGAACACACACACAAAAAGACTTAACTGCAGGCCAAAAGTTTTTTTTATATATAATTGTCTTACTTTATTTTAGAACCACAAGATTCCAAATTCAAGTAAGTACATAAATTATAAGGTACTTGGCATAGGTAAATATGCAACTTCGAAGTAAAACAGCAATGTACACAGTTTTGGCAAAAATGGCAATAAGCTATTTTAAAAGTGGATACTGCAAAAATCAACAGTTCCTGGGGGAGGTAAGTAATAGTTAGTTTTTCAGGTAAGTAAAGCACTTACAAGTTCAGTCTCCAGGGCATAGGCAGCCCACCGTTGGGGGTTCAAGTTAACCCCAAACACCAAGCACCAGCAACACAGGGCCGGTCAGGTGCAGAGGTCAAAGTAGGGCCCGAATAGCATAGGCGCCTATGGAGACCAGGTGTGCTCCGGTTCCAGTCTGCTAGCAGGTAAGTACGGGGAGTAGACCAGGAGGGTTTTGTAGAGCCCGGGGGTGGGGTTGTTACAAACAAGCACACAAAATACACCCTCACCGGCACAGGAGCGGCCTGGTGCAGTATGTGAAGTAGGTGTTGGGTTTTGAGTTAAAGGCTATGGAGGGACCCGGGGGTCACTCTGGCAATGCAGGCAGGGCACAGGGGGACTTCTTGGGCCAGCCACCGACTGGGCAAACATGAGGGTCGTCTGCTGGTCACTCCTGCACCAGTAGTTTTTTTTTTTTCTCTGGCCTATGGGCTGCGGGTGCAGTGCTTTTTCCAGGCCTCGGGTTCTTTGTTACTGGGCAGTCGCAGTCAGGGGAAGCCTCTGGATTCTCTCTGCAGGCGTCGCTGTGGGGGTACAGGGAGGTCATATCAGGGTGTCCATGTCATTGGAGTCTCTCAGGGGTCCTCTCTGCAGTGTTGGTTCTTCTGGACATGAGCCAGGGGCGTAGGGTGCAGAGTGTTGGGGATGCACGCTTCCGGAGAGAGGCTGGAGTCCCTTTAAAGATGGTTTCTTTGCTGCTGTTTTGGACAGAGCCGCTGTCCACGGGAGTTTCTTGGTCCTTTGTTTGCAGGGCAGTCCTCCGAGTCCTCAGAGGTCGCTGTTTCCCGCTGGATGCATTGCTGTGCAGGCTCTATGAGTCTGGAGACAGGCCGGTAGGGCTCGGGCCAAGTCAGTGGTCATCTCCGTCGTCTCTGCAGGGCTTTCAGGTCAGCAGTCCTTGTTGTAGGTCATCAGGAATCTGATTTCCTGGGTTCTAGGTCGTGCTTAGGTCTGGGGGGCAGTAGCCAATGGTTACTGTCTTTGAGGGTGGCTACACCCTCTTTGTGCCTCCTTCCTGTGGGCAGGGGGGCACATCCCTAATCCTATTGGGGGGAATCCTCCAAAACAAGATGGAGGATTTTCCAATGAGGTGGTCACTTCAGCTCTGCTCGCCTTAGGCATGGACCTGGTTGAGGGGGTGACTCCTATTTGTTTTTCTCATTATCTCCCCGGACTTGCCGCCAAAAGTGGGGGCTGTGTCCGGGGGACAGGCATCTCCACTAGCTGGAGTGCCCTGGGGCATTGTAACACGAAGCCTGAGCCTTTGAGGCTCACTGCTAGGTATTACAGTTCCTGCAGCAGGGAGGTGTAAAGCATCTCCACCCAGTGCACGCTTTGTTTCTGGCCCCAGAGAGCACAAAGGCTCTCACACCCCAGGGGGTCAGAAACTCGTCTCAGTGGCAGACTGGCACCGACCAGTCAGTCCTGCTCTGAAGACTAGGGTAAAATACAGGGGGCCTCTCTGTGCATTTTTTAATAAATCCAGCACTGGCATCAGTGTGGGTTTATTATTCTGATAAGTTTGATACCAAACTTCCCAGTGTTCAGTGTAGCAATTATGGAATTGTGGAGTTTGTTTTGAAAAACTCCCAGACCATATACTTATTATGGCCACACTGTACTTACAATGTCTAAGAATAGACTTAGCCACTGTAGGGGCATATTGCTCATGCAGCTATGCCCTCATCTGTGGTATAGTGCACCCTGCCTTAGGGCTTTAAGACCTGCTAGAGGGGTGACTTACCTATGCCACAGGCAGTATTTTGTGTGCATGGCATCCTGAGGGGGATGCTATGTCGACTTTGCCTTTTTCTCCCCACCAACACACACAATCTGCAATGGCAGTGTGCATGTGTTAGGTGATGGATTTCCTAGTGTGGCACAACAAATGTTGCAGCCCTTCTAGGGTCCTTCCCTGGTCACAGGGCCCTTGGTACCACTGGTACCTTTTACAAGGGACTTAGCTTTATGCCAGGGGTGTGCCAATTGTGGAAACAATGGTACATTTTTAGTGAAAGAAAACTGGTGCTGGGGCCTGGTTAGCAGGGTCCCAGCACACTTCTTAGTCAAGTCAGCATCAATATCAGGTAAAAAGTGTGGGGGGGGGGGGGGGGTAAACCATGCCCACAGTGGCACTATCCTACACTGACCCTTCTTTGCTCCCACATACCCCACAAAGAGTTGGTCATCCACCCAGAACTCTTTTGTGCGGTCAAGGTTGAATGACAATGCTCTTTTTGAATCCAGTCGGTAGAGTCGCTCCTCTTCTTTAGAGGGATGCAGTGGAGCAAAGAAGGTGGGCAGGCTGATGTTCTGACCCATATGAAACACAGGAACATGGTGAGATACAATGGCTTAGATGAGAGTCTGCATCAAACTCACTGCCCTGGCAGATGTTATTGCGACTATGAAGGCTGTCTTGATGGTGAGCAGCCGGAGGGCACAGTTGTACATATAAGAAGCACACATAATAAATGTGAGGAACAGTTTTAGGTTCCACTGGGGTATACCAAAGGGAGTAGGAGGATACATATGTACAAGCCATTTGAGAAATCTATGTACAATAGGTGACTTGAATAACGAAGGCTGATCGGGCTGCCGAAAGAACGCCGATATGGAGGCAAGAGACCCTTTGAGAGCGCCCAATGCAGAGCCCTGCTGGGCAAGGGATAAAACAAAGAGAAGAATGCCAGAGAGAGACGCAGAAAGAGGATCAATGGACATATACTGTCTTAGTGGAGGGACATCTAGCTGCCAAAATAACTTTACAGATTTCGGGAGGAAGGTAGAAGGCTGTCGACTGTCGCTGCTCGATCTCCACGCATCAAGGCGCAGAACTGACAGGTTCGGGCGGAGAACCTTGCCCTGCTGCTGCGACAGAAGATCTTCATGAAGGAGCAGCCAGATCGGAGGATCGATGCTCATTTTCAGAAGCTCAGGATACCAGATTATTTGTGCCCAGCGCGGAGCCACGAGGATTACTTGGGCCCTGTTGTTCCTGTTCTTCTTGAGAAATCTGGACAGAAGTGGTATGGGCGGAAAGGCGTACAGGAGGCCTGAGTTGCACTCATGACTAAAAGCGTCACTGAGCAATTACCGCACTCAGAACACCAACGCGCAATACTGCGTTCTCTTCGGAGGCAAACAAATCTAACCAAGGCTCTCCCCACTGCTGAAAGTGTCCTTGTGCCACCACCTCAGAATGGAGACACCACTCAAGATCCGCTAGGCATCAACGGCTGAGTTCAACTATCCTGGCGTTCAGAGAACCTTCCAGGTGTTGAACCACCAGGGTTATGCGCCCTGCTGTTCCAGCCATGTCCAGAGATGCAAGGCCTCTTGACAAAGGGTCCACGACCCCACATTGCCCTGCTTGTTGCAGTACCACATTGTGGTGGTGCTGTCCGTGAACACCTGCATTATCTTTCCTTTGACAACAGGAAGAAACGCCTTCAATGCTAGTCGGAATGCCCGGAACTCCATTAAGTTGATATTGAGTCTGGATTCCACCTGAGACCAGAGGCCTCTGATCTCTACCTCTCCCAGATGGCCGCCCCATCCTAGAAGTGACTTATTTGTCACTATTGTAAGATATGGTTGGGGAAGGGAGAGGAGTCTGCCTCTGACCCAGTCGCAGTTCACTAACCCCCACTGTAGATCTTTCTGCAGTTCCCTCCAAGATCTGAAGCGTGTCAGTGACATTCCCCTGATGCTGTGCCCACCGGAACCTCAAGTCCAACTGCAGAGCCCTCATATGTCATCTGGTATGTTTTACCAACAGGGTGAAGAAGGCCATGAGGCCCAACATCCTCAGAGTCTGTCTCAATGAAATCCAGGATAGAGGCCGAAACATTGGAATCATAACCTGGACTCGCTGCTCGGGAGGATAGGCCTGAAACTGCACTGTGTTCAGAACAGCTCCAATGAAAGACAGCGTCTGAGACGGAGTCATGCGTGACTTCGGCACGTTTATGGGGACCCCTAGGAATGCAGTAGGTTTGCCGTAGTCTGAAGGTGGGTGACTACATCCCTGGGTGAAGAAGCCTTCAACAGCCAGTTGTCGAGGTAGGGGAAGACTGAAACCCCTAAGCCAACGCAGAAGAGCTGCGACCACCGCCATCACCTTGGTGAGCACCTGAGGGGTACTGGTAATGCCAAAGGATAGCACAGTAAACTGAAAGTACTCGTGGACTACCTTGAATCCCAAGTAGCAGGATGGTGATGTGAAAATACGCATCCTGTAAGTCCAACACTACCATCCAGTCTCCTTGGTCTAGGGCTCCCCTGAGCTCAATTCCACTGTTGTTTCGCCCCTCCTGGACTCCATGACGACTCCTGCAGTCTCAGATGACAGTATCCCCCAACCACGAGTGTTTGAGGACAAGGAAACCCAACGATGAAAGACACCCCTGCACCCATCATCCCTGCACCTTGGAGAAGAGGACCAAAGGTGCACCTACATCCCCGAGCACCCCACGTTTACAACTTACCTGTTGGTTGTCCCCAACTGGCCCCACCAGCCAGAGCCTGCAGCCTAAATCCAGAGACAAAACCCTTTTGAAATACATTAGGCACCTGATGTGTACCTCTGCACCCGGCCGCCCTAGTGCCTAGTGACCTGTTGGTGTGGTCCTGACCCTTGCCAAGTACTCACCTTAAGCCTACAAGATTGGACCTGTGATTTGTCAATAAGTGGTTCTTTGACTGTGTGGTCCTCCCATAGGTTAACATTAAAGAATGCTGAAATTGTATTAAATGTCGATTTTGGAGAAGAAAACAGGGGAATCAAAGCAAGCTACATCTCCCTGGACTCACCCAGGTGTCTAGTTTTCAGAAATGTTTGGGTTTGGTAGGTTTCCCTAGATGGTCGCCAAGCTGGGATCAAAAAGGCAGGTATCCCCCTTGCAAATAAAAGGTTGTTTTGTGATAGATAGGGAAACACCTGCGTTTTTGGTCCCAGGCTCAGCCACCATCTAGAAAAACCTACCAAACCAAGACATTTTGAAAATTAGACACTTGGAGGGTACAGGGAGATGTGGCTTACTTTGATTCCCCGTTTTCTTTCCCAGATTCCCCTGCAAACCTCAAATATAGCTAAAAGTCATCCTTTCCTCACATTTCTATGCAGAAATATTGCGAGTATCACCGTGCCAGCACAAACTTTATACCATCTCAACGTTCCTTTCGGTCTCCTGATAAAAACGATAACTCACTTGTGCACGTAGGCCAAGTGCCTGTGACAGAGATGGGCCAAAAACGTGTGGATTGCCCTATTGGACCCACTTAACACCCTAAATTTTTCATTTTATATGCTTTTAAGCTGACTCTGCTTTAGGCACCCACAACAGTGAGGTATGATTTTTATTGGGAGACCGAGGGGAATGCTGGATAGTAGGAAATGTGTACTGGAGCGGTGATCCTACACCTTTCCCACACAGAAATGAAAAGAAAAGGTAATCTTTTAGCTAAATTTGAGGTTTGCAGGGGATTCTGGGTAAGAAAACGATGGGGGATCCATGCAAGCCACACTGCCAGCCAAGTGCCAGTCCACACACACCGCCAGCCAAGAAGTGTACACAAACACCAGCAAAATGTCAGTGCGTACACACACAGCCAGCCAACCCCCCCTCCAAAGTCCATCCCCCCACCACACACATGCTTCCTGGTATGTAGTTGGTTTTCAAGCCTAAAAATATAGCTGATTATAGCTGGAAAAGGCCAAAATGTGTGTGTGTATGTGTGTATATGTGTATATGTGTGTGTGTGTGTGTGTGTGTGTGCCCGTTGAATCATGGGCAGCCTCCACCCCTACACTATTTACAGAAAATAATCCCTGGTGCCTAGAGTTCTTTCACAGCTCCTGAGGCTGTTTTTACAAAACCCAGATCCCCCTGCTGTAATCAGGCAAGGGATTTGGAGCTCGTGTGAAGAGGACGGAATGGTTCTGTCCTCCGCACACGAGCGCCGGTGCACATGAAGGAACCATTCGGTCATGCGCACCGAAGGGGCTGAAGCTGACAAACAAAAAAAAGCCATAGAGCTAACAGCCTCCCAGTGAGTACCAATGTCCACCTGCACATTTTTAACATCACACGTAGGAAAAAGTTTGGGTCAGCTTCTGATGGTAAGAACTGTGGACAGGCAGGTGTCGGTTTCATGAAAGACACCAGTGGTGGGTGGGGGTTGGGGAATGGCCTTTATTGACAAAAAAATAATCAAGTCTGGCTCTGGTAAAGAAGCCAGTGAGGAAAAGCATGGTGACAACTTACAATACAACCTTGTTCTTCTCCAAGGGGAGTTGGAGTGTTATCTTGCTTTTCTTGTGTGACATAGGCTACAAGACCTAGAATTGTGCCTTGAACCCAGACAACACAAACAGTTGTCATGAGTGTCTGAGTGATATTTGGCTACTGAACTTCTGACAAGGCTTAAACTGATTTTCTTTGAGGAGGGTTAAGAGTATAAAATCCCCAACACACTGCACTAAGGACCAGAAAAACATTTTGGAGAGCAATGAAACTGCATCACATCTGAGAGGAGAAACTATCGACCCACAGTGAAACATGCAGAAAGAGCTCAACTGATGATATGGTGCTGGGCATTTAACGGCTCCAGTGATGTCACCATGACTCCACTTTCTGCATCTAGATGGAACAAATTACTCCTACTGTAATTGAAGAGATATGTTATAACTTTTTTGATTCAGCCTAGGGCTTGGGATATTCAAGAGGAGAATTATCTGCAAGAAGAGGTATCCATCAGATCTCAATGAATTAAACTGACCATTATAAGCCATATTAGGCAGTACTAAAAACACTTCAGCCTGACACCTTTTCAGCTAACATTGTAGCTAATTGAGTAAGATGACATTTTCTTCCTGAAAAGAAAAAAAACTTGAAACAGCAACAGAAAACTTGCTTCGCTGAAATCATTTATACAGCCAGCTCTCACTGAACTCTTCAGTTGAGGAATGAATCAAACAGCCTGCTTTGCTAGGAGGATAGAATCAACTGGGTATGTGTACCCTAACTTAGTCAATGTTTTTATCCAAAGTGCAGGTACCATAGTAAAACTGCAGGAATAGTACAAGTGTATTGAAACGGATCACAACAGCAAGAACAAAAAATAGTTTACTACGTGAGGGAAAGCATGTTTCACAAAATAACTTATTTTTCTTTTTAACTATGGCTAGGAAAGCAAGCTAGTAGGAGCAAGATTGATTCCACCACTATCAACTCTGTCCTGCTGAACAGAAATTAACAGGCAGTTGATAGAGAAAAATTAAGTCAAAGAGTTAAGTAGGAGAGAAAGCCGACGTGTATTGTAATGCAAATATTATGTGCAGCGATCCATCCAACTGGCAAATGAAAATGAATGTAACTCACAAAATATAAATTAGTGGGGGAGAAATTGTATTTTATTGAGTGTTTCAGCTTCCGCGCAACAATATAATGCTGGAAGTACAACCTTTATTACTGCTAACTCAGTGTACAAAATAATAAGACATTTGTAAGTATGTATATAATATAAACAAACATTCTTAAAAAGTTCAGTATGTTCTTTACTTATTTTAGCTGTTGTGTGCATACAGTGAACTAATATGCCAGATGCTATATTGGTGAATGGCTCATAAAGTCCTTCCTAGGTGTCAAATGGCAAGGGGAAGAAGAACCACATCAATGTAAGGCCAAGTAATAATATTTCAGTGTTTGCCTGGCCTAGCTGTCCATATCAAACAACTCAGATAAAGTCCCATCTTTTGGTCGGCTGTATGTTTATTACCATACCTATGGCGTTCCTTAGCTTGCAGTGCCAAGCCCTCAGGTATTGCCCATTTCTCAACTTCCGTTTTTCATCAACAATGAGGTGGTGCTTTTGGGAGCACCCATCTAATGCTATAGCTCGTCCAGCAAGTACCAGGGAAAGATCTAAAAATGTATTACTGACATTTCCAGGTTTAGAGTGAGTATATAACCATAGGAGACCTAAGTCTGCTCTTCAGAAATCTGCTTTTGCAAGTGTTCTTTCCATATCAGCTGTCAACTTCGCCCAGAGACGAGCAATCACAGGACAATCCCAGATCATATGAGTAAATGCAGCATCTAGCAGGTTGAACCACGGGTATTTTTAGTTGAAAGAAAACTTATGCTAAGGAAAAATAAACTAAATCATTAATTTAGGTTGACAAAAGAAACTAAGCATGCAGGGCAGTGATGTGACAGGAGGAAAAATTGACTTAAGCCAAGATGTGAGTAATGAAAAGAAGATAGCAACGTGGATACATAAGAGAGCGGAATGCACACACCACAAATATTTTCAATGGTTATTTAACACTTTCAAGGTTTATTTTGTCGGATCATAGCATTTTTGACCATTGACAGGCTGCAAGGTTACTTATACTGATTACCAGAGTGAAGCAAAGATGTGAGGTAATCATTTGCATTATGAAAAGCATCAGTTGCGATGTTGAAGTAATTCTTTCAGAAGAGGATACTTGGGTAAGACCTTTAACTTCATTAAGGTATTGTACTAAAATCCTTATGGATACACAATTGTACCTTGGTGTAGTTATTAAAGAAGAGATTGCCTAAAAATACACAAAACAATGTGTGTGCAATAGACTTTCTTACCATGTGGGCAGTCACATCTTTATTCTGAAAATTGACTTTCAGCGTACTACATTCCCCAACACGAGTAGGCGGGAACCTATATAGGTTAATTGGAGTGTATACACCTCTCACTACAACTTCATTCTTCCTAAAAAAAGAAGAAAAAAAAATACAAAATTATTAGCTTGCAATTTCCTTCATTTCATGTATATGTCAAACATGGGAGTAACTGGTACTACACAATGAACAGAAATTCAATTAAGGCTCTCTTATTTGTGCTCCGAAAGCAGACAAAGTCAAGCTCCCTGTATAACACTTCCTGCAGCATGTTGTACAGATATAATCAACCACTAAAGCAGCTAGGCAAGCGGTAGAGGTGGTAAATGTAAGGAAATCTTACTTCAAGGCCCCATTTCCACAGCTATGTTGCAGCCCTCTTCCTTTTAACAAAAATATTTTCTCATTACATGTATTAGTATCCACAGGGAAATGCCAGATGAAGTTCAGTCAATAGAAGTATTTGGTCTGCACTCAACATCAATTCAGTGAAAGTTCATTTCTGGGTTCTGGACAGTGGACCACATCATCGCATTACTTCTTCTAATGCTTAGGCTCCTACTGACCTCTTCATGTGCTTGCTAAATTATATAAGCCTTTGTTGTGAAATCTTGAAACCTTAAATACAACATTTGAATTGAATGGATAGACGTTAACGCTGACCGAGACATGTGTTATGCCTCTTGGTATGTGTAGAGAAGCAGGAGTCAGAGACGGTGTGTGGATGGTGCAAACAGATAGTAACTTCTTATATGTGGAAACGTTTAGTTAAAGCTGATGTTTGAATGCAAAGCTAATATTTTGATTAAGCTGGAGGAAAACATTTCTTACCTACAGTAATGCTTTTACTGGTGGGTGTTTTATTTAACCGCTGATAGCTCACCTTGGAATACTTCCTAAGCAATGCTCTTGTGTGCTGCTGGGGAGACTCTGTGCTGCTCCATAGTACCCCTGACATGACGGAGTGAGGCCACATATTAGGACCAACCTTGAGCGATGACATCGTTTTCTTGCTGGACTCTTTCCATGCCCTCAAACAAGGCGTGCTAAACACTTGCTAGCACCAGTGTGCCAATTCCTAACTTGGAACCTCTTTTAGTTGTGAAGACTGCTACTCATCAGAATGGAGACAAGGAAGAGCAGTGAGGAATCTGTTGTTAAATAGAGTATCCACCACAAAGAAAAATACTAAAGGTAAGTTACTTGTTGTTTTGAGGGATGTTTCTAACAACAGATTCCTCACTTTTGAAAACATACCTATGCAGTACCTCCCTGAAGGAGGAAGCTTGGTGGAGTTGAGTCATACCAAAGAGCCTAATGTCCTTTTCCAGCAGACCTGATTGTCAAGGCAGAAATATGTTGTGAACGTATTCACTGACAACAATGTCAGAGCCTGGCATATATCAAGAACAGGCACTCTGCTTCTTGGCCAGTGCACAGCAGATCTTAAAGCAGAGGAATATCCACAATGAACAAGTCCTCTTCTGCACTGCCTGTCCTTTCTTTGCCCAGTAGAACACTGTAAAAGGCTGATCTCCACCTGATGGTCCTTGATATGAACAACCTAAAACTTTAAAACTAAAAGTCCAGCCAATTAAGTCTTTCCTTTCTCAATGGGTGAAGAAATGGTTTCTTACCTGTAACTCCAGTTCTCTCTTAGGGGTATTTCTATGATAGTCATAAGCACTGAATAGTTCTGCGCGCCTGTGGGGACCCCAGAGCACTGATGTGAAGCATATTCTTAAGTGCAGATACCAGCCCTTTGAAAAAGGTCTGTCAAAAACCACTTAAGAATAACACTGTGCAGCCTATGTGAACAGCTACACAGGCCAAATTGTTGAAAAGAAAGCAGCTGCATTGTAAATTCACGTTCAAACACCTATTTATTGTAGAAATGTAATAAAAAATACATTCTCATACTTTATTTACACCTCTCATGAGAATAAAACAATGCAGGGCAGTGTAGCCCATAGGCTGCCATTATACAGAATGTAAATAGAGTTGTGCCTTTAAGAAAGTAAAGTCTTCCTGTATCCCATCATGCACAGCAAAAGGCAGTTGCCTCAGTTCTTTTTGAAGGCTTGTAACCTGACATGAAGGAACAAAACATTCGCTGGAGTACCAACCTCGATACTACTATGGCAACTTTTTCTATGTCAACTCCACCGGGGAGGAGGGAGGGTTGCTTATGACTATCATGGAAATACCCCTACGAGAGAACTGGAGTTACAGGTAAGAAACCATTCCTTCTCTCGTAGGGGATTTCCATGTATAGTCATAAGCACTGAATAGACTAGCAAGCCCATCCCCATAAACGCAGTGGAGTAGACAGAATAATACTGAAAAAACATGAATCATGCAAATAAATTCTTAAGCGAGGCCTGTCCAACCTGCGCATCTGCCCTAGCGTCTGTATCAAGGCAGTAATGCTGTGTAAAGGTATGGACCGATTTCCAAGTGGCTGCCTTGCATATCTCTGCCAAAGGGATATTTCTCATTAAGGCCGCAGTAGCTGCCTTCCCTCTAGTAGAATGGGCTTTTGGCTTGCCACCAAGAGATTTGTTCGCTAACTGATAACACAACAGTATACATGAAACAATCCACCTGGATAATGATTGCTTAGACGTGCCCAACCCTGTTCTAACTGGGCCATAGTTAACAAAGAGCTGCTGTGATTTACGCAAGCATTTTGTCCTGTCCAAGTAAAATTTCAAAACCCTCTTTACATCCAGAGAATGCAGAGTTCTCTCGGCAGGGGTAGTTGGATTTTGAAAGAAAGTCGGTAATGAAATGGTTTGGTTCACATGAAAGTCGGAAACGACTTTCGGTAAAAATTTTGGATGCGTCCTCATCACTACTTTCGCAGAATGAAAGACCGGGTAGGGTTCTTGAGCGCAAAGGGCCTGGATTTCGCTGACCCTACGCGCTGATGTGATTGCAACCAGAAAGGCAGTTTTCCACATGAGATGTTGAAGTGATGCTTTATGTATTGGCTCGAACGGAGGTAGCATGAGATGCGATAGGACAACATTCAGTTCCCATGGAGGAGATGGCCTCCTAATGGGAGGGAAAACCTTTTTTAAGCCCTCCAGGAAGTCCTTGATAATTGGGATCCTAAAAAAGGAGGTTTGAGAGGGGCTCTTTCTATTTGCCGTTAGAGCCGCCAAGTGCACTTTTATTAATGTCAATTGTAAACCCGATTTTGCCAAACTTAGCAAGTATGGCAGGATAGCTTCCTCTCCACAGGATACCGGGTCAACGTTGTTGTCCAAACACCACACACAGAATCTTTTCCACTTGCATGCATAAGCCGATCGTGTGGAAGGGCGCTTTGCTTCTCTTAGGATTTCCATACAGTCCTGAGGTAGGTTCAAGTGTCCATATTGCACTAACTCAGGAGCCATGCTGCCAAACTCAACGATGAGAGGTTGGGATGAGATATCTGCCCTCTGAACTTCGTGAGAAGGTCCGGACGATGAGGCAGTCTGATGTGTGGCTTGAGTGACCGGTGCAGAAGGTCTGGAAACCACCATTGGCATGGCCATTCTGGAGCAATTAGAATCATTTTGGATTGAGCATTGGATAGCTTCTGGAGGACTGCCGGTATCAGGGGAAGCGGTGGAAAGACGTAAAGAAATGCTCCTGACCAGCTTATCCACAGGGCATTCCCCAGTGTCCCTGGATGGTAATATCTGGAGGCGAAGCTTTGGCATTTTTTGTTTTCTGGGGTTGCGAATAGGTCTATAGAGGGGGTACCCCATAGTGCGAAAATGGAACGAACGACGTCATCGTGTAATACCCATTCGTGGTTCTCGTCCATTACGCGGCTGAGAGCATCCGCTTGAACATTCTGCGTGCCCGGCAGGTGCGTTGCCATTAGCGACAGCTTCCTGGCTAGAAGCCAATGCCAGATTGTCTGAGCCTCTCTGGATAATATCCTGGACCTGGTGCCTCCTTGTTTGTTTACGTAATACATGGTGGCCACGTTGTCTGTCTGGAGGAGGAGAGTTTCAGTTTTCAGAGAAGGTAGGAAGGCCTTGAGCGCAAGATGGACTGCGCGAAGCTCCAGCAGGTTGATATGATAGAGACTCTCTCTCTGTGACCACTTGCCTTGGACTCGAAGATGATCCATGTGCGCTCCCCATCCGCGCAGCAATGCGTCTGTTACGATGGTTTGAGCTGGAGGCTGTTGATGGAAAGGAATCCCCACCAAGAGAGTGTTGGGTGAACACCACCACTTGAGGGACTGTAAGGCGTGGGGGGAAAGAAGGACTCTGCTCTCCCAATCGTCCATCAGTTGACACCATTGGTCCTCCAGGCACTCCTGTAAGGGTCTCATATGGAGGCGAGCATTGGGAACGAGGTGGATACACGACGCCATCGAGCCCAGTAGAGAGGCTATTACTCTTGCAGTGGTCTGTGGTGTTCTCTCTAGTTGCTTGCACTTTTGGATAATCGATATTAGTCGTTCCTCCGAAGGAAACACCTTTCCTTGCTTGGTATCTATAATGGCCCCTAAGTAATGCAGCCTCTGAACAGGCGTTGCTGTGGACTTGAGAAGATTGACTTGAAGACCGAGATTCTGGAGCAGTTGTTGAGTCCAGTTGAAATGTTGTTGGGCCTCTAGATATTTGGAGGCCTTTATGAGCCAATCGTCT
Source organism: Pleurodeles waltl (assembly GCF_031143425.1). NCBI lineage: Eukaryota > Metazoa > Chordata > Amphibia > Caudata > Salamandridae > Pleurodeles > Pleurodeles waltl. The sequence continues at coordinate 459,168,855 of NC_090439.1, forward strand.
AGATAGGGGTAGACAAATATTCAATGCTTCCTCAAATGGGTGGCTACCACCGCCATGCATTTGGAAAAAGTTCTCGGCGTTGATTTGAGGCCGAAGGGTAGAACCGCAAATTGGTAATGGCTTTTGCCGACGGTGAACCTTAGGAATTTTCGATGTTTCTTGCTCACCGGAATGTGAAAATAAGCGTCGCGAAGGTCTATCGCACAGAGCCAGTCGCCCTGACGAAGTTGCGGGTAAATTTGGTAAAAGGATAGCATCCTGAATTTCTCTTTGGAAATCCACTTGTTTGCTGTCCTTAGGTCTAGAATGGGACGAAACTCTTGTTTGTCCTTCTTTGGCACTAGAAAATACCTCGAATAAAACCCTTTCCCGTGTTGGTTGATCGGGACGGGCTCTATTGCTCTTTTTTGTAATAGAATATCTACTTCTAACTGAAGAGATTCGAGGTGGTGGCTGGCTGGTTTGGGTGGAACAGATGGCGGAGGATTGATGAATCTGAGAGCGTAACCATTTCGCACAATATTCAATACCCAGGCGTCTGATGTGATGCGTAGCCACTCGTCCAGATGATTTGAGATACTTCCCCCTACCGGAGTGGGTAACGGAGGAGAGGGAAGTGAAGATTCAGGGCTTAGACGCGGGAGCCTGGCGAGTTGCCTGAGTTTGAGGCGTGGAACGACCCCTTGTCGACTTTCGCTGTGTCGAGAAGGCCCTTGGCTGCTGCTGTTGCTGCTGTGGACGTGAGGACATCCAGTGTGGTGCCTGATACCTGTGGGTGAATAGCCTTAGCTGGTAGGGACGGAATACTTTTCGTTGTTCCTTTGGGTGTTCGATGCCTACCGCTTTTAAAGTGTCTAGCTCAGACTTCATTCTTGACATTTCGTCATCGGCATGAGAGCCGAACAAGGTGGAGCCTGAAAATGGTAAATTCTGAATCCTCTGTTGTGCCTCTGGTTTGAGAGATGTCAATCGCAACCATGCGTGTCGTCTTAAAGCTACTCCATGAGCGTAGTTATGTGCCGACAGCACCGAAGAATCAGCAGCAGCGCTTATCACCTGGTTGGAAACCATGGCACCCTCACCCACGACCTCCAAGAAATCTTCCCTTTTGTCCTTGGGTAAGTGCTCTGCAAACTGCAGCATAGAGTCCCAAAGAGCACGATCATATCTTCCTAATAAAGCAGTGGCACTGGCTGCTTTCATTGTGATGGCTGCGGTAGAGCATACTTTTTGGCCTGCAGCATCGATCTTTCTGCTCTCCTTATCAGGAGGCGAGGAGGAAGACGGTGATGTAGAGTGTAACTTCTTTGCCGCTACTATAACCACCGAGTCCGGCACCGGGTCCGATCTTAGGAATAGAGGGTCTTGCTCCGGTGGGCGATACTTTTTAATAAGTCTGGAAGGAGCAGATTTCGTTGTGGCCGGTGTCAGAAAAATATCCATTGCCGGTTCAAGAAGACCCGGAACCAATGGAAGTAAAGGTCTTGACGATGTCCTCTGGTGTAAAGTCTCAAAAATCACTGAGGTCGATGGGGCGGGTACCGCCAGCGGGATATTTAGTTTGGTCGCCCAGCGCACTAGGACCTCTTGGAAGGTACTCACGTCATCTATGGGGGACACTCTCGGGGACGGTGAGTCCGACAGGGTTAGAGAGTAGTCCCTTGTAGACGTAGAAGAATGTCTATGACGTGAATGCGAGGATCTCTGAATTGACTCATGTCACTGGTGCCGAGAGGAAGACGAACGTCTAGAGGAATGTCTGGAATGTCTTATGGATTCCGCTGGAGTCATCGGAACAGACTCTGAAGGGGGGGCCGGAAGAGGAGCCGCAGGTGTTACTGGTGTCTGCGGCGACGGCGGCTGTTGAGGATAGAGCTGAGGCGAAGCCGGAAGTAGGATGAGTGAGGCCGAGGATTCTGAAGTGGTATAAACCCTTCTAGGCCTCTTTGACTGTCGCCTCGACGTCGACACACTCCTCGACGTCGAAGTACGGTGACGGCGGGTGCCTCTTGACGTTGATTCCCCTCGTCGCTGAGATCCTCACGACGACGACCTTTCTCGACGTCGATGTGATGATGGCGACTGTCTTCGACGGTGAGCACTCTCCTTCGACGCCGATCGTCCTCGTCGCGTCGACGGCGACCTGGACCAAGATCTTCTCGACGGCGAGCTTCCACGCCGTCTCGACGGCGAAACAGCTGCCGACGTCGAGCGATGCCACTTTCTCGACGGTGAGCCGGTCCTCAACGGCGAGCATGTAGGCGCCGTTCCAGGCCTCGACGTCGATGCCCTCGACGTCGTCGGAGACCTATGCCGTTTATGAGCAGGTCTGGCAGAAGTAGCAGAGGAAACAGGGAGAGCCCTGGTAGAAGACTGACCTTCTCCTCGCTCTGTGGCAGATTGACCACTTCTTCTCCTGTCCTCTCTTGCCTGAAGTCGAATTTTCTCCCTGTCATGAAGGGTTCTTCTGGAGAAAGTTCTACAGATGTCACAGGAGTCAGGCTTGTGGCTGGATGGAAGGCAAATTATACAGACCTGGTGTGGATCTGTTTTAGCCTTTTTTCTGCCACAAGAAGGACATTTATCAAAAAGTGAAGGCATTCTAAAATAGAAAAACCTTAAATTTCTGTCAGAATTTGACAGAAAAGGTTAGCAAATGTTCACTCAATATTAAAAACGTCGAGTGAAATTGAAATTCAAAAGGTTTTAATTGAATTTTATGTCAAAAAAGCTTTGTGAAGTAGAGCTCAATGCTTCAGGGTCCTGTCAGAAGGAGCCGGAAAAAAGAACTGAGGCAACTGCCTTTTGCTGTGCATGATGGGATACAGGAAGACTTTACTTTCTTAAAGGCACAGCTCTATTTACATTCTGTATAATGGCAGCCTATGCACTACACTGCCCTGCATTGTTTTATTCTCATGAGAGGTGTAAATAAAGTATGAGAATGTATTTTTTATTACATTTCTACAATAAATAGGTGTTTGAACGTGAATTTACACTGCGGCTGCTTTCTTTTGAACAATTTGGCCTGTGTAGCTGTTCACATAGGCTGCACAGTGTTATTCTTAAGTGGTTTTTGACAGACCTTTTTTAAAGGGCTGGTATCTGCACTTAAGAATATGCTTCACAGTGCTCCGGGGTCCCTGCAGGCGCGGGGAACTATTCAGTGCTTATGACTATACATGGAAATCCCCTACGAGAGAAGGGTAAAGATCACCATCAGGTTGATGGATTGCCCAAAGTTGAAGGGAGTCACAACTTTAGACAAGAAGGCCACTCGGGTCCTCAGCACCAGTTTATAAAGAAAAAAATGTGTAGGGCTATTGCAACAACAGTGCCTGAAGTTTAATCATGTGACAAATGAACAAGTTAATAACTTTATAGAACACATTATCTGGTAGAGATTATCTCGCTGCGGATTCCTTACCTTTGAATTCCCTGGAGTCAGCTTCAAATCCAGAATTTTTTGCTGAGCAAAACCCTGCGTGCGCTGTCCGGTAGTAGTGTTTGGATCCGTGTGCATCATTCGGCTCTGGGTGGCTTCGTCAGCGTCGTTGGAGCCGTCTGTGACGTTGCGGTCGCCTACAAAGGCACCAGCCCAGCACGCGTACGTCAGTTCTTTTATCCACAAACTTCCACGCCAGAACCAGAGAGTCATGGATAGAACCAACATTCTGTCTGTGCAAAACTAGGCCACTGAAAGGGATAGACCCCAATTATACTAGACATATCCACAGAGCCGGAAGGCATGGGTGAGTGTAAGGAATGCAGCTAGAGTTTCTACCAGAAAATAAGTTACTGAAGGTAAGTAACTTGTTCATCTGATAGAGACTTCTCGCTGCGCATTCCTTACCTTTGAATTCCCTGGTGTCAGCTTCAAATCTAGAATTTTTTGCTGAGCAAAACCCTGCGTGCGCTGTCCGGTAGTAGTGTTTGGATCCGTGTGCATCATTCGGCTCTGGGTGGCTCCGTCAGCGTCGTTGGAGCCGTCTGTGACGTTGCGGTCGCCTACAAAGGCACCAGCCCAGCACGTGTACGTCAGTTCTTTTATCCACAAACTTCCAGGCCAGAAGCAGAGAGTCATGGATAGAACCAACATTCTGTCTGTGCAAAACTAGGCCCCTGAAAGGGATAGACCCCAATTATAATAGACATATCCACAGAGCCGGAAGGCATGGGTGAGTGTAAGGAATGCAGCTAGAGTTTCTACCAGAAAAGAAGTTACTGAAGGTAAGTAACTTGTTCATCTGGTAGAGACTTCTCGCTGCGGATTCCTTACCTTTGAATTCCCTGGTGTCAGCTTCAAATCTAGAATTTTTTGCTGAGCAAAACCCTGCGTGCGCTGTCCGGTAGTAGTGTTTGGATCCGTGTGCATCATTCGGCTCTGGGTGGCTTCGTCAGCGTCGTTGGAGCCGTCTGTGACGTTGCGGTCGCCTACAAAGGCACCAGCCCAGCACGTGTACGTCAGTTCTTTTATCCACAAACTTCCACGCCAGAAGCAGAGAGTCATGGATAGAACCAACATTCTGTCTGTGCAAAACTAGGCCCCTGAAAGGGATAGACCCCAATTATAATAGACATATCCACAGAGCCGGAAGGCATGGGTGAGTGTAAGGAATGCAGCTAGTGTTTCTACCAGAAAATAAGTTACTGAAGGTAAGTAACTTGTTCATCTGATAGAGACTTCTAGCTGCAGATTCATTACCTCTGAATATATACCAAAGCCAAAACCTCCTGGAGGTGGGCTGTGGATACCACTACTACACTAAAAAAGTCCTGTAGGACTGAACAGGCAAAGTGTCAGTCTCTCCGTACCCGATTGTCCAGGCAGTATTGTTTTTGCAAACGTGTGTAAAGGTGCCCACGTTGCCACATGACAAATCTCCAGGACTGGAACATCCCGAGCTAGCGCAGTGGTAGCAGCTTTGCCACTGGTAGAAGGAGCCCTCAAGCCCTAAGAAGGCTTCTTCCTGGCCAGTGCGTGGCAGATCTTGATGTAGAGAACCACCCAGTTCAAAATGGTTTGCTTCTGCACTGCCTGACTGTAGGAAGTTGACTCTCTATATACTATCTCAAAGTGAGAGATAATGTGCAGAGTCCAAGGGTTCCCCTTAGAGGGTGATAGTAGCAAAATTAGATAAGACTAATGCTCTATTTTGTGGAAGTGTAGTCAAGCAGTAGGCTTATCAGAGGGTAGTTTTTAGCATTTGTTGTACACACACAGGCAATAAATGAGAACACACTCAAAGACTTAAGTCCAGGCCAATAGGTTTTTATACAGAAAAATATTATATTCTTAATTTATTTTAGAACCACAAAATTCAGAATTTAGGTAAGAACATAAATGGTAAGGTACCACCATATAACTATTTAATTAGACTTCATGTTTAACACAATGTCGTTTGTCTACCTACAGCTATTAACAGAGTTACTAGTTTATGAATCCTTTGCACGCACATTGTGCCATTTTTTGGATAATGAATGTCCATGTGCTCACTTTTTGTCTATATCATGACATATTTCGCCAACCATTATGTTTTGGGCCTTACCACTTTCTACGATCTCTTGTATGCCTAACTGTTACATTTGTATGTGTATACCTAGTTATTTCGTTATTAGACTACAAGTTTAATAACTATTATTTTATGTCTACATACTGCTATCAACAGTTTTACTAGCTACACTGTGTCATTTTCTGGATAAGGATTGTTTAAGTATTTACCTTTTGCCTCTTTTACCATGACATACTTTGCTCCATACTTATCCAAGTCAACGTCTTTGTCATTGTCTCTTCTGTTCTTTTTGTATGTGGGCTTTTTTCACCATAACGTTTCTCTATTCCTTCTCTAGTTACACTTTTATTTCACTGCTCACGTTCCCTTATTCACTATTACTCCTTCCGTGTAGCCTTCCCTCTTCCGAGATTCCCACTGTTTTTACTAAGCATTCCGACAACAGGGCCCGTTGTTTTTATTCACAACCCTTCTTTGATTTTGGTGATTTTTTAACGCACTTAAGTGCACGCATTAATTTTGCGACCACTCTGTGATGCAAACTACCTTACGAACAGTATCCGGCTCACGTCCTTAAGGGTAAGATCACAGAACGCCTGTGTTATGTTTTACGTATGGCTATTTCCATTAACTCTCTACCGCGAATGTGCGCATTTTATTAGTTTTCTTTCCTCTGCCGTTTCACTTGCATTTGCCATGCTTCCGTCCTTGCCCTACCTTTTGCTTACCCTTTACCTTTTCACTGCTTACGCCACTTGCAGACCTGCTAGTGCTCCCACTTCTTTGCATTTTACATACTTCTGCTCCATTTTCGACTTTTTAATATACTACTATCAGATCTACGCCATACCATTAATATCTTCTTGTACAATTTCCCAGAGTTGCCGTCTGTTTTATGCCTGGACTAGAGCCATATGCAGCACTCACCATTATGACTTAACCAACTTTTCAACATTCTTCCCCTCAGTAAATTTACACTGACACCTGCAATATTCCTACTTATTACTACAGCTTCAGCTCCTACCTTACGCTTGATTTAACCCTTACCTCTTTTCCCTTAGGACCTTACAAGGACTTACCAAGGTCCTTTCAAATACATTACCTATGTTTATGCTGGACACGACGGTTCACCACCTTGTGCTACACGTACTAATTTAACTAACTAGCAAAAAAACATTTCCACCAACGTGGATTACAGGTAACTCTTTTAGACTTTTACCCTTTCCACATATCCCCCTTAGTTTAGTTACCTGCCTCATATTTACTTGGCTTTTTTCCTTCTCCTTTTTACCTTTTAGCAGTACTGTCTGCTCAATTCTTGTACCCAATACATTTCTAATTCCACTTATTTCTTAGGTAGGTCCAGTTAATTTTAATTGTTTTGCTCTACCCTACCCTTATGCATGCGTACTATCTTTCACCTACTTCATGGTTAACTGTCTTAATACCAGCCATGCCCACGCCTCTCAACCTAGAGGTTTCTCCCTTTTAAACCTACAAAATTTGTGTTGGTTTGGCAGTCTTTCCTGGTCTCTCTCACATATTGACAACTTCGCCTTCATTTCACTTTGGTGTTTGGTCTTTTACCTATCCACTTTTAGTATTCACATTTCCATTTCTCTTTTAAAAACTCAATTTATCACTACATGTCTGGATTACTCACCTTCAGTTTGTGCACACAGATACTCTATGTTTACACATGTTTAGTCCAATTAAATACACATTATATATACATTTCTTACAGCCTGGAAGATGTCACTGTGTGACGAAACACGGGTTGGCTGTGCTTGTTGGACTTGTTTTTCCACTCACAAGACTGTTGTCCAAAATAAAGAAACAGTGATCCACTTCACTTATCAACGGATTCTTCTTGCTTCGAATTTACTTGTGTACTGTTTTACTGTTTCATATCTTATGTGCTGTGGTCAGATATGTCTATTAAATGGTAAGGTACTTCACACAGGTAAGTATGGAACTTTGAATTAAACAGTAATGTACACAGTTTTGACAAAAATGGCAATAAGCCACTTTAAAAGAGGACACTGCAAAAAAATAATCAACAGTTCCTGGGGAAGGTAAGTAATAGTTAGTTTCTCAGGTAAGTAAAGCACTTGCAAGTTCAGTTTCCTTGGCACAGGCAGCCCACCGTTGGGGGTTCAAGTCAACCTCAAACACCCAGCACCAGCAACACAGGGCCAGTCAGGTGCAGAGGTCAAAGTAGGGCCCAAATAAAATAGGCACCTATGGAGAACAGGGGTGCTCCAGATCCAGTCTGCTAGCAGGTAAGTACCTGGGTCCTTGGGGAGCAGACCAAAGGGGGGGGTGGGGGTCACAAACAGGCACACAAATTACACCCTTAGCGGCACAGGGGCGGCCAGGTGCAGTGTGTGAACCAGGCGTCGGGTTTTGTATTGAAATCAAAGGAGGGATCCGGGGGCCACTCTGGCGATACAGGCAGGGTACAGGGGGGCTTCTCGGGCCAGCCACTGACTGGGCTAGGATGAGGGGTGAGGGACGCCTGCTATTCACTCCTGCACGGGTGGTTGGTTCCTCTTGGTCCTGGGGGCTGTGGGTGCAGTGCTTTGTCCAGGCGTCGGGTTCCTTTCGTACCGGGCAGTTGCGGTCAGGGGGAGCCTCTGGATCCTCTTTGCAGGCATCGCTGTGGGGGTGCAGGGAGGTCGGCTCAGGCTGTCCACGTCATTGGAGTCGTCTGTGGGTCCTGTCTGCGATGTTGGTTTCTCTGGACTCAGGCCGGGGGCATCGGGTGCAGAGTGTGAAGACTCATGCTTCCGGAGTGAATCTTAAGTCTTCTTTAAAGATGGTTTCCTGGTTGTAGTTTTGGACAGAGCCGCTGTCCTCAGGAGTTTCTTGGAGGTGATTGTATGAAATGAGAAATGTATTATCAATGACAGTGTCAAAATGCAATTCTAGCTGTAAATGCAACATACCTATGTCACACATCACAAGTCCTTGAAGGATGCATGCAGATGACACAGGTTGGTAAGCACACCTGTGAAACCGTAATGTAAAGGAACAACTCAGTTACCAAATAATCCTATGAAATTACACACAGGATAGAGGAAGACGTGTGACAGTGAATGTAATGGTAAAAATTAAAAAAAATTCACCTGTGTGTCACTGGAAATATTGCTGTATGACTGACTCCCTGTTGTCGTTGTCTTCTTCCTCAGATTCCTCCTCATCACTGTCCACAGGCTCCACAGCTGCCATAACACCGTCATCTGTACCATCCTCCTGCAGAAAAGGCACCTGGCGTCGCAAAGCAAGATTGTGAAGCATCGAGCAGGCGATGATGATCTGGCACACCTTCTTCGGAGGGCCCAAGTATCGTCACTGGTCAGGAGACCACCGACGGAGTCAGTGCCCAGGAGGGCCCAAGTATTGTCACTGGTCAGGAGACCACCGCCAGAGTCATTGCCCAGGAGGACCCCGGCAGCCACAGCCCCGCTGGGCAATGAGGGACCGTCATGCCACACACCAATGCCCAGTCCAGAGAACGTCATGCCACACACCAATGCCCAGTCCAGAGAACGTCATGCCACACACCAATGCCCAGTCCAGAACCGCCATGGCAAAGCACCGCTGAACAGTCCAGAGACCGTCATGGCAAAGCACCACTGAACGGTCCAGAGACCGCCATGGCAAAGCACCACTGAACGGTCCAGAGACCGCCATGGCAAAGCACAGCTGAACAGTCCAGACACCGCCATGGCAAAGCACCGCTGAACAATCCAGACACCGCCATGGCAAAGCACCGCTGAACAGTCCAGACACCGCCATGGCAAAGCACAGCTGAACAGTCCAGAGACCGCCATGGCAAAGCACCGCTGAACAGTCCAGAGACCGCCATGGCAAAGCACCGCTGAACAGGGCATGCACTGCTGAAGAAGGAAAAGACCGTCATATCAAGCATTGTTATCCCATGTGCAGCTGGGACAGTGACGGGACAGGAACTGTCACGGGGAGACTAATCCAGTCTGGGCACCAGTCCCCCTCCAGAACCAGTGGAGGCTGTTATCTACTTGAGATACTGTGGCTTTGCACTCCCCAGGATGGTACAGTGGGCAACCCACCCACTGTAGAGACTTCAGAGACTGTGGCTTTGCACTCCCCAGGATGGTACAGTGGGCAACCCACCCACTGTAGAGACTTCAGAGACTGTGGCTTTGCACTCCCCAGGATGGTACAGTGGGCAACCCACCCACTGTAGAGACTTGAGAGAATTGAGAGACTGTGGCTTTGCACTCCCCAGGATGGTCCAGTGGGCAACCCACCCACTGTAGAAACTTGAGAGACTGTGGCTTTGCACTCCCCAGGATACATCAATGGGCATGGCGCCCCTTCGTGGATCTGGCTTTGCACTCATCCGGCTGAGGTGCCCCCCCTTCCCTTCCCCCTGAGGTGCCTGTTGTATTTCTATCTGATGCCCCGGCAGTGTTCTCTCCGTTTGTGGACAGGTATCTTGTGTGGGCCTCGCCCATGCATTTTTGGACTAGTGGTGCACGGACATTGATATGTGCATATCTGCACTACTTCTCGTAATGTATATACTTTTGATTGATTTTATAATATATCTGTATATATTTGAGACATGTATATTGAAACATTACAATGTTTGAACTGATTTCGTTTTGTCTTTGCATTCTTCCGGGGGGGGGGGGGGGGGGTTGTTATTGTGATGTTTGTGAATGCATTGGTGTGTGAGTTGTAATATGCGAGGGTGGGGGTGTTGCGTGTGTGTCCCCCTGACTTTTGCCTCCCCCCCCCCCCGCTATGTCGTAGGTGCAGTACTCACCGTTGTCTTCGCCGGCGTTGCTCTTCGTAGATGAGTAGGAATACAAGGGCCGGTAGGATTTGTAATTCCAGATCCATGGAGTCCTCCTTCCTCGTGGGATGTGTTCAGGTGAGCGTTTTCCCATTGCAGAAACTGTTTCCGCCGTGTTTTTATCCACGGTGAATCCGCCCCGGAAAAGGTGGCGGATTGGCGTGTTGTGATACTATGGGCGGTACATTGTCTTCCGCCTGTCTGTTGGCGGTGACCGCTGCGCTGCTTGTCTGTACCGCCGCGGCGGGCGGTGTGTTAAAGTGGCTGTCTTTGTTGGCGGTTTCCGCCAGGGTCATGATTCAAATTTTTTGTCCGCTGGCCTGTTTGCGGTATTACCGCACCTTTAACACCATCCGCCAGGGTTGTAATGACCCCCTCTGTGTCCAATCCAGAATCACTAGGATGACTTGGGTCCAGTCGTTCTTGATCTTCTTGAGAACCCTGGGCAAAAGTGGTATGGGCGGAAAGGCGTACAGGAGGCCTGAATTCCACTTGTGACGAAAAGCGTTGCAGAGCGATTGCCGCCTTGCAAACTCCAATGCGCAATACTGCAGACTTTGAACAGATCTAACCAAGGCACTACCCACTGCTGAAAGAGTCCTTGCACCACCTCCGGATGGAGATAGCATTCGTGATCCGCCAGGCATCAATGGCTGAGTTTGCCCACCTGGCGTTCAGAGAACCTGCCAGACGCTGAACCACCAGGGTTATGCCCTGCTGTTCCAGCCATGTCACGAGATGCAGAGCCTCTTGACAAATGGTCCACGACCCCACACCACCCTGCTTGTTGCAGTACCACGTTGCAGTGGTGTTGTTCGTGAACACCTGCACTAACATCACTTTTACAACAGGAAGAAATGTTTTCAATGCCAGTTGGATCGCACGGAGCTCCAGCAAGTTGATATGGAGTCCGGATTCCACCGGAGACCAGAGGCCTTCTGATCTCCGCCTCCCCCAAGATGGCCACCGTAACACAGAAGTAGAGCATTTGTCACTACTGTGAGATTTGGCTGGGGAAGGAAGAGGAGTCTGCCTCTGGTCCAATCACAACTCACTAACCACCACTGCAGGTCTTTTGCAGTTACCTCTGAGATCTGAGCTGTGTCTGTAAGATTTCCCTGTTGCTGCGCCCACTGGAACTTCAGGTCCCATTGCAGAACCCTCATATGCCATCTGGCATGTTTGATTAACAGGATGCAGGAAGCCATATGTCCCAACAGCCTAACAGTCTGTCTCATCGAAACCAAGGATAGAGGTTGAAACATCGGTATCATAACCTGAATATCCTGGACTCGCTGCTCGGGGGATAAACCCGAAACTGCACTGTGGAAAGTGCTCTGATGAAAGAGGGTTTGAGAGGGATTCAGGTGTGACTTCAGCACGTTTATTGTGAACCCCAGCGAATGCAGGAGGTTTGCCGTCATCTGAGGGTGGCTGACGAGAGCCTGGGGCGTCGGAGCCTTCAACAGCCAGTCGTCAAGGTAGAGGAAGACTGAAATCCCTAACCTGCACAGATGATCTGCTACCACCACCATCACCTTGGTGAACACCGAGGGGCACTGGTGAGACCGAAGCAGAGCACAGTAAACAATGTGCTTGTGGCCCACCTTGAGCCGCAAGAAACGCCTGAGGGCAGGCAGGACCGGGATGTGAAAATACACATCCTGCAAGTCCAACGCTACCATCCAGTCTCCTTGATCTAGGGCAGACAAGACCTGAACAAGAGTGAGCATCATGAATTTCTCCTTTTTGAGAAAGAGACTGACTGACCTTAAATCCAAGATAGGGCGAAGACCCTTGTTCTTTTTTGGAATCATAAAGTAGCGGGAATAACAACCACTGCCTATTTCTGCCATCAGGACCCTTTCTGTGGCTCCCTTGGCCAAGGAAGCCGTAACTTCCTTGCAGAGCAAGATTAAATGATCCTCTATCAGCCGTTCTTTGAATGGAGGGATAGAGGGAGGGAAAGACTGGGAGGGAATAGCCCTTCTGTATGATCTGCAAGACCCATTTGTCCGATATTATGGGCCGCTAGTGAGGGAGATGAAATTGAATCCTCCTTCCAACTGGACAAACATGGTCTTGCAGAATCATACTAGGAGGGTTTAGGCGCTGTGAAGAGGGGGGCTGGGTGGTGGCTCACCTCTGGCTAGACCCTCAAGGTTTGAAGGTGCCATAACCTTGTCCTCCCATTGGATGTATGGAGGACGGTGGCTGACCTGTAGGTGCCGTGATACCACGCCCCTTACGAGGCCTCGAAAGGAGCGAAAGGCAGACTGCTGGCACCGAGAGGCCCAAGGATCTGGCCGTAGTTTGAGAGTCCTTGAACCTCTCAAGCCCAAAGTCTGCCTTCTCTCAAAAAAGGCGTGAACCATCAAAAGGCATCTCCATCAGGTTTGCCTGGACATCCCCCGAAAAGCCAGTCGTACAAAGCCAGGCGTGGCGACGAAGGGTCACTATCGATGAAATCACCCTGCCCAGAAAGTCGGTTGTGTCCAAACCACACCTAATCGTAAACTTGGATACATCTCTCTCCCCTCTGACAGCTTGAGTGAGTGTTCCGTACGCTCTCCGGGACCCGGGGCAGCACCTGTGCCACCGTATCCCATAAAGTATGGGCAAAACGGCCCATTAGGCATGAGGTGTTTCCGGACCTCAAAATCAGGCTGGAGGAAAAAATATCATCTTCCCAAGTTGGTCCAGCCTCTTGGACTCCCTTTCCAGGAGAGCGGAAGGGAAGGCACCATGGGCTGGGGAGCGTCGACATCGGGACCGATGCCGGAGGAGGCCGACTGTTTGGAACCGGCATCAGTCCAGATTCAATATTGGATCCTGGGGTCCCCAATGACTTCGGGCCGAATCCACCAAATCCAAAGGGGCCCCTGCTGACCCCGTGAGGACCGAAGGACCCACCCGCAGTGGCAGCCCACTCAAATACAAGGTGCATGCCTTCATAAAATTCTTTAAATTGAGTGAGGGTTGTTCTGCCTCCTGGATAGGCGAGGAGACGCGAAGCCGGTACTGGCATCGGCTCCGCAGAACCGTGCTCAGAACGTCGACGTTCCTGTGATGGTTCGTCGGCCGACGGGCGTGTTGGACTTCTTTTTGTGCCTCTTCCCCGTGTGCCCAGAGGTCCTCGAATGAGAAGAAGACCTCGAGCGGGACTGTGACGCTTACCAATGTCAACTGCCGACTTCCACAGGAAAGGCCACTCCATACCTAGAGACATACATAGTACCGAGTGCAGGAATCTAGTCTCTAAAGTTTGGGCAAGCTAGGATATAGGCATAGCTCTTGCTCTAAATTTCTTTTTTGAGAGAATAGGGGTTAGGTAGGTCAGGGACACCCTACACCATCCTAACCAACACCATGTCTACAGCTAGACATAGCTCTGAGGTCATAGAAGCTCCTTATGAGAACCTGACCTTCAAGGTATTGAAGGGGCTGTGTGCAGAGAGGAAGTTAGACATGGGAAGGAATCCAGACAAGAGTCTGCTCTTAGGTCTCCTCCTCCAGGATGACGAGGAACAAGCTGGTGCCCAGGAAGAGGAGGAGCGAGAGAGAAGACCTGACCTCACTGAGACAGAGAATGATACACTAGACTCGGGGGCGGGTTCTTCAAAGGATCTTGCAGTCCCTAGCAGATCAACTAGTGTAGCTGGTAGTGGGAGGGAAAATGACACAGGTAGGACTCCATTTACACCCAGAGGACAGGTAACAAGGGTCAATAAGACTAGGGAAAGATCCACTTCTGCCCACTCTGTCACTTCAGTGACTGAGGGGTCACCCAGCACAACTCCAGGGGATGACTCTATATATAGAGAGCTCAGGAATCTGAGACTGGAGGAGGTCAGGCTGAGGCTGCTGCAGCAGCAACAGCTAGCCCTAGATAGGGAGGTCTTGGCACTGGAGAGGGAGAGGCAGGGGTTACCACCCCATGATGGCAGCAGCAACAGCTCAAGTTTCAGGGATTACAGAGTAAGGGAGGACTCCTGGATTCCAGGAACTTACACAAAATTGTTTCCCCATACAAGGTGGGGGATGAAATCTGTAAGTGGTTTGCTGCAATTGAGAGGGCCTGTAAAGCTCAGAGGGTCCCTCAAAGGCAGTGGGCTGCTGTTCTCTGGTTCTTTTCCGATAAGGGGCGGGATAACTTCTCACTGTCAAAGAAGAAGATGCAGACAACTACAACATACTCAAAACAGCACTCTTAGATGGTTTTGGTCTCACCACTGAACAATAAAGGATAAGGGTCAGGGAGACCAGAAAAGAGGTCTCACATGATTGGGTTGACCTTGTGGACTGTTCTGTTAAAGCTTTAGAAGGCTGGTTAAATTGCAGCAAAGTGACTGACTATGAGGGCTTGTACAAGCTATTACTGAGAGACCATATTTTGAATTGCGTAAGAGTTGTTGCACCAGTACTTGTTAGACTCAGATTAGATCTCTCCCCAAGAATTGGGAAAGAAGGCAGACAAATGGGTCAGAACAAGGGAGAGCAGAAAAACTCAGAGGGGGTGACAAGGATAAGAAGAAAGAAGATGGTAAGTCTCAAGACAAGGGTGGGGACAAAGACAAAAGTAAATACTCCTAATCAGGTCCACAAAACTCATCTGTGGGTAGGAATAAAACCTTTTCTTCTTTGCACGCAGTAAAAAGCCTTGGTGCTATGTGTGCAGAAATAAAGGCTAGAGGCCAGGGGACAAATCCTGTCCTGGTAAAGCCCCTGAGCCTTCCACCACTACTACCTCCACATCCACTCCTAGTGCCCCTAGTAGTAGTAATAATAGTGGTGGGACTACTGGCAATAGTCAATCCAAAGGTGTAGTTGGCTTCACATTTGGGTCCATAATAGAAACTGGAGTAGGTGTAGAAACTCTCAAGACAGCTTCTGTCTCACAAAGTGGCACTGGCCTTGCCACCCTAGCTGCTTGCCCCTTTAATATTGTTAAGTACAAGCAGCTAATACTAATAAATGGTGTTGAGGCCCAGGCCTTACAGGGAACACAGGTGTCATTATCACCATAGTCACAGGCATGGGAGCTTTTGTCATAGTGCTGCGTGGGCCTCTTCGACAACTTTCTTATCCCCGTCCTGCGGGACTCCTCTGTGCGCTGCCTGGTCTTCTGTGGGCTCTCTGTGTCGCTAAGGGCACCCTCTGACTCTCCCTCCTGCATAGAGTCCACCTGGCCCTTCCTGGTCCCCGGCAGCGCCACTTTCCCACTAACCGCGAGCTTCGTCTTTCTGGGTGCAGTGCTGATTTTTCTTCTCCAAAGGTGGTTAAGCTTTTGCACCTTTATTTGTATGCCTATTTCTGTATTCTACTGTATATAATTTGTGTATTACTTACCTCCGGAGGGAGTATAGTCTCTGTGGTATTTTTGGTATTTGTGTTACCAAAATAAAGTTATTTTATTTTTGTAACACTGAGTGTTTTCTTTCATGTGTTTAAGTACTAAGTGTGACTACAGTTGTACTGCATAAGCTTGCATGTCTCCTATATAAGCCTTGGCTCCTCATCCACAGCTACCACTAGAGAGCCTGGCTTCTAGACACAGACTACACTACACTACTAAGGAATACCTGGTATAAGGTGTAAGTACCATAGGTACCCACCAGGCCAGCCTCCTACACCTAAGCAGTTTGGGGTTTTCTCCCTTTATCTGTTGTAGCCATCTGAGAGGGCTGTGGTCAGTCTGAACTATGACGTAAGAGCCAACGAGGTATGCCTCAGCCTCTTCAGGGCACACGCCATAGCAAAAGCTTCCCTCTCTACGGCACTCCACTTTTATTCCCTTGGGAGTAGTTTCTTCCTTATAAAAACAACTAGCTGGTCATGTCCATCATAATTTTTCTGGGAAAGGACCGCTCCTGTCCCCATTTCAGAAGCATCTGTTTGGAATAGTGCACCCTGCCTTAGGGCTGTAAGGCCGGCTAGAGGGGTGACTTACCTATGCAACAGGCAGTGGTTTGTGGGAATGGCACACTGAGAGGGGTGCCATGCCGACTTTGCCTTTTTCTCCGCACCAGCACACACAAGCTGCAAGGGAGTGTACATGTGCTTGGTGAGGGGTCCCATAGGGTGACAGGACCTTCCCTGGCCAAAGGGCTCTTGGTACCATGGGTACCTTTTACAGGATTTAACTGTGTGCCAATAGTGGAAACAAAGATATCGTTTTTGGGAAAAAAAACACTGGTGCTGTGTCGAGGGACTTCAGAAGCAACAGACACCCCACCAGAGTGGCCCTGTTGTCCTGTAAACGACTCTTGAACCAACTTACCTCCTGCTTCTGAGGACATTTTTGTGCACAGCTCCTGGCTCGCCGATTCACTTTGCACCTGGCTGCCCTGTACCCTGCACCAAAGAAGCTGCTGTGCTCTATGAGTCCCCCACTTCTCGCAACCTTGACACTCCAAGGGGACTCCAAGGATCCATCTTTTAACGTACCTGTGCAGTACTTTTCCAAGTGCCCCCTCACAGTGGCCTGGCACCAGCTCCAGACACTTTCTCCTGCTGACCCCGTGGGAATCAGGAGCTTCCCGAACTGTGCCCACAGAAGACCACGACCAACCTGAGAAGAAAAATGTGGCAAACCAACTGTATGATTTTATTTGTATTTTTAAAGGTGACCTTGTATTGACTCCTATGCTGCGTAAGTACGTAGAAATACCATTTTCATTAAGTTCAAAAATCATATCTCGAAAAGTACTTACCCAAATCTGATGAACTTGTGGTCTTAAAATGTATATAGAAATCTGAAGTGTTTTTATAAATTGGTCTCAAGTTATTCCTTTGAGTGTGTGGGTTGCAAGATTGATACTGTAAGCAAAACAAATACTTTGCACTTCCCCAAGATTGGCCTAACTGCTCAACAAGCTACCATAAAAATTAGAGCATTAGGTGGTCTAGTTTTTACCCCTGTAAACCAATGTGTGGCTGCCTGGACTTCCTACACAGTGTGCCTAGCTTTATACACTTTGCAGAGAGCCAGCCTCATACAGCGAGCATCTGTTTTGTCACAAAATTGAGGCCCCTGTAGTCCACACAAAATCTCTTTTCCTGTTTCTCTCCCTTAGAGTGGGTTTCGGGGACAAAAACAACTGGGCTAGCCCAGGGGATTTCTGAGGGTTCAATGACACCCAAATCCACCATCTTTTTAACTTCTGCCTGGATACACTCTCTGACATGGTCAGACTGTCTGTACATTTTGTTTTTGACAGGCAATCTGTCTCCAGTGTCCACATACACCAGTCTGTCTTTTCAAGGGTCAGAGAGAATAACTCAGCATACTGGTTCAGGATTTACCTGCAACTAGTTGGCTGCTGTTTTGTGAGGGTATCTGATAAAACCAAACCATCCACAGAACAATCTTGTGGATTGCTGGCGAGGAGATCAGAGAGAAGCTCACTCTCATCCTCCTGTTCCTCATCTGTAACCATGAGTATGGTCACATCAGCTCTGTCATAGTAGGGTTTTAGTTAGCTGACATGTATGATTCTTTTAGGGTTTTTGCAACTGCCCAGGTCAACTAAGTGACCTTCTCTTTCTTTTCAAGGACGGGATAGGGCCCAGACCATTTGTCCTCGAGGGTCCTTGAAGAAACAGGCTCCAACACCCAAACTTTCTGCCCTGGTTGGAGCTCAATCATACAGCTTTCTGGTCATACCATAGCTTTTGCAGCTCCTGGCTGGCCTGAAGATTTTTGCTGTTTTTCTCCATGTACTCAGCCATTCAGGAACATAGAACAAGCACATGGTCTACAATGTCTTGCTTGGGCTCTTTGCGAGGCTTCTCTCAGCCTTCCCTAACAAGACTTAGTGGTCCCCTAGCGGGGTTCCCAAACAAAAGTTAAAATGGAGAGAAACCTACTCCCTTTTGTGGCACTTACTTGCATGCAAACAGCAGGCAAGGAAGCAGGACATCCCATCTCATCCTGAGTTTTTCCAGGGATCACTCCAATCATGGCTTTTTGGATCTGGTTAAATCTTTCAACCAGCCCGTTTGTTTGAGGATGGTACGGTGTGGTGAACTTAGAGGCCACACCACATTCCTTCCACATGTGTTTAAAGTATGCAGACATGAAGTTTGACCCTCTGTCTAATACTACCTCCTTAGGGAACCCTATTCTAGTTAAATTACCGAGGAGGACTTTTGCAACCGCAGGTGCAGTAATGGTTCTAAGGGGTATAGCCTCAGGATATCTATTGGCACGATCCATTACCACTAATGTGTATCTGTGTCCTGAAGCTGTTTGAGGGTCAAGTGGGCCAACAATGTCTACCCCTATTCTTTCAAAGGGTACCCCAACCACATGAAGTAGCATTAAGGGGGCCTTTAAGTGTCCACCTGTTTTGCCACAAGCTTGGCAGGTAGTGCAGGACTGGCAAATGTCCTTCACTTTTTGGGACATTTCTGACCAATAAAAGTGGTTAACTAACCTACTCCAAGTCTTATTGTGGCTCAAATGCTCAGCTAGGGTAATGTCATGGGCTAGAGTGAGGAGAAATTATCTGAACTGCTGGGGTACTACCATCCTCCTGACTGCACAAGGTTTGAGGTCTCTGGCCTCAGTGCATAGGAGCCCACAAACCCTGTGGGCACCACTAACATTTTCTAACTCTTCCTGTGCAGCTTGTTGCCTCAGGACTTCAAGAGTGGGACAGGTTCTCTGCCCCTGCCAGAAATCTTCCCTGGAGGGTCCCACTGGGCCCAAGAGCTCTGGGTGGTAAGGCCTAAACCTCTGCAGGCCCAGTTCCCTCCAGGAAGGGTGAATCCTCTTCCTGAGAAGAGGGGGGTCCTGATATGGGATCTGTTTTGAAGCTGATCTCTCAGTCTTCTTGCCTTTTCTCTCAGGAGGTTGGTCCACTATTTCAGGATGCAGCTCTCCTTTTTCCTTTTGAACTTTGCTCTGTGACCTTGTCTTGACAAATGCCCATTCTGGGATTCCTAGCATTGCTGCATGGGTCTTCAATTCTACATCAGCCCAGGGGGAATGCTCCAAGTCATTTCCAAGCAGGCAATCTACTGGGATGGATGAGGATACAAACAAGTATTTTGCTGTACTACTCCCCCCTATCAAAGGTTACCATTGCCATGGGATGGAACTTTGTATCATTGTCAGCATTGGTGACAGGATAAGACCTCCCTACCAGGAACTGATTTGAGTGGACCAAGGGCTGAGTTACCATAGTAACACTAACTTCGGTGTCCTGCAGTGCTTTCATTTTCTCCCCATTAATCAAAGGGTGCTGCCTGTATTTGTGCATATTACTTGGCCAGACAGCACAGGATAATTCTACCCCACCCTCAGTGACTAATGTTGCTGCTGTGGGGGTCACTGATGGGTCAGGCCACACATCTGATCATATTTGGAGATTGGCAACTGCATTTACTGCAGATTGACTACAGGCATACGTTCTGTTTTTACAGCTAGTCTCCCCAGTTTGGTGCCCTTTAGTTTAGCAGTCATTGCACCAAGTCTTGTTGGGATCAAAGTGTCTTTCTTTGTACCCACCCCTTGACTGTGAGGAGTCTCTGGACCCAGCCTCCTGTGCAGATTTTAGGAGGCCTTGAGAAGTCTCTTATTTTTGTTTTGGCTCCCATCTTTCTTGGGGGAGGGGTGGTCTTTTTGGCCGCTTTCTTTTGGTCTCCCCCACCAGTGGTAGCTTTGGTTATCCTTGTATTGACCCAGTAGTCTGCCTTTCTCCCCAGTTCTTGAGGGGCAAGTGGACCCTGGTCTATATGTTGATGTAGCCTATCACTGAAACAATTACTTAGGAGAGGCACTTACATGGATAGGGTATAGAGCCCATCATTATCTTGTACACTGTTTCCAGCTCACCAACCACCCAGCATTTTTACTGAATAGTTCACAAACCCTACCCAAGTTTGGTTCGGGGTTTTTCGAGCCTCCCTGAATGTAATTTGGTACTTTAAAGTTGTAAATTCAAAGCCCTCAATCAGGGTACCCTTTATGAGGTCTTAGAATTTAAAATCTGCCTCATTCAATGTCAGGAGCCTATCCCTGCACTTTCCTGAGGATAAACTCCCACAACAGTGTGCCCCAATGTTTTTCTCAATTTCCCATCCAATGCAGGCTCTTTCAAAGGTAGAAAACCATTTGACGATATAATCCCCTTCAGTAAAGGGAGGGACAACTCCTTTCAGGAGTTTGATGTTGAAGGATTTCTCCCTCAAAACGTGTATGCTGCCACCAGAGATGGGTCCTAGTCCCAACTCTTTTCTATGTTTCTCTATTTCCAAAAGCTGGCTCTCTTAGGACATTCTCTGGGTCAGCCTGGAAATGTCCAGTTCTGCATCTGTGGGTGCAATAGTGCTGGAGTGAGATGAGCAACCCTCACCGCCATTGTCCACAGCTCCTTCATCTACCACAGATGCATCATCATCATCATCTACTTCATTGGGGGTTTATCTCTCATGCTGGGCCACCAGAAACGTAAATTTCTCTGGAGTGGGGCTTTCCCATTATGTATTTGACACAGCTTGCAGAGTCTCCTTAATTGGTCATAGCTATATGCCAGATAAGGTTCCAAGTTGAGCTCCTGGTTCTGAGTCTCTGCATTTGTCATTTTAATTTTTACTAAAGTTGGGAACTTTTTAAGAATTCAGAATCCCCTTTTTTGATAGGTCAAATAAAGTAAGGACTTTTAAAACGTGTTGCTAAAGTTGTAGGGACCTAACTAGGGCCCTAACAATTAGTTAACAAATTCGCAAAAAATGTTTAGCCAATCGAAAATCAAAAACTAATTAACTAAAGACAATTTGGAGAGTTATCTCTGTAGTCACAAAATTTACAGGGTGCTATTAGAAAATGCAAAGCCATTATCCCACAGCTGAGACAACAAATGTAGGAGGCTGTCTGTCTATGTAGTGTGCAAAGCTAGGCACACTGCACACTGTGCAGGGAGTCCAGTCAACCACACGTTGGTTTACAGGGGTAAAAAAATTAGACCACATAATGCGCTAATTTTTATGGTAGCTTGGTCAAAACAGTTAGGCCAATCTTTGAGAAGTGCAAAGAATTTGTTGTACTCAAAATCAATTTTGCAACACACACACCCAAAGGAACAACTCGAGACCAATATATAAAAATACTTCAAGTTTTTATATAAATTTTAAGACAAAGATAACCGGAATTGGTTAAGTCCTTTTTGAGATATGAATTTTTAAAGTTTGGGGGGCTCCCGGTTTCGGCAGGAGAAGGTCTCTGGAGCTGTTGAAGGGCCACTGTGGGGGACCACTTGGAAGAGCACTGCACAGATAAGGTAAGTTTAAAGATGGATCTTTGGAGTCTCCTTGGAGTGTTGAGGTCCAGAGGGGTGGGGGACCCTTAGAGCACAGCAGGTTCTTTGGTGCAGGGCACAGGGCAGCCAGGTGCAGAGCGAAGCGGTGAGCCAGGAGCTGTGCGCGCAAGGATGTTCTCAGGAGCAGGAGGTAAGTTGGTTCAAGACTCGATTGCAGGACAACAGGGGCACTGAGGCAGGAGGTGTGGGTTGCTTCTGAAATCCCTCAAACGGGGTTTCTTAAGTCCCTCGACCGGGGCTTCCTCCTGGTCCTTTTGCAGTCCCGGGAGGGCTGGTTTTCTTGGTGTACTATGCTGGCTGACCAATACCCAGGGGGTATTGGCACCGTTTGGCCGCTAGAGATCGCAGTGCCACCAAACTTGGCACACTAGCAGGGTTTGTCCATGTGGTCATCAGGGTACAGTTCGGTCCAGCTGTTGCGTCTGGTTCGGGAGTTAGCAGCTAGTCAGTGAAGTGGCCCTCACTGGCTTGTTGGTTTCTTGTGGTTTTAGAGTGGTAACTCAAATTCTGGAGGGAGTTCTCTGGCTATTTGCGAAGCCTGGAGGTCATCTGGGGATTTTGTAGAGTTGTCAAACTGTCCAGCAGCTTCTCAATGGCGATTGTCAGGTCCTGGTTGTAGCAGGCAGGGTTTGGCGCCTTTTCTCTGTTGCAGCAGGTCCAGAGTTCTCATGCTTCAGATCTTCTTGGTGCTGGTTTTCTTTTGTCCATCGAATCTGATTTCCGGGTCTAGGGATGCCCACTAAATAATGCATTTAGTGGGCATCTTATGGGGAACCTAGTACTGACAAATGGGTCAACTATCTTAGGGTGGCTATACCCATTAAGTGACCACTTCCAGTGGGCAGAGGTCACTTCCATACACCTGACTGGATATTCTCCTTCCATCCAAGATGGAGGAAAATGAAATGGAGGGTCCATCTTGCAGGAAACACCTTAGGGGTGGTACATGCCAGGTGGGGCCACTCCTCCTGCCGTTTGTGTGTTTTCTGGCCATTTCTCCCACCAAAAATGGAGGTTTGCAACCAGGGCAGCTATCTGCTGCTAGCAGCAGGCCTGGATGTCGAGTTTGAAAGGTGGTAAGCTGTTTGAAGCTTGCCGCCAGGGCAGTGTACATTCCTGAGGTAGGGGGTGATAGCACCTCCACCCAGGAAGGGCTTTGTATGCAACCCAGAGAGACATATCTCTCACCCCAAGGTTGTAGATTGGCTGTTTAGTAGTGGCAGACTGGCTAGAACCAGACAGCAACCATGCCAGGCTAGTTAGCTTTTTCAGGAGCACCTCTATGCTGAGCCCTGGGTACATTTAGTAAACAAATCCAATACTGGTACCAGTTTAGATTTATCTTTCTGAGCTGTTTGAAACCAAACAACACAGGGTTTCGAGTGGCCATCATGTAGCTGTGAAACGTGCGCTGACCAGTGTCCAGCACATGTATTAAAATGGATGCTCAGTCAACTCACTATGCCCAAGGTTTAGCAGGAATACTGTGGGGGCATAGTGCTCACACATGTATGCCCTCACATACAGCATAGTGCACCCTGCCTTAGGGCTGGAAGACCTGCCGGAGTGACTTACCCATATTGAAGGTAGTATGTAGTGGACAGGCCACACAGGCAGAGTGCCATGTCGAGTTTACATTTTAGGTTTGCACCAGGGCAATAAGCCTGCAATGGCAGTGCAGGGTGCACTTGGATGCATGGCCCTAGAGGGTGGCACAATCAGTGCTGCTGCCCTCAGGAGCCTACCCTTAGTACCTACTGCCCTGGGCACCTTAGTACCATCTACTAGCAAATATGGTGGCAGCTAGAGGTGTCTCCAATTGTGCCAATGCATCACAACAGTTTTAGACAAAAATCTCTGCCCCAGGGAACCTGATTAGCTGGGGCCCTGGGCACTACAATTTCTAGGCTAAATCATACATCTGGCAAAAATTGGGGGCTAACAATTTCAAAAAGAGGCCTTTCCTCAAAGAGATTACTTGTGGGTTGACTCTGCCAAAGCCACCCCTGCCCAGCTGAGACACGTTTACTAGGCCATGCGCCTCATCTTTGGGCAGACAGACCGTCCCCATACGGTGCCTTTGGGCCTTGTGGGTTCAGGTAGGGGTCCCTCGGGTTCTGTGCCAGCGGCTTCAGCCCCCGGCAACAGAGGGCCCCTCGGGATTCGTTGTCGGATCCGTGCCCACATCGGTCATGCCAACATGACCTTCCCTGGCACTGGTAAAGACGTCAACGCTGCCGACGTTGGGTGGGTCCATAATCAACATCAACCCAATCCTTATCTCCGACGAACCAGAGTCGAAACAGCGTCACTCGGCGCTGGATCTATCTCTGATGGGGTCTACTCACCCCAGGTTGGATCCTGACCCTCTTTACTTCAAGGGGTTGCTGTATCCTCTAGAATACCACCTAGACAATCCCGATTTCGAATGGACACAGGAACTGGGCAAGGCTGGGGGTCTGGATACTTCTCCAGATGCTGGCACATAATCGACTATGTCCTGTTTGGGGAGCTAGACAGGTTGCTTCCAACCTTCCCTCACAAAGGGCACTCCCTTTTGTGGAGCTTCCCTGTAGGCGAAGAGAAGACAAGGCAATAGGACACCCTACCTCCTTCTGAATTTTTCTGAGAGTCCCATGATCATGCCTTTGAGGGTTTTGTTGAACCTTTCAATTTACACATTTGTTTGTGTGTGTGTGTCGGGGGAGGGTTAAGGAGTGGTAAACTTGTATGTAGATCACATTCCTTCTATATGGCTTTAAGGTATGCAGAAAATAAGTTTGCACCACTGTCTGACACCACCTCCTCAGGAAAGCCCACCCTGGAAATGATTCCCAGGAGGACCTTAGCCACTGCAGGAGCTGTGGTCGTCCTAAGGGGAATTGCTCTGGGTACCTGGTGGCATGGTCCACCGCCACCAATATAAACCTGCTCCCAGAGGCAGCTGGGTGGGCCAACAATGCCCCCCCCTACCTTCTCTAAGGTTATCTCAACCACTGGTAGTGGAATTGGGGGGGATTTTGGTGTGCCAGCTGTCGTTCCACTGGCTTGGCAGTTAACATAGGAGCAACCAAACTCCTTTGTAACGTCAGACACGTGGGGTCAGTAAAAGTGGGGGACAAGCCTGTCCCAAGTCTTGCTCTGCTCCAAATGGCCTGCAAGAGGAATGTCATGTGCCAAAGTCAACAAAAACTCCCTAAACCTTTGAGAAATGACCAACCTCCTAGTGGCAACAGGTTTGGGGTCTCTTGCCTCAGAATAAGAGAAGTTATTGTCCCAGTAGACCCTATAGGTCCTACTGACATTCCCCACTTTTTGAACTACATCTTGCTGCCTGAGACTTTCTAGAGTAGGACAGGATGTCTGCGCTAAACTAAATCCTTCCCTTGTGGATCCCCCTGCACCTAAGAGCTCAGCTGTATCAGCTTTAAGCTCCTCTGGTGTAAGTTCCACACAAGGAGCAGGTTCCTTTCCCTCAGGAGTGGAATTCTCATTAGAAGTCTGATCAAGGAGTATTTTTCTACCCTGCCTGCCTCTCTTTTCGGGATCTTCTGGGACCATTGTTCCAGGCTCCAGTGTTCCTAGCTTTCCCTGCTTCTAGGCTTATGCTCTGGTTAAAGAAAAGATGTGTCCAGGGATAACCAGCATTGTTGAATGGGCTTCTAATTCCACTCAGCCCACACTGAAGTTTCAAAACCATTACATAACATACATTCTAAAGGTAGATCAGTGGATACCACACCTTTCTTTGGGCCAGTAACCCACTCCCAGCTAAGGTCAACAACAGCCATGGGGTGGCACTGAGTGTTGCTGTGAGTGACAGTAACTTGGTAAGTGTGACCAAGTAGGGGTTGTTCAGGCGACACCAGTTTTTCCAGGCACCATTGTGACAATGGCATCTATGTCCCTGTAGGCCTTAGCCTCAACACCATTTATAAGGGGAAGCTCCCTGTACTTATCCATATTAAGGAGACAAGCAGCTAGGGTGTGAAGGTCAATGCCACCCTCAGAGACCAAAACTGCCTCAGTGGTCACTCTGGCTAACCAAGAGCCCACTACAGTCCCCAGGCTAAGCACAGCTACACTCTTGGACTGACTACTACTACCATTTCTATTTCTAGGGGCACTAGGGGAGTAGTGGTAGTAGCAGGCTTGGTGGTCTTTTTAGGACAGGTGCAGTCACCTGACCTATAACCTTTCGGTCTACAGACACCAAGGTGTCTTGTGGGAAGAGGAAGAGGACTTAGACCCATCCCCAGAAGAGTTCTGTGGGCTGATGAAGACTCTTTCTTGTTTGATTTGTCCCCACCTTTGTCCTGTTTCTTGGAAGAATCCTTCTTCTTGTCGTTACCCCATGTGGAAGTTTTCCTACCCACCCTGGTGTGAACCCATTTGTCTGCCACCTTACTCAATTCTTGGGGAGTGATTGTAGGAGGCTGGACTGGCTTGTAGTGAGTACCAAGGGGTACTTGCACCTTGCACCAGGCCCAGTTATCCCTTATTAGTGTATAGGGTGTCTAGCAGCTTAGGCTGATAGATAATGGTAGCTTAGCAGAGCAGCTCAGGCTGAACTAGGAGACGTGTGAAGCTACTACAGTACCACTTAGTGTCATATGCACAATATCATAAGAAAACACAATACACAGTTATACTAAAAATAAAGGTACTTTATTTTTATGACAATATGCCAAAGTATCTTAGAGTGTACCCTCAGTGAGAGGATAGGAAATATACACAAGATATACACAATAGCAAAAATATGCAGTATAGTCTTAGAAAACAGTGCAAACAATGTATAGTTACAATAGGATGCAATGGGGAAACATAGGGCTAGGGGCAACACAAACCATATACTCCAAAAGTGGAATGCGAACCACGAATGGACCCCAAACCTATGTGACCTTGTAGAGGGTCGCTGGGACTATTAGAAAATAGTGAGAGTTAGAAAAATAACCCTCCCCAAGACCCTGAAAAGTGAGTGCAAAGTGCACTAAAGTTCCCCTAAGGACAAAATAGTCGTGTTAGAGGAATAATGCAGGAAAGACAAAAACCAGCAATGCAACAACTGTGGATTTCCAATCTAGGGTACCTGTGGAACAAGGGGACCAAGTCCAAAAGTCACAAGCAAGTCGGAGATGGGCAGATGCCCAGGAAATGCCAGCTGCGGGTGCAAAGAAGCTTCGACTGGACAGAAGAAGCTGAGGTTTCTGCAGGAACGAAAAGGGCTAGAGACTTCCCCTTTGGTGGACGGATCCCTCTCGCCTTGGAGAGTCGTGCAGAAGTGTTTTCCCGCCGAAAGGACGCCAACAAGCCTTGCTAGGCGCAAATCGTGCGTTTGGCGTTTTTGGACGCTGCTGGGGCCCAGGAGGGACCAGGAGGTCGCAAATTGGACCTGAAGAGAGAGGGGACGTCGAGCAAGACAAAGAGCCCTCACTGAAGCAGGTAGCACCTGGAGAAGTGCCAGAAACAGGCACTACGAGGATGCGTGAAACGGTGCTCGCCGAAGTTGCACAAAGGAGTCCCACGTCGCCGGAGACCAACTTAGAAAGTCGTGCAATGCAGGTTAGAGTGCCGTGGACCCAGGCTTGGCTGTGCACGAAGGATTTCCGCCGGAAGTGCGCAGGGGCCGGAGTAGCTGCAAAGTCGCGGTTCCCAGCAATGCAGCCCAGCGAGGTGAGGCAAGGACTTACCTCCACCAAACTTGGGCTGAAGAGTCACTGGACTGTGGGGGTCACTTGGACTGAGTCGCTGGATTCGAGGGATCTCGCTCGTCGTGCTGAGAGGAGACCCAAGGGACCGGTAATGCAGCTTTTTGGTGCCTGCGGTTGCAGGGGGAAGATTCTGTCGACCCACGGGAGATTTCTTCGGAGCTTCTGGTGCAGAGAGGAGGCAGGCTACCCCCACAGCATGCACAAGCAGGAAAACAGTTGAGAAGGCGGCAGGATCAGCGTTACAGAGTTGCAGTAGTCGTCTTTGCTACTATGTTGCAGGTTTGCAGGCTTCCAGCGCGGTCAGCGGTCGTTTCCATATCAGAAGGTGAAGAGAGAGATGCAGAGGAACTCGGCTGAGCTCATGCATTCGTTATCTAAAGTTTCCCCAGAGACAGAGACCCTAAATAGCCAGAAAAGAGGGTTTGGCTACCTAGGAGAGAGGATAGGCTACTAACACCTGAAGGAGCCTATCAGCAGGAGTCTCTGACGTCACCTGGTGGCACTGACCACTCAGAGCAGTCCAGTGTGCCAGCAGCACCTCTGTTTCCAAGATGGCAGAGGTCTGGAGCACACTGGAGAAGCTCTGGACACCTCCCAGGGGAGGTGCAGGTCAGGGGAGTGGTCACTCCCCTTTCCTTTGTCCAGTTTCGCGTCAGAGCAGGGGCTACGGGGTCCCTGAACTGGTGTAGACTGGCTTATGCAGAATTGGGCACATCTGTGCCCAAGAAAGCATTTCCAGAGGCTGGGGGAGGCTACTCCTCCCCTGCCTTCACACCATTTTCCAAAGGGAGAGGGTGTCACACCCTCTCTCAGAGGAAGTTCTTTGTTCTGCCATCCTGGGCCAGGCCTGGCTGGACCCCAGGAGGGCAGATGCCTGTCTGAGGGGTTGGCAGCAGCAGCAGCTGCAGTGAAACCCCAGGAAGGGCAGTTTGGCAGTACCAGGGTCTGTGCTACAGACCACTGGGATCATGGAATTGTACCAACAATGCCAGGATGGCATAGAGGGGGCAATTCCATGATCATAGACATGTTACATGGCCATATTCGGAGTTACCATGGTGAAGCTACATATAGGTAGTGACCTATATGTAGTGCACGCGTGTAATGGTGTCCCCGCACTCACAAAGTTCAGGGAATTGGCTCTGAACAATGTGGGGGCACCTTGGCTAGTGCCAGGGTGCCCTCACACTAAGTAACTTTGCACCTAACCTTTACCAGGTAAAGGTTAGACATATAGGTGACTTATAAGTTACTTAAGTGCAGTGTAAAATGGCTGTGAAATAACGTGGACGTTATTTCACTCAGGCTGCAGTGGCAGGCCTGTGTAAGAATTGTCAGAGCTCCCTATGGGTGGCAAAAGAAATGCTGCAGCCCATAGGGATCTCCTGGAACCCCAATACCCTGGGTACCTCAGTACCATATACTAGGGAATTATAAGGGTGTTCCAGAAAGCCAATGTAAATTGGTAAAAATGGTCACTAGCCTGTCAGTGACAATTTGGAAAGAAATGAGAGAGCATAACCACTGAGGTTCTGATTAGCAGAGCCTCAGTGAGACAGTTAGTCACTACACAGGTAACACATTCAGGCACACTTATGAGCACTGGGGCCCTGGGTTACCAGGGTCCCAGTGACACATACAACTAAAACAACATATATACAGTGAAAAATGGGGGTAACATGCCAGGCAAGATGGTACTTTCCTACACAACCCCCCCCCAAACGAAGGACAATAAGACTAGCCATGACCTGATGAGTCTTCATTGTCTAAGTGGAAATATCTGGAGAGTCCATCTGCATTGGAGTGGCTACTCCCAGGTCTATGTTCCACTGTATAGTCCATTCCCTGTAGGGATATGGACCACCTCAACAATTTAGGATTTTCACCTTTCATTTGTTTTAGCCAAAGTAGAGGTTTCTGGTCTGTCTGAACAATGAAGTGAGTGCCAAACAGGTATGGCCTCAACTTCTTCAGAGCCCAGACCACAGCAAAGGCCTCCCTCTCAATGGCAGACCAACGCTTTTCTCTAGGGGTCAACCTTCTACTAATAAAAGCAACAGGTTGATCCTGGCCCTCAGAATTAAGTTGTGATAGGACTGCCCCTACTCCTAATTCAGATGCATCAGTTTGGACATAGAATTTTTTAGAGTAACAAGGGCTTTTCAGGACAGGTGCAGAGCACATGGCCTGCTTCAGCTCCTCAAAAGCTTTCTGACAGTTTGCTGTCCATAATACCTTTTTAGGCATTTTCTTGGATGTGAGGTCATTAAGAGGGGCTGCAATGGAGCCATAGTTCTTAATGAACCTCCTGTAATACCCAGTGAGGCCTAGGAAGGCTCTCACCTGAGTCTGAGTGGTAGGGGGAGCCCAATCAATAATAGTTTGGATTTTCCCCTGAAGTGGTGCAATCTGTTCCCCACCAACAAGGTGTCCCAGATAAACCACCTTACCCTGCCCTATCTGGCACTTTGAAGCCTTGATAGTGAGGCCTGCCTTTTGCAGGGCCTCCAAAACTTTCCATAGGTGGACCAGGTGATCATCCCAGCTGGAGCTAAAGACAGCTATATCGTCCAAATATGCTGCACTGAAAGCTTCCAGCCCTTGCAGGACTGTGTTCACCAACCTCTGAAAAGTGGCAGGTGCATTTTTCAAACCAAAAGGCATTACAGTAAACTGGTAATGTCCTCCAATGGTAGAAAATGCAGTCTTAGATTTAGCATCTTCTGATAATTTGATCTGCCAATACCCTGCAGACAAATCAAAAGTGCTTAGATACTTGGCAGATGCCAGTGTATCTATAAGCATCAGTTTTGGTTACCAAGTTGAGACCTCTATAGTCTACACAAAACCGCATTTCCTTCTTTCCATCTTTAGAATTGGGTTTTGGTACCAGTACCACAGGAGAAGCCCATGGACTGTCAGAGTGCTCAACCACTCCTAGTTCCAACATTTTCTGAACTTCTTGTTTTATGCAGTCCCTGACATGGTCAGGCTGCCTATAGATCTTACTTTTGACAGGTAAACTGTCTCCAGTATCTATAGTGTGCTCACACCAAGAAGTGGTGCCTGGCACAGTAGAGAAGAGTTCTGAAAATTGTCCTAGGAGATTTATGCAATGGTCTTTCTGCTCAGCAGTAAGACAATCAGCCAAAACTACACCTTCCACAAGAGCATCTTGTTCTGTGGAAGAGAAGAGATCAGGTAGAGGATCACTGTCTTCTTCCTGTCCCTCATCAGTTGCCATGAGCAGGGTGAGATCAGCCCTGTCATAGTAGGGTTTCAGGCGGTTGACATGGAGCACCCTAAGGGGACTCCTGGCAGTGCCTAAGTCAACTAAATAGGTGACTTCTCCCTTCTTTTCAACAATTGTGTGGGGACCACTCCATTTATCTTGGAGTGCTCTTGGGGCCACAGGCTCCAAGACCCACACTTTCTGCCCTGGTTGGTACTGAACCAAAACAGCCTTCTGATCATGCCATTGCTTCTGGAGCTCTTGGCTGGCCTGAAGGTTTTTACTGGCCTTTTTCATGTACTCAGCCATCCTTGATCTGAGGCCAAGTACATAATCCACAATATCCTGCTTAGGAGCTTTTAAAGGTTGTTCCCAACCCTCCTTTACAAGTGTGAGTGGACCCCTAACAGGGTGTCCAAAAAGAAGTTCAAAGGGGCTGAAGCCCACTCCTTTCTGGGGTACCTCCCTGTAGGCAAAAAGGAGGCATGGTAGAAGGATATCCCATCTCCTGCGGAGTTTTTCAGGGAGACCCATAATCATGCCTTTGAGAGTTTTATTAAATCTCTCCACCAGTCCATTTGTTTGTGGATGATAGGGTGTTGTGAACTTGTACGTTACACCACACTCCTTCCACATGGCCTTTAAGTAAGCAGACATGAAATTGCTTCCTCTGTCTGATACTACTTCCTTTGGGAAGCCCACCCTGGAAAATATTCCCAGGAGGGCCTTTGCCACTGCAGGAGCTGTAGTGGTCCTTAAAGGAATAGCTTCAGGATATCTTGTGGCATGGTCCACTACCACCAAGATAAACCTATTGCCTGAAGCAGTAGGAGGGTCAAGGGGGCCAATTATGTCAACCCCTACCCTTTCAAAGGGAACCCCAACCACAGGCAGTGGGATAAGGGGTGCCTTTGGGGTGCCACCTGTCTTGCCACTGGCTTGACAGGTTTCACAGGACTTACAAAATTCCTTTGTGTCCTCAGACATCCTAGGCCAATGAAACAGGGGAACAAGCCTGTCCCAAGTTTTCATTTGTCCTAGGTGCCCAGCTAAGGGAATGTCATGTGCCAGTGTTAGGAGGAACTTTCTGTACTCCTGAGGAATCACTAATCTCCTGGCAGCTCCAGGTTTAGGATCCCTATGCTCAGTGTACAAGAGGATGTCCTCCCAGTAAACTCTGTGAGAGTCACTGACATCCCCATTAGCCTGTTTGACAGCTTGCTGTCTGAGGCCCTCTAATGTGGGACAGGTTTGCTGTGCCACACTCAGCTCCTCTCTGGCAGGCCCCCCTTCACCCAAAAGCTCAGCAGTGTCTGCTTCCAGCTCCTCTGGTGTAGGTTCTGCACAGGGAGGGAATTCTTCTTCCTCAGAAGTAAAATCCACTGTAGAGGGAGGGATAGTAGGAAGTGGTCTGCTTCTACTAGCCCTAGCTTTAGGGAGCACTTGGTCCATTGTTCCAGGATCCAAGCTTCCCTGTCCTTTTTGCTTTTTGGCCTGAGCCCTTGTCAAAGCAAAAATATGCCCTGGGATGCCCAGCATTGCTACATGGGCCTCCAACTCCACATCTGACCAAGCTGATGTCTCCAAATCATTCCCTAATAGACAGACTACAGGTAAATCTGAAGCTACCACAACTTTCTTTGGACCAGTTACCCCCCCCCAGTTGAGATTTACAACAGCCATGGGGTGGCTTTGTGTTATGTTGTGAGCATCGGTTACTTGGTACTGGTGTCCAAGTATGTGTTGTTCAGGGTGCACCAGTTTCTCAATCACCATTGTGACACTGGCACCTGTGTCCCTGTAGGCCTGGACCTCAACACCATTTATTAGGGTTAGTTACTTGTACTTCTCCAAGTTATGGGGGCAAGCAACCAAAGTGGCTAAATCAATAGCCCCTTCAGAGACTAAAGTAGCCTCTGTGGTCTCCCTAATCAGACCAACCCCAACTAAATTACCAAAAGTGAGCCCAGCTACTCCCTTGGATTGGCTATTAGTAGGTTTGCTCCCACCACCACTGCTATTAGTAGGGACACTAGGTGTAGCAGTAGGGGTTGTAGTGGTAGGAGCAGTGGTGCCTTTCTTTGGACAACTGGGATCTGTT
Organism: Pleurodeles waltl; assembly: GCF_031143425.1. NCBI lineage: Eukaryota > Metazoa > Chordata > Amphibia > Caudata > Salamandridae > Pleurodeles > Pleurodeles waltl. Next base: position 459,201,582 of record NC_090439.1, read on the forward strand.
GTCCAATGGCCTTTTATTTTACATAAATAGCACCATGGTTTCTTTTCCTTGTTCTGATTAAAGGAGGATTTGGACCCACCACCCCCACCAGAGTGTTTTTGTGGGCCTGATGAAGACTCATTTTTAGATTTGTCCCCACCCTTGTCAGAAGACTTACCATCCTTCTTTTTGTTGCCATCTTTGTCACCCCCTGTATGAACTTTTCTGTTCACTCTTGTTCTGACCCATTTGTCTGCCTTCTTTCCCAATTCTTGGGGAGAGGTCAGATCAGAGTCCACCAAGTACTGATGCAACAAATCAGACACACAATTATTAAGAATATGCTCTCTCAGGATCAAGTTATACAGGCTGTCATAATCAGTAACTTTACTGCCATGTAACCACCCCTCCAAGGCCTTCACTGAATGGTCAATAAAATCAACCCAGTCTTGTGAAGACTCCTTTTTGTCATTACACATGGAGAGAGGAAGAGGGAGGAGGGGGGATAACTATGGAGGAACACTCCGTACTTAGCTCCCTATAATTCAAAGTACACACGAAAGTACGGGGTTCTCTAGAAGCGGACGTCGCGGATATTAGCGTAGTCCTAGGTTGTATGTATTCCTATTTGGAAGGGTAACGTCAGTGGAATGTCAGTTGGAAATTACCGAGTGGAACAGCGAGGGGAGGGAAGAAGGGAATTTCCTTTTACGGACTAGGTGGTCTCACACACTATATAGTGTCATGCTTCATCATTTGACCACCTAGACCCACCCAGGTAGGACAGTGCCACCTGGGCGGACTCAACCTCACTGTTAAAGGAACAGGAGGGAGTGCGTAAATAAACTTGTTTCTGGAAAGATCGGGATCCAGCTAATCTACTGAAAAAATAAAAACACCTAAGCAGACACCTGTGGAAGAGCAACAAATTTAATGGTGGTGTCTGTTTGGTGTAGTTAAAAAGGGGGGTTGGGACACCTCTGTGAGGACAAGGACTCACAGGGTCACCTAACTAATTACTAGCCAACATGTTTCTGCCCTCAAAAGTGAGCCAATGAAGGTCTCGGGGCATTCGTCAGGGCCTAGGATCCCTACGTCTCACGTTGGAGGAAAATACTCTATGGGGAAATCAAAGAGTGAGAAAATGAAAAAAGAATGATCTACATTACCCAAGGAATTACCTTGAGGCGGCCTATGGGGAGAAAAGCAATTAATTAGCACTCTGGTGGCACACAGCACTGCAAAACCAACCAACTACACACGTGTCAAGGGGATGCATTCATGCACGAAACACATATGTTCAAAAAAGGTAAAATACATGCGTGGAGTGACTGAGTGGGTATATCTACACAAGTGGACAGTCCTATCACTGCAGGGAATTATAGTTCTTACCCTTTTCTTAGAGGCAGCTAGCCTCTGGTATCCAGGAGGGGGGAGTGTCCCCTTATAGTCACACACTAAGGGATAGAGATGAACATAAAGACGAAGTGAGGAGAAGAACAGAAGTAGGCAGAATAGATACAGAGGGAGCAATAGGGGGGAAAAAAACAAAGTTCCCAGTAGGGAACCCACTATTGCTGGTAGAAGAAATACTGGTTAAGAGAAACCGAAGTGACTATAGACAAAAAAAGTAAGATTAAAAGCAATAAGGGCTTATCTGTGTTGCCTGTGATCCGGTATGCCAACTCACTACATCAAAAGGGACGCTCGCCGTGCGCCTACTTCGTCTCCCTCCTTGGACCGCTTGTGAC